>NC_083228.1:109189550-111606217 GCF_032191835.1 Heteronotia binoei | reverse complement strand
GTGAGAGAGGTCTCTGCACATATATGTGCATCCTCAAAGCTATCAGAATGTGTCAGACTGACTGGAAGACTTGGAGACCAAGCCCCATGAGGAAAGACTGAGAGACTTGGAACTTATGACTGTTCTCTTTAAGTATTTGAATGGCTGTCACTTAGAGGAAGGCAGGGAGGAAGCTGTTCCTATTGGCAGCACAGGACAGGAAACACAATAATAGATTTAAATTATGGCTGGAAAGATACCAGCTTGATACTGGGGGCGGGGGTTACACCAAATGTAGCTCAGCAGTGGAATTGGCTACTTAGGAGGTGGGAAATGGTGAGTTTCACCTCACTGGCAGTCTTCAAGCAGCCGTTGGATGAACACTAGACAGAGATGCTTTAGGTTGATCCTGCATTGAGCAGTGGGTTGGACTAGATGGCATGTATAGCCCCTTCTGACTTGATGACTCAGTTCTATGATTCTTTGAAGTTTTTAAGTGTAGCACTGGATATAGCACCAAAGCTTCCAATATTGAGGATATGCGTGTAGTGTGTCAGGAGATAGTCAGATAAAAAAAATCCATGGCTGACATAATGGAAAAGTACAAGCATATTCACAGCTAATATGCCTGCAGACCATTAAAAAATATCTGAATTTTTCTTGAGAGACTGCTCATCTGTATGTGATGATCTACTCTCCCATCAATTTAACTTTAATCTTTTACGGGAGCATTCGTTTTATTATATTAAATTACATTTTCATTTGAAAGGGAACAATGCATTCCAGTACAGCATTTATGATCGGCACATGCCAAAGGCCTCTCAGACACCTCCCTAGTGATAGTTGTGGCACAGGCTTATCTGTAATGTCTTCTAAGTAAAATGTGAACAAAGACTTCTCCTTTTACAAACCTGATAAGGAAGGTGAAGGGTCATTTGAAGAAGTGATTTTAAGGGAGAAATGATTGACAGTGAAGCCCTTTAAACAATATGGTTTGGATCCCACATGGAATATATGCACGTGCACATGAGGGATAATTTTTGCCTCCATAGCAGTCCAAAACTGCTTGAAATGCTGCTTGCGGGGAACAGCAAACTTCTTTATGTCTTGGAGGGAATCAAAGGTTTGCTGCAGGAAGGAAGAACTGGCAGGAATCACCCTTCCTCCTTGCATTCAACCCAAATTCTAAGCAGGATCTAAGTTTATGTACATCAATGACAGGAGTTCCCAGCGTTTTTGAGCCTAGGGGCACCTTTGGAATTCTGATACAGCGTAGTGAGCTCAGCCACAAAATGACTGCCATAGAAGGCAGAGTCAGCCACAAAATGGCTGCTCTGGCTTACATTCAGTCACACAGTGAATATTCTTGTGTTGTGCTCACAGCTACTGCCAAAGTAACACTTTTAAAAATCTGCCACAGCCAATCAAATCTCCATTGGCCAATCAAAAGACTTGCTTTGCAAAAGCTGTACCTGCCCTCCCCCATTTTTTAAAAACCAGAAAAGATGTTGGTGGGTACCATGTTGGGGACTCTTGGTCTATGACATGTAACCTTTTAGCTATGAAGGATATTTAAATGTGAAATCTGTATTGCAATATATTTTCTCAGCTGTGAATTTACTTCATGGAGCAGGATAGAGATGCATACGTGGGGGAGAACATGTCTATGCATTCATTGGTAAGGAGAATTGGTAAAATACTTCCCCAAAAATCTGGATAATGAAAACAATGCCCTGACCAAAACCTAGATTCAGAGATTTTCGGGATATGCCTCGCTTGCAAAATGGCACTGAACAGTGTGCAAGCTCTCACATTCTTCAGAACTCTTAACCAAGGGTAGGATTATATCTGTGATATGGCCCTGAAGTGTTAAATGCCTCAAAGTTCCCTTTGCTCCTGGAAACTCTTAATTGAACCAGTGCAGAACATGAAACCTACAATATTTATTTATAAATTTATATATATACTTAGGAATGAATGCCATAATGAACCAGATTGCCCTGTCTTGCAAAAGCCCTGGGATATGGCCTTAAAGTTTATACCTGCTCTCTTTATGGATCTTAAGTTGTGAATAATTAAATGTTTACAAGTTACAAGATCTTGCCAGTTGTAAAGCCCACCATATGACCCCTAGGCCGATGCCTGTCTTGACTGGTCAAGGCCTGTGGAGATGGTATTCAGAGCCCCTGGGAGATATTATCCTTGTCTTCAGGGACATTCTTAGTGGGGCTGAGGGAGCCAGTGGTGTGTCCACTCCTGAAGAAGCCATCATCAGACCCTATGGTCCTTGCCAACTATGATCTGGTTTCAAACCTTCTGTTTCTGGGTACGGTGGTTGAAAGAATGGTGACTGAGCAGCTCCAGGCATTCTTGTATGAGGCCTCCATCCTAGGTCCATTTCAGTCCAATCTCCATCCTGGCCATGGGATGGAGACTGTACTGGTCACTCTCATGAATGAATCCGGAGACACCTGGATCAAGGTGGATCAGAGCAGCTGTTCCTTTTGGACTTAACAGCAGCATTTGACATGATTGATTATGACCTCTTGACCCACTGCCTCACTGATGTAGGAATATGGGGGACTGCTTTACAATGGCTCTCCTCTTTCCTTCATAGTCAGGGACAGAGGGTGGTGTTCGGGGAGAGGATGGCTCCTTGATGCCCACTGGAATGCGGAGTGCTAACGGAGGCAATCTTCTCTCTGCTGCTGCTCAACATTTATATGTGCCTCCTTGCCCAGGTGGTCTGGGGATTTGGGCTGGACTGCTATCAGAATGCTGATGACACCCAGCTTTATCTGTTGATGGACAGATGGACAGACTCTACCCCTGGATACTCTGGACGGGGCATTCAGAGTGAGTATTTTGCCTCCTTAGGGATGCATAGTCCTTGCATTATTGAGGGTTTTATTTTAAGAAATTTCTTTGACACTGAGGGCAAGTAAAAGGTTTAAGGCTTAAAATACTGCCAGTGCAATCCAATGCATTGCAGAATTCTTCTAGCCCAACTCACTGTTTTCAATGGGTTTAGATTAAAGTAACCTTGAATAAAATTGCACTGTGAGTGATTTAAAGCACTCCATACTTTTACTATCATCTCAGGACAATCAATCAGTAACCTTCATGTCTGAGCAGAGTTTTTAATCACAGATCTCCTTACTCTATGAAACAGAACAATTGTATACTCATTGTTGTGCTTATTTTAAATTTTCAGTTCCACTCTTCAGTACATTTTTGTATAAAAATGGCCATACCAAACCTTTAATGGCATAACAGTTGCAAATAAAAATACACAGAATATAAAAATTTAAACATTGGAGATAAAATCAAAATGAAACCGAGCTCACAGATGCATTCATACATGGTCAGATTTAAATTTACGGATGTCAGTCAAAAATTTTGCCACAGCCTCGCTAACCTCCTCCTCAGAATCATTCAATAAATAATAACAGGGTGGCAGAATAGACAAATCTGGGGAGAAAGAAAGCTTGCAAAATAAATCTTTACAGAAATTATGATAAAAGGAACAATCAAGCAATATATGCTGAATTGAGTCGAGAATATTCGCTCCACAGGAACAGAGTCTGTCGCCTAAAGGGACTCGATGATATCTCTCTGGTAAAACTTTGGAGGGAAACGCATTTAGTCTAGCCAACATAAATGCCCTGCAATGACTTGGAATGGTTAAGTCTGATAGATAATGGGGCATTTTGCCGCAGAAAGCATAAAGACCTAAGGAAGCTGGGGAGCAAATATAAGGGTCTGTTAGATGTAGTTTCGTTTCCTCCAACTCCAACAATTTAATACATCTGAAGATATATGACTCATCAGAAGTAAAAAAAATCATCAACCTCTAACCCCAACTGGTATTTTTGTATTCTGTGTATTGTTATTTGCAACTGTTATGCCATTAAAGGTTTGGTATGGTAAAAAAATGGCATGTATAGAAAAAATCTCATTCACTTGGAACAGGATCTCGCAATACCACATCTACTTCTGTGAGGACCTATATGTAGGCCCCTTCTGAATTTAGTACTGCAGGCATGTTGTAAAGATGGTTTCCTTCTCTGGAGAATAATCACAGTCATTCTCCTAGAAACTCATAGAGCTTATTTCCTGGTTATAGAGTTTTTAAAGTGTTTTTTCTGTCATTCACAGCTCATTAAGAGGCACAGTTTAAAAGATTTAAGAGCAATCTTTTGCAAAGAAGGCTAATTGTTCCAAGTGGATTTCTGCAGCACCTTCCTAAATTTTCAAGTGATTTTAGCAGATCAAATATTCATAAGTTGGAACTGAGAGATCCATGTGATTAATGTGCTCTTGAGCTCTCAAACCATTACACATTGTTGTTCAGGCTAATATGTCCCAATTATGCTACATTTTAAAATGGATAGCAAACGTTGTTAACACATGAGGATCACTAATTGTGAGACAGAAACACAGATACTCAAATTTGTCTCCTAAAGTAGTATCTGTGAAATACACTGGCTTGTATCTAACCAGCTTTTTCACCCAACCCTGTCCACATCCTCTCTTTATTCTAGTTCCCACCCTACATGATTTTTGGCCTTTTCTGATGATCAACAAGTCACCTTTCTTTGTCACACTGCCTGTCAGTTCATCTATTATGCAAATTTCAAGCATCTGTAACCATATGAGCCCATTCCCAAATTTCAAAAGTGAATGTTCTTGGTAGTCACTTAATATGTCCCAGGAAATATATACATTCCTGCAACCAGTGTGTAAAGTACTGGGGTCGGCGTAGTAAGAGACCAGAGTCGGAGAGTGATTTCAGCAAGCTTTACTTCAGGAACACCAACACAGACTGAGCTCTATTCAAACCTCCCGCTCCTTTATACAATTCTTGCCCCCTTCTGATTGGACCTTAACTATGTACATGGATTGGCTATTTACAGAGGCCTAAGGGCCTATCAGGGTACAGTATGAGCCTAGATGTTGATTGGCTACTTATGTTTCAATCCTTCCCCTGATTGGGCACGCTTAGGCCTTCTCTGGAACCCTGGTGTGGAGTACAAGCTTGGCTTGTTCAGCTTCCCTCCAAAAGTAACAGTTCCCTCCAAAAGTAACAGTTCTCCATTTGAACCTAGGACACAACACTCCTCCCCCCATAGTTCCAGCTATCAGGTGACATAGTCCTGGAGATATGCCGGAGGGCGGCGGTGTCGAGCGTCGGAGCTCCGAGGGGACTGGGCGTTCCGACTCGGTTGGTGGTTCCACGGCTGCAGAGCTGGAGACATCTGGACGGCGGCCCCGGGAGACCTGGGTTCAGCTGCGCGGTCAGGGGTCTCCTCCTGCTGGGCCAAAGCGGGCTCCACGGAACCCTGTTCTGTGTCAGGCTCACGGGGACTTACGTTGTCCAGATCTGGAGCCTCTGACCTTGGCTCCCCGGCAGGCAGGCGACCACGGAGTTGGTCGATGTGTCGCCTCAGGAGATGTCCACCCTCCAAGGTCACTGCATAGGAGACCGGTCCGGTGACGTGGTCCACCTTTCCAGGGAGCCAGGCGGGGCCAGTGGTGGCATAGTTCCGTGCCCACACTGTCTCACCTGGGTAGAACCCTCTGGGGGCTTTAAGGTGTTCCGGCGCCGGTCGCCTGTCTGGGGCTCGGTCAGGGTGCAGCTTGTCCAGTAGGGTGGTGATGCGGTGGCCCATGAGGAGTTTGGCTGGACTGCGACCTGTGGAGGCGGTGGGTGTGGTCCGGTAGGCCATTAGGAAACACGCCAAGTCTTTTGGCCAGTCTGAGGGGCCCAGACGGTTCAAGGCCTCCTTTGCTGTGCGCACCATCCGCTCTGCCTGGCCGTTGGTGGCTGGATGAAACGGGGCAGAGCGAATGTGCCTGATGAGGTTCCTGGCTAAGAAGTCCTGGAACACTGCGGACGTGAATGCTGTGCCGTTGTCGGTGACGATGGTCTCCGGCAACCTGTGGGTTGCAAAGATGGCCCTCAGAGCCGTGATGGTTGCCTGCGATGATGGCGGGGGCACCTGGACCACCTCCAACCACTTGGAGTATGAATCCACTAGTATGAGTAGAGTCCGCCCATGGAAGGGGCCAGCAAAGTCCATATGCAGTCTTGACCAGGGGTTTTTGGTGGATTCCCATGGTTGCACTGGGCCACGTGGGGGGTCAGGCCTTGACACCTGACATGTCGGGCACCTTTTAACCCAAGCCTCAATTTTTGCATCGAGGCTGCATAGCTCCGTGCGAGAGCCTTCATGCGGACTATGCCCGGGTGTGCCTCGTGCAGGGCTCTAAGCACTTGGTCTTGCAAGGGTTTGGGGATGACGACTCTGTTGCCCCATAGTAGGCAGCCTTTGTGGGTGGATAGTTCGTCTTTCTGGGCTGCAAACGGAGTAAATTCCGGCCCAGTCGAGCCCTTGGGCCACCCCCTCCCCACCCAGTCCAAGACATGGGAGAGGACTGGATCACGAGCGGAGCGGGCAGCAACATCGCGGGCGAGCAATGGCCTGTCCGGAAGCATGTCCATCAGTAGGATCTGATGAGCCGGGGCTGGATCGGGATCCACGTCAGGCAAGGGCAAGCGGCTCAGGGCGTCAGCATGGCCCATTGACTTGCCCGGGCGATGCACTAGGGTGTAAGTGTAGCCGGCTAGAAAAATGGACCAACGGAGGACCCGTGGGGACAACACCTGAGGGGTCTGCCGGTCTGATGCAAAGAGGCCCAAGAGGGGTTTGTGGTCCGTATAGAGGGTAAAGGGCCGACCGTAGATGTAATCATGAAATTTTTTGACGCCGGCCACAACTGCCAACCCTTCTTTGTCGATTTGGGCGTAGTTCCGCTCCGCCGACGAGAGGGTCCGTGAGTAGTACGCTATAGGGACTTCGGTCCCATCAGGGAGTCGGTGGCCCAGAACTGCCCCCACGCCATAAGGGGATGCGTCGCATGCAAGGACCAAGGGCAGGGTCTCGTCGAAATGGGCAAGGACGGAGTTGGACATCAGGAGGCCCTTGATATCCTGGAAGGCTTTAGCGTGCTGGCGGCCCCACGCCCAGGGTCGGTTCTTGTCTAGAAGCCGGTGCAGGGGTTCGGCCACTGCTGCCTTGTGGGGGAGAAAAGCATGATAAAAGTTTAGGAGGCCGAGGAAGGCCTGGAGTTCTTGCTTGTTGGTGGGTGCTGGAGCATCTCTGATGGCACGCAGCTTGGCATCGGAGGGGTGGATCCCCTGGGCATCGATGGAGAACCCCAGGAATTCCACCCGATCCACGCCCAGGAGGCACTTCTCCCGTTTGACCTTGAGGCCGGCTGTTTCAAAACGTTGTAGGACTCCTCTAAGGCGGGCGGCGAATTCTTCAGGCGAGGCTGCAGCTATCAGCACATCATCGAAGAATGGAGTGACTCCGGGAAGTCCTTTTAAAAGAGAGTCCATGAGTTCCTGGAACAACTCCGGAGCCACACTCACGCCAAATTGCAACCGCTTTACTCTAAAGGCCCCCCGGTGGGTCACAATTGTTTGGGCGTTGGCCGTGGCCTCATCCACCGGCAGCTGTTGGTAAGCTTGGGCCAAGTCCAACTTCCCAAAACATTTTGCGCCGGCTAGGGTGGCTAAAACGTGGCTGACGATGGGCACAGGGTATGCGTGGGGCTGAAGAGCCTTGTTGAGGGTGCACTTATAGTCTGCACAAATCCGCACTTCCCCACTGGGCTTGACTGGAGTCACGATGGGCGTTTCCCAGGTTGCGTGGGTGACAGGCTCTAGTATTCCCTGTGCAATCAGTTTATCTAGTTCCTCCTCAATTTTAGGCTTGAGCGCGAATGGAACTCGCCGCGCTTTAAGCCTAATAGGCCGCACTGTGGGGTCGAGGTGTAGTGTAACCGGGGGACCCGTGTAGCAGCCCAAGGTGCCATCGAAAACGGCCGGGAACTCTTTGCAAACCTTGTTAAAGTCCACTCCGACAGTCTTATTGACCCCCCTGATCTCTATTCCCAGGGGCTTGAACCAGTCGAGACCCAAAAGGTTTGTAAGGTGGTTCTTGACCACTAGCACTTGTAGCTGGCCCTTGAACCCCTTGTATTGGACTGGGACCGGGCCCACTCCCAAGATAGGCACCTTATTCTTCTGGAAGTCCACTAAGGTAAACCCCGGGTCCCTGAGACGAGGCCTCAGCCTGGTGGGGATTTTAAAAAATGTCTCTGCCGCTATAATAGATGATGCTGACCCAGAGTCCACCTCCATTTGGCAGGGCACCCCCCCGATCTCTACATTGACCCGGATTTTGGAGGGCCTAACTGGCGAGGGTAGGTACTGTACCGGGTATTGGTGGGCGTGGAGAGCGTCGGTCTCGAAGTCTGGCTGCCTTCGGAGTGCGCAGATCTTTGCGGGACGCGTGCTCGGGATGTGGATCTGCAGGCACAGGCGATGTGGCCTTCCTTGTTGCAGAGTCGACAGGTGGCATTCCGGAATCGGCAGGTCTTTCACTCGTGCTGGCCCCCGCAGCTTGCACATGCAGCTGGTGTCTTGTGTCTCATGCCCTGTGGGGCATGGGTGGTCTTCCTTCCTGCTGAACGATAGCCGGTTTGTAGAGCTTTGTCCTTGTCTGAGTCCTCTGTAGATGGTTCAGGGTTGATCTGGTGTGCCGCAGCCTGTCTTGTCAGCCATGGCCCTGCTGATCTGCCCTTCTCCCAGCTGGTGGCCACATCGATTGCCTTTGTTAGGTCGCACTCAGAGAGGGACAGGAGTTTCTGTACTAGTTTTTCGTCCCTCAAGCCCCATACAAACTGGTCGAGAAGGGCTTCGTTGAGGTCTGCGAAACTGCATCAGCTTGCCACCCGGCGCAGGCTTGTCAAGAACGCCGTCGTGGTTTCACCTGCCTTCTGTGTCCTTTGTCGGAAGTCCCAGTGCCGGGTGAGCTTGGTTGGCTGGGGCTGGAAATACTTCTCCAGAGCGCTGATGATGTCGTCCACCGGCGTCTCTGAGAGCTTCCTGGGTTGGAGAAGAGCCCTGGCTAAGTCCACGGTCTCCGTGCCACACGTACTGATAAGCAGAGCTCTCTGCATGGTAGTCTCTGTAATCTTCCGGAAGGTCAGGTATGACTGGAAGCCTTCGACCCACGAGTCCCACAGCTCGGGGCGATCGATGCTAAAGGGCTGCAGGAGGTTGGCTGGAGCCTCCATTCTTGGCAGTGTGTCTGGGCGGCTTGCGAGATGGGGTGTGCGCAGAGCGGAGGTGTGGACCCAGATGGCTTGGATTTAGCCACCTTTCCATGTTCCTGGTTCTGTTGCTGGTTCTTACTGGCATCCCATCCTCGTCGCCAGTGTAAAGTACTGGGGTCGGCGCAGTAAGAGACCAGAGTCGGAGAATGATTTCAGCAAGCTTTACTTCAGGAACACCAACACAGACTGAGCTCTATTCAAACCTCCCGCTCCTTTATACAATTCTTGCCCCCTTCTGATTGGACCTTAACTATGTACATGGATTGGCTATTTACAGAGGCCTAAGGGCCTATCAGGGTACAGTATGAGCCTAGATGTTGATTGGCTACTTATGTTTCAATCCTTCCCCTGATTGGGCACACTTAGGCCTTCTCTAGAACCCTGGTGTGGAGTACAAGCTTGGCTTGTTCAGCTTCCCTCCAAAAGTAACAGTTCCCTCCAAAAGTAACAGTTCTCCATTTGAACCTAGGACACAACACAGTGAATAAATTGTAAATGATGTTCTGTCAATTAACATTTCTAAATTCATTCTGCCACATTAACTCTTTAACCTTTTAAAATGCCCTCTCAACACCTTCCAATAAACAGAAAGTCTGGGAATGCTTTCCAAATCCTCCTTTTGTAAAGCCATCCTAGGCAGGGGTAGGTGGGAAGGAATCAGCCTCAGGGGCATTGGCCTCTGGGAGTGGAACTAATCTAAGAGGTTAATTTAAGTGTTATCCAGTGGAACTTATCTAAGAGGCAACAAGATTCCCATAGTCTGGAAAACTGAGAGCAATTCCTTCAAAGATAGACTTCACTTCACATGCTAAAAAGATTCTCCCGTTGTTGTTCTCTCTAAGATTAAAGTGTCTAGACTTACTAAGCGTAATCACTTCAAAAGTACAGATGGGCCCTCGAGACAAGGGATGAGTGAATGCGTTGGCAAGGGACAGTCTTTTGCAATGCATAAACCTCTCAAAGAAGTGATTTTCAAACTAAAGAAAAATGCCAGCCTTCACACATAGAGTAGAGTTCCCCCAGCAACTTTAATCTTTGGATGTTAACTGGAAATCACTTATTTGATGCATGTCAGTTGTAAAAGACTGTCCCTTGCTTCAAAGAATTCATTCTTTTCTTATCTCAAGGGCTCCCTGTGCCTTCTTAAATGATTTAGCATGTGTATAAGTACAGGCAGCAGGTATCAAACAGACTACAGAAGGCTCTGTGGATCAAAATCTTCTGTCACAAGCTCACAAAGCAGTCTTGGCCTGAGTAAGTAATCTACTAGCCAAATATATCAAACCAGAGTTATTGACAAGTGAGGAACCCACAAGGACATTTTTCCTGTATCATCCTTCTCACACTATTTCCTCTTTCTTAATTGTAGCAACCCCCTTTCCCTGCCTCCTTCTTTTCTTCCTGTCTACTCACTGGTCCAACCATTTATCCACCTCTCAGCAATATATATATATTTCGTTATTTTCATCATTTATACCCATCTTTCTCCACAATAAGGACCCATTCTCTCCTCCATTTTATCCTCACAGCAAACCTGTGGGCTGAGTGTGTGACTGATCCAAGGTCACCCAGTGAACTTCTATGGCAGTTTGGGGATTTAAACCTGGGTCTCACTGCCACTAATGAGAAACTTCAACCAGTACATTATATTGGCTTTTATGAGGTGACTGTTGTTGAACAGTAACAAACAGCCAGGTGTGGGCAAATCATGCAAGCTATGTGGTAGCAAGTTACCCAATGGCAGCTGCTATGCCTAGTCCTTCAAAGGCCAAAACAGCCCTGAAAAGGGTCCTACCCTGCCTTTTACTGACAGAAACCAAGGCTTAAAGTCTAGCAAGATTTCTGGTTGCCTAGCAACCCCTACAATGACTACTGAAAGAACATTTTTAAAGACATATATTATTCTACAAAATATGGAATCTAGATTCCATATTTTTCTACAAACTCTTCTTTCAATCCCCTCCTAGAAAATCCTGGAACATTATTTTGGGGTCTTCTTCCTTATCAAGACTGGCATGTGGGAGTAGGGCATGTAGGCGGTTGCCTAGAGCACCACATGGCCTACGGGGCATCCCCTCCCCACACACCAGTTGGTCCATGGCATCTTTCCTCCACCCAAGACTTGGGCGGAGGAAAGAGGTAGCTTGGCCTCGCTCCCAGGCTGCCTTCCCTTGCAGGGGAGGCAGCCTGAGAGTGAGGCAGAGGCCCATGCCATCTCTTTTCCCCACCTGAGACTTTCTTGCACTGTGGGAAAGTCGAGGGGCAGGCTTTGCACAGAGCCCTCTGTGCAATTGGGGCCACCTGTGCAAATGGACCTTTATTTGGGCAGGCGCTGGGGGCCCTCCCCCATTGGAGGGCCCCCAGCACTGGCCCTGCTCCGTATCCATCTTGTATTAGTTTGTTTGCCACAAGTCGTGGTGATTGCAGTGAGCACCACCAGTTTATGAAGGTAAGATAGGAAGCTGACTGGTAGAAGGCTATTGTCATTAAGATGAGCAGGACACACCAGTGGAAAGAGGGCATCCATACACATTAAGCCAGAGAGCGTGCAGTACATCTTGGTGTTTAGGGACATATTCTTATCATTTTCTCTTATAGAATCCCTCTCATTGAGGTCCTCCAGTGGCAGTGGTGGAAGGAAGCTTTTGGCTTCATCCCAACTGTGTCCCTTTCACTCAATTAAAAATAATAATAATAATAATTCAATGCTCTCAAAAATGCAATTGGGGATGTCTGTCCCTGGCAACTTTAAGAGTCAAACTTTTATCTCAGTCATGGCATCCTGAATTCTGTTCCTTTAGTCATGCTACATTGTGACAGAATCTTGGAAATTGGCTGTTATGCATGCATACAAATGAATCCCATTTCAGCTTTGCTTCATTGCAAGAAAGGCCCAATATAGAGACAAACTTTTTTTCTAGGTTTGCTCTATGTGAATGTATACATTCTGTCACAGATTGTCATGGATCTGGCTTAAAAAACCGGTGAGTAGTTGCTGAACTTTACTGAAAAGATCACAGAAAGTACTTACCTTGGCCCAAACCCAAGTTGAACTGGTTTCAGCAAATGCTTAGATACGTTGAGTAGGCAATAACAGGGGCTTTGATTAGCAAAGCTGGAGTAGTACAAAAGGGAGTTCAGATCTATGTATCTTTGTTTAGGAGACAATCTGGTTCTAATCAATAGATACAATAAATATGTAGCTCATATTGGGCTCAGATGCAGAATGTGTCTGGAAAAATACAACAGCCTAGATAAGGACAGAACTGATTATACAGAACTAATTTAAAATGTGGCTTATTAGTTAGTCAGCAACAAATTACATGTGTTTGTGTGTAATCATATTTTCAGATATCATCAGTTGTAATTAAAAGTAAGAAGATTGTGTTAGCATACATAATTTTAGTGGATATATGAACATAGATAATTCTGCAGGGTGCTTTGCAGTCCCCCAAGCAATTAATTAGCCAAAAATGTGAGCTAGCTTAAAAAGACTGCTAGGTGTTGTTAGAGACCTTTTGGAAAAGCACTGAAATATGAGGATCCTAAGTTGGAAATCAGCTTCTTCATCAAAGCTGGGAAGTGATATATTGGACTCATGTAAAAGCTCTCTTTATTGTATGGTTATTTATGTAAATTGGCTGTCAGTATTGCTCAGCTCTAGGGTTGTTACAGATTTTCCTAATAAAAGCCAAAACCAAAGCAAATATAGTATTTACTTGTGTACTATAGTAACAACAGACCAGGTACACTGCTGAGCATCCTTCTCACCAGGGATTAAAGATCTGATATTGGAAAGCCTAACTAGAAGCCCATGGCTTCTTAAAGGCAAGCCTGTATCTAAATCAAGCCTCCTTCTCCCTGATGTGCCAGTGCTCCATGTGAAGGATTTTTTTTTTTTGACATGAGGAATCCAGAGATGATCAAACATGCTCTAGCTTGGCTCACGTCCTGTTTGGCAGTCACAAAGAGGGAGCCAATTTTTCAACTGATTGTTCGTCAGCCTGTTCATTGGGCTGCTTTATGGTGGTCTTTCCTAAGAATGTAGTGCAACACTCCGCAGTGCAACTGCCTTTTCCTCACATATGTTCTTATATCAGCTCCCTTATCACTGAACCATGGCTTCTGTTGGCAGGAATTCATTTAAAGACAGTTAAACCAGACACAAATCATATAAAGCAATAATTAATGAATGCTTTTATAAAAAATCCTACCACAGTGTTCATCTAAGCAGCCTTGGTGATATTAATGGCTGCAATTTCTTTTGGAGAGTGGCTGTGGTTCCATGGCAGAGCAAGCAGAAAGTCTTAGGTTCAGCAGCTCCAGTTAAAAGGACCAGAGAGCTGATGATGTGAAAGACCCTGGAGAGCCCCTGACCTTGATGACTCAATTGTATGATTCAGTATAATAAGGCAGCTTTGTGTGCTCTTGTGTGCCCATTTGTTCCTGTGCTGATCTGCAGCATTTTGTACATGGACTGTTTTGAGAAAGCCTGATGTAGACCCATTTGGAAGATATTCAAGTTGTCTGGCACCAGTGAAGCAGACCAAGTAATCAGGTAGTGTCTGGTAAAGTCTGACTCTTGAGCATATTCATGGCCTCATTAAAGGAAAGAGGCCATTGCAGCTGTTGGATTTCCTCAACTGATAACTCCAAGGGTCTGGAAATGTGTTCTCTTCTCTTCTCTTCTCTTCTCTTCTCTTCTCTTCTCTTCTCTTCTCTTCTCTTCTCTTCTCTTCTCTTCTCTTCTCTTCTCTTCTCTTCTCTTCTCTTCTCTTCTCTTCTCTTCTCTTCTCTTCTCATTTCATGGTGTCTGTAAACAGCCATGAACACACAGCAGATACTCAATGATAGTGGGATTCTTAAAATTCACTCTGATGATTTTCACAATTTTGGGTGAACACCCAAATGCCAAGAGGTTTTGTTTTTTTTAAAAAAAAATCTTATCAATGGCAAAGCTATTTGTTACCAACCAATACGTAACTGAATGAGACAAAACTACTGTTCCTAGTTTGTGATAACTGTTAATGCAAATTAAATACAAGTAAACTGGCAGAAAAGAAAATATGTGGCAGGCCTCACAAGATTAGCCTTGTGTAACAGCAGTGGCTTTCAGCCAGAGGTATTATTCAGTATTAAAACTGTGCCAAACATTCAGAGTCAACACATGAAAACTTTAAATGGTGGGTAGAATATTACATAAAGGAGCTGTCCTTAACAAAGCTATTTGGAGAGTAGAAACTTCTTGTATATCTTTGATGTGGCTGCAACACTAAAGTTATTGAAGTGTTCAGACTTCTTTCATGTCTCTCATTTCAGCTTCTTGATCAGGGGATATTCCACACAGAATGAAGATTATCTAGTATAGGTCTGTGCAAAATATGATCCACCAAGCTTAATTCTGCATACTGGTCACGTACAATAACCTACCAAGAATTTGATATACCTGCTGCCTGCCTGAAAGTATATAAAGCAGAGGGAATTTTCAAGCACCTGGCAAACTATAATGCATAGTCTCTGGATTGCTTTTTGTTTAGGGGCTCATGCTTTGTCAAAGTCTAGTCTAGCCACAGGGCTACCAAGAAACAGATACTGCGGACACCAAATCCCCTCAGTCTATGGGCCTAATAAGTCCACCTGAATCATTTGCTCTTGTTCTGCCACCTAACACAATGTCTGTCGTCTTGTGGCATTAGCAACAGACAAAAGCCTTACTGAGAATATGTCCTTTTGCTTGACTTGAAATAATAGCAGATGGTTTTCTCAGCAAGAGAATATTTGCCACATTTTCCAGTTAAGCAAAAAATGTTAAGGAGGAGGAGGAGAAGAAGAAGAGTTGGTTTTTATACCCTGCCTTTCATTACCCAAAAGAGTATCAACGCAGCTTACAATCTCCTTCCCTTCCGCTGCTCACAATGGACACTCTGTGAGGTAAGTGGAGCTAAGAGAGTTCTGAAAGAACTGTGACTGACCCAAAGTCACCCAGCTGTCTTCATGTGGAGGAGTGGGGAATCAAACCTGGTTCTCCAGATTAGAGTCTGCTGCTCTTAAGCACTACACCAATCTGGCTCTCTATTAAGGATTCCTGGAGAGTTTGAGTAAGGATTGGTAAAACTGTGGGGTAGGGCAGAGAAGATCTCTTTCCTGGGATGCATGGTGGATTTTGTCAGCCCTTCTTAATAGTCCATTTGCAGTCTCTTGGCACAGATGATATAATGGCTCCCAGGAAGACTGTGGTTTTCCTAGGACACCATTCAGAAGTATTATGGTTTGGGGCTATTTGTTCTGTTGTGTCACTCATGTGGGATTTCACATTTTTTTTAAACTTTGATTCCATTCCATTAAGGGAACAAAGGAGAGATGGAGCATTAAGAGAACAAAGGAGAGGTCTAGATGAGTTGTCTGTGGGGCTTTAGAATGGAGGCAAAGGGCTTTGTGCTCTTCTTCTGTTCCCTCCCTCTAACATTTAATTTCTTGCTCTGACAACTCTGAAAAGAAGGCTTCTAAATGCATAAAACCATAGGTGATACTCAGAGATCTGGCAACCCTAACTCCCTCACTGATCTCCTCAGGGTCCTTTGGTGAGATTCCTTATCCTGAAATCATGAGGTGAATGGGGTTCACAGACACAAAAAACTGTAACTACCATAATCATTTACTGTACTGTGTTAAGATCAGTAGTTCTTATATGTATTATGGGGGTGGGTGGGAATCTAACTGAGGTACAGTGTACTACTCTGTTATCTTCCAGTCTCGAACTATGCTACATCATTTGAGGTCCAGAATGAGAGGGAAAAAATGGCCCTGAAAAAAAGGTACAATCCCTCAGGCTGCTGAGGCCCCATCCCTACAAAGGGAAGGAGAAGGAGCCAGTCAACTCCACAGCTGGCAGCCATCTTCCCCAGACTGGATGTGGCTCATCCAGGCCAGAAGCCACCTTTGCTGTGCTGACACTGCTCTGCTAACATGGGCTAGATTAGCCCGAGTTGTGGGGGCAAGGCACTGACCCACCAAGAAATTCTCTGATAGCTATAATGGCTGTCCACCTCTGCTGTTAGCATACTAGCTTGAAAAAGAACAATGCAGAAACATACAGTTGAAATTAGTTAGCATCTCCACAGATCAAAGTGCACAGGTTAACTTATAGGGATGCCAGCCTCCAGATGGGACCTGGGGATCCCCCAGAATTATAGCTCATCTCCAGACTACAGAGATCAATTCCCTTGGAGAAAATGGATGCTTTGGAGGGTGGACTCTATGGTGTTGTGCCCCAATGATTTTCTTGTCTTCCTCAGGCTCCATCCCCAAATCTCCAAGAGTTCTCAACCTGGATCTGGCCACCCTACTGTCCTCATCATCTGATGGTGACCAGGAGGGACCTGGCAACCCTACTCCTGCTGACAAACTCACAAAACACAGACTCCTAGTCAAGGGAATTAAAAAGCCTGAAAATCTTTGCTGATTAAATAAGCAAGTGGGTGATATCTTATATGGCTACAGAAAACCTATGCATCTAACGTCATCTCTACCTTCTCAGCAGGGGATGGGGTCATTTTGTAGAAAAATATGTAGTGGAGCTCATCCAGGAATTGTTATGCAGCTGCACCTACTATTCAAAGGACAAGGTGGGAAGGAGAAGGGAACCCTCAGAAAGGTTCTGGAGCTGTGCTCCTGTGAGCTCCGGCTGAATTCAAGGCCTGGGTGCAGCACAGAATCTAGGAAACACAGTTCCTGGAGACCTGAAGATGTTTAGAAGAACACTTGACTATAAATTTGCTAGGACGTTAACTGTGCAACTGATACAAGATGACCTGATTTAGGAATGATTCCCTGGTTTAGGATATGAAACAGCACAAGTCTAGGCATGTCTTAGCCACTTTAGTTTCACAGAGTAACCCAGCAGCTATGGGCAATTTTGCTCTTCAGAAAAAGCAGCAGGATGTTCTATTTAGATAGTTATGAAAGATTCAAGAGCCTGTACACATTAGTCCTTTTCAGATGTTCAGCCATGGTATTCCAATCATGTGAAATAGGAAAATGCACTGTGCACAATCCTCCTAACAGGCATGGTCTTAACTGTGGGTGGACTAAGCAATGCATGTATCTTCCATGCCCATACAGCTTTGATAGCCATGTTGCTCCATTCAAAGAAAATGTAAATTGTTCCTGAGGATTGTGCGATAGTGCATGCTCCTGTTATGCATTGCTGGCATGCCTGCCCTGAGCCTGCTTGTGGGAAGAACAGGATAGAAATAAAATCAAATAAATAAATAAATGCAAAAAATCATCACCACCACCACAACAACAACCTGAAAAGGGCTACCATACTGGCTAACGTGCGTAGGGTGAAATCGGGTTGAGCATGATTTCCTTGCTTGCTCAGTGTCAAGCATATTGATTATACCCCCTGCCCATGCAAACTATAAACATGCAGGCTCTATCTTTATGATTAGGAACATGATTAGAAAATTATGATTAGGAAAACAGCTTTCCTGAGCACAGGAAAATAACCTAAGAATGTACGGCTTGTACATGCACAGGTACTGTGGCCCACAGAAGTAGTTTGATCTTTAGCTCAATTTTGCATTAATATGCTTTTTTAAATTATTATTATTATTCAAGGGGAAAATTTCAAGTACATAGATCAAATGATTTGTTCATGATTAATTGTGATATTGTCAGTACCATAAAAATTGATAAAGAAATCAGGAAAGCATTAAAGCCACATTAACACATAAGAAGAGCCCTGCTGGATCAGCCCATCTAGTCTAGCATCCTGTTTCATGCAGTAGCCAACCAGTTCCTCTGAAGGACCAAAAACAGGGCATTGATGCTGAGCCCATCCCCTGATGTTGCCTCCTGGCTTGGGATTCAGACATTTAGAGCCTCTGAACGTGGAGGTTCCCCTAAGTCACCATGGCCGCTGACAGACCTATCCTCCTTAATGAACCTTATTATATGAAAGAGAGATCAAGTAGGAAAATTCTGAATCATGAAATTGGCTATAAATGCCATATAAACAAGGCATTCTAAAGCTGATCAGCTATTAGGGATGGGCACAGACCTGAACACCGAACAAAATCCGGCCCAGACTTTACCTTGTTCGAGGTAGGAGAGTTCGGTTCAAAAGTCACATGTTTGGATCAGGAAGTCTCCTAACTTTCTGCCCGATTCAGAACCTCTTGTGCAATCTTGGCAAAGAAACCCATGGAGTTTCGTGCTGAAAAGTGGATATGGGTGAGATATTTCCAGCCATCGAGGGACTAATAGTGACAGTCTGAAGCTGACAGGCAAGTCTGATATCCAATGACAGGCATTAATCTGACTTCCTCAAGATGGGAGGGATGTATATTATCACTGGAGGCACATTCTGGTCCTCTGTTTGCATCTGGATTTTGCAAGTCTTGTTCTCCTTGCGCATGAAGAATATCTTTTTGTGGACTGGGGAGGGGGGAAACTACTGGGGTGGATGGAGAAACCTGTTGAATCTCCTGGCCTCTATACAAACTGTCAGAGTAAAAGCATCACCCCTCTCTTTTTTCTCCTTTCCTTGCATTCAGAGCTACATTTCTCTCCCCCCACCACCACCTTTTTCTTTGCTGTGAGGAGTGGGAAGCTTGGATAGATTTTTTTTTCTTTCAAAACATGTTTTTGATTTGATTTGGGGATGGACTGTTCACTTTTGTGGATTCTGAAAACTGCCCTTTCTCTGCATGCTGGCTGTGGGGTCCCCTTCCTTCTCCTCCAAAAAGCACCTTGTTTCTTCCTGTGTCACTTGAGTCTCTGCCTGGGGAGTTTCCTCTCTCCTCTCCCACTCAGGCACCCAAACTATCTACAGATTTCTGGGGAGTTTGGCTAACTGCCCTCTTCCCTGGCTGTGGGGTACCCTTTCTGCTCCTCCAAAAAAGCATCCTTTCTCCTCTGCCACATATTCCCACACATTCCCTTAGCTAGTCCACCAGTGCCCCCTCCCACAGCTGTGCAGTGAGTTCCAGTTGCCAGGCCTGGTTGTCCCTGTCACCTTCCCAGGTAGGATGGAAGTCTTGGTCCCAATCAGTTATCATGTCGCCAGGGCTGGATGGCTAGTCCCAGGAAGACCCAGCCACCTGCAGCCATGTGAGTGGTCCCTGGGGAGGTACTCTGCCTGTAGCTTAACCAGGTCCACACTGTAGTGTCTCAAAATGATGCAGGACAACTCCCCCCAAAACAGTTTCTTGGAGACACCTTGCTTGGTGGTCTACTACTTGGATCCCCCCAAATCTGACATGCATGTAACATGTGGGCCATGTGGAGGGTCACCCCAGGGAGGAACTGTTTGCATTGAAGACCTCTAGCTCACCCCGGTCAGTTTTTGTCACTCCTGAACCAGCAGAGCTGACATCCCTTTGAAAAGCATTGCACTGAATGACCTTTTTTAGGGGTCCGTAACTCAGCCCCCCCACCCCCCGGAGTCCAATGTGGACCAAACTTGGTGGGTACATTGAAGAGAGTGATCTGGAGACAACCTGCCATTTTGGAGCCTCGAAGCCCTGTGTGGGGCTTTTTTAAAACCGGACCAGTTCACAAACTGGTTCACGAACCAAGCTGTTGTTCGGTTCGGGAACCGGTCCGGGAAGTGGTTCTGTTCGTGAACAGAACCAGCATTTTCTAGTCTGTGCTCATCCCTATCAGCTATCATACTCCTCTTGTGGGGGCATCGTTTGGTTTATGACCAGATCTGCCTGTAGCATCAAACCAGAACTATGAAACTTTTTAAAAAATGATCTTTTGGCTTTTCAAAAACACAAACATATACAAACACTAGAAACCAAAGAGTAAATTCCTGATGCTGTGCACAGCTCTAATGATGACCCAACTCCCACACCAACCAGTCCTGAAACCTTAAGTATCACCAACCATTAATTGAGTGATGTCAGTCTTTTTGAGTCTGTTTGCCTGAAAGCCTTGTTTAGATCATATAAAGTCACTCCAGAAAGTGGGAAGCTTTTTCTGGGCACATCAGGCAGAAGGAGCACTTAAACACACTCAGATGCGCTGTTTCTGATGTTCTTCTCATTTCCATCATCTTCTTTTAGAATTTTTAAAAATGTTTTTAAGAGAGCAGTTTTGACATTTCCTTTCCCCCATTTCTTCATCTGAATCTTTTGTTTGCTGCCTAGAGAAGAATAAAAGGATGCCAAGATATTGTCTGGTGTCTTCAGCCATCAATTCGATCTTGCCTTTTCTTTTGTTTGTGGAGTGGAGGAAAGAAGAATTGAAAACAAAGCTTCAGGCTCTCCCAGCTGTAGTCCTAGTCTCATTTGATGTGTCTTCTCAGACACTATTATATATTACAGTAGAAAATTGAGTTTGAAGGTGCTGCTTGCCCTTAACTTCAAGTAATTTGAGAAATACCATGTAATTTAGAGAGCAATTTAAGAGAAGTCAAAGTTCAGCATTTTTAAAAGTTGTAGGGCATTTGGACCTTTGTAGCCATTATTGCTCATTCAAAGTGAACTAGAACAGGAACATGTAATTGGCCTATGATGTAAAGCTAATTTGCTTAATATGACCAGTGCTACAACCCTGAAGAGAACTGATTTGCAACTACCAAACCATTTGCTTCTCCAGGAGATGCACTGACCTTGAGACAATGACAGCAGTCAGATGAGGAGGAGGAAGAGCAGAAATAAAGTATTGGAGAACCTCCTTTATAGATGTGGTTATTGGGACACCAACAGGAGAAATCACAGGTGAGCAGATGGAGGGGTGAGAGCCCCCCCCCTTTTACAGTGGAAGAAAACCTGCTCCAAGTTATCACCCATATGTCAGAACAAAGCCTAAGAAAATTCTCTTTATGGATAGAGAGGAATATATGGGAGAAGACAATTTGTTATGATTATTTGTTTTTTTTATTTACTTCATATATAGTCTTCCTTTTTCACTGAGACTCAAAGCCGCACTTTAAAAGAATTCAATAGACAGCACAATACTTAAAACCAACAGCGGAATAAAGCTGGGTTGCAAAAATTAGAAAGAAACAGTGCAACCCTAAACAGAATCACAGCCTTCTAAATACATTGTCTTAATTCTGTTTAGGATTGCACTGCAGAATACCCAAACAAGTGTGATGGTTACAAACAGTGCTACCAAACTGCATTAGCAAAATTAGAGAACAATGCAATAAAAGCAGCTTGATATATGCAAACATTAAACGATGTCTAAAATTCTGGACATCAAAGCTAGATATCCTTGTTCCGGGCCATGTAGGTCTTTAAAAGTGAGAGCCAGCAGTCTGAATTTATTTGAACAATAAAAACGACACATACACACACTTTTGGTTGTGTGTAGATTTCTAATATTGAACCTCTAATTTCAAATGCAGCCCTGTAGAGGAAGTTCACAGTAAAACAGCAAGGTTTCCTTTTAATTTAATATATAATACATTGTATAATATATCAACATGGTTCTCTTGAGAACAGAGCATATGGATGTGGTTTATTAGGAAGTTTGTTGTACAGAACAGCTACTGCTGAAATACATTTTTCCCAAGTCTTCTCATGTGTAATGCTGCCCCTAGATACTGCTAAAGCCTCATAAATTTTCTGGAGGAATGCCTCAATTTACCTCCAGCAAAAAAAAATTTAATTGAACCCAGTCATTTCAAAAATTCTCCCAGTTCTACCCACAAGAAATATTGCTGTTTCTGGTTGCTTGAAAGTAGAGAGATGGGGGGGGGGGGGGAACTGAACACACTGAAAGCTCAGTGAACCCAAATGCCATCTTCTGAAGATCTAATCACAGAGAATAATTATGATGCTGTTCCCTCCCCCCACCCTAATAATTTAAACTATTGAATGCTTATTATAGTCTGAGCTTTCTTGGAGGACTTTTGTCTTTGTAAACTTGTCATGAAAAAAGAGAATGTTCCAAGTTGATCATTTATGGCTACTCGTTAAACCTGGAAGGAATTGTGCATGGTGTCAGTAGGGTTGATTAGCAATAACACAATCTGAGCTATATATATAAAATTTGTGGTATGTGATACTCATTCCTTCTTAAAAGGTCTAGATGAGCAGCTTCAAACACATCTGTATAGTTATTTCCATAATAAATGCTTTAATCCATGAAAGGACAGACAAAATTCAAAATTTCTACATCATTTCAGTTTTTAAAAATAAATGAAATTTCTAACTCATATGGATGTGAAAGTATGCTTCAAAGTGCCTGGTGATATTTCAAAGACCAGAGGGGTTGCTTCCATAACATTTCAGTGTCCTGCACTGATAATGTCTATGGGAGGAGAGAAGAAAGATAAAGGCTCTGGGGAGGGGGTGGGGTTACAGAATTTTGTCTTTAGTAAATCCCGTGCCCCAGTATTTCTTCTTCTAAATCTTTGTTATATTTGTGAGCAGGCCTCAGGTTCAGTGGGAGCTCACAGGAGCACAGCTCCTGAACCTTTCTGAGAGTTCCACCTCCTTCTTCTGAGAGTTCCACCTCCTTGTCCATTGAATAGTATGTGCAGCTGCATAACAATCCCTGGATAAGCTCCACCACCTATTTTTCTACAAAACAACCCCTGTTTGTGAGGAATGCAGTCTACTCCCACCTGTACTCCCGTTCCAACCTGAAAAAGCACTCCTGGCTTGTTTTACACATTACATCCCTTTACCACTTTCACAGATTGCCTACCACCCTTTACAACCTCTTCTTCTTAGGTTAGGAGTCACAGTAGGTCAGGAGTCAGATTTGCCACCCTTCTCGCCTCATTTAAAATACAGAGAGAATCGTGACCATTTCCCAGCTCAGGTCCTCTCTCTCACTCCCGGAGACATCCATAGACAGGGTAGCCCAGCTCCCTTTAAAAACAAGCTCCCTCACACACAGTTACTGGAACTGGAGCTCAAACACTGTTCCACTCACACTCTGCCACCGTTTATTAATATCCTATAATATATGTATAATATACACAATATAATATATATATTGAATTGTGTGTGCACTTCTTTCTCTTAGACACACAGCCCTTAGGATTAAACAAAACAAGAAAACTTGTATTTACAATATGAACATAACATTGAGGAAAGTAAGGTATAAGTAATGACATTTCACTTCTTCTTTTTTTTAAAAAAATATTTCTTTATTTAATGAGATTTACGTGCCACTTCCCATGACTTTCATAGAACTTAATAACTGAGGACCTATCCCTGCAGACTATTGCAAACTGACTATTTTCAGCCTGCTCTAAGCAGCTCTTGCACACAATTCTACTTAGAGTTGCCAGGTCCAAAGCAGAAAATATCTGGGGACTTTGGGGGTGGAACCTGGAGACATTCCCATTCCCTAAAATAAATAAAAATATAGAAGTGCAGTTCCCCTGAAACTAATCTTCATTTCCCCAGAAGCTGCACTTCCACTAAGTGTAAGTGAACATACACACTCACAAAGCATCCCATTCAAGGATATACACTCTTAGGGCGATTTCCCATGCAGCGTCTGCTCGGATTTCCCACCAACTGCTCCGCGGATTCAGGAAGTGCCGGACCTTTTGCATCTCAAATGGAAATCGCTAGTTTACGTTAGCAATGCAATGAATCCGTGGAGCAGTTGGTGGGAAATCCGAGCAGATGCTGCGCGGTGAGGAGGGACTTCGCTCCTCGGTAAGCTGTGTGGGAAATCGCCCTTAGTGTAATGTAGTGACACCCCCCCCCCCCAAATATCCAGTCATGCACTCCAGTAGTCAAATGGTCCTCAGGTTTGTAAGAACTCTGCAAAGTCAACCTACCTGGCCTACCTTACCATTAGGATCACATTTATTATTTTTTTCCTGATTGGTTCTTATTTAAATGCTATATGTGTGGTTTTTTTAGTCATATCTCCCCAAAAAAGTAGGGAAACATCCCTGGTCACAATCAAGTTCCTGGACCAGCCCAAGTGGTATCAGGATTGCGAGGGGTTCCTTGTTTTCTTTCTCCTCTGCTTTGTCCCTTTCTGCCTTATCTGTTGTGGGTCACTTATAAAAGGCTTTCAAAGAAAACAGCTACATTAGATGATGTTCACATTCACAAAATAAACACACTGATGACTGAATGTAAACACTGCAAATATTCTCCTCCTTGGCTCTGCTAAAATGTTCCTCAGAAGTTGCTGCTATTGATGGACTTCCTAGGACCGAATAATAATTAAAAAGTCTGTGTGAGTTAGCTTTCTGTCCCTGGAAACCATTTTCCTATTTTAAATGAAAACTGAAAGCAAATATATTTTTTCCTCCTCCCCTGGCTTATAATAAAAGATGTATTCATCACTAAAGAAGCATACATACACAAAAGCAAAGCCAAGGACACCTTAAGCCTCAAGCTTCTCTGAAGTGCTAAAGTCCTGTGCACATAAATCTTATGTCACACAAAAGAATTCCTGGTCCAAGCTGCAGGTAAGCAACTGCCTCTAGACTTATTGTTCCTCTTATTTCATTCCATTTCCTTAAACAATGGTCATGGCTGCAGTTGTTTCAGCTGTGATTCTTTTTGCTGAAGACTATCAGTTACTGCTTCCCTTGCATCTACTCATCTACTCATTATCATTGCTATTAGAATGGAAGTTTCCTTTCATGACAAGTTGGACTCTTTTAGAGGTCTATCAGTTCACTTCTGAGAGTGCAATTGTTGCTGAGGTACACAAGGATCCTCCTTGGTGATATTGTGGTCATAGTCAACTTCTATAACTCACTAACTCTCCTCTGAGCCTGCTTGTATTAGTCTCCACTCCTCATCCTTATCCCTTGTATCCTCCATTATTTCATAAAAAAGTATAATGGTGGGTGTTAATTGAATAGATTATGATCATGCACAAACAAATGCACAATACAGAAACACTGACACCAAATGCCCTGCATATAAGGGAGCTCAAAGAAGCATACTCATTTTCACTGGTGAGCAGTGTACCTTTTAAAGAAGCCTGCCACTTTCTCTTCTTCCTCCTCCTTTGCTGCTGTATTTGTGAACTCGAGCCATTTTCTTTACAGAAGACACAGAACATTTTATTTTCAAATGCAGTCCTTGGTACTTAAGGATAAGAAATTCATTAAGACATATCAGCGCCCCCCTCTCTCTCTATGTATTTGTGTGTGTATTAGTGTGTGTTAGTGTGTAGTGGTGGACTCTAATCTGGAGAACTGGGTTTGATTCCCTACTCCTCCTCAGGAAACCAGCTGGGTGACCTTTGGCCAGTTATAGTTCTCTCAGAACTCTCTCAGCCCCACCTACCTCACAAGGTGCCTGTTGTGGGGAGGGGAAGGGAAGAAGACTCCTTAAAGTTGAGAAAAGCCGGATACAAAAACCTACATTTCTTCATAGATATAGATATGTTGGATGAAGGGATGCACATTCTTGTCGGGCTGAGTGTCTTTGTTTCCAGTTCATTTCAAAAAAGTAATTTTTGTCTTGGTCATCTCTAAGAAAATACTTCACTACATTTCTGGGTGCCATGATGAGACACGTGGATGAATTTGTTCTTTTCCATAATGATCTGGTCTTACCTTCAGGAACCAAGACAGCTTTCGACTTAATTGAATGCTTCATCAGTTCTGTAGATGTCACACATATCGCCTGTGATACATCCAAGGTCATGTGAATTACTGTATGACAACATTAAAAAAAAATCACATTAATGTTTAACTTGTAAGCAACACTGATGGGTGATTACAGATATGTCTTGTGGATCTGTAGGAAACACAACTTGCACATCTAGCATATGTTGATTTCATTCCCAACAACTTCCAGGACATAATTGGCTTATCGATAATTTACACTGTTAAATCTGATTAAAATGTTTTAGAACCCACTTGTTTTGCCTCTTCGAATTTGCAAGCAACTGTCTTACTTGCCAATATAACGATGCTCTTCAAAGGCCACAATTTCCATCACAGAACAATTTCAATACAGCCTATCAGAAAACAACTACTGAAAGAATTGTTCAGCATCTGGAGTCACCCTTTAGGGCTCTGAATCTTTGTGTTGTCCTCCCAAATGGTAATTGTACATTCAATTCTACATAAACTTGCAACTAAAGACTCTGCTTCAGTTACAGATTGCATTGATGAATCTAATGATGAAGCTCCATATATTGTTGGTAGCCCCAGGAACAGACACAGCTCCTACTATTAGAAGTGAAAAGAATATGAAACATTATCAATATATTTAATAGTCAACATGGTCCCATCTGTGGATATGTAAATCCATGGATCAGGGCCATGTTGAGAGGACAGAGAATTTTCTCCAAACCTGAGGGATCCTTCCTTGATTTTCAGGAAAACCCAAAACCTTAAAAATGCTGCAGACTTCACAAACCAAAAACAAAACAGTCTTCTGACCACCACTGTGCATTCACAGTGTTAGAGGAGGAGTGTTCACTGCTAAAGTCACAGCGCTGGAGGTGGATGGCATGTGACCCACTTTTGTGATCATTGATAACCTAAAATCATTCTTTGCAACCTCAGTGGTGCTTCATCTAAAGGCTTCTTCACTATGTTTTCCAAAGGCATGCTGTCCATCATCACTGTTACTGTTTTCCACAGATATACTGGTAAAAATTTTCACATCATACTACAGCTACAAGTATATCTTTTTTTTTTATTTGTGTAGTCATTGAGCATGATGGATATACGACATTGATCCCTTCTTGGAACAGTGCTTGATTTTGATGCTTTCACTTGTACAGTTTCACTTCCTTTTCTCTGTCAAAATATTGGAAGAGTGGTCAGGAGTGGTCCAGGATTTCTTGGTATTAGTCATTTTATTTCCTGTTAGTTTTGTCAAATGTTTCAAAAAAAGAAAAACCCAGTGTCTTTCACCCAGCTGTATAATTTCTTGTGCTAGTCTCAGAGAAAATTTAGCTCACTTGTTAAGCACTCCCATTAGAGTGTTAACTCTGACTTGGACTTTTGGAGTCTACAGTTACTTTACTGCTGCACCTTCTCTGGATGTGATTTTCTTCTTTCTGGAGTCAGTAAGTTACCAAATCAAATAACACCTTTGTTGCTCTTAGTTTATATCTGCTTTTGGTTTAATTTAGATTATTCTCTTTGCACCTTTCCAGCAGTATTTTCAGATTTTACAGTGTTCTCAGTTTCAGCCATGCACTAATAGATCCGTAATAATTACAGTCTGTAATCCTAATAGTACACAAGCTTTGTTCTGAAAAAAATCTTGGACTGAAAAGATCCCCAAAGGTACTCTGGTGCAGCAGCTTCCCTCACTAAGTTGCCAATGAACAATTTGTGCATCCAGTATACAAAAATACTTGACTTCTGACTGCTTGTATGTTATGTCCTCTAATACAGAAAGTTCGTAGTGCCCTCTCCTTTAGAGCTGGTGTAAGACTCCTTTCTAAGTTGACTCTTAACTCTTCAGAGTTTTTCTTTTCTGTAGCCACTAGTGAGCTTACCTATTTTGTAGTCTCATCCACATTCATTAATCATGAATAATCAATAATTAATCAATAATTTGTTCCAGTTCTTTTCCAGTTTGCTTTTCAACAGCAAGAGGGACTTTTCTTGGTTTTGGAAGGTGTGTGTGCCTTTAAATCTCAGTAGAAGCAAGGCTGAATGGAGGCAAGGTGAGCCAGCAGAGCCACATAGCTGTTCCCGGTGAGTCTGTGAAGCAGTGAGAAAGGAAGAGAAGACAGCACAGGTCCTCCATTTGTTTTACATTGCTTTCAGAAGATGTTTGCATAGTAAAAAATAAACCAGAACCTTTCATTTCCTGTGTTAGTCTGAAGAAGTTGGTAGAAATACAGCAGATGGTTACATTCAACAACTCCTGTAAGTAAATTGCCTCAGTGAGATCACAAAAGTGTGTGCTTGCAAACTGTGTTCTTTTTGGCTGCTTTGTGAGTGTATGTGTGTGTTCACTTTCATTTGGAGGAAGTGCAGCCAGCTGCTGGGGGAGACTGTATTCAGGGGGACTGCACTGCAAGGGCTTTTTTTTTTAGCAGGAATGCACAGGAACGCAGTTCCAGCTGGCTTGGTGTCAAGGGATGTGGCCTAATATGCAAATGAGTTCCTGCTGGGCTTTTTCTACCAAAAAAGCCCTGTGCACTGCTATATTTTTATTTATTTATTTTAGGAAATGGAAAAGTCTCCTGGCTCCACCCCCAAAGTCCCCAGGTATTTTCTGAGTTGGACCTGGCAACTCTAGCATCTAGCAACTAGAGATAGAGCTTTTGGGGTAATGCTGCTTCATCATTTGATATGCCCCCCCTCCTTAAGGTTTACGTGGCACTTACACTACTTTTGATTAGGTTCCAGGACAAAACATTTATTTGAACCAAAAGGTTTCTCCTTTTTATTGTTGTTTTATCATCAACTTCTGGTGTGAGGTCTATTTTGTTGGTATTTTTTAGAATGTTCAGTAGTTGTTTTGTGTTGCTTTTATGCCCCTATCTTCTTTCTAATGACTTGTTGTTGGGATTTTCTATTGATAATTTATGATTTTTAAATGATTTTATGATAGCATTTTGGCTTGTAAGCACTCTTGAAGAGGACTCTGATGAGCTGGAATACAAAATCCTTAAATATATACATAAGTATTCAACAAATTGTTTTATAGAAGTTTCCACAATGCTAAATTGTAGAGGATGAACAGTGCAACTTTTGTTCACACAATGAAATGCATCACAGTCAGTAGGCACACTCCATATCCTGTCAGCCAAGCAGTTTCTAGAACACTCACACCTGCTAGCATTTTCTGGCACATTTGTGTTGTTCTGTAGTTGACCTATATCAATTGGAAATTGACCAATTTTCTTATTTTATCTACTTCAATATCCACATAAGCTTCATTATACTTTTTGTCCCTTGAGAGGTCAAAAATATTGAATTTGCACTACCAGTTGCTGTTTTCCTGTATCACATTCACTTGTATTGTATTCTCTGCAGTGCATATTCTGTCAAAACGGGGTGGGGGGGTTCTTGCATTTGGCACATCTTTCCATGCCTACTGTAGTCTTTAATCTCTTTGCTCAGATTCTTCTAGTGAGTCCTAGTATTTTCCTTCATAGATTACCTAGGACTTCCTCTATCCATTGACCTTTAAAGCCCTATCTGACTTGAGGCCTGCATACCTTGAATCACGTTCTCCCATATGAAGCTACCCATCTACTCTATTTTGGAAGGCCTTGCTTTGGGAGCCTTTGCCATCTGATGCTAAATGGGAGGCGACCTGAGAAATTGCCTTCTCCATTGTGGCACCAAAACTTTGCAATGCCCCCTCCAGCGAGATTCATATATCACTTTTTGCTGTAGTCTTCCACCTGCACATGAAGACATTTTTGTTTTGTTCGGTGTACCCCCAATGAATTTTTATTGGGCCTCATCCCTGGCTGCATGTGTTTGTTGTTTTTATGTTCCTTTTATGCTTTCAAATACATACACACACATTTTAAATGCAATTTTGATGATTTAAACATTTTAATGCCTTTTTGCTTGCCTTCTTGGGGCGGAAAGGCAACATGCAAATGTTATAAATAAATAAACACTAAATGTGTGCATTTGGGTGTATTTATTCTGTGATATTTTCCTCTGTGCTTGGGATAGCAAATACTCCAACTATTCTTACTACTTTCCTTAAGATCAAGTCGTCCTTCTGAAATATTCTTTCCTAGTTCTTTTTTGAACAGGATCACATTTATTATTTGTTATCATTTAACCATCCTGAAAATCACAGTATTTAATTATTGGTCCTAGAGAAGCCCAGGCAGTGATCACTGATTCTGCTGTAATTTTTGTAAAACCAGTTGCATCCTACTGACACATTTTTGTCAGGGTGTACAGTATGCTTCACATGAGTACATGAAGCTGCCTTTTTTTTCCACAAAAGTTTTATTAGTTTCAGAAAAAAATGGGGGGATAAAGATAAGAGAAAAAGAAAGATAAAAGCACAATACATTCTGACCTTATTTTACACAAAATACTTTCAAAAAACACAAGAATGATTCTACAATATTTTCTTTACATAAATTGTCCCATATTATTTTGTCTAAACTGCATATAATCCATTTTAAAATTTTATAGTATAAGTCTTTCGTTATTATCTAATAATTTTGACAATTCCAATAAAGGTAAATTTTATAATTTAAAATACAGGAAAAAAGCAAAAAGAAAGCAGTTCACATCAGGGAATCTTAAGAGTCTTGAATATCCAACCAAGCATACAATTTCATCCAATATTTTCTTGTTTCTTCTTAGATTTTCCTGCCATCAGCTGGGATAGAAAGTCTAGCTCTGCTGTCTCTAGAACTTTTCCCACCAAGTCCATTTTCGTGGGAATTTCCTGCGATTTTCATCTCTGCGCCAGAAAGATCCCAGCTGCTGTGATAAAGTGTGCCAACAAATGTCTCATCTTGCTAGAACAGTCCTCAGGAAATATGTTCAATAAAAATAGTTCTGGTTTGAAATGGATCTGAGTCTTCATAATCTTCTGTAACATTTCATGCACCATTGGGGGCGTGGCATGCTCAGCTGAGAGGAAGACGTGTTTTGTTTGAGCTCCCAGTAGAATGCTAAAGGGAATCAAGTATTAGGGTTTGTAGAATCTTTCGGGATCAAGTGCCGTGTTCTACTGGAGAAAGTTTTCCTTCCAGACGTTTCGTTCTCAGCTGCAGAGAACATCCTCAGTGGCGTTGCAGCTGGAGCAGGCGCTCAGACCTTCTTGGCTGCTGTGCATTGAGTGGGGCCAGGGCTGCTGGAGAGCTGCCATTTGTAGGCTGGAGGGGGTGTGATGAAAGGGCAATTGGTTTGTGGATGTGAGAGAGAGGCCTCTTGTTTCTCTCTAGTCTGAAGAAAGGAATGTGTTAGAGCAGGAGGATGTCTGTGCTAGGGGCCTTGTACCAGGCGCTGGAAAGGGGGTGAAGGGTTGGTATGCAGGAAAATAAGATAAAGAGGGAAATTGGGAGGGGGGAAATGTACTCATGGCTTGGGGCATGCGCGGTACCCCTTCCAACCTTCCCAGCAATTAACACAGAACAATGGTCACATTCAACAGCCAGTTTCCTTATCACTACCCTTCCAGGAAGCCCCACCAAACAATGGGCACATCCACAAACCAATTGCCCTTTCATCACACAATGGGCACATCCACAAACCAATTGCCCTTTCATCACACATATTTAGGCTAATAGCCACTGATGGACCTCTGTTCCATATTTTTATCCAATCCCCTCTTGAAGCTGGCTATGCTTGTAGCTGCCACCACCTCCTGTGGCAGTGAATTCTGCATGTTAATCACCCTTTGGGTGAAGAAATACTTCCTTTTATCCGTTTTAACCTGACATCTCAGCAGTTTCATTGAATGCCCATGAGTTCTTGTATTGTGAGAAAGGGAGAAAAGTACTTCTTTCTCTACTTTCTCCATCCCATGCATAATCTTGTAAACCTCTATCATGTCACCCCGCTGTCGATGTTTCTCCAAGCTAAAGAGTTCCAAGCGTTTTAACCTTTCTTCATAAGGAAAGTGTTCCAAGCCTTTAATCATTCTAGTTGCCCTTTTCTGCGCTTTTCCCAATGCTATAATATCCTTTTTGATGTGCGGTGACCAGAATTATACACAGTATTCCAAATGAGACCGCACCATTGATTTATACAGGGGCATTATGATACTGGCTGATTTGTTGTCAGTTCCCTTCCTAATAGTTCCCAGCATGGCGTTGGCCTTTTTTATTGCAATCGCACACTGACTTGACATTTTCTCTCTCTTGGTCAGTCTCTGCCAGTTCACAACCCAGTTGTCTCTTGGTCAGTCTCTGCCAGTTCACAATTCCTATGCAGACCAAGGCTATGCATACACCTAGAATGTGGAACGATATAAATATGTTATGGAAATGTGAATATATAAGTACCAAAATCTCCTAATGGCAGTAATTTTGGGCAGCAGGATAGCTGATCTAAATGGGATACAAAACCCATAATCATCCATTACCTTCTTGCTGTCAGCTAAGCAATGCCTAGCATCAACACCCTAGGTGTCAAAAGAAATGGAACACTTATAGTTAAGCTGAATTTATGATGTATGCATACTTGGACTGCAGAAGCGGTGATGTATATAAAGGAAAAAAGCCTCCCTCTTTGACACTTAGTTGCAGCTGTTTTTTAAAAGCAGTCATGCCACTGACATGATCAGAAGGCAAGATGCTGATAAATACAGAACATCTTAGGCAGATCAATGGTAAATAACCTCTTCTTGTAGCATATTCATTCAGCATTGTATTCTTGTAAAGTCTCCAGGTCAACATAAAAATGCTGAAATTGTATTAAGTTCTACCCTGAATACAATTAAGTCGAATCTCATCCTTTTATTACCACTCTGTATGGGATTGCTACAGAAACCTTGGCTTCAGATCAAAAGACCAGCAAATGTTATGCGAAAAGAAGGAGCATCATCCCATCCCATCCCATTTTGAGCTGGACTGAGAGAGAGTCAACGGCATAATTTAGTGTCCTTGTATCTACATTTGCTTGGGAAACAAAGAATTATTTGTTTGTGCAATAGAGAAATACTCTTCATGGGAATAATCATTTTTTGAAATTATAAGGCTGTTTTAGTCAGCTGCTTCCTGTGCTATTGATTTAGATCTGTAGGTTTAGAGCCAAGAGCTCTGTTCTGCCAGCACAAGAAGTTTGTCCCTGACTCAAGAGGTTCTTCCACTAAATGGAAAGCCTCAGGTCAAGAGAAGGTTGCTCATGGGGGAGGAAGTTCCTTACTAGCAGAACAGACCCATGGGATCCAATATCATATACAATTTGAAACATGGAAGAAAATATCCATGCTTTTCAACAGGCATTCTTCAAAGAAAGTAGTCATGCTTTTCCTTTGGACGTACCAGTGGTGAGCATAGTCACATTTACCAGATCATACTGTACTTAAGCAGTAAACCACTGAATGAGTCTGGGGAGCTGGCAGGTATTTCAAGCCCCCTCTCCCCAATATATTTAGGCTACAAAAAATCAAGAAGTTGCTGGGACCGAGTAAGAAATTGCCTGGGGCTGACTCACATATTTTGCTCTGTTCGCCTCCATTTTATCCTCATGACAACCCTGTGAAATAGATTAGGATGAGAATGTGTGACTGGCCCACAGCAAGCTTCGAAGGCAGAGTGGGGATTAGGATCTTCCAGATTTTATGCTAATGAAAACTGCATAGTGCTTAACTACTTTTCTATTGGCAAGTTAGATCCAGGTTTCCCAGAACTGACTTGATTTCACTGCAAGCACACAGCAGTTGCAGGGTCTGCTATTAAAAAAAGAAGAAGACTGCAGATTTATACCCTGCCCTTCTCTCTGAATCAGAGACTCAGAGTGGTTTACAATCTTCTATATCTTCTCCCCCCACAACAGACACCCTGTGAGGTGGATGGGGCTGAGAGGGCTCTCACAGCAGCTGCCCTTTCAAAGACAACTCCTGCTATGGCTAACCCAAGACCATTCCAGCAGCTGCAAGTGGAGGAGTGGGGAATCAAACCCTGTTCTCCCAGATAAGAGTACACACACTTAACCACTACACCAAACCAGCAGAAGCTCAGACCCACTCAGACCGGAGCATGGGACTCTTGCCTCCCCCCCCCCCGCCATTTTCCTGAACTGAAAGACCCAGCAGGGAGCAACTCTGCATGCCTGGAACAAGTCAGATGCAGCTTGACTTGGAATAATGCACCAAAATGCATTATCATATAGTGTTTGAAAACGGTATGTTTGGCTGGCAAACCCAGTCATTGCGGAGTTTTCAGCATCCCTAGCTGGTTGGGAATATCAGCATTGGCTTTATCAGAAAATAAATTCTATGGTTGTGTATCCTTTGCCTACGGTTGCTATTAAAAGGCAAAGTGTTTTGTGGTTATGACAAATGAATGCGGGGCGGGGGGTGGGACTCCTCAGGTCTGTATGGTCCCTCCCCTCCTCTCCTGCTTCACTCAGCATGCATCTTTATAGTGACAGATCTGTGCTTTTACAGCAAGTCACCGTTTATTATTAACTATGGCAGCAGCCCCAGGATGGCCCGCAGGGGTTTACAGCAGGGCAGCCCATATTGCAGTTAGAAAACCTACAGCCTGAATACATTGAAGGGAACCAAGAATTATGCCTTGTCCTACAGCCTTGATACATTATGAATAGATCATCGCCTCGCCTTTTGCAAACTGGATTTGACAATGAATTGCAGACACAACCTCAGTTTACTGTGAGTGACCTTGCAGCAGAGATACTGCTAACTAATATACATCATCCAGAGCCAACACAAAGCTCCATCCAAAACAGAAATTAGACCAGGAAATCTTAGGATGATTTAAAAAGCTGTAAAGCAATATTATTAATTTATTTAAAACATTTTATGCTGTCTTTTCCACCCAATCAGATCCACAAGGCAGTGAACATTAAAACATTTAGACAATAAAAAATACAGATAACTTTATAAAATTAGTTGAAGATAAAGGTAAAGGTAGTCCCCTGTGCAAGGACCAAATCGTTACCGACCCATAGGGTGACATCATATTGTGACATTTTCCTGACAGACTTTTTGTTACAGGGTGGTTTGCCATTGCCTTCCCCAGTCATCTATGCTTTACCCCCAGCAAGCTGGGTACTCATTTTACTGACCTTGGAAGGATGGAAGACTGAGTCAACCTTGAGCCAGCTACCTGAACCCAGCTTCCGCCAGAATCGAACTCAGGTCATGAGCAGGGCTTGGACTGCAGTACTGCATTTTACCACTCTGTGCCACAGGGCTCCAATTAGAAATATGTAAACACACAACACTAGAAGGAGGGCCAGCACCATTATTGGGATATGCCAAATGAAACAAAAAGGTCTTTACCTGCTGGTGAAAGACACTGATAGAGGGAAACATATCCTGCCTGGATCTTGGGACTGGCAAGCTTAACACAGACACACAATAAAAATTTTGGGACAACTTCAAGAGTCACTCTGATGCATGTCAGGGGCAGAAACAATAGTGGGAAATTCATGGACAAGTGTGTATACTAGAATAGATTGAGTTCCAGTCATTGATCTATGAGAGGGAAATTCTTCTATTAAGCCACAAATCATATTTTAAAACAAATTTGAGATATCCTTTTGATAGAGTTTCCAGGGTAACCGTTGTAGTATAAAAGTGAGATAGGATCTGATTTTTAGGCACAAATGGAACTTCAGTTAACACTTTATACTGTTTCAAAGTGCTATTTTATAGCAATAGTTTATGGTGGCTTGGCCAAGAATGAATTTCCCTCAGGACTGAAATGTGTTTCTGAATTAAGCACCATGCAGTTTTCATTAGCATAGTGACCTTTTCTGTATTTTTAATTCACTCCAAATTTCTGTTAAAGGGCTCACCAACTTAAAAGAAAAAGACATCATGGAAACATTAATATTCATTGTCCAAGGACAACACGTTTTGTATTTCCTGATCCAAGAACAACATTTCAGATTTGATGATGCCCTTGTTCTGTGAATCTTGATGAGCATTTCCCCCATATTATTACTATAAAAATGGAAATTTACGAAGGAATACTTAAAGAGAAAGTTTAATAAGATGATGCTATTGCTGGAGTAAAGTGTACCTGGTGGGGGGCACTACATAGCTCTCGGAGTGTATAGGTGTTATTCCCTTAATGAATTGAATGCTTTTCTTTGTTCTTTGATTCCTCCTCCTCTTACTCTGCCCTTTGTCTCTCTCTTCTTGTGGTTCTAGAAGATGTGTCAATCAAGAACCTAAAGGTTAATATACAATAAGGGCCAAAAATTAAAAGCAGAATTTAAAATAAAATCATAACCAAAAATACATGTAGTTATCACAGAAAGTTAAAAGCATTTAGGGGCCCATCATAGGGCTGCCAAGTTTCCGCCGGGGGCAGGGGATCCCCCAGTTTGGTGGGCTCCAACTCACCAGCAGGGAGGAGGCTGCTGGGGGGATCCCCCCCTCCAAGGAGTCCCATCATCACATGCAATACCCAGAAGTTCCACATCAAAGGCTCCTTAGTAAGCTCGAAAGTCATGGAGTAAAAGGACAAGTCCTCTTGTGGATCAAAAACTGGCTAATTAATAGGAAACAGAGAGTGAGTATAAATGGGCAATCTTTGCAGTGGAAGACAGTAAGCAGTGGGGTGCCGCAGGGCTCAGTACTGGGTCCCATGATCTTTAGCTTATTCATAAATGATTTGGAGTTGAGAGAAAGCAGTGAAGTGGCCAAGTTTGCAGATTACACTAAATTGTTCAGGATGGTAAGAACCAGAGAGGATTGTGAGGCACTCCAAAGGGATCTGTTGAGGCTGGGTGAGTGGGCATCAACCTGGCAGATGAGGTTCAATATGGCTAAGTGCAAAGTAATGCACATTGGGGCCAAAAATCCCAGCTACAAATACAACTTGATGAGGTGTGAACTGGCAGAGACTGACCAAGAGAGAGACCTTGGGGTCGTTGTAGATAACTCACTAAAAATGTCAAGACAGTGTACAATTGTAATAAAAAAGGCCAACGCCATGCTGGGAATTATTAGGAAGGGGATTGAAAACAAATCACCCAGTATCATAATGCCCCTGTATAAATCGATGGTGCGGTCTCATTTGGAGTACTGTGTGCAGTTCTGGTCACTGCACCTCAAAAAGGATAGTATAGCATTGGAAAAAGTGCAGAAAAGGGCAACTAGAATGATTAAAGTTTTGGAACACTTTCTCTATGAAGAAAGGTTAAAACGCTTGGGGCTCTTTAGCTTGGAGAAACATCAACTGCGGGGTGACATGATAGAGGTTTACAAGATTATGCATGGGATGGAGAAAGTAGAGAAAGAAGTACTTTTCTCCCTTTCTCACAATACAAGAACTCATGGGCATTCAATGAAATTGCTGAGCAGTAGGCTTAGAATGGATAAAAGGAAGTATTTCTTCACCCAAAGGGTGATTAACATGCGGAATTCAATGCCACAGGAGGTGGTGGTGGCTACAAGCATAGCCAGCTTCAAGAGGGGGTTGGATAAAAATATGGAGCAGAGGTCCATCAGTGGCTATTAGCCACAGCATATTATTGGAACTGTCTGGGGCAGTGATGCTCTGTATTCTTGGTGCTTGGAGGGGGGCAAAGTGGAAGGGCTTCTAGCCCCTCTTGTGAACCTCCTTTCTTTTTTGGCCACTGTGTGACACAGAGTGTTGGACAGGATGGGCCATTGGCCTGATCCAACATGGCTTCTCTTATGTTCTTTAAGTGGTGTATCGCGTTGGGGATATCTCACAGGGATGCTCTAGGAATTCACAGGAAACGCTATGGTTTCGGGTAGGGATGCTCTAGCAATTTGGGGAAAACTCTATGGTACCATAAAGTTTTTCCCCATAGAGTTCCCCCTCAAATTGCTAGTGTCCCTGCATAACGTACCCATCACTTCTGGGTAACGTCATCGCACCACACGCGCACAGCACACATGAAAAAAAAAGTCCCCCACTGGCAGCTGCGGGGGACTTAGCAACCCTAGCCTATCATTAGCCTCCTTACTTAGTAAATCATACAACAACAATGAGAAACCACTTGACCGACATGTTTCAACCTAAAATGGTCTTCAGAGGACAAAGAAATATATACATATGTTAGAGGCATATTTTATTTGGAAAATCAATTTTTGTATCTCAAACAGTTCAATGGATCATTGTATCAAAATGAGATTGAGAGCACTTTAGTATAAAACAAAATATAAGTTTACTTCTATAGGGATGGGGAACTGGGAAGAAAATAAGAAACACTATCAGCTCCTTCTTATCACTAAGAAAGGCACATTGCTAATAGAGATTCTTCTTCTCATTGAACTCTTGCTACCTAGACAAAGGAAGTCACCTGTCTAACTGACCAATAGCATAAACAAACAGTCCTTTTGCGGGCTTTTTCTTCATTGGCAGACAGCCAAGTTCCTCTTCCTAGGTCAGGCAGACAACAAAGAATAGGTAAACATTTTAACCCTATAATGACTGGAACTTAGATCATTACAAAAACATGCAGGACAGATACAGAATTCCAACAACACATACAGGCTCATATTACAAAATACAATATACAATAAATCAATAAACAATGCCGGGACTGAGCTGGTGAATTTGGGTGGGAAGCTGGTTGTGTGATTGCTTTGATTTTTTTTATTTTTCAGCTTGGTTACTCCTATCAACTACAGTATTTCTGTAAGATGATCAGTCATGACATTGTAAAATAGTCAGTAATGACATTTCAGGACTTGGGAGCCAGGGTGAAGGAATTCCAAGCTTCCTCCACCATAGATATGAGTTCAGCCCATGCACACTCAAGCTATTTTCAATCTGCATTCAATGTGGTGTAAATTGGTTTTCAGATAACTGGCCCTTAAACTCAGGGAACATTGGGCAGGTAGACAATGTCTGTCTGGCACTGAAAGCAGTAAATTGTGTTATTTCTTTTCATCATAACACTGGGCAAGTTGTAACATGCTACAGAAATATCAAATTGGTCCACAGGGTACTGGAAGATTGGAATGAAACACATTTTATTCTTTTCTGACACCTATATGTGCTCTTCACTAAACTGATGAGATTTCTTGGCCTAAGCCCCAAACTATTAGACATCAGAACAACCACCATAGGAGGCCTTTTGCAAATTATTTTCCTTGCTTAAAAATTGGACTGAGGCAGGTGACGGATTTTTGTCATGAAATGGTAGGCTGCAAAACAAAGGCCTCACATCCTGGGCAACGAACTCTTGCTAGTTCAACGCTTTCCTCATAATCTGACTAAGTGATATTTGGTGAGCTACTCTCTTCTCAGGCTATATCTCTGATCTGCAATTTAGTGAAATAAGGCTGACTTTCCTTATGGAGCTGTTGTAGAGATTATTGTTCTTTTAAAAAAAAGATATGTGAAATACCTTGAGCACTGAACAGGCAAGTTTTCTGCTGGCATGATCAGTCCCCCCCTTCTAGCCCATTGCCCAATGAAGAATTTAAAATATGTATATAATTGAAGTGTGACACAATAATTTCATCACACCATTTTATAGATGTTTTTGGTACATGTTTAGAATATATTGGGCAGCCCAAATAGCTCAGCTTAGTCCCATCAGAGTTTTGGAGCTAAGTAGGAGTGCCCATGATCAATACTTGGATTGGAGATCACCAAGAATGACTGGGGTCTATTTAGAGAAAGGCAGCAGTAAACCACCTCTGCTCATCTCTTGCCTAAAATACCCCAAGGATGGAGTCACCAAGAGTCAATTGTGACTTGGAGGTACATTCTTCTTCTCACTACACTTTGTAACTTTTAAATATGTATCTCAAGTGAGAATACTGAGCTCTGTTACCTTAAACTGTAAAACTGGACTTCATTAGGAAAAACAGAGTGTGAAAGACCAGTGGTCCCCAACCTTTTTGGCACCAGGGACCGGTTTTGTGGAAGATAATTTTTCTATGGACTGGGGGGCGGGGTGTGTGGTTTCAGGATGATACAATTGTGCACTTTCTTTCTATTAGTTTGGTGTGGTGTGCAGACTCTTCTGGGAGATCTGGGTTTGATTCCCCACCCCTCCACTTGCAGCTGCTGAAATGGCCTTGGGTTACTCATAGCTCTCGCAGAGCTGTCCTTGAAAGGGCAGCTTCTGTCAGAACTCTTTCAGCCCCACCTACCTCAAGGGTTTCTATTGTAGGGGAGGAAGGTAAAGGAGATTGTGAGCCATTTTGAGCCTCTGAAATTTGGAGTGGAGGGCAGGATATAAATCAAATGTTGTTGTTGTTAGACAGTTAATGGTTAATGCTGTAACTTGATCTGAGAACCTTGAGTGACAGGGGATTCAAATGAAATTCTACATTAGAGAGTGCCAGTTAGGAAATGGGAGTTGACAGTTAACAGTAGGGGTGTAAAGCAGACTGTAAGAGGATCAAGAAAGATCCGGAATTAGGGAAGTGGGACAGGTAACCAATTATGATCAAGTCTGAGGGAAATAACTCCTACAAGATGGGGGTGATACTTATCCAGTGGATAGAAGGAAACTGGAAATTGTATGATGTCCCTCCCTTCACCAACTTTACTATCTGTGAAACCAAGAAGTTTATGCTTGTTTATATAGGCAGAGACTACCAAGAATTCTCTCTTCTCAAGGTTTAAAGACCTGTCTGAATAAAAGAAACAGTTACTTGTTTGCGACAAATTATCATGTTTATTTTTATACAAAGTTACCTCATTCCTGTTGCCTATTCACCTCATAAGTACTAAACCTGACTCCTACCTGACCATTTCCCCTTAAAGTGAAATAAAACAGATTTGATTTACCAGCTGCCTCTTTTGTGCCATTATAAAATGAGGACAAAAGAAGGATTTTAGTCTCCCCCTCTCCTTCAGTTTCCTAGGCTGGGTCAGCATTTACCAATATATATTCAAACAACTGGGTGGGACAGCCAGAGAAGAACAAAAAAGAAAAAAAACAGCTGTTCAGCTAAGAACAAGATAAAGGGAAATCCCAGGAGAGAGAGCAAAATTGTCATATAGGAAACCCTGTTAAGAATCTTGGGAAGGAGAAACAGTCAAGGAGTTAACTATGAAAGAATGACTGTTGAGGGTATCACACACACAGAGACACAGAATGTACTGGTAGGGTCATGGCAGGGGTTTTTTTTAGCAGGAACTCACAGATATGCAGTTCTGACTGGCTTGGTGTCAAGGGGTATGGCCTAATATGAGTTCCTGCTGGGCTTTTTCTACAAAAAAAGCCCTGTAAACAGGACTTAAGATATTCTGTGAAAAATTGCAGTCAGTATCTTTATTCCTCACAAAGCAAAGAAATGGAAAAAGGATCCAAAGCTACTGGGATACATAGCCACGTATAAACATATTTGTAGACATAAATAACCATTTAGCTCCATGTTGCTGTTAGGATTCTTTGTTTAAATTCTGTTCACATGATTTCTTCAGAGAGAAAAGTATTGCATTTATGATTGATGAGTTGTTCCAGCTCTTATGATATATAAACCAATACAGGAAGAATTATTAGGAAGCATTTTTTCCCATTTCTAATGAGGTACACAAGGCCTTTGAAGAAAAATGAAAATAGCAGGATATGCCCAGCTGAGAATGGGTGTTCTCATTTTTTTTATTTCTTCCAACTATAAATTTAATTTTCATTGCTCTGTGACACAGAAAAAGATTACTTCTTAAATTTGCTAAAGTCTTATATTTAAGGATTAGCTCTGTATAGATTTGTTACTCAGAAAATAAAGCCTGAATATTCCTTAGTGAGGTTTTTGGGGAGGAAAACTCAAGAAAAACTGACATCCCCAACTTGTGCAATATGAAATGAAATATTTATTATCTATCATTTAAAGAGGCAAGTAGATGAATACAAATCCTATGAGGAGAGAGGAAGACATGATTTGTGTTTTAAATTAAAGTTGAGAAATCTGTTTGAAATGGAGAAAGAAAGGGTGATCTCACCTCAGGACTTGTAGGGCCCTGATTTGGAACAGATGTGTGTGTCAGATGACAGACTGGGATGGATAAAGCAGGGTTTGGGATGGCTTGAGACCCAGAGCCATATAAGCAATTGAAGGGGAGAGTAGTTTTGGAAAATTCAGATATGCAGGTCTTCCTGAAGACCAATGACTTTTGTTGGTAGCGGAGCTCACACTTTCAGTGATCGATCTATCCACCATGACCCTACCATCTCTTTTTGTGTCCAGTTAATTTTCCCATCTGTTTTTCTCACTTAAGAATTTTGTCACAATGTGCATTGTATGGCAATGACTCACACTGCATTTGCATTTGCATTTTTGCAGTGTATTTTGTTGTGCATTTAGGAGATATCATTTGGAATTCTTCATAGTTGCTGCATTCAAAATGGTCACATATATTCTATTTCTATTAAATCTCAAGAACTCACTCCTAGAGTGGGCCTTTGTGCTCCAGATCTGCTTCTGCATGCCAGTGTGGTATAGTGGTTAAGAGCAGTGGACTCTAATCTGGAAAACAGGGTGTGATTTCCCCCATCCTCCACATGAAGCCTGCTGAGTGACCTTGGGTCAGTCACGGTTCTCTCAGAATTCTCTCAGCTCTAGGGTTGCCTGACCCCCAACAACGGTGGGGAACCCCTGCTTTGAGGGGCACTTCCCTGCTGCCAGCCAGAAGTGACATCATCACATTGCCGGCAGAGCACAGTGACACTCTAGTTTTTGGGCAAAACTCTATGGTAAAATTGGCTACAAAACCATAGAGTTTTGCCCAAAAACTAAAGCAGCACTTTCTAATGTCAGCAACATTATGACATCACTTCTGGGTAATGTAATTGTACTGTGCACATGGCAGAAGATCCTGGAGAGGGCCAACAGTCCCCCCTACCAGCTGCCAGGCAACTCTTCTCAGCCCCACCTCTCAAGGTGCCTGTTATGAAGAGAAGAAAGGAAGATGATTTTAAGCTACTTTGAGACTTCTTAGGATAGAAAATAGTGGGGTATAAAAAGCATCAGACTGGCAAATGTTGGTTATAGAAACTAAATGTTTGACTGATTACATGAACTGTGGTCTAAATTCAACAAAACAATTCTTATACACCATTTCTACTTGGAAATGCTTGATTTGGCAGGCAAAACATAGCAAAGTCATTTGATGAAACTCAGAGGACTGACAACCTGCAATGTAGTCCATCAACTTCAACCATTACCATGGAGGTACAGCATTTGTGTAGAATGGCAGCACCTCATTAGGCAAACACACATACACCTGCCATGTGAAAGATCTTTTTGGTGCATCCACAAGACACTGTACCCTTTTAAGCTCCTGTCTTGGGGATGCCAGCCTCCAGGTGGGACCTGGGGAGCCCTCAAAATTACAGATCCTCTCCAGATTGCAGAGATCAGTTCCTCTGAATGCTTTGGAGAGTGTATGGTACTGTACCCCACTGAGGTCCCTAACCTCCCTGGGCTCTATTCCCAAATCTCCAGGAGTTTCCCTACCTGGATCTGGCAACAATATCCCCCATCCCCCGCTGGAGGCAGCCCTATTACTTCACAATCAAGCCACAAACAGCCCTATTACTTCACAATCAAGCCACAAACACAGGGAGGACCATCTTGGAATTTGTGTCCACACAGGTCATTTGACTAAACATGTAATGTAATCCGAGTGTTCCAAAACAAAGCAAAAAAGGCTTTCGAAAAATGCAGCCCTTGGTACATCCTTCTCACCCCTTAAGTAGTTTCCCATGGGAGCAATAACTGGGGAGCACACAACAGTTTAAATGCAAACGAAGGAAAAACTATATCCTAATCAAATCTGAACCAATGAATAATTCATACAAACTTCTGTATGCGAAGCAAATACAATATAACGAATTGCAGCACGGTATTAAGCTATAAATTTCCCTCTCTGCTTTGCTCCTTTATCAAAATGAAAGCGGTTTCTGCTGCATAATGCAGCACCTGTTTTCATCACTTCTGTGGCGAAAACAAGACTCCGGTAAAGGTACCTGCAATTTATATATTTGGAATCCTATTTTCAGTTCCTCCTCCCTCTCCCCGGTTAATTATGTATTTTTTCCTGCTTTGTGTTGTTCTAGAAAGCTGTTTATTTTCCAGTTAGTTGCTTTTAAAATATATTTCTATTCATTTATGATGATGAGATTTGTAGTAAATGACAAACTCTAATAAAAAGACTAATAAAAAGGCTGCCTGGGGACAGGCTGCTGTGATATCAAAAAGATTCTTGGAAGCAGAACTTGCCCCAAACACATGTATAATCCCTTATTAATACATGAGGTGCTTGTATGTGTGAGCAGAGACAAAAACTGAGTTAGATTCAGAGCTGATTTCATTACCTTCAACATCCTTTCCAAATAAATGAATCGTTGCAAAAGCTTTCATGAGACCAGCTGCACTTTATCAGATGGCTGAAGCATTATATTAAGACAACAATCCTAAACAGGGTTATTGAGAATCCGGCTCAGGTCTGTTTGAATGAAGCTTACTCTCAGGAAAGTGCTCCTAGGGTTTCATGATAACTAGGACTGCCAACCTCCAGACAGTGGCTGGGGATTTCAAAGGATTACAACTGATCTCTAAGTGAAAGAGATCAGTTCACCTGGAGAAAATGGCCACTATGGCATTATACCCCACTGAAGTCCTTTCTCTCTAAACACTGCCCTCCTCAATCTCCACCCCCCAAATCTGTAAAAATCTCCAGGTATTTCCAACCCGGAGCTGGCTACCCTAAGATAACTTGCTAGAAGGGGTAGTTAATATTAAGTGAGGCCATAGAGAGGTGTGTAGAGTGGACAACTGGCCTGAAAAAAACCCACCCTGCACCTTTCATAGAAATTTAACCTGCGCAAATGGGCAAGTGAAGTTTGTCATGGCACTGAGGTAAATAACATCATTGTGCCCCTTTTAAAGAGACATCTTCTCCAAGCCTGTTGGCTGCTTTTTGTGTGTCATTACAATGTTTGGAACTGATGAAAATAATTTAGTTAAAGAATAATCAGACTTAGTGTGGACCAGTCCCAGCTGTTCATGAACTGGCAAAGTAAGATCAACAGTGTGCATAAATCAGTAATGGGTGGAATGAAATGCTATCTGAAGTGGAATAGCCATTACCATAATCTCCAAAATAATGTTAGAAAACACAGTTTGGTATAGTACCTCAGTCCCTCAGCTGTAATTGCTATTCTTACAGAATACAAAATCAGCCCAGATACAATTCAGCTATGGCTAGCAACCACACAAACTCTTCCCAACTTCCCCCGTTGACATTTATCAATGGATTAAGTGGATTTACTCTAAGCTGTTTTATATACAAAACTACTATACGTACTAGGAAGTAATCTTTGTTGGATCAAGCAGAGTTTTCAAATATTACTTAGCTGGTTTGTTTCATTTGTGTGCATTATTTGAGCAACTCTTTTTGTGCTTCATAGAGTAAACAGTTATAACAAACACAGTCAGCCAAACACAGAGGAATCTATATTACATTGCACAAGAATTGCTATTTAACAGGCTGGTTAATAATTGTTAAGATTGCACATTTTACTGTTCCTCCTCAATTGATTGAACATTGATATAACTTGAGTGAAGTTCTCTCTATATGATGTGATGTTATGGCTTTTGAGTTATTATTTTTTTGTGCATGGATAAAAGGCCAATCTGGATCTTGTCTACCTGGAGGTTAGGCCCTGAACTTTATACAGTTCAGATATGCCTTATTTGGCCCAGCACTATCAGTATTTCAGGATGTGATATCATCTCTCCAACAGAATTAACTATAGCCATCAGCATCCATAATCAGGAATCCTGCTGCAGCAACTTGACAAGCAAACGAGGAGTTAGGCAAGTTTGTTTGTGAATGTCTTCTCCCAGAAATTCATTGCATCTCCAGTTGTGGATATAGCCTGAGTGGACTAGACAGAGAAGTAGGGTGACTAGGAAAGTGGTGCAAATTATATTCCCCTAGAGACTCAAGTTCAGTAATAGATGCAACCAGGGCTTTTTTTGAGCAGGAACACACAGAAATGTAGTTCCGGCTGGCTCAGTGTCAGGGGTGTGAGACCTAATATGCAAATGAGTTCTTGCTGGGCTTTTTCTACAAAAAGCCCCATGCAAAGCAATGGTGATGTCAGAGGGTGTGGCCTAATATGGGTTCCTGCTGCGCTTTTTTTTTTTACAACCCCCCCCCTGGATGCAATAGTGTGTACAGCATAGCTGCAACAAATAAGTTATAGAATTTTCACCTCCCCCCTGAATCTGGTCATCCATGACCTGGAAATTCATATAGCCTTAAAAACACTAGTGGCTTGCATACTACAGCATAGCTTAATTGTCATTCTATGCTGTCCCAACAAGGAGATGGAAAGGAAAATAAAACTACAGCATATTGAGCAAGAGAAAGTACAGCAATACTGCCAGCAGAGACCATGTCAACAGGGATGATACCCATTGAATACAGGGTGCCATGTTAATGATGCCTGTATATTTCCAGTGATGCAGCTTATGTCCCTGATACTATTCCCAAGCAAAACAGAACCCAGAAGACACAAATGAAACACAGTACCCTCAGTTATATCCCTGTGGCACAGCCAATAATGGACAGATACCAGGGGTTCATGCAGTTGTAGAGTAAGAACATAAGAGCAGCCATGTTGGATCAGGCCGATGGCCTATCTATTCCAACACTCTGTGTCACACAGTGGCCAAACCCCAGGCACCATCAGAAAGTCCACCAGCAGGACCAGAACTCCAGAAGCCCTCCCACTATTACCCTCCAAGCATCACTGCTCCAGATGGAGTGTCTCATCTATACTTTGTGGTAATAGTCACTGATGGACCTCCATTCCGTATGTTTATTCAATCCTCTCTTGAAGCTGCCTGTGCTTGTAGCTGCCACTGTCTTTCAGCAGTCAATTCCACATGTTAATTACTCTTTGTGTAATGAAGTACTTCTTTTGATCTGGTCTAAGCTTACTGCTCATTAATTTCATTGAGTGCCCACAACCCCTTTCATTGTAAGCAATGCTCCCTCTAATTTTTCTCCCTACTGAATGGAGCAGTTCATATCTTGAGCAGAATATAACAGGTGTAATCTTAAAATGGGCAATGGGCAGTGTAAGACTGTGTGGCTCCAGATGCTGAGCAGGACTTCCTGTATTAATGAGTGGCTGCTGATGTGCACAGTTTAGAGGGAAGGGAGAACAGTACTTCTTTCTCTACCTTCTCTATCCCATATACAATTTTGTAAACCCCTATCATGTCATCCCTCAATTGTCATTTCTCCAAGCTAAAGAACCCTAACATCTTTAACCTTTCTTTACAGGGAAGGTGTTCCATCCCCTTAATCATTTTACTTGCCTTTTTCTTCAGCTTTTCCAGTGCTATAATATCTTTTTTGAGGTGCAGTGACCAGAACGGTACACAATATTCCAAAACAGGCTGCACCACAGATTTATACATGAGCATAATGACACTGGGTGGTCTGCTTTCAGTCCTTTTCCTAATAATCCCAGCATAGCATTTTCCTTTTTTTTATTACAGTCTCACACTGAGTCAATATTTTTATTGCATTATCTACCATAACTCAAAGATCTCTCTCCTGGTCAGTTACTGCCAATTCAGACTCCATCAATATTTATAGTGAGGCTTGTTTGCTCCAATGTGCATTACTTTGTACTTACCTATGTTGACCCTTATTTGCCATGTTGACATCCACACACTCACCCAGTCTCAACAAATCCCTCTGGTCAAAATTTTTTATTAGTTTTCCAGAAAAAGAGGGGGGAATGAGTAGGGGAAAATAGAAAGTTCAAAATACACATATCAATATTATAATAATCAATTCGGCATGAAAAATGCTTTCTTAAAATACAATATTACTACATGCTATTGTCTCTTTAAATTATTTCAACCTCATCTACACATATTTTAACGATTGTAAGTCTTCAATTGTGATATCTAATTTTACTTCAATTACCAATATAACTGTTATTGTAATACACATTACAGGAGATAGAAGTTCACACCAAAGAATCTTAAGAGTCTTGGAGATCTAACCATGCATATAACTTCACCCAATATTTTATTGCTTCTTCTTTAGATTTCCCAGCCAACAACTGAGATAAATAGTCCATCTCAGCCGTTTCCAGTATCTTTCCCATCAAGTCCGATCTTGTGGGAATTTCCTGGAGTTTCCATCTCCGTGCCAGAAGAATTCTAGCTGCTGTAACAACATGTGCCAGCAAATGTCTCATCTCTCTTGAATATTCCGTAGGATATATGTTCAATAAAAATAGTTCTGGTTTGAATTGAAACTGTGTCTTTAGAATTTTCTGTAATAGTTCATGAATCATCTTCCAATAGTCTTTCACCACCTCACAGGTCCACCATATATGATAAAAAGACCCAACATGTTTAGTACATTTCCAGCATTTGTTAGATATGTTAGAATACATTTTCCAAAGTTTCTGTGGGGTTACGTGCCATGCCATTGTCAGAACTTGTAACTTTGTTATTGCTAGCTTAATGTAGAACCAGTATAATTGATGGTTGGCAAGTATGCATAGAGTGAACCTGAGCGGTGAACCAGACCGACCCCATATTGTAACCTTTCTTAACCTGGAGTGCCTGAGTAGTGGTTAACCCTGCCCCGATGGTATCCAAAGTATTTGGGGGCTGTAGACTGAATAATGTTGTATCTCTGTACTTTCTCACACTGACACCCTTTGAAGCCGAATCGTGTGGCCTTCGGAGTAAGGAGGCAACGTCTTTGCTGATAGCACTGGTGGGAAGACAGATGTGCCTGTAACGGTGTGAATTAAAGCTTTGTGGGTTGTTTGTTTTACTATATAAAACTGGGCCAGTGCTGGCTCTCGCCATCACTGTTATCTTGTACCTTGTATCTAACAGTTCTTAGTTCTCTCTAATAAAATCCTAGCTTGGAAACTAAGTATGGGATCTGCCTGGAGTTCTTAAGTTCTGACATTATAACAGTGATCCCATTGTTTCGGAGCTTATCTGAACTGGAAACCCGGCCCGATGGCTGCAAAGGTTCCAGACAACGGAGAGCCCACCACTCCAACGGAGGACCCGCCGCTCGACCCGAAGGTGACGGGGGTGAGACGCAAGATTAAGGTGCCCGCACCTTTCTCGGTGGACGCGTTCGCCGCACCCCGATCCTGGAGCCCGCGGAAGTCCACGGCGGCGATCGACGCGGCGGAGCAGCGGTACAGAAGTATGCTGGGCGACGGGGCAAGCGGAGACGGAGACGACGACCAGGGCGAAGGTCCAGAACCGCGAGGCGGGGACGACCCGGTTCGGAGCCTCCGCAACGACCTGTTCGACTATGTACGGGAAATTCACAACGACGTACACGCCTCCCGAGTTATGATGGCCGAGGAGATGCAACAGAACCTAGGCGCGATCTACGACCAGCTCCGCACCTTGCAGACGGCGGTCCTGGGGATCCCCGTGGGAGGGCTGCCGCTGGGGCAACCGCCCGTGGCTCCACCGGCCCCGCTGGCTCCCGCGCCGCCGGTGGTGCCCGCTCCAGCCCCACCGGCCCCACAACCAGTGGCGCCTCCGGCCCCGGGGGCCCCCGCGCCGCCGGTCCCAGCGCCCCCGGCGCCGCCAGTTCCGGCGCCCCCGGCGGTCCCCGTGCCCGCGCCGCCGGCGCCGCCGGCCCCAGCTGCACCAGCCTTACCGGCCCTGCCGGTCCCGGTGCCCCAACCCGCGGCACCCCCGGCCGCAGGGGGGGGGAGAGAGCTGAAAATTACATTCGACGGGAGCCCAGAAGACGTGGAGTACTTCACCATACAGTGCGACACGTTCTTTACCCACTGGGGTGCGGACTACCCGACCGAAGCCAGCCGAGTGTACCACATTGCGTCCCGACTGAGAGGTCCAGCCCGCAAATGGTACGTCGGGCTGTTCACTGCGAGGAAGCCCGAGCTAGCAACCGTAGCGGGGTTCCTGCACGCAATGCTCCGCCAATACGGCGACCCGCTCCGCGAGGAGAAAGCCATCGCAGCCCTCCAGCGCATCGAACAAGGCAACCGATCCATTCGCGAGTATGCCACGGAATTCCTGGGCTACTGCGCGGCAGTGAGAGGGTGGAACGAGATTATGAAATATACTGCTTTTTGTAACGGGCTGAACCCGAACGTCCTCGACCGCTGCTACAGCCACGGGCGACCCGACACCTTGGTCGGGTGGATCCAGCTAGCCGGAGAGGTCGAGACCAACATCCAGCACGTGGGGCTTCGCCGACAGCAACTGGCGAAGAAGGGGTTGAAATCCACACCCACCAAGGCGGAGGGGCGACGGGCCCCGACAACCTCGACCCCCACCACTGCCCGAAAGTGTTACCGGTGCGGCGATCCGGACCACCTCGCCTCCAACTGCCCAGCCAAAGCGGGGTCCACCCCGCCGACAGCCAGGCCAACCGCATCGGGGCCCAAGAAGAAAAAGAGTAATCGGCCGAAAGAGCCCGGACGGGGCTCCGTCGCCACCACCTTGGCGACTGACGAGGATTTTACCGCCGAACCAGAAACCATGGAAGAATCGACCGGGGAGTCGGACGACACCGAGTCGGCGGGAAACGACAACGACCTGCTTTAATGGGTGCCGCGAAGCAGGTCCAGCAACAGCCGGCACTCCTCACGGTGAGAGCCACTGGGGGTTTAGTGTTTATGGCCGTAACCCTTCTCAACCCGAACCTAAAACGGTTCATGCATGCTCGAGCACTAATCGACTCGGGGTGCAACCGAGACTTAATCACCCCCCGCCTCGTAGAGGCGCTAGGATTAGCCACGTCCCCCCTCCCACTACCCATGCTTTTCCAACAGATGGACGGGGGGCCCATGAGGGGGGAGCCATGTAAGCTAGAAACGCAGGCGGTCCCCGTTGGGACCGAAGAGCATTGGGGGATCGAAACTTTTGTAATTGCCCCCTCTTGCTCGTTTGATGTGGTGATGGGCTCGGGTTGGCTCGCCCGCCACCAGCCAGACATAAGGTGGGAGGAGCAGATCGTACGATTCCCGGACTGGAGGTGCGAACACCACCATTGGCGCCCCGAATGGGGGCCGCATCCGCCTCCCCGGAATGAGCGAGCCTGCCTCACCCTTGAGGAGGTCGCCTCGATCCCCAAGGAATACCGGGACTTAAAACTGGCCTTTAGTGAGAAGGAGGCGGATGAGTTACCACCTCACCGCCCCACGGACTGTGCAATCGAACTGATCCCGGGGCAGCAACTGCCAAAAGCGAAACTGTACTCCATGGGTTGGGCGGAGAAAGCAGAACTCCGTAAATTTTTGGACAAAAACCTGAAGCGTGGGTTCATACGACCGGCAACAGCCCCCCATGCCGCCCCCGTCCTCTTCAGAAAGAAGAAGGATGGGTCGCTTAGACTTTGCACAGATTTTCGCTCGATAAACGGGATTTCGATGTCTAATGCCTACCCGATCCCATTGATTAAGGACCTATTGAATACTGTGGCCACAGGGAAAATATTTACAAAACTCGATCTCCGAGACGCGTACTTCCGAGTCCGCATCAGGGAGGGGGACGAGTGGAAGACCGCGTTCAATACCCCGCTAGGACAATTTGAGTACTTGGTTATGCCTTTCGGGCTACAGGGGGCCCCCGGGGTATTCATGAACTTTATCAACGAGGTTTTGCGAGAGTTCCTGTTTAAGGGGGTGGTGGTATACCTTGATGACATCATTATCTATTCCCCAGATCTCAAGTCACATGTACCACTGGTCAGAAAGGTGTTGAGCACCCTGTGCAAGCACAAGTTGTATGCCAAACTCTCAAAATGTGAATTTCACAAGACGGAACTTGACTATCTAGGCTTCCGAGTATCGGGGGAAGGGTTGTCAATGGACCCAGCAAAGGTTCAAGCGGTGCTAGACTGGGAGCCCCCACGAACCCGCAAACAGCTCCAAAGTTTTCTCGGGTTCGCAAATTTTTACCGCGACTTCATAAAGGGGTTCGCCACCATCATGTTACCCCTTACGGAGCTCCTTAAAACAAAGGGGAAGGGGGCAGAGGCAAAAAAGCCGGGCGCGCGCCTAACGTGGACGGCCGAGTGTCAAAAAGCCTTTACAGAATTGAAACGCCTCTTCACCTCGGAGCCCGTGTTAGCCCACCCTGACGAGTTAAAACCTTTCGTGGTTCAATGTGATGCTTCCGACGCCGCCGTCGGAGCCATATTAATGCAAAGGGGGGACAACGGGGTTCTGCGCCCCTGCGCCTACATTTCACGAAAGTTCTCGAACGAGCAGAAAAATTGGTCAGTGTGGGACAAGGAGGCTTTTGCAGTCATGTTTGCCTTGAAAACCTGGCGCTCCTGGCTTGAAGGGGCCAGAGTCCCGTTTGAAATCTGGACTGACCACAAAAATCTCGAGGCTTTGACCGGGCGCCGCAAAATGACTGCAAAACAAATCCGGTGGGCTGGGTTTTTCGCCAAATTCGACTTTGTACTGAAACACATTCCAGGTACCAAGAATTTCTTGGCGGACGCCCTCTCCCGCTTGCCACAGCACGAGAGCCTCCGCGAGGAGGTGGTGGACTCCCTTATCCCCCCTTCGGCCATCGCGGGGGGGGTCACCACCCGCTCCGGGAAGAGGATCGGCCCCCCGGAGCCGGACCTCTTGTCTCAGTTAGTGGCGGAGACGGCTAGGGAGGCAGACCGACCACCGAACCTCCGTAAAAGCGAGGACGGCCTCCTGTTGCACAACGAAAAGATCTATGTGCCCTCCTCCCTCCGCAAGCAGATTTTAGAGCATTGCCATTCCAGCCGCCTGGCGGGCCATTTCGGCTATGTCAAAACCCTCAACCTCGTTACCCGACAGTTTTGGTGGCCTAGGCTCAAAAGAGATGTCTCCGAATTCGTCCTCTCATGTCCCACCTGTCTGATGGCTAAACGTAGGGGGGGTAAACCTCCCGGCCACCTAGTGCCCCTCCCAACAGCCACACGGCCTTGGTCGGTAGTGTCTATGGATTTCATTGTGGAGCTCCCACCGTCGCAGGGCAAAACTGTTGTATTGGTAGTGGTCGATACATTCTCCAAACAAGCTCACTTCATCCCCTGCAAACAGCTCCCTACGGCTAAAAAACTTGCCCAACTTTTCTTTACACACATTGTACGCCTACACTCGTTCCCAGACAAGGTCATTAGCGACCGCGGGACGCAGTTCGTTGCCAACTTCTGGCGGGAGTTTTGCAAGCTTGCGGGTATAGAGCAGGGCCTCAGCTCAGCCTACCACCCCCAGTCGGACGGACAGACGGAGAGGGTTAATGGCCTTCTAGAACAGTACCTCCGCTGTTTCATTAACTTCCAACAGTCCAACTGGGTGGACCTACTCCCATTTGCTGAATACGGGTACAACAACAGCCTTCACAGCTCTACCAAAACCTCTCCTTTCCAAATCATAAATGGCTATGAGGGAAAGCCTTTCCCAACGCTTCCCCTCCCTGCCACCCCCTCAGAACCCACATCGTGCCAACAATGGTGGGAGGGCCTTCGGGAGAGCTGGAAGGGAATTCAGGAGAACCTGGAGGAAGCGAAAAAGGCTTACAAAAAACAGTTTGATAAAAAACACTCTCCTGAATGGGAATTGAGAGTGGGAGACACTGTCTTTTTGTCCACAAAAAACCTCCCCCTTCCTCAGCCCTGCCGCAAACTGGCGTTGAAGTTTCTTGGGCCTTTTAGGATCAAACGAGTAATCAATAAAGTGACTGCAGAACTCGAGCTGCCCAAGTCTCTAAGCAAAATCCATCCTGTTTTTCATTGCAGCTTACTCCGGAAAGACCCTGGTGCCACGTCCTTCCATCCCAGGGCTCCGCCGCCCCCTCCGACGACAGTGAGGGGTCAGAGTCACCATGAAGTCCAAGAAATCCTGGACTCCAAAGTTAAACGGGGGAAGCTGTATTACTTAATCAGGTGGAAGCACTTCCCCCCGAGCTGTGATGAATGGGTCGAATCTCAGAATGTAGCTGCGCCGCAATTGTTAAAGAAGTTTCACCTGCTGTACCCGCACAAGCCCAAGCCGCCACCCCCCGGGGGAGGGCGCTTAGGGGGGGCAGTATGTCAGAACTTGTAACTTTGTTATTGCTAGCTTAATGTAGAACCAGTATAATTGATGGTTGGCAAGTATGCATAGAGTGAACCTGAGCGGTGAACCAGACCGACCCCATATTGTAACCTTTCTTAACCTGGAGTGCCTGAGTAGTGGTTAACCCTGCCCCGATGGTATCCAAAGTATTTGGGGGCTGTAGACTGAATAATGTTGTATCTCTGTACTTTCTCACACTGACACCCTTTGAAGCCGAATCGTGTGGCCTTCGGAGTAAGGAGGCAACGTCTTTGCTGATAGCACTGGTGGGAAGACAGATGTGCCTGTAACGGTGTGAATTAAAGCTTTGTGGGTTGTTTGTTTTACTATATAAAACTGGGCCAGTGCTGGCTCTCGCCATCACTGTTATCTTGTACCTTGTATCTAACAGTTCTTAGTTCTCTCTAATAAAATCCTAGCTTGGAAACTAAGTATGGGATCTGCCTGGAGTTCTTAAGTTCTGACAGCCATCTATAAAACATCTTGTATAAATTTTCTTTAAAGGCTACTGACTTGGTTAATTTAATATTAAATTTCCATAACCTCTTCCATTCTTCTAACATGGTATTGCGACCCATATTTTAGCCCATTGTACCATACAATCTTTTACAATCTCATCTTGCATCTTCATCTGTAATAAATACGAATATAATTTAAAAACTAATTTTTCTTGAGAGCCCAAAAAGATTCTATCAAATAAATATTGTTTCTTATTGAAATATGTTGTCTTATCTTTAGCATATCTGAATTCTACTTGTGTTCTCAACCACCAACTCATTTTAATGTCCATATCTTCTAATTCTTCCTTGGTTTTCATTTGGTTATCATCTTTCAACAATTCTTCATATCTGTAATTTTGATTAGGTTTCATAAGGTTTGGAGGTGTAAATGTTTCCACTGGTGACACCCATCTTGGAATTTTCTGATAAATTCTTGGTTTTAACCATGACTATGTGTGATATAAAGATTTCCGAAACCAGTGATTCTTGAAATAAGAATACCCTTCTAATCTTTGGTACCATAAATACACATGCCACCCAAATTGAGGTCATGGTCCTCTAGCAATAACTGTCTCCTGTCATTCAGTAGGACCCGGTCTCTCACCCAAGACAACACAGCAGCTCTGTAGTACAATTGCCAATCCAGAAGCCCCAAACCTGCTCTCAATTTAGAATCTTTTAATGTCTTTAGCTTAATTCTTGGTTTTTCCTTCTGCCAAATAAAGTCAGAGACCATCTTGTTCAGTTCCTGAAAAAACACCTTGGTTAAAAGCACTGGTATAGTTTGAAATAGAAATAACAGTCTTGGCAAAATATTCATTTTAACTGATGCTATTCTTCCCATCATAGATAAATTCAGATCTTTCCACTTTCCCAAGTCTTTTTTAATCTCTTTGAGCAGTTTATCATAATTGTCCATCTTTAAACTACTGCATTTGTTTGTAATATATACACCCAAATAATTAACTCTTTTTTCATAAGAAAATCCTGATGTTTGTTGAAGGCGCTGAATTTGTTCTGTTGTCATATTCTTTGTCAAGAATTTTGTTTTGTGATAATTTATCTTTAATCCTGCCCAGTGGCCAAACTGGTTAATCTTATTTATCAAACAATCAATTGAATCTGTTGGCTGCTCTAATATAAAAACCAGGTCGTCCGTAACGGCTCTCAATTTATATTGCTCACCCTTGATGACGACCCCCTTAATACTTACTTCTTCCCTTATTTGATTATTCAATATCTCTAAAGACAAGATAAAAAGAAGTGGCGACAATGGGCAGCCCTGTCTTGTGCCCTTCTGAATAGCAATTGCTTCTGTTAGTTCACCATTCACCACCACCTTTGCTTTTTGCGAGGAGTATATTGATTGTATTGTTCTCAAAAAGTTCTCACCACATTCTATACCTTTCAATTGCCAATGCACGTTGTCAAAGGCCTTCTTTGCATCTAAGCAAATTAATGCCAATTGTTTCTCTGGATGGCTCTCATAATACTGTTCTGACATTATCTTTCAAATATCTTCTAGGAAGAAATCCTGTCTGATCTTGATGTATTGTAGTCTGAAGAACCTTCTTAAAGCGTTGTGCCAGTATTGAGGCAAAAATTTTGTAATCCACATTTAACCGAGAAATTGGCTGAAAGTTCTTTATGTCTTTCAAGTCTGCACCCTCTTTTGGAACTAGGGATATTGTAGCTTCTTGCCATGAAGTTGGTATTTGCGCTTCCTCTTGAATCCTTTCAATGAGACATTTGAATGGTAACAGCAAACATTCTTCGTAGGCTTTGTAGAACTCTGCAGGTAGCCATCTGGTCCCGGAGACTTACCATTCTTTTGAAATGCCACTGCCTCTCCCACTTCTCTTATCATTATTGGCTCATTTAGAATTTTCCATTGCTCCTCTGTAAACTTGTTGAAATTGTTCCGTTTAATGTATTCTTCTAAATCTTCCTTGGAAACTTGTTTATCTTCATATAATCTTTTGTAAAATTGTTCCACAATTTGGCATATCTCCTGTCTTTGAGTTTTCTCTTTATTATTTTCATCTTTCAAAACTGGTATTATTCTTTTTGCAGTCTCCCTCCTCAGTCTGTAAGCCAACCATCTTTCTGGTTTGTTTGCATGTTCGAAGAAATTCTGTCTAGCAAATCTTAATTTTTTCTCCATTTCCTCTGCAAGTAGTAGGTTGAGTTGATGCTGTATTTTTTTTAACTTTATTTTGAAACTCTTGTTTTGTAGGTTGAGTTTTTAAATTCTTTTCAGCTTCCCCGGCTTGTGACACTAGCTTTTGGAAGTTTCAGTTCTTTCTTTCTTTATCTTGGCACTGAATCTAATTGCAAGTTCCCTATAATATGCTTTGGCTGTATTCAAGACCACTTGCATCTTGACATCTTGAGTTATACTCTGTTTGAAAAAGGATTCCATTTCTCCTTTAGTTTCTTGAAGAAAATCTTTATCTTTTAATATTAAAGTATTTAACCTCCAGGTTCTTCTCATTTGAGTACCCTTGAGTTTTATCATTACAGGATTATGATCTGATATAACTCTTGGTTGGATTTCCGTCTCGACTAGGTCTTTCACCAGATCTGTGGACAACCAGCACATATTAATTCTTTTTGTGTGACATATATTTTATTTTTTACATAGCAAAAATAACAATAGACAAAAAGACAACACAAGAATAATAATAAACTAACACAACATATAACCAAAAAAAAGGAGCTTAAGGTTTGCGTCAATATATAAGTCATTTTCCATCATTTCAGTTATCATACACTTTTGCCCAATCATATAACGGTTTCCAAGTTTGCAGCACATATTAATTCTTGACCACATTTGGTGACTGGCAGAATAGCATGTAAAGTCTCTTGATTTTGGATATCTTGTCCTTCATGCGTCAGCCAACTCCAATTCTTCTGCAAGCTTCCAGAAGCTTATTGGTAATTGAAAGCCTTTAGCTTTAATATGCTTATGTATTTTTTTTATCCAATTGTCTGTCACAGACTGCATTAAAGTCTCCTACTAGACAGTACCTTCATAGTCCAGATTTACTAACCTAAAGTGTAATTCTTTAAAAAAATCTTTCTTGATGCTCATTTGGGGCATAGATATTTGCCAATAATTTTTTTTGCTATCCACCATTACTTCCACTAGTAAGATTCTTCCATCTTCCGAAACATACTGTAACTGTGGGTTAAATTTGTCCTTGATATACATTGCCAGGCCCCTTTTCTTTTTATTTGTATTTGCTGCTAGAAACAAATTGCCAAGTTTCTTGTTTCTCAAAAGATGTTGATCTTTTGCCAAAATGTGAGTTTCTTGTAAACAAATTGTATCAATTTCCAATTTTGCTAAATATTTGAAAGTCTTTCTCCTTTTTATAGGAGAATCAAGTCTGTTAACATTAATAGAGACTATTGATGCCATTATGGATTTTTCTTATCATTATCTTTTTTATCGTTTTTGGTCTGCAGTCTTGTTGAGTATTTTCTTGATTCACTTGCTCCACTTGAGTCATCTTCATCTGAAACTTCCTCTTCTTCCTCTTCACCAGCCTTTTTCTTCTTCCCATCTTTTTTTTCAATTTTCTCCAGAAAATTTTTGACTTTGAAAACATAATTTATCCTTTATCTATTCTCTTCATACGTAAAAAATAAGCCTTCCAGCATTAGCCACATATATGGTATTTCTCTTTCTCTCAGAAAGTTTGTCAGTGTTTGATATTCTCTTCTCTTTTGTCTGATTGGCCATGGTACCTCTTTCAAAATTTTCACCGTATTTCCTGCTATTGTCGCTGTTTTGTCCCTCGTTTGTTTCAAAATATCATCTCTGGTCTTTTTCCTTGTGAGCTTCAAATGGATTTCGCTAGGTAATTTGTTCCGTCTCATGAAACTTGATGGTACCCGCTTAACTTGATCAAACTCCCCCTCCATCTTATCAGGTGCCACCTGTAGAATTTCTGACAAAGCTTCGCTTAGTATTTTCTGTAGATCTTCAGATTTTTCTTTTGGTACATTTTGAAACCGCAGCATATAGGCTGCTCTAAACATCTCTAGCTGAAGAAATCTACTATCATATAGTTTCTGCTCTTTTTCCAGTTGCTCCACCTTTTGGGTGTTCTCCGTCACCTGTGCATCAAGAATCTTTAAAGCTTTATTGGTCTCTGCCGTTTGCTTTCTATTCTCTTGGAGTTCTTGTTTAATTTCTGCCATCTGCTCTCCTGTGTTATCTACCTTGCCCATCAGTTGTGCTATGGCAGTTAAGAGTGTGTTTTGCATTTCTTTCATGTCCCCCTGCATAGTTGCAGGTGTACATTTCTCAAGGCCAGACAAAAAACTGGGTGAAGTTGGTGGTCTATCTTCTTAGTTATCTTTTTTTCTTTGAGCCACTTTAAAGCCATCAGCAGCTTTATCGTCCATCCTTATTAATATATTTGCACGCATACTCCCAAACTTTAAGTATTTCCCCTAAACAGGCCTGTTTGGAACACAGTGTTCCTATTTGTATCAACTAACCCAGTATCTAGCAAGTAGTATCAATATTATGAGAAGATAATGGTTTGTTTGAGAACAAGACCTTCTTGTTTATATCAACAATATATCCAACTTCAAACAGCAATAAATTCTATGCTAAACAAAACTTTTTACTACAACCACCTTTAGTATCACCAAGCCTAAACAATTAAGCTCACAGAAACAGTTCACTATAGTGCATTCTCAAGGATAGATAGTTCAATCCACTCTGGGACTTGCCAAATACATCCAAATGCTCCACGATATAAATTGCAATCCAAGGCTGGATGTCCAATTTGTAGTCTCCACTGGAAAAAATTAAAAATAACCAAGGAAGAATAACAAATAAAAGATCCCTACATTCCCAGCAAAATAACAACAAAGCAAAAAGAAAAAGTCTACCATAAGAAAACAAATGAGGAGAAATTAAAAATAAGAAAAAAAAATATTCCAACTATATATTTATAGATGAATCCTCCTAGAAATGCAAAAAGAGCAAACAAAAAAGAAAACAAACAGTAAACCAAAATTCAAAAAATTAAAAGGGATGCAAAAATCACCTTCAGTCAGCCAACTCTTTAAAATCCAATAAGAAATTAAGAAAAAACAAGAATGCTAAGGGTCATATCCACCATCAAAAATTTTGCAATCCACTTGTAAACTTCACAGCTATTCTTCCAGCTGACGACAATATAGCTGCATTTTATAATCCACTGAACAAACTATCTGAGACCCAGAATAAATCTTCAAGATCAGCAAAAATTTATTCTTATATTTTTATATCTTTAAGACCAGCAAAGTTTTATTCAAAATTATATTGTTGCCAATAGATGTAAGCTCTATAAGACATTCATTAGCAACAGTCTCAAATCAAAGCTCTTACAGCGACTAGTCTTCTCCTCCACATCGACTTGCTACTAGCTACTAGCCATCCCATTTTCTGTTTTTCAACCATGAGGTCTTCCTCCCCCCCCCCAGAAAGCTCAGAACAGCTTAGTTCAATTTAGGGGTCAGTTTAAGTTAAGAAACTGGTGTGAAATAGTCCCAATTTCACAACATGACCTTAGGGAAACCGCCAGAATAGGCACCAGACCTTTGGAAGCCTTAAAAAAGAGAAAGAGGGAGCTGGGCATTCCCCCCCCCCTTCTCTTTGTACTTGCCTCCGTCTGCGCTCCGTTTGACTTTCCACTCCCCAACTCCCATCTTCCCACTGGTCTAAGTTAAAGATTAAATATAAAAACAGAAGAAGACTTACAGTCCATCCCAGAGGTAGAAGAAATCAGACTGGTCGTGCAGAAAAACTTGTTGAAAAAAAAGAAAAGAAAAGAGCCCAGCAGTCAACCCCGATGCCATTTAAAAATGGCGATTGGGACAGCGAGGCCCGCAGCAATGTTGGGGTTGGGAGCCAGCTGCCGCTGACCTTCCTGATCCTCAGTGTCAAGCCGCCCACCTTCTCAGACCCTTCCTGGGTCCCAGACTCGAGTCCCCACAAATGGGGGAGCCCTCTGCTGCCCGATTAGAGAGCAGCTCTGGACCAGCCGGTCCAAGTCGCTCCCTAGATTAGGTTGCCAAAACTGGAAGTCTCCCAAGCAGACCTCAACAAATCCCTCTGGAGGCCCTTACAGTCCTCCCTGGTAATCACCTTCCTGAACAACTTTGTGTCATCCACAGACTTAACCACTTCACTGCATACTCCCAACTTCAAATCATTAAAGACCAAGTTAAAAAGCACTGGACCTAGTATGAGCCCTCTGGTCCCCCACTGCTTACCATCTTGCTCTGTGAAAACTGCCCATTTATAATCACTCTGTTTCTTGCTGTTACCAGTTTTTAATTCACAAGAGGACTTGTCCTCTTATCCCATGACTGCTGAGTTTACTTAGGAGCTCAGTAAGATTTGAAGACCTTTATGCCACACTAAGAGCAGGGCTTTTTTTGTAGCAGAAACTCCTTTGCATATTAAGCCACACACCCCTGATGTAGTCAATCCTCCTGGAACTTACAGTAGGCCACGTACTAAGAGCCCTGTAAACTCTTGGAGGATTGGCTACATCAGGGGTATGTGGTCCTGCTACAAAAAATGCCCTGACTAAGAGCATACCAAGCATTTCATCCTGCCATTGTTGCAGTTCATGTGCAAAATTCATGAAGACAGGAAAATCCTACACTTGCAAACAAGAAAGAAAGATACAAGGGTGAAAGTGTGCTGTGTAGGGTACAGAGATAGATGGAGTTGTATGCTTCATCCTAACTGCACAGATAGACCAGGAGACAGTTTTATCTCTTGTTGGGTTCAAGAGTATTATTTTAATTTATGGTGACATTTTCAATGGCAGAACATCACATTGTCTTTGGGGAATGCTAGGAAATGATCAAGCAGAAGAGTTGTTGAGACAATACATAGTTGGTGTAATGGGTGGGTGGGGGGAGGCAACATCCCCCTCCTTTGCTGAGTTGTGTAGAATGCATTATGCTTACATTCCCATATGGAGCAGGATCCATTTTGGTGGGTTTCCTGAGGTGGAATTCCTATTACAGTTCTGATAGTGTTAGTAATATTGTATAAACATTTTTCTTCTGACCTTCAGCTGTTTGTGATACCCAGGGGTACGTTTTGTAGAAAAACAGGTGGTGGAGCTCATCCAGGGATTGTTATGCAGCTGCACCTACTATTCAATAGACAAGGTGGGAAGGAGGAAACCTCAGAAAGGTTCAGGAGCTGTGCTCCTGTGAGCTCCTGCTGAATCCAAGGCCTGGGTGTACCGTGCTTGGAGGTACTCTAGTGGGAGAAGCTATGCAGACACCTTATGAGCAGTCATAAAGAGTGCAGGATTTTTTTCCTGTCCTCTCAGGGTTTTTTTTTTTAATGGTACCTTTCTTCTCCTTGCCAGATTAATAAAATCAGGGAGCTGCTTGCCAAATTAGTATCTTTTTTGCCCACCCAAATGTGCACCATTGTTCTAAAAGGGTGTCCGTCCCCCCCCCCCCGGTCCATGAACATTTTATTTTTTTGTGGTCAGGTAAAAATCTTTGCACTATTTTTGAACTCTTCCTTGGTTTCTTATGTGTAATTCCATCCCTTTGACAAGACAACATTCTAATAACCCTCAGAAGTGATTCAGGAATATTCTTCAGTACAGCTTGAAATCTAGTTAGTAAATTATAAGGTTTTCTAACAAGTTTGATTGTTTTTTCTCTCTTTATCCTCTTTAGCCTCAATGTATTTGTCTAGACTCCATGTGGCTTGATTTTTGTCATGCACCTTTTTGGCTTTTAATCTTGTTTGCTCACATCAGAAAATCAAAACAGTCTACTCAAATAGCAATGGCTTCCCCCACTTCTCATCCTTAAAAAGAAAAGCTGTGGTGATTAGCAAAAACAATACAAGGTTGTTTACTGTTTGATGTTTCATAGAAGACTTTTTTTATTAGCATTAAAGAAAGCCAAGCATTTCTTATCACAGGAGAACAGATGCTGATTAGAAGCACAGCTTTATTCATATCAGTAATCCCACAAGATGATACTTTACTGTGGTTAACAATTAAGATCTGTCACTTGCTCTTTCACTGAGGGGGGGTTCAATGTGGGTCAATAGTCAGGCTGTGACAATATTGAAAATCTTGTTATGTTTTCATATGATAATTTAAAATATTAAACTCAGGAATGGCTCAGCCAAAGGAGATGATCACCTGAGTGGTCAAAATGCCCCTTACAATAATAATAGACACGGTTGGAATGGGGACGAAAAAGAACTTGCAGACATAAAACTGGAATTAGGGTTTGTAGAATCTTTCGGGCTCAAGTGCTGTGTTCTACTGGAGAAAGTTTTTCTTCCAAACGTTTCGTTCTCGGCTGCGGAGAACATCCTCAGTGGCGTTGCAGCCGGAGCAGGCGCTCTGACCTTCTTGGCTGCTGTGCATTGAGTGAGGCCAGGGCTGCTGGAGAGCTGCTATTTCTAGGCTGGAGGGGGTGTGGTGAAAGGGCAATAGGTTTGTGGATGTGCCCATTGTTTGGTGGTGCTTCCTGGAAGGGTAGTGATAAGGAAACTGGGTGTTGAATGTGACCATTGTTCTGTGTTAATTGCTGGGAGGGTTGGAAGGGGTGTGAAGATAAGGAACTTTTTCCAGATAACTTTCTCCAGTAGAACACGGCACTTGAGCCCGAAAGATTCTACAAACCCTAATGATATTACCAGCTGTGAAAACCTGAAATCTTTGATAAAACTGAAAATGTGAAAGCTGTTCTACTATTAATTACTGTTCTCTCTATGCCTTTCTTTCTGTGCACTCACTCACTCGCTCACACATACATACATATATGCATACATACTGCTGCTGCTAGTTTCCAATATGAGGCTTCATTTCATGCTTTTGATACAATGGATCCTTGTCCAGGAAACTATGTGCTACAATAGGACTGTAATCCTAAGAATGCTTTACTGGGAATAAGCCTAGCCAAATAAAATCAAACTTCTGAGTCAACTTGCTATAGACTTTATTATGCCACAAGACTCAATTTTTGTTCTTGCAAAAGCCTAAAAGACCATTTTAGACCAAAGTCTGCCTGAGTTATCAAGATAACAAAACAGGACAGGGCCTCATGTAAATATGGGAAAATATATATATTTAAAAATAGAGCACAAGCATAGGGCATACTGGGCAATAATCTAGCAATTATTAAGATAATTACTGCTGGAACAAAACTAGTACTTTTTTGGCATTGGAAAGTTCTCTTGTACAAGCCTTATTGGAAGGAAATAGTGTGTCTGTGTCCATTTCCATGAGCTTGTGCAGGAATCAAGCTAGGGATGACTCACGCTAGGGACATGCACCAAGAAAACATACTTTCTATAATAAAAGCACTGTGGGGTGATAATGCAAGCCTTCCAATTGGCTGAGGGATGTGAATCAACCATTGGCCCATAAACCACCACTCAAGGTCTGTTGCATTCCATTGTCTGAGGATTCAGGTACTGTTTTGCACAGGAGCGATAGAAAGCCTTCCTTAGATTGGCTGATGGAGGGAGGAGGGAAACTGCCACAGAAAACCTCTTCATTGGTTGAAGGAGGGAGAAAGAGGGAAACAGCCACAGAAAGCCACCCTTAAATTGGCTCAGGGCTCCCCCTCTTCCTCTGGGAAATCAAACAGAGAGACATAGACAAAAAAATGTCATCCCTTCTCAGCAGAACAACAATGTTTTATTCTAGGTACAGAGGTGGTGGAGGCGGGAGTGGGGGAGAATCCTGTGTTTAAGATTGGGCCCCTGGGAAATCTGCCTTCACTTTCCTCTCAGTGCCTGTTCCTAGCAAATCAACTTGGTTCTGTCAGTAAAAGGTGGGGGGAGGAAGTCATTTCAAGACCTATTTTGGGCTTTAAGGGAAAACTCATTGGGCCAGTCCTGATTACAGTTGCCAGCTCCAGGTTGGAAAATATCTGGAGATTTTGTGGTGGAGTCTATGGAAGCCACACTTTGGGAAAGGGAGAGGCCCCAGCTGGGGACCCACTCTCCAAAGCAGTTATTTTCTCCAGAGAAATCTGTTGTCTGGAGTTCAGTTGCGATTCCAGGTGATCTTCCACCTCCACCTGGAGGTTTCATACCCTAGGCAGCACCCTCAGGGTGACTTCATGCAATCTGACTGGCATGACTTAACTAGGCTGCTTGCTCCTGTTCAGCAGCAGCCCCTTTTGACAGCCACTGTGATGTGACAATCAGTACTTCAGAGCAGGGTCTGCCAGACGCAAATTCCTACTGTGGAAGCTGACTGGGTGATTTTGGACCACCCACATACTTTCAGCCTAATCTACCTCAAAGGGTTGTTAGAGAGATCAAAAGGGGGAGGGGAAAATTATGTAAACTGCTTTGGTCCTCTCTTTGCCCCCCCCCCCTTGGAGAAAGACTGTTCTTTTTCAAGGAAGATTGCGGGGTGGGGGGAGGAGATTGAAAGCTGAAGTCAGAGGGGCAGATAAACTGCCTTCTCAACATACCTTGCCTCCCTCTATCTTTCCCTCCCCTCCCTCCGCCCCCTCTCCAGCCCTGCCCAAGGCATGACACTCACCCACAGCAACTTTCTAGCTCCCGTTGTATTTTTCCCCAATGGGCATTATTACTAGTTCGTTATAATTTTAGATCTGGGATTCAGTGATGAAAACTTATTGTATTTGCTGGTTTGGGTATAGGACATTACTGGTCCAGGTTTCAAATCTGTATTTGTTGTTTGTTTTTCAGTTTTCAGATTTTCAGGACCATTATTTTCAATTCAAGGGCCTAGGGCAGCTGTTTTTAAAGATAATGACACAAAATGCATTAAAACCTAATTCTCCCTCTAAATACTCCCTCAAGTTTCAAGCAAATTGGACCAAGGTTTCCAATTATAAGGGCCCCTGAATTGTTGGATATGGTAGCTCTGCATTCAAGAGGATCTGGGAGGGAAAGGGCTAAGAGAATTCTCTCAGGTACACTTGGCCATTGGCCCTGCTCTCTCAAGCCTCTTTGCTTTCTGTTTCATCTTATATAGGATCTCTCCTCTTCTCTCTCTTACCTGGGCTTGACGCTGTAGCGTTTTTGAAGTTAATCTGTTCATAATAAGTTAAATTACCTACATGAATTTGTCATGAAAGATGTGCTTCTATTTTTGTAAGTAAAATTTCTTTCTCTTGTGACCAGTAGAGTCAAGATGAGCAGTATTTTTGAACAGCATTTTCCCCTTAACTGGGAAACTTGGAGAATCAGGGATACTGCGTAAAGCTTCTGTGCTTCCAAGATAATTAATTTTTTTTTTTTTTTACATTTAACCCAACAGGGTATGGCCCCAGACTCTATCAAAAGCTTAGATTAAGCTTAATGTTTAAAAAGGACTTAAAGTATTTGATTAGCAGCCCCTCCCTCTTTTTTATCTTTAAACATTCTCCATTTTTCTTCTCCACATTGTTGTGATAAGGATTGCTGAATCAAGCAGATATTTGTCCCAAAACTTTGTGCTGAGAACTATAAAAGCTGGCTTTCAAGATTTCATATACTCCTTAAAGCAAAAGGAGCTGCTGGAATCCTAGAGAAGAAAAGCCAACAGAAAAAGGAATGAATTGGACTCCTGGATAATTAGAAATGGGATTGTCAAGAACTTTATTATGGGATCATTGGATGACACTGAGACTTTCATGTCTGAAAATTCCCAGACAGCAAAAGAAATAGTTGAGTCTAGAAGGGTCTTTTTGGATTAGTATTAAATCATAAGGAGTATGGATAAGAAAACTTCTCAAAACAAGGTTATGTAACAGGGAAAATAGTGAAGAAATATACATCTGAACTGAGGCAAGTGTTTGAAAATCTAGAATCTGTGGCTTTAATAATATTGATGAACAAAAGGCTTTTTTTTTTTTTTGCTTTGGGGGAAGATTTGTCTGTGTTTGTGAATGTGCAGAGGCAAAGCCACAAGAAAGATGCAAAAAAAAAAAACCCAAAAAACCCAAACCCTTTTGGCACTAGAATTGCAGGAGGAATGCCCAATGCAGCTTATTGAATTTGAATAACTGAATGACTTAAGTTATATTTCTAGAAAGTATCTGAAAGAGCAAGTCCCATCCAGAGAAAGGGAGAAAAACCAATTGCTGCATTGCTTTAACTGCAACAAAAGAAGGTACTTTGCAAAGGACTATACAGAGCCACCAGCTAATGGCACTTTTTCTAAGACACACAGGAACAGCACACAAGCCATAAACGAACAGGCAATTTTAAAAATCAAAAGCATGATGGTCCTAATGGAGAGCCAGTTTGGTGTAGTGGTTAAGTGTGCGGACTCTTATCTGGGAGAACCAGGTTTGATTCCCCACTCCTCCACTTGCACCTGCTGGAATGGCCTTGGGTCAGCCATAGCTCTGGCAGAGGTTGTCCTTGAAAGGGCAGCTGCTGGGAGAGCCCTCTCCAGCCCCACCCACCTCACAGGGTGTTTGTTGTGGGGGAGGAAGGTAAAGGAGATTGTGAGCCGCTCTGAGACTCTTCGGAGTGGAGGGCGGGATATAAATCCAATATCTTCTTCTTCTTCTAATGCAGCATACAAAGGGAAAAAAGTTTTTTACTTATTGACCAGAAAAGCCTTATTTATGATGATGTTGAATCAAAATCAAAGGAGAATAAGTGGCTAATAGACAATGGGGAGTCTAGTCACAGCACACACTGCAAAGATTTCTCTTAGGAACTTAATGAAAGTGAGAAAGGAGTAATAAAAATGTGTAGAAATTCAAGGCATAAGTAATGGTATTTTATGCTGCAGCACACCTCACAAAAAATTCCTAAATGAAGTTGGAGATGTCCTGTATGTACCTGAATCAAGCTGTAAATTATTGAATGTCTGTATAAGACAACAATGGATTTGGCATACGTTTTGGAAATAAATGTATTATTTGTAAAGACTTGATTCTGAGTTATGATGGGCAAATGGAGGGCAACAGTATAGTAAGGAGCCTAAACAGAAAGTAGAAATTAAGGAGCTAGAAGATGTTTCTTACTACCTGGGCATACAAATTGAAAGTGAGGAAGCTGTTTCATTTCTCCTACACCAGAAACAGGAAATAATTGAACTCTTGGTGGTATTGGTGTTGCCAACATAGTAGCAACACCTATGGAAACTTACTTTCTTACAAACACCAAAAGAAGCCTTTACCAAAAGACCATCAGTACAGAAATGCCATGGGAAAACTTCCATACCTAAACACCACTAGTAGACCTGATATTGCAACCAGTGTTGGAATAGTAGACAAGTACACCCAGCAAGAAAGAGTGGATTGCAGTAAAAAGAAAGAGGGTCTAGATATCTAAACGGAACTTTAGATTTGATACTAAAATTGCCATCCACTAGTAATCCAAAGTTAGTTGGTTGCAGGATATAGTCATGAATTCAGACTGGGCAGAAGACAGCTTAGACGATAAATCCACCAGTGGGTACTTGTTCTTGTATGGTGGTGGACCAATCTCCTTGGTCAGCAGAAAGCAAACTACAGCAAGTTTGTCTTCCACAGAGTCTGAATATATAGCATGTACTAAAGCATATAGAGAACTTTGTGACCAGACCAGTCACTAAAGGACTTTGGCACTGATGAGCAAAAGCCAATTCAACTTAAAGAAGACAAACTTTGTATTCTTCTTATGGTAAGCATCACTACCCTCATTTGAATTGCATTTTTCAGATTCTGGACAGCAGCATGCCATGCCACCAGATTGGTTTATGAGAAATAAAGAGACATGGACAAATGCATGTACAGTTATGAGATATTGTAAATGATAAAAAATGTATTTTTCAAGATATCTGTCGTAAATTATTATAAAAATAAAAACTAGTAGAAGGATTCCGGTCCTGTACTGAACTTAATCCTGCTGGAAGTTGTCCAGGGCTTCTTGAACTGGGGCTTTTCAGATGTTGCAACTACATTTATTTGTTTATTTATCTATCTGGTTTATAGACTGCCCTCCCCTCAAAGGGCCCAGGACAGTAAACAACAGTTCAATAAATACATAAATTAGTCAATTGTTGTCAAATTAAAACAGTTGTAGTCAAATTAAAACAGAGTCCTGCTCAAGGCAACTTATAATGTGAACAATACAGAAACCAGTTGTTAAAAATGAATCATTGGGCATAAACAGCATAAAAAACTATACATAAAACAGAAGCTGAACATTTAAACAGCTGGCTAGATAAAATCCTTACTTAAAATCCTGGGTTAAAAGTTGTGCTTTGGCCTGGTGTCTAAAGGAAAGGAAAGTAGGCACCTCAAAGGGGAGGGCCTTTCAGAGATGAGGTGCCATCACAGAAAATGCTGTCTCTAGTCACCACCTCCTCACCTCTGCAGGCAAAGCCACAGAGAACAGGGCTTGAAAAGCAGATCTTAACTGGTGGGAGGCGGTGCTTCAGCTATCCTGACTTCAAACTACCAGTTTTTTTAATTGTGACCAGAAACAAATGGGTTGGTGTAGATCTTTCAGGGCAGAGGTGATATAATCTCATTAACTATCTTTAATGTGAAGCAGTTTGATGTAGTGGTTAAGTGCACGGATTCTTATCGGGAAGAACTGGGTTTGATTCCCCACTCCTCCACTTGCAACTGCTGGAATGGCCTTGAGTCAGTCACGGCTTTTATAGAGTTTGTCCTTGAAAAGGGCAGCTACTATAAGAGTTCTCTCAGCCCCACCTACCTCACAGGGTGTTTATTGTGGGGGATGGAGATAAAGGAGATTGTGAGCCCCTCTGAGACTCTGAGTTTCAGAGTGAAGGGTGTGATATAAATCCAGTATCATCATCATCTTCTTCTTCTTCTTCTCACTTCCAAATAGTGCTTAAATCTTTGGAAGAGGAGGAAATGAAGACCTCTCACTGAAGACTTGGCCCCAATGCTGTTCCCCAGTGCTGATCCCCAGGAGCAACATTTTGGGGAATTCAATGGACTTCAGTAGTTGGCGTGGTGTCCATAGAGTGGATGTGATAGGCATGTTCTGCCCAGCTCCTATTAAAGTTGTAGCATTCTGTACCAACTGGTTTCCAAGTTGACTCTAAGGACAAGCCCGTGCAGAGCAAACTGCAACAGTCTAGCCTCAAGGTAAAGATAGCATGGATCCATGTCAAGGAAGGACCAGCTGAGTCAAGATAGGAAGCCTCTCTTCTTGGCTAAATGAAGCTGGAAGGATGTCTTTCTTTTTTTCTTTTTTTGCAGTGACATTAACTTGATTCTCTTGCAATAATGCTAGGTCCAGTATAACCCCTAGGCTCCTGAGTTAGCAAGTGTCAGCTAGACCCCATCAGAACCCTAACACCATCAGAAATGGAAAGGACAGTGTCCCTTGAGACTTCGGCCTCCCTTTCCACTATTATCTCCATAATCATGTCAGTAACATTTTCTCCCTTACAACAGGATAATGTTGACAACACTTCTCTAGATATAGAAAACTGATTAGGTAGTTAGCGAAAAATGCCTTGTACTGTGGTCTAATAGTGCCTCACAAGCAAGAGCTATCGTTTAATTTTTCCTCCTCTAATGATTGATTTACACATCATGAAACATTTCTGCAACAATACAGATGTGACGACTCAGTTCTCTGCAACCAGACAAACATGAAACAGATGACGCAAATAATAAAAACAGGAGATATGAAGCATGATCAAAAGGAATGCAGGATTCACTCGGGAGCTGACACAAATGAAAACTGTAATGCACAAACAAACACTGGAGAAAAACCAGGAGGTAAAATTGGCAGAGGAGCTGAATGCTCAAGAAAAAAGGCATCTCCATCTAAAGTCAATTAACATCGACACAATTGGCTGAAAAAGCAGTCTTGGGGAACTCATGGGATTCTTGTTCAGAATTAGCAAGTGCTAGGTCATAGAAGTCCTGCATGAAGGTCATTACTGTTTCCATCAGATGTGTGATCTCTTGTCTACATGAAAAGGAAAAAGGTAAGAGGCCAGCCTTCACTATTCTTAACAAGCTGTCCCTATCATTTAAAAAAATCGCTGTTTTGTTGCTAATGTAACAGGATGGTTTTGTCATTTTAATGTTTCTGTCATCTATGTCAGCCAACTTTTTAAAAAGGTCATCATTTCTGCTAAGGTGTGAGTCATGTTGTCCTGCCAAGATGGAGGAGCTTTTCAACCATGCTATCCAGACTTATTATCAGTGAAGAATCTTTGGCAACTGCAACTGGGAAAAATCAACAACTGCTCATACACATGCCTTCTCCATGGTGGCCCATACCCTGTGGAACAACCTGCCTGAGGAAGTCAGGAGGGCTCCCACTCACCTAGTTCTCTGGTGTTTCTACACAGGTAATAGACTTGCACTGTACTAAACAACTCACAAAGTTACTTGGAAAAATGATTAGGGACTGTGGTCTTTACTACTGTGTATAGCTTGCTGAAACTAGGATCCTGCTATGGAATTCTGAATCATTTAATATGTTGTTACTTATGCTTTGCTTCAATTCTGTTTTTAGACTTCTGATTGGTTCTACAACCCTAATCCTACTGCATTGTTCACTGAACGTTCCATCTTGTTGGTTGCATTGACTCACTCTGTATAATCCACCTTGAGTCCCAGTGAGACTACAAATAAAGTAAATAAATACAATAAAAACAAAAATGGGATGTTGTTTGGCATTTGGAAATAGTAGTTCCTGTTTAGAAAACAGCTCTGTTCAGTTGTTCAAAATCCCTACATGCCTCAGACACATCAAAGCAGCAAAACCAGAGATGAGAAAAATATATCTGCAAAAAACGGGATCAAGGATGGATAATATTCCAGAAGCGATGCTAAATATTATAAAAACAGCCATTTTCAAATTAGCTCTTTAAACAGCATGCACAGTGCATTTGGGTTGGGCTTGCAATATCTGATGGCATTGTGTTTTCCCATGGTGCCTACCATTTTTTGGTTAATCTCTATCAGTTTTGTGATATATCAAAATACTCTTTTCTGGGGTGTACTGTCATTCATAACTCCTGCTTCATTTTGGATGCATAATTTGGGGTAGTTCAAACTTCAAAGCCATATTTTGAGGTTGCAGCTAGCCACTCCCAGATTCTCAATCTTGAATTCTGTGACCACCCTGATTTAGAGTATTTGGTGGCCAAACGAGGCACGGGCAGCTTGTCTGCAATAACTGCGACCTAAGGCAGGCAGGGCATGGAGACCCCCAACTCATGTGTATGTGGGCACCCCCTTCCCTTTCCTTCCCTTCCAGGGGTTCACCCAAATGGAGAAGACAAAGGTGATGATGTTGATGGGATAGGTGGGGCAGAAGCAGGACAAGATGCTGAGCCACGTGTAGTTCCTGGGCATGTGTGCCTCTTCCTTGGGCTGCACACTTCCTCCTCAGTGTCTAACTGGAGCTCAGCACCATCGCTGCTGTTGTCCAAGGCCTGCTTGAGGTTGGAGGAGGGCACCAATGAGCCCTCTATGAGTGGTTGCTGGAGGGAAGTTGGACAGGATGGTCAGGATAGTGAAGAGGCACACTTCGCTCTGGAGAGGGCTGCACAGGGAGATGCCACCATGCCACACTCAGCCCTTCATCTTGCCTCTGGCTCTCAGGACAGCAGCCAAGAGGAAAGCCCGGCCCGGCCCGGCCTGGCCCACCCTACCTCCATGCACCCTGCAGATATGTTCAGGTTTTGCCCTGGAGTCCTGGGACCCAGAAGGGAGGGGGAGGAGCACACTCTGAGGAGGCATGAAGACCACTTTGGGGGAAGGGGTGGAAAGAGGGAGGCGATTCTTCACCCTAACAGAGAAGCCAAGGAGGGGTCCTTTTGTGCCACTGGCCACAGATAACTGTTGAGCAAGCAGCCCCATGGCAGGCAGGCAGGCAAGCTTGGTGCCCTCAGGCTCAGGCCAGTCATGCCAGGATCCTGGGGGACTCTATGTGGTGGCAGCTTCTGCAGTGGAGGGGGTGGTGAAGGGAGGCCTGTGCAGGGAGGGGTGCCTGCCACCCCTGTGGCCAGATGGCACCCTAGACCACAGCCTACCTGGTCAACTCTCTAGTGCCAGCCCTGATGATGCCATAGAGTCTGTGTCCCAATGCTGCCATTTTCTCAACGAGGACAGATCTGTGTAGTCTGGAGACTACCTGTAGGTTGATATTGAATGACTGAACATAGCTAAAATCTGAGCTGAAACTATGAAGAGATCAGGGCTGGATTTAGATGAAGAGAGGCCCTAGGATACTCCACTTGTGAAGCCCCTCCCAATCCCCCACCCTCACAATTATAAGAAAATGGAAGAGTGTTATAAACAAAATTGAGTGAAGCCAAGGATGATGACAGGTATTTAAAATTCTGTAATTCACAATTTCTTCTCTAAAGGACATAAGATGTTATTGTTAAATACCATAAATACCATTTTCCTTATCACTACCCTTCCAGGAAGCCCCACCAAACAATGGGCATATCCACAAACCAATTGCCCTTTCACCACACCCCCTCCAGCCTAGAAATAGCAGCTCTCCAGCAGCCCTGGCCCCACTCAATGCACAGCAGCCAAGAAGATCAGAGCGCCTGCTCCGGCGGCAACGCCACTGAGGATGTTCTCCGCAGCTGTGAACGAAACGTCTGGAAGGAAAACTTTCTCCAGTAGAACACGGCACTTGAGCCCGAAAGATTCTACAAACCCTAAAAATACCATAGTGATTGAAAAAAATGCATACATGTTAACTTTAACACTGAAAAACTTTTGCAGTAACTGAACTTTGTAAACTTATTGTGGAATAAACATTATTTTTTAGAAAAATGAAGTTGTAATATTATTCTTTTAAAAAAACCCATTGAGTTTACAAATTATATTGCCTGGGAAGTGTAAATAATATGACCATGATTACCTGACAGTGTGGAACTTTCAGAATCTACTTTATGTTGCCATTTAAAATACATATTAAGAAGTAAAATACAACCATCAAATACAAAATCAAAGACTAAAAATGTTTTTTTCTAGCATTCCTCATAGCAAAATCATCCAAAACTTCATCAAAATTTGTTTGTCTAAGTTTGTCACTTTCAATGTGCAGAATGCACAGTGTGGACAAACTCTCTTGAGACACTGTGGCCCTTAATTCTTTTTTTTGAGTCTTGAAAAACTCCTCTCTCCCAGGCAATTAGTGACCATAAAGCTAAGAAATAGCCGCAAGATCACTTCCACATTAGGAAAGGCCATCTGATTTTTTTCCTTGTATATAATTTGATAAAGGTCTTTATGAGACAGAGAGTGCTCTTCTGAAAGCCTATGGCTTTGTCTCACATACAGGTGAAAGTGCAAAAGTTCATCAATAAGTTTCAGGTCAATATCTTCTGGGTGTGCTGCCTTGCTGAATTTCTTGCTTAGATGCTGTCAGATGGATGGAATGGAATGGAAAACAACTGTGCAACATCACTGTGCACAGTACTTCTTTTTAAAATGGCTTCAAGTGCATCTAATATAGGAATAAAAGATTTTATTCTAAACGTATCTCTTGAAGAAAGTGCTTCTAAGGCATCAGGTGCACTTCTGTCATTTCTTTGCCGTTCCCTTACTCTTTGTCTTCTTGTTTTGTAGTTAACATTTGGCAAGATGGCTTTTGCTTGTTTCTCAAGCTCATCAAAATCTTCTCTAATTTTCCTTTAAAAATCCAGAAGTGAATTGTAAAAACTTGCACAGGAACTCAATAACAGGTCTGATTTCTGAAGGGCTTTGCTAACCTTGTGAAAAATGACCTGGCACATGAGTCCAAAAATGCAGGGTAAACACAAATTCCAGTTCTTCCATTTTTTACAAAAGATTGTTATCTTGAAGCCTGGTCTCCCCCTTCCCATTAACGTCAGAGTACAAATGACTGAGGCCAACAGTGATAGCACTGTAATCCAAAACAGCTTCTGTGGCTTTTACGTGTGTGTCGCTCCTAGTGTCTGACAAATATTTAGGTACTTTAGACTGAGGGGGCAGAACTCCCCATCTCTTTGTGGAGGATGAAAAGAAGATATTCTTTGATAATGCCAAAACAGTTCACTGCATCAAGGAAACAATCTACAGCTGAACAGCCCACCAGATTTAAAGAGTGACCTGCGCATGGAATAAATCTTGCAAACTGGTTTTTTTCAATGATTTTTTGCTGCATACTGCTGTACTTACCAGCCATGTTGGCAGTGTTGTCATAAGACAGCCCAAAGCATTTTCTAAAGTCAATTTCAAGCTCAGTAGTGAAATAGTTACTAAATTAGCCATGCTTTCTCCTGAGTGGTCTTTTAGCTCACGGAAAGTTAAAAATCTCTCAGTTGGCAAACCGTCTTCAGGTGATACATATCTGATAATTAAAGTCAACTGATCAGAATGTGAAATGTCAGGAGTGGAATCTACTGAAAAGCTGAAATATCCAGACTTTCTCACATCAGCCAAAATTGCATCCTTAAGAACATAAGAGAAGCCATGTTGGATCAGGCCAATGGCCTATCCAGTCCAACACTCTGTGTCACACAGTGTCCAAAAAAATTATATATATATATATATATATATATACATACACACACACACACACACACACATATATATATACACACTGTGGCTAATAGCCACTGATGGACATCTGCTCCATATTTTTATCTAACCCCCTCTTGAAGCTTTCTATGCTTGTAGCCGCCACCACCTCCTGTGGCAGTGAATTCCACATGTTAATCACCCTTTGGGTGAAGAAGTACTTTCTTTTATCTGTTTTAACTTGACTGCTAACCTAACCTTAACCTTTTGCCATGAGTTGAATCATTTCCTCACCTCACATATTGTTTTTGACAGATAAGAGGGATTGCCTGATCCAGAATGTCCATACCAATTGATATGAGCAAGTAAAAATGGATCAAATTTTGCCACTAGTTCTAAAAGACCAAGATAATTGCCATTATTTGGAGATCCAAAGTGTTCATTGTCTCCTCTGAATGGTGAGCCTCATTCTACAAGAATGCATATTACAGCAATAATTCTCTCCATGACATGCTGCCAGTATTGTGTTCTGCTTTTATTTGATCCTCTAGTTTGGAAGTTAACGTTTGCCCTTGCTTCCTTGTTAGGCATTCCTATGCTTCCCTTTCATGAGTTTGGATAAGGTGGGGGTTTGCCAGTTATCAAACCTTTCAGCAGCTAAAACTGTGGAAGAAGATGCAAGGTTTGGAAAGAGTTTACAAACAAAGCAATAAATCCAGCCTTTTGATTGAGAATATACAAGCCACTCTTGGCTATATGTTTCCCCATTTGCTTTTGTTGAATAAAAAAGAGCTTTTGTGCAAAGCCTGGACTGTTTTTTGCACACTCGCTTGGAATTTGAAAATGGTCCACAACGGGGCAAAACTTGAGAGGGACCCCTCTCTACCCAATAGGATACTTCTTCATGTGATAATTCTGACCACAAACCAACATCTGTTAGAGTAGATCTATGTTTGGCATTATCTTTATCTGCATCTGGAGCACCTTGGACTTGGCCTATTTTACCAGGTGTGAACTGCAAAATCTGACTATTTACATTATTTTCTTGTGGCTCTTTAGCCTCTCCCTGTCCAGTAAGTGACTCTTGAATTAGTTCTATATTTTCAGTTTGAGCCAGCATCATGGCTACTTCCTCATAATCAGCTTGCTGTTCCACATCCTGCTTCATTGTTTCTCTTTCAGGGAGTTTTTTGTCTGGTTGCATGCTAGTAGTTGGCTCAGGCTGGATAGCTTCACTGCTGGCTCTTGTTGCTCCAATGAGTGGTTGATGCACAAAAGTAGTGATTGGTCTTAATTTCATGACCATAGCAGTTTTATGTCTCTGTCTCTTGCACTTGCTAGCACCACTTTCAAATCTTTTACTCATGCTCAGATTAGACTCTAACAATAAAAAGTAAAATTAATCTTCAACTGGATAAACACATGGATCAGAGGTCCATCAGTGGCTATTGGCACAAGGTATAGATGGTTGCTGCTGAAAGGTTGCAGAATTCAGTTTTCCACTGTGGCGAAACAGGCACCCACCCTCAGCCCTGGGGGACTGTAGTCGATTTGTGGCTCGTGAGCCCCGCTTCACCTTCCCACCTCCCTGGTGGGCTTCTACCACTCTTCAGCGGCCACCACTCACTGACTTCTCTATGCCTTTCTTGAGGGGCAGTGAGACCCCTCTGGCTGACTCCTGGAGTTTGGAGATGCAAACCCCTAACTTTGGGTTTCTCTTGGAGGGTTGGCACATTTGGGGGCTTTTCCGCTCCCAGGACTCTTCTTAAGGCACTGGTAGTGGGCAGAGTGGGGGAGACTCCATGGTCAGTGCACCAGACTGGGGTTTTAGACAAAGAACAAAGATTTTATTGACTACATGCAACAGGATTTTAAGGACAAAAGGGCACTTTAAATCAAACACAGAAATAAAATAAATAAATAAAATAAGACAAAAGGTGGTTCCTCTGTCACTGAACTATCCCAGTACTTTTTCCCCCTCAGGATGAGGTTCAGTTACCAACCTGCAGCCTGGCCTCCTGACTTCTACAAGTAGTTCTGGACCCCTCTGAGGATCCCTTCCCACTGCTGCCTTCCCTGATCCTCAAGGCCTCTCTCTGCCTGTGGCCAATCTGCAGCAAGAGCTTCCTGCTTCTCTGAGGTGGCAGGATGACTCCCCCTCCCAGGCTGGTTGGAGCATTTATATCTTCTGACTCTGCTCCCTGACTTTCCTGCACTTTTTGGCCATAGAGGCATCTGGGATTTGTAGGCCTACCCTGGAGTTTTGCCCTACTTCCCAGGGTGGGTGGCCATTTTAACTAAACTAAACAACCTAAACTAAAGCAAACACAAGATTGAGTCTATTGTGTCACATCCAACAAGCCAACCCTATAGCACAATATCATTTTCCAATCTAAACATTTTCAAAAATTTATAAACTCCTAAAATAGTCAAAAGGATTCAAAATAATTTTCTCAGAGACACATATAGTTAGGAGGCTTGAAAATGATGCAAAAACATAGGTTAATAATTAACTAATTTCTCACCTAATAATTGTAGCAGCAGCAAACACCAGGCTCCCGTCCAACAATCAATACTAGCCATTTAAAAGAGCCAACTGCCAAAAAATGTTATATAAAATAAATATGTAAAACTTTCATTAGATTCTGTAATGGTTTTAGAACAATTAATCTGCTATTAATGTATGAAGCAGTATTGTTAGGATTTATTGGCATGACAATTGACACCATCAATATTTCTTTTAATATCCAAGAAGTTCTGAGAAAAGGGTTGCAAGTGCATGCTGCAGGCACAGACAGGGCTCTGTGAAGTATGAAAAATAGACTTCCCTGCCTGGGAGGGGTGAGGCCAATGCCAGTCACATGTGCTTGCTCCGTTCAAGTCAAGGAGGAGGGAAGAAATGGAAGGGACTTGGGAGAGCTTGCTTGCCTAGTCTATCTGCCCCAATTGGCCCCCCACTCGCACACTCTCCCCACCCCTCACAGCATGTACCACTACTGACCTGACTCTTGAGCTGGGGAAGGCTGTGCAGCTGGCTGTTGACTCTGCACTGCTGGCTCTTGAGTCCTGGAGTCTGTACTCTGAATAGTGGCACCAGGGACCTAGAAGGGGCAGGGCTTGTCAATCCAACCCTTGCACAGTCTCATCAGGGCTGGCCTTAAGGCAATTGGAGCAATTTTGCCAAACTGGCCCCCTGAGCCACTCCTAAGGGCCCCCCTCGCACAAAGGCAATCTAGATGGATCTTATTTATATCTCTAAGTTTCTGCAGACTTTGGCTGTGAACTGGGGCTTCACAAAAAAATTTTCAGTTGGGCCCCAGCTTTTCAATTTGGGCCCCACTAGCTGGCCTTGAGTCTCATAGTTGCCGGGCCCGAGTTGCCTTCCCTAGCATGAAGTCTTGGGTTTGCAACTTTAGGAGAGAGGACACTGCCCGCTGAGGGGGTGGGGGCAGGGCTGTGGAGGCCCCCTAGATTTAGAGGCCCTAGGCTCCAGTTTATTTAGCCTATACATAAATCCGGCACTGGAAGGGATGCTTTGAAATTTCTCCCTGTCCGAATTTCAGATACCTGAGCTTGTTTATGATGTGGCACGGATGCGTTATTTTATTTTATTCCCAAATTTTGTACAGAGCTCTATGGATGTGCAGTTTCTTACACCTTTCAGCTCTTTCATTTCATTTACAGTTTTCTCCTACCTCTGCATGGTGGCTGGATAAGCACAGGCAGAGTGATAAAACACTGCAAATTGGAAAAAAATTCTCCTCAGAAAAATAAGTAATTTCTACCTGAGAATCAGAACTAGAGAATATTTTGTGCAATTCCAGTTGACCACTGTCTCTCTCTGTATTTACTCCTCAAATTTTCCCTGATTCAGCAAAATCTAGAGAAATGTCATTGTATCTCTGTGCCAATGTGAGAAAATTGGCTGCTGTATCCTGCCCTCAGGATGGTTTCCCCAGTATAGCACATTTGATACCCTGGGGCCCTAGAACAGATTTTTAGAACCACTTGCCTCAGCCCCACCAGCCTATTTGTAAGAAAGGAGTTTATTTCATCCATTTTTTCCTCCATGTTGCTGACTAACCTGAGTGATCCAGGATATCAACCAGGGGAATCCTGGGAAATCATGCCTTCAGCACCTGTCAGCTTTTGGGTTTCTTTCCTCCCCATGTTCTCTGAAGGCAAGGTGTTACTTGGTTTCCCACCTGCTGTTGTTCTCTCTCCCTTCAATTCCTCAGCTAGGCCCCACATTCAGCAGTGAGTCCACATGAGCAACATGCCTGTTTAGATGGTTATCTGCTTATCCCTGCAGGCTCTTCATAGTCTCCTGGCCTCTGTTTCCTATCTGTCTGCAGCTTCTCTGTCCTGCCTACTACTCTGCCTTATAGCCTCTTACTGGATTCTGATCCCCTGGAAGTCTCCTTAGAGCAGACTGCATGTGTTGTCAGTACTGGACCCATGCAGCCAGTAAAAGGTTAATTTTTAGCCTGTGATACAGCTAAAGGCATTTTGCAAGATAAAACTTTTCAAGATTAAATGTGGAGGACTGTTTTGAGGGAGTGGCTGTGGCCAATTCAGGCCCTTGTAGGTGAGTAGCATTGCTCATGACTGCTCTTGCCAGTTGCCTTCTTGATGCAAATGTGTCATTTGATTTGTCCACCAAGAGCAGGATTTGATCTTGGTTGGCTGCAGTGCACTTCATGCTGAAAAGGTTTACAGCAGCATGTAAAGCCAGACACCCACCATAGTCAGCTGCTGTTATGCTGCTGGCCCCTGACCATGCAGGCCAAATAAACCAACCTTTACAGCTGTGACGCTAGCTACAAGACTGCAATTCTAGCAGAACAGATAAACTTTTGTGATATAGTAAGGAAGTACTTTGACAACTGGCAATTAAAAGCTTGTTAAGTCTGTCAGTGAACCAGGCTGATTAGATCATTGTAGTTCCCATGTTGGCATTGTTTCGGTTAATCTAATCTAAAGAAGGAAGCCATCATTACTGTGCTAAAATAAGGTAAGTGGAACTGCCATTCTCCAGCCATTACACCAAAGCAATGCCACTGGATTAAATTAATAAGTGTTTTGAGAACTGCAATATAAAACAATATGTTTCTTCAGTTTTGATTACTGGTAGACACAAGGATATCAGGAGGCACAATTTTCATGGTTAGAAATATTTTAAAAGATTGTCTCAGGCCATCACACTTCATAAAAAGAACTATTTTGCCCTTAATTTCTGAAGAAGAAGGAGGAGGAGGAGGAGAAGAAGAAGAAGAAGAAGTTTTATACCTTGCTTTTTTCACTTTAAGAAATCTCAAAGCAATTTATAATCATCTTCCCTTCCTCTCCCCATAACAAGGTAGGTGGAAAGAGTTCTGAGAGAACTGTGACTGGCCCAGGGTCACCTTTATGTAGAGGAGAGGGGAATCAAACCCAGTTCTCCAAATTAGAGTTTGCCCTTCTTAAACCACTACACGTTGCTAGTTCTGGAACATCCTTCCATTTCCAAAGTAATCTTCTTTCTGAAGCCATGACAGCAACTGTGCTACAAAGGAAAAGTGCATTAACAGCCATCTGAATGAAGAAGATGAATGAAGAAGAATAAAGAAGATAGCTCAGTGGTAAAGTGAATGCTTTGCATGTAGGAAGCTCCTGGCTCAGTGCTTTCATTTCTCCCTTTCTTCTCCAGCACTATTTTGTCTTAGAGAAAAAAAAATTAAACAGCATTGCTTTTTACTGATATCATTTTATACAGAGGCTCAAAACTATTGAGAAAATGGTTGCAGACATAGCAATATTTATGGTTTTATTTAACTATGAAAATGCATAACCACAAAAGCAGGAGAGGGAGGGGAGAGCCAGTTTAGTGTAGTGGTTAAGTGTGCGGACTCTTATCTGGGAGAACTGGGTTTGATTTCCCACTCCTCCACTTGCATGTGCTAGCATGGCTTTGGGTCAGCCATCACTCTGGCAGAGGTTCTCCTTGAAAGGGCAGCTGCTGTGAGAGCCCTCTCAGCCCCACCCACCTCACAGGGTGTTTGTTGTGGGGGAAGGAGATAAAGGAGATTGTGAGTCGCTCTGAGGCTCTGAGTGGAGGGCGGAATATTAATCCAATGTCTTCTTCTTCAAATAGTCATCTGGGGAATAAAGTCTATTTGGGAATGAGTAAAATGTGTAGTTTAATATATTTGTCTTATAATATCATTGAAAATAGAAAGCTGATGTTTACTCTTGTTCTTAAAATAGCTAGATGCTATAGCTTCAATGCACACTAATCTTTCATCACCTGCTGAAATTAATTCTGCTAGATGCAAGATTTCTTCTTCTGAAGCGGCCCAAAATCATCTAATCTGGGCTCTTTGACCTCACATACAGTTGGTCCCCATTTCCTTTTTGTTTTGATCCCATCTTCAGAGGCCTTAGTGAATATAGGTATGAATCATGTACTATTTCTTAGTTAATAAAGACAATTGTCTTATTGTTAATATTTGTGTAGTTCTTTCCTCTCTGTTTCAGACTTTACCCCTTGGTGGAATGACATACTTTCTAAATAATGAGTGATTCATTTTTTGTGTTATTTACCATACATTAGTAATTTCATTCTCAATATTCTATCATTAAGAGAAGATGACTTTCAGTATTGTATTATTGATCATTATTATTAATGCTGTTTTCAGCTGAGATAAACAGGTCTATATATTTTTTTTAAAAAGTCATCTCAACAGTTACAGTCCATTAACCATCAATAATGCAGTAATGAAATCACATACTAGGTTTTTATTAACCTCTATGAAAATTAGGAGTTCAGTAGCTCATTTGTATTTATTAATTCATTACTTTATATTCTGTCACCGAAGTCTACTGGTATCAAAATGTGGATTATCCATCAAAACTCATTTGAGTGCAGTTTTCCAATCAAAACATCATCAATTTATAATGCAATGAACATTCCACCAGTACACAGCCATCAGTTCATTAGCTCAACAGTACTTACAGTGACCATTATCTTTAATATCAGCAGCATTCCATAATGCTCAGTTTTCTTGCGTTGTACTGGTTGCAGCTGCCAGCAATACACATGCATTTGCTCAAAGCATTTTCTGTGCATGCTTTAAAGTATTATCAATTTATGCTTTAGAAAACACAGTGCCATCCTAAACACAGTTACATCCTTCTAAAAACATTGACTTCAATTGAGTTAGAAAGGTATAACTCTGCTTAGGTTGGCACTGTTACTCCCAGCATTATGGAGACTCCCTTGTGCATGCAAGCATTTGCTTATATTGCTGGCACCGAGGGGGCATTCAATCTTCTGATGCTGTCTTAGCATGGTAGTATTATAAAGTGGGCTCAGTCAGCTCTTTGTAAGCAAGAACATGTTTATTGAGAAGCAGTCCCCAACTACAAACTGGCAGTGAACAAATATATACAGTTGGAACAAAGAAAACCACGGCCCCTCAAGCAGTCACTCATCAATTCCACTGTGGCCTCTATAATCCTTCATTTGCATTTCCTTCCAAAATGCCTCACTTCCTGATTGGCTGATTCTAGCAGAATGACCAATCAGAATGTTGGCTTCAGGATCCTGACCTGCAATGGGCATTTGCTTCAAGCTTAGTAATTATTTACTTAGTACATCACACCTGGACATTTAGTTCTGATGTTGTGTATCATGGCATGTGGAAGTATTAATCCAGTTGCAAGGGCAAAAAATTGCCTGTCTAAATAACCAGGCATACCAAAATTGTAATTTTTGTTTACTGAAAAAGGTATGCTTATGTTGAGATGATGTGCTCAGTCCGGGGGGAAGGGGGGTGATCTGAAGGTAGGAAGGTTCAACAAGATTTCCAGTGATAAGATATGAAGAAATGGGATCTGAAGGTAGAAGAACAGGAAGGTTGAGCAAGATTTCCAGTGACGGGGATATGGAGATATAAGATTTTTGTTTAAATCACTGGAAAGCCCTTTAAAATAATGGGCTCAGATCCAATGCAGTATTTCTAAAGATGAAACCATTTCCACCCATGAACACCCACCTGAGTGCCCTCCAGGCACAAAGCAGGGGTCACTGGGGGAGTGGCGGTGAGGCAGATGTGATATGGATTTCTTACATTGTACAGGAGACTGATGACCCGTAAGGTACCTTCCAGCTCAATGTTTCTATGACTTTCATAGGGGTACGTTCCAGATCAGTTTCTCTCTGACTTTCTTGCTTCTCTCTTCCCATTGCATCTCCATGGAATGCCCCACGGAATGCTGTCCCAGGGAGGTGTGATTTCAGGGGCTATTTAGGGCTCTGGGATTGGGGAGGCCATAAAGTTGTGCAGAAATTGTTCAGACCCTACAATAGCTCAATTGAATGCAAGTCATCATCTTATCTTGCTCAGATTTCTTTTTATATTGGGATCAATATACTTCCATTGTCACAGAATGATAAGAGATCAGCGTAACCAGTTGTGTAAACTGTGTATAATTTAGGCATGCATTTGAATATGTGAAACACCAGAAGAAGTTTATTTCATGGGCTTACTTTGTTTGTAAAACCCACCACATGTTCTTGTGATCATTAGCAGCCTCATTATGAATCTGAAACAGCTTTAGTGTCTCAAGAATTATGAATACAGCACTATGAAGCCAAATGATTTTGCTCAAGGTTATATTCCAATTAGCAATTCCTGGCTCATTAACATATGTTTTGCCACCTACACAATAGTTCTGTTCTCACCTGAGTTACAAAAACTGTCTTGTAAATGCCTCTCTTTCTTCTTAAAAAAAAGTTTAAAAATGTGCAAAATTGGTAGCAAATAAAAAAAAATATAGCTTACTTCTGCTGAAGAGAACAATAATATGTAAAGGATAATGATAGTGACCTAATTACTGGGTGAACAATGGTAGAACAGCTTTTAGTAAACAATTGTAAAATTGTAATGCATGATTCTATCATACCATGGGTTGAATTCATCAATATCATTACAGCATGTAGGGGCCCTTATGCCTGTAGAACATCACTTCTATAGGCTAAGGATGGGGGACATGATTTTTACTGACTTCCACTCCCATCACAGATCTCCAGCCTGTCCCCCACCCCATACACACTGGTATTAGTGATGGTTTCTTGACCACTGGGCACAAAATTCTAGGGAATTCATTCAGTGAGATACAGCAGGAGAGGGAGGGGAGAAAATGCCACACAATGAACTTTGCTTTCACAATGTGATTTGGACAAAGATACCATCTCCCCCCGCTCAAAAAATAATAATAATCCCAGCCTGCTTCACAATCCAGTTAATCTGAAATCCTAATAGCCTAGTCAATTGTGCACAAAAGAGATAACAAGACTCCAGAATATGCATGGACTTTGTGTATACAATTGACCAGAACTTCGTATAATAAACCCATCAGTTTGCAGAAATCTAACAAAGAAATTTGAGACTTCCATTCATCCACATTGTTATTTTTATGAGCATTATGTAAATATTTAGTGGTGTTATGCATCTTTATCCTGAAATTCTTCCAAGATGCTTAGGGTGTTACAGTAATGGCTAAACTTTCTTTAACTTGCTCCGATTCCCTCTGACATCCTGAAAAGTACTTTGTTGTGGTTTGTATGGTGCATTAGCCTGATCCATTGGGCTTTGCTGTTGCCCTGTATGGGTATAATGTACAGTAAAGTATGTCCAACACTCTCTTGGGCCTGTATGTTTCAGGGAAAGATTGGTAGTGATGGGCAAGTATTTCAGGGAAGCTATGCTGCTATCACTGATCCTCTAATTGAGGAATCCCCACTAAACCTCAAGGAACTCCCAATGTTTCTTCAAAAGCAGTTTGAAAACCATTGTGCTTCCTAATTATGAACTGCCCTGTACCGGGCAAACCTGATAGTTGACTCTGGACATCTTTTCTGTGACCCAATCCTCTTCAAATTGGTCTTTGTAGCCTAGTGACAGCAGGTATCTGTTGAGGTTGCAAATGTTCATCTTATGTGGATTGGTGCTTTTTGTGTCTTCCAGGCAGAGTTCTCTCTAAATTTGGTAGCTTACGCCAATGGCAACTTCTCTGTTGACATGGAGGTTATCTGCAATGGTGTCAAGGTGGTCAGGTAAGTGATAAAACGATCATGCAGCAGGTTTCATTTGTTATTTTAAACAGGAATGTTTCCTAACCTTTTTATTTCTTGGTAGCACTTTGGAGATGGCCAGCTGGCTCACAGCTATGGCCGTGGGGAGAGGATGTTGCTGCTTTCCTGATATTACTTGCTCTGCTAGGGTTGCCAACCCCCGGGTGGGACAGAAAAATAAAGGTACATAACCCACTGTGAAAACCAGCTTCTATTATTGAATTATACAAAGTCAACAAAGATAAACATACTCATATAAATCCCACCATCATAAATTACAAAACAACCATAACTTTTAGTCCTTAATGCAAAAGGAAGCATCAGCACCAAGAGTCCTTCTTTTCATCCTGTGGTAAAACTTCCCATCTCATTCCATGAAATCCTGGTGTAGAACTCCAGATGTTTAATGTTTGTCAAAAAATGCAGCCAATAATCCAAGTTTCCAAGGACAAGGTCGTACTGAACCCTTGTTTCGTGTGAGCTTCTTCAAGCTGCAGTAATCCTCTTAGCAATTGAGCTTCTTCAAGCTGCAATAATCCTTTTAGCAATTTCTCTTAAGTATTAGGCCAAACAGCCAGCATGTTTAAACGAACACCCAGGGGAACAATGGGTAGCAGGTAGGGAGAGCAACAAAAATTACCAATTTAAACTGGATTCAACCCATTTGTAAAATAGCCTATCACACCCTCTTCCAGGCAGGTGCAGCTAAAACCACAGCATCAGGCCATGGTTGAGAGACATTATTTCCCCCAAGTTTAACCAGTTGTTGGACTGATGGCAGTGGTAGAAAGTGCTGTCAAGTCACAGGTGACTTCCAGTGACCCCCTAGGGTTTTCAAGACAAGAAATGTTCAGAGGTGGTTTGCCTGCCTCTGCATCATGACCCTGGCATTCCCTGGAGTTTGCCCATCCAAATGCTAGCCAGGGCTGACCCTGCTTATCTTCCAAGATCTGATAAGATTGAGCTAGCCTGGGCTGTCGAGCATTAATTCCTACTATTTCTTTAAATGTGCTCAAATCGTTGCATCCTCATAAAAGTTCAAGGAAGCTAAGAACATAATATAATCTCCATAGCATCAATTATTTGGGTTATGTGTGATAACTATTTAGTAATGTAAAAGAGATGCGTGGTAAGTTTTTTTTTCTCATGCTATCGCTAGTATGATTAAGAAATCAGAAACTTCAGAAGAGTTTGCCTTGCAGCTCCTTTAACTACCAGTTTGCCAACAGGTAAAATAAACTAATTCAGATGGAAGTGGCAAGTGCGTATTAGTGTTTCTATTTTTAGTGAGAGAGCTTTATTATTAACAGAAGAATTTCTCCTAGCAAAGTGAGAGAAAGTTGTCTAAATCTAATTGGATTCCCTGTTCTTATCCACTTGTTCCCTAAATGTGATGGTGTCACAAGAAATCTACATGAGTAAAGCTTTACTAATCCAAAAGGATGTCAGGAGTGGGTGGAAGATTCTCCTCTAACGTAGGTAGGTGAGAGAACAGACTGCTTTCTGGAATATGGTACGTGAACAATTCTGTCTTTTGTATAACTTGCAAAAAATATGCAAATAGGGTGGCCAGATGCCCTCGGGCCACCGGTGGGGGACGACTGGGGGCAATGAACAAGGCTTAGCATGTATTGAACAAAACTGCAAATTAAAAAAAAAAACCTGCATGCCCAGGCTGGGCAAGTATATGCATCTTCTCTGTCTTTTTTCCTTATAGCAGTCCTATGAAAATATACCAGATGTCTGCCCAGCTCTTGGAGGGCTGTGTCAGTTAGGTCTAGACATGTGAGGGCTTGTGAGGGGAAGATTTGTGTGTATGCGTGTGTGTGTTCCCTTCATTCTTTCCAAGGCCTCCCCTCCAATTTTTCCTATAGAAAATTTGGGGGACCACTGAAAGAAATTCCTATAATAATTTTTCTCTTTTACAATAAGTGTTTTTCACATTTAAAATGCATAGCATGAAAAAAATTGTGAACTTTCAAATCCATTAGAAAACTGGAATTTGGAGAAGCACTGAAAAAAACCAACCTCCTATGAAATAGTCTCCCTTTTTCAATAAGAAAAGCCATTTCTCACAAAGAATTACACTCATTCCAAATATACAGCATGAAAAATCAGAAAGCCTAGAAGAACACTTAAAAAATCTTATGGTGTAGAAGACACATATATTTTCAAGATTTTTTTTTCTTTAGATGTAAATAATTTGAGCAACAATTAATATGCTGATTATTAAAGAGTCTAGAGTTTTCAATTTTATAGTTTAGCTAAATATCCAAACATGCTGTCATTGTAGCTTTATGAAAAAGTTTCTGTCCAAATATAGGTTTATTGCCCCCACAGACGGAAGGAAGAGATGGACCCACTAAACACTCAGTACTGCCTTAAGCCCTTCTTTCAGATCTTCCAAAAAGGCGTCATTCCCTTTATCGGAAAGATGGACGCAATCTTGCCTGTAGAAATCCGTGCAATCAGCACGGATTCCAGGGTATGAGAGAAAGTGGCCCAACCCCCCCCCCCCCAGGGCTTTTTTCATTTCCAAATTAGCTTTGCGGTGAGCTCTATCGATCACCCTTGGGTACCATGCCCCACGCCATACCTGGCACGGGATCATGGCAGACCACAAAATCAAAGCCTGAGGCCAACGGCTCTTAATGACTCTAAAGTCATCCTTAGCCTGCAGCACAAGGGCTTTTTCCTTGAGCAATCCTAGATCGTTCCCCCCTAAATGTATCATGACAACATGTGGTGGCAAAACATGAACATTTTCAAACAATAGGGGCAACAGGCCCAACCAATGGAGACCCCGCCATCCATGCCATTCACTGGTGGCCCACTGGCTGAGCCCCAGCTGTGACCTGGCTGAAGTCCTCCTGGCCTGATGGGCAGCCCAGAACACGAAGCTGTGTCCACGTATGAGGACGTGTTGTCTCTCTCCACGGACCACAGCACCTGAGAAAAGAAGAACAAGTAAATAACATCTCCCCAATAACCTGATGTCAGCTACTGCAGCGCAAGAGGGTGAACATAGCCTTTATAGGCCAAAGAACACCACCTACCAAGCTTCTGAATGGCCAGTGGGGAGTACCCAGGGCCGCAGCTGTGGATGCTGCACCTATGCAGAAAGAGAGAGTGCCGAACTTAACCCCTGACAGGCCTAGCCTAGCAAGGGCTTTGACTGTCACTGACCAAAATTGATGCTTCGTCAGGGGACTCCAGTTCCCATGACATAACAACAGGCCAGCACCGGGACCACAGGCAGCAAGGTAGTGCATTTAAACAGCTATGGGACAGAGCTTCACATCAGAACAAGAGCCCAAATGAATAGTGTTCCCCTGTTGCAATTGGTCGGTCTTGGAGCAATGAACTGTAATATGTACAGATCTGTCATCCTACCCAAAACGTCCCTTTTGGACTAAGCCACCAGCTCACTCACCCTGAGAGCCCCAAAAAATGCCACAAGGGAGACTGCATGAAATAGCAGCGTTTCCTAATCCGACATACACACTTGGCCCCAGACTGACCATAAACGCCTAAGAACTCTGGGGGAAATTGGATGCCTGGCATCCGGTCTGGGTCCTGCTTCTCTGGACCAGCCTTTCAGCATTTTCTTAATGTGGAAGTCACCAGTATGCTCCTGGAACCCCATGGCCTTACTAGTGAAGGCTAAAGCCAACAGCCAGCCCCTAATGGATCGAACTGCTAGGCCCTGGAACCTTAAAGAAACGCTATAGTGGAGTAATTGCTCCGCCAGAAGAGGCCATTCCCTATGGTAACTGACTTTGGTCCTGAAACTTTCAAATTGGCTTACTGCCCTGTTATATGCTTTTCTGGTGCTAGGAGCAATGGCGAGACTTATCGCTCTGCCGGCCTCGACCCACCAATCCTCCATATTTTGGGGGGCATCATTGTTGGAAGAAGATCTGTGTCTGGGGCAAGCTGGCGAAACCTCTGCATCTGTTTGCGAGAGAGAGCGTCAGCCACCCCAGGCACATGCCTGGTGAAAAAAAATGTTCAGCCACAGGCACTGAAGAGTGAAAGCCCGCACAAGCCTCATAACCCTGGGGGATTTGGACGTGAAGGAATTGATGACATGTACCACAGCTAAGTTGTCACACCAAAAGTGGACTGTGTGATCTGCCAACTCGTCCCCTCAGAACCAAATGGCCATCAAGATCGGAAAGAACTCCAAGAAAGTCAAATCTCTGTTTCACCCAGCCTCTATCCATTCCAGAGGCCAATCCTCCACACACCAGTGTCTGCAGAAGTAGACGCCAAACCCTAGGGACCCCATGGTGTCAGATGTAATTTGAAGCTCGGCTTCCAGCAATAAATCAGCCCTCCAAAAGGAGACACCATTCAAGGAGGTTAAAAATTCCTGCCATAGCAAAAGGTCCTCCTGCATACTTCTGGAAATCCTAATTCTGTGATGAGGCTGGCGTAGTCCAGCCATTGCATCACACAGCCTCCTCAAGAAAGGATGACCAGGAGCGACCACCTAACAAATGAAGTTTAGGTGACCCACCAACTGTTGCAGTTTCCTCAAGGTTGCCTTTCGCCGCAGCAAAAACTGTGCAACCATTTCCTGGAGACCTAGAATTTTGTCCCTTGGGAGGCGTGAAGGAAGGAATCCAGTTCAATTCCTAAGAATGTCAATTGCTGGGTAGGGCCCTCAGTCTTCTCATGAGCTAGGGAATGCCCAGCTCCTCAGACTACGCTGCAAAGGCTGCCATCAAGTGGGCACACTGACCAGAGCCTAAGGAGCCAGCAAATAGAAAGTCATCAAGGTAATGCACCACATTGCTCAAATGAGCCCTAAGGCACACCACCCATTCTAAAAAAGAGCTAAAGCGCTCAAAAGCAGCACAAGAAATGGAGCACCCCATGGGCAGGGCCCTATCCATATAAAACTGCCCTTCAAATTGGAAACCCAGCAATTCAAAATCCAAAGGGTGAATAGGGAGAAGGCAAAAGGCTGATTTTATGTCGCACTTTGCCAACTCAGCACCTACCACACAGCCTTACCATCTGCACCGCTTGGTCAAAAGATGTGTACTGCACGGTACATAAATTTTCTGGTATGGCATCATTCACCGATTCCCCATGAGGGTAAGATAAATGATGGATCAATCTGAACTCCCCCGGGGCCTTTTTAGGCATAATGCCCAAAGGAGAGACCCTCAAAGTACTCACGGGGGGTGCGGGAAATGGACCAATCACCCTACCTTCAGCTAATTCCTTCCCAATCTTTTGACGAACTATGTGCTCCATCCCTATAACTGACTTCAGGTTATTGGCCATAAATGGCTTTCGGGGGCCCTGGAAAGGAATTCTGAAACCGAACCTAAAACCATTTAACAAATAAAGCCTATCCTCATCCTTTGCATAATTACGGAGCCATGCCTCAAGCACTGTCACCCTAATTGGGCTGGAGCCCTTTTCCAAATGGTTTATCTGCACCATCCGGGCTCTGTTTGCGCTGTCCCCTCCTGGGTTCATCCCTGGAACAATTTGTGAAGGAATGAGACCCCCTGCAGAGAGGGCACTCATGTTTGTATGGGCAATTCTTTTTACCACACACCCACGGGACCCGAACTCCCAGCAGAGCAGGCAGGGTTGAACCGCCTGCCTTGCACTGCTGCGGGCACCAGAAGCAGTGGCTGTGCACTGCACAACATGTCCACTATCTGTCCTAGCACCCAGATTAGGTCATGCTGGAGACATAACCTGCAGCCACAGCTGTGGCTGAATCTGATCCCATTGAAGGGCAGGGTTCAAAGCTGCCCTCATCCTGAACTCCTTGTCATACTGAAGCCAGGCGGGGCCAGGAAAGCTGGTGTAGCTTTTGTATATGATGTCTAAATACTGGAAAAGAGAAGTGGCCCTCCATGGTTGCGACCTGGAAATAATTCCAGTATAAATAATGAACCCAGGCACCCAAATGGCCCAGGTCCTATCAACCTTCCACTGCTTGATTTTTTCCTTTTCCCTATCATCCAGGTCCTCTTTATCCTTTTTCTTCAGCTCCCTGTAGAACAGAGAAAATAGGTCCACAAAATCCCCCTTCTGTATTTTATCCTTGGTGGCCGGCAACAAGTGATCCCCAAGGGGTAGGGCCAGGTCACCAAAAGGCAAAGCTTTAGCTGAAACAGCAGAGTATGACAGACCCCAAGGATAAGAAAAACCCCAGCCACCATACGGGGCCGAGGACGCTCCCGGGAACTGGCCAGGCAGGCCCTCCCAAAGGGCTAGCCAGGTTAAGGCCCCAAACCCAAGATTGGGAATTATTAAAAGCTGCAGGCTGACTATTTGCAACCGGCCTGAAAGCGGCTGACTGCCCCCACAGCTCCCAGGGCCAAGCTGTGGTAGTGTGCTGTGCGAACTCACCCCTACCCAAATTCAAGCCTTGCAAAACATCCATATCGGGCACCTCCACTGGAAGAGGCAACACTACAACCATCTCATCCGTGGAAGACCTGCTTTCAAGGGAAGACAAGCGGTTAAGGATTTCTTCCTGGAAGCACTTCTTAGCAGTATGCTTGTCTGCCTTGGAAGCCGCACCCGTTTTACCCACCCCCCAATAAAACAGGCTGCCTATTGCCAAAACCCTCTAAAGTGGCTAGCTTGGCTAAAATGGACTGCTCAAAAGTGTCATCTTCATCCTCAGTCGATGAAGGCTGAGGCCCCAGGCGCTTAGGTGCAGGCCGCTTAGATTTTTGTGCAGGGCTCTTGCCCTTAGATTTACCCTGCAAGATGACTGTTGCCTACTCTGGACAAGGAGAATAATCATCAAAGGCTTCCCCAAAATGGCTGTTCAGATAATGACCACAAAATGGTTGCGAACCTCCCCTGGCAACAGGGGAAGAAGAACACCCCCAAATGACTACAAAATGGCCACCTGTGATCAGCACCAAGATGGCCGCTACCCTGCTTGGATAATGGGGTCCAAGGGCTGACTAAAACTCCACCCTCCTGATGAAGCTGGATGGGAAATTGTGCCCAGAAAACATGCCCAGAGGGTCAAAAATCCCAGACAGGTCGGAGCCTGAATAAAAGATGAAGCCTTGAAGCCAAAAAACAGGGAGGGGGGAGAGGAGGGTTCCCACACAGGCCGCCCAGGAATGCCACACCTGATAGCTACCCACCCCGGAATACCAAAGCAGGAGGAGAGAGGGGTGGGTGGGTGTTGCACGCCTGCCGCATGAAAGCACCACAGCCGGCAGCTACCTCCCTGGAGAAAAAAGGAGTGGCGCGGATGTTAAACGATGGCCGTGTGAAAGTGCTGTGGCCGGCTGCTACCCTCTCAAAAAGAAAAAGGGGGTGGTGTGGGCGTTAAATGCTGGCCGTGCGAAACCCTGGCATCAAAAGACGTGGCTGCCGGTGTTCCAGCACTCCTATGAAGCTCTTACCCATGTGGCCCCGCCGGCCACTGTTGAAGACTGCTGCGAGGGTGGGTGTCAAACACCGGCCGCGCGAGTGCGCCATCAGCTGGCAAGAACCGCCTCAACAACCCGCTCCTCTGGCTCGATGCAACCTTGAAAACCACCGCAGCCTTGCGCAGCAAGGAACCTGCCAACAGTGAGTCTTCTCCACTGCAGGCGTACGACTACACCCCAAAAACCTCGTGCAGGGAAAGAGCTAAAAAGTTAGCTCTGCCTTCTCAGAGCATGAGGCACCAACTGAGGAGCGAGAGTGGAGCCAGCTGTTAGGGCGTGTATGCTCCGCCCCCATTTCCCATGAAACCTTGCCCCCTCTTCCTCCTTTCGAGGAGGCAAAAAGGCCCCTGCAGGCAAGACTGCTGAGCCTGCCGTCGGTGGGAGCCGCATTCTGTTTATTGCAAATTAAGATACCAAAATGGGCGTTGGAAAAAGAACTTGGCTGGAGGTTTCAGTTGACTTACGAGGAAGCTGCAGGAGCAGCGGAACGCAATCAAAGCCGGGGTTTGCGTGAAGGCTAGAATTTGTCCTTCAGAAGTCAACAAGCAACGGAGGGACTCCTGTGGAACTTTATTATTGAGTCTTAGTACTCAGTTTGGAAAACTCAGTGACTGTGTGGGGTCCTCCTTGGAATATTGTTTTGAGACTGTTGTTTGTTTTCTATTTATACTGTATGAATGTATGCCCACTGTTGTAGGCTGTTCATTTCATGATAATAGAACTTTGTATACACCAGTCAAGAGTGTTTGTTTGTGCACAATATTTTGTAATTTTGTATTTTATAAATTGTGCTGCCATTTTTCTTTTGCATTGTTTCTCGGAGCATGAGGCACCAACTGAGGAGCGAGAGTGGAGCCAGCTGTTAGGGCGTGTATGCTCCGCCCCCATTTCCCATGAAGCCTTGCCCCCTCTTCCTCCTTTCGAGGAGGCAAAATGGCCCCTTCAGGCAAGGCTGCTGAGCCTGCCGTTGGTGGGAGCCGCATTCTGTTTATTGCAGAATTTGTTTTCTCCCTTCAACTTTGATTGTTTTCCTTGCCTCTCAGATGGCAAAAATTAAAGAGACGTATTATAGGAGCATCGGGTGCAGCAGTTTGCTACTCTTTCTCAAGTATTGGGTATACTTGCAATTTTTCTTATAGAAATTAAGATATTTATACTGGTAAATTCTATAAATATGCTAGATATTGGAATTTTATATACAGACTAAACTATAAATATAGCATTTCATGTTGTTAAATCAGTAAAAGAAGCTTTGGTTTGATAGGAAAATAAGTATTGCATATATTTCATTCCTCTCCCCCCCCCCCCTTTTCCATTTCTTTCTGTGGCTTCAGAATTTCCACAAATTTTACATCTCAAGGTCTGTAGAATCTTTATGCTATGTAAGCCGCTCTGAGCCTGCTTCGGCTTGGAGAGTGGGATATAAATTAAAAATTATTATTATTATTATTAAAGGACGCCTATGGTAACCTAGTATGATATTGGATCTGGCAACTGCAACAAAGGTTCCATTTGTGATTCTCATTGAATCTGCCTTTTTCACTGCAACATGCTGAGATGATCTTAACCAACTACTGAGTTCCACTAAGCCAGTAATATTTCCTAAATGAAGGAAGGGAAAAGAAAACAATTCACCCATATTCAAGTCATTTGCATTTACATAAGGTTCAGTGACTGGCTTAGTGAAACCCATCGCTTTCCTACTGACTACATCTCTACTGCATGAAATGTTTTCTTTGACTTGACTGTGGGAAATGTAGCATCTACCAATACCAGTTCTACCAATACCAGTTCAGGAGAGCCAGTTTGGTGTAGTGGTTAAGTGTGCGGACTCTTATCTGGGAGAACCGAGTTTGATTCCCCACTCCTCCACTTGCACCTGCTAGAACGGCCTTGGGTCAGCCATAGCCCTGGCAGAGGTTGTCCTTGAAATGGCAGCTGCTGTGAGAGCTCTCTCAGCCCCACCCACCTCACAGGGTGTCTGTTGTGGGGGAGGAAGGTAAAGGAGATTGTGAGCCGCTCTGAGACTCTTCGGAGTGGAGGGCGAGATATAAAACCAATATCTTCTATCTTCTTCTTTTATTTTATTCCTTTTTACTACATGACTAGCAAACTGATGAATAAGATGCATGTTTTAATACTGTATCTTCAAAAGGCATGAAAAACCACAGAGTGGCTTAAGCCAGTCACAACTGTGAAGGTACCCGTTTGGTGTATGGTGGCCATGACACTTTCTATCTTTCAGTGAATCCTATTATTTTATCTTCAGTTTGTAGATGGGATTTGAAAGTATATTCAGATCACATTTCAGCTCTTGCAGTGACGAAGGCAGAAAAGAAAAGAAAATTAGTTTTAAAAACAATCCAAGTCAGCTGAATCAGAAATACTGCCTTTTAAATTGATTAAAATGATAAAGAAATATTGCACAGAGTATAAAATGAATATTTTTCAGAGACCTTGAAAAAACCTACATTACAATCTGGAAAGGTACTCTCTTATGCTAAATAGCAACACCTGTGCCATAGTAATGGATGAGTGATTAACAAGGGAATGTATTTTGAAGTTACTGTGTTATTTATTCATAAGTGGATCATAATCCTTATTATGTCTTTGCCCATGTCTTCCTCTGGTGACTTTATCATATTAACATGTAGGTAGGAGCAAGGCTGGAATTCTAGCAGGAGCTCCTTTGCATATTAGGCCACATACCCCTAATGTAGCCAATCCTCCAAGAGCTTACAAAAAAAGAGCCTTGTAAGCTCCAGGAGAATTGGCTACATCAGGGGTGTGTGGCCTACTATGCAAAGGAGCTCCTGCTAGAATTCCACCCCTGGGTAGGAGAATATTCCAATGCATATAGGTTCCTCACTGTTAATCTGCTGTTGTATGTTTTAATTGGCTTTTATGTTTTTCTCTATCACCTCCTAATCGCCTATAGCCACTGTACCTCTGCCTGCACAGACACAGAAAGGACTGCCTTCCTTGTGCTTGTGCAGATGGATACATTGCATAAATGAACTGTAAGTTATCCCGTGCTTGATATTCAGGTCATTTTCATGACTCAACCATATATGCTACCTTCTCTGGTGATCTACAAAATATAGTCCTCTGATAGTACAGTATTTAAACAGAGCTGCACCTTTCTAAGCCCATGGATCTCAATGGATTTAGAAGGGTATAACTTTGTTTAGGATTTCATTGTCATTGAGCAGGAGCAAATGTAGCCTGTGGTTGTAAAAGCATAGTGCCATTTGGAACATGTAGAACAGGTAGTGATAATGCAAATACAGAGCTGCTTAGTAGGGATGTGCAAAAAAAAAAATTTGGATTAACACGGATTCGGAAGTATACGGGGGAGAAAAATTCGGAATCCCCGTATACTCCTGAATACCGCATTCGGAATAGCCGCATATACGGTAGATGCACGGCTATTACCGAATATACGGCCCTATTATACCCTATGGGCCATTGAAATCAATGGCAAATAGGGTATATTTGAAGCCGCATGGAGGGGAGGGGGTTCGAGATAGAGCCCCCAAATTTGCAGGGGACCTGCAGGGGACTCTCCCCTCCAAGCCCCCTAAGTCCCAAAAAGATTGGGCCAGGGGATCCCATTCCAGGTGCACCCAAAGAGGGTGCCCCTATTCCATCATTATACCCTATGGGCCATTGAAATCAATGGCAACATAGGGCATAATTAGAGGCTACTGGGGGGCAGGGAGTTTGAGGGAGAGCCCCCAAATTTGCAGGGGACCTGCAGGGGACTCTCCCCTCCGACCCCCCCAAGTCCCAAAATGATTGGGCCAGGGGGTCCCTGTCTTTGGGCTCTCCAAAAGGCCCATTGCTAACAATGATGGGGAAAGCCCAATTAGCCACTTCCTCACTGTAATTGTCGTGGGAAAAGTGGCTCTGGGGGAGCAGGGGGTTTTGAGGAGAGCCCCCCAAACTGCTGTGCAGCTTCAGGGCACTGTCCCACACAAAACCCACAAGGCCAAAAAAAATTGGACCAGGGGGTCCAATTCCTGGGGCACCCAAAGCCAAACCTAACCACATCAGAGAATCTCTATAGGACCCAAATGCACTACATCCCTCTATCTACTCTATGAACCCTGCAGAGCAGGCCTGGAAGCAATATAAAACCCAGTTGCAATATCACTGCCACACAAAACACAATCTGCTCAAGGTCTGCTCTGCAGACCTGGCTGCAGCAAACCCAGATGCTAGCTCTCCAGCCCTGCCCCAAACAACGCGGGGAGACCTGGCCAACCACAACAAACCTGCTGGTTCTGGGTCTCTCACCCAGGTGCCAGCTTCCCTGCCACAGAACACACAATCTACAGATGCCAGCTCTCCAGCCCTGCCCCAAACAACACGGGGAGACCTGGCCAACCACAACAAACCTGCTGGTTCTGGGTCTCTCACCCAGGTGCCAGCTTCCCTGCCACAGAACACACAATCTACTCTATAAAAACAAGAAAGTGACCCAGCCCACACACACCCTCACAACCCCCACACCAACCAGAGGCAATTTAAAAAAACCAAAACAAAACCAGCAGAATCACAAAAGGCCAAGTGTTAAAAAAGTGGCCTTTTCACCAACAAGAAAGCTCAGGCCAAATAAGTCAACAACACCCCCCCCCCCTTAAAACCAGACCAGGAAAAGGTGGACAAAAGTGGCCTTTTAAACAATGGAAATTAGGCCAAACAGCACCCCCCCAAGAACCCAAAGAAAAGAGTGACAGCAGCAACAAATCAAACACTGAATACTTTTAAAACAGTAAAAAATTAACTTTTAACAATACAGGAACTTTGCAAACCCCTCCCCAAAGAAACACTTCACCCTAACCCCAAGAGATCCAAGCCACCCAAATCAGGAGAAGTAAAAGGACACTGCACTTTTAAAAGTCCTCTCACTAAATTAAGATATGGGCAAATTGGCAAAAACCCCCCCACCCCAGGCCCCCTCCCCAAGCAGAAACCCCCAAATAAGCTACCCCCCCACCACCCAAATCTGGATAAGTAAAGGGTCTCTAAGTCTTAAAAAAAGTCCTTTTACCAACAATAAATAAAAACAAGAACCCCAAGAGTGTCTTACCTTGTCTTCTCTAGTCCAGGGGTAAGGCTGAGTGAGAGAGCTGCAGGCAGCAGAAGCCAGGAAAGAAGACTCCTTAAAAAGCCCTTCAAAGCATGCATTTGCAATGCATTTTGCAAATGCATGCTTTGGATTGGCTGCTGGGGCTCCTCTTCCCCCTCCCCCCCCTCCCTGATCCCAGGGAGAGGCGGGAAGAGGCCACTAAAGGCGCGAAATTAGGCAAGCAGCTCCTTTGAAGCTGCAGAAGCTAATTTGCCGCCTTTAGAATTGACAGCCGCATACTTACGAATAGCTATTCGTAAGTATGCGGGAAGCCTTATTCGGCTCCCGTATAATGGGCGCCTATGGGAATCGGCTTCAGCCTATTCCGTATGGAGCCGAATCAGTGCTGATTCGGCTGGAAATACGGTTCGGCCGAACCGAATGCACATCCCTACTGCTTAGCACACTGTCTCCTAGGTCCAAACCCCCAAATTTAGTTTATTGCATTCTGTTTTGTGCATATTATCAATTTTACTGAATTGTTTTCAACTCTCATAATCTGCTTTTGCATTGTTTATGGTATGGTGTGTATTATGCTTTTTAATTTTTTTAATTATTTTCTCTCTCCTAACCCACTTTCCTAATCAAGGGATTGTTATGCAGCTGCACCTACCATTCAATGGACAAGGTAGGTGGGGAGAAAGAGGGGGAACCCTCAGAAAGGTTCAGGAGCTGTGCTCCTGCAAGCTCCTGCTGAATCTGAGGTCTGCAAACTATAAAGTAAATAAACATAAATGCAGATATAGGATTGGATCCAATGAATAATTTCCTCTTCTGCTAGTGTTCTTGTGCAAGAGGAAATGCAAAAAAACCCCCATTGCACTGGATGCCACTCATATTGTCAGACGTCTTGTATTCCCAATAGTGGTTCCTCTTACACAACATTTTGGGTACCCAGTTTCTGGGCACTATAATATATGGGGAGGAAAGTTCTAGGTGTTGCACATGATCTTTTGCTAAGCCGCATTATGTTTCCGCTTGCATATCTTTGGATCCAAACCACTGATCTAAATAAGCATTCCAGTGAACTCCTATAGATTAAGGGCAGAGCTTGAAATTCTCCAACCTCTTTTTTGTACATTCATTATTCCCCAGTCCTCAGACTGTCTGAAAAGGGATACTGTGGTTCTTCACGGTTTTACTTTCTCCAGCTCTAGAAGTTTTATGCCACTGTTTTGACCAGATATACTATAAATGTGTTAATTTGGGTTGGGTTAGGTGAAGAAAACAATCTGTACCGTAGTGTCTTGATCTTTTTTTCTGCTTACGGGGCTTTATTTATTTGGCTGACAATTTAATATATGCTGCACTCAATATTTACATCCACCTTCCTTATTTGTTCTTTGTGTGACACTTCTTTGGTGCTAGGGATGTGCCGTAAGTCTTTTTAAAAATGAGCTCATGCTTTGGCATTCATCCTTTTCTCTTTGAGAGTAATGATTTTCCCAATTTTAGAGTCAGCCAGTGCCAAAGCAGTAAATATATCCAAGACCTAAACAGATACATTGGAAGCGAATACTCCCTTACTGGGTACAAATTTGGTGCATAGAAGCAACACGTACAGACAGGCAAAAAATAAGCATTACTCATAGTCATTAGATACGTTTGGATGACATTGACTGATGCTGATAAGTTCTCTTTTGATATATTGTTCATCAAATGGTGATATCGCAAGCTGGCTCTGCAAATCTGAATGGTTCCCATGAGTCTGACTACCTATACTCAGGGCTTTTGTAGCAGGGACTTCTTTGCATAGTAGGCTACAGCTCCCTGATGTAGCCAATCTTCTGAGAGCTTACAGTAGGCCCTGTAAGAAGAACCCTGTAAGTTCTTGGAGGATTGGCCACATCAGAGGGGTGTAGCCTAATATGCAAAGGAGTTCCTGCTACAAAAAAGCCCAACCTATACTAATAATTTTATGCCTGGCTGTGATGTTACCTTGCTCAAGTCCACAAACAGCCACAGAACTGTGAGGAGATGGGATAGGGATCTTTAGGGTTGCCAGGTCTATGTTGAAAAATACCCGGGGACTTTGGGAGTAGAGCTGGGAAAGGGAAGGGTTTGGGGAGGGGAGGGGAGGGACCTCAGCATGGCACAATGCCATAGAGTCCACTCTTCAAAGCAGCCATTTTCTCCAGGGGAGTTGATCTCTGCCAGCTGGAGATCAGTTGTAAAAGCAGGAGATCTCCAGGCCCCACCTGGGGACTGGCAACCCTAATTTTTCAACATGCTCTCAGTTTACAAAGCTCAGGGTACCCTGGGGCAAGCCATGGCAATCAAATTTACATTCAAGTTGCAGATTAGGAGTATACCTGCAGGTTCTGATGGATCTGCAATGTGGTGATGAGGCCCTCCCTGCCCCCAAATGACAAGAGCAGTCACATTGATCTAAGTAACATCATCATAGTATGCAGATAAAGATGGATGCTTGTGTCATGACTGTAAGGAAGAGTGTGTGTAGTGTACACAGTTCAGACTTACACAATTTGTAAGTGATCAAAGCTACTACCTCTTTTGATCATAGGGCACTTTTTTGCAGTGCCACCAACCTTGGAAGCTCCAGCCAGAAGTCTTGCTAGCTCCTTCGTGAGTCTCTTTAAAATATCAGGTTACAACTCTAGTGCTTTGCCTTAGGTGGCCATTGACATGGGCTTGTGGATATGCTGCTGCTTGATTTTCAATGACATTTTGGTTGTTCCACAGAAGCCTGATCATGCACCATTCAGAGTTGGCAGTGCCACCCACATATTTAGCCATTTAGTATTATGAATATTTTGTAGCTAAATATGCCATATGATTTGCCTCTTAGAAATGAAAGCACTAGGGACTGAAAATAACCCATATTGCCTAATTCTGCTAGAAACCAGAATTTTTCTCATGGAAAAGATACTTACTGAGAAGAAGTTTTTGTGTGTGTTGGGGGAAGTTTATTTATGAGAAGGCCAAAGCACAAGGCTTTCTCCTCAGCTCCTCACAGCTGTGTGTGTGCTTTTTAAAACTACACCTTTGGGGAATATTCAACTTTTCAGTTATTGATTTGGAATATTTATAATGCCACATCTCCAGAAAACTGCTCAAGGGGGATCACAACTGACAGCTAGTAGGATACCAGGGGCATTGGTTATACCACAGAGTTCCCAACAATCCCTAGAGGTGTGACTACTTTTGGGTTTTCCCTAGAAGTGACGTTATGCCATTAGGGATGCCAAGTCCCCGGTCCGGGTGGGGGTTTCCCCACACAGGAGGTTCCCAACCCACTGACCCACATTGGGCCATTGGGGGCAACCTCGCCCTATGTCGTTGGTGCGATGATAACACCTGGAAGTGATGTCATCACGCCGGCGACATCACATGGCAGCCACTCTAGGTGTTTCTGGGAAAACTCTATGGTTTTCCCAGATGCTCTAGCCATTTGGGAGGGAAACTCTATGGTACAATAGGCAGAGCACAGAAGACTTGGCAAGCCTGTATGCCATAGGCCCAATAGCCTTTTTTTTAAAGTTGTTTTTCTGGGAGCTGAAGGCAGGAGATACCCCACCCACATCAGCACCTCTAATTACAACTAAAACAATACCACAAAACCATTAAAGCACGACCATTAAAAACAGCCAGTAAAACAGCCCATTAAAAACAAACCAGGTCATAAACTCCTCCACATTTAACACAAAACATAGAAAGTCTAAAATGATGCCATGAAACAGCTAAAAGGATTAAACACCCTTAGTCAAAAGCCTGGGAACATGGAATGTTTAGGCCTGGCACCTAAAGGAAAGTAAGGTAGGCATCAGTCAAGCCTCAAGGAGGATGGCATTCAAAAGGCAAGGCACCACTGTTGAAAAACTCCCACCAATCGACTCCCACCAATCGGGCTTTCGCCCGGGTCATGGGACAGAGACAGTGCTGGTTGCCCTGGTGGATGATCTTCAGCGGCATCTGGATCGAGGTGGCTCGGCAGTACTGATGTTGTTAGACCTATCGGCAGCGTTCGATACGGTTGACCATCGGTTGCTGACCTGCCGTCTCACCGATGTGGGGATTCAGGGGTTGGCTTTACAATGGCTGACCTCTTTCCTTGAGGGTCGGGGACAAAGAGTGGCGATTGAGAACGAACTGTCCCGGAGGCACCCGCTTGATTGCGGGGTGCCTCAGGGGGCAGTGCTCTCCCCGATGTTGTTCAACATCTACATGCGCCCCCTTGCCCAGATTGCTCGGAGATACAGGCTGGGTTGGCATCAGTACACTGATGACACCCAGCTCTATCTACTCATGGACGGACGGACGGCCTGTGTCCCAGAAAACCTGGACCTGGCGTTGCAAGCCGTGGCTGGATGGCTCAGGCTGAGCGGATTGAAACTATATCCAGCAAAGACAGAGGTCCTTTGCTTGGGTCGCCGTGGTCCGGGGAGGGAGATTCCCTTACCAGCCCTCAACGGTGTGCCTCTGACAACAGCGCACAGGGTCAGGAGCCTGGGAGTGCTATTGGAGCCTACTTTAACTATGGAGGCTGAGATAGCAGCCACCGCCAAGTCCGCATTTTTTCACCTTAGGCGGGTAAGGCAGTTGGCTTCTTTCCTGGAGAACGGTGATCTGGCAACAGTGATCCATGCAACGGTCACCTCGAGGCTGGACTACTGCAATGCCCTCTACATGGGGCTGCCCCTGTGCCAAACCCGGAAGTTACAGCTAGTGCAGAATGCCACCGCCCGGCTGTTGTTAGGGCTCCCTAGATGGGAGCACATTCAGCCAGGGCTTCGGGGACTGCATTGGCTGCTGATAGCATACCGAGTTCGGTACAAGGTGCTGGTTATGACCTTTAAAGCCCTTTATGGCCTAGGACCTGCCTACCTTAGGGACTGTCTCTTCCCACATGTTCCCCAGAGAGTGCTGAGATCGGGGTCTCAGAACCTCCTTACAATCCCTGGGCCAAAGGAGGTCCATCTGAAAACAACTAGGGACAGGGCCTTTTCGATTGCAGCCCCCTGTTGGTGGAACCAGCTCCCGGAGGAGGTGAGGGCCCTGCGGAAACTTGGACAGTTCCGCAGGGCCTGTAAGACAACCCTCTTCCAGTTGGCATACAACTGACCGATATCTGAATATTCAAATTCGTGAACATCAGCATATCTGAACATTGGAATACTTGAAGAACCGACATTTAGGGAAGATGTAGCATGGTATATTGATAAATGTGTTTTTATGTATTTTACTGTATAAATTATTAATGTATTTTAAACTGATTTATTGTTAGAGTTTTATGTTGTAAGCCGCCCTGAGCCCGCTTCGGTGGGGTAGGCGGGATATAAATCGAAATAAATAAATAATAAAAATCCCTAGTTACCTCCTGTCTTACCTCTGCAGGCAAAGCAGGATTCAAAAGAGGATCTCATCAGGCAGGCTGGACAATACAAGTACTGGCTTCTTTCCTCAGAAACCATTGTTTTTGTCCAGCAGCTGCTAGAATCAATTGGACATTTCTCAGGGCGTGGAGATCTCCTAGATTTACAAATGGTCTTCAGACTACGAGATCAGTTCCCCTGGAGAAAATGGTTGCTTTGGAGGATGGAATCTATGTTAATATAACTGAGATCACTTCCCTCCCCAAGCCCTCCCTTCCCAAAACTTCACCCCCAAATCTCTAGGAATTCCCCAGGTTGGAAAAGGCAATTCCACTTTTCCTGCAGCTTCACCCCAAAGACAACTACAAACTCCTGGTGTTCATCCCACCACCAGAATCAGCTAAAGAATCAAGGCTGTTTTACTGCAAGAACCAGCACTGTTAATGGTTACTAGGCAAACCAGGCAATTTTCTAGGGCACTGGACTTCTGGGGGTGCTGGACTTCATGGGGGTGCCCCCCATGTGACTTGGTGATATTATCAGTGCAGGGGGGGGGGGTGCCAGAGGTTAGCCTTGCCTAGGGTGCCAGACAGTCTAGGGCCGGCCCTGGCTGCCAGTTGCAGCTTGGTTTCTGATCAAAGTCTATGACTCAATATATGTCCTACATGACAACAAGAATATAATGTGTCTCAGTGGGTGTGGTTACCTCATTGGGCTTTAATTGCTGGGAAAAGGTTGTGGCCCAGTGTAGATGCTGGAAGAGGGAAAGGAGCGGACAGCCAATGCTGGTGGGGGTGGGGGGGCTGAAACAACAGGCTCTCTCTTTTTCTCTCTTTCTCTGAAATCAGCTATGGGGTGGTGGATCTGCTGCCCTGTTGCTGTGCCTTTGCACCTCCACCTGCGCTCTGAACATGGGCCTTTCTCCATGGAAAACACATGCTCTGCCCCGAACCTCTGGCTCCTCAGCTTGGAGAGCACATTTTTTTCAGATAAGGCTTAATATGGAATCCATTAAGCTTTTGCTGTCATCAATAGCACATGGATTTTATACTAAACCTTAATTAAACTATTACACTAATGGGTTTTATTTCTGCAGTATTTTTTTCTTGAAGGGGAAAAAAAATCAATTTATTCTTCAGTTCTTTGCTTCCATTCGCACCCTCTGAAGCCCAGCCATCCTTCACATCAGCAGAGTTAATATGCCATTTTCCTGCCAATCAAAATTAATTAGCTGAGTTTCTGCTGCAGAAGTGCTTCCACCGTCAAAAACTTCATAAACACATTAAAGGGGATTTTTTAAAAAAACTGTTGTTTTGGGAAGGTTCTGCATCCTGCAGTTACATCTATGCTAGACTTTTCTTTTTTGAAGAAGTATGTTCCCAGAGGACCATCCTCCAAAAACAGTCTCCCACACAACGTTCTCTCAACTGGGATTTTCCTCACATGAAAAGAAATCACCCAGTGGAAAAGAGTATGTAAAATGAAATTAAAATAACATTTCAGCCAAAGTAATGGAATCCTATGTCCTGGGTTTCTGACCCCTTTTCCTTTGCAGAGCATCCAAAAGAAAAAAAAATGTACAAAAGAAAAGAAAGGAAGATAATAAGAAAAATCCTATGAAATGATAAAGAAATTCCTTACAGATAACAGCCCTGGCAATACAATTGATTTTTTTTTCTCCAGTTAGGGGTTTTTGGACCATTTGAAAACAGGCAATTTTGATCTGTCTTTTCTCCAAAATGACTTCAAAGTGGGCAAGTTTGTATTTAGGCACTTGATGCTTTCAAATTAGTGCTGCAACTAAATGACAGTTGTCTCACGCTTTCCTTTTTGTAAATTGAACTACTGGCTGAGATCTCCGTGATATCTGCGATATGAGCAAATCTCTTTGAATTGCATTTTTTCTCAATCTTTCTTTGTGAGGTTTTCTTTAGAACAAATTTTAATAAGTGTTTGGAGAGAATGTTGTAAAAAAAAAAAAAAAGCAGGTGTCAATGGTGCTCCTCCACCCAGCTCCTGCAGTCCCTTCCATATTCTCTGAACTCCCTTTCCTTTGCTCAGATTTACCTGGTGGTGGATTGGCAATGATCAAGGCAGCAAAAGCTTTGCTCCCCAAGGACGGAATAAAGAGTCAGACACAGAATATTGGTATAAAATTGGGCCACTTTATTCAATATTCTAATAAGTGAGATAGAGCCACCCCATTACTCACCCCAGGAACATGCTTGGCTAAAAACAAAATGTTAAGCCGCAAATAGTGCAGAGTGAAGGCCCTCACCAATCTCATAACCTGGTAAAATGAGTACCCAGCTTGCTGGGGGGAAAGTGTAGATGACTGGGGAAGGCAATGGCAAACCACCCTGTAAAAAGTCTGCCGTAAAAACGTTGCAATGTGATGTCACCCCAGAAATGGAAATGACTGTTGCTTGTACAGGGGACTACCTTTACCTTTTTAAAGAATGCCAGGACCCCATTCACTGGAAGATGTTTGGAGGAAGGGCCTGGGCAAAGAAATCACAGCTGTCATTTTGACAGGAAAATACTGTAGAAATTTGATGGTTTTCTAGAGTGTCAGGGAAGCACTGGTGTCACTTCACCCCTCTGGGGCTGAAGTGGGAGAGAATGGCAAGGAAGTCCATTTTGCTGGTGGAAATCCCTTCTGTCAGTGGAAATTACCTGTGAATCCAATCCATTATGTTTTAATACCACCCCCGCCCATGGAACTTGGGATCAAACTAGACAATATATTTGGCATGAGTCAAACTGTCAGAAGCCCCTCCTTACCCTGCATCTTGTTCCCAAGCCAATTGGGGTGCTAGCATGTCTGGGAACGTTAGTTCCTTCTAGGCACGCAATTCTGGCCCAACTCAAATACATTTCCTAGTCGGTCCTTATCTTTCTCCCTTTGATCCTTACAACAACCCTGTCTGCTAAGTACAGATAAGAAAGAATGACTGGACCATGGCTAACCAGTGAACTTTGCAGGGGAAAGCATTTCTGTTCTAACCACTTACATCACATTGCCTCTCAATGTCAGCCTTCATAATTAAATCCTTATGGATGTTGAATTAGTGATTATTGAAGATACTGTTATTCTTGTAGTGCAAGAATGTCCTTGCCGCTTGCGTAACAAAAAGCAACCTAGCAAGTCATCTTTAAAATGCTGAGCACAGATACACATATACAACATAATGTTCAGAAGCCACTAATCCTATCAAACCTAATTACTTTTCTCAGAAGATTTAAGATCAAGAACAATAAGTAGTCTTTATTAAGTTTAATTGCTTTCCTCTGTGGCTTGCGTGGAAGCAGTCTGTATGAAAACGGTGTCTGCTAGAAAAAGAGCAGCTGCTAGTCAAGAATTACTGCCCATTAAAGTCATGCAAAGTGTTGCTTCCCCTCTCACTTGGAAGAAAGTTTCTTCAGAGAGGATCTGAATAGCAGACACAGGTCTGCCACCAAAAGTGGTACCTGAATTTTCTATTCTTTCTTTTCTATTTGTGGTGCATAATTTTACTTGCCCCCATAATGCAATTTTATAAAATGCCTTTTTCTCTTCTCACAGGCTTGGATCCATTGATAAATCTCTGCTTGATGCAGGAGATTTCTGTTGCTTCCTCCCTTCTCACTGCCACCCAAAATGATTGCTGGAAGGGCCAAGGGACAGCCAAGAGTGACATAAGAGAGGAGGTGAAGGTCTGAAGTAGGAGGGGGAAGCAGCAAAAATCCCCCCTTTCCATTAGTACTATGATCCCCAACCAAGGCCATAGGCAGGTTGAGATAATACACAATTTAAAAAGAGACACATATGGTGTAGGTAAAAGCAGATCTTATGAAGGGAGAAGAGAACCTGATACAGGGATATACCTGGAGTATTAGCAGCAGTCCTGTATCTTTCAGACCACAAAAGCAAACATTGCTGGATGGAGATTAAATGGCACAATAACTTAATCTGGTTCGATGTGGTCTATTGGATGAAGAGTTGGCTTTGAATCTGGGATGCATGAGTTCAAATCCCTTTTCTCCCTTAATGTTTATTTATTAAAATATTTGTACTCCACCTTTCACCATTGGCTCAAAATGATTACAATTTCAAGCAGTTTAAATCTGTAGGGACATACCATGGAAGTAAACCTATTTTATGTCAGATCAGCCACTAGAAGGAGGAAAACATTTGAGGAACAGGGTGTGTGAAGGATTTAGGAAAAAAGGAAAGGTCCCCTGTGCAAGCACCAGTTGTTTCTGACTCTGGGGTGACGTCGCATCACGACGTTTTCATGGCAGACTTTTTACGGGGTGGTTTCCCATTGCCTTCCCCAGTCATCTACACTTTCCCCCCAGCAAGCTGGGTACTCATTTTACCAACCTCAGAAGGATGGAAGGCTGAGTCAATCTTGAGCCAGCTACCTGAATCCAGCTTCCGCCGGAATCTAACTCAGGTCGTGAGCAGAGAGTTCAGACCGCAGTACTGCAGCTTTACCACTCTGCGCCATGGGGGTGCTATTTAAGGACTAGTAAAATGAGAATGCAGAAAAGTCCATTGATTGGGCTCCTGCAGTTGCAGTTTCTGGGTTCCAGGGCAGCTCTGCATAGTATACGCTACAGTAGTCCAAACATGAGATTACAAAAATGTGGATTAGCATGACCAATTTGTCCGAGGCTATGAAAGGAGAGAGCTGGTTTGCCCACCCAGTCGGAATGAAGAGGCTGACACAGTATGTTGGATAGACAGGGCTGCTTTATTTAAAAACTTGAACGAACTAAACTGGCAAGGGGTAGGGCCTAACCAGACAAGCCCTGGGGTCAACCCCATGACCCCGCCTTGTCCTGAATGAGCGAGCCACCCTGCCCCCAGCATGAGCCCAATATATTCCGGCTGGAGCTGAGCAGCCAGGCCCAAACTCCACCTCGGCCGGCATCAATCCCACTGGAAAGATCCTCCCCGGTGAGGCTTTGTCATGATCTGCACTCCCAGCATTGAGCCGTAAAGCCCATCTGCAGTTCATACAGACCACCTGCACCAACAGGTGCTGAGCCATAGGTGCTCCCCAAAAACATTGTGGCCCATACCTCATCCTGCCACCGCCACCGCCAATGCAAAGCCTCTGCTTAGGCATTCGCACCCACCGGACAGCCCAGAGCTGACCACAACCCCTGCCTTATTTCATCCAAAAAGGCCCGGTTACCCAATTCTGATAAATGAACCCCATCCGGCCTATACAAGTCGGCATTCTCGACTCATATGGCCGGATGGGGAAGAAATATACCTAAGCCCCCTTCCATGGCCTTCTGTAAGGCCCGGTTAGCCTTACGTCTGGCTCACTCTATCCCCCCAGGGGATAAGGCAGACTGCCAGATCCTGTGTGGCAAAATTGCTGACCATACTAAAATAACTCCTGGCCATCTTTGCTTAATGGCCTGAAGATCCTCTTGCACCTGCACCAAAGGGCCTTCCCCTTCATCAAACCCAGGTCATTCCCCCCCAGGTGGATGACCAGGATGTGTGGAGGAGGCACCCTCCTCACACAAAACAACAGTGGCATGATCCCTGACCAGCACAGGCCATGGCAACCCAGCCACTCCACTGTTGCCCACTCACTGAGGCCCAACTGGGTGCCAACCGGCGATCTCCTGGCCTGATGGGCAGCCCAGAACACCATACTGTGCCCGCAGTTGAGGATCTGACGCATCTCCCTACGAGCCACAGCACCTGGAAAACAGAAAACAGTCACCACCAGGAAAATAATTGCCAATGGGCACAAAATACTAACCAGCCCTCCTTGGATTCCTAAGTGATCAACGGGCGCACATAGGATTTGAAAGCTGCTGACCGCCACGGCCAATGCGCTGTATATTAGAGGGCGAATAGCCCATTGCTGCTGCCGTGGATGCAGCACCAATTCGGAATGAATGTGTCTCAAATTTAACGTCCCCTAAACCCAACTTAACCAATGCCCTACTTGTCACTGCCCAGAATTGGTATTTTGTCAGGGAGGAACCTTCTCTGTGGCGAAACAAGGGGCCATCCCCCTCCCCCCTGATCGGAAAATACTGTTCCAGCACCTTGACTGGGCACAACTCAGTAGTTGCACACTGGTCGATTGTAATAATCGTGCCCCTTCAATGCTGGTCCGTTTTGGATCTCCTAACCGTCAACCATACCTGCCCCTCTTCAAATTTGACATCACTGGCACATAGCGCCTGGTCAGAATTGTCCTTCTTTGACTGCACCACCAACTCACTAATCCAAAGTGTTCCAAAGAAGGCCACCAAAGAGGTCGCATGAAACAGAGTGGCCTCAAAGGAAGTTAAACACACACTAGGCCAAACCTTATGCAGTCCCTGCAGGACAGAAGGGGATATGGGCTGCCGGGCATCTGCCCGCGGGCCGCGCTCTCTGGCCCAGCCCTCCAGCATCTTCCTGACTCTAAAATCACCTGTGCCTTCTGGAAGTCCTTGCACTTTACTGATAAAGGCAAGTGCAGCTGACTGGCCCCTAATTGGCTTCAGCCCTAACCCTCTATCTTTCTGATGAATACAAAACTGCATGATATGTGCCACTGGGACTGGCCAGCTGTCTGGCAACCCAGCAGCACTCCTAAATGCCCGAAACTGCAAGTCAGCCCTTCCATAGGCTTTTTGGGTGCTTGGAGCCAATGCTAATTGAATCGCCCTACTGGCTTCAGCTTCCCAAGCTGCCAAAGTTCCTGGGGCAGTCGCGTAGGCTGCAGGTCCACCTCCGGAGCAAGTTGGCGAAAGCACTCGATCTGTTGGCAAGATAGAGCATCCGCCACCCCATTGCACACTCCCGGAACATGCCATGCTAGAAATAAAATGTTCAACCGGAGGCACCGCAATTTAAATGCCTGCACCAAATTCATAACCAATTCTGACCTGGATGACAAGGAGTTGATAACATGTACAACAGCCATGTTATCACATCAGATATGGACTGTGTGATTGGCCAGTTGCTCACCCCAAAGCCAAACGGCTACTACAATAGGAAAGAACTCCAAAAAAGTGAGGTCATGGCAGAGCCCACTGGCCAACCACCCAGCAGGCCAATGTTCCGCACACCAGTGGCCTCGAAAATATACTCCAAATCCAGTGGCCCCCATAGAATCCGAAGATATTTGGAGCTCACCTTCAATCTTTAAGTCCTCCCGCCAAAAAGAAATTCCATCGAAGGAATCCAAAAATTCCTCCCAGACCTCCCAGACCATGCCTGTAGTTACTCGGATTCTATGGTGAGGGAGACGCAAGGACCCCATGGCGTCACATAGCCACTGCAAAAAGGCCCTCCCCAGTGCCACAACTTTGCACGCAAAGCTGAGATGCCCCACAATCTGTTGGAGCTCAAGCAACGACACTTTGCACTGCTTCCTGAGAGAAGCCAATCACTCTCTGAGACCTTCCACTTTTTCCGCAGGCAGCCATAAAGCTTGCTGCGTGGTATCCAATTCAATACCTAAAAATGTAAGCATTGAACTAGGGCCCTCTGTCTTTTCATGTGCCAACAGCACCCCAAGCTCCTGCGCCAGCTCTTCAAATGACCGAAGTAGCCTGGCACATTGCCCGGACCCCGCCGGGCCCACGAAAATGTAGTCATCCAAATAGTGAACCGTATCACTTAGCCCAGACCTGGCCCTGAGTGCCCATTGCATAAAGGAACTAAAACGCTCGAAAGCAGCACAAGGCACTGAGCAATCCGTGGGTAATGGCCTGTCCATGTAATATTTTCCTTCAAAACTAAAGCCCAGCAAATCAAAGTCTTCTGGATGCACCGGCAAAAGGCGAAAGGCCGACTTAATGTCGCATTTTGCCATTTCAGACCCCACACCACAACTCCGAACCACTTTGACTGCTTGGTCAAACGAGGTGTACTTGACCGAACAGAGAACGTCCGGAATGGAATCGTTAACTGATCCGCCCCTGGGGTAAGACAAGTGGTGTATCAAATGGTATTCCCCAGGCGCCTTTTTAGGCACCACCCCCAGGGGAGATATCCGTAAGGTAGGTACTGACGGAGATTCAAAGGGGCCTAGGACCCTCCCCTCTGCACACTCCTTAGCTATTTTTGCTCTTACCACATGCTCCATTCCTACCATGGAACAAAGGTTAGGGGCCAAACAAGGTACTCTAGGTCCCTGGTATGGAATACAGAATCCAAAAGAAAAGCCATCTAATAGATAGGCCCTATCCACCACCAGGGGGTAATTAACCAGCAACCGCCTAAGTACCTTCAGCTGTATGGGACTGGGTCCCTTTTCCAGGTGGCTGCTGACTACCCCCTCCCCTGGGGTGTTTTGCACCCGCCCTGGGTTTGGACTTGCTACAGGCTGAAAAGGCATGTGACCCACCACACAGCGGGCACTCGTGCTTAAACTTACATGCCTTCCTAGAACACGTGCCCTTGGATGTGAATTCCCAACATAACAGCTGGGGTTGAACCGACTGGCCCGCCGTACTGCGGGCACCTCCACTCACCTGTTGCTTATGTACTAGATGTCCACTATCAGCCCATTCCCCTGGGTTAGGTTTCGCCGGTGACATTAACTGCAGCCAAAGCTGCTGATTAATCTGATCCCAGGGCAGCCCAGGATTGACTAAAGCCTGCATTCCGCAAGGTCTCATCATATTGCAACTAGGCCACACCAACAAAATCAGTGTATGTGTGGTACACATGTTGCAATACTGAAAAAGTGTAGCCCCGTGAACTGGCTGCACCCTGGCTATAACCCCTGCATAGATTAAGAAACCTGGCAGCCAATTGGCCCAGATCCTATCCACCTTTTTCCGCTTTAGCTTTTCCTTCTCCTTATCATCTAATTCCTCCTTATCCTTTTTTTTCCAGTTCTCTAAAAAGGAGGCTAAAGACATCAACTTATTCCCCCTCAAAATCTTATCCCTTGTAGCCACAGACAGGTGATTCCCCAATGGCAATGCAGTATTGCCATATGGAAGCACCTGAAATGCTATGGTCCCATATGGATTCGGGGGGTAGCTCCACCTGCCATACAGGGAGCTTGGCCAGCCATCTTGCATTGGCAACTGTCCTTCCCAACCCACGGAAGCACGCCCAATACGGGCTGTGGGGCGGGGGTACTCTGTGGAGCCACTGAGGCAACCGCCTGTGAAGAGGCCTGAGTAGCCACATCAGCACCGCTCTGACTTGGCGGCGGTACCACAGGAGTGCACCAGGCCCAAGACGGCCCACCCAAATCCTGGGGTACCCAAGGCCCAACATTTCCAGGCATTACCGCTGTCCCACCCGCCATACTTGGGGACACTGTTGACTGTGGTAAACCCCAGGAGCCCCAAGGCCACACCTGAGGTTGGTGTTGCAAAGAAGGTTTAACCACGTCCCCCGAGGGGGTAACAGCCACCATGACCACCGGGGCCAGCTGCCCAACTTCTTCCACTGCCCCACGAGCCTGGGGTTCCCTGCCGGGCAACTCCCCTGTGTCATCACTATCCTCATGGTCCGATTCGCGTCTCACGTCCATGCCTTCGGCTTCGCCCTGTAATGCGGAAAGACGTGCCAGCACCTCCTTTTCAAAAGTCAACCGGGCAGATCGACCCGTTGCCTTACGGCGCCCCTCCCATATAGACGCCCCCATAGCACTCCTCTGCTGCTCCAAAGCGTCCAATTGGCCTATAATGGCCTGCCTTATCTGGGCCTCCTGGCCCCCTTGCTCCGGGGAGCCAGGATGCTGGCCCCACCTCCTTGCAGGCCTGGCCAGCTGCTTCCCCTTGGAGGGGCCTTGACCCTTCTTAGGAGCCATTATCCAGGCCCTTGTGCTAACTCTGCCCCGGTTGGCCACCCAACTCACTTATAAATATATATGCCCTATTTCAAAAAGGGGGGGCAGGGGCTGCCCAGCCTGCCCCTTTCCTTGCTACCCCCTTTTCCTTATGCCCAGCAAGAGGAGATAACCAAAAGAAAAAAAGGTGGGGAGGGGGTTTGTGCAGCCACCCCCTTCGATCAACCTCCCCTGTACACCAACCCTGCTATGAGCGCAAAAAAGAGGGGGGACAAAATTCCCAATCAGCCCCACGTAGGCCTACTCCGCAGTAGAGGTAAAAGGGGGGGCTACCGGCCAAACCCCTTGCACCTGCAGTCCTTCCACTAATGCCCCCAACCACTTGAGGTCAAACCCGTCTCATCGCTCTTCCACCGGCCGAACCCAGCCACTCTACACTGCCACCGCTCGCGCTGGGCGACTGGCCAAGCTGCGACGTCGGACTTGCCCCTTGCAAGCGCAGCCGCTTGTGTCTCGTCGCTCCTGCCAGCTAAACCCGGCCACTACCAGGCTGCTGCTGCTCATGCTGGGCAACTGGCCAGCTGCAACGCCGGACTATGCCCCTCGCAAGCACCTCCACTCAAGCCCAACCAGGAACGCTCCTCCTACGTGGCTCTCCTGCTGAGAGTCGGAAAAGAACTGCAAAGCACTGGGCGGGGCTGGGGCTTTTATTGCCCCGACTCCCCGCCCAGCAACAGATTCCCGGATGGCCAGGTCGTCGCTCAGCCTTCCCTCCATCTGGGTAGGCAACAGTGTCCCCCCAGCCTATCGCTGGCGAAACCAGCCGGCTGGGAGGGGCCGGTAAACTTCATGCAGCTAATATAAAGTGATTTTGGCCACCACATCCACCTCCTTTTCAAAAAGCAAAACTGAGTCCATGAGGGTGCCTAAATTCAACAAATGTCAACTCCATTCCACCGAAAACAAATGGTCTAATCCCCACCAAAACATCTGCCTTCCTCACCATTTGGAGCATAAAGTCCCAACAACAATGTTTTTTTGGCATTCAAAGTAATTTCTACTACTATATACCTTTCATCATTATCTTTAAATACCAATTTTGGGTCTAATTATTGTTTAATATAAAAGACTACTCCTCTCTTCTTCTGTTCAGCCAATGTAAAAAATTCTAGTCCCAATTGTTTATTCCACAGGAATTTATAATCCTTTTGTCTAATATGCTCTTTTTGTAAACATACTATATTACAATTTTGTTTTTTTATCCAATGAAACGTTGCCTTTCTTTTTTGTGGTGAATTTAGTCCTTTTACATTCCAAGATATCAATTTGTAATCCATTATGGTGCAAATTCTTTATTTTCTTCATAAAATCTACGCAGTTCCTGTGTATTTGTGATTGTAATCCTTTTCCCTTGATTTTTAAAGCTCAAACCTTCAGGTATTATCCATCGGTACCTCATTCCATTGTCACGTAATTTTTCTGTCAATTTTTTATATGCCTTTCTATCAGTTAGCACTTGTCTTGGCAGTTCTTTCATAATTCTTACTCTACTGCTTCCCACTATCAATGACTTTTCAAAGTTTTTATTCATGATCTTTCCCACCATTGCTTTTGTCATAAATCTTATGACCACATCTCTTGGCAGATTGTTCTTTTTTGCATAGAGTGAATTTACTCTATACATATAGTCATACATGTTTCTATTCCCTTCAGGATCTTCCTCCAAAAATTCTGCAATTATTTTTATTATATATTCTTTCAGGTCTGATTCTTCATCTTCAGGTACACCTCTCAGATGGATCTGAGTTTCCATCAGTTTGCAGTCATGAATTGTCACTTTTTCTTGTAATTTTAACAAGGTGGAGTCATGTGTTTTCACTCTCTCTTCCACTTCTTGTACTTTATTACCACAGTGTCATTTCTGAGATTCTCTATTTCTTTTTATAATTCTTTTTTGAGTCCTCAATATCCTAGAGTAGGCTGTTTACTTCATTGACTTCCTTCTTCTTCCTCCAATACTTCCTGCTTTTCTTGCCTTCAAATCTCGTTTCACTGGTAGAGAAATCTCACGATATCTGACATATTTCCTGTGTTGACTGTGAATGCTGCAGATCTGTAACGATGGGGCTGCCTCCTCAACCACAGATAGACTAAACAATAAATTCCTTTCTTCTTTTAACACTGTCTTTTAAGTTTACAAAGTTCAAATTTAGCCCCTTATCTTCTTCTCCTTTCAGTATTTCCAACTCCCACCTTTTACTTTTGTTTTGTTTAACTTTAATTAGTCCCGGAATGAAGAGATAGCAATCAGTACCTTTTTTCCGTAGTTTATCCAAATGAACACCTGTCCTTTGTAGATTAGATGTTTAAAATTGTAAAAAGAAGGTTTGGATCCTGTCGAGCTTATGCCAAATTGATGACTCTGGAAACTTCTGCAGACGATGAATATGCAACTTCTCTCTGGAGATCCCTCAAAGCCTCAAAGGAGCCCCCCCGGGACTCCCTTTCAGCCAAGGTAAGTCTCCTCAAAGTATCTGTGCATATCTTGGACAATTCTCTAACTGAGAAATGTAGGCAAAAGGCATTAATTAGCCTTTTACTACCCTGAACAGAAGTGTCAGCCTGCCCCCGTTAGAGAAAGCAACTCAGTTCGCCATTTTCCAACCCCGGAAGTCCATTTTCCCCTTATTTATTTATATTATTTTACCCCACTTTTTGCACTGACTGTGCAATCAAAGCAGCTTATGATATCAGAAAGCAACAGGGCCTAAATACAAGCCTAAATACAAGCCAACCAGTTGGTAACAAACTAATCCACAGGGAAGGGTAAGGTAGCAGAGCAGATGGTAAAAGCCCTGCCCCAGATGGTAACAGTCTCACCTCGGGTACTTCTATCCATTCATAAGGCAGCTGGCTTTTAAACTTTCAGGACTGGAGGGGAAGAAATTTCTTCCACTAGGAATTGTTTTAATTGCTTGCTAAATTCTTATTTCCCTGGTGTATGCGATTTGCATTCCATGATTCATCTGACGAAGGGACCATTGACTTTCAACAGCTTATACCCCAGTCATCTTCTTGGTCTCCAAGGTGCTATTGAACTCAAATCTACATGATTTATGTGTCTTGTAGTATGTTCCAAATCTTGGTGTATTTTATTGCATAGCCTTCACTTCTTCCTTCCTTATTTTCCTTTCTTTTATCCATGTTCACTAGAGCTCAAAACTAGTTCAATTCAAACCTGCTGTGTGTCTCTTACCCCCAGCTCTCTGTGTCCCCAGTTATGTTTTCTCACTACTACTCTAAGCAGTGCCAGAGTTGTTTTTTTTAACTCGACTATCAAGTTGATGGTGTGCTTTTACTTCCAGGGAAAACCTGGAAGTGATGTCAGGCTTCTCTAGGAATCACCTAAAGAGGACTGATGTCACTTCCAGGGAAAATATAGTGATTCCTATATTTTACATCATTTTCAATGGGAAATGTTACACCATTGCTGATGACCACTCCACCCCCATGCCCCACCTAGGGCCTGGCAACCCCACTCCCAATGTGGCTATGTATGCACAGATAGGATCCCTTGGCCAGGACTGGAAGATGCACCTGTAAAAGCAACAAACCAGTACCCTCTTTAGTCCTGTAACAAGAGATCCTTTTCTTGAGTGAAGCTCTGTTTGTGATTGTTCAAAGCCAACACAGCAGGCTATAAATTCATATAATATGGAAGGAAAAAAAGAGACCCCAATAGTTTGTTGAGTCCATACTGATTATGAATTTAGTAACATAATCTCTAATGTGAACTCAGCAGAGTGCTGTGATTGTGGTCTTGAGGCTGTAGTTGATGGAGGTTGCTGCCACTGAGAAGGCCCTGGCCCGTGTAGAGCCTAGTCTGGCCTCCCTTGGTCCGGGGATGAACACAGTGCTCTCTGGAGAACATATGGGGAAAGGCGGTCCTGTAGATAGACAGGTCCTTGGCCATACAGGGCTTTAAAGGTCAATACCAGCACTTCAAAACAGACTCAGTACACAAAGTTTCTTCAGACCAATATGGCTGCTTACCTGGATCTATACGGACAATTGATACTGCTGTTTTAAGATGTGTGATGTTTCCTTTTCATTTTGGGGTAGGGCTGCCAGGTCTGACCCAACATCGTCATTCAGTAGGGCAGCAGAAGTGTGGGAAATGTTGTGAAAAAAATCACTGTCACTCTGATGGCATGATGCCACTTCTGGGAGAAAACCAGAAGCAATGCCATTGTACAGACACAATGATCCAGGATATACCAGAAACCCTATGGCCAAACTGTTGAAGCTGTGGCATGCATCCCCCTTGTCCCTGCTCCCCCAGTCTCCTGCCAGGTGCTGGCTGACAGCCATATTGTGGGGGGAATTGGGGCTTACTGTTATCTGAACTTAGGAAATATTATGGGAGTGGTAGTGTCTGTTAGCAAATTTTACAAGAAATACAAAGCAGGAAGGGCAGAACAAGAGTACTGAAGGCTGCTGTTGAGGTGGTCTTTGAGACTGCAACTGAAGCACATAAACTCTTTTCTTTTTTCATTGTCATAAGGTTTCAGACTTCAGCCATTTTATTTCCATGAGAGTAAACTGGCATTTGAAAGGCTTATTGTTCCATATCACATTTTTCACTTCCACTACACAGACAGCATAAGTAAAAGGGAAAGACCAAGACCAAGAATGGGAAATGCAGTCTCATACACCTTTTGCCTTAGTGAACTTGTGGGACTTACGTCGAAGTATGTGTGCAAAAAAAGGGAAGTGCTATATTTAAATAACATTTGTTGATTGCAAAATAATGTGGAACATTCTGATCTTTCACCTGCACTTGTAAACTGTGACAGGTTCTCTATGAAGAAGGAGAAGGAGAAGGAGAAGGAGAAGGAGAAGGAGAAGGAGAAGGAGAAGGAGAAGGAGAAGGAGAAGGAGAAGGAGAAGGAGAAGAAGAAGAAGAAGAAGAAGAAGAAGAAGAAGAAGAAGAAGAAGAAGAAGAAGAAGAAGAAGAAGAAGAAGAAGAAGAAGAAGAAGAAGAAGAAGAAGAAGAAAGCAGCTGGTTTCCTTAAAGTAGCAGCTTTCTGCAGTGCAGATGAAAATCAAGCTATAAATTAGATATCCTTGTACAGCTCATAGCTTGCTGCAGATCCTGGGTTAATGACAACAGCTTGAATGCCTCTCCAAAGTACATGCATTAGCGGCATATGGTGAAGGCATACAATGTCAAGTCTCTTATAGCTGGTGAATCAGCACTCTCAGCCTTAACCAAGGTGCTTCTATTCTGCTTATTTATTCCAGGAGAGTGATAATAAAAAAAATGTAGGTTATGGCATGTGTCACACTAGATTTAAAAAAACAATAAAGCTAAGAGCATTCAAGGAGATTTGTGCTGTCGTCTATGAATCCCTCTTGTTCATGAAACTCGGTGGTACAATAAACAAGCCAGCTTTTACAAAGGTAAGCTCAGTTCAGAAAAATCTCTTTGCTTCTAGCCAGCCACCAGCTCTCAGGGAGGGGGATTTCTATAGGACTCTTCTCCATGTTTTGCCATTAATAATTTTTACAAAATTTTTGTGAAACAATATCAATATGCAAGTGGGAACCCACAAGGACTTGCAGGAGGCTGCTGACTTCCCCCTCCCCAATTCTTTCCCTTTCCTGAAAGCCCCATGGGCTCTCCCTTTTTTCTGTTTCCTTCTCTCCTTCTAGGGCTGTCAAACTCTGGATGAGGTGTGGAGAACTCTTTAAATCACAACAGATCTCCCAACCAGGGGTGGAATTCTAGCAGGAGCTCCTTTGCATATTAGGTCACACCCCCTGATAAAGCCAATCCCCCAAGAGCTTACAAGGCTCCTTTTTGTAAGCTCTTGGAGGATTGGCTACATCAGAGGGGTGTGGCCTAATATGCAAAGGAGCTCCTGCTAGAATGCCACCCCTGCTCCCAACTACAGAGATCCCTTTAGGGTTCTCAGCTCCAGGTTGGGGAATCTCTGGAAATCTGAGGATGGCGCCTTGAGAGGTCAAGGTTTGGGGAGGGAAGTAACCTCACTAGGATTTAACGCCATAATGTCCACCCTCCAAGGCATTCATTTTCTCCATCTCTGTCATATGGAGAGCAGTTGCAGTCCTGGGTGATCCCCCACCTGTAGGTTGGTAACCCTTGTTCTTCTGATGGAAATGATTGCTTTGAAGGGTGGAGTCTATGCGATTACACTCCACTGAGGTCCCTCTTCTCTTCAAACCCCACCCTCCCCAGGATCCACCTTCCCCAAATTTCTAGGAATTTTCTAATCTGGAGTTGGCAACCCTATTCTCGCCCCCCCACACACACACAACAGTCAATCTGCCTTTATCTGTCTTAAGCTTTCAACCCCCCCCCCCCTCCCAGCATCAGGAAAACTATGGCTCACTTGTGTGGTGGTGGCCAGCAGGCAAGGTTTGCTTGCATGATAGGGAACCCTGAAGGACTTGTGGGGTTAGACCTCACTTTCTTCCTTTCCACACTAATTTCCTCTTTACCTTCTCTTGGCAATCCCCATATCTTCTCCTTGCCTCATTCTTTCCTTCTCAGCCATTCACCAACCAACCTTTTATCTGTCTCCCATTTTACTTCATTTATACCCCAGCTTCATTTATACCCCAACTTTCTCCAAAGCAGATTACATTATTATCTTCTTTTTATCCACACAACAATCCTGTGAGGTGAGTTAAGCTGAAAGTATGTGATTGGCCTAAAATCACCCAGTGAGCTTCCACAGTGAGATGGGAATTCCAACCTGGTCTCCCAGACCCTGCTCTAACACTCTAGCCACTACACCACACTGGCTTTCATAGGGTAGCTGCTGTTGAACAGCAGCAAATAGCCAGGCCTAGTTCAGTCATGCAATCAGGGTGGTATCAAGTCACCCAGAGGCTGCTTCCAAGCCAAGGTCTGCCAACCTCCAGGTGGGAACTTGAACTATCCCAGAATTACAATTGAACTCCAGACAACAGAGATCTGTCCCTCTGGAGTCTGTAGAAAATCGTTTCTTTAGAAGATGGCCTCTATGGCATTATATCAAGCTGAGGCCTCTCCCATCCCCAAACCCTGCCTTCCTCATACTCTAGCCCAAAATCTCCCAGAATTTCCTGACCCGGGAGCTGGCAACCCTAGGCAGTGCCCCTGTGAGTTCTCCCTCAAAGGCCAAAATAGGGATGGAAAGGACTCTGCCCCACCTTTTTGCTCACAGTTGCCTAGCAACAGCCACTGAGGGAATCCATTGCTTAAAGCTACAGGTGCTCTTTTTATCATTTTCAGATGTTTTAAATTGCCCAGTGTATTTTCTTCTTTTGTATTTCAATTTTTCTGCAACTTGGGGGCCCATTTCAAGTTTATAGAAAGATCTGTCTTGCCTGTTTACAGCTCTAGTCACTGGAATTAAATATTCAAAGATGTCCTAAGTTTATTATTAGAATATAAGATTACTATTAGAATACAAGATCAAATAACTTAATAATTATGATTTCAGGTAGGGAATTGAGACTGTGAGTACTTCATTAGATGTTTCTCTGCTTATGAGAAAGACAACACAGACACTAGGGGGTTATCACATGCATCTATAACGGCAGATGAGGCAGCTGCTTGCCATGGTTTGTTTGCTAGGCATTTGCCAGATAAAATCACTCATATCCATCATGACTTGGAAAATGATGTGTCAGCAAGTCAGGTGCAGCGCATAATCAGTTCACCGTCAAGTCACAGTTGCTTGGATGCATTTCAATGATTGCAGTCCAAGGATGCAGCACTTGCTGAAAGGAATGCAGCCTACCACTTCTTGGCCATCTTGGTTTTTAACATTGAGCTAAAGGCAGTTACCTGATGGTGTCCTAGGAAGTTAAAGCTTAGACAGATATTGAAGAAGATAAAGCCCATAACATCCCTCCTGAAGTAGTTCACGTTGGACCCAAACAATATAAATGTCAGCAACTGGAAAGTAGTTTTGTACAACTTTGAGTTTTCTTGGTCAGAACTAGTTGTCTAGACCCATTTCTATTCGTTTTCCGGGCTAATGTTGAAAAGCACATTGCTTTGAGTCAGGCTTGGATGATCACTGACGGGAGAGAAATGTGGGAGGATGATCCTTTTGATATTCTTCAACTGCTTGGCTGCTTTCAGTATCATCCACCTTGGTATCTTCTGGTCTGAAGACTGAGTCAGGGGATCAGGGGCTCAACCTGTTGTTCCGCACTGAACACATGAGTGTCTTTACTGAATCAGATCAGTGTTGTCTACTCTGACTGTCCAGGGACTCTTTCACACTACCTGATCTTTTCTAACGGGAGATGCCAGTGACTGAGCCGCAACCTCCTTTGGTCTTATCTAAGAAATCAAGTATCAGTAGAGGAATCTGCTTGTCCAGTCGCACAGTCGAAGTCAACTCTTTGAGACCCCGTGAACAAAGTCACGCCAGGCCCTCCTGTCTTCTACCATCCTCTGAAGTCTGCTCAAAAGTGGAGGAATCTGCTATGAAAGGTTATTAGGGATTTGAAGAAATATGTTAACATTATGCCAATATTTAACTCAACTTCTTTTCATTTGAGTTAGATGAGTTGATAGAAGTCCTAAACCTGTTCATTTAGGTGGTAAATGGTTGGACCATCAAACTGAAATTTAATCTATGAAATATTCTGTTGGTTGACTACATAACTAATCAGATATTTCAGATGCTGCATGTTCTGAGGGGAAAGCAATATCTCTAAAGAGGGCAAGTTTGCAGTTTGGGGGTAGATTAGGGTTGCAAACTCCAAGTTCAGGAATATTTGGGGAGTGGAAACTGAGGAAGAAAGGTGAGGGACTTCAGTGGGGTATAATGCCATAGATTCCACCATCAAAAGTGGCTTTGGCTTGGAGAACAGTTGTAATAATTCCAGGTGATCTGCAGCCACCACCTGGAAGTTGGCAGACTTAGGGTAGAGTGCGATATTCAGTCCAGGCTCTGCAGCCTTGCTTCATTTTATTTATTTATTTAAACCTTTTCTGTCCTATGTTATCTACTTGGACTTAACATTATGGCCCCAGTTATCCATGCTGTAATCACATCTAGCTTGAGCTACTGAAATGTGCTTTGCATTGTTGTTTGGAAGCTTCAACTTGTGCAGAAGGGTTTGACATAAACTACAAGAATAATAGTCTTCCAGTTTAACAAATACACAGAGAGAGAGAGAGAGAGTGCACAACAAACAGCTTTTATATCTATCTCATAATTTCTGTGCACAATTTATGGCTCTTGTTATTACCTATATAGTTCTAAGGAGTAAGAACAGGATATCAAAGGTTGAAAAAGTCAGCTGCTCTCATATATAAAAAGGTAAAGGTAGTCCCCTGTGCAAGCACCAGTCATTTCTGACTCTGGAGTGACGTCGCATCACAACATTTTCACGGCAGACTTTTTACGGGGTGGTTTGCCATTGCCTTCCCCAGTCATCTACATTTCCCCCCTAGCAAGCTGGGTACTCATTTTACCGACCTTGGAAGGATGGAAGGCTGAGTCAACCTTGAGCCGGCTACCTGAACCCAGCTTTTGCCAGGATTGAACTCAGGTCGTGAGCAGAGGACTCCGATTGCAGTTCTGGAGCTTTACCACTCTGCGCCACGGGGCTCTTCTGCTCTCATATATACCAGTACATTTTAAGATCTATTTTTCTCAACCATCATGGACAGTCTCTTCCTATTTGTTACTATTTCCTACAGAAGTCTGCCTGGCTCCTAGTTTGCATAGTTTTGGGTTCCAGGAGAAACCATTTGTTGCATCTGCAGTGGAGACCAGCCAGAAAGGGGAGGAGGACAACACAGATACACTGGCATGAAGAAAATTAGGTCATCAGGACATCATTGACCACATACTCCTCAGGTCATGGCACAGCATAGATACAGAATATCAGCATAGATACAGAGCATCGCTGGCAGCCTAACTGCTAGAATCACCCCCCCCACACACACACTTCCATCGGCCCTTTGGGGACAAACAGGGAAAGAGAACCAGGCATAAGGCAAGAAGCAGAAGAACCCATTATTCAACAGGCTCTTGGGAGTGTGGTCGTCATGTCTACCCCAGAGGTGGCCATCATGAGCCTCACCATCAGAGCCCCTTAGAGACAGTAATTCTGGGGTGAAAGGCATTTCATCACAGGGGCTACAGAAGGCAATGCAGGACCTTCAAGGAAGAGCCAAAATGAGGACTGCTCAAAGTTCTCCTGCTCCTACCCCCATCCTCCCAGGTGCAAGAGATATATCTGTCTAAGGCAGGTAATGCATTTTTTTCTTGTCCACCTTTCCACTTTTTCTTCCCTTCTATTCCTCCATAGATTGGTTTTAAGTAATATTTAAATTACTTTACTAGCCTTATTTATTTATATTGCCATTAGGCTGGCTTTATTGTTACAGATTGCCATATTTGACATTTTAAGCAGTTAGGTTTTGCTTTAATTAACAAGGCTTTTATTGTTATTGGCCGTTATACTCATGACTGTTTTAAAGCTTAATTTGGAAGCTGCCTCAAAATCCTCTTAAAATGAGTCTGCAGATTAGTTTTATATATATCAAATAATTGCAGGTTTAACTAGAATTATGACACATTTACAGTGTCTTCCCAACTCTTCTATCAATCTTCCCTCTCAATTCAGAGATGGGATTATGGGATCAAGAGGACAACCCCACAGACTGGCAAATACAGTACGCTCTGGTGGAACCCATGTCGCTGTTGAGCAGGGAAACTGAATGTAGCTCTCTGAAATCCAAGTCTAAACCTCTAAGGATAATCAGGAAAGTGTATCATGAGTGGCAGAAGTTCCAAAGTTGTGAGTGTTGAAGGTGTATCATACTTTACACGCTGATTTCAGTTTTTATGATTTTCACACTCCTATCAGAAGAGCACACTACACACATTTCTTTTGATATGCACACTTACTGTTATGTATGAATAGGGCAATGTATATATTTTCAGCTTTGATATGTGTGTGTACCCTTACAAATCTGAGTTTCTGATTGCTAGAAAACTGAAAATATGTGTGTTACCCTGTTCACACACAACAGAAAGTATATTTACTGAGAGGATGATGTCAAATATGCTGTCCCAATATAAAAGATAGGAGTTCCAGAATTGTTGTGTGTGAAAAGGACTATAGACATGCCCCTATTTATTTGCTATTTAGATCATTTATGTTACCTCTCCAGAGTGCTGTTCAAAGTGGCTTTCCAGAAGAAAACAGTATCATAAAACATAGTAAATTATCAATATAAAACAATACACATCATTAAAAACAGCATTAAATGTTGAGCACCCTAAAAAGTATCTATAAAACACCACACACTAAAAGCTACAAAAAAAAATGATTAGTTAAAATCCTAGGTAAATAAATGTTTGGGTGCCTAAGAGACCGTGTGATCAGTAGCAGGGAAGCCTCAAGGAGAAGGGCATTGTAGAAGTGAGGTGCCACCCCAGAAAAGCCCTCACTCTGGTCACCACCACCCCGTCTCTATGTCGATGCGCTTAGAGACCAAGAGGGTGATTCTTAGCGACGCAAGAATGAAGGCTGTACACAGTAGCTGTAAAACCACTATATACATTTATTTACACCAACTCACTCTCCTGACTGACAATATGCTCCGCTGCACTCCAACTCCTTTAACCCACAATCACCACAGTTGCTCTGTACATTTATACATGGGACAGCCAATCAGCAACTTGCTGTGTCATGCTGACTCTGCTGGCTGATGCAATTCTTCTGGCAGCCAGCCACCTACTGTCATGTAGATCATCTAAGCCTCTAGATCTACTTTCTGTTCTGCAGCACGTGCTATAAGCTGTCTCTTTACACATAATAGTGACACCCCTCCTCAGGTTATAGCTAGTGCTGTCATACATACATTACAACATTGCCTATACATATTGATCATTTCTCCATCAATACATTTGGTTACATTCATTCCCATATATACATTGGTTACAGTTCAGTATTTTGTTCTCCTGAACTCACACACATTTTTCTCTGCTTGCCAATTAACTTGCAAGCATACCCTTATCAGTTGGCACTCTGCCCAGACTGACCATATCTCCTCAGTTGGCTCTCTGCCCAGACTGAGCACTTGCCTTATCTTTTTTTGCTGGCTTGTTTCCCAGACTTGTTGATAACACAGTACCGTGTAGTGTGGTGTACAGGTGCACATACTTTTCAAATTCACATTTGCTTACAGATCTCAGGTTTTTCTTACACATAGCTTAACATTTGCAGTTTTGAAAATTGTTACACATTTCTTCAGTTTAGTTTTACAATAGTTTAGTTACATAGTTTAGTTACAGCTTATCATACATTTTCAAACAGTAAGTTTGTTTTATTTTACAGCATTGCTTTTACATTCCAGCATTCTACATTGTACATTGCACCCTTTTTAATTCAGTTATTGCTTACAGCCTCTCCTTCCAGGCTTTGCTCATGTGTCTCCTTCTTCTCCAAGAGACATCTCATTCAACAGCTCCAGCACACTGGGATATGTTTTAGGATGGTCCTCATATACATAGGTATAACCTCCTTCTTCCCTAGTGAAAGAAGTATCCACGTGTACCTCTGGTGCACTTACACAGCCCCTTGGCTTTCCATCTGGCAAACTATCTCCCTTGCCCAGATAGTTAACATCAGCCTCAAAACCATATCTTTTGGGCGGCACACCCTTATTTTCTCTTGCAGAGACTCTGACCGGCTCCCTTTTTACCGCCTCAGAAGTCTCCTGCTCTTTACTGCTGCCTGCTGAACTGCTCACACTGTCTTTCTCCTGCTTCAGTGAGCTTTCTGGCTTTTGTCCCTCCTCACTTGCTAGAGACAGTTGCAGCTTATTTTCCTTAGGCATTTCATTGGCATGAATCTTAGACCAATTTTCATCCTCGCAGAACGAGGCAGACCTACTCAGCCTAATCAAGTCATTATTGTCCACAAACCTCCAGGACTTCATGCCATTTTGGTACCCTACAAACACAAGCTTTCTGGCTTTGGGACCTCCCTTTCTCCTCTTATCAAGAGGGATGTTCACCCAAGCCTTTGAACCAAATATTCTTAGGTGATCCAGGGATGGCTTTCTCCCATACAGAACCCTGTAGGGTATATCGTTTATAGCCTCCGTCCACATATGATTGGAAATATAATAGGATGCTTTTAAGGCTTCACCCCAGTATGCCTGCCTTAGCCCGCTATCTTCTAACAAAGCATGGCAGATACCCTGGAGTACCACCCTGTTCTCCAACGGGGAGGAAACATTGGCAACTCTATGCTCTATGCACTCTTGTCTCAAATAGTTGGCAAACTCTTTGTTTAGAAATTCACCTCCCTGGTCAGTCTGAATTGAGGCAATTTTGGCATTCAACTGCTTTTGTACCCTTCTAGCCCAGTACTTGAAGGTGGCACAGACATCACTTTTGTGTTTAATAGCATACACCACCGCAAACCTGCTGTGGTCATCGACCAAAATCAACCCAAACCTGTTTTTAGAAACACTGGGTGCATACGGCCCCACCAGGTCAGCATGTATTAATTGGAGCAGTCTCTCTGACACACGTTCACTCCGTTTGGTCGATGGAACTGCCCTTGATTTGGCTTCTTTACAAACATTGCAATCTAGGAAGGCATTGCATTTATCAACCTTCACTCCCTCTAATATCTCCAGAGTTTTATTTATTGTGTTGTAGCTGGCGTGACCCAGCCTTCTATGCAGCCTATGAATGCACCTGCTGTGTGGCTGTCTATTCCACACAGTATGAGCCTTCCCCACATTTTGCATAAGCTCATACACATTAGCTCTTAGAGTGCCTTTAGCCAGCTGTTTACCCTGCTTCAAAATTGCACAGCCCTGCTTATCAAATATTACGGTAAACCCAGCTCTTGCCAGAACGGAGACACTTAACAAGTTAGTTGCTAACTCTGGCACACATAATACATTCTCAAGCCTGTGATTAAGTCCAGGAAAATAGACCGTGCCTTGGCAAAGCACGCTAGCTTGTCTCCCATCAGCTAAGCTCACAGTTTCCTGCTCAGCTGGCTTGGAGTCTTGCAGCTCCTTTCCTGGCAGCAGAATATCTGAGTAGCCCCAGAATCTACAACCCAGGGCAGACTCTGCAGTCCCGGACCAGTTCTTACCAGAGTCACCTGGGGTGTCCTTGAAGACTGCTGCCGGCTCTTTCTCTGCTGCTGTTGAGGACAAAATCTTTGCACATGTCCGAGTTGATTACACAGATAACAGCGCCTCCTCCGCACCTGCAAGGCTTTCTCCTCTTCCTCGGCTTGCCAGCTGGAACCAGCCCCAACAGACCTTGGCTTATCTTCTTCTTTGGGTCAAGTCTGCTCTCTCTTGCTTTCCAGCTGCCTCTGCTCTTCTGCCAGGAGTTTGCCGGTCACATAAGGCAAAGTTAGCTTGTCGGCATCCTGCCCTTCAAATGCTATCACCAGCATGTCATATCTCTCGTCCAGACAGCTCAATATTATGTGCACTTTATCATCGTCAGCCACAGCTTTCCCTCTTGCTTCTAGCTCTTAGAAACAATTAGACATACCGTCGAGGTGGTCCCTCATCGACTCCCCAGCCAGCATTCGTTTCCTGTAGAGCCTCCTCCATAGGGATATCAGCGAACCGGCTGACTTCTGTACATACACAGCCTTGAGAGCTTCCCAAGCCTCCTTTGCTGTCTGGTGCCCACGGACATGCACCAGCTGGTCGTCTGAAACACTTAGAATGATGGTGGCTAGAACTTTTTGATCCTGAACGGCCTCTGCCGGCGTGGGATTAGCTGGAGGAGCTGACACACAGTCCCAAAGCCCCTCTTTCTTCAGGAAATGCTCTAACCTCAGCTACCAGGTGTTGTAGTTGGTAGTGGTGAGCTTTTCCACCAGCACTGTAGCAGCTGCTGTAGCCATCCTGCTCAGACTCCTTTCAGCCACTGCTGGTCTCACCTCCTAGGCAGCCTCTGGAGCAAGTCAGCGTCCTTTCTTTACCACCTCTCTCAGGTCTTCTAGGCGCAGCGGAAGCGTGCTGGGCCCATAACCCTGTCGATGCGCTTAGAGACCAAGAGGGTGATTCTTAGTGACGCAAGAATGAAGGCTGTACACAGTAGCTGTAAAACCACTATATACATTTATTTACACCAACTCACTCTCCTGACTGACAATATGCTCCGCTGCACTCCAACTCCTTTAACCCACAATCACCACAGTTGCTCTGTACATTTATACATGGGACAGCCAATCAGCAACTTGCTGTGTCATGCTGACTCTGCTGGCTGATGCAATTCTTCTGGCAGCCAGCCACCTGCTGTCATGTAGATCATCTAAGCCTCTAGATCTACTTTCAGTTCTGCAGCACGTGCTATAAGCTGTCTCTTTACACATAATAGTGACACTCTAAAGGGCAGGGAAACAAAAAGCAGGGCTTGCCAGGCAGATCTTAATGGACAGGCTGAACTGTCTACCTATTTTATCACAGTTCTTCCCCTATTTGATACTTCTGCTTCTGCTTTTGCTATGTCCACCATGCAGTGAACAGGTCTAGAATGACTGCATAGAGCAATGTTAGCAGGGAGCATCAAAATGTACATTGTTTTTTTGCTGTCATGCTGCAGGCAACTTATGGCCACCCTGGTTCTCCTTAGTGGTCTCCCATCCAAATACTGATTAGGGCTGCCCCTGCTTAGCTTCCAAGATCTGATGAAATCAGGCTAGCCTGGGCTAGCCAGGTCAGGGACAAGAGTCTGATCTGTATTTTTCATGCCACTTTGCTCCTTGAGGTGCTTTGCTGCATTTTGTCTCATCTCATACTAAAGCACAGTATTATGTGCCACTGATTCAATAAACCAGATTATCAAGCAGTTTTGAGACAATACTTGAGCTAAATGAGTTTTTTAAAGACACAGTTCATTATTAATGCTGAAATCCTATAATCTCAGGGCTTTTTTTGTAGGAACTCCTTTGCATATGAGGCCACACCCCACTGATGTAGCCAATCCTCCTGTAGTTTATAATAGGCCCTGTACTAAGAGCCCTGTAAGCTCTTGGAGGATTGGCAACATCAGGGGTGTGTGGCCTAGTATGCAAAGGAGTTCCTGGTACAAAAAAAGCCCTGCTGATAGTTCATAGGAAGTAGAGTTACCATCTCCCAGCTTGGGCCTAGAGACCTTTGAGAATTTTAACTCATCTCAAGTCACCATATCACCCTGGAGGAAATGGATTTTGGGGGGGATGGATGGATTGTATGGCATTATAACCTATTGAGATCCTTCTCCTCAACCCCACCCTTCCTAGGCTCCACCCCCCAAATCTCCAGGAATTTGTCAACCCAAAATCAGCAACTCTAATAGGAACCTACTTTAACACCCTATGCTTTTAACGGAGTGCTCTTTTTTGCTTATCATCTTATTAATTTAGTAATAAAATACCCTCATACTTTTTAACAACTTGATTTGTTGTATTCATTATGCCTGTAGCACAGCCAAGCATTTTCAGTTTAGCTCATCATAATGTATGTCACAAATATCTCTCTATCGTGTTATATTGCTGCTTAAGTGCTGTGCTAAAGCAGTTTTGCTGACCAGGCTTCATAAACCCAAGAACTTTCAATGCAACAGAGCCATTTTCTCCTATTACTAATTTTTTAATACATTAGGGAGCCTAATTCTGTTCCAATCCCCCCTTCCCAATATATATAGGCTTCTGCTGTCTTCGTTTCATCAGAGAGCTTCATTTCAAGCGGTTCAGTTTCTTTTCCCCTTTAAAAAGTAAATTACTTATCACATAATTTAGACAACCGGAAGCTCTTCTGCCCACTCAGGCCCAGAGCTTTTTTTTTCTGTAGCAGGAACTCCTTTGCATATTTGGCCACACACCCCTGATGTAGCCAGTCCTCCAAGAGCTTACAGGGCCCTTAGTACAGAGCCTCCTGTAAGCTCCAGGAGGATTGGCTACATCAGGGGTCTGTGGCTTAATATGCAAAGGAGTTCCTGCTACAAAAAAGCCCTGTTCAGGCCAAATTCACATGTGCCACCAAGTAACACTGGCTAGAATTGAGTCCAGTAGCACTTTAGAGACCAACATGATTTTCAGGAAATAAGTTTTCGAAAGTTAAAGCTTCCATCATCGGATTCTCCAAAGCTTATACCCCAAAAATCTTGTTGGTCAAGGTGCTACTGGACTCAAATCTAGCTACCCTCCAAAACTCTACTTTATCTAGCTGAGCAGCATGGCTATCCTCCAAAACTCTATTCTATCTAGCTGTTCTATCAGACCAACATGGCTGCCCTCCAAAATACACAAAGTAAAGAGCAGCCCAGCTGGATCAGACCAGCATCCTGTTTCACAAAGCAGCCAACCAGATGCCCAAGAAGATCTACAAGCAAGAAACAGATGCCCAAATCTCCCCTGTTGCTCTTTCTCAGCACTGGTATAGAGAACTCTGCCTCGGCACATGGAGCTTCACATTGTTATTGTGGCTAACAGTCAATGGTCAAATAAGCCCGTCAGGGGAGGGTGGGTTATAAATTAGATAGATAGATAGATAGATAGATAGATAGATAGATAGATAGATAGATAGATAGATAGATAGATAGATAGATAGATAGATAGATAGATAGATAGATAGATAATCATCCATGAATTTGTCTAATCCCCCTTGGAAGTCAACTAAACTTGTCACCAATTAGTTCCACATGCCAATATGCTTGTCTATATTGTAAAGGTATATTTTCTATACACTTAAAGGACTACCTTTAATCCTTCTCCCACTGTCAGTGTGCAAGTACAAATGGGAGGTTTAAATGCACTTTTAAATCAATTTTTGAATCAATGTGATGTTGATTTATTTTGTGTCAAACCAATTTTATTATTGCAATGTGTTGTAACAATATTTATAGAGAAAGCACTAAAAAAGCACTAAAGCAAAAATAATACCAATACATCACTTTTCACCCCTTCCAACCCTTATTTTGACCCCCGCCAGTGTTTACTTAAATTGCTAAAAATACAAGGTAACATCTCTTTTTTTAAAAAAACTTATACTCTATCCTCTTAACCTTATCAAAAAAGATACTAATAGTCCAATAAAAAGAAAAAAGACAATTCCATTTCTTTATAATTATTACTATAGTCCACCATTCCACAAAGCTTTAATTATTTTCAAACATCACTAAATGTCCCTTTACTTTCCAGTGTTTTTCAACGTATATTTGAAATTTCTCCCACTCCATTTTAAACTTCTCCAAACCATAGTCTTTTAAGATTCTTGTAAGTTTGTCCATTTTACTCCAAGACATAACTTTTAAAATCCAGTCTCATTTTTCTGGTGTTTTATCTTGCTTCCATAGCTGCGCATACAATATCCTTGCAGCTGAAAGTAGATACCACACAATAGTTCTGTCTAATTTTGGAAAACTTTCCATTTGTAATTCCTACAAAAACACGTCTGGAGATCTCTTAACATCGTAACCTAAAATTTTTGACATTTCTTTCTGAATCATTTGCCAATATTGTCTTGCCTTTGTGATGTTGATTTATAATCCTGTTTCAGTGCTCCTGTGTTTTACAATTGCACCTGTGTATTCAATCTTAGTTACTGCATGCATGCCCATAATATGATTCAAAATAGCACAAAATTTTTGGGTAGTGAGTTTGGCAGCAAGAGAAAGAAGCATTTACATTCGAATTCTTGCAGGCATGTGTTATTTCTGTACCACCACCCCAATTTTAGAACCACCAACCCAGTTTTAGACTGTGTTAACAGAAAGGTTTTGAGATCCAATGTAGCATGGTGGTTAGAAAGTTGGGTTAGGATCTGGGTTGAATCTCTGTTTAGTCCTGCAGCTCACTGGATGACCTTGGGCCAGTCACCTACCTCACAGTTTTGTTATGGGAATTAAAGGGGCAATAGAAAGCTGTGTATACTGCACTGAGTTCCTTGGAAGAAGTGATGGGTGATGGGTTTTATTAATTGATGTAACTGACATGTTTTGACATATATGAAGCAACAACGTTTTTAAAAAACCCTCATTATCTGAAAAATATTGTGTATGATCCAGTGCTGAAGCTCTGTTCATCACAACAGCTACTTCTGACCCTCTTCTTGCCTAAAAGAGTGTGACCAGGTAGAGCTGATTTGCCATTGAAGAGTCCAGATAGTAAAACAGCCTCCTTGAGCTTGAGGGAGGCCCACATCTTGATGGCCTTTCCATGGAGCCAAAAGAGATCTCCTAACACACTTTCTCCCTCCTCCTGCAGCAACCCAAAATGACCCCAGAACTCCATTTTCCAGAAGCAGCATTTAGGGGAGTCATGATGAGTAGATATCAGTAGGCTTTGGGTGCTGTACTATTTCCAATTTTTGCTATTGCTAATTAGGTCACCAATACAACTTTATGTAACAAATGTAAAAATGCATCTTCAAAAACACTTGATTTAGCTACTGTTGGTTCAGCAGCAATACCTTGCTCAACGATCTCACCCAGCATTTTGAGTTTCTCCCTGTAGTTATTTTACCATAAACCCATGTGTATCCCTATCATTATAGCCTCTCTAGCCAGGGCCAGTTCCATATTGTGCATGGCCCTGGGCAGAGAGTTCCCAGAGGTCTCCTTCTCACCCACTCACCCACGTGTCTCACTACCCACCTGGACATCCCTCCCTACCCTGCTCACAAGCCCTCCCACAGCCCATCTCCACAGCCATCTGCACTGTCTGCTGCCCTTTCCCTAAGGGCACTGGGTGGAGTGCACAGCTGAATGCAACTGTGGCAAAGCACTCACAAGCAAGCAGGCAGGGAGAGGGCACGTTGTTGTGTGGGAAGGGTTGGCAACAGCTGTGGGCCCTGTCAGAAGCCCCGGGCCCAGGCAGCTGTCCCACCCAATGGTATGCTGGTGCCTATCCTGTCTCTAGCATTTGGGGGGTTGAGTGCCAAATAGCTTGTTACAGCCCATTATATCTTTCTTGTTGATGAAACTGATCTTTTGGAGATTTTATCCCAGGTGGTATCCCACTGCTGCTCTAGAATTAAGAGACCAATTTCTGCTTCTCCTGCTAGTCCTTCCATGGCTCTGAAACTATGACCAGTTGATATGTGATAAACATTTGACATCAAACCTCCTAAGTCAGCAACTGAAAAGAAGCTCAACATATCTGGCTGGCTCTGGTAAATTCAATATAGTCATTCTCCCACTAAACCGAGTGGGTCCTGTTGAGACAGCTAGCTTTTCTTCCTCAGATTGAGCCTTTAGACATACAGAACAATAGAAGGAAGGGTCAATTTCTGAAGATGGCAGGGAAACAGAGGAGGAGGAGCTGTTCAGAGATCTTGGGCCATTTTGTTTTGATCTAGGGTTGCAAGGAGCCCCCAGCAACGGATGGGGGTTAGGGTTGCCAAATCCAGGTTGGGAAGCTCCTGGAGATTTGGGGATATAGTCTGAGGAAGACAGGGACCTCAATGGGGTACGATGCTATAGAGTCCACTCTCCAAAGCATCCATTTTCTCCAGGACGACTGATCTCTGTAGTCTGGGAATCAGTTTTAATTCCGGGGGGTCACCAGGTCCCGTCTTCAGACTGGTGTCCTTGTTTTGCTCTTTGGTTGTAGTGTGTCATCAACTGGATTATGCAGGGTTGATTTTCAGGAGGCTAAGTGCAGGCAGGATATTGTGTTGAGGCAACTCTTTGCTCATGAAGACCTTTGAATCTTGTACAGTTCTGTGTATTTGGCCGAATGTGACATAGAAAATAACCCAGAATGCAGTTGGGGGTATTGATCCACTTTGTCATGCAGAGCTATAGAAATCTGAGATCACAAACAACCTGTCATGCTCAAGATACACCCAAAGCCTATAATTGAATTTCTGGTGGTGTGGAGAGCTTGGCAGAAAGATAGCATTATGCACCTGCCTGCAACGTTGCTTGCCTCCAGCCTCTGCTGTCAGCTTATCCCTTTGATCACCACGGCATTCTTTAAATATGCAGCATTTATTCTTATGAAAAGACACTCGATGTGCTGAGATGTCTGTATTTCATCAAGCGACCGGAAGAAGAGAAACAGTGTGCAGTGCTGTCGTGCACAAAAGGAAAAATTGGGGGCTGGTGCTTCAATTACCTACTACTGTATTTGTGATTGCACAGGCAGAGAGGGCTCTGTCACATGGGGAGATGCAGCAGCCACCCCAGGGGGTGGGTCTGGAATGCCATTAGAGAGGTAGCAGGGCAGGAGGCAGAGCTGGCCCAGGAGACATAATGCTTTGGGAAATGCGGTTGAAGTCCAGTTGAAATGAATCCATATTAGGTGGCGTGCGTGATATGTGTCAGGGCACAGTGGGGAACTTACTCTGAAAATACTCTGCTGTTCTATTCAGCTCTGGAGCACTGCAAGGGGAGCAATGGGCTTTTGGTTGCCTCCCACACTGTTTTTGCCTGCAGAAACAGTCATGGGGTCCCTCTATTTGCCCCGTTCTCTGGTTCTGCATGTCCTAGGAAGCCCCCCTGCAGCCTTTCCCACTAGCAGAAAGGAAAGCGGAACCCTTCCTACTCTCTCACAGCACTCCAGAGCCAAACACAGCAATGAAGCAATCCCAAGGCAGTGACATGGAAGCAACAGAAGGCTTGTTATGTTTATGTGAACATATGCACAGGATAGGGTGCAATTGAGATAATATATCAGATAAGTATCATTACAGAATATCATAAAAGAAGACATGGTTTCGTTATCTCCAAAGTCTGTGCGACGTCATACAGATGAGCAGAAAATCTGGTCACAGTTAAAGAATGAATAAAAAATCCATTTGTAAATGTATAATTTGTGTCATACCATATGAGGGGGTTGCATTGTGTTCCTCTGCTGGAAATTTCCATGCCTGTTATTTCCATGCCTAAATGAAGCAAAACTCTTCCATACAGAATTCTGGCATATAGAAATATACTCATGGCTCTCAGGTATCCCATGTGAGAATCTAGAGACATTCGAAGAAAAATTCAGGCGGGGAGTCATGTTAGTCTGAAGCAGCAGAATGAAGGGAATTGTTAGACTTGCGCAAACATGCTCGGTTTGACCACTAAAGCCTCAAACACTTTGAACACAAAGCTTCTGAAAGACTGTCTCCACTCATAGGAACCTGCCCAGGAATGGGGGTCAGACCTGTTCATGACTCAGATCAGATCATCGGAGCCAACATGGTGCAGTTGTTAAGAGCAGCAGACTCTAATGTGGAGTACTAGGTTTGATTCACCACACCTCCACATACTGAGTGTCTCTGGGCCAGTCACAGTTCTCTCAAAACTCTCTCAGCCCAAACTACTTTACAAGGTGTCTGTTGTGGGGAGAAGAAGAGAAGGCAATTGTAAGATGCTTTGAGACTGTCTAGGATAGAGAAAAGTGGGGTATAAAACCAACTCTTCTTTTGTTTGGCACATTGTGTCAACTGCAGGGCTCAGTGCTTGGTCTGATGCTTTTTAACTTGTTCTTTAATGATTTGGAGTTGAGAATAAGCAGTGAAGTGGTTAAGTTCGTGAATCACACTAAGTTGTTCAGGGTAGTAAGAATTAGAGAGGCCTGTAAGGTGCTCCAGAGGGATCTTTCGAGGCCTGGTGAATAGGTGTCAACATGGCAGATGAGGTTCAGTAATGCACTTTGGAGCCAAAAATCCTATCTATAAATATATGTTGATGGAGTCCAAACTGGCAGTAACTGACTGGGAGAGAGATCTTGGTGTTGTGGTAAATAACTCACTGAAGATGTCGACACAGTGTGTGACTGAAATAAAAAAAGGGAAATGCTATGCTGGGAATTATTAGGAAGGGGATTGAAAACAAAAAGCCAGTATCATAATGCCTCTGAATAAATCAATGGTGCAGACTCATTTGGAATACTGTGTACAATTCTGGTCACCACACCTCAAAAAAAGATATTATCACATTGGAAAATCTGCAAAAAGGGGCAACTAAAATGATTACCGTAAGTGGATGGAACACCTTCCCTACGAAGAAAGGTTAAAGAGGACAGGGCTCTTTAGCTTGGAGAAATGATGATTGAGGGGTGATGTTGACATGATAGAGGTTTACAAAATTATGCATGGGGCAGAGCAGGTACAGAAAGAAGTATTTTTCTCCCTTTCTCACAATACAAGAACTTGTGAGCACTCAATAAAATTAATCAGCAGTTGGCTTAGAAAAGATCAAAGGAAGTACTTCTTCATGCAAAGGAATTAATTGTTAAAACTTTTATCGTTTATTTACTGTTTTATTGTTTTAGTTTGACTGTTGTGAGCCACCCTGAGCCTGCTTCGGTGGGGAGGGCGGGATATAAATCTGAGAAATAAATAAATAAACCTGTGGGGTTCACTGCTTCTGGTGGTAGTGACATACATAGATGGCTTCAAGAGGGGACTGGATAAACATATGGAGCAGAGGTCTATCAGTGGCTATTAGCCACAAGGTATAGATGGAACATTATATCTGGAACAGTGATGCTCTGTATTCTGGTACTTGGGGGAGAGGCAAAGAGAGAGCTTCTGGAGTTCTGACCCTGCCGGTGGACCTCCTGATGGCACGTGGGTTTTGGCCACTGTGTGACACAGAGTGTTGGACTTGATGGGCCATTGATCTGATTCAACATGGTTTCTCTTATGTCCTTGTGTTATTAACATATTCCTTCTTATAGTACTATATACAACCGGCTTTTCTCACTTGCTCATTCTCACATAATTTGATGGTGTCCTATTCCCCCTTTCCTTGATGCGTCACTGCTCTACTTGGCAGGCAATTGTTCAAATAGATAGGTATATCAATCACATACCTTATATAACAGTCATAAACACTGTGTTTTAAAAACTCTTATCTTAACAGTGTTTGCCTAAATAGTCTTTAGCAATGTTAATGGCTGCTGAACTGTTTGGATCAGCAGTATTTTTGTACATGCACAGTTTTGCCAAAAGCCTGATGCAAACCTGTTCAGTGGACATCTGGGTTGTTCAGTGGTGAACCAAAAGACCCAGTGCTCTTCTCCCATCAGAGCATCACAACTGAACACCATACATCTGTAGGATTGCCAGCTCTGGGTTGGGAAATGTGTAAGGATTTGGGGAGTGGTGCCTGAGGATGGTGGGGTTTGGGGAGGGACGGGACTTCAGTGTGGTACAATGCCATGGAGTTCACCTTCCAAAGTGGCCATTTTCTCTTGGCGAACTGATTTTTGTCACCCAGATAGCTGTTGTAATCCCAGGCAATCTCCAGCTACCACCTGGAATCTGGTAACCCTACTTCACCTGTGAATCACTTTCACTGAGAAACTCACAGCATTCTTAACAAAAATGGCAATCAGTGTATAGCTAGTGAATAGCCATTGCATTCTTAACAAAAATGGCAATCAGTGTATAGCCATTGGATCAAGGAAATTAGCCTTATTTCCTCTCTGGAATAGCATGTGTGTGTTTATATATATAAAGAAAAACTTAAAAAAAAAAAGAATGGCAGGCTTCCCCTCATTTTATATTCCCATACTCATAACTTTTAAATAAAAGAGAAAGCAGTACAATGGTATTTGCAATATTTATCAAATCAGACTCAAGCTGCAACCCTTTGCATGCTTACTCAGGAGTAAGGCTGACTACCCATAGTGGGATTTACTTCCTAACAAGCATGCCTGGGTATAAAGTGTAAAGAATAGATTCATAAGGAATGAAATAGCTGAAAAAGCTGGCTAATCAACTGGAGGGGTGTGCCTGTGTCAAATGGGACAGGCGCCCCAATAAGGACCACAGCCTGAAAGTGACACCCTCCCCGCAACGGTACCAAAACTCCAAAGGTGTGTCTGAGTGTCTTGAAGCCCCGCGGGCCATTTGGCGTGGTCGGGGAGGGGCACGTCTTCCCTGAAACGTAGAAGGGAACTCTCGTCCCAGAGGAGAACTCCCATGGCTTTATCCTCTCCGTGCGGTCGAAGTGCAGGAAATGTGAGCCCAATGAATGGCCCTGCCTCGTCTTCTTGCCACAAACAGCTGTGGAGCAGCCCGGGGCTGGAAAGGATGACATTTACGGCTCGCATTGTTTGCACTGGATGTTAAGTGTCAGCAGCGGAGGTGTGGCTTGGCGGGGGCACCCTGGCTCGCTCCGGATTCTCAGAATGGCTCGGTTGAGAAAGATGCTCGCTCTCCCGTCTCCCCCCTTCTCTCCTGCTATCCTGCTTGCGTCTGACTCCTCCCTCCTGCAGCTCTGAATAGTGCAGACCGAACCCAAGAGCTTCTGATTTTTCTCCCCCTGCTATAGTTCCTCCTGAGCCGGCAGCGCGAGGCTGCTCTTCTGCTTGCCTTCTGTCTTTCTACTACGGCATGATTGCTAACATCTGCTGGAAGCGGGTTTTCCACTCTGAGAGCCAAACTTGAGCATCTCGGAAGGATTTAAAGGACCAGAACAACCCAACAAAACAAGAGAAGGAGAAACTACTTTGCTTCATTTCTTTTCTTAAAAAAAAAAACGTCATCAGCATCTTTTGCTCTCCAGTACATATTGTTTCTTTTCACCATGTGTTCTTTTTTCAAGGAAGAATTTTGTTAGCTGTACTTGAATACATCCTAAGCAAGTATTCAGGAAGGGGGTGGGTGGGAAATCTGCATAGCTCAAGAATAAACCTGGTCAAGAAGATCAGAAACCCAATGTGGAGCTAACGATTTTGTATCAGCGTATAGGAAGGAACCCTCAAAGGCACAGCAGTCTCTATCCATCACCTGCCCCGCTCACTTGAACAACAATGTCGGTGACTGTTAGCAATGTATCATTAAATGGGACAAGCCACTCGATTCAAACACATGGGATTATGGATATGCCCAAAGGACAAAAGCCGTTGAACATCTTTCTTTTCTGCTTGACTTTTATTATAACATTCACGGCCCTGCTGGGCAACATCTATTCGCTGGTGTCTCTGCTGAGACTGCAGAATAAAAGTACCATCTCCATGATTGTGACTTCGTTGACTGTGGATGATCTGATCAGCGTGGTGCCGGTGACCATCTTCATGCTCAAACAGTGGCTGGACGAGATGCTGCCCCCCACCTTGTGCACAACTTCGGCACTGCTGTACTTATTCCAAGGCTTCTCCAGCAATCTCATGGGGTCTCTGGTAGTTTCATATAACTTCTACAGCCTCCACAAAATGGGAACTAGCCAAGCAGTCACCAAAAGGCCAGTGAGCATGATCTGGGCCATTCTCACTATCTGGATGGTCAGTTTGCTGATCTGTATTTTGCCTCTCTTTGGCTGGGGTACCTATTCCCCCACCTCCTGGGGATGCCTTACAGACTGCACCAGTTCTTATGTCTTGTTTCTTGTTGCCATTTACTCGCTGTGCTTCTGCCTCCTCATCGTGCTCTCTATTCCACTGATTTATCAGCTGCTGTGTTCAGACGATCAACAGCATCTCTACAACGATTATCATCAAATTGTCCGAGGTTATTTCTCACCTGGGTCACCTCCAATTGGTAGTCATACACTGTCCCTTTCTCCAGAAGACCCAGTGAACAGACTCTCAAAGCATTGCCAGGTTGTTTGTCGGAACGCTGACCCATTGGCTGGGCAAAGTTCCACTGACATCTGTGGAGCGGATCACTATGGCATACAGAGTGTGCCATACACCAGCCGAAGTTTCATTGTGGAATTTGCTCAGAAGCGTTTCTCGCTCATTCTGGCTCTGATAAAAGTCATTCTTTGGCTCCCAATGATGGTAATACCAAACCGAGTTTCTTTCTATATCTGTATTGATTTGGTTAGAGTAATGAATATGGGCCATTAAACTCAAAGCAAATAAGCGTAAGTTGAAAACTCGCACTTGCCTTTTTAACATTGGTTGTTTGAGGGTGAGGGTGGGGATGATATACTCTTGTCAGCTCTGTAGCTTTTGCATAGTTTGAGATCATCAACTCTGCTATTAGATGTTAAATGGACATGCCACCAATGACTTTTTGCATGCATTGTTCCAATTCCAGTCAAATGTATGTGTTCAGTGCACTGGCAGATCTGGTGATCAGGCACTCCTAATTATCTGAGTTTACCATGTTTTCAAGACCCTGCATTCATGTGGAATTAGTTAGGTTTTTAATTGCACATTCTCTGTTGCCAGACTATGAATGGACAGATATGCACTCCATATGTTTTCATGGGAACTGAAACAGTCAGACGAGACCAGGTCTCTGGATAATTGCTCTGTGACTCTCGGTTTTTGTGCTACCATAAAAAATTCTACAGAATTAGGTGGAAAGCTGGACCAAGAGGGTCTGCTCTGAGCCAGTTGGAAGGCGCAGAATAAAAGTACCATCTTGATGACTGTGGGATTATTCAAAGGGACTACTAAAGATTGCTTTTCCTCTCACAGCTGTCAGGCATACCTATTGGCAGTATGGTGCCTGGGGCTATAAAACTGAGGCATTTCACTGAAGGGAAGGAGCATGTTTGTTTATGATTTTGTCAATACAGAGCTTTATTGGGAACTCCTCTTGATGCATACACTAGTGCATTTAAGGTCAATATTGTGTGAGATGTTGGGTCACAGACATTTCTTGAATCTCATTCAGTAGTGCATAGTGCAGGAAAAGAGCAAGAGTCCAGTAGCACCTTAAAGAATAACAAAATGGGTGGCAGTGTTTAAGGTGCTACTGGACTCCTGCTCTTTTCGACTGTTAACAATGGTTAAATTAACAATTGTTGTTAAATTAACAAATTGTTAAATTAACAAATTAACAATTGTTGTTTTGTTTTTAAGGGGAGGGACAGTGGCTCAGTGGTAGAGCATCTGCTTGAGAAGCAGAAGGTCCCAGGTTCAATCCCCAGCATCTCCAACTGAAAAGGGTTCAGGCAAATTGGTGTGAAAAACCTCAGCTTGAGACCCTGGAGAGCTGCTGCCAGTCTGAGTAGACAGTACTGACTTTGATGGACCGAGGGTCAGATTCAGTATAAAGCAGCTTCATATGTTCATATGACTGCTACAGACAGACTAACAGGGCTACCCATCTTGATCTATCTCCATAGCACAGGAGAATCCCAATTATGCTCTCTCTCTTCAAGACCCTTTCCAAAATCACCCCCTCCTTCAAATAAAGTATTTGGTTTAGTCTTTCCCCAGTTATAAGTAAGTCTTAGACTAAGTAGAGTCTTAGTGAACTACTTCATACTTCAAGTGCTACCTCTTCAGTCTCTATCTTTCTCCTTTCTTCCCTTTGTCATCCTGCCCTTTGTTGACCTGTAGGCTAAGATCCTTGGAGATTAAGACCTTCCTCTTCTTCCTATTTGCTCATCAAACTCTGTTGAGCACCACAAACATGGGTAGCACTGTATCAATCACTGTCAGCATCCTTGGACTATGTCTGCATCTCCCAGGATTACCTCAACTGGATTTTTATTATTAGCTCAGGGTGAAAGAGGTTTCCCTGTCAGAGCTGTGGTATCAATATTTATCGTTTCACTTGAAGCAACTGGCATTCTGAGAAGCACAGATGGGAGTTGTATTAGAACATTTGCTTTCCAGCATCTGTCAAGATTCAAAGCCTCAAAGCTCCAGAGGAGCAGGAATGTTAGTCGGTAGCCTTGCAAAGACCTTTGGGACTCACATGGCTTTTCATGGTGTGTCAACCATCTACTGCTGTGTGTGCTGAAGTGTGGTTCTGAGCCATTGCTTATTTTGACATGTATTCCTTAATTTTAGTACAGCTGTATATTGAAACTCTTTTACACTAGTAGGCACGATGTCAATGACAATGAAGCAAAAGCCAAGGTGATACTTAGGTCACCATGACCTGGGAAGGCAGAGATTGATGCAGATTTTTTTTTTTTTAAATTAAGAATGGAGATTTTAACAAGACAAGCAAGGATAAATGTGTGGTCTGAAGCCAAGAGATTTATGGCTACACATGATGCAGCAGCGACTGGGCTAAAGTTAAGTGGGTTTTGATCTGGTCAGTGTATGAATGTTGTCTTGAAGTCTAGGAAAGACTAAAAGATTTATAAAAGATAATGGGGATACGGAACTTGCTGGATACTGGAGTGTTAACCACCTATGTATGCTGTACAGAGGGAAAGTGAAAGTCGTTTTGTAATAAAACACCCCATACCAATATTACACAGGCACATAAAAGGAGCCATGCTGGATGAGTGATCTCTCAAGTCCAGCAGGTCACAGAGAAGCCCACAATCAGGGTCCACAGACAACAGCCCTTTTCTACTGACTGCTGTTGTACCTGCCAGTCAAGAGCATTTGCCTCTGATCATTATTCAAGACTTGAAATACAGAAATATGTTCATTAATACATTCCACTCTTTCCCTTTTAAAAATTTAAATATAACAACATTTTGCACTTTATATTTTAGGTGTACATCTATGACATTCTGGAAAAGTAGTGCATGCAACAAGAGTGTTTGCAAATACTCATATCTTCCAGAAATATTCAGCAGAGAGCTGTAATTTCCTTCTGTTGCTTGCTGAGCATATTGGTGGAGGAGGGGCTGTAGCTCAGAGTATCTGCTTTGCATGCAGAAGGTCCTGGGTTTGATCCTAGGAATCTCCAGCTAAACAGTTCTACTAGTAGGTGACTAGAAAGACCTCCACCTGGAGAGTGGCTGCCATTTGGAATACATGATATTAACCTTGATAGACTAATGTTCTGATTTTATAGAATTGAAGAATCCCTATAGAATGTGTGAAACAACCCTTCAAGCTAGGATGTCAAAAATAGAATAGGCATTCTACCTAAACACCAGTAGGCTTACAGCCTAGAAACATTCAGAACTAGTGAGAAGCATCTGGGTCTCCCTCAATACCACATTTTTAAAAGAAGCTTTCAGAGTTTTGTGGTCTAGTAGACAGTGTCTCTTGCATTTTGTTTGTGCTCCATTTGAATAACATTCATGGCTATTTTTGAAGAAAATCAGAAAACAAATTTCCTCTTCTCCCTTTGCGAAAGTTGGCTGCCACCATGCCAAGATAACAGCAAAAACCTATGCAGAGTTATTCCAGTATTCAGTTGCATGCTGATGGCTTAGACTGGCATAAGTCTGCACAGAACTGCATTGTAACTCAAATAGGGCACCATCAAGTGAGGGCACATATGTATTTCAGCCCCTAAGCAATTTCAGTAGGTGAGCTAAGTACAGGCTTATCTCTTTCCCAGATAAATAAATGCCACTTCTTAAAGGTTAATTTGAGCCTTTGCTTTTACAAGGACAACATTCAGAGTATAGCCAAACCATGGTAGCTGCTGAAGTCCCCTTCCAGCAAGGCATGTTACTCCCAGAGTGCATTTGGTGGTGGAAAGTGCCATCAAATCACAGCTGACTTATGGCAACCCCAGAGGGTTTTCAAGGCAAGAGAAGGTCAGAGGTGGTTTGCCACTACCTGCCTCCGTGTCATGATCCTAGTATTCATTGAAGGTCTCCCCATCCAAATACTAGCCAGGATCAACCCTGCTTAGCTTTTGAGATCTGATGAGATCAGGCTAGCTTGGACTGCCCAGGTCAGGGGAGAGTGTATTTAATGCCTTTAAACTTCTCTTTCTTTCAGATACAAATGGTTGTTCAACATACAGTGGCATTTCAAAGCTTTTCATTTGAGATATTCAGTTTCCTGCTAACTTTGCTTGCTGCCACAGTCACCCCAGTGTTTGTTTTGTCAGAATACTGGAGCCACCTGCCTTGTGGCTGTATCATTAATTGCAGGAGGAATGTCTACACAGTCTCCTCACAAGAAGGCAAGCGTAAGTATGGAAGAATGGTGGGAAAGGGATAGTACTATTATTCTGCCTGTCCATGAAACTATACTTCCTCAGCAGATTGTGGAGCTTATTGCCAAGCTAAATATGCCTGGCATTGTACTGTTTATTTTAGTCACTGCTGATCCACATGGTATTTTTGTCCTAGTTTCTCCTTTTATACAAGCTCTGCAATGTGTAAGTCCAGGAAAGAGTGGATTTCATCCACATCACCTTCCTTGGCCTCTCAGACACATTCTGGAGCTGCAGTGATCTCAAGTGCTGAAATCCAGAGGTTACCTGGACCTGCCCAACAACTGACCCGTCACATAAAAGGCATGCCTCACAACCATATATGATAGACCTCCTGTGTTGCTGGCTGACTGGGACTGCAAGGGTGGAAGTGCTTGGCAGGCCACAGTGCCCAGCTGGTTGTTGCGTTCATCTTAGTCCCATGCTGTGCAAGGTGCTAAGTGGCTCCTTGAAAAATATTGATCTTGTGCAAGCAGAAGTGGCCAATGCTATGGGAATCTGGTGGGTGATAGCCTCCTCAATGCCCATAGAAAAGCTCACTGAGCAAAGGTAGAGGATTCAAGTCAGTGAATGGCCCATGTTCACATAGAGAGTTTCATGGCCAAGCAGGTATCTGAAGCTGGGCTTCCTCTGTTCCAGTCTAACACTCTATTGCCTCTCCCTTAAGACAGGTACATTTATTTATTTATGGCATTTTGATGCTGCTTTCGCCTCTAATGTGGGTTCACAAGCCAGCAAACACAAAAGCATCAAAACTCAGTGTAAAAGGTTAAAAACACAATTCAGTTTAACTCTACACAGCAAGTAACTGGCAGAATTTTTCACAGCTAAAGTGTGTCCACTGGACAGTGGACTCCACTTCTAGGTATTTATGACAAGACATGAGTTTCTGTTTCCCTGCTTCTGCACAACCCAGCACTATGTGAATGAATCCAAGTCACCAACTACGTTCAGTGGGGCTTATCCCTTCATGAATAGTGCAGAGCCTTAGGCTTTGATAGCAAATACTAGGGGTCAGAACTTTTTTATTTAGAATCAGGCTCTCATTCTTACTGAGCATCAGCTGGTCTCAGTGGTTGTTCCTTTGGATTCACATACCAGAGCAAACTACTTCCAGGGCTTTCAGAGAAAGACCTTTTAGAAAAGAGCATATTTTGTGTGTCAAGAACCAAGTTGTTTCAGGTACCGCATGACTCTGGCTCTAATTCAATATTTACACAGTGAAATATGTGACAGATGGTGAGGCAACAATTACGCAGTCATTTAAACCTGAACTGGTTTCTTTTGTTATGTTGATGCTAAAGGCTGTTCTACTCCTCCCCCCCCCCCCCACACACAATTTTTACTGAGCTCATGATTCCATGCAGAATGCAATAAATAACTGAGTTTTGTGTGGCCTGCACTAATGCTGCACTGGAAAAGTGGCATGGCATTACTATTAAAAATTGATTTTTCTTCAGCACATTTGTTGGAAATTATAGGCTCATAATGCTATTTCTCTATTCCAAGTAGCTAACAGTTTGAGTCAGAGATCTGTTCATGCATGGGTTGTTCTTGTGCCACCATGTGCTGTCCACACTTAGCCATTCAACTGGTGTCAAGTGTTGTCAGCTGCCAGGGAGTCAGGCAATTGCTTGGATTGGATGAGGAGCTGGGATCTAGGTTACCATTTCCTTGGAGAGCCAGTTTGGTGTAGTGGTTAAGTGTGCAGACTCTTATCTGGGAGAACCAGATTTGATTCCCCACTCCTCCACTTGTACCTGCTAGCATGGCCTTGGGTCAGCCATAGCTCTGGCAGAGGTTGTCCTTGAAAGGGCAGCTGCTGTGAGAGCCTCTCCAGTCCCACCCATCTCACAGGGTGTCTGTTGTGGGGGAGGAAGGCAAAGGAGATTGTGAGCCGCTCTGAGACTCTTCGGAGTGGAGGGTGGGATATAAATCCAATAACTTCTTCTTCTTCTTCTCTTCCTTTTGATGAGCAAGGAGGGGTCCTCATGGTGGACATTACCAAAACTCACACAACTAATCATCTGTTCACTAATACTTGCATAGTTGTTAGTCTTAAACTGGAGATACCGCGTGCAGCCTGAGATCAAGTCCTGCAGTATGCAGAAGGTCCCAAGTTCAATCCCTGTCATCTCCAGTTAAAAGGATAAGATAGTAGGTGAAAGACCTCTTCCTGAACCCCTGAAGAGCCACTGCCAGACAGAATAGATAATACTGACTTTGAGGGACTAACAGTCTGATTCAGCTTTATGTATTCAGCCATGGAAACTACTCCTTTCTATGGTTTTTATTTTTGTGCCAAAACTTTCTTCCATGTGTTCATTTCCTTTCCAGGATCAAGGCACAAAGATAAAAATGATACTGAATTAAAACTCAATTGACCTTAGCATCTGTTACACTTAAAGTTGCCTGCTACTAAAAGTTGCAAAACCCAGTCAACATAATGATTATAATGTGCATACCTAGGGTTGGATACAACCCATTTTTCTACTGTGAAGAAAGGGAAGGCCAACAAAAAGACTTTGATGACAATCACTGGAGCTTAATGGACAAAAGCCACTCAAGGCAGGGGACTGTAATAAGGAGGAAAATTGGGCATGATTGTGTGAAAAAGCTGGCTGAATCCAGTTTGGAGTCTGGGACCCTACAGTGGAAAGTGGAGACAATGATCTCCTCACAATAAGTATGAGAGCCAGTTTGGTGTAGTGGTTAAGTGTATGGACTCTTATCTGTGAGAATCAGGTTTGATTCCCCACTCCTTCACTTGCAGCTGCTGAAATGGCCTTGGGTCTGCCATGGCTCTCACAGAGTTGTCCTTGAAAGGGCAGCTGCTGTGAGAGCCCTCTCAGCCCCACCCACCTCACATGGTATCTGTTGTGGGGGGAGAAAATATAGGAGATTGTAAGCCACTCTGAGTCTCTGATTCAGAGAGAAAGTCAGTGTATAAATCTGCAGTCATGTTCTTCATCATCATCTGTGAATCTCAGATGATGAGATTCTGCTTGCGGAGAGGGCGGGATATAAATTGAAATAAGTAAATAAATGGCCTTGGGTGGGACCTACTCTCTCAGCAGCAGTCCCCACCTACAATATGGGGATTTCCCCCCATGCTGCATTCAATGCAAACTCCTTGTCCTTACCTTTCAAGTTCCCCCTATCTTGCCCCACTTGCTTTTTCTGTTTTTCCACAGATAGCTCTGTGTGTGAGACTTTGCTCCTTCAGGTCTACCACTTTGAACTGCCAAGAGGTTTCCCATGCACTTAAACAGCTCTCTCATGTTTCCCCTTATGCTTGGAATTCCCTCTGATGATGCCTAAATGGGCTTCCTTCTCTTTTCTTTAAAATTCTTCATCAAAAACCCAGCATTTCTCGGAAGCCGTTGGCCTCAGTTCCCAACCTAAACAGCCATCTCTGTGCAATTGCATTTGTCCACATTCATCTTTCACTACCCTTGACTGCATTTCCCTTCTCCCTGTCCCTGAAATTTTAGATTGTGGAGAAGGTAAACAAAGTTCTTACTTTCAGCTTTATTGAATAGAATCTTGGTTAACTTCAAAGGTGATATTGACTGTATTCATGTTTTGCTTTCTCACGGACAATACATGAGCACCTGTGATTGCAGGAACATATACACTACAAGAGCTAATATACATAGTGGTGTTCAATAAGTAGCCGCAATACAAGTGTTTATTATACCATAGTACATAGCTCTGGCTATCAAACAGGTAGATGAGTCATATTTTGCAGCAGCCCAGCTATGAACGGCCCCAATACGTTGGACAACAGTAGTGGAACAGCAGATTGGCTATGGAGTCCAAGATCTGGCTGGACCCAGTTAAAAAATCTCTATTGATGGAAGGATTTCCATAAGTGGAGCATGACTTCTCCACTGCAACCTTCCTGCAGCAGCCTAAAGTGCCCCCTTAGATTATGTTCCTGGAGGGCAAGGGCAATTGTTCCAAATTCCCTTCCTCCTTGCACACACACAATTGATGTGATCCATCTCATTGTTATAGCAACCAACTTGGCTTCAGCACCAAGGATCAGAGCAGATCCTTCTGTCTGGAGAGAAGAACGCATTTTGCAGAGATTGCACAAAGGAACCCTCCAGCAAGATGCACCACTGTTCTTTTCCAAAGGCATGAACATATGAAGCTGCCTTATACTAAATCAAACCATTGCCCCATCAGGGTCAATATTGTCAACCCAGATTGGCAGCAGCTCTCCAAGGTCTCAAGCAGATGTCTTTCACATCACCTACTGCCAGCTTTTTTAACTCAAGGGTTCTTAACCTGGAGTCCATGGACTCTTAGGGGACCCATGGATGGGCTTCAGCAGGTCCATGAACCAAGCACAAAAAACTATTTTGTTTCTGATTTCCTTCCTGTTCCTTTGAAAACTGTCTATATGAAAAACATTTTAAATTATGTTATTACTGAATCCCTTGCACCAAAGAAATCCAGCAGTCCCTGACCAGGGCCAGGGCCTTTTTGGTTCTGGCCCCAACCTGGTGGAACTCTCTGCCTAATGCTATTAGAGCCCATTGTGCAAGCTGGGATAGGTCAATTACAAATGTTGTTGTAGTAGTAGTCAATATAAATGTAGGAGGGCATGGGATACTACGGAACATGTTCAGATAACAAACAATCATCACCTCTCCACTATGACTTTTTTCGGGGGGGGGGGTCCATAGCTTTCATCAAAGGGGTCCATGACCCCAGAAATGTATAGAACATATGAAGCTGCCTTATACTGAATCAGACCCTTGGTCCATCAAAGTCAGTATTGTCTTCTCAGACTGGCAGTGGCTCTCCAGGGTCTCAAGCTGAGGTTTTTCACACCTATTTGCTTGGACCCTTTTTTGAAGATGCCAGGGATTGAACCTGGGACCTTCTGCTTCCCAAGCAGATGCTCTACCACTGAGCCACCGTCCCTCCCCTAACTGCTTTAACTGGAGAACAACTGCTTTAACTGGAGATGCTGGAGACTGAACCTTCCATCCAGAGGAAGGGTTAGCCAGGTGCAGAAGAGAAGGACCAGATGACAAAGAGCCTCCTGTCTTTGGAGTTGAAGTCAAAGAAAAGCAGGCCCCCGAGGCAAGGTGCCTAGAGACTGACATGTCAAGTCTCTAAAGGGAGTTCAGTTGATGAGGCTTGGCACAGTATAACATGAATTATTCCAGCAGGGTCAAAAAGCTGTCATGAACTGAAAAAAGCATTTAAAAATGGACATGAAACAGTTAATCTTTTAGAACTGGGTTTGGTACACACACAAAAACCAGTTTCAAGATTGAGGCTTCAGCTTCCCAGACTGAAAGTTAGGAATAAAAATATCTGGCAAGAATATACATATTGCTTTGAAAAATTGACATACTTTGGCTGTCCTGACATGAAGCTTTTCTCCATACCAGTCCAGACGGGTGGTAGCTGAGCTTGCTCTTGTGCAGCTGAGCTTCTTGATCTGCTTACAAAATACACAAGCAAAACCTATCCCCTGAAGAGACCCCAAACTTATCAATGCTAGAAGCAACTGCCTATTATATATATACACCTTGACAGATAGGGGCTAGTGCTTAATAGTTTCCATTTCACAGTTTCCTTTTTTCTGGCTCTGATGCTACAAGGACAAATTCTAACCTGACTCTTCTGTCTCTTATCATGAAAAGGTCAAAGAAGTTTGTTTGCATTGTGAAAATTGCAGGGCTTCATGTACTATGTTCTCTAGAAAACAGAAGTTAAAAATAAGAAATCTGGAAAATCTCAGTGGTGCCAGTGCAAACTGTCATTGGATTCCTAGCCTTCCGTTTGGTTAATAAAGACACAAATGCTAGGTGAATACAGACACCCTTTTCAGCTGTTCAGAGGAGAGATTATGAATGTTCAAAGAAAGGGACCGGGATCGTGGTAACAAGCTGTGCCCTGAAGTTATGAGCATGCATGAGAATGCCTTATAGAGCCTACACAGATAATGTTCCTAGGTCTTTCTTTGCAAAAATGGCTCTGTCTGCACAAGTAGGAGCCCTTTTTCATTAGGGTTCCTGATTGCACAGAGAGAGCTCTTCATGAACACAACTTATAGGTATGGACCTTGTATTGTTGTCAGTAAATGTGCATATGTTAAGGCTGGAATTGCTGCTCTGATCACACTCTCCCTACTCACATCAATGATTCTACTTAAGAAATTTTGAAAAGGCCTATGCAGATATCATTAAATGTGGTGGGAGTGGTTTGAACACACATCAGTTGCATTCTATCAAACTTCTTGTTGGAACAAAGAGTGTATGTTCAAAGCACTCCATCCCCACTTTAAATGTCTGTCTTTACCCTTAGAGTGCGTATCTGCCTCATCTTACCTGGATTTTGTTTTACCTTTTGGAACTTTGCCACTCTGTGTGTTATGATAAAGTGCACTGTGCTTGCTCAATTAGTCCATTTGGGGGGCGTGTTCTAATGCAAATATTTGTCATTTGCATTATTTTAAGATTCTGGCTACATTTAATGTAATCATGTCTTTTACTTTTTTAGCCAAAAGAAGAGGCTTTGAATTTAATCTGTCATTTCAGCAAGGGTATGGAATCTATAGGATATCCCATGACAACCATCATAGTGATGATGGCAACTCTATCTCATATCACAGCTTACTGAATTACGATTGTGAGACTATGAAAGAAACTCAAAAGGATAACAGCAAAATTGAGTTCAGCACCATTTCCCTGGAGGACAGCTCCACGCTTAAAGAAACTGCAAGGTGCAAGAAAACAGTTGGTACTGACACAAAACAAGACCTTGGCAAGGATAAGATTACAGACCGCCTGCTTTCTGACAAAACAGGATCACACAAAAGAGAAGAGGTCAGGAACATGGAGAAGGGTACTTTTTTTGAAGGTCAGGAAAGAAGGCTTTCTCATGAGGAAGGTCGAAAACCAGAACTCTCTGACTGGGAGTGGTGCAGGAGTAAATCTGAAAGGACCCCTCGACAGGTAGTAATTTTTTTTTTGTTTAATTTCACAGCATTCTAAAATCTGCTGCAGTAGTGCAGAATACCTCAAAGTCCTGCTGCTTTGTTTCCAACTTTTTTCTATGTCTTCCCAGTAACACCTTGAAACAATACAATTTTTTTCTGATACTTAGATTCATATGAAATGTAATGACCCATTACAGGGGTGTCGAACTAATTTGTTAGGAGAGCCAGATATGACATAAATGAGATTTTGTGGGGCTGGGCCATGTGTATCATAAAATGTAATGCTGGGTAACAAAGCTATAAACTTTATAAAGGACACAGGCAAACACAAAGATGTTATTTTTAAATTTAAAACACAAGCATACTTAGAACTCTTGCAATATTTTGTTTAAAATGGAAAGGCAGGGAAATAGTGGGATTTGGCAATGCAATTTTAAAAAAGAAGACATCAAGAAAAAGCACAAGGATTACAGCAGAAACTAAAAATATAAAATGCACTGAGCCTGAGAAAACATGAAATGGCTGGCCATTGCAAGCTTCTCTCCCCCCTCCCAGGTCTAGTCAGATTGGCAATGACTCTTCAGTGTAATATTCCCCTTTGACTGTGGATTCCGAGGTTAGAGTACTCACTAGGCACCAGTTCTCTGGTCCATTTAGTTCCCAGAGATCTTAATGGAAAATACACTCTGCATTTTCTTTGCAGCTTTGCTTCCTTCTATAGCTGGCAAAGACAAGGCAGAAAAAGCAGGGAACTCTGGCAGCCTCAGAGCTTGAAAGGTTGAGGACAGAAGGGAGGGAGGGGGGAGAAAAGAGCCCCATGGGCCATGATTAAAGCCATGGGCAGGCTGGACATTTGATATCCCTGCTCTAAAAAATGAGTTAAAGGAAATATATTTCTATTTATTTAACTGGCAATCAGTAACGTCCATTTACTCAGTGTTACCTGTATTGTATGTCTATAAATAAGTTTGTCTACCAGCCTATCCTAGCAGCTAAGAGTAAGATGAGAGAGCCTCCTCTTTATTTACCAACAGTATTTTTGAAATGGCTGCAATTAGTTCCAGAGCCTCAGTGATGCGGAGAAAGTTATCACATGACTTGGGGAGTTATCATTGATAAGAACATAAGAAGAGCCCTGCTGGATCTGACCAGCAGACCATCAAGTCCAGCATCCTATCTTACACAGTGGCCAACCAGTTCCTTGGGAGGTCCAATAACAGAACATAGAGGCTGAGGTCTTCCCTGATGATGCCTCCTGGCATTGGGATGCAGAGTCTCTGATTATGAACATTCCCTTCAGTTACCATGGCTAGTAGCCACTGATAGCTACCCATAACATCAATTATAAACCTCAGTTTCCCCAGTTTCCTGAACATGAGTTTCCTGGGCTCTATTTTTTTTTCCTATGGGACCTTTAGGGAAGAAGTGTTCATCTATAGTCCTATGAAGAAAGGTTGTAAGAGTTGGGCATGTTTAGCCTGGAGAGGAGGCGACTGAGAGGTGATATGATCACCATCTTCAAGTACTTGAAGGGCTGTCATATAGAGGATGGTGTAGAATTGTTTTCTGTGGCCCCAGAAGGTAGCACCAGAACCAATGGGTTAAAATTAAATCAAAAGAGTTTCTGGCTCAACATTAGGAAGAACTTCCTGACCGTTAGAGCGGTTCCTCCATGGAACAGGCTTCCTTGGGAGGTAGTGAGCTTTCCTTCCTTAGAGGTTTTTAAACAGAGGCTAGATGGTCATCTGACAGCAATGAAGATCCTGTGAATTTAGGGGGAAGTATTTGTGAGTTTCCTGCATTGTGCAAGGGTTGGACTAGATGACCCTGGAGATCCCTTCCAACTCTATGATTCTCTTATTCTATGGTTCCTTGATAGTCAGATTCACCAGGTGTCCTAAATAGAAAATGAACTTCTTCTTCTTTGTAATACAGCACAATGTATTTGAGAGTTGCTTACTCTACTTTAGGAAGCATTGTATTTGAGTGTGCATGATTACCACTGGAGTCTCTTTTGTTGCAGCTAAGGTTCCATTACTATCTATACCTTATCTGGTTCCAAGTAATATCATTTGCTTTCCCATTTTTAACTGTGATCTTTCCTTGTCAGTAAGCTCATCTTTCTAATGCGTTCAAGGACTTATTAGTACTTAATAGGTTTCATGCAATCTATTTATATCCTTTCCTGCTTTAAGAAAGTCACAAACACCAACTTCAAACATCTGTTTCTCAGTTGAAAATGTTGAAATGGTCTGCTGCTACCCAATAATTTGGATGCTGAATAAGCTCAGTTTGCTTAATTAGACAATAATACTTTTGTTTACACTGCCCTTTTATTTGTTTCAGAAGATGATACTATATGCAATTATGTTCAGTCTGGCTACAAGGCATTTGGCTTATCGCTTTAGAGCTTTATACCTCCTGGTACTCTCTTGAAGGTAGAGAGGAGATAATCTTTCAGCTTGCTGTCTGAAGAGGAAGTACTGATACAGATCTAGCAGTAATTTTCCACTAATGGAAGACATTTCTGTCAGTGGAATGAGAGTTTCCTGCTTCCCCACTCCTGCTGCAGTGCACTGATGAAACCCAATTCAATTTCTCATTTTCATGAAGCTCAAACAAAGAGAAGGCTTCTCTAAAAGTGTATCTCAGATTAGTGGTGAAGTGGATCTCAGATAAGATAAAGGAGAGCTCAGTAGACTAACCACCTGATTGTGCTTGTCCACAAGAGGATCATGCTACTCCTTAATTGCTGGTTCACAGCTTGTGGGTCTTCCTTTGCATCAGGTGCTTGGTAATTCATGGAGATTCTTTGCTTCTGTTTTATTGTCCTTTAAATGTGTGTTTCTATTAGTATATATCTGTTTTGAATGTTTTTTAAAGTATTTCTAAATAGCTGCAAAACTGCTTTGTGAGTAGTTTGCAGTTGAAAGTCTGTACATATTGTAAGTAACCCAATAAATACATAAAACTATCTACTAAGTAGAAAATAGCAGACTCAGAAATAGAAGTACACCTCTCTAAACCCATTCTCTTCAGTGGATTTAGAAGATGTACCGGTAATTTGGTTTAGGATTGTACTGGAAATCATGTTGTTTCCACTTTTCTGTGATATTATCTCATGCAGCTAGAGTGTAAGGATGCATCCCTGTGACCTGAGCAGATCATATGTGTCCTTACTGCATGACCCATCTCAACCACATGTTGCACCAAACAAAGAGAAGGTTTCTTTAAAAGTGTATCTCAGATTAGTGGTGAAGTGGATCCCAGATATGATAGAAGATAACTCAGTACACTAGCTAACTGAATGTACCTGTCCATAAGAACTATGTGGGATTATTTTGCAGAAAAGTGATTTCTACAGTGAAAAATTATTGTGAAAACACACATCGGCATGTATTTTTGTGAGCCAAGAGGAAAGCTGGGGTACAAATATTTTAATAATTAAACAAACTTATGATTACTTCCACTGAAATTCAAATACAAATGGTAATATTGGGAAATTCTCTCTCTCTCTCTCTCTTAAAGGATGGTTAGTATAGAAAGGTCATATCATAACAAGAAGAGACTCACTGGAAAAGACAACGATACTAGGAAAAGATGGAGACAGGCAGGATTTTTTTTGTAGCAGAAACTCCTTTGTATATTAGGCCACATACCTCTGATGCAGCTAATCCTCCTGGAGCTTACAGTAGGCTACATCAAGGGTGTGTGACCTAATATGCAAAGGAGTTCCTGCTACAAAAAAAGCCCTGGAGACAGGAGGAAAAGAGAAAGTCACAATATGAGATGGATTGACTGAAAAAAGGAAGCTATGGTCCTCAGTCTGCAAGATCTAGGAAGACTGTTAACAATAGGACACTTTGGAGGCCATTTATTTGTAGGATCACCATAAGTCAGATGTGACTTGAGGGCATGTAAGACACAGGTAGAAAGGATATGTGAATCTGCCTAATTGAGCATACTTCGGTTTAACATTGTCCACTCTGGCTGGAAGTAGCGCTCCAGGGTCTGAGGCAGGGGTGTCGAACTCATTTGTTATGAGGGCCAGTTCTGACATAAATGAGACCTTGTTGGGCTGGGCCATGTGTGTACCTATTTAAGATTAGGTAGCAGAGATGTAAACTTTATAAAGGACACAGACAAACCCAATTAATTTTTTTTAAAAACTTAAACCATGCTTAAAATGTTAGCACTTGTTGGTCTTAAAGGTGCTTTCTTTGTATTTCTCCCATGGGATCCAGGAAACTGAGGAAAGGAAGTTCTGGCTCTTTTTTTCCTTCCCCAGGGGATGGGAGTTGGGGAACCTCAGCCAATAGAAGGAAGAGAGGCTTGGCTCAGTAACTCTGCTGTGTGATTGAGAGAGCCTGGAAAAACAAGCTCTGCCTCCCCCCCTTCCTCCCCAAGGGAGGAGCCTCAGGCAATGGAAAAAATAGAGGTTTTGCTCTGTAGCAACTGAGTGAGCCTTGCAAAGCAAACTGTTATGCAGAAGGAAGCAAGATATAGGGAGAAGGAAGCAGATGACAGTCAGTTGTTCAGGGACCTGATAGGAGACCTCTGGGGGCCTGATTTGGTCCCTGAATTTTATGTTTGACACCCCTGGTCTAAGGCAAAAAAAGGTCTTTCTTAACTCTAATATTTGATGTTTTTCACTGGAGATGTCAACAATTAAACCTGAGATCTTCTACACGCAAAACATGTTTGCTTGGACCCTATGGAAAATGTCTAACAGAAGCAATTTCAGTCAGTGAATTGGGACTTCATTACTCCCCCCCCCCCCAATTGCAGCCCAAAATGTTGGTGAGTTATGGTGATCTTGGAGAGGGCAGGAAACCATCCATCCCCTAGAACAACATGAGTGTTGGTGATCTGCCACAAGAGGAAGAAATTCACAAAAATCTCATCCTTTCCTTTTATAATAATATCCTTCCCCATACCATTAGCAGAAATTTTCCTATGTGATGAACACAGTGAGTCTACTAATACTTTGCTGCAGAAAAATTAATGATTAAGAATTGACCGAATGAATTCTGAGAATAGATGTTGGACTCAACCGCTATATGGGGGGGGGGGGGGGGAAACCATGCCAAAGTGAACACCTGTTATTTTTAAATCTATCCTCTGCACAAATATTGTTTGTGTTCCCCTTTCCATATGTTAAGCTGTGAAGGGACATGCCAGGGAAGGCATTTAAAAAGCAGAGACGCTGGTTATGTGTATTATTTTTCCCTCACCCCTGGTAACAGAGCCTATTCTGTCTTCTCATTACAATCTGGCATTACACACACACTCATTCACAAGTCAACTAGTTATGTCAGGGCCTTGGTAGATAGTTCCTTTCAGATCTTTATTTCCATCCAGGCGTTCTCAAGTTAATTTCCCCATTTCTTCCCCCCAAAGAAAGATGGACTCACTTGGTTTATGCCACCTCCAACTGTGTCTCCTGCACCCTGGCCCAAAATGCATTCTACACCAGTTCTAGGGTTCCCAAAACCAACTTAGCAAATGCCCAGAGATTTGTGTGGGAGCACTGTCTAGAGATGGCAGAGTTTGGGGAGGATGTAACGTTACTTGCAGGTGATGCTCTCTAGGCTGCCTCTCCATAGAATTTACTATAGACTAGGGGAAATTCCTAGAACATTACTATGTGGAATACATTTTTCTTCTACTCCTCAGTTCCTAGGGGGTGGGGAAACTGGGAATGAGGATGGGTAAAAGACGTAACCAGTCCATGTATGCTGATTGCAACCTGGTTTAATTTAGGGATGCCCAGTTTATTTAAAGTGTTTGTAGCCCACCTCTCAACCAGGAAGAAAAAAAAACCTGGTTCAGGTGACTACTGATACAGCAACACCATTTTAAAACTTATTTTTAAAAATATTTTTCAGTGTTGAACTGGAGACAGGAGAGATGTCAGGAGTTGCCATTTGGTGTACCATCTGAAGCTACTAGAGTATGATTTCTTCTGTTCTTATAATCATCTTCCCTACATGTTTTAAGGCTGGCTGCTGCAGTTGCTATTACCAGCCCCATACTCTTCCTGAAGCTTAATGCATGTTCTCTACTATCTAGGGTTGCCAACAGGCCTGGGAAATTTGGAGATCTAGGGGCAAAGTTTATAAAGGGGGAAGAATTGAGGCAGGGATTCCACCCTCCAAAGCTGTGATATTCTCCAGACTCAACTAGAGAATTTGTAATCCTGGAGGAACCTTGGGTTCCACCTGGAGGTATGAAACCCTACTTCCTCTGCACTTTTTCTTCACGCATCTGTCACATTGTTGACTCTTTGGCCTACAGAGAGGCACTGTTACCCATTATGTGCAAATAGCTCTTAACTCTTGACAGGTCTTCCTTATTAGTGAAGTCTTGTCAGTGGAACTTTGTGGGGAGGAAATGGTTATCTCTTACCTCATTCTTATCCTGAATCTTGTGCGCACTAGGCCTTCGAAGTTAATGAATATTATGCCATACTGTGATGGCTGAGCATGGTCGCTGCCCAAAGAGGTTTTATAATTTTCTTTAATGGGCAGCACTAGCCCTTAAGCAGCTCTAAGGGCCACCACTTAAAACCTACAGTAATATTGAAAACCCATTTTTAAATTCAATCAGGTAGATGTTCTTAAGAGTTCTAATTTTTTTTTACAACTTTCAGTTTATAATTGCTTCTCTAAAGTAGTGCTGGGACACTTTCACCCCATCATTTTGCATTGTCCAAGTTTCCTGATGCCTCCCATTTAAAACATACACACACACACATTTTGGCATATTAACAGTGCAATTCAAAGCAGTTACACTTTTCAAAGTCTATTGAGGTCAATAGAAGGGGTGTACCTCTGTTTAGGACTGCACTGGGAAGATACAAAGAGAGCACAAGAAAAAAAATAGAAGGAAATTATGTGTGTTGTTTTCTAAGTTATTTAACTAGTGGATGATTTGATTCTTTGTTTTATTCAGTCTGAACCTCGAGATGCAGATCAGTTGTGATGTTAATAACAAAAGCTCCTGACCTTTATTCTAATTGCTTAGGACAGGATTGAGTGACTAATTAGTTCGGTTACATTCCATATAAAGATGGCTTTAAACCAGTGAGTCAGATTCCTACACCTCAACAGGTTTGCAGCAATTAAGGAAGATAATGATAATTAGCATTTATAAAGCTCATTAACAGTGTTCATAATCTCAAGTGTATGACATTATCACTGTAATCCATACAATGGCCAAGTATCTAATTTACAAAACTACTTAGATCCACTTTATTAGGAAAAGGGCTGAAGTGACGAAGCTTTCTGTTCATGGATAAGAGATTATTTGAACCAGGGACTTCTTGCTCCCAAGTACAGGAAGCTGCCTTAAAAACATAAGTACATAGGAGAAGCCATGCTGGATCAGGCCAATGGCCCATCCAGTCTAACACTCTGTGTCACACAGTGGTCAAAAAAAACCCCAAGTGCCATCAATAGGTCCACCAGTGGGGCTAGAAGCCCCACTCAAGCACGAGAATACAGAGCATCACTGCCCCAGACAGAGAGTTTCAACAATAAACTGTAGCTAATAGCCACTGATGGGCCTCTGCTCCATTTCCAATCCCCTCTTGAAGTTGTCTATGCTTGTAGACACCACCACCTCCTGTGGCAGTGAATTCCACATGTTAATCACCCTTTAGGTGAAGAAGTACTTCCTTTTATCACTTCTAACCCGACTGCTCAGCAATTTCATTGAATGCCCAAGTGTTCTTGTATTGTGAGACAGGGAGAAATGTACTTCTTACCTTACCTTACTGGGACCTTACCTTACCTACCTTACACTGAGCCAGGGTGTTTGTTTTTTATATATATAAAACATGAGAGTATTCCATTATTCAACCAGAAAACTGAATTCACAGAAGTCAAACATTAAACTTTAAAAGCAGAAACTAATCTGCAGAGAGGGGAAGCAAGAATAATAATCAATAAACAAACTACAATAAAGAGCAGGAGCGAAAAACAAAAACAGCCCAGAACTCTTCTAGGAGTCTTCACCAGGTGCCCAAAAGTCAGCACTAGGTGAACATCCAAGGAGAAGGTACTAAAAAACTGGACTGCCACAACCTATAATGATCATTTGTCCATCTACTCTATATGCTGGCAACAGCTTTCCAGGGTCTCAGGGTCTCTCCAATAGTTGCTACTTGAGATCATTTATTCTGCCACTAGCCATAGCTTCTCCCTTACATTTGCCTGCCACTACACTATAGTTGCTAGCCTCCAGATAGGGCCAGAATTATAACTGATCTCCAGATGACAAGAGGAGAGGAGAGATTGGATTTAAACCCTCCCTTCACTTGGAGTCTCAGAGTGCTTTACAATCTCCTTTCCTTTCCTTTCCTTTCCTTTCCTTTCCTTTCCTTTCCTTTCCTTTCCTTTCCTTTCCTTTCCTTTCCTTTCCTTTCCCTTTCCCACCTTATGAGGTAGGTGGGGCTTAGGATTTTACTGGTGATAGAAAGAAAGATCTTTGAGAAAAGACCTCTTCCCTCATTTAACTGCAGCTCCAAAGGAATCTGATTTTCCATGTCTGCTGAAATATATATTAGCAGCTCTGTTTTTTTAAAGTGAAGAATTGAGGTAAGGGGAAGTTATCTCTGTCTCCAGAGCTGCAAACTTCCAGGTGGCACCTAGAGATCTCCTAGAATTACAACTCATCACCAGACTACACAGATCAGTTTCCCTGGAGAAATGCCTTTGTTGGAGGATGGACTTCATGGCATTATATCCTGCTGAGGTCTGTCCCCTCCCCAAAGCCTGCTGTTCCCAGTCTCCACTCCTAAAATCTCCTGGAATTTCACAACCTGCAGTTAGCAGCTATACCTGTCTGCCCCCCCCCCATCCATTTTGCCTTACTGTCCAAGGATGTAGTTTTTTGAAGCATTTGGGCGGGGGGGGGGAGGCTGTGGCTTGATGGAAGAGCTTCTGCTTTGCATGCAGAAGGTCCCAGGTCCAGTCCCCGGCATCTCCAGTTATAATGCCTGACAGGAGGTGATGTGAAAGACCCCAGCCCGAGACCCTGGAGAGCCACTACTGGTCTTAGTAGTCAGTACTGACTTTGACAGACCATTGGTCTGATTCAGTATAAGGCAGCTTCATGTGTGTAGTTCCAGTCCCATGCACATGAGAACTTTTGCAAACTGAAAAGTTCTTCTGTTTGAGGTTGTGCAGGGGGATCCTTTGGGTGAGGGACATGGGCCTGGAGAAATGTTTTTGATTGTCTGGAAGTAAAATAAATTACTCATGGGAATCCTGACGTCATCAACACCAATGGCAACATCAACTGAACACAGCAGTGGCTCCTCACAATGATATTAAGGCATCCAAACAAAATGAATGAAACCAGGCAGACTCTGGGTTTGTCCAGCCTCACACTCCTAAAACAAACCAATATGTTTGTGGCCAGCCTTCTCCACCACCACCCCACCCTAGAGATGTAATCTATCACTTCCTAGTCAGATTTCTTCCCTGCTTTCTGGTCTCTTACCTTCTTTGTTTTATTTTTTTACTTTGACATTTTCCAAATAGTTCCTAAAGGCACTGCTGTCATGCCCTCATGCTCTGCCAGTTCCAAAGTTCAAAGCTTATGTCTGCAAGGTCATTTTGCTTCCTGCATCAAATAACATCTGCCAGCCTGTCACAATCCTGACATTTGTTCTCTTGAGCAAAATTGGGAAAGAAGCAAAAATTCTGATGAGGCTCAGTAGCAGAATTGACTGCTGGACCCTGGGGCAGGACAGAGGAACTGAACACTGCTAATCCTTGTTTCATTACTCCTGTAAATTCCACCACCTGGACCATATCTCTTGCTGCCAAGCCTGAACAGTTTTTCCTTTGCACTCTGGGGTAAAAACTAATTAGTAACATACATTCGGCAAGGTAGCAAGTGGCTTAACCTTTTAGTAAGGTACATGACAGTTATATTGCTTTTAAATGCTGAAATCCAGAGATACTGGAAGAAAATTGCAGGGATAATTCCTCACAACAAATAAGAGTTGTTTGCTAAGCAATCTTGGCTTGTCTAATTATGCATGTGACAAAAAGCTCTTAATAATACTTAATGTTCACATAGCACTTTGACATGGCCAAAGCATTTCACATACATTATGCTGTAATCCTTACAACCCCTGTGTAAAGTATGTCAGATTGGGTTGGCTCCAATAGAAAATTCCATCTGATGTCAGGGAACATGTTGCCAACTCCAGCTTGGGAGCTTCCTGAAGGTTTGTAGGCAGTGTCCAGGGAGGGGGTGTTTGGGAAGTTGAGGGACCACAGCAGGGATGTAATATCATACAGCCTGCCAGGGCTTTTTTTGTAGAAAAAAAGCCAGCAGGAACTTATTTGCATATTAGGCCACACCCCCTAACTTCACCATTGGTTTACACAGGGCTTCTTTTGTAGAAAAGGCCCAGTAGGAACTCATTTGCAGATTAGGCCATACCCCCTGGTGCCAAGCCAGCCGGAACTGCGTTCCTGTGAGTTCCTGCTCAAAAAAAGCCCTGCAGCCTGCCCTCCCATTTCCTTTTAGAAGAAGAAGAACTGTAGATTTATACCCCACCCTTCTCTCTGAATCAGAGACTCAGAGTGGCTTACAATCTCCCATATCTTCTCCCCCCACAACAGACACCCTGTGAGGTGGGTGGGGCTGAGAGGGCTCTCACAGCAGCTGCCCTTTCAAGGACAATTTCTGCCAGAGCTATGGCTAACCCAAGGCCATTCCAGCAGGCGCAGATGGAGAAGTGGGGAATCAAACACGGTTCTCCTAGATAAGAGTCCGCACACTTAACCACTACACCAAACTGACTCTCAGTTAGGGAACTGATTGCTGTAGTCTGTAAATCAGTTGTAATTCCAGGAGAAATCTAGGACTCACTTGGAGGGTGGGAATCCCTGTATATTTGCTAGTGATTGAAAGTAGGTACATATATGATAAAGTGAATCTCTGCCTGCATCATTTATTTATTTAGGGAATGGATATGTTGTCTTTCCAGAGGCCTACTCAGTGCAGCTCACAAGTAAAAACAACACCATGAAATTTATAAAAATAGCAACATAAGTTATCAGCATTAAAAACAGGCCTGGAGCATAAAAATATCATAAAACAAACATTGAGCAGCCTAAAACAGTACTCATAAAACACACTAGAAGCAGACCATGAAAAAATTAAATCAGATAAAAGCATCTTTAAAAGGATAAAATGCTGTAGATAACAAGTAATTTCACCAGTTTGGCTCAATCTGTTACAAACCTTCTAAGTTTTGCTTCCATTTTTACTTGCAAGGAAAAGAAGCAGTGATAACTGGTGTGCTTTTCAAATACATTTTATTGTGTTGTTAGTTCATGTACATTCTAGAAAAGTTACAGAACAGTCCTTATCTCCCTCTTGAGAGATGCTTCCCAGAAACACATTAATCTTTCTAAGAGTGATGTCAGTGCATGAGCTTCATACTTACGAAGCCCTCATTGATGTGAATTTAATACACAGTTGGATCATCTTCATAATGTTCATGTTGTTTTATTCAAAAACAATGAACTTGAAGAATTCACAAACATATGATTTAGCCTACTGGCTTAATGTGATGAAAAGTGAACAGGTCAAAATATTATAAAGGTAAAGGTAGTTCCCTGTGCAAGCACCAGTAATTTCCAACTCTGGGATGACGTCACATCAGGACGTTTTCACAGCATACTTTTTACGGGGTGGTTTGCCATTACCTTCCCCAGTCGTCTACACTTTACCCCCAGCAAGCTGGGTACTCATTTTACCAACCTTGGAAGGATGGAAGGCTGTGTCAACCTTGAGCCGGCTACCGGAACCCAGCTTCTGCCGGGATCGAACTCGTAGAGGTACTAATAGGGTTGACAGGCCCCCTCTGGCTACCAGCAGGTGATGGGAGGGTAGGATTACCAGAACCAGGTTCGGAAACTCCTGGATATTTGGAGAAGGAGCCTGGGGAGGACAGGGACTTATCTGAGGTACCATAGAGACCCCCCTACAAAGCATCCATTTTCTCCAGGGGAATCATTCTCTGTAGTCTGAAAATGAGCTGTAACTCCAAGGGATCCCCAGGTATCTCTAGATAGGCTGGTATCCCTAGATAGTAATCCTACAAGAGATGGTACTGGCCCTGAACATATAAAATACAGAAAATGGCCTTCTTGGAATTAGAATACTAGATGTTCTGTTTCACACCCTATGTGTTGTTTCTTGATAGATTTCTTGGTGCCATCAAAAATAGTGCCAGCAGAGAAATAACAGCGTGAAGCATCTGTGCCAGCTAGGTTATATCATAAAAGATTTGCAGCTGCGACATAGCTGATGTGGACTGGGCTAAACAGTGGCAGGGTCAACAGGGGAGAGGCCATTTGGCTTAAAGAGGGCTTTAAATCTATAAATTACTTCTTAATTTATCATTTGATAAGTTTTATTGGTTTGGGGTTTTTTTTAAAAAAATCACATCCCTATTTGACCAAAATGTGACACACTCACACATCCTAGAGCTCCAAATGTTGAGTCAAATATGAGTTGGGATTAGATGAAGGGGAGGGGGAAGTTAAATGATGAACAGCACCAGGGCTTTTTTTGTAGCAGGAACTCCCTTGCATATTAGGCCACACACCCTGATGTAGCCAATCCTCCTGGAGCTTGCAATAAGTCCTGTAATAAGAGCCATGTAAGCTCTTGGAGGATTGGCTACATAAGAGGGGTGTGGCCTAATATGCAAAGGAGTTCCTGCTACAAAAAAAGCCCTGAACAGTGCAATCCTAAGGCAAGGGGACACTATTGGCTCAGGGAGCTGACTATAACCAGAATTAGACCAGTGTAAGGGGCATTTATGCACAAGTGGTGCTGAACCATTCACTGAGCCATGTGAACCTTTGCGCCTGTGTAAAAGATGCCCCCTCCCCACTGACAGGTGGTCGGGGCTTCTGATGGGACCTGATCTCTTTAAGGGGGTGGTGTTGCAGGGACGGAGTGAGGCCCTTGTGGCCCACCCCTGCAAGTGATGGCCATTTGGCCATGGAATAACTTTTCCCTTAGAGAGGCAACCAGCGGCATCACTGTTGTGCTATGGCCAGCTGCTAGGGTTACCGATCCCCAGCTGGGGGCAGGGGGTTCCCCAATATGGAGGCCCTCCCCCCCACTACAGTGTCATCAGAAAGTGGGGCTGGAGGAAAATGTCTGCTGGGCACTCCATTATTCCCTATGGAGACCAATTCCCATAGGGTATAATGGATAATTTATCCACGGGTATCTGGGGCTCTGGGGAGGACTGTTTTTGAGGTAGAGGCAACAAATTTTCAGCATAGCATCCAGTGCCTCCTCCCAAAATACCCTCCAAGTGTCAAAAAGATTGAACTAATGGGTCCAATTCTATGAGCCCCCTATCCATTGTTTCCAGTGGAGAGAAGGCCTTTAAAAGGTGTGCGGTCCCTTTCAATGTGATGGCCAGAACTCCTTTTGGAGTTGAATTGTGCTTGTCACAACCTTGCTTCTGACTCCACCCCCAAAATCTCCTGGATCCACCCCCAAAGTCCCCAGGTATTTCTTGAATTGGACTTGGCAACCCTACCAGCTGCCATAGCACAGGAGCAACAGAGGATTGCTCTGCCTGATTCTGTCACTCTTTTGGGTGATTTATTTTTATACGCATGCCATCATTTTTTCATGTTTATTTTCACTAAGTGCCTCAAAAGCTGAAAGTGACCCAGGCCTCTCTAGATCTCTGAGAGGGCCTGGCTCATGAAGGAGATCCTTATCCCTTATCCTTTGAATTCCTTTTTGGTGTCTTTCTACAGAGCTACAGCCTTCTGTCTCTGATTTCACAGAGTTAATGATGCTCCCTCTTACTTTTCACCGCCCTAATGGCTGAAGGGTGAGAATCAGGGATTAGTTCACTGCAAAATACACCCAGGCACAAACAAACTTGAATGGAAAAAAAAACAGAGGGTAATCCTTGAGGAGCAGTGTTTAGGTTGTCGGTGTATCATCTTCAGATGTAGCATGTGATTATTCTGATGAAGTCGGCCTGGTTTAAATTCCTCTGTCCCTCATTCTGACTCATGTGGTCACCTCATGCATGCAAAGGAAGTAACATGTCTAGCATGTTAGTTGGGCACTGATGTTCAATTGTATCAATGCCTGTTTGATGGGGAACCCTCCCCCCTGTTAAACATAGAAATTGTTGGAAGTGAAGGACAATTCAACATATTTTTGCAGCAAGCACACTTGTATTGGGAAAGGAGCGTTAAACCTAGTAAACTAGTAAACCAAGCCTTCTGTCTGCTCTTCTTTCATCTGTTCTGCAGTTACTGGTCCTACTGGTACAATCTTTTTGAAACTTGGAGAGTATTTTGAGGAGAGGCACTGGATGCTATGCTGAAAATTTAGTGCCTCTACCTCAAAAACTGCCCCCTCCAGAGCCCCATATACCCATGGATCAATTCTCCATTATACCCTTTGGGATAATCAGATAATTGGCAACCAATAAATATATTCTTTCCTTTCTTAAGACAACATGCCTCATGTGGACCTTATCCTAAGGCAGCCTCCCATCTGCTTCTGCAAAGCAAGCTCAAGTTAACACAAACTATGTAAGTGCTTGCTTAGTGTTTGGTATGAAGCATCCATCTCAGCAGGGCTTTTTTTCCCAACAGGAACACAGTTCTGGCTGGCTTGGTGTCAAATGAGTTTCTGCTGGGCTTTTTCTACACAAAAAGCCCTGTGTAAAACAATGGTGATGTCGAGGTGTGTGGCCTAATATGCAAATGAGTCCCTGCTGGGCTTTTTCTACATAAAAAGCCCTGCACATCTTAGACATTACTTTGCTCCCATTGCTATTAGGCCTCTTGTAGGGATGGGCACAGACCCAAACCTGAGGCAAATTTTGGATCAAACTTTGGCCGGTTTGTGAACCTCAGACTGAGGTTTGGGGAAGGAGCCTTCCCCAAACACTCACCAAGCTTCTGCTCAGTTCAATTTGGGTGTTTGTCCCTCCCCAAACACATGCACCACTTCCAGGGGGCATCGGGCATCACCCCCAGCATGCCTGCATCATCCAGAAGGGACACAAGTGCATTGCCCAATGTGCTCAAGTCACTTCCAGGTAACATGGGAGCATAAGGGCAGTGCCTGATGCCAACCAGAAGTGGTGTGCATGCACTGAGTGAGGGCAGACACACTTGCATCACTTCTGAGTGATGCAGGCATGCTGGGGGTATTGCCTGATGCCACCCAGAAAAGACATGAGTGCATCACCAGGGGGACCCCAAACCAGTTCAGTTTGGGCAGGTTTTGCTTGGGCATTCAGTTCAGGGTTGCCCAGTTTGTGAGCCCCAAACTGGGTTTTCCTGGTTTATGCCCATCCCCAGCCACTTGACATAATTTTTCAAATGCATGAACTGGGATGTAAATGTTCCTCCTAACTTCCCCTAAGAAGATACACCTTCTTAGGGGAAGATACACCTTCCCCTAAGAAGATGTCAGGAGTTTGATGGGCCAGTGAAACCTAATCTAGGTAGAGAAAGTAAAATCCTCCACCATACATTTTTTTTAAAATTACATTTGTCTTGTAGTCTTCCTCCAGAGAGTCCAAAGTTATGGACATGGGCTTTCAAACTGCTCTGCTGATCAGTTGAATAGCTGAATAGTTTTATGGATGGAACTGTAACAGAGTATTCTCAAGCTTTACACAATTTCAATCCATGAACAGTTACAGAAATCTATGCTATCTTTCTTTATTTAGTCATTGACAAAATGTCCAGATCTACTGACCTGGAAGCAGTAGAGCTACCGATCAATTAGAAGACTGAGGAAGGTTTCAGCCGAGGCCTACGAGGACCTGTGAGCACCAAAGAAAACAAAATGAAAATCTTGTCCACATCTTCTAGGCTTGCCAATTGGTTGAGGTTTCTCCCCTCAAAATCTCCTGGTTCATGTCCTACTTGACTGGCAAAGAGTTGCAACTCATTGATTCCAAGCTCTGTCAATGGTATCTCCACTTAACAAGCATCTCAAACAGCAAATACTGGGAAATAACTTTCTCTACCTGAAAGTCTTTCTGGCAATGGCCAGAGGATGGTGAGGGACTTACCAGGAGAGGACTGAGGTGCAGGCTACATCACTGTAGATGTTGCAGCATCACTGTTGGTATGTACCAGAAATGACATCATCTAGCTGAGACATCCCAGCAATATTCCGGCATTTGGGCAAAACTTCTAAGGTAAAAAAGGCTTAGACCATAGGGTTTTTCCCAAATACCAAACTGTCACCTGGACATTGCCGATGTGAGGATGTGTACCAGAAGTGATGCCTCCACATTACCAATGATGTAGCCCAGGCCTTCCTCGTGTTCCTAGTAAGTCCCCCTGCTGGACAACTGATTGGTGGAGGGATAGGGCCCAAGGGTGGAGGATCCCCCTTCTCCAGAAATGGGCTGGCAAACCTAGAAGAGTTGCTGGCATTCAGAACAGAGGATACTGAGCTAAAACCAGGAGCAGTTTTAGTATTTCTGGGCTAATATCTAGGACGGGGCCTCAGAATTACTGCCACCCCACTACCAGTATGGTATAGTGGTTAAAAGCGGTAGACTCTAATCTGGAGAAGCATGTTTGATTCCACACTCCTCAAAATGATGCTGTCTGGGTGACCTTGGGCCAATCACAATTCTCTCAGGACTCTCAGTCCCAACTACCTCACAAGGTGCCTGTTCTGAGAAGAGGAAGGGAAGGTGATTGTAAGCCACTTTGAGACTCCTTAGGGTTGAGAAAAATGGGATTTAAAAACCAACTCTGCTTCTTTTTCTTCTACAGCCCCACCCAGTGGGCTCAAAACAAGGGATGGTCCTTGCCTTATGCAATGTGTATGGAAGCTGCCACTGAAGCCAGCTGCCTGAGCCCCAATTGTGGTAGCTGTAAGTGACAGCAGGAGCTTGTTCTTATTCTTCCCTCCCTTCCCTTAAGGGTAGGAGTGGGTGGTTGATGCCCCTCCCAGTGTGGGGCCCAGAGCAGCTGCCCTTGCCCTTATTGCCCATTGGCTAAGGCCTCCCCAACTAAAAAGACAACCCCCAAACTTTTTGATCCTGTGGATACTTTTGGAATTCTGACACATGGGAGTGGGCTATCAAAGCAGGTAGAATCAACAACAAAATGGCTGCTATAGGAGATAGAGCCCAGCACAAAAGGCCAGGGAATTAGGTTATGCATAAGTCTAATAGTAGCATCAACATTTCAGGCAGATGCTCTGATTAACAGGATGCCTTTTTAAATGAACACATTATTGTAAAATATTTTCTTTCATGCAGAGTTTACCTTCAATCACACAGTTAATATCCCTGTGCTGTGGTGGCAGCTGCTGCCAAAGAAGTTTTTAAGATCTGACCAGCCAATCAGATATTCAGTAGTTAGTCAAAAGTCCTGTTTGATAAAAGCTCCATATGGCCTTGCCCACTTTCTAAAACAATTGGCAGGTACCAGCGAAGTTGCTAGTGGGCGTCATTGGGCCCACAGACACCTGTTGGGGACCCCTGCTTTAAGCTGAGCTTGCTATATTCTTTGAGTTTCCCAAATCATACACAGACATTTTCTGTAAACAATACCAAGAGATCTTTGCTGGTACTGCATTTTCTTTATCTTGCTTCAGAAAAATTGTAACTCACCATTCAAGTCTGAGTGCTCCAAGCTTTTTACCCTATAGAATTAAAATCCATCAATTATTTTAAATTAAACAGATTCTCAAATGTTGTCATGAAGAGGTCCACTAAAGAAGACGATCATTTTTTTATCCCTTCAGATGCAACAGCAGCAAAATCTAAGACAGGAATCTGAAGTGCCCATTCTTGCTCTCAGCTTGTGACCATATCCTTCCATTTGGGTACAAAGAGCTAATGTATGCTTTATGGTGCCTGGGGGAAGGAATTCAGGGAATCCAGAAAATTCTGCAAATAGATGACATATTCATCTCTCATAAGCAGTATCTCATGGAACAAAGCATAAAGTCCATGTGCTATGTCATGAGTGGAAAAGACCAGGTAGTTGGGTACCAAGCTTGAAATTCCCTGATCTTGATAGTCCAGGCTAGCCTGATCTCATCAGATCTCATAAACTAAACAGGGTCAGTCCTGGTTAGTACACGGATGGGACACCAGCAAGGAAGTCCAGGGTCACAGTGCAAAAGACAGGCAGCAGCAAACCACCTCTGAACATCTCTTGCCTTGAACCTTATGGGGTCACCATAAGTCAGCTGTGACTTGATGGCACTTTCCACCACCAGCATGAAATGAGTCTTGACATCCCCATATCTTCTCTTGCAGCTGGCTGCGTCTGTCATTCAAGAATCTAAAGACATGTCAGCAATTAGGTTGTTAACATTTATCATAATCATATGCTTAATATCTCTAGAAATCAGTATTCCAAGATAAGTAATGACTTTTGAGCACCACCAAAAATGTCTGTGAACAAATTCTCTTGTAACAATTGGCTTCCTCTCCTTCAGTCAAGAATATCCCATTCCCCTACTATTTCCCCCACTAATCCTATTTTTTCCTGTTATCCAATTATAGAAGTTATACACTTTCTAGTCTCCATTGCTATCTGACAATTATGCACATCCAGGCAGTTTCACTATGTCCATTATAAATTTTCTTTTATGGTACAATTCACAACAAAACACTTATCATTGTCAACCATTTTAATTGCTTTTTTCCCATGATTTTGAAGGCTGAGAGTTATAGTCTGACCTTCCTCTCAGCACAGAATATGCAAGTATTCTAAAAGCAAATTTGAACAAAAAGTGCATAGTGCTAAGAAACGAATGTAAAGGCAAAACAAGTTTCCACTGGCCAACACAATGTTCCATTGATTCACAAAGGTAGGATGAGGAGGAGTTATAACATTTTGAAGGTCGTTGCTGAAGATTAAAGGAACAGACCCTCAAATGCACAGCTGGAAAGTGTATTTTGCATAAACTAGCTAAAATACTTCATTTTAACCTAAGTATGCTTTCACACTAGCTGTTTCATCTGGAATTGACATGATTCGTTCATTCAGCTTTAACAGATAATATAGATTATATAATTCATTATCTACTCTAGTAATGTGTTTCCCCCCCTGTGGTTCTTCTGTCTTTACTCATACCTAATTTGCAGCATTGTAAAAAATACTATCAGAGTGCTAGGTTATCTTCTGTTACCTTCTGTTCCCTCCTGAACCAGCATAATGTTCACAAATGAATTCTCAATTATGAGTTATGGGGATGGGAAGGAATAATTACTGCTTTCTCACTTTGTAGGAGTAGTCACTGTTTTTAAATCATAAATTCATAACAGTAATATAACAATAATTAAAAATAAAACAAGCAGACAGTGGGTTTTTCCTACAATATGAATAGGGCTATTTAATTTCTTTCCCTGCCATACAAGGACTGATAAACGTCAGCCCTAGACTTAGCAGGGGCTGCAATAATGGCTGTGGGGCTGAGAGCAAGTCAGGTGGAACTCCTCATCAGTTCTGGGCTTGGAGTGGGGAGCCTGGGGGGGGGGCGAGTTCCAGCAGCTGGCCCATGTCAGTCAATCAATGTCTGGTGGGCATGTTGGGAGGTGAAGAACTCCAGGTAGACTTAGAATCCAGGAGTTTACTTCAGGTCTGCCCCTTCCTTATTTATTCCAGTGGCTGCTGGGGCCTTGCAGAACTGATATAGCCAGGAGGCCTGGTAGAGATGATGGGGCTGGGAAGTGACATTAAGAATCACTGTTTGATAAACACAGATTTGTTTCTTGATGTGTAGGGATTAATCCCATTGCGACAGTAGGGCAAATGAGATAACTAAGCTGTGGAGAGTAGAACCCTGCAAGCCACTTGAAGAGAATCAAACTTGGCTAGACCTTTACTAAACCTTAGCCACCACCTACTTCAGTGTAGGGCAGGTCATGAAAACTGTATGGGGTGCATAATATATAGGGAGTTATATAAATTTAAGTGCCATCAAGTCGCAACTGACTTATGGCGACCCCAGCAAGGGGCTTTCAAGACAAGTGAGAAGTAGAGGTGGGTTGCCATTGCCTTCCTCTGCAGAGTCTTCCTTCTGCCCTCTAAATACAATCCTGCTTAGCTTCCAAGGTCTGATGAGATTGGGCTATACTGTACCATTCCACTTCCTGTGCATATAGTTAGACAACTGCAAAAGAAAAGCATGCACTGTATGATTAAGGATTTTGAAGAAACATATTAGTCATTGACTAACTCTTTTTTGCTTCTTGGTGTCAGAGGAACGTGTCAAGAATTTGACAAAATGTTACTGTGTGGGGAGAAAGTGGGGAGGGCTGCTTCTCAGCTGAGTGCTTTTGATTAACAGGGTGGGTGCAAATATACTGAAGGATGACTACTCTCCCTGGTGAATTCCCCCCTAAGAATTCCATACGCTACTTTCTCTTGACTTACAACCTCATCAGGCAAATGCAGCCTACATCAAGAGACTCAGTACTTGGAACCCATTTAGCCACACAACAAATGGAAGGGAACGAAGGGTATTGTCTAGTTTATTTCTCCAAGATGGAACAGAACTATCTTGGGATATGGCACTAAATTTAGGGTAAGATTAGTAAGTAATAATTCACCAAGTTGCCAAGAAAGGTGTCAGGAAATGACACTGCTGTTTAGGTCAGAAGACTGAAGTCGTTTGCTACTAATACTCAAGGCCATACGCTGTATTCATTTGTTCAATTCATTCTGGCATCAGTTGCTAGCATACTTCCAATGTGGTGAGTGCCTCCTGTATAGAAGTTCCTGTGTTTATGACTGGGTCTTTTTACAAGCCCATAAAAGTGGGGTGCCACACCAGGCCTTAAGAGGACTCTTGTCATATGTGTGAGTGCATCTTTAAGAATTTTGGAACAGTCCACTTCTTGTCCTTCCTGAATCCCTCTATATAGATTTTTATTATGTGTATGTGTGTTAAGTGTCATCAAGTTGCTTCCAATTTATGGCAGACCCTATGCATTAATGACTTGCAAAAGAAAATATTCCACCAACAGCAAAACAATAAACCACCCATTTATGCCCTACAGCTTTGTACATAGGCTTCCTTGTGTTCAATTTTCTAGAGATTTATCAACCAAGACCATTTTTAGTAGTTAGTAATTATTTAGAACTAACTCTTAAAATGTTCCAAGATTATGGTTTTATTTATTTTTCAGAATTACATACATCTCTCCCCATTGTCAGCCTACATGTAATATTTCTACCAGGCCTCCCCATTATGATGGAAAAGGAACTCCCTTTTGTACAGAAATAAACCCATGCAAATGTCATAGGAGGCAATTTTGGTTGTATGGCTTTTTAAAGAAATGGGTCTGCTTCATCTTTCAATGTGGATTTATTTCCAGATCTAAATATGGACAGATAGTCATTGTTCTGCATGCTTGCTGGCTTTCAAAACCATTAGAGGTGGTCTAATATATTCATGTCACTTTTCATGTCACTCCAAATTTATGGCAGTATCTTTAGCATGCTCTTTGTGAATGTGTATGTTCAATAATCCAGAATACTAATGCTTTGTTCCAAGAAAGGGAACAGGAAATTCTTTTCTTCTTCCTTTCTAAACATAAAGTTACTGTTTACATTCCATTTAAATGACTGGGAGGTTAGAGCCTTTACCATTCAATTTGGTTTTTGTCTTCTTAATGCCAGTATAGTTATTTTTGCAACTGGGTTTTCTTTATTATAATTGGAATAGAAAATTATAATATATAGAACATGGAGCTGAGAAATACAAATAACATAAAACAGAAACTGGACAGATTATTATTTGTCAAAATAGCATGTTCGTAAAAACAAATGGAATATTTTTAGTACATAATTTAGAACCATCAACTTCCTTAGATTCAAAACAAAATAAAAAACAGCAATATCAAATGTTTACAGAGTGCATATAGAAACAGACTAGGCTGTATGTGCAGAATTTAGTACAATGGGGGAAATAACATCTCTCCAGCTGCAGGTCATTTCATTTCTGGAAAACGGAGCCCCTCCTCTCCTGCCACCATTTTCCAGATCCAGACTGGGTCAGAGGTTCTTGGGGGAGTAAGTTCCCTGAAGCCACCTTGTGGCTGTAATGAAAGTGATACATTAGGGTAGGGGTGCCAACCATTCCCCATAATTACAGCTCATCTCTAGAGAGCCAGTTTGGTGTTGTGGTTAAGTGTGTGGGAAAACCGGGTTTGATTCCCCACTACTTCAGTTGCAGCTGCTGAAATGGCCTTGGGTCAGCCATAGCTCTCCCGAGTTGTCCTTGAAAGGGCAGCTGCTGGGAGAGCTTTCTCAGCTCCACCTACCTCACAGGGTGTCTGTTGTGGGGGAGGAAGATAAAGGAGATTGTGAGCCACTCTGAGACTCTGAGATTTGGAGTGGAGGGTGGGATATAAATCCAATATCTTCTTCTTCTTCATCTCCAAACTAGAGATCAGTTCCCCTGGAGAAAATGGGTGTTTTGGAGGGTGAAATCTGTGGCATTGTACCCCACTGAGGTTTCTATCCTCCCCAGGCTACATCGTCAAATATCTAGGAGTTTCCCAACCTGAATCTAGCAACCATACCCGCAATCCCCCACCAATGGCCAGGAGGAATCTGGCAACCATCAAGGCAACCCAACCTGACTCATTTTAAAAAAGTGTAATGTAGTCTGAGGCATAGCTTTGTCTAATCTCTTTAGCTCTTTTCTGGGGCTGAAGGGCAGAGAAGTGAAGGTGAATCAAGCAGCAAAGTGCTGTTTGGGTGGCAAGCACCGTCCCTAGCCAACACAGGTTCATTGTAATGTACAGGCACACAAGTGTATGGATGTAAGGCTCTCTCCATACAGTTGGGCTCTCTTGATGATTGATTGAGGTAAGGTTGCCAACTCAAGGTTTGGAAAGACCTGAAGATCTGAGGGTGGGGTTTAGGGAGAGGAGGAAACTTAGTAGGATACCATGCATGATGCAGTTCACCTTCCAAAGCAGCTGTTTCTCCAGAAGTGGAATAAATGCTTTAAATAAATAATAAGCAAATAGGTGATTTATGGACTCTGGAGATCAGTTGTGATTCTGGGAGCCCCCACCAGGAGTCTGGCAACCCTAGAGTGAGGAGAGCCGCTTGTTTCCACATGTGTATACATGTAACATCTTAAAGTACATTTGAATGAATGTACATAGGTTGGAGGTAAAGCTTGCCACCACAATCCTGCTGCCACCTCACATGCACATTTGAATGTGAGGACTCTTACCTTCTGCCATCTCTGAGTCAGCCTCCAGTTCTCCCTTTCCATATTCTTCCCAAGACTAGCTTCCTTGTTCCATAACACACCATCCCAATAGCTGTTGTTTGATTAACAGCAAAGGGCTAGAGTCAGAAGAGTCTCTTTTCCTCCCTACCCCTATCAGCAATCTTCATTGCCTGAGTGTAATTTTCAGCCTTCAGGCAAAGAAATCCTGTTTTGTTGGGGAGTCACTAGTCTTGGAGTATGCACATCCACCTCCCCACATAGCCAGGGCTTATTTATTTTATTTTTTGGAGCAAGGGAATTCCATGGGGAATAGGCAAATAAGACTGGGACAAATGTCTTCACTCTCTTCAGTCTTCATGCATTTGAGCATTTTAGACTAGCCTGATGAATGCATCTTGGTGCATTCACAGGGCCAACCCTAGACTGTCTGGCACCCTAGGCAAGGCTAACTTCTGGTCTCCCCCCCCCCCCTCATACTGATAACATCACTTGAGTCACGTGTGGGGTGTCTAACTCAGTGCCCCAGAAGGCCCATGCCCTAGGCAATTGCCTGGTTTACCTAGTGGCAGGACCAGCTCTGTGTATTCAGCCCTGGATAATGGGACAAGTCCCTACAATTGTTTCAAGGCCACATATACAATGGGAATTACCTCACATATAACCCCTTTGGTCCTGGACTTGCTACTGTTTCCAGTTGCATCCACATGCACAGTGTGGCCCAGCCTGGGCTTTAGTGGGGCCTATGATCCAAGAGGGCCTAACTAGGGTTGCTAAGTCCAATTAAAGAAATATCTGGGGACTTTGGGGGTGGAGCCAGGAGACATTAGGGGTGGAGCCAAGATCAAGGCTGTGATAAGCATAATTGAACTCCAAAGGGAGTTCTGGCCATCACATTTAAAGGGACGGCACACCTTTTCAATGCCTTCCTTCCATAGGAAATAATGAAGGATAGGGGTACCTTCTTTTGGGACTCATAAAATTGGACCCCCTGGTCCAATCGTTTTGAAACTTGGGGGATATTTTGGGGAGAGGCACTAGATGCTGTACTGAAAATTTGGTGCCTCTACCTAAAAAAACAGCCCCCCAAAATCCCCAGATCCCCACGGATCAATTCTCCATTATTTTCTATGGGAATAAATCTCCATAGGGAATAACAGAGTTCCCAGCAGACATTTCCCTCCCCCCGCTTTCTGATGACCCTGAAGCGGGGGGAGGGCCTCCAAACTGGGGGATCCCCTGCCCCCACCTGGGGATTGGCAACCCTAGGCATAACATAGACTGCAACCTGAGGTGGTCAACTTAGAGTTGCCAACTCCAGGTTGGGAAATTTCCAGAGATGTTGTAGGTACACCCTGGGGGTTAAATGTGGGGTTTGGGGAGGGATCATAGCAGGGTATAATGCCATACAGTTCAACCCCTCCAGTAGCCATTTTTCTCAGGGGTACTAATTTCTGCTGTCTGAAAATGTTGTAAGTCCAAGAGATCTCCCACTGGAGGTTGGCAACTCCACTTTCATTACCGATGACATTTTGTATATTGGAAGGAAAGGGGCTTGTGACAAATCTGTATCTCTGCTCAAGCTGGGGAATACCATCTTGCCACAGAATAGGGAAGTAGGGAATGTCAACTCCATTTTGGGAAATTACTATTGATTTTGAAGAAGGTTGAGTTTAGGGACGGGGAAGTACCACAATGGGGATGTAATGCTATCGAGTCCACCCTCTGAAGTTGCCACTGTTGTCTGGCAATCAGTTGTAATACAGAAGAACTCCAGGCCACACCTGAGGGTTGCCAACTCTAGGCTGGGAAATACTTGGAGACTTTGGGGGTGGAGCCACTCTCCAAAGCTGTTTTCTTCAGGGGAACCGATCTCTGTAACCTGGAGGTGAGTTCTAATTCCAGGAGACATCCAGGCGCTACCTGGAGGTTGTCAGCTGTAGCTGCGAGATACGACTAGATGTGTAAAAAAAAGAAAAAAGGAAGGAAGGAAATGTCCTCTTACTTTACCCTGAAACCATTTTTTACTTATTTCTAAGTAAATATGCTTAGAACTGGGTCTGATTCCAAGCCTTTGTGGGCCTGATTCCAAATTCAAGTTCACTACAAACACTGCCAGCTAGAATCAGGAGCCAGGAAAATGATATTTTAAGAGCTCCCACTGACTTTCAGTTTCTGGACTGATATGACAAGAGTGTGATAGATGACAAATACCAATGATAAATAACTAGAACTAATTTTACGCACTAAATTCGAGGTCTAACATTAACAGATGAGACCAGGTTAATATATTAAATTAGAAAGGTGCTATTCTGCCCACACGTTGGCAATGAATAAAGAGAGTCCTAACATTAAAAAGTTACTAATAATGTCGCTTTTCCCTTATGCAGAAAGATGGTTTCCCTGGTATCTTTAAATACACAGATACCATTTTTTTAAAAAAAATCTTGCTCTGAAACAGACCAAGTTCTAAGTCAGGAGATGCTACATTACTGTATTTATCCTTTAAAAAAGGACATGTATAATTATGCTTTTTGAGATTTAAATGCACAGTATAATGGGTAGGAGGAGAATATGTAAGTAATTGGGATATAGGCCTTAAACGCTTCTTGAACTGATAATGCAGAATTACTTTTGAGATATAATAAGAAGCAAGGAAGCATCTATAGAGAAAATAATTATTCTTTAAAGTATATTAGAGTTAAAGTGTGGGGAAACACAATATCTGTGGAAAAAAGAAGGAAAAAACATTTTCTCTTCTAGCTTCAGGTGTTTAAGTTTCAATTTTAACCTTCTTAGAACTGCAGGTATTTTTGTTCTTTGTGACTTATCCTGGCAGTTATAAAATAACAACAGTATAAACTGGAATGGAATAAAATATATGTGTTGCTGCTAACATTATGCATTACTCAGACATATTCATGCTTCAGTTTTTACAAATACAGTAAGAGTTTCCATTACCACAGGACTTTCGCGATGCAATCATCACCACCCTATACAAGAACAAAGGGGAAAAGTCAGACTGCTCCAACTACCGGGGGATAACCCTGCTCTCCATTGCAGGCAAAATCCTTGCCAGAATACTCCTGAACAGACTGGTGCCCGCCATTGCAGAAGAACTCCTCCCAGAGAGCCAGTGCGGCTTCAGAGCTAACAGGAGCACCACCGACATGGTATTTGTTCTCAGGCAGCTCCAAGAGAAATGCAGGGAACAGAACAAGGCTCTGTATGTGACTTTTGTCGACCTTACCAAAGCTTTCGATACCGTTAGCAGGAAAGGCCTGTGGCAAATCTTGGAACGTTTAGGATGTCCCCCAAGGTTCCTCAGCATGATCATCCAGCTACACGAAGACCAGCGAGGCCAAGTCAGACACTGCAACGACCTCTCGGAGACCTTCCCAATAGGCACAGGTGTAAAGCAAGGCTGCGTTCTCGCGCCAACTCTCTTTACGATCTTCTTTAGCATGATGCTTCAAAGAGCCGCAGTAGATCTAGATGATGACGATGGTGTCTACATCCGCTATCGCACCGATGGCAGCCTGTTCAACCTGAGGCGACTAAAGGCCCACTCCAAGACAATGGAAAAACTCATCTGAGAGCTACTGTTTGCTGATGATGCTGCACTCGTCTCCCACTCGGTATCAGCTCTGCAGCATATGACGTCCTGCTTTGCAGAGGCTGCCAAGCTATTCGGCCTAGAAGTTAGTCTGAAGAAGACAGAAGTTCTCCACCAGCCTGCACCCCAGGAAGATTATCACCCTCCCTGCATCACTGTGGGTGAATCAGTTCTGAAGACAGTACAGCAGTACAGCTATCATCTCCTCAGATGCTAAGATCGACAAGGAGATCGACAACAGGCTGGCAAAGGCAAACCGTGCCTTTGGCCGACTGCACAAAAGAGTGTGGAGCAACAAGCATCTGAAAAAAGGCACAAAGATCAATGTTTACAAAGCGGTTGTGATGACAACCCTCATCTACGGCTCCGAATCGTGGGTTTTATACCGTCATCACCTGCGACTCCTTGAGCGCTTTCATCAGCGCTGCCTTTGCACCATCCTCAACATCCACTGGAGTGACTTTGTGACCAACACTGAAGTTCTCAAGTGGGCAGAGGTTACCAGCATCGAGGCACTGCTGTTGAAGACGCAGCTGCGCTGGGCAGGGCATATTTCTAGGATGGAAAACCACCGCCTTCCCAAGATTGCCCTGTATGGCGAACTCTCCACCGGCCATCGAAATAGAGGGGCACCAAAGAAGAGGTACAAGGACTCCTTGAAGAAATCCCTTGGCACCTGTCGCATCAACCATCACCAGTGGTCTGACCTAGCCTCAGATCGCAAAGCATGGAGGCACACCGTCCACCAGGCTGTCTCTTCTTTTGAGAACGCACGCATAGCTGGTCTTGAGGACAAAAGGAGATTGAGGAAGAATCGCACTGCTACAGCACCAGCCCTAAATCAGACTTTTCCCTGCAGCCACTGTGGCCGGACCTGCCTGTCCCGCATTGGTCTTGTCAGCCACCAGCGAGCCTGCAGCAGACGTGGACTATTGCACCCTTCTTAAATCTTCATTCGCGAAGCCAAGCCGAGAGAGAGAAGAGTTTCCATGTATAGATGCAGGGTTGCCAGCTTCCAGGTAGAGCCTGGACACCTCAGAACTGCAACCCTTTCTCCATTCTATCCTAAGGACTCAATTTTATCCAATGAGCCCATAGGATAGGATGGAGAGATTGGTCTGCTGCTGTGGCCCAACCCCAGAGAAGCCTCTCAGAGACTTCAAGAGGTGCAGGGGGCAGGGAGGTCTTTTTCCTGCTTTTGCAAGCTAGGGTGCAAAATCCCTGTTGTGTGTGTGTGTGTGGGGGGGTGCCACATCCAATTCTGCACCCCTGGATTGCCGGCACCCTAATTCAAGTGGGTGGTCCAGCCCTGGGAGTATGTTTTAGAATGGTATAAATCATTCCTTATTGGATCAGATTCAGAAGGTTACTGTTAGAGACCAGTTCTCATCATTATGCTCTTTGGAGTTCCACAAGGAACCCATGCTGTTTAATCTTTAGAGATCAGTCGTGATTTGGATAATGGGTGTCTTCAGTATGCTATAGCTGCTGTGATTAAATGGCTGAGGGTGAACAAGTTGAAACTGAATCCTGATAACATGGAAGGGAAGCTGGTAAGAAAGACCAAGGTCTTGAAGGGTATTGTGCTTCCCTCATTTAAGGGGTTCAGCTGGCCCTTGATGACTTACTTAAGAAGTTACAGGTTATGCTGGATCCAAAATTCTTGCTAGAGAAGCAAATTAGTTCAGCTGCAAAAATGCTTTCTTCTAGCTTCAATTAACCAAAGATGTCTCCTTACCTCGACTTGGCTGATGTGGCCACAAGAATCCATGCCTCAGAAAACTACATTTTCAGAAAACAGAATTTTCATGCCTCAGAAAACAAACGGCTATATTTTTGTAATGCACTCTACGTGGGTCTGCCCATGAAGACTGCTTGGAATCATTAGCTGCTACAGACCACCACAGCTCAATTACTATTAAGAAATAGAATGAGTATGAAGATTACACCTATTCTGCAGTTACTCCATTGACTACCACCTTTTTTAGGTTCAGTTCAAAGTGGTGGTCATTACCTGTAAAGTCATCTGTCCTCTGGAGCCCACATGTCTGCAGAGCAGCCTCTCTTGATATGTCTGCTCTGACAACTTTGCCCATCTGAACACAGCCTTCTGAAGGTGCCACTGGGTGTCTTGGATATCTCTCCCCACCATTCCTTTCTTGTCATGGCAACTCTTTCAGTGGGAAGATTTTATACAACAAATATATAAATCTGTGGCCTTTCTCCTGCAGAGAAACTGGGAAAAGCAAAGGAACTTGGTGACTTTAGTATCTTGGGACAAGAACAATTTGTTTAATCTATTATTTTGCCAACTGCATCCTGTGTACTGTGTCCCAAAGGGAACTACTGAGAATGGAGCTGGTTCTACATTTATAACCCCCTATCTGCAAAGCATGATTTCTATCTCTTAGGCATATTGGAGTGTGACAAAGAGACAAGAAGTTGGGAGCTAGTAATTATAAACCGTGCAACTGATGTTTACCTGAATTACACAGCCCCCTCATGTACAAATAGCAGAGAGGCAGGGTGTACAGGTTTTAAATGAAGAAAAATTATTACTTGCCAGTTTGGGGCAGTGTGGAAATTGAAAACTAAAAGAGGGGAAGCAAAGAAGAGGCAAAACTAGCCTCTTGTCTTTCTAATCTCAAAAACTTAAGCCAGAACCTTGTCTTGGAAACTAACAGCACTAGAGCAACTGCTCTTCATTCATCTCTTGTTTTTTGTACAGAAGTGCTAAATTGATTTTAGACTGCGCTCTGAGCTAGATTCATTAACCAAAATGTGGGCATGCAGTAATTGAGTCTTGTACACAGAGATTCCCCAGATGGTTAAGGCAGAAGCCCTGACAGCTGCACACAGCAGCCACTCGGCAACAGGAGGTGACTATCTGATCATCCCTACTCCACGGATGCTTGTCTCATACAGATTTTTTGGAAATGAATGTCTAAGATACTTCACCATCTGGCCTGCCACTCTCCATTGTGAGATGAGACACCCTTTTCTGCTTTTCACCAAGAATTCAATTTTGCAGCATTAATTGCTAACCTAGCTTTTCCCACATATGTTGAAATAAGAAAAAAAGACAGAAGATCCCAATTGTGGGATATGGGCTAGTTCCGTCACTTGAGGGAAAAGACCTTGAAATTCACTTTTCTTCTGAAGAACCTATTAAAACAACCAGACTCTTTGTCTAGGTATCAAATAGGCTTAATAGTCCAGAATTTAGTGCTAAAGAAGCAGGTCCAGGAATATACATATAATGACAGGATTCTTTCCTCATCTCTCTTGTTGATTTTCAATGGCAGTGGCTTATAAAATGCATAGCAAAGGGTAAAAAGAAAATTGCAGGCATATCTACCCTGGAAACCAGCAGACCTGAGCTCTGATAAGGATTTGCTTATTTTTGTTATGAAAATAAAATCCGGAAAATGGAGTGTTCTGTTTCCGCTATCAAGGTAGAGGAATATTTGTGCATTGGGTATGCTGAGGTAGTGAAAAATAGTGCTGATTTTGCCTCAGTAGCCAAAATGGGCTGGGGATTGCCAAAGTCAGCAGGGATGCATAGCACAAGCAACAAATTGAGTTTGGATAGTGGTAAAAAAAATCCCATGTAATGTTTTTTTTGTTTTGTTTTTGGAGCCCTGTCTACAGGGGACCTTTCCTTTCCTTTCCTTAGGCACCATCTATTTTTTTTCAAAAAGCCTAAATTGAGAAGGAAGTGAGAGCTAGCAGGCCAACACCTGTGTAATCCATACACTTTAAAATAGCTTCCAATCAAGTTCTGTTGCCAAGTGATAGCCAGGCAAAGAACAAGAGTTTGGTGTGTTGTTACTGTGATTGTGGATCCATGGGTGATTGCATATTAATAACTACATGATGCCCATCCAGTTTCTATGGAACTGCTGGAGATGCCTTTTGATTTTGGTAGTGATGTTACCCAAATTGATATGCATGATGGGCCTGTATGTGCACAGTGTCTTCTACACGTGTAGGATCAGACTATGTCACCAGGATAATTATTTGGAGATCAAACATTCTGGTGTATATCTGGGTCCCAATTTGGCACAGTGCTCTGATTAGGGAAAAAATGAGCTAGAGAGAGAGAGAGAGAGAATCTTTATATATAATGACATGCAACAGAAAGCAATACCATAAAACAGCATAGAAATACAGTAATGCAGTCCTGGCAATGCTATCATTAGTCGTTGCTTGATTGTGCTGAATGGCCAATTGTAAGGGAAATAAAGGACCAGAAGAAAAACTTATACTGGCCTATACAGAAGAGAAGTGTCTATGGGGCTGTGATCCAGGACAAAAAAAGAAAAGCTGGTCCAGGATGAAGGGAAAATCCAAACTGAAACCAGCTAAGAAGGCATTGGGAAGGACAAGGTTGGGATCCACACTAGGATTAAGACCAAGAGTGTAGAACATTAAACCCATTTGATAGTGAGAGTTCTTTGGTGGGATTGAGTGACCGTGACTGGGAAATGGCTTCAGGTGTTCTCATAAAGGCTGGGAAATCAAAATTGTACTATTTTATTAACAGTGAAGAAAAAGAAATATGTAGGGAATGTATAATTATCATTTTATTACGTTATATTAATTATTAAAGACTCGTTTTCCTCTACACCAATTTGTTTCTTCATCTTCACCATTTTAGTAACAACAATATTTCAGTATCACATCCGGAAGCAAGATCTTGCTTTATTTTAACTAATGATTTTATCCAATGATAAACTACAATTCAAATAATGCATTTTAGATGAGGTGTGATATCATGGATGGACAAGAACGTTTGCAGTTTTGTGCGGAAGATGCAGCTCAGCCAAGGACATTGCACTGGTGAATGACTGTAGTTTGGCAGAGCTATTGGAACAGCGCATCATCATCAAATGGAACACAGGATCATCACACAAAGTTGTTTCATGCTGATTAAGCAGAGAGGCAGTGTTTTATTTCTTTACTGCCTTTATTGCTTTTCCATCAATAACTGAAACCATGCACAACCATAGGTTAAATTACAAATTAATCCAATAAATAATAATTATGATAATATAACCAGTTCATTTGCTACATATTTTTGGACATGGGAACAGCTGTATAGTTCATCCATATGGGACTTTTCAGTGTTCTACTATTATAATGCCTGGAAATTCTACTCATCCTAGAATCATAATTTGTCCCATTGGTCTGAAATTTGACAGAAATTTGACAGGGTCTGTCCTGCTCTTGTGGCACAGAAGTTAAGATGGCATCCTTAACAGACAATTTCCATGTTTTTGGAACATGAATGTATCTATCAATGTGTTGATTCTGATCCTAAACTGGAGCTTTTCTTGATTTTTTAAAAAATCTATATTTTACTGGCACTGAACCCTCTGCCACAAATTTGGCTAAGCTGATGTATAGGAAACTAATGCAACCATATCTGTAGGCTACTGTAACTGCATTTCACTGTAACGGGGGTCGGCCATCACATCTACCATGAAGATATTGGTGTGCCAGCAAAGAAAATTAAGAGGGGGAGATAAGCGTTGTACTTAATTGGACATGGTTGGAGCAAGCCAAATCCCAGTGACATTACAGCACTCAGGGAATTAACACAGGGATTCCATTTGGACTTGGCAGGTCTGGGTTAGGAATTTCATGTATAAGCAATGCCTGTTGCCCTCTCCTATATCACTAGCCTCTGCAGTGCTGCCAATGCCTTGGTTGCCTGGGTAGAAATCTGGCCCTGAGTGCCCAGCAAAATGGTCTGGTGTGCCACAGTCAGTATGGGCGTTTTCGCACTCACCTTCAGCCGACGCGACCCCCCCTCTTCACCGCGCAGGATCTGCGCGGATTTTGCACTAAACGCCGCGGAGCAGCCGGAAGAGCCGGAAAGTCCCGGTGCTTTTGCCGCGCAAACGGAAACTGCTTTTTGGCGGTTTTCGTTTGCGCCGCAAAAGCGCCGGGACTTTCCGGCTCTTCCGGCTGCTCTGCGGCGTTTAGTGCGAAATCCGCGCAGATCCTGCGCGGTGAAGAGGGGTGTCGCGCCGGCCGAAGGTGAGTGCGAAAACGCTCTATGTGTGCCAAGGATTGTTCACCCCTGAGCTATAGGACTGAAGCAGCAGGGTACCAACCTGAACAGCAAGACCCATATTGAATTTACCTAAAGTTTAACATGCACAGACATCCATGAAGGTATTCTGGATAGTTACCAAATAAAACCTCTTCAGACATATTCAGGATTGATTTATGATCATGCATATAACTAGATACAAATATTTTTCAATATATATAGGAAGTAAGCAGAGTTTCAATGAGCTAACTTGAAAGAGAAAGGGTACTTTGACTCAAAAGCTTACACCCCCAAAATCCTGTTAAATCTTCGAGGTCTTACTGGACTCAAGTCTGACTCTTGATATCTAACTTTGTAAGTTGGGGTTGATGTGTTCTAGTCTTCTTTTTTGAATAGTGAAGGGGCTGATCTAAGTCTACCTGGAAGCTCATAGTGACATGAAGGGGTTTTTTTAAAAAAAATAAAAGCCAGCAGGAACTCATTTGCATATTATGCCACACCCCCAACACCAAGCCAGCTGGAACTGCATTCCTGTGCGTTCCTGCTCAAAAAAGTCCTCTCACATGGATCTCCTTCCTCCATGGAACAGCTGCTAATTTCTACACATGCAGGGAGAAGAGAAAACCAGTGTATTGCTCTTTTCAACAGTCCTAAGCTCCAATTTTACATTCCAGGGGTTGATTAAACATTTCACCATTTTTGTACCTCTGCATCTAAGTGAGTGAGATTTTTAATTTATTAATAGTACTCTGGATATTGTATTTATATGTTACTGAAAAGGTATAATATTTAAACCATATTTCTTTTGCTTGGTTAAAAGAATTATTTTCACACTGTCGTTTAAATTCAAGGCATCTAAGATTGTTATACAGTATCAAATGTACTCAAGAGACAGTAATGGAATAATAAGCTAGGCATAATTGGCTTGTTGACAATGGATTCTTGCTTGCTGAAGCAACATTCAATAATGGCAATTTTGTTTCTTTGCAGCGTTCAGGTGGTTCTTTAGCTATTCCTTTGTGCGCATTATTCAGGGAACTGTATCTCTCCATGCACCCACAGGAAAAACCCTCTCTTTATCTACATATGAGGTAAGCACAGAAGGACAGAAAATAACCCCTACGTCCAAAAAAATCGAAGTATATCGTTCCAAGAGTGTGGGTCATGAACCAAATGCTGAGACTCCCCAACCACGTTTGCTGACACGAGCGTGAAGATTCATTTAGAGGTGCTTGAGATTTGTGACAACGAAGAAGCCATGGACACCGTCTCAATCATCAGTAATATCAGCCAATCCTCTACTCAAGTCCGGTCTCCATCCTTGCGTTATTCTCGGAAAGAAAACAGGTTTGTGTCCGTGATCTAGGAGAAACGGCTTCCTACTCCCTCTTCATACCATCAAACAATCCCGGCAGTGATATTAACATATCAAATCCCTGACACTGTGGAAGCTCACAGGCAGAACAGTAAAAAGCAACACATGGAGAAAGATGGTTATCAGGAAGAGATACAAGTGCTGAACAAAGCATACAGGAAATAGAGAAGAAGATGAGGGCAGCAACTTAGGAATGTTTATACGTCAGATCTGAGTAACATTGGTTGTTTTTCAGAGTCAATACAGTTCACTATTAATTTTTTGCTTTGATGATAAAATAATACTAAGGATATTGATGCAACAGTGGTAAACACTGGTGCATTATGGTACTACTGCAGATCAGAAGTGACAAGGTTACAATCCGAGAATCATATGGCAAAGCCCATTGAAGTCAATAGTGTTCTAAACAGACTGAAGGAAAAATTTTTAAAGCAGCTCCTTTGTAAAAGTGCAGGATGTGCCCCCTCCCCCCAAGTGAATACTTGTGGGGTGTTCTTTTGTTTACTTCGGCACTGAGCTATCTACTTATGAAAACATATGGGGCCAAATCATTTTCTGTTTGATTAAAAGGTTTTCTGTCTGATCAAAAGCTTTGGGGCTTACAGGCCTTTAAATTGATGAATGTGGAGGAAGGATTGTCTTTGGGCCCCCCAAAAGGCTATGCTGAAGAACATAGGAGCTATGTGTGGACAAAAACCATCCAGGCCAGGAGTTGCAATGAAGGGACTGGGAGATGTGGGTAAGACCTGGTGGAAAACCTGGTAGGACCCAACCCTTTAATTATTCTTATATATATATATATATATAATATATATATATATATATATATATATATAGTAAAATCTCAATTTCCACTGAGTTTTCTGCACCATGTCTACAGAAACTCCATGAAGGGTCTTGGATTTCCTTGCTTAGGAATGGCATCAAGCATACACATCAGAATTCACCCCAAAGAGAGGTGCTCCCTATTATTTTCAATGGGAGCCTCTTCAAATGCAGATGCTGTCATAAGGACATAAGAGAAGCCATGTTAGATCAGGCCAATGGCCCATCCAGTCCAACACTTGGGGCGTTTTCACACTGACCTTCAAGTAGTGCGACCACCCTCTTCACAACGGAGGATCTGCCCGGATTTCGCACAAGAAGCGCCGGCGCACCCAAAAGAGCCGGCTACTTCCGTCGCGAAACCCGCTCAAACGTTTTCCTGCTTCTTGGCGGTTTCCGTTTGAGCGGGTTTCGCGACGGAAGTAGCCGGCTCTTTTGGGTGCGCCGGCGCTTCTTGTGCGAAATCCGGGCAGATCCTCCGTTGTGAAGAGGGTGGTCGCGCTACTTGAAGGTCAGTGCGAAAACGCCCTCTGTGTCACACAGTGGCAAAAAAAATACACACACACACACACATATACACACTGTGGCTAATAACCACTGATGGACCTCTGCTCCATATTTTTATCTAACCCCCTCTTGAGGATGTGTCTTTGGAAGTACATCCCTAAGTTTAAATCTCTGCCAAGCTTGAGTTGACACATCCAGCCACTGATACCTTTTCCCCAGCAGAAAATAAATTGGACAGAATCAGACAAAAGGTGAGTTTGGGGGAATTGCTGCAGTAGCTGAATAACAGTCTGCATTGAAATCCAATCTGTCAGGCTACCACAGCAACCTAATTATTCTGTTCCAGATCATCTGTTGCAGCTCTGCCATTTACACACAGCTTTCATCATGCAGAGTGTAGGAAACAGTGCTAAAACATTAGAATAAGTATCTTCATTTTACAATGTTAATAAACATCATTCAAATGTAATTTGCCATCACTTTTTAACTTGGATCTCATTGAAATCCCCACAGACAGAAAGCCACCCATCAGGAGAGTGTCACTTCTCTGCTTCTCCTTCCTGCCACAGCCCAAAATGACCTCCCCAAAATGCTGCTGCTGGGGGAAAGGGGACCCCCAGGAACAGTATGAGGGAGGAGAGGAGACAGAGGTCTATTGCAGTACTGGGGAACTGGTGAAAGCCATCCTCCCCTTCAGTCAGCCAAAATGATTTTCGAGATCCAAACCAGTGTACTTAAATCTGGGTAGCCTGAATTTTAGTATGCATATCTTGTAAATATGGTCATACAAATTACTTTTTGTATGCATTGCACCAGCTATTCTAAAGCTCTCATGTCCTGCAGCTTTTTAAAACTGTCAGTCCAATACAAAAACTGCTGTTTAACTGAATCACACACCACAAATTCAGCACTGTGCTAACACAACAAGGAAAGGAAAGCCGGTTTCATGATGCATATCTCAATAAAAATGAGAGCAAGAGGCTGAGAAGCTAGCCATGCCCACTTTTTAAATCGACCTATTCATCCTATGTGTAGTTTAGTATCTTCATGTGCACTCTAATATTATCCTAGGTCTGTAGGAGCCAGAGCCAGATTAACAATTAGGCCTGTGGACCCCTACATCTTTAGAGGCCCCGGGCCGGCTTTCTGCCCCAGTTTCCCCCTGCTTGCAGCCCTCTCAGCCTGCACACACAGCCAGCAACTGAGCTGCTCTTTGCCCAGCTTGCCTGGTGCAGCTGCTGCTGGCGTTGTCACCAAGTTTGCCTTTCTCTCCCTCTCCCCTGCAGCTTAGTAAAAGGAACTTTTAAGAAGGTGCCTGCAGGCTGCAGTGGGGTGGTGGGGCCGGTGCTCAGACTCTGAGATAATTTGCAAGGGGCCCCCTGAGATTTTGACTGCCTAGGGGCCTCCACAGGGTTTAATCCAGCACTGGTAGGAGATCACTATGCCCACATATGTTCACCTATCACAGAATCACCTGGGTGCTGCATATCATCCTATTTTAGACTACATTTATAAAACTGAAAGTCATTTTGGAAGATTTTTGGAAATGGAAACCACTAACAGATTCTTGCCTTAACTAGGAACCTATCCTGCCTGTGCTACATTGCTTTCTCCCATACTGACTGGTGTTAGCTTTAGACCTGGTTTGCAGAGCAGAATGGGGAAGCTGCTTGAAAGAATAACATCCACCCAAGGCTTGTTGCCTTAGAGGAGAAAGGGATGTTTGTCATTGTTAAGGAAACCCATACTTATGTAGGAAAAGAAGAATAGGCATTCTAGCTATAAGTTAACATGGACAGGGATGCAGAGAGCACATCTTGTCCTCGTGGAAGTTAGAGAAAGAAGCAGAACAGAGTCAGTCTAGGGCTGCCTAGTCCCTGCTTAGGTTGGAGGATTTCCTGCCCCCTTATTCTGTTGCCCATCACCGCTTAGTGGTGGCAGGAGAAAAAAAAATGTTAAACGCCAGCTGCAGCATCACGCCACTTCTGGTTAAAAAATGGAGTGACAAAGGTGACTCTAGGAATCACTCAAAATTATATGGTCAACCCCGCCCTGCAATCCCTGCCCACAGACCTCCTGCCTGTTGCCAGGCACTGTCCGGAAAACCTCAGTCTGTCAAAAAGAAGGAAGTCCCTGAGAATAGCATTCTGAGTAAGCAAAGACACACCAGCAGAATAGACAAGGAAGGATACAGAGGAAACTAAACTATCTGTCTTACTAGCTCTACTGCCCTCTCTGGGTATTTGTGTGCTTGGTGCAAAGAGACATTGTATAGTCCTTCATTGCCAACAATTGGAGTCCAAACACCAATTCATAAGGCTCCTCAATTTCATAGTGGGTCCCAGGGCTTTTTTTGTAGAAAAGCCCAGCAGGAACTCATTTGCATATTAGGCCACACACCCTGACACCAAGCCAGTCAGAACTGCATTCCTGTGTGTTCCTGCTCAAAAAAATCCCTGGTGGGTCCTAATTCATCATTTGAGAACCACTGATGTAGTTTTCAAGTTTTCTGAATTCATTTTTTGGTGTGTGCTTACTGAAATCTTTGAGTCTGCAATCGTTGCGCACTAGACCACTTCAGGAGGCCTATTTCTATGGGGAACCCAGAGTACAGTGATTGCAAAAGTGGACACCTACAGGGAAACATCTAGTTGCATGAATCAACAAATCTTGAATTTGGTCATGTTCCTGTGATGGTAACAGTAGAGGTACAGATGTCTGGCTGTGTTTAACTGGTACTCTATTTTTAATCTGCGCTGAAGTCATCAGTCTGTTAATCATGGAGATTAATTTATCTTTCATTTTCTACCAGTTTTTAGCAACACACAAGAAAGTTTTCAGTTAGGGTTTTTTAAATTATCAAATCAGGTCTTTGGTGATCCCATTTTTGAGCCCTACTTAGCATATATATTATATATAAATAAATAAAGTCTTCTTCACAGGTCAACAAGGTAGCTGACTTTTTTTAAAAAAGAAAAAAAAGCCCACATACATATTAGTTGCAACCTGAAATCCATGAATGCTCAGAACAGGGTGTATTTTGACTGAGAATTGCTTGGCACAAAGATTGTAAGAGCACCAGACTTTGTGTTGGTGTTGTCTTGCCACTGTTTGCAGTCCTAGTCTGTGAAGCAAAGAAACCATAATGTTGAAATAGCCTGCACAAAATTTGCTGAACCAGGTCTTCTCCAGCTTCCTCTTCCAGCAATCCCTGTGATCATCCAAAAAGCCAATGCCAAGAGTCTGGGAACCCTCTGGACAGAATGGCACATGGTATATGGCATTGCTTTAAGAAGGAGGGAAATCAGTTGAAATCAACCCCACCTCTTCCACTAGAAGGGGAATCTAGCTGTCTGCAAGTATAAGCCAGCCTGGTGAAGTGATAAAAATGCTGGGTTAGGATCTGAGAGGCCCTTGTTTGAATCTCCACTCTAACATCTGGATAACTTTGGTCCAGTCAAACTAGCCTACCTCCCAGGGTTCTTGTGAAGATAAACTGGACAAAGGAAGAATGATGTTCTTGCTTTGGGTTCTTGTTGGAGAAGAAAACTAAATAAACAAAGAGGAAGAGGAGATTTCACCCATTCCCTTTTTATTGCTGCCTCTTATTTCACACGCCATTTTATCTAGGTCCCAATTAACACCTTCAGCTTTTGGAGGTCAGGGGTGCAGCCAGACATACCATTAGTGGCGATACAGCTCCGTCTCGCTGACGGATTTAATGTGTTCGTTCAGACATCCACATCTGGCAATCGAGCGTATTCCAGTGTCATCCCAGCTTGCCACGCATCTATGGTGCATTAATTTGGCAGCATATAAAGTCCGGTCCTTTTTCAAAAAAGCTGCACAAGATCGGCTTTTTCCTGTTTGGACAGCTCACGCGCGATACTGCCTCTCACCTTTAAAAAAAAAAAAAAGCCCCAGCAGACATGCGCATTGCCAGATCAATGTGGAGGATTTCTGGAAACTTTCCCCCTCCTCTGAAGTAACATTTGATTTCCCACCTCCAAACAGTTGGGCGCATGTTCAATGGACCCCCCCCCTTCCCTCCCAGAAATCACCACCTGATCACGCATGCTCCAAGAAAAGAGCGTGATAGTATTGGATGTCTGAACGCTCAACAACAGAATGAGTTGCATTCTTGGATGCTCGTCTGAATGGCCCTGCATCGAATCAATATTCAGCTGTTCAAATTTGAGCGCTACACACACGCTTTTAATGTGAGGTGTGACCGCACCCCAGGAGAAGCTACTGGGGACAGAGGAATATTAGGCACTATCCACTTCTGCAAACTCCTTGTACTAATGGTTCATAGAATGCAGCCTAGTTTACAATTGCTGATGTGATGCCACATGATGGTCTGCCACTTGAAGGAAAGTAAACAATTAGCTCCCACTGAGAGCCAGAAGAGAAGGATTAAGTAAGGCATAGGGATAGGTCTGAACTGGCTCACAAGCTAAGTTTGTGATGAACGTTGGCCAGTTCATGGTTCACAAAGTGAAATTCATGGCAGGTCAACCAGGACAAACTTTCTAGAGACTTTCAAGCTGTTCATGGAGGTTCATGAATGGATACATTTCCAGACAGACTGTCTGGGCTCAATAAAAATGTTTCCCAAACTTCAAAGCAACAGGAGGGTTGAATTCTCTAGCCTTGGAAACACTCTGGTCAATTTCCAACTAGTCATGTCATCTGAACCAAGCCAAGTGTGATATGCATATACTGAACACCAAATAATGAGCCAAATTGGGCATAGAGTGAGTTGTAAGGAATTCCCTCAAGAAGTTATTACAACCCTCTCTCTGTGTCTCTCTGCTTTCTCCTGAACAAAAGCAGTCAACATGATTGTCACTCAAGAATGTGTGGGAAGAGAATATGCTAGTTTGTCAACTAGTATATTTTCAATTCAACTCAAGTTTTCATTTTTGGCTACCAGGGGTGTGCCGCCTCCCAAAACCAAGGCAAATGTGACTAGTTTTGTTGAATCTCATTTCTGCTCCCTCCAGAATGGCTGTTTCTCCCCAGCAGTAACCTCCATACAAGTCTTGACATTTCATGTCAGGCAAAACTGTGCGGTGGTTCCACTCACACCAACATTGCTTATGGTTTTCCACTACAGGCAATGACCTATAAATAGGTCCTTAGCCTCTTGGCCAAAAATGACATCTGAAATATGATATGCCAATAGGGATGTGGAGGGAACACTGGGGGCCTAACTCATCAGAAATATTTGAAGCCATCTCAATTTTTCAAGTCCTGTTGGGTTGTTTACTTTTTAAAAGAGATTTCAATATTTTTATGTAGGAAACAAAATTACAGATGACATTTTAAATGCTGGCTTAGTTGTGTTTATCTTGGTTTAGACTTTAGATGCATTCAAATATAACATCCTCAGCTCAGCCTCATTGTAAAGTCCTGTGCTACTGTTGTACGATGGAAACTGAATAAATTTCCTTCTACTGATTCTATAAACTGTTTTCTATTCAGTGCCTTACTGATTTGTAGTTTGTTTCTGAACCCTGGGTAAAATTAAACCTTTTCAGCAGTGTGAATAGCCAGGGTTTGTTTGTCCTCACCCCCCCCCCCCAATCAGTCAAATGGTGATCGTACAATCCTCAGGTGGACACCTTGCTTATGCCCCCCCACCGATGCATTAGTGAATACTGGAAATTGTGCATTGCTTATCATTTTTAGAACCCCCTGAGATGGATTTAAATTTTAATGTCCTTTTAAATATCTAATGAGAAATGATTTCATCCTTTTCCTCTGATTCTTCCCCCTCCCATGTGACCTTTAATGTGCATCAGAACACAGACTTGACATTTGTGGGCAACGGGATGGTTGTCAAAGTGACCTTTTTGAAGGTGACTTCAAAGAGATGAAATCCGGCCAGCTCCATGTATAAATGAATCCCCAAGAAGTAAAATCTTGGGGAAAATGGGAGAACCAGGCAGACCTTGCTCCTGAGCCAAAAGGATGAAAGTCTTTAAGCTATTGAATAATGCATTTCACATCACACTGAAAAACAAGAAGCTCAGATTTCAGATTGTCTTTGTTAAAATTGGTCAGATTTTCCTGAAGACTTCCACTCTGTTCAATTAGTCTGCAGGGCTTAGAAGAATATCAAACCTCAGTGGTTCTGAGCAATTGGAAACCTGCTTTTTCCCTTGGGAAAGCTAAACTTCATTTCCAGTAGGGGTTACTGCTTCTATTATTTATTTGCTCCCCGCCCCCCACTGCTGTCTTACCTGATCAATCCTGAATTCTTGGGAAGGACAATGATGTTAAAACCGCCATGGAGGGAAATAAAACATGGTGAATGATGAAACCACAAATATACATAATGGAATATACTGTAATGAAAGAAAATTATCTGCTTAACCCTGTCCCCTTAAATTTAGCCCAAACAAGCATATATAGATGGTGGTGAACTCCATTTAATCCAGTGGGACTTTCTTCCATGAAATGCCACTTACGGCTGAGCAGGAAATGTTCCAACAGGGAGCCAAACTGCCAGCTCAACATTATGGGAGGAGGAATAAAACATGTACATGTTTTTCTCTTGCTTGGGTGGGTGGGGGCATGAAATTCTTTCAAATCTAATTTTTCATTAGCCCTTCTAAACTGATAATTTCAATCTTTAACTATATTGTGTTATCTCTAATAGGCTTTGTCGTTATGTAATTCCATAAACACCTCGTAACATTTAGCAGAATAAGGAATACAAGATTGCTGTGGAGTGATAAGTAGCTAAGAGTTCTTTTGTTTCCTTCGGAGGTAATATTACACAATGCTTACAGGTCAAGCAATAAATACATAACCCCTTAAAAATTCTGTTATCTGAACATATCACCAACACACCAGTCATCAGCTCCTGAAACAATCAGACAATGTTTGAGCAGCATTATGTGGCTCTCGCAGCTGCTGGAAGTCTACGCAAAGGAATTATACGTCAGGCTTGTTTTACACACTACAACCTCAAGCTGTTTTTTCTCTTTTTTTAATGTGCATGAAAAACACCAGATTTAATTGCAGCTAAAACAAATCTATTGGGGCCCACCTAGCACAAATTCTTTCCCACAGGTTCCCACTATATCCAGGAACAAGGAAAATTAAGGAATTCCCAAGACCACAACCTTGAAAGAAACTCCAACCAGGAAACCAACAGGATCAGGAAACTAGGTACATGCTGACTGGATCTGCCTCTCTACTCTAGCCGTTTGCTATGCATAACTAAAATCACACATGATGACCCCAGACGTTCCTTGTAATTCTGTCCCCCTACTAAGTGGAGCAGTTCACATCCTGAGTAGAATATAACTGCTGTAATCTTAAAATGAGCCATGGGCAGGACTTTATATTGTTCAATGTGTCAATGATCAGCTGTTCATGGACACAGCTTAGAAGGATTACTAACCACAGGCCTCTCTTTGCTCAATGGCTCTCCCTTTCCCCCTCCCCTTCTGAACATTCTTAAAATAAGATAACTGGTTTGTAAAAGTGAGCTAAGACTCACAGAAGTTCATATGGGAAGAGATGTTGTTAGTCTTTAAGGCAAGAACATGGGAATAACCCTGCTAGATCGGACCAGTGGGCCATCTAGTCCAACATCCTGTCTCACACTGTGGCCAACCAGTAACTACAGAGGCATAGAGGCCAAGGCCTACAGCTGATGCCACTGTATATTTGTTTTGAGTACTGAAGCTTTGACTCATGTAGTCATATAGAATAATAATAATAATTTTTAATTTATATCCTGCCCTCCCCGCCAAAGCAGGCTCAGGGCGGCTCACAAGACAACATTGGATTTATATTCCACTCCCCACTCAGTCTCAGAGCAGCTCACAATCTCCTTTATCTTGCTCCCTCACAACAGACACTCTGTGAGGTGCGTGGGGCTGAGAGGACTCTCGCAGCAACTGCCCTTTCAAGGACAACTCCTGCGATAGGTATGGCTAACCCAAGGCCATTCCAGCAGCTGCAAGTGGAGGAGTGGGGAATCAAACCCAGTTCTCCCAGATAAGAGTCCGCACACTTAGCCACTGCACCATGGCTCTCTGATATACCTTACCTCAGTTTGGTGTAGTGGTTAAGTGTGTGGACTCTTATCTGGAAGAACCGGGTTTGATTCCCTACTCCTCCTCTTACAGCTGCTGGAATGACCTTGGGTTAGCCATGGCAGCTGCTGTGAGAGCCCTCTCAGCCCCACCTACCTCATAGAGTGTCTGTTGTGGGGGGAGAAGATATAGGAGATTGTAAGCTACTCTGAGTCTCTGATTCAGAGAGAAGGGTGGGGTATAAGTCTGCAGTCTTCTTCTTCTTCAGAAAATGGTTGTATGGAAAATGACATTTAAGTTGATACAGGAGCAGGTGATGCTTTGTCTTTCCCAGTAGCTGCTGTCTCTTCACCTAGTTCTGAAGCTTAGAAGTCTACTATTATAATGTGTTTGCTCTACAGCATTGGCTTCCAAGAGTAGAATCTAGGTGATCAGGAAAGTTCTCCTGTAGCCTGGACCTACTCAGGGCCCAGTCACCAGCATCAGGGAGAGCCTTCACCTCTACATGTTGTTTCTTTAATAGGGTTGCCAGCCTCCAGGTGTGGCCTGATGGAATTACAACTGATCTCCAGACTAGAGTTACCAGTTTCTCTGCAAGAAACAGCTGGTATGAAGGGTGGTCTCTATAGTATCATATTCTCTGAGGCCCCCCAAATCTTCAGGGATTTCCCAACCTGGAGCTGGCAACCCTAGACTGTCTGCAGGGCAACCTGGTTGGTCACTATGTGCAACAGTCTGTTGGGCTGGATGGATGACAGGTATAATCCAGCAGGACTCTTGTTATTTTGGTATGTGTGGGGCTACTAGTAGCCACAGGCATTCATGTATCATGATCCAATCCCATGCATATATACAGTCTCGCGTGTTATATTGGGGGGGGGGGGGGGAAGCTTTGATTTTAATCCTCAAATTGTACTACCTGCATTTCTGAAATCACACCAAGGTTTTGCAGACTTCACAGAAAATTGTAAATGTCATTTAGTATAGTTCATGAGGATGGTTTAGTTTTTAAAATCCCTAATTTAGCAGCCCAAGCATATTCTCTCTGACCTAAGAAGAGCTTGAGCTCCATCAGCAATTCCCTATTCCAAATGCATTGCTTGTTCTCTTCTAGCACAGCTTTTCATTGGCTCCAGCAAATCTCACAAGAGTTGGATACTGCATAATAGATTCAGCTCATATAAATACAAGGGAGGAGGGAAGTTTCCATCAAGAACCACATGCATAATCGACAATTTAGCCTCAGGTTTATTCCTCATGGTAATGAGGATGCAACATGAATTCCTGCAATCTCTTGGCCTTGATAAAATGTGCTATTCTTCTTCCAAGGCTCAGGCCCTGCATATAGCCCTGAAGGCAGAAGGGAGGGTGTTTTTACATCTCCCCCTCAATTGCATATTTATTTATTTACATTATTTATAGTCCACCTTTCTCACAGGGACCCAAGGCAGATTACCCAGAGTGAGTCAGTACAATCAACAAAATGGGACATTCAGCGTAATCAGTGCACTAGGATTGTAGAAATCTGGAACCAACCAGAAATCTACATGATAGAACTGAAGCACAGCACAAGTATCAACACGACATATTAAGCAGTGCAAAAAGTACATAATAGGATCCTACTTACAGTAAGCTATATACAGCTATATAGACCACAGTCCCTAATCCTCTTCCTCCTCCGTTTTCTTTTCTTTCTCCAAGTAAGTCCACCTATTGGCCAGCTGATTGACAGCTGGAGGGCAAGGCCTGGCAGTGGTGAACCCCCACCTCCACCACAGGGTCTAGCAACTCTAAGGGAGTGGGAGCATAGGGTTGTCATCAGCTCCGTGTTGGGAAACTGGAGATTTTAGGGGGGGAGTGAAGCCTGGGGAGGATAGGGACCTCAGTGAGGTATGATGTCATAGATTCTGCCCTCCAAAGCATCTATTTTCTCCAGGGGAACTAATCTCTGTAGCATGGAGATGAGCTGAAATTTTACGGGACTAAACATGCCAGAAAGACCCCCGTGGTGCAGAGTTGTAAAGCTGCAGTACTGCAGTCTGAGCTCTCTGCTCATGACCTGAGTCTCATCCCAGAGGAGGCTGGGTTCAGGTAGCCGGCTCAAGGTTGGCTCAGCCTTCCATCTTTCCAAGGTCAATAAAATGAGTACTCAGCTTGCTGGAGTACTCTGAACAAGAAATTAGGGCTTGATGGCAGAGATCACAGAGCAGCATGAATTTTCTTGGATGGATGGCCCCTTTGATTCACAAAACCACACTCCACTCTCTCCAAAACCACTCCCCTCTTCCCAAGCCAAAAGCTATGGTTTGGTGCCTACATAATTTAAGAACATAAGAGAAGCCATGTTGGATCAGGCCAACGGCCCATCCAGTCCAACACTCTGTGTCACACAGTGGCCAAAAATTTTATATACGCACATACACTGTGGCTAATAGCCATTGATGGACCTCTGCTCCATATTTTTATCTAAACCCCTCTTGAAGGTGGCTATACTTGTGGCCGCCACCACCTCCTGTGGCAGTGAATTCCACATGTTAATCACCCTTTGGGTGAAGAAGTACTTCCTTTTATCCGTTTTAACCTGTCTGCTTAGCAATTTCATTGAATGCCCACGAGTTCTTGTATTGTGAAAAAGGGAGAAAAGTACTTCTTTCTCTACTTTCTCCATCCCATGCTGGAGGAGACTCGAGGATGGATGGATGAGGCTGGGCAGGTGCTACTGTTGCAAGAGCCCTAGCTAGGACACACACTTCCTTCCCAGCTCCAGCATGCTTTTGTGCTCAAAGGAAAGGTGGCTCTCTGCTACCCACAGATGGAGGATTGTGAGAGGAGGGGTGCTGGGGAGCCTCACACCCCCTCCTCCAGACAACAGATTTCCCCAAACTCAGAAACCACCACTGTGAAGGACAATATGTAACCCACCCACTTTGTCTTCAGTCACCCTCTACCACTGAATGCTCCCTCCCACATCACAAAAATAAAGCTTTTTACAAAGCTCCTACTTACAAGAAGAGAAGAAGGACTGACAGATTGACAGCAGGCCAACAGACTTCCTGGCATGAGCAGAAGCTGAGGTGCGGAAAGCAGCAATAAATACACATCACTCGCTTCCTCTTGAGAATGCCGGAGCATCTTCTACAGTGGACTGTGAGGGGAAAGCTGGGAAAAGAAGAGTGGAATGGAGGTCAAGAACGGGTAAAGGAGGGCTGGGAGGGAAGTGACCCCTCCCCCAAGCCTACATGATTCCTCCAGACTCCTTCCCTCACATGCAGAAACTGCCACTGCCATAGGGTTGCCAAGTCCAATTCAAGAAATATCTGGGGACTTTGGGGGTGGAGCCAGGAGACTTTGGGGGTGGAGCCAGGAGACTTTGGGGGTGGAGCCAGGAGCAAGGGTGAGACAAGCATAATTGAACTCCAAAGGGAGTTCTGGCCATCCCATTTAAAAGAACTGCACACCTTTTAAATGCCTTCTTTCCATAGGAAATAATGAAGGATAGGGGCACCTTCTTTTGGGGTTCATAGACCATGACCCGCTGGCCCAATCATTTTGAAACTTGGGGGGTAGTTTGAGGAGAGGCACTGGATACTATGCCAAAGATTTGGTGTTTCTATTTCAAAAAACAGCCCCCCCCCCCCAGAGCCCCAGATACCCGTGGAACAATTCTTCATTATTTTCTATGGGAATAAGTCTCCATAGGGAATAATAGAGTTCCCAGCAGACATTTCCCTCCCCCCCCCGCTTTCTGATAACCCTGAAGCAGGGGGAGGGCCTCCAAACCGGGGGATCCCCTGCCCCACCTGGGGATTGGCAACCCTAAGCCAGATCCAGGTTGGCCAGATCCAGCCATGTGCAAATTTCCTATGAACGGGGCCACAGATATTGACAGAGGAAGAGGAAAGAGGAGAGAAGGGGTGGATGGGCCAGAAGCAGCCCTCCTGAAAGCACCTTGGAGAGAGAAAAAAAAGTCAGAAACAATAACAAAAAATAATAATTTATAATAATGACCAACCACAAGCTGTTTCTTTCTTTCTAACAATCACCCCAGAGCAGAGCAAATCCCTTCTTCAGCTGTTTTTTTTCCCCTTTTCTTGAAAAGCCTGCCCCAAAGGGTGTGATCCCACTTAAAGACACAGAGGACATCCACCCATTCCAGCCGATCCACTCTGCCAGGCCCCGCTCCTCCACCTCTTCCCATCTCACACCTCCACCTCCCTCCCTGGCAGTCTCTCCTACCCCCAGTCCGATGCCATAGGAATGGAGGGGGGCTTGAGGCTTGCCAGCGATGAGAGGGAGGGTGGGGCAAAAAAAATAAGGGAAGTCAGGGGGTCTGAGCTGGATAGGAAGTCATGGGGGCCTTTATAGTAACTCAAGGGGCTGCTGTTGCTGCCGCTGCGGGTTGGGGTTGGTGGGCCTTGGCCGGCGGCATCTTCCTTCGCTGGGGCTGGTGGGACGGGCGTGGTGGGACGCCGCTCTCCTCAGGCAGCCTGTAGCTCAGGCTGCGTCAGGCGGCAGCTGTGCCTGCGCCTGGGCCGGCGGCACTGGTGTTGCGGCGGTGGGCGGCAGCTGCGCCTGGGCCAGCAGCGCTGGTGTTGCTGTGGCGGCGGGCAGCAGCTGCGCCTGGGCCGGCGGCGCTGGTGTTGCTGCGGCGGCGGGCGGCAGCTGCGCCTGGGCCGGCGGCACTGGTGTTGCTGCGGCGGTGGGCGGCAGCTGCGCCTGCGCCTGGGCCAGTGGCGCTGGTGTTGCTTTGGCGGCGGGCGGCAGTTGCGCCTGTGCCTGGGCCGGCGGTGTTGGTGTTGCTGCGGCGGGGCACCAAAATTGGTGCCGTTTCCCCCCTCCCGCTGTTGGATTTTTTGAGAGCGGGGGAGGAAGCAGCAAATTCGGGGGTCCCCCGCCAGGGCGGGGGGGTTGGGAAGTCTACACTGCCAGTAGGCCCATCCATCAGCAGGCATCCATCAGCAGGCATCCAGGCCTACCCTTGACACCAATCCTATATTAGAGATGCCTCAAACCTTCTAGAATAGTACAACCTGCAGAATTACAGCTCATCTCCAGACTACAGAGATCAGTTCCCCTGGACAAAATGATGCTTTGGAGGGTATTTCTATGGCATTGTACCCCACAGATATGCCTGTCCTCTTCGGGCTCTATACCTGCAAGACTTCCAGTTTCCCAACTTGGAGCTGGCAACCCTACCAAAAAGCTTGGCAGTCCCCAGATCCAGGCAGGGAATTTCTCCAGTTTTGCAGACTTTTCCCTGCCACCAGCTAGGTGGCTGGTGGAGGGAAGCCTCACCCCAAGAACCACAATGTGCCTTTAGGTCTCAGGCAGATTCAGAAGCTTGAAACTGCTTCTGTTTTGGAAGGTGTGTGTCTGCCTTTAAATCTCAGCAAGACTGAAGCTGTGGGGGGGGGGGGTGAGTAGGAAGAGTCACATATGTGTGTGAGGGAGATGAAGTGAAAAGCCCTCTGTTGATTTTGCATTCCTTTCAGAAGCTATTTGTATAGTAAAAGAGATAGTAAAAAGTTAACAAGAACCTGAGTATGGAATAAAGGAAAACTCCACCCCTAGATCTCTTTCTCCATATATTGGTTGAAATACAGCAGATTGTTATATCCAGCAACTCTGGTGAGTAAAACTATATATACCATTGCCCTAAGGCGATCATGAAAGTGTGGTCATGCAAACTGTTTGTTTTGGCTGTGTTGTGAGTGTGTGTGTGAGAGTTCATTTTATTTTCGTGGAAGTTCAGCTGCTTTGGAGCCATCTGAATGCAAAAAAGAGGAAGAGGAAATGAAGACTGTATTCAGGGGAACTGCACTGCTGTATTTTTATTTATTTTTAGAGAATGGGAAAGTCTCCTTGCTCCATCCCCAAAGTCCCCAGATATTTCCTAAATTGGACCTGGCAGCCCTACTGCCCTCTGTGGCTCCAAGACAGCAACAAGCATGCTCAGTCTTCTTCAGTCTGTTTTGCTGACTGTCATGAACTCCACTGGTCAGTCCATGGACTCAGATTTGGAATCCTCAGAAGAGGAGGCCAAGGAACCAGGAATGTCATCTGAGGAGGAGCAGTGAAGTCAGAGGGACCTCCAAGTTCTGTAACAGCCCCCTTAGACCCTAAGAAGCCAGCTATTGAGGCATCATTCCCAGAATGTCCAGCTGCTCTTCAAAATGCTGAGACAGCTATGCTTCAGCCACCAGCTCTCCTGGATTCTTCCCCATCTGGCAGGAAGCAGAGGCAGCAGGTTCACAGGTATGCAGCTAAGAGAAAATGCAGAGCAAGGCCAGCATTCAGTGAGCGAGACCACTGCTGTAGCTCAGCTTAATCCCCTGCACATTCTTGGTTCTATTAGAACCTAGCCCAGTGGAACCCAGAAGAGGGGCTGCTTTCCCTCATCCTGTCTAAGCAGAAGGTGAGGAAAGGAGACTTGCTGGATCAACTGGTTTCCTAAACTGCTAATCTTGTGTTTGCCAAACCATAGTTGGTAAGTCTCTTCTCTTGAGGTGACCAGCAGACTCAGAACTCTGGGGCTAGACCATTGCCCTACTGATAGGCCATCATGCTTTCTATTGGGACTGATGTCTCTTACATTTCTAAATATAGTAACACTTATAGAGGTTCATGTTTTGACAGTTTCCTGCTTAACTCAACATTTGAAGAAATTAATTGAACTGTTGGCAGATTGCAGCAAAAATGTCCTCTGCCATGTAGTAAAAAAAATCCATTTCACTGGACTCACAAATCCATTCAAGACTCCACTCATTTCCATAATTGCAGCATCCCTAGGTATACTACAAAGATATCTCAAATACTTAGTAACTCGATTTCACAGAGATTAGTATTCTCTTTGATCATAATGTTTATCCATTTATACTGCTAAAAGAAAGCAGTAATCTTTCCTATTTCAAAATAAAGACCATGGTATTACACTAAAGACAATAACATAAGTAGTTCATCATTTTACATCAGGAATTTTCATATATGTACTGAGTAACTACATATGATTTTGAATGACAAAAAGGAAGATAATAGAGAAAAGAATTTATATTTGTTTTTTTAAAAAGTTGTTTCACAAAACACATTTTTTTAAAATTTTGAAAAGCTTTATTAATATAAAGTTCAAGGTACAATAGTGATGAGACATCAACAGATGTGTAGCATGTACCAATATAAAATAGGGAAATGGAAACATACAACGTTAGCTATTAAAGGCTAATTACAACATTAGTTGACATGACATCAAAATAGCATGGTATGAGTCATTAGGGTTCCTGCTGTCCTTCGAGACTTTATCAATAAAGGGACGCCATTTGCACATAAAGTCTAGGGAAGCGGTTTGGGAGGAGCAACGAGGATCCAAATCATAGGTGAGCTTATCTAAGACAAAATAATCCCACAATTTCAGCTACCATGCCTGTCTCGAAGGAGGAGTTTGTTGCTTCCAAACCAGGGCAATTGCGAATTTAGCTGCTACGAACAAGTGTGAAACTAGTTCTTCTGTGTGGTCAGGACCGCGTGAGGCGCCTACAAGGTTCAGAAGAGCGTACTCTGGCGTGAATGGTGGAGAGTATGAGGTGAGGGCATGCACTTCTTGGTAAATTAGCCTCCAAAAGCTTTGTATGACGGGGCAGAGCCACCAGGAGTGGAAAAATGTGCCTCTCTGGCCGCAGTTCTTAAAACAAAGAGGTGAAGTAGAGGAAGAGTGTGATAATTGTGCTGGAGTCATATACCAGCGTGTGAGAACTTTAATGGCTTGAAGTTGCACATTTAGTGCCTTCGTTTTATATATGGAGGAGCCCCAAATAACCTGCCACTGCTCCTTAGTTAGCTCGTGCCCAGATCTCGGTGCCAGGCCCCTTGATAGGAGTGCGTTTTTGTGTCAACAGAGTGGAGTAACAGTTTGTAAATTTTCGATATCAATCCCTTAATAGGGGCTTCGTCACTATACAAATATTTCTCAAACTCCCCAAGATGAATCCGCAAGGAAGGGATAAAGTGATGAGTGTCTAATAAATGCTTAAGCTGCAGGTACTCAAACCAGGGAAGTCGAATTTCAGAGTTTGCCTCCAAGGTCACTTTATCTTTCAGAACCCCGTTGGAGAGGACATCAGCAAAGCGGGTCAGCCGCAACTGTGAAAGAGTGTTTATTCAAACCTGGAGTAAACCAGGGTTGACCGAAAAATGTGGCTAAGGGGGAAGTTGGGGGGGCTAGCAGGTTGCAGTGTTTGCGCCAAACTTGCAGGAGAGAAGCTAGAAAAGGATTGGAAGAAAAAGAAGACTTAGCCCGTCTAGAGATGCCGCAGAGCTCCTCCTGAAAAGAAGAGGTCTTAAGATAGGAGTTTTCAATCAGCTTCCAGTCTGCCACATAGGAAGGCCTGTAATATTTAATTAAGGTGGAGAGGATGATAGCATCATGATATCTGGAGATATCTGGGACCGCTAAACCACCCCTCGAAGTAGATCGCCTGCAAGACGCAAAATTAAGCCTTGGCTTCCGATGTTGCCATCTACTGGACAACAAGGGAAATGGCAGAGTTTTATACTGTTGTGTGTCATATTCTCTTGTTCTCCCTCTAGTTTTTTATGGTCAGGCATGACGTTATCACCACTGGACTGTCTTACAGATAGTCTATCCTTGCTTCAGTGCTTTATAAATTTGTCTCTTGGGTTATGGGACTCTCCGCTCTCAGACCTGTTACAATCCTGTTGGTCTGGTCTGACAGACTGGCATAAGATATCGCAGCACTTGGGTCCGGCTTAAGAACATAAGAACATAAGAGAAGCCATGTTGGATCAGGCCAACGGCCCATCAAGTCCAACACTCTGTGTCACACAGTGGCAAAAAATGTTATATACACACATACACTGTGGCTAATAGCCACTGATGGACCTGTGCTCCATATTTTTATCTAAACCCCTCTTGAAGGTGGCTATACTTGTGGCCGCCACCACCTCCTGTGGCAGTGAATTCCACATGTTAATCACCCTTTGGGTGAAAAAGTACTTCCTTTTATCCGTCTTAACCTGTCTGCTCAGCAATTTCATCGAATGCCCACGAGTTCTTGTATTGTGAGAAAGGGAGAAAAGTACTTCTTTCTCTACTTTCTCCATTCCATGCATTATCTTGTAAACCTCTATCATGTCACCCCGCAGTCGACGTTTCTCCAAGCTAAAGAGTCCCAAGCGTTTCAACCTTTCTTCATAGGGAAAGTGCTCCAGCCCTTTAATCATTCTAGTTGCCCTTCTCTGCACCTTCTCTAAAGCTATAATATCCTTTTTGAGGTGCGGCGACCAGAACTGCACACAGTACTCCAAATGAGACCGCACCATCGATTTATACAGGGGCATTATGATACTGGCTGATTTGTTTTCAATTCCCTTCCTAATAATTCCCAGCATGGCATTGGCCTTTTTTATTGCAAACGCACACTGTCTTGACACTTTCAGTGAGTTATCTATCATGACCCCAAGATCTCTCTCTTGATCAGTCTCTGCCAGTTCACACCCCATCAACTTGTATTTGTAGCTGGGATTCTTGGCCCCAATGTGCATTACTTTGCACTTGGCCACATTGAACCGCATCTGCCACGTTGACGCCCACTCACCCAGCCTCAACAGATCCCTTTGGAGTTCCTCACAATCCTCTCTGGTTCTCACCACCCTGAACAATTTAGTGTCATCCGCAAACTTGGCCACTTCACTGCTCACTCCCAACTCTAAATCATTTATGAACAAGTTAAAGAGCATGGGACCCAGTACCGAGCCCTGCGGCACCCCACTGCTTACCGTCCTCCACTGCGAAGACTGCCCATTTATACTCACTCTCTGCTTCCTATTACTCAGCCAGTTTTTGATCCACAAGAGGACCTGTCCTTTAACTCCATGATTCTCAAGCTTTCTAAGGAGCCTTTGATGAGGAACTTTATCAAAAGCTTTCTGGAAGTCAAGGTAAACAACATCTATCGGGTCTCCTTTGTCCACATGTTTGTTCACCCCCTCAAAGAAATGCAACAGGTTAGTGAGGCAAGATCTTCCCTTGCAGAACCCATGCTGAGTCTTCCTCAATAACCCGTGTTCATCAATGTGCCTACTCATTCTGTCCTTGATAATGGTTTCTACCAACATTCCCGGTATTGAAGTCAGACTGACTGGCCTGTAATTTCCCGGATCTCCTCTGGAACCTTTTTTAAAGATGGGGGTGACATTTGCTACCTTCCAGTCCTCAGGAATGGAGGCAGATTTCAATGAAAGATTACAGATTTTTGTTAGAAGATCCACAAGTTCAACTTTGAGTTCCTTCAGAACTCTCGGATGTATGCCATCCGGACCCGGTGACTTATTAGTTTTTAATTTGTCTATCAGTTGTAGGACCTCCTCATTTGTCACCTCAATCTGACTCAGGTCTTTCAACACCCCTTCCAAAATTAGTGGTTCTGGGGCGGGCAAAAAGTTCTCGTCTTCTACAGTGAAGACGGAGGCAAAAAATTCATTTAGCTTTTCAGCCATTCCCCTATCCTCCTTCAGTAATCCTTTTACCCCATGGTCATCCAAGGGCCCCACTGCCTCCCTGGCTGGTTTCCTACTTCTAATATATTTGAAGAAAGTTTTATTGTTGGTCTTTATGTTTTTTGCAATATGCTCCTCATAGTCCCTTTTTGCCTGCCTGATCACAGTCTTGCATTTGATTTGCCACAGCCTGTGTTCCCTTTTACTAATCTCACTTGGACTGGTTTTCCACCGCTTAAAGGAGTCCTTCTTACCTTTTACAGCTTCCATTACTTTGTTTGTTAACCACGCAGGCCTTTTCTTATGCCTGTTTGTGCCTTTCCTAACTTGTGGTATGTATTTTATCTGAGCTTCTAGGATTATAGTTTTAAATAGCGTCCAAGCTTCCCCAAGGGTTTTGACCGTATGTACCTTTCCTTTCAGTTTCTTCCTCACATGCCTCCTCATCTCAGTGTATTTACCCCTTTTAAAGTTAAACGTGGTTGTGGTGGTCTTTTTGGACAACTCCCTATTTATACAAACGGTGAAATCAATAACATTATGGTCACTGTTCCCATAACTGCTTCCATAACTTCACCCCTCTCAGTGCTCCATCTTACTGATGCTACAAACGTACTCCTTTATATTACTCTACATGTATTCATATGCGCAGGGCTTTACACTACACCTTTCCACTATAGCCTCTGTATTTTGCCTCCTCATTATTTCTTTCTTGCTTTTAGCCCCCAAGGAAAAGCTTTCCGCACCATCTGCCCATTTAGACTTTAATGGCTCCAGACCTGAAAATTCTCTCGCTAAACTGCAGGGGGCTCAATAGCAAAATTAAATCCAGACGTATCCTCTCAAGTCTAAGATGGGAGGCTCTAGATATTGTCTTTTTGCAAGAGACCCACTTGAGAAATGATATTAACCTCATGTTCCGCTCCCCTTATTTTCCCATGACTTTCACTGCCCCAGGCTCATCTCATGCCCGGGGGTTGCTATTTTACTTTCGCGTTCTCTCCAATTCTCTTGTCAGGCTTCGGAAGGAGATGACCGTGGTAGATACCTATTTGTGAAGGGCAAACTCAACGAGGAACCTATAACTCTAGCTGCCTTATATGCGCCCAATTCAGGACAATTAGACTTCATCCGTGAGGTTATGTCTAAATTAAAAGTCTTCCATATATCGGTGCTGATCTTAACTTCCTCATGGACACCCAACTAGATAGAAAATCAAACTGCACATCATCTCGCCCTCCCCCTAATCAACTCTCTTCACCTATGGGCCTGCAAAAAATCATGATAAACATGGGGCTTACAGATGCCTGGAGATTCCTCCACCAGAACGAGCGGGATTTTACCTACTTTTCCTCACAACACCAAACTTACACGTGCATTGATTTTATCCTTCTTTCCAACTCTCTTTGCAATGCCCTTATAGATGCATCTATAGAATCAAAACTTTGGTCTGACCATGCCCCAGTTCTCTGTTCCCTTAAGTCAACGGAACAATATGACCGTAGTTTCTCCTGGAGACTAGACAATCACCTCCTATTAGATAAAGAATTCTCGGGTCAAATTGAATGTGAAATCAAAGAATTCTTTAGGCATAATCTGTCTGGTGACCTCCCTTTCCAAACGATCTGGGACGTGTGCAAAGCTGTCTTACGGGGCAAGATCATAGCATTAGCGGCTGCGTGAAAAAAGAAAAGGCATCACCTCATTAGCACCCTAACTTCCACAATCAGAGGCCTTGAGCTTCAACACAAGTGGACGTGCAACAAGAAAATTTACCTCCAATTGCAAGAAGAAAGGAAATGGCTAGAAGCTTTGGAAACACATGGAATTAAGCGCAACCTACTATTCACTAAGCAGGCTTATTGTTATAGAGGCCCTAAATTCCAAAGGCTCTTGGCTTGGAAAGCCAAGCGTCAGGCTGCTAACTTAAATGTGAAGGGTATTAGAGACCGTAATGGTACTTTATGCACTTCCTCTAAATCCATTTTGAAAGTCTTTAAGCAATTTTACTCCTCCTTATACCAATCTCAAAACCCATCCTCAGATTTGATCTCAACCTTCTTTCAATCTATTGACTCCCTCCCCACGATACTAGAACCTCATAGGAACTTTCTTGACCGTCCCATAGATGAAATGAAACTGGCCGAAGCCATTAAATCTTTACGTACAAACAAATCCCTGGGCCTTGATGGCTTTACCTCCGAATTTTACAAAGCCCATGGCCTCTCACTTTCTCCATATTTATTGTCTCTTTTTAATCATATCCTAGATACTGGTCTTACTCCCCAGTCATGGAGCCTCACCAAGATCATTGTTTTGCACAAAAAGGGAAGGAATGAACTGGACCCTACATCTTATCGACCAATATCCCTCCTAAATACGGACTACAAGCTTTTTGCTAGTATCTTAACTAAAAGGCTAAATAGCTTCATAGCAAGTTATCTTGCTCCAGATCAGTCAGGTTTCATCCCTAGCCGTGACCTAACTGACGTCACCCAAAAAAGTTGAACTTAATTCATCACTGCAAATCTAAGGCCATCCGTGATGCTTGCATATTATCTATAGACATAGAGAAAGCCTTCAACTCGGTTGAGGCTAGGTATCTCCACTCTCTACTCGAAAGAATGAACTTTGGTCCCAAATTTTGCAATCTTATAGATTCTCTTTACCTCTCCCCTTCTGCCCTGTTACGAATTAATAACCTTAACTCAGATTCCTTTAAATTGTCTAGGGGTACTCGTCAAGAGCGCCCTCTTTCACCCCTCTTATTCGCTCTTGCAATTGAGCCCCTTGCCATTAAAATTAGGGATGACTCTCGAATTTATGGTGTCCCGGTAATGTCCAGAGCTTTTAAGCTAAGCCTTTTTGCGGACGATATAACTCTATACCTCACCAACCCTACCTCTTCACTCCCAGCAATCCACTCTCACCTGTCTGAATTTGCTGCAGCTTCTGGCCTCACTATAAATTTTGAAAAATCCCTTCTGCATCCCATCTCCTTATCTTCCGCTTCCATCGCCATCATCAGAAAACACTATAACTACAAATGGGTCACAAAATCTTGGAAGCATCTCAGAGTTCACATCCCTCTAAATTTTGATACCCTCTCTTCCGTTAACCGGACAGAAATTTCTGACTCTATCAACTCTCTTCTAACCTACTCTGACAAAAAAAATTTCACTCTATTGGAACGGATCTACCTAGTCAAGTCTTTGATCTTGCCTAAGATAGTGTTTTATTTGCACGCTGTCCCTCTATGTATCCCGGTATCTTTGCTGCATAAATGGCAGACTCAAGTGAATGGATTTGTATGGCACAAAACACATTTTACATGATATGCAACAGCATATATTCAATTGGTTTCTTATTCCTCCTAACAAAACATCCTTCATACCTGTTTTTCAATACTAAAATATTTTGTGACATCATTTCCAAGCGGTGCTGCTGTGTGCAAAGAAAGGGAAAGAAAGGGGAAAGTTGTTCGTTAGAGTTATTACTGTCCAGTATGGATATGCAATATGATTTAATTGAAAGAGATTGTGGCGGGATTGCTGAAATATGCCTTGCACTTTGTTTTGTACAAGTAGAAACACAAGATGGGATACAGTCAAGTTGATCTAGTTTGAGGGCTACTTATGATGACCTTCACATGTTTCTCCATGACGAGAGGTTTTGTATAAGCAGAAATATTCTTTTGGATGCAGCCCACAGTGACTTTTGCTCTTCTATATCAATCAACCAAATAATCAGGACCAGCCAAGTTCATACCTTAGAATTTAAGATAGTTTAGATGTGTACATGATGAATGTAAAGTGCAAACACAACAAATGTATATACTAAAAAAGAACATTCGGCAGGCAGCCACAATGGATTTCAGTTGTCTACTGAGAGTACACTAGGTGGCAAATTAAAATACTAACAAAATGCTCAGCAGTAAGAAGACAAAAGAGTAAAATATACTGACATGAATTGGCTGGAAGATGCAGGAATCTGCTGGAACACAATGACATAGATGTTTGGATCTAACAATGAAGTTCCATCACATATCTAAAAATGAAAGTTGACTTCACTTGGCTACTATCAGTCTTGGTACTTTGGAAAGCAATATTCTACTCAGTACCCAAAAATCGACCTGTGTGTGTCAAAGACTGCAATACAATTATCACATGTAGCACACCAATAAGAGTAGAATGCATCTGGCAAAGACTGACAGAAGTCAGCTGTGAAATACATATACATATCTAAATTCAAATTAGACAGACCTGATGCTGTGTAATGCATCCCTATTTGACATTCATCTTACATTTTTGTTCTGTTTCACTCATTAAAGAATACAATGCTTTGTACTGGATGCCAAGTATAATGCCAAGTACTGGATGAGGATACATAAATGATACAGATTACCTAAAAATGTTCAAAATTAAATTATGTTTTATATTCAGTTGATAGTTCATGGTTTGTGGCATTTTAGTGCCGGACAGCCATCCCATCCAAAATGTTTAATTACATACAATGAGTGCTTGCATTTTCAAAAACAAAGAGATTAATTGTAACACTTTCACTTACTGGCTCTTCTGCATAATCAGCCATCCCATTGTCATTAATCAATTTCAAAGATTAAGAGGGAGCAACATTACCATAGAGATACTACATTCCCACAAGGAGGATGCAAGCAGGACGTGAATCCAATGTTTGAGGTTTAAACCAAGCTTTCATGGCAATTTGAAAATGAAGGGAAGTGGGTTGGTGTTCTGGCTTTATAGGAATTATCTTGAGAAAAGAACATTGTAATTTTGGTAGCTATTTGTGAAAATTTGCTGAGAGTATCTTCAATTTACATAAGCAGAAGTGATGACATAAATAACTCTGAACTAGACAGATAAGATGTTATGGTTACCTAGGCAGCAAAAGAACCATTCTGTTTTTCAGTAATTTAATGTGCACAGAGAACCAGACTTGGGAGGAAGCAGTGTAAAGAAGATACAAAATATGTTCTTCATGTTGGCTGCTTATAGCAAATGCTGTGCACTTCTCCCTAAATCCCAGTCCATATGGGTCTGTTCCTGTGGATGCCACACTAAAAGTGCAATCTTAACAGCACTTTCTTGGGAGTAAGCCCCATTGAATAAGCCTGAAGAAGGTTTTGAGTTAGACCTGCTTAAGATTACTCTCTAAATCAGGGGTGTCGAACTCACTTGGTACGAGGGCTGGATCTGACATAATGAGACCTTGTTGGGCCAGACTGGGCCATGTGTGTACCTATTTAAGATTAGGTAGCAGACATAAACTTTTTAAAGGACACAGACAAACACGACTAAAGATTTTAAAAAAACAACCTTAAAACATGCTTGAAAAATTAGTACTCGTTGGTCTTAAAAGTGCTTTCTTTGCATTTCTCCCTTGGGATCCAGGGAACTGGACAAAGGAAGCTCTGGCTCTTTCCCTCCCGCCCCAGGGACCAGGAGGGAGGAGCCTCAACCAATGGAGAAAATCAAGGTTTTGCTCTGTAGCTCCTATGCGATTGAGCAAGCCTTGCAAAGCAAGCTCAGATGCAGAAGGAAGCAAGAGAGAGCGATAAAGAAACAGACAAGAGCCAATTGCTCGGGGCCTGATAGAAGCTCTCCAGGGGCTGGATTCAGCCCTTGAGCCGAATGTTTGACCCCCCTGCTCTAAATGGTATGGTAGCCTCATTCCAGATCACATTCTGGAACCCCTAGTGTTCCGAGAACAGAATTACAGAACAGACTTCATTGGCAATGGATGTTAAATTGAACTGGTTGCCAATGGCAAGACATAGTGGTGCTCAGTGTTTCCTCTAAGCTGAGTTAGCCTGAGCTAGCTCACAGATTTTTAGCCTCCAGCTCACACATTTTTGTCTTAGCTCAGGAAAAATGGCCCCAGAGCGCAATAATTTATGCAATAGCTCACAACTTTAATGCTGGTAGCTCACAAGACACTGCAGCTTAGAGGGAACATTGGTGGTGCTTAGAGCACTTCGCCTTCACCTAATGTTGGTGTGCGCATATGAAAAACAGGCCATCTCAGTGCACTTTTAAAATTTTTTCTGAATTAACAGATGACTATAGGAAGACTACTGGATTGCAATCCCATTTTGACTTCACTCTGCTTTTCAAGGCAGAGTCTTACAAAGCTTTCATCACTGAGCTGCAGGAATACAGCAATGTACCATTCATAGTGTGGCTTTAAATTTAACTCAAGAAGCTCAAGCTGCATGAAATTCTTAATCTTTTCCCATTGTCTCTATTATCCCTGAAGCCAAACTTGCTAATTACAGCGCAATCCTGAGCAGAGCTGGTTCCATTAGGTGATATGATCATCATCTTCAAGTACTTGAGGGACCATCGGATAGGGAATGGTGCAAAGTTGTTTTCCATTGCCCCAGAAGGGAGGTCTAGAACCAACAGGTTAGGGTGGCCAGACCGTCCCGGTCACCCGGGAATGTCCCGCTTCTGGGTCCTAATTCCCGCCTCCCGGCCTGCCTATACCGGGACCATTACAAGTCCCGGTTTAGCCAGCGAGAGGAGCCGGGCATGGGCGGGGCCAGGAAGCGGGGGGAGGCTGCGCTGCTGCTGCCTCTTCTCCGTAGCTGCTCCTCCGAGATGGGCTCAGCCTGAGCCCATCTCGGAGGAGCAGCTGCGGAGAAGCGTGGCAAGCCCCGAATCTGGGTCCTTCTAGGACCCTGAGCAGCAACGCTGGAGGAGCAGGAGCAGGCCGGACTTGCGCCCCGCCCCTCCACTCCCTGCAGGGGCAAAGGCGGCATGCGTGGGCCTGCTTCACTTCTCCGCCCCGGCCCCTCTGCTGTGCGGGCGGCAAGGGACATGCTGGGCCGGCCTCGGAGGAGAAGGAGGCGGCCGGAGGAGGAGGAGGCGGCATGGCTGCGGCGGAGGCGCGCTGGCCTTCCGAGCCAAGGACTTGGTAAGTCCGGGGGTGATGCGGAAGGTGGGAGGGGAGCTGTGCTGCGCTGGTAGCCGAGGGAGAGGCCCTCCTCGCCTTCCCTGCTGGCCCTAGGCTTCCCAACCCCCCCCCCTTCATCCCCCGGTGGGTCTCCAGAAATCAGGAAGCGGGGTGGGGGTGGGGGCTGGAGGGGGGGAGAACATACCTGTAGGTGTAGCAGTTTGTAAAATGCCTGCCCCTTTAAGGCTGGCCTGGGCAGGAAGGAGGAAACAGGAAGGGCTTCGGAGAACGGCCCCTCCCTTTCTTTGCTTTCGTTTTCACAGCAGGCAGAGGGAAGAAGACCAAGTGCGGTAGGTGTTTGTGTGTGTGTGTGTGTGAGAGGGAGGGAGGGGCACGCTGAAGCAGCCTGTCGGTCACTTTCGGGTTCCTGTCCTGCATCTCGACCTGTGTTATTAGTGACAGGCTGCTTCGGCGTGCTGCTGCGACGGCCCCCTGGGTCCCACAACGATGGGACCGATGCCACAGGGACGGGCTCGAAACACTCTATGACCCCTCAAAAGAACAGCAGTCTAGCTCGCTTCCCCCGAGCCCTGCCGCCATAAGCCTCAAGGGGGCTCATTTTGCGGCATCTCCCGGCGGGAGGGTGGCACCCGCACGGGACACATATCAAATGAAAGAGGGGCGCAGGGCTATCAGAAACAGCCGGCGGAGGGAGTCGGGAGCCCACCCCACTGGGGGATCCACACCCCGAAAGTGATGAAGGTGGCGCAGATAGAGCCAACAGAGCAAACAGGACAAAATAAATAGGCTGCATTATGCAGCACAGTTGAGAAAGTGCCTTATCCCATATACTGATGAAGTATATACAGGATTTGAGAACAAAATTGTTTCCGGCGGTGATATTTGGGGGATTTTTGGGGACGTCACAGGAAGTGCTGTGAAGTCACTTCCTGTTTCCGGCAGTGGCATTTGGGGGAAATGATGTCATTTGGGGGAAGTGATGTCACAGGAAGTGATGTCACTTCCTGCTTCCGGCAGGTGGCGCGCGTGGGGGGAAAATGATGTCACAGGAAGTGATGTCACTTCCTGTTTCCGGCAGGTGGCGCGGGGGAGGGATGATGTCACAGGAAGTGATGCCACTTCCTTTTCCCGGCGGTGGCATGACGTCACCGGAAGTGACGTCACTTCCTGTTTCCGGCGCCGAGCGCGCTGCGCGCGCGCACCCCTACCTTCCTTCTCCCCAAGGTGTCCCTGGCTGGCCTTCAGACATTATGGCCACCCTACAACAGGTTGAAATTAAATCAAGAGTTTCTGGCTAAACATTAGGAAGAACCTGGCAGTGGTTCCTCAGTGGAACAGACTTCCTCAGGAGGTGGTGGGCACTTTGAAGGTTTTTAAACAGAGGATGAGTGCCCATCTGACAGCAATGCTGATTCTGTGAACTTAGGCTGATCATAAGAGGGAGAGCAGGAAGGGTTGCATCAGTGTTTAGTTCTTGTGACCCTTTCTTACACACCCAGGCAAATGCTGATCCCCATTCTGGGGGTCAGGCAGCATTTTTTTCTCCAGGCCAGTTTGGCCAGGGATCTTGGAGGGTTGGGGGTTTTTTTTTGCCATCTTCTGGGCACAGAGCACAGGCAACTGGGGTTGTGGAGTGGAGGTATTTGTGAATTTCCTGCATTGTGCAGGGGGTTGGACTAGATGACCCTGGTGATCCCTTCCATGATTTTATTATTCTAATCACTGATTTGGATCTAGCTAGCTTTGTCACTCAGTCTATTACAATTTTCCTTTTTATTGCAGTCCCTGTCCTGTATTGGATTTGTCCATGTTGTTCTGTGGTCCTTGGCATAGACGTTTGGGGTAGTCAAAGGAGTCTCCCTTTTTCCTTTTCTGACCAGTGAAAAAGCTGGATGGATGCAACCCAGTGGGTTTAGAAGGACAGTACTAGATTTAGGATTTTTGTGCTGTTGAATTTCACAGCAAGATTACTAGGAAAATTAGAAATGAAACTCTAACTGTTCATTCCTGCAAGGTGCTCACATGGACAGCCCTTAAAGGCTTCTGCTTTAACCAGGAGTGAAGAGATCCTGGGATCAGGCAACGAAACCATTAATCAGGACCTCTCAAGCAATTAAACAAGGTACATTTAGCTATATTAACATTCCTGTCCACATTAGCGTTCTTCATGAGTAGGTCAGACAGCCCAGTAATGTAATTAAGGCTATTGAAATTGCCTGCCAAAAACTCAGGTTAATGAAGTATCTAGCAGTGCAATCCTATCGCAATTATGCCAGTCCATGGACTTAGACTGGAATAATTCTACAGAGGAATTCTACTGCAAGACACTTTGCAAACACACCTCCACCTTGCCCAGAGGTCTCACCTTTCCTTCCTGATGTAAAAATTTCCTCAGGACCTGTCCTTTTCCACTTCCTTTGGCCAGTGTGTTGACTGATCTGGCCCATTTTCAAGGGGAAAAAAGGATATTTTAAACTCAGGACAGGCCTTGATCTCCCCGCTGCCAAAAGGAGAAAGAGCATATTTCTCTCTTTTTCTCTGCAGCCCAAGCCAACAGCTCGGAGTGAGGATAAAAGAAGCAATGTGGAGTGAGAAGAGAAGCAACAGAGTTTGAGCTGCAGTGAACAGGAACAATCTCCTCTGTCTACAATCACAGTTGACAGCTTAGGATGGGGAGAAAGTAGCTAGCTTTCTTATCTCCTCCCCCTCCCCATTTGCTACATCTTACCTAGTCTAGCACGCAGCAAAATTTCCAGGATGGGAGATCGGCTCAAGCTGGGAGTTGGCTCCTAGTTTCCTCCACTCCCAGCAAAAACTTTGCTATGTACAGAGCACTACTTTCCCAGCAGGAGCTCAAAAGCTGGCTCCCAGTTGAACCCTGATCAGCTGGAAGTCCATGTCTGATGGTTGCAGTTCCTGTGAATATGAGAGACACTGCAGCTCAGAGGAAGAGCCTTTACTTTGCACACAGAAGGTTCCAGTTTCAATCTCTGGCATCTCCAGTTAAAAGGAATATGTAGTAGGTGATGCAAAAGACCTTAGTCACAGATCCTGGAGAGCTGTTGCCAGTCTAAGTAGATTGTACTGACTTTGATGGACCAATAGTTTGATTCAGTGTAAGGCAGTTTCATGTATGATCATGTGTAACAGGTTGCAGATAGCTAAACAGCCTGTTAATTGACTGCCTGAACACCATTGGCAACTGGGAAGGAAGCGTTAACTGGTAGGTGTTTCAGCATCCCTATAAAAGAGGATAAGTCACACAACTAGAACAAAATCCTGGAAGAGATGAGAACTCCCAAAACACACCCTAAACTCAGTTCTACAGATGTATATTTAAAAACAAAGTAAGAAATTTTTACTCATTATTACCTTTATAATATATATAAAAAGGTAAAGGTAGTCCCTTGTGCAAGCACCAGTCGTTTCCAACTCTGGGGTGACGTTGCTTTCACGTTTTCACGGCAGACTTTTTACAGGGTGGTTTGCCATTGCCTTCCCCAGTCATCTATACTTCCCCCTCCCCCAGCAAGCTGGGTACTCATTTTACCGACCTTGGAAGGATGGAAGGCTGAGTCAACCCTGAGCTGGCTACCTCAACCCAGCTTCTGCCAGGATTCAACACAAGTTGTGAGCAGAGCTATTTATTTACTTCATGCATATCTTGCCTTTCTATCCAATGGGGACCCAAAGTGGTTTGCATTGTTCTTCTCTCCTCCATATCATCATCAGAACAATCCTGTGAAGTGGGTTAGGGTGAGAGCATGTGACTGCCAAGGTGCCCTAGCAAGCATCCTTGGAAGAGCTGGTTCTCTCAGATCCTAGTCAGACATTTTAATCACCGCTATTGCTGTTTCACTCACAAGTGTAATCAAACATGCAAGCTTAGGATCATCTTTATTAGATAAAAATAAACAAATTATCTAAGTCTACTATCATTATGTCTGGACGTGGAGGAAGCATGGGCACCTGGGGGTTGTATGGGCTCCAGGACGCAGGTTTTCAGCTGTAGCAGACCCTTGGAAACCTCAGACTGCACCAGGAAGTGTTCAGTCACCCTGGTTCCTTCTGAGTGCTTCCGGATGAGGGACACCCTTTTGGCCAATCTTTCTCTCTGCGGTGAGCTGTCTCTCCCTCCGTCCTTGCCTCTTTTCCTGATGCATCCTCCCTAGCTTCCTGAGTGCCTTCCCATTTTAACCTTGTCCTGTCCCGTTCCCTCTAGGTGGCCCCAAGCAGAGTCAGGTGTGTAACTGTGAATCACTTTCCTACCAGTCCGATATTTTGGTGACTCCCACATTGAAGGTATTAATCTTGTAGGGAACTCGGCATCTGCTTCCTTTCCCCCCCTTCCTTGTGGAGCTGCAGTGTTGTTCGTTTCTTGTGGTGGGACCTCCCGGGCAAGGGTGGAGTCTGGTCCCGACTGGGGGCCAGACAGTAGATTTTAATTATTTCATCTGAAATATTCAACAGTATATTTGAATCCTAAATATAGATGGTTTAAAATGGTAATCTTGTAATCTTTATTTTTATAATCATAAAGAGACACAAGTGGAATAGTCTGCAAACAGTGCATCTCATAAGGTGAGTGCCAAAGGTCATGGCACTGAACGTACTCAAGCTGGAAAGAAGCTATTGATTGTGCCTTTCTAGTGTGCTTTGCATGCCCACTTGAGATATATCTCTGTGGGATAATCAGTCTTGAATTGTGATCAAGTCTCACACAGCGTTTGCTCTTGTGCAGGAGTTTCACAAAGTCTTTCTGTCAGACATTAAAAAATGCTAAACAGATAGATCCAGATAACACATCACTTTTTGTAATCGATGCACATTATAGGTAATGTCTGTTTTAAGTAAGCTACTGGGAGAGTGATTTTTTTAACAGAACCCATGGAAAGCTAATCTCATTTATGTCTTCTCCAATTTGCAATCCAATTACATGCACTGTAAATCTCACTGCAATCAACATGTGCATAAACTTGCAGCCTGCAACTCAATCCTCTCCACATTTGCTTAATCCCATTAAACTTTACAGAATAGGATTGCCAAGTCTGGATTGGGAAATTCCTGGAGATTTGGGGGGCAGATCTTGGGGACGGCAGGGTTTGGACAGGGGAGGAACCTCAGTGGGGTATAATGCCATAGATTTCACCCTCCAAAGCAGCCACTTGCTCCAGGGGAACTGATCTCTGTCATCTGGAGATGTTGTAATTCTGGGAGATCTCCAGCCCCTACTTGGAGAATAGCAACTCTATTTGATTCCATGCATATTTAGTTCATCAGCTGGGATCCTGTGAAGGAGCTCCACTGTTAGAAGGGGCTGATTTTTATCAAATCTCCTCTGATGTAGTGGTTCCTCCTGCCCCTGAGGAGTGGCATATCAGGGCATATTGGGCTGCTGTGGGAAGGGGTGAGATGAGGAAGTCATGCTCCACAGAAATGCTTCACAGGATCCAACCTGTTCATTTCAGTAAGCTAAGTACAATTAATTCTGTTGCAATCCTTTGAAGTTTTACCTAAATCACACTGGCCTCTGGCAGACTTATTTCTGAATACTTATTACTTATACAAAATAGTTCAATTTTAGACACGTTGGTGTGGAAATGAAACATACACAAAATTAAGATCTACTTCCAAATAAGTTTCACACTTTTCCTAAACTAGGTATCATTGCGAATATCTGTTGAGAACTGAGATAAGGAAGGATGTGAACCTATACAACCAATACTTGGAACAAAGTAAACTAACTAAATTAAAGCAGGGTTCTAGTCCCACTAGTTGTGGACATCTAGCAAGCTGCGCAGTCAGTTCCGTAAATTTCGATTCAGAAACACACTAAATAAAGTTAGAATTATATCTTAATGAGCCCACTATTTATGCATTTATTTAGTGTAAATTTATTTATTGTAAATTGCCTCAAGCTGATGTTCTGGAGAGGCAGCACAAATATATTCTAAAATGTAATAAATGCGAATAAATTCTATGCATGCTTATTCAACACTGGGCCCTCTGAATAAAGCAGAGCGTCCTTCTTAGTAAGCGTGTTATAGATATTCAGCAGCCCCATGGTGCAGAGCACTAAAGCTGCAGTCCTAAGCTCTGCTCACGACCTGAGTTTGATCCCGGCGGAAGCTGGGTTCAGGTAGCCGGCTCAAGGTTGACTCAGCTTTCTATCCTTCCGAGGTCAGTAAAATGAGTACCCAGCGTGCTGGCGGGAAAGTGTAGATGACTGGGGAAAGCAATGGCAAACCATCCCGTAAAAAGACTGCCATGAAAACGTTGTGATGCGACGTCACCCCAGAGTTGGAAACGACTGGTGTTTGTACAGTACTATATATATAATTTATTCATTCAGGATGCTAGACTGACACGGAGGGAGATGATCCAAGCTTCACCCAGCACTTTAACTCAAATCTGCTTGGCATTCTACTCAAGATACACCGAAGCCTCCTTAAGATCAGGATCTGAAACGTCTCTCCCCCTCTCCCTTTGTTTTTAACACCCTGCTTGATGAAGAAATCATGCAGAACTTGAAAACTTGCATTGGTTCATGGACATTGTCCTTGTGGGACTGCACAAGGACAATTCCACGAACATTAGTTCCATCCGCAACTGTGTTATCAGTAGTCGGCGCGGCGGGAAGCCGGTCTACGACGAACGGGGATAAGAACTCAGGATCTGTGAGGCGCCGAAGGCCGACGCGCCAAGCACCAAACCACGAAGGCAGCCCTCCCCCCTCTTTTCGAACGTTTGCACGCGCGCAACGGCTGTCACTGCGAGACTCTCGCCGCCGCCACCTCTTCCTCGTCCTGCCTTCTTTTCCATCGAGGGGAAACCAGCGGACACCTCCCAGCCCCGTCCCTTCCTCTCCTGTATGGGAGGGGAAGGGACGGGAGGGTAAGGCAGCGCACAGTCCCTCAACCCCTCTTTGCGCCTGCGCGCGAGCGTCTTACGCTTACCAGCGGAAGTGATCCATTTCGCCCGTGCCGTCTTGGGTCTGCTTCCGGCGCTCTTTGTGTTTACCGGTTCCTTCTGTTTCCTTACCGGCAGCGCCTGAAGCCATCGGCGGGATGAGTTACGAACATCGTCGGGATTGGAGCCGCGGTGGCGGCGGGCCTCGCTCTTCCCAGTCGTCGTCGTCGTCTTCTTCCTCCGGAGGCCGTAGAGGCGGCGGCGGGGGAAGAGGAGGCGGAGGCGGCGGCCGTGAGCGCCCACCTCCTCACCTGAAGGGCCGCGAGATAGGCTTGTGGTACGCACGGAGGCAAGGCGAGAAGAGCCGAGAGACTGAGAGGCAGCAGGTGAGGCGGCCGCAGGAGAACTGAGGGTGCGGGCCGATATAGTATCCCAGCTTTCCTCCCCCGGACACGTTAGCCTAGGCTGTTATCAGACCTGATTCCTCAATTGATTCTTGGCTAAAGCACATCTCTTAGGCTGCATGGCACAAAATCCTGGTTTCTGACGGAATTAGATAGGGAGCTGCTGTCGGCCCCCCTATAAGAACAAGAGAGATGCCATGTTGAATCAGACCAGTGGCCCATCTAGTCCAACACTCTGTCACACAGTGACCAAAAAACCCAGGCGCCATCAGGAGGTGCATCGGTGGGGCCAGGTTGAGCCCTAGTTGAAGTAATGCATACAGCATTAGTATGTGTATGTATACATTATCAATACATGATAAATGTATCTGCCTTATTTATATGTGTCCCATTTAAGTCATAATCCCAAAAGTTCATGGTGGATGGAGGTAGTGCCTCTTGCTCTCTGTGGTTTTCTTTTATCAGTTATCCCTTTGGGGTCAGGTGTGAGCACATGGAACTGCTTCATACAGTCAGACTGTTGTCTATTGAGGTCATATTGTTACTTGAACTAGCAGCAATTCTTAGGTTGAAGCTCTTCACATCACCTGATACCTGGTTCTTTTAACTGAAGGTGCTGGCAATTGAACTTGGAAGCTAGGGTTTATAAAGCAGAGTGTTTTTGCAGGTGAGCCACATCCCACAGATCTGGTCAGATCTGACAAGCTTTTGTGAATGTTAGAAGTCTTAGTTTTGATGTCAAAAAATTGAATTTGCAGAATGGCTCTCTGATCAAGCATCTCTGCGAAACGTGACTCATAAAGTCGACAGGCATGTAAGAAGACTGGAGCCTTTGGAGCCATTATTCTAGGGGAGTTGAATTTGCTTCAACAATAAGGACTATGAATTTGTGCTCTAAAAGAAAGTTTCAAGAAGGAACTTCTCTATAAAAATTGTATGGAGCAGTGATGATAAAATTGGTTAGAAATTTGTGTTGTGGAATCCACCCCCTTTGAAAAATTTTCTGTACTGTGTATAAGGTATCTTTGTAAAATAAGAAAAGATTCTTCAGGTTTATAAATTCTTTATTATTTATATACACAGTGGTGTTGATTTTGGTCTGTAATATACTGTGTTGCCATTTTGTTTGTTAACCTACGAGGTGACACTCCATGCAACACCATAAAATCTTAGAAACAACTGTTTATTTACTAGTTGGGATTTTTTAAAAGAGCAATGTGAAGTGAGGTGACCAGGAGCACTGTAATTGTGAAGCTGTTGCAAAGTTTGTCTTTCTCATGTGCCCACCAGATTAGCTTCTTTGGTTGGTGGGTCAGTCAGGAGTGCCTGTCCCTATAATCTTAATTCCAGGGCAGGAACATAAAGGAGAAGATAGTACCTTTTGTTGCATGTGTCAGTTTTTTATTTGCTAACTATGTATGCTGATGGATTCCAGTTAATGTAGTGGAGGCATATTGGCCTGTTTGTTCCTTGCATTTCTCTTTTGTGAGTACCCTAGAAGATCCTTGCACTGTATGTACAAGAGGGTTGAAATTATCCTCTCTTTCTAGAGCAGCTGTTTGAGTATTGATTATTTACACCTTGATCCTGCTGCCCCTCTAAGGAGCTCAGGGAGGGATATGACCCTCCCCAAATATATCTTCTCAGTAGTCCTGCGAGCTAGTTCATATCTGTGGACAGTGGCTGGCTCAAGATCATCCAGTGACTGTAATGCCGGAGTGCAAATTTGAAATCTGAGTCTTCGCAAATGAAAGTGAATTGTGTAGCCACTACATCACATTAGTTCTTCTTCGATAATTTCAGGGGTTTCCTGGTGTTTGTGTGATTATTGTTTGCTGGTCAGAATGTTTTCTTGAGCTTTATATGAAAGCATTATATTTATAACAGACATTGCATTGGTATTCCTAAACTGTCTGAATAGTACTTTAAAAAAATAAGCTGCCTTTCTCCCTGTTTGGGACACAAAGAATCATACAAAAGCAGTAGGACAATACCAGTGGAGGTCTGCAGCACCAATCAAGCTGTTCATATAGGTTTATCTCCCGCAGCAATTATATGCCCTTCTAAAAGATTTGTGACTTTCATCTTTTTCTAAAAAATATGGAAGTCGGAGAATACTCAACTTTACTGCTTTTACAATTTCAGATAGCAACAATAATTCATACAGCTAAAGCAAGAATATGACTGCATCTTGGATTCTGAGCATGCTGTCCTTTTTACAATTTCCTTGAACTAAATGTGCTTTTTTCCCATACATTAGAGAGCTGTGGTGCGTATGGATGAGCGCAGAGAAGAACAGATTGTGCAGTTGCTGAACACTGTCCAGAACAAAAATGAAAAAGAACAAGAAGCCATGTCCTGGTGGTCTGATGAGGAAGGGTAAATAAGGCTTTTTGTTTTGGATGACATTTTTTTGTAAGTAAACAGGCACAAAATAATTTAATTCCAAACTAAGTGAAAGATAATTTGTTTTATGCAATGGTGAAACTTTCCATTATAATGTTTATGTGTTCATCTACTACTCAGCATCTTGCCCTTCTGTAGCTGCACATTACAGAAATGGAACTGGCAAAACAGGCTGCTGACAAGCATCATGATGACTGAAGTGACGCTGATCAATAAAATTTATCCAGCTACCTAAAATTAGAGTGATACATCAAACCCTTAGTCCAGGGGTGTGGGACCTTTTTTCTGCCAAGGGCCATATGGATATTTATAACATCACTCACAGGCCATAAAAAATTATCAACTTAAAAAACAGTGTTCTGCCAAGGGAGAATGCGTTAGGCCAGCAAATAATTGTTTTTTTATTTGAAGTCATGTGGGGAGAGCTTAATCTGGCACACACACAGCCCGCCGCCCTAGGCAAATGCATAGGTCCAGGGCTTTTTTGTAGAAAAAACCCAACAGGAACTCAGTACCATATTAGACCACCTCCCCTAATATTAGTATATTAGGTCACCATCTGGGATAATCAAGTGCAAACTGAACTGTGACGGTAACTTTTCCAGGCCTTGCAGCAATTCTGGCTGGCCAGCCAGGCCCTAGGGCGGCTGCCGCACAGTACATCTGGGCCCTGTGATCCCTGCCTGGCCTTGGCGAGGCTCCTGCACAGCGCAGCTAGGCCCCATGATCCTCGCTGGCCAGCCAGGCTCCAGGGAGGCTGCCACATGGCTCGGTTTGGTCCAGCAATCTCCAAGGGCCACACCAAGTGACGGCCCTCAGGACAGAGGTTCCCCACCCCTGCCTTAGTCCATTGATGTCAGAATCATTTGCCTCAGACTGACTTTAGCTCTCCAGGGTCTCAGGCAGAGGCCTTTCACATCACCTAAAACCTGGTCCTTTATTAAGTAGAGATACCAGGGATTGAACCTGGAACCTTGCAATGCCTAGCAGATTCTCTACCATTGAGGCATGACTTTTTAAAAATTAAAATTTGGTAAGTTTGGGGAATTAAAAAGGAAGATAGAAGCTCCTGGGCATAATTATGTACCGAAGTCAAACTGCACTTGGATGCTCAGCTTTGATATCCCCCCCCCCCCAGTAAGCAGCAGATTCCTAAGCTGCACCTTCTGTCCAGATATGGTGTGGTGACTGAATTGGTGGGGGTCTCTTTCTGTCAGGATCCTTCTAAGGGTGAGAGAAACAAAATGTGCAGCTGTCATCCTTGTGGTTAGTTTCATTCTAAAGGACAACCTGGGGAATGGTGGGGCTGGGAGGCGGGGAGAAGAGAAGAAAGTGTCGGCAAGCCAAACAGTAGGTTGCCACCACAACAATTATTGGGCAAACTGGAAACTGCAGTGTACTGATTAGCAAACACTAGAAATAAACCACTGCATTTTTATGTTGCAAATAAATGCTTAAGCAATTTTTTTCATAATGATGCAATTATATTATTATCATCACATACCAAAATTCATTAAATGTCCATAGAAAAATCAAAAAGTTATTTCACACCACTCTTGTAAGGTAGTACTTTACAGTCCACTGTCTCAGTTCTCCTTTGCTTGAAAGACATAGACAGTACCACGCTTGTATATGATTCCTCCTATGGGTAGCAGACTGAAGTCTGACAGGTGCAGCGGCTACACAGATCCTAGGTTCAGTTCTGTGTTTCATTCACCTTCCACTGGCTGCTTTCTTTTAGCTTTGGAACTTTACTATAAATAAAATAATCATTTACTATACAAATCATAACAAAGCATAACAAATATTTCTCTGATACAAACCAGTCAATGCTTACCCCGTGCTAAAGGCAATTGCTCACACATTACAATACAATGTTACTTTGCAGCTTGCACCAATGGTTCTCAAACACAACTGATTCTCAGGCAGCATACATAGTTCCATACAGCTGTATCCAATTTACACTTAAACTGATATACACACATATATTTTTATGCCATTTTTAAACAAATACAGACAAATCTAAGTGAAGCATTCAGACCCCAGGGGGACATGGTCTGGAATTTATGAATAAAAAGGGCTTCCTTTTGCAGTAGGATTTTAGAAACATTCTCTATATTATATTGATGCCCTTTATAAGCATACACCACTGCACACTGTATCTCATCACATGAGTGTCCAAATTCAGCACAGTGCTGGACAATGGGAGCATCTAATATTCCCTGACACATGCGACTCTTATGTTCCAAAAAACGTGCCCTCAAATTGCGCAGACTTCTGTCTGCTACCCTTAGGAGGAATCATATACAAGCATGGTACTGTCTACGTCTTTCAAGCAAAGGAGAATTGAGACAGTGGACTACCTGTTGGGTGTTGTACTACCTGACAAGAGCGATGTGAAATAACATTCTGATTTTGAAAGTACTGCCTTACAAGAGTGGAGTGAAATAACTTTTTGATTTTTCTAATGAATTACGGTTTGTGATGATAATATAATTGCATCATTATGAAATAAATTGCTTAAGCATTTATTTGCAACATAAAAACGCAGTGGTTTATTTCTAATGTTACCTAAATAATTATTTGCAGGATCTGTTGATGTCAGTTAATCATGGATAGTCGTGGTTGTATACATAATTGTAAATACAAAGTTTATCTGAGCTACTGACATGTATCCTCCTTAGAGTGGGAAGATTTATGACTAATAAAACTTGCTTTAGGTACACAAAAGAGGCTCCTGTGAAACCAAAACCAGTTGTGGAGAAACCTGTTGTGGAGAAGGCTCCTGAGAAAATGAGACCCATCTTGGGGAAAACATTCCTAGATCGAGATTCAGAATATCTCTTAGACGAAAATATGCCAGATTCTGGTTTAGATGAGCAACTTAAAGAAGAATTGGGAAAGAAAAAATCTGATCCCAGATATACTGAAATGCAGGTATCATGTTTAAGAACATACAACTGGTTCAGTGTTTTGTTTTGTTTTTTAAAAAATCTCTTATTTAGTAGAAATTGCATAAATATATTAAACTAGTGTATTTAATTATTTAGGATTTTTAAATGTTGTATTGGAGAAACTGTGTGTGGAATGTGTATGTGTTACTTAACTTGGCATCTCAAACAGTATTATAATGCAATTAATTGTGATCAAGATTTGGTTTACTTGCTGCAGTGGACAGGCCAAGTCATCTGAGCTGGCTTGCAGGATCTCTCAGTACTCATTTGCCATTTAGGATGGGAGGGAAAAACCACATGGCATCTCTAAGAAGTGCAAGGAGAAACTCATAGGCAAGAAGTGCAGGGTGGCACTAAAAACTACTTCTCAGCAATGATCTTACTTGGGGGCTAAAGATTCATAGCAGTGGTACTTCCTCCTCGTGTTCTTATTCATAATTAGCCTTTAAAAGAAAGCATTCATTTGGGGGTGATCAGATTGGCTTCGAAAATGTGAGGTGCTTCTCTGTGAATAGCTCTGTAGTTACCAGGATATAGTTTTCATATTTGGCTACATATGTTGTATGAAATTGGATTGCTGCTTAAAGTTCATAAAGTAATGCTAGTAAATGTTGTTCAAGCAATATTAAATTTGAGTGTTACCACATTTATTACTTGTTCCAACGTGTACTTTAGTTTCACTAAACTCTTTTATTTTACAGAAATTTCGTGAAAAACTGCCTTCTTACGGGATGAGAAAGGTAAATATGTCTAGTGAAATTATGTACTCTAATATTTAAGGTAAACAAGACTTAATTCAAATGAACACAGATTTGGAAGGAAACCCATTGAAGCTATAGGATAAACCATTTCTATGAAGGTATAAGTATTTAGTGACAGTGGTGGATTTATAGATAATTTAAAAACCCAGTTCCCTAGTATTTGTGCTGAACTGCTTACAACATTTAACATATCTATTTCTGCATTAGGTGCCAGACTTAGCTTAGTGACTGCAACAAATTAAAAGTCATACAAAAATATTATGGACTGATACAATTAAAACTAATCAATCAAATAAGAATGTCAGCATTTCTATCCTCTGCTGAGCTTTCATGTTCTCTGTGCAGAACCAGTAGCCAAACCACAGTATATATATATCAATTGTTTCCATAATTGACTTGTACGTTTTCATGAAAATGTTTCTTGGTATAATCCTTTACAATGGCTTAGATGGCTCTTCCATACTCACTTTTCTATGGCATTGCTCTTATGAGAAGCCAGAAGACTAATATCTTTTCTAGGCTCTCTAGGTTCTTGACCAGGCAGAAATATCGAGGTCTTAAAAGACATGTAGTAGAAAGAAAGCCAGCAAGTCCACTCTTACCTCTATACAACTACTTCTGTTGCCTTGAGTACTACTTCGCCAGTTTGGAGAGCCAGTTTGGTGTAGTGGTTAAGTGTGTGGACTCTTATCTGGGAGAACCGGGTTTGATTCCCCACTCCTCCACTTGCACCTGCTGGCATGGCCTTGGGTCAGCCATAGCTCTGGCAGAGGTTGTCCTTGAAAGGGCAGCTGCTGTGAGAGCCCTCTCCAGCCCCACCCACCTCACAGGGTGTCTGTTGTGGGGGAGGAAGGTAAAGGAGATTGTGAGCCGCTCTGAGACTCTTCGGAGTGGAGGGCGGGATATAAATCCAATATCTTCATCTTCTTCTTCTTCTGCAAATGGAGAGCAGGAAAGGACTTATTTAGGCTCTTCCAGGTATAGGTAGTGCTATAGCATGAACTGGAATGTGGAAATTGGTTTTTGTTACAGCTGAAACAAGAATAGGCATCAACCTAACCGGATAGTTTTTGAAGGTTCTTCAAATTTGCTGTTAGAGGATGGATGCAAAAAAAAATCTTATACATTTTATGTTTAAAACAGGAACTTGTCAGCCTTATAAACAGTAGTCAAGTAACTGTTATAAGTGGTGAAACTGGTTGTGGGAAGACAACCCAAGTTACTCAGTTCATTTTGGATGATTATATCAAAAGAGGCAAGGGGTCTTCCTGCAGGATTATATGCACTCAACCTAGGAGGATCAGTGCTATTTCCGTAAGTATTGCAATAGAACTCTTTGAGTCTTTCCTTTGAATATTCATCCTGCAATAAAATAACAACCATGTTCATAAAAAGTTATTAAGATCTTAAAACGGTGTTTTTTAATGTTAAGGTAGCAGAAAGAGTTGCAGCAGAAAGGGCTGAAGTGTGCGGTAATGGAAAGAGTACTGGATATCAGATACGGCTTGAAAGGTACAAATTATGTTTTTTATACTTGATCTTAGCCAGAAGGCTGAGAAACAATAACTTACTTTTAAAAAATAGCTTTTATACATCAAGGGAAAATTCAGATGAATATCTCTGAACTGTTTTTAGTCAGAGTGGGAATTTTGGTTCAGTGTTACCTACCTGTTCATGTAGTAAATGGGTTACTAATTTGTTAAGGCAGCACACAGCTGTCTTAACAGTCTCTTCAGATCTTTTAAATAGGACACCATTTCATTGATACCTTGACAGGGAGATAGGCTTGTGATAGTCCCCTACACTCCTGAGCCTGCTTTGGTGGGGAGGGCGGGATATAAATCAAATAAATACATACAATAAATGCACGCTACACTATGCAGCATTGAATTTATGATTGTGCCCAAGGTTATATTGTTGTGGTGTGCAGATTCTTGGACATTATCTTCTCTTTGCACTGGCACAACATAATTTTTGGTGGGTGTTCTTTTGGGGTTAAAATGATAATAAATAATGTGACTGTTGTGTAGATGCTTATTGGGTGGAACCATTAGATATAAGGAGCTTGTTAAATAACCTTAATTCAGGGATTGACCAGCCTGTTTACAATTAAGTCATGCTGGCTTGGTCAATATTTTATGTGAGTAGCTGGTCATAAACTGCATAGAGCTTCACTCTTATAGTTTGTATAGGTGTTTTTGGATTCCTTTCCTAACAGTCTTAAGAACTGAGGCTATGTTACTCACTTGTTACACTTATGCTATCTTATTTATTTTGATAAAGCTTAACTTAAAAGAGCCCTGAAATCAGCATGTATAGCTAAAAAGATGAACACCCAAGATTGCATCATTGACATTTACATGTGCTGTTTACATGAGCGTGGACTGGTAGAACACAACAAATAGTTCTGTCTTACCTGACTGACATCCATACACTGTTCTCCATCAATCATGTCCTGTGCTGATAGCTCACCTTAATCATCATTCTACACAACTATCCATAGATTGTGTGATCCTTGGTGGTGGTGGTGGTGGTGGTGGTAGTCCTATTCTTTAACACTTTAAAAAGTATGTGCCTTCCTTCTGACTTTTCTGGGATTTTTCAAATGCTTCCAGAAAAAGAAAGAAAAGGAATTGAAGTATTCTTAATGGATTTCTTTCAGCCGGTTACCAAGGAGACAAGGTTCAATTTTGTACTGTACAACTGGAATTGTCCTGCAGTGGCTGCAGTCAGACAAGTAAGTATCTTCAGCTTCAGATGAAGCTAATGAATGCCTTTCTGTAAGGGTTTTCTTCGTGAATCAGCTGCTGCTGATAGTTGTATCTGTTATGCTCATTCATTCCCATTTATTTTTGTCTCCATAATAAGCACAGGGTTGTCAACTCTGCACTTTTGTATTTGTTGCAGGCTGTTGTCCAGTGTTAGTCATGTAATTCTTGATGAAATCCATGAGAGAAATCTTCAGTCGGATGTTTTAATGACTGTTATTAAAGATCTCCTAAGTGTACGTCTAGACCTCAAAGTAATACTAATGAGTGCAACGCTGAATGCTGAGAAGTTTTCAGAATATTTTGGTATGTTCTGCTACTTGTTAATATTTGAGAGCCTTTATTTTTCAATAAATATTACATTTTCAGTGTTAGTCCAATTAAAAAAAAAACCAAGTTAGATACATTTCCTGTAATAAAATCTAGACTATTTTTCCTTCTGTCTTACCAATATTATAGTCAAATGGAGTGTTTGAGCAAATGCAGGAGAGAAACATCCAGGATGCTTGGTTTAAGATTTTCACAAAGCTACTTTTGAGGCATCCTAAAAGACTGATGTAAGCTTTTGCTAGCCAGAGCCAGATACCTGTGGTATTTGCCATGTTGTTCTTTTTGCAAGGATATTAAACACTTTGTCAGTGTCTTCAGGTTGTTGTCAACTTGACAGTAACTTCACTGAAACTGTTTTGGGCATCCAATTGAGCCTCTGCTTTGCGTATATGTTGAAAACACCAGCATTTGCCCATAAAACCAATATAATATAAGTTTTCTGCTGTTTGCAGTAGAACTTGTTTTGTCCCTTGCATTCGCTGAGAAGATTACAGTCCAAACAGGACCTCCTCCTAAATGCTACCTGACAGCCTCTACAGATTCTTGGAAAGGGGCTTCCACCAAGTCTCAATAGGTCTTTACTTGGACTGGTAGCTTGCAGTGATTTTCTGAGTAATAAAAGGAGGCTTATGCTTCTCTTGTTTGCCCTCCTTCCTCCTCACGTCTATTTTAAAATACGCATTTGGTTCTAAACCAGCTTAGCTTGTTTTATAGGGTGAGTGTGTGTGTTTTATTGTTGTAATAAAACATAAAAGTGGCACTTTGGATGTAAATGTTCCTTTCTTGCTTTATATAATGCCTTCGTATTCTTGTGTAGGTGCACTGCAACATGCTAAAATACAGTAAATGGCTTTGATGCCCACATTTTTCTCTCACATGACAGATCATTGTCCTATGGTCCATATTCCTGGGTTCACCTACCCTGTCAAGGAGTACCTTTTGGAAGATGTAATTGAGAAACTACGGTTAGTATGTGGTCTGCCCCAGTAATGCCTTTGTAATTGACGGTATTTTTAACTTGTGTGTTTGCAGAGGTATCTTCTGGTTTTATGGATCTCACCAGCGGACTGAGGCAGAACACTACTACAAGGAACTGTAGGGGTCCAGAATAGACCAGGAAATAAATGACTGGAATATCCTCTGCCTTTTTTAGTCGAAAGCAGCAGTAGTCTATGGGGGAGAAGGTTTATTGGGAATTGTGGTATGGGGTGGATAGTGGTGATACCACTTGCTTCCCTTCTCTCATGTTTTCCCTACTGGAATGTCATTTCCCCAACTTAAAAGCTGCTCTTCTTTCTACCGGGGGGGAATCTTCCTAGGTATGTGTCCCCACCCCTCACCCCTGGACATATGGCAGCTTCTGGAAAAATAAATCAATCTCAAATTTCAAAATGATTGAAATTTGACTCAGAGCCATATTTATTTCTGGCCTTATTCATTAAGTTATACCTCTCTTTGTGTTTGAAGGTATATTCCAGAAAATGCAGACCACAGACCACACTGGAAAAGGAGGTTTATGCAAGGACACGTAAGCAGGCCAGAAAAGGAAGAAAAAGAAGAGGTCTATCGTGAGCAATGGCCAGATTATTTAAAGCAACTGACAGGAAGGTATTTATATTGTTCCACTTGTGCAGCTTCATTTCCTGCCCGTCTAAGGTTTGCACTATATGCATATTAGCCATGTAAATCTGGATCGAGGCGGTTCAGTAGTACTGATGTTGTTGGACCTGTCGGTGGCGTTTGACACAATCGACCATCATTTGCTGATCCACTGCCTTGCTGACGCAGGGATTCAGGGGTTCTCCTCCTTTCTCTGCGTTCGGGGACAAAGGGTGGCGATCATCCCAGAGACATCTGTTTAACTGTGGTGTGCCTCGGGGCGGTGCTGTCCCTGATGTTGTTCAACATTTATATGCACCCCCTTGCCCAAATTGTCTGGAGATAAAGGGCTGGGTTGCCATCAGTACGCTGATGACATCCAGCTCTGTCTACTGATGGATGGCCGACCTGCCTCTGCCCCAGAAAATGTAGACCTGGCGTTGCAAGCCGTGGTAGGGTGGCTTAGGCTGAGTCGTCTGAAGCTGAATCCGATGAAGACAGAGGTCCTTTGCCTGAGTTGCGGCAGCCCAGGAAGGGAAGTCCCTCTACCAGCTTTTGATGGGGTGCCACTAATATCGGCACCCAGAGTCAGAAGCTTGGGGGTGCTGCTGGAGCCCACATTGGCAATGGAGGCCCAGATAGCAGCCACTGCTAAATCTTTCATCTTCGGTGGGTAAGACAGTTGGTCCCCTTCCTTGAGCGTAGCGACCTGGCAACTGTGATCCATGGGACAGTCACCTCAAGACTAGACTATTGCAATGCCCTCTACGTGGGGCTGCCCTTGTCTTGTACCTGGAAACTGCAGTTGGTACAGAATGCAGCAGTCAGGCTATTATTGGGTCTCTCTATATGGGAGCACATACAGCCAAGGCTGTGGGAACTGCACTGGCTGCCAATAATATTCTGGATTCACTACAAGATGCTGGTTATTACCTTTAAGGTGCTATATGGCCAAGGACCTGTCTACCTTAGGGACCGTCTCTCCCCACATGTTCCCCAGAGGGTACATAGATCCGGGACGCAGAACTTATTGTTGATCCCCAGACCGAGGGAGGCAAGACTGAAGTCTACTAGAGAGAGAGCCTTCTCAGTTGCGGCCTCCTACTGGGAAAACCAACTTCCAGAAGAAGTAAGGGCCTTGCAGGACCTTGCTCAGTTCTGTAAGGTCTGTAAAACAGTACTATTTTGACTTGCCTTCAGCTGAATTATAGTACAAGAGGACACCCAACTTCGCTGAACATATTGAAATTAATACTAGCACCAGAACTCTTTTAAATTGTTTTAAACTATTTAATTGTTATTATCAACTGAATTGTCAAAACTCCAATGTTTATTCACTGTTTTATTGTTTTAGTCTTCATTATTGTGAGTCGCCCTGAGCCTGCTTAGGTGGGAAGGGCTGGATATAAATCCAATAAATAAATATGTAGCAAAGTAATTTTTGCTGTATTCAGCAGCATGGAAGAGCTTCGCAAATATGCAAGATGCTGGAGAAAGTTGTAGCAGTATATGGTAACAGCAGTTTCTGTGTGTAATACTCCGAACTTTTTCATGGTGTTTAATGATATGCCATTTTGCCTGTCTCACACTGTTGTATTTTATTAGTATGTTCAGTTTGTTAGCCTAGTTTTGTAACTATCAGATCCCAGCTTCAAAATAGCTATTCGAATACTTTTATCTGTTTTCTTCCCCCCCCCACTTTGAATAAAATGAGAGAAACACTGCATGCAGTAAAATTCACAGTTTTGTACAAGATTAAATAATGATTTTTACTTGATCTGTGTTTTTTAGGTATTCAGAAAGTACAATTGAGGCATTGGGGATGATGGATGATGATAAAATTGACCTTGACTTGATTGCTGCACTAATCAGGCATATTGCTCTTGAGGAAGAGGTGAGTTTTAATTTGGTTTGTGGAACTTGATTTTTAATTATTTATTCCTGATTAGGTTGGGTGCCATCTATCCAGAGTGAATCACTTTTCAGCAGGTTTTTTTTTGTAGCAGGAACTCCTTTGCATATTGGGTAAGGCCACGCACTCTTAGTACAGGGTCTACTGTAAGTTCCAGGAGGATTGGCTACATCAGGGGTGTGTGGCCTGATATGCAAAGGAGTTCCTGCTACAAAAAAGCCCTGCTTTTCAGTCATGTCTATTTCAGTAGGTGTGCTTTAAGTATGCGCTTAGTCTATCTATTGAAATGAGCGGTCTTTATACACTGTCATCTTTGGCTGGATCATGCCTGTCAGTGCTGGAACACATCTGTACTATGCAGTGCTGGTAGAGGAAAATGTCTCCTAAAAATAGTTCTATGTTGTTGAGATTTTTATAATCTCCAACGAGCAGTTTTCAAAGAGATGTGTGAAATAATTGGGATTATTATGTCAGCATAATAAACTTGGTATGACTGGCTGTTTGGTAATTAGAGATACTTAAGCCTGTCAAGTCAGATAAAATTTTGCAAGTTTAGTGAAAACAGTCTTTTGTATAAGCTCCTATGTAAGCATACAGAGCCCTAACCTGGATGGACCAGGCTTGTCAGACCTCATGAAGCTGCTAAGCAAGGTTGTTTGTCCCTGGTTAGTATTTGGATGGAAGACCACGAAGGAATTTCAGGATTTCTAAGCAGAGGCAGGCAATGGCCAAATGACCTCTGAACATATCTTGCTTTGAAAACCCTGTAGGGTTGCCATAAGTAAGCTGTGACTTGATGGCAATTTACACACACACACATGTATGGAATGGCTGACGGACTCATTCTAGAAAATAGTGTTGCATTATCTGGAATTGTATAAAAGCACTGAATGCTAGTTTAATAATTGCAGTGATCTGTGGCCTTCAGGTTTCTATGATTTTGCTACTAGTGAAGAAATAATCAGCTTACCACTTGGACTACTGCACCATCACAGTGTTGCAAACAGTGATGGCGTGCTAGGTGAGATGTTCTGGCTAGATGTCAGTAGATGTTTAGGAGTGGATTTGTAATGATTGGTACTCCATTAATGCAGAAATATGAAAATCAGCAAGTGTTCTTGTATGCAGAAGTCACACTACTACAGCAAACCTGAAAGAGGTGTTGTGATGAGCCTGAGGGGACCCACACAGCCTTAAACTATTTTGAAGATCCAGTTGTGTTTAAACTGTGAACCTCCCCTCCATTACAAGACATTCTTAGGTTAGGTTCACTGCCATGAAGTAAGTTTTGTAGCAAGTAGGTAGAACATGGAGATAACTGAAGCTACATTGGTATGTAAATAACAAAGAACATTTATTTATAGGTTGGTTTCAAACAACAGATCTCCAGGTAGTCAAAGGAGAAACCTGGTTGAGGCACATAAATTTAAGCCAGTTATGCCTTCAGAATGTGGTTTGAATTCTTTTTAATGCTTACAGGTACAAACAAGTTTTCACTGATTAACCAGTAGGTTGAATGCTTTCACCCACACAGGATTCCAACCACAACAGCCTGTCCTGTCCCAAGAGTCAGACTAATTTGTACAAGGTCTGCTCATTACCAGGGACACACCTAACAACACTCTTTTGTCTCCCAGAAGAACTAAACAAGTCTGTTGCGCTACTGGGCACTCTCTTCAAACTGTCTATTCTTCTACTCAGCCAGACTTGAACCGTAATTGCAGTCTCCCAGAGACAGATCTGAACTCCCCTCTGCACTCTCCCTGAGGCAGATCTGAACTGACTACTGCTGTGGTTCCCTCCAACATTTCTTCAGCCTTCTGAAAGTCAATTGGATGCTGAGAAAGCAGTCCCATAGGGCCAGCTGAGTGGCTTTTTTCCCTTCAAAGACAGGACAGCTTCCTGTCTGTCACAAGTGTATTTGATGAAACATGTCCATGACCAGAGTATGCACTGTGGGAAGTAAAGTTGAGAAGACCTTTTTTTAAATGGAGTATAAATGTTATGTTAGTGAGCTGCAACTCAGTCAGTTCTTTCCTTTGGTTTCTTTTCTTTTTTTTGCAGACTGTGAAGACTGTAAATGAATTAATTTTCACATTTGGTATAATGAGAATTTTTGTAAATGCCATCATGTAAGCTTAGCAAAATAGCTTGTGTATTAATAATTATGCATTTATGTTTGTTTGAATTTTTCCTCCCCTATAAATTCTTTTATTCATGCAGGATGGTGCAATATTAGTATTTTTGCCTGGATGGGATAACATTAGCACTCTACATGAACTTCTGATGTCGCAAGTTATGTTCAAATCAGGTAAAATAAGTCTTGGAATTATGATGTAGTATCGTCTCAGTTGCTTTTGCTTAAACTGTCACCCAAGCTTGAGAAACAGTCTTTTCTCTGCCATGTCAGCATGGCATCATGGGTTGTGAAACTGGCAGCATATCTGTACATACGTCACATGTGAAGCTCATACAAATTTGCTGTCTATACGATCTTGTTCAGAAAGGACTGCTGGATTCTTAGATTTATTCTTAAATGTTTACTTTAACTAGATCTCAGCAACCACTGAATCTACACAGCCAATCCACTTTATGTTTTTTAATGTCCTCGAGACCCTTTCCTGTTTTCCATGGAGTCTTGAAACTCAAGTCATTTGGTGACTGTGATTTTTATGTGTGTCTGTAATGTGTTGAGATGATATTTTTGCTGGAACTGTGCTACAGGCAGTCACTATGAGCGACCTTTGTGAGATATAGGCAGTGATAACATCTGGAGTGGCTATTAGAAAGCATCCAGCATGAGAATTGTCACCTCTAATGGGGATTCATATGCTGCACAACTAAGGCTCAGAGGTGAGCACATTCCTCAAGGCTTCTGCATCTGCTCTGTCAGGCATGACAGCAAGCTTGGTGCCAAAGACTACATATAAATTTGTCTAGGACAAGCACTATAGAGTTGTGCTGGAAATTATTGGCAGTTAATTTACTAGTATGGACTTTGCTCCCTATCAGCTATTAAAAACCAGCTTCCGATTATTAACTGGGTATCTAATAGCTGTCCTGACCTGGATACCCCAAGTTTGTCACATCTCGGAAGCCAACCAGTCCTGGTTAATGTTTGGATGGGAGACCACCAAGGAAGTTCAGGGCTGCTACACAGAGGCAGGCAATGGCAAACCTCCTCTGAACATCTCTTGCCTTGGAAACCCTGTGGGGTTGCCATAAATTGGCTGCAATTCGATGGCACTTTACACATACAGATAATCAGGACTTTTTTTTGTAGCAGGAACTCCTTTGCATATTAGGTTACACCCCCCTGATGTAGCCAATCCTCCAAAAGCTTACAGTAAGCCCTGTATGCTCTTGGAGGATTGGCTACATCAGGGGTGTATGGCCTAATACGCAAAGGAGTTCCTGCTACAAAAAAAGGCCTGCAGATAGCTATATGGAATTAGTAAAATTGGGGGAAAGATATCTAGAAATGGGTGCTTCCAAGGTATAAGAAGTAAAGATAGAAACTATCAATATATTTAAATTTATTAAAATACTTAAGTTGCATGTAATGGTTTGCTTGTTTGAAAAATGTTTTCTAATGATTACTAGATATTTGTGTACGAAAGTAAATAAGTATTTTTCTTTTAGGCTGCTCAGAAAATACTATGACTATTGTGTGAGCCCGTATGAGCATTAGTTGTTGGTATAAATTGTGTCTCTAGCTTGAAAAAAACCCTGCATTAATAACTATGCAGTTATACCTTATTTGTCAGATCTCTAGTTTTCAGTTTTACCACTAAATATTTCATTGATGTTTTTGTTCATTTTCAGATAGGTTCCTTATCATTCCTTTGCATTCATTAATGCCTACTGTTAATCAGACCCAGGTAAGTGCTACAGTCGACAGTAATAACTGTAATGCGTATTTTAGGATATCTCAGGTGTTTGACCAGCCTGAACCTCGCCCCCCCTTCCAACTGATACCAAGCTGCTAACATCTTCTTTTTCTGAGAGCATTTGAATTCCTTCCTTGGTTGGTTTTAATTGTTCCTCTCCAGAGAATCTCCTAAGTTTCTAGGGAGCCCTATTTGCTCAGTGGTGGCCCAGACTTGCTACTTTGGCTATTTGTACTTTGGCCACTGTGTCTATGATAGGGTGTAGCTGTTTAATATTTAAACTAAACTAGAATGATTGGTAAATGAAATTGAGCTATTGCTGAGTCTGTTATTGTTAACTTTATGCACCAAAAGAATGAATATTTTAAGCACAAAGTTGAAATCAAGAAAGACATGAATCCCTACTCCTTATGATGACTTTCTGGAAGTTATGGAAATATTTATACTGAGTCAGTAATAGATCTCAATTTGTTTGTTCCCAGTTTTATTATGTATCTGATTTTTTAATGTCATTATATTATAATTTTATTTTTAAAAAAGAAACATATGCTAAACATTTTACATAGGTATTCTTCTATGCTAAACATTTTACATAGGTATTCTTATTGCTAGCAGTCGCTTTCAGCCCATTAACCATCTAACCAATTAGAAAGCTGTTTCCAGGCTAGATCCCCACATTACAAGCTGTTTGTTAACCACTTTAGATGACAATTCACAGCAGCTGCTTGTTAATCACTTTTACTAACCTAAGTAACAATCCTGATAACAAACTGGCATGGGGGTAATAACTTCTACAGCCAAGAAAGTTAATGCTTAGGCAAAAAAAAAAAAAACCCTCTCTTAAAGGAGACCTGTTTCTTGATGGGGATAGTTCAAGATCTGTCGCAGGAAGGGGGGAATCTGCAAGGATTGTTCCTTTACCTTGGCGCAAAGTTATTATGATGTCCAAGCCAGTGCTGTAACTAGGAGATAGCCTAGTAGTTTGAATACTGGATAGCCCTCATTCTAGAATGTACCTGCTTTCAAAAGACTAAAGATTGTATCTTGTATTTTTAATAACCTGCTTTGAACTTCAGTTTTGTCACTATTGTTGTTCTAATGAGCCTTTATTAATAAACTGAATACAAAGCTCTGGATGTCTGGTAATGCTTAGTTGACCTGGGTGAAATTAAGCTAGAATGTGTGTGTGTTGTATGTGTATTGACAAAACCTAAATCAGGAAGACAGATTTCCTGGAACACTCATGTTCTTTGTTTCATTTACACTTTTTTCCTTTATAGGTTTTTAAGAAGACCCCCTATGGAGTTCGTAAAATTGTAATCGCTACCAATATAGCTGAAACTAGGTACATTTTTTGTTTACGCCTCTAGCAACATCTTATACAACATCTTAACAATCATAGCATTGGAAAAAGTCCAGAAAAGGGCAACTAGAATGATTAAAGGGCTGGAGCACTTTCCCCATGAAGAAAGGTTAAAACACTTGGGGCTCGTTAGCTTGGAGAAATGTCGACTGCGGGGTGACATGATAGAGATTTAAAAGATAATGCATGGGATGGAGAAAGTAGAGAAAGAAGTACTTTTCTCCCTTTCTCACAATACAAGAACTCGTGGGCATTCAATGAAATTGCTGAGCAGTCAGGTTAAAACGGATAAAAGGAAGTACTTCTTCACTCAAAGGGTGATTAACATGTGGAATTCACTGCCACAGGAGGTGGTGGTGGCTACAAGCATAGACAGCTTCAAGAGGGGGTTAGATAAAAATATGGAGCAGAGGTCCATCAGTGGCTATTAGCCACAGTGTGTATGTGTGTGTGTGTGTATATATATATAAATTTTTTTGGCCACTGTGTGACACAGAGTGTTGGGACTGGATGGGCCATTGGCCTGATCCAACATGGCTTCTCTTATGTTCTTAACAAAATCAGAGTATTGTGATGAAGAAATATAAACTTATAATATTAGTAGTACCTGTGCATAGTTGAAGAAATAAATAATGATACAGGCATTCAGTGAGGATTCTTTCTGATCAGTTTGGTTTGGAATGGTTTTACAAAGATAACTGTTGTTCTAATGAGCCTTTATTAATAAACTGAATACAAAGCTCTGGATGTCTGGTAATGCTTAGTTGACCTGGGTGAAATTAAGCTAGAATGTGTGTGTGTTGTGTGTGTATTGACAAAACCTAAATCAGGAAGACAGAGGTCCTTTGCTTGGGTCGCCGCGGCCCGGGAGGGGGAATCCCCCTGCCAGCCTTTGACGGTGCGCCGCTGATAGCGGCGGACAGGGTCAGGAGCTTGGGGGTGCTATTGGAGCCTTCCTTAAAGATGGAGGCTCAGATAGCAGCCGCTGCCAAGTCCGCGTTTTTTCATCTTAGGCGGGCAAGGCAGTTGGCCCCCTTCCTGGAGCGTGACGACCTAGCAACAGTGATCCATGCTACGGTCACCTCGAGGTTAGACTACTGCAATGCCCTCTACATGGGGCTGCCCCTGTCCCGAACTCGGAAATTGCAGCTGGTGCAGAACGCCGCGGCCCGGCTGTTATTGGGTCTCCCAAAGTGGGGACACATTCAGCCGGGTCTTCGGACCCTGCACTGGCTTCCAGTGATATACCGAGTCCGGTACAAGGTGCTGGTTATCACCTTTAAAGCCCTATATGGCTTGGGACCTGTCTACCTGAAGGACCGTCTTTCCCCGCATGTTCCCCAGAGAGTACTGAGGTCGGGAACACAAAATCTCCTTACTGTCCCTGGGCCGAAAGAAGCCCGCTTGAAATCCACCAGAGAAAGGGCTTTCTCTGTTATGGCCCCTACATGGTGGAATCAGCTGCCGGAGGAGGTGAGGGCCCTGCGGGACCTTGTTCAGTTCCGCAGGGCCTGTAAGACGACCCTCTTCCGGCTAGCCCATACCTAGCTTGAGAACCTAATGCAACTTGCCAGATTTCCTTTATATATACTTGAATATTTATTAATTTTTAGAGTTTTATCTGTTTTATCTGTTTTAATTGTCTATTCCCTCACATGTTTAAATATTGCTTATTGTTATGTGGGATCTATTGTTGGAAGCCGCCCTGAGCCATTCGTGGGAAGGGCGGGATATAAATTCTAAATAAATAAATAAAAACTGTCTCTTTCTTGGTCTAATTCGAAACCTAAACTTGGAGTCAGTTTGCAGAAGAACTGAAAATAATGTTTTAATATTTTCCTTTTTGGTGGGCTCTGCACTTGGTTTTTGAAGGTGGTTAAGAAGTTAGTTAGTCCAGGCTATGCCCCCTCCCCAGGGGGGTGACCTCTGTTAGAGTGCTTCAGACTCTTCACTGCTTGTTGGTCCAGGGAGAAGGGGTAGACTTGACTGCCAGTGCTTAGCTTTGATATGTCTGCTGCAAAACCAGTTGCTGGTCAGAGCCTTTACTCACTGACCCACTTCCTGTTAGAGCAGGAAGGTAAGAGTTATGTCTACCACTGTAAATTTGGCAAACTAACTTTCAGGCAGACTAACTTTTTGCTTGACATTTTTGTAGCTTTTTTCACTTGACATATGCATTTTTTGGAAAAGTAGTTCACTGAAGCAACTAAGAATTGTCATAATTGCATAACCTTCTAGTCAGAGTGGGCAGTTGTCTTATATCTGGCTTTGCAATGCTAAAGATGACTCTGGATGAAGTTAAAAAAACTAATTGCGTCTTTTTGCTTCCCAACTTTGTAGTATTACCATAGATGACGTGGTATATGTGATAGATGGTGGAAAGATAAAGGAAACTCACTTTGATGCCCAGAACAACATTAGCACAATGGCTGCTGAGTGGGTCAGTAAAGCAAATGCCAAGCAAAGGAAAGGTAGAGCAGGAAGGTAAGGGTTATGTCTACCACTGTGAATTTGGCAAACAGTAACGTTTGTGCAAACTGAAAATGTTAGAATACCTCTCGATGTACTTCTGAGGCATTTAACTTCCTATATCTCCCTCTTACAAGTTAATCATGTCAGCAACCTGTATTAGGTCAGGTCTTTAAGCCTCTCATTCTCTTACCTTAATTTCAGTAAGGTTCTTGATTTATCTAGAACAATAAATTGTATATTGTTTTTATATACAAGGTATGGCATCCTTGTAATAATGTATGCAGGCTGGAGAAGCAAATACTTCATAAATGTTTCCTGTCTCTTTGCAGAGTCCAGCCAGGTCACTGCTATCATTTGTACAATGGTCTGCGTGCCAGTTTGCTGGATGATTATCAATTGCCAGAAATCTTGAGGACACCTTTGGAGGAACTCTGTTTACAAATCAAGGTGATAATCTGCTATTTGAATAAACTATGATCTGTTCAAAAGTTTGTGTGGTGTAGTAGTTAAGAGTGGTGGACTCTAATTTGGATTCCCCGCTCTTCCACATGAAGCCATAGTTGTCTTCATATACTTGTGGACTACTAGTTAGAGGCTGAGATCATAAAGGTGCATAGCCTTTTACCGGAACGTTTTCATAATCCCAGTGGAATTTGACTTCTTTCCCCTTTTCTTGGTCCAGCTTCTCTTGGTTTCAAGAGCAGTCCATGCAGGACTGAGTTGCCAGGTCCCTCTGGGCAGCTAGTGGAAGATGGAGCATGAACTTCCTGGGAGTTAGGAGTTTCTTTGTATGTTTCAGTGATGTGTCCACCTGCCTTCCAGTGTGACCCAGAAATGACATGGGGACATCAGGGAAACACTCTGGGGCAAACATTTTATGGTAGAATTAGCTTCTACCATAGAGTTTTGGCCCCAAAACCAGAGTCACCCCCAATCTTCCCTGTATAACTTCTGGGTCATGTTGAAGTCCCATAGGCACTTTGCTGAAATGTCAGTTGTTACTCCCTTGTTTTGGAAATAATTCCCACCGCCAGCCTGCTGATCAGAGGTGGATAGGTGGGGCCTGACAATGGGGGACCCCCCGCCCCCACCAGGGATCTGGCACTCCTAATGGTGAGGGTGGTTTCTGTCTAAAACATTGTGGGAACTGGCCTAGCAAAGTTACTTTATTTCTGACACTGGGATCGCATCTTGTTTAGAATGTAATAGACCCAGTATTGCTTGTGGCTGAGTTACAGAACAGCCAGCAGGTGTGTAAACAGCTTCCTTTCCTCTAAAAGTAAATGTAGGTCCTGATCCTTGGTCAGCCCCTTCTAGCTACCACTTTGTCCATTTTTTTACTCTCCTCATCTTGACCCATACTGATGTGTCATTCAGGTTATATAATAAAACTTTAATTCTGCAGTCTTTAACAGACCTACTTGGGGAACTCATTGAGCTGCACTTCTGATTGAACATGCTTAAGAAGTGTAAGGATAAAATGGAGGAGAAGAGAATGATGTAAGCCACTCTAAGTCCCTTTTAGCAAGACAGATGTGATATAAATGAAGTACGGTAAATAAAGTCAGTTTTCTAATTTATGAATAAGGGACCATAAACATTGACTACAGGGAAGTATATTGGAAAATACCCTCTGTTTGAAAGTTTATTTACTGTCCTTTTGTGTTTAAATAAAATGACTCTTGGAGAGAAATGTGTAGAATTACCCTACAATATTGTTGGAGCTCACCATCAGTGTATGATATATTAGAATATCCGTGTGCAATTGATGTTGTTCCAGATTTTAAAGCTTGGAGGAATTGCTCATTTTCTGAGTGAGCTAATGGATCCACCATCTCGGGATGCTGTGTTGCTGTCCATAAATCATCTTATGCAGCTGGTAAATTTCTGTTTAGCCCGCATGATATTTTGTGTATCCTACCCATGTGCTCACTAACTGATGGTAGCACATGGCATTGTGGGATGGGAGCTGAAGCAAGAAAATTGGACCTTGTGTCCACTAAGGGGGAAAATGAAGGCAAATTTGAAGTTTCAGAATTGCACACACTTTTGTTTGTTTATACTGTATATAAATTAATTTCATTCCCATCCCATTGAATTATCTTTAAATTGTTCTTGTCAGCAAGTTGAAATTATTCAAAACCATTGTGAAACAAGCTTAGATTACACTTGGATCATTGTGAAATTGGTCAGATAACTTTATGCACAAAATTGAATGTCCTTGACATGTTTGTATCCTTGGACATAATTCTTATAAACAGTGACAAATTAATTTATTTCTGGACTCTTTTCTACTTTATATTATAGACAGGGAAGGCTACTGAAAGATCATCTTCCATTTAAATTGATTGAGTCTGCTTTAGTGTTTTCTTAAACTTGCTACTGTTCCAGACACAGAGACTATTTCTTCCTGGCATCTTTTACTGTGTAGGGATTTTTTCCCCCTGTATAGAGGAAAAATTGGCCCCCTGCAGTCTTGTTCAGAAATTGATCTTCTGACCAGCCTGTCTTCTGTATATGAAGTCTCAGTACTACTCTGAATATGTGTTATATCTGCAAAGTGGCAAAAGGGCATTTGGGAAAAGATGGATTTAGTAAAATTAATACAAGATTTAAAATAAATGGAGCATTTGGGGGGTAGAGACTGGACAAGTAGGAAAAATTAAGAAGAATTTGTTGTAGAGACAACATATACGTACAGAAATACAGAAGGGTGGGTATTTTAAGCACATAAATATGACTGTTTTCGTACAGTGCATTGATGTTAAATGAAAGGAATGAGTCTCTCACAACTTTACTTCTGTTTCGTAATAAGTTTAATAGACCCTTGCATCATCCAATTATTGGTCCTGATTGTCTTTTTTATCTTTTTTAAATATAAAAATGTTATTAAACCACAAAATAAGGGGATTACATCAATTACATTCAAATAAAGTAGTAAATCTATAAGGTACAAATATATAAAGATACAAAATATTAATACACTATGTAGTACATGGCAAGCAAGTAAAGCATATATGTTTCACCTTATTTATGACCACTCTATTTGTTTTGCTAACATTAATTCAGAAAAAATAATAATTCTTTATAAAAGGTATATTTTGGTATAATATCCTGTTCACTTAAATATTCAACAACAGGAAACCATACGGCTAGAAAAGAAGTAGTGCTGTGACTTGCAGTTGTCGCACTATTTGCCATTTTGCCTGTTAAAAAGTATTCCCCCAGTTTGTTCTTCCACATCTGAAGGGAAGGGGGGTTCTTGTCCCTCCATTTTGACCTTAACTCTATTCTTGCTATTGCAAGTAAAATGGAAATTAATAATCTTCTTAATATTTATATCTTCTTTCTCACAGAATGCCTTGGATAGACAAGAAGAATTGACTCCCCTTGGGGTCCATTTGGCACGGTTACCAGTGGAGCCACACATTGGGAAAATGATTCTCTTTGGAGCATTATTCTGTTGCTTAGATCCTGTCCTCACTATTGCAGCCAGCCTCAGCTTCAAGGATCCATTTGTCATCCCCCTGGTAAAGTATCTGAAGAGAGAATTAAAAAGTAAAGTACAGAATGCTTCTCATCCTGAAAGGGCTAGGAATAAATGAGTAGCAAAAGTCCAGGCTTGTGAAGCTTTTTCCATCCTGTATTTTTAAGAGTCAAGGTAGATCCTGCAACTGGAAATACTTTTAATCTATTGTATTGTTGCCTATTGACTTTGTACTTTAAAAATGAGGGGGAGAGTATTTGCCTGACAGTTGCTTCTTTTGTCTGAAGGGTAAGGAAAAAGTGGCAGATGCAAGAAGAAAGGAACTATCAAAGAATACTAAAAGTGACCATCTCACAGTTGTGAATGCTTTCCAGGTAGGTAAACTCTGATTGACAGTGAGTGCCTGACTCACAGTGGAAACGTAAGTGGCTGTAAAAAAAAAATCTGTTAGTTGTAAAATACTTAAATATTACATAGAGACTTTAGATGCTTTATGTAGACCATCTCCACTTAACTGAAATCTGCTGGATAGCGCTTGTTCCAGTCTACACTAGACATATTACTAATATGGGTAGACTTTTCTTCCAAGCAAGATTGGATTATGTTCTGCTCTTATATATTTTACACAGGTACGTATGCAAATATAATTGTAATCGCATCCAGCCAGTTACAAATTCATGAAATGCCTTTTCACTCTTGCTTTTGGAATTGGTTTAAATAGTTCTAAATACAGTCCCAAGCAGAATTATACCCTTCTAAGTCCATTGAAATCAATGCACTATAGCTCTGTTTTTCTGTTCTTCTACCTCTGGCCTTCTCCGTACATTTTATTTAGTTTTGGCATAGATGTATAACTTTACGAAAAAGAATGATTATGCTTCAGTGTTTAACATGGCTCATTACCCATCTCATTAATTCTCTCTCCCCCTCCCATCCATTTTATAGGCATATTTCTTTTGTTTGTTGTTAAATTGTTGTGTAATCTTTAATTGCAGGGGGAATAGCTGTTGTATTAAAATATTTATTTAAAAACATTATATTGCATTCCATATCCTTTGTGCCTTGTATAATGCTTGCTAGTTCTTCCTACTCCCTAGCAATTCAATCCAATAAGAAACTGAGAAAAAAATGATCAAAATCTCATTGACCCTAGTATTGCTGACAGGTCTAAAATATTGAACCAGATTTATACTGAACATCTCTTCTCTTCAGGGTTGGGAAGAAGCCCAGCGCCGTGGCTTCAGGTGTGAGAAAGATTATTGCTGGGATTATTTTCTTTCTCCAAATACAATGCAGGTAACACAGTTATTTATGTTTAACAGTGTAATCCTAGACTAAGTTATAGCTTTCTGAACCCCATTGACTAAAGTGGATTTAGAAGGGTGCAACTGTGCCTTGAATTTCGCTGTAAATCAGTTTAAAAAAATTGTTGAACATATTGTGACAGAGCTTATCATTGGCTGATTTGTGTTGGTGTCCAGATGCTGCGTAACATGAAAGGGCAATTTGCAGAACATCTCCTTGCCGCTGGGTTTGTGAATAGCAGAAACCCCAAAGATTCCAAATCCAACATTAACTCAGGTAACTGGAGAAGGGAAATAGTCCAGTGGGTGTACTTTAATTCTCCCTTTGTGAATTCTGTCTCACTTGGCCATGTTATCTTCGACAGACAATGAGAAGTTACTCAAAGCTGTTATATGTGCCGGTTTATATCCAAAGGTTGCAAAGATCCGAGCCAATTTGAGCAAAAAAAGGAAAATGTAAGGCTTTCTCCAATTTTATTCTTGGCTTTGTTATTTTTTAAAATGACATTTGCATGATACCAAATTTGGGGGATGGGAGTGCCAGGGGAAGATGTTCTTGTATTGAGCCAACAATTCAGGAGTATTTTTCTTCTGGAATGGTGCAAGTCTATTGCATGGGTCAAACAGGCTAATACAAGGGTAGCTTCCCAAATTATGTATATGTACCATTCATCCCTTAACAACAAAGTGCTGGGAAGCAGAGTTACAGTTACAGTTGGAGAATTGTTCTTATGGGTTGCCCTTGGATGTCTGAATATTTGAAAAGATGCAGCAAGAAAATTTGCCTTTCTTGCCTAAGCATGTGGTAGCAACAGTACACATAGTCCTCTCCTTCCCTTTTTATTAACTGCATTGGTTTGATTAACTTCTTAAGTGAAGACCATGAGCTGAGTACCTGATTTCCTTTAGTCCCACTGCCAATTTAACACTTCTGCCATGCTGGGTTAGACTGAAGATTTTCTAGTCCCACATTCTGTTTCCAGTGAGGGTCATCCCTGCGACTAGTTCAATTACCTAGGACGCTGGCCTTCTGGGAGTGCCAAATTGGGCACCTCCCTATATGACTTTGTGACATTATGAGTGTGGGAGGAGTGCCAGAAGTTAGCCTTGACTATGGTGCCAGGCAGTCTAGGGCTGGCCCTGTTGCGAGTAGTGGGCAGCCCAATACCTAGATGCCACTGAGGGTGCTGGCCTTCCCCAGTAGTGCTTCTGCTGTGACCAGGTGGCAGATGTGAAGACCCTGAGTTCTAAATAAGTCCTGAGCTCATGGGTCCTCTCATGAGTAAAGTCCTCAAAGACCACTCTCTGAGTGGCAATAAGAACATGTCACTTGATTTTTTCTTCCTTGTTTTTTTGTGACACTTGAACCAGTTAGTGGCCTTATCATATAGTAAATCTTGCTAGCATATCAGCATTTCTGCATCCGCTGGGTCTGGATGTCTTGGAACAGCAAAGCGACTGCCATGTTCTAGAATTGTAGAGAAATGTAAAGTGTATTGCTACAAACCTGGGGATCATATATGATGTGACATTTCTTTATACTTTTGATCAGGAGAGCCTATTATGTCTGAAAACCAACTGGAAAATAAGAAGCTAGTTTCTAAGGTGTTTTAGTGGGAACATTTTATATGACACAGATCCTCGAAGAAACTTAACTGAAATGTGTAGGGGTTACTATTGATGTAGCCTTTCATTTTCTTGCATTGGAAAACAGTTTAGTAACAAACTGTAATTCTATAGTAGACTGTTGTAATCTGTATATTCTCCCATTTGACTTAAGCCATATGCAGTAGTCTAGGTCTGCCACTAGGCTGAGCTAAAAATGTACTCTTAAACAGGACAGTTATCTCAGTGGTTTCATTCTGGTTTTCTCCTTTCTATGTTATCCTCATTCTGAATGTTTTTAATTCAGTAAATGGCTAGTGAAAATATACCAGTGATAACTTGTTTTGATCTAAACTATGCTAGAATAGGCAAGAAAAGTTTGAGACAACAACCTTCCATAGACTATTTATACGTTAGCTTTTACAAAAGCGATAAAAAAAGTTTCTTTGAAGGGTAATGGATTTGTTATTTAGTTTTTGGCCTCTCCCCACCTCCTGCCCAATCCACAAAACTATCTTTGTATAAATAGAACCTTCTTCCTTAGAATACAAAAATACAATACAGATTCCAAGGGAGGTTGAATACCTCTTCTGTAAGTGTTTATCACCAATGTACAACTTGTTTTATTCTGTGATTTTAAATGGGGGAAAATGTCAAGTGTTTGAAAGAGGAGATGCTTAAAATGTCATCACTTCCACTGATTTTTGATTCTTGTCCAAACAATCTATTGTCTAATTTGCAGTTTAGCACTTGTAATTATGCAGAGCTGAAAGGGAAAAAAACCTTATCCAAAAATATTCTTGTGTAGCTTGCATCTAAAATACAATTTTTTGTGTCATTAAGGGTTAAAGTTTCCACTAATACAGATGGAACAGTTTACATTCATCCTAAATCTGTCAATGTTGAAGAGACAGAATTTCATTACAACTGGCTTGTTTATCACTTGAAAATGAGAACGAGCAGTGTAAGTGAATATTGTTTTAGCACTTCTATAAATGTCTGTAAACTTAATTTTTAAAAATGTTCTAAATGCCACATTTAGTTTTGCTGGTGAAGTTACATAATTTACTTGCTTAAATGCTTCTGTCTGATCTACAAGTGCACCTTTACTATCCCTGCCTATCTCACATAATTTGTCCTGCTGTCCTTTCAGGGAGCTCAGGGTGGTGGAACCAGTACTCTCCTCCACTTTTTTCCTAAAACCAACCCTGTGAAGGAAAGTTCGGCTGAGGGGAGTAGGGGGCTCAGTGACTTCATGGCCAATTTCAGATTTGAACTCAAATCCTAGTTTTAACATACTAGCATATATAGCACACTGGTTCACTCGAGAAATAAGCTATTAACACTTTCCCCCCACATGAGATACAATAATGATGAGAGCATGGCATAAATGACTTAACAGGTGCTAATCTTTGTGGTTTTCTCAGCCTCTTATTACTATCATAGTCTTCAGTTTTTCCTCTGTTCCTCTGGTACTGGTTGCTAGGATTTCATATACTTCCCCACTCCAATTCTCATGCCCTCCAGTTTCCTCTTGAGATTCTTTGCCTCTCATTTTACCTGCTTTTTACTGCAGAAGAATGAAATCCCACCTCAGTTGTTGCTCTTGAGGTAGCATGCAAAGCTGGATGTCCAAGAAGGTAGATGGTCTTGGTTTCACTAAAAACTCTGTATTTAGTTAGTTGGCAGAAATAGTCATCATGTCACCATTTTGGTTAAACAAATTTAAAATAATTTGAAGGTGTCTAATTCTGATAGGGTGCTGGTGCTGTGTTATGACTCTATTAGCATGTTCCTGTTGTGCTGAATATATTCTTTGTTACAGATATATCTGTATGATTGCACAGAAGTCTCGCCATATTGTTTGCTTTTCTTCGGAGGAGATATTTCTATCCAAAAGGATAAAGACCAAGACACTATTGCTGTGGACAAATGGATTGTATTCCAGTCTCCAGCACGAATAGCCCAGTTAGTGAAGGTGAGTGTGCCTCTTTCTTCTATCTAGGTTGGCAACTAAAGCCATAAAGGCTAACGCTTCTTAAAGAAACTGTTATAGAATGTTTTTTTGCCATTTGGGGGCAATTCACTCTGGAGAGAACCCTCATCATAATGCTAATCTCAGGCCCTTTTTGCTCCTCTTTCTGTCATTGTGGGTGAGAGAATAACAAACTGGCATCTTCCTTGCAACCTATTCACCAACAATAGGGATTCACAGTAAAGGCAGGGTTGTTCCATATTCAAATAAACATAGTACAGCTCAGTTCATTTGTTCATTTTTTCTTTGCAATATTGGGAAGAGCTTGAAAGCATTGAAGACTTGCCTTATGTTATGGAGAGATACTGGTGATTGAGCAGGGCTGTAATTTGGTGTAATGAAGGAAAGTGAGATGTGTAGTTCATAATTACCTTGTTTGCTAAATCAAAGTTATGCTTATCTGGATGCTGTTCAAAAATTTTTACACAATCTGAACACTTAAGAGATTGCTATTTTTTTTTCTTGTTACGGTGTTGAGAACATAAGAAGCTGGGTAAGACCAGTGGTCCATCTAGTGCAGCATCCTCTCATGCACAATGCCCAACCAGTTCCTCTTCGAGGGCCAGTAACAGAGCATAGAAGCTGAGATATTCCCCTGATGTTGTCTCCTAGCACTGGTAGTCAGAGGGTTACTGCCTCTGAATGTGGAGGTTCCCTTTAGTTGCCATGGCTGGTAGCCACAGGTACACTGGTAGACCTATCCTCCAGGAATGTCTAATTTACTTTTAAAGCCATCTGTGTCTGTGGCCATCACAACACCCTCTGGCAGCAAATTCCACATTTTAATCACCCATAACATTGTAGAAGCGCTCATTTGTATCCAACAGAGCAGTTCCACAAGTGGAAGGATTACTTGGAACAAGACTTTCTCATCTCTCCCTTCCTGCTGCAGTCCCTAAATCCACTCTCCCCCAACACTGCTCCTTCTGTTAGTAGAAATGCTTTGTTGGATCCAAGATATAAGATAGATTAGGGATTTGTATATTTGAAATGTGATGCTGGTCAGCAGTTTCTTGGCAAGAATAAGTCAAACTGCAAGAGCCTAAGCATTCTGCTTGCAATAGAGTCCTCCTAAAATGTTAATGTATGGGCAGTGCTTTCAGGGAAAGATCAAAATAAATTACTACTTTCAGAGTGCACATATACACAGTGCGTTTTTGAAGCACTTAACAGAGAAAGCTGTTCCTAAAACTTGTAAGTTTAGCTTGGCAGCAAACTGTATAGCCAGCTGAATTTTTCAATATCTTTTACAGACTGATAGTTAATTGGACATAGGATTAAAAAAAGAACAGAAAAGTAGGTCACTCTTATTTCCAGGGAGAAAATTGAAGTTTTGACGCTACTGTATAAAAAGTAGAATAACTGTCAAAACTTGCTTTGTTAGTTCTTTCCAACCACTATCCTTTTTTTATCTGCAGGATTTGAAGAAAGAATTGGATGACCTTCTGCAAGAGAAAATAGAAAACCCACACCCCGTGGACTGGAACAATACTAAATCAAGGGACACTGCAGTGCTGACAGCCATTATAGACTTAATCACAACACAGGAGAATGAAACAGCCAGAAACTTTGCCCCCCGTTTCGAGAACGAACGATACAGTTAACTGTGTTCCTTTGCTGCTGATTTTTTTGTTGATAGTATATTTGGGGGCATCTTGGAATATCGCACATTGTGACTACACGGCGTCAGTAGTTTTTAGTAGTTTGGAATGGCTCCATGTGTATGGCATGCAACATCCAAAATAGCTTTTGCCGGAGTTACATGGTCTGATGTATTGTATTGTCATGTCTATATGGTGCTCGTTAAGGACTGTAACTTTTCAGGTAAAAGCTGAATGAAATTGAAAATGAACAGAAAACATTTTTTTGACATTATTTAGCTGTTTATCCTTATCTGTGGAGCAATTGTCACTTTTTAAAGTGGGGCAAATAACTGAAATTTCCAACCATAAGCATTGCCTCTGTGTTTTCTTCTGAATGCTAGCTAAATGTTTCTGGGCAGCCAAAAAGCATGTTGTTGGGAAGCTGTAATGTTCTGTAAAACAAACATACTGAGTCTTGAACTTCCAAAAGAGATCCGAGGACTGATAGATGAAAGACTTTTTTTTTCTACTTTAAATAAAATTGTTGTAGAAAGGCTGTTCTTGAGATCAGTCAGTGTTCAGATCTTTCTAGATATTTGACTAAACATCTGCTCTCTAGTCCTTCTAGAGTCCAACACTAGGTCGGTGGAGAATGACATGTACTGATCCATTGGCTTAGGCTGCATATCCATAGAATCCCCATTAGAAAAAAATCTACATTATGCTAATTATCTGTTTATAGGATTTACAGTGCATGTTTCCTGAGTATTTAAGTCCCTCTGTAAGAACTTGATGTCACTTTCTGCTGAAGAACATGGGTTTGGATTGGGGCTGAGAAACCAAGTTTGCAATTTCAGTGGGATTTAAGTGGTAGCCAGAGTTCTGTTTCAATAATCAGAATTGTTTTCTGTTGCCCTGGAAGGTCAGACCAGAACCAACAAATTGAAATTAAATCAGAAGTTTCCAGCTAAACATTAGGATGAGCTTCCTGACAGAGTGGTTCCTCATTGCAACAGACTTCCTCAGGAGATGGTGGGCTCTTCTTCCTTGGAGGTTTTTAAACAGGCTAGATGGCCATCTGACAGCAATGCTTTCTTACACACCCAGGAAAATGCTGACTTTGGGGTCAATAGGTAATTTTTCTCCAGGCCAGTTTGGCAAGGGATCCTGGTAATTTTTGCCATCTTCAGGGCATGGAGCAGGGGTCACTGGGAATATATGTTTGTGGGGAAAGTATTTGTGAATTTCCTGCATTGTGCAAGAAGTTGGATTAGGTGACCCTGGAGGTTCCTTCCAACTCTATCATTTTCTACCTTAAGGAGTCTCAAAGCTGCTTGCAATCACATTCCCTTCCCATTCCCACAACAGGCACCTTATGAGGTTGGTGGGGCTGAGAGAGTTCCAAGAGAACTGACGAGTCCAAGGTCATTCAGCAGGCTTCATGTGGATGAGTGGGAAATCAGACCCAGTTTTCCAAATTAGAATCTGATGCTCTTAATCACTATACCATCCTGGTTCTTGAAAAAATGCTTTTGGAAAGATTTCCTGGTTACTTCCTGAGTTTACTTAAGAAGGAAAACCCAGATGATTTCCTCTGCCTGTCTGAGGTGCTACATGGCTACTGGAAAAGCTTCTCTTAGTCTCACAAAGGGGACTGTGTGGTCCAATTTTTACAAGATTCCCCAAAGGAGGATGGGATGGGAAGGACAAGAGGATGGGATAATAGGATGGGAAGGACAAGAGCCCTTCAAGAAAATTAGAGAAATCAAGGGAACATTTCGTGCAAAGATGGCCATGATAAAGGACAAAAACAGTAGGGACCTAACAGAAGCAGAAGAGATTAGGAAGAGGTGGCAAGAATACACAGAAGAATTATACAAGAAGGATCTCAGTGTCCTTGACAACCATGACAGTGAAATCGCTGATCTCGAGCCAGACATCCTGGAGTGTGAAGTCAAATGGGCCTTAGAAAGTATTACTAACAAAGCGAGCGGAGATGACGGTATCCTAGTTCAGCTATTCAAAGTCCTAAAAGATGATGCTGTTAAAGTGATGCACACATTATTTCAGCAAATTTGGAAAACACAACAGTGGCCACAGGATTGGAAAAGGTCAGTTTATATTCCAGTCCCAAAGAAAGGTAATGCCAAGGAATGTTCAAACTATCGCACCATTGCACTCATTTCACATGCCAGCAAGGTCATGTTAAATATCTTACAAGCTAGGCTTCAGCAGTATGTAGACCGGAAACTACCAGAAGTTCAAGCTGGGTTTTGTGGAGGTAGAGGAACTAGAGATCAAATTGCCAACATTTGCTGGATTGTGGAGAAAGCACAGGAGTACCAGAAAAACATCTATTTCATTGACTACGCTAAAGCCTTTGTGTGGATCATAACAAACTGTGGCAAGTCCTTAAAGAGATGGGAGTACCAGACCACCTCACATGTCTCCTGAGAAACCTGTATAAGATTCAAGAAGCAACTGTCAGAACGGGATATGGAACAACTGATTGGTTTAGAATAGGAAAAGGAGTTCGACAAGGATGTATATTGTCACCCTACTTATTTAATTTATATGCAGAGTACATCATGCGAAATGCTGGCCTGGATGAAGCACAAAGCAGAATTAAGATTGCCAGGGAAAACATCCACAACCTCAGATATGCAGATGATACCACTCTAATGGCAGAAAGTGAAGAGGACCTAAAGAATCTCTTGTTGAGGGTGAAAGAGGAGAGCACAAAAGTAGGCTTGAAACTCAGCATCAAAAAAACTAAGATCATGACTTCCGGCCCCATCACTCCTCGGCAAATAGAAGGGGAAGACATGGAAGAAGTGACAGACGTCACATTTCTAGGATCCAAGATCACTACAGATGGTGACTGTAGCCATGAAATTAAAAGACATTTGCTCCTTGGGAGGCCAGTTATGGTGAACCTAGGCAGTATAATAAAAAGTAGAGACATCACACTGCCAACAAAAGTCTGTATAGTCAAAGTGATGGTATTCCCAGTACTAACGTATGGCTGTGAGAGTTGGACCATAATGAAGGCTGAGCACAGAAGAATAGATACTTTTGAGATGTGGTGCTGGAGAAGAATCTTGAGAATCCCTTGGACTGCAAGATCAAATCAGTCAGTCCTAAGGGAAATCAACCCTGACTGTTCCCTGGAAGGCCAGATGCTGAAGCTGAAGCTCAAATACTTTGGCCACCAAATGAGAAGGGAGCACTCACTGGAGAAGATCCTGATGCTGGGAAAGACAGAAGAAGAAGGGGACGGCAAAAGATGAGATGGCTGGACAGCATTACTGATGTAACTAACAAAAATTTGAGCAGACTTTGGAGGATGGTAGAAGACAGGAGGGCCTGGCTCGACTGTGCAACTGAACAACGACATCAGAAAGTGCCTTGACTGGTTAATGTGTTAAGTAACAACATCAAGGAATAAGGTCCATAGGAGAATCACTGAAGCTAAACTAAGTTGAACTTCCAGACACTTCTGGAGATGAGGCCCTGCTGTTCTCCCTGCTCTTCATTAAGAGCCTTTTAAAGGGTCAAGGGTAAGGGTGGCCAAACTTGCTTAATGTAAGAGCTGCATAGAATAAACATCAGATGTTTGAGGGAGGGGAGGAAGGAAGGAAGACAAATATATGGGGGAGGGGAATAGGTGGAAAGAAAGCTGCTGGCTTGGCTTGACAAACTGATTTAAAGGGATAAATGCCTTCTTCAAGCTGACTGACAGGGTGGTGGAAGCTTTGAGAGCCACACGATATGTGTGAAAGAGTCACATGTGACTTCCAAGCCACAGATGGCCACCCCTGGTCAAGGGGGTCAAGCACAGAAAAGCAGCTTAGGTTGTGCCTCATCTTGCAGATTCATAAGTATTCTGGTAGACTGACCAACACAAGATTTAGCAGAAGCGCTAATGTGCTCTACACAGAATTGTCCTTAAAGACTACTTGGAAATCAGCTGATGCCAAATGTGGCAGTCTGTTGTGGCTGGGGGGGCTGTGTTTCCCTCACTTGCTGCTTATTCATTCCCAGGTCCAATTCAAGTTGCTGGTGCTTAGTGTTAAAGCCTTTCAAGAGCTGAGATTCACATATTTGAACCACCACCACTCATAAGAACATAAGAGCCCTGATGACTCAGACCAGTGAGTGCTTCTCCAGTGAGTGCTCCCTTCTCATTTGGTGGCCAAAGAACATAAGAGCCCTGATGACTCAGACCAATAGTCCATCTAGTCCAGCATCCTGTCTTACACAGTAGCCGACCAGTTCCTCTGGATGGGCAACAACAGGGCACAGAGGCTGAGGATTTCCCCTGATGTTGCCTCCTGGCTTGGGATTCAGAGGACTAGTGCCCCTGGATATGGAGGTTTCCCTTAGTCACCATGGCTAATCGCCATTGATAGACTTATCCTCCATGAGTCTCTCTCTCTCCCTGCCTGTTACCTTGTGCCAGCTTTGCTGTCACCAACTGTACCCCTTTTGTCAAATGCAAGTTCTGTAACAGATTGAGCTTTTTCATTTGCTGTTCATGCTTGTGGAACAGCATTTGGTGAAAGGCCAGCATATAAATATTTGAAATAAACAAAAATCTCAAATCTGGATTAATGACTGACTCATTCAATCAGCACCATTTTGTTATTTGGAAATCTCCAAAGGATGGCTACGAATGGCTCCTTGGTCTGGTTAAACTTTTCTTGTGTTGTTATGTTATTATATTTTCAAATAAGGACTGCCACACTCCCAGCACCACTGGAGAAGCACATGATAATTCCATTTGTCACTGTTTTACCTCATTGGTCAAAATGAATTTTTTAAAAAAATTGGCAAGGAATATTGCAGTAGAATCACTGTGATTTTGTTACAGGTTAAAGTATACTGCCCATTGGGCATCAAACCTCAGTAGCACTGTCTTGACTTCTTCCTTTTGGCATGCATACATTTTGTGAAAGGCTGGAATGACGCTTCTATGCTTCTGTAGTTGGGGTCTCTAACTCAAGGGAAGAAGATGATATTGGATTTATATCCCGCCCGCCACTCCGAAGAGTCTCAGAGTGGCTCACAATCTTCTTTACCTTCCTCCCCCACAACAAACACCCTGTGAGATGGGTGGGACTGGAGAGGCTCTCACAGCAGCTGCCCTTTCAAGGACAACCTCTGCCAGAGCTTTGGCTGACCCAAGGCCATGCTAGCAGGTGCAAGTGGAGGAGTGGGGAATCAAACTCGGTTCTCCCAGATAAGAGTCCGCACACTTAACCACTATACCAAACTGGCTCTCCACACCAAACTGGCTCTCCAAGTAGAATCTATAAGCTCTATGCATGTCCTCCTCTAAATAGAATTAGGCATAATCAGGAATATTTAATAATTTAGTAGTAAATGAGCAAATATTACTAGTTATGGCAATTTCCACTCTGGCTATTTTATTTGCAGGAAATGTTACAAAGAACAAGCACAGCACATCAAATACTCTTCCTAGGATCGGATCAATTAAATAGGGGGGGAAATCCTAGAATTGCACCAAAGATGATATTCTGTGGCCTTTATTTAGTGTAGTTCTTTTTTTGTCTTCTAAATAATTGATTTGTCTCCTACAAGAAATGAAACACCATTTTAGCAGAGGCTTTAAAAAGTATGTTAGCAACCTACTGTACGATAGCACTGCTATATTTTATTGAGACTCTCTAGAGCAGCAGGGAATGTTTTAGGTGGAGTGTTGAAGATAGCAGTAAGCATTGCCACATTATACAAATGGAGTCTTAGAAAAATAAATGCATCAGCTTGCTTTCAATTGTGCATGAGTAAAGTGCGTGTGGCTGGAGGACTGTGTATCAACCAACAGGACAACTATAGAAGGAAAGATGTAGTACTAGTACTAAAATACAATCTGATTTCCAATTTAGACCTATTGCACATGTTATTCTCCCCTTAAGTTTAAGGCATCAGAAGGGAGAGATCACTCCCTGGGTAAACTAAAGATTACAGCTGCTGCATAGAAAAACAGCTCCTCATTTCATTTGCTACTTCATGGAATGCCTCTATATAACTGTCAAAAATATAGTCTATTGTTCTAGTTAATTGATTAAAATCGGCACATGGAGCTCTAAACTGGCAGCATGTTTAGTCTGAGACTGTTCTTTTTCAAAAATGGGGGGAAGAGATAGAGAAGAGCAGATCTAATCTAAAAGTTTGCATATATTTGGACCACATACCATAGAGATATAGGAATGGTGTCTAAACTTGCTCATTTGCCACAGTCAAATTCTTCAAATTATCATGTGAACTCAGTCGATCTGATCATTGGTATTTTTTTTCTTGCATTAGCAATACTTTCAACTCATGTCAATTCAAATGTAGGGGGAGAGCTTTTTTTGGTGGGGGAAGAAACTTGATTTGTATACAATTTAGTAAGATTAATACTTTTAAAAATAAAATGTGTGCTAAATCTGTCAGTATTCAAAATAATTTTGTTTTTATTAGGTCAAGATACTGCGGATTAATTGTACTAATGCATTGCAATGTTCAAAACAGTCTTTGTCAACTTGTTATGACCATACAGGGCTTTAAGAGCATGAAGACTGATGGGAAATCTCTTTCCCCATTCATGGGATAGTACTTAATGCTGCTGGCTGTGCTTCTCTCTCTCCTAGTAGCTAGTCATGCAGTAACACATGGGCATTATGACTCTATTGTTGGGTCAGAAGAAAGCAGTCAAGGTGATTCTAGCCTTTTAATAACTGTTGTCCCAAAGGAAGGCCCTACACCATGTAAATGTACAGTAATTTCAGCACTGCTAATGAAGACACACCAAGAAACTCCTGTGTAGGTGGGTAGCAGATGTATTTACATGTGAATATATACAATACATTCTGGATAGGCTGACAGCCACAGCATCACTTCAAATCCATGTGTAACAGTTTGGATTTATTCCACAGTTTTGCAAAAGTTGCACACTTTCTCTCTGAATGCTTACAAATGTGCCTTACAGCCCTGATTCCAGCAGCCTACACTGTAACCAATATATGCTTCTGTAGAAATGGGAGTGCAGATTTACCTCTATTCAAACATTCACTGTTCAATTCTGTTATATATAAATATTACAATTTGTGATTTCTAACCAAATGAAAAAATAGAAGTAAAAAAAAATCACTTTCTCCTAAAATCTGCTGCCATTTCTGTTAAAGGAAAAACAGTACCAAAGTATGACAAAGGTAGACATATAATATATGATGATGTAGAAAATAGATTCTCATTTACAAAAAAATAAGGAAGTTGCAAATTACCTCCTATTTATACATTAGTTACAAATACAATTACAAATTCCTATTTACAGTGTGGTTTGACAAATAAATGCCTGTAAACTCCAACATGGGGATTTATAATGAGACGTTCAGTGATCACAGCAAGGCTCCTCTTCCAGGCAGGGAAGATACCAAGAGACCCTGCTAAGAATCAATAGCCTTCAAACCGTGAAGAAGTCATATGGGCCAGCTTATCTGATTAACAACCTGTTGGTTTCAACTGAAAGAGCAACTGACTTTTTGTGCAGTGGGGCCAAGGAGCTTAATTGCCTAATTCACTGTTGGGATGCGACTCGTGTGATCAACAACATCATTACTTTGCTCAAGGTTCAGTATTCACAATCAATACCTGGATTACTCTACACCAACTCAAAGGAGGGGCAGTCTCACACTTCAAAACGATTAAATACAGAACTAACAGGTCACGTTACTGCCATGTACAACAGTCTTGTAGTTCTTACACAATTTTTTAGGTTGAACAGGGAAATCCTGGCAAAAGTTTCAAGGATATTGATGAAGTCAGAATTTTTTCCCATGTCTATTTCATATCTGGAAGATTTTATGTACTACTCTGAAATGAATTGTTTTTATGTTCTATTAATAAGACTGAAAGTTTTAACAAGATGTTATACAATATATAAGGCAGCTGCTGTTCCACATCTCATCTCCTATCATCCTCCTAATTTCCAGTTAAATACAAAACATGTTAATCAGATTCTTTTCAGAAAGATTACCTTGCTTTTCTCCCCAAAGTGGACTCAAAGCAGCAAAACACCCTCTTTCTCTCCTTCATTTTACCTTCACAGTTACCGCTATATATCAGCCAGTGGTGCCAGGTGGCCAAAGCATAATGTGATCACAACAACCTGTTCAACTGGACATTACAAGAGAAAGAGAGGAAACAGAGCAGTGTGAGTGCTGAGGTTTTTTACCAAGTCTATTCAGATACTGAAGTGTCAAAACAACTGTTTTGTGGTGAGCAGTAAGGAATACCTGCTCTGAAGCTATAGGATCTAGTGGTCTATTTCCTAACTCTGAATAGAGCTGAGCATGGTTAAAAGGTTTGCTGCCAGGGCTGCTGCTGGCTCAGAACATTGTATTTACTGCTGACCTATCATCAAATGCAACAGCTCAGGCCACCTGTTTTGTTTTTCCTCTCCTTTTGTTTTCTATTATTTGAAACAGGACACAGCCAGCCACTTTGCCAATGACAGATCTAAGCGGGAAATGGCTGAAGCTGGCCATTAGAGTTAAAAAATAAGAGCCACAGGTAACCCCTGTGTTCATTACAGTAGAACCCATAGGTAATAATCAAACAAAAAGATTACCTATGGGTTCTACTGAAATGAACACAATTAGACATTTAACTCTGCATTCCATTCTCACAGAATTTAATGAGACTGGTTTATGATTAATTCATAACTAATACTCAGCATCCTGTTTTCTCAGCCATAAACAACTTCAGTTGTACATCAAAAGATACACACATCCCGCTTATTCAGTCCAAAAGCCACACCAGTGGTATGTAATGGAACCCTGCTTTTTCACATGGATCTGCCTTACTGGAAAGAGACAAAGGGAAGGGGTTTAATACCAAAGTAAAATGGCAAATGAAATGAATGGACCTTAAAATTACTTTCTAAAACAAAGGCACTAGGATTCAAAAGTAGCTAATCCACAGTACCTCAAGTGATCACGCTATCTGGAATCTATATAAATCTTAACCATTTTTTTTAATAAAAGTGTTTATTTGTAAAACAAAACAAAATAAAATTTTATTACTTAATGCTAGCCGATTCCTATTTGTATGAATTCGCCCTGGGCTGCTTCCACTCCAAATAACTGCACATAGCTGTAATCCTTTTTCACATGCTACAGCCTATTAAATAGCCATTAGGGGTGTGAATTTGGTTTATCTGAGCCAGGGGAAAACCCAGAAAATACCTGAGAAGTATTTTCCAGGTATTTTTCCAGCCAGATTCCAGTTGGGGTATTTATCCAGCTATCTGATACAACTGAGCCTGAAAAATCCCAAAAATATTTGGGATTTTTCGGGGTCACCTGTAGCTGGTGTTAAAGGTGATTCAAAGGACTTCCAGTTCAAGGGACTGGAAACAATGGAGGATGGGGACACCTTCTTCTGGGGCATACGGAATCAAACCCTGGTCCAAATTTTTTTGAAACAGGGGGAGGGGGTTGTGGAGAGGCACCAGAAGCTATGCTGCAAATTTGGTGCCTCTGTCTCATAAAACAGCCCCCTAAAAACCCCAGATACTTTGGATCGATTCTCCAGTATAACCTATGGGGACCACTGACTATAATGGTCCCCATAGGGGATAATGGAGCTGTAAAAATTAGTAATTCCAAATATTTACAAAATCCAAATACCATGCTGATATATTTTGAGTTCAATATACCCAAAATCCCATTTTTGCACACCCCTAGTAGCCACCTAGAACAGCCCAAGAAACCACATAGCTGAAGTAGTGCAGATTGTAGAATGAAGATAAGGCAGCGAGGTTCTAAACATTTGTTTCGAGGCCCAGCAAACGTCCCATCCTTTCCATATTCTTGTCAATTGTGGCTTGACATGTGATCTCCTTGGCACATTCCATTGGAAACCAGCCTTTCTCCCCATCACGCAGTCGCTCTCCTTCATACCAACCTGCAAAGAATAATAAAAACCTCAATATGATACAGACTAATGGATCAGATCCAAGGTCCAATCAGTTCAAGAGCCTGTTTCCCATCATGGCCATCCAAACACTTCCAGAAAGCCAACAAGCATTATCTTTTCCAATATTTTGCACCCAATAGATGAAATTCAGAAGCACACTGGAGGTTCCATTTTGCTACATAGGAAATAACTATATAAATTTATTCTCCAGGAATGCATAAAATCTGCTTCTGAAGCTACAACAGCCATAACAGCATCTTGACAGCCAATTCAGTCTTGTGTAGAGATCACTTTTACTTGTTTTGAATATACCGCCAATAAAAAAAAAACTGAATTGCAAAAGCAGAAAGCAATGCAGTACGAACACAGTACAATAACTACAATGAAGTGGAATTACACTACAGTCCTGTTCCTTTTTATAAACCCTCCCAAGCCAGTTCATTATACTACAGCCCTGTTCAGAAAAGAAGCTATGTGGGTGTGTTCTCCTATGAGTCCTGTAGCCACCTCCTAGACTCAGATCACAACAGCTGGGGTCAGATTGCCCCCACCCAATAATTTATTCTGCTATATTTAAAACATTTAAATCTTGCCATTCTACTATTAAACCTTCAAGTCAACTACAAAACCAGAATGAAACTATTAATAATAAGCCCCCAAGGAATGGTAATTGAATGCCACAACCACACAATCCACTAAAAAAAGCAACAAAAATAAGTGGGGAGAGGGATCATCTACTAAAATGCTCCAGAAAATAATAAAGCTTTGGCCATGTGCATGAGAGCATAGTTGCACTACTGGGGTACCACCACAGAAAAGGACTGCTTTCTTTTATGGTAGTTAAAGACCAAAGAAACCTACTCACCATCGTTCACTTTTTGGTAGACCAGAACCACATCAGCAGCTTGTAGAGAGAGTTCATCTGATTGCTTGGCAGTATATGATCTGATGATCTCCACCTGTGTCAGTGCTGAGAAGAAAGAATAGTTACTGATTCACATGGTGAATCTAAGGGGTGGGTTCACAAATTCAGTTTAAATAACAGTAAACATATGACAAGCCTATTCCTCCTTAGCTTGTTTTCTGGTAATTCGCTGACTTGATTCAAGGCAATGTTCTGTGGCAGGCAATCTGCAATGCCTGCTTCACATATTCAAAATACAGAAGCTGTATTTATGAAATGGTAAATTAAGCCAACAGGGAAAAAATTTACATTCAATTGATTTCAATGGAAATAAGGTGTAATTGTCTCTGGATATAGGGCTTTGGAACACAGCTTCCTCTCTACACCCACTGACCAAGAAGGCACAGTTTGAGAAAAGGAAGGATGCAAATACAGATGATAGTTCAACAAAAAGTAACAACATGCATGTTATGGGTGTTAGGTGTTTTTTTTACCAGTATTTTGCACTTCGGGTCTGTTGGACCCGAAAAAATTTAAGGGTTCCTGGAAAAGTCCCAACTCTGAATACTGGTACGGAATTCAGATTCAGGATTTTTCAAAAATCCTTACCTTTTTTTAGTCCAACAGACTTGAACCCAAAAAATCCAGTTAAAAAATACCAGACCAATCCTGAGGCCAGCTTGGCTTCTTTTGCAGCCCAATTTAAACTGAGCTTCAGGAGAAGGCAGTGCACTTGCAGAGAGTTATCTGCTCCCTGATGGCACAGCAATCCCGGCTGGGCTGTTCTCTCAATGCGGAACTCTCAATGCCACATCAACACAGCTGATCATGGGCTGGCTTATTGTGCAGCCCAGTTCAAACCAGGCTTCAAGAGAAGACAGACACAGCCAGGGTGGAGGGAAGCTCTCAGCTGCCCACCACCCAGGCTGATCCTCGGGATGGCTTCTGCAGTCTCTGTAAAGTTCAAAGGGACGGCATAAGCCTGTCCAACAAACAGCCTCTCTGCTGTTTCAGATCTACCCAAAACTCCTGACTATATCCATGATTCCCCCCTCCCAGTTTTCATGAGAAAAACCTGGATATATTTGGGAAGCTGAAATCTACCTAAAAAATGCCAATAAGGTATTTCTTTAGTATATTTTCAGTTTGGGTAGATTGGAATGCACACCTCTATTCCATTCATGATAAAATTTGGGATCAATTCGAAGAGGATTTACAATAATTTTATTTCTATCCGGGGTCCTGTACTGAATTTCATGTCAGAACATAACATCCTCCCCTCTAATTGCTCCTATCACTCTTGGTTACTTTTTAAATCTCTATATAACTCGAAAACCCCACCTCTGAGAATTACACATAGTAGACTTATATATAGATATGCCTCCTTTCCCCCAAAGTATTATTTGCTACTATTATCTACTGAGTAATTTAAACTCTGTAATGATTTGATATAATTTTGCAAATTGCATTTTGCTCTTTTTTTGTTGTACATATCAATTTTCTATAATAAACATTCATTCATTCACATTTATATCCTGCCCTTCCCAAATGGTCATTCTCCCAGGGCCAATAAAACTGCAGGCGGCAATCATGAATTGTACTTGAAATTTTACATGAGGCGCGCACACACACACACTAGGCATAACATTTTGAAACATGTTATTGCTTGGTGGTTTAATTATTATTTTTGATTTTTCAAGTGATGTATAGGTTTTACTGTTGCTACCCGCGTTGGGTCCTAGCCTTCCGGAAGAAAGGCTAGCTTATATATGTTTTAAGGAGATAAACAAATCTTGTTTAAACAAAAAAAATGATCTCAAGAAAACACTTTGGAAAATGGTTTTATCAGCAACACTTCAGATTTTGCTTATTTTTCTTCCATTCAAGCTTCCATCACACATATGTGCGCACACACACACACATACTCTTTCTCACCCTCCCAAACACTGAAACAGCAAAATCCAAGACAATGCATTCACTTTGTCATTATTTGTTAAATCTATACACCAAAAAGCCACTTTATTTTTTTATTAATACCTAGCTTTTCTCCCTAGTGGAGATCAACAATAGCAATACATTTATATTCCATATCAAAGTTCATGTTTTACGCTTACTTGTCCTGTCCATGGAACGTCTATCACTGCACTGTCCAAGTGCAGTAATCCAACGAGCACGCTCATTCCTGAAAGAGGAAGAATTTATGGATTTATGCTCCATGGTTCAGATTTTTTTGGATCTTTTCTTACAGTCTATGATTTCACAACCCACAGAGGCCCACAAAAACTGCTGTTTCCCATCCTGAGCGTACCTGCCCCTCAAAGATAACAGAAGCTTTTAGGGTTTGAACAGGCCCTTTCCCTGTCCTCCCATTTCATGAACCTCAATATCCCGAAGGCAATCAGCATGCTCTAGGGTTGCCATGTCTGTGTTGGAAAATACCTGCGGACTTTGGGGGTGGATCCAGAAGAGGGTGAGATTCGGGGAGAGGAGGGTTCTCCGCATGGTACAATGCCATAGAGTCCACCCTTCAAAGCAGCCATTTTCTCCAGGGAAGCCGATCTCTGCCAGCTGGAGATCAGTTGTAAAAGTGGGAGATCTAGGGTTGCCAAGTCCTCTTCATCCCCCAGCAGGGGACATTCGCGCATGAGATGTGCACGCGTGAGATGAATGACGTCACCCAGAAGTGATGTCATCGCAATAGCGGCACCCGTATGGGGCCGCTCTAGGCGTTTCTGGGAAAACTCTATGGTTTTCCCGGATTCTCTAGCCATTTGGGAACCCATAGAACTCTAATTTGGGAACAGTTTCCCGGAAACGTCTAGAGCAGCCCTGCATGGATGCCGCCATTTTGATGATGTCACTTTCAGGTGATGTCATCACAGGGGGACCGGCAGGTTGAGAACCTCCCAGGCAGGACATTCCCTGCCCGGACAGGGGGGTTGGCAGCCCTAGAGAGCTCTCCAGGCCCCACCTGGAGGCTGGCAGCCCTAGCATGCTCAGTTCTCTCAGTTCAATTTTTTTTGCAGAGTTTATTTTTAGCTTATGATCAATTTTTTTCTGTCTACCTAAGGCAGGGGTGTCAAACATTCATCCCGCAGGCCAAACAGACCCGCCCAGGGCTTTATTCAGGTCCGCAGGGCTTTCTTCTCCCCCTCCCCTCTCCTACCTTCACCCTGTGAAGCTCCAAGGCTGCAATGAGGTTCCCAGCTCCTTCTGCTTTCTCTTTGCAGAGGCTAAAGCTAAAAGCAAAACTGCAAGGAAAATGCAGAATGGATTTTCTTTCAGGCTTCTGGGCAGAACAGACATGAAAAGAAAATCCACTCCACATTTTCCTTGCAACTTTGTCTATGTGTTTCAATGGAGAGGAACTTCCCAGTGTTCCTACGGCCAGCTGAAGCTTCCTGGAGTTGCGTGTTGCAAATCAAGTGTTGATGCTTTGAGCCAGCTTGGTCTCTTTTCAGTGGAGTGAGTACTCTAATTTGGAAACTCACAGCCAAAGGGGGATATTACATTGGAAGAGTCATTGCTAATCATTACTATTTAATGTTTTCCCAGGCTGAGACAATTTAATTTTTTTATGTTTCTGCTGTGGTCCTTGTGCTTCTTCTTGATCTCTTATTTTTTAAAATTGCATTGCAAAACCCCACTATCCCCCCTTTTCTGTTTCAAACAAAATATTGCAAGAGTTTTAAGAATTTTTATATTTTAAGTTAAAAAATGGTATCTTTAACTGTATTGGCCTGTGTCCTCTATAAAGTCTATCTCTCTGCTATCTGGCATTTATATTTTAGGACACACATGGCTCGGATCCACAAAGTCCCATTTATGTCAGATCCAGCCTTCCTAGCAAATGAGTTTGACAACCCTGACCTAAGGCATCTGTAGGGGTCACCACAAGTCAGTTGTGACTTGACAGCTCTTTACACACACTCAAAGCATCTATGAGTATGCAAAGCTGCTGACCTATGAGTGGGTCCCTTTCTGCCATTCTAACAGACATTCATTCAACTGGGTTAGGAAATTCCTGGCGATTTGGCGGTGGGTCCTAGGGAGGACTGGGACCACAGAGAGTATATAATGCCACAGAGTTCACCCTCCAAAGCAGCCATTTTCTTCAAGGGAACTAAAGTCTGTTTATGTCTTACTTCATGGGATTCTAAACCTTGATTTAATTCAGGTTTATAATTGTGGAGAAACTGCCTCACAACTCTGAGTTTTAAAAGTGTGATTTCCACCACCCCCTTTTCTGGAAATGTCAGGGAGCCAGGTCAATGGCCTTCTAGATTACACTATACATGTGCTAATGGCCATGGTATGAAAACCAACTAAGGAATCTGGTGCTAGGAAGTCTCTAGACAATTCCTAGAGACTTTGGAGTTTCTGAGATTTCAATAAATCTTTTTTCTTTCTTTAGAGTGGCGTTTCCCATCTACAGGGTCGTGACCCGGCACCAGGCCACGGAAGCCTCCATGCCAGATTGCAGGGGCCTCCCGTCAACATCCCACTGCCGGGCAGGGCTCCGCTGGCCCTGCCACATTCACGCGGCGACCTCTGGGTTTCCCGCCGCCGGGGGGGGGAGGCTCCGCTGGCCCTGCCACATTCACACAGCAACCTCTGGGCTTCCTGCCGCCAGATGGGGCTCTGCTGGCCCTGCCTCAACCTCTGGGCTTTCCGATGCCAGGTGGAGTTCAGCGGGCCAAACAGCGCGGCGCAGAAAGTCAGCAGTTATAGGTAAGTTGCTCCCATTCCCTTTCTTTGTTTTTTTCCTTTCTTTTTTTCTTTTTCACTTCCTTTCTTTCACTCCTTCCCTCCCATTTTCTTCCTTACTATTTTTCTTTCTCTCTCTCTCTCTCTTTCTCTATTTGTTTCCAACTCTCTCCCCTCCCTCCCTCTCTTTCTTTATGTCAGTCTTTCTTTTCCCCTGTCTATTTGCTTTCTTTCCCACTCCCCCCCTCTTTCTTTCTGTCAGTCCTTCCTTCCTTCTTTCCTTCCTTCCTTGCCATTGCTAATCTGAGTAGACCTGGGGGAGGGAGAAGCTTGAAATGCCCTGCCATTTCATGTCTTCCCAGGTTGCCATTTCATGTCTGTCTCTCTCTCTCTCTGTCATTCTTTCCCCCTGTCTCTCGCCTTTCTTCTTTGCCATTGCTAATCTGAGTAGGCAGAGGGGGGGGGGAGCTTGAAATGCCCTGCCATTTCATGTTTTCCCAGGCTGAGAGCATTTTATATTTTTAGTTTTCTGTTGTGTGATCCTTGTGCATTTTCTTGATGTTTTATTTTTAAAATTGCATTGCAAAATCCCACTATTCTACCTTTCCTAAACAAAATAGTGCAAGAGTTTTAAGCATTTCCTGTCTCCCTGCTCCGCTCCTGAAGTCTCCTGACTCCACCCCCAAATTTTAGTGGGCCACAAAGGAGAAATGTAAAAATAACCGGGTCATGGGGGGGGGGAAGTGTGGGAAACCCTGCTTTAGAGGTTTGGTTCTTAGTCTCCATACCACCCAGATCTCCCATCGTCTTCGATATGCTTGTACAAGAGGGGCCCCCGAGTTAAGAGGAAAGCAGCCTGTTTGCCAGTTGCTATTTCTCCAGTGAAGCCTCAAAGTTGCAATTGGTCTCCATGGTAACCAGCAGTGTTCTCTCTAAGCTGAGTTAGTGTGAGCTAGCTCACAGTTTTTTAGCCTTCAATTCACATATTTTTGTCTTAGCTCAGGAAGGATGGCCCCAGAGCAAACTAATTTATGCAGTAGCTCACAACTTTAATGCCAGTAACTCACAAAGCAGAATTTTTGCTCACAAGACTCCACAGCTTAGAGGGAGTCAGGGCTTTTTTTAAAAAAAAAAACCCGCCCAGCAGGAACTCATTTGCATATTAGGCCACACACCCCTGAAGTCATCATTGTTTCACACAGGGCTTTTTTGCAGAAAAAGCCCAGCAAGGACTCATTAGCATATTAGGCCACACCTGCTGACACAAAGCAAGTCGGAACTGTGTTCCTGTGCGTTCCTACTAAAAAAAAAAGCCCTGGAGGGAGTATTGGTAACCAGGCTCTAGGTAATGGAGGACATAGAGGCAGGACCTCAGATTGGGAAGGGAAGCTAGGAACCCTGTCCTGCCTGGCAGTAACAAAGGGGCAGGTGGTGGCAGTGAGTTACCCTAGTGGAAGGAAGAGTAACCCTCAACACCAAGGAGTTGTGGGCAGAGCAGGGTCTGCAATTCAAAGCAGGCCTGTTCCATCAAAATAATCCTAGTTTGCCAGGAGTAGACAACCTCTGATTTAACTGGCACCTGCATCTGGGTATCACAACGACCTGGAAATCTTCAGTTAATGCACATGAAGAGATGCACTGTGTTTGTGCTGATGCAGACAACCTATCAGTTTCTCATGTCAGAATGCCGTTGTATAACAGATTCTTAAGTATGTTTATTGCTTAAATGTGACTTTGTCAGTATGGCATACTGTCTGCATGATGTTAATACATTGTTGAAGAGAACAATGGTGTGAATCTAACAAACTGTCAGCAGAGTTTATCTCCAAATAAGTGTTGTTCTGTTAATGTAAGGATCATTGTACAAATGTAAGGATCATTGTACAAATGGTAGTGCTACACAAGGCATGATTCTTGCGCAGTCAGAAGCACTTACCATGCATATTCTGCTCGGAAAATGCATTCTTTAACTGCATTAAATTCTAAATTAAAATTATTGTGTAAACATATATTAAGTCTAATATTCTGTTGCACTGCAATGCCATGCATAAGTGCAAATATTGGTCATTGGATACAATTAGTTCTCCTTTTGCAACATCTTACTCCAACTTTTTTTTAAAAAACACCTGATAATGGAATGCCCTTTACTTTAGCAGGAGTGGGCCATAGTTGCTACTTAACACAATATCTAAGTCTGCTAATATTTGATAATGACTGTATAAAGACAGCTTTAAGTCAAAATAAAAATAATTGTCAACTACAAAATATGCAGCTTCTATTTTCAATTTTTGTGCCTTTCTACTTCTTAGATTGAAATATTTAAGTAGCACCTAGGACAGTAGTTTACAGCTCTTCTTTTTCAGTGTGCAGCTAGCATTTGATATGTAGTCATAGCTCTGTTTGAACAGAACTAAGGCTTTATAATTTCATAAATATGCCTCAAAGTATAATTTTACTTGCACTAGTCATAAAAAAATTTGTTCTTAAAGCAGTAAAATAAATTCAGATTTGATAAGCAAAGGAGTGTGTATATGTGTGTGTGTATGTACCCCATGGGAAATCTGTGGAAAATGTAAGATATATAGAGAACTATATTCCTGGACATCTATGCAAAAGAAAACCAGCAGTATACGACCAAGCCCATAGAAGCGACACATTGCTAAAAGAACACTTTTAGGGGGAAAAAATCAGAAGTAAAGTAACAATAGCGGACAATCTGTCTCTAAACTATTCAAATAAATAGCTAGGCTACAACCATTTTTAAACAAACAGATTTAAGACCTGAGCCTGTCACTACATCCTAGCACTGTACAAAGCTTATTTCAGTGAAATATGTTCCTCTGTGCGACCTTTGTCAAAGAGCGTCTCACATATTCACATGCTTATGCAAAAAGAAAAATATATTTCAGGAAAAGGTTACAGTTTCTCTTTAAAACCTGAACTCCCAATTACATTTCAAAGATGGTTATGGCACATGTAAGAAGGTTGAAGGTTCATCTTCAAGATCAGAAAAGGTAGCATGAATCCAGCAAATTACTCAAAATTGTATTATCACGTCATACGAAGCTTCAGTACAAAAAAAAAATCAAAAGGAAAAAAGGAAACTGGATTAAACCAGTCTGAGTAGAATACAGTGAGAGTGACAAAATGGGAATTTCATCAATGCCTTTTAGCCTATTAGGTTTCAAGATGTGCACCTTGGCACAGGAAACAATACCTCAGCAACATTCAAAGGACTTTCACTCTCTCATTTACCCATTCTGTCCCGACTTAAAAACCACTTGCAGTATCAATGTGAATAAAGTATTACAAATTACAACTGACAACTTCCTTTCCTCTGATGAGGTTCTATTGAATACTTACATTTTTCAAAGAATGGGCAGTTTTAGGATAGGTTTTCTGAGATCACTGGTTATGAATTTTGAAATTGAGTTAATTCACTGGCTGCATTATGGTGCTTATTAATCTGATGCTGTGGCTTTTCAGTGGTTGACTCTAACATTATTCAGTAGGAACTGTTACAAGATTCACTAATATGTAGTTTCAGAGAAATTTTAGTTGTGATGCGGGGGCGGGAGGCTGTAAAACTTTCCAGGCAAGATGACATGTGGGCTATTCTACAGATAAAACCCCTTCAGCCTTCTAGTTTCTATGGTGACAGATACAATCTTAGAGCTTTGTAGAATTCTGCTTGGATGCTAATGGCATCTCAAGGCAAGGAATTCTCTCTCATTGGGATTTACCCCAGTGAGAACAAAGTGTTTCTTGTTGTGTTGTCTGATGCAGCACACCCCCTGGAACTGGTCCAGCCAAGCAAGACCGACACTCACCCTTCAGTACTTCAGTTTCCCAAGTTACAAAGAATTTTACTACACAATGTTCATGGCTTCATAGCACGCTGTCTTGGACATGAGCTTATTTAATTTTTCATTTTAAAACAATTTTATTCCAGTAACATATGGTAACAATCAATTCTTCGCATTATTAATTACTTCTTTTTATCTATCCCATATATTACTTTTCTAATCCCCCCTCCCCCCGTTATTTGACCCCCGCCGGTGTTGTATACTTAAAATACTAATATTTAAAGGTACCACTAATAAAACAAAAATTTCTGTTTTTCTTTCTTTTAAGGCTTAATCATTATCAAAAATTGTCCAATGTCCTTTTACTTTTCACTCTTTTTCTATATAACTTCTAAACTTCTTCCACTCCAACCTAAAAGTTTCTAAATCATAGTCTCTTAAAATTCTTGTCAATTTGTCCATTTTACTCCATGTTATAACTTTTAAAAACCAATCCCATTTCTCTGGTATTCTCTCTTGCTTCCACAACTGCGCATACAATATCCTAGCAGCTGAGAGCAAGTACCAAATTATAGTTCTATCTTTTTTTCGAAATTTTTCCATATATAATCCCAACAGAAAAGTCTTTGCAACTTTCTTGATTTCATATCCCAAGATCCTAGATATTTCTTGTTGAATCATCTGCCAATACTTTTTGGCTCTTTCACAAGTCCACCACATATGGTAAAAAGAACCTTCATGTTTTTTACACTTCCAACATCTATCTGGCATCTTATTGTTCATCTTTGCCAACTTTTTAGGAGTTATATACCATCTATACATCAATTTAAAACAGTTCTTTTTAATACTATGACATGTTGAAAGCTTTATAGAATTCTTCCAAAGATATTCCCAAGTTTCCATCTGTATTTCTTTATTTACAATGATTGCCCACTTAATCATTTGAGATTTCACTACATCTTCTGTAGACCATTTCAAAAGCAGTTTACATAGTTTTGAAATTAATTTTTCATTATCTAAAAAAAAATCTATTTTGATTTCTGTTTGTTCTTTTCTTATTCTGTCAGTTTTGATATCTTCTCCACCAAGCTCTTTATTTGTTGCATTTGAAACCAGTCATATTTATTATTCAACTCTTCCGCAGATTTTAGCTCTATTTTACTGCCTTGTATTTTTAATAGCTGATTATACGACAACCACTTTTCTTCATCCACTTCAGCTGTTATTTTTATCACTTCTGCTGGCACTATCCATAACGGTTTTCTCTCATCACCATATTTCTTATATTTCATCCACGTATTAAACAAATTATTTCTTATATTATGGTGAGAGAAAAAACCATCCATCTTTTTTTCCCATAGTACATATAAGCGTGCCAGCCGAATTTATTTCCATGACCTTCCAACATCAAAAGTTTTCTGTTTAGTAGCATCACCCATTCTTTTATCCACACTAAGCAGACTGCTTCATGATATAGTTTTAAATCTGGCAATTGGAATCCTCCTCTCTCTTTTGCATCTGTTAAAATTTTCATTTTAATTCTTGGTTTCTTCCCAGCCCACACAAATTCTGAGATCTTCCTCTGTTAAAACTGTTTGCTGTCCTTCACAATCAGAATAGTTTGAAATAGATACATTATTCTTGGTAAAATATTCATTTTAATTGCAGCTGTTCTTCTCAGCAATGACAAATTAAGTTTATTCCATTTTATCATATCTTCATCCATTTTACGCAATAGCTTCTCATAATTATTTTTAAACAAATCAATATTCTTCATTGTTATCTCCACACCCAAATATTTTACCTTCAAGGTAACTTCACAACCCGTTAGCTTTTATAACTCCTTTTGTTTACTTACTTGCATATTTTTACATAAAATTTTTGATTTTTCTTTATATAAAATCCCGCCAGTTCTCCATATTCTTGTGTTTTAGCTAACACCAAAGGTGTTACTTGAGTGGGGTTTTCATTTATAAACATTATATCATCTGCAAATGCTCTATATTTATAAGTAAATCCTTTTATTTTTAATCCTTCTATTTCTTTGTCTTTTTGAATTTGCATCAGTAAGATTTCAAGTGTCATTATAAACAACAATGGAGAGAGCGGACACCCTTGTCTTGTACCTTTACTAATTATCATATCTTCTGTAAGGTCCATATTTATACATAGCTTTGCACATTGTTCAGTATATATTGCTTTTATCATCCTTATAAAGTCTTCTCCCAACTCCATTTTCTCCATAATTGCAAACATAAAGTCCCATTTTAGATTATCAAACACTTTCTCTGCATCCGCAAAGAATAATGCTACTTCCTTTTCTGGATGTCTTTCATAATACTCTACAATATTTACAACAGTCCTAATATTGTCTCTTATCTGTCTTTTGAGGAGAAACCCCACTTGATCTTCCTTTATAAAGTTTATCAAATATTGCTTAAATCGTTCTGCCAGTATTCTTGTGTATATTTTATAGTCATTATTCAATAATGAAATCGGTCTATAAATTTTTACATTTGTGACATCTCTATCTTCTTTTGGAATTAACGAAATCACTGCTTCCTTCCATATATTTGGTATTTTACCTTTTAATCTTATCATGTTTATCAATTTTCAGCGTTTCGGTATTAATTCCTCTTTAAAGGTTTTAAAGAACTTAGCTGTATATCCATCTGACCCAGGTGGCTTTCCAATTTTCATTGCATTGATCGCTGCTTCAAGCTCTATTCTTTCAATTGGCGCATTCAAAACTTCTTTCATATTTTCTGTTAAGGGTGCTATTTTAATATTTTGTAAATACAGTTTCATCTTTTCTTTCTTTATTTTAACACCCCTCAAAGGAGCCCCCCGGGACTCCCTTTTAGCCAAGGTAAATCTCCTCAAAGTTTTCTGTGCATATCTTGGACTAATCTCTGTCTGAGAAAAGTAGGCAGTAGGCATTAATTTGCCTTCCACTACCCCGAACAGAAGTTCCAGCCTGCTCCCTTAATGAGAAGCAGCTCAGCTCGGCATTTTCCTACCCCGGAAGTCGGACATGAGCTTACTTAAGTAGTGCTTCAGTCAGGGGCCATAGATTATAGTTCAGTTTACTATAACAGCCAAGCTGTTATTTGTAGCTGCCAACAACCCCATTCTTCACTGACTCTTCCTGGGACATGTACAGAGAACTCAGGAAAGGCAGTCTGCCCTTATACTTAGCTTCTGAAGGAGACATAAGGAGCATCAAAGTGTGAGGAACCACCTATCCTTCTTTCCTTCCCTCAGGTTATCTATGGAAGAAAGGATGGGTGTTTTTTCCTTCTGTAATTTTGGCTTTTACAAGAAGCACCACCGACATGTTGTCTCCCACAAAAACCCAACAAAAAGGAAGACACTGAAGAAAGAGATGTTAATCCATTGTGGGAAGTGCCAGCTGCATGGTTTTGTTGTTGCTATTACCAGCAGAAGCCTAATGAGAGAGGTAAACCATAAAGAACTATTGGAAGGAAAGGAAGATGGTTTATCTTCCTGACCGTGCTACAAAAGCCTGGTATGCGGGAGAGAAGCCATCTCACTCTTTTTCTTCCTCTCCCAAGTTCTGCCACGCTACTTTAAACAGCTGAGTGAACATATGGAATCTTGATCACTACTGCAGGAAGTAGGGTATCACAAGGTAAGGCAAACTCTCTCTCTCTAACAGAACAGTGACAGAGCTCCTGTGCTTTCTGTAGTCTGTGTCCACAGGGGTTTGTGTTAAGATGCCCCCATCATGGAAACAACATGAAGTAGTGTCTACACACATTTGTCCCAGAAAAACTTGCTGTTTCCCCCATTTCCCCCCTTTTTCTGCTGTCACACCTGCACAAAGGAACAAAAATGACAATAATCATGCCATGACACCTTGCAATTCTGACATTCCCTTTCCCTACAAAGTCATGCTGTAATGCCTGGGAAGTCATGCTTCTCAGTTTGGGAAGGATATAAAGCCCTTTAACAGGCTAAAACAGAAGGGTGTGGCTCATTACCACCCACAGTCTTGAGTCTAGCTCTAGTCCTCCTTTTGCTGTAGCATCTGCAGGAATATTGACTAAGACATATTACTTTTTTAATACAAAAAATAAATACAGCTAGGCAAAACCTAGATATTTGTCCCCGGTAAGGTTTCACTGCCTTGAAAACAGATATGAATAAGTGAAAATGATAGAGGAACACATTCATGACAATTTGGAGTTATCGCAAGAAGAAGTGATGAGCAACCGGCTAACTGGCTCATTTAAAAGTTAGACTTTTTAAAAGTCAGAACTGATTCACAGCCACAATGCGATTCTTAAGCAGGAACCTTTGTTAGCCGCCCTGAGACCGCTTGCAGAGAGGGCAGGATAGAAATTTAAAGTAATAAATAAATAAATAAACAAATGTACTTTCCAAAAATTTCAATACTTTATGTGGCAAAAGTATTTTTTCCCAGCTATATTAGTTTTAATGTCACTGAAGTGACAAAAAACTGTAGGTCTCTCTCTTCTACTTTCCCTTCAGTACAACTAGAAACCACCCACATACTACACATATGATAGGATATGGGACCAGACCACAGAGCAAAATGATTGTATTTTTCTTCATTTTTTCCCTAATGGGTAGGTTCTCCTGTCTATCTGAACAACCCAATAACACGATTTCCAGATGTTCGGTCTTCTCCAACCGAAAGAATTCAAACCTAACTGATTAAAAACAAGCACAAAAATAACTGCAGCCCCTAACCACTGAATGGTTAACTGCAGACAACAGTAGAACAGGTTGCTAGTAATCTGGATTCTTGCAGATTGTTGGTTGGATCCAGACTAAATTTTCCACTAACAGAAGGGAAGTTGTTGTCAAGTCTGCTATGAATTTCTTAACTAAAATATTAAGTTTGGTTCTGGAGTGAAGGAGTCTGGGAGTTTTCACTGAACTCGGAATGCTGCTAGCTAACTTCCCTACCCCCCTCCATAGAGAGGCCTTTGTTGTGTAGTCTGCTTTGAAATGCTAACATGTGAACAAGATAGTGGCACCTTCCCAGCCTGGATGTCTGTGGGAGGCTGGGGCGGCAAGGTCTCAGGCTGGGAATGAAGGGAGTAGCACCCGAGTGCGAAAATGTATTGCATAGATTGCCCTCCCCGTAGGAATCCTTTGATCTATACCTTAAATGCTGGTTTAATGCCTGTATATCTCAGTCCTTCAATCTCTGCCATGGTCTTCAGTTCTGATTACAATAAACTTGCAACTCTGTTTTAACAAGAGACTCGTTATTGAATTCAGCCGACTTGACAGTTGTAAGTTCTGCCAATTCCTCCTACCTGCTGCAGAGACCCCCAATTTGCCCCTCTTGACATTCTTGGGGGTTCTTTGTATCCCAACAGCAGCATTTCAGGGAAATCTATGGGCTGCAGTGGGAGGGGGATAGGCAGGAAAGGTCTGTTCTGAAGCAGAACATCCAAGGCATTGTTTAGAAAATGAAATAGTGCAGCATTTCCCATTTGCAGGGTCGCAACCCAGTACCAGGCCACAGAAGCCTCAATACCGGGTCACCAGGGGCGCCCGACAGCCCCCTCCCCTCTCTTTTTATCTTCGGCGCTGCATGCCACACTACGCTCCAGCTCCTGCCCCCCCCCCCGCCACCTGTAGCACTCAGAGAGCGCTACAGACACTGCGTGCTGGCCAGAAGCCGTCCCTTGTCCCTCTCTGATGTTCGGAAACATCAGAGAGGGCGGGGAAAGCTCCTGGCTGGCGTGCAGTGTCTGTATTGTTCCCTGATCCTCCTCCGCCCAGAGGAGGATCAGGGAGCAATATTGAGACTGCGTGCTGGCCAGAAGCTCTCCCCCGTCCCTCTCTGATGTTTGGAAACATCAGAGAGGGTAGGGAAAGCTTCTGGCCAGTGCACAGTCTCTGTATCGCTCCCTAAGCATTCTCCGCCCGGACCACAGGGAAGGAACCGGGCCATGGAGGAGAAAAGTTTGGGAAACCCTGAAATAGTGGATTCAGGCAATGATTTCGGAGAGACACTTTAAGATAATCTTTATCCACAGTATTCATGTAATGAAACATTCTTGCCATAATGGTAAAATACAAAAATGCCTAGATTATGAAGCAAATGAGTATTTGTACCACATAGTAAAAGCAAGTACACTACAGCTAGCAGGCTGTCAGATCTGAACTGGAAAGATTTGCATTCAAATTCCTGCTCAGCCATAATGTTCACTGGGTTAGTTTGAGAATGTTGCTGTCCCTCAGCCTAGCCAAATCTAACCTCAAATAATTGCTGGAAGAATAAATGAGGGAGACCCTGCACTACTGAGAGGTATGAGCCAGCCAGATCCACTTCGTAAGTCCAATAAGAAAAGAAAATACATTCCAGTGTTACACCCATTCCCATGTCAACAAATACAACTTAATGGCAACCAAATTTTCTCTTTCTGTCTTTCTTGCCATTTTATTGACATCAGGGAGCTCCTTGAACCAAATTCTAAGAACTCTGAATTAAATAAACAGAGTTGGCAACATATGCATCCTCTAAGCCAAAATAAGGCTGTTAATGACTGCACTTGATCGGTTCGTTACCAGCAGCTGCCTTACAACATTTGGCATTCCCGTGAGAAATAAGAGAATGTTACCATTGTGAAAAGTCTCTTGGCTCATTGAAAAAGAGGGATATGGTACTGTTTTTAATTCACTGTACAAAGGACTGTAGAACCTGGGAAACTGTCTATTCTTTTCCAAGAGATGAAGTCCGGATGTGAAAAGCAGATTGAGAAAAATGTGTTATTTACTTACTGAGTTTCAGTTCCCAGCAGCAGTTCAATTTTCTCTCCTGCATGGTTACTTAGGACAGTTAATCTGAAGAGGTGATTTGCAGAAGTCTGCCGGGAGTAAAGCATAGTTGTGCTATTTTTTACAGGAGAGGAATTCAGCTCTTCACTGTCACACTGTTCAACTAACAACTGATCCCTTAAGGAATAGTCTGTGACATTGTAGCTCTCTTCACTGCAAAAACAAAGGAAAGACAAGCAATTGCTTAGAGACAAATCACCACTAAATGCGTTGGGAGTCAGGTTTGCGGCACAGCCAGTTTCCAAGAACATTCCATTGCACGTAATTATTCAGACATTTTCCTTTCAGCAAAGAAGAGGAACATACAGAATGTTTACAAAGCATCTGCTTGCCAAGAAGACAAATGAAGTTAATCTTTGAGCCACACAGAATTCCATTCAATGATGCACTTTACATTTTTCTGATGTCCTTTTGATGATGTAAGCACTCTCATTTTGTTCCATTTAAAGGAAGAGATGAGACTAGTCTAATGTCAAGCAAACAAATGAGTGACTGGAGTTGCCCTGTTATTACTTTACCAGTCTTTCTAACACACAAGCATAATTCATATTTCAGAATAAGTTAGAAGTGGCATTCCTTTCTTAATTTGTCTTTCCAGGAAACTCATTCGGCCAAGTCATACCATTAAACATGAACCAGTACTGTCAGGTAGCTGCATATGCACCAGGAAACATATGATATCCAGTACATCAATCAGATCATTGAAAGTGCAAGCTTTTCTTTTTTAAAGCAAATTAGGGTGATAAAAATTAAAACATTGAAATCAATGTACTATAAAGTCTATGGAGCCTGAAAAAGAAATCTGGAAGTTTCTTGTTGCTCATCAAATGTGAAGAATGAACAACAAAAATGTATTAATGTTAATTAAACAGCATTCTCAAAGTGCACAACACTGCACGTTACTTTTACAGGGTAATATAACTATACAAAATTCAGCTACTTGCCCCAAGGAGCTTAAGTCCAAGACTGGATCAACAGGAAGCAACAACAGAATGGTGGGAGGGATGGAAATCAAGGATATAAATAACAACAGAGGGAAAGAAAGAATAGCAAAGGCAACAGCTACAAAAGGATGAACCAAAGAAAATGTGATTACACTTAGATGTAATTCTCTTTGTTGGGGATGAAGACTGGGGGTCATGGAATACTCTTAGTATCTTTTCTTTCTTTATATCACAGGAAGAGCTCTTCTAGAACAGCTGGGCCCAACTTGTTACCCACCAAGAAGAACACAGAATATAAGTCATGGTGGTATTCTGGCTTTCAGATGTATGAAAGCCCTCCTGTTTATGCATGCAATAAAACTAGAAGGCTTATAAAGTCCCTGGGGGGGTCCCCTTATGCAGCTGGTAGGCTGTGTTTGATTTTGTGGGTCCCGGATTATAAAGGCCTGTTTTAGACGGAGGCTTTCTGAGTTGTAGAATTATGTTTTGTTACTTCCTGTAGATATGAGGGTCTGAATGGGGAGGCAGGCTGACCCACAGTATACACTGGGAAACTGGCTGTACACATACAAGAGATTGTGTAATGTCATGAGGTTGCATTCAAAAGAAATGCTTTGTGTAATGTTTCCTTTTCACTACCAGAGACAAGACCTTTATGCTTGGAGATGTTCAACAGAAAAATCCTTATTCAGATCTTAATGGAAGACAACCATATGGATGAAAAAGATAGTGGTTTCCAGTACAGCAGTGAAATGAGAACGGGAAGACAAAGAAAATTCTACTGAATTAAAAGATGTGCAGCAACTCTCATTCTTTTATTGATAATTTGGTAAATCATGTGGTATTCCCATGTTGTCTGCCACATACGCTTAACTAGTTCAAAATATGGAGCCTAACAGCTGTTACATCTACACATTCATTTCAGAGAGCTTTCATAGGCATCCTGTCCCTTCTCTTTGCAATGCAAGTAATTTCTAGATATAATCAGACTTGTGTACTATTTATCCATGTACATAAACTAGAGATTAAAACTGTAACACCAGGAACTTTACTGAGGAGAGATCTTACTGCAGCAAAACAAACTGGAATATTGCTACATGCTAAACTTTACCAGATCAACTGTGGCAACTTGCATAGACTTTGACAACTAGAGTCAGATACATGAAATATATCCCATTTATAGGTGAGGGGACAGACTGTGAATGATGTGGTCAAATGGCCATGAAATTGAATATGTACAGCCCCTGTGACCCTGCAATAAACCCAGATCTCCTAGTATCTACTCAGGCAGGTCAGTATACAATCTAAAAACATCAGACAGGAGATCAATCAACCGCTTGTTCTGTTGTACAATTATTGTCATTAATGCCCTTCTGCCATCATCATTACTATTTATAAGATTTTTAACCTGTCTTTCTCCCTCATAGGGCCACCAAGATGGCTAAAGCAAACAGGTTGTTGTTGTCAGTTCTGCCATCAAAATCATGCAAAAGGGGAGGGGGGGAGGCAAATCTGAAATAAAAGTAGCAACACTTTCTTTGTGGTTAAACAATTTTATTTGGTAATATATGGTAATTATATCCAATACTAATAAAATATTAATAAACACTTACTACCTTCCCCATACATTACACTTTCCCCTCCCTCCTCCCCTCCCCCCAAATCTTGACTTCCGCCAGTGCCCGTTACCTAAAATTCTGATATCAAAAGGTATCTTTAACTTTAAAAGAATCTTAATTAAAAAAGGAAATATGTATATATCATTTTGCAGTGAAATAAACAAACACATTTCTTATACTTTATAAAGTCCCACCCAGTTATTATAGTTCATCTTCTTTCTTCTCCTAAAAACCTAAGTGGTATTCTCAAAAATTGTTCCGACAGGCCTTCGACATTTAACCGAGAGAGAACTGCCACTGGACATCATATAGAGCACCATGCAGAGTACCGATGGTCACCATCAAACTTTCAGAACCGCTATACTGTACTGTATTAATACAGCACCATTAAATGTTTTAAATAATTTAAATATGTAATTATGTTTTATATGTTTTATTGGTTTTTAATGGAAGTGATGTGATGTTTAGTTTAGTTTTAGTTTAGTTTATTTGTAATTTGTATCCTGCCCTTCCCACCAGGTGGCTCAGGGCGGCTTACAGCATAAAAAATCTAACATAAGAATATAAAAATTTAAACATTTCACACAGTTTACATAGTTAAAATTAAACATTTCACATAATTTACATAGTTAAAACATTAAAAAAACATACAGCGATCTTATAAAAACTACACTCAGTTTCAAGTGCCGATTAGTTGTAAGCCAGCCGGAAGAGGACTGTCTTACAGGCCCTGAGGAATTGAGCGAGATCCCGCAGGGCCCTTACCTCTTCCGGAAGCTGGTTCCACCAGGAAGGGGCCATTACGGAGAAGGCCCTATCCCTAGTAGATATCAAACGGGCTTCCTTTGGCCCGGGGACAACAAGGAGATTTTGAGTTCCCGATCTCAGTACTCTCTGGGGAACATGTGGGGAGAGACGGTCCCTCAGGTAGGCAGGTCCTAGGCCATATAGGGCTTTAAAGGTAATGACCAGCACCTTGTACCGAACTCGATAAAGTACTGGCAGCCAGTGCAGAACCCGAAGTCCCGGCTGAATGTGCTCCCATCTTGGGAGCCCCAATAACAACCGGGCGGCGGCGTTCTGCACCAACTGCAATTTCCGGGTTCGGCACAGGGGCAGCCCCATGTAGAGGGCATTGCAGTAGTCCAACCTCGAGGTGACCGTTGCATGGATCACCGTTGCTAGATCGTTACGCTCCAGGAAGGGAGCCAGCTGCCTTGCCCACCTAAGATGGAAAAATGTGGACTTGGCAGTGGCTGCTATCCGGGCCTTCATTGTTAAAGAAGGCTCCAGTAGTACCCCCAAGCTCTTGACCCTATGCGTCGCAATCAGCGGCGCACCGTCAAAAACTGGTAGGGGGATTTCCCTTCCCGGACCCCGACGACCCAAGCAAAGGACCTCTGTCTTCGCCGGATTTAGGCTCAGCCCGCTCAGCCTGAGCCACCCAGCCATGGCCTGTAACGCCCAGTCCAGATTTTCTGGGGCGCAGACCGGCCGGTCATCCATAAGCAGATAGAACTGGGTGTCATCAGCATACTGGTGACAACCCAGCCCATACCTTCGGGCAATCTGGGCGAGGGGACGCATATAGATGTTAAATAACATCGGGGAAAGAACCGCACCCTGAGGTACTCCGCAGTCAAGCGTGTGCCTCCGGGACAGCTCATCCCCAATAGCGACCCTCTGTCCCCGACCTTCAAGGAAAGAGGAAAGCCATTGCAAGGCCAACCCCTGAATCCCCGCGTTGTGAGCCGCCCTGAGTCCATTTGCGGAGAGAGCGGGATATAAGCTTAACGTAATAAATAAATAAATATCACCCAATGTCCTTTTACTTTCCATTCTTTTTCTATGTATCTTCTGAATTTATCCCAATGCCTTTTAAATCCCTCTAAATCATAGTCTTTCAAGATTCTTGTAAATTTATCCATTTGACTCCATGACATAACTTTTACAATCCAATCCAAAGAAAATCATTAGCACTTAAAGAACCACAGGAAAAGATAGTGTTGTGGCCTACAATTACAGTAAACAAAGGGAATGCCTAAAGAAGGGATCAGAATAGAGGCCCTCTATTTCCTTGACACAGCCACTCCCCCAGGTCAATGATATATATCAGATTCTACCTAGACTACAGTACGGCAAAAATAGCAATCTCATATGGGTCCCAAACATAAAAGAGGGACCCTCCCATGTTTGTGGAAGACCATCACAGAAGTGAACCCCCTGAGCTAATTTCAAAATTGTATTTGAGAAAACAACTCCCCTCAAAAATCAGCAAAGCTTGCTAAACAAAGCTCACCTATCACATTAATGATATCCCTGCAGATACCATCACTTTTTGCCTTGTTTCCAAAGCAGTGTATGAATGCTGTACGGCCTGAATAGGATAAGTTAATGAAGGATTGTTTCATTAATACCTTTTTAGCTGCCTTGATGTTTATTTTATGCTGGTTATATAGCTTGACTCGTCTGCTTTTGTTTTATTGTTTTTGCTGTGAGCTGTCTTGAACAGGTATCTGGAGAGGCAGCATATACATATTCTAAACAAATAAATAGTTTAACAGCTCTTACATTATCCAAAGAGGAAAATTTGAGTTAGCATATAAGGAAAATATAGGCTGGATAAGAGCTGTTAATTTTGCAATTATATCTCCTGCCAAATACCAGGAGACACACTAGACAGTAGTCTGCAACCAAAGAAAATTTCTGTTGATCAAAGCAAATGCATACAAAATGCCACATATATAGTTCTTTCCCTTGACTTATAAATTCTTCAAAACACACACAAGTATTTCTAAATTTCTCTCCATTATAAAAGTATCCTTTATTTTATTTTGCACATTTTTGTTCTGCCTTTTCATCAGTGGCATGCGTCATTTTACTCTTCTACAGTCGTTCCTCACAACAACCCTGTGAGGTAGGTTAAGTTGAGACTGAGTAAGTGGAACAGTACAGCAGAGTGGGAATGTGAATCTAGGCATCCCAGAATCTAATCCATTCCTCTAAACACTCCAGCACATTCCATTCAAAGCAGTAAGCACTGCAAATCAAACTTCAGTTTAAGGAAGCTCAGCTTGATTGCTCATTCCAACAAACATGAGAAGGAAATTATAATATAAATAAAAAAATTATAGAGACATTTTTACTTAGTCAATTTCCTGGAGTTTGTAAAGCAATGAATTCCAGAGCTTTGCTGCTCTGGAATGAGAGAACCAAATTTCCAAGGGGGAATGTATCTATTTACTGTACACATTCTATATAAGATCAATGCCAAAAAATAAGTGTTATTATGGGTGTTCCTTTGGAAAAGATAGCTAGCAGACATTATATGAAAATGGATATGTAAGAGCGAGTTTATAAAGAAAAACCTCCACTGCAAGTACTAAGATGTTTGCTTAGTTTGCTCTACTTATTACATTTAGTGTCTTTATGCACAAATCACTACATACCAGAGAATACCATCCTAACTACAATTTTTTTTAAAAAAAAAATACTTCTGGCTCTGAGATCCACAAAAGTTGTACTATAATTATTTAAACTTATGCCTCAATCATTTAAGTTGTTTAATTAGGAATCCAATGGCTTAACATTATTCTGAATTTCTTCCTGGCAAATGCAACACCAGCTGTGGACAGGTAGCATTCCAAAGTATTATTTGACCTTTGGCTGCCTTCCCACTTAAAAAGTTCAGCTGCATTCCACTTCAAGGATTATCTCAGGGACTGACAAGTCATTAGACACAGACAGAATTTTAGTGGTATCCTCAGGGGATTGTGTAGAACATGAAGTAAGGCTATTTCATAACTACTGCCTCAATATAGGTTTATAAAGGCGTTTTTGAAATGTATGCAAACCATTAAAGAGGCCTTAGAGCAGCCTGAAGAGTTATTGTTTTAAATGAAACAACATATAGGTATGTATAATGGGGGAAAATCATACTGGAGAAGATCAAAGAAAATATATTAAACTTTAGGGCAGGGGACTTTAGGCCACAGTAGGATAATTATATGTTTGTATAGGTATATGGTATGCAATAGAGCTTCCAAAATAATTTTATGTATGGAACTTACTCTTCTCCTTCATTAGTTTCTCTATGGAACTTGCTCATTTTCTTTATTAGAAGCATCCACTGGGTAAATACCAAATTTCTAGATTTCTGTAAGGATGCTTCTTTCATGTCTGGTTGACTTGTGTTAGCACAGAAGAAGAAGGGAATTAGTAATTTCCAACCAGCTGGATAAGACCTGAGCTGAGCATCTCTTCCCCCACACCTCTTTTCTTCAGGTACTTTAAAGCCTGGACATGGCTTTAAAACACAAGCATTTGGTTCTTGGCACTTTGGTTTTAGCTGTGGGCCTTTGTGAGCTGTGGCGGTGGTGAAACCAACATCAACCTGGAATTGCTGTAGCTCATCATCAGCTTCAAGAGTGTATGGCAGTCTGTTGGGTTGAATATCTCTTCTGAAGTGCAGTACATTTTATTTTGTAAACCACGCTGGATCTATGTAGCAGCAGAAATTAATGTGTGATCCTGCAACAGACCATCATTTGTTGTCTGGTAACAACCCTTGGTGCTGAGCAGCATCAACCAACACCTACTTGTTTGAGCAGCACATGGAGGGAAGGCGATGAGGCTTGACACTTCTCAGCAGAGTTAAGGCTCAGGTGAGGATAAACAAAATTGCTAGCTATATTTGGAGATAGGGGAGTTGCCTGATGATAGTCGCTGTGGACTACCTAACACATCTCGCCTTTAAATATACTCTGAAGTAGACCAGCCATTTAAATAAACCCAAGTATGGTTGTCTGGTGTCTTTTGGGAAGGATGGTTCTGGGGTCGAAAGTGGGCTAAAAGTATTTAAATAAAGAGGCAAACAAACAAATCCCCTTTCTGAAAAATGTCATTACTTCTAGTAAAAGTCTATAGCAAACCGTGCTGAAGAGGTTTCTCTCTACTCATTCTCTGCTCATCTTTTTTGGGGTACTTATTTTTGCCCATACATATGAGCTGGCCCAGGGCCTACTTGGCCTAATTGTTAATCCAGCCTGCCGGCAGGGACAACAAACTGGGCATGGGGGCCAAGGCCTTTTCCTGAAGTTGGTGGTTAACTGTCTCTGAATATGGAGATTCTGTTTAGTCACCATGGTCAGTAGCCATTGATGGACCCCTTCCCCATAAATCTGTCTAATTTTTTAAAGCTATCTATGCTTTCATTCTTCCCTAAAACAGGCCAGTGGATGCTACTATGACTCTCTTCAGGTCCTTGAAGGAGGAGATAAGTGGCTATAATAGCAGCCCGGAATTATTTCTCCAGGAGAGATATTAGAGATGGCACTATTTCTTTATACTGCCATTTCCCAATCAGGAGAGGCTGCCACAATAAAACTCAGGCATTCTTTCTAGTATAGAGTCTTAACAGGAAAAGAGTGTTGTGGCAACTGACAGATGCGGTTACTTACCCTGGAAATTCCACACAAAGTATGAAGTGACTTTTTCAAAAATCCTCCATTTTCTGCATCCTAATGTAGAATTTGCACAGATATTACTTTCTCCCTCTAGATCTTCCTCAGGGAGAGGTTAGACAATCATGAACTTTCCCCTTGTCATGTTCCCTGATTCAGTTATCCTCATTACAGGTAAATGGTCAAACTGGGAGATCCTATAGTTTTTGAATAAAATATCTTGTTTGCTCCTCAGTTGGGTTTAATCATATAGTATCTTTGGTTATTCACACAGTATTCTGTGGATATCACATGTTCATACAAATGTAGGGTCTCCCAGATTAGGTATTCCATTTTCCCCCATAGTGAAGCAAAACAGGCTCTTTTTCAGACTACTTTTCCACACACAACAAAGTGAGTTGATGCATGCCTGAGGGCTTTCTCTGACCTCTCTGCAGTGCAAATTCAGAGGACGAAATCTGACATCCAAGTGGATTCAGTGCTATGATTTATCTTTGTATGAAATTTTCTCATTAATTCAAACATGCTCTGCTACCTTTATTCAACAATCATACTTGAATTTTTTTCATGTCCTGTACTATTTATAGAAGAGTGAAATAACAAAAAAACTGAAATGCTCTAACTGAATTCCTCAAAACCACATATAACATGCTTGGAAGGGGATCTTAAAACCTAATTGTAGAATGCCATGTAATTTAACCACAATGGACACATTAAAGATAAATTAATTACTTGAAAAAGTACAAGAACGATACCCAAAATAAACATTTAGGCCAAATCAAATTATTTATTTTACTCATTGTATTATAGTCCATCTATAATCTGAAGATCTGCTAGCATAAACAAAATAAATCATGTACCTATAATAATATCATATGACATGCAAGACCAAAGTCATAGGTTCTAAAACAACTAACCAAGTATTCAACTGATGCTCAAAACAACTAAAGCATAAAGATCCATCAGGATATGCTTCAGGCTTTGAGATTATACTTTATCCTTCTTATGGCTTATTCTAGCTAAATCTGAATTAGTCTCATTGCTCAGATGCCTTTCAGCTTGATTGCTCTATGTATGTGTTACTTGTAATTCTTTTAATGACACCTTTGGTATGTGAAGCATTTTCAGATGCTTTCTTTAAATATAAAAACAATGCTGACGACTGTTAAACATGCAATGTTAAACCAACACAATCTCCTGGATAATTTTGACACACATTAGCAATCTCAGACTAGATTAATTTTGGAATGACTGTTTAACTGGTCCTCATTGGTTCAGCTCACACCTACAGATAAAATAGTTGGTTTGACTAAATAAAGAAACATTTTACAAGACGCTGGAAATCACAGGTCTGTATAGTCTTTATAGTCATTTTAGAATTCAAATGACAATAGACATTTCAAAAACTGAGCCTGTTAAAACTCATTTCTAATTTAAAACAGTTTATCAAAATCTTTCCAATGACTTCTAATTAACTAGCTGACTCTTGAAGAGGTAAGGCTGTAGGATCAAGGTTAGACCACATACTTTAAGATCTGAGGTTCTATTTACAACATCTCCAACGGAAAGGATCTTGGGTGGCAGTGTTGAGGACTTTTGCCTCCGCTAGCACTACCAATTCTCTGGAAGTCACTCCCCAGGGAGATTCGTCTATCCCCTTCTGTTGCCATCTCCTGCCAGTGGGTGAAGACTTTTTTGTTCTGTTTGATCAATCATCCTTCCCCCCTAACCAACTACTGGTGGCCTGCTATGACCATTTTTCTCAGAACTGTGTGGTTAAAACTCTCATATCCATTCCAACTCAGACTCTACATTAGCAGTGACAGGATCAGCTGTCTGAGAGATACTTTTCAGTTTATTCATTGTGAGGATGTAGAAAAGATCCTTGGAGGTTTGAGGCCTACTACACGTTTGTGTATGACCCTTGCACTTCATGGCTAATTACATCTAGTGGGGTGGGGCCTGGCTGACTAGTTCCAAGAGGTAGTTAATATCTCTCTGAGGAAGGAGGTGGTTGCCCCAAGCCTTGAAACAGACTGTGGTGCAACACTTCTTTAAAAGCCTACCCTGGACTCAGGAGATCTCAATAACTATCAACCAGTCTCAAATGTTCTATTCCTGAGCAAAGTGATTTAACAGCTGGTGGCTGGATAACTTCAAGCTTTCATGAATGAAGCAAATTGTTTAAATCATTTTCAATCTAAGCCCTGGTTATTGGACTGAAATGACCTTACCTTTTCTTCTTAGTGATAATGAGGACATCGTTAAAGAGGAAGAAGTACACCTGTTGCTTGGAGGTCCTTTTGGAGAAAATGCCAGTGTCCTCCACAAATGCTGTCAATTCACCCCGTTTCACTAGCCACCGGGAAGAAGACACCAATGGAAAAGGCTATAATGTAAGAAATTTGCAATTTATTATTTTCTTAGATTCAATCAGATTTTCCTGGATAAAAATAGGTATTCTGATTATCATTCTGATTATCCTGTAGAAACTTCAAACCAAAACTGAAAATGCAAATTTTTGGACATTTTGAGGGCAATATATAATGCTGATTTCAATGGACTGCTTACAGCCATGAAAAGTTGGGATACAGATCATACCCTTCTATGAAATCCATTGTTTTGAATGAATGTTTTTTTTTTAAATTACTACTTTTTTATTCTACTTTTCTTCTATCAGCAAGGCTTATATTCCAAGGTGGTCTTCCATTCAGGTACTGATCAGACATGCACTGGATTAATTTAGGAGCTTACTGTACCAGTTACCCTCCGACAACATCTTTTAATTCCTTCTCTTCTGTTGCTCTTTGGCTGAATGAAGACTGCGTAGTATAGGTTCACTGGCTATTACCCTAAATGGTATATCAGTACATATGTCTAATAGAATGATTCAGCTAACTCATTACACATCAACTAGCAACATAGGACAGATGAATCCAGTCAAGGCCAAGCGAGTTGCAGTGTATCCTGTTGTGCATGTCTCTTTGGCTGCATGTGCATGAAGTAATGGATTGTACCTTTATTATTTTTCAAAGCAGCAACTGTTAATCTGAACCTATTATTGCACATGGGTCGAGGATCTAGGTGGGGGGCTACCGAGTACATTATACTGCCTTGTGGACTGGAAAGTAAAAAGACAAGTTGAGTGGCTTCTGCAGAGGTACAAGCCTGAGCTGTACAGCACCAGCAACTGGCATTAGCTCACCCATTGCTTTCTCCCACACATTGATGGCAGTGCATGAGAAGGCAACTGGTAAACTTCTGACAGGTGTGAACCAGGCTCTTTGGCCCCCTAGTAGACCACTGGCAGGGCATTCAGGGCTTCTTGGTTCCCTCCAAGGCTTTGATTCTGAATGTAAAATGAGAGAAGAAATGTTCCAAAAGACTGGATGAAAGAGACTGTCATTTCAGCTTTCAAAACTCCACAATTAATCTCTAAATCATATTGTCTGGATTCTATTAAGAGTACAAGTCTTCATAATAATGTCAAAGCCTTGATGGATTTAGGGAGATTTGTGGCAGCATACAAATTGCACAAAAAAAATTCCAAATATATATAATAACACAAAGTTTTCATATGAGCATGATTAGGAAATGTCTCTAAAGTTTTCTTCTATATGAACTGAGTATGTTTCTGATTTTCAGAACCAATTTATGTATCTGGCTAAATCCTGAACACATATATTCTGCTGTTCATTTGGACTTCACTTATCATTTTTCTGATAAAAAAATAAACTCTCCCATAAAGAGAGCTGAACATTCTGCTAAGTACATTGGTAATTTTTACAATCCATTTGGAAAGCACTTGGCTCATCAGTGAAACAACATTTTCGACAATATTCAGTTTATGATATACAAAATGAGGCAATATACAAGAAAAAAAGACACAATCAAATAGTTTATTATTCTCATGATGTCTTAAACCTACAAATGGTTGGGGGGTGGGGAAAGGCCATTACTGCATAAATAAACAGTAAGCTTAAATGTCAAGTAACAGAGAATGAGAGGTATGGCTCAGGGGAAGAGCCTCTATTGGGCATACAGAAGGTACCAGGTTCAATTCCCAGCACCTCAGCTAAAAAGACTGATACTAGATGATACAAAGATCCTAGAGAGCTGCTGCGATTCTATTCTGAGTTTTTTTAATGTTCTTTCCTAACTGTTCTGGTGGTGCTTGACTATTTTAATTTTCAATATGAAAACTGCTTTTTACTATATTCAAGTTTTAATGTTTTTTATTTAAATAATTGTATTTTATCATTGTAAATCACTTCAAGGAATCTGGATGAAAAGTGGTCACTTGATAGTTTTACTACTTTGATAACTTACTACAAGACTTGAGTCTGTATGTTTTTCTCAGCCTCTCAGCAGAGTTTGATTTACCACCAAACACCCTCTTTGGTTTTTAGAATCTGGCAGTATTTTTACATTAAAATCTAAACAAAGTACAGAATCAAAGATATAAAATAATGGTTCAAAAATATAACAGCCTTTGATTATTCTTGTAAAAACATTTCTACACTAGTGGAAAGAAAATTAGATTTGGTTTTTGTTTGTATTGAACAGTATGTTCTTCACTTAGCTTTTTACTATGGACTGTACAAATTTAATAACGGGGTGGCTGATCCGTTAAGCCAACAGAGAGCAGCTTGTACAGCAAGCTCAGATCCTTGCTGCTTGCCTCCTTTACAGTAAAAGCAAAGTAAAACTCCAGAACTCATTACCAGTTCAGGGGCTGCAGACTGTCAGCTCCCTTCTTAATCAATATTAATTTTACTGTCGGCCTGCCTTTCTAGACCTCAGCCAAGTTCCACCCCCCCCACACACACACACATCATTTCTTCTTAAAGGTACAGGCTCGTTTGAGACAAAGTCCATGGGTGCCCAATGGAAAACTACAGAAAGGGGTGAGGAATATTAAAATAAAGAAACATTGAAAGACCTAGAGTTCTTGCTTTAAAAGACCTAGAGTTCTTGCTGCCCAACTTCCAATTGTAGCAATGGAAAGTAAGTGAAACCTGAGTCAGTGGGTGTGATTTTGTTTGCAATGTAGGGGTGCCAACCTCCAGGTACAACAGCTCCAGATGACTGAGATCAGTTTGCCTGGAGAAAATGGCTACATTGGAAGGTGGACTCTATGGCATTATATTCCAATGAAGTCCCTCCCCTCCTCAAACCTTACCTTTCTTAGGCTCCACCCCCAAAATCTCCAAATATGTCCCAACCCAGATCTGGCAACCCTACTGCAATCAATCCATGACAATCCATGGAGAGTTTACTTTTATCTATTTACTTTTTTAAAGCAAGAACTCTAGGTATAAATATGGAGATTTCTGTTTGTTTATTTTGCTGTTCTGCTGTAATCAAGGATGTGTGTGTCATCCATTATATAATTAATTTCCTTCCAAATGTATTAGAAGAAGATGATATTGGATTTATGTCCTGCCCTCTGAATCTCAGAGTCTCACAATCTCCTTTATCTTCCTTCCCCATAACAGACACCCAGTGAGGTGGGTGGGGCTAAGAGAGCTCTCCCAGAAGCTGCCCTTTCAAGGACAACTCTGGGAGAGCTATGGCTGACCCAAAGCCATTCCAGCAGGTGCAAGTGAAGGAGAATCAAACCTGGTTCTCCCAATTAAGAGTCCGCACACTTAATCACTACACCAAACTGGCTACTGCACAAAGGATGCAGTCCTAAACACAATTACTAGTGAGTAACCCACCACACACACACACACTCAATCGGACATGTGAGTCACCATGTTTAGGACTGCAGTGCTAATCTTGCCCCTGCCCACTGCCCGAGAGACCACCCTTTCTATTTGGTTTTAAACATCCATGCTGTTGAAAAAGTCTGAAGTGGTTGAAATATTTCATACTGTGCTGTTATTTTGGTTGGTATTAACAAAAGCTATTGCACAGTTTTAGCTTTTGGATTTTTAAAAAATACAGTATTTTAAATATCTCTCAGGCACACATTGAAATGTGAACTATTTTCTGTGCAATCTTTCTGTTTCTTGGGGCTGATACCTGGCTTTTAAAGTTTTTCTGCTTTCTTTCATGCTGCTAAATGTCATGTGCATTTATGGTACAGGAATAATATTAGCTTTACTATAAGATGGTAGGCTTCTTTAAACAGTAAAACTGAATAGAGTAAAATAGATTGAGAAGCCTTACTGTCTAATTATCTGGTTTACATGTCTAAACAATTAGTTTAGGGTAGAGATTAAGGTGCTGGCCTTGGAACTTAAGTAATGAAGCTCATTGGGTGAATTTAGGCCAACCATCCTCTCTCAGCCTAACTTTTCAATCTTTTAAATATACAATTACATTACAACTTATTTTGGAATATGGATGTGTTTAGACATTTTTAGAAAATGTATAATAACCCACTAATCTGGCACTGACTTTTCACATATATAAATTAAAGTTAAATGGTCATAATAAAAAAGGAAACTAAAGTTGAAGCTTGTACAACAGAAGTTTGAAAGAAAATATTGTACCTTGATCTTGAATTCCAACTGGGAATTAATAGTGTACATCATTTCTGTCCTTTCCATCTTCCGAGCTCCTTCATTGCAGAGCCGAACCAACTGGGAAAGAAGACGTTTTAGTTATTTTTATCCAGAATTTCAAGCTTTATGTTGCTCTTTTCAATACAGATGATTTTCATAAATTCTTAATAAAAAAGGGGATTAAGGAACATATGCAAGCTTTTATTTTATTGGTAAAATTGTAAATTACCCTTTTCAATAAGTGAACCATCACGAGCAATGATGATTGCATTCATTCTGGAATACAAGGATATAACTGTGCACAGAACAACTTTTTTAAAAAATGAAATGCAACTATAAGGCTAAGAGTTACAAAGCAAGAGCAGCTCTTCAACTTCCTTCTCATGGTATTTTCCATGCAAACCTCTTCCATCCCCACACTGCTTATACCACTTCTGGGGAAAATTCAGCAAGAAAATGGCACATGGTGAAAGAGCTAGTAGCTCTACTTTTCCTTCACATGTCAGTTCTGAAATAAGTTTTATTTATTTCAGAGAGCCCATGTCATATAGTGGTTAACATGTTGGACCAGAATCTGGGAGGCATAAGTTCAAATTCAGACTTTGTCATGGAAACTTACTGGATGCTTCTGGGCCAAGATCTCTCACCTAACCAACCTCAAAGGATTGTTGTTTTGAGGATAAAAAGAAGGAAGGGAGAACAATGTTGTAAGCTGCTTTGTGTCCCAAGTGGAGCACAAAAAGATGTAAATATCTAAACCTAATCAATCAAACTGAACAACAACTTCCTTTCTTAAATTGTAGCTGGAGGCTGCGTTCTGTTCAGCAAGGAGGGCAGGGGGAAGAAGACTGGAAGGAAAAATAAATCACAGAAATACATTTAATGTATTTCCATCTCTGTTTTCAAATGCTTGAAAATGAAGCACTGGGAAAATAAGATGTATTTCTCTATTTTAGAGAAGAGACTGCATATGGCTCCTGTCACAAATAGTCTTGGGATGTGCATGTCTTTGTTCCACAACAAACTCATTCATCACTTTACACAGCTATGAAGAACTATGCATTACTTTATATTAACAATACTGAGATACCATTGTAACTGAGAAATTGTGTCTTGCCAAAGTGATATATGAAACAGCCTTATTAAAGTTTGCGGTTCTTTTGTCAAATATAAAAAAAATAGTGATAAGTTTATAGCTCTTTCCTTTTGTTCAGGGAAAAACTACAGGTCACCTTGACAAACATCCATCCCCAAAATCATTTGCTGAGGTATCATAATTAAGCAGAAAATCAGCAGTCAGAAAAAAAGAGCACCAATTCTCACAACCAATTTCTCTTGCAAATGTCTACCAGGCCAGTTTTTTCCCTCCTCTGATCAAACTTACTTCCATTTTTTATTCTCAGCTGGGGTGGAAGGGAACTGCTGAAAATGGCCTGAGAGAATGCATTTGTAGGGCTGCATCAGTAGCTGGAGGAAGACTTAAAATATTTTTTTCTGCCTACCTTTTCTCCACTGTAAATGCCCCTCTCACCACCCTATTAGTACTGCAAGACAGTCATGGAGTTGAGACCCCCATTTTGAGATGTAATGGACAGCTATGTCAGTAGTTGTTCAGAGATTAAATTGCAGATACTCTTTTGGTCACTTAATATGTGGATAGTTTGATAGAAAGACAAGCATACAACTGAAGGTGGTATTAGGACACTCCCCATAAATTCTGAGATTCATTTAAGTATATATAATTCCATTATGTTTGTTGGTTCTTTCATTTGTCTTTTGAAAATTCCTGCAACAGGTGATTTGGACAAGTACTGTAGATGACAAAATAAAATCCCACTCTTACTAAAATTATTGGAATCACTTGACTGCATTTCTGCCCAACTTAAGCATTTGTAATTTGCCTATAGGTTAAGAGACATCACAGATGCCTTCACAAGACTATTTAAATGCACTTGTGTCAAGTAACAAATCACATTTGCAATCACAAGCAAGTTTTCTTTTAGGTAAGTAAAGTAAAAAAAAAATGGATACAAAAAGCCCACAATTTGTTTTCAGTATCCCAAAAGCATTCACAGATTCAATAAAGGTTGGGGATTCCTGGTCTGCTCTAAAGGACAGTGGCTCTCCAGGGATTATGAGTAGGGATCTTTCCCATCTGCTTCTACCTGATCTTTTTAACTGGAGATGTTGAGGGTTGAACTTCAGATCTTCTGAATGCAGAGCAGATAATGTACTAATGAGCCACAGCCCCATTACAAACTAAGCCATGACATGACCCAATGGCACCTTTGAATCAATGATAAGCATCCAAACCTTTGTTTGGAATGTGCCATGTGGTTTAAAAATTGCCCTATATGAAGGCTTGAGAAGGGGGGGGGGGTGTCACAAATATCTTACTGCTTTTCTGGGAAAAGTTCACCCAGAGTTACTGAGACAGAAAGCAGAATGTTAGCAATATTTCCAGCAATTTTGTGTGTAGGAGGTATATTAAGCTATTTTCTTCCACTAGAAGCCAATGAATTCAGAACAAGTAATAAGGTATTTAGAGAAGATGAAGATAAAGATTTTATAAAAAGGCCCTAGGGATCTCTTTTGCCTGGGAACCACTTGGCAAACTGTTAGCAAGACACCAGAAGCATTTTTATGAGCCAGGATTAAAAGTCATACTTAGCAGTGATAATTTAGTGACATCCACACAGGGTAAAAGGAAGTACTTGTTAGAGGAAATGCCAAGGCTCCCCCCTTCTCTATTTTAGCCACTTTCTCAGTTTGAATCCTATACATACCAGTTAGCAGAACAGTATAATATTGCAACATCAGCATACAAAGCTGGCCAACAAATAATTAAGGGGGGGAGATTTAGCACTTTGGGTCTTTCACAGTTCTAGGAGTAAAACTGACATGATCTATGTATGAATAAGTAAAGAGCAGTCCAAAGTGTTTATGGCCTTAGGCGCTGTCTGAATTGAATGCAGAAAGAATGCATATTTCAAAAAGGATATCTATTCAACTGATAAGAATCACTTGCATTCATTTCTTTTTTCCTTTTTGGGGGGAGGAGGGGTTACGAAATTAGACATAATAACTATCTTCCTTAAGAAGGGGGTCGTTTCTCTTCTACATAATAAGCTTCCACAAAAAACAAGAAAGACAAACCATCTCGTCTTTTCTATATCAATATATATACTGGGAGAAAAGGGGTTTTCTTTCCACCAGACTTTTAGAATGGCCAGCAGCAGCACTTTCAATAAAAGACCAGCAAAGAAGTAAATACTTCCCTCCTCCCTGAGCAGCCTATAAAAGCCACAAGGACATGGCAATCGCAAATATTGGTTTAGCTAGTAAATGAAACTAAAACCTGTACACCTATATGGAACTTGGGAATGAAGCAGAGAAAATGAAGTTGATCCTACATTAGGTTCTCAGTTGGGCCTGTAGCATTTTTTGAATTTTGATAATGGGGAGTGACTGACATGAGAAACAGTTACAAAAGGGCCTCCCTCAGATATTGGAGCCAGTCACAAAATGGTGGGAGGTTGCAAGTTTCCATATTGTCCTAGGATGAAGGCAGCTGTTTCTGAATAGGAGATCCCAGTAGCCACAAAGTTAGTGCCTCCTGAATTTTTCTAAAGTACAGTCTACTCTATTGAAGTAGAAGACTCACTCTTAGCTTTGGGGAAGAAAAACTTTAAGAAACAAATGGATACCTGGTAACTTGTTGGTGGGCAGTATGGTACCATGCTGGGTATCACTGTTCTAGATTATACTTCATGTCCAAACTGCTCAGAATCAGAGTGGTTCCATGATGGAAGGACAAGTTAATTAATGTTAGTTTTCTGACATCATTCATTTCAATATTTAATTTGATTTAAAGAAAACTGAAGATAATGAAGCAGTTATTTGAGTTGGATTATTTAAAATTCTCTACAAGTCTCAAGGACAAATTTAGAGCACAAGCACAGCTGTAAGTGTGCTGGACAAGTAGTGCTGGACAAGAATTGGGTAGACTCCAGTTCAAATCTCTATTCAGCTGTGAAGTTCACTGGGTGACCTTGGAAAAGTCAATTTCTTGGATTGTAACCTACCTGACAGGAATATAGGAGAGGAGAGGAGAACCATGTATGCTCCTATAAGATAGGGATATATACTTGTTCTATTTCGGATGTTAACTTTAAACTACAGGAGGTTAACACTATTACCATGGGCAATCAACTGAGATAAAAATATCAAGCTTTTAAACTAGATTCAAGTGGGTAGTCATGTTGGTCTGAAGTAGCAGAACAAAGTTTGAGTCCAGTGGCACCTTTAAGAGCAATAAAGTTTTATTCAAGAAATGAGCTTCCATGTGCACACACACTTCTTCAGATACATTTCATTGTATGCACGGAAGTTCACACCTTGAATAAAACTTCGTTGGTCTTAAAGGTGCCACATGACTCAAGCTTTTAAATTATCTATACAGGCCTTCCATATTTAGACATCTAGGTTCAGCCAGAACATTCATTTCATAACTGCCAGGGTCAACTGTGCTCTACACCATCAAGAAATGTGGACATAAAACTGGTTATAGTGACTCACTTATTGCAACCAATATTCTAACTAAAAATAACAATGTTATGGATTCTTTGCAAGTATACCTGCCATTAAGTCAGATTTTTCCTTTCCAAGGGTGGCATGCATACTTTTTTCTCTTCTTCCATTTTATCCTTACTCCAACCATGTGAGGTAAATTCAGGTTGGTAGCCATGTTGGTCTGAAGTAATAAAACATGAAGTGTGCATCCATGCACACAAAAGCTTATACCCAGAATTAAACTATGTTGGACTTAAAGGTGCCACTGGACTCAAACTTTGTTCTATGTGAAGTAGGTAAAACTGAAAGAGACCAACAAGTAAAAAAAAAAAATGAGTGGAGCAGGGATTTGAACCCAGGGTTTCTCTAGTCCTAATCTAACACTAGTCTAACACTCTAAATACTCCATCAAACTGGTTTTCTTGACCCATATGTCTTTTTTGCATGACAATTAAAAGTCTAGATATAACTGCCTTATGCAGTACTAGTGGTTATACGAACACAGTTGTTCAGTGATGGTTACTTCTGACTACATACACACAGGTGCTGCAGGCTCATCATCAAAGGCATATGAACATTTTGGACAATGACAACCTCATTTTAAACAGAGGATCTAAACATACCTTGCTTACTTCTTTTAGAGCCCGTTTGCAAATTTCATATTTTGTTGAATCTTTAGCTGTCTTTTGGCATATTGTCTGAAACAAGAGATGCATACTTTTGTTGGTCATTGAACTGAAAGACCATGAATATAACATTTAGCATTACAAATATGAACACAGTGACCTCATAGATTTCAATAGATGAAGGTCTTAATGAACTGATTAGATAACTCTAGATGAAACAAACGATGCAACTGAAGGATCTCCTTTTTTCAGAAACACCACATAAGTTTTTTTTTTAAAGAGTCTGATCACTAAGTTGGGAGATGTAGAATACTTTTTTGTGAGTGTCCAAAATACTACAAAACCATTTTCTATTAAAATGTGTTTTACAGTCTGGTTGTAATAAAAGGGATCTTGATTTCTGAATTGTTGGCCCAGTGAAATAATCAAAATTCAGTACTGAAAATGAAAGTTCTTAATGAAATGAAACAGCTAGTACACTGAGTTCTGGAGAAAGAAGATCTAGTCTGTTTCCCAGAAAACTCATTGAGGGGTCCTAAGTTAATAACATTTAGGTTCAGTCTAGAGTCTTTCTTTATTAAATGGAAACAATAATCTACCAGTAAAAAGGACTTGGTGTCCAAAGGGCAAAGTCTGTAAAATGCTTCAGACGTGTACAGGTTATATGAAGGACAACCACAGTAACAAGAACAGCAGAGACCAGATTTACACTTGTCTCTTAGTTCCACAGACAATTAAAGATGCAGGAATCCTTCCCATAGCAAAAGGATCAGAGCACAATCCATACTTGGCTGGAACATGCCCCTAGTTTTCAGCTTATTTTTTCTCTTATAATATGGCATATTTGAAGCAACATTATATATTAAAAAGAAGGAATCAGCGTGCAATCTTTTTAAATAGCACCCTTTGTGGCCCCCCAGATTCTCATTCCAGGGGAGGAAACACTGTTTGGATCCAAACAGCTGTGAACAGAGCAGATGTTGCCAATAGAAATCTGCTAAAGAGGGAAAAAGCAGAAACCACATCATTCATTTCTCCCCTTTACATTGTACTCTCCTATGCTATATTCCACACCACTACTAAAGGTCTCCTGCCCCTCAAATATTCCTTTTCAGAGACACAGTGGGCTGAAGTGAAGGAGAATTAAAAAACATCAGTTCTGCAAACTTCACTATGTTTGTAATCCTTTGAATCTAAGACAGTAATTGCTTTTATAAAAGCTCGAACGTAGAGTGATCTGCAGTAATTTATTAGGGGAAAAGTGTATTAAGAAAGGCTACCTTAAGCTTAAATTAATAGGGATTAGATCCCATGGACCTGTTCTGATTATAGTGGCATTTTCCTCAGGCACAAGAATCCTTTTGCAGATCCAAGGGTCTTCTACCAGAGGAAATATTTGCCAACTTCCAGGTAGTCTGGAGATCTCCTGGAATTACAACTGATGTCCAGATTTCCCCTGGAGAAAATTGCTGCTTTGCATTATGAATGGAAATAATGTTGCTGATGCCACTTAATGCTCCATTATTAGTATTGTTAGAACAGAGATTTTTAAGGAATGTATTGTAACTATAATTTAACCTTTGTATGTTCTAGGAGTGTTGAAACGCACCCTCAGCCTGCTGTGCGGAGAGGAAGGGCTAGAAATAAAGTAAAATAAATAATGTCCTGCTGAGATCTATCCCCTCTGGCACAAGACCCTCCCTCCCCAGGTTCTACCTCCAAATTTCCAAGAATTTCCCAAGGCAGAGGTGGTAACCCTAGGAGGAAAACACTATCATTCACAGAAAAATCCAGTAGAATTCAACCCTACAATTTCTCAATTTAATATTAATTTCTCAAATTAATATGCCTCCAAATTATATAAATGAGAACTGAAGCTTCTAATTATAAACATGGAGAAACTGGAAACAATGGTAAACTAGGTGAAACTGATTTTAAAATGTGCTAACTAGAATGACTCTGACTATCTTAGTAGCTTATAGCAGTAATAACACCTGGGTAGCCCAGGCTAGCCTGATCTTGTCAGATCTCAGAAGCTAAGAAAGGTCAGCCTGGTTAGTTTTTGGATGGGAGACCACCAAGGAATATCAGGGTTACTATAGGGGGTGTTAAAGCTGCAGTACTGCAGTCCTAAGCTCTGCTCATGACCTGAGTTCAATCCCCGGCAGAAGCTGGGTTTTCAGGTAGCTGGCTTGAGGTTGACTCAGCCTTCCATTTTCTGAGGTCGGTAAAATGAGTACCCAGCTTGCTGGGGGGGGGGGGAAGTGTAGATGACTGGGGAAGGCAATGGCAAACCACCCCGTAAAAAGTCTGCCGTGAAAACGTTGTGAAAGCAACGTCACCCCAGAGTCGGAAATGACTAGTGCTTGCACAGGGGACCTTTCCTTTCCTCAGAGGGGAGCAGGCAATGGCAAATCACTTATGAACATATCTTGCCTTCAAATCCCTATGGGGTCACCTTAAATCAACTGTGACTTGATAACAAAAATGAATCAGTAATAATTAGCCTCTCTTCTCATTATGGCTCACCCTTACATTAGAATCATTCTAAGCCATAATCAAACATTGTTGAACAGCATCTGATGGGCAAAATACGACAGCCATGTGTGTAAAGTGTCATCAAGTCACAGCTGTCTTATGGCAACCCCAGCAAGGGGTTTTCAAGGCAATAGAGAAGCAGAGGTGCTTTGTCATTACATTCCCCTTCAGAGTCTTCCCTGGTGATCTCTCTTTCAAGCACTGACCCAGCTTCCAAGATCTGATGAGATTGGTCTATAAGCTTCCTTCCTGCCCATGTCAACCATACCATAGATAAAACAAAAAAAACACCACCAAATACATAAGAAAAAAACCCAAATCAGTGGGTAAAAATGCATGGGTAACAATGGCTGCAACTCCAAGGCTGCCCAAAACCCCATAGAGGGGTATAGTAAACCCAACCCTTCTAAATCAATGTGCACCATTTGAAGTACATGTGGATGTGCAACTGTCTCCCCCGCCCCCCCCCCAAAAAAAATCATCATTTCTCCTTAAGAAAAGAAGTCAATCCTACAGGTTTGTCCGACTCCAAAGAAAAGTGAAATGAAGTGGTAACAGCCAATGCAGATCAGTTTATAATACAGAATTCATATATATTTGACAACTATGTCAGTGTTTAAAACATGCTGTTCTTACATCCATCAGCAGTGGAAGTCGTGTAACCCTTTGCATGGGAAGGATCAAGAATGAAATCATAGGCAAGTTCCTGCATTCTTCTTGGGACTCAATCCGTGACAGAACTTCCTTGAAGGCTGGATTTATAGCTCTGATCAAAAACGAAACAATTAAAGTAGTTTTTCTAAGAGGTAACATTAGTTTAGAAATCAGTTATGAATCTGGGAAAGTAGGTTTATCATTGCAAGTACTCAAATTTCACAATACAATGCCACCATAATATAACCAGATTTGATCACATTTTCACCATGATAAATTGTCTATACTTTTAAATGCAGTAAAACTGCAGCCGTAGCTTCTCCTGACCTATTTCTCTACCAGGCTTCTTAATCATCCCCTTTTCCTGGTATGGGGCAAACTGAAGGAGTGGTAGGAGATGCAACAAGAGAAGTCCCATTAAAAACTTATGTGCATTTAAAAGATAACTGGTGCTCTTTTCAGAAGAGGAACTTGCAACTCTCTCTGTATTATCAAAGAGTTCAGGTTTTCACGGCTGGTAACATCATTGGGGTTTGTAGAATCTTTCAGGCTCAAGTGCCGTGTTCTACTGGAGAAAGTTTTTCTTCCAGACGTTTCGTTCTCTCTGTATTATTTTTTCCCCATCGATCACAATGAATAGCATTGAAAGTATCGCTTCATCAGATTTAAGTTCTCACTCTGCAGCCTCTGTAGCTACCTGATAGTTCAATTATTTTAGTTGCAGAATTCTGATGCTGTTGAAGGAGTTATGTTGGAATATACTTACAGTAGTTTCTGTAGTGTTCGCTGCTGATAGACTTCATTTGAGCAATATTTTACATAAGGATCAAAAGTTGATGAAGTATGCTTTTCCACAATATCACTGATATCTTCTATGAAGATGTTGTTCTGATGCCTTGTTTCAAGCTCTTTGAAGAATCTGATGAGAACAAATTCACAAAATATACTTCACTATAGTTTATTTTGTAAGAGGCTAAGGGGTCTAAATGATTTTATAACTCAACAATGGATAAGCAGCCAGGCAGATATATTTGAACCAACGATGGAATACCATGCAAGTGAAGAACTCTGACCTGCCTATTTATTCAAGCATTACACATGTACTCTTATTGTCAGTGAAAGTGGGGTTGATTATTTGTATTTGTGGAGAGAACATGATCAGGTTAAAGCCTAAAATATTGCATTAAAATAGTTTTATCAACATGTTTTCAGGACTACCTAACAAAGCGCCTAACTTGAATCAATAATAACCAAATACACAGTTTCTATGTGAAAACTAAACTAAAATGAGCTGAATCCAAAAGACGGGTTTGAACCAACAGAAACAGGTTTATTTTTGACAATTCTCTCACCCACTTTGTCCACTTTGCTGTTCCTGTGGATCCCTTTGTGAGGACACGATGCTGCCTCAGGATGCTCTCCCCCATTCATCACAATCCCAGTAGCAATGATCAAGCAGTTACAGTTTTAGCATGTTTGCAAATGGTCAATAAGGCTGAGCAGGGCCTTATGCAGGTGCCATTTCTTGTAACTCCTGTCTTATGACAAAGTTAGGAAGGCTCATGCTCTCCAGACTTTCTGCATACTGTGCAAAACTGAATTATTTAGGAGGGTCTTTTTTTTTTTTAAAGGTAGTAGAGATGTACTGTAATGAAAAGGTTCCAATAGATGCATTGGTAAAGGGGAAAAGACTGTAGACTATAATACTGTGTACTGTTTGTTGCTGTAAGTATGTTCCAACTAGGTAATTCTTATGCTGTTTAACGTGTCACTGTTAAATGCTTTTGCTTTGTTTCAGCATTGTTTCAGCTGTGTACCAGATTTCTGCTTGTTTTCAAATTTCTGCAATCCAAACTCTGTTGCCTTCTTTTTGGAGATATTTTTTACACCTACCTCGCTCCTCTTTCTGGAGCAATTCGCTTGTCTTTTAATGTAAAGAACTCTTATTAAGAGTGGTTGGGTGGGCAAATATACCAACATAGTAACTATTTACAACCAAGGGAAGCTTTAGAAGGGTTACAGAATAGCACACTCAAAATGACAGGCTGTTTTTGTTGGTGACAGATTGATGGATTTACTTGGAATTGCTTACTAACCCCAGGAATCTTAAACTCTTGAAAAAGTAGATAGATCCAAGTGGGCAGCCGTGTTGGTCTGAAGCAGTAGAACAAAGCAGAAATCAAGCTGCACCTTTAAGACCAACCGATTTTTATTCAGAACGTGAGCTTTCGTGCGCTCTCTTAAGCACACTTCATCAGACGAGGGAATCAGATATTGTGAGCTAAAATACAAGCAGTCTGGCAAACTAACTGGTCACATGGTCACATAAAACAGTGTGGCTAGGCCATTTGGTCTGGATAGCCATAAAAGGTAATAAATTCTCTGCCAAATGTGTTTCTGCAAATCTAGGTGAATCACAAAAGGACATGTAAATCCAACTTGTAGTCCACTTGAAAAAGTGTCAGCTTGTCTTTCAGGATTTTTCCAATCCTCTCACAAGTCACTAACATGCTTTATCTCTGAGGTAACCTAGCCTGCCTACCACAGAATACCAAACCCAATCCTGACTCTCTATAGCAGGGGTGTCCAAACATGACCTGCAAGGTTGGATGCACCCCCACAGGGCTCCTATCAGGCCTGATAGCAACTCACTGTCATCTTCTTCCTTCCCCCTCTCTTGCTTCCTTGTGCATCTCAGCTTGACAGGCTCCCGCAATCTCACAGGAGCTACAGAGCAAAAGAGCTTGCTTTGCCAGGCTCTCTCAATCACAAAGGTGTTACAAAGTATGAGAACAGCAGAGCTACTGAGTCAAGCCTCTCTTCCTTCTATTGACTGAGGCTCCTCTCCTTCTTTATCCCCTGACTTTGCCTAGTTCCCTAAATCTCAGCACCTTTAAGACCAACAAAGTTTTATTCAAGGTTTGATCGTTTTGCTTTGCTACACACAGAGAGAGTGTTTGTGTGTGTGTATTTTTGTTGGGATTGGGTCTCTTAGGTGCAGCTGGGTTTGTCTCCCTTTTATCACTGTATTTATGCCCTCATGATCCAGTCTTTTTCAGTAGAAAAGCATGTGAACTATTTAGATGAGGAATAAAACAAGGCAATGACGTGGATTAGGTTGAAAGTGTGTGTCCAGACCAAGTTCACCCAGCACATTTTCTTTGATTTTTCTTTTACATTTTCCTTTTATTTTCTCTGATTGATTAAAGATTTTGAACGTAGACTTCCCAGATAGTAGGCTGATATTGGCCACTATACATTGCTATTTCTCTACTATTGCACTGCCTTGTAGGAACTGTAGTTATTTCTCTGGGGAAGACTGTAGTTTTGTAGACAAATACATAACCCTCAGTCTTTGGCGTGGTGCGTTCACATGTTCTCAACAAGCACAAGAAGCAACTTATGTACAAAAGCTCACGATGCCCAGTCATTACATATTTTCCCCTGTGTCTTAGGCTCAAAGCACTGACCATGAGATTTCTGTAATGATTGTCAATAAATCAGAAGTAGTTTTGCAGCTGACAGATACACTCCTGAACAGCATGCTCAAGATTGCTACAGCACAGACACTGTCTCCAGATTTTGATGCAATAATTCAGAGCGAGAGGTATCAATTATCAGAGATTGTTAAATAAACAAAACACTGCAAGAGTGCTAATGTTTTAAGCATTATTTTAAGTTTTAAAAAATCTTTAATTGTGTTTGTCTGTGTTGTTTATAAACTTTATGTCTCCGCTACCTGGCATAACATTTTAGAACACACATGGCCTGACCCAACAAGGTCTCATTTATGTCAGATCTGTCCCTCAAATGATGATGATGATGATATTAGATTTATATCCCGCCCTATATTCTGAATCTCAGAGCAGTCACAATCTCCTTTACCTTCCCCCCACACACACAACAGACATCCTGTGAGGTGGGTGGGGCTGAGAGGGCTATCACAGAAGCTGCCCTTTCAAGGATAACTCCTAAGAGAGCTATGGCTGATCCAAGGGCATTCCAGCAGCTGTAAGTGGAGGAGTGGGGAATCAAACCCAGTTCTCCAAGATAAGAGTCCGCACACTTAACCACTGCACCAAACTGGCTCTGCTCTACAGGCTCCAGAAATGTTCAGAGATGGTTTGCCATTGCCTGCCTCTATGTAGCACCCTTGGACTTTCTTCAGGGTCTCCCAACCAAATACTAACCAGGGCCAACCCCACTTAGCTTCTGAGATTTGACAAAATCAGGCTAGCCTGGGCCATCCAGGTCATGATGCTGGAAGTACCTTTTGTTAATCGAAAATGACCTTTGAAGCCCCTGTGTAGAAAGTATCCTTGGAATTTATGGCACCCCTCCTGCATGAGCTTTCACGTTTTGTGTGATAAGCTACTAGCTTTTTGTAATGGTAATGCTAATCATGAAGATATCAAGGCAAAGCAGTGTAGACTGCTGTTGTTATGTATCTCTTTAGGGGTGGTGTGTCTAGGTTGGCCCTTCTTGCCCCAGCTTTCTATTCATTTACTTCTTAGCTGTCAAATAGCAAGCCTTTATTGGCATAAAACAGATTTAGCAGTAAAATAGCAACATAAATAATATAAAATCCTAGATTATAGAGTACATAGAGAGCTAAAATACATAAAATAAGTAAAATATATATGAGTCGAGTTTAGCCAAATTAAATAATTAAAACAAATAAAATGTGGTCATTCCAGAACCATTCTCTGTCATATTTCCTTGGCCTGTTGGAGAAATTTAGCCACCATCAAAGTTATCTCAGCGCAAGTGTCATTTAAAAGTTTGTGGACTTTGCCTAAATCAGCACAGCACAGCCCAACATATCTGCTAAGATAACTTTCAAGTATATACAACGAATATCATCATAAAGAGGACAGTTCAGTAATATATGGGAAATAGTTTCAATACACTTGGAATTACAAAGACAGTGTCTATTAGAGTACTCAATCCTGTTAAATCTACCAAATAGGATAGCAAATGGTAATGTATTACATCTCGTTAACGAGAACGCACGCCGTTGCTGTGGAGCTTGCAGAGAGGAGAAATACAACGCTAATTTCCCTACTGAGAGAGGAAGTTCGAAATTCAGCAGGGAGCAGGACTTGTTGGCCAGGCTATATAACGTTTGCATTTCAATATCTAGAATTCTGAGCTTAAGTTTCAAAAAAGCTTCTTTTAAGGATAGCATAAGAAGTGAATCTAAATCAATGCCCATAGATTTTATTTCCTCTCAATAAATACTAGCCAATTGACAAATTAGATTCTGAGAGCAGTTGATATAAATGGAAATGTAGCCATAGCCAGTATTTAAGTGACATTAGCCATGCTTGTGTTTCCACAAGATTCGTCCCTGTTTCTAAACACAAAACCGCATATGGTACGCACTTCGGGAATCCCAGAATTTTCCGTAGGAATTCTGATTGGACACCTTCAATGTTATTATCCAAGGCTGTGATCCACACTGGGACCCCATATAAAAGCTGCGGTATCGCTTTAGCCTTAAAGATTTTTAGCGCAGCTGGGATAAATTGATTGCCTCTGCTGTAAAAGAAGCGCTGGATAGCTGCAACGCTAACATTGACTGACTTAATTATACAGTTACGATGATTAGTCCAAAGTATGTTATATTGAAAATGAATTCCTAGGTATTTGTAGTATTTTACTTGTTCTATCTCTTTGCCGCCTATTGACCAGTTGGTTTCCAAGATTTGGAAAAAACAACAATTTTAGATTTGTCATAGTTCAATAGGAGCTTATTGTTGTTAGCTGTCATTCCTCACAAAGCAGAATGAGGTCCAGTTGCTTGTGTGCGCAACTCGTTCCTTCTTGTGGCAATTGTATTGTGCTCTGTGAATAGCATGCATGGAGAAAAATGAATCAGGGTGTTTAGTGATTTTTTCAAAATGTTCAATTTAGTTGATTTAATCACAGCTATTCAAAAATTCTTCAAAAACATAATATATATATATATATAGGGTCACTAAGAAAACTGTTATATTGGGTTTAAAACATTTTCTGAGATTTATGCAGTTGCTTGCAATGCTGTTGCAAAGCTAAGTAAATCCTGCCATAGGCAGAACAACAAATGTCAAAAAGCAGTCCCTGGACAACAGTAAATTATTGGAAAGTTGACATGGCATTTTGTAAGTATAGAGGAACCAAACACATATTATTCTTTATAGATTGATGTTTGGAGAAAGAATTTGAAAGCTATGCAATGGTCTGGTCCAGCCTGACCATATGGTTGTGCTTTTTTTTTTTTTAAAAGATGTTTTAATCATTAGGGTAATGATTAACCCAGGCATATGAACAGTCCTATTTTTAACTCTGTAAAGCTACAGCTGGTGAATAACTTTTAACCTGAATGCTTGTTTACAATATCTGGAATTAGTAGATGAACCATAACATAGGAGCAAAGGAACTATAATTTGTGTTTCAGCCACTCCAAAATAATATCAGAAAGTCAATCAAGAATTGCAGTGGGTTAGTGTGACAGATAAAAGCCCTGTGGCGCAGAGTGGTAAGCTGCAGTATTGTATTCTAAGCTCTGCTCATGACCTGAGTTCGATCCCGGCAGAAGCTGGGTTCAGGTAGCCGAATCTAGGTTGATTCAGCCTTTTATCCTTCTGAGGTCAGTAAAATGAGTACCCAGCTTGCTGGGGGTAAAGTGTAGATGACTGGGGAAGGCAATGGCAAACCACCCCATAAAAAAGTCTGCCTTGAAAACGTCATGATGCGACATCACCCCAGAGTTGAAAATTACTGGTGCTTGCACAGGGGACTAACTTTACCTTTAGTGTGACAGATAAATTTCAAGTTCCACTCCAGAAGCCTCAGCCAATCACTTTCAAGTGGTGGACTGAAATACTGGAAAGCGGGGGGGGGGGGGGGGGGAGAAGTCTGGCAGTTTAACTGCTGGCCAACTGGCAGAGTAAGGGATTGTTGGATTTTGGTGTGAGAAGGATTAGGTCTGCTGGCTAAGCAGGAAGTCTATTAGGGACTTTAGGTATTTTGAAGATAGATAGGGCTTGGCTGTCATTGCTGTCACATCACAGTGGGAGAAAACAACCCCCCCTTTATTTTGTTACCCTATTTGGAATTTCAGAAATTCATCAAAACTTTCCTCCCAACTAAACTGATCCTTTTATTGTTTATACATATTTAACAATCTTAAAAATGAATTAAACTGTACTTTATATGAACATTTATATGGACATGGGATGGGACGGTGGCTCAGTGGTAGAGCATCTGCTTGGGAAGCAGAAGGTCCCAGGTTCAATCCCTGGCATCTCCAAAAAAGGGTCCAGCCAAATAGGTGTGAAAAACCTCAGCTGGAGACCCTGGAGAGCCGCTGCCAGTCTGAGTAGACAGTACTGACATTGATGGACCAAGGGTCTGATTCAGTATAAGGCAGCTTCATATGTTCATATTTATTTATTTAGAAAAATGATATACTGGCTCTCCAGAAACCTACTTGAGCGTCTTTTTTAACAAGCCCTTTACAAACTGCAATGAGAGTTCTTTTGGGACATAGAAGGGGGTTTTTTTGTGGGGGGGCGGGGAGAAGTACCTAGGGAAACTGGTCAAGAATTCAATTACACATGCTATCCATCAAGAACACAATATCTCTACCATCTGTATATTTACTAATGATAATTTGGGATCAAGAAGCTTTACAAAAGAATCACAACTTGCTATTTCTTTAAAAGTTAAACTCAAGAACACCAGTCCACAGATCAATACATGAACATTTATTTTTGCAGTATGGGTTTCTTTGCTGTATATAGACAAAAACTCAATTACATACAACATCTGAGAACCAGTTATGTAAAACAAACAAAAATTCCAATGAACACAACCAAATCTGGCAAAGTTTCACATGCCACACTATCAAATACATTTATTATCACCAGTTGATTGTATTTTATTGCACACTAAGCTCATGAATACACTGATATCTAAACTTATATACTTTTTTTTTACTTTCACTTGATATGTCAAATTTAAAAATTAACATATAAGCATATATTTAAAACAACAACAACAAAGTAGTAGTAAAAACAGTTCAAAATTTGGAACAGAACTTTGCACTAATTTTACACACAGAACATGACCAAAAAGCAAGCAGATTTCTGAACTTTGTTCCCAGTAATAGAGCAACAGAGGTAGAATTGGTTTCCATAACAACTATTTGTTTCCAATGTAACAAAGGCTTTTATTTCAAGCCACGTGTCATATTCCAGTCCCAATACTCAGTGAAAGCATTTTGATAAAAAGTGATGACCTCTTTTCAATATATTTTTGTATACTCTCCAAAACGTTTTCTAGCAAGGTTCAGAATCACAGGCCAGAAACATTAGCAAACAACTGAAATAAGAGTTTTACAATAGTCCAAAAACAAATTGCACACTTTTTCACTTACTTTAAATTTCACATGCAGAGCAAAATGTCTCCGCCTTCAGTTTCTAAAATGAGCAATGGATTTCAAAGTATATATGAAAAAGCACTACTAATACTTTTAGGGTTGCCAGCTCAGGGTGTGAAAATACCTGAAGATTTTAGGGGTGGATATGGGGAGGGTGGGGTTTGGATAGGGGAAGGAGCTCAGTAGAGTATTATGCCATAGACTTCACCCTTCAAAGCAGTCATTTTCTCTAGGGGAACTGATCTCTGTCATTTGGAGATCAACTGTAATAGTGGCAACACCAAATACTTCTAAAGTATATCAACTTCCCAAGACTTAATGGGGATATTGGTTTCTTATCTCACTAGTCACTACATATGCCAAGCTTATTTAGTCCTTACATCTGTATTCCTACTCAGAAGGGCTATATGTACTCTTTATTTTAGTATATTTATTTGGGAAAGCAGGTTAGAATTGTAATGTAATGCAATTAATATTAGAATATTGCACCCTTCTTAAATCTTCGTTCGCGAAGCCAAGCCGAGAGAGAGAGAATGTCATTTAGAAGGTATATTGGAATGTATTCTGGTAACAGAGGAGACATTACATTTGGAGTGTAACAACAGAGTCTCAGGGTGTGTTCACACTGCAGTAAATATATTTATAGGTATAAATATATAAGTTTTGCAAACTGGATTTTTACTGTGTAAGAATAGCAAAAATCTAGTTTCAAAATGTATTATTTAGTGTAGTGTGAATGCACTCTCAGTTAATTATTCACACTCCACAATTAAGAATGATACCAATGCCATAATTCTTGTACCAATGCTATAAGCAATTCTTAATCAGAATCAGTTACATAAAAGTGGATTTTCTTTTTTTCCTCCTCCTGTGAAACCAACCAGAAACAGTCAATGCTTACAAAGCAATATTTGGTACAGAAGATCTGACAACAAAACTAGTTTGTTTATCTCAATATGGTAACTCTAGGTTCTTCAGTATTACAGTTCTAGCTTGTCAATGAAACTGGTCACTAAAAAACAAACACACATACACATAAGCAGATATTTTAAATCTTCCAGATACCGCAACAATCAATAACAGCTTGTAATTTTCACTAGCCTTGCACCACTAAAATAACTAATGCAAATCTTGGGTAATTCTGGTTCAGATACCGCTGTAAAAGTAGCTTCCAGTTCAAATGAATTCTAACAGATTCTAATATGATAAACCATAACCCCATCAATCAGCAATAGTTAACAAAAGGACCCATGTCAGCCATTCAGCATGTCAAATATTTTTTGTCATTTCTGACACTTGAAATTGGGTTTAGATAGAAGACATGCACCTGAGGGCATGCATACCATAACCCAGTCTGTCCTCCTTTTAAGCTGTGGTTTGCGTGGGAACAGTCTAACATTTAGTCTAACATTAAGACAGCTGTTGATGGCTCCTCTTGCACATAACTCTTTGTTACCAAGATTAGCATATGGCAGCTTGTATCTCCAGCAGTTTGGTGAAAATGCAACGAGTCATGTTTTTAAAAATCCTGCATAACTCTTGGTTGACCATAATAATTTACTTAAACTGCAATCTCTGTGTGTGTGTCTCCAAGTATGAAAAAAATGTTTTACTTATTATTTCTTTGCTCCCAATATTAACATTGTTGTTGACAAAAATACCTTTATAGACTGTATAGAACTGAACAAATTCCTGTCGATTTAAAGAAGAAAATAATCTTTCTCTAGCTAGATGCTGGAGCAGTACCTAGGCAGACAAATAAAGCACAATGAGGAAACTGTTCTGTTTACTCAAGATAACAAATAAAACATAACCCTGTACAACGAGTTTCTACTAAAAGACGTCGCCCCGTCCAAAGTCCACTGAATTCAATGGGCTGAGAAGGGGTAACTCCATTCAAGATTACACTGTAAAAGTTCTAGCTTCAGTCAATGCTGGAGGTGGTGGTGGAGGTGATGATTATACTGTTGTTGCAATAAGAGAACTCAATGCACTTTGACTGACCTTAGTTTTTATGACTTATTTGGTATACAACACAGCATCCATTCAGCATCATTTTAAAAAGTCAAGTTAAATAAGTTTATTTATAAGTTTTCTGGATTGTTTAACTCTGCTTTTTACATGGCTACGGTATGATTCAAGCCTTTCTAGAGATCCAGCTTTCTGGGCTATGTTTAAGTTGAATAAGTTCTTTAATTATCATTCTTAAAGCAAATTATACCCTACGTATTTATCTAGTCAGACCTTTCACTTACACTCAAGAGCACCATGAACACAAGAACCATCTTGCTGTAGCATTGCATAGAGGCTGGCAGGGCCTTTAAGGACCCAGCGGAGTGCTCGTCAGGCATAGGTTTGGCCAGAAGGTCTCTGCCTGAGTTGAGGATGATTATTGGGAGCTGGAGCTGTTATTAAACTGCTTTCTTTCTAAAGCTAAAATGCCAAAATATTGAGTTGGAATCCAACCAGGTTTTCCACTATTGAAAAAGAGATGTTTTCCCTGGCTGCCCAAAAAGGTTATGCTAAGCAGTATGAGACCCACATGGACAAAAGCCACATGGGGCAGGGGTAGGGTTGCCAAGTCCAATTCAAGAAATATCTGGGGACTTTGGGGGTGGAGCCAGGAGACATTGGGGCGAAGCCAGGAACAAGGGTGTGACAAGCATAATTGAACTCCAAGGGAGTTCTGGCCATCACATTTAAAGGGACCGCACACCTTTTTAAATGTCTTCCTTCCATAGGAAATAATGAAGGATAGGGGCACCTTCTTTTGGGGCTCATAGAATTGGACCCCATGGTCCAATCGTTTTGAAACTTGGAGGATACTTTGGGGAGAGTCACTAGATACTATACTGAAAATTTGGTGCCTCTACCTCAAAAAACAGCAACCCCAGAGCCCCCAAAACCTCCAGATCAATTCCCCATTATACCCTATGAGAATCGATTTCCACATAGAGAATAATGAAGTACTCAGCAGACTCCCCCCCCCCCCCCATTTCTGGCAATACTGAAGGGGGATTGGCCTCTCTACTCACGAGTTGCTGCCAACTTCTTCAAAGTAACACAGACACCCCATCCCAAGAGGAAGCCTTTCAATCAGCGACTGAAGCCTCTGGAGCTAGAAATGCACATGGTCCTCTGGGGGCGGAGCTCCCCCCCCTCCGCCGACCAGACTCCCCGAGGAGACGCCTGTAGCAGCCGGAGAGGATGCAAGGACTACGAGTCCCAGCATGCACCTCACGAAGGGAGGCCGTGTCATTTCCCCCCCTCCCGCTTCCACGTTTTTGGAGATCGGGGCGAAAGGCTGCTAATCCAGGGGTCCCCTGGCAGGGCGGGGGGGTTGGGAAGTCTAGGAAGGGGTGGTAGTAAAGAGGACATTCACTGAGAAAGCTGTCTGGATTCAACCTAATAATGACTAAAATAGACATATCCAGATTAGGTATTCTCTGCCACTAATATTTATTTATTTCCATTTTATTTATTTATACCTCACTTTCTCCCCAAATGGGCCCCCAAGTGGCTTACAAAAATACATTAGAATCAAAGGAGGGGAAGCTTCTGAATCCAGAGCAGGCCTTTCCCCCCTCCTTTTGCTATCAGATTTTCCTCCCAGCTCTAGGCTAAGAGCCAAAAGCCAAGAGCTCTCTGGCTCATGCCTCTGAGCACACCCAAGATTTATGTACTTGTGAGCAGAGGAAAAACCAGCTCAGTCAGATCTTACTCAGTTGCTGCTAGCCAGCTAGCAGACTCTTCCCCCACTCCTGAAATACCTTTGAGCACATCCAAGCTTTAAGTACCTACAAGCAGAGGAGGAAAATTCAGCTAAATCATAACTGCTGCTAGCCAATAAGCAGGGTCTTCCCCACTTCCTCCACTATCAGTGTCAGCTTGTTTTTTTTTCCTGCTCAATACATAAATATCAACTCTTGCCAACATAATCTCATGGATCACAACACGAATTAACTTTGATCCCTGTACGCATAATGACCTGGATTCAAGTCCTAGATCAGCCATGAATTCAACAGATAATAAACACAGTAACCCTGTTCACATTATAGTGAGCACAGATACAACCTATATATACTTGATTTTTTCTTTAAAAATGCACTGAGTACATTCAACTTATATATGGCCCTGTATGTAATTTAAATCCCACATTAATCTTCAACTAGGTTACAAGGTCTTCAGAAAACCAACTCACAAAGATCGCTATTTACACAAAAACTCCAAACACCACCCTTGACAAATGTTTTGATTAGCAGACCATGCAACATGGATATGTGAACCACATTTTCTCAATGATGAACTAAATCATCTAAACCACACACTTCAAGCAAATGACTACTCTAAGAATGAAATCAGAAGAGCAATTAAGCCAAGGATTAAACAAACAACTGAAAAAAAAATAGTCTCCCACAAAAAAAGGTGTTTTTGCCATATATCAAAGGAATCACTGAACAGATTGGAAAATTTATGAAGAAATATAACCTACAATGTTCAGACCCACCAGAAAAATACATCAGATGCTACCATCAGCAAAAGACAGAAGAGACCCCCTCATTTCTGCAGGAGTATACCACATACCCTGCAGTTGTGGACAAATTTACATCAGGACCACACATCGTAGCATCCAGGCAAAAATAAAAGAACATGATAGACACTGCAGACTTGGCCAACCTGAAAAATCAGCAGTGGCTGAATATAGCCTAACTCAAACAGGACACAATATCTTATTCCAAGACACTGTAATGCTGGACAACACATCCAATTACCATGTTAGATCGCACAGAGAAGCCATTGAAATCCATAAACATAAACACAATTTCAACAGGAAGGAAGAAAGTTTTAAAATGAATAGGGCATGGCTTCCAGTCCTGAAAAACACAAATGCCCTACAACTTACAACAGCACTACAGATAAGATCAATAGCCAATCCATATACAAAAGAACCCCCTCAGGTAAACTCCTCCATTAGCACATCACAGCCCAGGAAGACCCCCCCAAAAGATAATGACTCAGCCCTGCCCATCTGCCCGAGTAGATATAAATTACCTGCCTACCAACTTCTTCTCAATTTGACCCAGAGAGCTCCAGTTTTCTGGGTTACATCTCTCAGGATGCCAGTCACAGTTGCTGACAAAACATCAGGTCTCACAATGAAAAGACCACAGCCACACAGTCCAGAAAATCTACAACAAATACCACAGCAACCAATATTTCCCTTTTCTTCTCTTTTGGTAGTACTGTGGTGATAGAAAAAATGCTAAAATACTATGAGAAAAAAGATCTTTGTTGAACAAGGGCTACTGAGGCCACGGACTAAGTGATGCAGATGTCTCAAGTAAATAAAATTAAACTGCAAACTAAATGGGAGCCCAAAGCATTTAGACTCCATCAAAGACAAAGTAGGAAATAAACCTACAAAACACTATGGCTTAATACGGAAAGTGCTTGCTTGGAATTAAACAGTGGAATCCACCATGTGGAATTTATTTATTTTTTCTACAAATACATTAAGCATCATCGTACCTCCCTGTATAGATGCAGGCACTTGACTGTAAAGGAAATGTTCAAGGACTAAGCTAGAGGGATATGTGGTAAGCACTAGCCACTCAGGGATTCCAGATTCAGTTTTTCCAAAAGCCATTTAAGCCATCTCTGATACTTGGTGGAACATCAAAAACAGCATCTAATACATGAAGAGTGGTGAGAAAGACTTGGTGTGTAGTACAAGCCTTTTCATGCATTCAAAGGGACTCTGAACAGCAGTCAAAGATTGTAACTTGTTTGAAAGTGACATCCTCATTTGCAGGTACTTTTGAAGATTTTTTTTAAAAAGTCAGGAAATGCAATCTTGGATCTCCTACAGTGACCAGAAGTTTGGACCATACATCCACAGAGTCTAAGATTAAAAGCTCTGCTTAACAATGAAATTTACTGGAGGCTACTGATCAGCTCATCCTATTTCATAGTGATAAACATTAAGTCTTCAACTACACATTATGTGAGAAACCCGTATCTGGATCTCTTAACATTTTTCATCCTTCAAAGGTGGTGGTGGTGTGGAATTTTGATCTGGGTTTCTATGCTGGAATAGTATCATTCTACTCTTCAGCAGAAATTGCCTTAGTATGGATTGCTTACAATGTAAAATACAGTAGTTTTGAGGGGCTTGTATTTTTATAAGGGGAAGAGTAGAGCATGTGAAGAAAGCTATAATAAAAACATTGATATCTTTTTTCTATAAATGTGTGTTACACTTTGATATTTGTGATAATGAAAAAAATAAATTATTTAAATGAATTAATTCAACAAAACAATAAATTAATAAAAAGTAATATAATAAAACAAAATTCAAAACAGAATTTAAAACACAGGGCTCTCAGTATCTTTATCCATTTGGTTGATTCTCGTTTTAATTATAACTATGCTGTTAAAGCTTATTTAAATAAAATACGGTTTTGGTTACCTACTCAAAGCTCTTAAAGAAAAGAGCTAACTGGTGAACCAGTGCTAACTGGTGATTAAAAACCAATACTGAAGGGCAGGCAAGAGTCAGTACTTACTGGGCCAGAAATCAAGCAACAGAACTCATCCAAAAGAAAAATGCCACAGGAACTACAAATGGCAATAGATTCTTATCATGATGGTAATCTGTCAGAGTAATTGCACTGTTCTATTTTAAAGGAGACTTTTGAAAGCTGCTTCCCTATAATAGTATGTGACAAGCGAGCAACCTCACATCCATGCTTTCAATTCTTTTACTCCATTTACAGCGCAATCCAGGGGGGGGGGGGGCTGAAAGCACTGTGGAAGCGAACTTACCGCTATGCCGGCGATATGGAGACCTATCCCGGCGGATCCTCCTCCGTGCCGGCAGAAATGGAGCGTGCGCCACTCTCCGGATGCCGCAGCATGCCGTCGCCATGGGCTGATGGCGAAGCACCGCAGTGCCGCACTTGCGGCGCAGGGCAGCACTTTGGAGCAGGAGGGGGCTGACCCAGGGGCGAGGCCGCTGCTGGTCATCTTCCAGAGAGCTTTCGGTGCAGGAACGCCCCCCCATCAGGCGCAAAGTTGCACCACGCAAAATGCTGGCGTACCCCATAGGCACTAATGGAAGCAGAAAGCACATGCTGGCACATGCACAGCAGCGCAGAAACCCATTTGGAAGCCATCTTATCGCCCCACCAATCCCCTCCCACTCCGGGCTGGTCACAGCCTTGCTCCTGCACCCAATCAGTGCCCTCCCTACAAAGGTTTTGACTCCTGCCACGCACAACTCCTCAGGGAGGGCAGGGCGCACGGCATGGCACTCTGCTCCGGAGGGCCATGCCGTGCAGACTTAGCGCGAGGAGGGGTGCACTTGGTGGAGGGAAAGGCACATAGAAGAATGTTAGTTAAGTCAGAGAAGCTGGACTTGGGGGGAGGTGAGCTAAGTTTGGGCTGCCTGCTTAACCACTTGTGCTTCCCAGTCCTAACAGGTCTCGCTTCCAGAGCCCCCCGTATGGACGGGTAAGTCTGGCTAGGAGTCCCCATGGCCCCCAGCCCCCAAGACTGTCCAGCGTGGTTGCGGCTTCAGGCAGGGTGTCAACCAACGCAAATGTGCATGTGGGGATGCACCCTGGCTGTCCATCTCACTGGCAGCCCCTCCACCCCGTGTCTCGGGCATCCCCATGCCGGGGTGAAGGGGGTGCGACACATGTTCCGGCTTTCCGCAGCCCAGCCAGAGTCTCATCATCTAGGGCAGGTCCAGCCACTCATGCTGGCCCCCACCACGGCTGCCATGATTACAGGCTCGCATGCGATTCAGCTGGACGTGATGCAGGACAGCTGGAATTGTGTAGGATGGCTCCACCATAGGCAGCCAGGACGCTCACTCTGCTCCCCGCAGGCTTGCCCAGGGCTGGAGTCCTATGCCTGCAGCCGGCGAGGCTCCCCGCCCCCCGTCTCTTTGTCTTTCAGGTGTGTGCACTGCACACAAGCCTCTGCGGTTGCCAGAGCACAGCCGGACAGCCCCATCAGCCCCACAGCTGTTGGTGCGTCCCCCGGCAACAGCATTTCAGACTGCGGAAGCCAGGAACCTCCATGCGCGAGCTTGCTCTTTCTGCTTGCAGATCAATAAACTTAGCCCAGCATGCCCACCTCATCTTCTGTGTCTTTCACTTTTACCACCTCGCCCCGGCCCCCTGTATTCCCCGCGCACTCTGCTCGTGGCCGTCGCAAGGGCATGACTCTGTGGCTGGGGGGACTCTCGGGGCACCCACTTAGTGCAATTGTGTGGGAAATGCAGTGGGTGATAGTGGTGAAGGGCAGGGGCTGATAGGCGGCGAGGCAGACACTTGTCCGGGGCTGCACCAAGTGTCAACGCTGCCTGGGTCTGTGATGGAGCTGATAGAGGTGCCGCATTCAGGGTAGGTGCCCACAGAAAAGGGGACGGCCCAGAGAGGTGACTTGGCTGACCAAAAATAACGGCGGCTGGACGGCAGGCTCAATAAAAAGGGAAGCTAGTCATGTGAGCACTCCTGCCACAGGGCGGCCACGAACCCACAGGCCCAGCATTATGAGGCGAGGGAATAGCTCGCTAAGCCAAGCCGCCTCCGCTGAGTTCTGAGGCGGCTTACAGCTGCTACATGCCAGGGGTGGGGTTGGTCCTGGCTGAGAGTGTCGGCATGGTCAGCTCCTCTCGGCCCCCTTCGGAGCGGGCTCAGTGGGGTCACGCAGGGGTCACAAGCAGAGGGCGGCTTGGGCCGCAGCGAGGGCTTCTGGATATGCAAATGAAATAAACCTGTGTACTTGAAGGTGCACCTGCTCAGCCCAAGGAGTACGTGGGGAGGTGTGAGTGGTGGCTATCGTCCCCGTTGGCCGCTGTTTGCCGAGGGATGGCTTCAGCTGGGAGTTCAGTCTGTGGCCACTCACACTTCACAGAATGCCTGCTCTGGTGCCCTGCCTGACAGTCCCACGGCCTCAGCATACGGGAACCCTGCCGAGGTGCGCCCGGCATTGCACAGGGGTTCCCGGGTCCCCTCACTATGTTTTTCTACCTTGTCATTGTTTTTTGTGTCTCCCCCCAGGACTTCAGCTCTGCCTGCCATTTTGTCGTCTTCCCCATGCCTTTTCCAACAAGTGCATGAATTTTTTAAGGGATCCCGAGAATGGTCCCGACAATCCTGGTTGAATAACAATGAAGTGCCCAAGTGGTATCAACATACATGGGAGTGCGCGGTGTCCCCCTGGTGTCCTCGGGTGTGAGAGGCTGCACTCACGGCATGCTTTCATCCCTGGGTGCCCTGCCCACGCGTCGAGTGGCCCATATGTGAGCTTGCACATGCTTCCGATGCAAGTGCCCCCCAAAGTCCTGCTGGGCAGCGGCCCATGCCCCCGCCTCCTCATTCTCCCACATTGGCGACCCGGGGTTTGGGAGGGGCAGGTCCTGGGGGACCAGCAGGCATTGACGGGTGGCAATGTTGTGTAGCATGATGCACACAGCGACCAGCTTAGCCACAGGCAGGGGCTGCGTGCTGCGTCGGCCACCTGTGTGGTGCAGGCAGTGGAACCTCATCATCAGCTGCCCGAAGGCATGCTCGATGACCATGCAAGTGGCCCTGTGCGCCTGGCTGTATGCTGCCCGGTCCTCGGGCGTGTCCTCCTGGTAAGGCATCAGCAGGTAGGGCAGCAATGGGTACCCTCGGTCACCTGTGGAGGACAGGAAGGTGAGGACGGGATGGGAGGGGTGCCCCACGCTGCCACCTGGTGGACTTACCTAGCAACCACCCCTGGCCATCCAGCCAGGCTGCCAGGTGGCGATTGAGGCCCGAGGACATGAAGATCTGGGTGTCGTGTACATTCCCTGGGAACTTCGCCACCAGACCTGTGAAGAGTCCCTGGTGGTCGCAGGATGCCTGCACGACGAGGCTGTAGAAGTGCTGCCTGTTTCGGTACACTATGGGATCCTCCTGCGGGGCCACCAGGGCAACATGTGTGCAGTCCACAGTCCCCATGACATTGGGAAACCCCGCGACTGCAGTGAAGCCAGCTCTGGCAGTCCGCAGCTCCTCCTCGCCTGTTGGGAACTGCACATGCTACTGGAGGCGCTGACGCATGGTGTCTAGGAAGGAGTGGAGGCAGAGGCTGCCTGACAACTGGGAGACCTCCAGGACCTCGGCCACCATGCCCTGGAAGGAGCCGGTCACCAGGAAGCGCAGAGAGATGAGGATCTGCTGAAAGACGGGAATGGGGCGGGGGCCAGTCACCTGGCTGCAGAGGCTCATCCCAATCTGCTCACACAGGTCCTGGATGGTGGCGCGGTTCAGGCGGAAGTGGTCCAGACAGGTGGCATCCTCGAGACGCAAAGTGCTCAGGCGCTCCCAGTATCTGTGTGCCCGACAGTGTCTCCGCCGCCACCGTGCAACCCACACATAGAGAGAGGGGAGAATGTGCAGCGGCCGCACTCGGCCGCTGGAGCTGTGAGGGGCCCTGTACGAGCGGCAACATGGGGCCGTCGAGACCAACAGATGCCCTGCTGGTTTCCCGTGGAAAAGCTGGGCAGGGCGGCGTGAGAGCCAGTCTGGTGTAGTGTTTAAGTGTGCGGACTCTTATCTGGGAGAACCGGGTTTGATTTCCCACTCCTCCACTTGCACCTGCTAGCATGGCCTTGGGTCAGCCATAGCTCTGGGAGAGGCTGTCCTTGAAAGGGCAGCTGCTGTGAGAGCCCTCTCCAGCCCCACCCACCTCACAGAGTGTCTGTTGTGGGAGAGGAAGGTAAAGGCAATTGTGAGCTGCTCTGAGACTCTTCGGAGCCGTCGAGACCAACAGATGCCCTGCTGGTTTCCCGTGGAAAAGCTGGGCAGGGCGGCGTGAGAGCCAGTCTGGTGTAGTGTTTAAGTGTGCAGACTCTTATCTGGGAGAACCGGGTTTGATTCCCCACTTCAGGCGAAGACTGAAGCTGGCTGTCCAGCACCTGCGCATTGTGATGTCGGCAGGTCCAGCACCCCCCGCTGCCCCCAGAATGTCAGGAGAGCCGTCAGGAGGCGCCGAATCAGGGAGAGGACATTGAGTGAGGAGGTCAAGGATGCCACAGTGGGTAACCTCCATCTGTCCACAGATGATGAGTGGCCTGAGTCTCCTCAAGGTGCGGCAATGAGCGCGGGGCATCCGCGAGTGGCCACTCGTGCCAGCATCTGACCCCTGTCCCGCAGGTAGTCGCTCCGTGACATTGACGGCCAACATTGCTTTGAGTCCTTATTCAAGGGGGATCTGGGGGTGGGGGGAGGTGAGCCATAGACATAGTAAAGAGCCAAAAGACATAGTAAACAGAGCTGTCCGATTTCTCCCATTATTTTCAAGTAACAGAAGCTCTCAAAGAAAAAATAATAATTGTCTCTCTTTCCATAATATAAATTAAATTATAGTACTTAATATGAATAACTAAGTGACCAACCTGTAGAAGTTCTAACTAGATTTAGATATAAAGACAAGATTTTCAGGTTCTATTCTAAAGCCATTCTGGAAATTCAAAGAATTTCAGGTTCAATTCTAAAGCCATTCTGGAAATTCAACGAAATGAAGCCTCTGTGCCAAAGTAACACAAAGAAATAAGCAGCATAATGTCGTGCCCACACCACACTAATGTAAACATGGCACTGTAACCCCTGTGCTAGAGTAGAAGTCAAAGACAGGCAGCACCAGCTGTAGTACTTCAGATTTATCCCATTACGCACAAAAGGAAAAAGGAGAGTTATACTATAGACTAAATAAATAGATACATTAATAAAAAGACTAATTCTGCAGTACAGTACAAGAAATATTTTAAAACACACACACCCCAGATACAGAACACAATCTAAAGGATGAACAAACTATTCCCCATACTTGCGAGATCAGGAAATATAAAACATTCACAACCACCAATTTTCAGTCACTAAAGAATCACTGAATCACTGACAACATGTTTCATTCAGGTGCATTTGCTTCCCACAGATCTCTAAGTATTTGGAAGAGCCTACTCAGTTTAGACCCAAAAGAGATGTGGATATTCCAGACCAGAAATCTATCAAAGCTTTAAATGCTACTTGATTTTGCAGTATATTATCCATCAAGAGGAAACTGTTTTGAAAACCTAATCACCTATAGCAACACATTAGTAAATAGTTTATGGACCTGATTTTTTAAAAAACAAATGAACAACATTCTCCATGAAAGCACTCCTTTAAGACATTTTGGATGATTAAAAGAAATGGCTAAAAAAAATCAACAATTACAATATAAATGATATTTTTAAGAATTACACATTTTTTAGTATTAACTGCAATCCTACAGCCAGTAAGACATGCTTAGGTGCCACCAATATCCACAAGACTTAAAAGCATACAACTGATCAAACAAAAGCTCAGATTGACATATGATATATTCACATGAGGGAAAAAACTATGATGTCCCCTGGAACTTTGCCTTATGTTTTCACTGCAGCAGTTCCCACTGCTGATGAGACAAACCACTTTAAAACCACTTCAGGATTGTTTCTTTGGCAAAAAAAGTAAAGGTAGTCCCCTGTGCAAGCACCAGTTGTTTCTGACTGTGGGGTGACATCACATCATAACGTTTTCATGGCAGACTTTTTAATGGGGCGATTTGCCATTGCCTTCCTCAGTCATCTACACTTTCCCCCATCAAGCTGGGTACTCATTTTACTGACCTCAGAAGGATGGAAGGCTGAGTCAACCCTGAGCCAGCTACTTGAACCCAGCTTCCACCAGGATCAAACTCAGGTCATGAGCAGAGAGCCTGGACTGCAGTACTGCAGCTTTACCGCAAAAAAAGGGGGGTGGGGAGCTGAAATATGAAAACAGTATACAAAGCTGCAGCTGTACACAGAGGACTTGATCTTTCCCCACAAGGGTGCAGCACCTGCACACAGAGCAAAACCCCCCCATCCTGTGAGTGCTTGTGAGCCCTGTTTTCTTCTTCCTCCCTCCCCATTCTGTGCTCCAAATCTTTTCAGTCAAGTTACTCACACTCTGATATTCAAATAATTTGACCAAATAGGAAGGGTGAGAATGAGGATACAAAAGCACAGCAGGGAAGGGTCATGCCCATTAATTTTTCCTGTGCACACTCATTTGATAAATGGATCTTGATGGTACAGATTACACTTCACTTATTCAGTTGATTATGTCTGTTTACATATATTCTTCTCTTATAATAATAATTTTAAAAAACAAGTTTGTCATGAATGAATCAGTTGTTTGCATTTTTAAAAAGGGCATCTCTGTTTTAACACTTACTTCTTGCTTGCTTCACAGACATCAGCAATATTGGAGAAAAGGTGATGGCTTTCTGTTTTGGTCATTGTGGAACTGAGTTCTTTAGAGTTCTTAAACATCCGGATCAGAATATCCAGGCTGAGCAAGTATGAATGTTCAGAAGATATTACTTCAAATATAGCCTGCATGACGAGAAAGACATATTGAAGTCAATCCTTTTGATTTTAGATGAAAAATTATATCTTAGTGTCATCTATTCATAATAGCGTTGCCAGGTCCAACACAAGAAATATCTGGGGACTTTGGGAATGGAGCCAGGAAACATCTGTGATGCCATGTCCTGTGATGTCACTTCCTGGCCAAAGGTCAAGTGATGTCACTTCCCAAGCTTTACCCCCTTCTAATGATGTCACTTCCAGCACATTGCATCGAAACCCTACCCCCAACTGTGAGGTTACATTCAGGGCACTTCCTCAAACCCACCTCATCCTTTGAAGTAAACTTTCAAAATTCAAATTTAAATACACCGACATATATCACCTTTCTACCTTAGAAATCCATGCTGTCTTCTCTGGCCCATTCTCTGGGGTCACTTCCTCCTTCCAAATTTAAATTGACCACCTTACATTGCTTTCTGCCCTCAAATCATCAGCATCTTATTCTCCTCCATTTTATCCTAAAAAACCACCCTGTGAGGTAGGCTGCCCCCCAAGCACCAAGAATACAGCGCATCACTGCTCCATACATAGTGAAGTTACTAATAGCCTCTGATGGACCTTTGCTCTATATGTTTATCCAATCCCTTCTTGAAGCTGTCTGTGCCTGCAGCCGCCACCACTTCCTGCAACAGTGCATTCCACATGTTAATGATGCCTTGGGTGAAGAAGTATTTCCTCTAAGCCTACTGAGCATTAATATCACTGAATGCCCACATGTACTTGTACTATGACAAAGCGGGAAAATACTTCTTTTTGTGCCTTCTCTATCCCATGAATAATTTTGTAAAGCTCTGTCATGTCACTCCTCAGCCATCATTTTGCCAACAGACATCCTGTGAGGTGGGTGGGGCTGAGAGGGCTCTCACAGCAGCTTCTTCAGCCACCACACATGCACTGAAAACAAGAACATAGAGCTGATTGCCCAACCTCTGCCAGGGCAGCTTCTCCCAGTGACAGTGAGAGGGGCTTGTGGCTGCATCCACCCCACCCCCTACATCTCCAGCATGGCCCAGGGGATGGGAAAAAATTCAACACCCCCTGCCCACCCAACCATCCACTTACTTCTCCACGGAGCAAACAACTCAGAGCATGCAAGCCAAGAAGTCCAGTGCCACCTTAAGACTAACAAAGTTTTACTAAAGCTGGAGTGCAGGCTTTCTCAACCCAGGCAGTGGTTTGGCAAACCTAATTCATAACGGTCATCAGACAAGTACACTCAAGTTTTAAAACTCTGTTCTTAGACTGCTGTATCAAAAATCATTCAATGTTTCCTTAACTTATTTCATTTGCACACTACTGTTTCCCCACAAGGAATTGAAAGCAGCATGCCCAGTTTTCAGAAAGCCTCCTATCCAAGCAATGACCAGGCTAGGCCTGCTCAGCATCAGAACTGTTGTTTTATTGTATGCCTTTAACCATACATTAGACCCATGTTTCAAAGGTGCATAAAAGGCATGCTGCTTCAGGGCCATGTCATACATTACAGATTTAGAGTGCATCTTGGTTTTAAAAAAAAAAACAGCAAAAGGCTGATATAGATGTTTAAAATTCACATACATGCACATCAAAATGATACTGCCCTGACCTACGGCCAAGTGTTTTTTTTGTAATTAAATAACCCATGGTGTTGCCTCATATTACTGGTTCGCTATAGTCACATATGCCAGTGTGTGTCAGAAACCCTTTTTTACAATGTATAAAGTCAGCTGGGTGAGAACAGGATGCTTACAATCGAATACGTCTCAGATGTGCATGGTAAGAAATTTGGTAAGAATTTTTTTAACTGCTATAAAGATTTTTAAAAAATGGTTATGTTTGTCCCAACATTGGGAAATATTAAAAAGGTAATATCTCTAAAAATTTGTCTCTTTCTAGAAGTCTATAAAAAAGCCTACAGCATTATCATAAAGTCTATGAAAAAGTCTACAGCATTACCATAAAGAACACTTAAGTCTTTTTGAAAGACCAGCAAAATCCATTGGTTTAGTTGGAAAACCTTGTATAAACAAACTCTCAAGTAATGAAAAACCTCTCAAGGGACACAAGAATTTCTTGACAGTTAAAGCTTCAGCTCCTTGAAAGAAGCTGTACCACATTTTTTACAAAAGGTCAGCTGGCTGAAAAGGAAAAGGGTAAGTCTCCAGAATGCACAGATAGCCACCCACACAAATCCATGCCTGCCAAACTACACTGTACTGCCTATCATCCACCTTCTCTAATTTTTTGCTTTACTCAGTTCAAGATTAGACAGTAACAGAAAGTGAAGTCATTCTCTGCATACTTGATACTGGGGTCTGTTTCAAGTAGCATGTTACCATTAATGTAAAAGATATATTTAGCCTTTGTGTATGCAAAGATGTTTTGGCATTTGAGTTGGGTTCTGGTATGGCTTGCACTGTCATTATCTTTTAAACTATGCCAGCCCTGAAGTATACCGTGTGTGTGTGTGTGTGTGTTCCGCCATCTAGTCACTTCTGACATGATGACGGTATTAATTAATGACTTCCAAAATGTCCTATTGTTAACAGGTTTGTTCAAGTCTTGCAAACCGACGGCTGAGGCTTCCTTTACTGAGTCAATCCATCTCATGTTGCACTGCCTTCAACTTCTCCTGCCTTCTTTGGTATGTCTTACCTTCTCATGATGTGATCAATATATGACAGCCTGAGGTTAGTCATTTTAGCCGCCATAAATATTACTATATCATACTTATAAACGGGATAAGCAGTTCTACTATTATTTTTAAAGAAGTCTACACTTCACAATCAACGACAGGGAAAGATATGTGCTCATTTTTGTATAAATGCCTGGAGGGGATAGAAGAAGCCTTAATGCTAGGATGCTAGTTTCCCACAAATCTTCTTGCCTTCAAATTTCTGCTATCCTTGTCCCCTTCACTACAATCATGAGGAAAGGATTTGCCTAGAAAGAGCTGCAGAGTTCCGTGACTAATTTGTTTCAATCTGTTCTTTTTTTGTTCAGAGAAAGAACATCTAAGCCCTGGTCTTCACTACACTATTTAAAGATTCTTTGTTCCTGGTACTGATGAGAGCCTTCATTGATTCCTTCCCAGTTGAGAAAATCAAGGATGGCCATGCCAGTATGAAAATCAAAATGAGAAATGTGTTGGCCACTTATATCTATTCTGAATTTTTTAAAAAAAGTTTTTAGCAGCTCTCTGAATACTTGACTTGCTCAAAATAAATACAAGAAATGCATAAGCTTATGTATAATCCAGTGAGACTAATCAGAGATGAACAATGAGAACATATTTACCAATTACTATTTCTTAGTGAAGATAAGTGACAGCCCCCCATGAGCAACAGTGTGAAATAGAATTATACTTAATTTGCATGGCATCAATACAAACAGATGTCTGAAGTTTGAGAGTTTATGAATTCTCTGTAGAACGCTTTAGATACCAAATGTGTAGTGAAGCTTTGCATATGGCACTAGAGGATTCAGGTACATTTAATCTGAAGAAGAAAAAAACCACTCCTAACATTTACTCCAGCCTATTTAGTTCTCAGTTTAGCACACCACTGTGAGTGCAGAACTGATAAATTACAACAACCTGGTGGCATTCTCACCCCTTTCTGAAATCCAACAATAATTTTATCCTTTATGCCATTAGACCAGGGTGGGGAACCTTTTTTCTGCCAAGGGCCATATGGATATTTATAACATCATTCATGGGCCATAAAAAATTATCAACTTAAAAAACAGTGCTCCATCGAGGCAGAATGATTCAGGCCAGCAAAATTAATGCAAATAATTGTTTTTCTATTTTGAAGCCATGTGGAGAAAGCCTAATCTGGCACACACACACATGGTCTGCTGCCCTAAGCAAATGAATAGGTCCAGCAGGAACTCAGTAGCATATTAGATCACATCCCCTAATATTAGCATATTAGGCCACACCATCTGGGATAATCAAGTGCAAACTGAACTGTGACGGTAACTTTTCCAGGCCCTGCAGCGATTCTGGCCGGCCGGCCAGGCCCCATGGCACAGTACATCTGGGCCCTGTGATCCCTGCCTGGCCCTGAGAGGCAGCTGGGCCCCATGATCCTCACTGGCCAGCCAGGCCCCAGAGAGGCTACCATATGGCTTGGTTTGGCTGAGCAATCCCTGAGGGCCACACCAAGTGACCTCGCCCTCGGGTTAGAGGTTCCCCACCCCTGCATTAGACATATGAGTTTAAAGAATTCACTCTCACAAGTGAAACAGCACTCAAGTTATCTATGCCAACCACCAATTATTATTTTTCAATAGAATCTGAAGGTATTTTCTGGGTATATTACGGGAGACAGCTTTCATTTCCCATGAGTGCTTATTCTGTGTCCTCTGGCTAGAGAGCAGGAAAGGGTTTACAGAGAACTCTGAAGGCCCATATCTTTCCAGGATACTCTCATCAGCCAACCTGCTCCCATAATCACTCGTCACAATCTCTTTTTGGCTCTTTTCTTCTCAAGCTACTGTCATTGTTCTTTCTTCACCCTAAGATACATGTCATGTACGCCTTGAGATCTGTCCCATCCAGCTGGGCTATCTGATCTTCCAGCTGAGTGTGAGGAGAACACGTGAGAATGACAAGAGACAATACTGAGAAGGCAGAACTTTCTGTGCCATTTCTGTTTGCAGGTGAAGAAGTATGAAAGTTTTCTATTTTCATTGAGGGTTTTTTTTCATGCTAAGGATCATTCAAAGCAGGATTTAATAGTTTAAAACCTTAACGTAAGAATTTATGCAGTTCATTCTAGCACCCTGCTTGGGCAAACCATTCAATATTTTGTCAGGCTCTCCACACTCCTCTGGCAGGCTCCTCTCCTTTTGGTTTGAACTGCAGCTGAAAAGAACTGCCCCAAACTGTGACTCTTCTCTGTTAGCTGCAGAGTCTCCATGTGATCTCCAACACTGACTATATTCAACTAAAAAATCTGATAACTTACACTCACAAAAGGATTCCTTATGCTCTTTCACTGCATTAGCAGGAATGACTGATCTGAGGGGCAGCTCTCTTCAGGTGTTGCTCAAGCCAAAAGGAGGTGGAGGAGCTTATCCATATTCATCAAATGTACAGCAGATGCCTCTAGAGAACAGAGGAGAGGGTTGAGGAGGAGAAAACAGGATATTTTTAGGATCACTCCTCATATTATATTTCAGAAAACAGAAGATATCTCACTATCTGAAAATGTATATACACATGAACACATGAAGCTGCCTTATACTGAATCAGACCCTTGGCCCATCAAAGTCAGTATTGTCTACTTAGACTGGCAGCGGCTCTCCAGGGTCTCAAGCAAAGGTTTTTCAATCTATTTGCCTGGACCCTTTTTAGTTGGAGATGCCGGGGATTGAACCTGGGGCCTTCTGCTTACCAAGCAGATGCTCTACCACTGAGCCACTGTCCCTCCCCTAAATATAGAGTGGAATGTGAGGATAATGGTCAAATAACTGTTCAGAAATAAATACTTTGAACTGCGGGAGTAGGATCGGGCTAAATATAAGGCTTTTCTATGCAGACCACATTTCAGAATCATGTATTTGCATGTATTTGCATGACCTCAGAAAGACTCCAATCAAGCCACCTCATCCTTTTTATCTCATGCTCTCATCATTAGATACTTACTGCAAACCAGATACAGAAGTGTTTATTCTTTATATATCCCTCAGCAACTTTCATTCTAACATGCTTCGCAACTTTCATTCTAACATGCTTCATATTGCTAGGAAGTCCAGATAAAAGAGGCACCTCTGTACCATAACAGAGTGGAGAGGAAATGAAACAGGAAACAATAATTTATTGCAGCTGATCTCCTGAAAGCATACATAAAGCACTGTGCTAATTAATTATTATGTACTTAGTGCGTTCAAATACCTCTTGTCTTTTTCTTTCTTCTTGGCTGATGGTCTGAGATAGACCACTCTTCTTCACCTGAAAGAAATGATAATGCTGAATATTGGGTTTTTTTCTCTTAAGAATATGAAAATAACCATTTCCACCCCTCCAACAGACTAACTCAAATTGGTTGGCTTCACATTTTGGTTTGGTGGTATTTTAAATGTAGTTTAAAAAAAAAGAAAGAAAAAACATTGAAATCTTGTTAACATTATGAAAACACCAAGCAACTTAGTCATTAGAACAGAATAACACAGTTTAGGAAGATAGTCAGGACCCAAACCAAAGTAGATAGTAAATAAAATAAAAATTTCAACTAGTTCTGTATTTCCAAGATACTGAGAACCACCATCCAGCTATGGCTTGGACCCACTGGAGTATTTCCATGGATGGAAGGATGCTTGCCCTCAATGAATGACTTTCCTACCTTTCCCCTCTCTTTTCAGCCCATTGCCCAAAATGCTTCCAAAAATGCTGGTTGGGGAGTAGAATTTTGGGAGGCATTTCAGGTTGTAGCATAAAGCAAAAAAGACATTCTCTGCATGCAGAAATCTTTCTGCCCACAAAAACACTTCAATAGATCCAAGCCTGTATTTACTCAAAAGTAATTCCCACCAAATTCAGTAGGAAATATTCTATAATAAGTATGCTGAATCCTTACCTGTAGGAGGACACTCTGCCATAATCTAATACATTTTGACCACTGTACCATCACAATACTCCAAAGCATGATATTTTTCCACCCTTGCAGGAGCATAATTTCAGACAGATAAGCTTATCAAAATGTTAAGGTTCAAAATATCAAGGTTCCAACTAGAAACTGATATACATTGATCTATGAGACAGCAGAACTGTGATTTCTGTCTCCACCCCAAACTAAACAAAATTCTTGCAGAATACATCTCATTTCTTTTAGTTTGTTTTTTAAAATGTGAACCTACTAAAATAAAAATTCCACAGTATCATGCCTCCCTCCTACTGAGACAGAAGTTACAGTGACAGTGCTTGCCTGCTATGTAAACATGCTCCAGAGTGTCTACTTTTTTCCTATTACATCCTGTGATAAAAAGCCAGAACGTTTACTTCACTTAGGCAGCCTCCTGACTGCCAAAAGTGGTCTGGACTCTGTGCCAACCACAACTTTCAGCCAGCAACTTTTTCTTTTCTATCCAGGCTCAAAAACTGAAGCACCTCCAGTTCAGAAACAATCGCAAGAGACCGATTTGGTTTAAATAGGCCAGCATGTGTTCAGACCTTAAACTAAGTAATCCAAGATTAAAAAGATGACACTGTGCGTACAATAGTGGCAGTTTTAGGTCCACTTTCTTTTTGTCTGGCACATGCTCAGGAAGTAGTGCCTGTTTACATAGCATTTCTCTCAGATCAGAACAGTACTTGACATTGGGTTTCTCCAAACTATTAGTGAAAACATTGCCCAACTATTTTATGACCTTTAACTTGCAATCTACATTCCAGTGCCCATTTCACTGCATCCCCTTCTCATAATGGAAGGGGCTGCAGTGAAATGGAAATTTTATACCCCTTCCTTGTAGCCCTCCTCCCTAAACTAGTGCTATTCCTCTCCATGGCTCCAGCTGCTGCTCTCCCCACCTTTGCTAGCTTCCTGTCCTGCCTTTAGATCACTTGATTCAACTCCACTTCCTTCTTATCCCTGTTTCCACTTTGCTTAGTGTGGTGAAGGTGATACAGGGGAAAAAGAGGTCCCACCACAGGTCCTTGTAAGTTCCCCTCTGTGAAACTGGACCTGACCTGGGCCACAGTTTTCCTACATAGAGGCTGCCAGAGGCAGGGAAGGAAGAAGAGCTGAAGATGGAGGGGCAGGTAAAGGTAGGAAAAGGTCTAATTAAAAGATTATGAAAGGTTACATGGGCTTTCAGGGAAGGGAAAGAAGAAACTGTTGGGAAGGGAAAATGAGATGTTCCCCACATGTAATAGTATGATCCTGCTTGTTTTTCTTTGAAAAGCCTCAAAAAGGTACACAAAATTCTCACAGAAAGAGAGATGGTTTTCCCTGTCACGTTCCTTCTCATTGCAAATGTTATTACCATGTCATCATTTTAATAATTTTGTAAATTTGGTTCTCTGGATAAATAATATGCTAATATTATTAGGGGGAAGAGGATGATTTTTTAGGATGTTAAAAACATTCATTTTTGATGTGTTTGCTATTGTAAGGTTTTTAAAGAACTTCTAGTATGAAAAGATACTGCCAAGAGTTAACATTAAATAAGGGAAGTCAATTACAATCCTCTTACATCTTTAATTAAATTGTACTTGTAACCATAGCACACTGTATTATACAAACAAAAGAAGAACCTTCACCTCTTCAATATTTGCTTAACTAAGCCAACATCTGCAAAACCAGAGAATCATGCAAATGTTATTGTATCAAGTTGGGTCAGATTACTGCATGCCTTTAGTAGCATGATTGCTGTTTCTCCATGGTCATTTTCATGTTTCTCTGGTAATGCCAGGTCTGGTTGTAACATGTGGCAAATATGCCATCTTTAATGCCAGGTCTGGTTGTAACATGTGGCAAATATGCCATCTTTAAACTCTCCTGAGTTTAAAAAAGCAATTTGGAGCATTTAACACAGGATGCTAAGCAACCATAGTTAATATAAACCAAGAAGGGTCTGCAACCCACTTCAAATCATGACTACAAACCTCTCACTTATGACGGTACTTGGTTTGCATTAACCATAGTTACACTGATGCAAAAGTAACAGAAAGTATAAGGAGGAAAGGGGGGTAGAGGAAGTGTAAAGGGGAGGTAAAGGGGTGCGGAAAGAAGTGCACATCCCTGGGAATTCTGTTCATCTTTTTTAATGCTATTTTCATTAAAATCTCTCTTTATGGTTTTACTGAAAAACACTCAAAAGATCTGAAAAGCGATGGGTTCTGCAGCTAACGCAGTTGACTTGTTTATATAAGTCTAACCATGTCAAGAATATAAATTTGGCAGCAGTGTTTCTTTGTCTGTTACAGCTCTGAATATTATCTCCATGTCCATAAACATTTCACTCGGGGAGGTATTTTGAGGGCAAAAAGAAAGCCATAAAACTTCAAGTTGAAAAGGACAATAGCAGATAAGAGACTTGCTTACATACACGACTGCATTTCAATTTGGTTTTGGGCTACATAACTTTATGGCACTTACCACAGACAACTGGCTCCATGTTGATCTCAGAGGTTTGTATTGAATAACTATCTTTTCATCTGACTTCTGTTCTTTTAATTCTACCTCTTCATCGGAATCTATATCTAGTGCTTTTTCTTTGTAGTTCTGATACAGCACAGCATTTTCTACAATACCATGAAAAAGAAATTGATTTGAGAAGACTTTCTGTAGTATAAAAACAACAAAACTATGAATATCAAACCCATATCCAGTAGACAAAGATAGACTCTTGTTTGGAATGTACAACAACATAATAGATATTACAGTAACAATGGATCACTGTACCACTAAAAAGATGCCTTCCATCCAAACTCAATATAGCTTGTGTTCTTTGTTGAAGAAAATGAAAAACAATTTTATTCTCCTTCAGCTTGTGTTTGTAAAAAGTGGTAGAGTGAAAGACTTCTGCTTTTAACAAAAAACTGTTCCATGCATTGCAAACAAGCAAAGAACTGTACATTGAATCTTTTTTTTATTTTTATTTTTAAAAAATCAAGTTTCTAGTCCTTATGCTAAAAAAAGAGCAAATAGGTGGCCAAAGGTTTGTAAAAAAATTTTGAGGAACTGTGAATAGTGGGAAGCACAACAAATGCATATAAGCATTTTCAATTTCATAATTTGTATGAACGACTAAATCTGTCTTTTTTGTCTTAGATAGTTCTAATTTCATGTATTACACGCACAACAGTAATAAAGAAAGGGTTAATGATCTAAGAATCAGATAATCTATAGTATGATGCTGCAAATCTACAATAACATTGTGAAATAAAAGCAGTGCTTTTGTACATAAAAAATGTCAGGGTAAAGTCCCATGGAGTCTACTGGAATTCTGCATTAAAAATCCCAATTTCTGAAAATGCAAGCATCAAATTCTGACACTTGAATAACTTATTCAGCTAAATTGGCATATATAACTTTATCTGATTCTGTTTATTTTGATTGCAAATTCAAAGCAGCTTTTTGGTTTTATTTTAAAAGGATCTGAAACTTGTTTTGTTGGGTTGGATCCCATTGATCTATTCTATTAATGGTAATGATTTTCTTCGCTGCAAAGTGTTGGAATTGAATGTTCTGATGGTCAAAGGCTCTGTTTCAGCAGAGGTCTTTCTGTGTTGAAAGAAAGCTCCATCATTAGTAGAACAGATCACTTCCAAGATCCAATCCAATTTTCCATTGTTAAAGAAGCAGACTTATTTCCCAGTGGAAAAGACACTGTCTTTCCCTGTACAATGGAAACTGCTATCAATTCCTCTCAGGGTTTTTTTCCCCCCAGATCTTCAATCCAGTAATCCTATGTACACAATGAAACCTTTCCTCAGCTGACCTTTCCCTTTAAATGAAGAGCAGTTCTACAAAATGCTAAGGGAGGCTCATAGAGAACATATGGACCAAAATAAATGGGGCATGTACTTTACATACAAATGACAGCAACCTTGTGGTTTTAGATCATAACAGGAGTCTTCTGATTGATTTATTTTAGAAAATGCATTTATTTAATTATACTCTGCCTTTCATCACATGAGGATCCAAAGCAGTTTTGTATCCCACCTTTCCACTGAATACATTTATTGCATTTATTAATAGAGCCTTTTTATTGGTGATATTTTTGTTTGCTGCTCTGTATCTTAATGCAATAAATAACATCAAAATATTTTATATATTTCTATCCTGCCTTATCTCCTCAGACTCTCATTTTTCTGTGAACAAGACCTAATAGTAGTTCCATTTCTGCCACCCCTTTTCACTGCAGATGTCATTGCTCTGTCTAGCAAAAGTCAATAGAATTACATTGCCTAATACCTGCTCCCCAAAAATCTTATTTTAAAAGTGCTATCCTAAACAGAATTACAGATTTTTAAACCTACTGATTTCAATAGAAGGGTATAACTTCTTAAGATTTTACTGTTTGGAGTCCAGTCATTATTTATTTTCTTCAACTTAGTGGATCGCCCCATCCCAGCTAATGCTGGGCTCTAGGCAATGTACAAATAGGAATGGCATGCCTCATCTATAAAATGATTGTAAAGCAAAGCGCAGGATTTTTACATATGGCTTTTGGGTGCCACCAAAGAAACCAGGGACAGAGGTTCCAACCTTCCATCCTTTCTGAAGACATACAACCAGAAGAGGTCACAGAGATATTAATTTAGTACTCTGAAAATGAGCCTGATCAGAGTATGCAATGATATATATTAAAGAAGCCTATATAACTTTCGCTTCAACACTAGCATATTAAAAAAGGACTCAAACATCTTTTTAGGCAGCCAAGAGAAAGCCCTCTACAAAAGTGGATTAAGCTATATTTCAGGCCTTCAGTCCCGCAATCTTATACAACATTGCTTTGGAGTAAGCTACACTTTAATTCTGTAGTGCTTACTTTAGTGCACATATGAACAGGATCAGATTGTATGACTGCTTTTGCTTTATCCATTTGAGTGGAAACAGAATCTGACCTCTCACTGAGGCTATCACCAAGTCAGATTCGTTTCAGCTGTTGTAATCTTTACAGCTTAGGTTGAAGGCCTTGAATTTATAAAGCGTAGGAAAATGCATGCCATTTGTAAATATATAATATTAGTACCAGCATATAATGTAATGACTCTGCCAGACAACTAAAACATTGTTTAGTACATTCATAATCCAAAAAAACATTAACAATCTATAACATACTAAACATGTATTTTATCCTCATTGTCTGTAAAGAGAATATGATGGTGTTTCAGACTAAAAGAACTGAGGCATGGCAGGAAGAAACAAAATCAAAACTGACCTTCAAAGTCTGTTTTATGTAGAAAAGAATGCTAGCCAAAGTTTTGATAGAAGCAGCAAATATAATAGTAAAAAAAAAAGCAGGAAAGCAGGACTTGTATGTGGAGGGGGGAAAGCAAAGTGCTAATTTGCCTGATAAAGCAAACAGATAATGGTAATGACAAGTGGATCTCCAGGCTAGCCTTGAGGATACACAGAGAAGAGGCAGACAAGATCCTCTTCACCTACATTTGCAGCAGAGATAAAGGAGCAACAGCACAGTTTGATAAAAGAGAAATGACAGGACAGAACAGAACAGACTACTAAGTAACATAGAGTGCAGGCTGGTATATCCAAAAATGTATATATTTTGAGAAATTTGATGCAATAATCATAATCTGTTAACCTGAATTTGAATTTAAGTATTTTTTGCAACAACATAATGAGCTCTGCTCAGCTGGTGCAAGAGTTTGCTTCTACTTTACAACTTATTTGCTTGTTTTTTTCTGCATCTTTTTTTTAGGTATCACACCACACAACCCAAAAACTAGTTCTTACCGTCTCCATCAAATGTCCCTTGTCCTTTCAGCATTTTCTTCTAAGATTATATTACAAGGAGAGAAAAAAAGAAGAGGGCAACTGTCAAAGTAAGAATGTACACAAAGTGGCATAATCAAGAAAACTATATTTCATAATCTAAGATTCAAATATTAATAAACATTTAATAACAAGGAGATCAAATTGGCAGCTGCCCCTTCAGTGGAGATCTGACTCTAGAAATATTCCAACCTGGTTGGAGCTTTCCAGACACATCCAAAGGAATGCACACGTCAACCTGCTTCCTTTATTGAAATTAATGAAGCAGTTTTACAGATGGAAGAATTGCACATGCCCATCAGATTAGATCACATGGTGCATTTTATTTATGGATAAATTCTTCCAAGAGGGGCAGGGGGAGAACACTTAGTTCATTTTGATACAGTTTAGTAACATGCAGTGATTTCATTAGTCTGGAATCATATTTAGAGCTCACAGAATTCACATAAGAAACAAACCAGGCTTGTCTTCTATTTCCTGTGTACAGCTTAATATGGAGCAGTAGCTTCTAAATGGTTGAATCTGGGCCACTAAGTGTAGAACAAACATGCGATGAATAGTGTCATGGGGAGAAAAAAACCCACATGACAGTTTACTTTGCTACATGTCTTTGGAGGTTGCAACAGCTAATATGTTTAGGTTTTTTATCATGCAGTTTGTTGAAGTAGGCTCTAGTCTATGAAAATTTAGATGTTGGTGTATCAGCAAGCAAAAGGGAGAGGAGCAGGGTTAATGAGATGAAAGTTAGTCAGATATTGGACAGATATACAGAAGGCAACAGGAGACACAGCAGAACTGCCAGAACATCAGGGACTTGTTCCAATCCTTTAGAGACAGAACTGGCATTGTGTCCAGCACATGCAGTCTGGCACTTGTGCTGGAGGTTGCCTCATGCACCTGTCTTAGTCTTTTAAAGCAACAGTCCTCGTAATTACAACAGATCAACATGGCTAACCCAATGATGGTGATGGAAAGTACTGTCAAATCACTACTGACTAGGGTCATAGTGACCAGTGGGAGATGAGGAGGACTTTCCATTGAAAACAAATCAGCCAGTATCATAATGCCCCTGTATAAATCGATGGTGCGGTCTCATTTGGAGTACTGTGTGCAGTTCTGGTCGCCACACCTCAAAAAGGATATTTATAGCATTGGAGAAAGTCCAGAAAAGGGCGACTAGAATGATAAAAGACTGGAACACTTTCCCTATGAAGAAAGGTTGAAACGCTTGGGACTCTTTAGCTTGGAGAAACGTCGACTGCGGGGTGACATGATAGAGGTTTACAAGATAATGCATGGGATGGAGAAAGCAGAGAAAGAGGTACATTTCTCCCTTTCTCACAATACAAGAACTCGTGGGCATTCGATGAAATTGCTGAGCAGACAGGTTAAAACGGATAAAAGGAAGTACTTCTTCACCCAAAGGGTGATTAACATGTGGAATTCACTGCCACAGGAGGTGGTGGCGGCCACAAGCATGGCCACCTTCAAGAGGGGTTTAGATAAAAATATGGAGCAGAGGTCCATCAGTGGCTATTAGCCACAGTGTGTGTGTGTGTGTGTGTGTATATATATATATAAAAAAAAAATTTGGCCACTGTGTGACACAGAGTGTTGGACGGATGGGCCATTGGCCTGATCCAACATGGCTTCTCTTATGTTCCAAGAACAGGAGGGAGGCTCAGGTGACATCATCTCCCCTGGTGGATCTGGCAACCCTTTTGCCACTGCCTGCCTCTGTGGACTCTGCAACCCTGGACTTGTTTGGTGGTCCCCCATCCACATAATTCATATTAACAGGGCCAATTTTGCTCAGATTACAAGTTCTGATGAGATCAGGCTAGGCTGGGCTACCCAGGGCCAATGGAACTTATTCAGAATAAACAGATGGAATGGGTCTCTCTCTAAAAACTAGTGTTAAGTTGGGCCTGAAAATAAAATGACATTTTAGCAAAAGCACTGATGCAAAACAAGAAATCCTGTTTATACATCTTACTGTTTATTTTTTAACCTAACTTCTCTTACTGAACCTACCTATGAATAGGAAAGGAAAGGTCCCCTGTGCAAGCACCAGTTGTTTCCGACTCTGGGGTGACGTTGCTTTCACAACATTTTCACGGCAGACTTTTTACAGAGTGGTTTGCCATTGCCTTCCCCAGTCATCTACACTTTCCCCCAGCAAGCTGGGTACTCATTTTACCGACCTTGGAAGGATGGAAGGCTGAGTCAACCTCGAGCTGGCTACCTGAAAACCCAGCTTCCGCCGGGGATCGAACTCAGGTCGTGAGCAAAGCTTACCTATGAATAGCTGCCATGCAAAAGCCATGTTTACAAAACACCCACCTTTGTACCACTTCATTTGTTTTGTGGTGTGGAAAATCCTTTGGGATATGTCAGTTTCCTTTATTCACATACATAAGGGACTCTAGTAAACTGAATGCAGCTAATATGCCTGACAACCCAAAGGCATACAGCAACAGGTAGAAGAACTATCATTAGTTTTTAATTCATATTTTGGGACAATGGCCTTCATGAGTGGTTTTGAAGGCACAGAGATGTTCCAGCCCTGTGCTTCTCCTTCCCCAATTAAGATAGCCATCCACTGCCAGTCCTGGCCAATCTACATTCCAAGATCCACATTGGTTTTGCAAAATGTGCAGTAGGACTCTTTCCACCCAGTACAGGAAGAAGGTCTTCTGCATTTTGAAGATAGATGCTTTTCAAATTGTCCAGTTCAGCGCACAAGCGCTTCAGGAAGTATACTGATTTGATTTAAAACTGATAACTGCACAAAAAAAGTATGTACCAAGATACAGACATTAAGCAAATAATGCTTTTGGAAACAGCTATTACAGAAAGTTCCAACAACACAAAGAACTGGTGCACTCTGGTGAAAACAACACTGGGTCTATCAAGATGTGAGAAAACTCAATTCAAATCCCCAACCAGGACAATTTTCATTTTATATGGAAGTGATGGGTATCATAGGCATTGATGTTTGTATAGTGAATGCATAAGAAGAGATGCGTATCACTAAGTATTTGAAAACGAATGTTGAAGAAGCTATAGGTAGTGTGATATTACAGATGTAATATTAAAGGAGGGGGAGAACCCACAGTGTTTTGAATAGGACTTCCTACCAGTTTCACATACTGAATGGCAAACAGCAAAAGGAAAAGCAATGAACAAGCCATTCTTTTTTTTTTAAATAAGTTTTTCAAAAATCAAATGACGGTGAACTTCAATGGCCAAGAAACCAATGCATTAACATATCTGAGTTTAGACTGTAATCCAAGGGAAAAGTTTACAAAAATCAAACTATTTCCAAAAAGGTGATAAGAGAAGGCCCCATTCAGTCTTCTCCATTCCCAAACAGTTGCTACTGCTGCAAATTATGAAATTAGAGCCCTCAGATACACTCCTATAGAGGGCATTTCTCTCTACTCCAATGTGACCAACTTTTCTCCTCTTGCATTTTCACAAACATATTCCATTCTCAAAAGGAGAGAAAGTGCCCTGCGCAGATCAAGTCACCTCTGACTTCTACCCTCTTCCATCATTTCCTAGCTGAACTGAATTTCCTCTGAATTTGCAGGTGAGGCAGAGGGCATAAACGGGAAAAGGAGTTTTAACTCCATCTCCTTGCAGAGTATAGGTCTGCACACCCAGACAGGAAACAGCACACAAACGAACCTTTTTTGTCTTTCCCCTGTTTATCTATTTACATGATTTCAGACTTGACAGTATTCACAACAGCAAACACAAATGCACACTGAAGTATGAATCAGTACTTTGGCAGGTAGCTTAATTTATAGGCTAGCTTTGAGCAAGTCCATCTCACAAGACTGTATATATAATTCAGAAAAACAGAGATTATGTTGATGAAAAAAAATAGTGTTTGTTTACTTACCTTGATTCTTCCTAAACTAGAAAATTTTTCCTTGTCTTCAACCACTGCTTTCAGCACTGGTTGGGACATTCTGTTTTTCTTCTTAAAGTTGGCTGTACTATCAAACTCAACCCCACTCACAACAGCTCGCCGATACGAAGTAGACCTCAAGCCACGTCTCAGTATCCCTGGGCTATCCACATCACCTTCTGCTGCTTCATTTTTACCAGCTACCAAAGGTGCATTAACAATCTCCACCATGCTGCGAACTTTAAGAGCCCTCCTGTTTGGCTCCCCATTTTGGCTACTGTGTTTGTTGGCTACTTTTATTTCAGAAGCCAAACTCTTAGGGATGATCTGTTGTTTCCCCACTTTTAACGCAGCAGGACTATTCGTACTCAGAACCACAGGTTGTGCTTCTGTGAGCTCATTCTCACTTGATGGAAGTCTTTGAAGAGGTAGATGCTGCTGTTCAGAAGACAGAGACAAGCAAACAGGTGTCTTCTCTGGAGTTTTAGAGGTCTGGGTTGGTTGAAATGCTGACACAGTGCTTTTGTTGTTTAGTGAAAGCACAATTTCTGCAGGAGAAAATCCAAGCCTCGAGACAATTTGCTCCTTCTCTGTTTGATCGGAAACCCTTGCTGGATGAACCAGTTTGTTTCCTGCGGAATTTATAGAACCATTAGCTGTACAATTTATAGAATTATTTGAAACAGTTTTCAGGACTTGAGATTTCCTGTCAGAAAGCCCAGGGGAGAGAGATTTGCTCTCTGGAAGTCGAACCTTTCCATTTGGCACTGAACTGAGGCTGTAGCTGAAATGCAAAGGACTCTTCTCAATAGATTTCTTGTCCGGAGAAGTAATTATTGTTTCAGTAGGCTGAGTTGAAGTGCACATATCCCTTTCTTCCACAGGGAAATCCGTGAAGAGGACCCCAGTGGAGCTCTGATAAGACTGGGGCCTGGGTTTGCATTTTGCATGCGAACTGACCTGGTGGGCTGTCCTCCTTCTCCACAGTGGTGTAACATTACTGTTAGAAACGTCCACTTCATTTTGGCCATCCATAATAAAGTGCTAGTGTCAACCCAACATTGAGCCAGGAATGTGATCTGTCCTTCTTAACAAGAAGACAAGAGAATTTTAAAAATTAATCATTCAGAAGAAACTCATAATCTGAAAATCTATAATTTGCTTACAGAAAGATTCCATCCTAACAAAAACAATACAATTCAAATACTAGCTGTATAGTGATTGTAAAGAATTTGAAACTTTTTAAAAAAGGATTTTTGTTGCTTTTTTTACTTAATGTATTGATTGCAGGCAATTTATTATTCCGCATACATATGTCATAAAGAGAAACAAGTTTCAGAGACTATTAAATAACAGAAAAAATACTTGTCAAGAATAGTTCAGAATACATGGCTGCCTCAGAAAAAGAGAAACTAAATAGGTAGGATGTCCCCCCCCCCCTAATTGGATCAGCTTCTGTTGGTGAAAGAGTCTATGCCATGCCCCACAAAACTTTTCAACAGTCAGGCAGCTGAAGAATTTTTTGTATTATCTAATGGTAACACCACACCTAGAAAGGGTGTTTTAATACTGAGCTCAGGGAGATTACTTACAAGCAACTACAACCTGTTCTTTCACCATGCATATATGTCCCACTATTTCCGCACTCTTTTATTAGGGTTGAAAGATTTGGACTTTGACATATGTGACACTCAGAACCCATACCATCAAGCCATATTTTTAGCACACTTCCAAGTTTCAAGCAAAAGTTTCAAGCAAAAGCGAAGGGTGAATGATTGACCTGGTTCTGGAGATGAAGCTACTGCTTTAAAATTAGGGCTGTGACGCAAGGAACCATTTTAATCAAGTGCAGCTAAGGGCTTTCCTGCATCCAACAGGATTGCTGTTATTTGCTTGTTTTTCTTTGAACACAGACCCCCCCCCCCAATGCCCTATCACAAATTGCTTTCTAAATCTGTTTTCAACATGATCTTTGCCACACTTGGCAGAAGATTGCTCTTCCAAGAACCACAAGTCAAAGTCCCCATAAAAGTGCTGAACTTAAGGCATGCATTTCCTTATATTCCGGACTTTAACACACACACACATTTATGATGGCACCAACGTTGAGTCAAGAATCTACTTCTGCCAGCCACCCAATAAAACACCTAATACAACATGTTAGCCTTTAGGCCATTGGACTACATTGTTTTTCCAGCTACAGGGCTCGTCTTCTAGAAGCCCATCCTCATAAATATGACAAAAGTCTTGGAAGACTAGGTTTTTAAACGATCTGATATGCTTTAGTTGGATTGGGATAGCCTATCAGATAGTTAGGGTTGTTACTGTTATCTACTAAAAAGCCTTCGAGTGTAAGCAGGGTATTTCCCCCTTCTTTTTTTTTTCTTTGCTGAATTCCTCCTTCTCCCTGGGCTCTCCTGCAACTCCCACGTATCTCCACATGCACAGCCAATAACTGGGCAACTCTCTCATTGTCCCCCTTTATTAGCATTCTCGTTGCCTTTCGCTGTAGTCATTCAGCTGCTTCCCTCAGAGGTTGATTTGAGGGCGAGGCCGGGGGTATAAAGCAATGCTCCTCCTGCCTCCATATCTCGAGGCGCAGAAAGGAGATGGGGAAAGTTCACACGCCCTCCTCGCCAGGTAACCCTCGCTTCAGATTTCACTTCAGTCGCAGTCAAACTTCGGCGGGAAAACCGTCCTAGGCTTCGCGGAGCCCAGGAAACTCCAACCCGCCCCCCCCCTCGCCATCGCCGCTCCTCCTCCTCCCAGCCAATAAAGACCCCGCTCATTCCTCACCTCACCTCAGCGCGCCCCCGGCACAGAAGGGGGTCAAGCGAGCCTCTTCCCCCGCCGCGGATTTCCTTGGGGGGGCGTCCCCACCTGTAGCTTCCCGCGTGTTTCTCGCCCAAGAATCGAGTCAGCGCCACGCCGGCAGCCCTCGCCCGCCAACAGGGCTCCTCGCGAGTCACGACGCCCGGCTGCCAGTTGCCCGCTCTGCAGTCCTCCGGCGCTACCGCGGCCTCTGCCTCCAAGCGCCGCCTTCGCCGAGGCCAAGCCCCGCCCCGAAGTCCCGCGAAAGGAGAGGCTGCCGCCCTGTGGGTGCCTGGCCGGAGAGCGTCCTCGGCGCCGTCCCTGGCTGGCTGGGCTTCGCTCCGAGGGACCCCAGAGAACCCGCTAGGAGGGCTTGAATGGGATCAGACGCTCACTGGGAGGTAAAAGCGGCGTTCAGCACGCGCAAAGATCCTTTTCTGCCTCAGTTTCTCACCACAGATCTGTCCAAAGCCAGTGGCGCCGTTAGCAGGGATGGGGTCGAGGCTGCCAGGTCTTCTCGTTTTAAGAAGTAGTCCCAAGCTGTTGTCCACCACCTGAAGAGAGAAATTAAGAGGATAAAAATAGGTTCTGAGGCAAAAATCTGGAGAGTGGTAGCCCAGGCCTGCAGTCTTATGGTGACATAGATGTCTTCCAAAGGGAATTAGACCAATTCGTGAAAGGACTCAATTGCCCGAGAACGTCCGTGTTCAGGAGCACTAGCCCTTTAAATATCCGTTGGATCGAGTTGTCTTCATGTCTTGCTTATGAGCTTTTTCTCTGTCTGCCCTGGGAAACAAGATGCTGGCAGTGCATCAAATAGACATTTGAACCTAATCTAATAGGGTTTTTGCTAGGTGCTTTGATTCATTTTTTTTTTAAATTTAAGTGAGCATGCTTTGGATTGCAGCTTTACAGAACTAAATTCCACCCATCTATCAAGAGTTTTATGTTCTGATCAAGGGCATTTCATTGATATATTTGGGGTTTTTCCCAGTCTTTATTCAAACAGTGCAAAATAATTACACCTTAACCCCTGTGGAACATATTATCGTTTATCCAGAAATCAGGTGAGTGGCCTCTTTAAGACAGTTTTGACAATTGTCTTCAACACAGGGACCAGGACCTTCAGGAGATTTAGAAAGCCTCACCAACTGCATTACACTGTAGAACTGCCACTGTTTTGTTGATTTTTTTGGAAGAAGTACCACTAGTGTGTATACACAGAGAGCAAATGCCTCCTGCTTTTTTTGTGCACATATAACACGGCAGGGCAAGATAACTAGAGAGAAGTCCTTTTTAGCCCAAGCAGGTTCAGATGGGCTCTGCCTTGTCACATGGCTGAGTTCGTGTAACGGCCCACCACCTGCTTGCAGCTCCCTGACTCCTGTGTTGCTGCCTGGAGATAAAGATGGATGCTACATCTGGAAAGATTGAAGACCACTGAATTATGGTCAAGATGGGGGTATCTAATGCATTTGGAAGCACCATTCTATGCACACAATTAATTGTAATACAGAAAATGTATTCTGCTTGAATTGCCCATAACAATTGTTCCCCAGCTTTATGTTGGACAGAATCCACCTTTCATTAATCTTTTAACTAGGATATGATTTAAACGCACCTATGGCCCACGAAGCATGTTCTTTGTAGGGACTCCAAATGGCAACTCATAAACTAATCCAAATGGCTCAGATGTAATAAACAATACTAAGTGGCAACTGGAATCATTGGCTCCTTCTGATGACTGTAGAATAGGCTCAGGCAGACGCTAAACTGGTTTGCTGATATCATCTGCAAGCTGACATGTGGGGCTTTCAGACATTGAATACATAGTCTATATAGATTCAAGTGAGTAACCATGTTGGTCTGAAGCAAAAGAACAAAGTTTAAGTCCAATGACTTGCACGTATAAACTTATACCCAGAATTAAATGTTGGTTTTCAAGGTGACACTGGAGTCAATTTTTGTTCTATAGCCTACCAAGGAAAGTACTTTTCAACAGCTTCAGAATGTTATGTTTAAGTGTGAGCAGAAATCAAGAAAGCCTACAGAAAGTTGACATTTTGGAGTAGTAATGGATGGCAAGGTGGAGGTAATCTGGACAGCTGCTGTAGTGGTTTCTGGATACCTGAGAGAATTCTCTGTTGAGGTGTGATGATGGAGGAATACAGGATACCTTGATTAACACTCAGAGAGGCCCTTATCTCAGATAAAACATTCTTTCTCAGGAATGAAGCAATAAATTATCTGGATTACAGGCTGAGAGGAGATGAGTTTCCTTTTATGAAGACAAATAGACAGCATGGAGATGACCATTTGCAAACCTGCCAAGAAGGTGCAAGATACACAGCTATTTGGATAGCCTGAGCTGGGCTATAAACTTTTGGGAACCTGCACCAATTTCAGGAGAAATCAAAGTGAAACTGACCCAACTTGGAGAAGAAGAGTTAAAAGGTCTCGACAAATAGAAGGTGTTCAGTTCAAGAATCCGAGAATGGGCAGGAGAAAATAGTGTTACATTTTTGTTTCTTATCTTTGTTCTATTAACACTCTGTAGTGTTTTGATATAGTGTTTCTAGTGTTTTTATGCTCTAGTGAATCAAGACTGTTTTTCCAGTAAATAAAGATCTTTTTCCTTCTCAAAGATCTCATCCCAGAGTGCCTGGCCGCTTGTCTGCACACAAAAGAGTTGGCTTTTTTTCTACCCAGCTTTTCTCTACTCTAAGGATTGTCAAAACAGCTTACAATTGCCTTCCCCTTCTTCTCCCCACAGCAGACACCTTGTGAGGTAGGTGGGGCTGAAAGAGTTCTGAGAGAACTGTGATGCCCAAGGTCACCCAGAAGGCTTCCTGTGGAGGAGTGGGGGATCAAACCGAGTCCTCCGGATTAGAGGCCACAGCTCTTAACCACTACACGATAGACCAGAAACTCCTGACTGGGCCACAGCTGACCAGGGAGCAGGCAGTTCACATGCATGCTCATAGCATATCTGCACCTCAAATTGTGGACAATTAATGAAAAGGAAGAGTTTGAGTGGTGACATGCTACCCCCTACAGCAGTAAGGGAATGGACAGGAAGGGCAAGCCTTCTCACACACATGCAGCCTTCCCCATTGCCTTTCAGGAACTCTCAGGCAAGAGGGGGGTGGAAAATCATTTTACAAAGTCAGCATTCTTTTAGCCATTGGTGTTGGAACAGTTTTGTCAATGGCACTGTCTTTAAAGCTTTCACCATTTTCGCACTCTCTCAAAGCCTTATTTCTAAGGCTTTTCAAATCTCACAATAAACTATGACCAACTAATCTCAATGGTTCCAGGGGTTCCTAATCACAGTAAAGGTCCCAACAAAGAACATGTAGGTGGTTCTAGTGAAAGTAATAGAAGATGAATGGAACGAGCTTCTCTCCTGTTTCTTAGAGAACGGGTGCTCCATTTTGTGATGAAAGAAAGGTGTTTTCCAGACAGGGACAGACTTGTGTAGTTTTCCACCTTTGCAGCAGTAAGAGGGCTTCCATGTTGCAAGTTTCTCACATTACCCCTCACAATCCCTCAGAGGAGCCATTTCTCCTTCTGCCATAGTTTTTGTTTTAAAGCAGCAACTTACATACCATTGTACCAGGGCTTTTTTGGTAGAATTTGCATATTAAGCCACATCCCTGACACCATCATTGTTTCACACGGCTTTTTCTACAAAAAACTCATTTGCAGATCAGGCCACACCCCCTGATGCCAAGCCAGCCGGAACTGCATTCCTGCTTTTAAAAAGCCCCGCATTGTACCAGGGAAAATAGTGGCAGAACAGTAAGAAGCAGCAGTTGTTTGGTTTTGCTGCGTTGTACCAGAGCTTTTTTTTTAGCAGGAATGCACAGGAATGCAGCTCTGGTTGGCATGGCATCGGGTGTGGCTTGATATGCAAATGAGTTCCTGCTGGGCTTTGTGAAACAATGCTGCCATCAGGGGGTGTGGCCTAATAGTCAAATGAGTTCCTGCTGGGCTTTTTCTACAAAAAAAGTACAGCCTGTTTCTGCAGAAAGAACGGGATATAAATAAAATATAAATAAATAAAATAAATTTTAAAAGGCCTGCATTGTACTAGTGTAAAACTTTTAGCAATGTGTCTGCCAGGTTCTCTGAATTCTCAGCTTGCATTTTTACTATGTAAGTCTTTAGCCTCTTTCATTCTAGAGTTATGAAGAGAAAGGCATATCTTCAGAAAGAAAGGAGTTAAAGGCTTACACAGTAAAAAATAAAAGCTGGGATTTCAGAGAATCTGACAGAGTCTGTTAAAAGTATTATAACAGTATAATGATATGTCAGCTGCCAATGTTTTAAAAAAGCCCTTTGCTGAGTGGCCACTTGGGGACTGTGACAAGGAAAATAGTAATAATGTAGGCTGGACTGGAAAGATTTGGACTTTCCTGGCCACATCAGTGCCACCTTGGCTTTGCAATGATCTTTCCCAAAGCATCGCAGCAAAACAGGTTAGGGAAAAAAGGTAGGAAAAATGAGGAAATCATGGGAGCTGTACAGAAGCATCATGAGGAGGTGTGGAAGTTGGGGGTGAGGGAGCATGCTTCCCCATAGCATCCAAGCCAGGGCAAATAACCCATGTATAAGTGACCAAAGATGGTAGACAAGAGGGCTCTTCCAAATCTGTTTCTGTCTTTAGTGAAGACTCTAATCTGTGATCCTCAGTCTGATTCTACTGTGTCCAGCTCCTGTTATTGTTCAGAATTAAGAATGAAATTTAGGACAGACTCTTTGGTAATAATTAGCAACTGAAATAAACAGAAGCAAAATTGGCAGTCTGTGCAAATTACAAAAGTGCAAAGGACTTTGGCTTTGAAGATGTTGCAGTTTTTAATAAGGTCTCAGTACACAGTGTAACTTCAAGACAAAATATATCATAGATAACAAAAACAACCATCAAGACTTCTGTTTCACATGTTCCAAACAAAGCCTTCCAAACATATTCTTTCTCAAAGACTGCGGCTTCAGAGCACCAAATATAGATTTACTATCTCTGACCTGTTCATAAGGTACATGTGGCTTTAACAAATGCTTGGCTGTCTTAAATTCAGCAGTTGGAAATTTGCCTTCTCATAGCACTAGATAATCTATTGGCAAAGTCCTAGTACAGTTGCCAGAAAAGGATTCCATAATGGTCTATGTTAATACTGTGGATTCTTGCTACATGGGTAACTGCATATTGTGGATCGAATTCCTATCCTAAACAGGGAGATTAAGGCCATGTAATTTCTAGGAGAAAGAACACACTGGTTGTTTCCACATGGTGATCCCCCTCCCCCTTCATAGATAGAGGGAGGCTCCTGTTTAAAAGGGAACATCCACGTGATGTGGCATTTCTAGGACTCTTTCATATTCTAGAGAAAAGATAAAAGCATTTTCTCTGGTTTAAAGGGGGATCTTTGGAATGGTTTAAAGGGGAATCTGGAGTAACTGTGAGCGAGCATCCATGTGAATACTCTCTGTCACTGCTGCGGGAACGGGGGGGGGGGCAGAGTTAAAGAACTATTTTCAAAATAGGACGGGACAGCTTGCTGCCTTGCATCCTCGTTCCCCATAAAACCTTTAAATGTCTTTTCTCTCTCCCTGCTAAGTGCACTGTATCATTACAACATGGCTTGGTAGAAGAAGGGGAGGAATGGAAGGTGAGAGAAGGGATGTTCAGAGCTGTGGAGGAAGGGGTGTGTCTACATAAATGGACATAATCCAAATCAAAGTTTCTATAGTGCACATGTAGCACCTTTGATGCAATTAATTTCCTCTAGGGCCATTTTGAGGCAGGAAAACAGCCTGAGTGCCAGTTTCTTAACTGGTGCCATCCCTCAATGCTGCCTCAGTGAATATGATTACACATCAGTAAGTACCTTTTTAAAGCACTTGCCATTATAAAACCTTTGACTGAGTGTGCTGTAATCACATATGTACAAATATGGCAATCAGGCTTGTTTAGCTGGATAAATGCATGTTGTGCAATACAGAACAATTTGTACAAACCGTTGCTTTAATATAAATCATATTCCATCCATCAATAAACTAAATCAGATAGGAAGGCACAAGAGCAAAGCAAACAACTTTGCAGAGAAGAGTTAGCATTACTAAAAACAGCTAATGTTAGTTGCCTATTTTAAAAGAGTTGACTAAGGAGATCTGTGTCAGTCCTACATTTAATTTCAGGATGTTTGCTGGCCTTCAGTAGAAGAGCTAGATTTACATTTTAATCTTCCAGGACATTCCATTGCTGACATCAAACAGAGAAGCTTCAAGGGGAAATTACAATGTGAGACTGCTGAACTTTGAGGTCATTCGGAAATTCAGAACAATGGACCCTCCAGGGCTAAACAAGGACAAAGGATTCTTGCCTCACAACAGGTACTAATTTTCTGTCCCTAAGCACTTCTCCTCTGCTGTAATCAACCAGATTACATTTTGCATTCTACCTTTGCAACATCCTCACATCCTATCCTGCCATCAGAACAGGATACATAAGGACTCAGGGATTTCCATTCCTACTTATATCTGACAATGGGAGCTTTAATTCTCAAAAGCATATACACCAAAATCTTGTTGACCTCTAAGGTGCTACTGGACTTGAACACTGCATGCCTGAATATTTATTCAGTACTGTGACTCTCTGAACATTCGTGTGTCTGGCTGATATTTGCCTTCTTTCCCTGCTCATCATTTTAAGACACCAGAGGGGGTGGGGGAAGAATGTGCAAAGCAGTGCAGATTAGGTTGTACCTGTTGGGTGTAAAAAGAGTGACCAACCTCCATGACATTTTTTATTCCAGCCATCTTCCAAGGATGTCAACATGGCACACATAGTACTTTTGTTTCCCGTTTTATCCTCTCTAGCACACTGTGAGGTATGTTAGGCTGAGAGAGATGATAAGCTAGCATGGTTACGGTGTCAGAGGAGTCATCTTCGAATCTCCACTCTGACGTGGAAGCCGCTAGCCTGAGGGAAGTTACCCAGCAAGCTTCATGGTAGGTTTCATCCTGGATCTTCCAGATCATAATCTGATGCTCTAATGGTCTAACCATTACACCACACAGGCCATAAAGTTGGATAGATGGGTGATCAGAGCTTGAGCCCTTTAAAAAACAATCACATACAATGTGACAAATCCAGTTTGCTACTGAATGCACATGAACAGACAACTATATTCTATGTCAGTACCTTGACTTCTATGCCACACTGATGAACAGAATTTTTTTTTTAATCACACTTTACATTTTTAGATGTATGCCTAAAAATGCAACATGTGAAGAGACCCTAAAAAGTTACATCAGGAGTATAAAACAATCTTAGTAGCATCCAGTTAAAATGACATTATTAGGTTCCTTTTAAGGTTTGGAAGGTATAAATCAAGCCTCTTTATATTAAAGGTGAAACACAGTTCTAGCTATGAGTTTGCACTGCAAGGACATTATTTTGGAATTTGTTCCACATACCTTCTGCTTACTAGTGTTAATCTTGGCTTGCACTTTCACATTTCTTGCCACCTAAATTCGTTCTGAAGTATCTAGGTCATCACTTTCTGATACTGAGTTTAAAGGAAACAGCTTTTTAAAAAGTACAACCTAACAAAATTCTTTGGTATACTTGATGCCAATTTCCTTGTATCTGGCCAAAGGGCACTCTGCTTTCATTACCTGTGAGAACTGAGCTTGCTTTGCCATGAATTTGAGCTTGAAAACAAACACACACAACAAAAGCTTTGACACAGAGACCTGAGACTGCAGCCAGCTCAATTTACAGTGTGCCGTAGTAATTCAATACATAACATTTACTGGGAAATGAAAAATGTGCTAGTTCTTTAGACACTTCAGATCCACTTCACAGATTTCAACAGAGCATGGGCATACATCACCTCTACTCCGCCCCTTTATCCACTCCCAAGATTACTTTGGGCAAATTTGACACAAGCAATTGTAAACTGAATATGCAGGATGCCATTACCTAAAGAGAAACTATTCACATTAAATTGCAAGTCACTCAGGAAAGACTCTTGTCCTTTTTTTGCTGTGGTATTCAGAAAAAAAGTTGAAAAGTTGCATAAAATGAAAATACTATTACATATTTATTGCTTTAATAACCGACCTTCTATCCACCATGAAACTCAATATGTTGTACACAGAAATCCCAAGAAGCCTTCTGTCCATCTAATACATCCAATCTTCCAATCATTTGTAGTCTCCAAGGTGTCCAGGACAGCATACATGGTTTTTTCTTCACCATTTTATCCTCACACCCCATTAGATTCAGGATACGGGTGGGGACAATGTGTCTAACTGGTCCAAAGTTACCCAGTTGGCTTCACAGATAAGTAACTATTTGCACCAAGGTTCCCTGGTCCTAATACACTAATGCAGTGATCTTCAGTGTAGCCTCTATGGCACCCACTAGTGTGTTACCTAGTATCCACTTGCTTCTTTCCCTGAAACAAAAGAGCCAGTCCTGGCTTTCATTGACTTCACTGGAGTAGGAGGTGCTTTAGAAGAGCCCAGGAGACAATACCTTTGTATCTGGAGCATCCATTTGGAAACAGCTGACTCCATCATAGGAGAATGCTTGGGATGAAACAATCTATCAGTTTGAGTAACCTCCCACTGTTTTGTGATTGGTTCCACCCCACCCATAGCAACTGGGTAGTGCTCACTACTTGTTTGCAGATTCCCAGCAATTTGAGAAGGTTCAATGAAATTGGGAATACACAGGCCTCAGATTCAGTGGGAGCTCACAGGAGCACAGCTCCTGAACCTTTCTGAGAGTTCCCCCTCCTCCTGAGAGTTCTACCTCCTTGTCCATTGAATAGTATGTGCAGCTGCATAACAATCCCTGGATGAGCTCCACCCCCTATTTTTCTACAAAATGACCCCTGGAAATAAATAAAACTAAGTTAACCATTACACCACATACCCCCAGGAGATGTAACACCCTCTAAGCATGGGCCAGACTATCACGTTCAGTATGACTGTTGTATAAGGTATATTCTGTGCCCTCCAACCATACCCTGTGACCAAGGTACAGCAATATACATTGCAAATGGAGTACTGGATCAAGTTCAAGGTTCTGATGCTGACCTTTACGGTCATGAACATATATGAAGCTGCCTTATACTGAATCAAACCCTTGGCCCATCAAAGTCAGTATTGTCTACTCAGACTGGCAGCGGCTCTCCAGAGTCTCAAGCTGAGGTTTTTCAAACCTACTTGCCTGGACCCTTTTTAGTTGGAGATTGAACCTGCGGCCAGGGATTGAACCTGCGACCTTCCGCTTACCAGGCAGCTGCTCTACCACTGAGCCACCGTCCCTCCCCCCCCCCAAAAAAAGAAGACTGCAGATTTATACCCAGCCCTTCTCTCTGAATCAGTCTCAGAGCAGCTTACAATCTCCTTTATCTCTTTCCCCCACAACAGGACAAGGACAGCTGTTCAAGAGCTATAGCTGACCACGGCCATTCCAGCAGCTGCAAGCGGAGGAGCGAGGAGTCAAACCCGGTTCTCCCAGATAAGAGTCCGCACACTTAACCACTACACCAAACTGGCTCCTTAACAGCCCAGGACCCACATATCTTTGGGACCGCCTCTCCTAGTATACCCCCAGGAGAGCACTGTGCTCAGTAGAGCAAAATCTGCTAGTGATCCCTGGCCCAAGAGACATCTGACTCTCATCAACCAGAATCAGGGCATTTTCTGCCTTGGCTCCAATCTGGTGGAACTCTCTGCTGAAAACCTCTGTGCCTTGCAGGACCTGATACAGTTCCACATCTCTGTAAGGCAGAGATGTTCCACCAGGTATTTGGTTGAGGACAGTGATGGCTCCAGCTTTCTGGCACTCCCACCTCCTGCCTCCCTGTGAGGCCATTGACAACATTAGGGGAAATTTAATGCCATCTTCTGGTTACTGTTATGTTTTATTGGTTTTAAGTCATGTTTGATTATGTTTAGATGATATTATGTTGTACACTGCCCTAAGCCCAGTCTCTCCAAGGGAGGGTGGTCCAAAATCAAATTTAATAAGTGTAACTGACATAAATGATAATAACCTGATAAGCTTATTTAATAATTTAAATTCTTCCTTTATAAGAAACTCTTTTTTTCTATAATGTCGGAAACATTTCCTTAAAGGAAGTTCCTTGTTTGTTAGTAACAGTAAATGAGCATTAGCAAATCTAAACCAACATTTAATGAATATCTTCAAAAGCAGCATTTCAAATGACATCACAATCAAACTTTTACCAAACACGTTTGCCTAAGATATTTGACTACACAGGCCAAAAGAAAGCTGCACTAATTGAAATGAGGCTTACTTCCAGCTAAGTGTGCACAAGTTTTTTTTAACCTCTGTAAATTATAATGGGGGTAAAGTGATATTGAAGTAAAGTGGTTTCAAGTGAATTTATGTTCCTCACCAGCACACATATCAAGAGGACTATGATGACCAGGGATGGAATTCTAGCAGGAGCTGCTTTGCATATTAAGCCACATTCCCCTGATGTAGCCAATCCTCCAAGAGCTTACAAGGCTCTTTTTTGTAAGCTCTTAAAAGATTGGCTACATCAGGGGGTGTGGCCTAATATGCAAAGGAGCTCCTGCTAGAATTCCACCCCTGATTACGTCAACACACTGAGAACCACATTTTATCACAGAGAATGTGGGACATGCCTAAGTGAAAATACAGAAAAACAGGGGATTTTTGTAGCAGAAAATTTTTTGCATATTAGGCCACACATCCCTGATGTAGCCAATCCTCCAAGAGCTTACAGAGCTCTTGGTACAGGGTCTACTGTAAGCTCCAGAAGGATTGGCTACATCATGGGGGGGGTGGTCTCATATGCAAAGTAGTTCCTGCTACAAAAAAAGCCGTGCAGAAAAATATCACAGAATCATAGAGTTGGAAGGAATCTCCAGGGTCATCTAGTCTAACCCCCTGCACAATGCAGGAACTTCACAAATACGACACACACCCTTCCTGACCTCCTTCTCATGATCTGCCTAATTCACAGAATAAGCATTGCTTTCAGATGGCCATCTAGTCTCTGTTTAAAAACCTCCAAGGAAGGAGAGCCTCCACCACCCAAGGAAGCCTGTTCCACTGAGGAACCACTCTGTCAGGAAGGTCTTCCTGATACTTTAGCCGAAAACGCGTTTGTTTTAATTTCAACCCACTGGTTCTTATGCATTTATAGACCAGCCAGTTGGAGGAGGAAAAAGAGATGCTTGAATCCATTAAAAGTTGCCTTCTTGGTCAGCTGAACTGAATCTACAATGCAAGCAGAGTCACAATCTTCTGAAATCCCCTAGGACAAGAAGCACTGAGAACACTTTCACGGACTCAGCTTGGGAGCCTCCTGGTAAGCAAATGTTTTAAATTATCACTAACAACTCACCATTCACAAACTTCATCTGGCATTTTTCTCTTCCACTCAGGAATGAATGATATCCTTAGGTCAAACACCCATAGCTCACAAGGGTCTTCACATTACCTTGACTGTCCCTTGAGGCCGACCCAAAGACATTTTCACAGCACATCCTGAACTGGAAGTTTGTTTAAGAGCATCAGGAAGGTCTTTTGTAGGGAGTCTATTAAAAGGAATTTATCATATAATGGGCTTGAAAGCAATTCAAAGTTAATAAACATCAGTATCTTGCCCGGAATATTATAATAGGAAGTACTTAGTTGTGCTTTTGAAATGGATCCAAGGCTGTTTAAAGCTCTCTCCAACAAAAGAGCTGGAGTTCCCCCCCCTTTTTATTATGTACTTTGTTATCTTTATTTCAATATACTGTTGCATTATGCTTATACTATGCACACAAACATCACTTTACCTTCCAAAACCGCACATAGTCAGTTAGCTGTGTGGCTGCATTTGTAGATGAGAAAACAAGCCAGAGTGGGCCTGTGAAGAGTACTACTAAGAGGACTGGATCCAGCCAGCCTTTTCTCTCAATCTCACCCAATTCTCTTTCTTACTACTGCCCCCAATGCACGGGGCTTTTGTCCAGGCATGTCCCATAATCCCTAGCAAAACCTTTTTGGCAGACAAAGGGACCTGCTTCTCCTTTTGTATGTTGGAAGTGAAGGACTTTGCACTGTCTCTTAGCCACAGACTTCAGAAGGGGACTATTAGAAAGTAATAGAAATAGATAGGCCAGGAAACTGAATATCCTTTCCTTCTACTATTCTCTGATGCTATCCCTTTGATGTGCAGATTGCTACACTTAAGGAGACTTCTTTCTGGTCTTGACATCTCTCCACACTATGCAAGCCCTCTCCATCTTGGCACCATGAGAGGAGGGCATGCTTCTTGCATCTCTATCCATCTTAGACTAGATGAGAATCTAGTGGGGGGGGGGGGAAGCAGATTTATCTTGCATAGTTCACATGAAGGTTATATATTTGTACTCACAAAATGTCAGTGTGCTGCTTCTCTTCTATCCTTCCCATAACTGTACATCCACACAGTGAATGTCACCAAACATATTTTAGTTACAGTAGTTTTGCAATAAGTATCCCAAAATCCATTGAGTTTATGCCTCATTATGGTCTGGGGCCTTTGGCAAGCAGAGCAGATTAGGTTATTGCAGGATATATGAATACAATGTAGAAGAGATTGGATTTATACCCTGCCCTTCACTCAGAGTCTCAGGACGGTTTACAGTCTCCTTCCCTTCCTCTCCCCGCAACAGACACTCTGTGAGGTAAGTGGAGCTGAGAGAGCACTCAGAGATCTGCTCTTGAGCGAACAGCTCTGTGAGAACTGTGGCTGACCCAAGGTCATTCACTCATCAATATAACCAGGGGTCGTTTTGTAGAAACATAGGTGGTTCATCCAGGGATTGTTATGCAGCTGCACATACTATTCAATGGACAAGGAGGTGGAATTCTTAGAAAGGTTCAGGAGCTGCACTCCTGTGAGCTCCCACTGAATCCGAGGCCTGAATATAGCTAATTCTCGATGTGTCTCAATCTGTGGTTACCAGAGACTGTAGCCAAAGAAGAAAGACAAGACAGATCATTTTACAAACCTGAAAAGGGCTCAGGTTTGCAAAAAAAAAAAAGTGAAATCCAAAACTTAAAAAAAAAATCGAAATACATGGGCAGATGTTTAATTAACAAAAGCAGTATCTATAGGTTTAGGAAGCAAATACTCTTTCAATACTGTTTGTGAGGTTGCTAGGCAATCACAAAGTATTGCCAGCCTTCAAGCCTTGGTTTCACTCAATAAAAGGGAAGCAGAAAGGCCTTTTCCAGGGCTATTTTGGCCTCAAAGGGAAGAATTGTTAGGGATGGACCTGGCAGAAACCATAGGAGAACTTGATATCATGCAGCTTGCATGACTCACCCAGGACTGGATGTTTGTAACTGTTCAACAGCAGCTGCCTCATAAATGCAGTACAGTATAGTGGCTAGAGTTTCAGACTAGGAGACCCAGTTTGAATTGTTTCCGCCATGCAAGCTCACTGAGTAACTTTGGGCAAGTCACATATTCTCAGTCTAGCCTACATCACAAGGTTGTCATGAGGATAAAATGAAGGAGCAGACACTGAGGTAAACTGTTTGGGGTCAGCATTGTGGAGGAAAGTGGGGGGTATAAGTGAGGTAAATAATACAGCTGAAAACTGGGGGGAAGGGGCAGATAATAGGTAGGAATGATAGAAGGAACAAGGGAAAAGTGAGACTATAGGGGTTGCCAAAGGGAGAGAAAGAGAAAATAAAGTAAGCAATGGGATGCAGGGGAAAGGGAGATGTCCCCTACAAGTCCTTGCAGGTTCCCCATTGCACAAATGGGTGTGGCAGCCAGCATTTTACAACTGAGACCAGCCCAGTGGCTGGCAGTGCCTGGCACCTCATAATTGGGCAATATTTTTTCCTGGTAAAAGCTGCCTGGGACATAGATGGAGAGAAAGCTGAAGACTGGAGGAGAGGGGGGTGGCAGCTAAAGGTAGGACGGGTGATGGATAGGAAGGACAGAAATAACCAGGAAAATGAGAGATACGATGCAGGCTTCCAAGGAAAAGAAATAGGAAGTATGGGGTAGGGGGAAATGAGACTCCACTTACGAGTTTCCTGTATCTCTCCTAACTTTGAAGCCCTGAAACTAAAAAAGCAAACAGGAAAACATGAGCAACCAAAGTTCCAAAAGAAATAGATCCATTCCAAGGTAGTGATAACCCCCACCCCCAAGCTTAACAGCCTCTAATGAAATGAGTGTATGCCACAAAAACATGCTAGAATAAGAAACTGCTAGTGTTTAAGGTGTTCCAGTCTCCTGTTTAAACAATACAAGCGTCATGCTCTTATTTTCCTCTGTAAAACGTTGGTAGGTGCATCAGTTCAATTCTGACTGGAGAAGATTTAAGGTAACAACTTATTTCCAATTTGCTAATAACTTGTTTACAATAAACTGCCCTCAATGTTGCCATTTGAAAGAGGTTTAGTACAAAGACACGACAAGGATTTTAGAAGTGGCCCCTGAACAAAATGGAAAAGAAAATGTGAAACATTGTGCTCTGTACTAAGAGAGTTTGCAGTTGCTATTGGAAACTGAGGAAAGCTTGCAAGTGAGCAAAACAATGCTGGGACTGAGGAGTTGTCTTTGCCATCAAGAGATGTCAGTTTCTGGGCCCAGCCTTTCTTTTTTGCTCTCTTTGTATGCAGGGAGTGACTGTGCCAAGTGACAAAAGGTGGTGTGAGGAGAAGAAACATATCCTTATTTGCAGGAGTGTCCATAGGAAAATCACAGCAATTCTGTTGAAGATATAACTAAAATTACACAGACTGTTTAAGATATTTAAGTCTTTTAATGTATTATTGAAAATATTGACAATATTAATAATATATATTTAAGTCTTTGAAAAATACATCACATGGAATATTTTCTATTTTGGAAGGGGGAACAGTGGGACACATATCTGCCAAATTGTTGGGGATAATAAAACTGTCATGAAGGTCTATCATGTGTTTGTATTTAAAGAGATTCAATGGATTTGAGTCCCTGGAATGTCAGCTTCAGTGTTCTCAGCTTCAGTATTCTCAGAAGAAAAGTGTTGTTTGTACTTAAACACTCCCTTTTTGTGCAGAGTGCCTGTTCACCATAGTTCCTGTCACCAAAGTCCCCCACTTGAGTGCCCTAAATTGGATCAACATAAGGCCAGATTTCTACAGAATCCCATGCTTTTATGTGCAAGCATCTGAAATGAAGATGCCCAGTTTGAAGTTTAAATACTGCTCTTGGTATACTGTCATTGGCTGAGAAATTAGTCAGAATCTTAAGTTTTGCCTTGCATAAAGGGAGGGCTCCATTAAATTAGATACATTTTCACTTAAACCACCTGTTTTATTGGTATTAGAGTAAGGCCACCTCAGGCCACAAAGATCGGGGGGGGGGGGGAGGGAGAGGAAGGACAAACAAAATTATAAAGCAGCAAGGGGGGCCCATAAGGACTTGTAGGGGGAATCCAATCCCCACCCCAACTATTTTCTCTTTTCCTTCCACAAATGCCCTATTGTCTCTCCCACCAGCCTAACTTTATCTCCCCATCCCATCTTCAGCTGCTCCTCCTTCCCTATCCCTGGCAACGTCTCCCCAGGGCCAAGCTGACCAGTGCTGGCTGCTGGTCCAGTCCCAGTTTTGTTGTGGGGAAACAGCACAGATATGTGAGTGGTGGCACCTCATTTTTCCACACTATTTCCTTTTTTCTTCCTCTTGGCACACATATCATTACCTTTTCCTGCTTCCTTATCTCCTTCCCACTCACCCACCTACTCTTTATCTGCTCCTCTATCTTCAGCTTTATTATTTCATTTATATCCCACCTTTCTCAACAATAGGGGCTTAAGGCAGTTTACATCATTCTCTTCTCATCCATTTTATCCTCACAACAGCTCTGCAAGATAAATTACTCAGAGAATGTGTAACTGTTTTAAGGCCACCCAGTGATTTTCCATGGCAGAATCGGGATTTAGACCAGGGTATCCCAGATCCTAGTCTGAAACTCTACCTACCAGCCACACTGGCTTCCATGAAGCAAGGCCTAACCCCGGTGAGGCTTTCCCCAAAGGCCAAAACTGTCCTGGAAAATGACAAAGCCCTTGCTTTCTGTTGACATAAACCAAGGCTTGAACAGTATGTGGTTGCCTAGCAATAGCCCCTGAGGGCATCCATTCCCTAAAGCTACAGGTGCTGCTTCTATTATTTGAGCAATTTACCCCTCTTTCTTAAGAGTTCAGATTTTTCTGCAAACAAGGGATGTTTTTCAGATTTGTAGAAAAATCTATCTTGTCTGTTCATGGCTCCATTCTCTGAATTTAAGTATCCACAGATTTGACCACATTTAGTATTATTTATATTGATGGAAAATATAAAAGGAAGTCAGGAAATAGGTTAAAAACATTAGCAGTTGTCATTATATTATCAAGCATGACCTTAGAATCTCAGTCAATGTCAACAGTCTTAGGATGTTCAAACAGCCAAATAAATAAATGCATTTGCAGTCAGCAACCAAATCCCATCCTGGGAATATATATCTATATATTGTGATTTGCACTGAGAGAAATTATAAGAGAGGTCAGGTGCTTGTGAACATAACAGTGTTGCTAAAAGAGAGCAGGTGCTTGTGAACATAACAGTGTTGCTAAAAGCTTTTGATGCTGGAGGAAGTAGGAAGAGAAATTCATTAAAAACAGTGAGGGCTACTTTTAATAGAGATTTGCTCTATCAAGTGTGAAGTCTTGTTCTCCTTCATTGCCTTCCTCCTTCGCTGGCAAAGAGCCAACCTGAACCTGACTGATTTAATTAAAGAATGGCTCCCAATTTCCCTGTGCCCTTTGGCTGTATAGGCCAGCTGTACTTCTTAATTAACAAACCCACTTGATTGGAGAGGATGATCTCAAGATAACAAGGCTGAATCAATATTAAAAAACCAAACAAACATTTCCTCCCCAAACCATCATACAATCACAACCTTGTACCTGTATTTTTAAAGCAGTGCAATTTTGTGGGTTGTATTTCCCATTATATGTGTTACTCACATTTCTCATTAAACAGTATGAGAGCTCCTAAGACTGAAGCTGTCCTCAGCCCAGGGCTCCATCTCTGTATTTCAAAGTTCCTGTTTGCTGGAGAACAACACGAGGACTTTGCATTACATGTACAATGGGATCTTTGTGCCTCCAGGACACACACTGGCCGTTTTCGCACTAGCGTTTGCTCCAGCGTAGCGCCCCATTTACCTCCGGATCTTCTCTTGGATTTCGCACATCTTGCTCCGGCGCTGCGGTTTGCTCTGGCGCTTTAGGGATTTTACGCCGGAGTATGTTTTTCAGCATTCTGCCGGAGTTTCCGAAAACCTCCGGATCCACTCAGCGGAGTTTGCTGTGGGAAATCCATCCACGCCGGATCGACGCTTTGTGGGCGGCACCCTCTCCCTTTCCGTCCTCCCACCCCATCCACCCCCTTGGCCAATCATCAGCCTTTCGCGGCGCTTCCCCGAAGTGCCGGCGCGGCCATTTTTTTTTTTTTAAACTTCACAGTTTTGCGTAATAGCGATATTTCGAAATTAACAAAGGGAAAAAAACCCCTCCTGGAATAGTTGCGTTATTTCGCTGTTGCGTTATCCCCCGCCTCTTCTCCCTTTAGGGGCCCCGGTGGGGGGACCGCGGCAGCCCCCCCAGCAGGCCTTTTCCAGCCAGTTCGTTTCGGGTCTAGTTTGGGGAGGGCGAGCGGGAAGGAGGAGGTTTCATCGGGCCGGAGGAGGGGCCCCGGCAGCTTCGACTCTCCCCAGCTCAAACACCCCCACTTCACTTCCATTTGCGCCCCGCTTGACCCCGCCGGCTTCCCGCTGCCGCCGCCGCCGCCTTGGCAAAGGGAGCCCAGCCGCCCAGAGACATTTGGCGGCGGCGGCGCTTCTCCATTGTTGGGGGGGGGAATCTAGTGCCGGTGCGGGCCAAAGCGTTCATGTGTGTGTGTTAAAAACGGAATGCCTCCCTCAGCTGTGCCACCAGGATTTCTGGACCTGCACAAAATCGCCATGTATAAAATGGGAAGTTGGAGTCCTGCATTCTTCTCCCTGGCTACATTCTGCTCGGTTAGAAAATAGACGGAGCTCGCTCTTCATACCCGCCACAGAAGGGGAAGGAGAGAATGGGGCGGGGGGGGGGGGAGCTCTGGCAGCAGGAATCAGTCAGGTCCCCCGTTGCAAGAGCCAGCCGGAGAGGGGAAAGAGAGCGGAGGAAATCCCAGCTTCGCCACCCGGGAGGGAGCGAAGGGAAGAAGCTGCCACACACACACACACACACACACACAAACCCCTCGATTTCTCTCTCTTCGTTATTGCGATATTTCGCAACTTCAGAATTTGGGGGGGGGGGGAATATAGCGCTAGGAATGCTTCTGTTAATACATAAAGGACTGTGGAGGATTCTACAGCTGCAGCCAATCCATGAGCAGCAGCAGCACACGTGATGCGGTTTGTCCACGAAATGAAGGGGAGGGAGCAGCTCGATGTTACGTTAGTACGTTAGTACGTTAGTACGTCATTACGCAACCAGACTTGCGCTTAAAAAAAAAAATGATTGACAGGGCATCGAACTCAAGTCGATGCCAGTGGGAAAACGATTTGAGCCGGGGCTTCAGGGAAGGCGACTCCGCAAAGAGTCACTAGTGGGAAAACGAAAAAAATGATCCGGAGATAATTGCGCCGGGGAATAAGGGGAGCAAACGCTAAGTGGGAAAACGGCAACTGTTTGCAGGGTTGACAGCTGTGGGGTGGGAAATACCTGGAGATTTTGGGGGTGGAGCCTGGGGAGGGGAGGGTTTGGGAGCTCATCATGGTATAATGCCATACAGACCACCTTGTAAAGCAGCTATTTTCTCTAGGGGAACTAATTTCTGTCATCTGGAGATCAAGGAGAAGAGGTAGAAGAGATTGGATTTATACCCCACCCCTTCACTCGGAGTCTCGGAGCAGTTTACAATCTTCTTTCCTTTCCCCTCTCCACAACAGACACCCTGTGAAGTAGGTGGGGCTGAGAGAGCACTTTCAAAAACTGCTCTTGAGAGAAAAAGCTCTTTCAAAAACTATGACTGACCCAAGGTCATCCAGCAGGTGTATGTGGAGGAGTGGGAGGATCAAACTCGGTTCTCCCAGGTTAGAGCCCACACTCCTAACCACTACATCAAACTGGCTCTCAGCTGTAATGGTGGGAGATATCCAAGTGCCACCTGGAGGTTGGCAACCCTATCTGACAGCATGTGCCAAATATGGAATGTGTATTTTGAGCTGTGGAGAGGTTTATGAATGTATGAGTTGGTTATAGTTTGTTAAGGAAAAATCCCTGAGGAAGCTGTGAATGTGAAACACTGTCACAAGCTGGTGGAGGTGTCAGGGTGGTGCTGTTTTGGCAGCTCATGAAGGATTTTGCCTTGGCAGCTTATGGCAAAACATTGCTACAGTGGATTCCAAGCAACCTGGATTTATTTCCTATAAGAGCTACTGAAGTAGATTTCCTACCAGGCTTATGGATACAATATCTGAAGTTGGACTGCATTTTTGAACTGAAAAAAAAAAGACCTGGAGGAAAGTGATTTATATACACGGTGATTTATGCTGAGTGCTGGATGTTTATGAATTGTGTGTAAATGTTGTTGATTGTATGGTGTGAATTCTATTGTATATTATATATATTTCTATTATTAGTATTTACATTTCAATAATTTGAATATTGGCTTGCATAGTTTATTTCTTTACTTCAGCTGTTCCTGTGTGTTCCTTACTTCTTCCCCCAGTATGTAGAAGCAGATTAATACTTCCTATTGTTTCCATCCCATAAAGATGATGGAATGTGAATATGCAAATGTAAAGTCTGGAAAAAGATGCTGTTGATGCTGGTGGGCAAATTACACAATCTGAAACCTGTTTCATAGAAATAATAAATCCTGAATGCAAGTAAGATTCCCATCATTTGCGGGCACTGACTAATCACTCATCTGGTCCTTTTCTCTGAGTAGCATCTCCACATCCTTCTTCCTGTACACCCAGTTTCCTCTGCAGAATTCAAGTTAGCAGTCTAGTAGAACTGGATGTGATTTGGGGGACTGGGCGTCCCTGACACTTCTAATAAAAGGAAATAGGTTTCTAGAAAGCACTGATAGTTCATTGTAAATCAATTCCTAAGCCTAATGGGAAACTAATCCTTGGTTCTGGGAAGCTAAGTGCATTGCCAGCATGCCAAAGATTCACATTCTTTATTTCCATCCTCAAAAAAGAGATTTCCCTCTTAAAGTCTAAACAGTAAACAAGCAATTGGTAAGAGCTGCTGAACATGCATAATAGCTTCAGTTCAAGAAAAAGAAAAACTCAGCATGGTTTTCTTTCAGAGCTATTTTTTAAAAAAATGTAAATATGCCATGAAAAGCTCTTCTCCAAGCTAAGAGGAACAGCAACTATGCTGGGGTTTGCATTCTCAAGCAAACAAGCTAGCCTCTTTTGGATTTTAAAAAACCCTTTAAAATTGTGTTGGAAAAATATTGCTTTCCATTACATTTTAGGCTATGCACAACCGTTCCACCTACATAAGCTTTGCATTTTGCTCATTTGATTTGCTTTCAGTGTCTGCTTCCTTAACAACCAAATTGGGAATGGAATCACTCTGAAAGAGGTTATTTAGGACAAGAAAATATATACATTTAAAATGAATTCCTTGCTGGAGAAAGAAAAGAGAGGTCACCTCTGTGCTGAAGAAATCCTTTAATAAAAGGCCCAGTTCCAGTTTATTCTCAATAAAATAGTCCATAAAATAGAACAGCCTGTTGGACTTACTTAGGCTAGGTCTAATTCAGACTTTCAGTAAAATATAAGTAGATGCATACATTTCAAATTCAAAAGTAGACAGCATAAAAGGACAGAAGTAATGCATCCTAACATTAAGTAAAATATTAATAAGCTCGCTATAAAAATTAGATCAGACCTCTGAACCTGTTCAGTTAAGATAGTTTCAATACTTAGTCATGAAGTTTAGGGCCCATGAGTTGAATTTTCTGTAGTTCTTGTGGGTTCGATAATTCACAGAACAGGCTGGAATAGATAGGCATAAGTGGAGCTAACATAATTGCTCTTTGCTGGGCTGCATAGGGTTGCAAGCCTCCAGGTGGGGCCTGGAGATCTCCCGCTTTTTCAACTGATCAACTCCACTGGAGAAAATGGCTGCTTTGAAGGGTGGACTGTATGGCATTTTACCATGCTAAGGCACCTCCCCTCCGCAAACCCCACCCTCTCCCAGATCCACCCCCAAAGTCTTTCCAACAGAGACCTGGTAACCCTGTCTGCATACATCTTGCAGGTGAACAAAAAAATGTGCAATGGATTCTACAGCCTAAGCTCCCCAGGGAGATAACCTCTGCTCACATAGGATCCTCTCTAAATTTACTAGTTAGCTCTTCTAAAAAGAGTGGGTTAAAACGGGTTAAGGAGAACAACCTACAACATGTGGGAACAGTAAAACAGGAAAAGAATTTATTGTAGGAAAAGATAATTGAAGGCACAAAACCCAGATAAATAGGTGAGCTAGGGTTGCCAGGTCCCCTCTTCATTGTGGCCAGGGGGATTTGGGTGGTGTTCTGGGGGTGGGTGGGAGATTGTGCATGATGCCCTGATATGATGTCAGAGTCTGCCTGAAAACCAGAGCATCACCATGCAGTGTCATTGCTTGGGAGTGGGGTTTCCCTCACCGCCATCAGCCAGCTGGCTGGCTGCAGGCTGGAGCCCCCAAAAGCAGGGGAACCCCTACCAGGACCTGGAGGCTGGCTAACCTGTTGAGCAAACTCACTTGGCATCAGCTGTGAGCATGTGCCAGTCCAGCTCTTCAATCCTTTCTGTTACTGCTACAGGCCTTGTTCAATTCCAGTTTCGATTAAGAGGTCATAGAGTAGCACAGATCGAAAAGTTCTTGTCTATGTATCAGCTCCAAGAGCTGGAATAGGAGTCAGATTGAAGCCAGTTCACCATAGTTGGGAAGGAGTCAGCTAGAGTGAGGGACACCTGGAACTTGGATTCTAGGGTTGCCAAGTCCAATTCAAGAAATATCTGGGGAATTTGGAGGTGGAGCCAAGAGACCTTGGAGGTGGAGCCAGAAGCAAAGTTGTGGTAAGCATAATTGAACTCCAAAGGGAGTTCTGGCCATCACATTTAAAGGGACCACACACCTTTTAAATGCCTGCCTTCCATTGGAAATAATGAAGGATAGGGGGGCTCATAGGATTTTTCTTCCAGAAAAACTGAAATGTAGACTTTTTATGTACTCCTGTGTCCTCTGGCAGAGAAAAAAAAGAGAAGACAGAGGAGACCTTTGCCAAGTCCTGTTTCTGAAACAGCAAGAACATCATCTTCTAATAGCTGAGATTACGAACTGGAGTTTACACAGAAAAATCTATAGGTATCAGGGAGCTTTTCCACATTCTTATATTCCTTGCATGTGTGTTTGTTTTGCTTCAGGGTATTTCTCTGTTCCACACGTGGTTTGCACCCTGTCGTGGTCCAGTCAATATCACATTTATGTATGTCCAGTATATCTCCTGGCAGATTTTAACTGCAGGCTTTTATGCTGGACATAAAAATAAAGGAAATTGTATAACATTTCTCTCTCTCTGAGCTGCTCTTCCTCTCTGAATCTCAGCCACCATGCACTGCATAAAATAAAAATGCAGTTTAAAAAGATGACCTTTCTATATGAAATATATCATTTTGCTCCATACACATGCTCTTCAATATTCCACTGTCTTATATGACACCTGATTGTGTAATTCATTCCAGAGTGTTTTTTAAAAGCTACCTTTGGTATTTTGCACCTAAGGCTATTTGATGGATGTCTCAGGCAAAGGATAAACTGTAGCTGACTGAACTGATGAATTAGCATTAGATATCTACTAATGTGCTTTCTTGTGGTGAAAACAAGTTCCCCCCTGATTGTTGCCATAGATATGGGGGAATGAAGCCAGCTAAATCCTACCCTAGCAATTGAATATGAAGTTCTGAAAACAATGAACATTCAATTCTTCTAGATTTCCCCCTCGACGTGATGTGTTGCTATACATTTATTACTAGGATCAACAATATGCATAAAAACTCAGCACATAATAAATCTGCATTTTCCTCCTACAAAAAGCCAGAACAGATGTTTAATGAAAACCCTCTCTTCTAATTATCATTCTCTATTACATTTGGGCACTATTAATACAGAGTACCCAGAGTGAAATAATAAGAATCTTTCAAAGTGCTCAGTGCCAAACCTTTGTAAGATAAATTCTCCATCAACTTTAAGCCATTTGGAATTTTTCCCAGATAGGAAACATAAAATCGACATTTAACAAGGGAGAATGCTGATTGGTTCATCAATTATTATTTGGTATGTAGAGCTGTGTCAGTCTCACAGAATAATAGACACTAATTATGTATGAGAGTACCTCCTTTTGGTCTACCCATTTGTGGATGAAAAAGAACAGAAACAGTTGGGGTTTATTCTGCATTGCCAGTTCAAACCACTATGGCAGTAAGAATTGCAGGGAATGGAAACTGACAATGTTCAGGCTGAAATCAACAGCAAAGCATTGTTTTAATTTGGATCTTCCCCTGTGCTGCTGGAATTAGAATCTGTTTATTACGTGAAGCCCTTTTGCATCCAGTTTTCTAACAGGGAATATTCTATATTCTGATTTCCCAGCTGGATGAAAAAAAAATTGTTAAAGATGAGCTATCCTTCTATTGCTGGACTGGTTCTGCAACAGCATGGGTCCCCAGGGCAAACTTTGCTCAGCACCACAAAAGTTGTTGATTGTTTCAGTGCCTACAAGGGTGTATTACGCTGCTGCTCACTTATGGGCTTTTCCAGAGGTTGTTTCAGTGATGATCCATCCTCCCTGCTTTCTGCAAAGACCCATGAGGCAATGGGGGACCTGCATGTGAGCAAGGGGACCATCCTATATACCCGCTATCATACAGGGTAAGTACCTACCATCACGCCAGTTTAATCTGCCCTTCTCTTGCTATCAGCAGTTTGAGGTATTAATAATGGCATCCTACATGCAAGAGTATATTGTTGTTGTTAAATTTATACCCTGCTCTATCCCATGAGTGGGCTTAGGGTGGCTTACATCGTAAAATCCATAAAACAGTCAAACAATAGATGGCAGCAATAAATAAATAACAGGAAACCATGCCTCCTGTCAGATGAATACAGGTAGCCATCTGGACGAATACTACTAGCCTTCTATATTCATTTGTTTTATACCCTGCCCTCCCTTGCAATCAGGCTCAAAGTGGGTAACAAAAAGTTAGTTGAACACATAGCGTGATTAAACATTAAAAACAAATAACAACAGATTAGACAAAGCAACAGCAAGATGACACATAAGTGCCAAGTTTCAGTTTAGATCACAGTGAGATGGCTATTATTCAGGTGGTTCAGGGTGCCTCTTGAAAGATGTCAGATTAGAGGTTAGGTGTTGATCTTTTTAAGCAGGGCACATCAGCCTGGTCAGGTGTTTGGTTTAGGCTTGGTTGAATGGCCAGGCTCTTGGGTAAGAGCTTTCTGGGTCACAGTCTGAGATCTTTAGAAGGGAAAAAAATCATTTACTAACATAACACCTCAAGTTTCTAGGTGCATAAGAGCATAGGAAGCTAATATCAGAACCTGAGCAGCTATGTTACAGAAGCTAATCCACAGATACCCCAACCAAGGGCTAACTGAGTATTTGGGTTTACCTTGATGTCCTTTTCTGAGAAATGGTCACAGGCTAAGCTGGAGCTTTGAAATAAAGGCTTGTCAGGGCAGACCACTGTCCTCCTCCCTGTTCTCTGGTCCTTGGCTTGGGCGCCTTTCACAGAGTGTGTCAAATGTTTTAACTCTTTCTCTCCCACCAGGAAGGATCCCCCCCCCCCCGAAATGGGGTGTGAGCTCCCACATGTGCTGCCTTGCACCATTACCTAATCATAACAAGGCACACATCCTCAACTTTTGTGGTCCTAACTCAGACTGATTCCTCACTAGCAGTTGCTCTGTCCCTGGCTTCTGCTTTCCACGGCTCAAGTGATCAGTTCTCCACCAGTTGCTGCTTGGGTACATTTTGATCTGCAGCTCCTTCCAAGTTCCCTCATGGCTTCCTGCTCTTGGTTTTTAGCGTTCCAGAAGCTGCAAAGGAAACTGGAATGAGCCATGGATCAAAATGCACCTGCACAGAAACTGGTAAGGAATTGATTGCTTAAGCTGGGGGAAGCAGCAGTTCAGGGATAGAGCAGCTGCTAGTGAGGAATTGGTCTCAGTAGATCCAAACAATGATCACTCTTTCCTGGAAGAGTGAGCAAATGGTTATCATATCACTTCCCTGATTATCTCTCTCCATGAAGGGGAATCATCGCAGCCTAGTTTATTTCTGCTTTGTACTCAGAAAAGAGTGTGAGCTATCTGGGGGACCAGTGTCTCTCATATGTGTTAAACAACAATTCCTGCATTTCCATATCACAACAATTCCCGTGGTGTGGAATAGCCACCCAGAGAAAATTAGAATATCTCACAGTTTCAGAGAGATTGTAAAATGGGAATTGGTTGGGAAAAGCCTTTTTTAAAAAGCTGTAAAGTAATTTTATTTAAGAATATAGATATATTCCACTTTTCTGAGAGGATGTAAAGGATATGAGGAGGGAAAGAGGGTAGTGTTGTGAGGAGAAAAGTTAAGGGAATCAAATATTGGCGGATTGTGAACCTGTAGGTGAGAGGGGGTGAGAGTGACAAGAAGGCTTGAGGGGAAAACGAGGAGGAAGAAGAACAGGGAGCTTTGAGGCACATGAACATATGAAACTGCCTTATACTGAATCAGACCCTTGGTCTATTAAAATCAGTATTGACTACGTAGACTGGCAGTGGTTCTTCAAGGTTTCAGGCAGAGGTCTTTCACATCTCCTACTGCTAGATCTTCTAACTGGAGATGCTGGGACTTGACCCTGGGACCTTCTGCATGCCAAGCAGAAGCTCTACCACTGAGCCACATCCCTCTCTCCAAGGCCTATGGAATGGTGTGAAGGAATTAAGGGGTATTTAGGAGGCATCTGAGGGTAATGAGAAGAGTACAGAAGAGGGAGTGTGACCTAGGACAGGGAAAAATGAAAGGAGAGTGTGTTAGGGAAGTTAGAGGAATGATAGGAATATACATGAGGGATGGAGTGTGGAAAGACCAAAAGGATGGAAGGGAATAAAAATCTCTCAGGGAAGGGGCTCAGGGCACTGGGAGGAGGAACAAGAAGATTATGAATAAGTAGGAATGAATCAGAAAGGTGTGGTGGAAAGGCTGCCATTAGAGTAGGGGAGAACCATGACATGGAGTGATGGGCAGGATATGAAGAGAAGAGGGGTGATGCAGTGGAGACACTGAAGTGAATAGAGGGAGAATGAGGATGTAGAGTTAAAGATAGTGGAAAACCAAGCACAGAAGGGAGAGAAGGATGGAAGGTGACAGAAAAAAAAAGAAAATGTTTTGGGAGGGGACCTAGGCCAACAAAGATTTAAAGCAAATGGGGAAAACCTGATTTCAATACACACCCCTTTAACTCTAGAATTTACTAATTCATATGCAGCTTATAAATAGGGCTAAATTTAAAGGATAATTAAGGAGTAAGCTAAAACCAATGTGCATCATTTTGTGGTGGGTTCCCACTTGTACATACATAATTCTCACTTCTAAAGGAATGTAATGTGCTATATGGAAAAGTGGAACAAATAAAAATTGTAAGGAATTTAATAGCATCATTTCCTCAGCTCAGATGATAACTATGTTCTCCCATTATGTTTAAGCCAGGAAAACTGCATTTAAAATACATGGACAGCCACAATGAGCGGAACATTCTGATGTGCATAAGGAGGAACTGATTGTGGGGAAATGAACCACTGCTATTACAAAAATAGCTTCAATAATTAGGACAGATGTTATCCTGAACAGCTATGACATGTTTTACATTTACCTTCTATGATCAAGAAAACTTTGATCTAATAGTCAGGTTTAACACAACAATTATAATCCAGTTTATTTGGCAATCCAGACTAGAATCTTCTCAGTCAGGGAAGTGGAATTCTGGAACTAACCCACCTCTGGAACTTTCCCCCATATAAACTCAAAAGCAGCATTTTAATAAAGATGTTAGGGGTGACAAGAGCAAAAATCATAATCACACAAAACAATGAAGTAGTAGCAAATATTCAAAGGCAAATAAGTGGAATCTCAAAGTGGCAAAGAAAGCCTAGTGTAGTACTATGGCAGACTAGAGAGAGCCCTTTTCAGAGTTATTTCTTTGGACCATCTATCCTGGCTGATTCACTGGTTCTAGGTACTGAGCAACTATTGCTATACATGGGTTGCCAACCTCTAGGTGGGAGATGGAGTTCTCCCAAAATGCCAGCTGATCTCCAGCTGACAGAGATCAGCTCCCCTGGAGAAAATGGCTGCTTTGAAGGGTGGACTTTATGGCACTATATTGTGCTGCAGTCCCTCCCCGCCCCAAACCCCGCCCTCTCCTGGATCCACCCCCAAAGTCACCAGATATTTTCCAAGCCAGACCCGGTTTGGACAGCAGAATCCCAGGATCCCATGAGGATTAAGGGGAGGAGGAGGAGGGGGAGCTGCAGTGAGAGGGAGAACTGCCAAAAATGGCCTTCCCCCTCTTCTGCAAGCACAAGTACCTGCAGCAATCAGAAAGTTATGTTTTTCTCTGAGCCATAATGCTTCCATGTGTTCCACAAATAATGTTGAAAATACGTACACTTCCCCAGGAAGAGGGGGATGCAAGAAATCAGAACATAGTGCCAAAATTTTAATTTTATTTATTCTCTGCCTTCCTCCCCAGTTGGGGACTCAAAGCATCTTCCATTGTTCTCCTTTCCTCCATTTTATCCTTACAAACAACCCTGTGAGGTAGGTTAGGATGTGAGTGACTGCTGGTCCAAGCTACCATGACAGAGTAGGGATTTGAAGCTGGGTCTCCCAGAACCTAGTATGAAGATCCTAACCACTAGACCACACTGCCTCAAGTTTGATTTCCACTAAGGAGAGCTGAAGATAAAAATGTTGATTTTTAAAAACAGCAAAAGTGAAAAGACTGAAATTTCCCCAGCTCTAATCAAAATGTACAGAGGTCTATTTTTAGATGTTAGCAAACACAGAAAAAGAGATTTCAGTGGGTTGGGATGAGAACAAGATTTTGATTAAAATTCAAAACTCTGATCTCTGTATGTAGATTAAATTGCATATATTTTAAGACAGGATTAATTCATTCAGCAACATTTATATCCTGCCTTTCTGCTCAACAACACTTTAGGAAGTTTACAGTAATATGGCCTAATATAGTTAACTTAAAACTGTAACATATAAATCAAAAGAACTAAATTACAGCACTAAACACACAAAGGTGTCTTATATTAAATCTGATCACTGCTCCATCTAGCTAGCTAATTGTTACTTGGACTGGCAACATTTCTTCTGAGTCTTTGGTCTTTCCCAACACCTTCTGCCCATGTGTATTCAGACTGAAGAAGCTGGAACTAAACCTGAGATCTCCTGCACATAAAAAGATTCTCTGCTTCTGTTGAAATAATGTCTTTAAAAAACAGCAGAATACAGTGATGTATTAAAGACATCAGCACAAGTAATGTTTTAATTAATTATTAATTTGGCACAATTTTTTTTCTCCATGTTCACAATGCAGGCCTTCTGTTTCTTTATTTCCTTTCTTTATTTTTTTTAAAAACCAAAACCAGATTTGTATCCTTGGAACACAATGACATGGGCCACACAAAGCCGCAGTGGGAGATGGAAAAGTTGTCATTTATGTAATGAGCTTTGCTAACACTCTATAGGATAGAAGCCTATATGGGTGGGATCACATGAGAGATTTGGCATGGCAGTATCCTGGCTATGAACAATCTGGCTTTCTTTGATCCATGCCACAGCATTCACACAGCCCCCGCCCTGTTGCTGGGAGAGGCACTGGCCATACACATGCAAGAAGAGAATCCAGATTGTGTGATTGCACACATTACATCCAGATGGGAGGCGTGGCTAGGTCGGGCCAAATCTCTTGTGATTGCTGTCTATATCTATTATATATAGAGGATGTACATAATACATATAAATACTGCATAAAGTTAACAAAATAAAATACAAATGAATCTACAAAAGCAACATCAAATAACAGAGAACCAAACCCTATTGAAAAAAAGTATAAATGAATAGAAAAGGAAAGGAAATGGGGAACATTTGCTCATGCCTTGTCGAGATCAAAGGAGACAGAGAAATGGTTAATAATTTGGGGATTAATGGAAAACAAGGATGTGATCCGGAGCATACTTACTCAAAAGTCAGTTCCCCTGAAATCAGTGAGGCTACTTCCATATAATGGATTAAGGGTCAGTGTGTAAAGAAAGAAAGAAATCCTTTTTGAGAAGAGAGACTGGAAGGGACGCGAAAGGCTGAGAATTGACTGGCGGCCAAAAAGCAAACTGAGTGGAAAAAACAGACATGGGGATTTGCAAGGAGTTGGCAGGCACTTGCTGGAGGAGATGCCAAGTGAGAGGGAACACACAAAGCGACTGAAATGAGTCAGGGCTTATAAAAGGAGATAGAAGAAAGAAACAAGCCAGTGCAAGGGTGGACAGAGGGAAGTAAGGGAAAGCTCAAAGACTGAAGGCATTTAGAAAGGCATGATAAAAATAGATAGAAAGCCCCACATACCGAATTCCACTGGACCCACCAAAAAGCAGAAGAAAATAAAATAAAGGGGGGGTATGCATTCATAGTGCTATTGGCCACGGTGAAAAACAAAATTCCTTCCTTAGAAAGAGTCTGAAAATACTGATCTGTTTTCAACAAGGCCAGCCTGTTGTCTTGGTGCTTCCAGTCAATCATTCCTCAGGCAATGAAGGAGGCTTCCCTAATGGGAGATGTTTTGTGGAGAAGAAAGAAACTAGCTTGTGCCTTTCTTTTCAACAGTGACAAGAGTGTCAGCTGGAATCTTGGGCAACTGAATTCAGGACGCTTGTTTCCTTCAGGATGGAACTACTTCCAGCTGTCAGCTAGAACTGTATTTCTTTGTCTCCCTCTACTGGCATATATTTAAAATAGAGGCTGCTCCTAGTAACTCGCAACTGCATTGGACAATTATTTGGGGGTGGGCCACGGGGCTTTGGATAATCCCTCCCCTATAGTATAATTCTGAAGTCTGTGCTTCTTGAAACTCCTTAGAGGTTGGGTGAACAATCTTGGTTATAGATAAGCAGAGGAATCAGAACAATTTTGGCAGAACAGCCTGCCTTAAGCTTGTTCATTAAACGAGCACCCTTGACTGTGGCCAAAGAATCAGAGATATGCAAACAGTAAAGCAGCACAAGATGAAATACAACAACACAAAAAATATTGCCACAGCCTGCCACAAAGCTTGCTGAGTGTCCTTGGGTCAATCGCTTCCTCAGAGCCTAACTTACTCCACAGGACTGTTTTAAGGATCAAGGGAGGGAGGGAGGCCCTGGGTGCTTTGGAAGAACGGCGAGACAACAGTTTACAGTGAGGCAGGCAGAAATATGATCAGCTAAGCAACATGAATTGAATACCTCTTTAAATCTAATATCCAAGGGCTGGTCCCTGTACACCTGGACCCCCAAATTTGCAAGGGTGAAGTCTTAATCTGAGGGAGGGGTGTTAGTAGGGGTTGTTTTGTAGAAAAATAGGTGGTGGAGCTCATTAGCATATGCCACCCCCTTTCCCAGCCAAAAGTAACCTGATACAAGAAAGGAAAACCCTGGGCGAGTGAGGCCTGATCAGGCTAGCTAGAGATCCAGCCAGCCCAAGCAGGCCTTGCTTGCCTGGGGCTCTCCTGCCCCTCCCCCCATCAAAAGGCCAGCAAAAAGCCACCCGCCACCCAAAATCATATAAGAAGCAGAGAAAGGGCGGTGTGGACTTCTACAGGGATTAATGAGGGCTGCTGGGGCTGGGGCAAAGCTCCTGGGGGCTGGCTGGCTGCCTGCTCTCTTTATCCAGGGATTGTTATGCAGCTGCATCTACCATTCAATGGACAAGGTAGGTAAGTGGGGAGGAGGATGGGGAACCCTCAGAAAGGTTCAGGGGCTGCACTCCTGTGAGCTCCTGCTGAATCTGAGGCCTGGGTGTTAGGAACTGTGGGGTCCCAAACCTCTCAAAAAAGCAAACAAAAAAATAGAAACACCCTGGAGTGTTTCGGTTGTCATCATAACTCAGAAATGGCTCATAAAATGACAGCTGTGACAGCTACCAAGAATAAGCAAGGGAACAAAAAGAGATCATCTGCCCCCAGCTTGCCTCTCTCCCACCTGTCCCCTCCACTCCCTTGCTGTTCTTGGGGGAAAGGAAGCTGGGAGTGAAGCCCAAGGTAGGTGAAGAAATTGAGCCCCATGCTTGTAGAATTTATGAAGCTGTATTAGCAGCTTATTGTCTTGCCCGTCATTTTTACAAATAGGCATATTTAACATGGGACTTCAAAATCAATGTCTTTTTTCCCCCTGCTGCTAATCATAACTGGGTCTTCATACAGGAGCAAAGGAAGCTGCTCTCTTTTGCTCGCTTCCTACAGTCATGTGAGAGTTCTTCACTCCTAATCTCTGCATTCCCTTCTAGCCAAAGAAGGGCAGGAGTGTTAGCTTTGTGGGCTCCTGGATGAGACACAAGGGCATTGTAGGTAAGGTCCAGTTTATGGTTGCCAACTCTGGGTTCAAAAATACCTGGAGATTTGGTGTTAGGACCTGGGAGAGTGGGGTTTAGGAGGGGGAAGGACCTCAGTAGGGTATAATGAAGAAGACTGCAGATTTATACCCCACCCTTCTCTCTGAATCAGAGACTCAGAGCGGCTCACAATCTCCTATATCTTCTCCCCCCACAACAAACACCCTGTGAGGTGGGTGGGGCTGAGAGGGCTCTCACAGCAGCTGCCCTTTCAAGGACAACCTCTGCCAGAGCTATGGCTAACCCAAGGCCATTCCAGCAGCTGTGAGTGGAGGAGTACGAAATCAAACCCGGTTCTCCCAGATAAGAGTCTGCACACTAACCACTACACCAAACTGGCTCTCCATGCCATGCAGTCCACCTTCCAAAACAGCCATTTTCCTAAGGAGAAGTGGAATAAATATTTTAAATAAATAATACTAAATAAGCAAATTTTGGGAGGTGTTGAGCCCCCAGCTGGAGGTTGGCAGCCCTAGACCAGTCTGCCGTTTCTCCCTCAACTGCCTCTTGCTACAGAGTCAGCCCTGCCAGCTTGGGAGTCTTCTGCCCTATAGGCTTAACAAAGCATGACTGCGTACTTTTTTTAAAAAAAATCATAAAATAGAGTTGCCAACTGCCTGGAGAAAAGAATATCCTGACGTTTTAATAGTGACTTAATGTCAGGTGACATTAGTTACCTCTATATCAAGAAAAGCTTCAGCTGCCCATTTCCACACATTAAACCTCTATTAAAGGGGAAAGACATGTTTCTCCAGGCTTGTTTGGAAACCTAAATACAACCTCTACTAAAATAAATGTAGAAAAGCTACCTCTTTACTTCACATGAAGAACATAAGAGCTCTGCTGGCCCATCCAGTCCAACCTCCTGTTTCAAACAGCAGCCAACCAGTTGCCCTGGAAGTCCAAAGAAACATGGCATATAGAGTCCCTTAATGTTGTTGGGTCCTAGCGCTTGTGCCCCAAGGTTTGCTGTCCCTGGACAGGGAGGTTTCCTTTCATTGTTATCACTAGTCACCACTGATAGACTTCCCCATGCATCTGGCTAATCTCTCTTTTTGACACACTGATCTGTATTAGTGTCGTCAGTTTGTGCTAAGTGAAGACTCTGATTTCTCTGATGGAGAGTTACCTACACCTAGCCCTCAGCCACTAACTGAACAGCCAGCAGCTGGCTCTGAGCCAGAAGGAGAACAACAAGAGATCAGGTTACCAGCTGCTCAGGAGTCACAGCCTACAGCTGAAACTGAGCCAACATTCAGAAGCCACTCCCATCCCACTTAGATCACCAACACCCTTAAAGTGCCAATGCTGTCAGAGATGCTTAGAGTTGCAAGGGAGGAGAAGAAGTGCTAGACTCATGGCCTGTTGTCAGCTGTCGGTTGAAGAGATGAATGAGTAGTTTCAGGATGACTGCCAAGGAACTGGCTGGGCGTTTAGCTCATTACTTGGCTATAAATTCAGCTGGGAGAAGCAGCAGGTTGTGGATGCATCAAATACACCTTGTTACTAAGCCACTAACCTTGCTGTACTGAACCTGTCAACTGGCTTTTCTGGAAACCCTGACTCTGGACTGGATTTGTTACCTGGAACTCTTTGACACTGGATTTTGGTGAGTCTGTTCTTGGAAAGCCCTGATTTTTGGACTGGTCTTATTCTCTGCAACCTTGCTTGTGAGTTGCCCTGCTAAACCCTAGCATTTGCTTCCTGGGGAAATGCACCAGTACACTGTTTATTTCCAATATCAAAGCCTAACAACTGAAAAAGCTTTTCTTAGACCAAACACCTGTTTGACTCTTCAGCCATGAGAGCTGATGTAAGGCTTACCTGTGGCTCCACGGAGCTCCTCTGAATCACAGCCTGTGTCTTTATTTTTCCAGCTTTTTTTTTCAGTATGAAATGGATAACTGTGAGTGTGAAGCCCTTAGTTGCAAAACCTTGTGGAACAAGCTTCCCTAAATCCTTCCTGTTCTTCTGCTACAACCCTTCTTCTGCCAATCTAAAAGCTCCCCGCTATACCTTTAGAATCAATTGAATTTGATGCAAGCTAATAGCTCTTCAAAGAGAAGTAGTTTGTGATTCACCTTCTGATTCACCTCATCAACTCCCCCTTCTTGCTGCTCATAGCAGCATGGAGTGCAAGCTTACATGTGCTGAAGGACAAGTCTCTACATTTCTTCTGCATGGAGTTGTTTCCAAGGTCAATTTTACATTCTGATTCACATGTATAATACCTTTACTGGGTACACCCTGACCTGCCACATATCCAAGGCAATGTTCTACAACTGACCACATGGAACTACCTTATACTGAGCCAGAATCACTTATACTGAATCAGATCATTGGTCTGTCAAAATCAGAGGTCTTTCACATCACCTGCTATGTCATCTTTCTATTGGAGATAGCAGGGATTGAATTTAAGACTTCCTGCATGCTAAACAGATGCTTTGCCACAATCACAACCCCCCAATCTAGATAGATGATATTTTGCCTGTATATGGATCTGTAACCAGAAGATCTGGGTCCATAGGAAAAGTATACCAGAATGGAGGGGCCTGAGTCAGATTAAGGTCATGTGCCTGAGGAAGGCAGATTTAATTCTTTCTCCCTGCATTGATTCTCTGTTCTAGACTGTCCTTGGATTTCTGTTAGCGCCAGAAAAAGGGAGGGGGAGCAGGCCACCTCCCTCTGCCTGCTAAATAATAAATCCATTCAAACATCAAATGCTGATCTTTCTGACAACTCCAGTGTTTTAAGAACTAAACACTTTTCACCTTTAGAAAACTGTATGCATGTTGAGTCTGGATGAATATTTGGAAATCCTGAAAAACAGGGTCCTTGGTTTTGTGGAGGGGACCTATGCATATATGTTAACCTTTTTGTGACTATTAAAGATGAGGACAAGAGACAGAATCTTCTTCCTCATGCATTGTGAACCTGTATGATTACTGAAAGTGTGTTCAGTTCTTTCCTGAATCCTTTCTTTTCAGATTTGCATTTCTAGCTACATTAAATTGCAAACCTTTATATTAATTCACTACAAAAGATGAAGACAGGTTTTTTGAGGAAAACAAACATTTGATTTTAATGATATTTCCAAGTGAGTTCTGCAGGTTCTAGAGATAACAGGTTAGTCACTGCTGTTGGCAATGTGAGGTGTAATGAGTCACAAAACACGTTTCTGGTGCAAGATATATCACACTAGAGATTTACAGTGCAATCCTATGCAGAGGTGCTGCAGTAGAAACTTATTGGAAGTTGAACAAAGCAGGAGTCAAGTGGCTCCTTTAAGACCAACCAGTTTTTATTTAGAACATAAGCTTTCGTGTGCTCTTAAGCACACTTCCATCAGACAAGGAATCCAGCACAGTGAGCAAAGTGTGCTGGATTCCTCGTCTGATGAAGTGTGCTTAAGAGCACACAAAAGCTTACGTTCGAAATAAAAACTGGTTGGTCTTAAAGGTGCCACTTGACTCCTGCTTTGTTCAACTGCTTCAGATCAACAGGGCTGCCCGCTTGAGTCTATCTTATTGGAAGTTAGTGGCTTAGACCAGATGAACTCTGCATAGAATTGCACTTAATTCTGTACACCAGCAAATGATAGACTTAATTTCATAATATAGTTCAAAATGCTTAATATTTGTTTCTGCAAAGTAGGAACTTAAAATATCCTTGCATGCACACAGGCTTCATTATTTAACTCTAACTGATCGTTAAGAGCTTGGCTCCTTTTAGGATTAGCTTCTTCTGGTGCTGCTGTAATTATTTCATTTGCCACTAGAAAGAGCTCTTTATCTTACTTTAAGCCTCACAGTTAGAGAGGTGTTCAATTATGCTCTAGTCTCCAAGTTGCTAGGCTTTCTCAACAACAATACTAAATGGCACCCCTTGTGTTTAGGTTGCTCACGCTTAGATGGCTGAATCTAGCCTGATCTCATAAAATCTCAGAAGCTAAGCAGAACTGGCCAAGTTAGCATTTGGATGGGAGACCACCAAGGAATTCCAGGGCCCTAATGCAGAGACAAGTAACAGCAAACCACCTCTTGCCTTCAAAATCCTATAAGTTGACTGAGACTTGATGACTGAGACTTGATGGCACGTTGCATGCACAATTTCATGTTCACATCAATTTCTGATCCTTTAATTTGAATCTTTCTCATGGTTCTGTAATTTAATTGGAGTGTCTTCAAAAAGAAAAATCAGTAGTAAAACAAGCCACAACAGTGTTCTACAGTGTAAAATCAGGGCTTTCTTTGAGCAAGAATGCACAGGAACGCAGTTTTGGCTGGCTAAGTGTCAGGGGTGTGTGGTCTAATATGCAAATGAGTCCCTGCTGGACTTTTTCTACAAAAAGTCCTGTGTGAAACAATGGTGATGTCAGGGTATGTGGCCTAATATGCAAATGAGTTTCTGCTGGGCTTTTTTCTAAAAAAAAAAAAGTCTTGCGTAACATTGTGAATGAAATATTCCTCAGATTAGAAGGAGCCCACAAAAACAGGCTTGAAAAGGAGGAGGCCCCTCAGTTAAAACCTTACTTAAAAAGTTTTCCCAGTACCTAGCAGATAGTAAGGTAGGTAAGCCTCAAGGTGTGTATGTGTGTTGGGAGGGATTCCAAAATAGATATTACTGTGCAAAAGAGGAGTGAGAATAGAATAAGGGTGGCTGGTTTGAATTGTCCTGGCTTCTCTTGAGTCAGTTTATTTGTAGCATTATGTTTATTATCATATCGTTGTCGGTTTTTTTGCATGGGGTAAGAGGTAGATTGATATGTGAGCCTTTACTAGTTTCTTATTGGCTTGAAAGCAGGATAAAAAGAAATGAGATTAGGATGGGCTTCTTAAAGGATATGGAAGAAATCTGGATACAAATTAGTTTGGCTAACCAAGGATTTAAATGCTACGGTTTTTACTACAAAATGACCTGTGGGCAAAATTATCACAAAGCTGATGGTAAAAGGAAAAGTGAGACAATTTTCTTTTTTTTCCATTTTTGAGAGTAAAGGGGGAAAAGCCATATTACTAGAAAATGAGAATTCTTACCTCTTTCCATGCTAATTGTTAATGGTAATAAATACCTTTGTAGCTTCATGCAGATGGCATTCTGTTGCCGTCAGGCAAGGCATCTGAATAGGGCAGTTGGGAATCTTTTTGAGGGAATGATGTGGTGAATCACTTTGTATTTCTGTTTATGGCAGCACAGGCAAGCCATTGAGAGCAGGTATTTCACAAAAATAAATGGTGATATTGATTCCATTTCACTTATTTTCTTCACTGTGGTTCCATAGGGGCCATCAGCAGGCAGAGAGCTACCTTAAAATACCTAATGAGTCCAGTGCTGAATGCTGGTTGTTGTTTTTTTTTAAGTGCCACCCATTTCCATAATCATGCGGAAACTGCTCCCTGGACTGCCAGCTTATGCAAGCTGAAGAGCCAGAAATTTGACATGGCTGATGTTTCTTCGTATTGTACTTTTGAAATAGGGTTGCCAATTCCCTGGATTGGAGACCCTTGGCCCGCTTCAGGGTTATCAGAAAGCACAGGGGACAGGAATTCCTGCCCATAGGGTATAATAGAAAATTGGTCTGTGGGTATCTGGGGGGCTGTTTTCTGAGGCAGAAGCACCACATTTTCAGCATAGCATCTGATACCTCTCCTCACCCCCTGCCCCTTCAAAACTTCAAAAAGGCTGGAACAGGGGTTCCAATTCTATGAGCCCCAAAAGAAGGTGCTCCTATCTTCTATTATTTCCAGTGGAAGGGAGACATTTAAAAGGAATGTGATGGCCAAAACTCCCTTCACAGTTCAGTGGTGCTTATCACAACCTTGCTCCTGGCTCCACCCCCCAAGTCCCAAGATATTTCCTGAGTTGGACCTGGCAACCCTATTTTGAAATGACCTAGTTGCGTCCTACTCATTATGGCTGAACAGAAACAAGGATGTTCCTACAAGAAAATCATAGCTTTTCCCCTAACAATGTGTATGGCTTTTGAAATAAGCAGTGACAAGGAATCATGACCACCACAAAATTCATTGATTGCACAGCAGTGGACCCCAGTACTGTGAATAGCTTTTCATGGTCATTTTCTCCAGGGGAATTGATATCTGTAGTCTTGAGATGAGCTATAATTCCTGGGGATCCCCAGGTCCCACCTAGAGGCTGGCATACCTAGTGGCAGATAATGATAGAGGGGGACAGAAAGATCTCCCTGGGGAGAGAATTTAATACTTTTGGTGCTACTCTTTTGGTGAAGTCAGCTAAGGATACCTCTTTAAGTCAATAAATTAGAGTAAGTTGGTCCAGTGATACTGTTTTACCCAGTAAAAGCTTTCTTTGCCTATCTGATCTGGTAGAAAAAGACCTGTTGCAGACTACAGCTCACCTGTTTTATTCTACCTATCTACTTCTTGTCCCATGTCTAACCTCAGCTTCACTGTTGTGACATGCTACGAAACAGGGCAATTCTGCCCTAATCCACTTGCTCATAATACTCCGTTATTACTAACATCACTGACAGTGATAGGGCTTCCAGCTTTGGACTGGGAAATTCCTGGTGGTTTGGGGACAGGGCCTAGAGTACCATGTGAATGGGGCTTCTGAGTTCACTCAGCACTGCATTTGTGAAAGAAACTTCAATTTAGTTCAATCTAAAAGTATCGAGTCTACGCAACAAAAACTGGCAGACGGAACATTGTTGCAATGAAACATAGCCAAGCCATTAAGAACAACTCCTCCTCACTGGTTCTATCAACATTTTTGTGCCGTCACAAATTTGCTGTGCAGAGGAAAGTGCCAATATAGATTTTTCAATCAGAGGTGAAAGCAGTCATAAGGAACAGCAAGCAAATTAAAAGATAAGCTACCAAACCTTGTGTGTGGCAACTCAACTGACAGGAAAAAGAACATGCCCAGAAGAACAGAATTGTTCTTTATGTGCTTGGCAAAACCCTGTAGTCTCCTTCCCTCAAAATAAGTGGTGGACAGTACATAGTACTTTTAAAACATTTACAACATAAGACTAAACTCATCTTTATGCCATTTGCTGTTTATGTGAGAATGTGACCATTGTTAATCTGAAATAGGAGCCTGAAGAAAGAAACTTGTAACACATCTTAGATGAATTCCTGCCCCTGGATATTTCTGGTTTGAAAAGAGTGGAGTTTTGAATGGTCACAATAGCTCCAGCTGTGGTGTAGTGGTTAGAAATAGCAGACTCTAATCTGGAGAACTGGGTTTGATTCCCGAGTCCTCCACTTGAAGCCAGCTGGGTGACCTTGGGTCACTTACAGCTCTCTGAGCTCTCTCAGCCCCACTTACCTCATAGGGTGTCTGCTGTGAGGAGAGGGAGGGAAGGCAATTGTAAGCCATGCTGAGACGCCTTCAGGTAGTGAAAACAACTCTTCTTTCCCTGACACCCACCTTCTTTTTGTTTTCTTTTATGTGTGTCTGCAACTTCAGCTCTTCCTCAATATAATTCTTCCTAATCCAGTTTTTTAGGCCTTCTTCCTGGATTGCATGAAACTAACACCATCTGGGACCATGAGTCAATGTGATATCAGATAGTCAATCAGAACTGGCTCTAAGGCAATGTCACTCATGGGAAATGAAACCATGATAATGTATTCATTCAGACCTAGATTGGGATAGAGGAAAAAGAAGGAACATGCCACATTTACATTGCCTGATCTTGTAATGCACTCAACTAGTCTGATGCTACCTTGCACAGCCTTGAGAGGACAGGCAATGAAAGTGCCACAGCACAGTGTGGCAAAACCAGAACAGTTTCCTTGCTTCAACAATCCAAGGATGGGTACAACTCTCCCCTCTGCACACTCTTGTGGCCAGTGGATGAATACCTTTAAATAGAGGCCTTCCTTGCTGGATTAGATCATGTGGTTACTACTATTGCAATTTGGATCTTCTGAAGGGCCAAATTTATATAGCAACAGTTTAAGCAATGTAGAATTTGCTTGTTGCTGCTTTTTCTCCCCATCAATAGTTTTACAGACAACAGATGGTTAAAGTGATACCCCCACAGGCTCAAACACCACCCACATCCAAAGCTGCTTCCTTTGCAACATGTTGCAAAGTAGCTGGAAATGTGCTGCTGGAGTAAATGAATGGGATAAGCCTTCCAGAAGAAGGTTCTAAATGATGTTTGGATTTTAAGAAGTCCTAAAATATGCCCCATGGCACAGAGTGGTCAGCTGCAGTACTACAGTTCAAGCTCTGTTCACAACCTGAGTTTGATTCTGGCAGAAGCTGGGTTCAGGTAGCCAGCTCAAGGTTGACTCAGCCTTCCATCCAGCTTGGTAAAATGAGTACCCAGCTTGCTGGGGGTAAGGTGTAGATTCCTAGAAAAGGCAATGGCAAACCACCCTGTAAAAAGTCTGCTACAAAAATGTCATGATGTGACGTCACCCCATGGGTTGGTAACGATTTGGTGCTTGCACAGGAGACTACTGTTACCTCTTTTTTTAATAGAAAGCCCAGCAAGAATTCATCTGCATATTAGGCCACACCCCCTGATGTCACCATTGTTGCATGTAGCGCTTTCATAAAAAAAGCACAGCCAAAACTCATTTGCATATTAGGCCACACCGCCTGGTGCAAAGCCAGCTGGAGCTGTATTCCTGTACATTCCTGCTCAAAAAAAGCCCTGGTGCTGGGTTTAAAAATCCACCATGTGTAGGGTTACCAGCCCTGTGCCAGCAAATGCTGGGAGAATTTTGGGCCTTGGGAGGGTGAATGTACAGCAGATTGTGACATTACTTCTTGAGAAAAACCATAGAGATTGGAGAAATACTTAGGGCAGCATGGAGGATATGACATCACTTTTAGGTGGCAGATCTGTGGATGTGATGAAAATTCCAGATGAAGCTTTACACACAGATTGGTTGAAACTTCTAAAGAATCTCTGTTGGCTCCATTTCCCCGTTCCTCAAATTATTGAAGGTGGGGGACTGATAGCAGGGGCAAGTGTTTGCCCACTGCCAACTGGCAAGTGTAGCTATGTGGTCCCTGTAATGGAGGAGGAATCTGAGGATCAGCTCACCTTGAGTTCAACCATTGAAATTGGTATTTGCAGCAAAATTTGCAGGATCCCAAATAACAATGTGATTATCTTGATTGATGGACAAAGTAAAACCATCTCTTAGGTTGATTTTAAGATTACTATGGATAGCCTGGATGCTGCCCTGGATGAAGCACAAACTGGAATTAAGATTGCCGAAAAAAACATCAACAACTTCAGATATGCAGATGATACCATTCTAATGGCAGAAAGTGAGGAGGACCTAAAGAACCTCTTGTTGAGGGTGAAAGAGGAGAGCACAAAAGTAGGCTTGAAACTCAACATCAAAAAAAACTACGATCATGGCATCCGGCCCCATCACACCTTGGCAAATAAAAGGGGAAGACATGGAGTAGTGACAGACTTCACATTTCCAAGATCACTGCAGATGGTGACTGTGGCCATGAAATTAAAAGACGTTTGCTCCTTGGGAGCACAGCTATGGCAAACTTGGGCAGTATAATAAAAAGTAGAGACATCACCTGCCAACAAAAGTTCGTATAATCAAAGTGATGGTATTCCCAGTAGTAATGTATGGCTGTGAGAGCTGGACCATAAGGAAGGCCGAGCGCAGAAGAATAGATGCTTTTGAGATGTGGTGCTGGAGAAGACTCTTGAGAGTCCCTTGGACTGCAAGAAGATCAAATCAGTCAGTTCTAAGGGAAATCAACCCAGACTGTTCCTTGGAAGGTCAGATGCTGAAGCTCAAATACTTTAGCCACCAAATGAGAAGGGAGCACTCACTGAAGAAGACCCTGATGCTGGGAAAGACAGAAGGCAAAAGAAGAAGCGGACGGCAAAAGATGAGATGGCTGGACAGCATTACTGATGTAACAAACACAAATTTGAGCAGACTTCAGAGGATGGTGGAAGACAGAAGGGCCTGGCATGACTCTGTCCATGGGGTCGCAAAGAGTCAGACTTGACTGTGTGACTGAACAACAACATGGATAGCCTTTCCTAAATCCCTAGTATTTGCATTTAAACCAGACCAGAACTTGCTGTACCAGGTCTCACTAGATTTATCTCCAGAACCTAATACTCTGCCCTGGAGCACAAAACCCACAAAGAGTTCCTCCTAACACATGCAGAGAGAGCTGTAGTCTAATCACCAAGCATCTAATCAGCATACATAAACTGGGATTAGATAAAAGGACTTCGCTAAGAAAGTGACTTCCAGTTGAGGTGTTGGCTTCGGCATTTCTCATTTTTGAAATAAACAGTTGCTTGAGTCTTTGTCTGGAAAAAGCATTCTTGCCTTTACCTAAGGAGAGCTTCTATTTCTTAATTTCACCACAAAGTGGCACTAAAGCAGTTTATGCATGTATCAGTTTGAAGCTAGCATTACAAATGCTTTTTGAAAGCCAGCTGTTTGTTTTTTTGCACGCTCTGAGCCAGTATTTTTAATTAGCCATTGAACAGAGAGAAATGATTGTATTGGAGCTTTTCATTATTACGCATCGATGGTTCATTTCTTCAGAACAAGCTAGGACTCCTCCTATTTCACTTGCAAACTGAACTTTACAACAGGAGCAACTTTCCTTCACAAGCTTAAACTTGGCTTGAAAGCAGCTGGAGATAAAAATAAGGATCAGAATCTGTAGAGAAACAGAGAGGATCACAATCACAAAGAGGAAACAAATCAACACATAGATCAGCATGACCAAGAGACTTTGTATTTTGATTTTGTATTGGGTATGTTGGGGGTTGTAGCAGGACTTGTTTTGTAGAAAAAGCCCAGTAGGAACTAATTTCCATATTAGGCCACACCTCCTGATGCCAAGCCAGCTGGAATTGTGTTCCTTTGTGTTCCTGCTCAAAAAAAGCCCTGGGTTGTAGTGAGAGCCACTGCAAACCAGTGTGGTATAGAGGTAAAGAGTTTTGAATGAGTATCTGGGTGACTCAGGTTTGAATCCCCACTTGGGCCATAGAAGCTCACACTCATAGAGCCAGTCACACACTCTCAGCCAAACTTACCCCGCAGTAGTTGTTGTGAGGATAAAATGGAGGAGAATGATTAAGGCATTTTGGGTCCACATGGGGGGAAGGCAGATTATAAATTAATTAAATTAAGATATATTTAAACATTTACTCTCCTTTTTATTTCATGTTCTTATTTATATTTTGAAAATGCATATGATGGCTGTTAAGGCAACGAAATCAATTTTTGAAAACTAGAAGCTTAAAAATTACCAATATTAAAATCAGCAATAAAATAAGAAAGGAGCTCACTAGAGTTAGAAAAAGAGTTCAGTGTTCAGCAGCATAAAAAGAATATCAATAGGCAGCCCTCAGTCTAAAATAATGGCATCTTTCAGTTAAAAGCCTGAATGAGTAGAAAGGTTTGATCTTGGCATCTGAAACTTAGGTGCAAGGAAAAACTCAAGGCCGAGGACATTCCAAAGGTGAGATGCCACCATTGAAGAGTCCTGCCTGCAGTTGTCATCTAGCTTACTGCTGTACAGAGGGACACAGAGTGGGTTTGTGGAGGCCAATCTGAACTGGTGGGTTGGATAGTGTGGGAGGAGGAAGTTCTTTAAGTTTTCCGCCCCCAGGTTCAGCACTTTGAATGGTGCCTAAAAGAAATGGCAGTCAATGCAACAAAATGGTGATATGACTCTTATATCCTGTGTCTGGCTAGGAATGGGCACAGACTTCAACAATGTGGCTCGTCGTTGACCACGAACTGAATCATGACCCTCACAAACCTGTTCAGTTCACATACATACCCAGCTGGATTTGGAAGGTTTGTGCCTGAAACAGCTGAGCTGCAGGCAGGCCAGGCACCAGAGTTTCTAGTGCCCTAGGCCCTAGCCCACCTGGGAAGGCGAGGGTGGGGTGGCAGCCTGTGCAGGCTCCAAGGAGCACGCATGCTGACACACTGCCCGGCTGCTTTCACCTTCAAGGCAAGAGTGGCAAGGCAGGGCGTGCTCTCTGACCTGGGAAGGCAAGAGTGGTGGGGTAGGGGGAGCCTGTCAGTGCCCCTGTAGGCTAGGTGATGCCTGAGGCAGCCACCTACCTGCCCTACTCCTACGCGCTGGCCGTTGCTGTGGGGCAGCCTGCTCCGGAAGCTTAGTTGTTTCAGGGTCAAAACAGCTGAGCCATAGGAGCAGGCTTTCCCCATGACTGAGCTGTTTCTAATGTAAACAACTGAGCTGCTAGAACAGGCTGCCCCTGTAGCTCGGCTATTTAGATAGGAAAAACAGCTAAGCCATGGGGGCAGCTTGCTTCTGTGGCTCAGCTGTGTAAAGAGGCTTTCTTGGGCAGCTAGCTCCAGACAGCCCCAGGCTCAGAGCCATTTAAACCCCTGCTTTCTGCTCCCTGTAGCTTTTTTCAGGGAACAGAGGTTTAAATGGCTCCCACCCATTTAAACCAGGCAGCTGAGTATAGAGGAACTCTTTGCCACTCAGCTGTTTTACATGAAAAGTAGAAAGCAGGGGTATTGATTATTGATTTAGTATTTATATCTATTTTCTCTACCCTAAGGAATCTCAAAGTAGGTTACAATCACCTTCCCCTCCTCTCCTCACAGCAGACACCTAGGGAGGTAGGTGTGGGGGATAAGAGAGTTCGGAGAGAATTGTGACTGGCCTACATTCACCCAGCAGGCTTCACGTGGAGGAGTGGGGAATCAAACCTGGTTGTCCAGATTAGAGTCTGCTGCTCCAAACCACTAAACCATGCGGGCTCTCAAACTACACAAGCCTCTTGCCATTTGGAAAACCCCTTTGAGCCTTTTGTTACTTTTTAGAATGACAGCTTGAATTTACCAGGTCAGCACTGAAAACTCTGCCACACCCTGAGATATCATGGAAATTGGATGTTGGCTTCTTATGGAAAAGATGTAACATTTCACAATCTCTTAACTGTCAAGTTTGCATACTTCTCCTCTCTTATCTCAAGTCTTCTGTTTGAATTTTTTTCTCATCCTTTCCCTTTTCAATGTTAATTATGGTTAGCAATACATGTACACCAAACTCAGTGCTAAGTATTATCAGATTTCAAGAGTTTGGAACTCTTTTTTAATGCTGACTGCAGTTTCCAATATATGTACACTAAACTCAGTGCTAAGTTTTATCGGATTTCAAGAGTTTGGAACTCAGTTTTCAATGCTAACTATAGTTAGCAATACATGTACACCGAATTCTATGCTATACTTTATCAGATTTCAAGAGCTTGGAACTCAGTCTGGCCATGATTGCAGTTCCCTTTACAAAAGCAGCAGTTGGCATACAAGTGAGTACAGAAGTAAGGGAAGGTTGGGGAGGAAAATTAGAGCAGGAGAAAGGAGTAGAGTGTAAGCACAAGGGAAAAGGAAGAGGGAGGATGTGAGTTGAATTTCTTAATCATAGTCAAGATTTTTCAATCACAGATGATACATCAGGAAATATTCCATCTGCACGAAGTCATTGCTGTTTTTGAAGTCTAACAGCACCCTAGATATGGATGGTGCAGAGTTTAAGAGTGTCAGATTAGAATTTGAAAGACCCAAATTCAAACCCCCACTCTGCCTTGGAGTTCACTGGGTGATCTTTAGCCAGTCACTTTCAATCTTTAACTTGCCTTACAAGGTGGTTGTCATGAGGATAAACTAGAATGGCAGAATGGTGCATGCCATTTTGAGACCCCACTGGGAAGAACAGCAGGGCATAAAGGTCTATATATATTTCAGATAAAGATAAAACTTCACATGCTCCAGATCTTGAAATAAAGAATGAATAATTCACAAGACTCGAGCAAAATTGTATCAAAAACAAAACCCATCTGTGTCTGAAGCAAATACCAGCAGTTTGGCTCCTTATTTCCCCTTCAGTTGCATATACTACAATCCCATTCTCAGCCACTTCATATGAGCTCTTAAAGTGGTCCATTGAAGTGGTCCATATGAGATTGCCTTGTTATGTCACTAGGCAACCTGATTTTTTTCCCTGGAGGATTCTTTTATATTCGGTGATGTCTTTTCTGCCAGGTATGGAGTTCACTTATCCTCTGCTTTGGAATGAGAAGGGTTTTATAGGAACAGTTCATAGGTTTATGACCCTCGTCTTCTTTGAATACATCAAGATCTTCTTCGTGGTCTCTGTGCAGTCCCACACATGGGTTTTCTCGTCAGGACGAACCCTACCTCGGAGATTTTAAAAGCTAGCCTAGGCGTTATTTTTGGCGCGCGCTCCCTTCCGTTCTGGGGAGCAGGCATCCACTGCGCATGCCTGGAATGGGAGGGAGGCGCCCCACCCACCCAGTTTCTTTCCAACCGCCGCCCGGGATAGTCTTACCTCGCTGCGCTCCTCTTTTACCTCAGAACCTAGCCTTCGTTCTTCCCCGTTTCTTCTTCTACTCCGCATTATTACTCCATTTTCCTTCTTATATTCTTCAAAAAAAAAAATAATAATAAATATCTTCCCAGTTTTTTTTTTACCTCAGACCTCCCTTCCCCTACCCCCCCCCCGGGCGTATGGAAGGAAGGGACAGTAAAATAACCTTTAAAAGGTGTTCGCGTTGTAGGGCGAAAATCCCTACATCAGACGGACATTCACTTTGTTTATTTTGCCTGGGGAAACCCATAAAGTGGACGCCTGTGCGCATTGCCTTCAATTCGGCAAACAGGCGCGGAAAAACAGAGCCGCTAGACTAAGAAGTCATCTTATGGAGTCTGTGCTTCGCCCTGAGATGTCGCAATCTTCTACTGCAAGTAAGTCGCCTCCCCTTCTGACTCCCCAAGGGGACGGCGCAAGGTCGGCAGCTTCAGTGGCCATTGTTCCCAGCAAGCATAAGCCCCGCGATGCCGCGAAAACCGGCGACGGCGCGAAAACGTCAGAACAAACGGCCGCGCCTATTAAAATGAAAAGCGGGAAGCACACCAAGAAACACAAGCACTCCGATCCGAAGGGCCCGAACGATTCGAGAAAAACTACCAACCCGAAGGACCCGAGAAAAAATACCGACCCGAAGGACTCGAGACCTACCGACCCGAACAAATCTTCGGAACAACAGAAAGCCCACGAGCCCGACAGACAATGTGATCCGTCCATACCCGGATCCAATACCCAAGAATCGGCCACGCCGCTTACGGAATCACCACAACAGCAGACGGGAGAAGTTATCCCGATTCCGTCCCGATCTCCTTCGTTGCAAGGATCCATACAAGACCCTTTGCTAGAGAAGATCCGAGACCCGCTGCAGTGGACACAACAACACATCAACCCCAGATCGTTTCGTGATATGTCGAATCCCATCCAATATAGGCAACACGACACTCATCGGTACTTTGATACTCATCGGTTCCCAGCCAGATCTCCAAGCATCGAGAAACATCGGTACCATCATACGCGGTACCCAGAAAGATCCCCTAGCAGGGGGAGGGACCGCTACCGCTACAACCCGAGATCTCGGTCTCCATCCATGTCCCCGAGAAGACACTACTACACTTCGAGGTCTCCATCAATGGATTCCCATCAATGTTGCGGTTACCACCACTCTCGGTACCGTGCCGATTACCACAGGGACCAATCCAAGGAAGCAACTCCCGTTCAACGGAGTAAGCACCCAACGAAACAGCCATCCCCGACTCCTTCCACTTCGACTTCTAAGCCTAAGAACACGAGTCCAACTAGACCGGACCCACAGGCACCCGCACCTGACAACTCTGATGCCGAATCCGAAGCACAATCATCGGAGTCGATGCAATCGATGTCCTCCCCTGGATTCCCAGCTTCAGATATTGCGAAGCCTGCAGACTTGTCACCATCCGACGGAGCCAAGACATATCTGGACTTGGTTGCCAACATGGCTTCTGCTCTTAATGTTAAGCTTACATCAGACGCGCCCAAGGTCACGGATGTGGTTCACGATTTGGTCCATTCAGACCTACCCGCTGGTTCCTTTCTGCCGATGCTTCCAGTACACCTAGATGCCATTAAAGAAGCCTGGGACAAGCCGGCATCTATCCCCCCCACTTCAAAGCGAATCGAATCCCTATACAAGATCCAAGCTACGGAGTCAAAGTTTCTATTCAGCCACCCGGCTCCGAATTCAATGATAGTTCACTCTTCCTCCAAATCGAAGCAGACCCGTCATCCCGTACCCCCAGAGAAGGAGGGCAGGAAATTGGACACTTTGGGAAGGAAGCTGTATTCCATCTCTACAGCAAACGCCAAAATCAATAATTATTTGGCATACTTTGCTGCTTACTCCCACAATCTATCCTCCCAGCTAAGCACACTTGTCTCTACCCTGCCAGAACCTTCTCAAAAGCAGGCATGCAAATTATTACAAGAGCTCAATAGAGTCTCCAAACAGCAAATAAATACCATTCGTCACTCAGTGGGATGCACCTCCAAGGCGATGGCTGCCTCAATTGCATTGAGAAGACACGCCTGGCTTCGCTCCTCCTCCCTACAACCCGATATTAAATTTAAAATCGAGGATCTCCCTTTTGACGGCCAAGGCCTTTTTAATGCCACGACAGACGACATACTCACCACAGTCGACGACAGCCGCAAACGGGCAAAAAGACTTGGTGTGAATCCACAGCAGCAGCAGGGCTACAAATCCAGACCATGGAAGCCAATGCCATTCAAACGCTCCAGGTCCCCTCGACAATCGGAATACTGGAAGCGTAAGGCTCCTCCATCTAAGCAGCCTTTCAACCAAAGGCAGCAAAGACCGCAACCACCTAAGAAGACTGCGACTTCATCCAAGCAGTCTCTTTGACTTTCCACCTCCAGTACTCCACCACACTTCCAGACTCCTACCGTTCTACGAAAACTGGAAGTTAATTACCACAGACAAATGGGTCCTGAATATCATTTTAAGAGGCTATTCAATAGAGTTTCATTCACCCCCTGCAAAACATCACTTTGTTGCAACCCCTCCATCCCCTCCCCTCCAAGAAGAGCTCATCACCTTAATGGCCAAGGCGGCCATAGAACCTGTCCCAGATCGGTACCATCGGACGGGCTTCTATTCCCGGTATTTTCTAGTTCCCAAAAGGGATGGAGGTCAGCGCCCGATTTTGGACCTCAGGGCTCTCAACAAGTTCATCCACCACAAAAAATTCAGGATGGTTACCCTTCAATCCATTCTGCCCCTAATCCCTCAGAATGCTTGGATGGCGCTGGTAGATTTACAGGATGCCTATTTCCACCTAACAATTCATCAATGCCACAGAAAGTTCCTGAGATTTGCCGTGGGAAACAGCCATTATCAGTTTCGAGCGCTTCCGTTCGGACTCTCCACAGCACCCAGGACTTTTACAAAGTGTATGGCGGTGGTCGCTGCATCCCTCAGACAGCGCGGAATTGCAACTTACCCATACATAGACGATTGGCTCCTTGTAGGAGCTTCAAAGTCACAACTGGAAAAAGACATTGCTATAACCCTTACGCTCTTAGCAGACCTGGGTCTCCAAGTCAACCAGCAAAAATCGAATCTAACCCCCTCTCAAGACATTCAGTTCATAGGGGCTCGCCTCTGCACCACAGACCACAAGGCTTACCTCCCAACAGACAGGATAGCTTCTATTCATACACTAGCAACAGAAATAATGCAACAGCCCAAACAAACAGCTTTCATCATTCAACGCATGTTAGGACTCATGGCAGCGACAACGGCGGTCTTACCACATGCAAGACTCCGTATGAGACCCCTACAAATCTGGTTTGTCCGTGCATTTCGTCCCCAACACCAATCTCAACAAACCCTCCTAACTGTCCCAAACTACATCCTTCCCTCTCTGGGATGGTGGACAGTGCGAAATCATCTGCTAATAGGCATGCCATTCTTAAGGCCAAGTCCGTCAGCGGTAGTCACAACAGATGCATCAAGGTGGGGCTGGGGAGCCCATCTGAACACCCTCTCAGTCCAGGGGCAATGGACGGCATACGAACAGTCGCTCCATATCAACTGCCTGGAGCTCCTAGCCGTCGCTCCATATCAACTGCCTGGAGCTCCTAGCCGTACACAGAGCCCTCAAATCATTCCTGCCATCTCTTCACGGCCGTCACGTTCAAATAGCTTCAGACAACATGGCGACGGTGTTTTATATAAACAGGCAAGGAGGGACTGCATCTACCCGCCTTTGCAAGAGAGCAATGCATCTCTGGCACTGGAGTATCGCACATCAGATCCATCTCACCGCAGTACATCTCCCCGGTGCCCAGAACACACAAGCGGACACATTGAGCAGGTACCTCGTCAACGACCACGAGTGGTCACTCCACAGGCAGTACCTCCTACCAGTATTCCAGAAATTCGGAACACCATTAATAGATGTGTTTGCTGCACCAGACAATGCACAATGTGCTCTCTTTTTTATGAGAGGTCCGCCCTCACCACAATCTGCAGGGGATGCCTTCATTCAGAAATGGACAGGTCCGCTGCATTTTCTCTTCCCACCTTTTCCACTGATAACACGATCAATACAGAAAATTCAACTGGACAATACAAATTGCATTCTAGTCACACCGTGGTGGCCGCGCCAACCATGGTTCACAACGCTCCTTTTCCTATCGGACAATACTTACCATCACTTCCCCCGGGCCAAGAACCTCCTCTCACAACAGAACGGCAAGGTTCTTCATCACGACCCGGACAGACTTCGCTTGACGGCTTGGAGGATACTTTCTCAGAATTCCCTGAGGGAGTGAGAAATGTCCTATTAAATGCACGAAAACCATCAACGAGAAAATCATATTCCATGAAATGGAAAAGATTTTCCATCTACGCAACCAAGCATAACTTCAAACCTCTATCTGCTTCTATGCCTCAAATCTTGGCCTATACATTGTCATTATCGGAAAAGGGGCTAACTTATTCGTCTTTAAAGGTGCACTTGGCAGCGATCTCAGCTTTTCACCCTCACATACAGGGCCGATCTGTTTTTTCACACCCCGCTGCAAAATCCTTCTTGAAAGGAATCTTACACTTGCATCCACCATCACGACAACTGTACCCCAGCTGGAGTTTATCGTTAGTATTAAGCCAGCTAATGAAACCACCCTTCGAACCCATGGCTTCAATACCGCTGCATTTTCTCTCGTGGAAAACGGCGCTGCTAGTCGCACTCACCTCCGCTAAAAGAGCCAGTGATATTTGTGCGTTTAGAGCAGACACACCTTACACCATTTTTCATCATGATAGGGTAGTGCTACGACCAGATCCTACCTTCTTACCCAAGGTAGTCTCCACGTTTCACTTGCACAGGATCACAACCTTACCTGCTTTCTTCCAACGTCCTACAGATAAGGGCCAAGAAGCCCTACACTGCCTAGATGTTAGAAGGGCACTCGCTTATTACATAGATAGGACAGCATCATTCAGAAAGGACTCCAGACTTTTTGTGGCCTATGGACGCCACAATAAGGGACAAAAGATATCTACGCAGAGACTTTCGAAATGGTTGGTTGCTGCTATAACGCTGTGCTACAGACTCGCAAAGCAGCCGGTTCCAACTGCATTACGAGCTCACTCCACAAGAGCTTTGTCAACATCATCTGCCTTTGCCAGAGGGGTCTCCATGGAAGACGTCTGTGCTGCCGCCGCCTGGTCTTCCACCTCGACCTTTGCTATGCACTACGCTCTGGACGTTCGTGCTAGGCAAGATGCCTCCTTTGGACAGGCAGTACTTCGCTCTATCTTCGACTAAAGATACGACCTGGGTTCGGTAAGCACCAACTTACCTTGGAGTCCAATACTTGTTTGACTGATTTGCATTAACATTGCATTAAATTTTCTCTCCTACTCTAGTGCCAGCACCCACCGCCGTGCAGTTCAGCTTATCAGTCACCCATGTGTGGGACTGCACAGAGACCACGAAGAAGATAAACAGGTTACTCACCTGTAATTGATGATCTTCGAGTGGTCATCTGTGCAGTCACACACGCCCGCCCAACCATCCCCGCTGCTGGCTACTGGTCCTCTACAACCGCTCATCTACTATGTCAGCGGCGGGGAAAGAAACTGGGTGGGTGGGGCGCCTCCCTCCCGTTCCAGGCATGCGCAGTGGATGCCTGCTCCCCAGAACGGAAGGGAGCGCGCGCCAAAAATAACGCCTAGGCTAGCTTTTAAAATCTCCGAGGTAGGGTTCGTCCTGACGAGAAAACCCATGTGTGTGACTGCACAGATGACCACTCGAAGATCATCAATTACAGGTGAGTAACCTGTTTTTCTTCACAAGAACATAAGAGAAGCCATGTTGGATCAGGCCAATGGCCCATCCAGTCCAACACTCTGTGTCACACAGTGGCCAAAAAAATTACACACATATATACACACACTGTGGCTAATAGCCACTGATGGACCTCTGCTCCATATTTTTATCTAACCCCCTCTTGAAGCTGTCTATGCTTGTAGCTGCCACCACCTCCTGTGGCAGTGAATTCCACATGTTAATCACCCTTTGGGTGAAGAAGTACTTCCTTTTATCTGTTTTAACCTGACTGCTCAGCAATTTCACCGAATGCCCACGAGTTCTTGTATTGTGAGAAAGGGAGAAAAGTACTTCTCTACTTTCTACATCCCATGCATTATCTTGTAAACCTCTATCATGTCACCCTGCAGTCGACATTTCTCCAAGCTAAAGAGCCCCAAGCGTTTTAATCTTTCTTCATAGGGAAAGTGTTCCAAACCTTTAATCATTCTAGTTGCCCTTTTCTGGACTTTTCCCAATGCTATAATATCCTTTTTGAAGTGCGGTGACCAGAATTGTACACAGTATTCCAAATGAGACCACACCCATCGATTTATACAGGGGCATTATGATACTGGCTGATTTGTTTTCAATTCCCTTCCTAATAATTCCCAGCATGGCGTTGGCCTTTTTTATTGCAAACGTACACTGTCTTGACATTTTCAGTAAGTTATCTACCATGGCCCCAAGATCTCTCTCTTGGTCAGTCTCTGCCAGTTCACACCCCATCAACTTGTATTTGTAGCTGGGATTCTTGGCCCCAATGTGCATTACTTTGCACTTGGCCACATTGAACCTCATCTGCCACGTTGACGCCCACTCATCCAGCCTCAACAGATCCCTTTGGAGTGCCTCACAATCCTCTCTGGTTCTCTCCACTCTGAACAATTTAGTGTCATCTGCAAACTTGGCCACTTCACTGCTCTCTAGTCTCTTGCATAATGTCTGTTTATCCCTTTGGGGAAATATAAAATATAAGACATTGTTCATCATATATTTTCTTGGTATTTTCATACTAACATATTCAAATAATAGCAAGATAATATATTGTTTTGTTTGCTAATGGCAAACAGTTCAGCCATACCATCTACAGCAACTACGCTTGTATCATATATACAAGGAATGCTGTTATCCAAATCAATACACATGTCAAGCTCATAATGTGCAAAGTAAACCAAGTATCTGTGGAGAGCTGGTCCTTTTCACTGGGGTAATTATTAATGGTTGAACAATCTGGTATATAACGGTCTCAGTTTGTCGCAGCATTCCAATAAAGAAAGAAAAAATGAGAATTTCAATTAAGAAAACAAGATTTTTTTTCATAATTTCAGATCCAAGATTCATGGAAGACACCTTTACTATTTAGTCCTTATCCTTTGGGCAGAACAGTGCCTGTTCTTGATTAAAATCTTCATTTTTTCCAGGTTCTGGTGCCATTATTTTCAAACGAGGAACCAATCTGAGTGCAGCTACTTAAAAAAAAAAAATAACAGCACCAAATATGCACAGAACATAGACCTAATCCAAAAACCTTCACAGTTTAAAGAAGAATCAACAAAGGGGAGGTGTCAGTTTTACAAACCCCCCCCCCCCCAATAGGTGCGCCTTGGTGTGCTCCACTGGAGGTGGGGCTTGGCAGGAGAGTGCTGGTCACTAGCATTTTTTTTAAAAAATCTTGGTTTCATTTATGTACTCTTGCTGTGGTTGACTGCCAGTGATTTAAAAAAAACTTTTCATCTGAAAATTCTGCATTTGCCACCCTTCCTTGTTGTGGAGTGTTGGCTCTTTTCACAAAGTAAGAAAGACTTCCTTTGCAGAGAACCACCACCCTGTGTCACCACAACCTTTCAAAACAGTTTGAATTTTACAAAAAGAAAGTATGTGTGTGCATGTGATGAATCAATCATCCAATTGGTATAAGACATCATGCAGGGCTTTTTTTTTTGGTAGCATGAACTCCTTTGCATATTAGGCCATACCGCCGTGATGTAGCCAATCCTCCAAGAGCTTACAGGGCCTGTCCAGGAGGATAGGCTACATCAGGGGTGTGTGGTGTGATATGCAAAGGAGTTCCTGCTGCAAAAAAAGCCATGGAGGCATGTATCTTCATGCTGGACATCCACTGTAGACCTACTACTATCATTTAAAGAGTTCCTGGTAGGGGAGTCTTTCATTCTTCTGACAGAATCTTCTGGCTCAGAGCAACTGTGGGCCTTAAATATTGCTTTTCCACTAGTGATTGGCTGGGAGTGCTCCTGATCCCTTGCAAGAATTCAACAGGAAGGAAGAAATGCTATGCCTCAAGAAATAAGAAGAATCGAAGGAAAACAAGACACCAGCTGCTGCTCCTGCTAATGCTAACCGCCTGAACATGAAAAAACAAACAAACACAACTTTTCAGGGAGTGTTTTTCCTAAAGCCTAAGAATCCCAGATTTGTGTTTACCATTTCCTGAAATCATGGTAACAACCCACAATAGCGGTTTTTGTGTGTGTGTTTTCAGTTAAGGAATTTCAGGGTACACACCCCTAAGATGGGGTTGGGATTCACAGTGGAATTAGTTAAAGAGTATGGGGTGCTGCCCTGACTTAGATAGCCCAGGCAAGCCCAATCTTGGCAGATCTTGGAAGCTAAGCAGGGTCGACTCTGGCAAGTACTCAGATGGGAGACCCCCTTGGAATACCGGGCGTTGGGAGGTGGAGCAGGCTTTATTCAGACACCTCTCTGAATATCGTCCATGCCCCCAGCAGGGGTCAGTCACTCACCAGAGGTCTCCATAACTTCCAGGTGCGCACACATGCACACACACATACATGCACACACACACATTTTAAAAAAAGAGTATGGGAGTGCTAAACTTGGGAAATGGGAAGATAACTTTTAAATGGGATGAATTGAGTTACTAGAACTGGCAAGTGGATCTTGGGGCTGTGATCATGCATTCTAAATAATGCACTTTCAATCCACTTTCCAACTGAATTTTACTGTGTGAACTGGCAAAATCCATTTAGAAAATTAATTGAAAGTGCATTGTTTAGTGTCCAAGATCGCTAACAAAGGCAGCTTGAAATGTCCCTAGATTCAAGATTTGTGTCCCCAGTTGTGTTTCTGCTTGCATAGGCTTTTGTGAAACCAATTTCTGGGCCCTATAATATATTGGGAGGAAAGCTCTAGGTGTTGCAAAGGATTTTGTACTGGGAAAACTGTGCTAAGTCCTTTTATGTTCCTACTTGCACATCACTGGGTACAAGCCAATGTTTCTGATGAACTTCTGAGATGAATGATGGAGTTGGAAAACACTGAGTGGGAGCACTGGGATGTTATACATAACAACATTTTATTGCTTGATTCCTAGAAAATTAGAGAAAGAATGTGATGATTTGTTAGAAAGCCAAAGTCAAGAAAAAACACATTCCAAATTTCAGGTCTGATTCTACAAATTGCCAGATTTAGATCCTGACAGCAAGGTTTCTACATATTATTCGTTGATTTGGAAGTTACTGAAAAGCTTCTTTAATACAAAAGGAACAAGCTATTCTGCTCCATTTCATTTCCTACATGCTGGTTCACTGGCCTTACGTAAAAAGTAGTGTATTTTGATGGCTTGATTTCTTTTCTGACTTGGCCTTTGCACTCTTCACTCTGCTGCTGCTTTTTAAAAAAAAGACAGCTGCAGATAATGATTGCTTCAGCTGTCATAGGTATACTGTCAATTATCTAATGTCTATCCTACCAGCCTGCAGGTTCTACCTTCTTGATCTTCCCAGCCCTAATCATCATGACTTTCATGTATCACTTCCTGATATGAATAGTTCAATAGCTTAATCAAGCTACTGCTTCCATCCAATAGGTAAAACTACTCTCTTTCCTTGGTACTTTGAATTCTTATACCATTAGCCCCAAACTGTCTTACTGGGGGGAAAAATGAGTTATAAACTATGGTTTCTTCATCTGCAGAAGAAAACTATATGATCTCTGCTTGTAAATATATAGTAAGAAGAATTAAACAACGAAAGGAAAAATACATCAAGAGAATCAAGACTGAGCACATGGGAAAGATAAAGATGACAAATGAATATACATTGAGTAGAAGAGCCATAAATTAGAGATGTTAGCTATGTTTTCATGAAATGACATTTATTCCTAATGCCATACATTTTAATGGCTTCTCCTTGTGCATGGTGCATTGTCCAGAAGACTAATTTGTTATTTGCTTTACCTGTGTGTAAATGAACTTTTAGTGGGTGCAGTGTGTCAACATTATTTCAGTGTAGTCTTTTCTCCAGATAAGATATTCAATTCTCCATCTCAACAGTTGGCTAATATGACAGTTGGTTACATATGCTCTGTGTAACCTCTGTATCTTCCACTAATCAAGTTATGCCAATAGGCTGCAAACGGTAGGCCAGATATGGACAATTTGTTGGAACAAAGGACAACATCAGAACACTATCATCAGTAGGATTTAGTTATTTATTTTAGTATATTTCTATTCTGCCCATTCCCCATAGGGCTCAGGGTAGAGCACAGCATATAATAAAAAAAATACAATAAAAACATTTTATGAACAGACAAAAAAAGGTAGTCCCCTATGCAAGCACCAAGTCATTACCGACCCATGGGGTGACATCACATCACAATGTTTTCTTGGCAGACTTTTTGTTATGGGGTGCTTTGCTATTGCCTTCCCCAGTCATCAACACTTTACCCCGAGCAAGCTGGGTACTCATTTTACTGACTTCTGAAAGATGGAAGGCTGAGTCAACCTTGAGCCGGCTTACTTGAACCCTGCTTCCACTGGGATTGAACTCAGGTCATGAACAGAGCTTGGACTGCAGTACTGCAGTTTACCACTCTGCACCATGGGTCTTCTTTCATCAGTAGGACATCTATATCTAATTTGTATATTTTTCAGTGCAATTCTAAGAGTACTTTCCTAGAAGTAAGCTCTATTTTATAGACCTGAGAAGACCTACTGAGGATTGTTCCTTGAATTGCATGACAGCACTAGTGATACTTTTGCAGGATGCCAGCTTCCAGGTGGGAATCTCTCGGAATTAGAGCAAATCTCCAAACTACAGAGATCAGTTCCTTTGAAGAAAATGGATACCTTGAAGGGTGGGCTCTATGGCATTGTGCCCCACTGTGGTCTCTGGCCTCCCCAGCCTCTACCCCCAAATCTCCAGGAATTTCCCAAGCTGGAACTGGTCCCCCTATGCCTTTGGTCAAGATAGGAAATTATTTAATTGTGATATCACCATATTTTATGGGCAAATGCAAAGTTTTAAAGTTATGGATAAAGTTAAAGTTTTAAAGTGTAATCTTTTCAGCCTCTTCCAAAAGAAAGGCATTTTGAAGATGAAATCTGATAGATTTATATGCGAGGCAGATTTGTACCTTTAACTCTGGATTACTTGTTGTTGGTGAGTCTCAGATACTTGAAGTTATTTTTACACATTTGTAATTTTAGATACCTTATGAATGTGTGTGTGACATGTAATTGTGACCCTTCTGGGATAATTATTTGTGACTGAGTAGTAATTACTATAGCAGATCCCAAGTATAGCTTCTCTGTGTGCCTAATAGACCTGTCCTTCCACAAGCTTTCAGCTATGCAATATTTTCCCCCAGGAAGCACAGATATGCCTTTGGAGTAAAGCAATCCTCCCATTTCTACCATGCTCCCTCTCATTCTGCCTCTTTTCACTTCTCCATAAAAAGCAGCGATATGTTAATGAATCACAGGTGTTCTTTTATTCCAGAGGCATGCAGTCCTTTGCAAAGTATCCAATGTGTGTAGCAAACATAGGGCAAACATGACTGATTCCATGCGAAATATGTTTTATACAAACAATGTGATTTCCCTTAATGGCCGTTCACAGGGCTGGTGATAATAAATGGTCTTGGCTCTTCTATCATATTGCAGTGATGCAATGCTTTCCCCCATTCCTTCTCCATTCTATCATCCCATCTATCATTTCCTTGTATATGTTTAAATTATGCTGAGGATTGAAATAATTTATGGAAATTGTTAACATTCCTCAACCTTTCAATATGTAACTATTGGACTTCTGGTATTAGAACTGCTAAATAGGGGTGTTCACTCTGGTCTACCTGAACTGAAAATATACCTGAAGAACACCTTATCAGTATTTTCTGGGTATCTGTCAGCTTCTCAAATGTATCTGGAATTTTTGGAAGAACCTGAAAAAATCCCCTAAAAGAATCTTGGATATATTTGGGAATTACCAGCAAAACTGGACTACCTTGGTATGCTCTGTTGGGCAGTCCGGTCTAAACCAGGTTGCCCAGCTGAACCTGTGGGGAGAACTCTCTCTGTAGGACCAGCTCCTGGGCAGGCTCTGTTGGGCAGTCCAGTCTAAACCGGGCTGCCCAGCAGACCCCCAGTAGAGTTGGTCCTACAAAGAGAGTTCTCACTGCAGGATCAGCTGCTCGGTGAGCTCTTTTAGGTAGTCCTGTTCAAAGGGACTGCCCAAAAGACCCCAGCTGAGCTTCCTTTCAGCAGCTTTTAGTGGCTTTGCTGCTGCTTTCCCCCTCAGTGTTTTTTTGCTTTGAGTCTATTGGACCCCCCTCCAAAAAAAAATTCGAGTTTTTTCAGTATTGAGATCCAGTTTTTTAGGAATCTCAGAATTTGGGTGAGTCAAATAGACTGAACTGAAAGATACCGAGAAAAATAACTGCACAACCCCAACTGCTGGCAAAACAGAATAAATGTTGCATGATTGGAAGGATAAAACTGAAGGTTTTTCACAACAACTATGGAAAATAGGTTCAAGTGGATGCAGCCCAGATTTGGATTAGGGCTATTGTGCATGGGGAGAGGGGGCTTAAATGTCCCTCCACATTGTTGCCTGACCTATAAAGTTCCTATGGAGCCACTGTTTGTCCCATTGGGAACCTTAAATACATGGACGCTTTCCCAGCAGGGCAACTAAAGACTCCCCAGAGCTATTATTTGGGAAAATGGCAGAAGAGAAGGCTTAAAACCCCTTTCTCCATGTGCTATGGGCTCATCCCAGTCAGGCTGCTTGCATCTGGAAATTCTGAATGTGGAACTCCCAGACAATGTCTCTACATTGGACAAATGAGAGGGACTGTCTGAGTAAGGGAAAGAACAATTGACTTCTGCCACATTCAAAAGTCAGGAACTCATACAGTCACCTTGCTTACTTGTCACCCATGATCCCTTGCCCTGAGCTCCTGGCATCCTGTATGATTTTAATGTTTATGTATATAATAATTGTTTAGATTTTTAACTATAAATTATGAAATGTTAATTTTAATGCTTAATTTTATATTTTATGTTAGTTTTACATGTTGTAAGCCGCCCTGAGCCACCTAGTGGGAAGGGCGGGATATAAATCTTAGATAAATAAAAAATAAATAAATAAATCACACACACACAAAACCCTCACCAGTGTCACAAACATGTTAACATAACTTCTTGGGAAAACTTGGAAGCAATAATGGTAGAGATTCCAATGATTCCTAGAGCTATTGCCATCACTTCTGGGTTTTCCCTAGAAGTGACATCATCACATGATACTGTCCCTTATCATATCCCTACCCAGTCACCTCGGAGCACTCTCCAGAAATGCACTGGTTGGTTGATGAGCTTTAATAGTTTCCATCCTAGGGCACTCTGAGTGGCATCAAGAAAGCACAGACCTAATACATTTATCATAATTAATTCAAGTGTAATTTGAACTTTTTTTTTTTTAACCAGAGCAAAGGATTTCATCAAAAAGGTACCATCTTCTTCCTATCCTTATTTTGCCAGTCCGTACCAGCTGGAACTAATAAGAAAGTATCTTGCTATCTCCATCACAAACACTTTTCCAAAGGGTTAGACTGATTAAAATTTGGATCAAGTCCTTTTATGTTGTGATCCTACAGAACCTACTTTCCCAGGAGACCCAGCCTACTAAGATGTGGACAGATGGTTACAAACAACTCATTTACATCTGCTTTTAAAATGTAGCTGATATGGCTCTCACTGTAGTATATGAAGGACATAGGAGAACAGAGGCACCACTGAGGATTGTGTGGTTTCCTGTGCACGCTTTGAAAAGCGGCTTCCCAGCTTCCCAAAAGAAGCCCGTTTAAAATCTACCAGGGACCGGGCCTTTTCTGTTATGGCCCCTTCCTGGTGGAACCAGCTGCCGGAAGAAGTGAGGGCCCTGTGGGACTTTGCTCAGTTCCGCAGGGCCTGTAAGACAACCCTCTTCCGGCTGGCCTATAACTAGCTGGCACAAGAAACCAAGTGTGGTTTTACTAGATTTCTGCTGTCCTTAATGTTTTAAATGGTTTAAATGTTTTGAATGTATTAATTATTTTAACTATTTATATGCTTAAATCTTATTTATGTGAGATTCTATGTTGTGAGCCGCCCTGAGCCACTTGCTGGGAAGGGCGGGATATAAATCATAAAATAAATAAATATGGCAGGTACTGAGAACCAGCATGGCATAGTGATTAAGAGCAATGGACTCCAGTCAGAGAACCAGGTTTGATTCATGAAGTTTGCTGGGTGACCTTAGGCTGGTCCAGTCAGGGCCAGCCCTAGGCTATCTGGCACCCTAGGTAAGGCTAACTTCTGGCACGCCCCTCCTCAACGCACTGATAACCAATTTCCAAAAATAGATGAATTGTGGGGAAAACGAAAAGCACAAAATTTGAGCTTGCTCCCTGACCTAGATAATCCAGGTCACTAAAGTCATGTGAGGACACCCAATCTGGCGCACCCAGAAGGCCAGCGCCCCAGGCGATTGCCTAGTTTGCCTAGTGGCAGAGCCAGCCCTGGTCACAGTTCTGTCAGAACTCTCTCAGCCCTACCTACCTCATAAGATGCCTGTTGTGGGGAAAGGAAAGGAAATTGTAAGCTGCTTTGAGACTCCTTAGAGTAGAGAAATGAGAGCTATAAAAACCTACTCTTCTTCTGGCGAGATGGGATGGAAGAACTTGGGAGGCATATGAAATATCTGAAATAAAAATGAAAATTATTGTAGGGTTGCCACCTCTGGCTTGGGCAATTCCTAGACATTTGGGAGTCTCTAGGAGATGATCCCTGAGGGAGGATAGATTTTTTTGGGAGGGCGGAGATAGGGATATGATGCCACAGAGCCCACTTTCCAATGCTGCTATTTCTTCTAAGGGAACTGATTTCTGTAGTCTGGAGATCAGTTGTCATTCCAAGAGAATAACTTGGAGGTTGGCATCCTTGTGTTGCACTAGTGAAAAGACCTGGTGCTGGGTTATGGTGAAAGCTAAGCATGAGTGAATCAATTCCTAGACAGAAGGCAGCTGGAATTCTCTTTTCTGTGCCAAATATCACCATAGTTCAAGCACAGGAAATGTCGTATGTTGTAAGAAAAAGCCCCCTACTTTTCATACACATGGACATTATGATCACCAGTATGGTTGCCAGGGTACCTGGAGTTTTGACTCGCACACATCTGCTCTAAGAAGTGGACTTTGCCCACGGTTTCTAAGGCTTATGTGGATACTATAAGCCTCAGCTTTGCAGCAGCATTCTACATCTCTGGATGGGTGTTAGCCAGAACTACAGATGAGCTTCCAGCTGCTCTTTGCATGCACAATCTCGGCCATTTCAGTGGAAGAAGCCACGCCGCCATGAACTGTACAGGCAAACAGTTTCCAGCCTGTTTCTATGAACCAAAGGCTAACACCACCAGAATCCATCTTGTTTTCCTGACTCCATTACAGCAAAGTAAGAGACTCGCGTATCCAACTGCTGCTTCAACTTCTGCATAAGGCTATCAAGCTTATCTTAGGCATGGATCCTGCCAGGCTGCCTAAGCTTTTGTCCAACAGAACCCAAGACAAAGGATGGTGCCAGCAGAGGAGTAAAGAAGAACAACAGCTTCACTCAGAGCCATAGTAATTGTATAGCTCAGGTGTCACCTTAGTTATCAGTTCGGCTACCTATTGTCACTTTTAGATAAGTTTGTATAGTTTGTTTTAATCCCCTCAACTGTCACACTGGAGCCTCCCCCTGCCCATTGTTACCTGGAAACCCATTCAGGTAACCAGGGCCAGGTCTGCTCATTGGCTGGATATGGGCATCCAATCAGGTATCCAGAATAGACTGGCCACGGCCCACCACACAAGTCCAGCCCCTAGGGTCACTTCGGAGCCTCCCCTTTTCTGAGGTAATGCACCATGTGGGTCAGCATCATGTACCATCTGACCACTTGTCATCTGCCCCAGAACCTCCTACCTCCTTAGGGGTCAAGGTAGATTTTATAACCTCTGGCCCAACATTCTGCATGTGTGCATCTGACAGTACCCCAAACCTGCTGTTTAGATACGCTCCCGATACCTGATCAGTTGAGGGTCCCTTCCCCCATCTCCCTCATTTGTCACCATTGGAGGCTTCCTCGAAGACAACGATCGGTAATTATCACCCTGTTTGTCCATCCTTGTGTTACCTCCGTATATGTCTCTCTATTTTTATTAGGTCTGTATGTGTGTTGTATGTATCCATTACCTTGTATGTGTGTTCTATAGTTTTCTGTAATAAAAGCATAATTATTTTACTTAATTAGTGTCCTTGGTCGATTTAGTAAGAATTTCTGGAAGTAGAATCCTGTATACATAGATTCTAGAGCCCTTTGAGCCAGAGTTGCCCACCTATTCCCCAACCTCGTTTGAGGGCAATTTGGCTTACAATGTCACCAGGGCCAGTACAATAATCTTGATTGAGAAAATGTTGCAATTAGTAGTGAGGGCTGCATATAACAGAGACGATTATTGCAATGGTAAATTCTACAGATTATATATGGCTGCAAAATAGAAAATAGGCAGATAGCAGGCCTGCTGAAAAAATATGAGTGGGGGTTTTTTGGGGGGGGGGTAAAATAATGTATTAGAAAACAACATAAAGCTGCACACTGTTTTAGTTTGGCATAATGAAAAAGACTGCTGAAAAACAAGTTCAAAGAATTTTTAAAAACATGTCTTTGGCAATGAATTATGGATGCATCAGCCTTTGTTTGGATTGCAGATAGGATTTTTTTGCATGTGCAACTTTCTGTGATTTGTTCCTCCCTCCCTGGTTCTTTCTCCCAGAAATGTATTTCAGTGTTTTCTAACAGTTTCAACCACTGCTATGTTTTTAACTGGAGTCAATGAAAACATGTCTGCCTCATTCTGAAATATAAAAACAAATGCATAAAAGAAGAGCACGATAGCAATTGGCTCATATTTACATAAGAGAAGCCATGTTGGACCAGGCAATGGCCCATCCAGTCCAGCACTCTGTGTAACACAGTGGCCAAAAAACAAAACAAAAAACCAAGTGCTATCAGGAGCTTCACAAGTGGGTCTAGAATAGGGGTGCCAAGTCCAATTCAAGAAATATCTGAGGACTTTGGGGGTGGAGCCAGGAGACATTGGGGGCAGAGTCAGGAACAAGAGTGTGACAAGCATAATTGAACTCCAAGGGCCCCCAAAACCTCCAGATCAATTCCCCATTATACCCTATGAGAATCGATCTCAGCATAGGGAATAATGAAGTGCTCAGCAGACTTTTCCCTCACCCCACTCCACCCCGTTTCTGGAGACTCTTAAGCAAGGGATTGGCCTCTCTACTCACGAGTTGCTGCCAACTTCCTCAAAGTAACACAGACACACCATCCCAAGAGGAAGCCTTTCAATCGGAGACTGAAGCCTCCAGAGGGGGAAATGCACATGGTCCTCTGGGGGCAGGGCTTCCCCCCACCAGCCAGCTGACTGGGGGCGGGAAGGAGCCTGGGAAAGCGGAAGAACCCCCGCTGGGACCTGGGAATTGGCAAGCCTAGTCTAGAAGCCTTTCCACTTTGCACCCCCCCACAAACACCAAGAATACAGAGCATCACTGCCCCAGACAGTTCCAATAATATACTGTGGCTAATAATACTTTTATCCAATCCCCTCTAACACAGCTATATACACAATGATATAGGTAAGAACACTGCCAAATAATTCAGGATATTGCAGTACAACTAACATTGACCAGTAAACAGGATGGAAGCTGGAACTTCTAGCTAGGTGATTGAGACCTATGACTATGTCTGAGGCCTATGCCCCATCTGTTTTTGCAGGAACCTTTCAAGCCTGATATTACCCTTTGGCATTAGCTGAAGGGCAAGAACCAAAGGGCTTTAGGCCTGTGGCTCACACCCTGTTATTCATTACTTACTTGGTACGGTTTTATCCTGTCCTTCCAATGAGTTCAGAGTGGTATGCATTTTCCCTTGCTCTCTCCCAATTCCGCAGGGCCTGTAAAACTGAATTATTTCAACAGGGCTTTAATATCTAATGGAGAGGACTGTCACTCTAGACTGCTGAGTGACATCATTTATGAGGCATTATGTCTACCACAAGATCACTGTCAGATGAAAGAAAGTTATGATCCCACCCAGCAGGAACTCATTTGCGTAGTAGACCAGACCCCCTGACGCCAAGCCAGCCGAAACTGTGTTCCTGTGCGTTCCTGCTCAAAAAAGACCTGATCATGCTTATATTGGACTTTGAGTAGCACCATGAAATGTCTTTTAACTGTTCATTGTATTGTTTTAAATTATAATTTTAAATTGTGCTTTGATTGAATGTTAGCTGCCCTGAGTCCACTTGCTGAGAGGGTGGGATAGAAAACTAAGGTAATAAATACATAAAATAAATTTCTTTTATCCTCACAACAACCCTGTGAGGTAGAGTAGGCAGGGAGAGCATGAGTGGCCCAGCAACCAAGGTTCCCCATTTGAAAATGGGTCTTGCCGATCCTCATCTGGCATACTAACCACTGCACCACACTGCTAGTCAAAAGTCAGTGTCCAAGGCAATCAGATGCTCATCTGTGTTTGGGCTAGCTTGCCTAGTAACTTTGGTAAGGGATATGCTATTTAAACTTTATTCTCTCCATTGTTGTTGTTGTTGCTGCTGCTGCTTTTAAAAATATAAACTTCATTTTGTTTGTTGAAATTGCATTTTGGTATTTTTAGGAAGCAGCTTTGGGTCCATGGAGGGGAGAAAAGAAGGGTAAAAAATCCCATCAATCAGCCTGGTATGCTAATCAGGACAATCAATTTGGCATAACTCTCCCAGAGGAGGCAGCCACAGTCCTCATACAGCATGCCTGGGGAGTTGCCCTGTAGAGAGACCCTTCAGAGATGCTTAAGGGGAGAATGGTATTGCTTGCAAAATGACTTCAGGGCTCATTGGCAAGGTTTGCCATTCCTCTTTCCTTCAAATGGGTTTATAAAAAGTTTATTACAGTAAACCAACAGCCAATATCTTTCTCATTTCATAGTTAATTACGTAGGTAGTATCTGAAAGTAAGAAAGAATATGTTTCTTTTATGGAAAAATAATCTTCTCTAGGGGATGTAGTTTGCCGCTATAACCAGATAGTCTCAGAAAGGCCAAGGATGTTTTATACTATTATACTACTTATATTACTAAAAAGCATGGAGGACCCTTCCTTCCTTCCCCGGCACATGTGGATATTGTCACTAAAGGACAGATATCAGAAGAGAAATATCACTAAGAATTAAGATAATCTAAAAGCATACTTAATAGCTCCTCACTGGAAGAGATGTGACCCAAAGATACATTCATACACATCCGGTGGCTTCCTTCAGATTCAAGGCTTCTTACTGCAAATATATGGCAACTTTAAAAAACATTAACCAAAGCAAGGCCCGTTTTTTTACATCTTGCTATGCAATTCGAAGTTCAGTTATATTGTATGTGTATGTTACTAAACTAAGGCACAAGTACATGTAAAAAGGACACATTGATAATACCATCTAGGAGTTTCTTAACTGTATATAAACTTTTAATTTGGATATTATCTGTATTGAAATTTGAACTCCATTGCTGATTGTGCTGCAAAAGTTACTCCACCAGTGGTTTGGGTGGGGTGGGGACATGGCAACCGTACAAAAATATCAGGAGGTTACATCCAGAAAAACCTACTGCTACCAGTGTTTTGAAAAACTCATAGATGAATCCTAAACAGATATTGTAAAACTACATGAAATTAATTTAGAAATTATAGAGTTATCAGTGGCTATGAGCTTGGAAAGGATAACTAGAAATTCATCCTGCACACCTATGATTATTTTACCACTTGCTCAGTGGGCAGCCCAGCACTTGCTATGGCAAGGCTAATGGCATTTGCAGCACAGTGCTGAGACTGCATCCCAGCAAATTCTACCACCAGGTCTCACACCACTGCCTGGTATACCTGTACTGAACCTGTTGAGCTTTTACCTCGGCCTGTTTTAATCTCTCATCTGTCCTTCTTGAAGGGAGATCATACGGATGTAGCCCACATGCATAACATTTCTGTCCCTATCAGTCTGGTATGATAGAAACAATCAAGCATGTCCTATAGTGTCAATTTTATAAGGTTATTTGGAATGTGTATAAAACTCCAATTACATCCAAATACTTACACTAATCCAGTGATTTTTATGTTTCTCTTCTTCTTGCTGACTGTTTTAATGAAACTATATTTAAGGTTGCAAGATGTTGTGCGCTGGTGTGCTCAATAAGGAAACAATTGGCTTAATATGTTAATAGGTTTACTTTACCATTAATTGTAGGAATTCTTCATCGAACACCTGCTTATGTATCTAATGTGTATCACACAAGGTTGATTTTTTTAATTAACTGATCGTGGATTATAATAAAACATGTACTGAACCTGGACTGAAAAAACAGCATTCTCTCTAAGCGGTGTGTGTGAGTGGTTGCTCTTTAACACAGGAAGTCCTGCTCATCAGCAGCAACCTGGAACTGCACAGGGTCTTGCACTACTCATTGCCTATTTTGAGATTACAGCAGTTGTATTCTGCTCGGGATGTGAACTGCTTCGCTCAGTAGGAGGTAGGGCATTTTTTGAGCAGGAACACACAGGAATGCAGTTCCTGCTGGGTTGGCATCAGGGGGTGTGGCCTAATATGCAAATGAGTTCCTGCTGGGCTTTTTCTACAAAAAAAAGCCCTGATGGGGGAAAGAAATTAGACAGAACATTGTCACAAGAATGTTTTTGCATTGAAATTACACATCCTCAACTTTAATCCCAACGTAGCTGCAATCGCAGCCGTGCAAGTTCTACGATTTGGCCATAGTTTGTCATGTATAGCTACTGATAGTAACCTTGGAGAAATGGGTAACATTTACTTAACACTGATTTGATGTATCAGCTAAGCCACAGGGCCTCAGATTATGAGGTGCCTAAAAATACAACACAATTACTAAAAATTATTAAATGCTCATTTTTGGTAATGGTAGGGAGGCTTCTTAAACCTGACATAGCTTAGGTCCTTGGCATATGTTAATGGAACCTTGCATTTATTGGGTACTGTACAGGTCAAAAAGGCCTAGCCCTGGTGCAAGTAGGCTTGCCTTTTCTCATCATATAGGGGGCGGCACTTTAGTATTCACCCAAAACTCTATAGTTCATCTAGTTTGGAGAGAATGCTATATATAGTGTTGTGTATTGCTATGATGTCATTTCTGGGGCTATCACTTCACAGCAATGTCAATTGCTTCCCCCATTTCTTCAACAGTTTCCCCCAGCCACCCAGCTGAATGGCAGAAGGGACCACTGGTGGAAGGTAGGCTTTGCAATCACCAGGTCCCAGCGGGGGATCCCCTGGTTTTACAGGCTTCCCCCTGCCCCCAGCCAGCTGGCCAGTGGAAGAAGCCCCTCCCCCCCACAGCCACCATGTACCTCTAGATCTCCAGCAGGACCTGCAAACAGGTCTGGTTTTAAAATGTGTGTGTTCCTTTAAATTGGAGCAGGAAGTACTTCATGGGGAAGGGTTAGCAACAGCAGACCTCTTCAGAGTGCAGCCTCTCCTTGTTTTGCTTTCATTTCAGACAAGTGAGTGTGTGTGTGTGTAAAAGAGAGCAGCGTAGCCCCTGTTCTTTCCAGACCTTGTTTTGGAGGCACCAGAGACAGTTAAGTGTGTGTGTGAGTGAGAGAGAGAAAGCGGGGGGAGGGAACTCTATTATTCCTTAAGGAGACTTATTCTCATGGGAAATAATGGAGAATTGATCCGCTGATATCTGGCGCTCCGGGGGGGCTGTTTTTTGAGGTAGAGACACCAAATTTGCAGCATAGCATCCAGCACTTCTCCCCAAAATACCCCCCAAGTTTAAAAAATATTGGACAAGGGGGTCCAATTTTATGAGCCCCAAAAGAAGGTGCCCCTATCCTTCATTATTTTCTATGGAGGGAAGGGATTTAAAAGATGTGTGGTCCTTTTAAATGTGATGGCCAGAACTCCCTTTGGAGTTCAGTTGAGCTTGTCACACCCTTGCTTCTGGCTCCGCCCCCAATGTCTCCTGGCTCCACCCCCAAAGTCCCCAGATATTTTTTGAATTGGACTTGGCAACCCTAGTGGAAGGTGAGAGGTTTCCCATCAAAGAGGAGACCTGGCTTATTTAACTGCAAACCTAACACCATGATATGGTCTATTTTCCAACTTTTTTGGAAACAAATTAGAATTCTTTTTTCAAAACTCATGAGATTAAACTATATGAGATCTTTTTGTGTGAATGTTTGTGTGTGTGCATGTAGGCATACATATGCTTAGGAGGAAGGAGGCTGTGTTAAAAGTTTGTCCAGACCCAGAAAAATGATGCTGGGGTTATGTGTACATGAATGATCCATGTGCTTTCAAACCTGCTTGTCTTGTACATATTTTATACTTCAAGAGAACATGTAAGACAAATGAGAACCATAAAAGAACAGGTCTTAAAATGCACCTAATTTATTTTTTTAAAATTTCTAATCCAATTCAATTTAGCCTTTTTACCTGAATAAAATTGTGATTTACTGTAGATCACCTTAACCCATATTATTCCTTCCTGGCACAATTAACTACAGAGGCCTGCTTTAAAATCAGAGATAACACTGCAAGCATCCTGCATTTACCATGTTTAAATATTTTTTCCTTAGCACCCAATCAAAAGGACCCTCTGGATCTATCTTTCTTTCTTTCTTTCTTTCTTTCTTTCTTTCTTTCTTTCTTTCTTTCTTTCTTTCTTTCTTTCTTTCTTTCTTTCTTTCTTTCTTTCTTTCTTTCTCTTCTTTCTCTCTTTCTCTCTTTCTCTCTTTCTCTCTTTCTCTCTTTCTCTCTTTCTCTCTTTCTCTCTTTCTTTCTTTCTCTCTTTCTCTCTTTCTCTCTTTCTCTCTTTCTCTCTTTCTCTCTTTCTTTCTCTCTCTCTTTCTCTCTTTCTCTCTTTCTCTCTCTCTTTCTCTCTTTCTCTCTTTCTCTCTTTCTCTCTTTCTCTCTCTTTCTCTTTCTCTTTCTCTCTCTCTTTCTCTCTCTCTTTCTCTCTCTCTCTTTCTCTCTCTCTCTTTCTCTCTCTCTCTCTTTCTCTCTTTCTCTCTCTCTCTCTTTCTCTCTCTCTCTCTTTCTCTCTCTCTCTCTTTCTCTCTCTTTTTCTCCCATGATTTGTGATGATTAACATCAACACTGTTATATGTTCCTTTGATTTCAGCCCAGGCAAAATTGTCTCTGACATATTCTCATTTGCATGACTTGCCCTCTGTTATTATACAGCTAGACTAATTTCTAAAGCTTGATTCTCAGAAGTGAACAGAGCTCTGGATTTTTTTCAGCTCCTTTACAAACCTCATTCAGTTAATAAAAGAAGAACACTGTTCTATGATATACAGTGGCTCAGTGTCCTGAGGTCATCATTTTTGCTGTCTGTAGTATAGGTAAAATTTGATTTCTACCCATCAGAAACAAAACATTCCTGTTTTGTCACTGATGATGAAAAACCCAAAGCCTCCCAATTTGGTTCAAAGATAAAAGTTGGATTTCAAATAAGTATTTTGGTTGTTCTGGATGTTCCACTTACAAAGAGTTCATAGACAAAGTGGCATGAAAATATTTCCTTCTTTGTCCCACACAGGCTAAATCTGGGACTGATATCTGGAGTGCTCTATTGACATGTTAATTCTATTTGAATCTATTTGAGTCTTCAGGATCAGAGAATAAAACAGAAATCATTACCAATAGATTATAACAGATTCACATTAGTTTTAAGGGGCATAAGGAATGTTCTTTAGGGTTGTGAATTGTCATTAAAAATTTACAAACTTAATACATGTCCAGATTTACAATCTCTTAATTTACAATTTTAATACATGTCCAGATTGCTTACTGGAAGCAAAACTAGTTTGGAAATGGGATGTCTGTGATGGTTAGATTATATTACTGGTTCAGAAATAATCTCTTTGAATTTGAGAAAGTCACAAAAATTTTGTTTTCTGACTTTCACTCTTAATATAGAATGTTATCTAATACATATAAAATCCCAGTGTACTGGCAGCCCTCCCATTGGCCCGTGAAGTGTACCACATCAGCCATTCATCCATCTACTGCCACTCAAGAGAACGTGTGCCATTGGTGGGGTGCACTCCTCTCCCCTGCCCACTGCTGGCCCCAGGACAGATGAGGATTGAGTCACTGAGGAAGCTGCTAGGCAGTAGCTGTTGCTAGGCAACCAATTTTGGTTCTGTCAGTAAAAGGTGGAGGGAGGAGAAACTTTCCAAGCCTCTTTTGGCCTTTGAGGGAGAACTCATTGGGCCCAGTCCTGACTAGGGCTGCCAGTTTCAGGTTGCTGAGAAATTCCTGGAAATTTTGTGGTGGAGTTTGAGGAGGGCAGGGTTTGGGGAGGGGAGAGGCCTCAGCTGAATATAATGCCAGAGAGTCCACCCTCCAAAGCAGTTATTTTCTCCAGGGGGAGAGAGATCTATTGTATGGAGTTCAGTTGTGATACCAGGATATTTTCAGACTCCACCTGGAGATTGGCAACATTGGTTACCTGGGAGGAAATGGCTGGTTTGCTGCCTCACTATGTTCAAACCAGTTATTTTCCAGCAAACTGAGCCTTCTATCTCATTGCATCAAGTTTGTACAAGCATAGCCAGCTTCAAGAGGGGGTTAGATAAAAATATGGAGCAGAGGTCCATCAGTGGCTATTAGCCACAGTGTGTGTGTGTGTATATATTGGCCACTGTGTGACACAGAGTGTTGGACTGGATGCGCCATTGGCCTGATCCAACATGGCTTCTCTTATGTTCTTATGTTCCAAGTTCCAATCAGGCACTGTGTGCCATTTGCAACTGGCAGGAGATGCTAGACAACAGGGGAAACTAAAGTGTCATTGTGCCAATGCTGTGACAGTGTTTCTGATGCAAACCTGGAAGTGACATAACTATTGGGTGGATGCTCTAGGAGCACCTACAGTGGTACAACTTATAAAGTCATAAACGCCACATCATTTGGAAGAATAATATCAACAAAGATGAGATCCAGGTTAATATTTGTTTCAATGCTAGTAGTTAAAGTATCTTCATCAGTATTAATCACCACACTTCAAACATCTAAAAATTCTGGAAGCAAGAAAAATAGCTCCAATGTTGCCACACAAAGAGTTGTGCCTTGTAGTAAAATCTTATATGGAAGAGAATATCATCAAAATTGATTATTGCTACTACAGACAGAAAAATAATGTTAATATTGTTCTTATTTTTCCAAATGTGGCATTGTGCCTTTTGTAGAAGGCTATACCACTGTAGATATAGTATTGCCAAATACAACACATGCTTTTTTCTTATCTTAGCTTTTATGATTTTTGCACAGTTTGTATGAGATTTTGGCTAGATGCAACATACAGCATACTTTAAAAAAAAATCTGGTGGCAAGTATTTTGTTGTAGGATTGTCAACCCCCAGGTGGCACCTAGAGATCTCCCGCTATTACAACTGATCTCCAGGCAACAGAGATCAGTTCACCTGGAGAAAATGGTCACTTTGGAGAGTAGACTCTATAGCATTGTATTCTGCTCCTATCCCCAATCCCAATCCTTCTCAGGATCTACCCCTCCAAATCTCAGGTATTTCCCAACCAGGAGCTGGCACCTCTACCTGTGTTAGACACAATTACATGATTAGTTATATATTTGTATGCAATTAGTAATATATTTGTATACAATAATTGCTTGTTGAAAGAACACAGCTGAGCATGTGGTGAGCTACATACTTCAAAGGCTTTGCCTATTTTCATCAGGCCTCACCAACTGAAAGTCATATATATCACTAGGACAAGGTTACACTCCAATACCGTCCTGAGACTGGGCCAGTCCAGTTGAGGTGTCATTGTGAACACAAACTCGTTATCTGCAAAACACATTAGAAAGCACAGTGTATCTGCAAAACACATTAGAAAGCACATGTGTATCTGCAAAAAACATTAGAAACACACAGTGGGCTTGTATGTTTTGCACGTCAACATCCTCTGGGGCTTGAAATAAGAGCCCCTTCACAATCCAGGCATGTGCCAGGCAAGTATTATGCATTGTGCAGACTTCTAATTTTTCCACACCAAGATATGTTAGAATTTTGCTGAAGTGTGAATGTAGTCCACCATACAATGCACATAAGATTTTTTTTTTTTTAAATCTTTGGTAAGGGGTTTCAAGCAGTACTTTGTATATTGGAGAACATTTGTAAAGGACTACAAGATTCTGCTATTTTGACTTCAGCATAATAACATGGCTACTCCATTGGAATTTCATAGGAGTGTAATATTCAACATGCTATTTTGGAGGGGTATCTCTTCTTAACTGTGATGAGTAGAACTTCCCCAGCCAGATATTAAATCACCTTTTCCAGAAAGGTCGCTTACTTAGTACAGATCAAAGTATTGCGCATTAGTTACATAATAATTCTTTTAACTGTCATGGTTGATTACATCTGAGTATCTTTTGATCTTTCAAGGTCCAAAGCTATTTTGTTAATATTTATTATTTTGACAAATGAGACCAAGAAGAAAACCCACTGAAACATAACTCTTACATAAGGGACAAATCTTGATCCAGGCATTAGCAGTAACTTGTAAAGGTTAATGTGTACTTTCCGTATTTTAGATTCAGTGTTTTACAAATAAAAGATTAACTGCAATTCTATGCAGAGTTACTCCAGTAAGCCCATTGAAATCAAGAAAAATGGAAGGCCCACCAGTGCCGATCAGTGCTGTGATGTTTTCAAAGCTGAATAAAAGCACATAGTTTTAGCCAAAGGACTAAATTTGAAAGACTGCTCTATATTACATTGATCTCCTTTGCTAACTTCAAGATCGCATCGCTGCATTCTATTCATATGTATTATGTCCTTAAACTTGGGTTTTCTGTCCTTTTCCAGTGAAGGTCTCCAAAACTAGTCAGCTGATCAGCATCACCAAAGTGTCAAACAACCCTTCATAGACTTGGACACAAATATTTGATGTAAACATTTTTCAAGACATTTATCTTTAAAATAGCAAGGTCTACAGCCTTGACATCACTACACTGTCTGCAGTGTGTAGTCCTTTTGACTGTGCCACACTTAAGACTGTGGCACCTGGAGCATCTCCATGGCATCAGAGCTGATCGATAAATTCTAGAGAAAGAAGCAGAAGGTCAAATTGTATACCCTTGACCAAAGAACGGTACACTCCTATCTGGGATGGTCATCCTCTTCCATCGAGTGCACAGCTTCGGGAGGGGCGCACATGGAGCGGTGAGGGAGGTAGGGGACATCTGCCTAGCTAGCCAGATCAGCTGAATCAACCCTAGCGATCAATGGTGTGACAGATGTCGCAGCCAGATTGCCCTCACATCCAAGAAGCAAAATACGCAGACAGATAAGGGGTTAAGAAAGAAATAAGGGGTTAAGAAAGACTTCAAAGGTGCTTGAACATGTTCTATGACTGGTACTATGAACTCAGGGAAGGGCAGTATATAAATTGAAACAATAAATAATGCTGTGATATGTGGTACATATGTAACTTATGACCTGTTCACAAAAATGGACAGAGATGATATGACAAACTTCTCAACTAACCTGTATCATGTATATTTCTGTATTAACAGGCCCAAAGTATAGTGCTTTAGGGAATCATTCTAATCATTCTTAGCAGCCACAAGTAATGAAATCACACAGGTGAGTTTCATATACTGGGCCATGTGTGAACAGTTGACTATTTTGTGCTATTTAATGTAACTATGTCAATGCTCTTGTTTTTACAGGCTCGAGTTGCAATGATTAAAATCTACCTGATCAACATGGAAAGTTATTTCAAAACTCTACCCAAGAGGTTGAATTGCTTTTGCAAAGGCCACACACATGTAGAAAATTGGCCTGATGTTAGTTATATTACAGCAAAACAAAACCTGGGATCGATTGCTTGCATTTTAAACAATTAGGGTTCTGAAATGAGGAACCACCAACCATTTTAAGCAGCGTGTGATACGTATTTTTTTTGCTCCACTGACAAAAATCTCATTTACTTCAGTTTGAATTGTGCTTTATCGACTCTTTGAAAATCAGGCTGTTCATATCTAAGATTATCTTCATGATATTCCCAGTAGTGGGGGAAAGTACACTAAAATCGAATGTAGAAATTAGTGTAATGCTGAGTGAATAATTATAGTTTAGTGATGTGATATGCATATAAAGAAGCCTCAGAACAGCATTAATATTTAAATGGTACTAATGAAGGAGAAAAGCCTAAAATTAGGAATGCGTGACTCACTCTTTCTTGAGAGCTGTTCATGGATATTAAATTTTAAATATATATTTTTTTATCTCTTGACAAAGAAGAAGCATGTCTTCATTCTGGTATTTTCCCTCCCCATGAGAATATTCTGCACAAAATCACCAAACTCAAAGCCATAGTGCAGATGATTAAATGAAAACAACAACACCACAAATAGTCAGAGGCACAATCTTATTGTAAAAAGTACACTAATATAGCTGTCACAGCGCTTAGCAGTAAATAATTTACATAGTTTTGCTTTGTATTTGAATGAAGCACCAGACTGAAGCATGACTGCATCTCCAGAATTTGGCTGCAAGTAGCTTCTAGCTTTGCACAGTGAGCCTTAGAACAAAGAGACTGCAGCAGTTGCCCCTTTAGTCGCAGCCAGGTGCCTTTAGCCAACCTAGAGGTCCACATACAGCAGCAGGTATTCTTTGCTTGATTGAATTTGATGGGAAATCAGATATGCCTCCAAATGCATCTGCTGTCTCTCCTCATGCCATTGCTTTAGATGCACTCACGTGCATTTCCCGCCAGAACAAGATGTGTATCCCAAGGTGCATTCCACATTCCAGCTAAATTGCACTCTGTTGCTTATTGAGATGTTCATCTGGTTTACACTTTGTTCCTGATCCTGCACCTGGTAACTCTGACATTTCCTTCCAAATATAAGGTTAGGATGGTTTGATGTCTAAGGTTATAACAGTGCTGTGAGGTCCCCTAGAAAATATGTGTTGCCTCCCTTTGCATAGCAGTAATCTGTCCAAAACATGTGGATACTTATTATGAAAAACAGCTAATATGTATAGAGGCAGGTAGGTGGTTTTGCACTGTGACAGCAGCATAACAAAGCCACTGTCAGTGGAAGGGGAATAAGGAGCACAGACACTATAAATTGGGATAGCAAAGTGCCAACTTTATTTTCATTGCTCAAGAGGAATCTGCAGTACACAAAGGCCAAAACCCCATTCCAGACCTGATTACAGTAAGGCAATTGGTGGGATGCCAAAGAGTTGTACTCTGGCCTCTCTGTTTTCTGCTTCCCTGGTCTTATAGGCAAGGCCACCCTGGCTGTAAGTCCTGAGCTGTCACATGGGTATGACTCATGCTCCTCCTTGCCAAGCCTTCTTGACTGATTGAGGGAGGTATGCCATATCCAGCTCACCTAGCCACATGATATGTGGGTCAAAGATGGCATCCCTCAAGAGGTTCCTGTCCCACATTTATGAAGGCCCCTTGGCTCTCGGCTTCTGGTCTGAGGGATATCCCTTTGTCTTCCAGACTCAGGATGCTCACCTTCGTTGTACTGTGTACCATGGAAGCAACATTTTCCAGCACTGCTCCCACTTGCTGCCTATATCAAGGTGGGCAGGTGGTTTTAAACTGCGATAGCAACATTAAAAAATCATGAGGCCTTGCAGTATCTCTGGACAATGCTCAGAAGCTATTCCCTCACCCATTCATGGAGAGAAGGTAACACCCAAGTCCACATACCACATTATACCTGCCTCCCACCCCCATGAATGTATAAATTTACCCTAATCATTATTGTGTTTCTTGAGAGTCTGTATATGTCAGGAATGTTTTCATTAGATACATGTTTTGAAGGGCAAAGTTTCTTATGGTATGTGCTCTGTACTTCCTTTGGCTGACCGGCTTCATCATTTTATATTGAAAGCTGTCAGGAAATGATTTTTTTTTTAAAACTCTCAATACAGCAGCCTTTTCCCCAGCATAACAATACAGTCACATATAAAAGTGATCAGCCCCCGAAAAAATTGATTAGGAAGAGGAATTGGACTTGATTATTTCTCACCTGACACTGATTGACTAAGACAGCACATATCACTAATATTTATAGTGCAGTGAAACCCAATTACTAGTTGTGTTACTCATTGACAAGGCTAGGGTGACACAGAGCATGCAGTGACATTCTAAACGGTAGGTTCAATAGAGTCCCATAATTGCTTGCTTAATTGATGCCATACTATGCAGGGAATTCTGGGTAAATAACTGCAGGCAGAGGTTGTGTTTTTCTTGGCAAGTGGCCATGGTTTTTTGACTGCAGCACAAATTTTAATGAATGGCTTGCCAGAGGTAGTCCAGAGGACAGCAGGGCCTGCCAAACAGTCCCCTGTGCGCACCCCATCAGTATCCCACATGGGGCAAATAGTGACTCCTTGGGACCATTCTGGGTTGAGGAAATGGCACAGAGAATGAGGCTTAGGAGGACCCCTCTCCCCATGCACCACAGTGGAGATCCAAATCGGGCTCCCACATGCCTGGGAATGATGTTTCTAATGTGGAATTGTCAATACATATTTGATAGACAGTGGTTGGTGCAGACCCTGACACAGTGCAAAGTCTGTGTGACAATAAGGTGGGCCCCCCTGAGGAATTGTGGCTACAGTGTACTCTCTAAACTCCTACACTCTAAACTCCCAGAGAATTACCAGCTTCATGGACCTGCGACAGGAAATTCTTGAGGGATTCTGGGGGTGGAGCCTGGGGAAGGTTTGGAGAGGGATGGGACATCACTGGCACATAATGCCATAGAGTCCATCCTCCAAAGCAGCCATTTTCTCCAGGGGAACTGTTCTCTGTAACCTCTGGAAACCACTTGTAATTCTGGGAGATCTCCAGCTACCACCTGAAGACTGGCAACCCTAAGTGAGATAAACCATGCTTTAAAATGTACAGATTCCAGCTATCTTTTGTGATGTTCCAAAATCCCCTTGGCTTTCAGAGTCTGTAAGGAAATAAAATTGCAGTCATTGTTCTGATGCTCCAAAACAAGTTCTATGAGCCCATGCAGTAGGGGTGGTCTTAGTGATTCTGGGACCATGGGCAAAAAGTCCAGGATGGAATCCCAGAAGCATTGCCATCAGTCCTGCCAACCTCTATAGTGGGGTGACCCTTCCCACCCCACCCCCACAGGGATGACTCTGGGCTTAAGCAAGAAGCAGCTCTCATCCCACACAACAGGCAGCAACTGCTGCCAGCATAGAAAGCCAATTGCCCAAGCCCTGAAGAGGGTTGACACAAACAGCGGTGGGAGTCTTCTCTTTTTCCTCCACTCTACTGGGGGCTAGGGGTGTTCAGAGCCCCCTCCAGTGTGGGGCCTGCCCCACTTACCCATAGATTGAGACCAGTGTTCCCTTTAAGGTGAGTTAGTGTGAGCTAGCTCACAGTGTTTTAGCCTCCTGCTCACACATTTTTGTCTCAGCTCAGGAAAAATGGCCCCAGAGCAAACTAATTGATGCAGTAGCTCACCACTTTAATGAAAGTAGCTCACAAGGTAGAATTTTTGCTCACAAGACTCCTCGGTTTAGAGGAAGTATTGGTTGAGACTGCCCCTGTCAAGGAGCAAGATCTCCTTGCCTGAACAATTTGATTGGTGGTACACTTCATATGGACTGTGCTTCCCCAGCACTGATGGTTCACCCAGCACTTACCCCACTTTCTTTTGGGTGCTAGGCCAAAACATTTATCATTAATCAGGTTTTTAATTAAGAAGTTGATCTTTTAAAAATAGTTTTTAGTCAGTCAGTCTTTATTGCAGCAGTGAATAAGCCATAGCAATGACCCAATTCCATCAAAGTAAAAACAATACATTTTCACTCATAAAATGCATAATCTAGGGTTGCCAATTCCCAGGTGGGGGTGAGGGATCCCCTGGTTTGGAACCCCTCCCCCTACTTCAGGGTTATCAGAAAGCAGGGAGTGGGGAGGGAAATGTCTTCTGAGCACTCCGTTATACCCTATGGAGACTAGTTCCCATAGGGTATAATGAAAAATTGATCCGTGGGTATTTGGGGTTCTGGGGAGGTTGTTTTTTGAGGTAGAGACACTAAATTTTCAGCATAACATCTGGTCCCTCTCTTCAAAAAGATTGTACCAGAGGATCCAGTTCTATAAGCCCCAAAAGAAGGTGTCCTGATCCTCCATTATTTCCAATGAAGGGTAGGCATTTAAAAGAAATGTGGTCCCTTTAAAAGTGATGGCCAGAACTCCCTTTGGAGTTCAGTGATGCTTGCCACAACCTTGCTCCTGGCACCACCCCCAAAGTCCCCGAATACTTCCTGAGTTGGACCTGGCAACCTAGCAAGATCTCAAAATAAAACCATGATGATAAACTTTACAATCCAGTGGCCAGTGACAGAGAATAGAGGAACTGGTGTGTAGGCCTCAACATCTTTGTATTTATGATAGTGGCATCAAACTTGCAAATTGTTTTTTTATAGTCGGTTTCTAGCCTGAGAATTATTTCCTGGGACTCATTTAAACTATAAATGGTTTATATGCTATTTTTATGCTCTAGCTGGATTTTTAATTCTGTTTTTTTAAACAGTTTATTAGTTTTAAGCAACTTTAAAGCTATTTTATAGTTTTCATCATGTTTTACTTTGTAAGCCACATTGAGGAGGTCCTCTGGAGAAATGGCATAGATATTTTCAGGGCTTTTTTTGAGCAGGAACATACACAAACGCAGTTCGGGCTGGCTTGGTGTCAGGGCTGTGTGGCCTAATATGTAATGAGTTCCTGCTGGGCTTTTCCTACACAAAAAGCCCTGCACAAAACAATGGTGACATCAGGGGGTGTTGCCTAACATGCAAATGAGTTTCTGCTGAGCTTTTTCTAAAAAATCCCGTCATTTATATTTTCTACATAAATAAAGCACATACAAAATTATTCTGCTTCTTGTTTATTTCAATGCCATATTCAGAAGAATATTGTATTTACTAATCCAATGCAGTTCAAGGTTCTCTTCAGCTGAGCAGAATATAATTTAATTAATAACCATCACAATACTATACTACTAATATACCTGTCAATGAAATCTGAAGTGTAATACATATCTTTTTATGAGCTTGCCTTAATGATGAGAATTCATTTGTAAATCTGACACATTAAGAACAGGCCATCATTGATAACCAAGAAGTTTTATCACAGAATTCAGTACTTGCAAATCACTACATGGAAACATCCCTTTCTCTTTCAGATTCATCCTATCAGTGTCATGAACTGTGGTACTAAATATGCAATGTTCCTTAATTCTTTTTTGGACAAGCTGTCAAAGGGGTACTGCACCAAAGAAAATATAATAATTAGTTTAGTCCTTACAGGGCTTTCATGCATCAAAAAAACAAAGGAAAATCTTCAATGCAAATTAATTCTGTCTTAGAAGCCAATATGTACTGCTGCAACAAGCAAAGGAATTTTTTATTTAAAAAAATGGTTTCTTCCACTGAACTGAATCAAGGCACCTTTGCAGGTGGGAGTGCTCCCAGTCCCAGTGCACTGTTTGAACTCCTGGTATTGCACTGGATTGGTGCAATGGTTGGATATAAAGTACTGGTTACAGTTGGGGTTTAGACATACTGCTAGCAGAGTAACGTGGAGAGAACCAGGCACACGGTTTAGCTTAAGAATAAAAGTAGTTTACTTTACTAATGAGGAAAAGATATGACTGGGATTTCTAGAAAACAAAGAAGGACTCAATATCCTATCTAGCTTCTAGGCTACATCTTGACTCTCTCGAGTCTTAACTTCAACTGCATGGAGATCTAAGGGCTTAACATAAAGGTCAATAAAACTGACCAAATGGTTTCCCTCAGACCACCACCCAAATATATGGATTAGCCTATTAGGGCTCTCCCTCCATGGTCACTATGCATATTGACACCTAGCCTTGGCGGGAAGTACATGCACACATTTTCATTGGCTCTACCTACTCACTGGCTAAACATCAGCATGCATATACAAACAATTAACTCATGACAACAGGATGTGAAATTGCATCAGAAACCCAATAGTTACACTTTCTGATGCTGCCCCAGGTCCCATAAAATCAGATGTTTTAAGAAAGTTCAGTATTGAAATGTAACTCTTAGGGACAGGGGAACCAATGTAGATTGGGGATGTATTATGAAGGGAGAGTGTGCTAAACCCTCCTCCTGCACTTTTTTCCTGACCTGGAGAGCTAGTATTTGGCCTGAGGAGGAAATTTACATGTCATTGGGTTGCCAGCCTCCAGGTGGGGCCTGGAGATCTCCCGCTTTCACCATTGATCCCTAGCTCGCAGAGATCAGCTCCCCTGGAGAAAATAGCTGCTTTGAAAAGTGGACTTTATGGCATTGTACCATGCTGAGGCCCCTCCCCTCCCCAAACCCCTTTGGATCCCCTCCGGATCCACTCCCAAAGTCAAAGAAAGGGGGAAGGAGAAAAACTCAACCCAAATTTACACTGTGTAATAGAGGGTCAAGCTGTCTATACCATAAAGTCATAAAATGTACATCATTTACTATCAAACATACACAAAAATGAATTTTAAAACATATTATCTGATTGCCAGACTGCATAAAATTGCCAACCATATACAATTTCACATCTGCATTTGATGGATTTCTAATTACTACATTGACCATACGCATTCTGGCCCCTAAGGGTCTTCCTCAATGGTTAATTAAAAATATACAAAGACCCACATCCAGGAAAAATGGGGGGGGGGGGACAAAATTATTATATACATTTTTTAAAAAAAATAATTTTAAAGTTATTGTAAGCTGTTGTTACTTTATATGATGTGTCTCCAGGTGTTTTTCAACAAGGACCTGGCAACCCTATCAGTACACATAAGTTTTCCCTAGACCCACTCGAGGTTGAGAGAACAGCACAGCCGCCCACAGCCTGCTTTGGCAGGGAAGGTGGGATATAAATTGAAATAAATAAATAAATAAGCAAGCTCCCTCTTCCTGACATAATCAGCCCCATCCCACGCCTGAGAATTAGATTTCAAAAATTGCTGGGAACTATTCCTTTCCTTTGCAAAGCCTTCCTTGGTGGTCCTCTATCTAATTACTAACCCTTGCTTAGCTTCCAAGATCTGACAAGACTGGACTATACCATGTCACCTTCCCTCCCAAAAAGCTACTGTACCTAAGCCACCTTCTGCACCACCATTGTGCAAAATCCACCAGCTTTTCACGAGACCATTGGTAAGTGACTTGCAATGGTGACCATTTTCATAGTCAAGTGTTCAGGAGATGAAAGTCACAAGAGCAAGCAGACATCTCAGAAACTGTGACTAGTCTTTCAGAAGATTCATTGACCTACCATTCACATGGGCGTTTTCGCACTGACCTTCAAGTAGCGCGACCACCCTCTTCACACCGGAGGATCTGCCCGGATTTCGCACAAGAAGCGCCGGTGCACCGGCGCACAAGAAGCGCCGGGTTTCGCGACGGAAGTAGCCGGCTCTTTTGGGTGCGCCGGCGCTTCTTGTGCGAAATCCAGGCAGATCCTCCGGTGTGAAGAGGGTGGTCGCGCCACTTGAAGGTCAGTGCGAAAACGCCCATGATGATTAAATTCATCATCGGAAAACTTTTCTCTTGTTACATTCTGCTTATAATATTGGCAAGAATAGTTATGGAGAAAGTCAGCATGTGGTAAAAGGGCCAATGGGATAATTATGAAATCATTGTAATAATCATATAAAACATGGTCATGTTATTATTAATTATTGCAATTATGTTATAATTGCATCATTGTAGTTTCTTCAGACCACAGAAAATATAAACGCTTGCCAATGCCAATAAAGGGAGAAGCCAAGTTACAGAAGATACATCTTTAAAAAATTAGCAGATTTATATTCTGCCCTACTCTATGAACAAACTCAGGGTGGATTACAACAATTATTGTGGATTATTTATTTCCCCTAACTTTCTTTACAACATAGATTCTCTAAATAGGGAAGCAGGGAAAATTCCCAGGGGAGGGCCAAGCTCTTCCCACATCATCCTAAATATATTGGGCCAGGATGTAGAATAGCGCTAGTCAGGATGTTGCCAGTGGGTGCACCTCCCTAGTATGATCACTGGTTTGCCTTACCTAAGGTGTGGGGAGGGGGGGAGTATAATAACAGGCTTTTAACCACAACATGACAATTAGACAGATATAATTTTTTAAAGCTATCTGGTAGTGAACTACCACATTCAAAAGCAGTCAGTCTTTGACTGAAGGATGACTGAATGCCTGGAGGCAACATCAGGGGAAGGCCTCAGCCTCTGTATCCTGTTGTTGGATTTCCAGAGGAACTGGTTGGCTACTGTGTGAGACAGGATGCTGGACTACCTGGGTCACTTATATGATCCATCTAGGCTCTTCTTATGTTCTTATGGTAGTGCTTGCTGCCCTCAGATGTTATAATGCTCTGAATTCTGTCCATTTAATCCATATAGTCTTCTACCTTGAATGGGTATTCTACCTTGTGGAAAGCTCACTGTCACCATTAGAATTTTGAGTCCAGTGGCACCTTTAAGACCAACAAAAGTTTATTCAAAGTGTGAGCATTTGTGACTCTGAACTCAACTTTATTCTATTGCTTCAGACCAACATGCTTGCCCACCTGAATCTACTATCACAATTGTTAAACTTACAGGATTCGGGGGGGGGGGGGGGGCGTGGGGGATGGAGGATCCTCTTCAGTGTCTATTGATTTGGGGAGGGTGGCTTAAATGCAGAGTGTTTGTTTGGCATGCATAAGCTTCCACATTCATACCCTGGCATGTCCAGTTAAAAGAGCCAAGTGGTAGTCAGAGGTGTCAAACATCCGGCTCATTGGTCAGAACCATCCCGCCCAGGGCTTTGATCAGGCCCCCAGGGCTCTTTTCTCCCCCTTCCTCCCCCTCCTGTCCTTGACCTTTGAAGTTCTGAGGCAGAGTCTCTTTCAGCTTGGGAGATTCAAAGGCTCTTTTTTAGCCCCCTTCGAAGCTCCCAGACTGAGTCTCTGTTCCCAAGCTCTTCCTGTCTTGCTTTGCTGGCTGCTGCAAGGAAAACGTGGGTTGGATTTTAAGGTCCATTCCATGTTTTACTTGCAGCTTTGTCTTTGCTCTGCAATCCTTTGGAATGGAGTAGAGATGGTTACATTTTCAACCTTCCTATAGCCAGCTGAAACTCATGCTTCCTGGAGTTGTGTCCTTGCAAACAAAAGGCTGATGCTTTCAGCCAGCTTATCTCCGTTGAATGGTCCTAATCTAGTGAGTACTCTAATGTGAAAATCCACAGGCAAAGATATTATACCGGAAAGCTATTACCAATCTGAGTAGACTCGGGTGGGAGAGTGGGGGAGAAGCTTACAATGCCATTTCATTGTTTGCACAGAGTCAGAATCTTTGTGCTTTTTCTTGATGTTTTATTTTTAAAAATTGCACTGCCAAATTCCACTATTCCCCCACCTTTCCAACTTAAACAAAATATTGGAAGAGTTTTAAGCATTTTTGTATTTTATGTTTAAAAATAATATCTTTAACTGTGTTTGTCTGTGTCTGTTACAAAGTTTATATCACCACTACCTGGCATTATATTTTAAGACTCACATGGCCCGGTCCCACAAAGTCCCATTTGTGTCAGATCCGGCCCTCCTAACAAATAAGTTTGACACCCCTGAGATGGGAAATGCTTCTGCCTATGATCCTGGTGAGCAACTATCAGTCTGAGGAGACAATACTGACCTTGATGTACCGATGGTTTGATTCACTGTAAGGCAGCTTCATGTGTTCAAACATAGGTAGATGATACAAGAACTAAGAAGTAACTTATAGTTCAGTCCTGAGCAGAGTTATACCCTTCTAAGTCAATTGAAGTCAGTGGGCTTTAGAGGATGTAACTTTGCTTAAAACTGCGCAGTTAAGGGAACTATTATTTGTTTGTTTCAGGAAGGTATTCACTATAATAAAAACTTTTGAACTTAAAATAACTTATTCCATTTATTTGCTTCTGACACTAAGAACTAAGAGACACTAAAATAAACAGGAACACTCAAGCCTGCCAACACGTCTGTAGAAGTCTATAAACAATAAAGAGTCTTAAGACTAACAAACATGTTGTGCTTTAGTGACCGAGCTCATTCTGTCAGATGCATGGAGTGTTGACAAAGAGATACAAGTGTACAAACTAGAGGAGGGAAATTTCAATAAAGCGAGACTAGAAAGCCTAGCAATTGAAGAGATGGGGTTGCCACATTAACTTGCAAAACACAGATGAAAACAAGATCCAGTCAAAAGAGTAAGCAGTGCCTTCTGAATGGGTGTCCCAAATAATGGAACATAAGAACATAAGAACATAAGAGAAGCCATGTTAGATCAGGCCAATGGCCCATCCAGTCCAACATTCTGTGTCACACAGCGGCCAAATATATATATATATATATATATATATATATATATATATATATATATATATATATATATATATATATACACACACACACACACACACACACACACTGTGGCTAATAGCCACTGATGGACCTCTGCTCCATATTTTTATCTAACCCCTTCTTGAAGGTGGCTGTGCTTGTGGACGCCACCACCTCCTGTGGCAGTGAATTCCACATGTTAATCACCCTTTGGGTGAAAAATGGAGAACTGGAGGAATAAAAAGAATGGTGTACTTGAAATTCTGTAGGACAATTACTTTCTCTTTTGAGCTGGCTACTCCTAATGGAGCAATTAATATGTAGACTTGATAGTGCCAAACCTTATCATGAATTCTAACCCAGCAATTTCACACCGTTGTTGGTAATGAAATTACTGGATCACCACTCATTTAACTGAAACCTCCACTTGGAAATATGGCATCCTTTTTGGCTTGGAAGGTTAGCTATAGACTCACAGCACTTTTTCTTTGTTTAGAAGTTACAAAAATTGTTGTGTGAGTATATTTTAAACAAGTGTATTCTTTGTGTTTGCTATCAGTAGAAGCAATCAATTATCTGTTATCCATACAAGCCCTCTAGTTTTCAGAGTAGCTTTTTCTTCCTCAGGACTTCCTAAAAACTTGAAAACATAATAGGAGTGCAGATGGCCCTAACACTCCTTTTCTTTGGATATTATAAGAGTGTTCAGTGTTAAGCCACCCATCTTCCCTTTTCATTTTGTTTTGTTTCATAGGTAGTTTATTTTACATTTGTAAAGAATTCTTTGGGAGTATATGAGAGCTATCAAAATACACATATATAATCTGGAAATCTGAATTTTGAACACACATGGTTCAAAGCTACTATATTAATCTCAGCATAGGTCATTTGTACATTTCTCCCTCTTAAAATCTGAAGTGTCCCCAACATAGCTAAGTTTATATACTAACAAATTTAAGTTTCATTGATTAGAGTAGATCCAAAGACACTCTTTGGACTAAATAAGAAGCTTTCTACATTAGAGGAAGCCATCTTCCACAAGAGGAAGATTTTAACTTGGTAGGGGGAAAGTTTCTAATTCATATAATAATTCTCATTACTAATGGAACACTATAACACCCAGTGGTGAAACCTCAAGAGCTGAAGTTTTCATCCTAACGATACCGGACACTCCAACATAAGCAAACCACACAAGAGACAGAATGATAGGATTTTGACAGTGCATTCATACACTAGAAATATACTTGAACAGGGGCAGGATTTCCAGTAACAGCCATGGATATGCATGTGCAAAAGCAAAAGGCAAGTTTTATTGTTAGACATTAAAGATACAGAAATGGTTCTTGTGGCATTGTTGTCCTGAAATAACCTTATCTCCATGAACAAAGAATTCTCTGGTGAATGAGATTTTGTAATAAAGTTGAATTGTATGGAACAGCTGTGCTTATGTTTACATGGTAAGTGCCATCCTCATATTTTTCGTCTTTTTTAAAAAAACACAAAACTATGAAAACTTAAATTATGCTGATTCATCAGATGATTTTTGATTACCACATACAGGCAATTTCCTTAATTTACAGATTTTCCTCATTCTGATGTCTGTTTTACTTTTAACAGATGTTGAGCAGATGTTTTCCCACCAAGGACAGATGGGAAGAGACTTTTTATACTGCTAATTATTCAGTGCGCCAAAAGTGCTTGTTCCATAACTGGAGCAGCATATTGAAATAATATTTATTCATATTCAAAGGCACACATTTGAAACAAGAGCAATGATCAGAATTACACCCATATTGCTAGGACATTCATGATTCCACAAGAGTTAGGTTGTTATTCTGCACCACATCTGCAATATAATTGACTAGCATAAAGTAGTAAAAAAGTATCAGTTTTGCTGTTTTTTAAAATTTAAAGCTCATTGAACTTGCTGCAGTACACTTCACCTCTCTATATGACTATTCTGTAAAAGCAAAGCAAACATTGGACATTAATAATTAAATTATTGGTGGTGTGACAATCCAGAATTCAGTTGCATATTCTTAAGAAATGGGCTCAGCTCCAGACTCATGTTTTTGCAGGCACAAGGATTTCTACCCACAACATTTGATTTTTCTGCCTTCTGCTCTCGCAGCAACCAGAATTGCCCCTCACAAGCCTGTTCTTGGGGGAGAAGAGACCCCCCCCCCAGGAACAAATAGGAAAAAATCATTGTGCAATGGAAACATTAGTCTGGCTCTAACCCAAAGTCACCAACATATGGAACAGCGCTTCTTGGGTGGGTCCAGAAGGTACCTTGTTCAGGCAACTAAAGAGAGGACTATCACGCAGATATCACCAGGGTTGCCAGGTCTCCTTTGGCAGGAGATTCTCAACAGGCCATGATGTTACTGATCTACTGATATAAAGCTTTCAGGCAGAGGACCAGCTCCAAAGTGTCTAAAATCCCAGCGACCTTCTATTCTGGTCCAACACCCAGGCTTCAGGTCCCATACCTTTGGGATGGGACATAGGTTGGAAGGAGAGCGAGCATATCCATATCTCTGTCTCCTTCCCGTTGATTTGTTCCTATTCCCACCGCTATACTTTCCCTGCCTCAGGAGCACTGGGATCCCCTGGTCAGGCATCACCGTACTGATGCATATGAAAATTCTTCACACCTGAATTTCTCCCTGGCTGCTGAGATTCAAAGTACCTGGTCCTGTTAGCAGAGGGGTCACATTCTGCATGCAATCTGCTGCTCTTTTATTTTTGATTTCCAGACTTCACCCAGACTGCTCAACATGCTCAGAGTTTTCAGTTCCTTCTGTTCATTCGCATAGATCACTGACATGCAGAAGCACTTACGGGCTTGGGTGAAACATAGCACAGAAAGGGACCTTGATGTGTTTTGTCCATAGGAACAAGCATTTTGTTTCATCTTTGTGTGTATTAAGGAGGTGTCAGGAAATGTGAACAGTAGGAGCTGTTTCTAGACATTTGGCACAGACACCAAATGTGTTAATTATTTTAGAAATTCTCCATGATAAGTCAGAATATACACACACAAGAATGTGGGATGGAGCAGCTAGGGACAGTCTCATGTTTTGAGGCGCCTTCGGCAAACAGTGCCCAGGGACCCCATCTGCCCAGAATCAGGACCCAGCTCATGCTCTGGTTTTCACCCACACACCTGCATGCCCCCTTCTGTTCATCCTTTTCCCGCCTGCAAGCCCTCTTACCATCCATGCTCAGTTCTCTGCCCCACCTGCTCACCTTTTCTCTGACAGCACAGGCAACTACTATAGGCAGCTGGGAGTACTGTTGCTATTACCACCAGGACTGCTCCAGCACTCTGTGCCACCCACAGGCCCTTCCTCAATTATTTTGGGCAGGTGAAAACACAGGTACAGGCAGATGGCAGGGCAGGGGCATGGGTGGAGGGGGTCAGCATTAGTAGGCCCCACCAGAAGTCCCGGGCCCTGGCAGCTGCCCCACATCAGAATATGCTGACACCAGCCCTGGATAAGCTGTGAACCTACATAATGATAATGGCCTCATGATAATATGTCTATTTAGATGGATTCCTTGGCTGAGATTCTAGACCCGAGTCCCCTAATGTTGTGCTCATTGATACCGACAGCAAGAAGGGCAGGGTGTGGCTTTCGCCATGCTCAAGTAAATGGGATAGCCAGGTCACACCTGAAAAATGAAGACAAATACTGCCAGATAAGGGTTTCCAACAAGCACAATACTTATACTTTGTAAGAAAGTATTTTAAAAAACATGATCAGGGCTTCTTTTTTTGTAGAAAAAGCCCAGCAGGAACTCATTTGAATATTAGGCCACACCCCTGATGCCAAGTCAGCTGGAACTGCGTTCTTTCTTTTAAAAAAAGCCCTGAATATGATCTTTTAAATGGCAATCCTATTAAACAACGTTTGTGCCTGAAACATTGAAGACTTACTAGCAGAGCTATGCACAACTCCATTCCTTGATATATTGTGGTTCACTCCATCTCCTGCAGCAGATTTTTATGGTTGCAGCCACTACCCAGCGCCAACATTCCAAAGTGTCAAAGAGACTGAGGACCCTATCATAGATGGTGATCAAGTCTGCCTAAGCCTGATTCTTTTGTGCTAAATTTGCTTCTGAAATTTTGCTTTTTTTTTCTTGTGGGATTAGAGTTGCCAGACCCCTTCCAGGGGTGGGAGAATCCCCGCCCTGCCACTGGTCAGCTGGCTAGTGGAGGGAAATCCCACCCCCAACTGCCCTGAAAGGTGACATGATATAATTTGGAAATGACATTATTGCATCACTGGTGATGTGCAGTAAAGCTCTAGGTTTTTTTTTTGCAAAACTTTGATAGAATCAGCTATGAACCACAGCGTTTTGCCAAAAAAATAGAGTATCACCCCTCAATGTCAGTGATGTGATGATGTCATCACACATAGAGGATAAACTCCTGGAGAAGACTCAGGATCCCCCTGCCACCTGCCAGGTGGGACCTGGCAACCCTATGTGGGATTTGCCTGGAGCTCTGTCCCAACTTTGGGAACCACTATAGAGCTACTAGTGCTTCTAGCCTTTCCTCTAGTCCAATGATGGCATCCAGTCTTTTAAATCAATTTTATTGTGTGTATGCATGGATTGATGACCTGTCTCCTAAACCTTTTCTCTCTCTACATGTATACTGGAGAATTCTGCAGGAAGCAATTTGAGGACGATAACCTATGCCACTGTTTCGGGGGGTCGTTGTGCTGGTCAGGAGGCTGTCCTGTGCCTGAGAGGTAAAACAGCCACTCAGCTGTTTCAGACATGAGCCTATGGGAGTGCTGCTCCAGCACTCAGTTGTCTGAGTGAGGGATGGAAATATATTAAAAAAAAAAACCAGGCGCATGAAGTTGAGGGCTGCCGTAGGGAGAGTGCAGACAGGAGGTTGAGAACAGTTTCAGCACAGGAGCAGACAATTTCGTGTGTAGCTCTGCAGGGCAGCATGATTTAATTATACTGCTGGGATAGGATAGAGTCATGAGGCCTGTCTCTGGTGATAAGCAAACCTGGAAACTTCAAGCTTTAAAGAGAATTCATCGTATCACCTCTACATAAATATTTTATTGTTTTATTAACCTCCTGCTTCAGTGATCTCTGTACTCTTCACAGTCAATACAAAGTCATCAGAGAGGTAATGTGGGTTCCCTCAATGTCAAGAAGGCATCACCTGCAACAACATCTCAGTTCAAGTGGCAGCTGTGTCTAGTCATCAGAACACTGTGAGTGGTTGTAAATATAGTACTTGCATAAATAAATATCCTGAGTAAAAAGGCTCTGAGTAAAAAAGATATCTTTCTGAGGAAGAAGCTGATGTTCAACAGAACTTGGAACAAGAGCTGAACCAAATGAGGATCTCAATTTGCGACTGTTTGCATTTTCACACTAAAACAAGCTAATTGGTTTTTCCTTAGGGCAAAAACCCTTGGGTGATACTGTCCCATTGAACTACTTCCTGTGGAATCATACCTGTGACTTAAGGCTTTCTCATATTCTCATTTTCCTCATAAAATTCCTGGGGGGTTTTTTTTGGGGGGAGGGTCCTCTTCTGCAAGTGTTTTGCTCCTTCTAGTGGTTGATTTGGCATCAAACAGGCTTTTTCCCCAGTTTATTTCCCTGTGTTTTAAATCTGCAGAGAGATAAACTGGAAATAAACCTGTCTGATGTCGAATCAATAACTAGGTTAAAACCCACCATGTGAAACAACATGTTGATGTTCCCCTCACTAGATCTTTTAGCACTGAAGGTCTCTAGACAGTCCCTTTCCATGGTAGGTTGTCAGTCTTCTCTGCAAACTGATATTTGTGTGCTGGGAATGGGGGAAAGGAAAGGCTGCAGTCCTTCCTCTTGAGCAGATCTGCTGCTGAGAAAGAATTCCAACTGGCAGCTTCCACAGCACCTTTTAAGTGAGAGCCAGTTTGGTGTAGCGGTTAGTAGCATGGACTGTAACTTGGGAGAAATGGATCTGATTCCCTACTCCTCCACATGTACCTGCTGAGTGACCTTGGGTCAGTCACAAGTTCTCACAGAGTTGTTCTCTCAAGAGTAGTTCTCTGAATGCTCTCTCAGCCTCACCTACCTCACAGGCTGTCTGCTGTGCGGAAAGGAAGGGAAGGAGATTTTAAACTCTGAGACCTCAAGTGAAGGGTGGGGTATAAATCCAATCTCCTCCTCCTTCTCCCTTTCATTAGTGGATCTGGAACATGGTCACCCTACTTTTTACCTCAGCCCTTCCTTGCATGTCTTAAGGAAGTGCTTTGACATCTTCCTCCTGCTGAGCATTTGATTTGGAGGAGAAAGGAAGATAGCTACACAACTATTTTCATGAATTGTTGGTTTGAGGTGGTTGTGTCATGTCTGTTGAAAGAAATACATGCTGGGAAAAAAATCTGTGATAGAAAAGTAATGTTGAATGTTTTTATATTGGTATTTTGTATCAGCAGTGAGAAACAGGAACAGGAAAAAAAATTAAAAAGAATCTGAATTTACTCAATGCAAACAACTATTCAAAGTATTGCAGAATAACAAACTAAGACCAAGATACATTTCCCCCCAAAATAACATGTTTTATCTTCATTTCTCAGAGGCTTCAGAAAGCAACCAAAAAAACTCTCTGACTTCACTTGATCTCCACCTAGGAAATCTGCCAGAGAGGAACTCCCCTCTCCAAGGGAATATACAGAAATAAACGCCAGATGGCTTGGGTTGTAATTTTCTTTTAAAATGTCACTCATGCACTTTAGTGGTGATATGGTGGGAACAAACCACTGTGACTACTAAAGAACTTTCTTCACAATGCAGGAAAGAGAAAGAAGGAAGGGTGACGACCCTCCCTCAAATCTACTGTGGTTTCTGCTTCATTTTTAGTGAGTGAAGAAATGCTTGACAAGGTTTGGCATACTACAGGGCTGATTCAGATGGAGATGGCATGCTGCAGTCCTCCTTATATGAATATATATAAGTGCTCTTGGAGAAGAAAATCAAGAGAACCATGACAGGACTATCTCTGAGTGTCTGCTTCTTCCCATATGTGCCTTAAAGAGCTTTATGCTTGGCTAACAAACATCTCAGGAGCCCTGTGGTGCAGAGTGGTAAAGCTGCAGTCCGAACTCTCTGCTCACAACCTGAGTTTGATCCCAATGGAAGCTGGGTTCAGGTAGCCAGCTCAAGGTTGAGTCAGCCTTCCATCCTTCCGAGGTTGGTAAATGAGGACCCAACTTGCTGGGGGGAAAGTGTAAATGACAGGGAAGGCAATGGCAAACCACCCCATAAAAAGTCTGCTGTGAAAATGTCATGATGTGACATCACCCCAGAGTCGGAAATGATTGATGCTTGCACAGATTACCTTTACCTTTTACCTTTTTAACAAACATCTGCTGGCTGTCTCTGGCCCAAAAATGTCCTCTTAGCCTCGACCAGGACCAAGGCATTCTCTGCCCTGGTCCAGGCCTGGTGGAATATACTCCTATTTGAGATGAGGGCCTGCCAATCTTCGACCATTCTGCAGGGCCAGTAAAATGGGAATTGTTCCACCAGGCCTTTGGATGAGGCGGTGAGTGTCCAATCAAGTTGGCCTCCTTTGGTGTACCTCCTCTTTCTATCTGGTCCATATTAAGATCTTTAGTGGCCCAGTGGCTTCAGCTTGAGTTTATCACATTTTAATCAATGGCTGCCTGCTTTAATCTATGCTTTAACAGTTTTAATTTACAGAAGTACAGTGGTTAATCTATTGTATACTGCTTGTTGTGATCTGCCCTGAGCTTGCTTGCAGGGAGGGTGGTATAAAAATTGAAACAAACAGATAAATAAACAGAGATCAAGACTATCTTCCATAGTCCTTTCTTCAAGACCAAAGCCTAATGGAAAGGACAGGGATTTGGAATTCATGGTTTGCATAATTAGCATATCTTAGTATAGATTGGGGGTTTACAGCAACTGTTCTCAATTTTGTGCATACATCCATTAAACTGGCAGGCAGCAGTTATTGTAGTAGCAGGCACTGTCTGAAAAGGAATTCTGGAGCAAAAGAGTAGATACATGTGAATAGTTTTAACCTCCTGCACTCACAGATTCGAAGGTCCATGTCCAGGATATCAACTGGTCAGTTTTAGATGCTATCTGAAATCGTGGAACAAAGAAAACCGGCAAATGAAATAGACCAAATTAAGTAGATGAGAATTTATGAGTATAACATTCAGCAGTATTAAGTCTTATTGTTCCAGAAATTATGAACACCAAGAGAGCTCCCACCTATCTTCTATTTAACATGCATGCAACATTAATTTTCACAATTAAGTTTGACATTGTGGTAAAAGCTGCTCATCTTGGACTAAGAGACAGAGTGCATAAAACAGTGTCAGCGGAAACAAAGAGAAGGAAAGACCTGAGGAAGCAAATATTCATAGTGGAAGACAGAAGGAATTTATGAACACAAATATGGTTGCTGCATCTCATTAATACTGAAGGAAATGCTTCTAGGAATGTCATTATTTATTTCTAACTGTTCTATCAAGGGATGCCACAAACTTCATGGTGAACACATTTGACAGGATTAGCTGGTTCAATGGATGAGATCAGGATAGGCCAAGCTCTAGACTGGCTTGGTTCAGCAGCAAACAGCTTGAACACTGTGTGAACCAGTTTGCAGCTGCATGTGAGCTATGCTTGCCAGTGTTTAATTGGTTGTGCACCTGAAAACAGCTAATCAGAGCAGTCCTTGCTCTTGACACAATTGGTTGTCAGTTAAAACTGTGAGGAAAGTCTTTTCTGGAACAGTCTATGCTCTATTTCGGGGATTCTACAGCATATTCTTTCTCTTTTTTTTTGGCCCAGCATGACGAACTTGTGCTTTTTTGGGAAGGGGGGATGCTTTTCACTGTGCAGCACAATTTTATTTTTCAAAGTTTATATTTTAAGACATTAAAAATAGACATCTGATGTTGAATAACAAATAATTTGTTGAGGGGGCATAGGTCACAAAGCTGTATTAAAACAAATACTATTACTATTTAATACTCTACGAAGGATCCAAAGCTCTCAATTTATTCCATCCAGAGCATATCTCCACACTCACAAAAAGAAACCTTTTCTCTTCTCCTTGCCTCTCTGATTTACTTCATTCTTCTTCAGTGCAAACTCTATTCTGTTCCTCATGAGGTAACTTATGATGGTGAGGCAGCCAGTGGGTTGCGAGCCTCCAGACTTATTAAAGCAACCCAGCAAAAAGCGGGGAGGGGGGGTCGGGAGATGGACATAATATACATATGAGAGAGCGGAGATAAATAAATCCGGCTAGGGGAGCCAGCTGAGCTGCAACCTTAGTATAAAGTGCTTACCATAATTTATAATCCAGCCCTGAATTTGAACCAAATGAAGTGTGATGCTCTTGGGGCCAGGATGCACTTTTGCTGACCTAGAACAGACCTGGATCATCTGCAGTTTTTGCAATCAAGGAGCTGATGGGTGTCTAGTGAAAAACTACCCCAAGGCACCAAGCGTGTATTTTCTGCACAATATGTGCAGACAGTTTTTTTTTTCCAAGGAAAGGGCAATTTTCTGCGGAATCCACAGAAATATTTCACGAAACATATGTATCCTCCCCAACCATGTTTTTCTCCAGGCAGCATTCATAGTGCTTCTAGGCAATGTCCTGCAGGGTCCTGAATAAATATCTTGACAGATGCCCTCTGCATGCGCTCATTGCTCATTTCAGGGCTTCTCTCTCACATTCCCGATATGCCTGAAAATGACTGCGTAAACAACATAGCTGCTCTAAGAACATAAGGTTCCTAAGGGGAATATTACAACTTCTGTAATAGCACTCATGAAATTAGCTCATAGCAAAGAAAACATGTTCCAGCTTTTTAAAACAGTATGGTTCTAATTATTTAGAGTTTAGATTTACTTCCTAACATATGCAGTACACACAAACGTACACACAACCAAGTAAGGTTATTCTGATATAACACGTTGGAATCATAATTGCATTGTGCATTTTTTTCACATACCAGTATATATTTAACTTACTTTGTTTATTTATAATGAGGATTGGGTATTGTTATATCTTTAATAGGACTGTAAGTATCAGAAACATCAGTCTCCAGTGCTGGGTAGAGCTCTTTCAGGATAGACTGTTGACTGCAGGGAGAGAAGCAAATATGCTGCTCAGACCTGCTGAAAGGCAGGCAGGCTTCTGCAGAGGGGAAAGGAGAGGCATAATGGCAAATGTTTGTCCTCCATTGAAAGGCAGTCAGACCAGATGAGATGAGGAAGTAACTGAGATCTTTCTAGGTGAGGGGGTTAGTATCCTAGGCAGGGCTTTCTTTGAGCAGGAACGCAGTTTCGGCTGGCTTGGTGCCAGCAGGTGTGGCATGATATGCAAATGAGTTTCTGCTGGACTTTTCCTACAACAAAAGCCCCACATGAAACAACGATGTGAGGGGGTGGGGCCTAATATGCAAATGAGTTCTTGCTGGGCTTTTTCTACAAAACCCCCCTGATCCTAAGATTGCTTGACATCATTTTTTTTTTCATTTGGAAAACAGCCATGCTCTCTCTCTCTCCCTCTGTCTCTCTCTCTCTCCCCCTCTCTCATACACACACACACACACACTATTAGACCTAGGGGAAAAGGGGAGAAGATGGGTATCTTTCTGTTTTTATGTCCAAAAAAGCACTGAAGCTGCATTCACATAGCATTAGGGCTCTTGTTGCTGCTGCAGACTGAGCTTCACATGGCAGGTTTCCTTGTACTTTCCCTACCTCCACCCCCCATGGCCACCATGACCCCTCCCCCCCCCACACACTACTGGAGGCCCTTTTTTGGTTTGATTTTTGGTTTGTTTTCCTTAATCAGTAATTGACACATCACTATAATGTCATATCACTATGAGTCAGTGGCAATATGTCAATTACCCTCCCCCCCCCCAAAAAAAAGAAAACTCCCCCAATGGTGATAGGAGACTGGGGCAGATCAGTACTTTCCCATCAACATGGCATCCAAATCCTGCTTCCCATTTATAGCCAAGCCAGACCAAAACACCAGTGTGGAAACAACAAGAGTGGGGGATTTAAACAACAACAACAAGCCACAAACCAGAGCATGTAGACAAGGGGTGTTTTCGCACTCACCTTCAGCCGGCGCCGCGACCCTCTTGACGACGGAGGATCTGTGCTGATTTCCCACACGAAGCGCTGGAGCAACCAGAAGAGCCGCCAATTTCCGGCGCGAAGCCCGCTCAAGCGTTTTCCTGCTTCCTGGCGATTTGCGTTTGAGCGGGCTTCGCGCCGGAAATTGGCGGCTCTTCTGGTTGCTCCAGCGCTTCGTGTGGGAAATCAGCACAGATCCTCCGTCGTCAAGAGGGTCGCGGCGCCGGCTGAAGGTGAGTGCGAAAACACCCAAGGAGAATTTAATCCCACCTTTTCCTTTGCCTTACTCTGGTGCTCCTTCTAGCTTGGTGCCAATATGTGCATTTTCCTTGAAGTTACCTGCTAAATCATCTCTGGGATCTGGGCATCTGAGCTTGCCTGAACCTGAGAGGCAATCTAAGACAAGCAGCAGTCTCGTTACAGAGACTTCTAATTAATAAATACTTTCTGTTTTTTCAAAGGAGTCCCTCAGGAATGGATGATCCACTAGTCCTACAGCATCAATTCTGGAGACACAGCGATCATACATCATTGGGATATTGTACTTATTCTCTCCCTGATTTTCCAACAGTGGGAAATCCAACAATGGGAGGAAAATCCTCAGAATGTTTCATTTCATCTTTCTAATCTATTATACAGCTTAGAGCAAATCACTGGAAGAGTTGCGAGTTGCTGTATCAATTGACTTCATGTACTTGTCATTTTGATTTTCCTGAATCCTCTCCCCCTCCAAAAAAGGTTGCATTCCTACACAAACTTTATTGTGAGTCATCCTATGCTAGGGCTGCCAAGCTCCCCCTGGTTTGGAGGGCCCCAACCTGCTGGCACGGAGCAGGCTACTAGGGAGATCCCCACCCCCAAAGGGCTCCGTTGCCAGGCATGCTCTAGGATTTGTGATAAAACTCTATGGTACCATAGAGTTTTTATCATGGATCCTAGAGCATCCCCAATATGACATGCCTAGAGCAATGACATCACTTCCAGGTGGTGCTATCACACCATGTACTCTTTGCATGAGAGAGAGGAGTTCCTCACCACAGTGGCAGAGGGATTTGGTTACACTATCCTATGCATACTTTATTGTGAGTTTGTGGGACTCTGAAGGACTTAGAAAAGGTTCAGAATGGCTCTGTTAACTAATGTGTTACGAAATTTGCAGAGGATCAGGCTTCCACGTATATGAGCATGAGTTAATTTGAGAGTAGTTTAATTTCTTCCAAAAATTGTCTAGCACAAGTGAGTTAATAATGTGAGACTAAGAAGACAGTCACCAAAATAGACTTACTGAAATGAACAGGGCAGCCAAATAAGTACCATCCTTGTGGCCAAAGGTTAGCATGTACAGAAGAAGGGATTGCACATGGTGACATTCCCCTTTAATTAGAGCGTTTCATTTGGACAGCCATGTAATTTTGACAAAGCATGCACTATTTTTATTTAAGTGGCTCCAGATGTCCTCTGCTGGGTCTTGCAGGCCTTCACTATGAATTTCTCATTAAAATATAATGCCAGCTTGGGTTTTGTGTGTGATAAAAATGGACATGCTCTCGGTATTTCTCATGTACGTCTGACATGAGAGTCAGGGGGTTGTGCTTCAGCCAAAGTTTCCACGGTGACGTTTGTCCATATTGCCCAACTCAGTTCTTGTTCATTCATTTTATCCCAGGGGGTGGGAGTGAGGAAGAAATTCAAATATTGGTAATGTAAAACAGTCTTTGTCAGTTAGACTCATTGTCTGAAGGAATGTTCCCCAAAGACCATGTGGTCATTAACGTATTGTAGAGCAGAAGTACATAAATTATGTGCTTGTCTGTATATTGGAAACAGTTCCAATCCTGTGATGCAAGTCTATGGTTTCTGTGCCATGTGAGAAGGACCCCAAATTGTGTGTGTGTATCTGTGGTCTCAGGAACACATGTCGTCTTGTGCATGTTTTCCCTAATCATTGCAGAGTTGGACTGCAATGAATTGCTGACACTTCATTTCAGAAAAGCCGCTGAGCAGTTTTAAAAAAACGATTTAAGAGAGACAGAGAGGGACTGAGTATTCCGCTTGCCCCCTGGCCAGTCCTTGTGTCTCACCAGGGGAGAAACCTTTGCAAGAAGCTAGAAGTCACTCTGGCCGTTCTCACAGCTCTGCCCAGCCTCCAGGAGCTGCCCCAAGATGTTGATGTTCGGCTGTAGGGGCAGTGGTCTCCATTTAAAAGGGTTCTCCACTCCCAGAGGTGTCTCTATTTCAAAAAACATCCCCCCCCCCGAGCCCCAAATACCCGCAGATTAATTTTTCATTTTATCCTATGAGAATTGGTCTCCGTGGGGTATAATGGAGTGCCCAGAAGATTTCCCTTCCCCTCCACTTTCTGATAACCCTGAAGCAGCGGGAGGGCCTCCAAACTGGGGGATCCCATGCCCCAAGCAGGGGATTAAGCAACCAAAAAAAAGTCCATAGAGGCAATTTCCTTTTTCTTAAGTCAATTTCATATAAGGTGCAGGTTCAGTCTCCAGTACAGTTCCAGTACAGTTAGTAACCTATCTAGAACTGTAAAAAACTAAAGCTATGGATCTTAGTGAGAAGTGCCTTGTCATGATTGGAGCTTAGAGAAAGCCTGGAAGGCGAACGGGTTCTGAATTTCCGGATACCTTGTTTAGCTCTTATGCAGTAAAAATAGAAATTTCCTGCATGTCTAAGAATCTACATTGACCAACTGATGTTCGCCCGTTCCCCTTGGCATTCTTAAGGCGGCCCTTCATTCTATTTGCTTCATGGGAGACTGAATCTGCACCTTCTATGAAATTGGCTTAAGAAAAAGAAAATTGCCTCTGTGGATTTTTTAAAAATAAATATGTCATTAGGCATTTGGCTCTTCTCCTGCTGAGGTTTCGTTTGCTATAAATATATTTCGAGAAGGCTAGTTATATTTTTGTGTTAGAGTAACTTTATTTGTGTTAGCTTTCAGAAGCACAGTTGAGACTAATTTATACACAGAAGCATTGCTTTGTATCTCCGCCACCCAGCAGAGGATTGGCAACCCTAGATTCCACTGTTGAGCAACTCTAACTGTAAAAAAGGTTTTCCTAATATCCAGTCGATATCTTCCTACTCTTAATTTAAACCCATTATTATGAGTCTTCTCCTCTGCTGCCAACAGGAACAGCTCCCTGCCCTCCTCTAAGTGACAGCCTTTCAAATACTTAAAGAGAGCAATCATGCCCCCCCCCCCCAACCTCCTCTTCTCCAGACTGTACATTCCCAAGTCCCTCAGCCTTTCCTCATAGGGCTTGGTCTCCAGGTCCTTTATCATCCTTGTTGCTCTCCTCTGCACTTGCTCCACAACCTTCTTCAAGTGAGGCCTAATAAAATTCTGTTTTGGTACCAGGTTGTGCTGTGGAGTTACCACAGTCTTGCTGCTTCAAAAGTATCCTTGTCCCTCCTTCCTGTTCTGCCATAATGCAGTCCAAGTGCATTCTTTGGTCTTTCTAGGAATCCTTGCTATTAGATTCAAATGTTATCATATCTTGTAATCAACTAACTGATTGGCAGATGTTACCATATCTTGTAATCCATACTTGTAATCAGCCTTGAGTCCTAGTGATAAATAAAAATCACCATCGAATTAAACTGAAATTATTTGAAGTCTCCCTGCCATAGCAATTACAATAAAAGGGCTTGCTTTAGAGCTAAAGAGTTTGTAAGGATTGTTCATATTGGATGCGGCAGCTGAGACCTCCAAGTTAACACAGTTCTGGAAAGCTTCTCTTGGCTTCCAAATGCACAGCTTTTTAGAAATGTTCCCGTGCCTCTCCTGCTGCATATCATCCTGGGAAAATATAAACTTTACTAATACAACTTCATCTTTTAATAGAAAGGATAATGTTTCCCACAAACAAAAGCATTCCCATAGACTGAGAGCTCCTCCTGCCACCTTGATCATTCCCAGATGTATGCGTGTCAACAGCCAAAAGATCCAGTGATTGTGAGCCAATGGAGCCCACCAGTACGTCATCATGTAACCTTCTTATCAAATCTGATCCCAAAAAATCTGCCAAGAAGAAAACAGTCCCAACCCATTCAAAAATTAATTAACTTATCCTTATTGTCCATTTCTGTTTGAAATACCACACAGTTAGACGACACTAAACTTTGTTGATGCTTTCCTGCATATAGAAAAGGGTCCAGTTTTAGTATTGCAAGAACCTGTGTGTGTTATGTGCTGTCAAATTGCTTCCAATGTATGGTGACCCTGTGAATTTATGAACTTCAAAATGTCCTATCTTCCCTGATGATATTGTTTGACCTCTCAGCCTTTGATATCATTGACCATTCCATTCTTATCCACTGGCTTGAATATGGAGCTGGTATTAACGCTGAGACCCTTTGTTTGTTTCCCTCTGACACAGAGTCTCCACTAGGGGTGCAGAATCAACTCTGTGTGTGTGTGTGTGTGTGTGTGTGAGAGAGAGAGGGGGGGGCTACTGAATGAGATTGCCCAGAAATTAGAGATTGGATATCATAAATATGCAGATGAGATCTGCTCTATATTTCATCATCCAGTCCTCAAGATGCATCTGTCTTGGTTCTGAACTGGTGCTTTAAGGCTGTGATCAACTGGCTAAGGCAGAACAAGGCAGAGGGAATGCTGATTGGCAGGGATCATTTTGTAGAAAAAGAGGTGCTGGAGCTCATTAGCATAACTCATTTGCATATGCCACACACTTCTGACATCATTGGAAGGTGTACTAAATTATATCAGCTCAGCATCTACCTTAAAATGCTTCTTGAATTATAATTGTCATAACAAATCCTTACTCCCATCATACTTTTAAAATTACTTTCTCCTATGTGGCCCACAGTGGCATGATGAAGATTTCCCATTTTTTGCGTGTGGGAAAAAATATTAGAAAGTTTGTCAGATCTTAGAGTTCAGCAGCATTCTCGCAGGGGGTTTGAACAATGAAGCCCAGAAGCAAGTATTTGGGGTGGGGTAAGAAAGAAAGAGCACAATCAAATTTAGAGGTTCTGGAGCTCTGCTCCTGTGAGCTCCTGACCAAAATGAGGCCTGCTGATTGGGAAGGCTGATATTCTAGAGGGATTGAATCCACTTGTCCTAGATGGAATGATGTTGGCTTTTCCAGAGCTTGAGGGTGCTCATGGACCCTGCCTTGCTGTTTGAAAAGCAGGTTGGCATGGTAGCCAGGAGCACCTTCTATCAGCTGCATCTGATTCACTAACTCTCTTGTTTCCTAGACCCAACTGATCCGGCCATACTGATCTATGCTGCTGTAATCTCATGGCTGGATTACTGCAATGCACTCCACATGGGGCTGCCCTTGAAGACAGCCCAGAAACTACAACTGGTCCAGAATGCTGCAGCCTAACTATTATCAGGGGCTTCTGGGAACATATGTTGCCCATTTTGAAACAGCAATGTTGGCTGCCAGTCTGTTTCCAAGTTCAATTCAAGGTGTTGGTTATGACCTTTAAAGTCCTTCACAACCTGGAACACATATTTGAAGGACCGCCTCCTTCCATATATTCCTGCACACCAACTAGGGTAATCATTCAGCCATCTGTTAGCTATCCCACCACTTAGGATGTCCTGTCTGGCATTGACCAGAGTCCAGGCCTTTTCCATTGTGGTTCTGTCTCAATGAAATGGGCTCCCTGCAGAGGGGAGGGGGGATTCTCCCTGGAGATCATCTTTCATAGTTGAAGTGTTCCTTTTGATTGATGATGGAGGCAAGGAACAGAAAATCTGAATAAGTATAGCATATTAGGTGTGATACAGAGTGCAGGTATAATGAAAAAAAAGCACTAGCACTGTGGTGGCGATCTGAAACAGGCACCCTGTGCATTGAAACAGAGGGGAATCCACAGCTGATGTATGACTGTTATACAGGATGGGGTTCCCAGACTGTACGCTGTATCATGTGAATCTGCCCTTACATTCCTTCGGCACCGTCCGATTAAATCCAGCTGATGTTCCCGGAACCAAAATGACCAGTTCAAGTCCACATTTCTATGCAATGCTGTGTGGTTCAGAAGCACATCACTGCCACTACTTTTCTTCAGCACAATGCGACTGGGTCATGTATGCACACACTTATGTCACAATGTGACTTTATTTATGCCTGTGACCATGTGACAGAAACCAATGCACTTCCAATTGCATGCACCATGCTTACAGAAAATTAGGAGCAGGAAGCATGGTAGAAATGGACAGGAAGTAGTAGTGAGCACAAACATTCAAATGAATGCAGAGCAAAGTTTCTGAGTGCCAGACATCCTTGATGTGACTACATGGGCAGGCCTCAATTCACTTATACAACAGCTGTTACACTGAAGGAGACTATGGGATGGCTTCAGAGTAAGTGGTTAAATAATCCCAGAGTACAGCCCATTGCAATACCTTACAGCTGGTTGGAATGAGGTTGTACTAAAGCATAAGTTAAAACAAATCATTAAACTTTCCTCTTAGGATGAAAATATACCTAAATAAAACACGGATCCCATTGAGACAGTTGAAATCTGTATCAGTCTGCAACAGATGGATTATAAAATAAGGTGACATTAAACAGAACCATTTCCAGACAGCAACATGCCAGAGGCCTTGAATCAAGACACCCTGCTTCCAGATACCTTATCAGACATACCCAGCAGTTTGCATTCCCTCCCCCGCTATCCACGGCATGAAATTCAAGCATGTATTCATTAGCAGGAGTGACAAGGAAAGAGGCAAAGATAGATCTTGTGAGAAAGAAGGTGTTAACTCAATGACCTCATGTGTGCCACAACGGCTGCAGTCTGAAATTTCAGCAGAAGAGCAGAATGTAAAGAACTTGATAAGTAAATGCTTGAAATTCAGGACAACTTTGGAGATTTCTCTAGTATTGCACAGTGTATGGATTTTGGTAGGGTTGTCAATCCCTAGTTGAGAGGAAGAGATAATCTGTGCTGAGAGCCAGTGTGGTGAGTGGTCAGAGAGTCAGGTTCAGCTCTGTGAGTCCCAAGTTTAAATCCTCTGACAAGGACGCTTGCTGGGTGGCCTTGGGGCAGTCACATGCTCTCAGCCTAACCTACCTCAAAGGGTAAAATGCAGAAGACAACAGTACAAGCTGTTTGGGGCTCCCCAAAAGTATAATGAAATAATAAATCATGTGACCTGCATGGACAAAACCCATGTAGATAGAGGCTGCAGTAAGGGGAGAAATAAATAAAGACTGCATTAAAAATGGCTGGATGCAATCCTCTAACCACTGTGCCATACTGGCAAGGGTGGTCTTAGTGGTTCTGGGGCTCTGGGCAAAAAGTTCAGAATCACTTCCACCCCATTGCCAGTTTCTACACTAGGATAAAACAAGGGGTTGTCCTTACCTCATGCAAGGTGAGTGGGAGCCACCAGTGCTCCCTGGACTCGGAGCCAGCTCCCCAACCTCCAGATAGAGCAGGTAAAAATGGAAAGAGGAGCCAGCTCTTCCTCTTCCTTCACATAGTTGGACCATGGGCAATTGGGGGGCCTCTGTGCATGAGGCCCAGGGTTGTTTCCCATTACCCACTGGTTAAGGCCACCTTTGCACACAGAGAAAACACCAGCATGATAAAGTAGGAAAGTATATATAAAAGAAATGTAAAGTTGTCTGTGAGCTTGTTATTGTAATAATACATCAACATTTTCCAACATCCTTCTTATAAATGATGGACAGCAGGAAATGCTAGAGTTAATGTTGCAGATAAAAATGTGCAATACGAAGGACCATTTTTTATCAGAACAATAAGGCAAATGAGTCAGAGAAATGTATTCCTTCATAGTACAGTGACAGGCTGTACAGTACCAGCAGCTCTCCTGCTGCAGTAAGTAGGACTGCTTGGCTACTGCTAAATATTTAAGATAAAAATTTGAAGCAAGAGGAGATTCTGAAAATTAACAGAAGATGCAAACAGGTGTCTTAAATAAATCAGTGATCTTATGCCTGTGCTCAAAGACATCTGGTGCTCATTTCTGTTATTTTCATTTCAGACATGCCATTAGCTTTTATTTACTTCATTTATTCCCTGCCTTACTCTCCAATGGGAACCAAATTGACTTATGTTGTCTTCTGCATTTCACTGTCACAACAACCCTGTGAGGTAGGTTAACACAATTATTGATATTTTAAATTTAAAATACAAACAATCTTAAAACTTTTGCAATAGTTTGTTTAAAATGGAAATGTACGGGAATAGTGGGATTTGGCAATGTAATTTTTAAAACAAAACTTCAAGAAAAAGCACAAGGATCACAGCAGAGACTGAAAATATAAAATGCTCTGAGTCTAGGAAAACATGAAATGTTTGGGCATTGCAAGATTCTCCTCCCTCCCTGATCTACTTAGATTGATAATGACTCTCCAGTGTAATATCCTTTTTTGGCTGTGGATTCCCAGGGTAGTCACTAGGCAGCAGTTCTCATATTCATTCAGCAGAGACAAGTTGGCTCAAAGCATCAACCCTTAATTTGCAAGAACACAACTCCAGGAAGCAACAGTAGCTGGCCATAGGAAAATTGGGAAGTGAAACTGAGCTCCACTCTATTGAAACACATTGCAGCACAGATAAAGTTGCAAGACAAATGGGAAGGGCAGGTATGAGTGGCTTGCCAGGATACAAATATGTGGAGAAAAACAGGGAGAGATACTTTAACCCTGGCAGAAAGCCTGAGCTGGGGCCATCCCTGCTGGAATTCAGAAGTCTGTTCAATTACAAAATGACTGGATAAGCCATGAAACTGCATCAATGTTAGAATGGAATATCCAGCTGGAAACAGAAGCAAGCAAAGATGGGGTCTGAAAGTAAAGAGAAACAGCCCTGTGTCTGCTCTCAGCAATAAGTTGCCCGAGCCGGCAAAGTACAGTACACCTTGTGACTAAAAAGACTCTGGCAAGGAACTGGCTTTCCTGTATTCCTTGAATACATGCTCTGATGTTGATATTCTAGTTTAAAATACTTTCCTTCTTTTTTCTGAGCAAAAACATATACTTGACTTGCAGGGTTCCTGGACTGAACCCAGTAGCACCATGTCAGAGCAATAGAATGTTGCCTTAACATAGCAATGTAGCTACCTTTGGGCCTATACAGTTAAGAGTGGGATGTGTAGTTGCTGGCAATGCTGCCAGTGTGGTAACCAACCTTGTGAATTGTCCTAGTCCCACGGAACACAGATGAACTCATTACCATAATCACAGAAGAGTTGGCAACCATGTATTTCAAAATAGCATGAACAGCAGAAAAAATATAAATCTCTATAGAAAAAGAGTTGTCAGGCTTTGAACCTCCCTTTTCACTACCCAAAGGACTCTTAAAATGGCTCACAATCGCCTTCCCTTCCTCTCCCCACAACAGGCACCTTGTGATGCAAGTGGGTCTGAAAGAGCTCTGTGAGAATTGTGACTGACTTAAGGTCACCCAGCTGGCTTCATGTGGAGGAGGGGGAAATCAAACCCGATTTGCCAGATCAGAGTCCACCATTCTTTACACCATGCTCTAAGTGCTTTAAGGATCATCCAGCAGACCAAATAACCACTTTAGCCCAGGCTCATTAGAGCTTGGGAGCTAAGCAGGGTTGGCCACAGTTAGTACTTGGATGAGAGACCACCAAGGAAGACTGGGGTTGCTATGCAGAGGAAGGCAATGGCAAACCACCTCTGATAATCTCTTGCCTGGAAGGCCGTGTAGGTGGGGTTGCCATTAATTGATTCTTTCAAGAGTTCGTCTTCAGGATCATCACACAGATGAGCCAAATGAGATTAATACTAGTCTACTAGTATTACTAGGTGTTCACTGAGGTAAGGAAAGTCACAAACAGAAGGAAAATCCAGTTCTAAACATTACAGAACGTTGGGCTGGATCTTATAATTCCTTTCCACCAAGTCTTCCTCCAACAGAAAAACATTTTCTCCAACAGAGAAAGAGGTCTTTCCATCAATAAAGGTATTTCAGTGGAGCAAGTCTTCTCCCTTGAAGGCAGACTTAGCAGAAGAGCTATGTGATCCAATTTAGCAGAAGAGTCACAGGGCGTTTTCGCACTGACCTTCAAGTGGTGCGACCACCCTCCTCACGCCGGCGGATCTGCAGGGATTTCGCACCAGAAGCGCCGGCGCACCCAAAAGAGCCGGCGACTTCCGTCGCGAAACCAGCTCAAACGTTTTCCTGCTTCTTGGCGGTTTCCGTTTGAGCTGGTTTCGCGACGGAAGTCGCCGGCTCTTTTGGGTGCGCCGGCGCTTCTGGTGCAAAATCCCTGCAGATCCGCCGGCGTGAGGAGGGTGGTCGCACCACTTGAAGGTCAGTGCGAAAACGCCCATAGAATCCAACCTAGTGGATGAGAGTCTCAGGATCCAACCATTTATTATTTCCCCCAATGTCTGCAATAAAACCTTGAGCTTTGCCATCTTGAGGAAGGTGGCTGGATATCGTTCCAGTATCAAATAGCCTCATCTGCCCCTTTTGTCCTTGTGCCAGCAATAGTCCTGTTTTTATCCATCACAACAGCTGGATAGAAACACTCTTCCTAGTCCAACCTGAAGCAGAAAGGCTGAGAAATCCGTATTTCTCACAAAGCGTCCTTTCCCCCCACTAGTTTTAGCAATGACTCAGATAATTGTTAAACGGGCTTACTGTTCTGCTGTGAGTGGTGAACAGAACGACAAGCAGCATGTAAAATTAGCAAAGGAACGTTTGCTTGAATCTTGGGAATAATCCCTTATGGTGAGCTACATTAGCTACTCTGAGGTAATTTCCCTTGTGAAATGCTCAAAAGCTTAGATAATAGGAGACTGGATACATAGCATGTAATCAGCATTTGAGCACTGCCCATAATCAAGGTTTCCAGCTATTAAGCTCACATTTATTTGAAGTGGTGGCTCTGCAGCAACCTGTCACATTATGGGGCTTGTAAAGCACCTATGAGACTACCAGGTTCAATCAGCAGTCTTCCCAGTTCTTCTTTGTGAAGAGAACCACTCTCAATTCTTCCCTAGCTGTCAAAAGACGTCGTAAATTACAAGAGACCACAAGAGACTAGGTAACAGCCCAATGTGAAAACACACCGTTTTAGAAGCAACTCACATTCAATTTTCTTTCTGTGTTTGCTCAGCAATATCACTGTCTTTGTAGCCATCCATCATGCAAAAACAATATCGGATCCCAAGGCTATTTACACACATTATTCTTTTTTTCTGACAGAAACCTCTCAGATCTAATATAAAAAGTTTACTTCCATCAGCTGCTCTGCTAACTAGATGCGACTGTAGTGCTTTGCTTCTTAAATCTCATTCACCATCTCACCGTTGGACCCTCTATGCATTCATTGCCCATTAGCTCAGTGGTCCCTAAATGCTTCGGAGGAGGCCACTGGTATCTTCCTACTATATTCTCTTTGGGGGATAGCAATATTAGCAGACTTGGCCAATTCCTACTGTTATGAAGATCCCATTTCTAGAGGCAACTGAGATGATTGTTCATGCACAAATATCTGGGGTACATAAAGTATCCCCCGCCCCCTAAGAATACTTCTCTCTCATGCGTTGGCTGAGGTACAGGTGAATGCTGCTGGCTATGAGTATCATTGCAATTGTCACTCTCAACCATTCCTGCAAAAAGAAGCACTATTACATAGGAGCTGGATATATGCCAATATCAACAAAGGTGAATAGAGTTAGTGCAATGTAATGCAGGGGTGTAACTTGAAAGACTGGATTTTCTGAACAAAAAAATCCTGTTATAATTATTGCAGGCTAATTCTACTGGGGGAGAAGCCTATCATATCATAGTGTAAACACTATTAGTGATGTGAGGATTTTAGTTAAATTGAACTGTAGATCACACAGTCTAATAAGCATAAAGGGAAAATAGCTTCTAATTTTACAGCAGTCTGGGATTTGCAGGCCCTATTTTATTACCCAAAGGCACAATAACACTCATGGTAATTACTATTATGGAGATGGATTCAAAAATAGTACAAAAGAAATCTGAATTAAATTCCATCAAATGCACAGATTGCAAGGAATTCAGATGTTCTTGATAAGAGTGAATTGTTCATAAATACAATAATCATATTTTTATGCAAAACCCTGAATGTGATTTATTTCAACAGCCTCCTGTTCCCTGGCAAGGATTTCATTTGTGCAGAGTTGCTTGCTTCATTTGTGGTTGGTTTAGTCATGATGGTTTTAGAACAGAGGCATCAATGGACTAGCTCCTAGCTCATTTTTAGTTATACATTTTTGGTTTACACATTTAACCAGCAAGTATAACATTGTTGTAAGTACAATTTATGGTGTGCTAGAATGAAGACTCCTTGCAGACCATTAGAGTGTTGATGCACCAGTGTTTAGTGAGGGTGGTCTTTAGTGACGCAAAGAATGAAGACTTGCACACAGCAGTGGTAAAACTACTATATACAATTTATTTACACTTCCACTCTCCAAACCGACAGAATGCTCCGCTGCAACACCACCATACATAACCCACACACAGTAAAGTGTCTCTGTACATTTATACAATTCATCCACCCAGGTGACCAATCAGCTTGCTGCTGAGTCATGCTGACATTGTCCAGGCTGATGCAATCTGGCAAGCAGCCACCTCCTGTCACCTAGATGATCTACCTGGCAGATCAGTTATTTTCACTTTCCCAGCATGTGCTTAGAAACTGTCATTGTCTTCCATAATACTGACATAGAGGACACTTTTCATTTATGTACACCTTTATATGACATTATATGAATGCATTTACATTCAGGGTTTTTTTTGTGGAAAAACCCAGCAGGAACTCATTTGCCTATTAGGCCACACCTCTTGACATCACCAGAAGTGACATTACCCGTTCAGTAGGTTACTTTCTGCATATTGACACAGAACAGTACAGTGCCATCAGCTGAATTTCATGGATGTGTGTTCTCACACAGTCCAATGAGAGACCTTGTTCCCCCCTCCCCAACAAAGTTGGAGAGAGTGAGCCATATGAAGCAGAGCAGGCAGTGGCAGGGCCAGCTTCTCCTGGGAGGTGCACCTGTGGGTGGCTCCACATCTCTCTCTCTCTTCACAAGCCCATTGGAGGCTGGAGGCAGCAAAGAGGACAGAGTGCACAGTCTGGGGGCACATAGTACCTTCCCTCTGCCAGAGATCTTTTTTTGAGCTGGAGCCCTGGCCAAACCAGCTGGAACTGCGTTCCTGTGCATTTGTGCTCAAAAAAAGCCCTGCTTACATTGAGCTGCCACCAATATGCAAACAACATTCAGTTCTCTCTTGTACTTCCAACAGATCCTAGGGAGGCTGTAGAAACAAAGAACAAGTACCTGGAGGCAGTTTAGGGATGGATGAGGGCTAACGAGTTGAAACTTTTCCCCAACAAAATGGAGGTGGTACTGGTGACGGAATGGTCTGTCTCCTGTTCTGGATGGGGTTGCACTCCTTCCAAAGCAGCAGGTTAATAGCTCAGGGGTGCTTCTGGACCCAGGCCATCTGTGGGATAAACAAGTGGCAGTGCTGGCCAGAGGAGCCTTTCACCAACTTTCCAGCTAGGCAGAAAAGATCTTGCCACTGTGATGCATGCCCTGCTAATATCAAGATTAGATTACTGCAATGCATTCTATTTGGGGCTGCCCATGAGGACTGGTACACAATGTTGGAACCAGAATGCTGAATAGATTGGGTTGTAGGGACCATATCACTCCAGCCTTGTTCCATCTCTCCCAGTTTGCTTGTGAACCCAACTCAAGGTGCTATAATTGACCTTTACAATGCTATATCGTTTGGGACAAGCATAGCCGAAGGGCTGTCCCCAAATGAATTACCCAACCACTCTGGACAAAGTCCTTACTTCAGGTGCTGCCACTATCTGAGGCTAGATGGATGGCAACCTTAGAAAGGGCCTTCTAAGTCGTGATGCCAAAACTGGATTGGATTTGGGATGTCCAATATATAGCCCCCTAATGCAGGTGCCCCCAGGAAAGCTCAGCTTTAGCTTCAAGTTTGGTCCCTGAAACCACAGCAAGGAACACCTTCCCATATGAGAGAGATGTTTAAAAAATTGTCCCACTGTATGGGAAAAAGAAGGCTCTCAAAGCCTCCCTAAATCAGCCATGCAGCAAATACCTGAACTAACTTCTCTCTCTCTGCTGCAAAGTGAAAGCAGCTGATTATTACTGGTATTATACTGGTATATAATCTGCTCCCATAGACAGGGCTGGCCCTAGGGTGCATGGTGCCCCCGGTAGCCTCATCGCTCCCCCCATGGTGCCGCCCCCTGCTGCCCTCCTCCGTGGTGCTGCACCACCCTTCCTCCACCACACCTCCTCCTCCTCCCTTTTTCACAATTTCAATGCCCAGGAAGGGGCGGTGGAGTGCTGTGCTCCCCGGGCTCTCTAAAGGCTGCCCCCGCCAATCAGCTGATCAATGGGTAAAATGTGGTGGAGGCTCACAGCTCCTATGCCGGCCCTCTTGTGAGGAAATGACCCCTCTTTTCCCAATGTTATAGTCACAAACATGGTTGCCAGGGCGCCTGGAGAAGTGAGCTTGCACCCGTCTGGCCAGAGAGTGCAAGTAAAGCCATCCAGGAACTGAATGGGACTCATGTGTACAAGCAGCCTAAGTGTATAAGTGTCTTAAACAGGCACAGAGTGCTTGCCAACATGCACGGACGTTTCCCCGCTACTGCGTGGAGTCCGCCATGGTGGGGAAGAAGCCGCACCGCCACGGAGCTGTCCAGGCGACCGGTGTTGAAGCGCTAAGCATGGAAGCCACTGTGTTTCGCTAACACCACTTGTAGCCATCTTCCTGCCTGGCTGGACTTCATTCCTTCTCAATAGGAATCTCACGTACACACCTTGAGTCATTCCTAGCCCGCAAGCAACCCATCCGTTTTATGAATGGATTAATAGCTCGACTGTTGATCCGAATTGCTCAGCAATATCCTGAACAGTAGCTCTGGTCTAGGAGATGATGAGAAAAGAGGAAGGATCTCTCTTGTCACATCCAAGCCTTTTGTCTACACTGGGGATACCTAGGTCAATATCTGATTCCCTATTGTCACATTCCCAGATAATCCCATCTCATCCCAAGCACCCAGCCATTTCCATACTGATATCACTGGAGCCGCCCCAGGCCCTGGCGCAACCTGGAAGTTTCCAGGGTGCCCAGGACAAAGGTGAAGTTCATTGGTCAAAGCATACACCCAATCAGGTGTCACCAAAGACTCACCATTGGTTCAGCCGATGTCCAGCCTTCGTGGTCATCAGCAGAACCTCCCATCTCTCCTCCCAGTCACCTCCCATCCCCTCGGGACTTAGGTGACTCTTTATAATCTGTGGACTAGCTACCCACAGGTGTGCTTTCTATTCAGCAACCCCCATTTCCCGCTGTGTAGATACATCCCCGATTCCTGATCAGTTTCGGGTCCTCCCCCATTCCCTCATTCGTCGCCATCGGAGTCTTCCTTGGAGTCTGCGAGAGGTAATATCGCCCTGTATGTCTACCCTTATATGTACCCCTATCGATCTATCTATTTAGACCTGTGTGAATGTGTGATTGTTTTGTATTTTTATCTTGTGTGAAAGAACTATTATTCTAAATAAATTACAATTGGTTTTATTAAATTAGAGTCCATTTTATTGAGCATTTACTATCTGGATGGTTGAGCCTGGTATACATTTGGTAAAAAGATTCCTATTAAGCCAGGTGTCCACCTAACTAATTCCCCAACCTCGTTTTGAGGGCATTTGGCTTAACACTCTGGTGCAATCAAGATCAGTGTGGGGTTGAGGGGGTGAGAAGAATGAGTGAGCTGCTGAAAGAGTGGCCACCTCCTCTGCCTCCTCCCCTCTTCCTTCCTGGATCATGGAGAAAGAAAGGATGGAGGAGGCAGCGGCGGTAGCCACTCTTTCAGAGGCTCGTTTGTCCTTCCTGCTGCTGTCCCCTCAACCCCACACTGATCTTGATCATGCCGGAGGGCTGGCATAGGAGCCATGAGCCTCAGGTGGATTTTACCCACCAACCAGCTGATCAGTGGGGGGTGGCCTTTAAAGAGTCCGGGGAGCATGGCGCTCCACCGCCCCTTCCCAGGCATTGAAATGGGGAAAGAGGCAGGGGGGAGGAGGCTGGGGAGGCAAATAGGGATTTGCCTAGGAGGTGGGCAGGAGGTAGGGCCGAATTTGGCACCCCCCTGCCAGTGCCCTAGGCAAATGCCTAATTTGCCTAGTGGGCAGGCCAGCCCTGACCATAGAGCAGAATGTGAGCTCTGTGGCTGGCTCCCAGAGCTGCCAATCAAGCTATGAACAACTGCTTTGGATGCTTCTAGGGCTCTCCACAAGTCCACCCACAGTGTTGCCTAAGAATTGATTGAATTGGCACCAGACTATTGGGAAAATGAACCACAAAAATGAAGCAAACGAATCATCATGGAAAAAAAGATACAGTTCATTTTTTGGTTCAGGAATGACACAACCAATTGAACTATTTCAAAATGAACCAACTCAGTTCATGCTTGAACTGCATTCATTTCTCAGTTTATGCTCATCGCTAGTAGAGACCAAAAACTTCTTATAATGCCATGCAACCCACCCTCCAAAGCAACCACTTTTTCCATGGGAACTTACATCTGTAGTCTCAAGATAAATTGAAATTCCAGGAGATCTCCAGACCTCAGTTGCAGTTTGTCAATTTATGTATGCAAGAGACAAGATATTCTGCAAACTCACCTGTATGTAGGGAACTAGTAGACTAACACATGATTAAAACACATCCTGCTTTACCTCAAGGCTTTTGCATTGGTATGCATGATGGTTCTTTATTAGTCTATTAGCTCACTTTTTAAGACATTTTATTGAAGAATTGATCTTGCATTTCATAGTGGCAGGAGACAGATCTTCTGTGCTTCGAGGCTAGAGCACTGGGCTAGAATATGGAAAGCCCAGGTTCAAATCTCCATTCTGGCATGGAAATCTACTGGCTGGACTTGGGCCAGTGCACATTTTGACCTTAACCTCCCTCACGGGGTTCTTGTGAGGATAAAATGGAAGCGAGTAGAACAGTGTAAGCTGCTTTGGGTTCCCTCTGATGGGAGGGGATAAGGCAGGATATAAATTAAATAAATAAATAAATATTAATTCAGCATGTCTTATCATTCATTGTGTTGTAGAATGTGTGTAGATATCAGAGTGGTATTTACTTGGTACATTTTAAATCCTGCTGTTACAAACAAGGAGGTCAGGGCAATGTACACTTATCTCCCTTCTTTCATTTTAGCTTCACAATAATCCTGTGAAGTAGATTGGGCTAAAAATCTCTAAAGTCTTACAGGCCATTATGGCAGGCCATTAAGTAAGGGGAAAAGCTGCCTCCCCCCCATCCTTTGTGGGTCTTTGTATATATGCAAAATATAACTTTTCTATTTACATTCTCAGTGTCTTTTCTGTAAGAATAATAATTATTTTTATTGTATAAACAAATGTATTTTAGGGCCTTGTAATCCAGCCCTGATCAGGACAAGTATATAACAAGTGAGGGACCTTGTCTGAATTGGTTCCATTCTTGAGTAGCAAAGCTTGGGAGAGAAGGCCACTGTATCTATCATGAATCTGTTCAGATTTCTTCTGAAGTTGTCAGTATTTGGGACATTTATCACAGAAAGTGATTGTAAGCATGTCTTAAGAGCTGCCCTGCTTCCAGAGGTGCCAGGTTATCGCGGGAGACCTGCTGTCCACAATCCACAGTTCCTACTGCCATACCTTTGGGCAGGGAGAGAATTTTCCTCTTAAAATATCTCTGTTGGTGTGTCATGATGTCACTTCAGGAAAATCCAGAAGTGATGTAACATCTCTCTAGGAATAACTGTAAAACCATAGAATTTCTAGTGTTTCTTAGAGTGATGTCACATTGTACATGATGATGGCCCCCATGGCCCCCCATTCAAATCTCCTGACAGATGCCAGCCATCAATTGGCAACCCTTCCTGCATCAAGATGCTTGCAAAAGTCTTAACAAGGTGCATAGATCAAGTAGATCTAAAACAGATCTGCAGAATTTTTGACCCACTAACGTACACTAATGTACTGACAATGGAGGCCCAGATAGCTGCCACTGCCAAATCCACCTTCTTCCATCTTAGGAGGGCGAGGCAGTTGGCCCCCTTCCTGGAACGTAGCGACCTGGCAACTGTGATCCATGCAACGGTCACCTTGAGGCTGGACTACTGTAATGCCCTCTACATGGGGCTGCCTTTGTACCGAACATGGAGGCTGCAGCTAGTGCAGAATGCAGCGGCCAGGCTGTTAGTGGGACTACCACGGTGGGAACACGTACAGCCTAGGCTGCGGGAACTGCACTGGCTGCCGATTGTGTACCGAGTTCGTTATAAGGTGCTGGTTATTACCTTTAAAGCCCTATATGGCCGAGGACCTGCCTACCTTAGGGACCGCCTCTCCCCATATGTTCCCCAGAGAGCACTGAGATCTAGCTCTCAAAACCTATTATGAATCCCTGGACCAAGAGAGGCCAGATTGAAGGTAACTAGGGAGCAGGCCTTCTCCACAATGGCCCCCAAATGGTGGAACCAACTACCAGAGGAGGTGCGAGCCCTGCGAGACTTAAATCAATTTCGCAGGGCTTGCAAAACCACTCTCTGTCAACTTGCATTTAAGATGGCACCCGGAGATGACACCTAGCCATCCTATACACATTTTGAACTATGGCACTTTAATTTAATTTTATATCTGATAAATTTTTAATTGTTAATTAACTTAATTCTGAATTGTATCTAACTAATTGTTTTAATGTATTGATGGATTTTAGTGTAATCATGGTGTAAACCATGTCATGTGAGCCGCCCTGAGCCCGTTTCGGCGGGGGAGGGCGGGATATAAGAATAAATTTATTATTATTATTATTATTATTATTACAGACTCCCATAGCTACGTTATTATGGCTTGCCATGATTTTGATTTAGAGTGATTTTGTTATATTAGGTATATCTGGTTATAAAGAAAGGGAGATACTGAGTGATTAAAGAGTCATCTACAGTTCCTTGAGTATTACAATACTTTAGGAAAGGAGGAACTTTAAAGTTAGGGGTTAGTCATGAGGTCTGGTTTAAGATGATAGTGGGTACGTCTCCTTTGACACAAGAATGGTGGCTCACCACAGAATCAGTAGATTTTCTGGTTTGACAGCCTGCCTTGAACTACAAAAACTAAGGTTTAGGGAATCAATCACACAACTAAGCAGGCCACAATACATGGACAACAATCTGGTACTAAGGGAACTGTTCACTTCAGGTTAGTGTGGACGAATTGGTAGCCAGCGTGTCCCCACTCTGATCCTGTCCCAGCTCAGAAGTGATGTGCAAGTCCATCTTATGTGGCTTTCTTCTAGGCAGTGCCCTTTTTCCTGGCAAGCAATGATGCTCAAGTCCTTTCTTGAGGGTCGGGGACAAAGGGTGGCAATTGGGGGGGAACTGTCTCAGAGGTACCCACTTCATTGCGGAGTGCCTCAGGGAGCAGTCCTCTCCCCGATGCTGTTTAACATCTTTATGCGCCCCCTTGCCCAGATTGCACGGAGGTATGGGCTGGGCTGCCATCAATATGCAGATGACACCCAGCTCTATCTATTGATGGGCGACCGGGCTGGTGATGTCCCAGCAAATTTGGACCGGGCACTACAAGCCGTGGCTGACTGGCTCAGGCTGAGCGGGCTGAAGTTGAATCCGGCGAAGACCGAGGTCCTTTGCGTGGGCCGCGGCGGACCGGGAGGGGAGACTACTTTACCGGCCTTTGACGGTGCGCCACTGGTACCGGTGCGCAAAGTCAAGAGCTTGGGAGTGCTACTGGAGTCCTCCCTATCAATGGAGGCCCAGGTGGCCGCCACTGCTAGATCCGCCTTCTTCCATCTTAAGAGGGCGAGGCAGTTGGCTCCCTTCCTGGAGCGCGTCGACCTAGCAACTGTGATCCACGCAACGGTCACTTCGAGGTTAGACTACTGCAATGCCCTCTACATGGGGCTGCCCTTGTACCGAACACGGAGACTCCAGGTAGTCCAGAACACGGCGGCCAGGCTGTTGGAGGGACTACCACGGTGGGAGCCTGCACGGCCTGGGCTGCGCAATCTGCATTGGCTGCCGGTTGTCTACCGTGTTCGCTATAAGGTGCTGGTTATTACCTTTAAAGCCCTATATGGCCGAGGACCTGCCTACCTAAAGGACCGCCTCTCCCCATATGTACCCCGGAGAGCACTGAGGTCTGGTTCCCAGAATTTATTAACAATCCCTGGGCCAAGAGAAGTTAGGTTGAAGGCCACTAGGGAGCAGGCCTTCTCGGTGATAGCCCCTCGTTGGTGGAACGACCTTCCAGAGATGGTGCGAGCCCTGCGGGACCTGAACCAATTCCGCAGGGCTTGCAAAACATTTCTTTTTCAGTTGGCATTTGAGACAGAACCTGATTAACTAACGAACAGACGCTTAGCCATCTTATGTACATCAGGATTACATCATTTTAGCACCTATTTTTATATGTTTTATCTATTTTAATTAATTTATTTGTAATTGATATTTAAACTGTTATGTTTTATGTGAATCATGGGACTCCCATGTCTGTTATACTGTTTAATGTGAATCATGGGACTCCCATGTCTGTTAGCCGCCCTGAGCCCGCCTGGCGGGGAGGGCGGGATATAAAAATAAAATATTATTATTTATGATTATTATTAAAAAGCATGGTTAATAGTTTTCATGCCTGCGAAACAATAATTCACAGGTTGATTCACTGGTGTAACTATGCAAACTGGTCAAAAGAAGCATAGATCAAGGAGCTTTGTTATCTATTTCATGGAAGCATTTAAGAGAAGGGCAGCATATCATCTTGAAAGCCAGGCTCTCCCCTTTCAAATTGAAGAGCTGGCAGGAAAGCGGAGAAAGTGTTGATAGACTGATTTATGCCCAGACAAGGTCCTTGTTCTTTTGCAAGCTTTTGTGTCAGCCTTTCTCCCTTCCTTCTGCTGTCCAGCCTGACTGAACGCACATGCACACACACACACACACACTGGCCTGCTGCAGGGGAAAAGAAAACCCTTGAGATTTCACTGCACAATACAGTGGACACCATTTACTTTTGAGGAAACTAAAATAGCTACTTCCAGTTGTCAAAAATTTTCAGCATTTGTGGAAAAGAAAATCAACTCTTTTAGCATCACAAGTTTCTTTTCTCCTTTCCATCTGTGGATTTCCCCGTGGGATGTAATGTGCTGAATCAGTTTCACTGTATTGTAATTTTCCAGCATTTATCATCCCATCAGTCTCTACAATTAAAGCATTTTGTTACTTTCAAAACAACAGGGAATTCTTATGGGACGGCTGATGATTAAGAGGCTTACATGCTTTCTTTGTGCGATTAGTTAATTGACTATTGTCTCTTAATGTTTGGCATTCAGGAGAAATAAATATTAGCAGAATAGGAAAGCATATTAGTATGGCAGGTCTTTGTGTACAGTTGCCCAACCCTCATCACCCCTTTCCCATGAGTAAGTCTTATTATGTGCATTTTTAAGGCAGGAGGGAGTATCTTCATTTCTAATGAGAGAGTAAACTGTAGCCACTTGTCTCTTAATATCGTCCTTCCTCAACCATTTGTGCCTTTCCTTGTGGCTCTGCTGAAATAACCTCTTAATTTTTCACATAGTTCTAGAAATAAATGGTGCTCTGGCATGGTTCCAGCAGCTGTCACACTAAACATTGTTTAAATTAAGTGCTGCCTTATCAATTAAGTCTTTGAGGTACAAAGCGCTACACGGTATTAGCTTTTTAAATATTAAGCATAGCAAGCTGATTTTCTAATTAGTTTCAACACTAACCTGACCCATCCATGTGTTGGGAGAGGGGTGGGTAGAAATACAGCCAAGAGAGAAGATCTCTGCCTGCTGAACTTGGAATCACACCACCACCACCATTTTTTCCATCACTGGTAAACATAACTGTTTGCTAAAGCAATATCAGGTCCACCGACAGGTGGATCACCCATCTCTATTTCTCCCTAATAGCTTAGTCAGGTGAGTCTGCAGAAGTCCTGAACGGAAGCCTGGAAAAGGGAATGGAATGGATGAGGGCCAATAAACTGAAGCTTCATCTCTCTCTCTCTCTCTCTCTCTCTCTCTCTCTCTCTCTCTCTCTCTCTCTCTCTCTCTCGGCTTGACTTCGCGAACGAAGATTTAAGAAGGGTGCAGTAGTCCACGTCTGCTGCAGGCTCGCTGGTGGCTGACAAGACCAATGCGGGGAGGACCCGCATTATCACCCTCCTTGCATCACTGTGGGTGAAGCTTCATCTAACACAGATTGAATCACTGTTGGTCAATGACAAACATGCTTGAGGACTGAGGAATCAGCATGTCCTGGAGAGAGTTGCATCCCCCCTGAAGGAGACGTTTGGTAGGGGCTGCTGTTAGATCCTGGCATACAGCTGGAGGCTTATGTCTCTCCTACAAGGCATGTCACTCATTTTCTCAGCTTTGGCCAATATGCCAACTACAGCTGTTCCTTGAAATATGTGATCTGGCCATGGTGATCCATGCTTTCCAGTATTGTAATGAGCTCTACATGGGGTTACCTTTGAAAGTAAGATGATGCTAGTCCAAAATGTAGCAGCCAGGCTATTCCTGGGCACCAGAAACAAAGATCATTTCATCCCTTTGTTGAAAGATCTGCACTGACTACCTGCCTGTTTTGAGGCACAACTCAAAGGCCCTAAAAAGTTTTGGGCCAGAGTGTTATTAGACCCATCCTCTTGCTGAAGGGCATTTTATAGACAGAAAACACATGAACAGCCTTCTGAATATATATTTTCAGCTCAAATGTCATAAGCTGCAGTGCTCTGGCCAAAAAATGACAGACAAAATGGACGCCAGCCAGGACATGTCTGACATATAGTTCAGAAATGTGTGGGAAAGAGCATCTGACCCTCCATCCGAAAGAGAGGCATATTTTAAGGCAATGGGTCTGCCAAGATAGGTTGCCTCACCTTGGACTAAACACATAAAGATTTAGCCTCACATTTACCCTAATTATTCAGCACTTCTGCCTTTTATACTGTTGCTACACAGAGGGGTCATTTTCACTGAGCTTTCCCCCAATACCTGATCTCTTTCAGTCTCAGTTTCAGCCAGCTCAGACCCCATCTGTGTATATTTAAAATTAGGACTTTTTGTTCCAGTATCCATCATCTTACCCTCATTAAACTTCATTTGCCACATGGCTGCCCACTTATTCAGTGCAGAGAGATCCTTTTGCCTTGGCTTTCACTAGCCTGAATAATTTGGTATCATCTGCAAACCTGCCTGCTAACCTGCTCAGCCCCAACCCCAAATCATTTATAAACATATTAAACAGCACTGGTTTCAAAATAGCTTACCTTTAAGTTTCTACAGACTGAAAGGGAGGAGCAGAGCAAATGTCAGAACCTGCTACTTGATCCTTTTAATTGGAAACTGCTGGGGACTAAATCTAGGACCTTCTGCATGCAAACTGTTGTTCTACCATGCCACCATGTCCCCTCTGTGAATAGTAAGGTTGTAGGCAGGCCTTGAATTCAGCAGAAGATCACAGGAGCACAGCTTCTGAACCTTTCTGAGGGGTCCCCCTCCTCTTCCGCACCCACCTTGTCCATTGAATAGTAGGTGCAGCTGCATAACAATCCCTGGATTAGGAGAGCGGGCAGCCAGCCAGCCACCAGGAGCTTTACCACACCCCTAGTAGCCCTCATTAAGCCCACACCACCCTTTCTGCACTCCTTGTGGGATTTTGGGCAGTGGGTGGCTTGCTGGCCTTTTGACTGTGTGGGAGGGTGGCCAAGGAGAGTCCCAGGTTGCTTTTGGCTGCTGGCGGTGTGGCGGCATATGCTAATAAGTTATGCTAATGAGCTCCACCACCTATTTTTCTACAAAATGACTCCTGGATGTAGGTGTAGATGAGCTGATGGAAGTCCCATTGCTAGGACCGCTAGTTGATCCCAAACTACAGCCTTTTGAGGTGTGGGAGCATGTGTACTAGGTTGCCAAATTGTTGAACTTAGCCAAGTGCTCAGTCTATCAATGATGGACCACAGCAGAGCACTCTGTCAACAATGTGCCTTCATCTCACAACTGCTCCCTTGTGTGGTTGGGTTGCCAATCCCCAGGTGGGGGCAGGGGATCCCCCAGTTTGGAGGCCCTCCCCCCACTTCAGGGTCGTCAGAAAGCGGGGGGAGGGGAGGAAAATGTCTGCTGGATATTCCTTATAGAGATTTATTCCCATAGAAAATCATGGAGAGCCCCTGTTTTTTGGGGTAGAGGCACCACATTTTCAGTACAGCATCTAGTGCCTCTCCCCAAAATACCCCCCAAGTTTCAAAAAGATTGGACCAGGAGGTCCAATTCTATGAGTCCCAAAAAAAGGTGTCCCTATCCTTCATTATTTCTTATGGAAGGAAGGAATTGAAAAGGTGTGCTGTCCCTTTAAATGTGATGGCCAGAACTCCCTTTGGAGTTCATTTATGCTTGTCACAGCCTTGATCTTGGCTCCACCCCTAATGTCTCCTGGCTCCACCCCCAAAGTCCCCAGATATTTCTTGAATTGGCGACCCTACTGTGTGGCCCTGTTCTCTGATCTACCCCAAGGAGTCTCATTAACATCTCTCACTCAACTACCAGAATATTGGCAATCTCACCATTTATTCACAGCCATTCTTCCCAGATCAACTACTGACAATAGTTCTCTCATAATTCATTTTACCCCATTACAATTAATACTCATCCTTGCCTGTTCCTGTTATTCAAGAACCCTAATTTAGAAGAGTCTTTAGAATCAAATGAGCAGCTCCCATTTTTATCCCAAAATGTATGGCATTTTTTTAAACTTGAAGGTTTTTTAGATAGGAAAATGTGTATGTGGTTCATTAAACTGATGGACCCTGGGATGTCTGCATTTAAGATTACCTGATTAGTGTCTTTGCAAAGAGGTTAAACTTCTTACTGCTGGTCCTGTATCTTTTATGAGAAGATTGGTACATCTGCTGCCAAATAGGCAAACTTTTTTTTTTTTTAATTTCTCAAGGAATCTGAAAATCTAGATGGTAAAGACAGAGCAGGAATGCACTGACCCAACACTGCTTGTAACAATCATGCCTTTTGATCTCAGTTAATTTCAGGATATCCTTAACATTAGTAAGCCTACGCTGCCAAGCAGCCAAGAATATGCTGAGAATTAAAAGTAAGCTCACCGTTTTTGCTGAATCAAGATAAACGTTATTAACCAAAACGGATCCAGCATGGCAGCAAGCATTTAACTGGAGAAACATGGGCTGGATTATCAGTAGCTGCAATGCTACACACACTTACATGGAAGTAAGCTCTATTGAATACAGTAAGATTAACTTTCAAGTAAACATGTATCATGTCAGGCTGCAGTGAACTTTTGTGTCTAAGGTTCAGTGTTCATAGAAGAAAAATACTGGGAAACAGAAGGGAGGTATTTAGAGGAAACTGGAGGACTGTCTTGTATGGCAGAATCTGCCTGAACAGTTCTTCATTTCACATACAGACAAACTCCACATTGAGTTAAAATTCTGGCTGAGAAATTGTGACTGGCTTAACCAGGTCAACCAGTGGATCTGCCAGGTCCTAGTCTGACAGTCTAACTACTGCACAACACTACAGGACTGATTCCCCACTAGTCTTGTACCGGTCTCGCACTCCTCTTCTCCGCAGTGCTTCCGTCTGATTTTGCACAAGCTGCTGCGGGACTGTAACTCACTCCACCTCTTTCCTGTGGCAAGCAGAAACCAGTTTTCAGAGGATCTTACTTGCTACTGGAAAGAGGTGGAACGAGTTGCAGCCTTGCAGCAGCTTGTACAAAATTGGACAGAAGCCCTGCGGAGAAGAATAGCATGACACCAGTACAAGGCTAGTGGGGAATCGGTCCAGGTCTCTCATTTCAGCACGAAACCACCTGCCTTCTGCTTGCTCTGTCCACCACCATTCAGGGGGGAAATGATGAAGGGAATGGGGATGGGGAATGATCAGCACTGAGTTCTGCTGCTGGGCACTAGTAGGTTGGCACTGGGTTCTGCTGCTAGGCACTAGTACATTGCACTGATTCTGCTGTCCTTGCAGAATAGCCTCCCTCAGTTTCTACTTCAGAGATTCTCAGATTTGACCTTAGTCCTGGTGAGTGTTTGGTACTGCCACAGTCAGTGGCACTGGTTCCGTTGGACACATTGCACTGGTTCTGCTGGTGGCCTTGCAAAAATCCCCCCCCCTCACTTCATTTTCTGCTGCAGAGATTCTCTGGGACATTCTGCTGGGTGTGTATTGCTTTGCTGTCCTCCCACCCATTGGAAACTTTCAGTGTCCATAGAATTGGACCCCTACTCCAATCTTTTTGAAACTTGGGGATTCTTTTGGGGAGAGGCTCCAGCAGCTACACTGCAAATTTGGTGCCTCTGCCCCCCCAACCGTTGAAAATACCCCAGGACAGATTTGACATTGACTTTAATGGTTCCCATAGGATATAATGGACCTGGGAAAAAATGGGATTCCTGAATAGTACAGAATTTGAATACTATATACTGGTATTGGGATTTGGGAACATCAAGAAATGCCAATATTTTGGGGTCCAATATACCTGAATTTAAAAAATATATATTTTTTTCTTGCAGATCCCTAGTTCACACTAAGCTGGGCTGTTGGGCCCAGAAAGGAGGAGGAGGTGGAGGAGAAGAAATTGAATTTATACTCCACCCTTCACTTGGAGTCTCAGAGTGGCATATAGTCTCCTTCCCTTCCCCTCCCCATGACAGATACCCTGTAAGGTAGGTGGGGCTGAGAGAGCTCTGAGAGAATTGCTTTGAGAGAACTGTGACTGATCCAAGGTCACCCAGCAGTTGCATGTGGAGGAGTGGGGTATCAAACCTGGTTCTCTAGATTAGAGTCCACCAGTCTTAACCACTACACCAAACTGGCTCTCTAAGAGAAGGGCTGATGAATATGGCTGTAGTTGCTTCCGACTGTCCTACAAAGGAGGCATAGATAGAGAAGCACAGTGAAGCTGTTTTTTTTTCCCCCAGGCTCTGGCACAAAGCAGCAGCTCAGCAAGCAGGGGAGCAGTGTCTATTCTATTCTATTCTATTCTATTCTATTCTATTCTATTCTATTCTATTCTATTCTATTCTATTCTATTCTATTCTATTCTATTCTATTCTATTCTATTCTATTCTATTCTATTCTAATGAAGGAGGGTAATCCAGTATGCCACATGGTGCTGCTGTCAGTGTGTATGCACATGCTTTCAAGACAAATGTGTCCACCCATGTAACGACACAGGCAAAGCCTTCATCAGCTGCTCTGGAGTGCTAGGAAAGCAATTACCAGCTGCTAGTCCTCAGGAGATAGGCCCTGCCTTGCCACCAGCACACATTTAGCAATAGTATGATTCACACTCCTCTCCCTGCCCACAGGGCTCTGATTCCTGTTATGAGTGCTGGGGTCAAAGCCAGTCTCCTCCCCACCCCACCCCGGTAATTTGTTCCCAGCTCTAGCTGCTAGGGGTTGCCCATTTCCTCAGGCTTGTGATGTTGCAATAAACTTGAATAGTGTTTTCAGGGCCTAGTTGATTTTTGCCAATTCCCCTGAACCCCTTTATGATATCTCCTGAGAGAATTTATTTGCTCATATCATTTGCAATCTGACTGTGTGTGTGGGTATGTGTGGTTACTGAGAAATGACTTATTCACCAGTCAATAGTGTCATAAAACCCCCAAAGAATATGGCATGAAGAGATGGTATGAACAAAAATATTTTGAAGTCAAACTGATACTTGGAGGACTAGGGAGAGGTATGTCTATAACAAATGGACTGTGTTTGTGCATTTTTATGCAGAGAAAAGTGACCAGAAAAACATAACTACCAGCCCTGTACCACCAATGCCACACACCCCTGGCCACCAGTGGGGAAGGGCAGGGGGTAGGGTTGCCAACTCCAAGGTAGGAAACTGCTGAAAGTTTGGGGAAGGAGCCTGGGGAGGACAGGGATCTCCATGGGGTACAATGCCATAGAGTTCACCCTCCAATGCATCCAATAATTAATTTCTGTAGTCTGGAGATGAGCTGTAATTCCAGGAGATCCCCAGGGTCTACCTGGAGGCTTGCATCCCTAATTTGCCAGGAGATCTGGGGTGAGAGCACCCATGGAAGAAATTTCAGGGAATGTGACATGACACTCTAGGAATTATCCCATTCTCTATGATAAACAACATAGAGACTGAAGGAATTCCCAGAGTGTTATGGAGAATGTGATGTTACTTGCAGGTGGTGTGTTGGAGAATGTAGCCACTTCTGGAATCCCTACACACTTGATGGTCCCTGCCATACAGATTAGGAAAATTCCTAACTCATTACAATCAATACTATTCTCCCCCATTTTTTCTTCTGCTCCTCAAAACACTGAGGGTGGGGGATTTGGGCCAAGGGCTAGGGTTTGCTCCCAGTAGGTGGCAAATGGAAAGCTGAATCATTACAGAACAGTACTCCATTTCTTTAGATTTGTTTTACAGCCATTAAATAACTTATTCAGGCTTAGCAAAATGCAAAAGAAATCATTTAGATTAAATTAATATAAAGTAGATTTTTCTGAAACAGCTTTTGCTGGGCTTACATTAAAATGTCAGATTTGCAAGCCTTTTAATGCAAAGGCCTTTCTACATACAAGTTCAAAATAGCTTCCCCCCTCCCTCTCTCTCATTTGACAATAAAATAAATTATAGTATGTGCTTTCTTTATGTTATTTCAGCAGAAGTCCTTAATTAATTATTTAAAAATACTCCATAATTAATTCATAAGAACCTCATTTTGATGACTATATGAAGCCCCTATTCTAATCCAATAGGAGTGACTGTGAACCAATGTAAAAAAAGAAAAGAAATTTAATTAAGCAGCCCAGCTATGACCTCAGATAACCTCAGAATCATTCTTTTGCCTAGCAACCATACTATATAAATCTAATGAAATGTTACAGTGAACACCACACTATTCTATGAGCTATGGGGAAAAAATCTTCCTGGCCTCCAGGTTTGTTATTAAGTGTAACATTTCAGCAGAATTAACTCTGCTCTGCATGAGGGATGGGAAAAGATGGGAAACATTTATTAAAAGAAATGCATGCAGAACCCTATCAAAATAGCATTACTGTGGGTAGGGAAGGCATATGGATGACACCATATGCACAGACCCGGAGAATGCCACAGGACTCCTAGGTTTAATGGGAAGAGAAAAGAAGTCTATGTTATTAATTTTTTAACTTCAAGGGGGGAGTGGCAATTTAAAAGGTTCTTTGGAATGGAAGATTGTCATTTGCAGAATGCTGAAGAGTCACTGGGTTTTACAGCAGTGCTAATAGGCAGTCAGCTAATGCACGTGTCTATATTGATCCTGCAATTAAGCCAGTTTTTATGACCCAGTGTCATAAGGCCTCATTATCGATGTCTGCTTTTGACTTCAGTTTTTTTCAAAATGAAAGAGATTTTTTTTCTTACTATCGTCTCAGGGTATTTAGCAGGATCCAGCATATTTTTTGAAGTCCTACTGATTTCAGTGGGAAACTGAAATGGAACTCTCCTATTGAATTCAATGAGTCGCAAAGCCCAATCTGATGTAATATCATCCTACCAAATTCAATGGATCTAACTTCCAAGAAAATATTCACAAGGTTGAGTTTTGGCTAGATTATAGCTCCATTTCCCTAAAACCTATTTTCTGTATTGGTTAAATGATAACAAGGGATGCTTCAGCATCTGCCAGTTCAGCTCATGTCCTGTTTACCTGCTGAAGGGAGCTGATTTTGGTCCTTTATCAGCTCATACATACATGAAGCTACTTTGTACCTTGGTCTGCCAAGGCTGATATTGCCTACTCTGACTGGTAGCAGCTCTTCGGGGTCTCCGGCAGTGGGGTCTTTCACGTCATATACTAACTGGACATGTCAAAAATTGAATCTGGGATCTTCTGCATACAAAGCAGATGATTCATTCATTCATTTCTAGTCTGCCTTTCTCACTGAGACTCAAGGTAGATTACCATTTTCTTTAGAAAGCAATGTCATATGGACAATATAATTCATGCAATACTCTGATCTGCGTTTATAAATAAAATTACAAAAAAAGCAGTTACAAAATTGTTACAAAATTACAAAAAAAAGTCCCATCCATATCCTAAATAGGAAGACTTTCACATGGCAATTTATATACATACATAAGCAATTCAAATATAGAGGTTTTATCCTAAAGCTTGCTTCTGTTTGTGACCCTCTTTGTTGCTTGGGGAGGTGGTCCCTTGCCATGCGGTCCTTTTTGTGTGTGTGTGTGTGGGGGCTCATTGTAAAATGGTCATCTTAAGAACAAAATAACAAAATAATAAAACAGTCCTGCTGGATCAGATCAGCAGTCGATCTAGTCAAGCATCTTGTTTTACACACTGGCTAATCAGTAGCCCCAGATGGCCAATAGACAGCATAGGAACCAAGGATTTCCCCAAATGTTGTCTCCTCACGCAGGTATTCAGAGGTATGCTGCCTTTAAAAGTGGAAGTTCTTTTAGTCATCATGGCTAGTAGTCACTGATAGACTTAATCACCATGAATCTGTCCAATCCCTATTGAAAGCCATCCATGTTGTTGGCCGTCACTACATCTACTGCCAGCACATCCCACTATTAAGTTTCTTTTTTGGTAAAGAATCCTGAATCCATTTCCTGAATCTTTTCCCACTGAAATATGTTTCCCAAGTGTGCCTGCAGATATCTAAATCCACAGATTTGGGTCACAGTTGCACTAAACAGATTTATCTGCACACTTCAAGTGTTATGGGACAGGGAGAAGTAGTTCTCTGTTTTCTCCACCATGCATCATTTTATAAACCTCAAGTCCCTCCCCCTCCCATTTAGTAATCATTTCCGTAAACTGAAAAGCCTCAGACTCTTGGTTCATAGGAAACAGGCTCCAACCCCTTAATCATCTTGGGTGCCCTCTTCTGCACTTTTCACTAATCTGCAGTATTATTTTTTTCTGAAAAGGCACCCAGAGTTACACATAGTATTCCAGATAAGGCCACATCATAGCTCTCTGTAAGGGTATTGGAATATTGACCATTTTCAGTCTCTTTCCTAATAATCCCCAGCGTGGAGTCTGCATTTTCATTGAGCTATCCAAAGATTTCTCTTGGCCTTGGCCAGTGTACACGCCATCAGCATATAATTAAGCTTAGTCCTTTTCATTCCAACATGCATCACCTTAAAGGGCGGTGCAGGCAATAGCAAAGTTTAGGGTCCAAAACCTAGGTATTTAAAACCAGGTATCCCCTAATTTTCTTTGAATTCAGCCACAAATCGGCTATTATAAACTTGGCTTTGTGTCAAATGAAGTTAATTCAGCTTGAATTTCATTATTTGCTCTACTCTCCTGACTGCTAAAAATGAACCTCCAAGAGCATATCTGTAATCCGAGTGCTATCAATTTAGCATAGTAGTGCTAACCTGGAAGCATGGAAAGTGTCTCCATCAAGCAGGATGGCACATTTTTGTTACTTCAAGGGAAACTGGGAAACTGCACAGATGGTGCCCAAACCTGGATGACTCTCCTCTTTGATGTGGAGTGCCAGGAACAGAAGGAGGACCTTCGCAGGTAAGTGTTATCAAAGGCCCTTTGAAACCTCCATGTGGACCTGACCTAAATGTTTCAGTTTGAAGTCCCTTCAGATAGGAAGAACTGCCACACAAAAGATCCACTTCCCATCCTGCATTGCATTTTATTGTAAACTGAAACAAATGTGAGAAATGTTAAGTGATCTTATCCCCGCTGAGTTCCCTCCCATTTCACTCCACCTTCCACAAGCATCACCTGCAAATTGCCAGGAATTTCCCAGACTGGAAGAAGAATATTTTTCAAGATTATCTTAAAGTCTGTGCAGATGTTCAAAAATGTATAAGTATAGAGGGGAGGAGAATTATGTTGTGAGCCGCCCTGAGCCTGCCTTGGTGGGGAGGGTGGGATATAAATCAAATAAATAAATAAATAAAATAAATACCTCCCTAAAAGTGCATGCTAATTGAAACAAAAGCTTTTGATGGATACATATCTGGACACACACTGGGCTAAATGCAGAGTCCAATTGCAACTCCAGATCCTTCATTTTAGGTTTGGATCTAGCATAGTATTTCCATGGGTGGAAAGATTTCTACCAGCAGAATGTGACTTTCTCTCCCATCCTCTCTCTCTGCAATCCCAGATGCCTCCCAGATACTGTATCTGGGGTTTCTTCAGGAGAAGCATCTCAGGTATCATTTCAGGCTGTAGCCTGAGGAGGATAGGTGAAATCCTTCTGTACATGGGAATGCTGATCTGGATACAGGCCATCCAATTGTATGTATGCAGGAATGTCCGAAGATACATGTGTGGATGTTGGGGAGTGGGTATGAAGGTGTGATCCTGCTCTCTTCTATGCACATACATTGTGTGTGTGATATATTTTTTCAGTGTCTTTGCAACTTTGATCTCAAAGTATTTCTATTTTCTTCAGGACCACAATCCACCACAGATTTAACTATGCTTCAGGTTATGGAAATCAATTGGTTAAGTGAGTTAGATAGTTGTTCTTATCTTTGAGGTCCATGTTCTTCTTTGCTTCAAGAACATTTTACAAAAAAGAAAAAAAAGTGAAATGCCTGTCCTGTTTTATTCCATATTTCATTTCAGTCATAATGGAGAATAACTGAAAAACTCATGCAGTAAATTTACAGGGGTGCAATTTACAGGGGTGTGTAAATGTTACATAGCTCTTTTCGTTTATACATATCACCTAAAACAATTATTTCTCTTTATCTGGCTGAGACACATTAAGATGAATTTAAAAAGAAACAGAAATGATGAACATTATCTTCATAGAAAGCACGCTTCCAGAGAGCTGTGAGACTACAAATAAGCATTAAAAGAAGCAAATGATGCATATATGCCCAGCTGATCTGCTTTCTCTATATAAATACTTAGGCACAAATCACTATGATGTGTGTCATGATACAGAACCAGGGAAATACATATTGGCCATTAAGGATCAAATTAATAGTTAATTACTCAATTTAAAAATGAGACCAAGAGTTCTGATGGTAATAAAAGTCAAACCTCATCACACAAAATCATTAGACACTGGGGCATATAGTGATTAATCTCTCCAGTATTATATTTTGAAGTTTCTATTTTTACATTAAGTTTTCAAACCAGCTCTTAGAATCTTGATTTCTTTTGGGGCGTGCATGAACTATCTTGCTATCAACGGCTACAATAGCCACAGCTTGCCTTGCTTGTTACTAGGACTCACAGGGGGACTTTTTCTTCCTACTGGTCTTCCTCCCCATACTATCTACTCCTTCCCAACCCCTTTCCTTTTCCATCACAGCCCCTGCAGTGTCTCCTTTCCCCTGCTTCCTTCCTTTCCTCCCCTTATCTGCCATTGTTCTTTCTGTCCTTTCTTCCCCTTTTCCAGAGTCCTTCCTTCCAGCTTCATTTCCCCTACTTTTCTTCTTGCCCTTCCTATCTGTTCACTCCTTCTCCCCCCCCCCCCCCCGTCACCTGGAGTTTTAAAATGAAATGGTGGCCATTTAGTATTGCCTAGACATCCAGACAAATTAGCATAATTTCCTGTGGTTTCCTAGGCAATCTAGAACAGCTGCCAAGATCACACGAAGTAGGGTTGCCAATCCCCAAGTGGGGGCAGAGGATCCCCCGGTTTGGAAGCCCTCCCCCCGCTTCAGGGTCGCCAGAAAGGGGGGGAGGGAGGGAAATGTCTGATGGGAACTCATGATGCTCTATGGAGATTTATTTCCATAGAAAATCATGGAGAATTGATGTGCGGGTATCTGGGGCTCTGAGGGGCTGTTTTTTGGGGTAGAGGCACCAAATTTTCAGTATAGCATCTAGTGCCTCTCCCAAAAATACCCCCCAAGTTTCAAAAAGATTGGACCATGGGGTCCGATTCTATGAGCCCCAAAAGAAGGTGCCCCTATCTTTCATTATTTCCTATGGAAGGAAGGCATTGAAAAGGTATGCCGTCCCTTTAAATGTGACGGCCACAACTCCCTTTTGCGTTCAGTTATGCTTGTCACAGCCTTGATCTTGGTTCCACCCCCAAAGTCTCCTGGCTCCATCCCCAAAGTCCCCAGATATTTCTTGAATTGGACTTGGCAACCCTAACATGAAATAGTCTCACAAAACTTCAGCATTTTTAAAGAATTGCTTTATTTTATTCCCCCTTCTTAAAGGGTTTTTTTTTGCATCTTTGGCAGCTAATTAATAATAAAAAAATTAATTATCTTATAGTAGTGTGTGTAGTATAGCCAGGAGATCCTAAAATTGTCTGGCAGCCAGAAGCTTAGCTCTTTCAGCATTATGCACTACTAGGTGACAAGATAAACATGTTTTTAAGGCAATAAATGTGTTAGAGGTAGTTTGCAATTGCCTGCTTCTGCGTCACACCCCTGGTATTCATGGGAGGTCAGCCTTCTGATTCCTAGCCATGGCCAACTCTGCTTAGCTTCCAAGATCTGATGAGATCAGGTTAGCCTAGGTCAGGGTTTCCCAAACTTTTCTTTCCCGTGGCCCAGTTATTTTTACATTTCTCCTTTGTGGTCCACTAAAATTTGGGAGTGGAGCCAGGAGACTTTGGGGGTGGAACTGGGAGACAGGAATCATGTCATTTCCTGTGGTATCACTTCCAGGTCAAGGGCCAAGTGATGTCACTTCCGGGGCTCACTGAACCAAAACTCCACCTTTTCCTGTGATGTTGCTTTCAGGGCACTCCCTCAAACTTTCTGAAGTAACTTTGTTTTTAGAAAAATCTCTCTTAAACTCATGCTGAGCCAAAATGGGGTGGAAAGTGGGCGGTCTGCAACTTTTTCATACATTTCCAGGGTCCTCTCTTTCCACCCCCACACCTGCATGCACCTTTCTGTTTGTGTGTTCTTCTCCAGTTTGTAAGCACTCCTAATGCCCATGTTCAGTTGCCTGCACCACCTACACACCCCATCCTCAACAGCATTGGCCAGTGTATGCAGTTGGGAGTGCGGTTGCCATTGCCATCAGGAATGCCAGTACTGTGTACCACCCACACTGGGCCCTGGCAGCTGCTCTATCTCAAAATATGCTGACACATTTAGTAGGCCTGCCCTTCAGCTGCTACTACTGGAACCCTGCCTCAAGTACAACCAAGCTTGCTTGGTTTCAAGAAAATTTTTGACAGTTATTTTTCATACTTTTCTTTGGCTGAAATACTGGGAAATTGCTATGAAAGGTAGCAGAGAACTGTACTGTAATTAATGAATTAATTTCAAGTTATATGAAGTTCACACAAGCTTTTCTGCAGTTATCCCAAAAAGGATATTTATGAGGCGCTTGCAGCTTTTTACTGGCTGTGTTTCCCATGCCTTTAAAAGCAACCTGTTGTGCAGATATTTAGCCAGTGAACTTCTCTCATCCCTTTTAATATCTACAGGAGGAGTTTAATTTTGGTGTCAGACAACTGTTAAAAGCAGGACCAGTAAAATGGTGCCAGGTTCATAGTACCATCACTTCCAGTGCTGTTGAGATATACAGCAGTAATCTCAAATAATCTCTTTCTGCCCCACACCTCTCACTCTTACTCACTCACACAGAAATCTCATAGAAAGGCCAGCTGGCTACAACTGGGGGTGCCAACTTTTCATTGGCAGAGCTCCTATGTCTGCAACAACAGTATGATGAACAGAAATGTTTCATCCAGTAAAAATGGAAGGAAAGAAAGAGAAAAGGAAATAATGAAATGGAAGGAAAGGAAAGAAAAAGAAATGAAAAGAAAGACATGGAAAGAAAGAACGTAAGAACATAAGAGCAGCCATGTTGGATCAGGCCAGTGGACCATCCAGTCCAAAGTTCTCTCATACAATGCCCCAAAAAGCACCAGAATGTCCGCCAGTGGGGCCAGGGCACTAGAAGCCCTCCTACTGTTGCTTCCTTCCGCCCCCCCCCCCCGAGCACCAAGAATACAGACAGGGCATCACTTGCAGGGAAAGAAAGAAGGGGGGGACAAGGAAAAAAAAGCCTTACTCACCATTTGACGACCCCAGACAGCAACAATTCTGCCCAGGGGTCATTTGGTAAAAAAAAAAAAAATCTACTGGAATGCCCACTCCCCGCCCCTCCCAACTGAATAAAACACACACACCCCTTCTTTGCTGCTTAGGCCTCCCGGGGAAATCTCCCCAAAAGAACATACTGCAAGGCACATGAAAGCTCATACCTTGAAGAACACTTCATGGGTCTAAAGTGCCAGTGGACTCCAGCTTTTCTCTCAAACACTGGGAGGGGGGGAGAAGAAAGGAGAGGCAGCTCAGCTCCTCTCTGCACAACACAGAGACGGGGGAAGGAAGGAAGCCAAACGGATCTCAGACTTTGCAGCCTGTGTCAGTCTTCAAGGCTAGTTTTTCTCTGCACAACAGAGAGACAAGTGAAGGACGGAAGCAGAGTAGAGCTCATGCTTTGCTGGGGGTGGGGCTAGCTTTGGCTTTTCTTGTGACCCGATAGTGAGGCTTCCGTGGCCCGGTACCGAGTCACAACCCTGCAAATGGGAAACACTGCCTAGGTTATCCAGATCAGGATTAGTTTGATGGTTGTACCAGGTTTATAGAAATATATTCCCTATATATACATGGCCTTATTGAATGGGTATTTGTATCTGAATTCTGAGGTGAAGTTCAGAATTAGATATATGATTACAGTGGATGTATGAACTTTGTACTTTGCTTGTTGTATTCGACTGCTGACAATCTCAGAAATTAGAGATACACTAGAGAATATTAACCATTGCAAAAATATCATTCCCAGAATTCACCTATGTACATCTGTTAAGAGCTGTAGAGCTTGAAAGTGGCATCTCCCTATGTGGCAAGCCATAGAGGCTGTAGGGTGAGCCAGTTCCAGGACCTATAAGAAGCTCTGAAGCTCAGCAAGACTGCAAAATGAAGCAAGATGGTGCTATAGAAGCCCCAAGGAAGACTGAGGATTCCTGTCCAGCCAGCAGACATACCACTGGGCCTAGCATGCTGATCTTTCCTGCTGCTCTCCTAATTTCAGAACCTTGTTTTCCTCATGACCTTGGCTCCTGGCTTGTGATTTGGTAAAGTCTAGGCTTCTGATAGTTTGGCTTATAACCCTTGGACCACCACTAGATCCTGTCCCCAGGTCCTTATTCCTCCCTGTCTTGGGTTTAGGGTTGCCAATTCCCAGGTGGGGGCAGGGGATCCCCTGGTTTGGAGGCCCTCCTCCCACTTAAGGGTCATCAGAAAGCGGGGGGCAGGGAGAGAAATGTCTGCTGGGCACTCCATTATTCCTTATGGAGACCGATTCCCATAGGGTATAATGCAGAATTTATTCTGTGGGTATCTGGGGCTGTGGGGGCAGTTTTTTGAGATAGAGGCACCACATTTTCAGCATAGCATCTAATGCCTCTCCCCAAAATACCCTCCAAGTTTCAAAATGATTGGACTAGGAGGTCCAATTCTATGACCCCAAAAATAAGGTGCCCCTGTCCTTGATTATTTCCAATGGAGGGAAGGCATTTAAAAGGTGTGCGGTCCCTTTAAATGTGATGTCCAGAACTCCCCTTGGAGTTTAATGATGCCTGTCACAACCTTGCTCCTGGCTCCACCCCCAAAGTCCCCAGATATTTCTTGAATTGGACTTGGCAACCCTACTTGGGCTCCACCTACTTGCCACCCATTATTCCACATCTCACAATCTTGAAAAGTCATCTGGCATTTCAGACATTCTCTGTCAGTTTCCTAATGTTGTTGCTATTGGGGGTGGGTGGGTTGTGAAGAGGCCCAAAGATGCATGCCTGGAGTTTAATGATGCCTGTCACAACCTTGCTCCTGGCTCCACCCCCAAAGTCCCCAGATATTTCTTGAATTGGACTTGGCAACCCTACTTGGGCTCCACCTACTTGTGAAGAGGCCCAAAGATGCATGCCTGGGGGGAGACAAACACTGTGGCAGAAGTCCCCAAGCTGTCTGAGCTTGCAGGTGCCTTTGGAATTCTGACACAGGGCAGTGGGCACGATCATAAAATGGCTGCCATAGGAGGTGGAGCAAGGTTATATATCAGGGGTGTTAAACTCATTTGTTAGGAGGGCCATATCTGACACAAATGGGACTTTGTAAGGCAAGGAAATGTGTGTCATAAAATGTAATATGAGGTAGTGGAGATATAAGCTTTACAAACGACGCAGACAAACACAATTAAGGATATTATTTTTAACTAAAATGCAAACATGCTTAAAACTCTTGCAATATTTTGTTTAAAATGGAAAGGCTGGGGAATAGTGGGATTTGGCAATGCAATTTTCAAATTTTCAATCCTAGCCAGAATACCATTCCATTTATCAAATTTATCTAACTTTTTACCATGAGGTACACAGGTTTACTTAACTGTCATTCAAGACACCTTGATCTTCCAAAAGTCTAAAAATCAGATAAACCCACACAGGTGGCTTAATAGAGTTCCCCTATTCAACATTTTAACAATCTTCAGACTCAGAATGAGAAGAATTCTAGCTGCAGTTGGGAATGCAAGCTGTATATAGTAGCATAATGACATGTTTCTTACTGTGGAAACCATGTGTATATATTTTGCCAGAAAAAAAAAACCATAAAAATATTTACACGGCACCATAATTTTAGGAAGACACTAGCAAGGGAAGATATCAATAAACCCCAAGAAATTTTTGTAGCTTTATAACAAGCAGCCAAGGAGTTGTTGGTTTGGAGAAACATCTGTAAGAAATGACAACAATACACTCACTTCCTTAAATCTGTAAAGAACTAATGCTAAGTAAAGCGTTATGTGGAAACAGTTAACCTTGACAAAAACATTCAGCAGAATTACCATGTTTCAAGCAACTAAATGTAACAAGTTCTAATTGCTTTCATTTCAGAAATGTGGCTAGGAGAGGGAAAATTTTGAAATGGAGATGTATTGAAGGGGAGCACGATTAACCCTTCCTATGTCTATTGGAAACTAAGCAGGGCTGTCCATGGTTATTACATGGATGGGAGACCACCAAAGAAGACTGGGATTGTTACATGGAAGAAGGCAATGGCAATGGTAAGCCACCCGTGCTTGTCCCTTGCCTGGAACACCCCCATGGATATGATTGCCGTGACTCAGTGGTGACTCAATGGCATGTTCTTCTTTTCTTTTACATTTCTGATGCAATTTTGTTTCCAAGCTGCCTCTCTCCTTCCTGCATTGTGGAATGTGTTCATCTACCTATGCTTGCAAACCTGCATCTGGAGCCCAGAAGGGCAACTGCTGCTTGAGGAAGTGCAGATGTTGCAACAGAAATGTGGCAAATAGGCAAAAGGACTCATTCCCTTACTTGCTACCACTTCTCCACTCCTAATCATCCCTATCCAAAGGCGCTTTTTGCTTCATAGATGTGGCCACTGGAGTTTGGTTACACACGACCTACACAGAAAACACCACTGCTGCACTGCAATAATAGTTTCTCATTTTTTACCTTCCCATTTTACAGAGTTTCTCTTCCCCCACACCCAGCTCACTTTTTTTTATAGGCAGAAATATTGACACAAGCATATTGCAGTCAGAGGCTTAAGTGACAGGAAGCCGGCCAGAAAATCTGTTCCAAATGATATAGTAACAGACTCCACTTTTCTGAGATAGGCATGAGAGGAGTAAATGACTGCTTTTCTCTCCAAAATCATTATTCTGTCCTTAGAATAAATGTCAAGAGGGAAGAGAGTCTATGTTACCCAAACCCACCTCAAGCCTCCCTGATACCTTTTAATATGTAGAAAGAAACTGAACAAAAAAGTTGGTTTCTATATTTAAGTGTGCGATGGTAGATTTTGGTCTGCTTTTAGGAAGCAGGAAATATTCATGATGCCTCTCTGCTATTGCTGTGTATGATTTCATTTAAATGCTGATCCTCCCTTTGTTCCAAGAGGTCTGTGTGATTGACTGTCTTTTACAGTCGGATGGATGCATTTGCTATGCTAAAACTACAAAACAGAGCAAGTGCCAAAACTTGCTTTGCCAGCCGGCTCAGAAACTGCCTCCATTCAGAAAATAATCTAGTAAAAATTAGACCTTTTTTATTCAGAAAAATCCAGAAAGCAGAAATCCATCATGGGTTCAGCCTAGCTAGACCCTGAAACTTGGCACCAGAATCTGTCTTTTGCCCAGAGTTTGACAGCATTGTGAAAGAAAACTTAAAATAGATTTAAAGTGGCTGGTGCTAAACAGTCCATGTTGGTCCCCTCCCAGCATCTATAGCTCTAGACCCATGTGATAGTGAATGAATTTATGATCCATGTACAGTGTACACCTGTTTTTAATTTGTACATGTGCTGAGTAATTCATACATTCAGTGCATGCATGGATGAATCGCGTGCCCCCCATTTTAAACCCACATTTCTTTAGGTGATGGTCCCTGTTTTATTTTTTTAAAGGGAAAGTTTGTTGGCTCTCTCTTACAAATAGATGGATACAGGACCTTTTTTGTAGCAAAAGCCCAGCAGGGACTCATTTGCATATTAGGCCACACCCCCTGACACCAAGCCACCCAGAACTGCATTCCTGCTCAAAAAAAGAAAAAGTCCTGGATATATATACTAAGGTTGCCAACCTCCAGATGGCATCTGGAGATCTCCTGCTATAACCATCGATCTTCAGATGACCAAGATCAGTTCCCCTGGAGACAATGGCTGCTTGGGAGGGTGAACTCTGTGGCACTAAACCCTACTGAAATCCCTCTCCTCCCCAAATCCTGTCTTCCCCAGGCTCCAACCCCAAATCTCCTGGTATTTCCCAACCCAGAGCTAGCAACCCTAATGCAGATTCACACGAGATAAACATGAAGCAGAGGTCTATCAGTGGCTATTAGCCACAGCATATCTCTGGAGCAGTGATGCTCTGTATTCTTTGTACTTGGGGCAGGGGAGGAACAGTGGGAGGGCTTCTAGTGTCCTGGACTTACTGATGGAACTCCTGATGGCACTTGGTTTTTTGGCCACTGTGTGACACAGAGTGGTGGGCTGGATGGGCCATTGGCTTGATCCAACATGGCTTCTCTTATGTTCTTATGAGATGTACATTGGATATACAACTTAAATATGAACAAGGGTAATGTTAGAAGACTATCCTATATTCACGTGCTGATCATTTTTGAAAACAACTAACAATCACAAGGGCAAGGCATAGTCTTTCTCATTTAGGTCCTGCTGAATTAAACAATTCTGGTGAGACCTCCCTGTTGTGTGTCTACCGCCTATCTTGAAGCTGTTTATGCTTGTAGCTGCCACCACCTCCTGTGGCAGTGAATTCCACATGTTAATCACCTTCTATCCATTTTAACCTGACTGCTCAGCAATTTCATTGAACGCCCACGAGTTCTTGTATTGTGAGAAAGGGAGAAAAGGTCTTCTTTCTCTACTTTTTCCATCCCATGCATAATCTTGTAAACCTCTATCATGTCACCCCACAGTCGATGTTTCTCCAAGCTAAAGAGCCCCAAGCGTTTTAACCTTTCTTCATAGGGAAAGTGTTCCAACCCTTTAATCATTCTAGTTGCCCTTTTCTGCACTTTTTCCAATGCTATAATATCCTTTTGGAGGTGAGGTGACCAGAATTGTACACAGTATTCCAAATGAGACCGCACCATCGATTTATACAGGGGCATTATGATACTGGCTGATTTGTTTTCAATTCCCTTCCTAATAATTCCCAGCATGGCGTTGGCCTTTTTTATTGCAAACGCACACTGTCTTGACATTTTCAGTGAATTATCTACCACGACCCCAAGATCTCTCTCTTGGTCAGTCTCTGCCAGTTCACACCCCATCAACTTGTATTTGTAGCTGGGATTCTTGGCCCCAATGTGCATTACTTTGCACTTGGCCACATTGAACCTCATCTGCCACGTTGACGCCCACTCACCCAGCCTCAACAGATCCCTTTGGAGTGCCTCACAATCCTCTCTAGTTCTCTCCACCCTGAACAATTTAGTGACATATGCAAACTTGGCCACTTCACTGCTTACTCCCAACTCCAAATCATTTATGAACAAGTTAAAGAGCATGGGACCCAGTACTGAGCCCTGTGGCACCCCACTGCTTACCGTCCTCCACTGCGAAGACTGCCCATTTATACTCACTCTCTGCTTCCTATTAATTAGCCAGTTTTTGATCCACAAGAGGACCCGTCCTTTTACTCCATGACTCTTGAGCTTACTAAGGAGCCTTTGATGAGGAACTTTACCAAAAGCTTTCTGGAAGTCAAAGTAAACAATATCTATTGGGTCTCCTTTGTCCACATGTTTGTTCACCCCCTCAAAGAACTGTAACAGGTTAGTGAGGCAAGATCTTCCCTTACAGAACCCATGCTGAGTCTTCCTCAATAACTCGTGTTCATCAATGTGCCTACTCATTCTGTCCTTGATAATGGTTTCTACCAACTTTCCCGGTATTGAAGTCAGACTGACTGGCCTGTAATTTCCCGGATCTCCTCTGAAACCCTTTTTAAAGATGAGGGTGACATTTGCTACCTTCCAGTCCTCAGGAATGGAGGCAGATTTCAATGAAAGATTACATATTTTTGTCAGGAGATCCACAAGTTCAACTTTGAGTTCTTTCAGAACTCTTGGATGTATGCCATCCAGACCTGGTGACTTATTAGATTTTAATTCTTCTATCAGTTGTAGGACCTCCTCTCTTGTCACCTCAATCTGACTCAGGTCTTTCAACACCCCTTCCAAAATAAGTGGTTCTGGAGCGGGCAAACACTTCTCATCTTCCACAGTGAATATGGAGGCAAAAAATGCATCCAGCTACTCAACCATTTCCCTATCCTTCAGTAATCCTTTTATCCCTTGATCATCCAAGGGCCCCACTGCCTCCCTGGCTGGTTTCCTGCTTCTAATATACTTGAAGACATTTTTATTATTGGTCTTTATGTTTTTTGCAATATGCTCCTCATAGTCCTTTTTTGCCTGCCTGATCACACTCTTGCATTTGATTTGCCACAGCCTGTGTTCCCTTTTATTAATCTCACTTGGACTAGCTTTCCACCGCTTAAAAGAGTCCTTCTTACCTTTTACAGCTTCCATTACTTTGTTTGTTAACCATGCAGGCCTTTTCTTATACCTGTTTGTGCCTTTCCTAACTTGTGGTATATATTTCATCTGAGCTTCTAGGATTGTAGTTTTAAATGGCCTCCAAGCTTTCCCAAAGGTTTTGACTGTATTTACCTTTCCTTTCAGTTTCCTCTTTACATGCCTCCTCATCTCAGAGAATTTACCCCTTTTAAAGTTAAATGTGGTTGTGCTGGTCTTTTGGGGCAACGCTCTATTTATACAAATGGTGAAATCAATAAAGTTATGGTTACTGCTCCCAAGTGGTGCGATCACTTTTACATCTCTCACCAAGTTTTGGGCATTACTTAGGACCAAATCCAGGATTGCCCCACCCCTGTCGATTGTCCCATCGTTGTGGGACCCAGGGGGCCGGCGCAGCGGCACGCCGAAGCAGCCTGTCACTAATAACACAGGTCGAGATGCAGGACAGGAACCTGGAAGTGACCGACAGGCTGCTTCAGCGGGCCGCTGCGCCGGCCCCCTGGGCCCTACAACGATGGGACCGATGCCACAGGGACGGGCTCGAAACACTCTATAACCCCTCAAAAGAACAGCAGTCTAGCTCGCTTCCCCCGAGCCCTGCCGCCATAAGCCTCAAGGGGGCTCATTTTGCGGCATCTCCCGGCGGGAGGGTGGCACCCGCACGGGACACATATCAAATGAAAGAGGGGGCGCAGGGCTATCAGAAACAGCTGGCGGAGGGAGTCGGGAGACCACCCCACTGGGGGATCCACACCCCGAAAGTGATGAAGGTGGCACAGATAGAGCCAACAGAGCAAACAGGACAAAATAAATAGGCTGCATTATGCAGCACAGTTGAGAAAGTGCCTTATCCCATATACTGATGAAGTAAATACAGGATTTGAGAACAAAATTGCACCAGAAGACACAAACACAAAGCTCCCTTACACTGAATCAGTGCTTGGGTCCACCAAAGTCAGTATTGTCTACTCCAGGGGTGGCCAGAGCTGCTTAACAAAAGAGCAACACAGAATAAAGGTCAGATGTTTGAGAGCCGCAAGACATGAACATCGGATATTTGAGAGCCACGGAAGGAAGGAAGGAAGGGAAGGAAGGAAGGAAGGAAGGAAGGAAGGAAGGAAGGAAGGAAGGAAGGAAGGAAGGAAGGAGGGAGGGAGGGAGGGAGGGAGGGAGGGAGGGAGGGAAGGAAGGAAGGAAGGAAGGAAGGAAGGAAGGAAGGAAGGAAGGAAGGAAGGAAGGAAGGAAGGAAGGAAGGAGGGAGGGAGGGAGGGAGGGAAGGAAGGGAGGAGGGAGGGAGGGAAGGAGGGAAGGAAGGAGGGAGGGAGGAAGGAGGGAGGGAAGGAAAAGAGGAGGGAGGGAGGGAAGGAAGGAAGAAAGAAAGGAAAGAGGGAGGGAGGGAGGGAAGGAAGGAAGGAAGGAAGGAAGGAAGGAAGGAAGGGAGAAGGGAGGGAGGGAAGGAGGGAAGGAAGAAAGGAAGGAAGGAAGGAGGGAGGGAGGGAAGGAAGGAGGGAAAGAGGGAGGAAGGAAGAAAAGGAGGGAGGGAGGGAGGAAGGAGGGAGGGAGGGAGGGAAGGAAGGAAGGGAGGAGGGAGGGAGGGAGGGAGGGAAGGAAGGAGGGAGGGAGGGAAGGAAGGGGGGAGGGAGGGAAGGAAGGGAGGAGGGAGGGAATGAATGAATGAATGAAGGAAGGAAGGAAGGAAGGAAGGAAGGAAGGAGGGAGGGAGGGAGGGAGGGAGGGAGGGAGGGAGGGAGGGAGGGAAGGAAGGAAGGAAGGAAGGAAGGAAGGAAGGAAGGAAGGAAGGAGGGAGGGAGGGAGGGAGGGAGGGAGGGAGGGAAGGAAGGAAGGAAGGAAGGAAGGAAGGAAGGAAGGAAGGAAGGAAGGAAGGAAGGAAGGAAGGAGGGAGGGAGGGAGGGAGGGAGGGAGGGAGGGAAGGAAGGGAGGAGGGAGGGAGGGAAGGAGGGAAGGAAGGAGGGAGGGAGGAAGGAGGGAGGGAAGGAAAAGAGGAGGGAGGGAGGGAAGGAAGGAAGAAAGAAAGGAAAGAGGGAGGGAGGGAGGGAAGGAAGGAAGGAAGGAAGGAAGGAAGGAAGGAAGGAAGGAAGGAAGGAAGGAAGGGAGAAGGGAGGGAGGGAAGGAGGGAAGGAAGAAAGGAAGGAAGGAAGGAGGGAGGGAGGGAAGGAAGGAGGGAAAGAGGGAGGAAGGAAGAAAAGGAGGGAGGGAGGGAGGAAGGAGGGAGGGAGGGAGGGAAGGAAGGAAGGGAGGAGGGAGGGAGGGAGGGAGGGAAGGAAGGAGGGAGGGAGGGGAGGAAGGGGGGAGGGAGGGAAGGAAGGGAGGAGGGAGGGAATGAATGAATGAAGGAAGGAAGGAAGGAAGGAAGGAAGGAAGGAAGGCCGCCCCCCTCCCGCCAGCCGCCCCCCCCGCTTTCGGCCCCCTCCCTCCCTGCCTGCCCTGCTTACCTGCTTCCAGGGCAGGTGGAGGCCTGCGCGCGGGGCCCGGCGGTGGTGGCGGAGGCCGGGGAGGCGGCGGAGAGGCCGGGGAGGCGGCGGAGAGGCCGGGGAGGCGGCGGAGAGGCCGGCGCCGGCCTCTCTGCCGCCTCCCTGGCCTCCGCCTGCAGTGGAGGCCCGCGTGCGACCAGCGCCGGCCTCTCCACCGCCTCCCCGGCCTCCGCCACTGCTGCCGGGCCCCGCGCGCGGGCGGGGAAGGCGGCGAGTGAGGGAGGGAGCGTCCCCACGCATGCGCAGAGCCCGCCACAATCGCTCCCTCCCTCACTCGCCACCTTCCCCGCCCGCGCGCGCGGCCCACCGGCTCTCTGGCTGGCTAAACCGGGACCTCTAATGGTCCCGGTATAGCCAGCCCGGGAGCCGGGAATTGGGGGCCAGAACCGGGACTTTCCCGGGTGCCCGGGACGGTCTGGCCACCCTACCTGGTAGGTTCTGAGATCATCTGCTCCATAGCACATTCATTGAGAGCATCTAGAAACTCAATCTCTTTCTCTTGACCTGAACACATATTAACCCAATCAATCTGCGGGTAGTTAAAATCAGCAGAACTAGATTTTACCAGCAGAACTAGAGTTTACCAGCAGAACTAGAGTTTGCTGGTAACTGAGCAGGCTTGTTATTTTGTGCAGTTCTTTAGAATGTGTGCTCCTGAGATCCAGTTTGCTAAACTGATGCACATAAAACTCCCTGCATCATATTTAGCTTTGGAGAATCACAACAGGATGAATAGTAGGGAACTGGGATATGAGAGACCAATTAAAGTGATCTCAAGCAGTAGGGCTGGAAAATTTTGCCTGAGGCTTTCAAGAATATTGCTAAAATAATCAGAGCTGGGCTAGATAGTCCAATGGATCAGGGATTGATTATGAATTCATTCTGTTAATATTCTTACCTCACCTTGAACAATCTTGGTTGTCTGAATGTTATTTTGTGAAAAATTGGAAGTGTTGCTATTGGTATGTGTACCATATGAGCACCACTTAAATGAAAAGGCGGAGGAGTTTTTGTTCTCTTTCTGTTAGATTTTATTGGATACAAGTCTTGGGAACATTTCCTGGGTTATGTACCTGCTGTTGTGTTACCTATTAATTTTTAACATACATTCCCCCACAGTTATAGTTTCCCCATATGACACATTAAGTCTTGAAAGGCTTTCTCCCTTTCTTAACTCACAAAAGTTTGGTGTACAAAACCAAACTTTGCAGGGGTTCTTTTGGGAACCTTTTTCAAAAGAACAATACATTTTGCTAGAAACTCTGCTGTCCTTTTTTCTTTTGTTATTTCTTCACATTTGTACACAATTGAGCTCATTGTTGTTTCTTACATTAACTTCCCACTCCTTGTATCAATGGAATCCAGTTATTTAACCACATGAACCAGCTGTTAATGAAACAATACAAAAATTCACAAGTGGCAAATCAAAGTGTTGGGTAAGAATCAAGGTGTTTGCTTGCATAAATACCCACACACACACATAGATGGATAGATGGATGGAGGAGAGAGAGAGAGAAGTCCCAATGAGCTCAATGAGACTTATTTCTGAGTAAACAAACTTAGGACTGCACATCATAGGCTTCCCAACCCTCCCGCCCTGGCAGGGAACCCCAGGATTTCCACCCTCTTCCCCCGCTCCCCCCAAAAAATGGAAGTGGAGGGAGAGGGGGGAAACGGCGCTGGGGAGCGGGCGAGGCCGCCGAGCCGCACCGCTGTCGCCCCCTCCCCGCCCACCGCAGTTGCTCCTCCGAGATGGGCCCAGGCTGAGCCCATCTTGGAGGAGCAGCCAAGAGGCAGCAGCAGCGCAGGGGAGGGCGAAGCAGGCCAGGAGCATGCGAGCCACGAATCCGGGCCCTTCTAGGACCTGGACTTGCGGCTCGCCATGCCCCCGGCCCACCTCCACCCCCCCTCCGCTTCCACCCCAGAGGCGAGCCGCCCCGCATCTGCTGCCTCTTTTCCGCTCGCCGTAGCTGCTCCTCTGAGATGGGCTCAGGCTGAGCCCATCTCAGAGGAGCAGCCACGGCGAGCGGAGAAGAGGCGGCAGCTGCGGGGTGGCTCGCCACGCTTCCCGGTGCCGTTTCTCCCCTCCCCTAGCTCCGCCCCAGTGTCTCCTGGCTCCACCCCCAAAGTCTCCTGGCTCCACCCCCAAAGTCCCCAGATATTTCTGGGGTTGGACTTGGCAACCCTAGCACAGCATGACAGCTGCACTCTAGCAAGGACGCTTAGCATGCTTAACAAATGCCATTAAAAGCAGTGAAGACTGAACACTTCCTCCATGCCCATTTGTTGCAGGCAAGGAGACAAAGGGCGTTTTCGCACTGACCTTAATCGGCAGCGACATCCCTCTTCACCGCGCAGGATCTGTGCGGATTTTGCACCAATTGCTGCGGAGCACCCGGAAGAGCCGCAAAGTCCCGCGGCTTTTGCGGCGCAAATGGAAACTGGTTTTTGGTGGTTTCCATTTGCGCCGCAAAAAGCCGCGGGACTTCGCGGCTCTTCCAGGTGCTCCGCAGCAATTGGTGCGAAATCCGCGCAGATCCTGCGCGGTGAAGAGGGACGTTGCTGCCGATTAAGGTCAGTACGAAAACGCCCAAAGTCTTGGTAGATTGTTTGGCTGCCTTTGAGGGGCCTAACACTGTTTGTTGAGCCTTGCATATAGAATAGTACAGTGCAGTATATTATGCTGTATAACAATACATACCAGGACAACAGTACTGGGCCTCTCAGCAGCCCCTCTGTGCTTTCCCTATCCTAGAGATGCAAATGCACAATAAAGCATGGGAATTAGACACCAACCTCCAGGTGCAGCTTAGATAACTCCAAAAATTGCAACTGATCTCCAGACTACAAAGATTAGTTCTCTTAGAGAAAATGGCTGCTTTTGAGGTGAACTCTATGCCATTATACTCTGCTGAGCTCCCTCCCCACCAGATCTCAAGGAATTTTCCAACATGTCGGCAGGCCTGGCATGTGGGAGTAGGCCATGTAGATGGCTGCCTCGGGCATCGCATGGCCTACAGGGCGCTGCAAGGCCCCCCCCCCAGCACATGCCAGCTGGCGCAGCTATACCTCTTTCCCCTGCCTGAAACTCGAGCAGAGGAAAGAGGCAGTTCGGCCTCGCTTCCGGGCTGCCTCCCCTGCAGGGAAGATGACGAGCCCCTGTGCTAGCTCTTTCCCTCACCTGAGACTCGGGCAGAGGAAAAAGGATTGGCTTCACTCTCCGGCTGCCTCCCCTGCAGGAAAGGCAGCCCGAGAGTGAAGAGGATGCCCCGTGCAGGCTCTTTCCCCTGCCTGAAATTTGGGCGGAGGGAAGAGGCAGCTCAGCTTTGCTCTTGGGCTAGCTCCCCTGCAGGAAAGGCAGCCCGAGAGCGAAGAAGAGGTCCCACGCCAGCGCTTTCCCCCGCCCAAGATTTAGGCAGAGGAAAGAGGTGCGGGAAGGTTGGGGTGGGGGCGTTTACATAGAGGGCTCCTCAAGAAGAGCCCTCCCTGCAAATGGCACTGAGGGCCCTCCCCTACTGGAGGGGGGAGGAGCCTGCTGCCCTTCCAGACTTTGCTAGGATTTCCTGAGGCTCGGAAGTCCTTGGCAAAGTCGGGGTGTGTGACAGTGATGTAATTGTGACATCACAGGCACACGTGCTTCACACGCGCTAAGATAACCGAGGGGGAGGGCGTGTGAAGGATCGCAGTCCAGCCTAGGGGTGCAGGAACCCCTAGCACCAGGCCTGGTTGTTGCCAACCCTACATGGAAGCCTGCAGAGCTTCAAAAGTGGAGGAGGGAGGAAGCACAAGGAGATGCTTCCACTTGAGAGGTCCCCGTGCCTCCCGTGCCATTACCACCACAGTTTGGCAAGCTTCCCAGGCCTCTCCTGCTGCTGCAGTTCACCAGCCAACAGCTGTTCAAGGTTGAGACATGGGGCGATGCAGTGTTTGGCCTGCTGGCAGGCATGGTATCCTGCTGAGCCTGCCTACCATGAAGCTCCGAGAATTCCAATCATAATCATTGCAGCAGATGTGACTGTAGACTGGGGACTGTACAACTTCAACTGCACATGAAGTTAGGAATGTCATGAGTATCTACCTTAATGTTAAAATAAAACCTGTGCACAAATTAGTGAGTACATGAGAGAAATGGATATGCAAAACTTTTCATACTGATGCGTTAATTTATCGTATTATCAAATGCGGTTTTATTTGAAGGAACTTTTTTTTTTTAAAAAAGAAAAATCTACAAGGCCCTGCCTGAAATCTCATGGTTTATTCATCATTACATGAAGGCTGGCTCTTAAATAGCTATGGTCAGGGCTTTTTTTTGTTTGCAGAAAAAGCCCAGCAAGAACTCATTTGCATATTAGGCCACACCCCCTGACACCACCATTGTTTCACACAGGGCTTTTTTTCTACGATAAAACACAGTAGGAACTTATTTGGATATTGGGCCACACACCCCTGACACCAAGCCAGCCAGAACTGCATTCCTGAGCATTCCTGCTCAAAAAAAAAGCCCTGGCTATGGCCACAGTTCTTATACTATATGAATTAGAATGACTTGTGGAGGACTCTGGTTTCAGAATTTGGTGGCATTCTAGTGATCAGATAAGATTGTACTATGTGGGACAAATGGTCTGCTTTTGATGTCACTTTTTCATCACTTGTTTCATTATACGAATGGTAAAAGGAAACCTTCTGTGCTTGTCCCAGGCAAGGCTACCCTCTTGAAACCTGCCCAGTTTGCTCAGACTCCTCAAATGGCCCAGCTAGAGTAACTATGTGGGAGCAAGGAACCCTCAGTAGAAGGAACACTGGGGATGCGGATGAGGAAATTCTGTATTTGTTGGAGTAGGAAGCTCAGCTGAAGAAAAGAGAAGGAGATACAATGGGACATACAGCTTGTGGATCAAGGAAGATAATGGCCTTCCAGACTAGCTAATTCATTTTTCCTCCTTCCCATATTCTTTACTGTGGTTTAGTAATTTCAAGGATCTTAAAAGGGCCTTTTGGAGTTCCCATGTCATGGGGGTTCCCTCTCTTTATCGGGCTAATATGACACTGGGAAAAGTGCATGAGCATGTACTGGAGCTTATGGAAGACATCATATCTAGAGTTCACACAAAAGAGAGATTGCAAGGTATATAACTGATGTTCACTAAACACCAGTGGTAGGGAGGAAGAGTGGAGAAGGTGGTATATGCATAGGGTTGCAGGACCCCCTGTGGAGGTGGGAGTCCCCCACTGCAAAGCTCTGCCTCCAGCTGCTAATCCTTGAAAACTTTCTTTTGGAGTTTTCAAATAAAGGCTAGATGGCCATCTGACAGCACTGCTGACGGATCATGAGAGGGAAGGCAAGAAGAGTTGCGTCAGTGCTAAGTTCTTGTTGCCCTTTCTTACACACCCAGGGAAATAATAATCACCACTTTGGGGTCAGGATGGAAGCAATGTTCTCTAGGCCAGTTTGGCCAGGGAGCCTGGAGGATTGAGGGGTTTTTTACCATCTTTTTTTTTGGGGGGGGGCAAGGAGCAGGGGTAACTGCAGTTGTGGAGAGGTACTTGTGAATTGCCTCGTGCAGGGGGGTTGGACTAGATAGCCCTGGAGGCCCCTTCCTACTCTATGATTCTGTGATTCCTATGTGGTGCCAGCTATGAGGCTTATGCCTTTCTCTATCTCCAGATAAGCTATCCCCTCATCCTCCACCGGTTGCCAAGTGGGACCTGACAACCCTATATATGCAGCAGGATTAAAAAAAAACCACACCTTCCATTATTACCTCTTTTGGCTCCACCCACCCTTTGTTTATTTGATCATCCGACACCTTGGATTCGTATTCTGAAAACACATTAATCTGCCATCAGGTTTAAGACCATTTCAAAAAAAAAAAAAATCCCTGATATTTCCTGGTAACTGTTGTTTCTCTCAATGGATTAGAAACTATATTTACAGTGAAATCCTAATAACACTTTCCTGGAAGGAAGCCCCATTGAATGCACCTGAGTGGAATTCTGAGTAGATCTGCTTAGAAGTTCTCTCTTGATATTATAAATACTGTTGAGCTGTTTAGTAAATACTCATACAATTTTGAAAAATTATATATACAATATATACATCTTTCCGTGTATGTGTGTGCGTGTGCATGTGTAATATTTGTAGGAACCCTAATGCATGCAATATATAGTTCGGGGGGGGGGGGGGAGGAACTGCTTAATTTGTTTTGGCATGTTAAAGAATTGGAACTGTTCTGTGCAGAAGGGAAACTGTTGCATGTGAGGTTATGCTACAAAATTTATATTTCCTACTATGCAACTTTCTCTGGAACAGCCATTGGAACAATGTTTTTGCACCAAAGATCTCCAGCGACTTCAGTAAGCATATGCAATGCATTCAATTACAGACAAAGCAACCTACAATTTATACAGCTTTCCCAACCTGCTTCTTTAAATAGATTTGTGGAAAGCACAGGTGATGAGTGTGCCCACAAGCCAACTGTCATTATGTCAGTGCCACTGATCGCTGTCTTCATGCTGACAATTAGCAGTTTCTCCGTGCCGGTGCTGCGCCCAAATGCATTCGTTTGTCATCTCTCGTGAACTAAAACAAATGGATAGCAACTCTGTGTGACACCAGATCGGAATTACATACCGGTGAATATAGATTACAGCACATGGGAATCAATAAGCTTAATCACAGGACTTGGTGATGTGCTCCTGATTGCATTGTCTCTGCTATTGCTACTTGTGTAATTGGGGGGGGGGAGGGGTGTAATTGTAATTTCGTAGGAGGAAAAAATACTTAATCCACTTCATATCTATTGAGACACTTCAGTAGGATTTAAGCACTTGGAAGGAGGTTTTTTTGTTTTTTAAAAAGCCTTGTAATTAAGCTTTGTTAATCATACACATTTTTCCTCATTATTTTAAGCATGCTATTTTGGAGGGGATGAGCTATATGAAAAACTACAGCAAGTAGAGATTTATTTTAAAAACATTTAATTAGAGCTATATAGTGTTCAACCAAATGAGTAGGGAAACATTTTGTCCTTCCAGAATAGAATGAGAGAGAGAGAGAGGATAATACCATCGCTGTTATTGGATAGTGCTCTTTGGGAACAATCTTAAGCAGGTCTACTCAGAAGCAAGACCATTAGGCTTAACTTCCAGGAAGGAGAGATGTCCATCAGCATTTTTTGGTAACTGACTTGAAACCAATATGCCTAATTCTCACCTATGAGAGTTTGGGATGGAAGTGATGTCATCCACATTTGTCATCAGTTTCCTCCCTCCAGCGCCTTAGTCTCTGGTGGCAATAGGATGAATCCTACCAGCTTCTCTACTGATCCAAAAGATCTATAAAGGCAAAGTTGGGACCCATGTGGATTAGACTACATTGAAGAAAGGAACAGTATGAGCAGGGACTCCTTTGCATATTAGGCCACACACCCCTGATGTAGCCAATCCTCCAAGAGCTAACAAGGCTTTTTTTTTTCTAAACTCTTGGAGGATTGGCTACATCAGGGGTATGTGGCCTAATATGCAAAGGAGCTTCTGCTAGAATTCCACCCCTGAATATGAGACTGTCTGTCCTCCCTCTTGCACTGGGGGAAAACTGGTAGGATCCAATCCAGTGCCACACTTATATGTTTCTAGGAGCAGAAAAGATTGCCTGTCTACTTCAGGCAAACAAAACCAGGGTTTGTTTGGAAGCTATTTACCTCGCTGTAACCAGATATGTATTAGGAATGATTGTATTTCAGCTTGGGATCTTCTGATTTAGCTCTTGCCTTGGGCTCTTGCCTTGGGCAGTTTATTGTACTTTTATTGTCTGTAATCAAATTGCAATGCCAACCACTTCAAGCACACTAGAAGTGTACATCTGAAAAATCATTATCATCTTTTATGCAGAAACAAACTATTTGGAAGCTGACATAAAATAGTGCAAATAATTTCTTTTTATATCATTTAGATAACTCATCATGTATATATGCCTTTCTAGCAGTTATATAAGAATAACTTCGCACAAATACAATTATGATAGGAAAAAGCAAATACAGTGAAAATTTTCACCTCTGGACAGGATATTCAGGATAATGTGACATCAACAACAACATAATTTCATAAAGGGAACAAGCCTAAGCAAGTCTACTAAGAATAAAGTCCCACATTATTGTATAGGACTTTCTCCCAGAAAATGCCCTTTAGGATTGCAACTCTAAGCAATTCTATTCACAATCCTACTCAGGTCTATTCAATGGGGAAAGTGTTCTTAAAATTGCTCTGTAAATCTGTACGTTCTACTGAGTTTAAAATATATTGATAAAATGCTACAAAGTGCTCCCTCCCAGAGGAAAGATTACTCAAACTGCCTATTTCCAATTTGTTTTCCCAAATTACTATGGACTGCTTGTCCCAAACAGCCAAAATGAAATCTCTCCTATTGATCAGATTTGTAACCTAGAAAACTTAGAGAACAAAGTTTGAGACCTGTGGCACCTTTAAGACCAACAGAGTTTTATTCAAGGTATAAGCTTTTGTGTGCACACACTTTAAGAACAACTCTGTTAGTCTTCAGGGTGCCACAGGGCTCAAACTTTGTTCTGCTGCTTCAGAGCAACATGGATACCCCACCTGAATCTAGAAAACTAACACAACTTTGTCAGAAATGGAACAATCAGGGCTTTTTTTGAGCAGGAGTGCACAGGAACATAGATCCAGCTGGCTTGGTGTCAGGAGGTGTGGCCTAATATGATAATAAATTCCTGCTGGGCTTCTTCTACACAAAAGCCCTACGTTAAACAATGGTGACATTAAGGGGTGTGGCCTAATCTGCAAATGAGTTCCTGCTGGGCTTTTTCTACCAAAAAATCCCTGGGAACAATATTACTTCAGACAAGACCAAAACCTTGGCTATGAAGGTCCATTGACAAAAGAGAAGTCTAGAATAAATGTTTAGTTTCTTGACATGTGTAATGAACAATATAAAAAACAAAAATAGAGAGTTTGTTAATTTTTTTAAGTTTTGCATTGACTATAACATTCCGGTCAGTGCTATCAATAGTGGCATTTCACATTGCAGGTTCCTTCCAAAGGAACTGAGATTACTTAAAAGACACCATAAATCTATTTTATTTAAACCAGACAACCCTTATAAGGTTGCCAGCTCTGGATTGGGAAATACCTGGATATTTTGGGGGTGGAGCCTGAAGACAGCAGAGTTTGGGGAGGAGAGGGATCTCAGCAGGGTTCAGAGCCATACAGTCCACCATCCAAAGCAGCCATTTTCTCTGGGTGAACTGATCTCTGTAGCCTGGAGATCAGTTGCAATACCAGGAGATCTTTAGGCTCCACTGGAGGTTGGCAGTCCTATCCTCTAAAGCTTGATGCCCTTGTTGACCACCTAGTTTGGTATAGTGCCAGTTTGGTGTAGTGGTTAAGTGCGTGGGTTTGATTCCCCACTCCTCCACTTGCACCTGTTGGAATGATCTTGGATCAGCCATAGCTCTGTCAGAGGGTGTCCTTGAAATGGGAGCTGCTGTGAAAGCCCTCTCAGCCCCACCCACCTCACAGGGTGTCTGTTGTGGGGGAGGAAGATAAAAGAAATTGTGAGCCATTCTGAGACTTTGAAATTCGGAGTGGTGGGTGGGACATAAATCCAATATCTTCTTCTTCTTCTAGTTCTGCTAAGGGTTGCCAGTTCTGGATTGGGAAATACTTGGGGAGCACAGCCTGAGAATGGTAGAGCTTGGGAACAGGAGGGATTTCAATGGGGTATAATATCATACGGTACACCTTCCAAAGTGGCCATTTTCTCCAGGTGAACTGATCTCTATACCTGAAAATCAGTAGTAATCCCAAAAAATCTCCAGGCAGCACCTGGAGGCTGACTAGGTTTGCCAAGTCCAATTCAAGAAATATCTGGGGACTTTGGGGGTGGAGCCAGGAGACTTTGGGGGTGGAGCCAGGAGACATTAGGGGTGGAGCCAAGATCAAGGCTGTGACAAGCATAATTGAACTCCAAAGAGAGTTCTGGCCATCACATTTAAAGGGACAGCACACCTTTTCAATTCCTTCCTTCCAAAGAAATAATGGATAGGGGTACCTTCTTTTGGGGCTCACAGAATTGGACCCCCTGGTCCAATCTTTTTGAAACTTGGCGGGTATTTTGGGGAGAGGCACTAGATGCTATACTGAAAATCTGGTGCCCCAAAAAACAGCCCCCCCAGAGCCCCAGATACTCGCAGATCAATTCTCCATGATTTTCTATGGGAATAAATCTCCATAGGGAATAATAAGAGTTCCCAGCAGACATTTTCCTCCCCTCCCCCCGCTTTCTGACAACCCTGAAGCGGGGAGAGGGTCTCCAAACTGGGGGATCCCCTGCCCCCACCTGGGGATTGGCAACCCGAAGGCTGACAATCATATTTCTGCTGTATGCCTGGGTCAGCCCTGAATAGCATAACCCCCATGTATGTTTCTGTGTATGCTTCCTCCTAGGAAAGAAATATGATAAAGCAAGAGAAAGAGAGAAAGAAATATGATAAAGCAAGAGAAAGAGAGAAAAGATTCAGGGCTCCCCCAGTCACAACACAGCAGTGAGAGAACAGTATTTCCTTTTACTGTGCTGCTGGTAGAATGTACAAGAAGAAACTTGATACCGAATACCCCAACTTAAAACACAGCTCCTTTTGTGGGTGGCTTTGCACAAACCGTAACCATCACATCTTTCATTTTTGCATACTGGGGGTCCTCAACTTTGCATAATAGGTGCACAGAGGCCTGCCATGTTGTTAAAAGGGAAGATGGAGAGCTGCGTTCTGACAGCCTGCCCTTCTCATTATACAGTTAGAAATGACTTATTTGCACAAGAACCTCTGAAGTGAGTGAAACCTCTAAGTACTCCAAAATCTCACTGGTTTCAGTCTGTTAAAAGTATGCATGTATCTACACTGAGCCTTATGAATGGAAAGGACTTTGCAAAGACCAAAAATAGGAACCAGGGCATTGAAAAGCAAATATAAAAAGGCATACTGGATTCTTGAAAGTATGCTCCTAAGAGATAGAAAAGCATAGGATTGGGCACATTCTAATATTTCAGCTAGATAAAACTGCTTCAGTCTCCAATTTAGGGGAGCAATTGCCAGGAGGTCTGCTCAGAATCCTAATCAGGTGCAGTCAACAGGGCTTACTCCCAGGAAAGTATTCTTATGATTACACTGTCTATGTTGTAAAGACTCTTATTTTCTCCTTGTTCAGTTTCTTCCTGAAACCTAACAATGCAATTCTGTTCCACTTTTTAGGAATTTGGAGTCTGTTTTCAACAAATTCTGTTTTGTGTCTAGAGAAATTCAAAAGAGAGGTAGAGTAGGAAGAGAGGTTTGGCAAAATTTCAGAATTTTACTCTGTAGATGTTCAGAAGCAAGCAATGTCTTTCCCAAACTTTCCTGTCCTCCTGCTACAGCACCAGCCTGTGGTGTGTAAATTACAACAGCTACAAGGGCTGAAGTTACAAAACGGTTCACTGATTTCTATACAAGAAGAAATCAAGAGAAATGAAATTCCTCTTTTGAAAGAGGAAAAAAGAAAAAGAGGAATCAAGGACTGTATCTTTAAAAGTGAGTTTCAGAAAAAGAGGGTTTTTTCCCCATAATGCTATCCCAAGCGTCACCTGCTAGTACAGATTTGAAAAAAGTGGAAGCAGAAGTGTTATTAACGAAGTTAATGACTGAGTTTGAAGCAAACTTCCAGTGCAGGCCAGGATCCTGTTGCCTATATTCTAGGGTTGCCAAGTCTAATTCAGAACATATCTGGGGACTTTGGGGGTGGAGCCAGGAGACTTTGGGGCAGAGCCAGACTTTCCTATTTCCAAAATAAATGCATAAAAATACAGCAGTGCAGTTCATCTTAATAGTCATCATTTCCTCATCCCCCAATAGATGAAATTCTAGTAAATGAAAGTGTAAACACACAAAAATCTTTAAATATGGGCCTTCCTATACGGAAACAAATTCAACCTGTCCTGAAAGCGCTGCACTGGTTGCCTATAGCATACCAGGTTCATTTCAAGGTTTGGTTTTCACCTTTAAGGCCCTATATGGCCAGGGGCCTGCATACCTGAGGAACTGCCTTTCCCCACATGTTCCCCGGAGAGCACGTTGGTCTGCTTTGCAAAATCTACTTACAATCCCCGGTCCTAAGGCCAGGCTCATGACAACTAGAGCCAGAGTCTTCTCTGTAGGGGCCCCACGCTGGTGGAATTAACTGTTGGAAGAGGTCAGGGCCCTGCGAAAGCTCATACAGTTCTGCAGGGCCTGTAAGACGGCAATCTTCCACCAGGCATTTGTGAACTAGGTTGCTGGCCACTATAGCTTAATGCAACATATGAACCACCACCAACAATCTACTGTACAGCAGCTGCAGAGAGGACAATTTAAGATCTGTTGTACAGAGAAGTACAAATTGGAAATTGTAAAATTATAGCACCGAAATATTTTATGTATTTATGTTTATTTTACTCTGTGTTTTACGGTTTTAATGTTATGCTATTATTTATTCATGCATGTGCATGTCTGTGTGAGCCGCCCTGAGCCCGCCTCGGCAGGGAGGGCGGGATATAAGTGGAATAAATAAATAAACAAAAAGCAGCCAAAATGCACAGAGTTTGCAAGCTCACTGGGGCTTTACTCACAGGAACTGCTGTTCTTCAGCCTAACACAGGCAAACAAAAGGGAGAGAGGTGCAGTTTTCCTCTGTCCCATAAACAGGCTCCTATACAAAGACTCTGAAAATAACGCAAAACAAGCACAGAGACAGACACTGCCTCCTCTACAAAGACTTCTGAAAAGTACTCTCTCTCTCTCTCTCACTGGGTCTGGTTCCTCCACAACCACATCTGACAATTACAGGGGCTATGCTGCTCTCTCTCTCACACACTCACACACTCCTACTTGTGAAACGAAAGCAAAACAAACGGAGGCTCTGCTTCTGACCCTTTCCCATGAAGTACTTCCTGCTTCTTGCTCAACTTTAAAGGGGCACACACACACACAAAGAAACATTTTAAAATGGGACCTGTTTGCAGGTTTCTTAACCTGTGGGAGATCTAGAGGTACGGGTGACTGTGGAGGCCTGGCTTCCCCTCCCCCCACCACAGTCACACAGTGGGGGGAAGCCTGTAAAACCGGGGGATCCCACGCTGAGACCTGGGAATTGGGAAGCCTACTACATTCTGACTGGCTGTTCTGATAGAATCAGCCAATCTGGAATTGACACATTTCAGAGGGAAATGGATTTGAAGGATCCTAGAGAGCATGCCTGAGAGGGTGTAGTTCTCGATGTTCTAACTGTATATGTATTTGTTCACTGCCAGTTTGTGTTGTGACTGCTTCTCAATAAATGTGTTCTTGTTACAAAGAGCTGACTGAGCCTACTTTATAACAGAAACCTACATCACTAAAGAGAGCATATACATTAAAAAGTTTTTTAAAAAGGATCATTGTCACATTTCATTAAAGGAATCTGACTGCGTTAAGCCAGGTAAGAGGAAAATGGAGTGAATTGCAAAGTCAGCTTTGTAGCCAAACGGAGCTCTGGCCCTTGAGATTTTTGTGCACTTTGCAACATAAATAACAGTCAACATTTTAATGAGAAGAAATATTTCAGCTGCTGATCCCTGAGACCACCAAACATTACATTGAACATTAACTTTTACTGCTACATGGCCAATCTACTTAAACAGGACGGCAGAAGTTGGAAATGCTGGTACTCGAAAAGTACAGTTCTAAGACAGGGCCAGATTAACAATGAGGCAAATGAGGCATTTGTCTGTGGACCCCACATCTTTAGGGGCCCCAGGGCAGTTCCCCCCACCCCATTTTCATGGCCGGCATGTTCCTCATTCGCCTCCCCACCGTCCTTGCACCCCTTGCAGCTGCCACACTTGCCCATACCCACCACTCTGCCTTCCAGTAGAGCTGCGGGGACTGGTGGGGGGCGGGGAAAGTGTGTCAGCCCTTCTCCTGCGGCCAGACCTCACATGGTGGCCCTTGGGCTGCAGCAGCCAGCTGCCTGCTCTGCTGGCTTCTGAAGATCAGCAGCAGGAGCGGCTAGCAAAGTAGCCACAGAGAGCAGCCCAACTCCGTCAAAAGCAGAGCTGCTTCCTCACCTCCTCCTCCACGACGGCTCAGAAGATTTAACAACAGCAGCCCGAGACTCCCAGAGCTGCTCTTTGCCGGCAGCACAACTCTGCCCCCCCCCCACTCCTGCTTTCCCTTTCCTCATGGGAGTGAAGCAGGCAGGGAGGAGGGCAGAGAGGAGAGCGCGCGCCTTGCCCAAGCTAAAGGAGGGCCTCATAGAATAAGCTGCAGCGAGCTATGGGGGAAGATATCAGCAGACAACAGGTAACTGCGTTTGGGCAGAGAGGAGGGTTTGAGATCGCTTGGTCTGCTCCCCAGCCTAGACCTATGGCAAGGGAGGGGGGAGCAGTGTGGGCTGTAGGAACTTCTTGGCCCGATTTAGGGGAGCTTGTGCATCGTGAGAAGGAAGGAGCTGCGAATTTCTCCAAGAGGCTGCTGGGCAGAAGGACTTGTTGTGAGTGCAGGCCCTGCTGCAAAAACTAAGTGATTGGCATGCACGTGAAAGCTTATATTCTGAATAAAACTTTGTTGATCTTAAAGGTGCCCCTGGACTCCTCCTTTGTTCTAAGTGATTGGCTGTTTGTAGGGCTTGGAGCCAAGTCGTTTGCTGTTGCCCTCTGCACGCTCTCTCCCTTCTACTCACAAGTTACTGGATTGGCTAAAGTGGATTGACGTTCACTCACATTGCAGTCATGCCAACAAATAAGCGGCCTCCTTCCCTTATTCTCGCCTCCTTGCACCTCCCTCTTCTTGATGGTGCTGCCGCTGCTGGCCACCTCTAACTCCACCCCCTCTCACACACACTCTTATGCCCATAGCATATAGAGAATGTGCTGGCTGGCTCTGCTTGAACCATCTCTCCAGCTGATTTTTCCATTGTTTTGTATTGACTTTTTAAAACTACCTGCCTCCAGCTTAGCACATTGGTTGGCTCATGGCTCTGGTTGTGTAGTGTACTGAGAGACGAGTCGTGGTGAAGGCATAAGTATTTAATAGCTAGCACACTACCGAACTGGTTAACACGCGGTCGGGTCCGCTAATATATACAAGCATCCCGGAACATCCCCTTTGCTGGCCAGCCCAATCCTGGCCAGTTGAACTTCCCGCCCTTGGAGCTGATTGGGGTGGCTTTCCCGCGCTGCGCAAGGCGACCCGCGGGCGGCTCGGGTTGCGCGGCGCTGTGCTGATTCCAATACTCTACACTCCTCCCCTCCTAGTTTAAACTACATAATCCTGTAGGTACGTTGGTGCCCTGCGTTCCCGGGTTGATCTCCTCGGGGTTGCTATTGGTGTGGAGCCCGACCCAGCTGCGGGTGGCTCCGTTTCTGGCGGTGGATGGTCCGGGTCGGGTAGCGGCTCTGGTACGGGCTCCGCGGCCCCGGGGACCTCGTATATGGGCTGTTCTTGAGTCGGCGGGGCCCCTTCTGGGGACTCCGTTTCCGGCAGTTCCCTGATCCCGGCTGCCTCCGGCTCTTCGGGCAGGGTGCGGCGGCGCAGCTGATCGATGTGTCGCCGCAGTACTTGGCCCCCTGCTGTGGTCACTTCGTAGGATCGGGAGCCGGTTACTCTCAGGACCCTCCCGGCTACCCACTCCGGGCCGCTTGCGAAGTTTTTCGCGTACACCGGGTCGCCCGGAAAGAATCCCCTTACTGCCTCGCGAACCTCGGGGGACCCGCGGACCTCCGGCGCCCTGTCCGGGTGGAGCCTATCTAACCGGGTGGTCAGTTTCCTCCCCATGAGCAGCTCGGCGGGGCTGAAACCAGTTGTGGGGTTTGGGGTGATCCTGTTGTGGAACAGGAACGCGGAGAGGCGGTGGTCCCAATCCCCCTGGACAATGCGCCCTAGGGCTTCCTTGGTGGTCCGCACCATCCGCTCCGCCTGGCCGTTGGTGGCTGGATGGAAGGGAGCGGATCTTATGTGCCTTATCAGGTACCTCTCGGTGAACTCTCGGAATTCCCGGGAGGTGAAGGCCGTGCCGTTGTCCGTCACTAGGGTGTCAGGGATCCCGTGTGTGCAGAGAACCCTTCTGAGCGCCCGGACGGCTGCTGCGGTGGAGGTCGAGGTGATCGGGATCACCTCCAACCATTTTGTGTGAGCATCTACCAGTATAAAGAAGAGTTGCCCCTGATGCGGCCCCGCGAAGTCTAAATGGAGGCGGGACCACGGCCGCCCGTTTGACTCCCACCTGTGGACCGGGGCGGACGGCGGATTGGGCCTGGACTCCTGGCAGGGTTGGCACCTCCTAACCCACCCCTCTATTTCCTCGTCCATGCCTGGCCACCACACGTAACTCCGGGCCAGGGCTTTCATCCTCACGATGCCCGGGTGGGTCTCGTGGAGATCTTCCAACACCTGTCTGCGCAAGGGGGGGGGAACCACCACCCGGCTCCCCCAGAGTATGCACCCCTTGTGGGTCGATAGCTCGTCCTTCCTGGACGTGAATGGCCTGAATGCATCTTCCACCTTGCCCGCTGGCCACCCCCTTCCCACCCAGTCCCTGACCCGCACTAGGATGCGGTCTCTGCCCGTAGCTCGAGCCACCTCTTCGGCGTGTAGTGGGCGCTCGGGGAGGGACTCTATAAGCATCACCCCGTGGGCCGGGGCGGGATCTGGGTCTGTGGCGGGCAGCGGCAGGCGGCTGAGGGCATCGGCGTGCCCCATTGCTTTCCCTGGGCGGTGGACCAACGTGTAGGTGTACGAGTTCAGGAACTGGTTCCACCTTAAAACCCTCTGTGAAAGGATTTGGGGGGTTTGCCGGTCGGGGGCTAGGAGGCCGAGGAGTGGCTTGTGGTCCGTGGCAATGGTGAAGCGCCTACCGTAGAGGTAGTCGTTGAACTTGTGGACTCCCGCCACGATCGCCAGGGCCTCTTTATCGATCTGGGCGTAGTTCCTCTCGGCTGGGGACAGAGTCCTGGAGTAATAGGCGACCGGCACTTCCCTCCCGTCCGGGAGTTGGTGCCCCAGGACCGCTCCCACCCCGTAGGGAGAGGCGTCGCAAGCCAGGATCAGGGGAAGGTTTTCATCGTAGTGATGAAGAACCGCGTTTGAGACTAAGAGGTCTTTGACCGCCTGGAACGCCGCGGCTTGGCGCTTTCCCCAGACCCATGGGGCTTGTTTATCGAGCAAACGGTGTAATGGTTCCGCCACCGCGGCTTTGTGCGGCAGGAATGAGTGGTAAAAATTCAACAATCCGAGAAAACTCTGTAGTTCTGCTTTGCATTTGGGGGCAGGGGCCTGGACAATGGCCTTGGTCTTGTTCGCGGTTGGGTGGATTCCCGCTGCGTCCACTGCGAAGCCCAGGAACTCCACTCGCGGAACACCCAACAAGCATTTTTCTTTTTTCACCTTCAGCCCCGCCGCCTGGAACCGTCTGAGGACCTCTCGCAGGCGGCGGCTGAACTCTCCTTCGGTGGGGGCGGCGATCAAAACGTCGTCGAAGAAGGGCTGGACTCCGGGGATCCCTTTAAGGAGAGAGTCCATTATGCTTTGGAAAATCCCCGGAGCCACGCTCACCCCGAACTGCAGCCGTTTAACCCTGAACGCCCCCCTGTGGGTCACGATTGTCTGTGCCTCTGCTGTCTTAGCGTCGACCGGCAGTTGCTGGTATGCCTGAGCTAAGTCCAGCTTCCCAAAAACCTTCGCCCCGGCTAGCGCTGCGAGGACATGGCTGACCACCGGGACTGGGTAGGGATTGTCCTGTAGAGCCTTGTTGATCGTGCACTTGTAATCAGCGCAGATCCTCACCTCCCCGTTGGGTTTTACGGGTGTCACTATAGGGGTCTCCCAGTCGGCGTATGTGACTGGCTCTAGGACGCCTTGGGCCGTGAGGCGGTCCAGTTCCGCCTCTATTTTCGGTTTTAGGGCGAACGGGACGCGTCTCGCCTTGAGCCTTATGGGCCGGACCGTTGGGTCGATCGGTAGGGTGATGGGCGGCCCCTTGTAGCTCCCCAGGGACCCGTCGAAGACCTCTGGGAACTCCCGGCAGACCCCGTCGAAATTGCTGGTCCGCATGTGGTCTACCCCCACTAGCTGGATTCCCAGAGGCTGGAACCAAGCCAGCCCTAGGAGTGTGGTCAGTTGGCGCTTGACCACCAGGATGTCTAGGGGTCCTCTAAAACTCCCTCGTTCCACATTCACCCGGGCCCACCCCACGATGTGTACCGGGTTTTTTTGAAAGTCCCTTAATACGAAGTCCGCTGGCCTCGTATGGAGGCGGCGGCGGGGGCATAGTCTCTTGAGGGTTTCCTCCGAAATGATCGAGATGGAGGAACCCGAGTCTACTTCCATGAGGCATGGGGCGCCCTCGATCAGGACCGACATTTTGACCTTGTCGGGGGCTGCAAGGGGCAGGTTCAGTACCTGTAGACTGGTGGAAGCCGTCGTGTAGGCATCCAAGGAGTCGTGATGCGCTGACGGTTGGCGGCGGCTGTTTTTGGCCCGGCAAGCCCGGGCGATGTGGCCCGTCTTCCCACAGCTGCGGCAGTCCAGGTGGCGGTACGGGCAGTCCCTTCGCTCGTGGGGGTCGCCGCAGCTGGCGCACCTGGAACCGGTGGTGGCGGTGGGCCTCTCCGTTGCTCGTGGCCTCGCGGGGGCCCGTGTGTCGGTTCTTTGCGGTCGTCGGAGCTGGAACGCGTCTCCCTCTGCTCGGACCTCTGGCTCTGCTTCACCCTGGTGTACTGCCTCCCCGCGTTGCTGGCCGTACGCCTTGGTGGCCCTCTCAAACGCCGTCGCCTCGTTGAAGGCTTGTTGTAGGGTGAGCTCTTCTTTTGCGAAGAGCTTCTGTTGCAGCCGTTCGTCTCGGAGGCCCCAGACGAAACGGTCCCTCAGGGCTTCGTCCCTCTTATCAAAACTGCAGTTCCCGGCGATTTGCCGAAGTGCCGCCAGGTAGACCGCCGCTGTCTCCCCCGACTTCTGGTCCCTCTTGTGGAAGAGGAATCGGCGGGCGACGATGGAGGGTTGGGGCGCAAAGTGGCCCGTGAGGAGTCTCACGATCTCCCCGTAGGATCTCTCGGTCAGCCTTTCTGGAGCGGAGAGGTTTCGTGCGATTTCGAAAGTCTCTTCCCCACAGACGCTCAGCAGGACGTCTCTCTTCCGGTCATCATCAGTGATCAAGTTCGCCCTCAGGTAGCACTCGACCCGTTCGGTGTAGGTCTCCCATCTCTCGGGGTGCTCTGGGTTGAATTCAGCAAGGTGGCCCGTCGTTACGCTAGAGTTCGCCATGGTGGCGGCGGGCTGCTCGGTCGTCGGTCTCTCGCCTTCCTCGTCTCCGGCCAGGGTTGGTTCCCCGCGGGGTGGCCTGGCCTAGCTAGATCCCACCTTCGTCGCCAGTGTAGTGTACTGAGAGACGAGTCGTGGTGAAGGCATAAGTATTTAATAGCTAGCACACTACCGAACTGGTTAACACGCGGTCGGGTCCGCTAATATATACAAGCATCCCGGAACATCCCCTTTGCTGGCCAGCCCAATCCTGGCCAGTTGAACTTCCCGCCCTTGGAGCTGATTGGGGTGGCTTTCCCGCGCTGCGCAAGGCGACCCGCGGGCGGCTCGGGTTGCGCGGCGCTGTGCTGATTCCAATACTCTACAGGTTGGCTGCAACTGCACAGCTTTTATAGTCATCCTATTGGTTCTCGTCCTCCACCCACCCTTTCCCCTGCCCCTCCCATTTCCAGCAACTGTGTGCCATTTGCTTTGCTATACATCTGCTGTTATTGTTCTGCTAAGCTTTCCACCTTCGACACTCTCTGCTCCACTGTTCATCCAACATTGTCACCATGCTGGCTTCTTATATTTTGCTGAACCCTATTGCCCACTGATATGAGATCAGATTTGTATTAACCACTTTTTAAAAAGTGTATTACACACTTTAAAAATAAGGCAGCATAGTTCTTTCATGACATCTGTTTTAGCCAGCTGAGCTTAATCCACACAAAGGTGATACTGATACCCTGAAAAGGATTGTGTTAATTTTACTTTATAGCAGGGGTGGCCAAACTGTGGCTTGGGAGCTCTTTCACACATATTGTGCGGCTCTCAAAGCCCTCACTGCCCCATTGACCAGCTTGAAGAGGTATTTTTCTCTTTAAATCACTTCCACAAGCCAGCCGGTGGCTTGAAGAATGCATTTAAAGTTGTTTTCTTTCTCCCTCCCTCCACCTTCCTTCCTTCCTTCCTTCCTTCCTTCCTTCCTTCCTTCCTTCCTTCCTTCCTTCCTTCCTTCCTTCCTTCCTTCCTTCCTTCCTTCCTTCCTTCCTTCCTGTCTTGCAGCTCTCAAACATCTGACATTCATGTCTTGTGGCTCTCAAACATCTGACATTCATGTCTTGTGGCTCTCAAACATCTGACATTTATTCTATGTGGCTCTTATGTTAAGCAAGTTTGGCCACCCCTGCTTTATAGTCATTAGTAGACCATATTAAAAGGCTAGGGGTCCTGGTTAGCATTGTGATGCTGAATATCTGAAAGACATCAGTCTTTGTGAATCCGCATGCCATCAGTGTGCTTCTAAGATCAATACTGGTTAGTGCTGCCTTCCCTGAGAGTGACAGAGCTGGCAACCAGGTGCTCATGAACTTTTTCTGTACTGGCTCCACTTCTGTGGAATAAGTTCTCTGTGGAGCTAATAAAGATCACATTGCTGTTGGTCTTCAGAAGGACAAAATTGTTTTGTTTCTGTGAACATTTTAAATGAAGGGTTTTTTTGTGTGTGTTTTGACACCTGACGGGTTTTATGTAAGATGTCTTTAGAAATATGTTATTGATTGCCTTAGGAGGAAAGGTAGGATATAAATGTTTTAAAATACAAATAGAAAGTACCCTGCATTACATAGAACACTCTCACCTGAATATGGCACATTTCAGAGAGTTCTGAGAGAGAGCAGAGATCACTGAGAGAGAGCAGAGAATAAGTGATATAAGCTGGGAAAGTTGCTGAGAATTTCTGAGTTGGTGTGACTGCTGAAAATTCTGAGTTTGTGGTTGCAGGGGAACTGCTGTCTGTTTGGTTTGATAGGGCAGAAGGTGAAGGTGATTGAAGGTGATTTTTGCTGATTTATTACCCCACCCTCTTTGCATTATTAAGCTGAACCTTGCCAGAGGTGCGAACCTTTGGCGAGAGCTAAAGGGCTCTTGGCCTGTGGCTCTTAGCCTAGGGGCTCTGTAAGGACCAGGAACACAGATCCCTAATTTCCTTGTGCTCCCAATAAGGTAAGTTGATCCTCCAGAAGGGGAGCCACATAAATAAACAGGATTTAAAGAGGACTGTATATATATTTTTAAAAAGCTATCATGAAGGTAGAATGCCAGCAGGGGGGTGGGGGCTTTCCAATGTTTTGCACTGAGTGTCACATGTATGACTATCTGCCCACAGGACAGAAGTCTTGGGTGTGTTCTTGATGCAAGGAGCTCCTGAGAGAATGAGTTTGTACCCTTGAGGCCAAGGTGACTGACCTGGAGAAGCAGAGACAGTCAGTTAGGCACTCGGGGAAGACTCTCGGGGATGTATTAGATGAGCCCTGCTCCGAATGTGGCAGCCCCATTGCTGCCAGGGAGCATGAGGGTTGAAAGGGAACATGGCACCGTGCTGAGGATAAGGGGAATGCGCCCTCAGAAGGGACCTCTTCTTCAGTTGGTGAGCGGGAATCCTTTCGCACCAAGGAACCATCCCTGGGCAGGGAGAGAGTTGGTCTTGGTAGCTGGTGATTCGATCCTTAGGCAAGTAGACAGCTGGGTGGCAAAACCGCGTACTGACCGTATGGTGACTTGCCTGCCTGGTGCGAAGGTAGTGGACATTACACGTGTAGTAGATAGGCTGATAGTGCTGGGGAGGAGCCAGTGGTCGTGGTGCATGTTGGCACCAATGATGTGGGGAAATGCAGTCGTGAGGTCCTGGAGGAAAAATTTAGGCTGCTAGGTGGGAGACTTAAGGCCAGGACCTCCAAGGTAGCCTTCTCAGAAGTGCTACCTGTTCCACGTGCAGGGCTGGAGAGACAGGCACAAATTAGAAGTCTCAATGGGTGGATGAAACGATGGTGTAAGGAGGAAGGGTTTAAGTTTGTTAGGCAATGGGATGCTTTCTGGAACAAGCGGGAGCTGTACAAAAGAGATGGTCTCCACTTGTCCCCAGATGGAACCAGGCTTCTGGCGCTTAAAATCAAAAAGGTGGCAGAGCAGTTTTTAAACTAAATCTTGGGGGAAAGCCAACAGGAGATTAAATGTCTCTGGTTCGGGAGGACTCATCTCAAAGAGATGAAGAGTTAGCTGTTACTTTTTTCTGGGTAATGGATCAGAGTTGTCCACTGAGATGGTGACAAACAGTATGGAGTGTCTGCCAAAGTCTCGAGGTGGCAGGAGGAAGGTTGCAGGCCTAACTTGCCTGGGAAATTATAGATGTTTTTATACAAATGCTAGAAGTATTCAAAGTAAAATTGGTGAGTTGGAATGTTTAGTGTTGGGGGAAAACATAGACATTGTGGGAATTTCAGAAACTTGGTGGAATGAGGAGAATCAGTGGGACACGGTGATTCCTGGATATAAATTATATCAGAAGGATAGGGAGGGAAGGGTTGGAGGTGGGGTGGCTCTTTATGTCAGAGAGGGTATACAGTCCAGTAAGACTGAGGTCAAAGAATTAGATTCCCTTCTAGAAATGTTTTGGGTCGAAATAGAGGGCCCAAAAGGAAATTTAACTATGGAAGTTCGTTATCGCCCACCAAATCAAAAGATAGAGGACGATTATAATATGATGGAAGGATTAAAGATAGCGGCTAAACGTAAAAACTGTGTCATAAGAGGTGATTTTAACTACCCGCAGATTAATTGGGTCAATATGTGTTTAGGTCGAGAGAAAGAGATTGAGTCCAAGGAGGAAGCCTGTTCTACTGAGGAACTGCTCTGTTAGGAAGTTCTTCCTAATGTTGAGCCAGAAACTTTTTTGATTTAATTTCAACCCATTGGTTTTGGTCCTACTTTCTGGGGCCACAGAAAACAATTCTGCACCATCCTCTCTATGTTAGCCCTTCAAGTCCTTGAAGATGGTGATCATATCACCTCTCAGCCGCCTTCTCTCCAGGCTAAACAAGCCCAGCTCCTTCAACTTTTCTTCATGGGACTTGGTCTCCAGACCTGTCACAATCTTCGTCGCCCTCCTCTGGACCCATTCCAGCTTATCTCTATCCTTCTTAAAATGTGGTGCCCAAAACTGAACACAATGCTCCAGGTGAGGTCTTACTAGAGCAGAGTAAAGCGACACCATCACTTCACGTGATCTGGACACTATACTTCTGTTAATACAGCCCAATATTGCATCTGCCTTTTTAGCCACTGGTGCCTGCAGGCTGCAGCAGGGGCAGCAGGCAGCGGGACGGGTGCTCCAACTCAGATTTTGACTGCCTAGGGGCTTCACAGGGTTTAATCCAGCCCTGTCCAAAGACCGCAAATTTTTTCATGGAAGATTCTCAGCTTTTTCTGTGGATCTTGAGGAAATGAGGCTCCGTGGTAAAGCATCTGTTTTGCATGCAAAAGGTCCTCCCTGGTTTAAGACCCAAGACCTCTAGTTAAAAGGAGCAAGTGGTAGATGATATGAAAGATCTCCACATGATAGGGTTGCAGACTCAAACTTGGGAAATTCCTAGAGATTTGGGAGCAGAACCTGGGAAGGGTGGCATTTAGGGAGTGAAAGGGGCTCAGTAGAGTTCTGATGGCACACAGTCAATCCTTGAAAGTGACTTTCCCCCCAAGGGAACTGAACTTTGTACTGAGATCAGTTGTTATTCTGGGGAAACGGAGGGGTACTACAGGCAGTGGGAATGTTTTTGTGGTAGCTGTGGTTGGTAAAATAATACCCAGTAGGGCTGACCTTCTTAAAAGATCTTTTGATCAATCATAAGGCTACATTAGAAGCCAGTTAGAAGTTTAGAGAGTCTTCAACACAGAGAGGAAGTCTTTCCGAGCAGCCAACTAGCAGAGGGACCCGGGTCCTATCTGTGCAGGGGTCCAAGATATGGCCATAGATTCTCAGTTTCTTTTTTTAAAAAAAATCTAGTCCTTCTAGGTTTATTACATGTTGAAATCTGTGAGGCTCACAAATCTCTACAAATGTTAGGAGTTTGTTTATAATGCTATTTTCCCCCTATTTCTTTTGGAAGATTTTCATTAATATCAATTACATCTCTATAGATCCTTGTTAAACCAATTACAATTCATTTGACTGCGACTAAATGTTTAGACATAAATGTTCCATTTAGGATTTAAAGTACAATTTATATGCATGACTGCACAGCAGTTCATAACTATTTATCGTGTTTTATAGGACAATAATACTGGGAAGGACAACAAAAGCTTCTCAGTTACAGTGGGGGTTGCCAGCCCCTTCCCCCTCCCAGGGGATGGGAGGTAGGTTGGGAAACTCCTGGAGATTTGGGGATGGAGTCTGGAGAGGACAGGGACCTTAGTGGGCTAAAATGCCATAGATTCCACATTTCAAAACACCCATTTTCTCCAAGGAGACTGTCCTCTATAGTCTGAAGATGAGCTGTAATCCCAGCGGATTCCCAGGTCCCACCTGGGGCCTGGCACCTATAGTAACTTGCAATACTGATTCACCTGAATGCAATTGGCTGTTCTTTTACACAGAAAAATTGAATCTAGGAGTTTGCTCTTAGTCATTTTTATTACTGGTATAATCAGTAGTCAAATAATAATAATAATAATAATAATAATAATAATAATAATAATAATAATAATAATAATAATAATAATAATAATAATAATAATAATAATAATATTTTATTTATATCCTGCCCTCCCCGCCACAGCAGGCTCACGGTGGCTCACAACGTATACCATTTACAAAATTACAATATAAAATTTACAATAAAACATTATATCAGTACAATGTATAATTTGCTAATTAAAACCATTATAATTAAAATTAAAACTAACATTTACAGTGGTATGTTCTGGATGTTCTCCTCAGTAATTTATGATGGCCGTATGTAGCAGACTAAAATCCACATTCTGCACCAGCTGCAACTTCCGGGTTCGCCACAAGGGCAGCCCCATGTAGGGGGCATTACAGTAATCCAATCTTGAGGTGATCATTGCATGTATCACTGTTGCCAAGTCGTGATGCTCTAGGAAGGGGGCCAACTGCCTCGCCCGCCTAAGATGAAAAAAAGCGGATTTAGCAGTGGCTGCTATCTGGGCCTCCATTGACAAGGAAGGCTCCAGTAGAACCCCCAAGCTCTTGACCTTGCATGCCACTTTCAATGGCGCACCGTCAAAAACTGGAAGAGGAATTTCCCTTCCCAGACTGCCACAACCTAGGCAAAGGACCTCTGTCTTTATTGGATTCAGCTTCAACCTACTCAGCCTGAGCCAACCTGCCACGGCTTGCAATGCTAGGTCCAGATTTTTTGGGACACAGTTAGGCCGACCGTTCATTAGTAGATAGAGCTGGGTGTCATCCGCATATTGATGACACCCAAGCCCATATCTCCAGGCAATCTGGGCAAGGGGGCGCATGTAGATGTTAAATAACATCAGAGAGAGCATTGCCCCTTGTGGCACCCCACAATCTAGTGAGTGCCTCTGAGACAACTCTCCCCCAATTGCCACCCTTTGTCTCTGACCATCCAGGAAGAAGGAAAGCCATTGTAAGGCTAGCCCCCAAATCCCTGCGTCGGCGAGGCGGTGGGTCAGGAACCGATGGTCGACCATATTGAACGCAGCCGATAGATCCAACAACATCAGCACTGACATGCCGCCCTGATCCAGATGCCTCTGGAGGTCATCCATCAAGGCAACCAGCACTGTCTCCATCCCATGACCTGGGCGGAAGCTGGACTGGTGAGGATCTAAGATGGAAGCATGCAGTTGTGGTAGACACAGCTTCCAATCAGTTTACAGAAAAATCCCAGAATTAGTCTCTGTTGGGTCATCAAGCAGCTTGAAACTTACTGAAGGCAATGCCAGTTTGGATAGTTCTGAGTCACATTTAGTTAGACGAAATAAACCATTGAGAATTTTCTTGACAAAAATTTCTCATTGTGAAAAACTCAAACTTAATATCCTGGAAAGCTGCTTACAGGTTTTATTGCTGTAACAACCAAGAATGGCCTTAGCAGCTAACACCATTGAACAACCTTCTCATACATGAGGAAATCAACACCATAAGTTAGATCTCAAAGCTTAGCTGGATCTTCTAAATTGTGCCTCCTGTTTATTTATTTGACTTACCAGGAGTGGGAGGGAGATCAAGATGACATCATTGGGGATGTCTCAACATCACTTCTGGCATGTACAGGAAGTGAAATCATCACATAATGATGTTGGGACAATGCTCTGATAATTGGGCAAAATGCTCTATGGTTTTTTAAAAAATCTGCCATAGAGTCTTTGCCCAAATACCAGAACATCCCCTGAATGCCACCAACGTAATATCATTTCCAGTGCATGCTGGAAGTGATGTTGCCACTTTGCTAGCAACAAAGCTTGGGACTCCCTCTGTCTCCTGATAAATTCCACTGGCCAACTGAGGAGGGCAGGGCCTGATAGCAGGGAACCCCCACCTCCACAGAGGTTCTGGCAACCCTAACTGGAAAGATCCAAATGCTTTTGCTTGTAGTATGGGGGAGTATGGAAACTCACTGCAAAGTAGCTTGGGAAATGCCCCTCTTACTGAAATTTGAAATAACACCCCTAATCAGTGGGGGTTTTTTTTGTTTAATTAAAAAATGAACTGGTACTCAAATGAAAGGTTGCACTGATTTCCACCAATTTCTCAGAACTTAGGTGAGCGCCCCCCCCCTCCCAAGGTGCCAGCACTTGGTAGAAGTCAGTACCACCCAGATCACTCCCCACAAAGTCCTACCCTTGATCATCCTACAACTTTATGATACAGAATAACTTGGATTTAGTAATAAATGGATTCAGGACAATGACTTGTACAAGGGCACACACATGGCTGAGCAGCAATTTGGACTTTGGATATCTGGGTCAGAGTCCAACGTTCTGCCCACTAGGCTGTGCTGTATTTTCCATTAATTTCATGAACTGTGAATTTCAACAGAGGCTGAAAACAGCCATCGTGTTACCTGAACTTTCAAAATGATTGCGCTTCTTCTGTCCAGAGGATGATGTCTTCATTTGTTTGTTATGAACTGCAAAACTGCACCTTGGCTTTGATTAGTGCCATGCACGAAACACTCCCCACATAATCATGATCTTGAGCCCTCATTTGCGTTTTTCTGCTAATGAAAGAATCATGCTGCTGCCATTTCCATAAAATAAAGCTGCCATTTCCATAAAATAAACAGCTCATTATATTTTTATACATAAATAAAAATCAAGTTAATATGTTATATACATGCCAGGGTAATCAAGGATGACATTGAAATCTCATTTGCACAACAAGTGTATGCAGGTTAAAAATATTCCTGAGCACAACAACAAAAGGCACCATGGTAATTAATACAGATGTCAAAGATCTATTTTCTTATTTTATGGGAAAGTTTCATTTTTAAAAAAGAAAACAGCTATATAAATAAGCTGTCTTTTTCTATTAGCGCAACGAAGCATGATTGATTTGAAACATTTTTAATTATTGTCTACTCTAATAACGGTAAATTTGATATCACAATAATTTAAGGCGATTGCATTGTCATCTCAGAAATCATTATACGTGTGGAATATGAAACAATACAGCTTCATTTCCATGGCTTGTCAGTTTGAAGCACAAAAATTCCATCAAAAGTGACTGCCAAGAACTAAGAAATTAATTATTTTGTTTTCTTTTTTAAAATAGACATTTTGCCTTTAAACAATCACCCCTAACATATCACATTTAGTTGGTTAAAGGAAGGGCACTTGAACACATGAAGCACTTTTTACTGGCAACAATTATCCAGGATCTCAGGAGGACATCTTCCCATCACCTAATACGTGATCCAGATGTTCTACCCCTCCTGTTCTTTAGTCACTTTCTGTTGCTGTATGTGATATCCTACTATGTAATTTCTGCAATGACTAATGCAGGGGTGTTGAACTTTTGTTATGAGGGCCATATCTGACATAAATGAGACCTTCTTGGGTGGGTCATGTTGGGTTGGCCGAGCCATGTCGGGCCAGGACATGTGTGTACCTATTTAAGTTTAGGTAGCAGATATATAAATTTTATAAAGAACACAAACACAAATATATATATTTTTAAAAAACATAAAACATGCTTAAAACGTTAGCACTCATTGTTCTTAAAGATGCTTTATTTGTATTTCTCCCATGGGATCCAGAGAACTGGGCAAAGGAAGCTCTGGCTTTTTCCTTCCTTCTCCAGGATACCAGGAGGGGGAGGAACCTCAGCCAATAGAAGGATGAGAGGCTTGGCTCAGTAACTCTGCTGTGTGATTGAGAGAGCCTGGCAAAGCACACTCTCCCTCCCTCTCTCCCTCCTCAAGGGAGGAGCCTCAGTCAATGGAGAAAATAGAGATTTTGCTCTATAGTTCCTGTGCAATTGAGCAAGCCTTGCAAAGCAGGCTGTGATGCAGAAGGAAGCAAGAGAGAGGGAGAAGGAAGCAGATGACAGCCAGTTGCTTGGGGGCCTGATAGGAGCTCTCCAGGGGTCTGATTTGGCCCCCAAGCCGCATGTTTGACACCCCGGTCTAATGTGTCATGTTAAATACTTATGCTTTGCTTTAGCTCTGTTTCAGATTTCTGCAATCCTAATTTATTGCTTATTGGATGCCCCATCTTGTTGACTTTGTAATCTGTAGTCTCAGTGAGAAAGGTGGACTAAGAATAATGTAAATTTAAATATATATAAATAACCCTGAGCCCCTCTCACTCAAGACAAGGTATTCGTGACTGATTTCCACAGATTATCCTCTTCTGCTGTCTGCAGCGCCCTTGTGTTGTGCCCCACACTCTTTCTGGTGGTTCCTTGATCCCCATTAATAGCTACTTTGCATTGGAGGGGGATGAAGTGGGCTGTAGCATACAAAGATCTTACCCAAATTTTGTGTCCACACTGTTTCAGTTCGAAAATTTCATTTTCTAACCAATGTTCCCTTTATTGCCTCCACACACTGAGCAGAGCAGAATATAACTGTTGTAATCTTAAAATGGGCAATGGGCCCTGCTGGGCCTCAGATTGTTCCTGAGCAGGGCTGCCTGTGTTAATGAGCGGCCGCTCATACGCACTGCTTAGAGGGAACAGTATTTCTAAAGTAAGTCCTCCCAGGTCAGTATGAAACTGATTTAGTCTTTTTAGGCAGTTTCTGCTTCTATCTACCCTAACTTTTTTTAAATAACCGTTTTAAGCTATTGAATGCTGTTTTTGTACTCCAGGCTTGGGGTTTTTTTTGCCTTGTTTTATTATTGACTATACATTTGCTGTTGATTTTATTGTACTGGTTGTACTTGAAGAGCATCCTGGAGCAGATCTCTGGAGAAACAGCATATACATTGCTTATGCATAGCAGAGAAAGTGAATAGAAAGGACTCCTTCTCCCTCTCCCATAATACTAGACCTCAAGGGCACCCAATGACATTGATGGGCAATAGATTCAGGATGGACCAAAGAAAATATTTCTTTACTCAATGTGTGATTTAATTGTGGGATGTATTGCCAGTATACATAGTGATAGTCACAAGCATTGATTAAAGGGGACTAGACAGGTTCTTGAAGGATAGGTTCATTAGCCATGGTGACTAAATGGGACCTCAACATTCAGAGGAAATAAACCTCAGAATACCAATAACTAGGAGGGAACGTCAGGAGAAAGCCTTGGCCTCTATGCCCTGTTTATTTGGCTTCTGTGTGAAACCAGATGCCAGACTAGATGGACCACTGGTTAAATCCTGCAGGGCTCTTCTTGTGTTCTTATGCTGACATTTTCCATGACCTTTTCACCACAATTCAATACAATTACCACCATTAAAGCTGGCACTTGGGTTTTTATTTTCTTTTGTTTTGGTGTCAATTGCTTATAAATGGTGTAAGAAACAAAGGAACTGGCATGAAAGTAAAACAAAAGGTAAAAGGGATATCCCCAGTAGTCTGAAGGACAAAACAACAACATTGGGTGTCTCAAAGAGAGGTCTGCTGACTGTTCTTCGGATCCAGGACAATGGATTCAGAAGTTCCTGGAAGCAGATTCTAGTACATTTAAAAATGAAACTGGTCATTGTGACAAAGCAGCTCCTGATCTCTCGCTACTCCTGTCCTCTTGTGGATCAAAAACTGGCTAATTAATAGGGAGCAGAGAGTGAGTATAAATGGGCTGTCTTCGCAGTGGAAGACGGTAAGCAGTGGGGTACCGCAGGGCTCAGTACTGGGTCCCATGCAATTTAACTTGTTCATTAATGATCTGGAGTTGGGAGTAAGCAATGAAGTGGCCAAGTTTGCAGATGACACTAAATTATTCAAGATGGTGAGAACCAGAGAGAATTGTGAGGCACTCCAAAGGGATTTGTTGAGGCTGGATGAGTGGGCGTCAACGTGGCAGATGAGGTTCAGTGTGGCCAAGTGCAAAGTAATGCACATTGGGGCCAAGAATCTCAGCTACAAATACAAGTTGATGGGGTGTGAACTGCCAGAGACTGACCAAGAGAGAGATCTTGGGATCGTGGTAGATAACTCACTGAAGAAGACAGTGTGCGATTGCAATAAAAAAGGCCAACGCTATGCTGGGAATTATTAGGAAGGGAATTGAAAACAAATCATAAATCAATGGTGCAGTCTCATCTGGAGTACTGTTCTGGTCACCGCACCTCAAAAATTGCACTGGAGTGCAATTCTGGTCACCGCACCTCAAAAAGGATATTATAGCATTGGAAAAAGTGCAGAAAAGGGCAACTAGAATGATTAAAGGTTTGGAACACTTTCCCTATGAAGAAAGGTTAAAACGCTTGGGGCTCTTTAGCTTGGAGAAACGTCGATTGCAGAGTGACATGGTAGAGATTTACAAGATTATGCATGGGATGTAGAAAGTAGAGAAAGAAGTACTTTTCTCCCTTTCTCACAATACAAGAACTCATGGGCATTCAATGAAATTGCTGAGCAGTCAGGTTAAAACGGATAAAAGGAAGTACTTCTTCACACAAAGGGTGATTAACATGGAATTCACTGCCACAGGAGGTGGTGGCGGCTACAAGCATAGCCAGCTTCAAGAGGGGATTGGATAAAAATATGGAGCAGAGGTCCATCAGTGGCTATTAGCCACAGTGTGTGTGTGTGTATGTGTGTGTGTGTATTTTGGCCACTGTGTGACACAGGGTGTTGGACTGGATGGGCCACTGGCCTGATCCAACATGTCTTCTCTTATGTTCTTACTACATAACTTTTTCACTGACAATTTAAATACACAGAAAATGAAAGAAAGCATTTAGAATTAATACATAGCAGCATAGAAGCTGTAAGTCAGCTTCACCCCTGCCCACTTCAATCCTGACCATTACCATTAGACTCAGTAGTCCTCTGAGGTAACCTACCGTATGCCAACTTGTCTAGGTGATATGGGTCTAACAGTCCAGTCCTGTGTTGGTTTACTCAGAAATAAAGTCCCACAGTATTCAGTAATGTTTATTCCCAGGAAATTCATAGGATTGCACTGTTAGCATACTGGTTGGTTTTACTGGAGATTTGTAATGATTACTAAGTGCATGAATGTCAAGTGTTCTGAGCCCTTTGGGAAAGCACTAGGTAACCTTGTTATAAATTATGATCTATAAAACACATAAGAACATAAGAGAATCCATGTTGGATCAGGCCAATGGCCCATCCAGTCCAACACTCTGTGTCACACAGTGGCTAAAATTTATATATATATATATATATATATATATATATATATATATATATATATACACACACACACACACACACACTGTGGCTAATAGCCACTGATGGACCTCTGCTCCATATTTTTATCTAAACACGGCTGACCTGAGGCAAGCACAACTGACATTTCTAACAACTGGGTGGAGAACAGTAGAGCCTTGCCATGAGCAGAAGTATTTCTTCCTGTGTAGCATAGCTTTCTCCCCTTTCCCTCCCTAGTGCCATATAAAATGCACCCCAAATGCTACTCCTGGTGGATTCTCTCTCCCATGGGATCAGCATTACAGGGGTCATTTTGAGCACTAGTAGCACTGCAAACACTCCACTTCGTCAAAGTCTATTCTAATGAAATGGCAGAATACATTAAGGCATTTCCAGTCCAGTTTGGAGCCATACACATACTTCTATACATTTATCCTTACTTGGATCATCAGACTTTATGTGTACAGATGCTACCCATGGATCCTTTCTACATGCATAGGGACTGAGCAAACAACCTAGGGAGTGTGCATATGGGGGGGGGGGGAGAGGAAGAGCAAAATCTATGGTCCCTGGCCCAAGAGATAAGCAGCTGGGGTTGCTAGCCCCCTGGTCCTGGTAGGGGATCCCCCAGTTTGGTGAGCTTCTCCCTGCCTCAGACCAGCTTGGCTGGCAGGAAAAACCTTGCCCTTAAATGACATCACCTGGAAGTGATGTCATGTTGGGGACATTGTAGGTGGGGATGCTCTGGTTTTTGGGCAAACTCTATGGTTTTAAGCCAATTTTATCATAGACTTTGCCCAAAAAACAGAGCATCTCTTGTGTGACATCCCCACCCACCTCTGGAATGCCCAAATCTCCATGGTGGATTGACAAGGGGACTGGCAACCTTACATCAGACTGTCCTGCTTCAACCTTGTGGAACTCTCTGGCTAATAACATCCTTACCCTGCAGGATTTGTTACAGTTCATTAGGGCCTGCAAGGTCCAGATGTTTCACCAGACATTCAGATAATGACATTAGTGGCTTTTTGCACCATTTTCAGCTACACTTGTTTGTTACTGGCTTTTAACCTGTTTTTAATTGTTTTATGACTATGTTGTACACCACTCTGAGCCTGGCTTGCTAGGGGAGGGCAATTAAAAAAAATACATGCTCCCTTCACATGACATTAGTCTCCTATTTCTGAAAGGTCCCTGAACAAATTAGACTTGGAGTGCTTGGACACTGGACATGGAGCCATTGGGCCCCCCATACACATCCTCATGTAGGGTTGCTAGGTCCTCCCTGACCACCAGTGGGGTTTAGGATGCTAGGGTTTCCAGCTCCAGGTTGGGAAACTCCTGAAAATTTGGAGATGGGGCCTGGGGGAGACAGAGACCTCAGTGGGGTACAATGCCATAAAGTCCACCCTCCAAAGCATCTGTTTTCTCCAGGGGAACTGCTCTCTGTAGTCTGGAGATGAGCTGTAATTCCAAGGGATCTCCAAATCCTACCTGGAGGTTGGCATTCAGTTAAACACTAAATGACCTTCTGAAGAAAACTGAAAGGGCAAATGTTTATTTTGATTCTTAGCCCAATAAATGATACAGAAACTACCGAAGCCCACGTCTGATAGCTGAGATATTTTTTGCTATTTCTGAGGAGCACTGCATGTACTCTACAACTGACAAGCTGAGCACACCTACACATATCCTGTTTATGTTGAAAGCAGAACAGTTTCTTCAGTAGCTATCAACATTTTTCTTTTGGCCATATTTCAAGTCATTTCTTGCACCTCAGCTTAACGATATCTGAGCTCCCTCACTAGCTGCAAGCATCAGGCCAGTTCAATACACATTTTTGTTCACTGTATCTTTCTAGCATACATGCTCATGTGGGCAAGTACAAGGTGTGAACCAGCAGATGGCAAAGACACTCGGCAGTTCTAAGTGTTGTGATTGCAGTGGGACTTTCCCATAACCTCCTGAGCTGTTTAGGAAACAACTCCATGGTGAAAAGTAGTATATGTAGATAGAGCCAATGTCCTCAGTCATGCCTGCAGCACAGTTCCTTAGAGGAGAGGCTGACATAGAATGACTGGATGTCGTCTATTTTGATGTCTGTCCTTTTTTGGGCTCTTAAAAAAAACAGATGAAAATGTCCCCCTTTTTTTTGTTGTGGGGCTCAGCCTATTTTTCCCCAATGGGAGCTTTGCAGCCCTATTCCTGCTGTTCCCAAAGTTATTTGGGCAAGAAGCTTCACTTCATGAGAGACAGAAAGGTATGATAGACTTTTATCTTTACTGTTCTTGCAGGGTGTTTTTGCCAGCTCCAAAGAGTTTTTAAATATGTCACTTCTTCATATTCATACATTTATATTTTATAGGTGTATACTCAAGAACATCTTAAAAATGCGCCTGGGCATGTAATATTTGACTGTAGGTCTCACAAGAATTCCTCACTCATTTAATTAGCATAATATAATGCAACTTCCAGTTTGCATTATGTATTTCCCTGGGCCAAGAATGTAGGACTCTTTCACACATATTGTGTGGTTCTTGAAGCTCCCACTGCCCCACTGGCCAGCTTGGAGAAAACATTTGTCTTTTTAAATTACTTCTCCAGGGCTTTCCCCCATAAATAATGCCCAGCAGAAACTCATTTGCATATTACACCACACCCCCTGATGCCAAGCCAGCTGGAACTGTGTTTCTGCTCAAAAAGAGCCCTGCGCTTCCCCAAGCCATGTCAGAATGCATTTAAAGATAAAGTTTCTTTCTTTCTACTTCTCCCTCCCCCATCCCTATCTATTTGCTGTCTTTCCACCTTCCCTCCCTTCCTTCCTTCTTTCAAACATGTTCATGCCTTGCAGCTCTCACACATCTTATATCTATTTTATGTGGCTCTTATGTTAAACAAGTTTGGCCACCCCTGTTGTAGGCTGTTGACATTAATAGAGGAGAAACTTCATGAAATGTTATCAACTGTGAAGCTGAGAGCCTCCTGATTGCCTCATATTCCTGTGCCGAGCTAGCAGTGGGAGATGTTGATGTACCAAAGCACCTCTCTGCTCTCAAGTCAGCTCTGCCAAATGTTTCCAGTTCTACAGCTTTTTTTTTTTTTTTGCAGACATATTTCTCCCCTTTCTTCAAATTAAGCCCATGTGTTATTTTACCTCCCCCTCAAAGTACAGAACATTCATAATATGCTACAGTTTAATTAGAATCGGTGATCTTGAAAATCATAATGAGGTGACTGTAAGCTGCAAGGCTGGGAAGATTTCTCCCAAAATGCCCTTTCTTTCGCAAGGATTAATCACACAGATGCTGTTTGGCTGGAGGCAGACAGTATCTTAAAACTGTTACAGAAGGAAAAAGCTGGGATGCTGGATTCTGCAAAATGTGTATTATAGGGGGCAACACTCTCAAGACTGGCAGGACCCCAATGGAAATTGTGCAGAATTGACTGCCTGGGGTTTTGTACCTGCTACATGGAAGATAAAACAGGGGGAAATGAACCATTGATTGGCTGCTTAAGAACCTACCCTGTCTAGCTAGATGAGAACTGATGGTGGAGACGGACATGGATTCCGTAGATCTGTAGCCAGAAACTGCTTGGAGGCTTAGTGCCAAGAGCCTACTTCAAGAAAACTTTCAGTAATTTAATGGCTTGTTTGATTTTCCTATTGATTATTTATGATGTTTTTATAATGTTGTGATATTCTTTTTAGTTGTAAGCTGACTGAAGCATGACTCTGGAGAGATAGTGTATAAATTCTCTAAATTATAGCTGGAGGAAGTTCTGGTCAAGACCCCACAGATAAGTTGCACTTGGTTTAGATATGCATTTTGCTGTAAAATAATTGTGGATCTGATGACTAGAAGAAACAAGTAGAGAACTTCCAAGGATGCCACTCTTCCATTGCCTCTTCCTCACATTGTTTCCTCTTTCCCCCTTTCCCTGGTTCCTTCTTTCCTTCCCACTCAGCAACCAACCATTCTGTTATTCCCCCCCCATAGTTTTTATTTTTATTTCTTATTTGTTTACCTCCTTTATACCTCACCTTTCTCTCAAATGGGCATCAAAATTAAGTTCCATCATCCTCTATTTTATCCTCCTAATAAAAGGAAGATAAATCTGAGAAAAATTGACTGGCCCAAAGTCACCCTGTGAGCGTCCATAGCAGAATAAGGATTTCAACCTGGATCTCCCAGATCCTAGTCTGGCACTCTAGACATTGCACCACCCTGGGTATCAGCTTTCCCACTTCTCCCCCTGAGAAAAGTACAGTCAAGTTGCAAACTTGTGCTGTAACAGGTGACTTTTGTGGTGGCCACTGCTGGGCCTGGCCAAGTTGTATGGAGGCTGCCAGTATGCCCAAGTCAGTCAAATGGCATTGGGTCATTTGGTAGTTACCACCACACCTGGATGAGTTGCACAAATTGCATGGTAGCAAGTTGCTTGTGGTTGCTGCTAGCCCTGGAGTTCTCCCTCCAGGACAAGAGGGAGGGTAGTAGTGATAGACTGGGATTATAGAATCATAGAGCTGGAAGGGACCTCCAGGGTCATCTAGTCCAACCCCCAACTTTGGGAGGCCAAAGTAGCCCTGGAGAAGGACCTGCCCCATCCCCCTGCCTTTTAATGGCAGGAATCAAGGTTTGGTAATATTGTTGTGGCTGTTTAAAAAGCTCCACAATGGCCACTGAGATCTCACAGGGCATTCATGTCTTAAAGGTGCATGCATTGCTTCTCTTTTATTCAGAGGGGTGGTCCCCAGTGTATTTCTTGCTTCAGAGCTCAGATTTTTTGTTGTTGCAAACCCAGGGCTTTTCTTAGTTTCATAGAAAGCTCTGTTCATGGCTCCAGTCTCTGGATTTAAAAATCCACAGATGGGACCATGTTGTTGATTAGAAATACTGATGATGATGACCATGAGGTGACTGAAGACCCAAAAGATGTGCAGAAAGGCCAGTCTTGTCTGTCAATCAGAAGCTCTGTGCCCTCTTATTATTATGAAAGGCAGAGAACTGCTGTTTGCCGATTTAGGGAATACCTGGAAAGAAGCTTCCTGCGTTGCTGATTTTGGGCAAAAGTGCCAGGGAAAAAAAGAATTCTAGAAGAGGGTGGGGGAAGAGTGAATTTTGCCTGCTGATGATAATCTTGACCTGAGGAGAAGAATTTGAAATCATTGCAACTCATGAACAGGAGACTGCAGCAACATGTAATTTTTGATCTAGCAGCAATACTGCATCATTATACATTTTAAAATAAAAGTATAGAACGTTTAAAGAACTCTAGTTTATTCTGCATGGCATAACATTACTTGGCCAATGAATGCCACATCAGTAGATTTCTCTCATTCAGCACTGGAAGTGTTGCTCCTGAAACCCAAATTGGTGTATAGCCAAGAGGCAATGGTTCATTTCCTCTAAGAGATATGGAAGCAATGAGCACACAAATGGTGAAAGGAAATAGATTTTATTAAGTTATTTAAGTAGTCTACAGAAGAAAACCACATCTACAGAAGTTATCAGTGCAAGAAAATAATATGCTTTCATCCCTCATCTGTTAGGAACTAGAGATGGGCATGAACCTTGTCACAAACCTAATTTTATGAGAAACATTGCTGGTTCACGGTTTGCTAACTGGACATTCATGCCCATCCCTATCCATGACCACATGGTTTTGGAGGTTTATGAGATTCATAGTAGAATATTGGGGAGAGAACTGTTAGGCTGAAACAGATGCAAGTCATTTCAGTTATCTCTTTCACTCCTTGCTCTCACCATGCTTCCAAGCATTCCCTTTAAATGGCCTTTGCCATTTGTATGAGTGAAGTTCAAGTGGTGAGTTCATTCATTTCTGGGTGAGCTTTCTATTTGGACTCCTCTAAAATGGTCCTCTACAATGTCACTACAATTAGGTTGGTCCCAAAGGTATGCTGAAACTGTGTACAGAAGAGAGAAGTGAAAATTAACCTGCTGCCACCTAGCGTGCTGGTCTTTCCTTCAGTGTCAGCAGGCATCCACACATTGCATAACATCTCATCTGATGTGAGAAAGGTCCATACCTGAGGTTGTAATGCCCCCTCTAAGCTGTAGAGCTACTGGCATTAAAGTTGTGAGCTACTGCATAAATTAGTTTGCTCTGGGGCCATTTTTCCTGAGCTACGACAAAAATGTGTGAGACAGAGGCTAAAAAACTGAGTTAGCTTACACTAACTCAGCTTAGAGGGAACACTGGTTGCGGTATTTATTTAACATAGAATGTGACCTTATACACCAAATCAGACAGTGCAGGCATAATTTCACTCCAGGTTTTGCTTCACACAATGGGGCGACTGTGCTGGCAGGACAAAGCACGCTCCCCTGCTCCTCCCATTTACCACTATGGTATGTCATCCACACTGCTTCACTGAAATATATTATGTTTGTGTGACATGGGGCTGATGTGAAAATCAATCAGGGCTGAGGCTGTTGCTCAGTGGTAGAGCATCTGCTTTTCATCTAAAAGGTCTCAAGTTCAATCCTTGCCATCTCCAGTTAGAAGGAGCAATTAGGAGATGATGTGAAAGACCTCTCTGTCAGTCCTTGGAGAGTCTCTGCCAATCAGAGTAGACAGCATGGACATTGATAAACCAATGGTCTGAGTCAGTATAAAACAGCTTCATGGGGTCATGGGTTGAAATCTTTACTGCAGTGGCTTAGCCACCAAATGACCCACTCACCATTTAATGCCACAGTTGTTAACTGAGGACCAAGCATTTGTGAACCAGCCCTAGGAGTCTTATCTGCAAATGTGCACAGCCAGAAGTGGCTTATTTCTCTCTTATATTGTATATGATTAATATAGAAACATGTCTTTGGCTTCCAAAGTGGCACGACTTGGGACAGGCCTTGGATGGGTTGAGGGTGGGAGTGGGACAGGAGGCAGCCACATGCGTTTGGTTGTGCTTTTTTGGTCTTCCCGCATCCCATCCCTGTGCTGACTCAAAATGCTGGTCTGGACTCAGCCTTCTATAATCTTTTATCTTTGGATATGAAGTGAATAGTGCCTTGTTTATTGGTATACATATTAATGATGCTTCTAATATTTTAGTGTTTCTCCACTGTGAATGGAAAAGAATGTTGTCCACCATCTGCTCTCTTCCGATTTATACATGGGTATATTGGTCCCAGTCCTGCGCTATTAATTATCAGGCCACAGTTCTTGGCTATGCCAGAAAAAAGTTGACATATTGTGTTTATCCAGGATGTTTTGGTAAAACACAGAATAATGATGCCGGTATTACACTGCTACAGTGAAGGAAATGTTTCCTGTCCAAACCCAGCTGTGATTGTACAAAAGACACCTCTGAGTGGCTTCCTTTTGTCATCTAGATTCAGGGCATGCAGTGTATTTAGTCAGTCATTTACTCACCATTCAGATTGGTGGCAAAAGCTACCTGGATACAACACTTTATTACAATTTAATTAAATGATGATGACCTTCTATAGGAGCCAATCTATTATCCAGGGTATTTGAATTTAGAAGACTTGGGGAATGCAATGTTTTGGAAAGCCCAAATATCTAAACATCATGATGCAACTTACCTAAATAGCAAAAGTAGCAGAGGAAAAAGAAAAACAGAGCTTAGCATGTAGTGGAAATAGATACAAATAAAAAGATCTGGCAATCTTTATTATAGGACCATGGTCTTATTTATAATTCAATCTAATTCAATCTAGTTTTCAAGATTAATCTTTATTGTGTTTCATTTTTGCTAGTGGACAGCCACTGTATATAGGCAGGAAGGAACTGGGGGTAGTGGGGCTAACAATCTGGAGCCCTTCCAGAATGGCAACTGATCTCTAAGCAACAGACATCAGTTCCTGGGGAGGAAATAACAGCTTTGAAAAGTGGGCTCTATGGTATCATCCCCTTGCTGGACTCCTTCCCTTCCCCAGACTCTGCCTTCCCAAGTACTGCCCTTTTTCAAACTGGAGTTGACAACCCTAAAAAATATGACCAAAACTCTCCCACAAGAACTTGGGGACAACAGAATTTATGCCAGGGGTTTCAAACTCATTTGTTACAAGGTCCAGATTTGACATAAATGGGACTTTGTGGGGCTGGACCTTGTGGGTCAGAAAATGTAATGCCAGGTAGCAGAGATATAAACTTTATAAGAACACAGACAAACACAATTAATGATATTTTTTAACTTAAAATACAAACATGCTTAAAACTCTTGCATATTTTGTTTAAAATGGAAAGGTGGGGGAATAACGGAATTTGGCAATGCAATTTTAAAAGTAAAACATCAAGAAAAAGCACGATCATAAAAGAAACTGGAAATATAAAATGTTCTGAGACTAGGAAAACATGAAATGGTTGGGCATTGCAAGGTTCTTTGCCACCCATAGTCTACTCAGATTGGCAATGGCTCTCCAGCATAATATCCCCCTTTGGCTGTGGGTTCCTAGGGTAGAGTAGTCACTAGGCAGCAGTTCTCACATCCATTCACCAGAGAAAAGCTGGCTGAAAGCATCAACCCTTTATTTGCAAGGACACAACTCCAGGAAGCAACAACTTCAGCTGATCATAGGAACCCTGGGAAGGTGAAATTTTGCTCCATTCCATTGAAACACATTGCAGCACAGGCCAAGTTGCAAGGAAAACATGGAATGGATTTTCTATTAAAATCTCTGGGCCCAGGTAGAGACCCTAATTGAAAATCCATTCCATATTTTCTTTTCAGTTTTGCAAGCCCTGAAGAGGTTCCTGCTGCAGCCAACAAAGACAAGGCAGAAGGAGCTGGGAACTTTGGCAGTCTCAGAGCTTCAAAGGGTAAGGATGGGGGGGGGGGGAGAAGAGAGTCACATGGACCTGATTGAAGGTCTGGGAGGAGCAATTCTGTCCCATGGGCTGGACCTTTGACACTCCTGATTTGTGCTGTATGTTCTCCAGTATCTGGTTCTATTTTCCTTCTGTAGGTAGAGGACAAAGTGGGTGAACATAGAATGCAGGTGAGGCATAGGCATCAGATTGCATATCTCTGGGTTGTTCACTCTTCTGCCAGAGCTCATTGTGGCATGTACCTTATGGATTGGCCTATGAGGGGACATACAAAGAACTGTCTCTGTTGTTTGTTAGAAAGTTTTGCAAATCCACTGGGGACTTTCACAGTAAATTAAAGGGCCAGAGACTAGGGTCTGGGAGACCCACATTCAAATCTCATTCTGTCACAGAAGCTTGCTGGATGACTGTAAAGGTCAAGGCTGAGGTCAAGGTTGAAATGATGTTTCAACAGAGATAGTGCGATGTAAAGCTTGGCCAGGGAGGTCTGTACCCCAATCTTCCACTTGTCTGTCGTAACCCAAGTAGATAGATCAAGATGGATCTGTCTCTAGCAACAGAAAAGAGCAGGAGTCCAGTAGCACCTTAAAGATTAAGAAAACTTTATTCAGAAACCAACTGGATTAAAAAAGCAAGAGTCCAATAGCACCTTAAGACGTTCATGAGTCACTGCTCACTTCTTCAGATAAGTGAGCAATAACTCACAAAAGCACATACCCTGCCACAAATTTTTGTTAGTCTTTAAGATGCTATTGGGCTCTTGCTCTTTTAATACAAGTGGTTTCTGAATAAAGCAAGTCCAGCTCAAGGGAAAGAAACATGGAAAGAATAGTAACTTTTATTTACTTCCAAGGATTTGTTGTTGGAAGCCAACTTGGGTGGATGGAGGAAAGTCAGGACATCAATGTTTTAAATAAATAAAATCCCGGTGTGTGATCTGTGATTTAGCTGTCTCACATATACATATGTAGAACAGAAGAGTCACAGAATGTACTTAGGTGAGCTCCATAGAGAACATCTTGAAAATTATAAGAGAAGTTCATAAATCAGGAGCACAGGACACTGCTAGCTTGAACTATACATAATGCTGAACTACCATTGCAAGTATACTGCATATTGCAATGCTGAATTACATTAAATATGGCCATGTTCTTTTTTACATTGTATCCATATAGCCTATGCCTAACAAGTAACAATAAACTAAATAGTAGATTCAGGGCTTTTTTTTGTAGCAGGAACTCTTCTGCATATTAGGCCACACCTCCTTGATGTAGCCAATCCTCCAGGAGCTTACAGTAGGCCCTGTACTAAGAGGCCTGTAAACTCTTGGAGGATTGGCTACATCAGGTGTGTGTGACCTAATATGCAAAGGAGTTCCTGCTACCAAAAAAAGCCCTGAGTAGATTAATAGCCATCAGCCACAAACTGAAATCTAAAACCTGATTGCTTTTTATGCTAGATAGATGCTTGCAAACCAATGTATGACCACTGTACAGGAAATAATGCTCACAGTTTAATTTTTACTTCCCTATCAAAAGTCATCAGACAAGAATACAGTTCTCTGTGAGTGATCTGAATGGATGCCATAGTATGAAACAAAGGTTCTGAGATCACTAATTTATCAACCAGAATACAAATGAACTGAGGGGACAGAAGGCCATTTTCTTTAGTAAGGGAGCTAGAGTTTTGAGTGAAAAATTGTGAATGAGTTATCTTTTAAGTTAGAAAAACCATGCTGACTGACTGTTATTGTCAAGACTGGCTTGCATGTTTTTCAGATTTCATTTAACAAAATATGGTCCTTATGGTACAGAGGTTAGAGAGGTTTAAGAGACATGGATTCAACTCTTTTTAATTGCAACATTTCAGATGAATTTCACTACTGATGGCTGGGGAAAAGGTTTATCAGAATTTTGTCCTGGATGTGAAAAACTCAAAAAAACCCTTAAACTTTTGAATCAAATCAGACTTTTGTGTGATGTTATGACACACCTGCTCACAATGTATTTACATGTAAAACATCAGAGGTCCATATAACTTTCCATTTTCCCTAGAAAACCATATTGAACAAAGTGTTCAGAGAGATAACATTTGTCTGGTTTTATTATCTTTGTGACCCAGACACTGCAGTGCTAACAGAAAGGACAGTCAAAGCAACAACGGTATGAGCCAAAACTTAACCTTTTCAAGTGAAACTTCTGGTTTGTGACTTATAATGAACATTAATGTTCTATCTTATAAGAATTTCCTCTACTCATAATCTGTCTTTGTTACGGCTCAGGTGAGCACATGAAACTGCCTTATACAATACAAGTATTGTCTACTCAGACCATCAGCAGCTTTCCAGGGTCTCTAGCTGAGATCTTTCACATCACTTACTATTTGGTCCTTTTAAACTGGAGATTCCAGGGATTAAATCATGGGACCTTCTGTGGGCAAAGCTGGTGCTTGACTTCTGAACCATGCTAGGTAAATGGAAATGGGATGAAGTGCTTATGTGTTCATCCAGAAAGCACATTACTGTAAAGAATACTTGATAATAGGGATGGGCACAGACCCTAACACCGAACAAAATTTGCCCCGGACTTTACCTTGTTCGAGGTTTGGACAGTTCAGTTCAAAAGTCACTTGTTTGGACCAAGAAGTCTCTAAACTTTCTGCCCAGTTCAGAACCTCTTAAGCACTCTTGACAAAGAAACTCTGCACATGGAGTTAAGTGCTGAAAAGTGGGTATGGGTGGGATATTTCCAGCCACCGAGGGACGAATAGTGATAGTTTGAAGTTGACAGGCAAGTCTGATTTCCAATGACAGGCATTGATCTGACTTCCTCAGGATGGTGGTGGTGGGGGAAATGTATATAATCGCTGGAGGCACATTCCTGTCCTCTAGTTTTGCATCTGGTTTTTGTGAGTCTTGTTCTCCTTGCGCATGAAAGAATATCTTTTGGTGGACTGCGGGGGGAGGGATTACTGGGGTGGGTGGAGAAACCTATTGAATCTTCTGGCCTCTATACAAACTGCCAGAGTAAAAGCATCACCTCTTTTTTCTCCTTTTCTTTCATTCAGAGCTAAATTTTTTCCCCCATCTTTTTCTTTGCTGTGAGGAGTGGGAATCATGGATAGATTTTTTTCTTTTAAAACATGTTTTTGATTTGATTTAGGGGTGGATTGTTCACTTTTGTGGGTTCTGAAAACTGCCCTTTTTTCTGCATGCTGGCTGTGGGGTCCCCTTTCTGCTCCTCCAAAAAGCACCCCCTTTCTTCCTGCATTGCTTGAGTCTCTGCCTGGGGGGTTTCCTCTCTCTTCTCCCACTCAGGCACCCAAACTATCTACAGATATCTGGGGGGCTTGGCTAACTGCCCTCTTCCCTGGCTGTGGAATACCCTTTCTGCTCTTCCCAAAAAGTATCCTCTGCCACATATTCCCACACATTCTCTTAGCTAGACCACCAGTACCCCTTCCCACAACTGTAGGCAGTAGAGTCCCAGTTGCCAGGCTTGGTTGTCCCTGGCAGGATGGAAGGCTTGGCCCTAATCAGTTATCATGTCACCAGGGCTGGGTGGCTGGTCCCAGGAAGGCACAGCCACCTGCAGCTATGTGGGTAGTCCCTGGGGAGGTACTCTGGAAGTCTTATGCCTGTAGCTTAACCAGGCCCACATTGTAGTGTCTCAAAATGGTGCAGGACAGCTCCCCCAAAAACAGTTTCTTGGAGACACCTTGCTTGGTGGTCTGCCACTTGAATCCCCCCAAATCTGACATGCATATAACATGTGGTCCATGTGGAGGGTCACCCCAGGGAGGAATTGTGTGCGTTGAAGGCATCTAGCTCACCCCGGTCAGTTTTTGTCACTCCTGAACCAGCAGAGGTGACATCCCTTTGAAAAGCATTACACTGAATGACCTTTTTCTCAACCCCCCAAAGTCCAATGTAACTCAACCCCCCAAAGTCCAATGTGGACCAAACTTGGTGAGTACTATTGAAGAGAGTGATCTGGAGACAACCTGCCATTTTGGAGCCTCGAAGCCATGTGTGGGGCTTTTTAAAAACCTGGCCAGTTCGCAAACTGGTTCGCAAACCAAGCTGTGGTTCTGTTCGCGAACTGGTCCAGGAACCAGTCCAGTTCTGTCCGTGAACAGAACCAGCATTTTCTAGTCTGTGCCCATACCTACTTGATAAATAGAAATGTATCAATTGTATTTGAGTCTTCCTCTTGTTCCATGGATTTCAAGAAAGCCACACACGACGTTTATCCACACAACCCAGAGGAATAGGCTAGGCTCAGAAATCTGACTAGCCCAGAGCTGTGTGTTGAACTTTATGGCTAAGCAGGGATGTAGACCCAATTCGAAACCCCAGTACTATAAATTGATTTTCAGAAGCCCTTCAAAAACTGCTACTGTTCAGTACAACTGATTTCCAGATGGCAAAGACTGGTTCTCCTGCAGAAAATGGCTACTTTGTAGGGTGGACTTTATGGCATTATAGCCCACACTGAAGTCCCTTCCCTCTCCAAACCCTGCCCTTCCCAGGCTCCATCCCCAGATTTTCAGGAGTTTCCCAGACTGGAGTTGGCAGCCCTACCCAGCTCAGTAGTCTGTACAACTTGGTCATAGTTTCCCTAGGTATACACTTCTAGGGGGAAGGAAGGAGACAAAGGCTGGGAGCAAATAAAGGTAGGTTGGCTGGTGGGTGGGAAGGAGAGAAGGAAGCAGGAAAGGGGGAGAAACTATAAGGGCTTTCAGGGAAATGAGACAGGAAATAGTGGGGGAGAGGAAATGGGATGCTCCCCCTGCAAGCCCTTTTGGGTCCCCTGATTGTTCAGCCATAGTTACAACCAGGGCTTTTTTTGTAGAAAAAGCCCAGCAGGAACTTATTTGCATATTAGGCCACACCCCCTGACATCACCATTGTTTCACATGGGGCTTTTTGTAGGAAAAGCCCAGCATGAACTCATTTGCCACACCCCCTGACACCAAGCCAGCCGGAACTGCGTTCCTGCTCATAAAAAGTCCTGGCTACAACTAATGTTTTCAATATTAACCATGCTATAGAAATCAATTTCAGACACTAGTGAGCTAGAGATATCTTTGAGTCTAAGTCATTGTTCTTATACTTATTCCATACAACAGTTTCTGAGGTTTCTTTTCAAAGCATGATGTAATGTCAGAACACTCCTCTTCTAGTTTACAAAACTGTCTACTCTTCTCGGTTGTTTTTCAATTACATTTTGTTATTTAACCTAAGTCTAACTCATGATATTTAAGCAAAATCTTCCCATGTAATCCCATTAGGTATTAGAGACTTAAGCTGCAACATGATCTTTAAACCATATCAGCAGAAAACATTTTGACCCTTGGATTTAATACGATCATCACCCTTTAAGACTCGTGGTTGTAAATGAAAAGCAATTTGCAAAGGCTTTCTAATAACTGGTAAGATTCCAACCTTACAATTAATTGTTGTTTTTACTGTCAAGTCCTTTTGTGGGAAAGCTTATACGCTTGATGATAGTCTACGATTAGCTAGAGCAAGCTACTATATAAGTGGCTTGTACAAATGCACCCTTCTGAGAATGAAAATGTGCCACATTAACAGTACAATTCTAAACAGAGTTAATAGTCTTCTAAACTCACTGATTTCAATAGACTTTGAAGGGAGTAACTCAGAGAGCCAGTTTGGTGTAGTGGTTCAGTGCGTGGACATTAACAGTACAATTCTAAACAGAGTTAATAGTCTTCTAAACTCACTGATTTCAATAGACTTTGAAGGGAGTAACTCAGAGAGCCAGTTTGGTGTAGTGGTTCAGTGCGTGGACTCTTATCTGGGAGAACCGGGTTTGATACCCCACTCCTCCACTTGCACCTGCTGGAATGGCCTTGGGTTAGCCATCGCTATCGCAGAGGTTGTCCTTGAAAGTGCAGCTGCTATGAGAGCCCTCTCAGCCCCACCCACCTCACAGGGTGTCTGTTGTGGGGGGAGAAGATATAGGAGATTGTAAGCCGTTCCAAGTCTCTGATTCAGAGAGAAGGGCAGGGTATAAATCTGCAATTCTTCTTCTTCAGTATTGCAGAGTTGCTGTAGTACATGTTTAGTGCTGGTGGCTAGAATATGTTCTATTATTGTTATAGCTTCAGTCTACATTCCTAGGTCATTACTAAAACCTCGTCCATGACAGCCCTTTTAATCAAGTTATCAGCTGTCTAATTTACCTGGGGTATCAGAATAAGATTAGGAAAACCTTTTCAGATATGTTGTCATTATGTTTTGAAGTGACTGAGGACTATGAACATCAGGGCTAGAAAATTAATTTTGAAAAAAAATTAACCTTTCATAGTAGTAGTAGTAGTCGTCGTCGTAGTAGTAGTAGGGCTCAGTTCTTATTGCTTCATGTTAAGGTTGTTCCTATTCCTTGTTTGGATGGGAAAGTATTTCCCTTAAGTCAGGGGTGGTCAACGGTAGCTCTCCAGATGTTTTTGCCTACAACTCCCATCAGCCCCAGCCAGCATGGCCAATGGCTGGGGCTGATGGGAGTTGTAGGCAAAAAACAGCTGGAGAGCTACTGTTGGCCACCCCTGCCTTAAGTTATTTAAATTTCCGTTATTTATTTAAAACATTTTATGCTGCTAGAGCCCCATGGCACAGAGTGGTAGAGCTGCAGTACTGCAGTCGGAGCCCTCTGCTCACGATTTGAGTTCAATCCCAGCGAAAGCTGGTTCAGGTAGCCGGCTCCAGGTTGACTCAGCCTTCCATCCTTCCGAGGTCGGTAAAATGAGTGCCCAGCTTGCTGTAGTGTAGATGACTGGGGAAGGCAATGGCAAACCACCCCGTAAAAAGCCTGCCGTGAAAACGTTGTGAAAGCAACGTCACCCCAGAGTCGAAAACGACTGGTGCTTAAACAGGGGACTACCTTTACCTTTACCTTTATGCTGCCTTTCCACCTAATCAGGGTCAATTAAAAACAACATTTAAAAATGATAAAATACTTCAATAAAAATACATAAAAAGTATCAGAACCAGGGAAGAGGGCCCATAACTGTTATTGGGGCGTATGCCAAATGAAACAAAAAAAATTCTTCACTTGCTGTGAGAAGACATTGACAGAAATAGACAGACAAATCTCCCTTGTGTGCCACGGCCGAGAAAGCCTTTCTGGGGTCACCACCCATCTAGCCTCAGATGATGGGCGGGGGGCAACAGAAGCAGGGACTTCAAAGATGACTGGGATGAACAGGTAGGGTCATAAGGGAGAAGGTTGTCCTTAAGGCATATTGGTCCCAGGCTGTACAGGGTTTTAAAGTTCTATACCAGCATCTTGAATTGAGCCTGGAAGCAAATGGGAATCCAGTGTAGATGGAACAAGACTAGAGTGACACAGTCCCTCTGACCCTTAGTACAGAGCCTCCAGTCAATGCTCTGGCTGTAGCACTCTGTACCAAGTTGCAAACCTGCTATTAAATACATTCTTGAGAAATCCCGAAAAGGATACTTCATGCACTTTGATATGGTCTCCTTACTGAATGAAAGTACATGGGGGCTTTACATTCATGCTCTTCATTAAACTGAATTCTCTGTAGTCATGAATGCTATTAAAGCACTTTATTCTTAAACATAAATTGGCAGAGAAGAAGCAAAGGAAAAAAATTTGGAGCAAACTCTGGCAGCAAATGTGATTTGCTCTCACATTAGAACATTTCTGGGAATTCTAAAACTAGCAGCTTAAAATCACAACTTGAATATTTATGGGTGACATGAATGTATTGTGAACGTGGAGTTGTTCCCTAAGTTTTGCAACAGTGGCACTTTTCTTGCAAGACTTCTCTTCTAGTTTGGCGGTCAGTGATAGGAGGGCAGCCTATGGTATGTGCCGTTTCATTCTTCAAACTGTCGGCTTTTGGTTCCACCATCTGATTTTGCTGTGGGGGTGGAGAGGAGGGAAAGAGCTTCTATACAAAAGAGGCAGTAATTATGAATGTATTAAGTTGAATAATAAAGTCTCCAAACTCATTAAAGAGGGTAACCATGGCAACCTCAACAACACATCCCACCCACATTACATCTATCTAATAACAGTCAAAGTACATTTCTGAAGGAGGCATTAAACTAAATGGGAAAAAAGCAAATGGGTATTAGCTTTTTATGTTTGCTATTTTTATTCCAAGCCTTTAATAATAGTGTGCTGTCAGTGCTTTAGAAAAACAAACATGTAGCGGAAATAAGAAAATAAATGTGACCATGTATTCCCCAGTCTCAATTATCAGCTTTTCTATTTATTCTCCTTTGGTAAATGTTTATCACAGCATTTCAAAAACAGACAGTTTCTTTTTCAGAAACTCAAGAAAGAATGTATGGAACAAAATGAGTCATCTTCGTTCCTGGCCTGTAGCTATGAGGGGGCCTGTGGGGGCACAGCCCCCTGACTGCTAGGCAGGGCCCCCTGACTTGGGGCCCTAACCACCCTCCAGTGCCTCGGCTGCATCCTTCTCCATTCTGCCGTTGTCATACACCATTGCTTCTGCTTGCTTAGGGGACGTGATCATACGCAGTTGCTTCTACTTGCTTAGGGACCGGAAGAATTCTCTGACCCCTCAGCAAGCAGAAACAACGGGGCACTTTCAGAGTCCAGGACTGAAAGTTAAGCTCCACTTTGCTTCTGCTTGCTTAGGGGCTGGAAGAAATCTCTGACCCCTCAGCAAGCAGAAACAACGGGGCACTTTCAGAGCCCAGGACTGAAAGTTAAGCTCCGTGTCGCTTCTGCTTGCTTAGGGGCTGGAAGAAATCTCTGATCCCTCAGCAAGCAGAAACAACGGGGCACTTTCAGCCCCCAGGACTGAAAGTTAAGCTCCCTGTTGCTTCTGCTTGCTTAGGGGCTAGAAGAAATCTCTGACCCCCCAGCAAGCAGAAACAACAGGGCACTTTCAGCGCCCAGGACTGAAAGTTAAGCTCCACATTGGGCTGACATTGGGCTAGAGGGCGCCTGCAAGAAGAGGCCGTTCTGGCCTCAGGTGGGGGGGGCGGGGGTAGGGGGCGAATGGCTCCATTGCAGACAGGGCAGGGTAGGGTACGCTGGCGCACACAAGTGGAGGTCCCTGCTGAAGTCTGGGGCTGGGGATCAGTGGAGGGGTGATGTTCGCCTGCAGGGGTTTTCTGGCCTGGTCTCACTGGTCACCTGAGTGAGGGAGGGAGCTGACTTGGGTAGCTTTGGCTCGCCCTCCGACAGGAAGAAATCTGAATTGGAGGCCTTGTAGCCCCAGAAGTCAGTTACAACTTGGTGGCGCCTTCCACCCCCCCCCCTCTTGTCCCACTGGGCTTGCCTAGCTGGATCATGCTACAGGTAAGGGCAGGAGACCATGTGGCACGTATCTAAACCTCTGGGTGGCTCCCACCAGAGCTGCTGGAAGAGGGGTGAAAAGGGATCACCTTGGGGCAGCTATGGGGAGAGGGGAGGCTGTATGGCAGCGAGCTGGCAGCTTTCCTCCTCAGCGGTGGTAGGAGAGAAGGCCATGGAGGTTGGGGCCACTATGTGCCCCCTGAAAAAAATCAGGGCCCCCCAATTCTTCAAATCCTGGCTACGGGGCTGGATATGGGCCTCCTGAACCTGAAGCCACACTATTCCAGTGGCCACTGTGATGCAATTATGGTATTGTAATAGCAGTGCAAAGTTCTCATGTTGCTGTGTTGACAGAAAGAAGAATACAAAAGAATACCAGCTGAAATGGGATGACAGAGGAACACAATGACAGATTGTCTGGCAATATGACTGCTACATGTCAATAATGATCTTGCTCACAGAAGACACCACTGTACCAGATGTCCTTGGAAAGCATCAGTCACTGCCTAGTGATGGGCATCACTTACTCCAGTCATAGAATCGTAGAGTTGGGAGGGACCTCCACAGTCATCTAGTCCAACCCCCTGCACAATGCAGGAAACTCACAAATACTTCCCCCTAAATTCACAGGATCTTCATTACAGCCCCTTTCTCACATGCACTCTGCACAAAGTCAAATAGCCAATAAGAGGTTCTGGCATTTCCTTAGTACAGAGCCTCAGTTATTTGACAGAGATTCAAATCCCCCATGGTCCAAACATAGGGAATAGCACTTTGACTCAACATTTTGGGCTGTAAAGGAAAGAAAAGCAATGGCCAATGTTTGGAGGAGGTCTTGAAAGGAAAGCCTATAAGCAGCATTATCAATAGGGTAGCTTGGCTGGCTAACCTGGGAGCATGAGGAGGGGCAGGGACTGCAGAAATCATTGTTGTGTGATGCTGTAGTAACCCCCTCCAACCATAGAGATTTAGGAAATTCCTAGAGTATCATACAATCCTTCTTCCCCCCCCCCACCTCCAGCCATTTCTTTGAGCAGCAGGAAAAGCCCAAAGGCTAGGGTGGGAGGTTGCCTGCCATCATGGGCAACCCGGCAATGCTAGTTATCCTAATGGTGAGGCCTAGAGTTTCCCTGTAATCAAAACCGATCTCCAGATTACAGTGATCAGTTCTCCTGAACTAAAAGGCTGCTTTGGAGTGTGGACTCTATGGTATCACGTCCACACTGAGCTCCCTCCCCTATCCAAAATTGACCCTCCCAGGCACCACCACCAAATCTTCAAGAAGCTTCCAAACTCGAGATGGCACCCCTATTTGTCAGCCTCTCTAAACACTTGTGTTCCACTTGCATATCAGGGAGGGCACAAGAACAACTTCAGAAAAACTGAGAACTTGCCAAAGAGGGTTTGCATGCATATGAATTTTCCTATGAATGTAGGTATATAAGTAGATTCTTGGAACTCACGATGAAAGTCAAAAATATAGCAAAACATACCACAAGCTGTTATGCAGATTCTAAACTCTATAGCACTTTGAGATAAATTTTCCTTAGAGGCAGCTGTCAAGCAACTATAAGATTCCTGGCTGGGTACTCTAACAGATCGTTCACAGGTCCTGCAATCCACATATATGCCATCTCTTATTTTTAGCTGCTAAACTTGTTCTCATTTCCTTCTGTGATGATATCAGAAACTGCACAGAGAATCAGCTCAAGAGATTCCATCTGGAAGCTTCACACAGGAGTTGCCACCATTCCGACGGGTGACAACCATATGCCAATTTAAATGTAAATAAATGTTAAAACTGAAAACTGCCTCACATTTAAGCCAAGCTTCTCTCCCTTTTTTTAACAATTTTAATGGTATTTATTTTTATTTACATTATTTATAGTTTGCCATTCTCATTTGGATTTATGACAGATTATAAAGCAATCCAAGTGGATTATTTTGAAACTTGGTTTATTGTTCTAGCCTGCGGCTGAGCCTATAACATTGTTCATAGTCTTTCGTGCACATATAAAGACAAGAGATGGAAACTTTCATGTTAGTTTCTGAAAGTGAGCCTTAAAAAAAAAAAACAGCATCGCGCCTTTCTTTTGCTCCCATCATTATGGTTTTTCCAGGTAATCAGAAAAAGAGTTTAGAATGGATTGTACCAGTTTAGACAGCAAGCAGGGAAAAACCACATTTGAATATGTCTTTTTACATTAAAAGAAAACAATGAGAACCAGCATAGCAAAAAGAAGATATGCTTTATTCTTTCAAAACTCATATTCTCCACTTTCTCACATTTTTGTGTCTGAATGGTGCAATCCACACTTCCCCCCACCTCTGCTGTCTCATTCTGTTGCATATGTAAATCAGGCGCAATATTTTGAAGTCAAATCACAGAAGAGGGAAACAATGGCTTTTACAATAAAAGTCTTGACATGCATCCCTTTATAAAATTGAACAGATTAAAGAAGTTCTAATAACAGTGTGCTCTCTGGGACTCTGTGAACCTCCAAAGCTATTTACAAATCTAAACAATGGACTAGTAATCGATCCATTGATAAATTTATACTTATAATTCTATTTGGATCACATCTGATGTGAAATTTAAAAACACTTACATTATAGCAATTTATTCTTCAGTGTATCATGTTAAGTATACCCAAAGAGGCACATAAGTATTGTAAATAACATCCTCAACATTATGTATGTATTTTAAAGAATTCTACATGAAACTAGAAGCAGAAATCCACAGTTTAGATCTTTAACACAACACCAGATACTGTTCTGAACAACCCACACTTCTTTGTGCTTAGAACATCTCTGGATGAGACCTGCAGAGTAATCCTATGCATTGTTATTTTAGTTTAAATTGACAGGAGTAACTCTGCATAGGATTTCACTATGAGATAGCCAGTTTTTATACTGGATTCTCATTCAGATCATTCTTACTGCTCATCTCCTTTACCCAGGCAAGCCAGAATTCTTATATCCAGAATGATAGGGTTGCTAGGTCCCTCCTTGCCTGGCTGTGGAGGTAGGGTTTCCAGATTCAGATTGGGAAACTCTTGGAGATTTGGGGATGGAGCCTATGGAGGACAGGGTCCTCAGTGGGCTACAATGCTGTAGAGTCCACCCTCCAAAGCATCAATTTTCTCCAGTGGAACTGATCTCTGTAGTGTGGAGTTGAGCTGTAATTCGTGGGGATCCCCAGGTTTCACCTGGAGGCTGGCATCTCTAGTAAGTCTATGTTCTCCTTTCTGTTTTTATTCAAGTGTCTTTCTTTCCTTCTGCATTACATAACTGTATTGATCAAGCAGGAAGCTTCTGGGCTAGAAATACGAGCAACTGAGTTTGGGGCAGTGGCTAGGGCACTGCAGTAGGATCTAAGAGCCCAAGGTCTGAATGCCGGCTCTGCCATGAATGCTTCCTGGATGACCTTGGGCCAGTCACATGCTCTCAGCCTAACCTGATTCACAGGGTTGTTGTGAGGATATAATGGAGGAGAGGAGAATGATGTAACCTGCTCTGGGTCCTCATTGGAGAGAAAGGTGAGGTACATAAATAAGACAAATAAAATAAATGATAGAACAGATTATCAGAAGTAAGTTTTATCAGATAAACCAACCCAACAAAACATATGTGGGACAACCAGTCAAGCAGCACTGTAGGCTTTGCTGAGGCTTGGAAAATGAGTTTATATGTATCTGGATTCTGGCAACATGATTGGATTGGACACCATCTATTCTTTTCTTTTGTGTAATGCATAAATATAATGTGACAGCAGTTGTAGGAAGGAGTTACAGTCATTGCCACATGACATATTTACTTAAAAATATCTTATATCAAACCTTGTTCAGTGTTCACACTCAGTAAAGAATATGCTGAAATGGTAGGGTGGGATCAGGGCTTTTTTTTTTTTTTTTAGCAGGAACACAATTCTGGCTGGCTTAGTGTCAGGGGTGTGGCCTAATATGCAATCATGCGGGGCTTGTATGAAATATCTTAAGAGGAATCAGCCACCACAGCTCATACAATGCATGTGGCAGGTGTCTATCAACCACTATCAACAACTTTTGTTTAGCCATCAAGTCACAGCTGATTTATGACAATCCCTTGGGGTCATTCAGAGGTGGTTTGCCATTGCCTGATTCATATTGGGACAATCAGGAGTTACAGTATTTAAAGAGTGAAAAATCCAACAAAAACACTGTAAAACGCGAAAGCTTACATTCTAAATAAAAATTGGTTGGTCTTAAAGGTGCCACGTGACTCCTGCTTTGTTCAACTGTAAAACCTTATTACAAGTGCAAATTAATTGACCCATTCCAATGTGGCACAAATCAGAATTTGATTGAAACATTCACAAAGTCCATCAAATAATGAGATCAATATGCAATCCTTTGTGCATTTCATAGCCAAAAATTAATTCTTCAGATAAACCATGAAGCTGTGTAGTGCAACAACAGAAACATCTGGATTTTGGAAAACCATTTCAAATCGGGGATTCTTCCTCATGGTTGCCTTATAATGAGAAGCCAATACTCTTATCAGTATTTCATGTGCATAAAGTTCATCCTACATGCCCAGGGAAATACAAAAATATATGCCAAAGTAAATTTTCCACAAGATTTTTTGGAGCCTGATAAAGGGCAAAAACTCATTCCTAGCTTCTGCAACCATTTAGATACCTGTGGCTAGGTATGTTTTAGGTGCCAATTGCTAAGATGCTTCCAGCTCTGTGTATTCTGTAAGATCCAGTGTGTTATAGTGCTTACAGCATCAGAGTGGATCTGAGAGACCAAGGTTCAAACCTCTGCTCTGTCAGGAAAGCTAACCAGGTGACATCAAACCAGTTATTCTTTCTGTCAGCCAAGACTACCTCACATAATTGTTGTGATGATATAATGGAGAAGGGGCAAAAGATGCTGCAAGCTGTCTGGAGTCCCTACTGAAGACAGAGGCTGGCTCTAAATATCTAAATAAGTAAATGGAATGGTTCATATTCTAAGGTTCCTTTCTGTTCAGTAAGGAATCTTCTACTTATGGAAGGAATCTTCCATGAACACAGAGAAAAAAGGACCTTAGACATCTTATATTTAACTTCTTCTTGTTTATTATCTCTCTAAGCTGTAATGTAAAAAAAAGTTCTTTTTCAGTCATGCTTCTCAAAGCAAACTGAACCAGTTGAACAAAGCAGGAGTCAAGTGGTACCTTTAAGACCAACCAATTTTTATTTAGAACATAAGCTTTCGTGTGCTCTTAAGCACACTTCATCAGAGGAGGAATCCAGCAGTGAATGAACCAGTTGAGGTAAAGAAATTATCTTTCCTACAGTTAAAGGCAACTGAAGCTTATGCATTCAAATAAAAGCATTGTACAAAGATGTATTATCTCATTGTAGCATAAGGCTGCTTCTAGTCGGCATTCCAGACAGCAAATTGCGTGCAGTAAATTTTGTGTGACAGCCTACTGTGCTCTATAATGGAATAAAATAAAAATACAATTGCTATCACTATATCTGTCAATTGATTTCATTTTATGACAGAGTTTAGCATCATGTTACACACATGGGTTACCCTGCGTGTGGGAAAAAAGTTCTGTCTTTCAGCACTGTAGCACTTTGCTAACTGCCTGCAGCTAATCACACTGGAGGTTTGTCTGTAGTACTGTGTGGTTAAGCATCAGAGTCATGGAGGCAACAGTGGGTAAGTACCAGCAGGACTCTTTTTCTAACAGGAGCTCCTCCGCATCGTAGGCCATGCCCCCTGATGTAGCCAATCCTCCAGGAGCTTAGAGGGCTGTTAGTACAGGGCCTACTGTAAACTCCATGAGGATTGGCTACATCAGGGGGCATGGCCTAATATGCAGAGTTGCTCCTGCTAGAAAAAGAGCCCTGAGTACCAGAATGATGTACACTCTTGTATGAATGAGTCCACACTACAATGCAGGTATGGGCATTTTCTCTGCTTTCAGTGGCCACTTTCTTTGCAGAACTATGGTCAAGGTCAAGGTTATATTTTGCTGTACAAACTGCTCCCCTTACTAATTGTAGAAGTATTTGGCAATAATGACTTCCAAGTTAGGAAGTATGATGGGAGGCTTAGGTCTGAGGACATGGAAGGTGCAACACTGGCTGTGACACTACATCACTTCCTGTAAAAACCTGGACGTTTCATATGATGGCTTTAAGAATTGCTGGAAACAAGACATCCCTAGAGCTACCTCATGTCACTTTTGGGTTGATGCAGTGCTGTCCCCATGGCATTGCCTTTTAAAAGCTTTTAAAATGGGAGCTTGGGGTAGGGAGTACCTCACTCCCACTGGGGAACTGGCAGTCCTACATATACAAATATGTACACTTGTGCATATAGATCCATACAAATGCTACATTTAAGCCACACTTCTTTTTTCTTCTAATTTGATATGTAACACTGAAGTGTCAAAAATAGTCTGACAATTTGAAAGCATTTCCCCTTCGATTTATAAATGCAACTGTGAGAAAAGATTGTATATTTGGGAGATTAAAACTTACTTTGATTTAAATTTGGTAAATTAATTTGGGTCTGATTCAGCACATTTATTTGTTTAAAGGAGAAACCACAACTCTCAACTGGTGATACACGTGACAGTTTGCAGTATGAAAATGGCAATAAAAGCATTCGAGCAATGAAGCAAAGCAGGCATTAAATACAGTAACATAAAAATCAAAATCTCTTAAAAGGCTGGCACAGCAATACAGTTAATAATAAAATGATCGTGTTGATAAAATGTTTACAATATAGCAATTAATAAAGCAGCACAAAGCATACTACCCAAAACAGATAAATGAGTACATCCATCAGAATGTATTGAAATTATATTGTAGCAAATTATTGTTATATGCTTCTTAAAAATGGTGTTTTGTTTGGTTTTTTTGCAAATTGCACATTTCACATATCGTTGACATCAATTCTAGTGCAAAAACAAATACATCATGTGGGTCAAAAATCTGGGAAGGGAGAATAGTGAGCTGTCTAATGTTTTGTGGACTCAGGGGGCAAATGCATCAATCATTTCTGACATAAAGGGGATATACTTTCACTTAAGACAAGATCGAACCAAATTTCACTGCCTCACTGAATGCTGCCTTTTACAAATCCATTGGTTAGCAACCTAACACAGGGATTTACCATGATTCTGCTTTACCATTCATCTACTATAAAGCTACAAAAAGTACACATTTAAGCTCCCAAAAGCTAGCATGAGGCAACAATAAAAAAGAATTGTCAAAAGAAATTCAACACAAAATCAGAGAACAGCAAACGGACATAACTTCCCCTGGAGGATACAGAAACTGGGCCTCAACATATCCTCCTATTGTGGGTAGAAGAAGGAAGCAAGATTTGCTCAAGGAAAAGGCAGCATTGCAGGTATCTTGTAGGCATTAAGCTTCATCGGGTGACAATTAAAACAGTCATCATTGCTGTTTTCTTTCAGGGAAAAGATGGTCCAGGTAACACAACTGGCACAGCTATTTTCGGTTCCCAGTAAAAGCTTCTTTTCTACCAACCACAAGGCTCAAATCCAAATAAGTTGCTGGGAGGTGGGGAGAGGGGTTGCTATGCTGTAATGTCTTCTCTCAGATGAGGGTGCAGAGAATACTCAAATAACATCCAGGCATTTAACAGAACAAATAATTTAGTTTATTAACATCTCAAAGTGCCTCCACAAAGAAGGGTACACAGACAATCAGGGTAAGCAGGAACTGGCCTTGAGTAAAACACTAGGGTAATAAATACTTTAACCTGTGCTGAGAGACTGCTCCAATTAAAGGGACATTACATCACATATGCTGTAGCAAATGCAAGCGCATGTGGGACCTTAATAACTAATACATGCATGAATTACATCTTGAGTGTTCATGGATTAGAGGCAATTCATTACATGCATGCAGTGTTTACTTAAGTGATAGTCTGCAAAGTAAATAAAAAGTGTGTGTTTGGGAACAGTGGGCAAGCAACGCACACACAAAAAGTAGTTTTGAAATCAGAGCACCTATGTGTGAAACTAATAAAACAGCAGCCCTGTTAACACTTAACTCCAGAACAAAGTTTGAGTCCAGTGGCACCTTTAAGACCAACAAAGTTTAATTCTGGGTATAAACTTTTGTGTGTGCCACTGGACTCAAACTTCGTTTTGTCGCTTCAGACCAACACAGCTACCCATCTGAAGTAGTATCTCTGTATATGCTAAGCTTCCCATATTCCTGCTTATAGTGGGAGATTTCCATGACCTCTTCTGCTGCTGCTTCCTGCCACTCAACTGGGCAATGTGAAATTTAGGAGGGGGGAGCTGATCAGGGGTGGAATTCTAGCAGGAGCTCCTTTGCATATTAGGCCATACCCCTCCCCCGATGTAGCCAATTGGCTACATCAGGGGTGTGTGGCCTAATATGCAAAGGAGCTCCTGCTAGAATTCCACCCCTGGGGGTGATCATCATTCTCAATGTGGTGATGCAACTTTAGGCATGACCCAGTAGTGAAATACACATCAGGTCATGCTCTAGCATTCACCTGAAGTTCTATGGTAAATCACAGAGTTTGGGGTGAGTGACAAATCATCATTGCCCAGTGTGATATTGTCATCTCCAGGTTACACAAACGTGACATAATTGTGCCAGGGATGCTGGTTGCCCTCCCTCTACCTCCATCTCCTGCTGATTGCCAGGTTTTGCCAGGCCATTCTGGCAGCCCTACACAAAACATAAACAGACAATTCACAAAAATGGAAGTACTGCTGTGATACTCAGGGCATTTTTTGTAGCAGGAACTCCTTTGCATATTAGGCCACACACCCCTGATGTAGCCAATCCCCCAAGAGCCTACAGGGCTGTTTGTACAGGGCCTCCTGTAAGCTCCAGGAAGATTGGCAGCATCAGGAGTGTGTGGCCTAATATGCAAAGGAGTTCCTGCTACAAAAAAAGCCCTGGTGATACCTATAATACAGTCTTAAACAGAGGTATACCTTTGTCAGCCCATTGATTCAAACAGACTCAGAAAGGTATAATTCTGTTTGCCCAAGCATATTCTAGGATAATATATTCCAAACAACTCAGGTTTTGTGGCTATATTTAAATTACAAATTTTCACGTATAGATAATAAACTGGTTACATATTCATGGAATTCCCAAATAAATAAGGTTGCCTATAGCTAAAAAGGATGGAGGTAAAAAAGATTGACTGATGGCTGGAAAACTAGAAGTCAGACTAGCACAACAATGAAGAACAGAAGAGGGGGCAAATAACATCTCAGAGGGATGACTGAAACTCTTAGAAATGCTGAACATGTTGGTTCCTTTCCAAACAAAATTATTTGTCCTTTTAAGTCTCATTGAAATTAATAGGACATGTTAGTCTTATTAAATCATATTACTGGGACATAAATAAAGTTGTTTCACTAAGTCTCAACAAGTCTAGCAATTAGCTTTTCTGAATTAGCACCAGAGTGCATATACAGAATAAATATATAAAGTATGCAAATTATTCCATAACTGTGCCTCTTAATATTGCTTGATGTCTTAATTGTATCCATGGGTATCTGGGGCTCTGGCTGGGCTGTTTTCTGAGATAGACGCACCAAATTTTCTGCATAGCATCTAAAACCACTCCTCAAAATATCTCCCAAGTTTCAAAAAGATTGGATCAGGGGGTCCAATTCTATGAGCCCCCCAAAAAGTTACCCCTATCCTCCATTATTTCCAAAAGGAGGGAAGGCATTTAAAAGGAGCACAGTCCCTTTAAACATGATGATTGGAACTCCCTTTGAAATTTAATCATGCTTGTCACACCCTTGCTCCTGGCTCCACCCTCTAAGTCCCCATGTATTTCTTGAGTTGGACCTGGCAACCCTACAAAAGCCCCAATAAGCCTACACGGAAGTCAGGGTCTGAAAAAATCACTGCCTTTGGGCCAAATTGTATGTTGCACAGGGATGGATCCCTGTCCCCATGGCATTGTATCTTCTAATACATTTAGAACATAATAGAAAATGTATCTTCTAATACATTTAGGAATACAATTAGAAAATGTATCTTCTAATACATTTCTTTCTACTTCATGCCATATTCCTGATTTTAATTTTCCCCTGAAGTTACTATTAGCCCTGTGGCAACTCCCCCAAAACCTTTAAGATTAAGCAAAACAGTTTCGAAGAGACAAACTCAGATCTCTTGCGGATATATTGTTTGACTCTCAGAAGAATGATGAAAAACCTGTTGAAGGTTCTATAATCCTTGTCAGGTTTTCTATGGAGAAAATGCATGTAGAGTGGGATTAGAACCCAGCAGCACGACTGAATCTACATGTTTTTTGAGGGGGAGGGCAAAATTTAAAAAAGGATGCCCCCTTATGAGCCATTCTATCTTATGGTCCCATAGAATACAATGGACTCTACCCAATTTGGCACCCCCCCTCCGTCGGTGCCCGGGGCAAGCACCCCCCTCTGTCCCCCCCCCCCTAGATTTGGCCCTGCCCAGCAGCAAGATTTACCTGAGTCTCTGCACCTTCATGTTAACCTTGTATGAAGTCTACATGATCACAACTCTCACCATGCAACTGAAAAGCCTACTTTTACAACACAGGGAATTCAGATGAGTAGCCATCTTGGTCTGAAGCAACAATGTTTTATTCTGGATTTAAGCTTTTGTGCACATCAGTCTTAAGATGCCACTGGACTCAAACTTTATTCAGCATAGGGAATGTTTTAGAGTCCACCCTCCAAAGCAGCCATTTTCTCTATTGTCTGGAGATGAGTTGTAATTCCAGGAGATTTCCGGGTCTTTACCTGGAAGTTGGCAACGCTACTTAATGGGGATGAAGTTCTCATTGCTTCCAGGAACTGACCTCTATGGCTGTAATTCCAAGAGAATTTCAAACCCCCACATGGAGGATGGCACCTCTAATTTTGCATTTTCTGGACAACACAACTAAATCAGGGATAAATAGGCTTCATGTATTTCCTGGCTATTACCTAAGCTTCCTGGAACTCTTTCCTTGTTGGAACAATGAAGCTTGTGGATTCTTTTCTGGTGCTCTGCTCTGGTTTTGCAGCTAGGAACTGCAATGTACACTCATGCAAACCATGACTTTAGGTTTATAGACTGGTCTAGAATGCATCCCTTGCTACTCACTTCGATTCTGTCAAAACAGTTACATCACTACCATTTAAAATAGCTTTAATGGTGGCATAAACAGCTTAGCAACAATATGAATGAACCTCCTCATCAAAGAGGGTTTTCTCTAACATCCTACCGAGGAAGGAAGTTTGCTCAGCTAGTAAGCGATGACAACGCGGAAGCTTTCATCAGACTCTTGCAGGGTGCAAGCCAGAGCTCAACCTTTGTCCTGGCATACAAACTAAGGACAGAAATGTGCTCTAAACAATGTAGTTTACCATATCTTTAAGGAATGCATGTAATTATGAGCACGTTTACTTAAATGTATGTGCTTTCAGCTCCAAAATATTAATCTGCGCTGAACTTTTCATGACCTTTATACCACTCATCCACCTCCCCCCCCCCCACCAAGGATTTCCTTTAATTGCCACAGGATGTTCAGTGCTAGGAAAGGAAGCATGCTGCATTTTCTCTGACTGCAGAACCGCATCCAGCTCAAAATAGTAAAGCTTTTTTTTGTTGTTCAACTTTCCCACTTAAAGGCAGGTATTTTTCATGAAAAGCATGCATTCCAGTTAATGTCCCCTTCCCCCATATTGATGTTAGAAAGGATACCACATAGAAGAGATCTTAGAAATAACCTTTCGTAGGAGAAGCCAAGACATGAACAACCTACTTCTTGATTCCAAGACCCAATGCGTAATCAGAAACAGATATGTATCAGACCAGGAAGGAAGATATATACCAGAAACAGATAAAATATGATGAAATGCATTTTGTCTGAAGAGACAGATAGAATGTGATAGGAGGCAATAATATACTGCCAGGAAAGAAGGATTATTTGCATAAGAAAATAAGGGGTGATTCACACATGCATGCATGCATCAGTGACTCAAGGTGCAATGTGGAGAAAAAATATTTCCTTGGAAGCAATAATGGGGAAGGACAAAAAAGTTAATGAATGATGGCTGTTACCACATGTAGGTTATTATTTGATGTTGCAGTCACTGAGTTCAATGTAGGAACTCAACACCACATACTTCGCTAAAAGGGCTGAATCTCTTGTTGTCATTGGAAACAGAAACACTTCCTTTCAATGGTAACATGTAAGAGTTGTTCAAGAAAGGGATCTCATCTACCTTACGGGGAGTTTCCACAACAGGGCCACACCATCCTGGCAGTGCTGGTACCATTCTCTCTGGAGGGTAGGGTGATCTGTCTGGAGCCACTCTCATGTGCATTTCCAGAGGCTCCCGTGCACATGTCCTCATCATAACCAGCACACTCTGGCTGAGCTCTTCTCCTGTCTCCACAATGTGCAGTATCACTTATCCCATGTTATGACATTGTCCCACTGAGTGTTTTCCTACCTCCTCCTGCAGCAACTAATGGTGTGGAACAGATACAGGGAACTGTACATGATGATGTCACAACATGGGCCTAGTGAGCCTGCGAGCATTGGTCTTGTAATTTCTTTTATTTTTTTCAGGGATACGAAGAAATAAAACAACATTCAGCCTCAGCAAGCAGCCACATTTATAAGTAGCCTCATTTCGGTACATAGCAGTTTGGTATAGTGGTTAAGTGTGCGGACTCTTATCTGGGAGAATTGGGTTTGATTCTTCATTCCTCCATAAACACCTGCTGATGTAACCTTGGGTCAGCCACAAGTTCTCTCAAGGCAGTTCTGCTCAACAGAAGTTTTGGGAGAGCTCTCTCAGCCTCACCTACCTCACAGGGTGTCTGTAGTGGGGAGGGGAAGGGAAAGGAGATTTGTAAACTGCTTTGAGACTCCTTTGGATAGCAAAGGGCAGGGTATAAATTCAATCTCCTCTTCTAGCAAGGGAGGGGCATCTTGGGGACAAATTTGCCAATTGTCTTTCTACTTGTTACAGGAATTCAGGTCTGGGTATGGCCAGGGTGTGAGCCTCTGATGTGCACCAAAGGAATTTCAGCCCTTAGCCCATGTTTTGTAGCCTTTTGCCTCAACTAAGCTGACTCAGTAGATTCAGCATCAGCCCAGTAGTTGAGTTGTGTCGTATTTTTTTCTGTGTTTAAATTGTATTTTTGACACTTTGGCTGCAATCACACTCACTAAGCAATCCACTTTCAGTGCATTTTCCAACTGGAGTTTACTGTGTGAACTGGCAAAATTCAGTTGGAAAGTGCACTGAAAGAGGATTGAAAGTGCATTTTTTTGTGTGTGTGTGATCACAGCCTTTGAGTCCATGGTGGGGAGAAAAATGGGACAGAGGGAAGGAAGCAAACAAAAAATATACTCCTTGGCTATCTTCTTTTGGTTGAGCTCACCATTCAGGATTGGATACTGGAAAACGTCTCTAGCATTAACAAGGGTTTGATACATAAGTGTTTAGCAACAGAAATTAGTCTCCTGATGTTTCCATGCATCTTATTAAAAATGACACAAAATGCACAGCCATGCCATCTGGATCCTATTTCCTCCTGACCCATACAGATTTTAAATATGTATTAGGTGCTTAGAAGGGGCACAGTGCACCTCCTATACTAGGAACACAATGCACCTTCCTTCCTTCTCTGTCAAATGTTATGTTTACCAGCACTTGTGTGTGTGTCATTCTATTAGGAGAGAGGGAGCACATCACATTGCCAACAACCCATAAACTGCAATGTGCTTTCCATTGTCTGCTCTGTTTCTCAGTGTACCAGGCAGTGGGGGAATGAATGTCCACTCATTTATATAATATTCTCTATAAAGTGCCACATAGTATGGCTTTGCTTTATTATTTGATTGGTGTAAAGAGAAAACACATCCTAGGAAAACTAGGAACTCTAATACAGGGGCGTAGCTAGGGCTTTCGGGGCCCGGGGCCCAAGATTTATGTGGGCCCCCCTACGTGTGCGCACGCCGCCGGAAACAGGAAGTGACGTCACTTCCGGTGACGTCATGCCACCGCCGGAAACAGGAAGTGACATCACTTCCTGTGACATCATTTTCCCCCGCGCCACCTGCCGGAAACGGGAAGTGACATCACTTCCTGTGACATCATTTCCCCCCGCGCCACCTGCCAGAAACAGGAAGTGACATCACTTCCTGTGGCATCACTTCCCCCAAATGACATCATTTCCCCCAAATGCCACTGCCGGAAACAGGAAGTGACTTCACAGCACTTCCTGTGACGTCCCCAAAAATCCCCCAAATATCACCGCCGGAAACAATTTTGTTCTCAAATCCTGTATGTACTTCATCAGTATATGGGATAAGGCACTTTCTCAACTGTGCTGCATAATGCAGCCTATTTATTTTGTCCTGTTTGCTCTGTTGGCTCTATCTGCGCCACCTTCATCACTTTCGGGGTGTGGATCCCCCAGTGGGGTGGGCTCCCGACTCCCTCCGCCGGCTGTTTCTGATAGCCCTGCGCCCCCTCTTTCATTTGATATGTGTCCCGTGCGGGTGCCACCCTCCCGCCGGGAGATGCCGCAAAATGAGCCCCCTTGAGGCTTATGGCGGCAGGGCTCGGGGGAAGCGAGCTAGACTGCTGTTCTTTTGAGGGGTTATAGAGTGTTTCGAGCCCATCCCTGTGGCATCGGTCCCATCGTTGTGGGACCCAGGGGGCGGCGCAGCGACCCACCGAAGCAGCCTGTCACTAATAACACAGGTCAAGATGCAGGACAGGAACCCGAAAGTGACCGACAGGCTGCTTCAGCGGGCCGCTGCACCGCCCCCCTGGGTCCCACAACGATGGGACCGATGCCACAGGGACGGGCTCGAAACACTCTATAACCCCTCAAAAGAACAGCAGTCTAGCTCGCTTCCCCCGAGCCCTGCCGCCATAAGCCTCAAGGGGGCTCATTTTGCGGCATCTCCCGGCGGGAGGGTGGCACCCGCACGGGACACATATCAAATGAAAAAGGGGGCGCAGGGCTATCAGAAACAGCCAGCGGAGGGAGTCGGGAGCCCACCCCACTGGGGGATCCACACCCCGAAAGTGATGAAGGTGGCACAGATAGAGCCAACAGAGCAAACAGGACAAAATAAATAGGCTGCATTATGCAGCACAGTTGAGAAAGTGCCTTATCCCATGTACTGATGAAGTAAATACAGGATCTGAGAACAAAATTGCACCAGAAGACACAAACACAAAGCTCCCTTACACTGAATCAGTGCTTGGGTCCACCAAAGTCAGTATTGTCTACTCCAGGGGTGGCCAGAGTTGCTTAACAAAAGAGCAACACAGAATAAAGGTCAGATGTTTGAGAGCTGCAAGACATGAACATCGGATATTTGAGAGCCCCGGAAGGAAGGAAGGAAGGAAGGAAGGAAGGAAGGAAGGAAGGAAGGAAGGAAGGAAGGAAGGAAGGAAGGAAGGAAGGAAGGAAGGGAGGGAGGGAGGGAGGGAGGAGGGAGGGTGGAAGGAGGGAGGGAGGGAAGGAAGGAAGGAAGGAAGGAAGGGAGGGAGGAGGGAGGGAGGGAAGGAAGGAAGGAAGGCAGAAGGAAGGAAGGAAGGGAGGAGGGAAGGAGGGAAGGAAGGAAGAAAGGAAGGAGGGAGGGAAGGAAGGGAGGAGGGAAGGAAGAAAGGAGGGAAGGAAGGAGGGAGGGAAGAAAGGAGGGAGGGAAGGAAGGGAGGACGGAGGGAGGGAAGGAGGGAAGGAAGGAAGGAAGAAAGGAAGGAGGGAGGGAAGGAAGGAGGGAGGGAGGGAGGAAGGAAGGAGGGAGGGAGGGAAGGAGGGAAGGAAGGAAGGAAGGAAGGAAGGAGGGAGGGAGGGAAGGAAGGAAGGAGGGAGGGAGGAAAGGAAGGGAGGAGGGAGGGAGGGAAGGAGGGAGGAAGGAAGGAAGGAAGGGGGAGGGAGGAAGGAGGGAGGGAGGGAAGGAAGGGAGGAGGGAGGGAGGGAAGGAGGGAAGGAAGGAAGAAAGGAAGGAAGGAGGGAGGGAGGGAGGGAAGGAAGGGAGGAGGGAGGGAGGGAGAGAAGGAGGGAAGGAAGGAAGAAAGGAAGGAGGGAGGGAGGAAGGAGGGAGGAAGGAAGGAAGGGAGGAGGGAAGGAAGAAAGGAAGGAGGGAGGGAAGGAAGGAAGGCCGCCCCCTCCCGCCAGCCGCCCCCCCCCACCGCTTTCGGCACCCTCCCTCCCTGCCTGCCCTCCTTACCTGCTTCCAGGGCGGCGGAGAGTCCGGCGGCGGCGAGTCCGGCGGCAGCGAGTCCGGCGGCAGCGAGTCCGGCGGCGAGGCCGCTGGAGGGCCTCCAGCGACCAGCGCCGGCTTCTCCGACGCCCTCCCCGGCCTCCGCCTGCACTGGAGGCCCGCGCGCGGGGCCCTGTGGTGGTCGCGGAGCCGGGGAAGCGTCGGAGAGGCCGGCACTGGTCGCTGGAGGCCCTCCAGCGACCAGCGCCGGCCTCTCCGCCGCTTCTCCGGCCTCCGCCACCGCCGCCGGGCCCCGCGCGCGGGCGGGGAAGGCGGCGAGTGCAGCCGGCTTCTGAGGGGCCCCTTGGCATTGCCAAGGGGCCCCCCAGAGCTCCCAGACCTGGGGCGACCCACCCCCCCGCCCCCCTCCCCACGCCACTGCTCTAATATTCACTTGCTGTTCAGAACTGTGTCCATCATCACCAGAAAAGTGATGGGATGGAACATAGTAGCAGAAAAGGAGATTAATATTATGTTAAAGGTGTCAAGTTTGCTAGAAGCAGGGGACAGAGATTCCAAGGAACAGAGGTATTTAACATGGGAGAGAACAAAGGAAGGGACAGAGGAATGAGAGGTAGCAGTGAAGACACCAGAAATGTTGAAGAGTCAAAGGAGCAAGCAGGGCCAGCCCTGCCACTAGGCAAAGTAGGCAATTGCCTAGAACACAGAACTTCTGGGGGTGCCAAATTGGGCACACCCCATGTGACTCAGTGACCTGGGCTATCCAGGTCAGGGAGCAATTTCAAGTTTTGTGCTTTTCATTTTTCCCACAATTCATCTGTTTTTGAAAACTGGTTATCAGTATGGGGGGGCACCAGAAGTTAGCCTTACCTAGGGTACCGGATAGTCTTGGGCTGGCCCTGGGAGCAAGGGATGGAGGGATTTGATTTCAGAGATAAGATATGGGAAATCAGGGCTTTTTTGTAGAAAAAGCCCAGCAGGAACTCATTTGCATATTAGGCCACACCCCTGATGCCAAACCAGCCAGAACTGCATTCTTTTTTGTGTGAACAAACATTTTATTTTTCAATATATTGAAAAGTATTCTGCTATAAAAATCTAAATATGGTTCCTCAATACATTACACAATTTCTTTGATTTCAAACAATTTTATTAGTAACATATGGTAATAAATTTCAATTTCTTACTTCATTAATAATTACTTTTTTTAATCTATCCCATATATTACTTTCTACCCACCCCTCCCCCCGTTACTTGACCTGCGCCAGTGTTATATACTTAAAATCTTAATAGTAAAGGTACCCTTAATTAATAGGAACCAAAATTAATATCCTCCTCCCTCTTGTACTTAGTCATTATCAAAAATTGTCCAATGTCCTTTTATTTTCCACTCTTTTTCTACGTATCTTCTGAACTTTTTCCACTCCATCTTAAATACTTCTAAATCATAGTCTCTTAAGGTCCTTGTTAACTTGTCCATTTCACTCCATGTCATAACTTTTACAATCCAATCCCATTTCTCTGGTATTTTTTCTTGCTTCCATAACTGCACATACAATGTCCTAGCAGCTGAGAGCAAGTGCCAAATTAAAATTCTATCTTCTTTTGGAAATTTTTCCTTTTGTAATCCCAACAGAAAAGTCTCTGCAACTTTGTTAAATTTGTATCCCAAGATCTTAGAAATCTCTTGTTGAATCATCTGCCAGTACTTTTTCGCTCTTTCACAAGTCCACCACATATGGTAGAAAGAACCTTCATGTTTTTTACATTTCCAACATCTATCTGGCATCTTATTGTTCACCTTTGCCAACTTTTTAGGAGTCATATACCATCTGTACATCATCTTAAAACAGTTTTCTTTAATACTCTGACATGTTGAGAGTTTCATAGAGCTCTTCCACAAATATTCCCATGTGTCCATCTGTATTTCTTTATTTACATTAATTGCCCACTTAATCATTTGAGATTTTACTACTTCATCTTCCGTAGACCATTTTAAAAGTAACTTATAGATTTTCGAAATTAATTTTTCATTATCTCCAAGCAGAACTTTTTCCATTTCTGTTTGTTCTTGTCTTATTCCTTCAGTTTTAACATCGCTTTCCACCAAACTTTTTATCTGTTGCATTTGAAACCAATCATACTTATTATTCAACTCTTCAGCAGTTTTCAATTCTATTTTACCGCTTTGTATTTTTAATAATTGATTCTATGACATCCCTTTTTCCTCTCCTGTCTCAGCTGTTATTCTTATTACTTCTGCTGCACTATCCATAGTGGTTTTCTCTCATCAGCATATTTCTTATACTTCATCCAAACATTTAGTAGATTATTTCTTATATAATGGTGAGAAAAAAAACATCCGACTTTTTCTTTCCATAGTACATATAAGCGTGCCAGCCGAATTTATTTCCATGACCTTCCAACGTTAAAAGTTTTTTATTCAACAGCGTGAAGGAGTTGTCGCTTCCTGCTTCGTCATGAGAGTTTGCAGCTTTGTTATAGCTGGGGTTTTTTTTCAAAGCTACAAAAATTCCAAACAGCAAGTATTTTTCTGCACTTTACTGCTTTCTCTTAGCTCCAAAAATTCCACCTTCACCCCCTTCCACTTCTCTTTAATTTCTTACTTTGACAAATAGTTCTGGATCTTAGCACTTTTCTTTAAACAGTCTTAATTTGCTCCCGGAGTGATAGATAAGAATATTTTACCTTAGCACCATCTAATCTTGCTCATACCGTCTAGTTTTCCTTCAGAAGTTATTATAGTCTATAGAAGGCTGGAACCTTGATGAGTTTAAGTCAATTCAATGACTCCAGAGATTCTTTGTAGATGATGGGATGCAATCTCTCATCGGGGGTTCTTCAAAGCCGAAAAAAACCCCCTCCTGGGGTCTCTCGTCAGCCAAAGTCTCTCCCCTCGACATAACAAGCATGTCCTAGACAAGTTCCTTTACTGGAAACAGGTAGACAGCAGGCATTAAAATGCCTTTTATGTCCAAAACACATACTGCCCCTCTGTGAGAGACAGGTCAGCCTACCATGCTCCAACCCTGGAAGCCCAGCCAGAACTGCATTCTTGTGCGTTCCTGCTCAAAAAAAGCCCAGTGGGTAATGAACAAGGGGGTAGAAGCTGAGGTGGAGAAAAGTTGCAGTCGCAATCTGAATGTTACCAATCTGGTGAAAATGGCAGTGTTGGTTATCTGCTTTATGCATAGGTCGAGACTTTTAAGATAAACATAGAGCACCACTATCATGTTGTACATAGCCACTTGTGTGGTCACTTATGGCAAGTAAGATCAGTTTTAGAGAACTAGGAAGGGAAGCGTAAGAAATGCTGATTCCCATCCCCCCCCACCATAAAAAGAAATGTGAGTGTGAAAACAGACTCATAAACAAGTTCATGGGCTAGTAGCTTTGGTGAACTTATTTACAAGGATGGTTTATCTGTGATGCCCATTTACAGGATGCTAATGTTTGCAAACAGCTAATTCAGTCTGGGAAGTGAGAATCCCTGCGAATGCATTTTATGTCTCACATCAGCAGGTTAGGAAAAAAAACATTCTGACAACTTAGTTGGTGATGTGTGAAGGCAGCCTAATTCCACAGAGAGCAACTATATTAGCTCCGCAGCATTTGCTGTGCTCTGTGGGGGGGAGGGAGGAACCCCACAGCTGTGCTATGGAGACACACAGCAAGCAAACACAATGACGAGATTAGGTACCATTTTAATGCATTCTGTTTTCTGATTGTGGCCCTGTCACACTGTGCTCCAGTCAATCAAGCAGCAACTAGTACCAACTGTGGTGTGAACCTTCACCCTTTCTGGACTACTGGAAACATCATTGCTTTAAAAAACACTGAGCCGAAACAACACACACAGCTGGAAGTGCTTGCCACAATTACAGTGGACAGCTGGGTCCTGCTACTGGCTTGAACTATGACTAGGGTGTGTGTACTCAGTGTCTTGTGTTATTTGTACACAAAACAGAGTTGGGCTCCTTGTCAAGCACCCGTGGATGCTCAGCAGCATAGCATCGACTGGAAATCCACATTGCAGCTTCCTCTGAATAAGTGTCTGTTTTGGTTTTTTTAAAAACAAAAATTCAGCGTGTCTATCTTTCCCCAGCACGGAGAAGCAGTGATGGGGAACGCTTTCTCTGTTGCATTTCTGCAAAGCTGTTAATTCACAAAACCCTCACGCAGCACTTTGTGTAATACACTATGGAAAATAGTATTCATATTTAAAATATATATATTCAAAAAGCACTTGATAAACACATTTAGCAAAGCCAAGTTTATGCCACTTACTCACTGTTTAATTTTCCCTCCTTGCCCTGTATTGGTGTACAGCACAGTTTAGGGACAAAGGAAGGAAAATGTAAATGTGCCTAAAATAGCTGAGCAGAAGAGGGAATGTTGACACAGGTGAAGCTCAATATTCAAGGGAGAAGACACATCTGCACCTGCCAACTACTGAAGAGATGGAAACCAGGTCTCCTTTGCATCTATCACCTTCACACAGGGCTTTTTTTGTAGCAGGAGCTCCTTTGCATATTAGGTCACACCTTCCTGATGTAGTCAATCCTCCAAGAGCTTACAGGGGTCTTCTTACAGGGCCTATTGTAAGCTCCAGGAGGACTGGCTATATCAGGAGGATGTAGCCTAATATGCAAAGGAGTTCCTGCTACAAAAAAAGTCCTGCCTTCAGATATTGATGAATAACTCTGACTTTATGTTTATGGACAAAGGCTGCAATCCTCAGAACATTTTCCTAACTTAAACAAATTGAACTTTCTTCTGAGTAGACCTATTTACAATTACTCCCATAAAGTCTACACTATAACATTTTTTAAAAAAATCTTCTGTTTCAGCTCTGGGCCCACCAACTGGTTCCCTACCTGTCTTGGAAGGACCTTGTCACAATAACCTTGAAACTCAACTACTATAACACATTCTTTGCAGGGCTGCCTTTGAAGACAATTCAGAAAGAAGCTGCAAGTGGTTCAGAATGCAGCTGCCAGATTGCTGACAGGAGTGTTCTGGTCATTGCACAGAAAATCATCCTTCAGCAGCTGTTCTGACTCCCAATTAATTTCTGGTGCCAATTCAAAGTGTTGGTGCTTACCTTTAAAGCCAGAAATAGCTTGGGGCCCTGATACCTTCAGGAGTGCCTCTCCTGGCATGATCCTCCCTGTCTTCTCTAGTCTTCATCTCAGAAGACTTTGTGGACTCAGAAGGTTCCTGGTCCACAAATTGCCCACTTTGTGTCAACAAGGGTGATGGCTTCTCAGTAGTGGCCCCAGTCCTATGCAGCCAGCTGCTAGAAGAGGTGCATGCCTTGTGGGACCTTCCTATGTTCTGCAGGGCATTTAAGGCTGCTCTTTTTCAAGTGGCTTTTGGATGATTATGATCCACCATGCAGCTGGTATACTTCAACTGTATCTTCATCATCCATATATTCTATCCTGCTTGTTAGTAGATACATTTTATTGGGCAATCATTAATAATGCCATAGAGTCCACCTTCTAAAGCCATCATTTTTCATCATCAAGGGATCTGATCTCTGTCACCTAGAGATAGTTGTAATCCCAGGAAATCTGCAGCCACCACCTGGTGGTTGGTAAGCCAGTTCTGTTTGTTTTCATTTTTAAAAACTTGTATCTCTTTTAATTAGATTCACTATACTAACATTATTAGTTTTCATTGGTATTTGTTTCCCTTCACTTTCCTCTTCTCTTCTTTCACACCTACAAGCAGGGGCAGGAACTTTGTAAAGGTACATTGATAAGGTCAGGTACATTGTAAAGATTCCCCACTCCCATCCCTGCCTGCCTCTGCACTGTACCTCAAGTGCTCTTTCAAATGTGTCAGAGATGCATCTCTTTGGTTTATGCAGAAGATGTCAAACATTTTGTGACAGCTGCCCGGGGAGGTGGAGAGAGGGCTGGGCTGGGCCAGTAGAGTCATATTAGCAGTCCTCAGGGCTTTTTTTTTTTTTTAGCAGGAATGCAGTTCCATCTGGCTTTGGCATCAAGGGGTGTGGCCTAACATGCAAATGAGTTCCTGCTGGCCTTTTTCTAAAAAAAAGTCCTGCGTGAAACAATGGTGACATCAGGAGGTGTGGCCTAATATGCAAATAAGTCCCTGCTGGGCTTTTTCTACAAAGAAAGCCTTGGCAGTTCTTATCAATAGCCCTAAGGGGCAAGGAGATGTTGTATTATGTCTGCTTGCTTCTCCCCGTCTTCCACAAATCAAGCCTGAACTCTCCCTAGAAACGAAAATGACTGAACTGAAACTATTGTACATAAGAACATAAGAATAGCCTTACTGGATCAGACCAGTGGCCAACCAGTTCTCTGGAGGGCAGACAATAGGGCTGTAATGTACTGAGTGACGAGACGTGTTGAAGGCTACATACTTTATTGGCGAGTACATCACAAGAGAGAGAAATGCGGGCCGGGTCCCAATTATATACATGCCCCGGAACAACCTTCCGTCTGGCCAGGTCCAATCCTGGCCAGTTAAACTTCCCCACACAGAACTTGATTGGCAGAGCGTATTAGCTGTGTTGTACATCAAGACTTAAATGCAAGACATAACACTCCTCCCCCCCTAGTTTAAGATACAAAGTCTTTCAAGTAGGCTGGTGCCCTGTGTTCCCTGGTCAACCTCCTCAGGGTTATTTGGGGAGTTGCCATGGCTGGCAGGGTGGTGGGTTCCCCGTGTTGGGGTGACGCTGGAAGAGGACTGCCCGCTGTTTGTTGCTCTTCCGGAGTCCCCTCTCTGGCGGGGTCGCTCCCGCCACTGTGGTGCTCTTCCGCCCGTACAGTTGGTGCGGCCGGCATGGGCGGGGTAGCTTCCGGGGTTGCTGTCAGTTCTTCTCCGCTCCCCCCACCCCTGATTGCTGTCGGTTCCTCTGGCAAAGTGCGGCAGTGCAGCTGATCTATATGCCTCCTAAGGATCTGGCCCCCCTCCGTCGAGACCTCATAGGAGCAGGACCCGGTCACCCGCAGCACCCGGGCAGCTAACCACTCTGGGCTGCTTGCAAAGTTCTTAGCATACACCGGATCCCCTGGAAAGAACCCCCTAGCAGCTTCCCTGGTTTCGGGGGAACTGTGGAAGTCAGTGGCCCGGTCGGGATGCAACCGTTCTAGCCTCGTGATCAGCTTCCTCCCCATTAGTAACTTGGCAGGGCTTAACCTGGTGACAGGGTTGGGGGTGATTCTGTTATCAAATAGGAAGGCTGCCAGGCGGTGGTTCCAATCTCCCTGTACAATGCGCCCCAGGGCCTCTTTCGTGGTGCGCACCATGCGCTCTGCTTGGCCATTGGTGGCCGGATGGAAGGGGGCGGAATTCCCGGGAGGTGAAAATGCAAGACATAACAAGGGCATAGAAGCCAAGACTTTCCCCTGATATTGCTTCCTGGTTCTGGGATTCTGAAGTTTAGTCCCTTTGAACATGGAGGTCCCCCCAGTCCCTATGGTTGTACTTTAATCACAACATGAGAAGACAAGACTCACTGGAAAATACAATAATGCTAGGAATAGATGAAGGCAGTAGCAAGATAGGAAGAAGACCCAGTATGAGATGGTAAGGCTCAATCCAAATGTATATGATAAAAGGTTATAAATGGTGCAGAGAAAAAGAGTTTTAACATTTTTCTCTCCCTTATTAATCTAGAAGTTGAGCCATGCAGTGAACAGGACAGAAAAAATGTTATTTTATCACACAGGGTATAATTAATTACCAAATTAATTGCCACAATGATATAATGATGGTCAACAGCATAGATGATTTTAACAAGGGTTAAAAAAAATTGGATGATTAGCCATGACAACTCAGTGAAAGCTCCATTTTCAGAGGTGGTCTACTTCTGGATACCAGGTTCTTGCTGGGGGCAAAGCAATACTTTCATGCCTAGACTGTTGACTTCTTGGAAGCATCTGGCAGAAACTGAATGCTGGACTTGATGGACTCTTGGATTTATCTCAAAGGCTTCTCTCATGTTCTTTTTTTTTTTGCCATCAAGTCACAGCTGACTTAGGGTGATCCCATAGGGTTTTCAAGGAAAGAGACAATCAGAGATGGTTTGCCATTGTCAGCCTGGCATTCATGAGAAGTCTCCAATCCAAATACTACGCACAGCCAACCCTGCTTAGTTTCTGAGATCTGACAAGATCGGGCTATGTGTATTGTAAAGACTACCTGGAAAACAAGTCCCACATCCATATCAATTCTTACTGGTTCTTGAGAGGAATATATTCCTACCAATGTTGAAACCGTTATTAAACTTAGTATAGTTTCACACTCATAGGCTGGGTACAGATGGGCAGTTTGGGGCAGCAGCCTCCCATCTCAGAAGAAAGCCAGTTTAGTGGAAAGTGCCCTGGGGGTGGTCAGGCAGTGTGTGGCCCACTGCTGGAACAGGGACAGACTGCACGCACCCCAGAGGACTGCTCAAGTGCATGAGCGATGCTTCCCTGGTGCTCCCTGGACATTCAGATGGCCAGGAATGGTATCCTAGAAGTGCTTTAGCGATTTGCTACCACTTACTATCTGGTAGCAGGTTCAAGTCTTTGCTTGATATAAAACTCAAGAGGAGACCTTGCATCAGTCATTCTCTCTCAGTCTAACCTAACTCATGGGGTCATTGTGATGAGAAAATGGAGGAGGAAAGAACTTTACTACCATGAACTCTTTGGAGGAAGGCTGGAATTAAAATGTAATAAATAAATAAATAAGCCTAATATAATAAGTACTACCAGGATAAAATCAACACTGTAAAATCAAACCCTGCAGTAGTCAGAAATATGGTTATGGCAGCAATCTTAAGAACACGGTTGAAAGAAATGGACTGTGCAATGTCACCTAATGCTAGCACAGACACCAAAGTCTCAGGAGAGGGCAGTAGAGAGTCAGTAGTGTGTGCTTCCTGACCATTATTTTGTCCATTCCTGTAGGTCTTCCTTTGTTACCCAGAATGCATTTCTTGAGGTTCCCTTCCTTCAGGTGAATGAGAGCCAGTTTAGTGTAGTGGTTAAGAGTGGCGGATCTAATCTGGAGAACTGGGTTTGATTCCCCACTCCTCCATATGAAGCCAGCTGGGTTACTTTGGGTCAGTCACACTTCTCTCAGAGCTCTCTCAACCTTACCTCACAGAGTGTCTCTTGTGGGGAGAGGAATGGAAAGTGCTTATGAGCTGCTCCAAGACTCCTTTGGGTAGTGAAGGACAGGGTATAAACCCAGCATTTCTACAAGACATCCATCTAGCCTCAACGAGGGCCAGGGCCTTTTCGGCCCTGGCCTCTGCATGGTGGAATGAGCTCCCCCTAGAGATCCAGGCCCTGCAGGATCTGCTTCAATTCCTCAGGGCCTGTAAAGCAGAGCTTTTTCACTAGGCTTTCAGCTGAGGCAATGGACGTCACTTGTTATTGGCCTCCCCCCTCATTCCATCGCACATTCCATCCCAGCACTACAAGATCTGCTGGACCTGGACAATAGGTCACATCTGTGAGGCAGAATCTGCCATCTTAGTCTTTGTAATTTTATATTTTATATTTTTTAAATTGGTTTTTAATTGTTTTTTACTGTTGACTGTTTTTATGACGTAACCCGCCCTGAGCCTGTTCTACGAGAAGGGTCGGCTAAAAATCGAATAAAATAAATAATAAATTAATTAATAAATAAAAGGGTTGCCAGGTCTGTTTTGGAAAATACTTGGAGACTTTGGGTGTGGATCTGGGAGAGGGTGGGGTTTGGAAAGGGGTGGGGCCTCAGCATGGTACAGTGCCATTGAGTCCACCCTTCAAAACAGTCATTTTCCCCAGAGGAGCTGATCTCTGCCAGCTGGAGATCAGTTATAAAAATGGGAGATCTCCAAGCCCCACCTGGAGGCTGGCAATCCTATTTTCTACTCTTCTTCTTCTTTTGGTCATTCTCTTTCTCTTTCTAACTCTGTCCACTATGAGGGCTGGATATTCTTTCTACAATATCTCATAGAGTTGCCAAGTCCTCTTTATCCCCCAGTGGGGGACAATTGCGTGCGCGATGCGTGCGCAACAAAATGGCGTAACCCGAAAGCAACGCCATCAAAATGGCAGCGCCCATGCCGAACCACTCTAGGCGTTTCTGACACTCTAACAATTTGGAAGGTTAAAACTCTATGGTTCCTATTGTACCATAGAGTTTTACCTCCTAAATGACTAGAGCGTCCAGGAAAACCATAGAATTTCCCCGAAAATGCCTAGAGTGGCCCCGCATGGGGCGCCACCATTTTGATGATATCACTTCCGGGTGATGTCACTGCACCAGCGATTCAGGGGGAGGTTCCCCCTGCCAGCCCAATGTGGGCTGGTGGGTTGGGAACCTCCTGGGTGGGAGATTCGCCACCCAGACCTGGGGCTTGGCAGCCCTAATATCTCACCATCCTAGCTTTAGATAGCTAGCTAGAAGCCTTTACCTTTCCTGTACAGAATGGAGTTCTCTTACAATAAGTAACTTCTGTTTCTTTCTTAAGTAACACGGCACATTGTAAACGTATTCCTCAAAAAGCCAGACTACAGAATTCTGCTTTGCAGACCCTCAGAACTGCATTCAAACACTTGCCTGGGAGTAAGCTCCTTTGAATAACATGGGACTTACTTCTGAGTAGACCTACATGGGATTACTGTGCACATATTTTTTCACACTTCAACTTTTATTTCAGATGATATGACCTTAGCATTAAACATTAAAGTAAACACACACACACACACAAACCCAACCCAAAACAGCATCAGGGAACCAGCAAGAATAGTGGAAGTGAAACTGAATATATTAAAAACATACTTTATATGCATTTCCTAACTCATATAGTAGACTTTACTATTGGGGTAAAATTAGGAAATTTATTCTGAAACTAGCTGATGAATACAAACTCTTGATTATTTCTAAAAAGAAACTCAGCCCGTTCTTATTTTCCTTTTACTAAGGTATTACAGAGGAACAAGAGATTTTTGGTCTTTTTCAGTCTCTTTTTCTGAATGAGATCCTGATGCTCAAACTGGAGAGGCCTACATGCCAGGAACAGCCATGCTAAGGAACCCAAATGCCAGTCATCCATCCTACTAGCATTTATTTTCCAGACAAAGCCTCCAGAATACAACTCTTTCCCTCACAGAAAAATGAAAACCCATTTTTCCAAACAATATGATCAAACAGCCCACCTATAACTGTCTCAGCAATGATTATTTCAACCTTTAACATTCAGGGTTCTCAGTAACATCACGACAAAAAAAGAGAGAGCTTAATTTGTTTTCTAGGGGAGACGGAACATTTTGCTTGGTGTAATTTATCTATCAGCACTAATGGAGCAAGTAGGTTGAAGCAGCTGTAATGTCTCCCCCTTCTTCAGCTGGCTGTTCAGAACTTTAATTAGAGCAATGCCCTGTGTGATGCTATACTGGGACAGCAAGCAGGTCAAAGGGGGGGTGGGACAAAGGAGGTGTTGTTGTTCAGTTGCACAGTGGAGCCCGACTCTTTGCGACCCCATAGACAAAGTCATGCCAGGCCCTCCTGTCTTCCACTATCCTCCAAAGTCTGCTTAAATTCGTGTTTGTTACATTCAGTAACACTGCCCAGCCATCTTATCTTTTGCAGTCCCCGTCTTCTTTTGCCTTCTGTCTTTCCTAGCATCAGGATCTTCTCCAGGGAGTGCTCCCTTCTCAAAGTATTTGAGTGCTTCCCAAAGTATTTGAGCTTCAGCTTCAGCATCTGACCTCCCAGTGACCAGTCTGGGTTGATTTCCCTTAGGACTGACTGATTTGATCTTCTTGCAGTCCAAGAGACTCTCGAGTCTTCTTCAGCACCACATCTCAAAAGCATCTATTTTTCTGCGCTCGGCCTTCCTTATGGTCCAGCTCTCACAGCCATACATTACTACGGGGAATACCATCACTTTGACTATACGGACTTTTGTTGGCAGTGTGATGTCTCTACTTTTTATTATACTGTCCAGGTTTGCCATAGCTGTCCTCCCAAGGAGCAAAAGTCTTTTAATTTCATGGCTACAGTGATTTTGGATCCCAGAAATGTGAAGTCTGTCATGACTTCCATGTCTTCCCCTTCTATTTGCCAAGGTGTGATGGGGGCAGATGCCATAATCTTAGTTTTTTTGATGTTGAGTTTCAAGCCTACTTTTGTGCTCTCCTCTTTCACCCTCAACAAGAGGTTCTTTAGGTCCTCCTCACTTTCTGCCACTAGAGTAGTGTCATCTGCATATCTGAGGTTGTTGATGTTTTTCCTGGCAATCTTAATGCAAAAAGGATATTATAGCATTGGAGAAAGTCCAGAAAAGGGCAACTAGAATGATTAAAGGGCTGGAACACTTTCCCTATGAAGAAAGGTTGAAATGCTTGGGACTCTTTAGCTTGGAGAAACGTCGACTGCGGGGTGACATGATAGAGGTTTACAAGATAATGCATGGGATGGAGAAAGTAGAGAAAGAGGTACTTTTCTCCCTTTCTCACAATACAAGAACTCGTGGGCATTTGATGAAATTGCTGAGCAGTCAGGTTGAAACAGATAAAAGGAAGTACTTCTTCACCCAAAGGGTGATTAACATGTGGAATTCACTGCCACAGGAGGTGGTGGCGGCTACAAGCATAGACAGCTTCAAGAGGGGGTTAGATAAAAATATGGAGCAGAGGTCCATCAGTGGCTATTAGCCACAGTGTGTATATATTTGTGTGCATGTATATATATATATATATATATATATATATATATATATATATACACACATAATTTTTTTTTTGCCACTGTGTGACACAGAGTGTTGGACTGGATGTGCCAATGGCTTGATCCAACATGGCTTCTCTTATGTTCTTATGTTTTTAAAAGCCAGCACGAGGGTACCTCTTCCAGGATGATAAATATTGCAAAAACAAACACTTCCCCCGATGCCATTAAAATTTTATAAATTTTCACCTCAGCCATGAAGAAGCCAATAAAAGGATGCCAAACAGATGAATATTAACAATGTATCTAGACCTACTCTGCCTGGATAGTACCCAAAGACTTAATTTTCATATAAGGGCTATACCTGAAGGAAACATAAACCACAGGCTACTACAAGGTTACACCTCTGCCTTTTACTCATTATACAGATGGGCAAAAGGCTGGCATGAGATTGGTTACAGCATAGACAGGAGGGGTGGGGTGCATATCAGGTAAACCTTGAACCCTACAATAATTGGCTCACATCTATGTCTCTACCTGTCACAGCAACAAGAAGAGGTTTTAACACCTTGCCAGTACACTGGAAAACACTTTACAGACTGTTAGACGACATTAATGCAGCTAACTGCCAACTTTTATGACCCAGCAGGTAAACGGCGCATCTCCTGGGAAGGCACTGTGCTATCTAATAATAGGTCAAGATTGGAGCAAGTAAGGCAGAAACAAGATACTGCTGGTGAATTAATTTTCCCCCCTCCCTCCATACACCTTTCGGGCTCACATTATTATTAGGTATGATGCTTGTCTAGTATTTTATACAAACAAACCATGAAAACCACCAGAGTTCTTTCAAGTTGCTGTAAAACCTTATTAACATAGTAATTATGTTTCTGATAGATGCTCTAATAGGGCAAGCGGGGACTTTGAGCACAGGTATTGACTGTGGGAAGCAGAAAAAAACTGGATGTCAGAATGAGTGCTTTGGGTTTGTCCAAAGGTAAACTTCATGGTATCTCTCTCCTCTAGGGTTTCTATTAAGTCTTGTGGTTTTAAAGCCAAGAAAACTCCTTTTGCTTGTCGGAAGTTACAGAAAAGGCACCTGGGCCTCATATTGTCAGGGGATGCAAGAAGTGTTTCTAGACACTGATTAGCCATCTAGAATTGTAGCTTGATATTTTGAACAGTAAGGTTGGAAAGAACAGGCACAGAATGAAGAGTTTTCTTCCCCACAGCCCTACAGACCAAAATTCAAAGGAAAGGGGTTCTTGCAAATAACATCCTTATACTTCTGTCCTTTGGTGAACTCAGTTTTATCTTCTCGGCATGAGACTAAGTTCGTAACCTCTATAGATATTAACAATTAATAATTTTCGCAATGAAACAAAGAGGAATTAATCAAGGATTGCTCTTCAAAAATACCTGACTATATAACAGGGTACTTGGTATGAAACAGCAGCACATGAAAATACCTTGTGCCAACTCAGACTAGCAGTATTTTTCTAGGTCTTGAAAAGAGAAAGTTTATTCCTAACATTTCCTAACGGATGTCTGTTTACTGCTAGGTAGAGTTGAGCATAAACCCAGAAAATGTGATTTGTTTCATTTTGTAGTTCATGTCGTGCTCAGTTCATGAGCCATCATGAATTTTTAGGTGCTAAATGAACTGGTTCAGTTTGTGAGGCTTGTGATGTGGTAAAACACCTCCCAGTGTGCTAGAGACACCAAACTTGCAGAAGACCTCTCACTGACTATCCTCTACTTGCCCTCTAAATTGGGTGGCTATTGGGTTTACGAGGTCCAAGTTACAACCCCCCCCCCCCCAAGAAGCTAACCCAGGAAAGTGCTTTCTGGGGAAATGACAAGTGCAGATTCAGGAGGTTCAGAAGTGTATTGAATGGTCCTGGTGCAAGCTAGAGACATCATATTCCCAAGGGACTTCCCGTGATGATCCTCTACATCCCTTCCAAGTTACATGCAGATTGGATTTAGGTAGTCTAAGTTATGGACTCCCAAAGAAGATGCTCTTAACAAAGTGCTTTTGAGGGAAATGTCAGGTGCAGGTTCAAAAGTGTATAGAATGGACCCTCTGCAAGCTACACACACCAAATGCACAAGAAAAACCTCACCCTGCCACCTGCTCCTCTATAATCTCTCCACGTTTGGGGCAAGTTACATTTCTGATGTTCCAGCTGCAGACCTCCCCAAAAGGTCTCCCCAGTGCTCGTTCTGGAAAAGAAAGCTGCAGTTACAGGAATTTATGGAACAGCTCAGGAACATGCCAGTGACACCAAACTCACAGAGAAACTTCACCTAGACAGTCCCACCAGCAAACAGAAACTGGAAGCAAGGCAAGCATCCTCCCTATGCTCACAGCCCCCTCTAGTTTCCAAAGGCACCATTAGGGAGACACTGCTACTTGTTGCAGCCGATGCTGAGCTCTTTTCCTCATGCAGGATGGTCATGAAGGATATGCCTGCTAAGTTTTGGAGGGCCTGTATTGGTGTTTCCAAGGCTGAAAATTCTGTCCCTCACTATTGCTTTGAAGTTTGATAAACATTTTGATAGAGTGGAGACAGTCTGTCTGGAAATGTACCCATTCACGAACCACCACAGACCACTTAAAAGTTCATGCTGGTTGACCGGCCATGAACTTTAGCTTACAAACCTCGAACTAGCCAAAATTCATCACAAACTTTAGTTTATTGGCCAGTTCATGCGCATCCCTACTGCTAGGTATCAAACGCAAAATCAAACATTGGATGATGTTTAATTAGTTGGGACCCCTAGGATGTTTTTTTTTTCTGGCAGCGCACTGTGGTGTGCTTTTCCTCAAGAGGTGAGCCAGGTGCCATCATTTCAGGCCCTCCAGAATGAACTGAGACCCAGTTTGGTATAGCAGTTAAGAGTTCCAGACTAGGATCTGGGAGAACCAGGTTTGAATACCCACTTATGCCATGGAAGCTTGCTGGGTGACTTTGGGCCAGTCACATTCTCTCAGCCTAACCTACCTCACAGGTCGTTGTGAAGATAAAATGGAGGAGAGGAGAATGATGAAAGCTACTTTTGATTTTAAAGATGGATTTTAAAAATGTGTGATAATTACTATTTGTTTTTGAAAACTCTTCTATCCATCAAGGTGTTTTTAAAGTAACTAGTAGAAATTGTTTAATCTGGTTTTAACTTGAACACCACTTAGAGTATCTTCAGATATTAAGGTAATTGATAAGTAGTCCACATAAATAAATAGTTTCAGAGTGTGAAATGCTGAATTGTATATAAATGTGCCAGCACAGATTAATCATTCCAGCAGGAATTCCCATATTAAGCAGTGTAAACCTGAAGACAATGCTTGTCATGGAAACAATTCATACAATTAATGCATCCCGTTACATAAAGCAGTATATATATTCAGTGAATTTAATATATTGGCCAAGCTAAAGCTTCTATATCACCTGGCTTAAACTACAGGCATAACAAAATGTCACTGACCAGTCTCCTGAAGGAGATAAGCATTTGAAAAACACAAGGGTTTCCTGGAATATAGTCTGAAAAGAGCTGATTTAAGAACTGTTAAAACAGGAAGTGGCAACCCTAACCCTACCAATGATGGTTGAGTCACACGGCAGCTGACATCAATCATGACCACTTTTTATCAGCTTGTGATATATTAGGGGCTTCTGAGGGCTTTGAGCAACTTCTGTTTATTATAACGAGACGTTGACAACTCTGTATGGCGCTGCCAAATTAGAGCTTCAGCTCATGTTGTTGGGAGAAATCAAGGGCCGCCATTATAGGGTACAAGTATCTTTTCTTCAATTCTAACCCTCCTGTGAAGTTTTCCCTGGATATGAAAATGGCATCAATGCCGCTTAATATTTCCTGCAATAGTATTCTTCTTCAAAGTCTTTTCACAGCCACAGTGGAAGTTCAACATGCCACTGCTGCGTTGCATACCTGTATTATCTTCTGAGCACAGGTCTACCCACAGTCTCATCAAGAATTCCTTTTAGATAGGCTGATGGCATTCAAGGTGAGTGAATCAAACAGTGCTACTACTTCTGATTAAAATGAAAGCTCACTGGTATGCTACCGGGAAAGGAGATGCTGCTTGTTCTACCTGCAAATTACAACAGAGCTGCTGCATATGTAATCCAATTTGTTCTTTTTTTATTTTTTATCAAATGAGATTTCTAAGCGAAGTAAGAAGCCAGGATAATGTCATGCAAACAATTGGCTTCCACGATAATGGCAGATTTAGAGAAGTGGACATAGTACAATGCTGTGTAATTAAATGGAATACGAAGCAAAGGCCCTATTTGCATATGAAATAATTTGAGACAGGAATGTAAATGATCCAGAGAGGACTAACAAATGGAACAGCATGTTTTGGAAGCAGCTGCGAAGACAATATTTCACAGCTTTTGGTGGTTGCAGAATGCTTTTTCTTTTCTTTGATAATTTAAAAGATGCAAGGAAACACAAACCTTACTAACCAGAACAGTAACCTTATCTTGGCACCGAGACATGAAACAGTGTTACGAAATGGAGGGCTTTACAGCATTAATCTATCAAAATTCACCCCATCCTTTCACCAAGTTCAGGATAATTCATATGACTCTTCCCACTTTCTCCTCACAACAATCCTGCGAAGTCTGAGAGGGAATGACTAGTCACTAATGAGCTTTATGACATAGTGAGGATTTCGACCCAGGTTGCCTTAGCCTGACACTCTAAACACCACACTTAGAATTGGGTCAAAGATTTTAGGCAGAAAGCCTTCTACTCACAGAGTGTGATTTTCTCACCTTCCTGTTCCCACAGCAGCCCCAAATGCCTCTCCAGTCCTGTTTAAAGGTGCAAAGGTATATTGCCAAGAGGCAAATGGTTCTTTTCCATGAAGGGATTCAGAGGCAACGAACACACAAGGGGCAAAGGAAAAGAGACAGATACTCTTTTTTGATGTTTAAACCTTTTTTATTAATGAATTTTAACAAAATTTACAACAAACAAAAAACTACTGTTAAAACATTTTCAAATATAGAAAACACAAACTGTTTAAACTGGGCAGCAGGAAAAGGCAGTGCGGAGTTGTGCTTGCAGGGAGCGACTGGCTCCCCACAGGCACAGGCAATTCCAAATGGGTTGCTGCCCTCTCCTGCTTTCCAGTTTAAACTGTGCCAATAGGGAGCTCTCAACTCCCCACCTACCCAGCTGGCTTCTCTTATGGCCCAGTTTAAACCAGGCAGCAAAAGAAGCCTGCCACAGCTGAAGTGGCAGGGAGCTCTCTGCCAGCTTGGCTGATCCTCAGGCTGATTTCTGCAGTCTCTTGAAAGTTTAAAGGGACTACATAAGCCAGCTCAAAAAAAAAAAAAGTTGAGAGATAGGAGCAATCTGCTTCTGTCTCTCTGCTGCGTTTTCAAATCTACCCAAAATTTGCAAATATATCCAGGATTTTCTCAGATTTTTTTTTTCAGTTTTCCTATGAAAACTTAAATACATCTGGGAAGCTGAAATAAGGTATTTTGGGGTATACTTTCAGTTTAGGTAGATCTGAATAACCCCTCCTAACTGCATGCTATTTTAGCACAAAAGGGTGCCATGCAGAGCTTCAATTCTTCCCTGCTGCTTCTGAAATCAAGATGACATCACATTAATTAATGTTATTTCTTTGTTTGAACTGTAGGTAATTAAATAGATGGGACGTTTATAGACAATGAATATCAAAGAGCACAATTTTGCAGGGTGAAATTTCAAAATATGTATGATACACATTCTATTCATACAAATAGCTTCCTGCCCATCAGAACCTGGATCTCCGCTGCATCTTCTCTGATCTCCACATTAGCCTGACCTCCATGTTCTGGGAATCCCAGGTGTGTTTCTGTGATCCTAGAGCATTTCAAGAATTAAAATAAGAATGCTTGTAAGTTCACCTCAGTTCCCTTTAAGTAGACAACCCTCCATGTATAACAAGTTAAAGAAGAAGTTCGTCAGAGAAAGAAGAATGCATTTACGCAAGATGTAAGTGATATATGAAACAGTTCCACAACTAGTGAAGTACAATGTTTGAGAGGTGTTGTTTGCTCTTTGTCCTCCTGAAAATGGATGTGGGGAAGGAATTTGAATTTGTTCAGGAAAATATGGAATTAAATTAGCCTAGCTATTTGAAGCTGGGCTAGGTTCCTCCATAATTATCATTTTGAAGATGCTTATACAGAAACATAATGTATAGCCCAAGGCAGATGACACACTTCATTTATTTGGCGAGGGGTGGGTGGGGGAAAATCTATGCTTGGCTTATGTACTTATTAGCTGGCAATTGCTCCATGTGCATTTTCCTGAGTTGTGAGATGTTCCCCTTCCTGCTTTTTTAAGGAGGAGCAATTACCTAACCATGGTACTGGAGGAATTTTATTACCATGGAAATTTAATTACCATGTAGTGAGCATATGCCATGGGTCATAGGTGCATGTTTGGGGTGCAGAAACGTGTACATATTTGGTACTTCTGGAATTCTTCATTGTTCCAAGAGTCCTACTTCCTCATTCTGTTATTCAAAAAATAAAAATCCTAATGCTTGTTCTGTGCAAGTACTATGTTAGTTTTATGTTTGTTTTTCAATGTCTATTTTCTAAGTCAATCATAATGTATTCTTTTATGACATGTACTAAAGCAAATTCTTCTCGGAACTATGAATGACGGCTTCTCCTAAAAACCATGAATGGGTTGGCAAACTTGGGAAGCAAGGTTAATTTCTTGAGAATTAATGGGTCTTATAATTACATTTCATCCCCTGTACTGTAGATGCCAGCAGATAATATTGCCAATTGAGCCTGCCCTTCCTTCTCAGAATGAATGTTTCCATGCCATTCATTTTTGTTTTCTTAAAAATCCCATTTATTTATTATAGTTGGTCAATGAGACCTAATTCATAAGCAGTTCTATCTGTTGCTCTTTCTTCACACTTCCATCCTCTCTTCAGCTGGAAGAGATTGCTACCTCCAAGCTCCCATAGATAATGGAACCTCAGGCTACCTCTGAAAAATTAGCAACCATGGAGAAAACATCACCCGGCTGTTCAGTCATCAATTTGACAAAGGCATAATCAACTCATAGAAACAGTATTGTAGATCACAGTGGGACACTTGGTAGGAGCCCCAGAGGGATTATAAAAGGTAAAGGTTTTTACGGGGTGGTTTGCCATTGCCTTCCCCAATCATCTATACTTTACCCCCAGCAAGCTGGTACTCATTTTACTGACCTTGGAAGTATGGAAGGCTGAGTCAACCTTAAACTGGGATTATACTCAGCTGCAAACTACGATGACTTCACAAATCACAAAAGAGAAAAGGGAAGGAATGTAAAAAGCACAAAAAGAGACAACAATAAAGCAGAACATAGAAAAACCAACCAATGGATATGTACTTCTGCTTGTAATCTGGCAAACAACTGCACAAGTTTGGTTCTTCTTTCTCTGCTCTGCAATACGAAAGGAGCAGTAGTTTGGGAAACAGAGTTTCTTTACAAAGGATTTTCAAAGGGAGATTAGAAAGAGAGTGCTCAAGACAAAGCATCCTCCAGGACTGAACTGAGAGCAAGTTTTCCTGTCTCATTGCCATTGTCTCTCTCTCTCTTGGCTTGCCATTGTATGCTATTATCATTTGGCATCTGAAATCACTCCACTCTCCAAGATATAAGGACCAATCCAAGTGTTCTACTTCCTAATCAGGGTCTTTCTGAAACAAAATAAAATCCAGATAGTAACAAAAAAAATCTTTAAAAAAACTTTCCAGAATTAGCCAAAACAATTTCATCAGTGTAAATTGTGCTTCTCAGAAGAATCCATACTCCCTCCTTCCCTTCCATCCTCTCTCCCACCAAAGTAGTGTGTTTGGACACAAAAGTTTATACTTGGAATAAAATGGAGGTGGTTTTAAAGCGGCCAGGGGACTCCAACTTTGCTCTCTCTCTCCCCACTCCCTTCCGAAAAGAAGAGGAGCAGCCCCAGAGAAGGAAGCAGAAGCTCTGTGTGTGCACATGTGTGTCAGGGGGGAGGGGGGTGCTTGAGATGTCTTTGTATCTCTCTCACATAAAGCATGAGGCAGCCACTGAGGGAACTGTGGGTGGGGTGAAGGAGGCAAGAAGCAGGAAGCAAAGAGCCACTGAAGGAGCAAGCAAGCTATGATGCAGCTGCAGGAGCAGCCCGGGAAAAGGAAGCAGGAAAAGAAAGTTGCTTGTGGGTTGCATCTGAGCCCTGCAGGAGCCAGATCCCACCTGCAGGCTGTCTGTTTGACACCCCTGAGCTAGATGATATGAAGCACAACAGGTAGTTCAAGAACCCAGCATGAACTAATGTGTACCTGAGCTCATATGAGCTGGGTTGTCATCAGTATGCTGATGACACCCACCTCTATCTGCTCATGGACGGCCGGCCTGCCTGCACCCCAGAAAATCTGGACCGGGCGTTACAGGCAGTGGCTAGGTGGCTTAGGCTGAGCGGGCTGAAGCTGAACCCGGCGAAGACAGAGGTCCTTTGCTTGGGTCGTTGTGGCCCGGGAAGGGAAATCCCCCTACCAGTTTTTGACGGCGCGCCGTTGATAGCGGCGAGCAGGGTCAAGAGTTTGGGGGTACTATTGGAGCCTTCACTGACAATGGAGGCTCAGATAGCAGCCACTGCCAAGTCCGCATTCTTTCATCTTAGGCGGGCGAAGCAGTTGGCCCCCTTCCTGGAACGTGACGACCTAGCAACAGTGATTCATGCTACGGTCACCTCGAGGTTGGACTACTGTAATGCCCTCTACATGGGGCTACCCTTGTGCCGGACCCGGAAATTGCAGTTAGTGCAGAATGCCGCTGCCCGGCTGCTATTAGGGCTCCCAAGATGGGAGCACATTCGGTCGCGGCTTCGGGATCTGCACTGGCTGCCAATAACATTCCAAGTCCAGTACAAGGTGTTGGTCATTACCTTTAAAGCCCTATATGGTCTAGGACCTGCCTACCTTAGGGACCGTCTCTCCCCACACGTTCCCCAGAGAGTACTACGATCGGGTTCACAAAACCTGTTAGTAATCCCCGGGCCAAAGGAGGCCCGCCTGAAATCCACCAGGGATCGGGCCTTCTCGGTAACAGCGCCTTACTGGTGGAACCAGCTGCCAGAAGAGGTACGGGCCCTGCGGGACCTAGGGCAGTTCCGCAGGGCCTGTAAGACAGCCCTCTTCCGGCAGGCCTATAACAACTAACTGACATTGAGAATATCTTCTGGATGGAATTAAAAATGACATTGAGAACATCTTCTGGATGGAACTAGAAATGCATCTACAGACTGCTGGTTTTATTCTTATTTTTATGTCTTATTAATTATGGTTTTAACTTTATTATGTAAATGTTTTTAAGCTGAATCTATGTGAATTATAATGTTGTAAGCCGCCCTGAGCCACTTCGGTGGGAAGGGCGGGATATAAGTCTAAATATAAATAAATAAATAAATAAATGAATGAATGAATAAACAAATAAACAAACAAACAAACAAACAAACAGAAATGCTACAGGAAAGGGGTGTGATGAGTATACTGAAAGGGACTAGGGCTGTCAGACCTCATGCAACTAATCCTTGAGATTTGCATGGCCTGGTAATGTCATAGATGCACTTCAGTGATGTCATAGGGTAAGGACTGGTGATGTCACACAGAGTTGTATGAAAAGTAGTGCTTTTGCACACCATTAGGTATGTACCGTATAGTATCTGTGTGTAGGTGCAGTCACAATCATATCCCTTTGAACATGGGAGTTAACTATGTGCTAAATGCAAAATAAACTTGAGTTTTTAGTGCAGTGAGGGAAAAGCACTCTGTACATGTGCAGGGTATTTCCAGTCTTAGCATTCAGAGAATGTATTATTCTTGAGATTTATTTTAGTCTACCCAAAGACTTTATTTTTCTGTAGTGACTTTAGTTTGTTGCTATGAAAGCGTCTGGAATTTCAAGTGGCCTGAACATCAGAACTCATCACTACTTAAACCTTAATTTCAGATTAGGGGGTTGGGACAGGAATTTAACAGGGATAGTAAGTAAAAGGCATTCTGCAGATGCTCAGAGGCAATCATTCCTTTACACAAGCAAGTTACAGCATGGTGGTTGTCAATTAATGGTTAAAATCAGATTCCAGGCTGCATGAAATGGGACATTCATTTGTTTCTGCTGCTCATCCCCTATAGCTAGGGCTGCCAAGCCCCTGGTCCGGACAGGGAATCTCCTGCTCAGGAGGTTCTCAACCAGCCGGCTCACATTGGGCCGGTGGGGGGAAACCTCCCCCCATGTCGCTGGCACGATGATGTCACCCGGAAGTGATGTCATCAAAATGGCAATGCCCATGCAGGGCCGATCTAGGCGTTTCCGGGAAAACTCTATGGTTTTCCCAGATGTTCTAGCCATTTGGGAGGTAAAACTTGATGGTGCAATAGGTGCCATAGAGTTTTAACCTCCCAAATAGCTAGAGTGTCCGGGGAAAAACCATAGAGTTCTCCCAGAAATGCCTACAGCGGCCCTGCATGGGCACCACCACATTGATGATGTCACACGCGTTGCACACACAAATAGCCCCCGCCGGGGGATGAAGAGGACTTGGCAACCCTACCTATGGCCCTTCCAACTCTACAAACCAAAGAGACAGTCTCAAATTACTATAAATCACATTGAATTTTCTGCCCAATATTTTTCACTTATTATTGTGTGAACATGGAAGAGGACAGCTCTAAATAACCCAGGGAATAAATGTTATTGGATAGAACAAAATGGTATGAATTTGGTCAGGTAGGAGTTGGCTAACTCATCTCCATCATTCTTGCAGCTTTTCCTCTCCCATTCCTTCCGAGGCAAGCTGGACAAAAGCTGCTTGGATGTTGCCTCCTACATCTTTGCAACAAAAGGGTTATAGACTTACTTTAAAAATAAAAAAGGAAGATTGGTTGATGAATAGGAAGAAGACAGGGAAGCAGGAAAAGAAGGGAGGATATGGGAGTTACAAGGAGGAGGGAAAGATGAAACATTATAGTGAAGAAGATACAAAGGAAAGAATGCCCCCACAAAGTCCCTGCAGGTTCCCTAACATGTAACTGGGCCTGGCCTGGTAACCAGCACCTTGCAACTGGGCCATAGTTTTCCTGGGTAGAAGCTATAAGGAGGAGGGAAGGAGGAAAATTAGGGGAAGCAAAATTGATTTGCTTGTGGATGGGAAGGATACAGGAAGCAAGAAAAGGGCTATAGGGGCTCTGGGGGGTTTAGGGAAGGCAAGGAGAAAATAGTGGGGGAGGAAAAAAATAAGATTCCCAACCCCTGTAAGTCTTTGTGGGTTCCCCACTTGTACTTATATGGCACCAAAACAATCTGTGCTCTTTTATGAACCCTACTCAGTCTAGAAGAACCAGTGTGGTTTTTAAAAGAACAGAAAAGAAAGATTCAAAGAAAATAAAATCCATGGAATTTTAATCAAGTTCAAAATAAAGGTCATTGAAAAGGTTATATACATTCTGGGGGAATTAAGAGAGAACCAAGAGTCCTACTGTCAACTAAACATAAACTTGGCAGGTTTGGCTTTATCATTGCCCTTTCTGATTTTTTTTTAAATTAAGGGTTGTTTTCTCTCCTCTTCATGTTTGGAAACAAGAGAGCAATTATTTTAATCTTCCCCATTTTTCTACCTCAGCTTCTACAATAGCTCAGAAGTTTGTCATGCCTAAATAATAAAATGTGCATGCATTATGTATCTGCTTCCTATTCTTTCCTCTTCCCAAGTGGATGATTCTTGTGCTCTCACAGTGATTACACAGAACATGTAGTTCTGCCAAAAGTAGCTTTGCCAATTTGCAAAATCACTTGCAAGAATTCAAAAAGGCCAACATCTGAAAATCAATACAGGACAACTGACTAGTAATTCTGTGACCTGCACTGATTTAATAGAAGCCCAGAGGTCAAAACTTGCCCACCATGAAGGAAGAAAGGTAGACTATAAATATAATAGATATAAAAGTGAAATAAAAAACTGTCAGAGATATGGCTTCAGCTTCCTACAACTAGGAAGTCTATAAATGCCCACTTAAAACAATTACAGAAAGTACCAAGGTTTGTTTGAAGGTAAGGACAAGATGGAATTTTGATATCAGTCTCAGGCAGGTGGAGAAGTAAATTAACTGCTTCCAGTCAGGATCCCAAATGACGAAATACTGAGAAAAGGGTAACCTCAAGCAGAAGTCTGGGAAAGAATTTTTCAACATGGTCTGTTACTAGGTGTCCATTTCTATGAAGTAGGTGATTATTGCATAGAGCAGGAAGAGGAAACCTATCTGTGACTGTCAACTGTTTGGGGTCCACAGCTGCTCACGGGTCCAGGCAGCCCTGACTGATATGATTCCTTGTGATATTGGACATGTAGCTGAGTTAGCATGATTCTGGACGGAAGAAGAAGAAATTGCATTTATATCCCACCCTATACTCTGAATCTTAGAGTCTCAGAGTGGTCACAATCTCCTTTATCTCCCCCACCCCCACATTGGCTGAGAGGGCTCTTACAGCAACTGCCCTTTCAAGGACAACTCCTGTGAGAGCTATGGCTGACCCAAGGCCATTCCAACAGCTGCACGTGGAGGAGTGGGGAATTAAACCCAGTTCTCCCAGATAGGAGTCCACACACTTAACCAGCACACCAAACTGGCTTTTATGTTGCCTTGCCTCCATGTCTTTTTATACCACTTAGTTTGCCACTAGATCAATCTGTTATTCATTTCTCATGATTTTCCTACTAGCTCTTTTGCCATACATTTCTGGAAAGTATTAGCAGCCAAATCAATATAGCTCCAAGAGCAAGTTACATTCTTTTGATTCTCTCTTCTCCATTTAATAAACTGGTTTCTGATTCTATGTGCTATTTGCCCTGACTAGCATTCTGTGTGATAAAAGTTTCATATCCTGATCTTTCTGTCAGCAGAAAGGACTTTGTAAAGGGCAACTGAAAGATCTGAATCCTGCCAGCCAGGGAGTGCTGAGTCATGGGGCTGGATCCAGTGAGCTTTCCATCTCTTGCCCAACTCCCTGTCTTACTACTGTCCCTATTCCATATGGCTTTTGTTCATATTTGTTCTACCATACAATAGATAAATAAATCACATAGGTCCCAAGATTGACAGCTTGACCTTAAAATAAAATAGAGTAGAAGCTTTCTTCTTTTCCTGCAGTAGAAAAGCTAGTTGGATCCAATCCTCGGCTAGGTGATCACTCAGCTTCCAGGAAATATACTTTTGGCTTCAAAAAACCACAATATGAGTGATACCAGACGGCCATTTTGGGTCAGCTTCAAGCTGTCCAAAGACAGCCGGCAGAAATGGAGTGTCCCGGAGCTTCCGGATGGTGCTCAGAAAAGGGGTGGGCTGCAGGCACCCAGGGAGCATCTGGAACGGTCTTGCATCCTGTCCACGGCTCCCTGGGTGCTTTCCGGGTGCCTCCTGGCTTTCCAGACAGCCAGGGAGGCACCTCAGAGGCATCCCAGCAAAAAAGGAACCACTTTGAAAGTGGTGCCTTTTTGAGCAGGCTCCTGGCAAGCTGGGGGTGGGACCAGGGCGAGACAGGAACAGCAGGCAGATGTGCGCATGTGGATGTGCTTTTTTGGTCCACTTGCCTCCCATCCCCCAGATGGCTTTAAACGCCCATCTGGTATCACCCTATCTGTTGCATTTCCATGCACTAGGCAACTGTTCTCTAAGAATCAGACCATGGCTGGGTACAGACAGGCAGCTTCAGGCACACCAGAGGTGTCCCAAACTATGCCACCCCAAACTGGAGCAGCCAGATCCCAATTAGATGCTCTCACACAATGAGCTCATATATCACACAGAGGGGCCCTTTGGCGCATACACATAGTTGTTGTACACCACCCCCTTAGCACAGTTTGAATTTCTTTTTTTCGTTTACATTATTAGTGGCCATGGTTGCTCCTCAAGGTCAAGATAGTGTATCACAGATCTCCAACACAATATGTGATTTGACACCAAATGGACATTAGATTCCTAGATCATTCCCTTCCAGTCATGTGCTCACTGTTTCTATTTTTCTTGTCTCTGTGTCCTGACCTGGATAGCCCAGGATAGCCCAATCTTGTCAGATCTTGGAAGCTAAGCATAGTCAGCACTGCTTAGTATTTGGATGGGAGACCACCAAGGAAGTCCATGGTTGTGAGGCAGGCAATGGCAAACCACCTTTGAATGCCTCTTGAAAACCCTGCTGGGTCCCCATAAGTTAGCTGTGACTTCACAGCCCTTTCCATCACCATTTGTTGTCCACATCCATGAAGCCTGCTGCCTATTTCTGGATAGCCCTGGCCCCCTTAATGGAGACATTTTCTTGAGACCTTTCCTTTCTCCAAACAAACTCATATTCTGCATGGTATTAGAGAGACATTTGATCAGCTGCTTTTTTTTTTTTTTGCATTTTCTGTGGGGGGATGCCTCCATTTTGTATTTCCCAGAAGGTCAAGCCTACAGCCTGACAATAGCTTTCATTTAAATCTAAGTACCTGTTCAGCACCATGCGCAGATGCTGCCAAAGCAGGCTTTAAAGTATGGCCTAAGACAGATGTCCTGATTCCTGCCCTCTTTTTAACATTCAGCTTGATGAAGAGTTTTGGAGGAGTCAAAAGCTTGCAATAAAAGATATTACTTGGCTTTTAATTTTATTTTTTTGCATTTTGCTTTGGGCCAAATCAATTAACATGAGGAGGAGGCATGCAACAGGAAAACCACCTCAGAACATCTCTTGCCTTGAAAACCCTACAGGGTCACCATAAACTGTGACTCAACAGCACTTTCCACCACCACCAATTTACTGCAGTCTCTCTCTTCTCTTTATGCAGCTGGTCAATAGCTACTGGGGACTGCCCTTTTACCCATCTTTTGAAATTATGTTTTACTCCTCCCCTTTTTTGACTGTGTCAGACATAGACTCTGCTCATAAATTTGGCTCTGCGTCCTGAAAAAAAGAGAGCTGGACTGCTTCTACCAATGGCTCATATTTTTAAACTGAAACAGATGTACATTCCCTGTAGTTTGACTTCAGAATCCTTCAGTCTCTGTGCCAGCACAATTCCCTTGTCTCGTATATTTCACTCAGATGTTCACTAATGCAGCATTTTAAGGATTCATTATCTATCTGCTATAACTTTCATGCTCTTCAACACCAATGAAGCACATTTATAAGGAGGGTATTGATATCACTAGCAGCACTCCAGGACTCTTGGGAGCTAAAAGAGAGGGGAGGGGCCATGGTTCAGTGGCAGAGCCTCTGCTTGGGATTCAGAAGGTTAAATCCCTGGTATCTCCTATTAAAAGGATCAGGCAGTAGGCATTGTGAAAAAATCTCTGCCAGAGACCTTGGGGAGCCTCTGCCACTGAGTAGACAATACTGACCTTGATGGGCCAAAGGTCTGATTCAGTATAAGGTAGCTTCATGGGCTCATGTTCAAACACACACACATATCGCGGAGACCTTAAAGAAATATGTACTTGCTTCTGAGAAAATAAATAATCTTAACCTAATGCTTCACATGAATTCTTTCTCCTTCTGCCTCTCTGCCAATATCTTTCTTTTAGCCATGGGTCTATCACTTTTTTTTTGTATTTAAAGCAACATCAAGGAACACAGCCTCTGTTCTTCCTAGCAAAATACTTCTAACATTCAAAATTACATTCATATTTTATTCATAACTGAAAAGACCTTCTTCAGGAAAAAGTCAGCAGAAGCCCTCTAGCTTGCTAATAATGCAGCATGACAAAAATCACCATTTTTTTTTTTAAAAAAAAGATCTGTTTAAATAAATGTATCAGCCTTCTAGGACTCAACAATCCTCTTGTTTAGAAAAGGACTGGGTCTAACTGAGGAATAAACACTGCAAATGTTTTTATCAAGAAGAGCATTGGCTCTGATGACCACACGGAGGGTTTCTATTCCCTGAAAACATTGGCTCAAGCAGTTACATCAGGGTACTCTTTGTGCCGCAAACTTTATTTTTGATGAGGGCCACTGACATAAATTTTGTGTCTTTTTGTTTAACACTGATGTGTTAACATTATTTTCAACTTCTGGACCTGCTAAAAGAAAGACACTGCAACGAAAAAAAAAGGGATGAAGCAGCCCAGTAATTCCTTGCAGGTGCTCTTTATCTATTCCATTTTTACCCTGTCTTTCCTCCCAGTAGCTCAGGCTAGAAGACCTGGTCATGTCCCTTCCATTTTAGCCCCAGGGGATAGGTTAGGCTGAGAAAGGGCAACAGCCCAAGATCACCCCATGGGTGATAAAAATATTTATTATTCTATTTATGTTGTTCATGGTCTACTTTTCTCACTTGTACTCAAGGGGGATTACACCGAGTAAGTCAACACAACACACAATTTAATAAACAATGCAATAGGATTAGGGTTGTAGAAGTCTAAAAACATAACTGAAACAAAGCATATGACAAATAATACAAAATTCCATAGTAGGATCCAGGTTTCAGAATCAGAGACTCAGAGTGGCTTACAATCTCCTATATCTTCTCCTCCCACAACAGACACCCTGTGAGGTGGGTGGGACTGAGAGGGCTCTCACAGCAACTGCCCTTTCAAGGACAACTCCAACTCAAGGCCATTCCAGCAGCTGTAAGTGGAGGAGTGGGGAATCAAACCGGGTTCTCCCAGATAAGAGTACGCACACTTAACCACTACACCAAACTGGCTCTCACAGTTATACACAGCTATGCACAGGAAAAGGGCATCTTGGCCTCCTCCAAGTTTACACTCTGACCATTATAACATAATGGTTCTCAAACTGACAGTGTCATAAAAATTATGCTACATGAATGGGAAACCCTTTGGAAATCCAATATTAAATTAACCAAATCAGTATCTTTTAAGGAAAATTTGTATAAGATTTATTTATTTATTTAATTGGATTTATATCTCGCCCTCCCTGCCGAAGCAGGCTCAGGGCAGCTGTACAGATGGCATGTAACTCCTCAAAAGCTTTCTAAAATGTATTCCAATATGACTAACAAATGTTGGAAATGTACAAAACAGGTGGGATTGTTTTACCATATGTGGTGGACTTGTGAGAAGGCGAAAGACTATTGGAACATGTTACATGAATTATTGCAGAAAATGTTGAAGATGCAGATTCCTCTTAAACCAGAACTGTTTTTGCTGAATATGTATCTTAGTGATTATACAAAAAGAGACAAGACATTTAATGGCACATATTAATACTGCAGCTAGGATTTTGTTTGCTCAGAAATGGAAGCTCCAAGAACTACCCACGAAACAGTAACTAATCGGGAAAATACTGGAAGCAGCAGAGATGGACTATTTATCGCTATTTCTTGCTGGGAAATCCAAGGAAGATGCAAGAGAATACTGAGAGAAGTTATATGTATGGCTAGACACTTAAATTGCTTTGGTGTGAACTGTGGTTAATATTCTTCAATGTATATGGTTGAAATACAAGCTAAATTAATAACCTAAATGGGAACTTACAATATAATTCTATATTACTACTGTGATGAGAGGCTAAGCGTGTAAAAGTATGATGAAATTTTCTTTTATTTGAATTCTATAGCGACATGAAGAATGTATTCTATTTTTCTTTACAGATGTATTATTACTTTTCTATTTCCATTTTCCCTTTTCCCTCTTTCCCTCTTGAAAATAAAAATTTCATATACCATAAAAATTAACTATGCCTGAGCTGTGTTGCATTTAGGAAATACCTGGAGATTTTTGGGGCGCAGCCTAAGGAAGGTGGAAGGGGAGGGGAGGGACTTCATTGGGTCCAACTCCCAAAGCATCCATTGTCTCCAGGTAAACTGATCTATGTTGCCTGGAGACCAGTTGGAATCCGAGGACATCTCCAGCTACCACCTGGAGGTTGGCAGCCCTAGTTGTGTATGTGTTTTTTTTTCATTTTTTTTTTCATTTTTCTTCATTGCCCAGTTCTATTCCTTATGCTACAATTGTCCCATTTTAGCTGAGACTGCCACATTTTGCAGTTTGATCCTAAGGGCAACTCTACCATCCAAACATCCCAACTTCAAAGCAACAATCTTCCTCTTGTGACTTTGCAACAATAAGGGTAAAAAAAGCAGGGATGGGGGGGATTGGATTTCCTGTATTTCCTTTGATGATTGGTGTCTTTGTTGGCATATTCACTGGCATGCTCTTGATTTGTGAGGCTTAATAATAGACAGCACACTGACTTGTGCTAACTATTTACATTTATTTACAGATTTACAAGTTTATGGTTGTTCTGGTATACACTGGACAAAGTGCTTCGCCAGACAACACGTTTGAGAGCAGAGATACACTGCATAGGCCATTCCCAGTTATATACATATAGCTATATACAAGCACCAATCAGTACACAGTGCTGAGTCATCCTGCATAGGCACAAGTACTCTGGACAGAACTGGTATGCACCTGCTAAGGGAATCTGTCAGGAACTGTCACAGATCATGAGCTGTCATAGATCATGTGCACTAGACTCTAGCCTGAAGTCTTACGAGCAAGCATATGCTGACACTCCCCCTAAGACTCAGGCGATGAGCCCAGCCTTTGTCTCAGAGTTACAAATTTGTCCACATTTAAACACTTAGTGAACATGTCTGCTGCATCAGAAGAACAGTACTGTAACATAATCAAACCTCTATGTACAGTCTCCCTGACATTCTGATAGCGAATGTTAATGTGTCTACTTCTTGTTTTGACGCCCTGTGCATTTGCCAATTGTTGAGCAGTAGTATTGTCACAAAATACACACATAAGGTAAGTTACATTGCATGTTCAGGTCTATTAGTAGCTGATATAACCATTCCAGCTGAACAACACAATCATTTAATGCAGAAAACTCTGCTTCACAAGTGCTAGTTGAGATGTGTGTTTGTTTCAAAGATTTCCATAACACAAGAGCTCCATGCACATGCACAGCATAACCTGTTGTGGACCTTCCATCTTTTCTATCTCCCCAGCTAGAATCACTGTAAGCTGTTACTTGTTGTGCTGAAGTAGTGTCTAGCACTAATTTGTTTGCAGCAGTACCTTTGAGATACCTCAATACCCTTTTTGCAACAGTCCAGTCTTTCATAAAAGGACATGCACACTTCTGACACAACATATGAACTGCAATGCAGATATCTGGTCTTGACTAACATGCTATATACAGTAGGTACCCAATTAGTGATTGATACAAGGCCTTGTTTTCAAACACTGCAGCAGGCTCTTTTTCATAGCTCGTGGTCATTGGTGTAGTAACACAGTTAGCGTTTGTCATGTTGTATTCTTCAACAAGGGGAGGCAGCCTCAGAGTGAGGCCACACTGGCTCTTTTGTCAACCTGGGTCCTGGGCAGGCAAAAGAGGAAGTGTAGTGCCACTGCCTTGCTCTGTGGCCTGGTCGCTAACAGGTCACAGGCTGGCACCAGTCCATGGCCCAAGAGCTGGGGACCCCTGCCCTACCGGGTCCCCAAAAATCAGCTGTGATTTGACAACACTTTCCACCACCATATATGTATTGGTTCCAGTGTGTTGTGGAAAGTGGGTTGAATTAGTAATTGTAGGCACAAAGAATCATAGATCTTCCCCCCTGTTCCCCTCACCTGGCATTCCCTGCTGACTTTGGAGAAGTTGATGCCTGAGGTTGTAAGACCCCTGTGGATTAATAGACACATTGGTCAGAAGGTTGCCCGAGGAAATAGGGCAAAATCACCCCACCACCCTCTTCTGCAAGTGAAGAAAGGGGAAATTTTATCTCTTTCCTTTCCTTAGTGCTGCACCAGAACCAGTTTTTCTGGGGTCAAAAGAAACTGCTGGGGGAGGAGAATATGGGAATGCTGGATCCAACCCAACATTTTCAATGTGTATTCCTAAGTATATTGGTACTTTTATATGCACAAAAGAATGTTTCAAAGACCTCCAGTAGAGCCAGAGTTATAACAAAACATTTTTTAAAAATAACTCCCCCATTCCCATGCTTTGAAAACTTTGCTCTGGAGCTAGCATACAATGTAAACCTCAAAGAAAGCATATGTTAAATCATTTGTTTGTGGTAAGATCTTAATGTGAGTCAGGGTTTACCAGAATACGGAACTGTGGCCTGTTATGAAATGACAAGTCAGTGCAAGTATATGCAAAGTCATAGTACAGTGTCTTTAAACTTAAGCAGAGTGCATTGTTTTTACAACAGGGTTATGTTGTATTGCCACGGAATGTTCTGTCACTGCCTGAAAATTCAGCAAGACTGAAACAGAGCACAGCACATCTTGTCACAGCTCCAGCAACCCTTGTGCAACTCAAGTTACACACTGCAGTGGGAATGCTAGTAGATGGAACAGTGGCACATGTGCAAAAAAAAAATGCAGTAGAGGACAAAAAGATACGAAGATATATGCTCATAATGCTTATAATGCTCATAATTCTCCTAATGATCTCCCGAGATATCTCATTTTTAAAAAGAGGGCCAAAACGATTGACAGGATTAGAATTTCATCAGAACAAAACCTTTTCCCATTATGGAAAAAAAAAATGACACTGAAACAGTACAAACTCCTTGGCTGCTTGATGGTATCCATGGAAACATCCACCTGTCAGAGGTTTTCATATGCATGTACAAGGTTTGGTATTTTAAGCAAAAAATCATGAACAGAATTGAAATAATGAAGTATCAGTTCCATTAATGTGTTTCATTCACGTTCATCTGTAAAAAAATATGCAGGAAGAAACTATTCCTATATTTTTTTCTTCTGTCTTTGAGCTATTGTTTTTAGAGCCATTCTGAATATTAGAAGAATCATAAGCTATTGGATTTTTAGAAAATAGGTGGAAAATTGCACTATTGTTCCTGTCCCCATTAAAACGTTTCCTGTGTCTATGTAAACTAATGTGCCAAAGACAAGTTTCAGCTTACCTTTTTCCTAGTTTACTAGCTTTCTGCAAACCAAGTTTTAATATGGTAACACAAAAACGTCATATAAGTGATACAAAAATTGACCTGTAGATATTATGAAGATAGGTGGAGAACAAGAAATGTGAGGTATTGGTGCTTCATCCCTTCCCAAACTCTTCCATTATTTCATTTGTTCTATATCAACGAGGGTCCAAAGATCTACCATACATGTGGTCAGGGTTTGTACATGCCTAATGAAACTTTTGACTTTTCACCTTGAATGGCAGGCCTCCTTTCTTGAATGATACATCATGAGGAATGGTAACCATTTTGGCCCAAGTGCCCTGCCTATATAACATCTACCCATGAAGGAGCTCGTATTCCAGAAATCAAAATGGCAGAGCGGGAGACAAGTGTTGTACTTGGCCAGCTATGCTTGGAGCAAGCCAAGCTCTAGTGGCATTGCCAGCCTCTCAGAACATTTCTGTACCTTCCCTCCCACTGCAGTCTGCTGATTTCTACAAAATGCTGCTCCTAGATCCATAAGGGGTCTTCCAAGAGAGGGGGAGTCAGCAAAAAATGCCCCCCTTTTCACTAGCAGAACATTTAATCTGCATCCAGTGTGGTGATGCCATTGAAGCTGGGCCAATGGACTGCTACATCAGCCTTTCTAGAGTAATCTGTATGAACTTTGAGTTCAGTAGCACCTTACAAACCAACAAGAGTTTTCAGGCTATGACCTTTGGAGAGTCAAAGCTCCTTTCTTTTGAGAGCTTTGATTCTCAAAACTCACACTCTGAAAATCTTGTTGGTCTCTAAGGTGCTACTGGACTCAAATCTACTGCACACAACACAGCTACTTTCTGAAATGGTGTGAGCTTTGATTCTGGTATTACAGAGCTATTAATGCTTTCCTGGCTTTTCTCGTGGGGATTCTTTGACTGATCTACCTCTTGGGAAATTTTGGTAGATAAGGTGAGTGCAACCCATCACAAAGATACCTAGTCAATTAACAGTGCTTGAAAGCAGTGAACTCTTTCTAATGAGCCATGCATAGCATACAAATAAATGAAGGAATTGCAGAAGTAATAACAATTTTACGCAGACAGGTAAAGGGAAAAAAGATCACAAAAGATCTGTGTTTGCATTAATTTCACAGATTGTCAAATTGGTTTTCACTGTAATCAATGCAGGGCAAACCTAGCAAATAAAAAAAAAAATCCAAGGAGATTCATCTTTGAATCTTGACAGATTTTCTGCTAGTGTAGAGTTAGTTATAGAGCGGCAGCAGGTAGTGAATATTTTATGTTGTTTACTTTGAATAGGGGAAGAAAGATTTCGTTAAGGGCTGAGAGAGGGAGGAAGTCGAAGCCTACCTTGGGAGAATATCAATAGCTAGGTACTGACTGCCCTGTTCTGGCAGAAAGTGCTAGCAAATTCTATAAGGTTGAGGCTGCCCAATCCCAGTTCCTCCAGTTACGCTATTCAGAAAATGCAAAATTCCCAATACAAAAGCTCCATTTATTTTTAAACTTTAGAAAGATGTGTCACTATAAATGCCCTAAGTCTGAGGCCCCCAACCTTTTTTTAGTTTGTGGTATCTTTGGAATTTGAGCATAGTATGATGGGCACAGGCAAAAAATGGCTGCCACACAATGGCTTCCCCAGTTCATCTTCAGTCACAAGTGAAAATCCTTCCACTACAGTGGCAACTGCCACCAAAGCAACTTGTTTTTTTTTTTTTTAAAGTGCCACAGCCAGTAAAATCTCCAGTGACCAATCAGAAGCAAAAGCCCCACCTGGTCCACTTTCAAAAAACACTTACTGTGCGCCAGAAAAGGCAATGGTGGGTGCCATAGCATCCCTGAGGACTACACTGGGGACTCTGGAAGTATATATCTTATGGGGCTTTAGCAGACCCAGCGCAAAGGATTCTGGTGCCTAAGGCAGAACTCCAACACATCCCCCCCCAATAGGTTTTGTGTGCGCGAAAATTGCACACACGGCGTGATGATGTCACAGTGACATTATCACAATGGGCACGCCACTTTCGACTCTGAGGGATCGGGGGAAGCTCCGCGAATCCTTCAGAGCTGAAAGAACAGTCAGCCCTTCCCTTCCCCCATGCCCTCCGAGGGTGAGGAGGAAGGGAAAATGCCGCTTTCAGTTCTGGGGGATTGGGGGAAGCTCTCTGATCCCTCAGAGCTGAAAGGACAGTTGGCCCTTCCCTTCCCCCGTGCCCTCGGAGGGTGTGGGGGAAGGAAAAATGCCACTTTCAGCTCAGATCCCTCAGAGTCAAAAGAGTGATGAAGGCTCAAGGACGGCATGAACGGGGAGGGGGTGCCTGCCCCCTGCCCCTGCTGGGAGCTGGTGGCCTAGGCAATTGCCTAGCTTGCCGACTCCCATGCGCCAAGCCTGGGCTTTAGCTACATATGTTCTAGCTGCCCATGTTCCCTAGAGATACTCCCTAGGATGAAGAAACACAAGTCACCAATGTATGGGTTGCAGTATTTCTTTAGATTAATGAATGATATGCATATAAACTATTTATTTATTAGTTTACTTCATTTATATCTGGCCTTTCTCCCCATGAGGAACTGAAGCACCTTACATTCTCCTTCCATTTATTTCTATAACAACCACCCTGTGAAGTAGGTAAGGCTGAGTGGAAGTGACTGGCTTAACAATATACAGTGGGATTCCAAAGCAGAGTGGGGATTCCAATTGGGCTTGCCAGCCTCCAGGTAGGGCCTGGAGATCTCCCAGAATTAGAACTGATCTCCAGGTGATACATACCAATGGCCAGGGCTTTTTTTGAAGAAGAAACCCAGCAGGAACTCATTTGCATATTAGGTATCACCCCTTGAAGCTAAGCCATCTGGGACTGTGTTCCTGTGCATTCCTGCTCAAAAAAAAGCCATGCCGATGGCTGCTTTGGAGGGTGGACTCTATGGCATTATACTTCTCTGTGGTCCCTGTTCTCCCAAAACCATGCCCTCCTCAGGGTTCACCCCAAAATCTATAGAAATGTCTTAACTAAAAGCTGGCTATCCTAATTTGAATTTATGGCTCCCAGATTCCTATAGGGCACTCTAACCATACTCCAACTAAATGCCTTTCTTTTAGCGTGTATTACCCCTTTCAGGCAACCTCTGCTTTCTGCCAGCAATTGGCCAACTCCGTTACAATTTCAAACTCTGGCACATTGCTGCCGGTCTTGGTTATCCTTGCATGCACTGAAAGGTTCCAAGCATCATCTGTCTGTCTGTCTGTCTGTCTGTCTGTCTGTCTATCTATCATCCATGTATTTATTGGTAGCCTAGGTGCTCAGCATGTCATGTCATGCACTGTAGCTATTCAAGTACATTTTGAACTATTGACAACCAAGATTTCAGACAATTATGTGTTTCAGGTATGTAGTCAAAGAACAAACCCCCACTGACTGTTAAATTGCAGGTGATTGCAGAGAAAATGAATATAGAGGTTTCAACTATGTGTGATGACTCCTCAGGCAGTGATTTTTGGTATAAGCATTGAAGTGTTATAGCTGTATTTTCATCTTGGAACAGTTGGGAATTGTGAAGACAGAATTCTGATGGCCAATATCTGGACTCAGGATGACCCCATTTTCACCTCCTGTATCTTGCTTTCAATATGAAGGAAAATACAATGGTTCATTTAAGACACAGGCAGCCCAATACCGACATAAGGGGCAGCTTGCCACGGCGTAGCTGCCGCACCGCTAGTAGACTTCCTGAGGACTTCGGCACGCTGGAGCATGGGGAGGGGAGAGGCTTAACGTGAGGGAGACAGTCGCCATGGCAACAGCACTGGCATAGGCACAAGGGAGGTGGAGGCAGCTGGAGGGGAGGGCCAGCCCACCCCCCACCCCCCCATTGGCCAGTCCTGGCACATGCGCCACAGCTCATGATAGTCAGGGATGGGGAGGGATGGCCTCAGAGAGGCTGATAGCCATCTCCAACCCACCCCCAAACAGAGAATGGAGTCAATGATGGGCAGACCATCAAAGGCAAAGAAGAGACGTCCCACCAACATGGGGAGGGAACAGGAGTGAGGCTGGGTATGCACGCATGAGAAGCCTGGCTTGGTGGTGAGGCGGGGGTGGGGGCAAGACAGGGCCGCACAGGGCCACAGAGAAGCCGTCAATCCCCTCACACCCTCCCACTGTCAGAGACTCTGCTAATGGCAGGCAGAAAAGCAGAAAGTACCAAGTGCAGGAGTTCGCTGTCATAGACAGTGGCTGGAATGTGTGTCTGGGAGTGAGCAACCCAGCATCAGACATCCCCCCATCCAGAGACCCTCTGTGTTGCCCTGATGCCCCCTGCCATGTGCATGGAACACCTCCCCCGGTGCCACGGAACTCAGAGTGTGAGTGCATCAGCCGCAGAACTCTGAGTCCACTTCATCAGCCCCCCCCCCTCTTAGTGCCCTGCACACAACAGCCCTGTGGGGTCAGGTAGGCTGTCAGTCCAAGCAGGCTGAGGAGTGGCACTCCCCTCTCCTGTCCAGCCACACATGGGGCAGTGTGGCGGCTCAAAGACCATTCCCCCCCCCAAACCAAGTCTGCCCACCCTCCCAGGCATTCCCTTGGAGAGACCACTGACGGGGGGGGGGGGGGGGTTGCCCAGGGAATGTGCAGCAGATGCCAAGCAGGAGAGACAACAGAGGGCACAGCTCAGACTTTCTTTTTCTGGAACAGAGTGCAACAGTCTCCCTGGCGCACGCTGGGCAGTCTCGCCGTAGGCAGGGCTCCATTCTGAATGGCAGGCAGAAACAGCTGAGGGAGTGGGGAGGCGGTGGAGCAACACACGCGGAAGCTTCTGTGTTGGAGTCCCACCTGCAAAATGGAGATAGATATCAAGAGCACCTGCAGGGGCAGTGGCTGGAAGAGCAGGCTGTGTTTCAGCTGGGCACTCTCTTAAAGGGACAGTCTCTGACCCACCTCCCTGCAATGGGGCAGCTGCAACACACAAACACCCCGTGCCCAACCAAGGGTTGGGAATGTGGCAGAGGGCAGACCAAAAGACGGGAACAGGCGGCAGCACAGGGGAGCAGGGTCAGCAAATGCTTCCTGCCAGAGCCCACTGCCTGATTCAAGTGCCAGAGCTGCTCGCACACCAAGCAGTCAAGAGCGAGGGGAGGGGGAGGCTGGGCGGGGGGAAACAGTGGAACTTACCCAGCCATGGGTGACAGTCCTCGCATGCAGAGCCTCCAGGAGCCCGGAACCTGTGAAGACCTGGAAACAAGAGCAGTTAGCCCCAAGGGAAAGACCTCTCTCTCCCCCTCGCAAGTCAAAGATACTGTCAAAACAACTGCGTGGTGCAAAACCGTCACCAACGTGCCTGCCTGTCCCTCACTCTAAGTCTGTATGGCTGGAAGCTCGCTGGCAGAGCTTTCCACCACGTGCTCCTCTCCTAACAACTGAGTTGTGAGAGGCCAGACCAGAAGTATTTCTAGGAGGGGGGAGACCATGATTGGGTGCTGGGGAGGGGTCTCCTCAGCCCGAGGTGCAAGTGGATTGATGAGGCAATCACACCGCTCCCTAAGCGGTTTGCGAGCTTCTGCAGCGGCAGAGGCGACCTTTGTTTTTGGTTTCGAGTGCCTATAGGACACACCACTGTTTTTGCAGGCGTAAAGTTGCGCCTCTCGGGGGTGTGTGTGTCATGAGCCAAACTGCTCAGGAAGCTGCCTAAGCCTGGACACGCCCCCAACTCCACCCCCTCCTCCCCCTGAATGCTGCGCTCCACCTCACTTCTGCCCACGCCCGGGCGCAGCCCTCAGGCGCTGCTACCCTTGAGTGGAGTGGCGCTCAGGCGGCCCCCCGCCCACGTAACTCCCCCCCACTGTGGTGGCGCCAGTCGTACATTGGTGCAAACCCTTCCTGCATGCACGTAGCAGCACGTCTGCTCCCAAAAGACTTTCCGCCCCCGCCCCCCTCTGGATTGTGCTGTGTAGCAGACAAGAAATATCTAGAGAAGGTTGCAAGACACGGGTTCAGATAGCACAGTATCTAAACTCTTGGCAGGCAACCAAGAGATTCCTGCTTCAGACTGGTCATGAGCTCACCAACGACAGCTGCATCCTATGAACATTTACTTGGAGGTAAGCCCCACTGAATCAACTGGGACTTACCTCTCAATAAACACGCAACCTTTTGCGAGTCACCATGTTTCAGCCCCTTCTCCATCCTTATCTGTACAACTGGCATAATAATACCAGCCAAGCACACCAAATGTTAGAAGGATGATTAATGCAGTATATGCTCTTGAAGCCTCTGAAGTGTAAAATAAATGCTTACTGTAATAACACTTTAGTATTATTATTGAGGTGTGCCCTGAATTAATGTTTAAGAAAAAAGTTCAACCAAGGCATATATTTACCTTGATAGGTTTTGTCAACTAGGTTTATCAAAAAATGTTCTGTCCCTTTTAATAGAGTTAGTTATCTTCATGCCATTTGGGTTGCCAGCTCTGGATTTGGGAATTACCTGGAAGTTTTGGGGTTGGATCTTGGGGAAGGGAGGGATCTCAGTGGGGTGCAATGCCTTAGAGTCCAAAGCAACCATTTTCTCCAGCAGAACTGATCTCTGTAATCTGGAGACCAGTTGTAATCCCGGGAGATCTTCAGCTACCAATTTGAGAATGGCAACCCTAATGTAGGGTTGCCAGCCTCCAGGTGGGGCCTGAATGTCTCCCACTTTTAGAACTGATCTCCAGTTGACAGAGATTAGCTCCCCTGGAGAAAATGTCTGCTTTGAACGGTGGACTCCAAGGCATTGTACCCTGCTGAGGCCCCTCCCATCCCCAAAGACTGCCATCTCCCAGATCCACCCCCAAAGTCCCCAGGTATTTTCCAACCCAAACCTGGCAACCCTACCCTAATGCCATGAAAAGCTTCAGCTTTCCATTTCCACACATTAAACCTCTATTAAAGGGACAGGACATTTTGCTTTGAGTGTTTTGGCAACCCAGTAACACTTGGTATTAAAATATAGACACAGCCCCAAATATGCAGAGGCTTGAGTAAGATTAATTATTCCCTGTGCATCTATACAAGTAGATTGCCTAGATGAAACACAATAACACTTTCTTCTGTATCTTTCCCCTCATGTTTTGTGTGACAAATGTGTACATTGACAGCCTGGAGGGAAAGCCTGTACACAGTATCTATGCCCCCTATTTGGCACATAGTGATTTTGTGATTTAAAATATCCTCTAGGAAATGTCCTGTGGCTTCTCAAGCTGACAGGATGATAAACTGGAGAATGAGTGTATAATCAATGGGAGTCACTTTCCTGCCGGTAGTAATTTTAAAGGCGGAAATGAAAGATCAAGGTAAGATCTAGTTGTCACAGGGTTAAATGTGGCATGGTTCTTTCCTCCTACCCTTGAACAGGGGAGTATGAAAAGTTCTTTAAGATCAGGGCATGTACAGGTTTGCTTCTATATAAATATGATATACTGCAAGGGTGGCCAACGGTAGCTCTCCAGATGTTTTTTGCCTACAACTCCCATCCGCCCCAGCCATTGGCCATGCTGGCTGGGGCTGATGGAAGTTGTAGGCAAAAAATATCTGGAGAGCTACCTTTGGCCACCCCTGATATACTGGAAAGTTTTAGCCAGTTTAATGTAAGGGGTCATCTTAACAAAAGACAGGGATGGAGTAGACAACCTGTCAACATTAGAATAGATATTAACTGCTCCTGTTTTTGTTCCTACAATGATGTTATAGTACATTTGACTGGAATGCAGGCAGTTCTCTTTCCTTTATAATAGAACATTTGAGAAACTACTCGATACGATACTTTCAGGCTCGCTTTATTGGCAAATGGGTAGCCACATTCTGGTGTCACAATAGATTTGTTTTGCTGAAATCCCAGTTTGCTGTTAGTTCTGAATGCAAGTGGTGCACCAAATCAAGATTTCGAACCAGAGTTTGTATCTGACTTGTTAGCCAGAGTTTGAACTACTACTTTTGGTTTGTTGTGACAACCAACACCAGTTTACTGAGTAGCACCAGTTAGGGTTGCCTGGCCCTTCCTGGCCATTAGCTTCCAGTTAGGGTTGCATGGCCCTTCCTGGCCATTAGCTGGAGGCCAGGGTGTGGTTGTCCGAACCAGGTTGGGAAACTTCTGGAGATTTAGAGATGGAACCTGGAGAGGACAAGGACCTCAATGAAGTATAATGCCATAGAGCATCCATTTTTCCCAGGGGAAGTAATCTCTGTAGATAAACTGTAATTCCAGTTAGGGTTGCCAGCCCCAGGTGGGATTGGGGGATCCCCTGACTTCACAGGCTCTTGCTTGCCACTGACAAGCTGGCTGATGGGGAAGCCCTGGCCCCAACAGCCACTACCCAGCATTATTTCCTCCAATTTGATGATGTCATACAGAGACGACGTCATTATGCTGGGGATGTTGCACACAACACTCTGGTAGTTTGGCCATTGCCCCACTCTCCTGTCCCGGCGAGCTCCCTACCACCCCCCACCAACACAACAAATATTTTCAGTTTCAGGCACAGAGGTTTCTGTTCACCCATGCTTTGGGGATTTAATTTCTTTCTTTTTTCATTGCTCCATCTTAAATTCAGTCTGTGATCTCCACTTTTTATTCTATCTGTGGCTTAGTTGCTGTCTGCTGCTTCTCATTTACAGGTTGTTTTGTCCCCCTCTTTTTGCAAACTATTTTGCATGTCTTTTTTTGGTGGTGTGGTGGAAAGTGGAAAATGCTGCCAAGTTTCAGCTGACTTCTGGCAACCACATAGGGCATTTTCGCACTCACCTTCAAGTGGTGCGACCACCCTCCTCACGCCGGCGGATCTGCAGGGATTTTGCACCAGAAGCGCCGGCGCACCCAAAAGAGCCGGCGACTTCCGTCGCGAAACCAGCTCAAACGTTTTCCTGCTTCTTGGCGGTTTCCGTTTGAGCTGGTTTCGCGACGGAAGTCGCCGGCTCTTTTGGGTGCACCGGCGCTTCTGGTGCAAAATCCCTGCAGATCCGCCGGCGTGAGGAGGGTGGTCGCACCACTTGAAGGTCAGTGCGAAAACGCCCATAGAGTTTTCAAGGCAAGAGACCTTTAGAGGTGGTTTGCCATTGCCTGCTTCTATGTCACAATCCTGGTATTCCTTGGAGGTTTCCCTTCCAGATATTGACCCTGCTTGGCTTCTGAGATCTAACGAAAGCTAGCCTAATCTAAATACATAAAATTAAATTTTAGATTCAGGTGGCTGTAGCACACTGTCATGGCAGATAGCATTATAAGGTACTGAGCTATTCATTTCCTTTGTCTTGGCAGGCTGATGCTTTGATACCTCAAGAAACATTTCCATGATCAAGGCAACAGAAGTGCCTATGCCTGTTCTCAGCATTGCTTCCATTGGCACAGATGGGCAATAGAATGCCCAGTAAACTAGACTCCTCCTCTAGCGGAATGTCATTATTTCTAATGGCAGCCCAAACAATGCCTCAGACTACATTGATTCCCTGGAAATCCTTTTCTGATCCCCGCCTGTTCCAAACACTAAAAGCTGTCATCTCATCACGTTTTAAAATAATATCCCAAGAATGTTTGGGTTGGGGGAAGCTTGATCATTCAATCACCATACGGCGCTAGGTCTGAAACAGTTAATCAGAAGCAGAACGCTGCCCTGCTGCAGGAGATGTGATTTCATTCATATTCTTTTGTAAACAAGATAACAATGAGGTGCTACTCCATTCTCATCCTATAAAATCACCTTAGCAACACCTACTACCAAACAGCTTGAGTTTTCTTTCCAAGCTAGCTGTCGCTTTGAGATCATCAGAGCTTATGATATAAAAAAAGACATGCTTCTAGGGCTTTTTTTCAATCAAAAAACCTTGCATTGCCAGTCCCCAAACCCATACATATAACAATACTCAGATCAATCCTTCAACAAGATAGATATATCTGTTTATATATATACGTGCACGCTTCTTAGAAATGAAAAAAGGCCTTTGCTATATTTGTGCAGCATTTATGTCACTATTGATAACAGGATTTTCAAACTTACACTGGGAGATGTTTACAGACCTTAAAAATCGAGGAAGGTAACAGACCATACAAGTGAAAGCAAACTAGAATCTCAGTTGCACCAGAGAAAGATCCAGTATATGGCACAAAAGAAATATCGATCCTTTCCTTTTCCTAGTTTCAGTCCTGTCTATAGAGGTATTTACCACTCCCTAGGAGATGGTGGTGGAATACAAGTTCCATTGAAAGAACGGAGATAATTTACATTGGTAGTATTCTGTTGGCAGCAACAGTGCACAACCTGATTAAAGAGTAGATAACAGTTTATTTAAAGAAATTAACATGGTTGATAGGAAAGAGGAGAGACAGAGATAGGTTCCATCCTAACTACATCTCTAGCTAAGAGAGAGGGTAAGATTGAGTTTAGCACTTCTGAGAAAAAGGGGGAAATTTCCCTAAGAGTAGCAATCTGGAGACAGACAAAGAATGACACCTAATAGGAGAGAAAGTGCTGACCTCACTGTCCTATCTCATTGTCCTCTTGCTGCCCCCTGCAGGATCTTCTTCTCTTCTTCTTTCTATGCCAGACACTGCCTTTTCCAACACAGACTAGATACACCCATGCACTTACTTAAGTTAGGACCAAAGCATCTTGGAAACATGTTTATACTTATTTCTGATTATTTTTTCTTTATATCCTGCTTTTCTCCCCAGTGGGACCCAAAGCGTCTTGCCATGTTGTTTTCTTTTCCTCCACCCTATCCTCACAATACCAGTCCTGTGAGGTAGGGTAGGTAAAGAGAATGAGACAGGTCCAAGGTAACTTAGCAAGTTTCCATGGCAGAGCAGGGATTCAAGCGCAGTTCTCCCAGGTCCTAATCCAGCACTGACCATTACATAACGCTGCTTTTGAGTGATCAAAGCAGGAGTAATAGAAACGATTTATTGAACTGCAGCCAAAATCAAGTTTCTCCCTCCTCTTTTGAAATGCTATCAGGCTTGAAATATATAACCTACTTTCTCAATGCCTTAAAATAAGTCCATTTCTATAGCTGAATGTTCTATCATAATTCTGTCAAGAGTTTACATTGTCTGCTTCTCAGTGAGATCACAACTGGTTATTTAACAGATAATAGGAATCCTGTGTTTTACAGCACAGGTTCTATTTCCTGGAAAAGAATGAAAAGTTATAAAGCTTGTACTTAAATGTGCTGAAAATCAGAGGACGAAGCTGGTTCACTGCTCTGTTTAAGTTAAATTGCTACAGCTGGGATGAAACTACCTTGCTTATGCTGAACAGGGGGCATGGTTTACCTGTTTAACACAAGCCATTTTTACCTGTAAGAGCTAACAGTTATGGGTGAGATAAGAACATAAGAATGTTCTTATACAATGTATACAATGTTCTTGAAAGTAACAAAGAACATATCACTCAAAAATGTTCATAGTTAATGTATGGTTCATATGCAAATGTTGTATCCAGGTTCCATGTTTATAAAATACAGGACTTTCCCATAACATAATTAATCAAAATTTAACCCAAATATACCCTATTTGTTAATGTTAGATGGGTAATCCAGTAACTAATAACTAATCTTCAATGCTCAGATTCAAAACAAATTTATGGTTGTGGCCGCACTCTTCTTTCATATTCCACTTCTCCGTGCTGTCTTTGAGTTTCCATTCCCTAGGAACAGTGAGAGAAGACAGTAACAACAGATATGTGCCTGACAGGAATGTCATCCAACCAGAACACTTAGCTTATATTCACATTGATCAGTATTGTCCCTTTTGGCATTTCTGTGCACAGTATTTTCCTTGGAGGAATCAATTATGAACAAGTATCCCTGTGCACATGTAAAGTAGGGGCATGGGTAGTGCTTTATCTCTCTGTATTTCACTGGCTGAAATATTTAATTTCTCTAAGCAACCTTCCTAGTTATTTGATGAATACTGGAAAGTTAAACTAGCTTGGGGGAAGAAGAAAAATGTTGAAATAAATGAAGCTAGCAAAAGGTGCATGTGTGCAGACTATGGTGTCTCTCATGGTCTCTATGTATGGTCCCCAACACGCACATCAGGATTCTGGTGGCAATAAAAGATGAAGAAAACTCATTACCACTCTGCAAGGGAGGAATTAAAGAACCTGTTAAACAGAGACCTTGAGCAAGAAGCTTAGTTCCTGAGAATTGTATTGCAGTTAGATGGGGGTGTTACAGGCAGTGCTTTAAGTCCCTTATTTTGATGGGGAAATTAGCTAAGACACTTGGTAGAGTGAATTAGGAGTGAAGATCTTTGTTTTCAATAATATGGAGTTCAGGTTTTCAGCCAAGAAATAGACCAAGCAATTGTAATTTGATAGTGTTTACTTAAAATATGTATCAAGAGGATTTATCCACACACACATGTTGTACAAGCAAACAAGAGTCTAAGAAAAATAGAGGTTATCGATAGAGAATTCAAGGGTTGTTGAAGCTGGTAATATTCACCAGATCCAGAAGAGGAGACGTCCGTTAAAAGGAAAAATGCACGGAGAGGAACGCAAACGACCAGTGTAACGCGCCCTACAGACCCAATTACAGGAGTAACGGGTGGTACAGACTGCAAACTGCGCCCTACAGAATGCACGCCGAGGTGGGTTTTTGACCCACACTTTATAGGGGTATGAGGATGGGGGTTGGTAGTTACCAAAGGGACTTTGATGTTCTATCGATGGCTATCTTGAATCACTATGTTGGAAAATTTCACACATTTTGCTAGGATGATAAGATTGGAGGGACTGCATAATTTGTTACCGGGTTTTGCCTGACACTCGGAAACGGGATCAAAGACTTTAAAGGTGGGATCAATCAAGTTATGCATTTGATTGGATTTAGCAAGGTAGAGGTGATAGACTGGAGGAGGATACAACTGGCAAGTTCCAGAAGATCACAGTGAGAGTAGTACTTACCCACAGTTCCCATGCTATTATGCATCCCGCGTGGGCGGGGACGCTGGAGGGGAAAGTGGTTGAGATTGTGCTGAGATACAGACTGCAGGCACCAACCAAACCAGGCTCTTTACTGGGTCCACTCCACCAGTTTAGATGGAGTGTTGTCTTGACCTGTATTTGGTCAGACTCCATTTTTGTTTTCCAAGAATAGGAGACCCTTTCTCTTTATTTGCACTGGGGTACTCTGCTTATATCAGGCAACGCCTCTCAGTAACAGGGGGAGGTTACATTCTAAGCTCCTGCACCGCCTCTCCTATCTAGCTCCCTGGTGCTCACAAGAACAGGAGTGTATGAAGCATGTGAGGCAGCGGATAGAGCCACAGTGAGAAAAGTTTTGTGCCCAGGTCAATCAAACAGGGCTTAGAACTTCCTGAAGTTTATTCTCTGACAGTGATGGTGGCTTATAAACCCTACTTTTCTGCTACCAATTTGTCTGTGCAGTGCAGTTCAGTCTTTTACAACATGACGTCTTTTACAACTTGACTCCAAGGAAAAAATAGAAGACAATCTCAGCCGCTCACCATGTTCAGTTTGTCAAATGCTTTGCAGATAAAATCAATCTCATTCGATTAAAGTTGGAGTCCTCAAAAATTACAGGTTTTGAAGTTTCTGCTGGTCAGACTTTTATGAATGCATTTCAGTTGGTGAAGCCTGAGGATTTGTAATATGAGACATGAAGTCAAAGTTACACAGGTTGAATCTGCCAGAGGACTTCAATGGCACACATTTTAGGGTTGCCAACTCTGGATTGAAAAATTACTTGAGATATGGAGTGTGGGGCCTGGAGAGGGCATGGTATGGGAGGAAAGAGACCTCATCACAGTATAATGCCATAGAATCCACATTCCCAATGCAGCCATGTTTTCCAGGAAAACTGATACCTGTTATCTGGAGATCAGTTGTAGTTCCAGGATATCTTCTGACCCTACCTGGAGGTTGGCAACTCTATTTATACCTGCCTAGTTGAAAGCTCAATGTCTTTTTAAAAAGAGACGATCCCTGTTCACAAGTTACAATGAATGTAGGTACATCCATGCATATATCTGTTTATGTAAAAGGTACATTCATATATCTGTTTACAAAGGAAATCAGGAAATAATAGCCTGGATAAATGTGGGGTTTAAGGTCTCATACTCAACTCTATTTGCAGTGAATGTAATATGAGAATTACCCAACACACATATAAAGAAAAATCAAGTGTAACCAGTACACAGAGTGTGTGTGCAGTCACTGTTGATTATTAAGACTGTTGTTTGGAAAAGAAAAATCATAAACACCTCAGATCTGAATAATTGTATACTATTTTTCCTTCTTAAGCAATATTCTTGAAAATGAAGTGATTCTTTAACTTCAAGTGAGATCTTAACCTTCTTATTTGTCTTGACAAAGATGACAGTGGGTTGGATCCTAAGCAGTGCAAACAAAACTACACTAGAAAAAGGCAATTTCCTTGCCTCTCCGCTCCCACAGTGACCTTCAGTGCCCCCCCCCCACAACTGTGTTCCTTTAGTCAGTGAACCACCAAAGTGGGCAGAAGGGAGGAATCAGTAGAAAATCAATCTCCCCTCCTCTGCAATCAGAAATAATTCCATTGAAGGAATTGCTTGGACCCAACAATACAGAACCCGAGGATCCAAACCCAGAGGTCTGCCAACCTGGAGGCAAGCAGAGCATTTAACAGGGATGGGAACCCCAATAACTCAGTTTCTGCCTTAAAGAAAATGTTGTGCACATCAACAAGCCAGACCAAATCAGGTGTCACCTGATTATCATTGAGTTGTTAGGTGCAGCATTACCCTTTAGCCATCTGGAAAGGCGTCAGTGTAGAGCAGCAGAAATTGGAGCAATGGCTCTCCCTTCCAGGCAGCTGTCACAGTGATGCAAAGGACCACCCCCCCACCCCCAGGGTCTAGCTCCAAATTTGAAATCCTATGCAGAGTTACTCCAGTCTAAGCTCACAGAACTCAATAAGATTAGACAGGAGTAATTCTATATGGATTGCAACATGCAGTACAATCTTAACACCCCTTCTAAGTCTCGTTCTTAAAACTTGCTTCGCTTTAAAAGAAGATACCACCTGGAGCAGATGATCAGCTGTTCAAAGGAAAAAGATCTAAAAAGATCTAAAACACCACCCAGGTTTTGGATCCGTTTTGTCATATAAGTGAGAAGGTATTTGAACAGTCTGTCTGTGTAATTACTGACAATCAGTTTGCGAGCAAACAATTTCCTATTCTCATTTGATTACTGCAATATAAAAATTCATCTGATGGCACAAACCAGCTTTCCCGAATATTAATTGTATGCAGTAAAGCCTGACATGCCTTTGAAATTATTTACTCGTTAAAGAGACAGTCCTGGGCAGGTCTATTCAGAATCCTACTCGAGTCTATTAAATTGGACTTACTCTCAGGAACATGTTTCTAAGGATGGCACTGTAAAGAATCCAATAAGATTTTTCAAAATTATCCATGTTTACTTTTTAGTTGAGTCTCAGATGTTTCCAGAAAAATTGTTTAAGCCTTAGCTGGTAAACATGTGACTGGCTTCTAGCTGGATCACTTTTTAATTTTTTTAAAAAAATATATATAAGTACAAAAATAGATAGTAACATAATATTACAATGATCAACTACAACTAAGCATATGGTCAGATAGCCATCCTACATAAACAATCATCTATAATCTTCTACACCTATATCATCTACAAGATCTAAATCACTCATACGACATTTAGGGTTGCCAGCCTCCTGCTTTTACAACTGATCTCCAGTTGGCAGAGATCAGCTCCCCTGGAGAAAATGGCTGCTTTGAAGGGTGGATTCAATCGCATTGTACCATGCTGAGGCCCCTCCCCTCTCCAAACCCCTCCACCACCAAAGTCTCCAGGAATTTTCCAGCACAGACCTGGCAACCCTAAATAAACTGCATGCAGAAAACATAAAGTACAATAATTTATGTCTTATATTTGTGAAACAAAACGTACTTGCATAAAACTTATATATATTCTTCATTTTACACTTCCACTTAACATTTTTGGGTTTTTTGGTATTGTGCATGCATTAGTGTGTGTGTGTGCACATAGACAACCGACCCGTACTAGGGGCCTGGAGGATTTTCAGAGAGGTGGCTGAATAAATCCTGTCCCTGTCCTCCTGACTGCTAGTATTTCAAGGGGGTCTCCATTTGAACTATACACACGACTTATGAAGCAAATACAAAACAGAGGGACTGTGCTTCCTTTCTCACACGCTTCACACACTCACTGGGAAGAGCGACATGGCTCTGCATGCTCACTCCACCCATGTAGCTTCTTCTTGCTGAGATTTAAAGGCACACACAGTTCAAAACACAAGCAGTTTGCAAGCTTCTTTTAAGACTGCACAGATTTAAAGGCACATTGTGGCTGCTGGGGCAGGGCTTCCCCCTGCTGGCTGCCTGGCTGTTGGCAAGGAGGAGCCTGCAAAACCAGGGGATCCCCTGCTGGGACCTGGGGGCTGGCAAGCCTACCATATAGTTAAATTATTCACTATATATTCTTGTGATATCATTTGGCAAAATATTTAATAATGTATTTTAGAGTCTATAGCAAACTTGAGCTTTAGCATCTTTTGCATCTCTTCATGTACCTCTATCCAATATTTTCCTGCTTTCTTGCATGTCCACCTCATATGCTCTGATATTTCCAGCGCTTCCCATTATATCTTTTATTGGTTTTTACAATGTCTTTGGATGTGATATACCATCTAAAAACATTTTATGCCAGTTTGGTGTAGTGGTTAAGTATGCAGACTCCTATCTGAGAGAACCGGGTTTGATTCCCCACTTCTCCGCTTGCAGCTGCTGGAATGGCCTTGGGTCAGCCATAGCTCTCGTAGGGGTTGTCCTTGAAAGGGCAGCTGCTGTGAGAGCCCTCTCAGCCGCACCCACCTCACAGGGTGTCTGTTGTGGGAGGAGAAGATATAGGAGATTGTAAGCCCCTCTGAGTCTCTGATTCAGGGAGAAAGGCAGGGTATAAATCTGCAATTCTTCTTCTTCTCCCTTAATGTTTGAGATTCAGTAAATTTGATTTCTTTAGTCCATAAATTTTCCCACTGGCTCATACATATATAGTCTGCAAAAATTTACATCCATCTTATCATACCTTTTTACTTGTTCTGTTTCTTTATCATAGTGCAGTAAAATTTTATAAATCTTTCCTAATAAATGTTTAGAATTCCAATGGTTAATTGTTCAAAGGTCATTTTCTCTCTTAACTGACCTTCTTTTGCTATTTATTCTTTGTATTTAGGTACCATTTGATAGTATAAACCTACAAAATATTTTTCCTTCATTGGCAAGATTTAATTTTTCCTTCTCTTATTATATATTCAAAAGTTATATGGTCAATTTTCTTTCTTATGCTAGTGTTGTAGTAGGCATCAACAATCAGTGGAAAGATAGACAGACTTATTCTATTGCATTGAAACCATATTCTTAATAATCTGTCCCTCAGAATATGGTTGCCATATTGTCTTTAGATAGTTTTAAATTATTTCTTAGTCCATAAATAATTGTGCGGATTCCTTCTCTGGTGTCAGTTGTTTCCAGTTTGATGCTCCTTCTGTTTGGATTCATAATCCAATCTGAGATGCTAACTGGGTCTCTCAGTCTAGCAAACAAAGTATCCCAACTTTGTGGCATATTTAGTCTGCAATGCTGATCCTATAACCACTGGAGAGTATTCTATCAATCTCAATTTCTTTTCTTTAGCTGAATTACTAACATAGTGTGTATGTTTGAAGAATGTGCCTCAATTTAGCCTGTCTGAATCACAATCTACTACTAGCAACTTGCCTGGAACTCAAGATTTCTTACTATGCTCAGTATAACATACAGCAGATTTTTTAAAAAGGGCAATCAATAGAATTTAAGAGTACTTAATTATGATTGAATAATGCTCAAAGTACTCTGTCTCTAGTATACTAAGAAATAAACATTTGATTGGGTAGAATACAAGTAGGGTTACCATCCTCCAGGTGGGGCCTGGAGTCCTCCAAGAATTACAACTGATCATCAGACTACAGAGATCAGTTTCTGTGGGAAAAGATGGCAGTATCAGAGGGAACTCTCTATGGAATCACATTCATGTTGAGCTCTCTGTACTTCTCAGATTCTGCCTTCTCTAGGCTTTGCCCCCAAATCTCCAGGAATTTCCTAACCCAGAACTGGCAACCCTAAGTATGCTCATCTAGAAGTTTTGGATGGCAAAGGACAGGGCTTATCAGCCTACTGGAGAACATGACCTACAATTACCTGTTGTGCAAAAAACCCAACAACTTTACCCTGCTCTGGAGTTGCCAACCTCCAGGTGGTAGCTGGCGATCTCCTGGAATTATCAGCTGGATCTCTACAGAAGTCAGCTGGAGTCTACAGAAATCAGCTCCCCGAAAGAAAAAAGGTGGGCTTTATAGCCTAACACTCTGCTGACATCTCTCATCTCCCCAAACCACTCTCCAAATCTCCAGGAATTTTCCCTCCTAGAACTGGCAACCCCAAATTCTGCTCTAGGCTTGATGATGGTCCAAATGAAAATGGGAAGAACCCCATTTTTGGCACTTGATTTATTTTCTGCACAGAGTTGTGCCAAGAGAGCTTCCTAATGTTTTCTGGGTACGAGTCAAGGACCCACTAAATAAGACAGCACTTGTGGAACGCTCATGAATTGTTAATTTTTTCTCCCTCTTCTCAATTCTCTAGCACAGTTTCCAGGGCCCCCTTGAAATACTGTCAGCCCCATCCTGACCTACCAACCCGCCCACTAGGGCACATTGTATTGTATTGTCCCCTGAATGTTCCCTGTGACCACTTTGTGTTCCAATGAATACACATTGCATGTAAGTCAGAAAGCTATCCGGGCCTTGCTTTTCTTTCTGTCGTTTTATTCTTCAGCTTTGGAATGCACAAGAGTGTCACAGTAACAATGAAGAGGGCATGCAGGCTGGCCGAGCCATGTCTCTTGCCTTCATATGCTTATTTCATTAGATCATGATCCTGGGAACAAAGAGGTCTTGTTGTCACAGAAGCCCAACTGTATCAATCATGATTAAAATATAGAAGGGGGAAGGGAGAAGTTTCCACATTTTCAAAGGGCATTAATTTTGCATCACAAGAACCAGATCCTTTGTCCAGGCTCCAAAGCAGCCGTTAGAGGTTTGTTTCATAACCTTTATTGATTTTTTGGGGGGGGGGGGCGGAGTAAGTAGTCCCTGGATTTGTGGACAGAAGGCAGTTCCCAGTTTTTGAACATGTTATTTTTATGTTTCAGAGCCAGAATGGGCTGCAAACAGGAATAAATTATTGGCTATAAATAAATTTGTCTAGCTCTGCTTCAAAATAATTTTGTTGTCAGGTTAAAAAAAAATTCAAATGCCAAGAAAGGGGATACACACAACCCACCATCTCAGACATTACTGAAGAAATATTTTTAAAAGGAAAAAAAATAACTTTTTCTCTCCTGCCAGAAATACTAGTAAATGAATTGTGAATTAGCCTCATGAACTACTGTGGATTCTGTATGTACATGGCTTTTTTTGTAGCAGGAACTCCTTTGCATATTAGGCCACACACCCCTGATGAAAGCCAATCCTTCTGGAGCTTACAGGGCTCTTAGTACAAGGCCTACTGTAAGCTCCAGAAGGATTGGCTACATCTGGGGTGTGTGGCCTAATATGCAAAGGGGTTCTGCTACAGAAAAAGCCCTGTGTGGCGGCCACTCTAGGAGTTTTCGGGAAAACTCTATGGTTTTCCCGGATGCTCTAGCCATTTGGGAGGGAAAACTCCATGGTATACCCTGCCACCCCTCTCCCTCCCCTCCTGTGAGATTTAAAGGGCCATCCAGCTGATTGGTGGGAGTGCATGGTCTGCCAATCAGGTGGGAGACCCTTAAAACTTAGCAGGAGGAAAGGAAGAGGGGTGGCCACTGGCTGCATGCCTGAACTCCAAGAGGTGAATTCACTACCTGAAGTTCAGGTCTGTGCAGGCCCTGCTTGAAAAAAGCATTTAATGAGACCCTTTGCTGCTTGTAGTTTAGGTGTGCGGCGCACTGGCACACTTGTTTACATAAACTATTAAAATGGAAAGTTCCCTTTAAATGGTTCTTGCAACCAGTGCCAATGGCACCTTCCACAGGGCTGTGTCCCTAGCATACTGATGCCACTTCTGTTGGGGACATCCCCTCCCCCTCCAGGAATGCCTCCAAAGTCCCCCACAAGTGAAGAGGCAAGATCTGGCAATCCTTCATTAAAGTCCCTCACCCACCAAACCCCACCCCACCCTCCAGAATCAGAACATTTTAAGCTGCGCCTTCCCAAAGGCTGAGCACATCTCACAGAGGTCTGAGAGGAGCAGAACAGAGCAGAGCAGCTCTGATAACTGAGACAGCTGGAGAAGTTGCTGAGAATTTCTGAGTTTTGAAAGACTTCATTCTGAGGTTTGTGGGGCTGCCTAAAATTCTGAGTTATGATAGCTGGGGAACTGCTCTTTGTTTGGTCTTTGTTTGCTCTTTGTTTGGTTGAGTGGGCTAAAGGTGAAAGAGATTGAGAGTGATTGAGAGTGATTGCTGCTGATTGCTTAGGAGTGCCTCTGCTCCACCCTCTTTGCATTTTAAGCTGCGCCTTGTCAAAAGGCAAGAGCTAAAGGGCTCTTGGCCTGTGGCTCTTTGCCTAGGGGCTCCCTAAGGAGAAGGAACCCAGATCCCTGATTTCCTTGTTCTCCCAATAAGGTAAGTTGACCCTCCAGAAGGGGAGCCACTTATATATATATAAGATAGAATGCCAGCAGGGGGTTGGGGGCTTTCCAGTGTTTTGCACTGAGTGTAACATGTACGACTATCTGCCCAAAGGACAGAAGTCTTGGGTGTGTGCTCGATGCAAGGAGCTCCTGGTCCTCAGGGAACAAGTTCGTACCCTTGAGGCTGAGGTGACTGCCCTGGAGAAGCAGAGACGGTCAGTTAGGCACTTAGGGAAGACTCTCGGGGGCATATTAGATGAGCCCCGCTCTGAACGTAGCAGCCCTGTTGCTGCCAGAGAGCATGAGGGTCGAGAGGGAACAGGGCACCGTGCTGAGGATAAGGGGAATGCGCCCTCAGAAGAGACCTCTAATTTGGTTGATGAGCGGGAATCCTTTCACGCCAAGGAACCATCCCTGGGCAGGGGGAGAGGGGGGGTTTGGTAGTTGGTGATTCAATCCTTAGGCAAGTAGACAGCTGGGTGGTGAAACCACGTACTGACTGTATGGTGACTTGCCTGCCTGGTGCGAAGGTAGCGGACATTACGCGTGTAGTAGATAGGCTGATAGACAGTGCTGGGGAGGAGCCTGCGGTCGTGGTGCATGTTGGCACCAACGATGCGGGGAAATGCAGTCGTGAGGTCCTGGAGGAAAAATTTAGGCTGCTAGGTGGGAGACTTAAGACCAGAACCTCCAAGGTAGCCTTCTCAGAAGTGCTACCTGTTCCATGTGCAGGGCAGGAGAGACAGGCACAAATTGGAAGTCTCAATGTGTGGATGAGACGATGGTGTAAGGAGGAAGGGTTTAAGTTTGTTAGGCACTGGGATGCTTCTGGAACAAGCGGGAGCTGTACAAGAGATGGTCTCCACTGGTCCCCGGATGGAACCAGGCTGCTGGTGCTTAAAATCAAAAAGGTGGCAGAGCAGTTTTTAAACTAAATCTTGGGGGAAAGCCAACAGGAGATGAAATGTCTCTGGTTTGGGAGGACTCGTCTCAAAGAGATGAAGGGTTGGCTGCTATTTTTCTACCGGGTAACGGATCAGAGTTGTCTACTGTGATGGTGACAAACAGTATGGACTGTCTGCCAGAATCTTGAGGCGGCAGGAGGAAGGTGGCGGGTCTAGCTTGCCTGGGAAATTATAGATGTTTGTATGCAAATGCTAGAAGTGTTCAAAGTAAAATTGGTGAATTGGAATGTTTAGTGTTGGGAGAAAACATAGACATTGTGGGAATTTCAGAAACTTGGTGGAATGAAAAGAATCAGTGGGATACGGTGATTCCTGGATATAAGTTATATCGGAAGGATAGGGAGGGAAGGGTTGGAGGTGGGGTGGCTCTGTATGTCAGAGAGGATATACGGTCCAGTAAGACTGAGGTCAGAGAATTAGATTCACTTTAGAAATAGAGGGCCCAAAAGGAAATTTAACTATGGGAGTTTGTTATCGCCCACCAATTCAAAAGAGAGAGGATGATTATAATATGATGGAAGGCTTAAAGATAGCGGCTAAACATAAAAACTATGTCGTAATAGGTGATTTTAACTATCCGCAGATTGATTGGGTCAATATGTGTTCAGGTCGAGAGAAAGAGATTGAGTTTCTTGATGCTCTCAATGACTGTGCTATGGAGCAGATGGTCTCAGAACCTACCAGGGGTGGGACGATCCTGGATTTGGTCCTAAGTAATGCCCAAGACTTGGTGAGAGATGTAAAAGTGATTGCGCCGCTTGGGAGCAGTGACCATAATGTTATTGATTTCACCGTTTGTATAAATAGGGAGTTGCCCAAAAAGACCGCCACAACCACGTTTAGCTTTAAAAGGGGTAAATTCACTGAGATGAGGAGGCATGTGAGGAGGAAACTGAAAGGAAAGGTAAATACAGTCAAAACCCTTGGGGAAGCTTGGAGGCTATTTAAAATTATAATCCTAGAAGCTCAGATAAAATATATACCACAAGTTAGGAAAGGCACAAATAGGCATAAGAAAAGGCCTGTATGGTTAACAAACAAAGTAATGGAAGCTGTAAAAGGTAAGAAGGACTCCTTTAAGTGGTGGAAAACCAGTCCAAGTGAGATTAGTAAAAGGGAACACAGGCTGTGGCAAATCAAATGCAAGACTGTGATCAGGCAGGCAGAAAGGGACTATGAGGAGCATATTGCAAAAAACATAAAGACCAACAATAAAAATTTCTTCAAATATATTAGAAGTAGGAAACCAGCCAGGGAGGCAGTGGGGCCCTTGGATGACCATGGGGTAAAACGATTACTGAAGGAGGATAGGGAAATGGCTGAGAAGCTGAATGAATTTTTTGCCTCCGTCTTCACTGTGGAAGATGAGAACTTTTTGCCCGCCCCAGAACCACTAATTTTGGAAGGGGTGTCGAAAGACCTGAGTCAGATTGAGGTGACAAAAAAGGAGGTCCTACAACTGATAGACAAATTAAAAACTAATAAGTCAACAGGTCCGGATGGCATACATCTGAGAGTTCTGAAAGAACTCAAAGTTGAACTTGTGGATCTTCTAACAAAATCTGTAATCTTTCATTGAAATCTGCCTCTGTTCCTGAGGACTGGAAGGTAGCAAATGTCACCCCCATCTTTAAAAAGGGTTCCAGAGGAGATCCGGGAAATTGCAGGCCAGTCAGTCTGACTTCAATACCGGGAAAGTTGGTAGAAAGCATTATCAAGGTCAGAATGAGTAGGCACATTGATGGACACAGGTTATTGAGGAAGACTCAGTATGGGTTCTGTAAGGGAAGATCTTGCCTCACTAACCTGTTATTTTATTTATTTATTTATTTTATTTGATTTATATCCCGCCCTACCCCACCGAAGCGGGCTCAGGGCAGCTCACAGCATAAAAGTTCTAACAATAAAATTCAGAATTAAAATACAATAATAAATTACATAGTTAAAACATTAGTATCCATATCAGTGTGCTATCTATAGACTTCCTTCAGTATTTCGGTGTTTCAGTACCGGTCAGTTATAAACCAACCGGAAGAGGACTGTCTTACAGGCCCTGAGGAACTGTCCAATATCCCACAGGGCCCTGACCTCTTCCAGTAACTGGTTCCACCAGCAAGGGGCTGTGATTGAGAAGGCCCTATCCCTGGTTGACTTCAACCGGGCCTCCTTTGGCCCGGGGATTACAAGCAGGGTTTGAGAGCTAGATCGCAGTACTCTCGGAGAATATATGGGAAGAGACGGTCCCTAAGGTAGGCGGGTCCTAGGCCATATAGGGCTTTAAAGGTAATAACCAGCAGCTTGTACTGGACTCGGTATATTATTGGCAGCCAGTGCAGTCCCCGAAGGTCCGGCTGAATGTGCTCCCATCTAGGGAGCCCTAATAACAGCCGAGCAGTGGCGTTCAGCACTAGCTGCAACTTCCGGGTTCGGCACAGGGGCAGCCCCATGTAGAGGGCATTACAGTAATCCAACCTTGAGGTGACCGTTGCATGGATCACTGTTGCCAGATCATCCTGCTCCAGGAAGGGAGCCAGCTGCCTTGTCCACCTAAGATGAAAGAATGAGGACTTAGCAGTGGCTGCTACCTGGTCCTCCATAGTTAAGGCAGGCTCAAGTAGTACCCCCAAGCTCTTGACCCTGTGCGCCACTGTCAGTGGCACACTGTCAAGAGCTGGAAGGGGAATTTCCCCTCCCAGACCACGGCAACCCAAGCAAAGGACCTCTGTCTTCGCTGGATTTAGTTTCAACCTACTCAGCCTGAGCCATCTAGCCATGGCTTGTAGTGCCCAGTCCAGGTTTTCTGGGACACAGTCAGGCCGTCCGTCCATGAATAGATAGAGCTGGGTGTCATCAGCGTACTGGTGGCAACCCAACCCATATCTCCGGGCAATCTGGGCAAGGGGGCGCATGTAGATGTTAAACAACATTGGGGAAAGAACTGCCCCCTGAGGCACCCCATTATCAAGCGTGTGCCTCTGGGACAACTCACCCCCAATCGACACCCTTTGTCCCCAACCATCAAGGAACGAGGAGAGCCATTGTAGGGCCAACCCCTGAATCCCCATGTCGGCGGGGTTACATTTATTTAAGGGGGTGAACAAACATGTGGACAAAGGAGACCCGATAGATGCTGTTTACCTTGACTTCCAGAAAGCTTTTGATAAAGTTCCTCATCAAAGGCTCCTTAGAAAGCTTGAGAGTCATGGAGTAAAAGGACAGGTCCTCTTGTGGATCAAAAACTGGCTGAGTAATAGGAAGCAGAGAGTGAGTATAAATGGGCAGTCTTCGCAGTGGAGGACGGTAAGCAGTGGGGTGCCGCAGGGCTCGGTACTGGGTCCCATGCTCTTTAACTTGTTCATAAATGATTTAGAGTTGGGAGTGAGCAGTGAAGTGGCCAAGTTTGCGGATGACACTAAATTTTTCAGGGTGGTGAGAACCAGAGAGGATTGTGAGGAACTCCAAAGGGATCTGTTGAGGCTGGGTGAGTGGGCGTCAACCTGGCAGATGTGGTTCAATGTGGCCAAGTGCAAAGTAATGCACATTGGGGCCAAGAATCCCAGCTACAAATACAAGTTGATGGGGTGTGAACTGGCAGAGACTGACCAAGAGAGAGATCTTGGGGTCGTGGTAGATAACTCACTGAAAATGTCAAGACAGCCCTGCTTAGTTTCCAAGATCTGACTTGCTTGAGCTATACATGTCAGGGCAGTATCTGGCACTCTCTTCTTTGAACTTTTCACATATTCCATTATGTATTTTTTAACGTCAACACATAAGCATCAACACACACAGGGCTAGCCCGACACCCTGGGGTGCCCTAGGCAGACTTGTTGCCTGGCGCCCCCCCCAAACGCCCCCGGCTCCCCCCCACACAGTGTCCCGCCCGGCCCCCTGCTCCCCCGGTGCTCCGCTTGCCTGCCTGCTGCCGCTTTGCTCACTCCCTCCCTCCCTTTCACCTGCTCACCAGCTAAAAGAAAAACTTAGCCGGCGAGCAGCTTGCGCCTGTGCATTTTGTCTCTAAAGCAGGGGGAAGGGAGGGAGAAAGCAAGTGGAGCGCTGCCACGTTTAGACAGGTGAGCGGAGTACCTGGGGGGCAGAGGGTGAGATGCCATGCCGTTGGCCCGGAGAGGGCTAGCGGTGGCAGTGGCAGGGAGGGGGGAGGGAGGCAAGCTAAGCGCTTGCTTGGGGCACCAGAGGGGGGGTGAGAGCCCAATTTGCTACCCCCCACCTCTCGGTGCCCTAGGCAACCGCCTAGTTTGCCTAGTGGGAGGGCCAGCCCTGAACACACATTTGAAGAGTAGTTTCCTAACATTTGCTTTGCTTTGCTTTGATGATTGTTGTTGTTGTTGTTGTTGTTGTGACCAGAGTCTCCATCCTCACAGTCTTATCTGAAGATCCCAAGTCTTCAGTTTGCTAAAGGGTCAGACTGGAAATAAGCAAGTGACTCCTATTAGTGCCCTGCTTGCATCTTGAGAGAAATTTTTGCCCATTAGGATGGTTGGTTTTTTTGTTTCTTTGTTTCTTTTTTTTACAAAATCTCTGTTATCTAGGGTAACATAGGAGTTAGAATATTTCCACAATAAAGAAGAATTTGGGTTGCAGAATATCTAAACTCCCATGTTTTAAAGTACATGACATTCCAAAGATAACATGGGAGGGATCCAGCCACAGTATTGACTAAACTAAATCTTGTCCAGCTCTGCTCTTTACTACAGCCCCCATCAGTCATAGCTTTTGTTCTTATCATTCCCAGTTCAGACTTTTTTTGTTGAAAGTGGGGGGCGGGGGATCAAAGAGGACCCATCCTTCCTTTCTCACCATCTGAAAAGTGGATTGGATTCAACCCTATGTATTTTTTACCAAAGATATTGTCTGTCAACACCAAATTCACAAATCTACCTCTTACCAAACCAGACCATGGGTTTAGCACACAGTGTCATCTACTCTGACTGACAGCAGCTCCTTATGGTTTCACGTAAAGCCTTTCATACCATTTATTACCTGATCCTTGAATTCGAGTCCAACAGCGCCTTTGAGTCCAATAGCACCCTTTGTTGGAACTTCAGCTCTCAAAATCTTATATCTCCAAAACCTTGTTGTTCTCTCAGGTACTATTGGGCTTAAATCTGGCAGTTCTACTGCAAACCAACAGGATTACCCTCTGAAACTACTTGATTCTTTTAACTGAAGATGCTTCTGCATGCAAAGCAGATGCTCGACCACTGGGCCATGGCCCCTCTTCATTTGTCGTTTGGAGTTTTTAATTTATTTTATCTGGAGGTTTGTATCAGCATAGTGTTCGGGGGACCAGAGCTTTGAAAAGAAGGGGAGAATAGCTTAAGAAGTATTTGCATATAGAGTTAGCTCATCCAATTGCTATACTGCACAATTTTTTCATTATTTCATACTGGGGGGTTATAGATTTAAATACATCTTCAATAACCACACATGGGGCCTGCAAAATGTAGCTTGCAAATACACATGGCTTTAGTGCATGAGCACTAATTTTTTTTTCCCCTGAGACATTCCAGCAAGTCTATTATGTGTTGTGCATTGCTACAAAACTGTTGGCTTTTCAGTTTTCCAAATTGCTAAATTGCTCTGAGAGCTATTAGCAGGTACAAAAAAGAGTGGGAGCTTAGCTTTCTGTTTCTTCCTCCATCTGATTGTCAAGATTGTTGGAATGGTGAATAAATGTACAAGATGCACAATAGGGTGCTAATTGCAAGTGATTAGCCACTGTTCCAAAATGCTGAAGTTCACCCTGTGCTGCACCCTGCAGTACTTTCCTTTGCTGCCATGGAGGTGGGCAAATAATTCAGAGGAACAAAATATGCATTGAAAATATTCAGTGATACAGTCATTTCCCTGAAATTATTTTCCCCCTCAAACACACTCCCTGTTTGCGCACTGTTTTTGCAAATCATTCGTTAAGAGAAGGTTGTTCATAAGTACATTCCAATTTTCAGCACACAAAAAAAGAAGAGGGCTGAGTCCTGACTGGATGCAGGGACCACTTAGAAACCAAGAAAGATTACTATGACCCGTTGGCTTGACAGTTTGTTAAATTTTTTCTCTTGTAGTTACTGGATTTTGTATGGAACAATACAATATTTTTAGATTGGTTGTCATGATTTATAATTATATGTTTACAAAATGTTTTTGGCATGCAAAGACTTTGCAATCTTCATTGCATTCATGGCCATGACAATGTCTTGAGGCAGGTCTCTGTTACTTTCATTTCACAGATGTGTAAGAGCTTGCTGATGAGAAATGGGGAAATGGGAATCATCAAGTTATTTTCCCACTTACCCCATTTATTCTACATTGTCCAAAGTGGGGTATATCCAAAATAGGATTGCTTCATACATTGCTACTGTGGTGTAACTGCCACTAAAATGGCTTCTGGACACACATAGTTGCCTTATCCAGAGTCAGACCAATGGTCTATCAAAGTCAGTCTTGTCTACTTTGACTGGCAGTGGTTCTCTGGGTTTTCAGGCAGTAGTTTCCTATCCCACTTAATAAAATAAGATTAAAAACTTAAGATTATAAACATTAACTTAATATCTTTTTTTTATATACTTAAGATTATAAACATTAACTTAATATCTTTAATGGAAAGGAAGAGACCTTAGCAGGTCTCTATGCCATACAGTCCACCTTCCAAAGGAAGCCTGTTTTGAAGCTGGGAAAACTGTAATGATCATCTTTGAAGAACCTTTAAGACCGACAAAATTTTATTCAGCATGTGCATGTAAACATCCATGTGCAAGCACACTTCATCAGATGATTAAATGGGGTACAATGAGCAGTGCTACATATAATTGATGAGCAGTGGTTAAGCATGCAAAATAGTATAAGGTTAGAATCTAAGGGTAAAATAGTAAAATTAACAAATTAAAAGAATAGCAAGTTCTATTCTTTTAATTTCACTATTTTGCCATTGAATTCTTACTTTGTACTGCTTTGCATGCTTAACCACTGCCCACCAGCTATATGTGGCACTGCTCACTGTACCCCATTACATTGTCTGACGAACGTGCATGCACACGAAAGCTTATATGCTGAAGAAAACTTTGTTGGTCTTAAAGGTGCTACTGGACTCCAACTTTGTTCTGTTGCTTCAGACCAACATGGTTGCCCATCTGGATCCATCTTTGAAGAAAACATTGGAAGTATATTTCGAAGAAATATATCTGCTTAATAACCCAATTTGAGACTTACATCTCCCTTTTTTGCCATTTTCTGCCCTCACCAATCCATATGGCAATAAGCAAGTCAGAGGCTTATTCTGTGGTAGTTCTGTTATTCAAGAATTGCCTACCAGAGTGGCTCAGCGAGTGCCTTCATTCATAGCTTTTAGGAAGTTATGTGACATGGATTTATTCCAAAAGGCATTTGGTAAAGGTTAGACTGTTTTGGCTGCTGCACAATTCAGTCCAAAACAGAGTTACACCCTTCTGATTCCAATGGGCTTTTATCTTTAGGGGAGGGACAGTAGCTCTATGGTAGAGCATCTGCTTGGTAAGCAGAAGGTCCCAGGTTCAATCCCTGGCATCTCCAACTAAAAAGGGTCTAGGCAAGTAGGCATGAAAAACCTCAGCTTGAGACTCTGGAGAACCGCTGCCAGTCTGAATAGACAATACTGACTTTGATGAACCGAGGGTCTGATTCAGTATAAGGCACCTTTATATGTTCATATCTTGTGCATGGGCTTCTATGACATTTTTCTGTCCTTCCAATTCTCTGAGCATTCTTGTGCTAAAGAGGAATCCTCTCCATGATGGTAGCATTGCTCTCCTGCCACTCCTCTCAGTGTGTGCAGGAGGCATGGCATTCTTATTTCCTACACATGCATACTAGCAGCATTGAAAAACAATGTAAAAAAATGACATTTCTGTAAGGTCATGGGACCCAGACTTTGTGACTCAAGCAGACTCCTAGGTCATGGGTTGGGTTGCAGCTCTGGGTTGGGAAATACTTTGAGATTTTAGGTTCCAAGTCTGAGATGGTGAGATCTGGGGAAGAAAGGGCTTAGTGGGAGATGTTCAGCAATGACTTGGAGGTTGGCAACCCTAGTCTTGGGTCAATACTTTATCAACTGCAAAGTTAGGGAACTGTGTCTCAAGACTGCCAATTTAGACAAGTGTGGATCAGCAAAATTCTGGGTGAAGAGCTGGCCAGAAGCCACATAAGACGCTGCCCTGAGCCTGCTTCGGCCGGGAGGGAAGGATATAAATTCAATAAAATAAATAAATAAATAAGGTTTCACCTGATCACTGAAGGACTGGAACTATAATATAGTGGGTTCAGCACATGGAAGAGGCAAGGTGGTAGTGATTATCAGCTCTTTATTAGATACAGCATAGTATAAGGCTTATTACTGGGCCAACAGAGCCAACTATATATACATTCCAGGTTCCTGTGCTAGCATCGTATTGGACCATTCAAACCAGCAGGGGGGCCGTGATTGGAGCAGGACAGCAGGGATTTGGATCCTACTGCCCATTGTTCCCGAGTCCCTGAGCTCAGTCTTCCAGGATCCAATGAGCCAGGGAAGAACTCCATATATTGATCACAATTCAGATCACATATATAACAGGAACCTTCCAGATAGCTGCAGTGGTGGTTCTGTAGTTCCATAGAAACCAGACTGGCAGTTTATTCTGCTTGCAAGCTGCTGGGCTCCCTGCCAGACTCCTCAGTTTACCATTACCTTGCACTGCAAAAGGTAAGGGACTTTTCCTAACTACTTGTAAATCTGTTCTTTGACGTCAGTGTAGCCTGATGTTGAGGTTAAACCCTAAAATACTTCTCACACAACCTATGTTATTTTAGAAGAAACCTTTAGGGGAACATTCCACTTCTTCCTGGGCTAAAGAATAGGAAGCAATTATTCGTGGAAATGTTCAAATATTGTAATTGCTCTCAGTCATTTCCTTCTGGTTTGCCATACAATATTCTGTGTAGGAGTATCACCAGGCCAGCTGTATTCTGTATGGTGCAATATACTGCAAATGTATTTTGATAAGCTAAATCAGGTTTTTAGAAGGTGTGAGCAAGTGGTGTGGACAACTTCTTTTGATTCCCAACTTCTTTGATGCATTTTCATACATCACTATTTTGTTGTTCATTCCCCACCCCCCACTCCCAAGCAGAGCTTTTTTTTTTTTTTTTGAAGGAACACAGAGGAATGCAGTTCTGGCTGGCTTGGTATCAGGGGGTGTGGCTTAATACGCAAATGGATTCCTGCTGGGCTTTTTTACAAAAAGCCCTGCCCCCAGTAATGAATGTCCATGAGCATCATTGAAACAGAACATAAGTAGAAGAGGCTTGGGGAAAGAATGGCTTATTGTTCCCTTTAACATTGATTTTTTGATTATTACATTTTAATAAGCAAACAATGGATGGGATAGATTTTCATGGGAACAAGAAGCATGCGTGATTTTTGCTGATACCTCCCTCTCTTACTGGCAATAGGCTTATCATTCTTAATGGTGGGCAGACTCCCAGAAATTGCATGCTCACACAGCCAGCTGGCCAGTGAGGGGAAGCCCTGCCCCCACAGTCACCATGTACCTCTAGAACTCCAGCAGGTTTAGAAACCTGCAAACAGGTCCATTTTTAAAATGTGTGCCTTTAAAGTTGAGCAGGAAAGAGAAAGCGCTTCATGGGGAAGGGTCAGCAGCAGATTCATCAGGGCACAGACCTTGCATTTGTTTTGCTTTCATTTTCAAGCAAGTAAAGTTGTGGAGGAACCAGATCCAGTAAGTGTGTGAGTGTGTATGTGAGCGAGAGGGAGGGGGCAGGGGATTCCCCAGTTTGGAGGCCCTCCCCCTGCTTTAGAAAGCTTTAGAGAGCGAGGGGGGGAGGAGGGAAATGTCTATTGGGCACTCTATTATTCCCTATGGAGAACGATTCCCATAGGGAATAATGGGTAATTGATCTGTGGGTATCTGGGGCTCTGGGGGGGGGGGCAGATGTTCCTTGAGGTAGAGGCACCACATTTGCAGCATAGCATCTGATGCCTTTCCTCAAAACATCCTCCAAGTTTCAAAAGGATTGGACCGGGGGGGGGGGGCAATTCTATGAGCCCCCAAAGAAGGTGCCCCTATCCTTCATTATTTCTAACGGAGGGAAGGCATTGAAATGTGATGGCCAGAACTCCCTTTGGAGTTCAATTGTACTTGTTCCAACCTTGCTTATAACTCCACCCCCAATGTCTCCTGGCCCCACCCCCAAAGTCTCCTGACTTCACCCCCAAAGTCCCCAGATATTTCTTGAATTGAACTTGGCAGCCCTATCACCCACCCATATTCAGCTTGTTGGTGGGTGAAAGCAGGCTGGCCAAATCAATAGGTCAGCAATCTTTGTTGCTGTGTGGCAATGTCACTTCCACCACAACCAAACATGCCCACACCGCACCAGAAGTGACATCTTCTATTGACACTGAAGATCCACCCCCCACCCTCCGTCCATGATAATTTACAGCCATGCTGTCTAGAGGCTGTCAGTTGTTAATATGCCACTGCATGTGTTGAAACTCAAAACACATCACTTTTTGCACATGGTCACAACAACAGGGATTTTTTTTAAGAGTCATATGAAGAGGCCCAAGTTCACACAATGTATTTCTGTTTACCAGTGATCCTGAAAGTCCTTCTGGTCTATGTTCCAGGTGCAGAGTTTTGCTTTCATAGCAACCCATGCAAGGGGAGGGGCATGAAGCCTTGCCACATCATGCTTACTCCCCCCCATAAAGATTTCTTTTTACATTTCCTGTTTTCCACCAAAGCATGATCCAAGAGCACAGAAAACTTCCCCATGTGGATACACCCTAATTAAGCACATCTTTGTGTGGATGAATTATGAGTGCTCTCATTTGTTAACTACATCAGTCTCATAGGGGGAAAGTTTATAATATAATGAGCCAAGCTGCTGCTGATCTTTCTCAAAGAATGTAAATGTCTCTATTGTTTGCTGTCCAAAATAATTCCAGCTCAGTAATTGTTTTATGACACAAGAGGCAATAGAAATCCATTTAGTTAACTGAGATCCTTGAGTTTTGATTAAATTTGACTGGCTCATCAGTGTGTTATGTGAACAGAAACGAAATTGCCCTTTTTGTTTTATCCATTTGGGCGGTGATTCCAAGAATACGAGAATAAAGTGCAGTACTGCAATTGCACTGCATACTTTTAAATATTGTTACATTTAAATTGTATTTTACTCTTAAGGGTTCCACGACCTTCTGGATTAGCAATAAAACATCACACTGACACAATAGGCTGACACTGCACTTGGAACATGTTAGGACTGAAGGCCCTTTAAAAAGGCAAAGCAGAACAATGACTCCCCTACTCAATGCTTTGGACCAGTTGTAACAATTTTTCTTATTCTTCATGAGTATTTATGTTGTTGCCGCTGGTGATTATGGATTCCAAGTGAATAATCCCAACAAATTATCCTAAAATATTTTTTCTTTTTTTCAATTAAACATAGGAAGTATTTGTTGGAAATACATAACTGTTCTGTATGTCCTTTGCAATGTTCTAAAGTTTCAGTCATTATAGGGTTAACACTGTGCCTGATTCCCTATTGTCTGCATGACCTGGGAAGAAGATACTGACTGCTGTCAATCAAGGTCTAGAAGCAGGAAAACCTGTTTTGTCTGTTTGGTCAGTTAGTCAGGTGACTTCCTTTGTTCAGGTAGAGAGATCGAGAAGAAGGAGGAAGTAGCACATGATCTTCTAGTGTGAGGATGTAGTTCTATAGTGTTTGTTATTTTCACCTCCCAGTACCCTTTCCCTGTAGAAATAAAGATGTTTTTGCTTTTTCATGTTCAGTGATTATTTGATCCAGTAATCCATTGCACTGTTTGAGATGAAGAAATAGAATTTCAAACAGAATTCCCTAACAAAATTGATAGCAGAGCAGATGGTTCTTGGTTTTTGCCATCAAGCTGGTAGTTTATAGCATGAACTGTTTTTTGAACACTAAATGTTTTTTTTTAATCTGGATCGTCTTTGAGAGCATTTATAAAGCAATAGGCAAAAGGCTGCTATGCTGTGCAGACAAGCCTCAATTTTAAAACGTCTTTTTTTTTTCTCCTGTCATTACTGAGGGCGTTCTGACTTAAATGAGCTTTGAATTCAGATTGTCTCAATCTGGAAATGCTGCTACTTTTGTCTAAAAGCCTCAGACATGCTAGAAAGAGAATTTTTGGAGCTTTTTAACCCTTTTTCTGTGGATTATGTCAGAGACCTTGGAAGAGCCTTGCTGCAACCATGCATGCACTTTCAGCTGCCTTTTCTCTTCAGTGAGGAAGGAAGAATCTTTAATCCTGCCCTGCCTGATTGCTGTGAAAAATGTTGAACCCAGAGAGAGGAGCCACTGGATCTTCTGTTTCCACGTCTTCAGGAACAGCCACTGCAAATCTTAGTTTTGGTACCATAAGTAACCTACCAGTGATAGGATTTAGTACCCTGAAGTTAACTAAGAATAATTTCTCATTCTGGCTCTTGCTCCTAATGCATAGACTTGAGATTTATGGAGCTGAACGAGTTTTGTCTGAAAATCCCCCTGAGAATGAGCAAGAAAAATCAAATTTTAAACAGTTAGATGGTTTCGCAAAAACTCTGTTTAGAATCTCTTGAGGCATATGAAATTCCTGAACTGCACACTCTTAAAACTGCAAAACAAATGCTTGAATGCCTTAAAGATAAATATAACAAAACTCCCATAAGCAGTATCCATGATATTTGGTTTTCAAGTACAAGAAGGGGAGAATGTGACTAAACGTCTGAAGGAATTTATGTGCATGCAATCCAGACTACAGGAGCTTGGTGAGGCTATTGCAGAAAGAGACTTAATCTCAACTATATTGAAAGCTCTACCAAACAGCTACAAGCCAATTAAGATGATTTGAGTCTGGAAGGCCTGTTAAATGCTATCAAGGAGGAAGCAGCCTCCAGATTTGGGGACAAGGACACTGAACTATCTGATTCTATATCTGCTTTAAGCCTAAAACCACTGCATAGGAATAAGGCAAGGAAAGAGATAATTTGCCATAGATGTGGCTTGAGAGGCCATATTGCGAGATATTGTAATAATTGTGATGCTGCTACTGAACAAAGGAATAGCAATGTTAAAGCACATGTTTCAAATGAGGGAACACGGGTGCCATCTTGTGGCCATAGAAATAATAGCAGCCAGAAATTTTTAAAACAGAAATTTTCCAAGCCACATAGCCCACATGGGAACAAAGAAAAGAACAGGGAAAGTACTATCCATGTTAATAATGTGAATTTTATTGGTGAAAGAGGAAGATGTTTGATTGATAGTGGATCTTCTATGCATATTTGTTGATATAAAGGCATGTTTTCAGACTTTGATGAAAGCCAGAGAGCTGAAATGATAGGTGCCAACCAGAAACCCTTACAAGTTTGTGGTGTGGGTGAGATCAAAATGAAATTGCTTACCACTAATGGAGATTTAATACCAGTAAGACTGAAAAATGTAGCTTATGCACCTGAATCAATTGAGAATTTACTTTCAAGCCAAGTACTTATTAGAAATAATTATGCTGTATATCTTGATAAAGGAGATGACAGTGAAATTATTCAGAAGAATTCTGGAATTAGTTTTAAACTGGATGAAAGAAATGGATCACATTATACTATGGACTTAAGTGAAAGGTCAGATGCTGTTGATGTTGTGGAAAGACTGTTTGCCAGACTGAAGGCAGAAAGTGTGACTATAGGAGATGTGTTTATGCTTGGCATGTAAAGTTAGCACACAGAAGCATGCAGAGTGTTGAGAAGTTGCTAAAGGATTGTGGACTTGATGTTGTGCATTGTGATAAATCCAAGGAAAGATGTGATGTTTGTCTGAGATCAAAAGGAACTGCACCTTCCTTCAGTGGAAAAAGCAGTGTGCATAATAAAATTTTGGAAACAATATTCAGTGATGTTGTTGGGCCTAGAAAAGCTTCGATTGGGAGAAATAAATTTTTCACAGTATTCACAGAGGCAAAGACAAAATATAGCACTATCTATATGCTCAAATCAAAAGATGAGACTCTTGATAAATTTAAAGAATATGTTGCTATGGTTAAAAACAGATTTGGGTATGCTCCTCAAAGCTTGCTGACAGGTGGAGGTGGTGAATACTGCAACAATGAGTTCTGAAAGCAGAAGGGATTGAACACAAAGTGACTGCCCCATACGCTCCACAGCAGAATGGGAGTGCAGAAAGATTAATCGTGTGTTACAGGAAATGACCAGAGCAATGCTCATGCATTCTGGATTACCTAAAGGCCTGTGGGCTGAAGCTGTAAATACAGCAGTGTATATTCACAATAGAATACCTTCAAAAGTAACAGGAATTACTCTGTTTCAGGCTTGGTTTGGCAGGAAGCCAGGACTTAAGCATATTAAAACTTTTGGAGCAAAAGTCTATGCATATGTTCCTAGAGAAAATAGAGGGAAGCTTGATGCAAGGACTGAGACTGGAATCATAGTAGGATGTCCCTCAGTGGGAAAAGGTTACAGAGTCTATGATCCCTAATCTGAATAAGACTAAACTTTGTAATGTTGTGTTTGTGGATGACAGTAATTTGCCTAGAGCACCCTGTGTACCTGAATCTGATGCTGAGGTTACTGATGATGCTTGTGAAGATTGGTGTACCTGGTTACCTGTAGTGACCACCGGTGAACCGGCAGGTCTACCTTCTGAAGACTCTACTGAACCAGAAGGGGAAATGGAGACCACATCGCAGATAGCAACAGAATCTCCACTCATTTTAAGACGATCAGAAAGAAGCACAAAAGGGCAACCACCCCAGAAATATGATACTCTGACACTGTGAGATCTATAGAGACTGTGAAACCTAAAGAGGAACCCAAGAGCTGGAAACAAGTGTGTGATTTACCTAATGAAGAAAAGAAGAAATGGATTCAAACAATGGAACAAGAGATACTATCCATTTATGAAAAAAGATGTATGGACTCTTACAAAGCTACCTGCAGGAAGAAAGCCTGTTGGATGCAAATGGGTCTACAAAATAAAATACAAAGATGATGGAACTATAGACTTGTACAAAGCAAGGTTAGTAGCCAAAGGCTATGCACAAGAATTTGGAACTGATTATTCGGAGACTTTTACAACAGTTATCAATAGTGCTACATGTAAAACACTACTGAGTGTGGCATCATCTAGAAATATGCTTGTAGAGCACCTAGACATTAAGACAGAATTTCTTAATGGCAAGCTATTAGAGGAAATCTATATGGAAATACCTGAAGGTTTTCAAGTCTCTGGCAAAGAGAACTATGTTTTCAAACTCAACAAAGGACTGTATGGTTTGAAACAAGCCACAAAAAGTTGGTATGACAAAATAACTGGACTACTACAGCAACAAGGATATGAGCAAAGGAAAGCTGAACTCTGCATGTACACTAGACTTAAAGATGGAGAATATCAATACATTCTGGTTTACATTGATGATTTGGTTGTGAGCGGCAAGAACAAAGAGGACATGACATTGTTAAAAAGCTGAACAAAGAGGTCAATGTCAAAAGACTTGGAGATATTAAACACTATCTAGAAATACAAATTGAAAGACTCGAGGATGGAACCTTTCAACTGTGCCAAAGATGAAAGATTATGGACTGTAAAGAATCTAAGATACCTCTTCAACCTGCATACCTGAGAGCTCAGGGTGGTCAACCACTCAAAGATATTGGAGAGTACAGAGAAGCTATAGGAAAACTCCTGTACCTGAGTAAAACTACCAATCCTGATATCACAGCTGCTGTCGGAATACTGAGCAGAAAAATAAGTTCACCTAATCACCATGATTGGAATGCAGTAAAGAAACTTGCCAGATACTTAAAAGGGACTATGGACTTAAAACTGATCATTGAACCTTCTGAGAATCCCAGATTAGTTGGATACATGGATGCCAACTATGCAGAAGAATCGTGCAATTAGAAGAAGAAGAAGAAGAAGAAGAAGAAGAAGAAGAAGAAGAAGAAGAAGAAGATGATGATATTGGATTTATATCCCGCCCTCCACTCCGAGGAGTCTCAGAGCGGCTCACAATCTCCTTTACCTTCCTCCCCCACAACAGACACCCTGTGAGGTGGGTGGGGCTGGAGAGGGCTCTCACAGCAGCTGCCCTTTCAAGGACAACCTCTGCCAGGGCTATGGCTGACCCAAGGCCATGCAAGCAGGTGCAAGTGGAGGAGTGTGGAATCAAACCTGGTTCTCCCAGATAAGAGTCCGCGCACTTAACCACTACAACAAACTGGCTCTCCAATTACAGATCAACCAGTGGATACTTGTTCTTCTATGGAAATGGACTAGCAGAAAACAGACTATAGTGGCACAATCTACAGCAGAAGCTGAGTGTGTGTCAGCAGCCAGTGCCTGCAGTGAACTTGAATGGATTTTTCATCTGCTGAAAGACTTCAAGATAAAAGAACCTGTACCTATTGTAATGTTTGAAGATAATCAAGCTTGTATTGCTATATGTAAAGGAGAAAGTAGAACAGCCAGTAGATCTATTGGTATTAAATGTGAGCTAGTGAAAGATCTACACCAAAAGGGGCTGATTAAGATAGAATATTGTTGTACAGAAGCTATGGTAGCTGATATACTTACAAAGCCATTACCTTGTGCTAGATTTGAACGTTTAAGTGAAATGATGAATCTAGTTGATGTGAATGTTACAGTGAATAATGAGTGATGACTATTGAATGTATAATGACTTTGACATTTGAGAAGGGGTGTTTGAAATATATATCTGTTCTGTGTTTTTGCTTTTTCATATTAAATGCCTCTCAATATTTGATTATTTGATCCAGTGATCCATCGCACTGTTTGAGATGAAGAAATAGAATTTCAAACAAAATTTCCTAACAGTATTAAAGTGTGGGTGTTTGAAACTTGATAGGTCTTCCCCTCCTTTCCAAAATGGAAATGGCACCCCACCATAGTCATTGAGATCATTCCATAATTAAATTATTTGTAGCTGTGCTAATCTGTAGCAGCAAAATCAAACAGAAGTCTTATTAACAGCAGATCTCTGTATATGATGAAGTGAGAACTGATTCACTGATGAGAGCTTATGTTGGAATTAATTTTGCTCGTCTTTCAGATTACTCTGGTTTATGCTTCTATCATGTAACAGATCATCAAGGAAATTTTCAACAACAAAACCCCTATAATAAAATAGAATGAATGAGCGGAACAAATGAGCCAGTATATCATGAATTTTATAGTTTAGCCATAATTTATCAGAGATTATACAGTAAAGGCCCTTTAAAATGATAGCCTTCAACCATCTGCTGACTACCTATATGGGTAAAACCAGGTGGACTTCCCTTGGGTGGATCTTTCAAGGTTACAGCACTGCTATTGTGAAGGCCCCCTCCTTCATAGACTTTCAGCATCATCAGATGGTGAGAGTACATGGAGAAGTACCTCCAATGATTACCTCAGTATCTGAGCAAGTCTGTTTGACAGGAGGTGATTAAATAGCTCCAGGGCATTTCAGGCCTTAAAAGGTCACAACCAAGGCCTGAAGCTGGTACTCAGAACAAAATGTAGGTAACCTGCTTCCAGTAACTTGTCATGGCCAATCATCTGGCTATGGCTTTTTAGACCAGCTGAAAATCCAAAACAATCTTCAGAAGCACCCTGTGTAAAGTGTGTTACATTATTCTAGTGCAGCTATCACTGAAGGCCTAGTCCCTCCTTTCTGTGCAGCTGTTAACCCAACTGAAAGTGATTAAAGGCATTTTTGGAAAGCCTGCAGTTTGTTCTCTCTTGACTGTCTTAAATGCCACCATTTTGAAAAAAATAAAATAAAAATAGAAGCAATCAGTTACATCTCAAAAATAATCTATAATGAAATATATAATTTCACTAAGTCATAAACTATGCACTGAAATGGACCACTGCTAAAAAACGTTGTAGTGTGGCTTTTAAATAGGGTGTCATATTCTCAGATATGTATAATCAGGAAATGTAAATAGGATCAGGTGCATCTTCACAATGATTAACAATAAAAGTTTCTATACCAAAACATGCCATCTATGTTTCATTTTATTTTAAAAAGACTTATTTAACGAGAGTTTCTAGAATGTCACTTGAGCCAAGGGAGGGTATAGGTCAACCAGCATTTTTTTCATTTATCTGGTGAGTATGACTCATTCATTGACTGCATTGTGAAACAACATTGCTCTTCCTGTCATCAGCCTACAGTAGAATAATATGCAAATAAGCTCCAACTGCACACAAAGGTTAGCCTTGTAAAACCACTTAAGAGGGAGGCTGACAGTTCTACTAAACACTCTGTTATAACAGCTCCATTAACATCAAGTGAAATTTTCAGGGGACCAGGTTTGTTGTTGCATCCTGTAGAGATTCAGTGGAAGAGGACACGTTATAATTACACTTTGAATGCTCCTAAAACACACACACACAACACTTCCCTGTGGCAAATAATCTCTGATTTGTAGAGAATAGATCTATAAATTGCATCCAGGAATGGGATCACTTGGTATGGGGGGAGGGTTTTTTTCAGTTGAACTGTTATATTCTCAGCGCACATATACCAATCTGCATGAATGTGTTATTAATTTACTGGAGATTATCCATGGTATATCATCATAGAATAGATGTAAGGGAGAATTGTTCCTTTTCCTTCTTTTGCTACAAGAATTCCATTTTGTAGGGGACTCCAGAGGTTCACAATACTTAACTCTCTGGAGCTTTTCATACAGAAGGGCAAACAGTCTTGAAATATTCACTGGTTTTCTTGTAGTGTTCCTCCACCAAAAGCAAAGGGTTTGATCCAACTGGCTTTTTTCTGGTGAAAAAGGAAGGATGGTCCTTTCTCCTGCAAATGGGGGAACTATTCTAGTGACCTATATGTAAGAAAACAACATGGAATAGCGACCATAGAAAGGATGAGACCTGAGTGAGATTGAATGAAAAAAAAATTGACTTGATCCAATCCAAAGATTTTAATGGTTCACTCAGTTGCAACCACCCCCAGAGACACCTTCTGTATGTATCACACAAGAGGGTCAAGTTTTGCACTCCACTGTAAACAATGCAAACTCAGACAATTATGAGAAAATCACTTTCACTGGCCTCGGTGGAAAATTACCATATAACATCCTGCCTTTTGATTGATTGAGCCACTTTCTCTTCCTTTCCCTGAATTCTTGAGGTCTGGGAAATATGTATTCAGAGAGCCTTTCATGACTGGAATTCACATGAAAGACTGTCACACTTTAAGGGGTGGGGTGGGGGAAGAAATAAAGACGAGACAGTATTGCTTAAAAAGAGTTGCCAGCTCCAGGTTGGAAATAGGATTGCCAGTCTCCAGAAATCCTATGGCTGTTGCAAAGACAAACTACTATTAATTTACAGGACCAAGGTAATATGTATCACAAAATATTCAATTTTATATGTATATAATCTCCTTATATTTAATTCAACTGTTAATAATGACTCATATGTTACCACTCAATATAAACATCACCTATAAAGAATTTTTACAATAGGAACCCAAAGTCCTCATTTATATGGTATTCCTTATCTTCACCAATTAACACTGACTTGTAGTCCAATGTGCAACTCATAAATAACAGTCTCCTTCAAAGAGGAAATAAATCCATCCTTAAATTATAAAATCTTCAGCAGAAATAATCTTCAAATGTTGTAATCCTCATTTTCACATTGATGTAATACAAGGAAGGCACCAGTGCAATCCGCAGTCCAAGCCAACAAACCCATCGACCTGTAGTTTGTTTTCCATAGCTTTATCCAGGACACAACCCTAGCTAGTACAAAAGTTCAGCATCAATGAATATCTCTTATTCACAATATAATATTAGAATAGTCTTGAATCTTTATAAAACTAATCACTTACACCAGAGACCAATGTTAAAGTGCTACATAATTCCAAAGGACACAGGATATCATAACTTGTCAGAAACATCAGTAACATTTCTCACATTACAGGAAACAAGACAAATCGAGAGAGGAATTCATGTATCCATTGAGTCTCCTCTCTCTCAAAAAAAAATTCTGCACGTCCTCCCCCTCCCCCTTCCTCTCATGCTTGTAAATATTAAAATATTTGAAGCTGTCTACTGTGTGTGTTTTCTCTAGAAAATGAACCAAAGGGGCTTCCCTAATAGGGGTGTATGCAACTGGTGCACACAGATCTATTTATATTCATAAAACCACACTCATATAAAATTGCATAGACCACAAATTTGGTGGCACATGTGGTGAAGCTATTGAGAGATGTAATTTGACCTCCCTATAGTGATACAAATTCTGTAATTTCAAAGGCTTGTGGGCATATTCAACATCATATCATTCTGTATATTGGTCTGTGAAATCATTCTTGAGTGCACTAACATATCTCTGATATTTCTGGTCCTTCTTAACCCAATGTGTGATGGTCTATCACAACCTGGGACATGTATTATTAGTCTGTTATCATATTGGGGGTGGAGACTGGGGGAGGGGAGAAACCTCAGCAAAGTATAATGCTTAGTAGGAACATGATAATAAGTCATACTGGGTAATACGCAAACTTATGTATACCTCCAGCTTGGTGCTTTTAATATATATTTGATATATCTGAATATTTATTTAAAAATAATGTATAACTACAGAAAAGTTTGAAATTGTATGTAGTATGGTTATTGTAAAACCATGTGATGAGCTCCTGTATTGTTCACTGTATAGATATAAATGGCCTTTGAAGTTTTGTCTCTTTAATGGAACTTTGAAATGCAATAATCAATGGCACCTGGAACACCAAACACTGTTTGATTAAGGATCAGAAATGCCAGTCAGTTAAAGCTTAGAACTGATTGGGAAGACTACAGAGTTGCACGTTTCTGATTTATGAGATGTTTTCATGATAATTTGAAGGTTTGTTGCAGGTTATGTTCCAGAATGTACATGTATGAGATGTGAAATTGTGTATTAACAAGTATTCTGTTATTCAGCTTAGAATAACTTATTAACAAGTATTCTGTTATTCAGCTTAGATTAATATTATTCCTAATATTATTTCTTATACTCTGGAGATGCTTATTTGCTTGTTTAGCTGCTTGTTGGGATCAAGTTGGACTACTGTCCTAAGCGGAACTTATTTTGCTGGTAGTTGGGACCACAGACATTATCCAGAGTCAAGTGAAGAGTGATTGGTTTGCCAGTTAATACTTTACCCGTTGGATTGTCTGGCTGGATTTGTCGGTTCCTTGCTGGGTTTGTTCTGCGTTATTCTGAAATAATTTTGTATGGACTTTTGCTATGATAAATATATTGCAATTTTTTTAATATAAATATTTCAGAGAACTGATAGAGTAGGCAAAAGTTTGTGTTTAGAGCAGGGCTTTTTTGTAGCAGGAACTCCTTTGCATATTAGGCCACACTTCTCTGATGTAGCCAATCCTCCAAGAGTTTACGGGACTCTTCTGTAAGGGCTTTCTGTAAGCTCCAGGAAGATTGGCTACATCAGTGTGTGGCCTAATATGCAAAGGAGTTCCTGCTACAAAAAAAGCCCAGGTTTAGACAATAGTACACAGAGGCTTTACCTTGTTTACTTATCTACCTGGAGGCTGGCAACACTATGTTTAAGTCATTTTTACTTTTCTTTTATACCTGCCTAAATTCCTTGTTTCCTGTTGCCTCTCTCTGTTCTTGGATTCTTATGTTTCAGATTTTAAAAAATACCCATAGAGAAGTCATTGCTAAATCTCCCACCATGAGCAGAATGCCTCAGAAAAACTATGGTGAATTGGAAAGGAGTCTATGTCTGGTGGAGATTGGAATGGAACAAGATATTCTTCTGGAAGAAAAGAATTCTCACTTATAGATAGACACGGATTTCTGATGGGCAGCTGATTAGAGACAGCTGTTCACAGCCTGAAGTGTTAAATTCTCAGATGGTGGCAGATAATATTAGATAGGATTCATTAAATTTGTATAGCATGCAAAGTAACATGTTCTCTCTGCTACAATGTGTGCTCCACATAATTACTTCCACTTGCATGGGTGATGGAGCTTGTGATAAGCCACACGGAAGGAGAGTAATAACTTTGGAACTCCAGTGCCAGGGAGATTTGTCTGTCTCCCTCTATCAGGGTCTTTTTCCAGCTGGTGAAGACCTGGCACAACCTGAATAGGGTTGTCAACTCTACATTGGAAGATTCCTGGAGATCTAGGGGTGGAACCTGGGGAAGATAGAGTTTAAGCAAGGAAAGAACCCTACTAAGGTATAATGCCATAAAGTCTAGCCTCCAAAGCTGCCATTTTCTCCAGGTGAACTAATCTCTATGGTCTGTAGATGAGTTGGAATTCCAGGACCAATTTGGAGGCTGGAAACCCTACCAATAATGGTTATATGTTTTTAATTGATTTCCATATTTCAACTGTATTATTTTTTTTAAGTATTTAGGGTTTTTTTTAATAGAACAGAGTTTGAATCCAGTGGCACCTTTAAGCCAATCAAGTTTAATTATAGGTATAAACTTTTGTGTGCATGCACATTTCTTCAGATACATCTACGCACATGAAAGCTTATACCCAGAATTAAACTTTGTTGGTCCCTCCATTTATCATTATAAAGTTCCACAGATCAGTTCTGCATTCATAGCAGACAAAAATGAAGATGAGATTTTTGTTTGTTTAACTAAGTGTGTGTGGGGACTTTTTAAGATGCTTTATACTAAATCTGACAGTTGATCCTTCACACCCACTATTGTTTCTTCTGTGTGGCAGCTTTCCAAGGATTTAAGAGCTCACAGGCACTCAAAATATGTGCTTCAGCACCTAGCTCTGGTTTCTCTTCCATGGTTTTATGTTCTTACCACCATCGATGAGATGAAAAATGTCATCTCTCTCTGTGCGAGAAATCTCAAATTGGTCCCTCACATGAACATCAAATCTACTAGGGCAGATATAGCACTCAGTAGCTCCCAGACATATGCAACACATATTTTCTGTAAGTGGTGTAGGGTGACAAGATATGGGTTCCATGGCACTTGGGCTGCTGCAGATGATGTGAATTCCACTGCTAAATCCAACTTATGTTTGCTATAAGGTATTTAGACATACATATACTGTTAAGTACAAAAATGCTTTTAAATGGTAAATGTGTTTTTCAGTGCTTGGCAATGCCATCACAATTATTAGGTCCCTGCAGGATGGTGCTTTGCCTGAGTAATCCCAGTACGTTGGAACAGAGCGGAGCACAGAACATTTGACTCTTAATGTTGCTTGCATCATTTGCAAATTCATAGTTGTGACTTCTAAAATACCTGTTTGAACAAAAAAACCCTCTTTTTATTACAGAGTTTGGAAATGTGCTTTCTAGTTCTGAAGGATATTTTGAAGCAAGGATGCCATTTTTATAAAACTTTTATAATGTCATAGGCAACTTTGTGTCATGGCTTAAATCATGGGGGGAGGAGGTTTCTCTTCCATCATGCACTGAGAAATAAAAGAATTACATTCATCTTATTTTATTACATATTGTTATTTTTTACCTTTTCATCCTTCCTATTGTCTAAAGTCTGCTTTTCAGGAAGCAAACAAAACAGTATATTTCCTAGATGAACATAACTGAAAACAAGTCAAAATAGACAAAGAGACTAGGGAGGTATACGCAAAAGAATGAACTTCAGAAACGCCAACAGCTGAGATAACAGACAAGGTAACAGACACCCATCCCTCAATGGGCTCAGGGCGGGCAACAACAATTAATATAGAATTAAAATTAATTCATACAATAAAACAATATGACAATCTTAAAAACAGGTCAAATTCTGCAGATGGCGATATCAAGACTGATAACTAAGACCTGTTATTGGCTCTGACAGCAGTTCAATGGCCAGTTGATTCTTTAGCCTCAGTTTACTATCAGTAGAATCACAGCAACCTATTACCTGGATCAGCACTATGAGCATTTTATTCATAATGTCAAGAATTTTACTCAAAATAGCAATAATATTAGATATAATTAGTCTTCAGTGTGTGACAGAACAAACTTTCAAGCCCCATTCCTTCAGGGTGCTCACTTTTATCTAATCCTAGGAAAAGGTTTAGTCCTTCATGACGTGCCTATCCAAGGAGAACAGCAAGATGGGAGGGAACTTCTTTCCCCATCATGGGAATTTTTTAATGTCCCTTTTAGAGTCTGTCCCCACTTGTGGTCATTCTGATCTTCCTGCCTCAAGAAGAAGCAATTACTGTCTAGATATCTGGCTGTTCAATTCTCCACCAATTGAGGTGTGACATTCTAGCAAGGCAAACTTTGACCAGCGCCATTAGCATCTGTATGCACTGAAATACTAGGTGCTTGGGAATAGTTGAATCATTCTCTGTTCTTTTTCTTTCTTCCAGCTTTTTGCAGCTGGGTTTCCACTCATGAACAAAGTATAGTCCCAATGGTTGAATTTTCGGGGTGAATTTTAGGGTGGAGGGCATTTCTCCAAATGCTATATTCATAAATACCTACAGGATTCTTGTCAGTGAGGAAAAGAAGCTCACTATCAGAGATGAGAGGCTGGTTTTGTTTTGCCTTCAATGCATTGATATCCGCAAGGGTTTTGTACTAATGGCACAAATGGCAGCTATTCCTTTGTACATGGAAGAAAGTAATAGAGTACATTTTAACCTCAGAGTTAAAATTGGGATGTGCCATGTTATTTATTTATTATTTATTACTTTCAATGTATAACCCACCCTTCCCTCAATGGGCTCACGGCAGGAAATGACACAGAGTGGTAAAGCTGCAATACTGCAGCCCTAAGTTCTGCTCACGACCTGAGTTTGATCCTGGTGGAAGCTGGGTTCAAGTAGCTGGCTAGAGGTTGACTCAGCTTTCCATCCTTCTGAGGTCAGTAAAATGAGTACCCAGATTGCTGGGGGGGAAGTGTAGATGACTGCGGAAGGCAATGGCAGATCACCCCATTAAAAAGTCTGCTGTGAAAACGTGAAAGCAACGTCACCCCAGAGTCAGAAACAACTGGTGCTTGCACAGGGGACTACCTTTACCTTTTTAAAATTAATTGATACAATAGAACTATCTTAAAAACAGGTCAAATTCTGCAGATGGTGATATTAAACTACATCCACTCCTCCCATACATCCCCCAGCTGGTATAAGACAGATGACATAGCCTTAATGTAGTGGGTCAATTCAACAGAATGATTTCAGCAGGGCCGCTTCAGCAGGGAGGCCACAGATTGACAAATGTCCACCGCCTTACCTGAAGGCCTGTGTCTTCAACTAAGGCACATTTCTGCTGTGCATTTCTATTCCAAAATCTTTCAAGGTGACTTCCAATAACAAATATAAAAATAAAGTTAAAACAAAATAAAAAGTTGGCAGACAGGGAAGATATATAATGTGTGTTAGGATCTAGATGTAACACCACAAAACAAACAAAAGCAGCAACAGATGTAGCAATTAACCCTTCATTAACAGCTTGGGCAAAGAAAACTGATTTAATCTGGTTCCTAAAATTTACTAGGATAATGTCTGTGGAAGGTTGTTCCACACATGGGGTGCCATCAGGACTTTTTTTTTTTTAGCAGGAACACACAGAAATGCAGTTCCAGCTGGCTTGGCATCAGGGGGTGTGGCCTAAAATGCAAATGAGTTCCTGTTGAGCTTTTTCTACAAAAAAACGCTCTGGGTGCCCCGATTGAAAATGTGTTATCTATAGTAGTCACTCATCTCGTCCCTGATGGCAGGAACAGTCAGAAAAGGACCTCTGAAGATCTTGCTAAAGAGGCAGGTTCATATGAAAACACACAATCGTTAGGTCAGAACTTATCCCTGGATCTGGTTACCTGCAACTACTGAAAATCAAGACTGCTCCTATCTGAATAACTCTGCCTCTTCATTTGCATAGTTCTGCCTTCAATGCCAAGTATTCATTACACTAGAGAGTGATGGATTGCGGGCACCTGGCTTTTATATATCCAATATGAAGCGCTAGTAGAATTAGCACTTAATATGTGTGTCTGTGTTTGTGTCCTGTTCATTGTGTCAATTATGAAAGTGTCTCACATTTGCTTCATGATTTACAATAGCTTGCACTGCCATTCTAGAAGATCTTAATAGCACATCGCCTGTTTTCTAACATATCGCCTGCTTTTATGGTTTAGGTAATAAGTAGTTGCCAGTTTAGCAACTGACATATAAAATTGCAAGGATTTGAGGATTTGACACAATCTAGATAAGATGTTAACTATTACTTTGCTATTGAATCAAGGGATTATTAAGATCTAAAGTGGAGTCCCTTTCTGACAGGTGTTTGCAGGGTAATACAGAGCTGCCACTTTGTAACCTGAAAAGCTAATTCAAAGTATTGCAGAGATTTTAGACCACCACTATTCACTTCCTTTCAGTATAAACCAGAATATATGTACAGTTAGATAGAAGCAAGCAGGGGATCCACAAGGGCTTGTGGGGAGGGATCTCATTTTCATCCCCCCCACTGTTTCCTCTTTGCCTTCACTGAAAGCCCCAATATATTTTTTTTGCTTCCTTCTCTCCTTCCCACCCACTCTAGCTTTATCTGCCCCCGGTCACCAACATTCTTCCCTTCCCCTGTCAGCCTCTGCCAAGGAAAACTATGGCCAAGTTGTTCAGTGTTGGACACTAGAGTGGACCCAGTTATGTAGTGTAGAACCTTCAAGGACCTGGCAGAGGGGTGCTTCATTTTCTATGCTTTTCGCACACTATTTCTTCTTTCCCTCAGCTTAGCAACCCCCCTACACTCTCCTTTCCCATATTCCTTCTCTCCTTCCCACCCACCAGACAACCTATCTTTATCAGCCCTTTGTCTTCAGCTACATTTATTATTTATTTATTTCATTTATATACCACTTTTCTCCAAAATGGAAACCCAAAGCAGCTTTCATCGTTCTCTTCTCCTCCATTTTATTCTCCCAACAACCCTGAGGTTAGGCTGAGAATGTTTAACTGGCTCAAGGTCACTCACTGAGCTTCTATGATAGCAGGGCTTTTTTTTGAGCAGGAACGCACAGGAACATAGTTCCAGCTGGCTTGGGGTCAGGAGGCATGGTCTAATATACAAATGAGTTCCTGCTGGCCTTTTTCTACAAAAAAACATGTGAAACAATGGTGGCATCAGGGGGTGTGGCCTAATATGCAAATGAATTCCTGCTGGGCTTTTTCTACCAAAAAAAGCCCTGTATGATAGAAAAGTATTTGAACCTGGGTCTCCCACATCCTACTTATAAACTCTAACCACTATACTGCAGTGAATTTTGTGGGGTGCTATTCAACAGCAGCAAGCAGCCAGTTCTGGATCAGTTACAAAAGTCATGGGATATCAAGTGACCTAGTGGTTGCTGCCAGGCCTGGCTCAGATGAACTCTCCCTCAAAGGCCAAAATAGCCATGAAAAGGATTTTTGGGTTCTAATATACAGCCCAGACAAATTAGAAATAATTCAAACAGTTTAATCCTAGGAGCAACTCCAACAGGTTTAAGCAAGCACTCTCAGCTTGTTGAACCAGCTATTTGAACATGTAACCTTAGGGAAGGTCTTCAAATTAACATACAAGAATAATAACATACAAGAATAACAAGGGAATATCTTGAAATTATAAATTTTATCACAAGGTAAATGGGAGCCATTCACAATTCCAAAAGAAAGTAGAGTGCTGTACCACCATGTGGTGGTGTGCCAGTGACTACAATATTTACTTGGTTAATCAATTTTAAAGGTAATCAATGTTAAAGGAGCACTCACTGGAGAAGACCCTGATGCTGAGAAAGACAAAAGGCAAAAGAAGAAGGGGATGGCAAAAGATAAGATGGCTCTACAGCATTACCAATGTAACTAACACGCATTGGAGGATGGTGGAAGACAGGAGGGCCTGGCATGACTTTGTCCATGAGGTCGAAAGAGTTGGACTTGACTGTGCACTGAACAACAACAACAAAGATTATTCAAATGGAAGATCTTCAAAAGCTGGAAACCATGCATAAAATGTGACATCTTAAAAGCAGCACACACCTCCTTCAGTTTTGCACATGAACCAGGGCCTCATCCATGTATATGCATGATATAAAACAAATATGCCCTTTTTCTTCTGATCTGCTGTTTTCATTCACATCCAAATGTATACTGATTAAGTTGATTAAGTGGATTCATAAATTTAAAACTCATATGATTAATCAATTATGATTTCTTTAATGGGCTGACAGCTTCCTTGGTAATAAACAAACATCATTTTCCAAGGATGACAGAAATAGTTTAACAGCTAATAGTTAACATACTTCCCTCTTGATGAAGAAGCAAGATTACACACACATACTGAGATGTAGTATTGTGTATATGAAATTAAATAAAGCCCTATTTGAGTCACAAGAAACACAAGTTGCCTCAAACCAGCATCCAGGGATGCTCCAACATCATTTCTGGCAAATGTAACCAGAAGTGACATTGTAGCCAAGAGGCACTACCTGACTCATGGAAGCACCCCACCTGAACTAGAGATCCTACAAAAACAGGCCAAGTGAGAACAATATCTGTTTGGGACAAAGGCCTGCCAAGGTTCTCCAAAAAGGGTTTCTGTCTAAGGTTGCAAAACAGGCAACCTTGAGGCTAGTCCCAGCCTCCTTCCTCCCCAACCTGCAATGGAATGTCAGAAACAATGAGTTCTACCAAGTATAGTATCTGCATTTCTATAGCTGGCTGGCAGCATATGTCTAAGCCACTTATGTCTCCTAAAACCCTATCCAAACACCTTTTGTGTTACCCTGTATTAATGTGCAAAACCCATTGCACAACCCCCCCCCCCTTTCCTTCTTGCCTCATCCTCAGGGTACCTAGATAAAATTAATCTCAGCCATCAAACCATCATATTCCTTTCTGACACCCATCAAGAAACTATTCCCATCTTTTATTTCAAAGGCCGTTTTCCCACTCACCTTTTACTGGCGCCACGACCATCCTGACGCCGGCGAATCTGCCTGGATTTCGCAACAGAAGCGCCGGCGCTCCCAGAAGCGCCGGCGCTTTCCGTCGCTAAGCCAGCGCAAACGTTTTCCTGCATCTTTGCGATTTCCGTTTGCGCTGGCTTAGCGACGGAAGTAGCCGGCGCTTCTGGGAGCGCCGGAGCTTCTGATGCGAAATCCAGGCAGATTCGCCGGCGTCAGGATGGTCGTGGCGCCAGTAAAAGGTGAGTGGGAAAACGGCCAAAGTGAGAATCTATTCATTTACCCAGGAATATCCATCTCCTGGCTCCATTCTCTGAGCAAAAGGTGTCCAGCACCTGGGAAACATCCAACTCACCCTCACCACACAATGGGAATCCCATCAAACTATTGTTTCAATCACTTATCATACCCAGCCATACCACTGGGATACATTTTGGGGTACAAATATACCCAGCTTTGAACATGCTCAGTGTGTTGTGTGTTCCTGGATCCAACCACACACCCAAGATGCTGGTCATCTTGTCTGTCCCCTCATGGATATCTGCACATCTGGAAAGGTTGTATCATCTCTGTAACTATTCCTCAAATTCGCTATTTTCCCTCCTAATTTTCCTAGTTTTTGACTGTGTGTATTTTGTCTGCTTGCGATGGTATTCATACATATGTTTCTAAGTAAACCTTTTAAACTATTTTAAATCTGGAGTCTTCTTTCTGAAACTGGACCTTGGTATATACCTGGTAAGATACCATACCAAAATAGCTCTACCTATGGTCTACCTCTGCTAATTCTCCTCATAAAAAGAGAAGACGCTAACAATTCTGGTAACAACATCACCACACAGCAGGATACTCTAGCATTTACCTGGAAGTTTATGGTTTTACTGTAGAGTTTCCACTGAATGCAAAACTCTCCTACAACATGATGAAGTCTCTTCCAGTTATGCATAGGCTTGCCAGATCCCAGGTCCCAGTGTGTGTGTGTGTGTGGGGGGGGTCCCCAGCTTTACAGGCTCCTCTCTACTGCAAGCTAACTAGCCAGTGGGAGGGAAGCCCCACCCCAACAGCCACCATGTGCCTTTAAATCTGTGTGGGCTTGAAAGAGCCTGGGAATTGCCTGCATTTTGGACTGCCTTTAAACTTGAGCAAGAGGAAAACTGAATGTGTGGGGCAAGTAGGCAAAGTCATGTGGGTCTTCCCAGTGAGTCTATGAAGCATGTGAGAAAGGAAAAGAAGTGAGCAGAGTCCCTCTGTTTGTTTGGAGGAAAGCTCTACTCCCTAGGCTGCTCTGCTTTCATTTTCCTGTTAGTCTGAAGAAGTTGGTTGAAATACAGCAGATGGTTATGTTCAGCAACTCCCATAAGTAAATTGCCCCAGTGAGATCACAAAAGTGTGTGTGTGCTGCATTTATTTTGTCTGCTTTGTGAGTCTATGTGGGTTCACATTCATTCATTCATTCAGAAGAGACTGGATTTCTACTCTATCCTTCACTACCCAAAGAAGTCTCAGTGTGGCTTACAATCTCCTTTCCCTATTCCTTTCCACAACAGACACCCTGTGAGGTCGGTCAGAGAGAGCTCTAACAGAAACTGCTCTTGAGAGGAACAGTTCTGTGAGAACCTGTGATTGACTCAAGGTCACATCAGCAGGTGCATGTGGAGGAGTGGGGGATCAAACTCTGTTCTCCCGGATAAGATGTAACTGAGAGGCGCTGCCTGTTAATATGGAGCACCTCAATACCTAAAGAGAGAGAGTGGGGCTCCTCTTTCTGAAAACAAAATGGAGTCTGACCAGAAACAGGCCAAGAAAACACTCCATCTAAAATGGAGTGGACCCAGCAGAGAGTTTGTTCTGGTCATCCCCTGGAGGCCTCCTCTCAGTGCAACCCCACCTAGTTCCTCCACCTCCGCCAAAACAGGATGCATAATCACGATGGGGACTGCTGGTAAGTATCACTCACACCCTAATCCTCAGCTACTGATTAATCAGCCATCTCCTTGCCTCTTTCTGTGACTCAGTTTCGCTTTGTCTACTGTTATGGTAATGTCTGACACCTGGAGAAATTCTTTGTTTTCCATGCTTGCCTCTCCCCAGGGGTATCTTTGCTGAACCACGCAAACCATTAACACATATCCTGACCTTTTATAACCTATTGGGTGGACATTACTAAATCAGCCCCACTATTGTTACCTGAAGATCCATCCAGGTGACCAGAGTCAGTTCTGCTCATTGACTTACAGTGAGCAACCAATCAGGTACCCAGGAAAGAAGCATCACTGCCCACTGCAAGCCACCCCCTTTTCTGGGAGGGCCTCACCCCCTCCTAAAATTATATACATGAGAGCAAGCCATGCTCAGTCACTATCTCTGTCTGAACAATATGTAACCAGATTATTCCTCCCTCCCTACTCTAAGTAAGGAGCATCAGGCATGGCACATCACAGTGCATATCTATATCTTCTAGTTGTGACTGGACCCTAAGCCACCAGGATCAGGTCGTATACCCTGTCTATGTTTTTATTCTTGTGTTACCCCTCTATCAATTTCATATCTGTTTTCTTAGACCTGTATGTATGTTGTATGATTTTATACCTTTGTATGTTTGCCTTTATTTTATAATAAAACCCCTATTATTATTAGACCAAATCTCCTCGTTATTGGGTGATTTCCAAAGCAGATGCCTTCTGTATATATAGGTTCTCAAGATCTCGCTGAAAGGCTGATTGCCCACCACGCTAAATTCCCCAGAACCCTATTTTTAGGGCAATTTGCCTAACAAAGAGTCCATGCACTTGACCACTACACCAAACTGGCTGTTGTGGTTACATGCTGACCCCTTTTAGGCTGATTATGTTAGTGGCTTACATGTCATTTAGTGGAAGTGCAGCTACTGGGGGACAAGGAAATGAAGACTATTCAGGGGGACTGCACTGCTGTGTTTTTATTTATTTATTTTATGGAATGGGAAAGTCTCCTGGCTCTACCCCTAAGTTCCCAGATATTTTCGGAGTTGGCCTGGCAATCCTAGTTGTGCAGCTTGAAATGATGACATGACCAGACGGGGGGCAGTTCCAGTGAATCTCCACCCCTCCAGTCTCCCTGAGGTTGCAACAAGGGGACCTCATCCCTTATCAACATTCACCTGTTTAAAAAAGCAAGCACGCAAGCAGAGCTTCTCAAGAAGTTGGATTCTGCATCAGTGCTCACATTTTGTGTATTAACTGCAATTCTCAACATTATCATTTATATAGCTCTTAGTTAATATGGCTAGGAAAGATATTTGTCTGCTTGTGATCCACAGTTAGCTAGAGTAGACAATACTGGGCTACAGGGACCAATAATCTAATAGTATAAGGCAGATAGTCTACGGGGGAGGTAAATTGGTTTCCTAGTGTAAGGCCTGAACACAGCCTGAAGCATATTGTTTCATTTAAAAGTCATGGCATAGGTTTTTCAGAAGCATGATGGTTAAACAACTGATTTAGGGTGCTCATTCATACACATTTAAATGTTGTAAACTGAAGTATCGCTGGCTATAACACTTCTTGCTGGCCCCTTTTAGGCTGATTATTAGCATTGATTAGTGGCTTACATGCCATATATCACTACTTGAATTGATCTGCTATGGTAGTTTGATTCAGATTGCATTGACTCAAGAGAACTTGGTGATGGATTAGCAGTTACAAACAAGCAATCAAACACAACCTTATCCATATTAGATCCAGCCTATATTGAATAAGCCATCTGTCTGTTTTAGCATTATTAGCCTCGTCAAAGAGTTCATAGCTTAATACAAACACAATATTTCTACTTTCCTGTAGTCAAAAGAAACCATTTTAGCATGAAATATCCAATCTGCTGCTCAAAGAATGCAAAAGCCTTGTTGTTTGTTTGGGCTGTTTTTCAGATACCGAAATAAGAGACAGATTGGACATTGCAGTGGTCTCTCATATGTCCCCATGTGTGCCAGCCAGGGCCATAGTAAATGGGTATGTGTGCAGAGGGCTCCATCCCCTTTTGCATCTGCAGCACCCCCACTGAATCTTCCCTTTCTCTTCCCTCTGGGCACTGGGTGGGCACCGGATATGGCACTGGGCACGCTGCCTCCTCACTTTTTTTTAATTCAGGCATTTGAAAAAGTGTGGCCCAGCCATGCAAGAGCTCCCCCAAACAGATCAGGGACCAGCGTTTGCTACAGAGGGGGCACTTTGATGGGATGCCTCTTTCAGAAGTAGGCAACCTTCCAGGCAACACGACTGCTGCAGGGTTGGAGGGGGGTGTCCATTGCTGTTTTTTGTCATGCTGCTTTCCTTTCTTTTCCTTGCAAAATGGGCTTTTGGAAGCCCAACATTCACAGGCAACTCATGGAATTCAGTGCGGTAGATGGGGGTGACCCAGCTTCTGCACCCCTTTGCACGCCAGGGCTAGTATTTGGATTGGGGGAGGGTTGGATAGATGCTCCCTGAACTTATGGCAACTTTCGCTAACAAACTTTTGGGAGGCCTGAGCATTCCTATCTCACAGTGGCCAGATCTCTTTTGCCCAGGAGGGTTCATTTGATTGTGACATATCCCCCCTCCCCACAAGAAAAAAAAAAGAAAGTTTAATAATTTAATTAGCATCCCTGGTGCCACCTCCCCACAAAATTCCTGTCTACATGGGCTGCAGTCCACAGCCCACTACTTGCTAGTGGTCCCCCCACTTAAAGTAAGCCACCTGGCATCAGCTATAGCTGTCCCTTCTTCTGTTGTAGCTTCCATGCTCTTCAGCAAGCTCATTGAGAAAATGGAGTGGACACCATCTCTAGGAAAGTGTAGGAGTCACTGCATGGCCATTCTGTTTGCCTGGACATTCCTCCTTTTAATGGGGAGAAGGTACCTAGGACTGCCAACCTCCAGGTGGGTGGTAGGCAAGAGATGCAATGTTTCCTTGTAAAATGTCCAAACAATACTATTAAAGAGATAAGTACCAATAACAACCAGTTAGAAAATTACCTTAGATTCCTTAATAGTACATAACAAAGCATACACTTATAAAGGACAGAACAAAATATTACATTTAAACAGGAAGGGGAACAATCAATTCCCAAAACCTAACGGTTCAACAGGTAAGTTTGTTTTTCTTTCTTTTTAAGGTTGACTGTCCACTCCTCCTGTGGTGTAGATATTGAAAGGACAGACCTCAGGATGCAAGGAGAATAGCAAACTGCAGTCTGAGAGATTCTTTGATGTGCGGTGATATTTTAATCCTTTTACGAGCTGAACGGGCTCTCCCAGGACTTTTGAACCTCGTTTTCACCCAAAGCGCTTTCCCCAAGCTTCAATACATGACAAGGCACTTCCAACAAATCCAGTACTTCTCATTCTTACACTTCCCAAAAAGGTTTCAGTCTTGGAGTTGCCCGTCCTATGTCTATCTGAGGTTTTATTTCATTCTGTATGTTTTGAAATGTAATTTGCCAGCCACCTTGAATCATAAGGAAAGCTGACCTATACATATTTAAATAAATAACCAAATACTTAAATAATCCAGAGCCATTTTTATACAAATGTAACTAATGTACAACATTATGATATTTGGACATTGCCGGATTATTTAGATTAGCACTGTTTCAAAACTATCAGTTTCATAAAATTCTGTCTAGCATTTATAGAGTATTTATAGTATTTATGTTAAGTATTCACTTAACATACATTCCCTTTCAACAGCTGTGAAGATCAGGCTTTTATACATCATTTAAGAGTGGTCTCTATCCCAGCCTTGTACCAAAAGATTGAACCTAAGTGGCCTTCTAAATGTTGTTCTTACATAGAGTTCTTCTTACACAGATGGGGGGTGGGAAGCAGGTATTTGTTGGAGAGACATGATCATAATTTCAACCCAATGACACTCCTGGTGCAACCCTGTGAAGCATTTTGGAGTGAGTGCTGGAGCTTTGCCTCAGCATGATACCAGTGTTTTTTGATCATGCAGGAAGTTACATCATCACACAGTAACAACTATTGCTACCACCCATTTGGCCAGTCTGTTTCTGATCAGTGACCAGCTGAATGTTGGCAGGCAGCAGTCTGCCCCCCATGAGTAAGCATCTAAGAAGCCTATTCCTACATAGAAGACATCCGCGAAACAGGGGGGAAACTACAGTAGCTTTCGTTCACTACTAGCAATAGAAGAAAAAAGTTGGCTCAGTAACAAGGATTAAAACTATTTACAGATAACAGGGTTCCCCCCCCCCAAAAAAAGCTCATTTAGTTATAATATTTCAGATGTTAACTGGGTGCAGTCAAGCTTTTATTCCTGAGGTGATTATTGACTTTCCATCGGCTTTAGGATTCTCACAGTCTAAATATGAGTTCTCCCAAAACTAGAAATCATTAGTCAATTTCTCTTAGAAACTAGGGGCGTTTTTGCACAGAGCTTACCCTGGAGCGACGTCCGCGCAGCGTCTGCGCGGATTTCGCACCAACTGCTCCGCAGAACCAGGAAGAGCCACGAAGTGCCAAGCCTTTTGCGTCGCAAATGTAAACCGCTAAAAAGCAGTTTACGTTAGCGACACAAAAGCTGTGGCCCTTCGCGGCTCTTCCTGGTTCTGCGGAGCAGTTGGTGCGAAATCCACGCAGATGCTGCGCGGTGAAGAGGGACGTCGCTCCGGGGTAAGCTCTGTGCAAAAATGCCCTAGGTGTTGAGACAACTTGAGTCTCTTCCTGAGGACTTTAAATATTCTGTCCACTTGTTGCTTGAGAACAAACTTCTATGAGTGAATGCTGCCTGGTAAAAGATTGTTCCCATTTAATTTCTTCTTGGATAAGGGTCCCTCTGCGAAAGAAGCGGTAGCTGAAACAAACAGCAAATCAACCACTTGTCCAGGACTGAAGTTTTTGTTATGAGGAGATTGACAATGGGATTTGGAATGTATATGAGGAATAAACCTTACCACTGAGATTTTGATACCTATGTTTTTTTACTGTTTTTAACTGTTGCTAGCTGCTCTGAGCCCGTAAGGGGAAGGTGGGATAAAAATGTAATAAATAAATACCTCAAATAAAGGAGGAATTCTTGTTTAATTCTTTTTTGGCATTTCCCTTAGGAACTGTTTCTGAGTCTGTATCTGAAAATTTAAATGGACTTTTTAAGCCACTGTGGACTTTTGTATGAATATACTGGTGGACTTTTGCTTCATGATTATTGTTGCTGAATATTACCTTTGGAATGTATTTTGATACTTTGAATGAATTTTCATATTGTTTCTTTATTGCGTATTTAGTAATCTTGAAGCTATCAAGGTCTCTCCCCTCCTTAAATCCCACTCTCCCAGGCTCCATCTTCAAATCTACAGGGTTTTTTTTTTTAAACTCAGAATTGGCAACCTTAGAAGGCACTCAGCAGGTATGGGTTGTCATGGCGTCTGATCTCTGAAGATCAGTTGGAATTTCAGAACTCCAGGCCCTGCCCACAGGCAGGGCTCTACACCCTTGCTCTTGGTTGTTGTGCTGGCTCTCAGAATTGCCATGCCAGGCCAATTCAGGCCCAGTTCCATTTCACGCATCCTATTTACAGCAGTTTCATTTGAATGATAAACAAAACAAAAACATTCAGATTACAAGGGTTTTTTTTTGAAGGGTTTTTAAAATCATAACAAGAAATATCATACAGTCAAAGGAAATGACTCTGAAAGCAGAGTGCAGCATACAGCTACCCACACAAGTAATTGCTATTCTCATTTGAACTCTGAACTTGCATTAATAGTCCATAGAAGGGACAAAGAATCAGAATTACAGCAGTGCTAGTCATTTTTGTTCTTGAAAACCCACTTTGTATAAGTAGTGTAAGCTTGCTTATAATGCTGTCTCAGTGGTCTATTTCTGTGCAGTGTGATGCAAGATGTATTTACAAAAGGTATTATACAGGAGAAGAAAATATGATATACTATGGATATTCTTTCACATGAGACAATGACGTAGTGATGAGAGAGAACATAAATTACTAATGCACCCTGCCCCAAAACTCCTGGATTTGAAACTAGAACTGCTTGCTTGAAATCTATAGTCACGAGAGGGGCCAAAGCAAGTCATACATCCTTCCTCACTATCAGGAGCTGCTGGAAACTGGCAACCCTTGGAGCAAGGGTTCTGTTTCCCTATGTGATGAGCCATTGGGACTGCAATTCTGATCCAGTGCCAGGGGCTGTAGCAGTACTCCACCCATGCACACAAGTTACTGGCTCCCTATAGCAGGAGGCACTATAATCTTCCCATACCCCGCCTTGATAAAAAAAAAAAAAAAAAACAGCTGTAGATTGCTTTCTGGTAAATAGATTTGGTCCTGGTGTGTTGGTCATTCCCTTTCTGACTTCCTGATCTCTGCTCCTAACTTTCCTTGGGATCTCAATGTCCAGATAACTGTAGAAAAGAGCAAGAGTCCAGTAGCGTCTTAAAGAGTAACACAATTTGTGGCAGGACATTTTGTTAAGTTTATAAGGAGCTTCTGAATTCTTCTTCTTTTCTACTGCCACAGACATGGCTACTCATCTTGATCTGTCTAGATAACAGTTTGGCATGATTTCAGCTCTTCTTCTTCAGGACTATGATCTCTGGACTTTCTTGTGACCTCTGGTCCAGTTTACAGTTTGCCATAGTCTCAGCTTGTGTTCTTCTCATATTTGACCTTTAGATCTCCCTGTGGCTGGAACTTCTTCTTGTCTATTTGAGTAGCCTCTGATTGTTGTTCTTGCTGTATTGACCTTTGAACTCTTCATCTGTTCCTGGGCCTTGGCTCCCCTTGCCAAACTCTCCCAATGATCCCAACCTAAACCGTCCCATACAAAGCCATCCATATGACTAGGGTTGCCAATCCCCAATTGGAGGTAGGGGATCCCCTGGTTTGGAGGCCTTCTCCCTGCTTCAGGGTTATCAGAATGTCTGCTGGGTGCTCCGTTATATCCTATGGAGACTGGCCCCCATAGGGTATAATGGAGAATTGATCCATGGGTTTCTGGGGCTCAGGGGAGCTATTTTCTGGGGTAGAGGCACCATATTTTCAGCATAGCATCTGGTGCCTTTCCTCAACCCCCCTTTCCCAAGTTTCAAAAAGATTGGACCAGGGGGTCCAATTCTATGAGCCCCCAAAGAAGGTGCCCCCATCCTCTATGATTTCCAATGAAGGGAAGGCATTTAAAAGAAGTGTAGTCCCTTTAAATGTGATGGCCAGAGCTCCCTTCTGAGTTTAATCATGATTGTCACAACCTTAGTCCTGGCTCCACCCTCAAAGGCTCCTAGCTTCTCCCCAAAGTCTCCAGATATTTCCTGACAACCCTACATATAACTCCTTCCTTGATTGGTTTTGAAGCAAGCAGCAATAAGCACAAATTGATTTCTATTAAAATCAGTTCTAAGTTAGCAGTGGAGCTGGAATAGCATGCCACAGTTTTGTTCACATCCATGAACCAAGATTTACATTCCTAAAGTGGTTGTTGACGTATCATGTAAATTTTAAGGTTACAAATCTAAGAATACTTACTGGGAATTAAATCACAATGGACTCAGTGGAATGTGTGCCTGAGTAAACATGCTTCTTATCATACTACACAATGAATGGGGAGGAATCAGTGCCTGGTCAACAGAGAAATCAATGTTAGTTTACATTGGGATGTAACATTACACTTAAAAATGCTGAGCAAAGGGTAATATAGTGTTCCAATTTGCATTTAAGAGAGCAGATAAAATGATACGATTTAGTGAGAAAGAGCAGTATTTGCCATCCATTTTACCTGCACCCAGAAAATGAAGGATACTTGATGATTAATTTGGTTTAATTACTGCTGGTGACCTTGCTTATTTTTCTTCCAGAGAACATATACAGCTAAACATACTAAAGGGGTACTATAGCAGGTTTCAGAACTCTTGAACCCACCCAAAGTTGGATAGGTGGGTTCTTCTATTTAGTCCAAAGATGGATGAAGTATTGATTCCAAAGATAAACTACAAGAATGAAGAAACTAGAAGAATTATGTGTCAGCTGCCCAGGTAAGTAATCTATGCATGCACAGATAACTTTATTGTGGAGGGAGTTAAAGCTCACACAATTTTTTGTAATTTTAAAGGTTTTTATGCAAACCTCAGTCCTTAAAATTTGGAGAAAAATCTAATTTCTTTGTGTGGCCTAATCTTCAGATTTAGACATCTGCAATTGGCCCACAATTGAGAAAAAGATATATAGATAAGATGCAATTACTGGGGGGGGGGGGGGAGGGGTTAAAGTGTGGAATGCTACAAAGTGCTTCACACACTCCTTTTTAAGGGTGTACACATCTAAGTTATTAAATGAGTCCATTAAAAAGAGTGAGAATGACACATAAATGTTTTCCAAACAACTGTTTATTACATCAGTATGCTTTCCAGAGAGTTGGGATCAGCTGCAGTTCCCACTGAGCACCCATTCAATACTAAAAATGAATTGGCTGCCACTGTGCCACATAATGCCTGATTCACTGCCACAGAAGGTGGTGGTGGCTACAAGCATAGACAGCTTCAAGAGGGGATTGGATAAGCATGTGCAGCAGAGGTCCATCAGTGGCTATTAGCCACAGTATATTGTTGGAACTCTCTGTCTGGAGCAGTGATGCTCTGCATTCTTGGTGCTTGGGGGGGGGGCACAGTGGGAGGCTTCTAACACCACTGGTGGACCTCCTGATGGCACTTGGGGGTTTTTGGCCACTGTGTGACACAGAGTGTTGGACTGGATGGGCCATTGGCCTGATCCAACATGGCTTCTCTTATGATCTTAGGTGTGCTTGTGCTTCTATCATTTCTTACATTTATACCCAATGGAGTGTCATGGCGGCTTACAATCACCTTCCCTTCCTCTCCCCACAACAGACACTCTGTGAGGTAGGTGGGCCTGAGAGAGTTCTGAGAGAACTACTCTTGGGAGAACAGCTTAGAGAGAACTTGTTACTGACCCAAGTTCACCCAGCTGCTGCATGCAGAGGAGTGGGGAATCAAACCCACTTCTCCAGATTAGAGTCTGCCATTCTTAACCACTACACCAAACTGGTTCTCATTTATTTTTATTCACCATTTTACCATACAAATAAGAGCCCACTCCCACAGGTGCCTCACAACACCACTCTGGCACTTGTCCTGGCTGACTCCAGAGCCTGGGGAGAAGAAGCTGCACCAGGCATGCCCCAGACCAAAGGGTTAGCCTGCAAAGATGTGCACTCAGCCAAGTCCCAATCAGAGAAAACAGCCTCTCTAGGCTTGGTTTCCCTCTAGTTTCTGGACCATCTTCTCTTCCAGCTGTTTGGCTTTGTCTGCATGTGGAGCCTGAACGAGATGGTTGTTCTGTTTGACTTCCTTGATGTCTTGAGCTTTCTGCAATTCTTTGCCCTTCTTTAGTCTGTTCATGATGAACTTGGCTTGCCACTTCTGCTTGATCTCTTCCACGCTCTTCATTACGTCAGTTGACTTCTGTCAAAGCTCTTGCTGATATTTCATGGGCTCATTTCTGTGTTTCTCAAACAAGTTGTCTGCTGTCAGCTCTTTGCCAACTGCCATGTGGGAGGCTTTCATCCATCAGACTTTCTGGGGGTTTCATTTCTTTTTGAATCTTTCATAGCATTTGAATCTACAGAATGCCTTGCAGTCATTACAGATGAAGGGGGCACTGTAACCTGGGTAGACGGGCCCCCGTGTAAAAGTAGTGCCACTCCATGTGCATCTTGCTTGGCAAGGAAGACACCTCCACCTCAAAGTTCCAAAAACTGCATCATACACCCCTGTTTACCTGAAAGGAAGACTAGGGTCTATTCTGCTGTCAAGAGAAACAGGAGGCTCCTAAAACCACTTACAAGTTTTTGTTGTGTGCTTGTGATTCAATACAAGAAGCCATGGCCATCAGATCACAAGATCTAAACAAAGCTGCATTTTGGAGGTCTTTAATTTATAGGGTCAGCATAAGTCAGAAGTGACTTGATGGCACATAACACACACATAACCTTTTTTAGAGGGGAATCGTCTTACATTCAAAGTTGTTTTCCTTTTGGATAAATATGGTACACTGTTAAGAGCAGCAATCAAGAAACACACACACAAGTATTTTCATCTAGACAACACAATGACCTTGCTTCAACAGCATAAGGGAGTTTCCAGATTGCCTCATCACAGAAAAACTTCCCCCCATGTGATAGGGACAGAAGCAGCTCCTATGCCATTCACCATCTGTATGTAAACCAAGCCTGTATGTAAACCAAGAATAAAGGCTGGCATTTACACAATCCTCCAAAACCCCTAACTGTGATGCCAGAGCGTGCTGCTGGACTAGGCACTCTCTCGGCCACAGCTCCCTTTGTGTCCACCACATATCTCTTCCCTTCCAGCTTTAATCACAGTAAAGGTTAATTATGTCTGTGTCTCAAATGCTGATTCCTCACTCACAGTCAAGAGCAGTGCAACTTCAGGTGTAACTAACATTAGCAAACATTCCCCTGTCCAGGTTTCTGCCCTGTGAGCTGTGTCTCTCTGATCTTCAGCAGTAACAAACATAACAAATAGACTTTCTGTGATAGACAGTAATTTAATTATTTTACACACATTTGAAATCTCTCTCTCTCTCTGTCTCCCTCCCCCAATCCATCCATCCCTTTTTTGTTTAGAACACAAAAGATCTACCAGGGTGTTTCTGTGGACAGAAGGATTTCAACTGTGGGGTGTAGCTTTCTTACCCCTTCTGCTGTAACCCAAATGTTGCTTCTGGGGAATGGGAATTTGGAGCTGAAGTGGGAGAGGAGAGGAAAGAAAGTCATAGTCTGTGGGCAGAAACTCTTCTATCTGTGGATCAAAGCTAATGGAGTGGACCTATAAACCATGAGAATAAGGAGTTTTAGTCTCCTTCTCGAAGCCCACTGGAAAACAGAAGCTGGAAGTTAAGATAGCCCTGTAGATTAGGCTTCCCAACCCTCCCGCCCTGGCGGGGGACCCCAGGATTGCCAGCTTCTTCCCCCGCCCCCCCCCCCAAAAAACAGAAGCGGGGGAGGGGGGGAGAAACGGCACCAAGGAGCGGCAGGATGGTCTCCTGGTCGGAAAGCCTCCGCCTTCGTAATGGAGGCTCTTCCTTTTTGCTGTGCCGTACATCGCCCAGCCCTGGGATTCCTGGGAAGTGCAGTGAGAATGCCGTCGCTGCCTTCCATCGTTGGCCACACCTTCCTGTGAGAGACCCAGAGAAACGAAACTTTGTAATGGGAGGGCTCTGGTCTTCCAGGGTGGGAGGTGTGACGCCGGCAACCTCTGCGTCCCATTGGCTGAGGCTACTGGTTGGGACTTCCCACCTTTCCGCCCTCCGCAAGCTTCCCGGCCCCGGCGACCGCGGAAGCTGCTGCTCAGGGGAAGGTAAGGCGCGTTGTCTGGTAGCGAAGAGACCCAGAGGGTGCATGCCAAGGGGAGGGGATGGAGGGGCGACCTGAGCAGTGGACCAAGCTGTTGAACCCCGCGCCCCACTTTTGATACCTCTAGGGGACTGGGCGTGTATGGGGAGCGGGGATTCTCGGCTGACACTGGCTTGCAAGCTGCGAGAGCTGACGGTATGTCCTCTGCATCTCTTCCTTTCGCTCGTGGGAAGCGCTGCGGGCAGCTGAAGGAAAGGGAGGGCAACAGGGTTGCCAATCCCCAGGTGGGGGCAGGGGATCCCCCCGGTTTGGAGGCCCTCCCCCCCTTCAGGGTCGTAAGAGTTCAATTAGGCTTGTCACAGCCTTGATCTTGGCTCCACCCCTAATGTCTCCTGGCTCCACCCCCAAAGTCTCCTGGCTCCACCCCCAAAGTCCCCAGATATTTTTTAAATTGGACTTGGCAACCCTACTGTAGATGCAGTGCTGGTTCTAGGGTACATGGTGCCCCCCGCCCTCCCCCACCACCACAGCCATGCTCTGTCCCCCCCCCCCCATTGATTAGAGAAGCATGCCGCAATGAAGCTGGGCCCTACCAGCTTCGAGGCAGCTGGCATCTGAACGTTTTTTGAAAAGAGAGCTGGAGGAAGCTTCTCCTCCCTCCTTTCAGAAACCAGAAGTGAGGGGGAGCAAAACCTCTTCCAGCTCTCTCTTCAAAAAACATTAAATGCCGGCTGCCTCGAAGCCATTAGTGCCCAGCCTCGTTGCGGTGTGCTGCTCTAAGGAGGGGGAGTGGAACACAGCAGAAGGGAACGGAGGGGGCTGGCGTGGCTGTGGAGGAGGGGGCTGGCAGCAGCAGGGAAGGAGAGAGGCAAATTTAGGCAGTTGTCCTGGGCACTGGGAGAGGGCAGCCCAATTCAGCGCCCCCTCCTGGTGCCCTAGGCAACCGCCTAGTTTGCCTAGTGGGTGAGCTGGCCCTGTGTAGATATAATGCCCTAAAGCACAAGGGCCAAAAGTAAGGAAGGGGAATTGGATTTAATCATCCTCACTTCCCTTTCTGCTGTTAGAGGAAAACAGTGCAGAAAACTTTCCAATCATGCAAGAGGGAGAAGGGATGATTTTGTTCCGTTCCCCTCCTTATTTGTTACTTTGATATCCCACCTTTATCCCCAGTGGAGGGACCCAAAATAGTTTACATCATTCTTCTTTTCATATTATCCTCAAAACAACCCTGTGAGATAGGTTAAATCAAGTCTGTGTGATTGGCTACAGGCAGGACCAGTGTTCTTCAGCACATGGGGAGTGTGTGGGCAGCAAGTTTGGGATGGGGTCCATGGAAGCTCCTGCAAACTCCTCAAACAACAGGTGTCTAGTAAACAACTTTTATTTTGCTTTTCCATGCAGGGTACAGCATCATCCTGGAACAGCTTCCGAGTTCTGTCTTCCTGCCTTCCACAACCACTTGCCCAAGTACCTCCTTATTCCAACCACCTCAATCTCCTCTGGGTCACTTCCTTTAAGGCTGTGCCTAACATCTAGATCCATCCACATCATATGGAGACTGCCCTCTCCTTGGTGCTCCCGGGCCTTTTGGAGACCCAAAGGAAAATCATCTCCATTATCTAGAGTTGCCAAGTCTATGTTGGAATATACCTGGAGACTTTCGGGGTGGATCCAGGAGAGGACAGAGTTTGGGGAGGAGAGCGGCCTCAGTTGGCTGGGTGTGTTCAAGATGCAGGTCGCCCAGGCCCCACTGACTTAAAGTCGCCAAGGAATAAAATCTGGGTCTGTGTTTCCCAGATCATAATTCACCACTCTGGGTCTCATTATGTCAGCCCACTAGTGGAAGTTTTTAAAATCCCTTTTGGCAAATATTTATTTTACAAGAAAACTTTGCCTCTCTCATTCTTTCCTGTGTTGCCTCTCCCCAGTGAAAACAATATAAGCTCCTCAGGGGCAGTGGTTGTCTTTATAGACTATAAGTCTATTAAGTGACATAGGCATTGATGACATTCTGTATCAGGGATCCCCAGTGTTTCATTGCACTCACTTGTTCCATCCCCAAAGCAACAGACCAGTACTGGTTTCTTTCTACCTCACAAATGCAGGGGGTGGTTTAGAAGACTGCAGGAGGCATCATTCAGAAAGAGCTTGGCTTTGGACCTTCCCTCAGCCTTTTGTGATCTCCCCCAGAAGACAATTTGTGACTGGTTCTTCCTCCTTTGTAATGATGCCCACTCCTGTTACTCAAGAGTTGCCAATCTCCAGGTGGTGGCTGGAAATCTCCTGGGATTACAACCGATGCTCTCTCTAAACTGTGGAGTCCTGTGAGCAAAAATTCTACAGGCATTAAAGTTGTGAGCTACTGTACAAATTAGTTTGTTCTGGGGCCATTTTTCCTGAGCTAAGACAAAAATGTGTGAGCCAGAAACTAAAAAACTTTGAGCTAGCTCACACTAACTTAGCTTAGAGGGAACACTGATTTAAAAGGCAACAGAGATCACTTCTACTGGAGAAATTGGCCGCTTTGGAAGGTGGGCTGTATTGAAGTCCCTCCCCTACCCAAACCCCACCCTCCTCAGGTTCCCCCCTCCCCAAATCTCCAGGTATTTCCCAAAGTGCCTATAGATTAATAAATTTAGGGCCCCTGCTACATATTGCTACTATGAATCTAAACATTTTACATGTCCCACAACCCACATGAAAGCTTCCCAGTTGCTTATCTGTGCTTTCACTTGCTTTCACTTGCATGGGTTTCTGCTTTTATATATGCTGTTTATGCTAAGGGGGTTGTTTTTAGGTGACTTTCATTGTTTTATTGTGGCTGTGATGTTTTAGCTTGCTATGCTGTGGGCTTGGGGGAGTCTTTATGTATTTAGTGTACTGTTGATCAGATTGAGCTGCCCAGAGAGCCCTTGGACTGCGAGGTAGGGTACAAATAAATATTGTGTGGAATCCAAAAGAGAAACTGTATGGTTAAAACAAAACCCCTAAATAGATAAATGTGCACATATTCAAATAACTGCAAACAGTCCACGAATAGAGCATGCTAACAGACTAACCATTATGGGAAAGGATACAGAAAACATCCTCCGAGGGTTACCTAGCAAATATTCATGGCACGGATTACACAATGGCCAGAATGTTTGGAATAGGTTCCTAAAAATGTAGGCAGCAATGTAGCTTGGGAGTTAGTCCTGGCTTTGGGGATAATTGCATTTTTGCAGAGGTAGAGCAAAAAAAAAAAGCCTTTATCCCATTCATTTGTAGAAGGGGGAATTGATGCCAAGGTAGTGAGGGAATGTGGTGGGACCAGTTATTTTTTCATGCATAATTCTGAATTTCTTGCTCTAATGAGTCCTTCTGCATTTCCATGGTAATTGTCACTCACCTTGGAGGAAGTGACTTGGTTGCAATACTGCTAAGCCTCAAAAATTAAATGAGACCCAGCAATGCTTGACTACACATTGCCAGCCTGACACGCTGTCTTATCGGTATCGCTGGCTGACTGTGCACACCTGGAAGACAGCCTTCAACATCACTGGCTCCAGATAAGGCAACTGGAAATAATGAACCCACTTCCTGAGACCGAAGTGCTTATTTAAGATCACTTTTGGGGATCAGGACCTAAATAAGGCTGCACAATTTGCAACCCACCAGCCTGAGTATGGCCCCAAATCAGCCATGTCTGCTTCAATTCCAGGAAATCAGTAGCCCTGTCATCTGACCTGTCTGTACGTGGACTCACTGCATAAGAAGGGGAAGCAGGTATGAGCATGCTGCCCCCCCTCCTGCTTCTGCACAATCTCCAGCTTGCCTGAATGGCACAAACACATGGAGCAAGTGCCCATTTACATGCCCCTTCCCAGGGATCAGCAGTGTTTGGTAAACAGCATTGCTGATCAAGGGGAGAGGGTGCATGCACAGCACAGACCACTGAGAAATTGTGCGGAGGTAGGGGGCAAAGGCAGTGTGCTCATGCCAGTTTGTTCTTGCTGTGCAGGGAATCCATGCACAGACAGGTTGTCTGCACAGAGCTAAGAAAAACAGGTTACTGCATAATGGTCAGTGAGTTGTGGTCTCACCAGTCCAGCAACAGTGGTGCCCAGTCCAGACCATTGATTGTGGCTTGCATAGAGAAGGCAGATCATTCTCCCTCACTTATCCAGTTTCACAGCCTGAAATTATCCTGGAGCACTATTTGGTCCTTCGGAAAACCTACACTCAAGGGTTCCCCCCTTGCTGGACCATTTCAGGAAAATGATGCAGGGGGAAGGCTGAAAAACCTTTTTAGTTTTTCTTCTTAAATTCACAGGCTTTCACAAAAGAACAAAACCAATCTGTTTGAAATTTAATATTTTATTTTTCATTGGCTTGGCTTTTTAAATCAACATTTTCCCAAATAGTTCATCTAGTTCAGTTTGGTGCAAGTCAGCAGAGCCAGTTACATAATGCATCTAGTTGATACCAGCATTTTTTAAAAAATCTTCCAGGGTATTTTTTACTGAAACAACCAAGGTTGGTTGCCTAGCAACAGCCATGGCCTAGCAGTTCCTCAGTGGTCCAATCCTTGTCTGTCCTGAGGTTAGCAGTGGGCAGGGGAGAGGAGCAGAGTCAGCCAATGCCATGCAAGCACAGTTGAGTGATGTTTGATGGACCAATGGTTGACGCAGCACACATGATAGCAAATGGGAGAGCCAGATTGGGCCAATTCCATAGGGTGTGTGTATATATATATATATATATATATATATATGGATTTCAAGAAGAAAAGAATATAATGTGAATCCTGCTACCAGTTAATTTGAGAAGGAATGCTCATAGTTGTCTGGGATGTTGATATCTGAGAGGACTCAAAGAGAGCTTTGAGTCAAAAGTTAACAGTGATGCCTCTTCCCAGCAGCTTTTGCATGTGACTCTCATATGAGTTCAATGATGAGGCAAACGTTTGAGATGGTTGAAACTTTATTATTAAATATATTAAAACTAGTATGTCATGTTGAATGGAAACCTAATTATCTGTGTCCATTAACAAGAACCCAGCTTATTTTTAATGGGCTGGGTCCATTTGTACAACACATATCAAAATGCTTTCTTGAGGTTGATAGATCCTTCTTTGAGCTTGTAAAGGCAAAAATTTAGAATACTATCTAGCAATGTTAATGCCTCACTGGCTTCAGGGAGAGATTTAAGGTGCAACTGTAAATACGTTAACTAAGGAATATGACCCACTCATCTCAATGGGAGGTACTCCCATAATCATGCTTAAAATGGCACTGCACAAAACAGTTATTTCTCCCACTGAAATCAATGGGGCATATCAGTCCTTAATTTCAGCATGAGCATGCTCTTAATCTTACCCCCATGAGTTTTATTAACTTATTCTCTCATTCTGTGGAGCCAGAATGACAATGAACTTGATTTATAGCACAATGGAGATTCCTTGACTTTCTCTCCTGATGAAGAAATTGCTTCCAAATGCAATGATAAAAATGCACATGGAAAGCATCAGTTGTTCCAGGGGAGGGGCAGCTGTACATGCACAGTGGGATTGAGTCTCCTCTGTTTAATTGAATGAACCCCACCTCCCCCACCCCCAATACACACACTATCTCCAAGGAATCATCTCACTGCATTCAGAGGTATGAGTCTGGTTCACACAGTACATTCCTCCTATCTGAAATAGCTGTCCTCAACCACCAAGCATGCAGCCTCAGGAGGGATGAACACAGAGCAGTGAGGGAGTTGGGGGACACCTCTATAGCCACCCAGATCAGCCAAATTAGCCCTGGTGATCAATGGAGTGAGAGATTTTGCAGCTAGATCACCTTTACTTTTTCTATCTGATCAGAACTCTGGTGTCATTACCATGCTATATTGATTTTCAGTAACTTTAGATCATTTCTTTTTTCTTGCTTCTTTCAAGATTATGTTCATTTGTGTTATTCCTTGTTGTTCTCTGATCTCTTTATGTAACTTGTAATAAAAGCCTAATAAAGGTTTCTGATCTGATCTGAATCTGGTTCACAGATCAGCACTCTTCTAAAAATACTGCTGCTGGACACTGCTCGGCTGCAAATTTTGAGCTTTAGCTGGCCTTGCATGGGTAGAAGCGCAGTTGTATGCAATTTTTAAAAAGAAAATTCTGCTTTATGTAACTTGAAGCATAGCAGATAACAACATGCATAGTGTGAGAGGCAAATAAGGCCCCAGAAGTCAAACTATAGTCACCTCCATTTGTTAGAATATGTTGCTATTAAAATAAATATAGAAAAGATGGTAGTTTTCAGTTCTTCCATTTTATGGCCAAACTGCACATGGCAGCTCCATGATTAGACTTTATTCTGTTAACTGAAATGTAAAATTCAGGATAATGCAAATTTGATCAGTACAGCAATGCTTAAGGAAGTGGTACTTAACCTTTTCCCAATGGGCCAGTTTTGCAATCAGAAATTGCTTCTACTCCAAACTGTTCTCCAAACTAAGCAGGGGGGGGGGGGAGAAGTTGTTTTCTGAATTTTTCCCAATGCTGATAGAAAAGCAGCTTAAGATGTGATTTTGATTGCAAAAACATTCTATAGAGAAAGGGTCATATAGCACCTTGCTTCCCCCCCAGGGCAGTTACTATGATAAAATTCATATTTTCCCAGTACAGTAAAAATAGAGACAGAAAATAAGCACAGATTTCCTGAAATATGTGTTGTTTGACTTCAAATCAGGCACAAACATTACAGCCAACTAGACTGCCAACTCTGGGTTGGGAAATTTGATGGAGATTTGGGGGTGGAGCCTGGGGAGGTTAGGACCCTCAGCAGGGTATAATCCTATAGAGCCCTCCCTCCAAAGCAGTCATTTTTTCCAGAGGAACTGATCTCTCGGAGATCTCCAGGACCCACCTAACTCACAAGTGATGTGGATCAAAGAGCTGGTGTGATATACTATTTGTAGTGTCAGACTGGGAGACCAGGATTCAGATCCCTCCTTTTCCATGAAGCTCACTGGCTTTGAACCTTGAGCCAGCCTAACTTACTTTACAGCGCTGCTGTGAAGATAAAATGCAGAATCATAGAATCACAGATTTGGAAAGGACCTCCAGGGTCATCTAGTCCAACCCCCTGCACAATGCAGGAAATTCACAAATAGCTTCACCACCACCCCAATGACCCCTGCTCCTGCTCCATGAAGATGGCAAAATAACCCCCAGGATCCTGGCCAGAGTGGCCCAAAGAAAAATTGCTGCCTGATCCCAAAGTGCTGATCAGCATTTCCCTGGACATGTAAGAAAGGGCCACAAGTGCTAAGAACTGGTGCAACCTTTCTTGCCCTCATGTGCAGGGAGATCCACATTTACCACTTCCTGAGGTTTGTGAATCAAGGGACAAGAAAAATATATGAGAGAAAAATTACTCCTGTGCATACTGCTTTGAACTCCTTGGAAGGTAAAATTTAGTAAATAAAGTATTCCTAATCAATAATCTAATTTTAACCAATCGTTTACTGAATTTGCATACATTCCCAAAACAAAAGTAGTATTGGAAAGGGGGGGGGGGCAACCATTATTTTTCTATTCAAGGTTCATGTCTGTAATTGTAAATTATATTCTGCCTGTTTGTTTTTTCCCTTCTGTACAGTTGCTCAACTTTCATCCTGCAACACAAGGTCTGCAACCACTGTGCTTAACATTTGTTGAGGAATCCAGCAAGGAATGGATGCAGCCTTCAACCCCTGGTAATAAGCAAGCAACCATCTAGTCTCAAGGACATAGAACCACATAAATCTATCCATTGGGTCTGTATGAGATTTTTAAATAGCCAACCACAAGTGTCACTTTGCATCTGTACTGCCACATTTGGAGAGGAAAAGTTAAGGAAATTTCCAAACAATACTTCCACAGTACTTAGAATCATAGAATCATAGAGTTGGAAGGGACCTCTAGGGTAATCTAGTCCAACTCCCTGCACAATGCAGGAAACTCACAAATACCTCCCTCTAAATTCACAGGATCTTCATTGCTGTCCGATGGCCATCTAGCCTCTGTTTAAAAACCTCCAAGGAAGGAGAGCCCACCACCTCCCAAGGAAGCCTGTTCCACTGAGGAATCACTCTGTCAGGAAGTTGAGCCGGAAACTCTTTTGATTTAATTTCAACCCGTTGGTTCTGGTCCTACCTTCTGGAGCCACAGAAAACTATTCCACACCCTCCTCTATATGACAGCCCTTCAAGTACTTGAAGATGGTGATCATATCACCTCTCAGCCACCTCCTCTGCAGGCTAAACATCCCCAGCTCCTTCAACCATTCCTCATAGGACTTGGTCTCCAGACCCCTCACCATCTTCGTTGCCCTCCTCTAGACCTGTTCCAGCTTGTCTATATCCTTCTTAAAATGTGGTGCCCAAAACTGAACACAATACTCCAGGTGAGGTCTTACCAGAGCAGAGTAAAATGATACCATCACATCTTTACTTGATCCATGATTAACACAAAAATAAAGAAGTCAATCTCATTGATCTGGTCTTGGTTCCAGGTCAAGCTCACCTGACCCCAAGATGAAATCAATGACCCTACAGACCAGTTCCATAGATTAGTCAGTCAACTAGGGATGTCTGGCAAAAAAAAAAAAAGACTTCTGAACTTTTACTAATTCTATTCCTGATTTAATGGACTTGTAACAAATATCAAATACGATACACACATAAGAACGTAAGAAGACCCCTGCTGGATCAGAACAGAGGTTCCTCTCGTCTAGCATCCTATTTTGCCAGCCAGTTACAACGGAGAGCCAATGACAGGTCATAGAGGCGAAGGCCCTCCCCCTGATATTACCTCCTGGCACTATATTTAGAAGCTTGCTTCTTCTGAATGCAGATGTTCCCTTTAGTCACCATGGCTAGTAGTCACTGATAGATCTAGTATCCTCCACGAATTTGTCAAATGTCCTTTTAAAGCCATTGCTTGTGGCCTTCACTGCATCCTCAGGCAGCAAATTCCACTTTTTATCACTCATTCTGTAAAGAAATAACTGGTTAACAGTTTCCTACTGTATTATTTGGGCAACATCTGTGGGTTCTTTCTGTAAAATAGATCTCACAACTCAGAGCTTCACTGTTGCAGAAGAACATTTACGCATGATATATTCTTTTGGGCCTAGGAACATACCAAGATGAGAGTTTGCTGACAGAAAGAAGCCTCATCTTCCAAGCATGTTGCTCCGTAACATTTGGTCGGTCCATCAGTTTTGTGCCTTTGTAGGCTTTGACTTGTCTAGACAAAAGGAATATCTTGCTTTGGGCACAAGTACAGGCAGAAACACACCAGCAGCTGTCTGGTATAGATATGTTCACAAACTCAAAATGAAACTTTGGTACATTTTTGTTTTGCCCAGCCAGCTTTTGACTAGCTGTCCTTTCCTGTCAAATGACTACTGAAGCATAAACATAAGGGCACTTGATATGCTGAAGGAATTACTTAGAATTTCTGCCGAAAGACTTCCCTGTTTATGTATTTTTAGGCCATTACAGAAGAACTGAGGAAGCAGCTTCAAAATAGTCTTGCTCATCCAGCCAGTAGCTCCAGTTGCTGAAATGGAAGGGAGGAAATTAATCTGTTTTAAGGACCAGCATCTGAGATAGCAAAACCAGTTTTTACATCTGTCATATATATATATACACACACACACACACGCACACACACACACATCTATCTATATCTATATTTGCATAAACTTCTACATTTCCCTCTAGGCAGGACTCAGCAGTGATTCTACCACATACCAATTTGACATCCATTACTGTTATAAGCAATGCATTTGTTTCATAACTTCTAACCATAGTCAGTGCAACCCGATGAATTTAGACACCTAATCAGTTGGTTTGCTGGTTGGGGAGAGAGAGCAACTGTACTGGTCACTGCATAATTTCTTCAAGAACGGGGGGCTGATAAAACAAGGGAATAGTTGGGTGCAGAGTTTGAGTGCTTTCACAAAAGTTGATGGAATTTTGAGTTAAATGACTTGTCTGGTACCGCACCAGCTCATGGGTATGCATGCTTAGAAATTCTGCTTTTGTGTTGCTGGTTACAGCACCACACTTGCATGGGAGATGTTGCAAAACCATTAAGATAGATTTGTAGCTTAACACAGACTGGGAGACTATACAAGGTAGGATACTTAATGTCAGGCTTTGTTCTTCTGTCCCTCTGATTGTCCCTGCTCTTCTTTCTCCTCCATCTTTCATTTCTCTCTGTCTAGCGGTGCCTAATTAGGAATGGGCACAATCAGCTCATGAGCCACAGTTTGTGATGAATTTTGCCTGGTTTGTGCTTTGTGAAGTCAAGTTCATGGCAGGTTGCCTGGCACAAACTTTCCTTGAATTTTCAAGCTGTTGATAGAGGTTCCTACTGGTTCGTGAGTGGAGACGTTCCCAGGCAGACTGTCTCTGCTTAATCAAAATGTTTACAGAACTTCAAAGCAACAACTTGGAGGACATGTAGAGGAGCATCTGGGAGAAGTCCTCTGAGACTTTGATGTCTCTAGCTTGCACAGGATCCATTCTAGACATTTCTGAACTTCAGTAATTTTGACAGGTGCAGATTCAGGATGTTCAGGCAGATATAGAACAGATCTTCGGCAAGCTAGAGACACCAAACTCACTGTGGACCTCCTCCAGATGCTCCTCTATATGCCCCCCAAGTTTGGTGTCTCTAGCTTGCACAGGATCTGTTCTATTCAGGTGGTCATTCCTCCAGAAGGCACTTTCCTGGGGTCACCTTATTTTTTTGGGGGGGGGGGTCATAACATGGGCCCCATAAATCCAATTCTCACCAAACTTGGAGGGCAGGTAGAGAAAAGTCAGCTGGAGACTTCCTGTGAGTTTAGTTTCTCTAAGCATAGTGGGGGAACTGTTCTACCACCTCATGAACCTCACAAACTGAACCAGTTCTTGAGGCAGTTAAAAATTCATGGTTCACAAATGGAACATGTCACAAACCAAACCGAACCACATTTTCCCAGTTCATGCCCATCCTAAGCCTAATCTATCCAGCAATACGCTATTCTCTCTGAGGTGGAGGGGTGGAGCCTGGGGAGGGGAAGAATCTCAGAAGAGTATAATGGCAATACAGTCCACTCTCCAAAGCAGCCATTTTTTCCAGTGAACTGATCTCTGTAGTCTGCAGATAGATCATTGTTCTACTACCAGGCCCCACCTGGAGGCTAGGCAACAGAAAAAAGTCACACGGGCAGGAGACAAGGAATAAGCAACAGCTCTGTGTATAATGTACTTCATCAATTTCCTGTCATCAAAAATCCACTCAAAAACATTGGTTTTGTATTCCAAATCTTTTACTGGTAGCAAAAATTCCTAAACGAGTCCAGATTTGCACAATGTATGTGTCATGGGTGCTGGGGACCCCGCAGAAGAAGCTGAGCCTGCAGAAGAAACTGTGCCCCTGCCACCTGCACCAGTGCCCTGGCCACCTGCACCAGTGCCCCTACCTCCTGCGGGAGAAGACCCAAGCCCCCCTGCCTCGCTCTCTCGGGTGGCTCGGGTGCATGACCGCCTTCGTCAGGACCTCAGGGATCGGAGGAGGGCAGCACGCTCAAAAGCAAGACGCTCCCTGAGCCCTGAGTTTTGAAAGGATCCTGGCTCTTCTAGGAGTAAGGATGCTTGAGTCTCAGCAGGATCCTGGCCGCCCTCTGAGTCAGCACTTAGCCCAAATGGGCAACAGACAGCAGAGGGCTATATAACTGTGGGCTTTGGGGAAGCAACTAGTCACTTATCTGACATTCTAGCATCTGCTCTGGCTTTGGCTTCTGGACCCCCCGACTTTGGCCCCCTGACCTGCGATACCTGGACTGTGATTTGGTTTTGGTGCATTGGACCCTCTTTGCTCACCAGCTACAGACCTTGGACTGACCCTGGACTTCGCCTGACCCGGCCCCAGCCCATGACAGTATGCAGAAGATACTTCAATAGCATTTCAGGTATCAGCTTACAGGCATAACCGATCTATACTCCTGTTTTGCAATATTGGTTTATCCAAGCCACAGTTTAAACCTATAAAACAATCATACGATACATTTATTAAAGGTAACTACTCATATTTTTTAAAAAAGAAGAAAAAACCAAATTAACAGGCATACCCACTTACCAATAATTTGCTTATATTCTTCACACTTCTATGTCATTCTTGCTAAATTCACTCCAACCTTCACTGTTAACTTTTTCTTTCCACTATGGTAAGTGTATAATATGCCTGCCAACAGGTGTAACTATTCACAATTACAGAAATCCATTTTCGTAAAGTTTTTTTTTTAAATTACTTGTGCTAGCACCCTTTGAATTCTTTGGATCATTCCATTACTAATGGGCTAAGAGAATAACATTTTTAGAATGGCAATGTGAATATGCTGTGTGTATGCAGAATGATTGCCAAAAACTGCTATACAATAAAGGCAAGTAATTTGGAATAAAACATAACACACAAGACACAAACACTCTATAGAATATGAACAGGACTTTTTTCAGAGCACGAATGCACAGGAACGCAGTTCCAGCTGGCTTGGCATCAGGGAGTGTGGCCTGATATGCAAATGAGTTCCTGCTGGGCTTTTTCTACAAAAAAAGCCCTGAATGTGAAGAATGACATTTTAATTATATGTGGCTAACGAACAGTAGCTCTTGTTCCACATTTCATCTTTGTCCTGAATGCTCACTTATAGAAGTAAACAATGACCCTGAAGTTACTAATGCTTGAATACAAATAATTACCAATACTAAAGGGAGAAAGGGCATCATCTCTAGATCATGATTCAAAGGGAAATCGTTATGACCGAACCCTTATTTGTAAATGAATGAAGTTTGAAGTTGCCAATACTGCTGTATATTGGTTACAATGTTTCAATCACAAGGCAATCCCAGTTGTTTTCTCTCTTTCCTGCTGACTGTAGTTTTGGGCCAGCTTAAACAGACTGTTGTGCAGAACCATCAATCGTGGTCTTTGCTAGCAGTCTGAGCTGTCACTTCTCGCACTGCATTCATGACTGTTCTCACCTCCGAAAGCCACATTCCTGACATCCCAATAGCAGCAAACAAAGTGCAAGAGCAGCAATCTGTAGCAATGACTCACAGCAAGACAGGAACTCTCAGCAGATCCACCCTTCCTTCCTGTACTGTATCAGCTGAATTGTAAAACCACTAGCAATGGCCTAAAGGCAGAAAAAAGTGGGGAAGCCAAATGTTCAGCAACATTAGGCTTGATTATTGCTACTGTATTTTTTAAAAATCACCCCTATGACACAACTGGAGAGATTTTGGCTGAAGGTGTCTTCCTCTACCATACTGAGAAATGTGGTTTCACATCTCGTTTTTAAGTCCTTTGTGCGGTAACACAGCAAAGTGCCTTTCCATGAGTCAGCCCATGGGCCTAACAAGATTAGTCTTGTCTACTCAGACTGGCAGCAGCTCTCAGAGAGAGAGAGATCTTTCAGTCATTTGCTACATGATCCTTCTAACAGATTTTGATGTGGTCTCTCCCACCACCACCATCAAGCCACAACCAACTTATGGTGACCCTAAGGGTTTTCAAGGCATAAGACATACACAGGTGGTTTGCCATTACTTGCCTCTGCATCACAACTCTCATAGTCCTTGGTGGTTTCCCACCTAAATACTCAATGGGGCCAGCCCTGCTTAGTTTCTGAGATCTGACAAGATCAGGCTAGCCTTAGCCGTCCAGGTTAGGGCCTTTAACTGGGAGGTTAACCCCCCCCCCCTTACATCTGCAGGTCCTGTTTAGGACAGACTTGATTGACAGCAGCAGAGAGGGTACCTCCGGGGCTTTTTTGTAGGAGGAACCCCTTTGCATATTAGGCTACACACCTCTGATGTAGTCAATCCTCCAAGAGCTTGCAGGGCTCTTAGTACTGGGCCTACTGTACGTTCCAGGGGCATTGGCTACATCAGGGGTGTGTGGCCTAATATGCAAAGGAGTTCCTGCTACAAGAAAAGCCCTGGGTACCTCTTTATATTTCTCTGTGAAATCTGGACTCAGTTTGGGAAGTGGGCCTTCGAACTAACATCCACATGTACAGCCCATGCATGGTAAAACTTATTTCTGATAGTGAGGGTGAGCAGAGGAGGCCTATGCTGACCATCTTAATGGACGGACTGCTTACATTGAGGAATGCAGCCCAACCAGTTGGTTGGGCATGGATCATATGCGAGTCTTAAGTCCTCTCTCTACCATCCTTGCAAGCACCTTCCACAAATTCCTCTCACTTATTTGTTTTATATACCTGACATCAACAGAACACCTATTCATTTTCATAGCAGAACAATTGCAAATGCAGAAAAATGCTCAAATCTGGCCATATAAGACTGACTTGTTCTCTGCATCAATAAATATTATAATTTTCTAGTATCTCTTCTGCATTTAAAGCTCCCCCCCTTTTCTGCCAGGTAGGCAGGGTTCAGAAATGCTTATCTCCTTTTCCTGCATGATGAAACTACTTCTCTATTAGTGCTCTACGCTTGTATCACAGCACTGCATTCAAGGCCATGCAATCAATCAAACCATTAAATATTGCTTGGTGCTCTCTAACCTACTTGGATAGCTAAAGCAAGGGGAGGAAGAGAGAAGGAAACAGAATGAGAACTTCCATGTGTTTTACAAGTTACAAGCCACCCTGAGTCCGCTTGCGGAGAAGGCGGGATATAAATGCAAAGTAATAAATAAATAATATAATAAACTATGATTTTCAACTTGGCCTGATTGGCTGGGAACAAAAAGAAAAAAAGTAAGCCTCATACAAGCCATTCTAAGCACTGTACATCAAAGGGATGGGCTATGGCTCTGTGGAAGAGCCTCTGCTTGGCATGCAGAAGACCCCAGTTTCAATCCCCAGCATCTCCAGTTAAAAGGACCCAGCAGGTGGTGATGTGAAAGACATCTATGTAAAACCCTGGAGAGCTGCTGTTCATAAGAGTAGGTACTACCGAGCTCAATGGACCAATGGCCAGATTCAGTATAAGGCAGTTTCATGAGTGTTCATGCATGTATATGGTTTGCTAGCATTATTTTTGGGTGTGGGGGGCATGAGAACCCCAACCAGCTACTACAGGACCTTGTAGCTGAACCTGTGTTCTCCCTGCCCTTGCAGTTAAGCTTTGCAAGACTTAGCTGGCCCAGAAGTGTGAGGCTGTTATGATAGTCAAGGGGCTTTTATCCTGGAGCTGCAAGGAAGATTTGCCAGTCAAAAGAGACACTTCCTCCCTTTTTCCTATTTGCTTGTTTAAATTGTATTTTCACATTGTAATCCACTTTGAGAAGAAAAACAGCATATAAATTCTTAAAATAACTAAAAATAAAATGCACACAAGAGCTAAGTTATTTTGTTGTGTCCTAGTAACAATAGTGTTGCAGTTCCAAGAATATTGTTACCAAAACAATTTGACTGTATTCCTTTCATTAAATCTGATTGCTGAGATTCTAAAACTTTAAATTCTTAGGACAGTATGCTGAGAAGTATGCAAATCTTTTTGTTTACAAAATATTAGGTGGCGCCCTTGCTTGTTCACAAAAGAGACACATAAAGGAGCTACCACACAGAACACTGGTTACTTCAGAGCAAAAGGTGGCATGTGGTCCACAACTGGAACATGACCCAGTTGACTCAGGCTGAATACATCAAGGGAGGGAGGGTTAACTTGGGCAGTTCCCAGCTTACTCCAAAAACCTCAAGAACCAAATCAATGTATCGAAGCCATTTCCCCTCAGAGAAGAACATAATACAATACAATGGCAGAACTCCTGCTTGGCACTGTAGCACTCTGTCAGTGTTGTGTCTGTCTTGGCAGGCTTTTGCACCTCTCTGGTTAGGAGGGATCAATGAACAAGGGATCTGGCACAACTGGTAAGATAGCTAGTTGGAAGTTTCATGCTGGGTGTTCTGGTTAGTCATTACAGGGTCCTCATCAGGAAGGAGAGGGAATCCTTGTATTCTAGCATCTCTAGATGGAGTTTCAGTTCCTTTGGGATTCTATGAGCTCTCTGACTCTACATCTTGGAGGTCTACTTCTAGGTCACTGCTTGGGGGCTAGAAATATGGCATTTCCCTCCTCTGAGTCAATGGTTGGATAACTAGTTGGATCATTACATTTCCTGTCCTCTGTGAAGTTTCAATCAGCATTATGAAGCCAAGGGGGTTGAAATGAGAGCTCAAAGGTAGGGAAAAGCTGCAGCTGCTTTTGGTACAGAGCTGGATTGATGCACAAGCTAGGTAAGCTACAGTATAGGGCCTCACACTACGATAAGTATCTAAATACAAAAAGAAAAAGGAAATTACTTTAAAAACCCACTGAATTACCATTTCTGCTAATGTTAATGGCCTCTTAAACTAGATATAGCTTAAAGCAACTTGTCTTAATCAGCCCTGTTCCAGCGACTACATAGTTTAAGCATATAGTTTAAGGTTATCTCGGCTGTGCTTTATAGCTAGAGAATCATAGTGCCTCCATGATAAAATAATGGGCTTTGTAAGGAAGGCGTCATGACCTTTTGCCCTATGATCGGTGGCACTGAGAATCCCCTTCATTAGAAGGCTTTTGCTTTTACTTAAGTGAAGAAAAACCATCTCAATCATGCCAGTGTGAGGAGAGCACTCTCAGGGCATGGCAGATGAAAAGACAACCATCTCTTGAGGTTTCCTCAAAGGCTATTGAGATCTAGAAAATGTTTGTCTAATTCACTTGGATGGACTGGGTCTGATTCTGGCTACTAATATGTAGCCAGCAAAGGAAACAAACATTTTTAATTGGCTGGTAAGAACACCATTTTTTGAATGCTGTCTTACACCACCAAACCACTGGTCCATCTAACTGAGTGTTGACTGTACAGATCGGCACCTGCTATCCACAGTCTCTCTGGTAGAGATACTGTAGACAAATGTATGTATTTTTTTGTTCTTCATATCCTGCTTTTCTCTACAATAGGGACCCAAAGCAATTTATAATAGTATTCACCTCTCTACCATTTTATCCTCACCACAACTCTTGAGGTAGTTTAGGCTGAGAGTATGTGACTGACCCATGTTCACCTAGCAAGCTTTCATGGCAAAGTGGGGATTCAGGCCCAGATCTCCCAGACTGCGGTATGACACTCCAATCACTACTAGGGCTCCCAGCTTCCAAGTGGGGCCTGGCAATCTCCTGGTATTACAACTGATCTCCAGATGACAGAGATCAGTTCCCCTGGTGAAAATGTCTACTTTGGAAGGTGGAATACCCTGCTGAGGTCCCTCCTGTCACTGTACCCCAACCTCCCCAGGCTGCACACCCAAATATTTGGATATTTTCTAACCTTAGGATGGCAACCCAAACTAGGGTTGTTAGGTCCGACTGAAGAAATATCTGGGGACTTTGGGAGTGGAGCCAGGAGACTTTGGGGGTGGAGCCAGGAGCAAGGGTGTGACAAGCATGATTGAACTCTGAAGGAAGTTCTGGCTATCACATTTAAATGGACTGTGCTCCTTTTAAATGCCTTCCCTTCATTGGAAATTATGGAGGATAGGGGCACTTTCTTTTGGGGCTCATAGAACTGGTCCCCCTGGTCCAATCTTTTTGAAACTTGGGGGGGGGGGGTTAGGAAAGGCACCAGGTGCTATGCTAAAAATGTAGTACCCTTACCTAAAAAAGCAGCCCCTCAGAGCCCCAGATACCCATGGATAATTCTCCATTATAACCTATAGGGATTGATCTCCATAAGGTATAATGGAGTGCCCAGTGGATATTCCCCTCCTCCCTGCTGCTTTCTGATAACTCTGAAGTGAGAGGAGGGCCTCCAAACCAGGGGATCCCCTGTGCCCAACTGGGGATTAGCAACCCTAACCCAAACCACTACACCATTCTGCCTTGCCCATAGATCAAGGGCCAATCCTCCTGGAGTTTACAGTAGGCCCTGTACTAAGACCCCTGTAAGCTCTTGGAGGACTGGCTACATCCAGGGTGTGTGGCTTAATATGCAAATGAGTTCCTGATATAAAAAAGCTCTGCATAAATCAAACCATATATCACTACTAATCATGTAGCAAGGGAACAGATCCTCCAAAAGGCTGAAACTTTATACCTTCATGTTGGGGATATGAGAACTCTTAAGTTGCAGAAAATATTAATATCAGGCTTCTAGAGATAAGAGCACTCCTTCTAAGGTTAACAACTGCTGAGTATTTCAAGAACTTAGTGAAGCCAAATGATTACTGACATTTTAGAAACAGAACAAATTTCATGGAAAACTCGTCATTATTTTCTTTTCCTGGAGATTTGAATGAATACCCTGTCAAATCTGACATCATGTATTATGGCATCCTGATTGTCTGTTTGTTCAGCAGTGAAAGTCAGGTAACATCTAAATGTCCAACAGTTTAGCAAGCTGTGCGATCATTTTTATTGTCAAATGTCTCTTAAAGTGTTTAAGAGGCTGCCTGCCTGTGTCAATAGTGTGAATTAGAACCTTATTCATTAAATACTAGACTGGGGTACAACTTAATGGAATAGAAGGCTGAGGATTCATTAGTGAAACAATTAGTCTCCGTATTCCACTGCCAATGCCTTGTCCACTAGTTGGAAGTTTATCCTCACAGAGCTCAGTTACTGGTTACATAAGAACATAAGAGAAGCCATTTTGGATCAGGACAATGGCCTATCCAGTTCAACATTCTGTGTCACATAGTAGCCAAAAACCAGGTGCCATCAGGAAGTCCACCAGCAGGGCCAGAACTCCAGAGGCCATCCCATTGTTGCCTCCCAAACACCAAGAATAGAGCATCACTCCCTTGGACATAGTGTTCCATCCATACCTTGTGGCTAATAGCAACTGATGGACCTCTGCTCCATATGTTTATCTAAACCCCTCTTGAAGCTGATACACAATTCCATTTCTGTTTACTATAGGCAAAAAAAGTGGATTCATCTCAATCAGGATATGCATCCTTTTGAAATCTTTGAAAATTGCTGCCTTTTTCTGAAGCATCAGAAGTGGCTTGCTTCATTGATTTTAAAACACTTTATTGTTGTTGTATTATTGATGCTCTCATTAGTTTCCATTTGTTTTAGTGGGAAACACATTTTTGGGTTTTATCCCATCCACCCTATCCCTAACCAAGTAGAAGAAAAGGATGAGATTTTATACCCCACTTTTCTCTACCTTAAGGAGTCTCAAAGCAGTTTATAATCCCATTCCTTTCCTCTTCCCACAGTGGTCACCTTGTAAGATAGGTAAGGCAGAGATAGCTCTGGGAGACTGTGACTGGGCCAGGGTCACCCATCAGGTTTCACGTGATGGAATGGGGAATCAGAGAGCCAGTTTGGTGTAGTGGTTAAGTCTGTAGACTCTTATCTGTGAGAACCAGGTTTGATTCCCCATTCCTCCACTTGCAGCTGCTGGAATGGCCTTGGATCAGCCCTTTCAAGAACAGCTCTGCAAGAACTCTCTCAGCCCCACCTAGCTCACAGGGTGTCTGTTGTGGGGGAGGAAAGTAAAGGAGATTGTAAGCTTCTCTGAGACTCTGAGATTCAGAGTGAAGGGCAGGGTATAAGTCCAATATCATCATCTTCTTCAAACCTAGTTCTCAAGATTACAGTCTGCCACTCTTAATCACTTTACCACACTAATAGATATTTATTTCATAGTTTCAGGAAAATACAGCAAATTCTCTAGGCAATTAAGATTCTCACACAGGCAGAGGCAGAACCCAACAAGGCAGCTAGTGGACATCAAGAAATCTTCATGTAAAAGTCAATCTTTTGATGTTTGAAGTGGGGGCCTACTTGAAGCAAAAGTGGAGTGCATGGATGAAAAGAAGTTAAATCCTCACTGCTCTCTCCACACCTGGAGCAGGTAAGTGAAATCAATTGTGGGGAAGAGGGGAATACAGGAAAACCTGAAACAAAAAAGCTTCCTGGAGGATGTTTGTGTGTGGACCTAGCATAGGATTGTCAACAAGCCTGGAGAAAAATGTCCTGGCCTTTTAGTAGAGGTGTAATAGGATGTTATTTATGAGTGATGCCATGAAATATTTCAACTGCCCCTTTCTGCATGTTGAACCTCTATTATAGGAGCAGGAAAGTTTAACAGAAAGTCTTGAGGAGCCAGAATTTGCTAGATCAAAGTTACAAAGTACAATCTGGTACTAAATCATGAACAAGCTATCAGTGCAATAATCCCAGGTTTCACATTAACAAGTCAAGTAGAAGTTGATAAAGATAGGGTTAGGAGACTGCAGTTTTCAGCACTAATCTGTTGTTCTATTTACATTGCAATCCTATGCAGAGAATGTATGAGTTTAGACTGGAGTAAATCAACATAATTTGTATGTTAGTTTGCATGATACATTACTGTTCTAAACTTGTCAGTAATATTCTGTATTGGAGAATAATTCTCTTGTGGCTCAAGATTGAAGCAACTATAAGGCTTGTAGCACTCCATACTATCTGATTTATCAGGTTATTGGCTTTTGCACAGTGACAACCAGAGTGTTTTTTAAATGCAATATCCGACAAATTTACTTAGATATCCCTGAAGGGACCATGAGTAGCAGATTACAGTACCTGATGTGATGAGACAGTACAGTAGCAAATCTCTCTCCTGTTTAAGAGGGTGTGATTACTCTGGGGAAAACAGCAGGGTATTTGGAAAGGACCAATATCTTTGGGAGTGGAATGTCAGAGGTAGGCCATGGATCCTTTCCTAAGCAATGTTAGGGATGTCATAAAAAGATCTCAGATCCCTGCTCATGTCTCATTGGTTGGCCCAGGTCTGTCTGCCCATCCATCTGTGAAAAATGTTGCAAAAGAAAGTTCTGCAGAGCTGGATGTTGACTGTCCTTATGAGCGGAGTTTGCCCAGTTGTTGATTACAATGTCACCCTGTCTCTTCTCGGCCGGGGACCTGAAGGAAGTGATGTTCGAATTTCTTCTTGAGCCCTTGGGATGTTTTTCTTAGTTGTTTCATTATTCACAGGATGAGTAATAAGGCCTCATTCCCATCTGAATAATTTTTGAAAGAAAGCAATGTCAAATACCCTGCTCTCTTATTTAACTACAGTCTAAAAGTTTATTTTATTTGGTTATTTCCTTCTTTTCTCCTCAATGGAGACCCAAACAAAACAAAAATATACCAAAAGGGCATGTGTCATGCATCTGATTATTCAATCATCCAATTGCTATGAGACACATATATTAATGCAGTGCAGTCATACAGGTACTGCAATACTATACATAGGGCTCCAGGTAGGAGCAGTTCTCAAAGACATCTTGGAGGAGGCAGCAGCTGAGGTCATACCAGCCCAGGCAGTCACTTCTCTAGAAGGGGAGGGAGGCTGGAGCCAGAATCAGGTGGCACAGGCCGCTTTTCTTTGGACCTGAACATATGAACATATGAAGCTGCCTTATACTGAATCAGACCCTTTGTCCATCAAAGTCAGTATTGTCTACTCAGACTGGCAGCGGCTCTCCAGGGTTTCAAGCTGAGATTTTTCACACCTATTTGCCTGGAACCATTTTAGTTGGAGATGCTGGGGACTGAACCTGGGACCTTCTGCTTACCAAGCAGATGCTCTACCACTGAGCCATTGTCCCTCCCCCAAGATCTGCTTTATGTGGGCTGAGAAGAATCCTCACAAGAGTTCCTCCATTCCCTCATCTCTCTCTTATTTTGTGGAGGAAAAAATAATGGAAGCTTGGGGGCCACTATTAAGTGTAACACTATTTTTATGTATTTTAGGGTTGCTAGAGACCACAGGTAAATGTCAGCAAGCAGCAGCAGTAAATTATTGCCCTTCGTGGGAGCCTGGTAAACTCAAATGTTAGCTCCCATTAGAGGGCACCTGGTAAGCCTAATTGTTAAACACTTGACATGCCCACCATGAATTCAGAAAGGCGGTCGTTGCTTGGTGAGTAGTGTTGCATGGAGGGGTGGATATTGTGTGTGGTGTTCCCTCCTACTCCACTATTGCAAGTCTGCATATGTTTTCTGGTCCGTGGAATCAAAACGGTTGCTAGTACATAGTTTGCTTTTTTTCTCCCCAGGCATTAGAGAGCCATCTTCATCCCTCTCCCTTTCCATAAGAGAGTTCTATTCCTCCTGCTTTTATTTATGTATGGCATGCCCATTCACAGTTAATAATTTACTAATTTTTTAAAATAACATTCTTATTTTATCTTGGGAAATTACTCTAGTCTTTGCAACTATGTTGCTGATTCACGCTGTGCCATTTCCCTTGTTTAGGAAGCAGCATTTCCTGATGCTGATTGACAAAATGTCACCAGACTTCTGCATGACATGACATGAATATTGGAAAGGAGCAGAAATCATGGAGGAAGTAACTGCAATCAGGCAGTTACTTGCAAGGTCGCAGTAAATGATAGATCCTATTTGCATAAACCAGGATCATCCCATTCCGGTGGAAGTGGAAGAAGGTTAATTTTTTGGGGGGGGGGGGATGGGACAGTCACTTACATGCATTTGTGTTAAATCTGATCTTCCAAACGTTTGTCCTTGGTCCAGAAAGTCTTTTAAATTTTTCTGATAGATTGTTGTTGTTCAGTTGCACAGTCGAGTCTGACTTTTTGCGACCGCATGGACAAAGTCATGCCAGGCCCTCCTGTCTTCTACCATCCTCCAAAGTCTGCTCAAATTCGTGTTAGTTATATCAGGTGTAAATATCCATGGGATTAGAGTTGCCAACTCCTGGAGATTTGGGAGTTATGCATGGGGAGGATAGAGCTTGAGAAGGGGCAGGACCTCAGTGGAGTATACTGCCATACTTCCCATCCTCCAAAGCTGCAGTTTCCTCCAGGGGAAGTGGAGAATCAAATCTGGTTCTCCAGATTTAGAGTCCACCACTCTTAAACACTACACCAAATTGGCTGTCTCTTAAGGGCTGTCATTCCATTCTGGGGGCTGCCATTTCAGTCCCAGGACAGTTCTACTATTCCTAGGGGCTGTCATCCCACTCTGCAACCTGTCATTCCTGTCCCAGAACACTTCTGGTACTCCTTGGGTCTGTCATTACAGTTTCTGGACACTTCGGCTATTCCCAGGGACTGTCATTCCAGTCTCAGGACACTGCTGTTCCTCCCAGGTGCTATTGGTCCACTCTGGAGACTGTAATTTCAGCTCCAGAATACTTCTGCTATTCTCAGTAATTCCATTCTGCAACCTGTCACTGCTGTCCAAAAACAGTTCTGCTACTCCTAGCGGCTATCATTACACTTTTGAGCTGTAATTTTACCTGAGGGACTTTCATTCCATTCTCAGAACATTCCTGCTACTCCCAAGGACTGTCATTCCACCCTGAGCTGGCACTCATCCTGGAACACTTCTGCTACTCTCAGGGGCCATCATTCCACCCTAGGGGCTGTCATTCCAGTCCCAGAACACTTCCCATCCTCCAAAGCTGCAATTTCCTCCAGGGGAAGTGGGGAATCAAACCTGGTTCTCCAGATTTAGAGTCCACTTGGGTGGCTGTCATTCTAGTCCCAGAGCACTAATTCTATTTCTAGGAGCCATCTTTCCATTCTGGGACCTGTTATTCCAGCCCCAGAGCAGTTTACCTGTATCCATTCACCAACTGCATGAACTTCCATGAACAGCTTGAAAGTTTGTGAAAAGTTCATGCCAATTGACTTGCCACAATCTTCACTTCGCAAACCATGAACCAGCCAAAGTTCATCATGGACTTTTGTGCCCATCTCTACCTTTGATTTCTTAGTGTAAGATAAAAGGAGATTAAATGTTCAAAATAAATATTTTTAAAAATGACTTGCCAATATTTTATGTCTTTGATCTGGAATGCAGACCCATAGCCAGAGAACAAAAAATGGTATTCTGCATCAGTGGAGGGAAGTGGGACCTAGTGTTAAAACAGGTAAAAGAACCACCTTCAGATCTGGAAAAAAAGAAAAAGTATGTGCTGACTGGAAAGTTAAGAGAACATTTGCTGACACATTTTGAGCTCTTTACCCAACAAAAGGAATGGTCAGCTAGCAGGTGCATCATTAGCAAAGCGAGTGTGATAGACAGTAGGCAATCTGAAAATGTGTAGAAAATAGAACAGGGAGGCAAAGAATGAAATAACCATTCAAATCCATGGCTGCTGGTCTCCAAGTTATAAATATGTGCTTACTCATCACTTGTTTTATTTTTCTAGGCAATTTAATTGCAGTGAAGGTAACTTCCAAATTGCTAAATAGTCACTTCCTTTTTTACCCATATATTGAAAACAATTTCCACTGAGTCAGAGCCAAATCATTCATGATGCTTGCAGGTCCATGAAATATATCTTCCCAACATTTTAAAAAGTCTAATAGCAGCTACTTGAGGAAGAAGAGGGTTAACCCTTCCACCCCTACTTGGTTTCACTAACTGAAACCAACACCCTTTGTTGTTGTTAGTCTGGAAAAGGAGAAAAGACAGGGACTGTCTTTTGCCCATCTTTTTCCTTTTAGGGCTAATAATAAGGAGGTAGGAAGTTTCAGTTGATGAAACCATGTAAGAAATAAGTGCTAAGCCCTTCTGTGACTCAACCTGAATCAGGGCAATGCACAGCAGCTAATTTTTTGAAACTGCTGGGAAGAGTCCATTATGAATCTCTCAGCATCACACTTGTGTCACAGCATTCCAATAACCTAAATTTCAAAAGCAAATGAAAACCAATCATGATACCACTCAGTTGCTTCTTTGACAAAGCATATATTTTCCACAGCAAAGAGCCAATCCTGAAGTTACACTTCCTTACTGGAGTACAAAGTGCTTTTAGAATATATGGAATGCCTCCTTTGTATTTACAGAGATTTGGGAGGTGTAGCCTGGGCAGCGGAGGGACCTCAGTCTGGGCATAATGCCATAGACCACCATCCCAAGCCACCATTTCTCTAGGAGAACTGATCTGTGTCTCCTGGATGTCAGTTGTAATTCCAGGACCAAGATAGCAACCCTAAAAGTAGGAGGATTATGGAGATTTATAACTTCCCACCATTTTGTGACAACATCCCATGGCGCTATTTTGCAGTTGATTTTCTGTGGCAACCATTTTGCAGCGATATAATCCTGAAGAACTAGTTTGTTTAGCTCAGTAGGGATAATGGGGTCAGTGAACAGAGGTTTGCTGGGGAGCAGGATAGATTTTCTGGGACCTAAACATCTTGTAGAAAATAACTGCTTTAAAATGAAGAGATTAAATTCAGTGTAACTGGTATTATTGTTGTAATTGTATTGTTATTGCAGTGTTTTGTCGTTCAAGTTGCAGATCGAGGTCTGGTTAGTACGTTGTCCAGTTTGATGGAACTGAATTCTTTTGACAGAGGCATAAATTAGAAGAATCTAGCACCTTGATGGACTGAAGGAGAAGTTGTGCTTGAATCATCACAACATTTTTGCAAGCAAGAAGAATAAGAGAAGAGATTGGATTTATATTCTGCCCTTCACTTAGAGTCTCAGAGAGGCTTACAATCTCCTTTCCCTTCTTTTCTCCACAACAGACACCCTGTGTAGTAGGTGGGGCTGAGAGAACACTTTCAAGAACTGCTCTTGAGAGGACTGCTCTAAGAGAACTGTGACTGGCCCATAGGGTTGCCAAGTCCAACCCCAGAAATATCTGGGGACTTTGGGGGTGGAGCCAGGAGACACTGGGGTGGAGCTAGGGGGAGGGGGAAACGGCGCTGGGGAGCGTGGCGAGCCGCCCTGTCTCGGAGCGGGTGACGCTGCTGCACAGCTGCTGCCTCTTCTCCGCTCGCCGTGGCTGCCTGAGCCCATCTCGGAGGAGCAGCCACGGCGAGCGGAGAAGAGGCAGCAGTGGCGCGGCGGCCTCGCCCACTCCGCCTCTGGGGTGGAATCGGAGGGGGGTGGAGGCGGGCTGGGGGCGTGGCGAGCCGCGAGTCTGGGTCCTAGAAGGGCCCAGATTCGCGGCTCACCATGCTCCTGGCCTGCCTCCTCCCTTCCCTTCTTTGGTTTTGCCTGCGCTGCTGCCGCCTCTTGGCTGCTCCTCCGAGATGGGCTCAGCCTGGGCCCATCTCGGAAGAGCAACTGTGGTGGGCGGGGAGGGGGCGGCTCGCCATGCTCCCCGGCGCCGTTTCCCCCCCTCTCCCCGCTTCCGTTTTTTGGGGGGAGCGGGGGAAGAGGGTGGAAATCCTGGGGTGCCCCGCCAGGGCGGGAGGGTTGGGAAGCCTACTGGCCCATGGTCATGCCAGCAGCTGCATATGGAGGAGTGGAGGATCAAACCTGATTCTCCCAGATTAGAGTCCACACGCTTAACCACTACATCTAACTGGCTCGAGCACGTTATTCAAGTCAACTCATACCATCACTGTTATACCTATATATTAATTGTATAAATCTTTGTTGTGTTCTGTATGGTAGATGGGCCTAAAGAAAATTGTATTTAAAATTAACTTTTGTTGAAAGTCTTATTCCTGATTTAGCTCCTTAGAGCCAATACAGGTGGAGGTTAAAATAACACCCACTCTCCAGCCTTGAAATTCCAAAAGTGGCTATAGGTACAACAATACCAGACCCATGCAATAGAACCTAGTTTTGCCACTAAATGGTTATCCTAAATGTTCAGCTAATCAGATAAATATTCTGTTATCATATGAGGTTATGTAGGGAGTAGATTAGGGTAGCAAAAGAGCCAGTGTAATGTAGTGGTTAAGAGCACTGGGGCCAGTTGCTGTTCTCTCAGAACTCTCTCAGCCCCACTTACCTCACAAGGTGTCTGTTGTGGGGAGAGGAAGGCAAGGCAATTGTAAACTACTTTGAGACTCCTTTTGCTAGAGAGAAAAAAAGGTAAAGGTAGTCCCCTTTGCAAGCACCTGTCATTTCCGACTCTGGGGTGATGTTGCTTTCACAAGGTTTTCATGACAGACTTTATACAGGGTGGTTTGCCACTGCCTTCCCCAGTCATTGGTACTCATTTTACTGACCTCAGAAGGATGGAAAGCTGAGTCAACCTCGAGCCAGCTATCTGAACCCAGCTTTCGCCAGGATCGAACTCAAGTCGTGAGCAGAGCTTAGGACTGCAGTACAGCAGCTTTACCATTCTGCGCCATGGGGCTCTTATGGTAAAGTGAGGTATAAAAACCAATTCTTCTTCTTCTGTCTTTAAATAATCAATTTACGAATATAAAGGTTTGATAATGAATCTTCTTGTTGCTTCCCAAGTACTCTGGGTGAGATATTAGGACTTATTGTAACAATGCAGTTGCTGATGAATAGTTACCGTTATATCTAGTATTCCACAAATAACTGAAAGGGCTTTCAGGAACAGCAAAAATGCTAAAAAGCCATTTCATTTGAAATATGGAAGGTCATGGGAACAGTGTTGTTGTTGAATTTAGATATCTAATTGTTTTTGTTTTATTGTTGTACTGGGATTGGAGCTGAATATAATATTATCTTATTGTGTCTTTTCAGGCTCATAATTTGTACTAAACAAGCTGTGTGGGGGGAAAAGATAACATCTGAGAATCCACCCAGGCATATATAGTGACACATCTAAAGCTATATGGGTTGGGGAGGGAGAGCAAGTTTCCGGTATGTTACCACACAAGAAAACATTGTGCTTGCAAAAATCCTGCAAGTTGGACAAAATTTTGACAAAACCTAGCCACAGGCAAGAGTAATAGCCCCCTCATTACCTCCCATGCAGAGTCAAAACTTCCTTCTTCTTCTCCCTGTTTCAAAAAGATAAGGTTGTGGGAAGGGGATCTTGCTCATATTTTCCTTAGTTGTGCAACCCTGCAAATGTTTGAGACAACCCCTGATAGTATCCCTGACAGAAAATTTTTTAAAAAAACACACACACACACAAAGAAGAAAACACCTTTAAAAGCAGAGCTAGTAACAGAAACTCTTGTTTAATTTATAGAAATGCAACAAGATGTAGTGAGTGGTTTTCATAAGGGACTGATCATCTTTATGGAGGACAGAGCCAGAAAGGGTAATTATTCATAAGTGTATGTATCTCTGAATTCAAGTTACTAGGGGTAAGCAACTGGATAAGGTAGTGGCCTCTGTATCTGGCTTGTGGACTTTCTAAATTATTTGTTGAGAAACTGAACTAGATCAGAGGTAGGTAACCTTTAAACACAGCTGGATTTGAATCCAGTAGCATCAACAGGATTTTGGAGGCATGATTTTTCAAAAGTCAAAGGTCCCTTCATAAGATACCTAACAAAAAGAACTTGGACACTCAAAAGTTCATGAACCTGTTGGTCTCTAAGGTGCTACTGGACTCGAATCCAGCCATACGACTGCAGACCAACATAGTTACCCTCTGAAACTAATTTTTTTAGCACAGGTGCTAAAGAAACCCCATAACATCTATCTATGGGAAATGTTGGTGTGTTGGCAATAAAAAGAGTGGGAGAGAAGAGACACGGGTTATGCTTGACTAGGGATGCTGGGTAGGGGCAGTGATTCAGTGGAAAAGCCTCTGCTCTGCATACATCTCCGGTGTAAAAAAGCACAATAGGTGCTGTGAAAAACCTCTGCCTGTGCTGAGACCCTGGACAGCTGCTGCCAGTCTGGGTAAATAATACTGATCTTAATGGACCGATATCTGATTCAATATAAGGGTGCTCGATATATGTTCAAGTTGAAATCCAGTGGTGGTGCTGCCAGCATCTCGGTGCCTTGCTTGACTTTGGTCTCTTGTTGGGAGAACCCACCCAGTACGCCAGGCAAATTGGGGTGGCTTGCTGCCAATCGGCACATGTCCTGAAGGTTCTCTTCTCCCAGACTAGATGGAACACTGGACTGATCCAGTAGGGCTCTTCTGACACTATTAATAAACTAAGGTTATTAATATACTAAGGTGGAATTCTCATGAGAGAGAGAAACAAGAGAAGAGCATCTAGAACCATAACCTAGTTGTCTCAGAACAACCCAGCCAACAAGTGAAGAATAAGGTACAAATATGGGGGAGGTGTGAAGGAAAATCATTCAATACAAAAGCACGTTGCAAGCCAATTTTGCAACAAAGAGAACTGGATCCAATGTGAAATTAGAGAGAATATCTATGAAAAATGTTTCTGAAATAATTCTAGTTTTTGAATCTGACATTGTGATAGCATATTAAAAACAGGAAGGGGAAGCAGTATTGTGACATCAAACACCCCAGCTATGTTCAGAAGAGCACACAAGGACAAGACAGCTAATAGTAAGATTTTTTTTTTAAAAAAAAAAGTGGGAATAACATGACACTGCAAAAAAAAAAATTTGCGGTGGGGGGGAAGAGGCTTAAAAAGAGGGTTTGATCTTTAGCTGGTGAAAGAATCATTGGAGGAGAACAAGGTTAAGTCTGATAAAGAACAAAGAGTAATATGCTGTTTCTGTAGCACTTCCTCCATCCCATATTTTTCCTTTCTGCTGCCAGCTCACAGACACATCACTTGGTCAAACTGCTTCCATATAATATCTGCAGGTTTCTATGGTGATAAGCATACAAATTGTCTGCCCAACCATGTGTGAAAGCAATCATCTGATTTAGGCACACACACACACACACACACAAAAGAAACAGTGTACAGAGATAAAATTGTTCCCTCAATGAGAGTATCACAGCACTGTGCTGAATGACACAAGTCTTGGCATTTAATTACCGAAAGAGAGAGAGAGAGAGAGAGGGTGTCGATATAAATAACCATGAAAAGTGTGTTGGTTGGCAATAGGTTATTGTGAAGTCCCAAAGCAGTACAATTAAAAAAAAAAAACTGCAGCAGTGACAGCTCCACTTGTGCAGTTACAATGTGGCATATCTACGCCTACATGCACAGGTAACACTTATTATATATAACTCCAAAGCTGTGATGCTGATGAGAACACAGCAAAGGAACCACAGAGGACAAGCACATGGTCTGGAAGACTCTGCTGTTGCAATAGTTGATAACACCAGTCAGGTGCAATGACTTTGTCAGTGTCCAGATGGGAAACTAGCAAGAGTCCAATGGACTTTGCTAGGAGCCCTAAAACAGAAGATGGGATACAGCTAAACTAAGGGAGAAACATTTTTGTGTCATTTTGGTTGGTTCTAATAAAAGTTTTGTTCTGGTGGGGGGTGGGGATTGGTGATGGGGATTTTACTTTGGAGCAATGTAATTATCTTGCAATACCTTCTAACACCAACGATAATAGTAGTGGCATATACTTCTGTTCAAACCTTTTACACAAACTATTTGCACTGAAAGTCTGGCTGGAGATTGCTGAAGCTGCCATCCCTCTGTACTCTGAACTCTGTTTAGTGAACTCCCAACTCTGGAGGACAGAACACGGGGATGCTGCCTGGGAGGGTGAATTTTGAATGCAGAGGAGTGGTTAGTTAACAGAGCAATCCTAAACAGAATTATATTCTTCTGAGTCCACAGAAGTCAATTGGCTTTGAACTCTGTTTAGGATTGCTCTGTTACAGTGCCAACTTAAGAACACTTTTTTGGGAGAAAGCCCCACAGGGAAAGATGAGTAGGATTCTCAGTAGACGTGATTAGGATTGCTCTAGATGAAACTCATCTCAAGTGAGTCCTGCCAGCGCATAAGCAGCTTAGTGCAAGAATGTTAAAGCAAACATTGAAAAGCAAACACCATGATGAATGGAAATACAATATTTTAATGATGGCAGGGTTTGTGAACTGTCCTTGCATTCCTGTGAAATTAATAAATACATCTTTGAAGATGTATATTTTCTAAAAGTAAACCCATTCTTATCATTTGCAACCACTGGATTGGATCCAGATGAAATTTTCCATCAGTGGAATAGAACTTACTGCCTTTCCCACCATAGCCCACTGAATTAATGCCTTTTTTCCAAGAGAAGAAGAGATTTATACCACTCCCTTCACTACCCAAAGGAGTCTCAGAGCAGTTTCAATCTCCTTTCCCTCCTCCTCCCCACAACAGACACCCTGTGAGGTAGGTGGAGCTGAGAGAGCTCTAACAGAAACTGCTCTTGAGAGGAACAGCTTTGCAAGAACTTGTGACTGACTTAAGGTCACATCAGTAAGTGCATGTGGAGAAGTGGGGAATCAAACCCAGTTCTCTCAGATAAGAGTCCACAAACTTAGCCACTACACCAAACAGGCTCTCAAGTCCTGCTTTTGGTGGCAACAGGACTAGTTGACAAATAGAAGAGAATTATTCTGGTTGTCCCTCCTTCTGTAACAACTGGAATTCTTATACTGAGACCTGGCAAGCCCTGACATCCTTCTTCATGTTTCCCAGGTGGTCTTATCCGGAATGACAGCTTTTTGTTCATAAAACATGGCAGACTATGAGAATTGTGGGACAATTTCACCCCCTACAGCACTCCTTGTTAAAGAAACATGGATAATTTTTTTCTGAAAAGAATTCATCCAGTGCCAGGTCACAGGAAGGCCACTGATCAAACTGCTGTATATAGGGACAACTTGGTTTCTAACCAAAGGAAACAAATGTGGTTCCCTTTAAAGGCTGAGTCATACAAACTCTAGCTTCTGTAGATCTGATGATAAGGCTGCATTTTTCCACATGCAAAGGAAGTCCCCTTTGACCAATGACAGGTAAACACATTTCCTCAGCTGTCCTGTTATCATCATTAGGATTTGTTTTAAGCATTCTACCTAGGGGGAAGGGAAGGTAGCATAGTATAGCCCCATCGTGTCATTTCTCAGAAGCTAAGCAGCATAGGTACCTGGAACATAAGAACATAAGAGAAGCCATGTTGGATCAGGCCAATGGCCCATCCAGTCCAACACTCTGTGTCATACAGTGGCAAAAAATTTTTATATATACACACACACTGTGGCTAATAGCCACTGATGGACCTCTGCTCCATATTTTTATCTAAACCCCTCTTGAAGTTGGCTATGCTTGTGGCCGCCACCACCTCCTGTGGCAGTGAATTCCACATGTTAATCACCCTTTGGGTGAAGAAGTACTTCCTTTTATCCGTTTTAACCTGTCTGCTCAGCAATTTCATCGAATGCCCACGAGTTCTTGTATTGTGAGAAAGGGAGAAAAGTACTTCTTTCTCTACTTTCTCCATCCCATGCATTATCTTGTAAACCTCTATCATGTCACCCCGCAGTTGACGTTTCTCCAAGCTAAAGAGTCCCAAGCGTTTCAACCTTTCTTCATCATAGGGAAAGTGCTCCAGCCCTTTACTCATTCTAGTTGCCCTTTTCTGGACTTTCTCCAATGCTATAATATCCTTTTTGAGGTGCGGCGACCAGAACTGCACACAATACTCCAAATGAGACCGCACCATCGATTTATACAGGGGCATTATGATACTGGCTGATTTGTTTTCAATTCCCTGCCTAATAATTCCCAGCATGGCGTTGGCCTTTTTTGGAAGGTAGACCTCCAAGGAAGACTCTGCAGGGGAAGGCAATGGCAAACCACCTCTGCTTCTCACCTGACTTGGAAGTCCCTTGCTGGGGTTGCCATAAGTTGGCTGTGACTTAATGGCACTTCACACACACACACACACACACACACACACATGCAAGCACACATTCTACTTAGGACTGCACCTTATTTAAATAGTTTCATTTTACTTTCATTTCCAAAAAAGAAAACTCCAAGGCAGCATCCTACTGCCACACTTTGAAGTTTGGGTAGCTGACAGAATCATTAATGTGTTGCACCCGAAAACTCTTTAGCCCACGTTCAGACTGGTTGAGAGGGATGTCTTAGTTCTGGTGTGGAGCTGATATGGCCTCACATGGCTTAGTGGTAAAAGCTAGGAGCTGCCTTGTCTTACCATGTCGGCCTGGGCAGCAACTTAGATGGCTTGTGGGATGGACAGGGACAACTCAGATAATGCTTTGAGAAGTTGAGCATTTGGAACACACTTCCAAAGAACAGTGTCCCATGCATCCCTTGTGAGGGGCTGCAGACTATACTCTCTTTTTTTAGTATAATGAATTTTATTAACTCTTAATATTAAGCATGCACATCGTATTAAAGAGTAACAAGAAAATTCACAGGGGAAAAACACCAGAGAAACATCAGATTTAAGCATAGCACAGCATATTACAAAACAAGCCTGTTAAATAAACATTTTAACCAAACATAGTGAGGAAATGAGTAACATTACAAAAAAAAAGGTGTAACAAAAAAGTTAAGCACTTTTAGAAGGAATCCTATAACAACTTAGAAATATAACCAACTGTGATATTGTTGATTAGAGAAATATTATTTGAATGATGTATTGTGAGCTGGGTTGGTCAAGAAAGGGAACCATTTTTCTAACATATTAGATAAACCTAAACCAATGTCCAGTTTTGAGACAGAATCTGCAATTTTATCTATTGGGAAGAATTCCCGCCCTTTAACATAGCCATCTTCAATAGCTGGCATAACTCTATTTTTCCTTTTGGCTGCAAACAAACATTTAGTTGCAGCCAGTGAAAAAGTAATTAATTCCTGTCTGATTTTGGGAATCTCAGTTATTCCATAAATTAAGGAGGATTAATACTAGAGATTCCTGAATCTGATATCCAGTAATTAGATGAATGTGTTCTATTACATTTTTCCAAAATAGATTAACCGAATGACACTTCCACTAACAATGTAATAGTGACCCATCCTCACCACAGTTATTCTAACATTTGGGAGATATTGCACAGTTTATATGATGTAGTGAAGTGGGGGTGATATACCATATAAGCAGCTTATACGATAAATATTGAATTTTAAAAGATTTGAAGGTATATGCAGATGAATTCCATATTTTGATCCATTGAGTATTTGCAGACAAGATTTGATGGCTCATGCTTAAGGACAGGATGAGAGCAGCCATTACAGTTTCAGTGGATTGGCTTCCATTGTGGTACAACTAAACATATAAATCTTGTTAAAAGGGATTGCACTAAACAGAAAGCCCACCCACTGAGTGATTCATTTGTCTCCTATAGTCATATAATTTCTAGAATTGTATTGTATATTTTGCTTTCAGTCAGCTTTTTGCCTACTATTTTGTGTACTTGATAACTGGCTGAATGGAGTCATTTTTTAAAATGTGAGTGCTGTAGTACTAAACATTGCAGTCTATATATTAAAAGTACTGTAGATGTAATTCCCTAGGCCAGAAACTGGCTAGGAGCATGGTGGCCTGTTAGGGTTGCCAGCTTCCAGGTTGGGCCTGGAGATCCTCTAGAATTACAACAGATCTCCAGATGTCAGAGATCAGTTTCCCTGGAGGAAATGGCTCCTTTGGAGGGTAGACCATATGGCATTATATGTGCTGTGGTCCCCTAATCCCTAGGCTCTACCCTCACATTTCCAGGAATTTCCATCAGGAGTTGGTGATTCTACTTATAGTACTTCCAGGGCAGTTTACAGGATTGGGACCCTATTATGGCTGCAACTGGAAATACTTTTTGGTCATGAGCATATTTTAAACCAAGCAAATTTTTTATGAGGGAGGCACATATAGGTTCTACCAATTGACCTTTCCCTATGACATCAATTTAAATAAGCGGTCAGTTCTTGCTTAAATGTATTTAATTAGAAAAAGTCTATGCCATCTCTCCAAGGAACTTAAATTCACAGAAACAGATGGGCAATAGCCAATGATTAATAGCCAATGATTACAATACTTTTCACCCCATTGCTTCTATCTTCTATCTCTGATTCAAAGAAACAGAAGCACAACATGAAAGGTTACAAGTGGGCAAATTTTTTAGAGCAATTAAATGATTCATAGCTTTTAGATATCAGTTCTGCTGCAATTAGTCTTGAATAATCTTGTGTACTCCTACTTGAGAATAAGCCCTGTTGAACACAGTAGGCCTAAATCAACACACACACAATCATGGCTGTGTGACCAAGGGAAAGCAGTGAGACTAACTTAGTCATGATGAGCTTCAGTTTCTCAATCTTTCCTTGGACTCCCTTTGTTAAGTTACCAGACAGAAAGTCAGAAGAATAGCCAAGAAATGTCCTTTTGAGTATGTCTAGTACTGTAGAGCACAATGTGTTTGTTCTACTTAGTTTGTTCGTATTCTTCTACCTGGAGTGCTCCTCAATTAACTGCTTGTATTTGAGTGTTCCTCGCTATAGGTGTGCCTTCATGTTGGTTCACCTTAATGCCCTACTATCTAGAGTTTTGCAAGGGAGGTATCTTAAGATGCCATACTCTGATAGAGTATGCAACTGTGGTGGAGGTAGTGTATCATGTGGCCTTTGAATGCAATCATTTTCCTTTTAACTCTTCATTTGCTCCAAGACATAGATCATATGGAAACATTACCTCTTGAACTAGAAGATAATAGTAGACCTATCACTCTTTCAGTTGCAAAATTTTATGCATCTGTAATAAGATTTTCACAGCTGTCTAAATGGGGTCTAACTTTTTCTTTATTTTGGTAATCTGCTTAAAACGAATAAGTTCAGAAGCAGTATGAAGTAGAATAGTAGAGCTTTAGTGCTGGGAGGGCATAGGATTCAGTAGCAGAGAATCTTGTTGGAATGAAGAAGGTCCCAGGTTCAGCCCCCAACATCTCCAGTTAAAAAGATCAGGCAGTATGTGAAAGATCCCTGCCTGAGACCTTGGAGGGCTGCTGCCCATTGTAGTAGATCATACTGACCTTGATAGACCAAGAGTATGGGTGCTATCACACTGGGAAATTGATGCAATATTATCTCAGCTTCAAAAAAGCTATTGAGTTTGGTCCGTTTCTGGGTTATCAGACAGCTGCCCTTGAAGCAGCAGTATCCGGGCAGTAGTCTGTGGTTGCCCATTCAGACAGCTGGCATGCCTCAACCATGGACCCGCTGCGGAAAGGGTTGGGTTTTTTTTTTTTAAAAAAAAAGTCCCCCAGTGTGTGTGCTCAAGCAGAGAAGCACACAAACACTCCTCGGAGAGGGGTAAAGGGGGGGGGGACCCAAATGCACCAGAAATGGCTTGGCATGATCATACTGCTGTTCCACTTACGAGCTGCACCCAGGCATTCAGACCACCAACAAATATGTGACTGAAATGTGATTCAGAGGGAAACTACTGGGAAGAACCAGGTGGCTTTTTAATCTGGATAGGAGGCATCTGGAGACAGGGTGAGAACGGGTGTGGCTTGGAGGGCAGATGTGCTTGTGTGACCATGCACATTTAATCAAATGGGAGGTGGGGCTAGGTCAGGCCAAATCTCTTGTGTGAAAGCACCCTGTGACTTACACTAAGACATCATGGTTTCAGTGGAACTTATTGTAGCCAGGTTGGGACATGGTAGGGTTCATAATTCCCTAGCTAGGATTTCCCAGCTGTAACCCAGAGATATGCACTGGCAGCCCTTGTTGTTCACCACTGGTTAGAGTTGTGGTGGGAGAAATATTTTTTTAAAAAAGCATCATCTGCACTGCAACATCACTTTCGGGGAAACCTGGAAGTGATGTTGGGTAGCTCTAAGTTTTACTGTACAGATTCTGGCAATCCCTAGAGCTACCTGACATCACTTCCTGTTTTCCCCAGAAGTGATGTCATGATACTGACAAAGCACCCACCATGAATATGTTCCTGAAATTCCCACCAGTTACCAGGTGTAGCCTGGCAACTCTAGGTACCTTTAACATTTCCCACATAGTGGAGGAAGTGGCAACCAAGGCTTCTTTCACCATTTCCCCCTTGGTCCTGTTGTTTATCCTCTTCCCAGATCTGATATGTGGCACACCTGGAATCCTGCTCATTACAGCAGATGGGGGACGGATAGATAGCCCCAGCTGTCTCATCTCTTGCTGCACTGGGGAATTTTAAAATACAAGCTGGCAATTCCATCACATAGCTCTATTAAACACTGGAAATTTAGTCCTAGTTTATTTATTTTTTTCATTGCGGCCTAGTGATGGTTAGGGAATTTTATTTGTAGTCTACTGCATATTAAATTCTTGTCTCTGTGTCCCACACCAGTGCTATTAGAACATTATCAAGACTTGCTCACAGCGTCAGTCAGAGGGCACAAAAGATATTCTGTGCTGCTAAATCAAAGAGAATTTATATGCATAATATATTTCAAATGCAGGCAATTTGCCATATATACATAAAAAAATTAGCCCGCCCTCCAAACCTTGGGTATTGTACATTCACAGCACAAAGTAACTTTCATGTCAGGTATTTCACAAGATGCTGCATTACAGTGCCATATGTAGCCTATTTTGCATTGGTAATTGAAACAAATTAGCAGAATCCCCCTAAGGCCTGTGTACTGTTTGTTTGTCAGATTGAGCTCTACCTTTGGGCTTACTGATTGCATTCACTTCTGTGGTTTCATTAAAGAGAAAATAGAAGCAAAAAAAAATGAAGCTGGGGAGGGGGTGGTATGTACAAGGTTGAATCAAAATGAGCAATAACTTTTGAGTACACATGCAATAGAAGGCATTGGTAGAATGAACAGAACCATTTCAGGCTTCAGCGAGTCCTCCTGAATGCTCTTCTACAATTTATAAAACAGCTTTTGAAAAAAAGTAAGTAGGTAGATAACAAACTAGGGCAGAATCTCTCTCCATTTTGTGCTGCTTTTCTATTTGCAGAGAGGAGAATTCAAAATCAGAACCCATCCCCCCTGCAATCTGAAGTGGTACGGTCCATCCATTTATGCTTCCATATATCTCAGTATTCTATCAAATAATATCCTTCTCATTCTCCTACATGTGTGAACACAACTTTGCTATGTGGTCTGCACAATTTAAGATTTCACCATTTTTGCACAAAAAATAACTTAGATTATCAGACATCTATAAACAATATGGATTTTGGCCAGCTAGCACAGCCTCTTTTTTATAACAGGCAAAGTCCAACGGAACATATTTTAAAGAAAATTTGAATGTATATATGCAATAGTGTTAATATTTAATGCACACAGAATAGGTTATTGTACTAGGATGGAAGTAGCTTAACAGTCTAGTTCTATCATCATACCTTTTTTGTTGTTGTTGAAATAGTGTTTTTCCTAAAATTTTAAGTATTTCACATAGATTATCACAGTAATCCTTTAGAAAAATCCTGCAAAGTTCACTGATATTATAATTTGGGTATTTGTCTTGCCATGGGGAAATGTCTCTTTTCCTTTAAGGGATATGGAGGCAATTTACACTTACGTTATATTACTTAGTTTTAGTAGCCTACAGAAGAAAAACACTTCTGCAGAAGAATCAGTGCAAGAAAATAATATGCTTACTTCCCTCAGCAGTTAAGAACCCCTGAAGAATGATAATGGACCCTCTGGAACTGACTAGCTGCACAGCACTATTCTGCAGTTTCGGTTTCCACTGAAGTTCCAGTCTCAGGAATACTCTTGAGGCTTTATATATTATCTTAAGAAGTATTAATTTCACAGGTGTTTGATTTTGACAGAAGTGATACATCTCAGGCTCTCTGAGGCCAACTGACTAGCAGTGGTCTGGGGCAAGTATCCAGGATAAATAACTATGATATGTTCTCACTACTCCCTTTACCCTGTACCAGGTGCATAAGTTTTCAACAACATACTCCCTAGTTCAGGACATCAGCTAGAGATAAAAGAAATAAGTGTTTGGCTCTGCAAGGCTTCTCAGGCACAAATGGATAAATTACTCCTTGAAATGACAATGGTCTTCCACAATTTCACTGCAGTATCACAGATGGGAGCTAAGGCAATGGTTTGCATAAGGCTTCCAAACAGGTTCAACATAGGAATCAAGGAGTTGGATCCAGTGATCTGTCACAGGTAGGCATTGACGGCTACAGATCTTTCTCACAGTTTCTTCTACTAGCAGTGCTTTCCAACACTATAAAACAATAGTCACACAGGTTGGGAACCCGCAGTGGCAAAGAAATGAAATTGCCTTTTCTGCCTCTTCCATCAGCTGCCAGGAAAAGGAACTCATTTTACACCTTCCCCACTGCAGCCTCCTGGCTCATGTGGCTGTCCATATGGATAGTCCACACAAATAGTCCATATGGATCCCATGACCTTGGGAATAAACTTTCTCAGGATTAAAAAGGACTGCTAGAGGAAGGGGAACACAGGGAAGATCGGCAATCCTTGTGTCTGCAGATTGCTGGACCAACTTAATAGTTAAATCAATAACTTTGCATTTCATTCTTATAAACACTATACTCCCTTACCTCTGCTAGTTTATATATTATGATAATACAGCATCTTCCACAGGTAACTTTTTAAACTATGGTTAAAAGAATGCATGTGTTTTAAAACCAGACTCAAGTAGAAAAGGAATTTATGGAGGATAGGTTTTTCAGTGGCTCATAGCCATGGTGACTAAAGGACCGTCCATGTTCAGAGGTAGTAAACCTCTGAATACCAGTGCCAGCAGGCAACATCAGGGGACTTCCGCTTCTATGATCCGTTGGACCTCCAGAAGAACTGGTTGGCCACTGTGTGAGACAGAATACTGGACTAGATGGACCACTGGTCTATATCAGCAGGGCTCTTCTTACATTCTTAATTACTGATGAAGTTTTGCATTATAATTACTTAAAAGTAGATTGCTTTGACTACCATTTTCAGAATACAAGAAGATACTTTTCAACTTTCATATCTATTGCTGTGCAACACTTAGTGTGCGCTCCATTGTGAGTGACGGATTGTAATAACTGTTAAATGTCAAAGGAGTTAGGGTATCAAAGTTAATTTTACAATGTGCAAGGGAAAGGGACAAGGAAGACAACACCTGAGAAACAGTGCAAAGCATCACTATAAACCAATTTAATGTGTTGCCATTGTTCATATAGCTGCGGCACAATTCAGTGTGTGACAACAGGCAGAAAAAGAAAGCCACAGTTCTTTGGGAGACGTGTGTACACAGTGATTTCGATGGGCAACAATTTAGCATACCAAATACCTACAAAATCACTTAATACTTTGGATTGTCAGTGAACTGGGCATTCAGATTTTGATTCATGTTGACAGTCCTTGTGACCAACCCAAGTATGTTATTCTCTTTGGGGGGAAAGTGAATACCTGTCTTTGCAGGTTTATTATTTTTTTTAGTATAGACTTTTTAGATGCCACATACCAGTTGGGAAACCCAGCCTGAAAACAGCACTAAATGACCACAAGGCATTGAAATATGCAAAGAACAATGTGCTATTCCCAGACCTTGAAGTACTTTTTGCACATTCAACAGGCCCTTAGCTAGAAACTGGGCAATGGGCACTGGGCAAGATCACCAGAAGACAATGCAAGGCAGCAAAAGACAAAGGTGGTTTCCAGACTGCAGCCACCTTTTGAATTGTTGTGGAGGTTCCAATGATGGTGCTATTGGTGTGATCAGTTCAACTTGCAAGTTTTTCCCCATCATAGTTCCATCTGTTGCGATTCACACTGAAGATTGATTTTCCAGTGTTTTTCTGGGGATATTTTTGTGCATGTACTGAAGCTCTGCAGCATTTCAGCAATCTCAAGAAGGCTGCAAAATCCCCATTAAAGTACAGTCCCCACCCATCACACACCATCACGCCTCCAGAACAGGCAAATAGCTACAGGGGGCCTGGGGGGGGGGGCAGGCCACTCTATTGAAACCCCCTTCCCTCTGTAGGGCTCCTCCACTGGGAGTGAGAACAAGCGAGAGAGAGAGTGTGGGGAAGGATGGAGTGGCCGCTGCTTCCCCAGCACTCAGCCGTTTCCCTGGCCTGCAGCCACTTCCCAGGTGCTCAGTTGTGTCCCCAGCCCAACCTTGTGTTCCTCACTGATGTCCTCCCCCTCCCCCCTGCACTCAGTGCTGGAGTGGTGCTGCAGGGTAACTGGGGGGGTGGGAGGCCAAGCCAGGTGTGCCCCTCTGCTGCAGCCACCACTCTGCTGCTGGACATTCCCAGCCAGCCAGCCAACGCACTGCCCCCCCCCCCCCGGAGGTGGCCACATTTTGCTTCCACTCTCCATCTCCATCCACCCGGGCCCTTTCCCATGCCTCCCCCATGCCCCTGCTCCAGGGCTCCTTTCTGGGCTAAATGACTTATTTCTCCCAACCTCTCCAGTGCCCCTGCTGTGCTTCACAAGCCAGATGTGCCTTGGCCTGAAGGAGGAGGGGGAGACCAAGAGAGTGAGGGGGGAGAGAGAGCAAAAGAGAGATCTGGGGCTGGGTGTGATGCCAGCTGGAGAGAAGCAGCCAAGCCCCAGGCCCCCCTCCCACCATTTTTTTTTCTCCTGGGCCCCTCCACTCAAAATTTTCTGGCTACGGGTCCACTCCAAGATGAGTTTCCAGCAGTCTCTAGTTCCTGTGCTCTTTCTTGGGGGAAAGGCTCCATGAAAGCCCCCTTCTCACTCAGGTTCCCTTCCCTGGGCCTTACTTTGGAGTTCTCTCTTGACCAGAGAACATACACTTTCTGCAGGCTTTGCTACATTTCAACAGGGCATGTAAAGCAGAGCTGTTTCTGTTTTTTGGTTGAGGACAGAGATGGGACAGCAAGCAGTCTAGCACTCTCAGGTCCTCCCCTCCTTACCTGCCCCTTAGAAGCTCTGGGGAGTTGCAATCTTAATTTAAATAATCTGCCATCTAGAACTGTTTTTGACTAGAATTGTACTGTGTTTTAATGTTAAATGCACTCAAATTTATCTAGATTGTTGTATTTTTATTTTGGTGTAAGTTTATTTTATTTATTTATTTATTTATTTATTCCGTAACTTATATCCCGCCCTTCCCACAAGTGGCTCAGGGTGGCTTACAACAAATAATAAAACAATAAAATCGGAACAAATTAATACATTTAAATTCAAACATTTAAAACCTAAAAACCTTAAAATTTTACATTAAAACTGTGCAGTATAATCACAAAAATCTAAGATCTAGAAAGCTACATTTGTCTAGTCAGGCGTAGGCTAACCGGAAGAGGGTCGTCTTACAGGCCCTGCAGAACTGAGTAAGATCCCGCAGGGCCCTCACCTCTTCCGGTAGCTGGTTCCACCACATAGGGGCCGTTGTGGAAAAGGCCCTGTCTCTAGTTGTTTTGAGGCGCACTTCCTTGGGCCCGGGGATGGTGAGAAGATTTTGAGTCCCAGACCTCAGTACTCTCTGGGGAATGTGTGGGGAGAGACGGTCCCTCAGGTAGGCAGGTCCCAGGCCATAAGTTGACATGAGCGCTGCTTGCAGGGAATGGGTGGCCTAAAAGTCTAACTCAAGAAAGAGAGAAAGAGAAAAAGAGAGAAAGAGAGAGAGAGAGAGAGAAAGAAAGAAAGAAAGAGAGAAAGAGAAAAAGAGAGAAAGAGAGAGAGAGAGAGAGAGAGAGAGAGAGAGAGAAAGAAAGAAAGAAAGAAAGAAAGAAAGAAAGAAAGAAAGAAAGAAAGAAAGAAAGAAAGAAAGAAAGAAAGAAAGAAAGATGCCCAAGTCTGCCCTGGAACACAGGGGCAGGGAGTGAACCCCTTACACAAGAGTAGGCCCACTGGTTTCAGTACACCTACTCTGGTATAAAGTGAGGGTTGGGGGACAGGATCCAGGGCATTCAAAGAAGCCAGAATACTGCTCTCACCTTCCCCTCTCTCTTTCACTGTGGAGGCTTATGATTAATATGTGTATCTTCTTCAGTCTTTCTTTGCATTGTTCTGGTAAACAACTCAAGAGCCAGTTTTTAAGGAACTGGAGTTGTATAGTCCCCCCACATACACCCCAATTGCCTTGAAAATTGACTCTGAGTCAGCTTCCTATATAAGCATAGCTACAGGAGCTGAAGTTGGGCCTCCCAGTGGGACTGTTTCAGCACAGGTGCCCACAGCATTGAAATGTTGCATGTGCTGGCATGCAAATATTTTTTTAAAAAAATCACCACCAAAAACCCACTCTTTTTGTATGGGTTTTGGATGGCAATCCATGAGGTGGAAAAAAATGTTCAGATTCCAAGCAAGAGGTGGTCTTTTGAACTTATTTCACAATGATGGGGAAAGTACAGGGGAAACTAGTTTGGGAAAGAACAGTGTGTTGGGGAGAAGAGTGGGGCAGCACAAGGATGTTAATGAAGTTGTCTGGATACAAGAAAAAAAACCCCAGTAATATTGGGGAAATGAAAATAGAACATTAAGGCAATCTGGAAAATGCCTTAATAATGGTAGTTTACCACAGTCAGGGCTTTTTTTTAAGCAGGAACGCACAGGAATGCAGTTGGCATCAAGGGGTGTAGCCTAATATGTAAATGAATTCCTGCTGGGCTTTTTCTACAAAAAAGAACCCTGTGTGAATAAGTGGTGACATCAGAGGGTGTGGCCTATTATGCAAATAAGTTCCTGCTGGGCTTTTTCTACAAAAAAGCCCTGACACAATAAAAGTTAAAGGGCAGAATTCAGCATAATGGAGCACTCTGAAGACCACTCAGATCTGCAAACTCAAGTATGCTTGCAAATGTTGGACTACAGCTATTTAGAATTAATATAAAATACAATTTAGTTTTTATTCAGAAAAATAAGTGCCACATGAATATCCCTTTGGCCACATTTGTCATAACTATAAAGAAGCCAGGTTATTTCTTACTGTGCAATTGTTCCTTACTTTGGTGTCATGGTTATACTAGGACTGGGGACATCTGAGTATTCTGGGTGACATTGAGCCTATCAGTCACTAATTCTCTCACTGGGTCACTGTGAATATAAAACTGAGGAAAACAGAACCCTGTATGTTGTCCTGAGATCACTGAGAGGAGAGCAGAATAAAAATGTGATACAAATGCAGAAGGGGAGCTGAAATTTCTTCTCCCAGTGACTATAGCCCTTGTATTATAGTGGCTGTACAAATACAAAGAACAGCTGTACACATTTGTACAGTAGCTACATTACAAATACATGACATCAAAATTACAACTACTGATTCACAAATGCTATTCCTTGTTTCTATCATCCTGTGTTGGGTATATTTTCCCTCATTATCCTGAAGGTTGTCTAGATTTTCTGGGGTTTTATGTATTTTAGCTATATTGTAAGCTGCCTTGAACTCTGTAAGAAAGAAAGGCAGCTAATAAATGTTTTAAAATAAATAAAATAGATACATTTACAGTCATTAATAATTCTGTGTAGTGGAAAACATTGGCAATAATATTTTGACCACTATTAGGCCCAAAATCTTCAAAGAGAGTCTCAGATCAAAGTTTCTATCATCAGCCTCCCCAATCCTCTGTTTTGCTACATCATTACTGCCCCTTAAATCTGCAACTTGGCTGGGGCTGAGGAGTGCCCCTCTTTCCACCAAATTATTCCATTAGGTTTTGAGTAGGCCCTAGGCTTTAATTTTGGAAGGGGAGAATCCCCCACACCAAGATTGACTACTGGCCCTAGAGTTTTGTGAGGTTTTTTGCAGTTGTTCAGGTGAGCTTTTAAATATCAGGGAGGACCTGGGCACCTACTGGGAGATTATTATTATTATTCCACCCATTCCCCCGTTGGGGACTCAGAGTGGAGTACATCATAAATAGTAATAACATCACAATAAAAACCAGTTACAATATTAGGTTTCTCTCCCCCCCCCACCCCACATTATTTCCTTCATTCATATTCCACCTTTCCCCCCAAAGCAGTTTGTACCATTCTCTTTTCCATTTAATCCTCACAACAACCCTGCAAGGTAGATTAGGCTGAGCTTGTGTGGCTGGCCCACAGTCACTCAATGAGCTTCCATGTCAAAGTGGAGATTCAAACCTGGGGTTAAGCTGATTCCATGGTAGAAACCCAAATAATGAGCCCCCCCATGTGGTTGGGCCATTTAAGCATGTTCTTAAGTCCATTACGCACACACATCTTATTGCAGATTTTTACAGCAGTAAGCCTTTAATCTTGATTTTGGATTCTGTGCCTGCCTTATGCACCTTTCTTTTTCCTCTGATGTATTTATTCTGCAACTACAATTTAAAAAGAAAAACTATTATTCTAAATCAGGGTGAAACATCACTCGTGCCGTAGGGGGGGGGGGGGCGGGTGTCGCATCCAAAGTTTTAAAACATTTTCTACATAATTGCTTATCTCTGCTGTGCAGTAGTGTCCAGCAAGCACATTCCATTCAAATCCTTGTGGTTCAGATTTTGTGCCCTTCCTTGCAAATTTGTGTGGTATTCTCTTTGTGATTCTCTAATTTGATCCTGCACACTGGTCATGATCCTGGCAGTTTTAAAGTCTGTCCTGTGCACATTGCACTCTTTCTCTAAATAGATTGATCCCAAGTGATTCTTAAGTTAAGTGGTTCACAGAAGGTTCATGTGGCTCAGTCACCATGTTAAGGTTAGGTTTCCAGAGACTGACAAAATGACCCACCCACCCCCCCTCCCCAAAAAATCCATTTGTTCACTGAAAGGGAATCCCCCCCCCCCGAAGTGTTAGGCTTCTCTGTCTCTCTTTATATCTCATGTCAATTTCATTCCATGCTGGCAATCCCCCTCTTTTATTTTGTTTACAAGCAGCATTGAAATCCTTTTGTAAAAAATGGGGATGCTGCCATTTGCCTCCTCTCTGATCCCTCTTTCAAGTCAGTACCAGTGGAGAACTAAACTTCATGCAGCTCCTTTTAAACTCTCCCCCCAGTTATTTTATTTTATTTTTTTTAAAATCAGCAATACTAGACTTGCAATAAAAATTAAAATGAGGAGGAAATGGAGTTTGTAAACTCATGAAGGGGGGGAGGGTGGCAGAAGGTGCAGAGTGGGCAGAATGACCTCAACATGGGTGGGGAGTGACCTTTGAGGGGTGGCAAAAGGGCAGGGGAGAAATCCAAGAATATCTGTACACTTTTGAATTGCCTTCAGCTTGTAAGCAAACAAGGGGAAAATTGACACTCTCAGAAAACACAGGAAAACCAAGACCAGAAAATGAACTGAGTTCTGAAGGCAGGAAAATGAACGCAGAACCACAAAGAAAACCTGATGGACATGCATAGTGAAAGTGAGGGAAACACATATGCATAAAAGTTCTTGGTTTACTCATGGATAATAACTTCCCTCTGAACTAAAAGAGATCCTCAAAAACAACAATGACCCCAAAATCTTGTTCAACGTAAGTCACACCCTTTCAAACTCTTGTACCAATAAACTTCTTGTACCAAAGTTTTCATGAACTGTCCTTGCCTTTTGAACATCTAATCCAGCCTTCCATTCCATTGCACCCAGAACCCAGTCTCCTGGCCCTGAATTAGAGTCTTGGTCCTTACTGTCTCATTCTCCCCCCTCTCCCCAGTGAATTTATACATAATATGTAGTTTTATGATATTATTTTGCCAGTTTTTAAATCTTTTTTCCAATTGCAGTGGTCTAGATGGTGTGGAATACTACGCTACCATGAATAATAGCTGCATGAACTATCCAGATTACTCAGCTCTGATCTGGATAGCCCAGGTTGGCCTGATCTCATTAGATCTTGGAAGCTAAGCAGGGTTGGCCTGGCTAATTTTTAACAAATATTTATTTATTTTATTGGACTTATATCCCACCCTTCACACAAAGCAGGCTCATGATGTGGAGGCTCAGAATGTCATGATGTAGAGGAAACCCACCTCTGAATAGCTCTTGCCTTGAAAACCCTATGGAGTTGCTATAAAGTCAGCTGTGGCTTGTCGGCACTTTCCACCACCACCAATCACTACTCAAAGTACAGAGGGCCTTCTGAATGGGAAATCTAGTTTTTTCTGAACTAGAAATACTTTTCATCTATCCTTTTCTGAAGGAGCTCAAGCTTTCTACAAAACTGGTATTCATCAGAGAGAATGGATATACACACATCGATGGGGGTCTTTCCATGAGTATGGAAGTTATGTGTATATGAAGTTAGGTCAAAAGACGACAATTTTGTGAGCAGAGACTTAAACCTGGATCTCCCATTTCCACATCCAAATTTGATTTTGTTGGAATATTCAGCCCCCACATGTTGCTATTGCAAATGCAGTATTGACCTTTACCAATGGAAATGCAACTTTATCCAGAATAATGGTCCTAGAGACCATTGAGCTGATGGCAGACTGCCTACCTACTGAGTCACCAAGTGACATGTGCTGTTTGCTGATTTCCTGGCCAAAATTCTGTCAAAAGCAGTACATGTGAATATTTCACTATTTGCCAGATCTAAAATTTAAAAGGGACCCAGTTCTACAGTATTTCTCAGTTAAAATAAGTGCCTCATTAAAAAAAAAACCCTCAGTTGCTGCTGACTATTACACGTGTATAATAATAAGAAGAACTGCAGATTTATACCCCTCCCTTCTCTCTGAATCAGAGACTCGGAGTGGCTTACAATCTCCTTTATCTTCTTCCCCCACAACAGACCCCCTGTGAGGTAGGTGGGGCTGAGAAGGCTTTCAAACTCTTGCTAGAGCTATGGCTGACCCAAGGCCATTCCAGCAGCTGCAAGTGGAGGAGTGGGGAATCAAACCCGGGTCTCCCAGATAAGAGTCCACACACTTAACCACTACACCAAGGTGCCAAATGTTTGCCAAATTGTTAATGATATTTTGCTAAAAATCACTGAAACCAGATTTGAAAACCTGAAAACAAAGGTCACATAATACCTTTTATTAGAATCTACCAAAATGGCACATAACAGAACTTGAGCTTTCAAGTTCTCCAGAATTCTCTTTGTCAGGCTGTTCGGTATGCTACTATACTTTAAAATCTATTTCACATGCCCTAGTTAAAGTAGCTTGGGTCTATTGATGTGTTTTTAATGAAAGATAGCTGTGCAGGTTTAAATGCACTTGTGATTATATGATCCCTTACCCCACAGATATTTATATAAATTTATCACTGGCAAAAATAAATGTCTAACATGCCTCAGGTACAATAAACAAGTTTCTTTTGTTAGCTGTAGTCTGAAATGGACCAGGGTGGGAAGAAATGCAGTTGGTGAGGAGCCAATGAAACAGAAGAGCATTTCCTAGAGTATAATGGATGTTCACATGAGCCATCCTTTTGGAAACAGGATCCTAGAATATTCCATCATGTAGATTAAGTGGCGTTTATTATGCTTAAAAAGATAATACTTTTGTTTGAAGGGAAAGCATCTTTAGACACTGAAAACAAAGAATGTGCTGCCCAATTGCAATCAACTCATCCATCTCCACAGTAGTAAAATTCCCCACATTGACATTTTAAAAACTGCACATTATGTGAAATTTTCCACAGTAGATTTTTCCTCACCGGGTACAAATCCAAAGTTTTCTGCTTCTCACCCCACATTTTCAGAATTCACTAAAACGGGGGGTTCTGAAAATGCAGGAAAAGAAAGAAAAATCTTCTGGTTTGTGCCCAGTGAGGAAAAATCCACTGTGGAAAATTTCACATAATGCACAGTTTTAAAAATGTCAGCGTGGGGAATTTCACTGCAGAAATGGTCAAGCAGAGATGATTTGTCATTGCCTTCCTCCAAGTAGCAACCACAGTCTTCCTTGGTGGTTTTCCATGCTTGAAATAACTGTGGCTGACCCTGCTTAGCTTCCAAATTGTAATAAGCTCAGGCTAAGGTGAGCTACTCAAGCTGCAATAGAGACAGTGGGGGAAAGAAATGGATAGAATTTCTCTCCCATGAGCTCAGAGAGAAGGGGCATGTGGTCTGGCTGAAGAAGGAAACGTGCTTCATGCTAGTGAGGACAACAGGAAGGGAATTTGTTACCTTGCAGATTATTTGTCCCGTATCTTACTCACTGAGATAAGTTTTAGACCTAAGGAGAAATAGTTAAACAGAGGGATTTACAGTGCAATCCCATGCAAATTTACACCAGGCTAAGCCCATTGAAATCATCCTTCAGATAAATGGGTCCCAGATCAAGAAGCACTTTAAAGCTCCCACTGGATGATGCACTGCCAGTTATCATGTTTTGGAAACAGAATCAGCTATCTTCACAGTGTTGCATAAGAAAAATGCATTACTGGCTTTTCTGGGAGGAGCCAAGAGGTCAGAGAGCCTAAGAGATCATTCTACAATGGTACCATTTGACTCACTGGCTGGCAGCCGTTTCAGAAATGAGCCCCGGGAAATGCATGGTTTCCTCCAGATTCCAGCCCAATCAAGAAATCCTATTCAGGGGTCATTTTATAGAAAAACAGGTGGTGAAGCTCATTAGCATAACTCATTAGCATATGCCGCCCCGTCCCCCAGCCAAAAGCAGCCTGATGCAAGAAAGGAGAGCCCCAGGCGAATGAGGCCTGCTTGGACTAGCTAAAGATCCAGCCAGCCCAAGCAGGCCTTGCTCACCTGGGGTTCTCCTGGGCCACCCCCTCCCCCAAGTCAAAAGGCCAGCAAGACCCAAAATCACATAAGAAGTGGAGAAAGGATGGCGTGGGCTTCTCCAGGGGTTAATGAGGGCAGTTGGGGGCATGGCAAAGCCTCTGGCAGCTGGCTGGTTGCTCGCTCTCCTAATCCAGGGATTGTTATGCAGCTGCACCTACTATCCTATGGACAAGTAGGTGGGGAGGAGGAGGGGGAACCCTCAGAAAGGTTCAGGAGCTGTGCTCCTGTGAGCTCCTGCTGAATCTGAGGCCTGATCCTATTGAATGTAAACTATTTGCCACTGTTAGAAAAACTACCATTTTTCTGACTGACTAGACAGAAATGCATCCCACTGAACAAATCTAAAATCTGTTAAATTTAACAGGTTAGCTACTGAGTTGGCAGAGTGAAGACTCAGGTCTGCTCCTCCGTCTTCATGGAGCCTGCCTGTGGGATCTGAGAGCAGAAGAGTAAATGATGCTGGAGCTGGAACAGGCTTTGATTGGCCCAACAGTGTAACAGAATTCACTGGATTTCAAGAATAATCATGAAGAAACACCCAGATTCTGGGAGCGGGGGGAGTGAAGATCCTACCGTTATATTTGGTTTAAATAGCAGTTAAATCTTATATCCACCGATGTAGTGATTGATACAGGGCTTTTTTTTTTAGCAGGAACACACATGAACTCAGTTCCGGCTGGCTTGGTGTCAAGGGGTGTGGCCTAATATGCAAATGAGTCCCTGCTGGGCTTTTCCTAGAAAAAAGCCCTGTGTGAAACAATAGTGACATCATGGGGTGTGGCCTAATATGCAAACAAGTTCCTGCTGGGCTTTTTCTACAAAATAAACTCTGGATTGACATATAATGATCTTAGTTTGTATCCTCCATGAGTTCTTGTGGTGAGTTCTTGTGTTTTAGGTCTTTTTTGGTATTATTGATCTACTTTATCTTTCAATAAAGTTTTAAAAAGTGTGTGTGGGGAGAAAGCTAGATACTAGCAGGCAGATGAGGTGCGTCTAATCTGAATTTTTCTCCTCTTCTTACAGGTTTGTTGCCTGGGGTGGGGCCAGCTGCCAGAGGTATGAGACAATGGTCTGTCATTTGGGATCTGGAAGAGTCATTTTAGTAGACTTGTCACTGCCCAGATTTGAGTTTCCTTTGTGTAATCTGGATTTTTAAAAAAAATTCTTTATAAACTGTTTGCAATCAATTTGGGGCGAAAGCAGCCAAGAAATACTTAAAGGAGGAGGAAGAAAACCCTTCCTTCTTAGGAACACTCATTACCAGGGTCTCAAAGTCTTAAAGAAGGCACAAGATAAAGTTGTTAGCCTGGAGAAACAAATGTCCTTTAAATCCTATCCCTTTAATAGGAATTGAATGGAATGCCATTTATAGGCAATGCTAAATGCTTTATAGGAACTATAAGTATAAAAATCCCTGTGTATTTTCTGTATCTAACATCACCGCACATACTTTTCCAATTCTGAATGCAGAAGCTTTATGCAAACGTTTTCTCTACTATCTTATAGAAATGCACATTGCTTCAGTTCAAAAGGCAAACCAATTGCAAAGCTGTCATCTGTCAGAAACCTTTTTAAATATGGCATGAGAAAATTTAATTTTTGTTCATGAAAACAATCCAAAAGGCTGGAGTTCCAATGAACTGAACAGCAGGTCTGGAAATAGAATTGGTTGGGGCAGGGGAGCTTGGGACAGGAGAGAAGTGGCAGCATGGGGCAGATTCTGAATGAGAAAAATGGCTGTGGGGAAGCCAGGTAGAAGACAGGAATCCAGGCTCTGGACCACAGGGCCCAGTTTTCTTCTTCTGTCCAGGATAGGGTTGCCAACCCCCTGGTTCAAGTGGGGTTCCCTCCACTTTTGTGGGCTCCTCCCTGCCACTGGCTAGGTGGCTGGTGGGAGAAAACCCTGCCCACAAATGCTCCATAACACAGTACAATGATGTCACCCGGTAGTGATGTCATTGTGCCAGTGACATCACATGGTGACACTAGTTTTGGGGCAAAACTCTACTGTAAATTTGGGCTCAAACTATAGAGTTTTGTCCCCCAAACTAGAGCACTTCCACACAACATCGGTGGTGTGCAATTCCAGGTGATGTCATCAAGCCCCAATCACAAAGCATGCACAGCAGAATATCTTGGGAAGGCCCAAAGATCTCTCTGCTGGGAAGAAAGTAGGACCTGGCAATCCTAGTCCAGGAACATCACAACCTACCTTGTCTGTCTCCACATGAGGACACTATGCCACAAGTTAGTTCAGAGAAAAGCCAGCTAGCATATTTAAATCAAAGATCCTATATTTGTAACCAGGGGTGGAATTCTAGCAGGAGCTCCTTTGCATATTAGGCCACACACCCCTGATGCAGCCAATCCTCCAAGAGCTTACAAAAAAGAGCCTTGTAAACTCTTGGAGGATTGGCTACATCAGGGGTGTGTGGCCTAATATGCAAAGGAGCTGCTGTTAGAATTCCACCCCTGTTTGTACCCATACCATGATGTAAGGTGGGTGGCAGTTGATTGTACCTCAACTGTGGAAATGCCTTCCTGCAGCAGTTTGCCTGCTACCTAGCTTCCTAAGCTTTAGGTCAAGAAAAGTGTTTCTCTCCCCCTTCGTTTGGACTAGTGTGTTGGTTAGATAGTACATTAAATTTCATACCCTAATTTTATACCTGATGGAACCTATTGAGCTGAATCCAAGGAGTTAGATCCAGTGATGCATGAATAAAAATAAGGGTGTACTTAGCACAGTTCTGCTTGCGCAAGCGGTAACACATAGCCTATTTGAACAAAATAACAGTGTGTGTATGGAGCAATAGAATATGCAGCGAATGATTCATGGGTATTTAATTTAGTTTTGAAATTGTGTCAGGAAAGAAACCTTATACCGCATCTTGTTCATGTGGAAAAGATAGTGGGGATACAACAGCTTTCTCTTACCACAAGCAGACACCAAGGAGTCGCTTTAGTACTTCTGCTTATTCAAGGACTGCTGTGCATGAGGCAATCTTCCACAGGATGTAGCCCAATGACTCCTTCTCACTGAGCCTTCTTATGGCAGATTCTCTTAATCAGAGAAAGTGTCTCTGTCAGTGGAAGACATATTGGGAGGCACTGGATGATATTTGGCAGAAGAGAGGTATTGAATATGACTTTCTGTGTTCTGCTGCTGAGTCACGCAGTGAAACTGATCTGCAACTGGCACCAATTCCCCACTAGCCTTACCTCGCTTTCACTCTCCTCTTCTCAGCTGGCAAAAATAAATGCAGGGAAAGAAGGAAAAAACTTCAGGTTTGTGCCCAGACTGTCAGATTTCACTTAAGCTTCCCTGAGGCTGCAACTTGCTCCACCTCTTTCGCACAGCAAACAAGATCCTCTAAAAACCAGTTTCTGTTGGCCGTACAAAAAAGGCGAAGCTAGTTGCAGTCCCGAGGCAGATAGTGTGAAATCCTATGGAAGTCCCACAGAGAAGAGGAGTGTGAGAGTGGCGTAAAGCTAGTGGGAAATCATCTGGATGAATGAGAGAAGTTGGTTCTACAGTCAAGGAATAATATACCTGTGGAATTCATTGCCACAGGATGTTGTCCTGTCCACTGGAATGAATGATTTTAACAATGACTAATTGGTTTGGCTTAATTCTGGAGAATAAGTATATCAATGGTTGCTAGCTATGAATATGGCTCTGATATTAGGCATAAGCCACTAGGAAGAGCCATCTCCACTATGTTACTTTCATAGGTACTCCCAGTGTACCTAACTGGCCATAATCTGAAACAGTATACTAGCAGAGCTAGGCCAGATAATTTGGCTTGGCAATGTTAGGCTGTCATGAAGGAAAATGACCCTACTTGGATGGCCCAGGCTAGCCAAATCCAGTCAATACTTCAGTTCTCACATCAGTTCCAATGGCAACAAAGTTCAAAGCGATGTCTGACATGGCTATTTCACATTTCAGATTAAATTTGATGGTTCTAGAGGACAATTATATTCCTGAACCCAAGAACTGGCTTAGTAAAGTGACTGCCTTCATAGGTTTCTGGGTGTGAAGCAGGTGCCACTGAGTGTGTGTGGTGGGGAGGTATTTGTGAATTTCCTGCATTGTGCTGAAGGATCAGAGGTAGCAAGGCTGGGAAAAAGCTTTATAGAGCTGTTGCTAGTTCAAGAAAGTAATACTGAACTAGAGATGGTCCAGTAGCATGACAGTGTGGAGAACACATGAAGTTGCCTGATAATGAATCAGGCCATTGATCTATCAAGGTCAGTATTATCTACTCTGACAGGCAATAGTGATCCAAGGTCTTTGTTAGAGGTCTTTCACATCATTTACTAACTGTTAAATACTGGATTCGATGCATTGATGTTCAAACAGGAACATTCTTTATTGATAACTCTAGAACAACAAAAAATGGTGGGGGTGCAACCCTGCTTATATGCATACAAAAGGAACGTCCCTCCAGAGCCTCATATCAAATCACAACAGTTGACTTTGCACCAAACCCACTGATTGGTCCCTGAAGAGTCCAGGGTCTCTATTGTCTTGTGAGTCTCAGCGCCCTGTTGTGCCAGGCACACACAAATGTTCCACCAAACATAAAGTCCAGTACACAACACTAACTAATCCTTTTAACTGGCCAGGGGTGTTCTTGATAGATCAATGGCCTGATTCAGTATCAGGCAGCTTCATGTGTTCAATGAACCAGGGAGTTTATATTGTAGTCTCTGGCAGAGATGTCAGCCATTTTGGAAGAACTGGAAGACCTGAGATTAGCTGAATGGGTGTTCAGAGATAAGTAACTAACAATACCTTTTCAAAAGAAGGTGTGGTTTTATGTGTTAACCTACTTTAGCTTTCACAGCACTTCCATTGGCAACAAAGTTCACATTTCAGATTAGGGTTGCCAATCCCCAGGTGGGGGCAGGGGATCCCCCGGTTTGGAGGCCCTCCCCCCGCTTCAGGGTCGTCAGAAAGCAGGGGGAGGGGAGGGAAATGTCTGCTGGCAACTCTGTTATTCCCTATGGAGATTTATTCCCATAGAAAATCATGGAGAATTGATCTGCGGGTATCTGGGGCTCTGGGGGGGCTGTTTTTGGGGTAGAGGCACCAAATTTTCAGTATAACATCTAGTGCCTCTTCCCAAAATACCTCCCAAGTTTCAAACCGATTGGACCAGGGGGTCCAATTCTATGAGCTCCAAAAGAAGGTGCCCCATCTTTCATTATTTCCTATGGAAGGAAGGCATTGAAAAGGTGTGCCGTCCCTTTAAATGTGATGTCCAGAACTCCCTTTGGAGTTCAATTATGTTTGTCACAGCCTTGATCTTGGCTCCACCCCTAATGTATTCTGACTCCACCCCCAAAGTATCCTGGCTCCACCCCCAAAGTCCCCAGATATTTCTTGAATTGGACTTGGCAACCCTATTTCAGATCGAATTTAATGGTTCTAGAGGACAATTATATTATTGAACTCAGGAACTGGCTTATTTAAGTGACTACCTTTATAGGCCAAAATCACAAGTATTAACTTTTAAACTCCCATAAATTACCATACTCAAAATAAATCACTATATATTCTCAGACCCACCTCATAGTTACAGCATGTATTCTAACAATGAAGCATGGCTCCTCGCCAAAAGGGACCTTTGTACAATATCAAGTGCGAGCCCCGACTTCAACTGATTTAGGCCCACTGAATTCAATTGATTTAGGGTGTGATCACATGAGAGATCTGGCCTGACTTAGCCATGTCTCCCCTCCAATTTAATGTGCACAATCATAAGCGCACATCTGCCCCTGAGTCTTTCCCATACTTACTTCTTCTTAGGATGGGTTGGAACCAGATTAAATAGCTACCAGGGCTTCCTAGTAGCAAATCTCTAAAACACAGGCAGGGCACATTTCCCTGAATGGCTGGGGGATGGGATACAAGCACCCGACACGCACAGGAGCAGTCTGAATGTTCCACTTGCATGTGTATGGCCCGTGCCTCTCCAGCAGCAGGACAGAGGCTGTGTGATTGCCACAGCTCACATCAATGAGAACTGGCTTTTTCAAAGCTGGGATACTGCCACTCCAAATTCCCAGTGCGATCCCATCCTTAGAAGGGTGTAACTACTTAGGATTACACTGTAAATTAACTTTTCAGTGATTTTTTTAAAATTATATTTAAAACATTTATTTTTTTGTGAGGCATATGTAAATATTTTAGAGGAAAGGAAGTACACCTAAGGCGCCATAATATTAGTAACAAAAGCATGAGATTGCAACCAAGAGCTGCTGTCTCTAGAAACTGGACCATACCAGAAAAACTTAACATTCGTAGAATTAGCTACATAAATAACAAAAGTTCAGACAGGCTAAACTGGAAACAGACAGAGCTTTCAGTTTAAGTACTGTGCTCTCTTCAGACAGATGATAATACTTCTGGATCAGAAATGCTTTGTTGGGTGATTATCTTAGTAAAATTAGTATAAATAGCCACAGAATGCTAATAGAAATTACAGCCATAGATATCCCCTAATAACCATGTCAATTGTATGTAAGTTTCTCTCTCTTTCATACACACAGTGTCTTAGTGGGTTAAAAGGTTAATTTTTTCATTTTTATTTAAAAGCATAAACGTTCATCTTTAATCTACTGTGTTATTACTGAAACAGCCTATTCTTGGTTTATACAGTATATGCTGAATGAACTAGATCTACTCTGAGATATATATTTAGATCACCACAACCATCGCTCATTTTTTTACAGAGATGTTTGTTATGGAGATCATAGGCTCCCTGCTAAAGAGTACACATAAACAATAATTATCCAGCAAAAAGGCACACTTCAGACCACTAATTCCAATCAGTTTAAGCATGCTTGATGATGTGCCGGATCATGGCCTATATAAATGATATTTCTGCAATATAGTGCAGTTTTAGAACATATCAAACAGTCAGTCCTGGAACATTTAGAAGGGATGGCTGTGATTACTAAGATCCAGCACAGGTTTCTCAAGAATAAGTCATATCAGACTAACCTTATCTTTTTGAGAAAGTCACTAACTTGCTGAATCATAGGAATCCTGTAGACATAATTTGTCTTGATTTCACCAAGGCTTTTGATAAGGTTACACATGTTATTCTTCTTGACAAATTGGTAAAATGTGGTGTGGATCCTATTACTATTAGGTGTGTCAGTAACTGGTTGACACAGATTGTACCCCAAGAGTGCTTTATAATGTTTCCTTATTCTCTTGGAGAGGAGTGACAAGTGGAGTGCCTCACAGATCTGTCCTGGGACCTGTTTTGTTCAACACCTTTATAAATGATTTGGATGAAGGAGCAGAGGGAATGCTTATTAAATTTACAGATGATACTAAATTGGGAGGGGTAGCAAATACAGTAGAAGACAGTGTCAGGATACAGAATGATATTGACAGGCAGGAAAACTGGGCTAACATAAATAAAATGAATTTTAATGTAGATAAATATAAAGTTCTGCATTTAAGTAGGAAAATCCAATGCATAAGTATAGGACTGGGGAGACTTGTCTCAGCAGTAGTATGTGCGAAAAGGATCTAGGAGCCTTAGTAGACCATGCACTGAACATGAGTCAGCAGTGTGGTGCAGTAGCTAAAAAGGCAAATGTGATTTTGGATTGTCACAACAGAAGCATAGTGTCCACATCAAGTGAAATGATGGTATCACTTTACTCTGCTCTGGATAGACCTCAAGTTTTGTGTTCAGTTTTGGGCATCACAATTTAAAAAGGATACAGACAAGCTGGAATGTGTCTAGAGACCAAGTCCTATGAGGAAAGGTTGAAGGAGCTGCGTATGTTTAGCTTCAAGAGGAGACAACTGAGAGGTGATATGATCACCATCTTCAAGTACTTAAAGAGCTGTCATAAAGAGGATGTTGCAGAGTTGTTTTCTGTTGCACTGGAAGGTCAGACCAGAACCACTGGGTTGAAATTAAATCAAAAGAATTTCCAGCTAGACATTAGAAAGAACTTCCTGACAGTTAAAGCAATTCCTCAGTGGAACAGGCTTCTTCAGGAGCTGGTGGGCTCTCCTTAAAAGATTTTCAAACAGAGGCTAGATGTCCATTTGACAGCAGTGCTGATTCTGTGAACTTAGGCAAATCATGAGAGAGAGGGCAGGAAGGGTTGCATTGGTGCTTAGTTCTCATGGGCATTTCTTACGTGCCTAGGAAAATGCTAATTGCCACTTTAGGGTCAGGAAGCAATTTTCTTCAGACCAGTTTAGCCAGGGATCCTGGAGTCCTCGCCCCCTACCCCATCTTCTGGGCATGGAGCAGAAGTCACTGGGTGCATGTGGTGGGGACATATTTGTGAATTTCCTGCATTGTAACTAGATGTCCCTGGAAGTCCCTTCCAACTCTACAACTCTATTATTCTAAACCATAAAGCTGGGATCAATGAGCATGTCAAAAGTAGCAGGAAGGTACAAGCCTTTCATTATTATTTTTTCTCCCACTCTTCCTCCAGGTGGTATTTAATGCCCTTCCATCTTTGAGGCAGGTTATAGGCTGACACACAAGGTAAAGTCAGCCATGGACTTTTACCTCAGGATAAGAATTTGAATCCAGATTTCTCTGCTCCTATACCAACACTCCAACAATTACATAAAACCCTATTTATGTAGCAGTGGGGAGTAAAGTCTCTGGGGGATAAGAAAGAAACAAAAAATCTGTAAGCTTGTATACCGAGCCCACAATCCCTCAGTTCCCAGCTCATTTAACAGCACTATTTTCTAATTATTCCACATTATATTATCAATATAGCTTCAGTGAAGAAGACTGCAAGTGAAGTTCAAGTGTGAGCTACATCATGATTGCTCTTCAAGGAGCTTGTTACTGAGAGATCATTCACTGGCAAATACCGATGCCCCACATTTCAAAGGGCACCCAAGCCCTGATCAAACCACTTGTCTGAATTTGAGACAGATAATTGGTACTCTACAAGCCTCTGTGTTAATACATTCAAACAGTGACCTTACAAAGCAAACCATGAATCTTAAGAAGCGGATTAGGAAAACATTAACCTCAGATCTTTTACTAATACCTCAATCAATGGCTGTTCTGTTTCCCCTACAAATTATCTTGAACTTTACTAGCCAGCCCTGAAGGGATTCAGTCTTAAAAATGCTGGCTAGCCAAGATTCTAACAACAGCATTATCACAGGTAACAGCTGCAGAGCAGCATTAGCATTCCCAGACTATACCTACCACCTTCATTTCAAGTGCACTCTCCAGAACTGCCATTCCATCATTGGGTTATATAACCCCAGTCCAGGGGCACAATTGGCTCATTAGATCAGCTGCAATATTTCCAAATGGGTCGTTTCCTTATTTAAACATTAGGGGCATGAGGGTGGCAAGCATCAGCTCAAATGAAACAAGATGGAACATAATTGGACTCTGCAAATCAAAAGTATACCAGCACTTCCATTCCCTACATGTTTGTGCTTTCTGTACAGATTTAGCATTTAAAATAACCAGGTAAGAATTCTTCAATCCGAGACAAATATGTTCTCTTGACTTGACTATGATTTAAGGGTTGCCCACTTTTTCTTTCCCTGCCTTTAAATGTCACCTGGGAAACAAAACCAGATCTTTCCTGACTAAAGCCACAAAGTGAAAAAAAATGCCGCTACTTGCTTGTTTTACTTTTCCTATAGATATAGGAACCATGCCAGGGATAATCTTACATGAAGAAGAAGATGAAGAAGATATTGGATTTATATCCCGCCCTCCACTCCGAAGAGTCTCAGAGCAGCTCACAATCTCCTTTACCTTCCTCCCTCACAACAGACACCCTGTGAGGTGGGTGGGGCTGGAGAGGGCTCTCACAGCAGCTGCCCTTTCAAGGACAACCTCTGCCAGAGCTATGGCTGACCCAAGGCCATTCCAGCAGGTGCAAGTGGAGGAGTGGGGAATCAAACCCAGTTCTCCCAGATAAGAGTCCACACACTTAACCACTACATCAAACTGGCTCTCCGAGAAGTATCCAGTATCCACCTAAATAGCTACTATACCACACTCATATGAGTAGCTACTACAGAGCACAGAATTGGTAGGCAGCAGATAACATCAGCAACTGCAGTGGTTCTCAAATACTTGCAGCCCCCATATCCTCATTTTGCTTAAGAAACAGGGCTTTTCTTGTGCAGGAAGGCAGTTCTGGTTGGCTTGGTGTCAGAGGGTGTGGCTTAATATACAAATGAGTTCCTGCTGGGCTTTTTCTAACAAAAAGCCCTGTGCAAAACAATGGTAATGTCAGGGGTGTGGCCTAATATGCAAATGAGTTTCTTCTACAAAAAAAGCCCTATTAAGAAATGTTCCTGAACCTCCAAAAGCCCTTTCCTTGCTGGACATGCCCTTTAAAAGGTGATGGCAAGCCGTGGTCCTAAATCCTATCCCAGGAAGGGAGGTACAGGTTTATAGTGATCAGTTGAGCTGGGAAGTGTTTTTTATTATAAAAAACAACATGCTGGTGCTTGTATATAAGGTTGCAGCAATTTCCACCAATTCCCCCCTTGGGATTTATGAGAGCCCCCAAAAGGTGCCCAGTATTCAGTACTTGTAAGTACCACCACAAAAAAAGCCCTGGAGCTGGGAAAGGAAAATGAATCCCAGTCCCAGTTTCCACCATTTGGCTAAGCCACTGAAGTGCTGTGAAACCACTGAAGTGTTTACCTTTTGGTTGCTTAGTGTTCTTTTATCCACTTTTGCAGTGACTGGCCATTGAACATCAGATTTTGCCCTTTGTTGGGCCCTAGAGTAACCTGAAGGCTGATAATGCTGCTGAAATGAAACAGGTTGGGGCCTGCATGCCATTTAGGTGAGGGACCCCTGGTGAACAGAGCAGTCCAATAGAAAGAAGGTTCAACTCCTGCTTAGCTATGATATTACACCGTGACAACAGCAATCCTTTCAGCCTCAGATTTGTAAGTGCCTGATGGGATTATCAGAGATCTACCTTTAAAAGTTGCTATGAGCACCAAATGAGACACTCATTATAAAGCATTTTTTGCATTCTAGAAGTGCTCTAGAAAAATATATGAAGCCGAACAGCTGGAGCTCCTACTCAGCTGAGCTTTGCTTTCCCCTTCAAAGCAAAGAAATGTCACCTCATTTCTCTGTTTCTTTTTACAGTATGCAACAACCCCATTGCTCCTCTTTCGTATCAGACACTGCATGCAGAATCAGCGCATTCTGTTTTGTTCTCTAAAACTAAAAATGTAATTGTGCAACACTTCATAACTTGTTCCCCTTAATGCCAGGGTTAAGATTACTATCAAATACAATTAATTGTTCACAGAAAGTAGAGGGTTTTTTTGTATTGTTAGAGGTGAATTCTTAAAATATAACTTAATAGTATAACTTAATAGTGATTCTCACACTGTATCCCACAAGATTTTGACATGCCAAATGATATATCCATCACATGCGCCCACAGCAGTGAGGCCCTCTATGGCAGGGGTGGCCAATGGTAGCTCTCCAGATGTTTTTTGTCTACAACTCCCATCAGCCCCAGCCAGCATGGCCAATGGCTGGGGCTGATGGCATTGATCATACCGTTTATCTGCTAATAAAGGGGAAGTCACTCCCTTTCTTGAAGTGACCAGCTTGGATCCTATGGCGTGTTTGTGTGGATAGAAAGGTTTCTGCTTCTGAAGAGTGACTTTCTTGCCTCCCTCTTCCCAATGCACCTCAAAATGTTGCTCCTGTGAGCATTGTGCTGCACTAGGAGGAGGCGGCGGCAAAGAAGTTGTCTTCCGCAAATGGAAATGCTTCTGTCCCTGGAAGTGGTCTTTTTGATCCAACTAGCCACAGTCTACAAAAAGATGGGGGCAGGGAGAGAGAAAGAGAGAATAGATATACCAGCATTGCCAGGAAAGCCAGATTCCGTACCCTGAAAATTGGAATGAAGATTGCCCAGAAGAAACATTTTCTGGGTTCTGCTGCAGTTGCAAGGAGAGTCCTGAAAACTAATCAAGGAAAATATATTCAGAGTGAAGCACATCTCTAACATTTAAAACAGAAAAAGTCCTAGAAACAAGAACGTATGAAATGATACTTGCCCCAAAGAACCCTGAATGTAACACCCCACACACACCCAATGTTATACTTTTTTTTTTTATTGGCCATAACTGTAATGTAAGATGATTCTTTTTTAATGGCATGTTTTAAAAAAAATTCTAGTCTTGCATTGGAGTCAGTTGTTTTTAGAACACATTTGCAGTAGATCTGTCTTCTCAAGCCTTCAGAATTTGCTTTCCCCCTCATTATTTCTGTGGGAATCATTTAATTGGAATCACTCTAAATTGTTTTAAAGTAGACAATAAGGTGAAATGGTTTGTCAGAGCCACTTAAATGGCAGTTGTTAAGTGATGAGAAAGGTTTAGCAAAGTTTTCCTGTCACTGGTTAAACATCTAGCTGGAAACTACCAGTTATACCAACTAGATTTTTGGCCAACCCATTAAAGAAGCACTTCCACTTTTCTTTTGGTGTAGCAATTCTGGAAGCATAACATACGTCAGAAGAGGCTTTTTATCATGCAATGTGGTGCTGGAGGGAAGAAAGCTGAAGTACGTCAAACATTTGAAAGGGTTCCTTAATAACAAGTGTCTTTAGCTATCATAGATGAGCTTTTCTATCTGACCTACTGACGTTTGCAACCCAGGGAGATTCCTGTCTCCTTTGAAATACATCTAGCGGTTAACCTATAGTGATGGAGAACTTATTCTTTGCAGTGTTTGCCATAGATGCTCAAGTCACTGGCGTTACTGGACTGAAAACAAGTATACCTTCTTTATAATCTTGCTTGGTTTGGAAGACAAATAACAAAGACAATCCTAGCCCTGTTTTGGAGCAGAGTCTAAAAGTTTCCAAGTGTCCCTCACCCTTCCTTCAAGGAACTCAAGGGCCGTTTTCGCACTAACGTTTACTCCGGCGTAGCACCCCATTTACCTCCGGATCTTTCCCTGGTTTTCCCACCTGTTGCTCCGGCGCTGCGATTTGCTCCGGCGCTGCAGGGGTTTCACGCCGGAGTATCTAGATCCACCTCCTTCCGGAGTTTTTGAAAACCTCCGGATCCACTCCTTGGAGTTTGCTGTGGGAAATCCATCCACGCCGGATCGACTGCTTTGTGGGCGTCACCCTCTCCCTTTCCGTCCTCCCACCCCATCCACCCCCTTGGCCAATCATCAGCCTTTCGCGGCGCTTCCCCAAAGTGCCGGCACGGCCATTTTTTTTTTTAAACTTCACAGTTTTGCGTAATAGCGATATTTCGAAATTAACAAATAGAAAAAAAAAACCCTCCTGGAATAGCCTCAATTGCCACTTCAATTGGTTTCGTTAGAATTTTTTATTATTATTATTGACTTTAGTTGCGTTATTTCGCTGTTGCGTTATCTCGATAATGCGAAAACGACCATTGTTGGGGGGGGGGAATCTAGTGTCGGTGCGGGCCAAAGCGTTCATGTGTGTGTGTTTTAAAAAGGGAATGCCTCCCTCAGCTGTGCCACCAGGATTTCTGGACCTGCACAAAATCGCCATGTATAAAATGGGAAGTTGGAGTCCTGCATTCTTCTCCCTGGCTACATTCCGCTCGGTTAGAAAATAGACGCGAGCTCGCTCTTCACACGCGCCACAGAAGGGGAAGGAGAGAATGGGGCGGGGGGGGGGAGCTCTGGCAGCAGGAATCAGTCAGGTCCCCGTTGCAAGCGCCAGCCGGGGAGGGGAAAGAGAGCGGAGGAAATCCCAGCTTCGCCACCCGGGAGGGAGCGAGGCTGGGAAAGGAAGAAGCTGCCACACACACACACACACAAACCCCTCGATTTCTCTCTCTTCGTTATTGCGATATTTCGCAACTTCAGAATTTGGGGGGGGAATCTAGTGCTAGGATTCTCCACTGTGAATGCTTCTGTTAATACATAAAGGGCTGTGGAGGATTCTACAGCTGCAGCCAATCCATAAGCAGCAGCAGCACACGTGATGCGGTTTGTCCACGAAAAGAAGGGGAGGGAACAGCTGTGCCTGCTCGATGTTACGTTAGTACGTCCTTACGCAACCAGACTTGTGCTTTAAAAAAAAATGATTGACAGGGCATCGAACTCAAGTCGATGCCAGTGGGAAAACGATTTGAGCCGGGGCTTCAGGGAAGGCGACTCCGCAAAGAGTCACTAGTGCGAAAACGAGAAAAATGATCCGGACATAATTGCGCCGCGGAATAAGGGGAGCAAACGCTAAGTGCGAAAACGACCAAGAAGAGAGTGTGATCTTGTTTCATTCCTTTACAACTCTGGGAAATAGATCAAGCTGAAAAAGAAAGACCTGGCCAAGGCTACCCTAAGAACTGCATGACCCAATAAGGGATTTGAGCCCAGGTTTCCACACTAAAGTCTAAAACGCTAACCACTGTACCATGCTGGTTCTCATGAACATAGAAACTAGTTTTAATATAAACAGATGGAAATTTGTCATTTCAAATGGCAGTATTAAATCTGTTTGAGCCAACTTTAAAAATCCAGGTAACTCTAGGGTATTTAATTGAATGCACAATTGCAGTGCACCCCTCTGAGAGCCAAACTCAAAATATAAATCCTTTATGGCTAAGATGCTAACCATATTTCACCTGAAATGATCCTCACTAGACGATGGGATTTACTTCTGAATTAACACATGTGACATTAGGCTGCAAGTTCAGTGATGTATCTTCAGTGCACTCATAATCAACAGAGCGCTGGAAAAGTTTAATATGCCAGTTTTCCTGGGCACCTAGAAATGCCATGAAATTGGCAGATCCCAAAAGTCACCCACTCTGGAAACAGCATAACTCATTTAATGATTTCCTTCTGTTTGACCTATTCTATTTGGCCACTTTTTCATGTCCTACAGACTGGCTATAAAAACTCAATTGTGGCTTTTAAAAATCTGAAATAGTTTTCCATCCCTGGAAATGAAGAATGACCTATTTGCAAACTATTTCAGCCTTTGGATTTTGAGGCAGGATGATTCTGTTCTCCTGGTACAGTCAGGAATTATATCATAATACAATTGGCATCATCTAGCAATAGGAGAAAATTCAGTTATGAAGAATGAAGATTCAGGCATAGCATTACAAACATTTACAAACAAGTACATTTAGAAATAATATACCTGTAACCTATAAAAAATTAACAATCTGTCAGGCTAAAGGCTGGATTCCAGTTGATTTTAAAAATAATTCTAACAGAATGTTTTCCCTTATGAAAGAATGAGCAAAAAGCTCTGCCATCATTTTCTTATTTACTAGGGTAAGTAGGGGTCAGCAAATGTTGTGTGTCTTCCCTGCTTTAAAAGCATTACTAACAAGTGGATCTTCCCAACATTTTCAAAAAAATATCTTCAATCTCTCCACCCAGCTTTCACAACCCCCCACTGGCAGCTTATTCTATTTCTGCTCAGCTTCTTGTGGAGCAATTACAAAATAACCACATCGCCAATATCTCTTACTGGTTCAACATCTGTTTGTGTAGGAGTATGCAGGCTTCTGCATTTACCATGACAAATGCAGTGTGAAGCTTCTTTGTTTTTACACCGACACCCAGAGCTCCAACAGAAGATATTAATGGCTGTTTGGTGAACTTCTACGTTCCTGAGCCCAGTGTTCCTGAACCATAGCAGTGATGGGCAGCAAAGCAAAGGCTCAGCAGAAGCAGGGTCTCCTTGTTGCTAGTAAATTAAAATACAGCAGAGAAAAAGACTCAGAATACTGTGAATGAGAAGCGCTAGGGACCTGGAACTCCGTGTATCTGGAGTTCTCCCATCCTTGGCAACATTCACTCTTCTGTCATTATGCAAGGCTGGAGAAATGTTTCTGACAACATATCTAAAACAAGGGGTTGCTATTCCCTGGAAGGATTTTTTTTTTTTTGGCAAACTTCACATCAGCAGATGTAGTAGTTAACCTCGATCTCCCTGCATTAAACTATGTAGGTCTCTAGAGCACTGATAGCCTATATACCTCTCCTTCTTCATAAGCCTTGCAACCATTGTAAAACACATTTTGGCAGAGCATTGAATGGATTTATCAGACTGTGGAATTTGGAACGCATCCCACACTTCATTCTATGCATGCATGAAGCAGCCTAGTACACCTGGACTGTTTTTGTACATTGACGACATTACCCCCTCCCACAGAGCCAGGTGGGGAAAGGCCCTAGGTTGCACTAAGCCCTTCTTGTGAGCTTTCTCCAGAGCCTAACACTAATTATGCCATCCTAAACAGAGTTACGCCTGACTTCAATTAGCTTAGAAGAGGTGTTAATTAACTCTGTTTAGGATTACACTGTAAATGTCTGGTCCTGAGTTTGTTTTAGAGAAATTTCCAGCATGGAAGGATTCCTGCTGGTGTGGAAATCCATTGCTCTCCTGGAACAAACCCCACATGTGTGAACAAATACCACTTGTTATACCACTTCTAGTTAATATTCATGTCCACCAGCCATATGACTGGTCAACTCTATGGTAATAATTCCAATTGGGTTAGGATTCCAGTGTCGCTTTAAGAGACTAACAACATTAATTTCAGCCTAAACTTTCATAAGGTTGAGCTCATGGTGTGCTCTGACTTGTGAAAGTTTATACTGGAATAAATTGTTAAGTTTTTAAGGTGATACTGTTTTGATAAATTCCAGTTGTATCTGATTCCATTGTAGTTTCCCTGATTTACTCTTTGAGAGCCATATGCACAACCAAGGAAGGCTAAAATGTCACCAATGTCATTCTCTTGTAATTGATGCTATTTGCTCATATGCATAGTCTTTTGGCATACTCAACCATTAGACAGCAGGGGAAGACTTGAATTTACATTATAGGTTATTTTTTAAGAAAATTAAAACAGACCTGTAAACCAAAATTATATTCACTCATTTAATTCTCTCAGATTAAACCCACTGAGCACATAAGTGAAAATCCCTGGTTTCATGCCCATTCCTACTGGGTCTGCCAACAACCTGGAGAAAAGTGAGCCCTGCCTCCTTAATAAGAGATTCAGAATTATATTATTTACATTAATACCATGAAATGCTTCAATTTCCCATTTCCAGACATTAGGCTCTACTAAAGGGGTAAGACTTTTTATTTCCTCCATACTGTGGGCAACTCTAATTCCCACTCGCAAAGTGGAAAGGCATATGAAACATAAGCGAGTTTCAAAGGAACTTGCTTCCAAATAAGCATGCCTAGCATCACACTTATACAACTTTTGTTTGGAACAGTTGCACTAGTGAACCCCTCTCTACTTGGTCAAGATTAAGTTTATTGCTTTGGCCAAATTGATGTGACAAGTCCAGAATTCAGATGACAGCAAACTATAGCTTGTGGTTATGATACAAGCTATGCTTAGCCACTAAAGCGGGGGCCGGGGGTGGGGGAGAGACAATCTAAATTCTAAAGCAGGATGTACAGTAGCACAACAATCTATGACTCACAAGAGTCAAAGTCACAAAGAGTTACAAAGAATCGGACTCAACTGTGCGTCTGAACAACAACCAACATGTCAATAGTGTTGCCAACCTCCAGGTGATGGCTGGAGATTTCTTGGGAAAAAATGGCTCCTTTGGAAGATTGCATTATGACCTAAATTCTATGGCATTATGCCCTATCAGAATCCCTCCCTTCGCCAAATCAACCTTCCTCACACTCCACCCCCAAAATCTCCAGGTATTTCCCAACCCAGAGCTGGCAACCCTAGGTGTCAAAGAAGTTCATATACGTCCCCTCAGATTGAGACTACAATGCTTGGAATTATTGAACATAAGACTCATTAAACTACATGGGACTTACTTGAAAGTAAACAGAACAGGAAAATATGCCTCATATGTTCTACATAGTAAGTATTCACTGCATGTGAGTGACACACAGAGTTCATTTGGGAAAAGCAAAGCCTTTCTCCTCTTCCCTGCTGAGCAAACCCACAGCAAACTAAGCTGGCTTTCAAGCATTGAGATATATAATGCTTTTTGCCCTTTGTTGAGTAGATCCACGGTTTTCCTCCACTTCTTGTTTTTGTTCTCATTTGTAACCTATGCTCCCCCCAAGCTCAGGGCAGCATATATGGGTCTCTCTCTTGTATTTTTCTTCACAACAACCCCATGAGGTAGATTAGGTCATGGGACAGTGGCTGACCACAATTCACCTATGGAGCTTCCTGACAAGTAAGGATTTAGACTAGGATTGGGAGATTTGGGGTCAACACCCTACTTCCTCACCCTCACCCGTTTAGTTCACCCTTAACAGTTCCCATTTCAAAGTTTCTTGAGAAAATTGCTAAAACCATTCTATTCATCCATCTTTGTAAAGTATTATATAGGTATCTAAACGTGGAAACAGCAACTGGTTTCCTGAAGTGAGAATGGTATTGGTAGATTCTAGATGAAGAACCACAACCAATCCTGTTCTCACATTATAAAATAAATGCACCCTCATCTGAGTCCTGTAGCACCTTAGAGACCCACAAGGTTTTCAGAGGACAAGCTTCTGAGACTCAAAGTTCCTGACATCAGGTATCTGCTTTCAGCTTTGACTCTTGAAACCTTATATCCCAAAAATCTTGCAGGTAAAGTGGTACTGGGCTAGAACCTAGGACTGCAATTGCATATGCTAAGTAATGAAGTTTTGATCTACTTTCAATCTGGATTTTGCCAGTTCACACAGTAAAATCCAGTTGGAAAGTGCACTGAAAGTGGATTGAAACTGTATTATTTAGCAGGTGTGATCACAGCCTAGCTCTTCTACAGCAGACTGACAGTTGCCCTTTGATACCAAAATTCATCATTTCATCAGAGTTGCCAACAGCCTAGAGAAAAAGTGTTCTGTCTACTCAACAGAGGCTCGATGGGATGTTATTCATGCCAGGAAAAGCTTCACCTGCCATTGTCATGTGGGAAGATTCTACTAAAGAGGTGGGTTGTTTTTTTCTCCAGGCTGTTGGCAACCCTAACGTGCACGCATGAGCCCCATATGAGAAGCAACCTTCACTCTTGTAATAAGAACTTTTTTGTGCAGTCTCCCAAACCTGCTGATGAAAACATCAGATAAGACCAGCATTTGCTTTTAATAAAGTATGTCAAGATTATTGTAAGGGTTCAGAGACATGATTTTAATATCACAGCAGTGTAATCCTGTTATTTCAAAATCAGACTTAGAGTTCAAAGACGTTTGCTAGGTCTTACAATGTAGCCCTAAACAGTTACAACCTTCCAAAAGTCCAGTGACCTCAATGGACTTAGAAAAGTGTAACTAACTCTATTTAGGATTGCACTGTAACTCTTTCAGAGGCTTACAATGATTTGATTATGAGCAACTGCTTAAGGCTAAGGCTGCAATCTGGAGCACATTTTAATAAGACCCATAGTGGGGATTGTTCAGGAAACATGATTAGGTTTCATGCTGGACACCATTTAAAATATGGGTGTATTCCTGTACATACTGCACAAGAACCAACAAACCTGAAAGGGAATTCCACTTATGGAACAGCTCTTTCCTCCTACATCCTCCTGTATTCTGCAGCAACTCCACCACCCTAAAGTAGCTCCTGGAGATCAAGTTGCATGGGAAAACCACAGAAACCCCTCCTTGCCTTGTGTGGAAGTGGAACCTGAACACACATGAAGCTGCCTTATAATGAATCAGGCCTTTGGTCCATCAAGGTCTCTACTGTCTACTCAGACTAACAGTGGCTCTCCAGCACATCAGCTACTGCCTGGTTATTTCAACTGGAGATGCCAGGGAGTGAACCTGCATGCCAATCAGATGCACTACCACTGAGCCACAGCCCCTTCCAGCTTCTTCCCAGCTGGGTGTCTTCAGATCTTAGGCCTAAATACCATTATGAACCAACTGTGGTCGCCGATTCAATTACAAATACATCAAAAACCCACAAAACTTGCCATTTTTGAAAAATGAAAACTGTATTAAAAGATTTTAAATGAATAAAACATCTATTAAATGAATGTCTGGAATTTCAAATTACAGTTAGAGAGATTTTGTTTTCCAGGTACATCACATTACAACTGTTTCCATTGCTGGCTGAAGGAACATCTTACAAGAGAACACAAAAATGAAAAAAAAAATGCTACTACCTGGGAACTTGAATTACCGTAAAACAAACCCTTAAAAAAACCAGACTGAACTTGAAAGCCATGGAAGCTGTACTGAATAAAAAAGCTCTAAATGGAAAATAGGAAATTAATTTCATTAACAATAGGCCCTTTTGTTCTGGCTTGGTCACTATGATTACTGAAAGGAAACTGTGAAGCAGGGTTTTTTGAAGTAGATAATGGGACACTTGGAGCTTCCACAGGCTGGCACCGGCTGCAACAGCTGTCTTGAAGGCACTCTACTGACACAGGGTTGCTGCTGGGCCCTGCATCACATTTTAGGAAGTCTTTGTAACTTTAGAGAGCTAGTTGTCACAATCAGTGATTGCCACCCGCTCCCCCCCCAAATTAAATTAGACAAACCATCTCCCCCCCACATTGCCCTCCCCTCCCACTCCAATCCAACCCGTCCAAAACACACACAACTTAAAAATTGTGCAGATCTGTAATGTTTTTCACAGTTGAATTTTTTTTTTAAAAAAAAAAAATCAAAACCACAAATAAATGCGCTCCATCCCCCTCTTCCTCATACAGCAGGTAAACAAAATAGATTTCACAAGTAAAATCAGCAGACACTTTTTTTTCTGGCACCTCACACACCGTATTGGCATCAGCAGTGTTATTCAAAGTCCCAGGCCGTACATGTGCAATACTTCTTCAGATGGGATGGGCTTGGTAACAAGTATTCCAACTTTGCATAGAAATCCTCAGAATCAAATTTCCTAGTCCCTGGCTGAGTCTGGACTGACAAAACGGAGGATCTTGACCTTTCCCCCACATGTACAAAACATTCTCTCCTCCACCGTTCCCCTTCCTTTCTTATAGGTGTCTCTGTGTGTGTGTGTTAAATCTTCCAGTTTTTTTTCCTTAAAGCAATTTAGTGAACTCCCTGTTTTTTTTCTTTCCCCTGCTGCAAAGGAGCACACCGGCTGGCAAAAACACACACATACAAAACTCTTCCTACCGGTTATCAGTTGCCAACACAGCCATCTGCAAAAGAGGTACTTACAAGGAATAAGCAACAATCAAATCGATGGCATGTACATGCGGAAAGCGCCAACAAGGTTGGGTACGTGTTTGTGTTTGGTGTTGTTTTTGGCCAGATGTTAACGAGAGACGATGCACACCCATGACACTGATAACCACCCGCAGCAGCAACAGAAGCCGTAACCTAGAAGGAATCCTGGCGGAGATGCGAAATTGGTTCAAAGCTTGGATTTTCACAGGATGACACTGGTCGCCAACGCCGCCTTTGTTGCGCGGCCGGATTTTGTCGTCTTCTTCCCCCTCTGTAAACCTTTATTTCTGTATTTCAAAAGGAAACCACCATCTACGACGACCCCTCTGCGTGCGTCTTCTCCTCCTTTCAGAGAATGACACAAGAAGAGCAGCACTGATCGTCCCCGTTGGGCTGGGAAGCGTAGTTCATCTGCCGGACGATCTCGGCAAAGAGTTCATCCACCGAGGCTTTGTTTTTGGCCGAAGTTTCCATGAAGGGGCAGCTCCACTCCTCGGCCAGCGCTTTGCCTTCCCCGAAGGAGACCTCCCGCTCGCCCTCCAGGTCCACCTTGTTGCCCACCAGGATCATGGGCACCTTCTCGTACCTCTTGACCCGGATGATCTGGTCCCGCATGGGCTTGATGTCCTGGAAGCTCTGCTGGTTGACCAGGCTGTAGACCAGGATGAAGCCTTGCCCGTTCTTGATGTACAAGTCCCGCATGGAGGCGAACTGCTCGGTGCCGGCCGTGTCCAGGATCTCCAGCACCGAAGGCGAGGAGTCCACCTCGATCTCCTTGCGGTAGAAGTCCTCGATGGTGGGGTCGTACTTCTCGATGAAGGAGCCCGTCACGAACTGGACGGTGAGCGCCGACTTGCCCACCCCGCCCGAGCCCAGCACGACGACTTTGTATTCTCGCATGGCTCCTTTCCCCACACCCAGGGCGGGCGGGCGGGCGGGCTGCGAGCTTCTGGCTTCCCTCGCCTCGCCGGGGCTCTTCCTCGTCTCCCCTCCCACCCTCAGGAGAAAAAAAAGAGGCAGCAGCAGCAGCCCAAGAGGAAGGGAGGGGACGAGGCCAAAACCGCCCCCAGCCCCAAGGAGGGTGCTTCCTTTCTTCTTGGCCCGAGCCGAGGCGCCGGGGAAGAAGGCGCTCTAGAGGGGGCGGCGGGGTTGCAAAAGGGCAAAACCCGCTCGCTTTCGCCTGCCTCGGCAAGCGGCGGCGCGGACCGACGGCGAGGAGCAAAGCGAGGCCCCTTCGGCCAAAAGCAAGTGCGGCTCGAGGCGGAGAAAGGAAAGCAGCGGCTGCAGCTCGGCTCAACTCGGCTCGGCGCGGAGGCGGCGCGCGCTAGTTCCAACTGCGTCCCAGCAGTAGCAGCAGCAACTCCTCAGCCCGGCGCGCGCGGCACGAGCCCCGCGCCAGCTCCCTGCGCTCGCCCGGTCCATTCTCTCTTTTCCACCCGAGGATGCCTTTTGCTCTTCCTCCGCTCAGCACTCGCGAATCGCTTGCGTTCTTCGCCCCCAGCCCATGGGCGCGAGGGCGCACCCCTTTCACCACCTGAACTGAGGGGAAGGGGAGGGAGGGAGACAGCGGATAGACACACACACACGCCCCCCACCTCAAGGCCTCCCCCTCCCCTCCTCGGATCTTGGCATTGGCTGCCGTGCGGTGCTCGTCAGTCAGCCAACCCGCATTGGCCGAGAGGTTTGACTTCCTCGTGGATTGGCTAGCCGAGGGAGGTGATTGGCCGGAGAGCGGCTGGTTCTTTCTCTCCGGGTTTGTCGTCTTTCCCCTCCTCTCCTTGTTCTCTTCCTCCTGTGAAAGGGAGAAGTTTTGGCGGGTACTTTGCAAAGAGAGCTGTGAGCTAGGGCGGCTGGAAATAAACGTGGAAGTCGGGGGATGAGTGGTATGCTGGAGCGCCGTGCAACTGAAGAGGGATAATGCCCTGTAGCAGGGAGCTAAAGGTAGAATAGGACTGGGAATAAACAGTCAGTAGGCGGGGCGGGTAGGAGCAAACTCAAAAAGTGCCTGGGCGTAATAAAGGCGGGTGAGTCCGTTCACATAACCGAACGATTGGGGGATACTCTTTATTGGGTTGCATCAGCCAACAATATTTATTTCGATATTTATACCCCGTCTTTCTCTCCAGTGGGGGACCCAAACGGCTTACGTTTCTCCACTCTGCTCCATTTATTCTCACAACAACCGTGTGAGGTAGGTCAGACCTAGAGAAGGTGGCTAGCCCAAGTCACATAGCGAGCTTCCGTGGGAGACTGGCAAGATGAATCGAAGTCTTCCAGGTTCTTCTCTGACTATGACATCACATGGACTCGAAGAAATATTGTAGGCAGAAATGTAGATCCATTAGAAAAATCCCAGAGAACAACAGCATGGCAAAATGTTATTGTTTTATTAGAGCCAACGAAACCTGTCACAAGGCAGTGAGCAAGGGGTTTTTTTTTGCAAGTTCCCCAATCAGTCTGAACATTTGGTACAAAAGAGAGGGGTGGAAGACAAAAAAGATGTTTCAGGGCATAATGGAAAAAGCTCAAAGTCTGCAGCGCGTATTGCCTTCTTGAAATGCCGACAAGGGATTTGATCGGATGGTGCTGCATGCAAAACAGCTTTCAAGATGCACCAGCGTCTACTGGGCTTGAGATTCATCTCACTTTGAAAATCATTAGGAGGAAAACAAATATGGTGGGTGGACAGGGCAAAAATAGCTGTGGAGGGAATCAAATCTTTTGTTCCTTGAGTGACTGCAGCTCCACCTCTAAGCACTGGACACTGCTGCCAGTGTTGGTGGATCAGTGGGTGGGAGTTGTTTTTCCAACTCCGCTCTCTTTGTGGCTCTGCCTAGGCATTGCATAGTGCCCACAAGGCAAGTGCAAGCCAGTAATTGCCGATTCAGAGAGACAGGCTGTGCCACCATTTCCTTGATGGTTTTTTAATAACAACACCACATATTGACTTTTCAGTGGATTTAGGGCTTTCTGATCTTGAGCCTGCTTCTGAAATTTTGGTTTATTGTGTGGTCTATGAAAATCTTGACATTTGGCTAACAGGGATGTGGTGAGTGGTTAATCGTCAGAACTAGTTCCTTCCCTGACTTCACCCTGCAGGTTTTGCATCAGCCCTTCTGGCATGGAGGCCAGAGTGTCAAATTAGGACAGGGGACACTTGGGTTTGAATACTTTCTTGTCTGTGAAGTTCCCTGGTGACTGTGGGCCAATCCTTCTTTCTTTTATTAGCCTACCTCATGGGTTGGGATGAGGATAAAATGAGGAGACTCATATATGCTGCCCTGATGTTCTTGGACCAGTGATGGGGGCAGAAATTTTTTTGGAGCAGTTTCTGATGCTATGTTTTCCTATGGAAAGTTTTCCACCCCACATATGTAAATATAGGCTGCTTATCTATACCTGTCCAGATTGTTGTCTTAGGTGGGCTAAATGTAGGAAATGAGGAGTGGACAGATCTCAGTGCTTATACATGGTCCAGGGTTTTACATCCTATATTTGCATTCTTTTGCCAACACTATTTAAATTTTGTTAATATTTATGTATTTATAGATTTATACCCCACCCTTCCTGCAAGCAGGCTCAAGGCAGGTAACATCAAAAGTTACAGAAACATTAAAAACCAGTTATCAGAATAAATTCCTTAAAAGTCAGTTAAAAGATGGCAAAATATACATTATGTTATGGTCCCAAAAGCTGGATAGATGGTAAAACACGATTCACAACAGATGGTAAAACAAGAGTCACAATAGAATAATAATAACATCACTCTAAGTGAGCAGATGTAATAGGCTGGCTTTTAGCAGGGAGGCCAAATTATTGGGTTGCTGCCGCCTCAGCCAAAGGTCTGGCAGAACAGCTCTGTTTTACAGGCCAGGCAAAACTAATAAATCCCACAGGGCCCGGATCTCAGATGAAAGCATGTTCCACTAGGTCAGGGCCAGGACAGAAAGGAATATATAGAGTCGAGTCCAATAGCACCTTGGAGATGAAGATTTTGAGGGTATGAGAGTTCAAGAGTCAAAGTTCCCTTTGTCAGATAGGAGCTTGGACTGACCCCCCCAAAATCTTGATGGTGCCTTTGGACTAGCTGTTTTATTTCACACTAACACAGCTACCCTGTGAAACTACCCTGAGATGCAACTGGGTGTTTGGAACATCCTCAGGTAAGTTGAAATATATAAGGGATAGCTTAAGACTAACTTTTCAAAGATAGTTTGTACACTTTCTGTATTGTTTTATCGTATTCCTTGCCTAAGCAATAATTCTAATTATGAAATCTTAATTCTCTTGCATTGTTCATTGAATGTCTTATGGTGCCTGATTGCATTATTTTATAGACTACAGAGTGCCTTGAATCTCAGTGAGGAAGATGGGCTAGATATAAAGTAAATAAAATTTAAAATAAAGCATAGGAAGTCACAGAACAGCTTTAAAAACTTAGAAAGCTATCTTGCTGTGGCTTTTGGATTAGGGTGATATGAATTCACATGCTTGCTCAACCATAAAGACTGCTGGGTGATCTGGAGCCATGCCTGATTTCTTAGCCTAATCTCCCATGTGGAGCTGTGAGGGAAGAAGCATTTCTCCTGAGTTCTTTGGAAGAGACTTGGATTAGCAGTGTAATCAAATAACCACTCTTCTTTGTTCTACCTTAGAAGAGCAAGAGTTGCCTAAGCATTAATTCTAATTATATACATGCAGGTGGATGACAACTGATACTGGGGGTAACAGGGAGATGAAAGACAATACTGATCAAACACAGCAAAGTCAAGCAATACAAGGCAAGCAAGCAACATAAAGTAGACAGACAACATGCTTGAAGCAAGCCAACAGTGCAGGGGAGGCCAACACTGTTAGGAAATTTTAGGAGTTGTCACACAGCAGGGGACCAGGAAGGGGCTTCTATTGGCTGCCACCACTCTGGTAAGAGTATGCATGAGAGATCCCAGAGCACCAACCACCCCGTAGCTTCCTTTTTAGCAAAACCTTTTAAACATGATCAAAGAGAAGTAAGGACCCAGGCAGTTTAACAATTTGTTGTTGTTGTTCAGTCTCACAGTCGAGTCCGACTCTGCGACCCCATGGACAAAGTCACGCCAGGCCCTCCTGTCTTCCACCATCCTCCGAAGTCTGCTCAAATTCATGTTTGTTATATCAGTAACACTGTCCAGCCATCTCATCTTTTGCCATCCCCTTCTTCTTTTGCCTTCTGTCTTTCCCAGCATCAGAATCTTCTCCCGTGAGTGCTCCCTTCTCATTTGGTGGCCAAAACTGAGCATCTGACCTTCCAAGGAACAGTCTGGGTTGATTTCCCTTAGGACTAACTGATTTGATCTTCTTGCAAACATGTCAACAAATTTGGAAAACGCAACAGTGGCCACAGGATTGGAAAAAGTTAGTTTATATTCCAATCCCAAAGAAGGGTAATGCCAAGGAATGTTCAAACTATCGCACCATTGCATTAATTTCATGTGCCAGCAAGGTCATGTTAAAGATCCTACAAGCTAGGCTTCAGCAGTATGTTGATCGGGAACTACCAGAAGTTCAAGCTGGGTTTCGGAGAGGTAGAGTAACTAGAGATCAAATTGCCAACATTCGCTGGATTGTGGAGAAAGCATGGGAGTATCAGAAAAACGTCTTTTTTTCTGTTTCATTGACTATGCTAAAGCTTTTGATTGTGTGGATCACAACAAACTGTGGCAAGTCCTTAAAGAGATGGGAGTACCAGACCACTTCACATGTCTCCTGAGAAACCTGTATAAAGGTCAAAAAGCAACAGTCAGAATGGGATATGGAACAACTGAATGGTTTAGAATAGGAAAAGGAATTCGACAAAGATGTATATTGTCACCCTGCTTATTTAATATATATGCAGAGTACATCATGCGGAATGTTGGCCTGGATGAAGCACAAGCCGGAATTAAGATTGCCGGGAAAAACATCAACAACCTCAGATATGCAGATAATACCACTCTAATGGCAGAAAGTGAGGAGGACCTAAAGAACCTCTTGTTGAGGGTGAAAGAGGAGAGCACAAAAGTAGGCTTGAAACTCAACATCAAAAAAACTAAGATCATGGCATCCAGCCCCATCACACTGTGGCAAATAGAAGGGGAAGACATGGAAGTCGTGACAGACTTCTCATTTCTGGGCTCCAAGATCATTGCGGATGGTGACTGTAGCCATGAAATTAAAAGATGTCTGCTCCTTGGGAGGACAGCTTGGGAGGTGAACCTGGGCAGTATAATAAAAAGTAGAGACATCACCCTGCCAACAAAAGTCCGTATAGTCAAAGCGATGGTATTCCCAGTAGTAATGTATGGCTGTGAGAGCTGGACCATAAGGAAGGCCAAACGCAGAAGAATAGATGCTTTTGATCTGTGGTGCTGGAGAAGAATCTTGAGAGTCCCTTGGACTGCAAGAAGATAAAATCAGTCATTCCTAAGGGAAATCAACCCATACTGTTCCTGGAAGGTCAGATGCTGAAGCTGAAACTCAAATGCTTTGGCCACCAAATGATGTCTGGCTCAAGATCAGCGATTTCACAGTCATGGTTGTCAACAGTTTATTATGAGTGCTCAAAAACAATCAGGTAATAAAATGTTTGGTGCACAGTGAATATTAAAAAGAGTAAAAGTTGATGTAAATAAATAAACAGCCCTGTGTCATGGGTGCTGGGGACTCTGCAGAAGGAGCGGAGCCTGCAGAGGAAACTGCCCCTGCCACCTGCACCAGTGCCCCTGCCTCCTGCTGGAGAAGATCCCAGCCCCCCTGCCTCGCCCTCTTGGGTGGCTCGTGTGCGTGACCGCCTTCGTCAGGACCTCAGGGATCGGAGGAGGGCGGCACGCTCACAAGCAAGACGCTCCCTGAGCCCTGAGTTTTGAAAGGATTCTGGCCCTTCTAAGGGCAAGGATGCTTGAGTTGTAGCAGGATCCTGGCTGCCTCTCTGAGCCAGCAATTAGCCCAAATGGGCAACAGCCAGCAGAGGGCTATATAGCTATGGGCTTTGGGAGGAGGCTTTGTGGAAGCAACTAGTCATCTACCTAACGTTCTAGCATCCACTCTGGCTTTGACTTTTGGACTCCCTGACTTCGGCTCTTGACTTCTGGACTCCCTGACTTCGGCTCTTGACTTCTGGACTCCTGACTTCGGCTTCTGAACCTCTGACCTGCGTTACCTGGACGGTGATTTGGATTTGGCGCCTCGGACCCTCTTGCCTACCAGCTACAGACCTCGGCCTGCCCTTGGACTTTGCCTGACCCAGCCCCAGCCGTGACACGCTGATGCATCTGACTAGACGTTCCCTTCTCTAAGTCAACTCAATTCACTTACCCTCGCTGGATGAGGGATCTCTCTACAGCTGCAACCTTCTCCAGTCCAGCCTCAGCAGAGAGAACAACTTCCCTTTCCAGCCAAATCTATTTATACTTTCCTCCCAGGTCCCACCCCTCTCTGGGCTAATTCCAAAACTCTGCTACCCAATCAGAGGGACAGAAGGAATCCTGGGAAATGTAAGCCTCTATATATCTACTTCTAAGCAGGCTTCACCCTGCCATCTAGGCCTCACTAGGCCTTAGATCATGAAGGGAGTATAGGAACTTATCCTAGGACTCCCATTTCTACCGAGGCCAGTAAGGTGGGGGGTTCAGAAAGATCTGGCAGTGACCCAGTGGGTTCAGAAGGATCACCCATGCTTTGTTGCTAAAGACAGAATAATGTTATGTTTGAAAATCTGTTCCAGCAGTTTCAGAGACTTTGAAGAAATGGCAGCCTGCATTAAGACTTCACTTTTGCTGTTTCATCACTCAATATCTATCCCAAACCACTGGAATAAGAACCTTTGCATGTAACACTATCCTCATGGCCTTTTTCACGGAGGAAGACTGCTTTTGGTACAGTTGTCAGAACTGGAGATTTGACTGGATAACTTTATGTGCACATCTGCATGTAGCAACTAGTTTGGCTCTCATTTGAAAGTTTATTTTATTTTTATTTATTTTATTTAGTGGACTTATATCCCGCCCTTCTCACCGAAGTGTCTCAGGGCGGCTAAAATAGACTGTTTGCACACATTTCTGATCCATATATGATATAGTGTGTGTTGGGGGCGGGAGAGGTTGCATAACTGACCAGGTCAAATGGAATCCAAATACCCTCAAGCTTTGTGTATAAACTATGTGCACATTGACACAGCTTTGAGGCTCGTGAATCTGATTATGCCTCTGATTATGAGGCTTATCCCTGGAATGCCAATTTGGAGTATAGGAAGCAGTCTAGAAAAAGAAGAGTGTTTTTCTCTCGGGCATGGCCACAGAAGCATTCCTCAACCCAAGAGCATAGCAAGGTGGGCCAAACCGGGTGTTTGGCCTCAGATCCACTTACAGTGAAGGTTCCTGCTGCACTTCAGCTTGCAGGGCTAAATGGAACAGTTTGAAGTGGAGCAGGTAAGTGAGGGTGTACAGAGCCAGTGTGGCTATAGTGCTTAGAGCATCAGACTGGGTTTGGGAAATTGTACATTCAAATTCTTATAGAGCTGTAACATGGGGGCAGGGTGTTAATCATGCTGCCTCACTTCCGCACAGGATTGTTGCAAGGATAAAATGGGGAAGGACTGTACCATGTATGTTACCTTGAGCTCCTTGGAGAAAGAAATACAGTAAGAGTTGTCCAGCAGTGGAATCGGCTGCCCAGGGAAGTGGTAAGCTCTTCTCACTGGCAGTCTTAAAGCAGCTGGACAGACACTTGTCAGGGATGGTTTAGGCTGATCCTGCATTGACTGGGGATTGGACTAGATGGCCTGCATGGCCCCTTTCAACTCTGTGATTCTATGGTGGGCTGAATGTTTAAATTGTCTCGCCTTATGTTTTGTTATGTTTATGTTTTTGTATGCATGTTTTAGCTTTCGCTTGAATTGCTGAAGAGATTTTTTTTTTTGCTTGGTTTAAATTTTTTTAAACATTTGCCACCTTGATGGCCCTGATGATGGTAGAAGGACAGGGTATAAATCTTGAAAATGAATAAACATAAATGCTAGCAGAATAGAACTCTGCTCCTAGTGATTTTTTCTTGCTTGGAAGTTTCCCCTGCTAGCAAGAAGAAAAATGCCCTGAATTGCAGGGCAAAAGCCACGGCTTGGTGCAACCTCCTCTTGCCTGACATTGTCTCACACCATTTCCCATCACTGTATTGACAGGCAGCCCTCTTCTAAGACACAGACCTGCTGAGCTAATATCTTCTTTGGCTCCGAGCATTAGAGTCCAGTTATGCAGCCTGCCTCTTAAGATTCTTACAGGATGTCAAGTAACATACACAGTCATTATACAATGGAAGCAAACATGGGTGTAAAGGGTATATAAATGTTGAGCTGTTGTGTGGGATGTGTAGTAACCATAGGGTGAACTCCCCAAATCTACCAAACAATGCAGTATAAAGTTTTATATTAATTCCCACTCAGCTGTGAAGCCCACCAGGTGCCCTTGAGCCAGTCTCTTTCTGTCTCTCTCTCTCACACACCCAACCCCCTAGCCTAATTTAACTTACAGGATGTTGTGAAAATAAACTAGAGAAAGGGAGAATCATGAATGCTGCCCTGAACTCTGGCTGAAGTGGAGATAAAACTGTGACACATAGAAGACAAACATTCCAGTTCCTCTTTTTATATGCATGAAGTTTTTGTTTGATCAGACCTTTCTCCTCTTTCTTTCTCTTTTTTTATAGATAGCATATGCAAGTCAAACAGTGAAAACTACAGAGTGTAGAATATGTATTTCATAGGATCCGGAAAAGGGAATCAATAGATTGTTTTCAAATTTAGAGCATTTGCACTGTGAAAAATATGATGGAATTTCCACAGTTCCCTTTACATATGGGTGAAAGGTCAGCAAACTAAAGGACACTTCATACCGCTAAACATGAAACCATGTGTACACAAGTATGGAGAAAAACTAGTGTGAAGCAGGCTGTACATAAACCATTTCTATGTTCACAGGTGCTAGAGAGAAAAATTGCATTTATGCTTTTAACAAATCCAGTTTTGCATAATCAGATAAAGTGGTCACAATCATAGTTCTAGTGATTGTGACTGCTGAGTGCCAGCATTGAATCTCTGCAGTTTTCTGTGCTTGCCAGTTATGAGTCACTTGACTTCTACTCATGACAGCAGGGTGGCTAAATAAACGTAACTTCCATGGGCTCTGGCGGTCACGTGAATGGCACCCCAAAGTGGTGCTAGTTCTACATATATATATGTGTGGGGAAGGGAAGGGGTTGATTAATGATAATGCAAGTTAAGGTTGAAACAAGAATTCATCAGGAGTGTTCACATGCATCCTAATAACTGCAGTGCCCAGCACAAAATGTACATAAGTGACTTGCTAATAGCCACCCAGCAAGTACCAGGGTTAAGCAAGGATTCATAGCCAAACTTCCCTGATCCCATAGCAACAGATGATCCACTACAACACACATTGGCTCTCTTTAGCAATCCATTTACTGTTCAAGCAGTGTTTTGCAGAATCTTTCAAGCAGTGCTTCATACCCTGTGGGCGATATTTTACCATCTGTGTATAGAAGGCACATGGAACTTTCCCATATTACTCTGCTTTCCTGCAGGTTTTTTTTTTTAACCTTTGCAGGATCCATGTGGTGGAACAGCTGTGAGGGTCAGTGGGCTGGAGTGAAGAGGGACCAGGGAATGAAATTGACCCCTTTCTTCAACAAAGCTGTACTTGTAGAAGTTCACCACTTTGTCCTTTTTGTACCAGCCCCCCTCAGCTCACACAGCTGTTCCTCCATGTAGTCTGCTAACCCTGGGAACTGGCAAGTGTAGGTTTGTTTCTGTGTGATGTGAGGGCCATTTCTCATATCACACAGAAGCAATTCTAGGTTTGCATGCTCATCAGGGGCCCACAACCTATATCACATACATTTCAGATGTGCATTTACATTTATACATACATGTTTAGATCTGTGTGCATAAAATGTATACACATCAATAATGTACAGTGTAGTTCCTGAACAGTGTTACACCTTTCTCAGTCCACTGAAATCCATGGGCTTACAAAAGTGCAATTCTGTTTAGGATCACACCAGTAATGTGTTAAAGTTCTGAAAGGTAGCTGTCTGTAGCTCTCATCTGAATCTAACTCTGATCCCTGTGAGGGCATTCCTATGACGAAAGGGCTGGTTATGGCATTATACACCCTGGGATTTTTCAGTTTTATTGCTCAGCCAGAGCTGAGAATCAGCTTCAGGGAGGGTCTCCAGCTGGGAGCTGATTAAGTGCAGATGATCCCATGTAGGTCCAGCAATTTACAGGCCAACACTGCATTGCAGAACATGGCAAGAGGGGAGCCTCCTTGCTGACACCATTTGGATTTGAACATAATCATTGTATTGTTTTCTACATTTTAAGAGTTTTCACATCAATGAGAAGAAAATGAAAACTACAACAAACCCAGCCACCAAAAATGGTCGAGTAGAAGAATGTGTATTGCAGTATTTGAAAACAGTGAAGGCTTTATCTTGTTTCTTTCTAACCATGGTCTGCAATATGAAGATGGTACAATCTTAGTATTTCCCGACCTTCCTGCAGAACTTCTACAATCGAGACGTACTTTGAAGCCTATTACCACCAAACTGAACAACGCAGGCATCAAATATTGTTGGCTACCTACGGGCAAATTGTTTGTGAAATGCCATAACTTTACCTTGAAAGCTGATGATGAGGATACTGTATATGAACTCCTACTTGCTTTGAAACTAACAGCTCCTGAGAATTCTTCAAAACACACAAATGCAGGTCAGACTTCCTGACAACCTCATCGAGATGGAGTAAAATCCCAGTATGCCAAACTACTTGAATTTTTCTTGTCAGACTTATTACAAGACAGCAGTGCTCAGGACTGATTAAAAGAAAAAAATCTTTATTGTTCAATATTCTTGTGACTTTTATATTATACACAACTGGTCTCTATAATACCTACTTAATACTCAAAGGGTGTGGTGAGGAGTCTAGCTGCAAAACCCTAAAGAAAGGATTTTTTTTTTTTTTTGCTTTTGCTGTTGGTAGAATAGCACATCGAGTCAGTATATGTCCCATTTTTTGGTCTTTTTTATTGTTATTACTTTAGGAATTTGGCTTTTGGGAATTCTGAATAATACAGTTGGGGAGGAGGTTGAAGAAGGGAAAGGGAGGGAGGGGTTTGTTAGTAAGGTTTGTTCTGGTTACCAGTTTTTTTTCAATACTTGAGTTGGTTGTTTATAGCTTTTATTATTCTTTTCAGTCAAGATACGAAATATTATTTTATGTGCCACTACTAACACCACAGTTCTTTTGTTATAAAACCCAAAGAAGTTTTGGAGTTTTATAAAAAAAAAAATTAAATAGAACAACGAATAGAGGATTGTTTTTAATGCTTGATATGCAATATTATTTAAAGCTTTTATGGAGTTGGAGACACCCTATCTTTTAAAAACTGTGTACTAGTGTTTGGCTATGTTTTAAGCAAATTTTATTTTTGTATTTTTTTATGTTGCCAAATGTGCCACAATATATTAAGCTTGGACTGACTTTTTTTTACATTGGTATTTCTCATCTTTTAGTGAATCACTGACATGGAGTCCACTTTAAATGTTTGTACTCTTAACTGCCATGGTATAAACAATTTTATAAAATGTAAAAGGTTAGAAACATCTATTATAAAATTATATCCCAATATAATTTGTTTGCAGGAAACACATCTTAGATCCTTAGTTAAGCAGGTCTTTCATTCAAAACACTTTTCATCTCAGTTCTTAGCTGCTGGCACATCCAAATCAAGAGGGAAGGCAATTTTATTTTCTGATAAGCTCGTTTTTACACTTGAAGTGCCTATGGCAGACCCAAAAGGTAGATTTCTGTTCATTAAAGATAGATTAGATCAGGGGTGTCAAACTCATTTGTTGTGACATATATGAGACCTTGTTGGGCTGAGCCATGTCAGGCTGGGCCATGTGTGTACCTTTTTAAGATTAAGTAGCAGAGATATAAATTTCATAAAGAACACAAAACACAAATATGTTTTTAAAAAAATTAGTCTTAAAGTTGCTTTCTTTGTATTTCTCCCATGGGATCCAGGGAATTGGGCAAAGGAAGCTCTGGCTCTTTCCTTCCTTCCCCAGGGGACTGGTGAGGGAGCCTCAGCCAATAGAACAAAGAGAAGCTTGGCTCAGTAGCTCTCCTGTGCAATTGAGAGAGCCTGGCAAAGCAAGTTATTCCTTCCCCCTTCCTATTTAATGGAGAAGCCTCAGCCAATGGAGAAAACAGGTTTTGCTCTGCAGCTCCTGTGCAATTGAGCAAGCCTTGCAAAGCAAGCTGTGATGCAGAAGGAAGCAAGAGAGAGAGAGAAGGAAGCAGATGACAGCCAGTTGCTCGGGGGGGCCTGATAGGAGCCCTCCGGGGACCTGATTCGGCCCCCGAACTGCATGTTTGACACCCCTGGATTAGATGACAAATTGATAAGCATTGCTACACTATATGCCCCTAATAATGGACAATTGCAGTTTATAGAAGATACTTTGTACCAACTGTCTTTTTTTGCAGCTGGAGATGTAATTATAGGGTCCAACTTAAACTATATAGTTGATAAGAAATCTGATAGATCTAAACCTATCAATCATAAAAAGAAATCATGCTATATATCTTCAGCTCCTTCTTTTACCAAACTACTTTCTTTGCTCAAAAAAATCCATTATGTTGATCTATGGAGAGAACTTAACCTGACTGTCAAAGATTTTACATATATCTCATCTAGATTCCAGGTCCATATTAGGATTGATTTTATATTATGCTCCTGCACGTTATTGGAAGACTCAGTTGCTTCAATGATTGGTACCAATGAGTGGTACCAAGATTGTTGTTAGCTGCCCTGAGCCTGCCGAGGTGGGGAGGGCAGGATATAAATAAAATTTATTATTATTATTACTATTACTCTGATACATTCCAAAGTCTACTTTTAAACTTTGGCAGAAATCTTTATTAACTTTTCAATGGAATGCAAAACACCATCAAATTAGCTATAATACTTTATGTAAACCTGTTATAGAGGGCGAATCGGCACTTCCAGATTTGCACATATTATGATGCTGCCCAATTGACTAATTTATTTAATATGCTTTTTGAAGATCCAGTACCAGATTGGGCTGTCATAGAACATACTTCTTATAATAGGAAAATTTCAAGAAGTAATATGGAATAGAAATAACGAAAGACCTGTAACACTAAAATATAGTCCATTTCTTGATTGTACCTTAATGGTTTGAGATCATTATAAGAATCACTTAGCACCTTCTGTATCACCACTAGTGATGTTTATTGCCCAACATCGGTTTTACCCAGCACTATATGATTCATCTAACATCTGGAGACGTAACAAAAAACACAAATTACTTATCATTACTAGCCATGGTTTAATACTGGATAAGGTTACATTGGAAGGTAAAGGGAATTGTTCAATTCCATGGCTCCAGTATCTTCAACTTAAACATTTCATAAACATTCCTGACATTAAAAATCGTCTTATAGAATCTCTTATAACCTTTGAAATATTAATCAAATATCCCCATCCCTCTTATAAAAATTATATATCACTACTGAATACAATCCTACTATAACTACGTAATCTCTTTACCTTCCTATACTAAACTTTGGTAAAAAGACCTGGCTTCCACTTTTTCTAAGGAACACTGGAAATTTATTCTGAATTTGTATACATTTAGAGCAAAAAAATATACTTATTCAGACACAATTTTATAAAACTATAATGAGATGGTATCTTACTCAATATAAGATTCATTCATTTATTTATTTATTTATTTTATGATTTATATCCCGCCCTTCCCAACAAGTGGCTCAGGGCGGCTGACAGAAATCTGGCATAAATAACATTTAAGCATAAAACATTAGAATAATAATACATTTAAGTTTTAAAACATTAAACCATTTAAAATATTAGACCATTTAAAACATTTAAAACATTAGGGACAGCAGACATTCAGTGTAACTATACTCAGTTTCTTGTTTCTTGTACCAGCTAGTCATAGGCCAGCCGGAAGAGGGTTGTCTTACAGGCCCTGCGGAACTGGGCGAGGGCCCGCAGGGCCCTCACCTCTTCCGGCAGCTGGTTCCACCAGGAGGGGGCCGTAATAGAAAAGGCCCGGTCTCTTGTGGATTTTAAGCGGGCTTGCTTTGGCCCGGGGATAACCAGGAGATTCTGAGTTCCTGATCTCAGTACTCTCTGGGGCACATGTGGGGAGAGACGGAAAGAATAATCTTCCCTTTGTTGGAATGGCTGTAATACAATTGTTGACTATAAACACAGTTGGTGGTGGTACTGTAAACCAGTGTACTTATGCAGGAAGATGGTGTCAAATGTAATTTTTGAAATAACCAGATGTTAAATTCCATTTACCATGGAATTGTTGGTTATGAACCTATGGTCTGATTGTAAACTTAATCCAAATACTCTTGAACTTGCAGAAAAACTACTGGCAGCTGCTAGGAAGGTAATAGCAAAATATTGGAAATCAAGCAAGTCTTTAAACATTATGGACTGATTATTGAAGGTACAAGACCTATGTATTTTACAAAAAATTACAGACTCCTTAACACTACAAGATTAAGACCTCTGCAAATCGGCCTTTGTGGCTATTTCGTATCCAGTATTGAACTTCCTATACCAAGGTATGCACAAGGCAGTAGTATCCACAAGGTATGTTGCACACTAAGAACAGAATGATCCAATAGCGACACACATCCCAGGATTCATCACACATAGGCTGGTCAAATTCTGTTTGCTGGAGCTCCAAGTCCTCTTTAATTTGTTAGTCATGAACCAGGAGCCAATTCTTCATGGCCAGTTGTTTATAGATCAGACCTGCCGTAGCCTGAATGATGAGAGGAACCCACTCCATCCTGACTTGCACCTGTTTCTAGAGAAAAACATTAACAAAAACTAATCAAATTAAAGCCTTAAAGACAATAGGCGAGCTTGTATATATTCTTTGCTAAAAGAAATTAAAGTTCTTCCAGGAACATGCCATCTCTATGGATCATTTGGAACTTTCTTTGCATAATTTGTTCTAAGTTTGGTCATCATAGGAAGGAACTCCACAGGAACATACCTTTTCCCAGCACTGTTACTTTGCAATGCCAGGTCCATTAATAATAAGACCATAACCCTGCAAAATTACTTTGCAGAACAAAAAGTGGACAATGCATGAGCCTCCTGAGCTCTACTCTGTTATGCACCCGCTTATATCAGCCAGTTGCCGTCTCCCACCACAGGTATTTATGTTTTAATATTTTTTTTCATTTTGTTATACTAATTGGAAATCCATGCTTTGCTATGGTATTTAAATACCTTTAATCCAGTTATAATGCTGAATTCTGAGAGATCTCCAGCCCTCACCTGGAGAGTGACAAATACTTCCCCATGAGGAAGTGGCTGGTTTGGAGTCTATGGCACTGTACCTGTATAAAGTCCCATCCCTCCTCAAGCCCCACCCCTCAAATCTCCAGGAATTTCCTAACCTGGAGTTGGCAACCCTATCTCCTTCCTAGCACAGTAGCAATGTCATTACACAGAAGACAGAAGTTCGTTGAAGACCAGCTGTTTTCAACTGTCTGCAGTGTCCTTTAAGTGATTTTTTACCTCAACACAGCTGCACAGCTAATCAGTAAAGAGAGGGTGGTGCTTTAACTGTTTGCAGTCTCCATTAACTGATTTTCACCTCTGAACACAGAGTTCTGTGAAATGTAGCTGACCAATCAGAGAGAGGGAAATGCAAGCAGGCAGCAGCCTGCCAGGCACACCCCTTAGGGAATACACATTTTACCCCTCTTCACACCTTTAGGGGTGAAATTTCTAAAAATCACTTCTTAGTGGGTGCTTACATCATGGAAGGAATGCATTCCCCAAATTTTGGATTTCTAGGTCCAGGGGCTTGGGCTGGGCATTGATGTGTAAGTCAGGATACCTATTTAGATATAGATCAGGGGTGGCCAAACTTGGTTAATGTAAGAGCCACATAGAATAAACATCTGATGTTTGAGGGCCGCAAGACATGACCATCAGATGTTTGAGAGCCATGAGACAGACAGACGGAAGGAAGGCAAACAGATTGAGGGAGAGGGAGGGAGGAAGAAAGAAAGAAAGAAAGCAATTTTAAATGCATTCTCCAAGCCACCAGCTGGAAAAGTGATTTCAAAAGTGAATTTCCTTCTCCAGGCCAGCTGATGGGGCAATGGGGGCTTTGAGATCCACAAAATAGGTGTGAAAGCCACATGTGGTTCCCGAGCCACATTTTGGCCACCCCATTATTTATTTTATTTATTTATTTGGTTAATTTCTATTCCGCCCTATCCCAAACGGGCTCAGGGCGGATCACATACAGGCAAAATCAGACAGATACAGTACAATGGAACCAATAAAATCTATAAAATCAATAAATACAGTTAAAACGACGTAGCCCAATACAGTATGACACAAGCGGTGGGTTCATAGTACAGGTTACGGTATAGTTAGTGGCCCAGATACCATAGTTCCGATTACTGTGGGGGAGAATAGCTGATGGTATAGGCAATAGGGCAAAGGGCGTCCGTCCGCCTCAGCCGAACGCCTGGCAGAACAGCTCCATCTTACAGGCCCTCTGGAAAGGTAATAAATCTATTAGGACCTGTATCTCCACAGGGAGCTGATTCCACCAGGTTGGGGTCAGGGCCAAAAAAGCCCTAGCCCTGGTCAAGGCAAGACGGAAGTCCCTTGGGCCAGGGATAACCAGAAGATGTTGGTTAGCAGATCATAACTGCTTTCAGGGCTTATATGGGGAGAAGCGGGCCGTCAAGGATGGTTGTAAGAATGATATAGATAGACAGATGGTTGTAATAATACAAGTCAAGTCTGATTTTTTCTGAGCAAAATAACGTGAAAGAATATAGATTTTTATGTTTGATTCAGCACATTGTATGCCTTATTTGTTCAGCGACTCCTTTAAAGGTTTAATTTAAAACTGGGGTCCCCAACCCCCGGGCTAAGGGCCGGTACCGGGTCGCGGCCTGTTTGCAACAGGCCGCACAACCTTGCCCCGCTCCCCTCCGTGGTGCTCCCTTCCTGTTTTCACCAATTTAAGGCTGGGGAAGGGGCGGTGAAGTGCCTCTCAGGCCGACCCCCCGATCAGCAGATTGGCCAGGAAAACAGCCACAGCAGCGTCAAGGGACGTTGCCCTTGCCTCCTTCCTGGAGGGGGTGGCCTGGGAGGAGTTTCACAGCCCCTTCCCCGACCTTAAAATGGTGAAAACAGGGGAGACGCGAGGCTGCACGGGGAGAGGAGGATAGATCCAAGAGGGCAGCCATGTTGGTCTGAAGCAGTAGAACAAAGTAGGAGTCAAGTTGCACCTTTAAGAGGTGGTAAGGCTGCGTGGGGGGAAGGAGGGAGGAAAAACGGGGGGGAGGAGGTGGCGAGGCTGCGTGGGGGCGGCAGCAAGGCTGCACAGGACAAGCAAAGGAGGAAAACGGAGGGAGAGCAAATTGGGTGCCCCCACCCTGCCGGTGCTGGGGCCGCAGTCTGCGGGCCAGCCCTGGGGCCGGTCCCTGGGGTCAAAAAGGGACCACTGATTTAAAAAACATGGTGGTAGCTTGATAGAGGTATAGAAAGTAATCCTAAACTGGTCTGATTGGAAGTAAATCCCATTTTATTCAGCGGGGCATGAATGTGTTCTTAGAATTACAGCCACAGATGTCAAAAGACAAAGGGATGATATAAAGGTAGTAACTCTATGCATGGTAGGAGTAAGTCTAATGGAACTCAGCAAGACTTCTTTATGAGTGAACATGCATGAGACCATGTGTACCTGTCATCTTTTCCGTTTCCCAGTACATCTGCCTTTGAGGTGCTAGTGGGAGCTAAATTATCCTAATGGGAATTCTTGCAGCATGCTCTGAATAACCGCATTACCACTAAGGAAGAAGACAGTAAACATTCTGAAAGGCCGATTGAAGCCGATTCAGGGAAGACATGAAACTGGGATCAACAAACTCAAAGGATTTGTTTTTGTTTTCTTTTAACCATCTTCAGAGCAAAAGATCTGCAGTGAGCTTTCTCCCTTCCCCCTATGATAACATGATGGACTGTAATCCTTAATCCACATCCCAGACGGTTTTTGAAACAAGGTGAAGAGCAGACCTTTAGACCTTTTACAAAGTACAGGGCTTGATTTAATGGGCCCTTTCATTTATAGGCTCCAGGTGACTGCCTGATTTTAATGGGTGTTAGTGCTGGTCAGGGGTCTCTTTGTAGTAAAATAGGTGGTGCTCATCCAGATATTGTTATGCAGCTGCATCTACTATTCAGTGGACAAGGTGGCTTTTGTGTGCACCAGCTTTTTTGTGTTGGAAAATACCTGGAGACCTTGGGGGGGGGGGGTAGATTTAGGAGAGGGTGGGGTTTAGGTAGAGGAGGGGCCTCAGGATGAATCCACCCTTCAAAATAGCCATTTTCTGCAGGGGAGCTGATCTCTGCCAGCTGGAGATAAATTGAAGAAGCAGGAGATCTCCAGGCCCCATCTGGAGGCTGCCAACCTTAACATGCACACTTCTTCAGAAACATATATTCATGCACATGAAGCTTATACCTTCAAGAAAACTTTGTTGGTCTTAAAGGTGCCACTTGACTTTCTATATTCAGTTCAAGATTTTGTCTAGTATCTTCTATATTTTCCCATGAACTTCTTCCAAAAAGCTCACATTCTCCTTCTTTTCTAACTTTATCTCATTGCATTTGTGTGTGTGTTAGTTTCTCTTTTTGTCTGGAATCCTTTTCTTTTAAACCCATTCAGACTTTTCTAGCCTTTAAGAAACATGATAAAATAATAATAATATAATAATAACTTTTATTTCTATCCCGCCCTCCCCGCCTAGGCGGCTCAGGGCGGCTAACAACAACTTAGACATTAACATAAATGATAAAACTTTAAATTTAACAATTAAAATTAAGCATAAAAACCAGTCAGTTAAGTTAAAATACATGATTTTCGTTAGCCTAGATATATATGAGTGTATCTGGCAGCGATTGAGCTGTTATGGCGCTGGTTCTGCCAGTTTAGGTAGTCTTATAGATGGCGGTTCTTACACCAGGCAACTCAGCAGTCAGTGTCGTTATAAGCTTGCCTAAAAAGGGCGGTCTTGCAGGCCCTGCGGAACTGGCCGAGGTCCCGCAGGGCCCGCACCTCCTCCGGAAGCTGGTTCCACAATGCCGGTGCAGCCGCTGAAAAGGCCCGTACTCTAGTATGTTGGAGTTTGACCTCTCTCGGCCCAGGGATGGTCATTTTGTTTTTACCCACTGACCTCAGTGCCCTCTGGGGTTCATATGGGGAGAGACGGTCCCTTAGGTAGGCTGGTCCTCGGCCATATAGGGCTTTAAAGGTGATAACCAACACTTTGTACTGGACTCGGTAGATAATTGGTAGCCAGTGCAGTCCGCGCAGCCCCGGCCGTATGTGCTCCCATTTCGAGAGCCCTAACAGTAGCCTGGCCGACGCGTTCTGCACCAGCTGTAGCTTCCGAGTCCGGCACAGAGGTAGCCCCAAGTAGAGGGCATTACAGTAGTCCAATCTTGAGGTGACCGTTGCATGGATCACTGTTGCGAGGTCCCGGCGCTCCAGGAAGGGGGCCAACTGCCTTGCCCGCTTCAGATGGAAGAATGCTGACTTGGCAGTGGCTGCTATCTGGGCCTCCATTGATAATGAAGGCTCCAGTAAAACACCCAAACTTTTTACCTGGCGCGCTGGTTCCAATGGTGCACCATCGAAAGTTGGGAGAGCTATTTCCCCTCCCCGAGCGCCACGACCCACACAAAGGACCTCTGTCTTCGCTGGATTCAACTTCAATCCACTCAATCTGAGCCACGTCGCCACAGCCTGTAAGGCCCGATCCAGGTTCCCCGGGGCGGAGCCAGGCCGGCCATCCATTAGCAGATAGAGCTGGGTGTCATCCGCATATTGATGGCAACCCAGCCCAAACCTCCGGACAATCTGGGCAAGGGGGCGCATATAGATGTTGAACAACATTGGGGAGAGAACTGCTCCCTGAGGCACCCCACAGTCAAGTGTGCGCCTCTGGGATCGCTCACCCCCAATGGCCACCCTTTGTCCCCGATCAGAGAGGAAGGAGGAAAGCCATTGTAGGGCCAACCCCCCCAACCCCTATGTCGGCGAGGCGACGCTTTAGCAACTGGTGGTCGACTGTATCAAATGCCGCCGACAGGTCTAATAACATCAGTACCGCGGCGCCGCCCCGATCCAGATGCCGCTGGAGGTCATCTACCAAGGCGACCAGCACTGTCTCCGTCCCATGGCCCGGTCGGAACCCAGACTGGCACGGGTCAAGAACGGAAGCGTCATCTAGGAACCTCTGTAGCTGCAACGCCACTGCCCTCTCAATAATTTTACCTAAAAATGGTAAGTTAGACACCGGACGGTAGTTTGCCAATTCGGCCGGGTCTGCTGTACTTTTTTTTAGGAGAGGGCGAACCAACGCCTCTTTCAAAGGCGTTGGGAAGTGCCCCTCTACGAGGGATCTATTTATGATGTCCCGTAAAGGACATCTAAGCTCCCTCTGGCAAGATTTAATCAGCCAGGAGGGGCAAGGATCCAAATCGCATGTTGTTGGGCGAGCAGCGGAGAGGATCCCATCGACTTCCTCCAGGTTGAGCGGATCGAAGTGATCCAGGGCCAAGCCCGAAGACAGGCACGGAGCCTCAATTTCACTCACTGTTTCCAAGGTGGTAGGCAGGTCTTGGCGGAGCAGTGAGATTTTATCCGCAAAATATTTCGCAAATGCCTCATAGCCGATCTCCAATTCCCTAATGTTTGGTTTGCCTTGTGGCAATGTTATAAGATCCCCAATTATTCTAAACAATTGTGCTGGGCGCGAATCTGCGGATGCAATCTTGGTTGCATTTTTAAAGCACATTCTTGATCTGATTTCTTCATTATTTCTGGCTATTTCCTCCCTTTTCTCCGTCATTTACATTGCATCATGTATCAGGCTGTAAACTTGTGGGAAGGGTCAATTACTTTGCATGGTGCCTTATCAATATATGCACTTAATAGTTTTATTGTTATTTCTGACTGTTTCTCATTCCTTCTTTGCATCCTAATGTGTCTTTGTGTCTTCCTTTTTATCCCTAAGCATCAAAATCTAGTGGCCTGTGGCTAAGATAGGAAGGGAATTGGTTTGGACCCAACCAATGGTGAAAAAAGGATGAATGGGGCCCTTTTGACCATCAAGAAGACTATGTTGAGGTTCATAGGACCCATCTGGAGAAAAGCCATATAAGATGGGAACTGTAGTAAGTTTCTATTTAGCAGAGTCATCCCCTGTTTTTTTCTGGCCTGCGACATATCAGTCTCAGTTTTGGTTTGGGGAATGTGGTATTAAAACATTGTTAATGTGAGCTGCCCAAGTTGTCATTCTTCAAGGTTCCCCTTTCTTTCCAGGGTAAATTTATGAATGGGGAGTAAATGCATCTGGTCTTTAATGCATGTGTACGTACATATATATGGGCAGACGTTAAGACACTCTGAGTACAAAGCCTACTATTTCACTTACTAGCAAGGCTCACTTTGAACTGTTGATAACAACAGATTGTTTGGCAATTATGTTATTTTCCCTCTAGCATATCTTATAAACCAAAGAACAAACAACTTCTGGCTTTCAAAACAATACAGGACAAGCTATGACAGAGTAAAGGATACAGTGTGCAACAGATGGAGTGGAGCTGTCTGCAGTGTGTTAACAGGGGAGCTTGGGCAGTAATCCTTGATTATAAAAATAAGGATGTTCTCAGCATGTCCCTGTTTTCCTCTGTGAAATGTAGCAAGGTACCTGTATAAAAGATTAGCCCTGCTTAAACTTGAAAAGTCATCAGGCAACCTATTAAGAGGACAATTAGAGCACTTTCCCATATCAGACCAAAGGCCTGCATAGTCCAGCTTTCTGTTCTTGACAGCAGCCAATCAGAATCTTATAGTGATTTTTTAAAAAAAATGTCTCCAGCCTCAAGAAGCATTTTGCCCTCTCAGCTAATAGCTGTTGATGGAACTACTCAGAGCCAAAAGGAAAGACAATGTATTAAAATTTTAATTAATAAACCATTCAATTCTCCCCGTTCTTTAAGTAGAGATGTAGTTCTCAATACCTATTGCAGCAATTAATTTATTAATTAGGTATTGTAGGAAGTGTTTCTTTTTTTCCCAAACTTGACTGCCCTGGGAGGCAGATCCAATTACACAAAATGGCTGGCTGCCTTGGAAGTCAGAGCCACCCACAAAATGTCAGGGAGTGAGGTTATGTGTAACTCTGTAGTAGCTCTTCAATATTCCAGGCAGAAACTCTGCTTAACTAGGTGCCTTTTTAACATTATTAACAATTAACATATTTTAAAATACACCCACAAAAACCCCCCACATATTGATCTGGGTAAGAAACTCTCAACTGGCAGTATTTGTATTTATTTTGCAGGCACGTATTTCTGCTTTCTCCCTTTACATGAGCTCTTCTCTCATAAGCCCAGCCATTTTTACCTGCAATATTCTTAGTCTCATCAACAGTTGGTGCTGAAGGACTGGCAAGAACTCCTTGTGGACATGTATCGTGAAACAGAGAGATTATGGCCAAAGTTTGATAGGAACATTATTTTTTTAAGTGAGCAGAATTTGATGTAGTGATGCTATCCACCTGAATTATACAAACACATTAAAACATGGAAGATCTGGTGACTGCCGTAGAATTCTTGTTACATGCATTAAGCATTTTAGCCATGCAGCCCAATCTTGTTTACTCAGAAACAAGTCCCATTGTGGTTTTAGAATGTAACTCTGCTATTTGCACAGGTAAAGTACTTTACATAAAGTAATTGGCAACATTATACCATAAGCATTAAAAAGCCACACCTGAACACACCCACATTCTGGAAACACTTGGTGGGCATCAGGAGTGCTGGTGGAGGCCATGGGCCCATGCTGGGGACTCCTGTGTTAAAGTGTTCAATTAAGACAAGAGTGACTTCAGAGCCTCACTCTGCTATAAATCTGTCTGGGTGACTGCAAGAAATTCACCAAATATCCCAGCCTATCCTCAGAAAACCCTAACCTAAATACCCCAGGCTAGCCTGATCTCGTCAAATCTTAGAAGCTAAGCAGGGTTGATGCTGGCTAGTATTTGGATAGATTACCTGCAAGGAATACAAGGGCCATAACGTGGAGGAAGGGGAAATGGAAAACTGCCTCTGAATGTCTCTTACCATGAAAATTTTATGGGGTTGCCATAAATCAGCTGTGACTTGATGACAAAAACAAAACAAAACCCCTCACAGAGTTCTTGCAATGTTAAAGCACAGGGGTGGAAGGAAACCGGTTGTGCTTTTCTGAACTCCTTGGAGAAAGGATCAAAATACAAGAACAACATTATTGTGGCACTTTAAATTAAATGCTTATGAAATTTTAATCCAGCAAAAGATTTCAGAGCCTAGAATCTGCTTCTTCAGACCAATATGTGGATCGTCTCTAGTATGACTTTACATGTAGGAGACATGGGGGAAAACATAATCTAGAGTCAAGGGGCCATGAAAATGCAGGTAGTGTCAACTGTCCCAGTTGCCCTCTCCTGACCAATTTACTTTATAATTAAAACACAGTTCTGAATCCTGGTTAGAGGAAAAACAGGAGGCAAGACCCTAAAACCACAAAAATAATCTCTGGTCCTCTGAAAAGTGCTGGGAGGAAGTCAGAGGTAAAAAGAGCTCTGAGAGCTAAAGCAGACAAAATGGCTGCCAGAACTGAGGCTCTGATGAAATGACTGCAGTATCAGAAGTTTTTACTAGGAATGATTTAATTGGACTGACCCACTCAATCAAAATCTTAAAGGGGGAAATTTTAAATGACATTTCATTACTGCTTAAACTAAAGTAAAGTAATAAATAAACCAATTATTGACCAATTAGAAGAAATGAGTCTCACTTCAAACAACATCCAATACAGTAGAAGGAAAGGAAAGATCCCCTGTGCAAGCACCAGTCGTTTCCGACTCTGGGGTGCTTTCACAACGTTTTCATGGCAGATTTTTTACTCGATGGTTTGCCATTGCCTTCCCCAGTCTTTTTACACTTTCCCCCCAGCAAGCTGTGTACTCATTTTACCCACCTCGGAAGGATGAAAGGCTGAGTCAACCTTGGGCCGGCTACCTGAATCCAGCTTCCGCCGAAATCGAACTCAGATCATGAGCAGAGATTTCAGACCACTGTACTGCAGTACTGCTGCTTTACCACTCTGCACCACGGGGCCGCTATACAGTAGAAGCAACAATGCAAATTGGTATATTAACCCAAGATGATATTAAAATAATTGCAACAACATGAGTCTTGGGCAAGAGACAGGATCCTAAGCTTAGAGCATAAACATTTTAAGATCAGGGAAATTGAAGAGCATGCAGAACGATGCAGAAGGAAACACACCACTCACCTCATTCATAGCTGAATGGCTTGCCTCAGAATTACAGTTGGAGTCTGAATACAGAATTGGCTCATTAACTAGATCATAATCAACCAAAATAAAGGACATAATAATTTTACAAGACTCACGTACCAAGAAAAAATTTTTGCAAGACGCAAGAGCCAGGGTATCCTTTAAACTCAAAGAGGGCAAAGTCCAGATCTTCCCTGACATCTCACATGAAGCACTCCAAATTCGACAAGATTTAAAGCCCATCTCATCTAGACTTACAAAAACAGACATTGTTCTGTTCACACTACGTGTTGAGTCTGTTTTAAACTGACCCGGTTCTGTTCCAAATATCTTTGTTCTGGATATTATTGATCAGACTGCCATACTGCAATTCAAATCACACCGCAGTGAATCTGTCTTCTGCCATCCACATGATGGTACCGTGCAGGTTTTTTTTTTCCTTTCCCCCCACTATTATGCACATATCGCTAAGTGGTAAAAAAAAATGGTGACCATAAACCGGATGTCTGAGGTTCCTTTTGCTCTGGGACAGCCTTCAGACATCTGGAAGTTGGTTGAGAACTATCCAGACAGAAAACTACGAGGTGAAACTGAACGACTCAAAAAACACCGCAAAGGAGCAGGTAACAAAATAATCCGGTTCAGAGAAGGATTTGGAGGGAGGAGACAATGATTGACTACCAGGAGGCAGATGTTGCTGTCTGATCAGCCAGTTTTAATCCAGGAGGAAACAGCAGCGACAACTGATTAAACTGTGTGTCTGAACAGACCCAATAGGTACCAATAGGTACCAATAGGGCTGGTCCTACCACTAGGCACACTAGGCAATTGCCTAGGGTGCTGGTCTTCTGGGGGCACCAAATTGGGGGGTCCCAGTGACTTGGTGATGTTATCAGTGATGGGTGTGTGTGCCAGAAGTTAGCTTTGCCTAGGGTGCCAGACAGTCTAAGGCCAGCCCTGTTACAAATGGCTTCCCACAGATCATTTGCAGGTAGTCCAAAATGGCAAAATTTATTGTGGCAAAATGGCAATCCTATTACCAGCCAAAGCTACAATGGAGTTTCGGAGTAGAGGACCTTTTACAGGGAACATGATAACTTGCTCACAAAGGATACATACATTTATATACCTTTTTAATTTCTCTTATAAATGGTAAGATTCATCCATTTAAGATAGCCAAAGTAAAAAACTCAATGAAATCTTTTTAAAAACATTCTGAAAGTGGCTCTTTCTACAGCACTTTGAGCGTAGATATTTGCATGCCTGATTTAAGGGGGGGAAAGGAAATGAATTTTAAAACTATATCAACAGTATTCCAATACACAACACTGCTATATATTCAAACATCTATCCCTACTAGGCTAGAGATGGTTGTAGAGGTAGTAATTCAGATTGTTATTAGTCAGGAAGTAAAGTTAAAAGTCAGACACTTAAAGGGAATATTAATAATAAAGGTTTTAGTACATCTCAAAATGGAAAATCTCAGACCAGATGTTAAACCCAAGACAATCATTTCAAGAGCACATCAAAGTCTTATAGTCTTATATATAAAGCTTTTAGACAACACAACCCTTTCCACCAGAGAGGAACTCTTTCTATGGATATTACTGCAAGCAAATGCTTTTTATTCTAGTATTATATGAGAGGGAATTAAATAAACATTCATAGCCCTTTTCCTCACAATCACTCATGATAATAGTGGCCATCAACACAAAAATCTGTATCTCACTTATCTTTTTTAAAATACACTTCAACACAGTTGCCCAACAAGGTCACAAAATCTATTCAAGGCCTTTTTTATTTTATTCAATTTCATCTCTTCCGGAGCCTTTGGAAGGGGAGCCCCTATCACTGTGCGCAGTCGCTGAGGAAGCAACGAGGAAGTGGGCATCCACTCCTGTTGATCTGGTTTTGGCAAGGGACTCGGTTCGGTGCCGGAGGACGTGGAATGAGATGTCTGTTGTGTGATATAGATCTCGAAGACCGACAGTTCCTCCTGGGGTACCCGCTGTGGGGGAGTCTGCCGAATAGGGAAGGCGAGAAGGTGCAACGGAGGGATTTTGCCCGGCAGCACCAACCCAACCGGGGTGGTGGATTCGCTTGGACCTTCCCGAGGGCTCTTAAAGTTCTTGTGCTTCTTGTCCTTGTCCCTCTTATGCTCCTTTTCCTTCCTGCATTTTTTTGCAGGAGTGGAGGGTTCTGAGGTCGGTGCCAGGGTTGAGCTTTTCCACACCGACCTGTCATCGTCAGAGGGAGGCATGCTGGAAGGGGTCAGCATGGATGAGGTGGACATGCGTCTTGAGTCGACTTGGGACTGAATACCAGGGGACTGCTGCTTCCATAAGCGCTGTTCAAAGTTGCGCGGCGCAATTTTTCTGCATCTGTCTACAGAACTTCGCACAATGTGTGCAGGTCTCCGGGCAGTGTCCCTCTCCAAGGCCGTCAGGGGGAGGGAGTTTGCCGCCGCACTTTTTGCAGCGTTTGAAGCACCCCACAGCTTTTCCATGCGCTCAGAGGGAAAATGAAAGGTGTCCCCCCCCCTCCAGGGAGGAGACAAGCTAGAAAAACTCACGCACTCAAGTGTCTTTGTTTTTCTTGTAGGTTTGACGAAAAGAAGAGTGAAGTAACTGGAGAATTTCGAGGAAAAAGGCAACGAAGGTAAGTACCAATGAGAGATAGGAGAAAGATCCTATCCGCGCGGTGATCAGAAAGGAACTGGCGGGATCCTCGTGCCTGTCCCAGTGGGCATGTGCGGTGGGGAGCCACGCATGCCCTGTGGGACGAGCGCGAAAATCCTTTTTTCTTAGGCTTTGAAGTACCGATCGGGATTAGTGCAGGCACACTATATCTCATCAGTGTGAAGCACAGAGACCACCAAGAAGATCATCCTGATATCCAGCTTATTGATCCCATGACTTCTAGCAGCTGAAATTAGCCAAAGACGGTGGTCAGATCAATTGTACAATTCAAGACCAAGAAAGCAGACAAAAGAGCTTTAATGGTTATTGTGAGGACAAAACTCTATGGTACCTATTGTACTGTAGAGTTTTCCCCTCCAAAATTGCTAGAGCATCTGAGAAAACCACAGAGTTTTCCTGGAAATGCCTAGAGCAGCTGCACATGATGTTGCCGGTGTGATGATTTCACTTCCGGGTAATGTCATTGGGTTGTGCGCACGTGCAAAGTGCGCATGCAAAAGTCCCCTACCGGAGGATGCAGGGGACTTGGCAACCCTAGATAGCCAGTAGTTGTTGATCACTAGAGTGCAAGGCTCTTCAGGGGTATAAGGCAAGAACGGTCCTTAGATATGTCAGTCCCAGGCCACACAGGCTTTAAAAGTTAAAAGGTTTCAAGGTTATCACCTTAAAACAGATTCAGTACTCAACTGGTAGCCAGTGCAATTGGCAGACCACAAAATGAATGCACGCCTGCATAGACATTGCAGTCAACAGGCAAGATGCCACATTTTGCACCAGCTGTAGTTTTTGGATCAGATTCAAATGTAAACCCATGTAGAATGAGTTACAGTAATCTAACCTGGAAGTGATCATTGTATTCTTTGAATTTCAAAATCCGGGATGCGATATAAAAAGCCGTAGCGTAGAACAGAGTCCAACGCTCCGTCCTCTTTTAGCCAGTGGAAGGGATGAAAGCAGCAAGGCAAAGGTGTGCAACAGGGATGCGCTATATGCTGTTTCACATAAGGCTTCTACGAGCTTCAAATAACACTTAACAATTCATAATGGAGACCAACGCCTCCACATGCTGGCTAGCGGCTCCCGTTTTGCTTCCTGGGAGCTGAAAATCCTTGGAGCTAAGAAGGGGGCCAAGTTCGTCCTCCACATTTGCAGAAGAGCAAAATGGTTGGAGCATTGGTCTCCATTATGAATTGTTAAGTGCTATTTAAAGCTCGTAGGAGCTTTATGTGAAACAGGGCATATAGCGCATCACTGTTGTGCACCTTTGCCTTGCTGCTTTCATCCTTTCCACTGGCTAAAAGAGGACTTGGAGCATTGGACTCTGTTCTACTCTACGGCTCTTTATACCACATCCCAGATTTTGAAATTGAAAAAATGGACTATTGACTATGAATACTTGAATTGTATATGGCAGTGGTCTCTACTTGCACTTTATTGATGCTTTTTGTATATATGTTTTGACTACAAATAATTTTTCATTATATAAATCATTTAAATTATTGAGGTTTCTCTTGACGTGGATGCCTTTGGCTGTATACCTATGCTTCGTTTCACATTACTCTTTTTAGGTTGCAACAAATCCCCAGTTGGGGGCAGGGGAGACCCTAGTTTGGAGGCCCTCCCCCTGCTTCAGGGTTCTCAGAAAGCGTGGTGGGAGGGAGGGAAATGTCTGCTGGGCACTCTATTATAGCCTATGGAGATCAATTTCCATAGGGTATAATGGAGAATTGATCTGTGGATATCTGGGGCTTGTGGGGGGAGGTTCCTGTTTTTTGAGCTAGAGGCACCAAATTCTCTGCATAGCATCCAGTGCTTCTCCTCAAAACACTTTCCAAGTTTCAAAAAGATTGGATCAGAGGGTCCAATTCTATGAGCCCCCAAAGAAGACGCCCCTATCTTTCATTATTTCCAATGGAGGGAAAGCATTTAAAATACATGCAATCCCTTTAAATGTGATAGCCAGAACTCCCTTTGGAGTTCAATTGTGTTTATCACATCCTTGCTTTTGGCTCCACTCCCAAAGTCCCCAAATATTTCTTGAGTCGGGCCTGGCAACCCTACTTTCATGATTTATTATGATCAATAGATTAGTCAACAATAAAGCAGTTTACATATAAATGAGAATTAATATACATAAATTAAAATTCATAACCTTAGTGTGCTGTAATTTATTATACATAAAAGTTATTTAAAAGTTTGGAATATCTGCTTCCTCATAGAAAGAGTCTCAGCACAAAATTTGGCCACTTTAGAGGTGGTTTCATTGGAGCAGTCTGCAAGGAGGAGATATGTATGGAATTTTTCAGATCTTCCTAGGCACTTGGATAGAATAGGAGTAAGACAAATGGAATGGATGTCCTTGTAAAATGGACAATATAATGCCAAATGTTCCACTGTTTCAACTGCATTCAGTTGTCAGGAACACAGATGTTGAAGTTAGTGTGTGTAGATATGAGCAATTTTTTTAAGGGAATGGTGTGGCATTGCGATGCCTAGTCAATACTAGATCTCAATAACATTGTGGTTCTGTATTGCCAGTTGCAGCTTTAAGAAGGTATCCCACGCTATACTGTTAAATTACTCACACTAAAACTACTCAATTATGGTGTGATTGGGATATTTGTAGTGAGAGCCAATTTCTTTTGTGACTCAGGAAGTTGCTCGATACCTCTTGAGCAAGAGCTGATTAATGCTGAGTCATCTGTTTCCTGCTCATCCAGAATTTCACTGCAATGCTCTGGTAAATGGGAGCTTTTTTTCTTCTTTAACCCCGCCCCCCCACTTTTATTAAACTTTAACAGTTAACAGTTACTTACATAAAAATAATTCATACATTGAACAATAACTGAAATAACAGAATCATATCAGCTTTCAATTGTAGACTTATAACAATTAGAATAGCTAAATGTTCATGTTGTAGAGGAATTCCGCTATAATGCTTTCATGTTATAGAGGAATTTCCCATGTGATATCCTTCTCCTCATGTGCTTTGTTCTCACTTTCAAGATGCATTTGTGATCGGGAGGGGGGGCAGACAGTATATAGACAGAATATTCAGTTTATTAAAGAAGAAAACAAGTGGCACTGCAGAACTGCGGCATAAAACGTTCAAGAAAAGAACATTTTGTAGACACCACTCTGCTTTGACTGAATCCTGCTATGATGTTACTTGTGTATAAAATCCAAAATGTGAACACAGGATATAAGTCATTCATGCATCTCCTATATATGTTTCTGGGTATCTGCAAAACATCCTGTACTAATGATATTGCAAACTTAACTCTTGACTGTCTGTAACAGTGTTCATTGCCTCAGGGCCTTACCTGCCTTGAACTTTGATCACTGCCTGTGGGTGATAAGTCTTCTTGAGCTGGGTTCCAGCCAACCCTGAGCCAAGCTACCTCTGATGGAGATCACCTCTGCCTTGAAAAACTTGGTTTGTCCTTGTCATACATAATTTGTGTGGAGGGTATATGTAATGTGCAACAGGGGCCCAGGGACATGGATATTGGATTCTACTCCATCAGTGCTTTCTTCCCCTCACATAGCCCCATTTCAAAAATGTTGGGTTGTAGAGAGCCAGTTTGGTGTAGAAGAAGAAGATGAAGAAGAATTGCAGGTTTATACCCCGCCCTTCTCTCTGAATCAGAGACTCAGAGCGGCTTACAATCTCCTGTATCTTCTCCCCCCACAACAGACACCCTGTGAGATGGGTGGGGCTGAGAGGGCTCTCACAGCAGCTGCCCTTTCAAGGACAACCTCTGCCAGAGCTATGGCTGACCCAAGGCCATTCTAGCAGGTGCAAGTGGAGGAGTGGGGAATCAAACCCGGTTCTCCCAGATAAGAGTCCGCACACTTAACCACTACACCAAACTGGTGTAGTGGTTAAGAATGTGGACTCTAATCTGGGAGAACTATGTTTGATTCCCCACTCCTTCACATGCAGCTGCAACTTCTCTACATGCAGATAAGTCTCACCAGTTTCCATGGGAGTAAATCCCATATAAATGATATATATATATATATATCAAAGTTGCATATAAATTATTGTAACCTTGATCTTGCTGGAATACTAGGAACATTCCAAAACACGGCATGGTGTAAATAGGAAATGTAAAGGTAAATAGGAATAGCAAGCCACAATCCTCTCAGATCCGTTCTCTCAAGATCAGTTATCAAAGAGCTCTTTCAGCCCCATCTACCTCACAGGGAGTCTGTTGTGGGGAGAGAAAGGGAACGAGACTGTAACCCACTCTGAGACTCTGAGTGAAGTGTGGGATATAAATCCAATCTCCTCTTCCTCCTAACTGGAGTTGACCTGTATTAAATACACATTTAAAGACACCTTCAGAGGTGAGGTGGGGGCTGATCAGACACAGGGTTTGTGGTGGCACCTCACCTCTGGAATGCTCTCCCCTGTCGGCTTGCCTTACTTTCTTTTAGGCAACAGGCTAAAATAAGGCTTTTAAATAAGGGCTTTTAATCTTTTAAATGATTTATGGTGGGCTTCTGCCTGGCCATTTTATCTACATCATTTTAAGCTACTCAGTGTGCATTTTATGCTATGGCTATGCCTTGGCTCGTTTTAATAGTGTCAGCTGGTTTTTATGGTGTTGCCTTGTTTTTTAATGATGTTTAGTGACTTTGTTTTTAATGGTTGTGTTTATTGGTATTGTAAGCCACCTCAAGCATGTCTCTGTAGTCTGCCATCAGCATTCATCTGTTAGCTTTTTACCTTAGCCGTTGCTTGTTTGGGTGTGGCTGCTCAACCATCGCCTGGGTGAGTCAGCCACCAGAACTAGCAGCTTAACCTACGTCACAAGGATGAAATGGAAACAGAAACCATGTCTTGAGCTCCTTGGAGAAAGGATAAAACTCAAGTTCACGTAAAATTGAATACACATAAATCTGATAACCACATTATGGCACATTTTCCTTATGTAAGTACTACAGTTTCGATGTAATGTTCTGCTCATGTAACCCGAGACATGTTTAGTCACAAAACTGACCCTAGTTACCAGTTAGATTCCATCCAAATCTGCTTGACAAATGAGCTCAGAGAGTTTCAGGTTCTGAACTCCATTCCCAGGTGTGCATAAGGTCTGATTAAGATCAGGCTCACAACCTGAAGAAAGATGGAATTTCAAGCCCTACCCCCCCCCCCCCCTGTGCAATTTTTCCAACCTGAAATGGCATCGGAAAGCCACTGTTTGCCCTCTGGGGAGACTTAACATGTACTGATGGGTTGCATGTATGCTGCAGGTAAATCTCACAAATTTCAGTAGAAGTTAATCCCAATATTGCAACCAGTGTTCCCTCTAAACTGAGTTAGTGTGAGCTGGCTCACAGATTTTTAGCGTCCAGCTCACACATTTTTGTCTTAGCGCAGGAAGGATGACCCCAGAGCACCCTAATTTAGGCTGTAGCTCACAGCTTTACTGCCAGTAGCTCACAGCTTTAATGGCAATAGTTCACAACTTTAATGCCAGTAGCTCACAAAGTAGAATTTTTGCTCACAAGACTCTGCAGCTTAGAAGGAACATCGATTGCAACCTTGATTTTTCTGGAGTACTAGGAGCAGTCGAAATAGGGCTGCCAAGCCCCCGGGCCAGGCAGGAATTCTCCCACCCTGGAGGTTCCCTTGATGTCGCTGGCATGATGATGTCACATGTGAGTGATGTCATTGTGCTGGCGACGTTGCGTGCAGCTACTCCTGGCGTTTCCAGGAAAACTCTGTGGTTTTCCTGAATTCGGGAAAACCATAGAGTTTTCCTGGAAATGCCTAGAGTGGCCACGTGCGACATTGTCGGTGCAATGACATCACTTCTGGGTGACATTATTGTGTTGTGTGTGTGCTTTGCATGTGCACAAAAGTCCCCTCCTGGAGGATGCAGGGGACTTGGCAACCCTAAGTCCAAAACATGGCAGGGTTGTGAATAGGAAAGGGTTCTTCTGGCTCAGTAGTAGCCAGCTACTGAGGCAGCCTCACTTGAGGTCCATGGGCTGGTAAGGCAAACCTCAGACGCACCCCACTGCCAAAACTGCAGATAAGGCAGCAGTGGCAGAGGCTGGCAGAGGGGGAGAAGAGGCCTCTTCCATCACTCGCTGCCTCACCCATCCACAAGGCACCAATGCTGGAGGAAGGCAGGTGGTCAAGGAGAGGGAGCCTCTGCCACCATCTTCCACCACTGCTGTATCCAGGAAAGATGGTGAAGAGAGGGATGGGTGGGCAGACAGGAAGGGCAATAGGATTGGAAGGCCATTTCTAGGCCTTTTCTGGCCTTTGATGGAGGGCACATTGGGGCTAGGCTTAGCAGTGGCCACTGACAGGCCCACCTTCTTGCTACTATTGAACTGCATGAAAGCCATTGTGGAGCACTGCCCCATTCACACAAAAAAGTGATCATATATATGAAGAGTAGGCTTCCCAAATCCCCCGCCTAGCCGGGGGACCCCCGATTTGGAGCCTGGAAAGCAGGGGGGAATGGCGGCCCTTCCCACCCAGCCCCGATCCCAGAAGCTTCTCCTTGCCCTTCCCTTCCCACCCAGTCCCGATCACAGCAGCCTTTCTTCAGTTTTCCCAGGCTGCTTCCGGCCCCCAATCAGCTGGCTGGCGGGGGGGGAGCCCCGCCCGCAAAGGACCATGTGCCTTTGCACCTCCGGAGGCTTGACTTGAAAGGCTTCAATTTAGGATGGTGTGTCTGTGTTTCTCTGAAGCAGCTGGCAGCAACTGGTGAGTAGAGAGGCCGATCCGCTGCTTCAGACTCGCCAGAAAGGGGGGGGGGGAGAGAGGGAAACATCTTCATTATTCCCTATGTGATTGATTCTCATATGGTATAATGGGAAATTGTTCTGGAGGTTTCGGGGGCTCTGGGGGAGCTGTTTTTTGAGGTAGAAGCACCAAATTTTCAATATAGTATCTAGTGCCTCTCCCCAAAGTACCCCCCAAGTTTCAAAACGATTGGACCAGGGGGTCCAATTCTATGAGCCCCAAAAGAAGGTGCCCCTATCCTTCATTATTTCCTATAGAAGGAAGACATTTAAAAAGGTGTGCTGTCCCTTTAAATGTGATGGCCAGAACTCTCTTGGAGTTCTATTATGCTTGTCACACCCTTGTTCCTGGCTCCACCCCCAGTGTCTCCTGGCTCCACCCCCAAAGTCCCCAGATATTTCTTGAATTGGACTTGGCAACCCTAATCAAGAGGATTGTGGGTAGCATGTTATCATGGTATATGAGGTAGGGACAGAAAAATAGCTTATTTATTTACACAATTTACACCTCAACTTTCTGCCTGAATTAGGGCTACCAAGGCGGCTAATGGATGCAAAATGCAACAAAAACATATACTGAACAAAAACACATATACCGATTTCTCCCCCATCCCCTGCCCTCTGAATTGCCTAGCCTGTCACAGCAGGGCTGAGCTGATACCTTCCTCTCTGCTCTCCCTATGATAGCTCCCTCCAGGGCTGCCTGCCAGCCCATGATTAACTGACCTGGGAGGCCTGTCTGAGTGGAAGTTACTGCTAGCTAGGCTGGGCCTGCTTCCTATAAGCCCACCCATTCCCAGTGTCAGTCCATGCTGCTGGTTCTTCCTCCTGTCCACTGGCTGCCTGCTTCTCCTGGTAAGGCGGAACCGTCACATCTACTGCTATCTTCTGATGCTGGTCCAATCCTTTGGGGGCCCTGCCAGCTTCAGTGAGTCTGCAGTCAGTTTGGTGTAGTGATTAAGAGTGGCAGACTCTAAGGAGAGCCAATTTGATGTAAGGTTAAGAGCGGCAGACTTTAATCTGGAGAACCAGGTTTGATTCCCCATTCCTTCACATGCAGCCAGCTGGGTGACCTTGGGTCAGTCACAGTTCTCTCAGAACTCTCTCAGCCTCACCTACCTCACAGGGTGTCTTTTCTGGGGAGAGGAAGGGAAGGTGATTGTAAGCCACTCTGAGACTGCTTCAGGTAGTAAAGGGTGAGGTATAAAACCAACTCTTCTTACTCTTCTTCTTGTGGTCCCTTGGGCATAGATCCAGAGGCCATTAGTGGGCTAGTGGTGAATCAAGAGCCAGGCCAGGCCTATCTCTGGAAACCCACTGGCAGAATATAGCAACAGAAGGGGACAGGTGAGCCTCTCTAGAGAGTGAGTTCCAGAGTTTCAGTGCCACAACCACAAAGGCCTTCTCCCAGCACCTCCAGAGATGACCATAGTGGTTGGGGAGGTTCATAAGGGAAATGCTGGTCCCAAGCCATATAGGGATTTGAAAGTTAAACCCAACACTTTGAATTGTGCCAGAAAAGAGATTGGGAGGCAGTCTAGATGGCTGGAGTCCCTTCCACCCACTCCAGTCAATATCCTGGCTGCAGCATTCTGCATCATTTGACGTTTCAAAACAACTCTCAAGGGCAACCTCACATTGAGTGCATTTCAGTAATTTAATCTAGATGTAATCAGGGCATGTACCACGGTAGCCAGCTCTTTTCTGCCTAGGAAAAGTTGCAGCTGGCTAACCAGTCGAAGCTTGGAGAAGACTCCCCTGATCACAGCTGCCAGGCTTCTTGTATTTGATACATTTGTGGCTGAATGCACATTTTAAACCATAATTAGTGTTAGTGCCCATTTTTATTTTTAAAGTAAATGCACGTTGTTTTTTTTCTTACATACAGCTGTACGCGTGTGCATACAAGAGGTGCATGCATTCACTGTAATGTGTATATAAGGCAACTTCTTCCTAAAACTATTCTTCACTCTTCTGTGAAGAAGAGGAGGAGGAGGAGATTGGATTTAAACCCCACCCATTACTACCCAAAGGAATCTCAGAGTGTTTCCAATCTCCTTTCCCTCCCCCTCCCCACAACAGACACCCTGTGAGATAGGTGGAGCTGAGAGAGCTCTGTGAGAACTTGTGACTTGACTCAAGGTCATATCAGCAAGTGCATTGTGGAGGAGTGGGGAATCAAACTCAGTTCTCCCAGATCAGAGTCCACACAACCACTACACTAAACTGGCTTTCTCAAGTTTTCTGACCCTATGTGTAAATGGGATGCAACTGTCTGTTAGCCATGTTGCCTTTTGAAGAATATTGTCCCCTCTTAAATTAAAATAGGATTAATTTACTTACTTATTCTTCAAGTAGCGTCCTCCACATTCTTTCTCCTTTCTCCCCCTTCCATTATTGACAAATTTGATGTGGAGCCCTAAGGATGTTCTCATTGCTCAGATTTATAGTGCTGCATCCATCCATGCCCTTGAGCAAAAATCAAAGAAACAGTATTTGAGGGAGAGAGAACAGCAAAGTGGCTGTCCAGAGCAAGCTGTACTTTGTCTGAGCTTAACAAAGATGACCCAGCGGTCATCATACAATCAGTGTTACATCATTAAATGAATGTATAGCTTTAACCAGCATTTACGATCCCTTGCAGACGGTGGAGGGCATGTCATATGAGTGCCACAAGATGTCAGATTCCCATGCAGAAGGCACATTCTTGTTCCTGCCTGGATACACAAGTGAATATTTAGAACAACGATATTATGGTCGATTTTGTAACCCTGAGCTAAATTGCTTTCACTATCGCTGATATCTGCCGATATCTGTGCAATACTTCCATTGCTTCTAAGACAGATGGGGGGTACATCTTGTGTTTTATATATTTGGGGGGTACATCTTGTGTTTTTATATCTATACATATATATATAGAGATAGATATACACACATGATAGATAGATAGATAGATAGATAGATAGATAGATAGATAGATAGATAGATAGAAAGATAGATGATAGATAGATAGATAGATAGATAGATAGATAGATAGATAGATAGATAGATAGATAGATAGATAGATAGATGATATAATATATATTATTTAAAAAAAACCCCAAAGTAATAGTATAGAGAGGATCTAAAAAAGAGAAGAGGGATTATACTTTATAATAAAACTCCTTTTCTTTTGGCAAATCTGAGCTCCTTCGAAGAAGGGGACAATGATGATGATTTTGGATTTGAATCCCAGCCTCCACCCTGAATCTCAGAGCAGCTCACAATCTCCTTTGCCTTCCTCCCCCACAACAGACACCCTGTGAGGTAGGTGGAGCTGAGAGAGCGCTCCCAGAAGCTGCAGTTTCAAAGACAACCTCTGCAAGAGCTATGGCTGACCCAAGGCCATTCTAGCAGCTGCCAGTGAAAGAGTGGGGAATCAAACCTGATTCTCCCAGATAAGAGCCCGCACATTTAACCACTGCACCAAACTGGCTCTCCCACACCAAACTGATTGAAGTCCTGTGCTTAAGACCAACAATGTTATCAGACACAGACTGTCGGTCTGAAAGCTACTGCTAAAGGCCTCTGAGGCAGAACTTTTCACAGTTGAAGCTTTACTACCACTTGGTAAATAACTTCCCATTGCACCTCTATTAAAGAAGCTTTCTCCAGGCAGCTGGCAACCCAATGATTGGCAGGATTCTATAAATGTGGAAGGTTGCATTCTTTGAAAAGAATGCCTCTGTACAATCATCTGCAGTAATTCTACCACATCTGTATCAGGTGTGGGTTATACCATTTTGTCATTCCTAGTGTTGGAGAATACAGTCATGAGCTCTTAGAGGAGGCTGTTTATTTGCATCTCTTTATGAATCACTGCTCTGAGTATGCCTCCTTGCAGTTAGGACAGTAATTCATATATGACTGGGCTTGTCAGGTGTAAGTGTGAAATGTGTTTCCAATTTTAATTCAGTGTGAAAAAGTACACCTCCATGATTAGCATTTTCATACTCTGAGAAAGAAATACCTGCCCAAACCATTTCTTGAGAATTTATTATTTTGTTGTAAAAAGTACATGATGGGTTGTGGATCTCCTCAAAATGCTTCAGGTTAGCCAAGCTAGACTCCACCAAAGTTGACTGTATTAGAAGATACGACAGCAGTAGCTAGAGTTGCCAGCCTCCAGGTGGTGACTGGAGATCTCCCACTATTACACCTCATCTCCAGTTGACAGAGATCAGTTCACCTGGAAAACATGGCACTTTGGAAAGTGGACTCTATGGCATTGTATGCCACTGAAGTCCCTCCTCAAACCCCGTCCTCCTTAGGCTCCATCCCCCAAATCTCCAGATTTTTCCCAGCCCAGATCTGGCAACCCTAAAGATGCCTGTCAGACTTTAAAATTAAAACAGCTGCACCAAGCAAATTAGACCAACCTCACTTCTCTCTTTCCCAGCTAATCTCCATTAAAAACCTCCAAGCAATTTTATAAGATTGGGGGTAGTTTAACAGTGGCCGCAGATAAGCCAGTCAAGGGCTAAGATTTACTGCTTTTTAAAAACACACAATTATACATAGTGTTTATTAACACTATGTCTACAGAATGTGTTGAATAGAATTGTTCAGGAGGTAATTTTTTGTAAAGTGTACAGGACTCTCATTGTAATGGCTGTGAAAAATTTAGGCAATTTCTTTTATTTTAACATTGTTTGCAGTATGTATTTATCACATTGCTTTCTAATTTTGTAAAGCAGGGGGCACACAGTTTGTAGCATAATTATACTGTTTTATTGCATTATTTGCAGCCTGTATTATACTGTCTTTATTGCTGTAGTCTGCCATTAGTCTTAGCAAGAAAGTTGGAGTATAAATTAAATAAATAATAACCTTTAATATTCCTATCCTGGTCTATTTATTTTATTTTTACTTATTTAATTTACTTTATTTATATCCCAGTTTTCTACCCAGTGGGGACCCAAAGTGGCTTCCATCATTCTCCTCTCTTCCATTTTACCCTCACAACAGCCCTGTGAGGTAGGGTAGGCTGAAAGTGTGTGACTGGTCCAAGGTCACCCAGTGAGCTTCCATGGCCCAAGTGGCCCAGATCCTAGTCTGATACATCAACTACTACACCACCTTGGCTCTTGTACTTTTTAAAAGAAATAATAATAATTTATTAATAACACAACATCAACACATCAACGTAATATCAACAATGACAATAAATTTGTGTGATAAATTTAAAATAATGATGCTTTCTAAAAGAATACAGGGAAGCTACATTATTTACCCCCCCCCCTCCATTTGAACTCAGGAAGTTTGACTCAGACATAGGATATTCATTTGACCTCTTAACATCTGCTATTTTATCAAAAATTATGTAGTCCCACAAACACAAACCCTGCCTCTTGTACTGCAGTCCACTTTATCAAATACATTATCATGCATATCAGGAAATAATCTCTCATTTACCAAAGTTTGTATCAGAATAAACTATTGGAAATCTTGAACAGACTACAAGACTCTTATCTGTTTTTGCTTCTACAGAGTAATGCAGCTACCCTTTTGACAGATTTTCCTGCAATAGCAGAGAATTTAATTCTTTATAAGACTTGTTAGGCTTAGTTGGAGTTTCAGCAAAGGTCACATCAAACTTGCTTCAATTGTTTGTGCTCTCAGTCATTCCACTGTCAAACTTATCTGTGGGATTTTTTAAAAAACAATAACAGCAAGATGAAAGTCAGGGATAAGGTTTTTGTAGAGCATTGGGAACCATTATTTTGAAGTGTGAGACCTGTTTCCTGAACAACAGACCGCTTGTGTAATTATACCTTATTCAGATTTCAAACAAGAATAAATGGATCTTAGTGATATTAACAATAAAGCCATTTGCACACATCAAATGCCAGGTGAATAATGGTCATCACTGTATTATACATACTTTGCTACAGATGCACAGAGTAAATCACTAACCTTTGCTCTTTCTTTTCGTCCTCTCTAAAAAACAAAAGAGATACAGGGAGAGTAGAGAACAGGAAAAGAGGCTACAATCTGAAGAAATATGTATTCTAATAATTGCTCTTTGTTGGAGGAGGAGGAAGACGAAGAGAAGGAGGAGGAGAGTTGGATTTATACCCCACCCTTCACTCGCAGCCTTAGAGCAACTTATGCTCTCCTTCCCTTTCTCTCCCCACAATGACACTCTCTGAGGTAGGTGGGGCTGAGAGAGCTCTTGAGAGAACTGTTTTTGAGACAACAGCTCTGAAAGAACCGTGACTGACCCAAGGTCACCCAGCTGGCTGCACATGGAGGAATAAGGAATCAAACCCAATTCTCCAGATTAGAGTCCCCTGCTTTTAACCACTACACCAAATTGGCTCCCTGAACATCAGAGCAGTCTATTTTAGTGGAAGATATGAAACCTACCTGCATGGAATTTACCTGCTGACTCTTTGTCTACATTTCTTAGTACTTACTGGAGATACTGGAATGGCATATGCCCAAGCTAGACCCACTATCTTATGGCCAAGCACAATATAGTATTTATTTAAGGAACTGAGCCCATTAATGCTGCATGTGCATCTCCAAAACTGGGCAGATAATACCCCAGGCCATTTTGTATCAGGAAAAAAGTGCAGGGAAGACTGACATTTCTTCCCTTCTTGCCACAGTCCCCATCCAAATCAGGTCCCTGCATCACTTTAAAAATCAGTTTCCCGCAGCTGTAATCTGCTTACAAGGAAAACAAGTTAGGTCGGGGGAACCTGAACCCAACTTATTAAAAAAAACAGAACATCTTGTTCGGCATTTCTGCAACTGTCTTTTCTCATGCTATCTAAAAGTGCTATCGCATTAGCTAAATATGACACTTCTGAGCAACAGTATTTTAACTCCAATCATCTTTAGCAGGAATGTTCTGTAATATTCATGCCTCCTCCTCAACGGGGTGTACGAAGAACACTGCCTTTTGTTTCCTGCATTGGAGGACATGAAGTAATTACCGTAAACATGTATCTCTTTCACACATTTCAATAAAGTAATGCTGTATTTCAAGGATATTTAAAACTTCACGCCCACTTCCCCCAGCTGTAAGGAACATTCAAAGAAGCCATGGAGTATAGTGATGACTGTTATTTTGGGCTGCTTCCACGTGGTGCTATGGCTCTCGTTTGGCATCCAAACATGAATGGGTCCTTTTTGGAGCATCCAGACAATGAAGTTCCCTAATGGTCTACTTCCTATGTCCCCTCCCAACTTTGCTGCAAGACTGTACTGTGATCTTTCCCAAACCAAATTTAGTACTTGAAGGGCTGTCATATAGAGGATGGTGCACAATTGTTTTCTGCAGGGCTCATTTTGTAGCAGGAACTCATTTGCATATTAGGACACACACCCCTGATGTAGCCAGCCCTCCAAGAGCTTACAGGGCTCTTCTTACAGGGCCTACTGAAAGCTCTTGGAGGATTGGCCACATCAGGGGTGTGTGGCCTAATATACAAAGGAGCTCCTGCTATAAAGGAGCCCTGGTTTTCTGTTGCCCCAGAAGGTAGAACCAGAACCAATGGGTTGAAATTAAATCAGAAGAGTTTCTGGCTCAACATTAGAGAGAACTTCCTGACAGTTAGAGTGGTTCCTCAGTGGAACAGGCTTCCTTGGGAGGTGGTGGGCTCTCCTTTGGAGGTTTTTAAACAAAGGCTAGATGGCCACCTGACAGCAATGCTGATCCTATGAATTTAGGGTGACATATTTGTGAATTTCCTGCATTCTGGGAACTCTTTCAACTCTGATTCTATGATTCTAGTATGACCTTTTTGGGGAAGTGTGCTTGTACACTATGTGGACAGAGAAGTGAACATTTTTGCCGGTCATTTTCTTGGTCTCATCCCCCCGCCACCACCATTCCCCCCACACAAGAGGTGGGTTTTTTTTTTTGCCATAACACTGTAGTGTTAAACATTGTATTGATATATCTGTTCATTCTTTTGAACTTCCAGACTTCCTTTTTTTATAGGAAGTCTCCAGCCTTTTTGTTGCTTACTGTCTTTTTTATTTTTAATGGAAGATGGGAATTCAGAGGAAGCTAGTACGGAGCCCACCACCTCCCAAGGAAGTCTATAGTGTTATAGTGCTACAGCTATACAACAGTTTTAAAAAAGAAACAAAACCTGGACAAGCCCTCCAGTGATGCGGGAGGCTGAGGAGAGGAAAATTCAGGGGGAAACACTGCAAGTGTCTCCATATTGGCAGTGGAAATGAGAGTGATGCAGAGAGTTGATGCTGTGTGAAAACAGCCTGTGTTAGAATCCCCAGCAGGCTCGCTGGGTGATAGTTAGCCAGGCTGCCCTCTTCCAACCTATACTCTCCACTGGCATTGTCCTGAGGATGAAATAGAATAGAAGGAGAAAGGCCATGGTTCTGGGGCAGACCATCTACTTGGCATGTAAAAGATGCCACTGCCAGGTTCGATCCCCAGCATCTCCAGCTAAAAGGCTTAAGTAATTGGTGATGTGAAAGACTTCTGCCTGAGACCTCAGAGAGCCACTGTCAATCTGTGTAGATAACACCGACCTGGATGGAACAAGGATCTGATTTCAGGATAAGGCAGCTTCATATCTGTACAGAATGCACAGTTGTGAGCAGGGCCGGATCTGGGGGGGCAGAAAGGGGTGCTTGCCCCAGACGCCGACGGAGGGGGGGCGCCAAATTAGGTATGGAGTCCACTGTATTCTATGGGACCATAAGATAGAATGGCCCATAAGGGGGCATCATTTTTTAATTTTGCCCCCCTCAAAAACATGTAGATCCGGTCCTGGTTGTGAGGATAATGGTCCCTCTTTCCCCAAAGTTCATTGCTCCAAGCTTCTTGGAAGAAGGATGCAATGCAAATGTGAGGAATATATAATAAGTCTTTTATATTCACCTGCTCAAAAGATTGTTGCAACCTTCAGCAAGGAGCATCAGCAATTAGTAGGGAGCTGCAAGCAAAATGTCGTTTACTATTTTAAATATTTATGTGTCTTCCCCCTCCAAGCTCAATGCAGCTAACAAAAACAAAGTGAAAAAATTCCATGGTTTAGAACTAATAGACAGAAAAGCCAATTCTTTCCCAAACAGAGTGCATTTTTCTTGAGGGTGAGAAAAGCAATTCCTCACCTGCATGGAGAGGGCATTCCAAAGCCTTGAGCAATCACAGGAAAAATCCTTTCAGTTATGGTAACTATTTTTGAGCCTGATCATCAGAATGTCTCTGCAAAGGTTCATCTAGAAAGACGTAGCCATTGAAGAGCTGATTGGCTGTGCACATTTTTAAAATGTTGCTTCAGCAGCAGCTACCAGCACCGTATAGGTTTTATTCTCTCTCACTCCACTGTATTTTTTTAAACACTCATTTTGCCTCCAGCACTAGGGCTTCCTATTGTGAGTATGGTTTCTCACAGTAGTCATTTTGTGGATTTCTCCACCTTCCATGGTGGCCATTTTGTGGGTTTGCCCATCACCTTGTGTCAGAATTCAAGAGGTGTCCATAGGCTTCCAGAAACTGGTGCAGAACCAACACAGGTGTTTGTAGCTGCTTAAGTTGCTATATCTATATATCTATTACTTTTTTAAAATCCTGTCATTCTTTCAAGAAACTCAGGGTAGTTCTCACCTCAGTTTTGTCCTTACACCAATCCTGTGAGGTGGAATAGGCTGAGAGAAAGAAGAAGACTGCAGATTTATACCCTGCCCTTCTCTCTGAATCAGAGACTCAGAGCAGCTTACAATCTCCTGTATCTTCTCCCCCCACAACAGACACCTTGTGAGGTGGGTGGGGCTGAGAGAGCTCTCACAGCAGCTGCTCTTTCAAGGACAACCTCTTCCAGAGCTATGACTGACCCAAGGCCATTCCAGCAGCTGCAAGTGGAGGGGTGGGGAATCAAGCCCAGTTCTCCCAGATTAGAGTTCGCACACTTAACCACTACACCAAACTGGCTCTCACATTTTAGCATCACTTTGCAAGCTTCATGACTAAGTAGAGACTGGAACCTGAGTCCCCCAGGTCTTTGTCCGATGTCCTAACCACTGTACCATACTAGCTCTCCCTATAGAGCTATAGAAATATAGACACAAGTGTTACCAAAACCTCTGAAGATCGCAGTAACTCCATACAGTATTATTAAATAGCACAGGTCAGGGGTCCCCAACCTTTTTGAGCCTGCAGGCTCCTTTAGAATTCTGACACAGGGTGATAGGCACAGCCACAACATGGCTGCCACAGAAGGCAGAGTGAATTATAATATGGTTGCTGCAGAAGGTAGAGCTACACACAGAGGGGAAGCCAAAGTGCAGGAGTAAAGAAGTAATTTTTTAAAAAAAAGTGTGAAAAACTAAAACCAATATTGTGGTGGCGGCTGCTGCTGAAACAATGCTATTTTAATCTGCATGGTCAAGCAGATCTCCAGTGGCGACTAAGAAGCCCTGCTTGGTAACAGCCCCATGTGGCCCTACCCACTTTCTAAAACTGCTTGTTGGACATCGAGAAGCCCTGCTTGGTAACAGCCCCATGTGGCCCCACCCACTTTCTAAAACTGCTTGTTGGACACCAGGAAAGATGTCAATAGGTGCTGTGGTGCTCATCATAAAAAAGTTCTTGGTGGGCCAGGCTGGAAAGACCCATTACCACAGTCTAAATTGAAGAAGAAGAAGAATGGAGCTGTTTAACTCTAGAACAGAAACCAATCAGATATTCAAATATATTTAGCAAGATGCTGTGATCCGTTATATCAAAAGCTGCTGGCAGACTCAGGAAAGTCATCAGCAGAGCACATCCCCAGCAACCAGTAGATAAATAACATTCACCCTACCTGCTAAAGGGGTTATAATCATAAAGCCAGGCTGAACTGAATCAAAGACAGATGAATCATCCAGACATGGCATATCTAAAGTTGCTCTGGTACCCCACCCCCTACCACACACACACCCTAAATTAAAAAGGGAGTTTTAAAATTTTACTTCAGCAAATGTAGTTGCGTCTTCCAACACAATGCTGCTTTCTTCAACATTGGACAGATTACCAGCTTATCAATATCAGTGGTAACTCATCCTTCCCAAAACGGCATTAACAACTTTAGTGAGTAAAGCTTATGTGTGTATTTCTCTATCCACGAATAACATAACATCTCTAGGCATTGAAATAAATAATAAAACACACCCACTGTGATGATTTACAGGCTAAGGATGAAGGCAGGACACTGTGGTGGTAGACAGGGTCATCATGTCACAGCTGGTTTATGGTGACCCATTTTCAAGGCAAGAGACATTCAGAAGTGATTTGCCCTTGCCTGCTTCCATGTAGCAAGTCAGGACTTTCTGGATGGTCTCCCATCCAAGTACTAACCTGGGCTGACCCTGCTTAGCTGAGGGGAGATCTAAAGAGACTGGGCTAGCCTAGGCCATCCAGGTCAGGTCAGGACACGTTAGTGAGGAGATTAATGAATAGTAAAAACAAAGATTGGTCAATTAGAAAAAGCTGGAGGATTAACAGATCTATTACAAAGAAGATGCTTGAATATAATAATAGGACACTCTGTAGTAGGCAACTGCAAGGGAAAAGAGATGAAGTTGGGAACCGACTTATCTCCCCGTAAACAACGACAAAAAGTTGGGAACTCATTTGCATATGCCACACACCCCTGAAGTCACTGGAAGGTGTACTAAATTATATCAGCTCAGCATCTACCTTAAAATGCTTCTTGAATTATAATTGTCATAATAAAACTTTACTCCCATCATACTTTTACAATTACTTTCTCCTGTGTTTTGGTTATTTTCCTTTTTTTGTTGGGGAGAAATATTAGAAAGTTTGTCAAATCTTAGAGTTCAGCAAAACAACAGAGCCCAGAAGCAAGTATTTGAAGGGCGGTGGAGGGGGGGGGGGGGGAGAAAGAAAGATCACCATAAAATGTAGAGGTTCTGGAGCTCTGCTCCTGTGAGTTCCTGCCCCAAATGAAGTCTGAGTGGAAGATCTGTATTTATAGAGCAAATGGCCCAAGAAGAACCACAAAGAGGAAAAGAAACTGAAGAGCAAGACTGAGATGAGAAGAACATAGAAGGCAGGGAGAAGACTAGGACAATGGTATAATAGGATTATAGGATAGGTAGAAAAAGCAAATGAGTGGCAGTATTTAAAACAGAATGCAGAGCTGCAGAAGCAGGAAGAATACCAAGATGAATCCATGCTGTCTTTAGGGATAAACTAGGCAAACTACATTTTAGGGTCTTTGAATAAGAAAATATCTCTCAGTCTGAGCAAACAGCCACTACCAATCCACAGGTGAGGCCCCCACATATTACTTTTGCATTAATATTTTCAATGATCTTCTATGAGAATAATACAGTATTAGTTTGATTTTATGAGGGACTAAAAAACTGATATAGTTTAGAGTCACCTCATCTCATCATCCTGCTCTATCAAGAATGTTATAGTAATCCACATGGGGAGAAAGTAATGAGCTAGAACATTGGCAGTGTCAGTAGAAAGAAAAGGGAAAATTGCCTATGTTAGTTAATTAAGTCAAAAGGACAAAAATTGAAAATGGTCTGGAAGAAAGAAAGAATCCTACTAACATCTACTCAGTGGGGCTTAATCCCAGGAAAGTGTCTTTTTAGGATTATACTACAAGCTTCCAAACTAGTAGAAAAGACTAAAGAGCAAAGAAATCCACATAATCCATAATTGATGGAAACCCTGATTGGTTGCCATTTACTTAGAACATTTTTAGGCCACCTTTTGTCATGATGTGGGCATGCTGTAAGAGAAGGGGCCAACCAACATGAGAGCGTGGGATAATCTGTCATATTGATTTGGAGCATGGGGGTAGTCTGGCATGTTGAGTTTGCTTCCCTCCTTCCTTCTCCAATTTTCTCATCTATCCAGTCCTTATACCCCTCTAAAATAGCAGAAAACTTGAAGAAATACCTCGAGATCTTTTGTACATTTTAAAGCAGGAATGCTATGAATGTTGCCAACCCCCCCCCCCTTTCAACTGCATACCCCTCCTTCCCAGTCTGACTGTATGTGCTGTACATATAACACCACGAGCAAGTCTTATGAGGCACACAAAGAACATGGGGAGTGACTACCACACAAAGAACCTCATAGGAATGAACACAGCAGAGGATCTTGGGACAATGACCACAGCAGATTCTTTCAAGGAAGCCTCTCTGGGAGAAATTAGAGAGTGCCAACAGGACAGCAGCAATTAAACCATGCCAAGCTAGAAGACAGAGATCCCTCTTCCTCTACTGTCTTTTACATGCTACACTTCTTTACATGATCTATAGCTGTGGAAGGCTTTACTGTTCTGTATAAATAGTTGGGGAGGAGGACATCTCAATCCTTGAAAAAGACTTTACTTCCAGTGGAAACTATCCTCAGGCAAGGGACTGCAGGAGCAAGAGACTTCAGTGTCTTTCTGAGAGTTTTATTGTCTTCCAGAGCTTTTGTTGTGTTAAATAATTTTTTGAGCACTGTTTGAAGGACTTTTGTTTTATAGAGTGGATTTGCTTAATGAGATGTGGATTAAGAAATTTACCAGTACTTTGCTACTGCTGGAGATATAGGATTTGAATATTTTGTACTGTTGGGAGATATATTAATAATGTAATTATTAATTACATTATTAATATACCTCAATGCACAGCAGCCAAGAATGTCAAAGCGCCTGCTCCGGCTGCAATGCCACTGAGGATGTTCTCCACAGCCGAGAACGAAACGTCTGGAAGAAAAACTTTCTCCAGTAGAACTCGGCACTTGAGCCCGAAAGATTCTACAATCCCTAATGATGTTACCAGCCGTGAAAACCTGAAATCTTTAATAATGTAATTATATATTGCTCTATATTTACTGTTGCAAATAACATATAAATTTCACTGTGATATAAAATACTGAATAGTATGAAGACTGCATTTTCCTGTGTTTTATATTTTTTGCTGTTGTTCAGTTGCACAGTCGAGTCTGACTCTTTGCGACCCCATTGTGTACTATTAACAAATTCAAACATTAAATGCCCGGTGACAGTCTGGACATTCCTGTTCAGATCTTCCCAGTCTCCCCAAAGCTCCTGCCAAATTTATGTCTGTTTCATATCTTCAGTTCTGTAATCCTGAATTATAACTTCCCTTCCAGTTGTCCTTCCCTGGTGCTGTTTAGTTACTTCAATAGTTTTCTCCTGATAAGCTGCCCAAATCTCAATTATCTTCTGTCATAATCTTTTGCTTCTTGAAAAGAACCCATTTTATGCTTTGAACTAAAAACTGTAACTGGCCTGGTTTTAGAGCCAGTAATTGGAGTCTGACATTGAACACCAACAGGACTGCAACCGACTCCCAACACACACATTGGATCCCTCCTTCTTCCATTTGATTTCTTTGCAGAATAGGACAGGTAATCCTTGCTCTCTCTCTTGATATATCCCACACACACTTATTTTCCAGACCACATGTACACCTTTAGCTCAAAAAGTAATTCCGGCTCCAATTTGGAGTAGCTCTGCTGAATATTTGCTTGTTGTTACTATAAAAAATGTGTCTGTATTTTGATTTAGTACTGTTAGTATTTGCTTAGGGTTGTTCTCCCCACCCCATTATTGTACAAACTCCCTGAAGAAACTCTGTATTCCTTAAAACCAGGTCTCTGTCAACCTTTTCCTGCTGAAACTCATTACTCACAGCCACCTCTTTAAGTAGAAGATCCTGAGTTTTTTGCACCCTACACAAACATGCAATCTTATCCCTCATGTTGATCTGAATGTATGTTTATGCATTTGTAGGGGGGTGATAACATGTATATTTTGATGTACCATCCAATCAGTTTACAGCTCTCTATGTAAATCAGCGTAATGGTTGTACCGTTATACTAGCTGAATTGTACAGCTTGGCTGTGGGTTGATGTAGAGTCGATACACAAACAAGCTTGATTGCTTCGTAATTGGCAAGGCCTACTTAAAATCTAGATTTACTTTGTTACTTCAGTACCATTTTTTACTTTAGAACCTTTGTTTAAAGCAAGTTTTTCCATTGCTCAGTTGATGTTAGCAGTTTACTTGTTGCTAGTACATCAATGGATAAGAATGCCATAAATATACTACTAGGTCTGGCTTGCTTAAGTTTTGGTGTTGTGTAGTTCATCCAGAGGTCAGGAAAGTGACACAGAAGGAATCAAAGTTTATGGCTCCATTTTGCAATGATGTGGCAAGCTATAACTCTTCTTCTTCTCCCTGGAATCACTTCACATACATGCCACAGAATGGTATACGATTAATAACTAGGTAAAGCTTAACAGGCAGGTACATGAGCAGAGGCCTCTAATGGAGGATTCAAGGGCTACTCATACAACCAAGCTGTGGAAGTCACAATCTGGAAGCCTGTGCATGCATCTCTAATGCAGAGAAGTAATGAAGAAGTACTATACACACACACTTGGGCTGTGTTAATTTGTGACGGACTGTTATCACCATTTCATTTAGCAAATCTAACAGATCTAGCTTATGTTTTAAAGTAAAGCTGTTGTACTAAATGTGCATCAGAATTCAAGTTTCTCTGAATCCTATGGAAGATATCCTTATATGTACCCATCTGAGCAAAATCCAAACATTTAAATAATGATGATATCATGGATTCAATGTAGAGCCTATCTCACTGCTAATTTCTTGATGTCTTTTTCTGCACCACGTAGATTTTCTTATTTTTTTTTCCATATCAAGTTAAATCGAATATACAGATGAGGACTCTGTGACAGTTTTGCATCGATCTGTGGTTATCTTATGGCCTCCGATCGATTCACATGAGCAACATCAGATAATAGGATCCATCAGATTCTATATCCCAGAGAGGTTGAAATGCATTGCTCTGGGCAAAGACCTCAACTGAGAATTGTTGTGCAACAGTAACCTTGTTAGAAAACTGTTCCCTGTGGAGATAAATGCATGCCCTGAAGCACTTCTTTGAACTATCCAAGATGAAACTTTCCAGTGCAATAACCCGGCCACATTCTTCACAGCCCTTATAACTTTATTTAAATAAGTGTTTTCTTACAGAGGTTCTTTTGACATGTGTCCACTCAATCCAAGTCACTGTGAAACATGGCAGTGGCAGGGAAGAAAATATGACCCCCCACTTATTTGAATGGGCTCCAGTTAGCCTGGATTATTTCTAGGTCAGCCAAAGGTCACATGTACACAACTGAATTAACACACAGTGAGATAAAAACAAGCCAGCATCCATCTATCCATCCATCTATCTGTCTGTCTGTCTGTTCCAAACTTCCTCCAAGGTGCTGGGGTGTGTAATATGTGACTCTTTTCTTTTGCTGGATATATGATTATCTACTTCCTCTTTTATAATTTCCCCTCATTTGCAGTGATCATGTAACGGCTTTGTTCATGGAGATATACATGTGAAAGAGCAACTCATATTAAGCAGACTGGCCCTATGCATCTGTTGTCAGAAGGAAGTTCCAAGCTTGCAAAAAATTGCCACCTTAAATGATCATTCACTTGTGCTACACATCTAATGGCAAGGAGCGCAGTGGGTGCAGAAAGTAATTGTGTTTATTACAGACAAGGTCTTATGTTGAGTATTAAACTTTTCTGCCACAGTTTTCTCCAAGAGTGGAGTGTTTAGACAACAGTAAAAGACTATCCATATATCTGTTCACTTTTTAAAAACTTCAATTATCACATAATAATCAGGTTGAGCAGGGAAAATGAATGAATTCGGTCAACACATAGGCAACCTTTGCTTTGCTGATTTATTGAAAGGATATTTATGTTTTCTGATGTTAAAGAAATAAAGAGTTGTGAAATGAATTCAGTAAAAGGTCTGTGTTCAGTTGTCTGCAATGGCTGAGGAATAATTGAAGGGGGGGGGCTTTACAGTTGCCCCACTTCTCCTCTTTGTCCTGTGCCCATAGCACTGCGCTGACAAAACTGTTGTTGTGACTCTGGAGAGAAAAAGCTGGCCCACTCCATCTGGTCCTTCCAATGGGACAGGTGCTGAGGTCATAAACCTGCCTTTGATCCAAATGCCAGCTTTGCTGATATGAGAATGGGAACTATTCAAAGGAAGTGATAAAAGGAAATTCTTAATTTCCAGGGAAGATAATGAAGATTTATTCATGCACAAAATGAAAGATGAAAGGGGGGGGGGGCAAAATCAATTGCGCTGTGATAGCTGGCAGTGTTGCTGAGACTTAACTAAGCACAGAAAATGGGTTTTTCTATGGATCTTACAACATGATTTGCTTCGGCTATACAATTCAATCCATTCAATGAATACTGTGCAGGCATGAAATAATCTGTAAGTGGTGCCAAAGAATACGGGTGAAACAATTTTTAAAGAATGGAGGAAGTTGTCACTCCACTCAAGAGGTGGCTATGTTCTAAGACAAAAATCCCTCAAGTCCTTTATTACAGCTGTGTGTTAGGGGACTGGTAAGGCTCTTGCAAGCATGTAGTTTGTTTCAGCATGGTTTGAGCAAGGTAGGTTGTGTCATGAAGGTCAAATCTGTCTGTTGCCCACTTTGCCATGCTTAATAAGGTATGCCTCACTTCACTACAGTTTTGTTGTTCAGTCGCACAGTCAATTTCAACTCTTTGCGATCCCATGGACAAAGTCACTCCAGGTCCTCCTGTCTTCCACCACCCTCCTAAGTCCGCTCAAATTTGTGCTAGTTACATCAGTAATGCTGTCCAGCCATCTCATCTTTTGCTGTCCCCTTCTTCTTTTGCCTTCTGTCTTTCCCAGCATCAGGATCTTCTCCAGTGAGTGCTACCTTCTCATTTGAGCTTCAGCTTCAGCATCTGACCTTCTAGGGAATAGTCAGGATTGATTTCCCTTAGGACTGACTGACTGATTTGATCTTCTTGCAGTCCAAGGGACTCCCAAGAGTCTTCTCTAGCACCACAGCTTGAAAGCATCTATTCTTCTGGGCTTGACCTTCATTATGGTCCAACTCTCACAGCCATACATTACCACTTGGAATACCATTGCTTTGACTATATGGACTTTTGTTGGCAGGGTGATGTCTCTACTTTTTATTATACTTCACTACAGTACCTACTTAAAAACTGCCATCTGCTGCCTATGTCCAGTTTCACCTTTCTATGTGGAACAAGATAGGATGGGAATTAAATTCCTGCAGTGTTGAGAATCCAGCTTTATCACATGTTCTTAGGAGTGGTTCTAAAATAGAACTTCTTTGGCACCAGATTTGGGGGTTTTTTTACTTCAGGATTAATGGACTACAATTTATCATTTGATCCTCTGGTTGCTTTCTTGTGTTAAATATTGTGTAACAGTGTCATACAGGCCATAATGAGCTTGTTAACTGCAAGACAATACGTAAAGTTCTGTTTGAAATCCTTTGTGCGCACCCCCATATTAACTATTGGTTTATGACAGTATGGAAAATTGCTTTCACATCTAAACTGACTTATCAAAATTGAATTACGAGTCAAGAGGATATGAGGGCAGAGAGAAGTTTGTGGGAAGATGCAGAACAGTACTCATTCCCCATCTTCCCATTCTATTTTCTCCTGCAGATGTGGATAGATGAGTAACCCTGTCCCCCCTCCCCCTTTCAGGCCACAGACCTGAGTGGACAGCGCTAGATTGTATTCTAATGTCCCACATGCAGAGGGGATGAGGCTATTTGCTCTCTCATTTACTGCAGAACTTTTCAGTTCTGGATGATCCAGTAAGCAAAAATAGCAACAAATCAAAACTCCTGTCCTGCCTGCCTCAGAGTTGAAAGGTAAGTGACCAGAGCAGCTGAAGCATTCTTTTGAATATGCTGACATGAATCTCGCAAGGAAACAAAGGAGATCTTATCGATTCAGCTCTTAACATGCAGAAGAAAACTGTTAAGTACAACAGAGCAGTAAAACAAAAAAATTGATTTTACCTCAGTCATGAAGAGTTCTTAGCATTCATGATAAAGATGACTAGAGGCCTGGAGGGACTGAACCAGCAGCATCACTCAGAAGGACAGATAGACCAATCCAGTTTTTCCTCCTCTTTCCCCCTTTTGCATAGACTATGCAGATGTATTGAAAAATCTAATTCCTTAGCTGGCAACTAGTTTTCCTGGAGGCCCACTTTGAGAATGGGATTATATTAGAGGGCTAATGTCCCACTTTTTATCCATCCAAGTGGTTTGCCTGAAAGCCCTGTTCCAATGAATACTATTCCTTCCATATCCTTCTTTCATCCATTGGTTGCACTATATTTGGCTTCCAGTTGCTAACTTCTAGGCAAGCTACTTCAGGAGATGTTGGGGAATTAAAACGTAGAAGTCTCCAGAAGTGTAAAATTGCTCACCACAGAGATCACTTCACTTTGTATAATACAATAGATCCAGGTGGGTAGCCTTATTGGTCTGTAACAATAGAACAAATAGACCCTGACTTTAAATAGAACAAAAGACCTAGCAAAAGACCCTAATGTTGTATCATACGGTAATGATTAAAATGTTGGAGAGATAAGTGCTTTTCCTAAAACAAGCAGGTGACTACCAATGGTCACACAAGCAGAAATCTGAAAGTGTTTATTTCTTCTCTCTGTTAGAATTCAAGGGCATGCAATGAAGTTGAAGGCCTATAGGTTCAGGACAGAGAAAAGGAAATAATACTTTACCCAGAGAGTGATTAAAATATGGAATTTGCTGCCTGAGGATGTAGTGATGGCCACATGAATAAACAGTTTTAAAAAGAGATTAGATTCATGGAGGATAAGTCTATCAATGGCTACTAGCCATGGTGTCCATTCAGAGGTACTAAGCTTCTAGATCCCAGAGCCAGGAGGCGACATCATGGGAAGGCTTCAGCCTCTATACCCTGTTGTTGGCCATCTAGAAGAACTGACTGGCCACCGGGTGGATTAGATGGACTATTGGTTTGATCCAGCAGGGCTCTTCCTACATGTTCTAAAGTTCCAGGTACCAGTTCCATTCAACATGCCACCTATTGCCAGCTGTGTCAATGTAAAAGTATTTACTGTACTATAGATAATTTCAGAGATGCATCTCACTACATAGGAGCATATTTATTTATTCATTTAATTCAATTTATAGCCCATCCTCCCCTGCGCAATCAGGCTCAGATCAGGAGGACTACATTTCTAATAACATTCACAAATAAAGTTAAAACAATTAAAATAACCTGAATAATACAACCAATATTTTACAGCTGGCATATAAAATGCACAACAGGGCTCTCCAACCCGCAGTCCATGGACCGGTCCCAGTCCATGGCCTGTTAGCAACTGGGCCATGGAGTGAGGCAGGGACCTTCACCTACTCCTTATTTAAAGACCCCCATGGGAGGGCACAGATGGGGTATGGGCAGCCTGGGGCAGCAAAAACCACAGCACCCCCACCCCAACTGGTCCATGGAAAAATTGTCTTCCACAAAAGGGTTGGGGGCCACTGAGGTACACAACTTATTGTCCTTTTCCCCTGTGGTGGGAGAACAAAGGAAGGAACCAGGCTAGATGAAAAACTGTTATCCTCAACCATAGGTTTGGCAGAACATCTCTCTTATAGGCCCTGCAGAACTGCATTAGGTCCCACAGGGCATAGATATTGTTTGGCAGAGAGTTACACCAGGTTGACTCCAGGGTCAATGGGAAATCTTCACAGTGGAAGATGGTAAGCAGTGGGCTGCAGCAGGGCTCAGTACTGGGTCCCATGCTCTTTAACTTGTTCATTAATGATCTAGAGTAAGCAGTGAAGTGGCCAAGTTTGCAGATGACACTAAATTGTTCAGGGTGATGAGAACCAGAGAGGACTGTGAGGCACTTCAAAGGGATCTGTTGAGTCTGGATGAGTGGGTGTCAACGTGGCAGATGAGGTTCAATGTGGCCAAGTGCAAAGTAATGCACATTGGGGCCAAGAGTCCCAGTTACATGACTTCCAGGGTTGGAAAATGCTGAGCTGAATTGCTTCTCAGAAGGGGAGCAGGCTGGGGCTTCTGTTCGGGGTAGTGGAGGGCAATTTAATGCCTACTGCCTACTTTTCTCAGTCAGAGATCAGTCCAAGATATGCACAGGAAACTCTGAGGAGATTTACCTTGGCTAAAAGGGAGTCCCGAGGGGGGGGGGGGCTTCTTTGAGGGGTCTCCGGAGATTAGTTGCATATTCATCATCTGCAGAAGTTTCCTGAGTCATTTATTTGACATAAGCTCGACAGGATCCTAACCTTCTTTGAGACTGCTAAACATCTAAAGCTATACAAGACCAGTGTTGTATCTAGATAACTGCAGAAAAAGGTACTGATGACTATCTTCAATCCGGGACTTTTAAAGTTAAACAAAATAAAATCAGAAGGTGGGAAATAGAGATTCAGAAAGCTTGGAAGAAGAAGGGGGAGAAGGGGCGAAATTTGAACTTTATAAATTTGAAGGACAGTGCTAAAAAGTGGAAAGGAATTTATTGTTTTGTCTACTTGCAGTTTTGGTGAAAAAGCCCCATTGTCACAGATTTGCAGCTCTCACATTCAACACAGGAAATACGTCAAACATCGCGAGATCTTTTTACCAGTGAAAACGGGATTTGGTGGCAAGAAATGCAGGAAGTGTCGGATGGAAAAGGGAAATCATTGAAGCAACTAGCCTACTCTAGGACTATAATATCATAGAAAAACATAGGCGGCCATTGCTAGGAGGTCAAAATTTAAACAAAGTTTTTAAAGTGTTCGGGACATTAAAAATTGGTGAAGCTGACAGAGGTGACAATTATAAGGTAAATACTATTGGACATTATCACTGATAATTATTTTAGAAGCCTTTTGTAGGGAAAATGTTTTTAAAGGGAAGCAGAAAGTTGCGACTGCCATTTTGGAAGAAAGAAAAAATTTAAAAATTAATATCTGAGCCCAGGAGGCTCTGAGGATGGCGAAATTAGGCTTATTGAAAAGGGCAAGCCTTACTCTATCAAACCTGATAGTTTAAATTTATTTTGGAGTGGTCAAAATTGTCGGTGTTTTTTTAAATGTCAGAGCATGTTAACCCGTGCAAGGACTGCCTCAATGGAGAAAATGAAAGAGCAATTAGAAGCAATGGAAGCCAGGATGATGAAAGGGGTGAGAGACATGATAACTGCTTCTAAAAAAGAAATTAGAAAAGACATTAAAGAGCTAAGGAAAGATATAGAAGATCTCAGAAATGAGACTGTGGTAACATTAAAGAAAGTGCAAGAGATGGAAGAGAGAGTGAAAGTACATGATTCCACCTTGCTAAAAATGCAAGAAAAGGTGGCAATTCATGACTGCAAATTGATGGAAACCCAGATACGTCTGAGAGGAGTACCTGAGAATGAAGAGACTGATTTGAAAGGATATATAATAAGAATAATTGCAGAATTTTTGGAGGAAGATCCTGAAGGAACTAGAAGCATGTATGACTATATGTATAGAGTGAACTCACTTTGTGCCAAGAAAAATAATCTACCCAAAGATGTGGTTATAAGATATATGACAAAAGAAGAATCCCAGCTACAAATACAAGTTGATGGGTTGTGAACTGGCAGAGACTGACCAAGAGAGAGATCTTGGGGTCGTGGTAGATAACTCACTGAAAATGTCAAGACAGTGTGCGATTGCAATAGAAAAGGTCAACGCCATGCTGGGAATTATTAGGAAGGGAATTGAAAACAAATCAGCCAGTACCATAATGCCCCTGTATAAATCGATAGTGCGGTCTCATTTGGGGTACTATGTGCAATTCTGATCACCGCACCTCAAAAAGGATATTATAGCATTGGAAAAAGTCCAGAAAAAAGGCAAATAGAATGATTAAAGGTTTGGAACACTTTCCCTACGAAGAAAGGTTAAAACGCTCGAGGCTCTTTAGCTTGGGGAAACGTCGACTGTGGGGTGATATGATAGAGGTTTACAAGATTATGCATGGGGTGGAGAAAGTAGAGAAAGAAGTCCTTTTCTCCGTTTCTCACAATACAAGAACTTGTGGGCATTCAATGAAATTGCTGAGCAGTCGGGTTAAAACGGATAAAAGGAAGTACTTTTTCATCCAAAAGGTGATTAACATGTGGAATCACTGCCACAGGAGGTGGTGGCAACTACAAGCATAGCCAGCTTCAAGCGGGGATTGGATAAAAATATGGAGCAGAGGTCCATCAGTGGCTATTAGCCACAGTGTGTGTGTGTGTATATATATATTGGCCACTGTGTGATACAGAGTGTTGGATTGGCCTGATCCAATATGGCTTCTCTTATGTTCTTATGGTTGAGGGCAGCAAGATTTTTTTTTTTTCAGGATAGGTATCACCACTAAGTTTTTCTCCCCTGAGCATAGTGATTTTTGGTGGATATACCAGGAGAGGAGGTCCTGCAGACATGTGGAGGTCCTGTAGACATGTTTAATGCCTTAAAGGATAATACAAAAACCTTGACCTGATCTGGAATTCAACCTGGAGCCAGTGCAGCTGGCGAAGCACTGGTTGAATGTGGGCTGTCAATGGAGTTCCCATAGGAATCCATGCTGCCATATTCTCTACCAGTTGTAGTTTCTGGGTCAGTCCCAAGAGAAGCCCTGCATAGAGTGAATTATAGTAGTCTAGCCTGGAGATGACCCATACATGGATCACTGTGACTGTTGCATGGATCACTATGATTGCTAGCTCAGGGCAAGACAGGAAGGAAACCAGCTGCCTAATCTGGTGAAGCTGATGAAGTGCCAGTCTAGCAAAAATTGTGATCTAGGTCTCCACAATGAGACATCAAGAAACACGCCCAGGCTCTTGACAGTTGACACTAGCATTAAAGGCACACCATCAAGAGCCAGAAATTGACACTCTAACCCTAAGTCCCTCCCCCTGCCCAACCACAGCATCTAGCCACAGCATCCAGCCCCTTGGCCAAAATAGCTGGGGTGGTATCTGGCCAGCTGTCCATCAACAGATATAGCTGGGTGTCATCTGCATACTGATGACAACCCAGCCTGGAACTTTATACCAGCTGGATGAGGGGGCACATATAGATGTTAAATAACATTGGAGAGAGGATTGCCCCTTGGGGGACTCCACATACAAAAGTGTTTCATGGTGAAACCTAGTTTCACCCTCTGTCCCTGACCTTGGAGAAATAAGGGAAGCCATTTCAAGGCCATCCCATTAATTCCTACATAAAGGGATCAACCAATAGACAATTATTTGCATTATGATGATGATGATATTGGATTTATATCCCGTCCTCCACTCTGAATCTCCTTTATCTTCCTCCCCCACAACAGTCACCCTGTGAGGTGGGTGGGGCTGAGAGGACTCTCACAGCAGCTGCCCTTTCAAGGACAGCTCTGCCAGAGATATGGCTGACCCAAGGCCATTCCAGCAAGCGCAAGTGGAGGAGTGAGGAATCAAACCCGGTTCTCCCAGATAAAAGTCCGCACACTTAACCACTACACCAAACTGGCTCTCTAATTATAGGTCATTTTAATGACCTGACCATCACTGGGGCCATTCTCTGACAGCTCTTAAGGAAATTTAGTTCTCTGACCACACAGATAGAAAAATGTCCAGATGAGTTACAGATGCAGTTATGTACCAAGGTATTATATAGCCATGACACAGTAGCAAAGGTGGCTTACTGCACAGCCACAAATTTTCTGAGCACTGCATCTCTATTGAACTTCAAATGAAGTTCAAATGAAAGTATCACAGTTTTTCAGTGAGATGGGCTTGACTTACAAGGAAATTAGCTGTTTGATTAGGGTTGCCAGATCCCCTGGTGAAGGCAGGAGCCCCCACCTCCCCATAGCCAATCAGCTGACTGGCAGGGGAGAATTCACCCAAATAATAAGGGAGATCCATTGTCATTACCCATGAGTCATTACCCAGAAGTGACATCATCACTTCTGTGACATCAGAAGTGACAAAAACTCTATGGTAGAAGCCAAATTTACCATAGAGTTTTTGCCCAAATATCAGAGTGTTACTTCCAGGTCACATGGGCAGATGTAGACACATCTCTGTATGTAGGCTGGGCTCCCTGCTGCTCCTAGTATGTCCCCCCCACACACACACTGGTTGCCAAAGAAACCTGGCAATCCTAAATTCTATTGTGGTAAGTTTGAATGGCAACCATGTTCTTGTTGAAGTTCTGAGCATCTCTAGTTCCTTACATTAAAAAACCCTCCGTTCAAGTAGAACAGCAGCACAGCAGGAAGAAACATTCTGTCTTCCCTCCCCAAAATTTGATCCACTATGCTCCTCAATCCATTGTCTGAAATGTTCCAAACCATCTACCAGATCTCTGTCATCTGATGATCCAGTATGCAGGAACTAGACTCAAGGTCCTGGTACCATCTTTAAGGTTTTTACTAGGAACATGTTGCATTTCATATAGATCCTCCTCCCACAAACCTTTTCAGCTAACCTTTGCAGTTAATTCCTTTCTCTACACGTCTTCCTCCTCCACTCCCCACTCTTTTCATCTCAGATTTTATGTTTCTGTTTGAATGATATTCTGGTTTTCAGCTGTTCCAAAATGACTTGCAGAAGGCAATGACAGGTTGCAATTTTAAATCCACTTAGCTTCCTCCCCCCCTTTTGAATAATCCTGTTTGACAGGCTTCCCCCCCCCCCACATCCTCTTAGTCATTAAGTATGGCTTCAGTTCAGACTGAACAAAAAAAATAGATTAATTGTATTTGTCTAGGAATACAACTACTGTGTTTAAGTGAGTGAGAGAGAGGGGGGGTGGATGGAGGGGAGGGGGGAAGTTAGATCCACATTTATCAGGAAAGAAAATGACTGAGCAAATATTCTACACAGAAAGCACCTAGTTAATTACCTTTTATCTGTTCATTTCTCTATTCCTATCAGAATATTGTTTTAACCTTCCAATGAATTAAGACCATGAAGGTTATTATCCTTTGCAAGGGCAGTGACTTACAATAAATGGGCATGAAAGCATTTTTTTCACCCTTGTAATTTTCTTCATATAGCCCTTAATAATGGACTGTTAAAGAATTCTAACACTGCTTTCCTGCTAATGCTTTATGCTAATCCTCTCCAGTTGCTGTGATAGTTAAATCAGAATGGCCCAATAAATGGGGACTGGGTGAGGACAGGGAATTCTCATTCCCCCCCCCTTTTCCTTTGCCTGACACATATTAACGAAGTTTAATTCTATTTTAGACAAAAGCAGAACTCGAGGTTTTAAAAAGTGTATTGGTAGACCATTGTTATGTATCATTTCACAATTTGAAGACAGAAAGGAATCCAGGCCATAGCGGCACTCTGACAGTACCTGTGTCTTTTATATTGGACATTCCTCACCCCATGACTCCATACGGTATGTGTGCCTTCAGCAGATACATTATTTGTGCCTCTCACCATAACGGCTAGAAGGCTGCTCTTTCTTGAACATTAAAGTCGATATTCTCATGACTCTGCAGGTATGCTACAGCGGATCTTTCATGCTGAATGAGAAATTGTGTCAAGCGATAGCCAAGAAAAGTGGTATCATGTTGTGTGCGTTTTGAGCCACATTTCCCTGATGAAACTCCTGCTCACACTTGGCTACCTCTAATCTCCAAACCAGTTGCTCAAAGGCCAGGGAAGAAAGAAGGGGGGTATCACAGCTGTTAGCTGAAGCTGTCCCCCTCCTCTGATCTGAATAAGGACAGTGAGGGTTTAAGGATCGGCTAGTTCAACAATTGAGGTCACATTGGAGACAGTCATTCTACCTGTTGTAGGAGCTACATTGGTCCCAAGAAAAATCAAAATAACCAGGTGATACCTTTTGTTTGAACCAACCATAATGACACAAAACACTGTGCAAGCCTGCAGTTCTCTCAGAACTCTTCATCAGAGCAGATTTTTTTTCCAAAACAGGAGAAATGGAATTGTTTCAAGCCTTGATCTTAAGACACATTTAGAGGCTTGTGGCTTCTCTTTTCTTCTCTCTCCTCCCACACAATTTTTTGTTTGTTTGTGCTCAGAATAATGAAAACTTCTAGCCACAACTCAAAAGTTTGCAGTTTTATGCTTCTCTGTTTGCTTCAATTACCAGTTCAGCCTCTAGTAACAATTCAATATAAATGCTCTTCTGCAATATCTTTTTATTCTGCAAGTTCTCTCATCCACTCAATACCACTTATTAGGAGCTTAAACCAGTCCTGAACTTCTTCTTTAACAAGATGCAAAAAGCATTCTGGAGTTTGCTGGCAAATTGCTCTGTACAATATTTTCATTAGAAGTAGGCCATTCCTTTTGATGGCAAATATGCTCCCATCCTCTCTACAACTTTTATTTTATTTGGAGCAAGCCATTCCTATTTGACGGCAAATTGCTCAATGCCACTTAAGTGTATAACTTTGAGCAAACCAGTTCTGTACCTCTTCTCTAACTGGATACAAAAAAACCTTCTAGAGTATGCTCGCAAACTTCAGAAGGAAGTTCACTGATGAAATGAGCCTATATCCGGGTGCTCATTGGACCTTCCTTGTAATATTGTAATGTGAGAATTGACCCTTCTTGTGCTGTTGTAATGTATGAAAAGATTATAGAGTTTTTCTAAAAAGGTTTTACTAAACATTGCTAGCCAGTACATCACAGTGTTTGTTTCTCTTATTCTTTGCAATCTGAACTGTGATCCCATATTGTTGGTTTAACCTCTAGGTGTTGGCTAGAGATCACCTGGAGTTATAACTGATCTCCAGGCAACACAGATGAGTTCACCTGGAGAAAATGTCCACTTTAGAAGTTGCATCACCCCACAGAAGTCCCTCCCCAGCCCCCTGAGACTCCGCTATTAAACTCTAAAGGCTCCACTCACCCTCTCCAGGCTCCACCCCCCCAAAGATCCAAGCATTTAATTCTCTTCTCCTTCATTGTGTAATTTATTTAAACTATCCAGGCATTTTCCAAGCCAGAGCTGGCAACCCTAGCCATGTATATTGAATATATGAGGAATTAAATATGACAGGATAGAACTGGAAGGACAAAGGAGTGGAATAAGTGGTAAAGAACAACAAAATGCTGGGAAAATATACTTGGAGAGTTCAGGCAGCTATGAAGGTGGGGACAGGAGCCAACATTTAGTTCAGCCTCAATTCTCTAATAAACCATTTAGTGCTTTTGGCCAGGAGGTCCCACAGCCCAAGGAAGTTCAGCCAGCAGATGCTGAAGGACTGAAAGGGTTGAGTGCCCTAATCTGATACAATCTTGCAAGCTCAAGCCAAAGGACCAGAAAACCAGAGGAAGCCCAGGAGGCAGGTTTGGCTAGGATCTAATGCCAGAGAGAGAGCCTGGTTAGCAGTGGCAACTGCAATTGTCAGAGACATCATTTTGCTGGGCCTATGAAGGTCATGGGAATGTTGAAAAAGGGACAGGCAGATCCTATCCAAGGGGGTGGGTCCAGATGGTGAGGAGGGCCTTAAAGGAAGTCGTCTAGAAGAGTTTGAAGTGGAGCAAAGTAAGGGGACACCTGGGCAGGCCAGGCAAAGAGGCAGAGATACCCAGTTTCAGGCTTATCTCCACACCACAGATATCAGTTCCCTTGGAGCAAATGGCTGCTTTCAAGGGTGAACTTGATGGCACCATACTTTCTTGAGGTCCCTCCCCAAACCCTGCCCTCCCCAGGTTCCACCCCAAAATCTCCAGGAGTTTTCCAACTCAGAGTTGGCAACCCTAGATAGGAGTGAGGGAAATTCCCTGAAACTGCACCTGGCTGACTCTGTATCTGGTTTGAGAAAGTGGAACAAAAAATGTTTACTGGCCACCAAGTGTCTGTAGTAGTGGTGTGCATTGGGTTTGGTTAAACTGAATACAACCCCCCAAAACAGCTGATTTGGCTGTCTTCGGCACTGTATACAGCCGAATCAGAGTCTCTGACCTGATTAGGCTGCCGAATACAGTAGTCCTGAATAGCTGCCAAAGTTAAGTTACTATTCAGCTCCATTATACCCTATGGGCCATTGAAGTCAACGGCAAAATAGAGTATAATGTATGGCAGCTGGAGGAAGGGGGTTTGAGGGAGAGACACTAAATTTACAGAGCAGCTGCAGGAACCTCTGCCCCACAGAACTCCAAAAGATTGGACCTAGGGGTCCAATTCTAGGGGCACTCAGAGGGTGCCCCTATCCCACCATTGTTCCATATGGATCATTGAAGTCAATGGCAGAACAGAGTATAATGTATGAGGGATGGAGGGGAGGAGGATTGAGGGAGAAGCACCAAAACTGCAGTGTAGCTGCAGGAGCCTCTCCCCCAGAGAATCCTCAGGTTTCAAAAAGATTGGACCGGGGTTCCCATTCTATTGGGGCCCAAAGTGATTGCCCCATTCTACTTGCAAACCCAAGCAATAGTCAGATTCTCTTAGAGAATCTCAGCAGTGGAAAGTCAGCTGTGGTGAGGATGCTTGTTTGCAAGAAACATAACAGTGCTATGTACCCAAGCAGAACATGTGCCACTGTGGCAGTGCCGGTGCCACACACAGTACCTTAGTGAATTACAAACCTTTCTGCAAGGACCGCAGCACAGAAATAGTGCATTGAATGTACTGGTGCTAAGCAGCAGAGCCCTGTGATAACCAAATAGTGACACAACCCTACCAACTACTGTCCAGCAGTTGAATCCAGTGGCCTTGTATACCAAAAGATGAATGGACACAAATCTGAAATCAAGATTCACAAAGCTGAGCAATCTGTTTTACTGCAACATTGTTTCAGGAACAGTCTGGGAGATTGCTGAATTACACTCATTCGGCTGCTGAATCTGATATTTGGGGATATTTGGCCCCCTGAATATTTTGCCCCCAAATAACCCTGAATCTGAATTTTACTGGATTTTTTTTGCAGACTCTTAGTCTGCAGAGTTTGCTGGATTTACCATGGACCAGCACACCACTTCTAGCTTGCTATATGCATCACTCTTGCCTGTCTCACTTCTGTCCCATCTACATTGTCGTTAGTCTTACCAGTCCCAAGGTGAGGTGGGGGAATCCCCTGATTTCTTGGGCTCCTGCCTGCTGCCAGCCAGGTGGCTGGTGTGGGAAAACCCTTCCAACAACCCTGACCACTGGTCGCCATCCCTCTCTCACACCACTTGTGAAATGTAAAGGGTCCTCCAGATGATTGGCAGGAGCACATGGCTTGCTGACCAACTGAAGGGTCCTTTAAATTTTGCAGGAGGGAGAGAGAGGGTGGTGGTCACACACCTGAATCACCACTTAGAGTTCAAGTCCAGGTGGCCCCTGCTTGCAAAAAAACCCAAACAAAAACAAATTAAAGTTTCCCTTTAAACTGATTTTTTTTTTCAAATGAGGACCAGCTATGCCTGAATTCCAAGCTGTGAATTCACCACCTGGTGTTCAAATTTGCACATGCTGAAGCCTTCCAAGGAGCTGCATCCCCAACATGATGACATCACTAATGCAAGACATCAATGAGTTAGAGATGCCCCCTCTCCCTTCTGAATACCCCTCAAAGCCCCACCAGTGACAAGCGAAAACCTGGCAACCCTAATTGTTGTCCCCATCTAAGGTACGGCTGTCAGTCTCCAGGTGATGGCTAGAAATCTCCCAGAATTACAACTGATCTCCAGGCAACACAGATCAGTTCACCTGGAAGAAGAAGAGATTGGACTTATACCCCACCCTTCTCTTGAAGTCTCAGAGCTGCTTACAGTCTCCTTTCCCTTCCCCACAATAGACACCCTGTAAGGAAGGTGAAGCTGACAGAGCTTTTTCAAGAACTGCTCTTGAGGGAGCAGCTCTTTCAAGAACTGTGGCTGACCCAAGGTCACCCAGCAGGTGCATGTGGAGAAGTATAGAATCAAACCCAATTCTCCCAGATTAGAGTCCACACACTTAACCACTACACCAAACTGGGTCTCAAGAAAATGGCTGCTTTGGAAGGTGGACTCAGTGACACTGTACCACACTGAAGTCTCCCGTCTCCCCACCCGCCTCCCATGCTCCATTCCCGAAATCTCCAGGCATTTCCCAACTTGGAGCTGGCAACTCTAATCTAAGGACACTTTTACTTCCCTGATGATTCTGCAAACAGCCAGCTCATAGAGTAGCACACACACCCTGTGATGTGTTTGTAATGTAGGCAAAGAAAGAAATGGAAACTAAAACACAATGACTCATTTCCTGTTTGTGATATACTGCCCTTAAAAGGAATTCAATAACATGGGATTTTCTTTTGCTGTTTAAAAAAGAGAATAGAAGAATAAAAGAGAAAACTATTAAAATAGTTTTAATTTATCTCTAAAGGAAGCAGACAGCAGGCAGCACTATTTCCAATAGAGAAGGATAGTGTATAAAGCAGGTTGAGGCAGTCCTTTTTAGAATCATAGAAACAGCAGGAATTCAAATTTATTTAACAAAATCAGTCACCCCTTCCACTTGTTTAGCATGTCTAACAAGAAATAAAGTATCCAGAACATACAATAAAATATAGGGTGGTGGTGGTTGTTTTTTTTGGAAAAGCCTATGTTGCTTGTCAATGCTCAGCAGATGAAACTGTAAAAACCCATTTGTGAATGCTCTTTAGAACAGAGAAGGCTTATGGAACTTATGAAAGGTGGGCAAAGAGGAAATGCTCTGAACTGTTTGGTATTCCATAAAACCGGCACTAATATTAAGAATGAATGAGATCTTCTTTTGGTGCAGGGGTGGCCAAACTGCAGTTTGGGAGACACATGTGGCTCTTTCACACATATTGTGTGGTTCTCAAAGCCCCCACCGCCCCACTGGCTGGCTTGGAGAAGGCATTTGTCTCTTAAATCATTTCTCCAATCCAAGCCAGCTGGTTGCTTGGAGAATGCATTTAAAGTTAAAGTTGCTTTCTTTCTACCTCTCCTTCCCCATCTATTTTCCTTCCTTCAAATATCTGATGTTCATGTCTTGTGGTTCTCAAATATCTGATATTTATTCTATGTGGCTCTTACGTTAAGCAGCTTTCACCACCCCTGTTTGGGTAAGATAAGCCTGTCAGTGGGAGTACAATTTAAGGTGGTGTATAGGCTCATCTTGAGAGAGGTGGTCCTTCAAATGCTATGACCTGGACTATCTTGATCTTGAAAGCTAAGCAGGGCTGGCCATGGCTAGTATTTGGATGGGAGAACGCCAAGGAATACCAGGATCGTGATGCAGAGGCAAGCAATGGCAAATCTACTCTCCACACTCCCCCTCTGCGTATCACACCTAATCCAATCACACTTTCTATTGTCATGTGCCTGCTAATGTCATTCTGCATCTGAAATCACCTCACTTTCCTATATATATGAGAGATGGACTCACATGCTAGTTGTACCGGAAGAAGTGAGCAGTGACTCATGGAAGTTCATACCCTGCCACAAATTTTGTTAGTCTTTGTGATGCTACTGGACTCTTACTCTTTTCCACTTCTGAACATCTCTTGCCCTGAAAACCCTGTGGGATGGCCACAAATCAGCTGTGACTTGATGGCACATGTGCACACACAGACCAATTTCACACTCACCTTACGCCGCTCTTACGTTTGTCTTCTCCGTGCAGCTTCCTTCTGATTTCACACTATCTGCCCAGGGGCTGCAGCAAGCCTTGGTGTTTTTGTGCAGCAAACAGGAACTGGGTTTTAGTGGTTCCTGTTTGCTGCGCAAAAACTCTGATGCTTGCTGCAGCCCCGGGGCAGATAGTATGAAATGTGAAATGGGAAGGAAGCTGTGCTGAGAAGACAAACATGAGAGCGGCGTAAGGTAAGTGCGAAATCAGTTACACAGTCCTTCAAATATGTGCCTCCCCTTTCTGAAATACTGAGATGAAATTAAAAAAATTAATTTTCATGTGCACACACCTATCTTGAATTGGGCCCAGAAGCAACACAGAAAGTTATCTTAAAACTGGTGTAAAACCAGCATTCTGTTCAGGTTTTACCAAAAGAGGGGGGTGCTCTTAACAGGATAGTAGGGGAGAATGGGGGCTCTTTGGTGGTGTGATGTTGCTTCTGGCACAAAACTGGAAGTTATATTATGATGTCACTGCAATGCTTTAGCATTCATCCCAAACTCTATGGTTTAAGTATAAAGTTATGGGTGAGTACCAGAGCATTTCCCAAAGACAATGATGCCTCTTCTGGTTTTGTACTAGGAAGTGACATCGTGCAATGAAGCAGTGCTGAAGAAATAGCCTCCAACCCCAAAATGCTCCAATCAGGTTGCCAGCTACAGCAGCAGGTCAAGCTTCCAGACTATATCAAAAGGCAGCCCCATGTACAGTGAGTAAGTTTCAGCAGTGTAACTAAAGGTTACAAAAAGCATGGATCGGTATGACCAGATCTGCTATATGAAGAAGGGCACACAGGATAATAGAACCCAGTAAAGGATTTAAGCTTGGGCACGATGAAAGGGAAAAGAGAGGGGGTCCGTGATGGGAAATGTCATCAAGTCACAGCTGAGTCATGGTGACCTATAAGGTTTTCAAGGCAAGAGACGTTCAGAGGTGGTTTGCCATTGCCTGCCTCCATGTTTTGCCCCTGGTATTCCTTGAAGAAGAAGAATTGCAGATTTATACCCCGCCCTTCTCCCTAAATCAGAGACTCAGAGCAGCTTAAAATCTCCTATATCTTTTCCCCCCACAACAGACACCCTGTGAGGTGGGTGGGGCTGAGAGAGCTCTCACAGCAGCTGCCTTTTCAACCTCTGCCAGAGCTATGGCTAACCCAAAGCCATTCCAGCAGGTGCAAGTGGAGGAGTGGGGAATCAAACCCAGTTCTCCCAGATAAGAGTCCACACCCTTAACCACTACACCAAACTGGCTCTCTTCCTTGAAGGTGTACCATCTAAATACTAGCCAGGGTCAACCCTGCTGAGCTTCTGAAGTCTGATGAGATCAGCTTAGCCTGGACTATCCAGGTTGAGAGGGAGGGTCAGTAGGTCGGGGTTTTGTTCTGCCTGGCTCTGCTGCTTTGCCTTTATTTGCACATACCAGGACAAGCTTCATCTGCTTCATTTCTCATGCTAAGCCTCAGTTAAAGGCGCAGGAACAGAACAGCCTCCCTTCCCCCTTAAAAAAAAACCTGCCATCTTTAGGTTCCAAATAAATTTGGCTTAGAAGAAAATGAAAAGAAAGGTGAAGTGGTGAGAGGCAGTGGTGGTTGATGGACAAGGATGTGTAAAGCTTCCCCCCCCCAGTCAAAGGCTGAGAATTTGCCCCCCCATCCCCCCACCCCCCAGCTTTCACTTGTTGATATAAAGCATAGCTCTCTCTGGAATTTTGGAATCATCCTGGCCTTGTCTCTAAGGCAGTGCATAGCACTCCTTGTTTCTAAATTATATGGTTCTTTGGGGCACCTTTGGAGTAAACTGAAGTTTCCTGCCCTCTCCTGAAATGTGCCTAAAAGGAATAAGATTTTTCCCCCAGGTTCCCTTGGAGCTGTGAGCGGATTAAGCCCCAAAAGCATAAAATAAGCAAAGAATTTAAAATAAAAATTGAACAGTGACTAGTCTCCCCCCCTCCCCTCCAATAGCTCCCTGGCTATTAATGCGAAATATGAATCTCACAGTAATTTCTCATTAGCTGGGGAGAAAATGAAGTGTGTGGGAGTCTTATCAGTCTGCCTTCACCTGGGTAGTGCCCACTTGCTGAGTGCAACTTATACTGCAGAATATCACATTTAATAAATAATTATGACAGATGATTACAAAAAATGGAACATGTATCTTTTAAGATAACACTGCAGTTTCTTCAAGTGCCAGGCAGGTTCAGAGATTAAAGAATGAAGGGATGGTTGCTTGCCAGGCCTGCACTTTTGAATAAAAATCAAAACATTACTGCTTCTATATCTTTGAGTGTAATGCATTATTACTGAGTTAAAAAAAAAAAAGATGGATTAGTGATTAAGGTGATTTAGGTTACTCTTTCCAGAATCAAATGAAACCTTGAGTTGAAGAATGACAGGTGACAAGAAGTATTTCTGAAATCTGTGGGGAAATGAAAAGGGTGTGCTTTATAAAGACAGGCCAAAATGTGCATGTTGGTTTTGTGGTGTGTTCAAAAGGGGTGTAGCAGCTCCATGGTGCAGAGTGGTAAAGCTGCAGTACTGCAGTCTGAGCTATCTGCTCACGACCTGAGTTTGATCCCGGCGGAAGCTGGGTTCAGGTAGCCGGCTTAAGGTTGACTCAGCCTTCTATCCTTCCAAGGTCGGTAAAATGAGTACCCAGTTTGCTGGAGGGAAAGTGTAGATGACTGGGGAAGGCAATGGCAAACCACCCCATAAAAACTTTGCTGTGTGACCTCACCCCAGAGTCAGAAACAACTGGTGCTTGCACAGGGGACTACCTACCTTACCAAAAGGGGTGTAAAGAATGCTTTTAGTTATTAACATTTTTTTAAAAAATGTATTAACATTGCAAACTGATAGCCCATACAAATATATTGATATGTTCTGGTGGACATCAGTCCTTCTCCTTGTCTAGAAGCAGACTTAAATCATTATTCTAAGAAGATTTATTCAGAACTGCCCTTAGTTTGACAGGATCTACTAAATCTCTCAGAGAGCAATCCAGGTCTACTCTGAATTTTACTAAGGTCTATTCAATGGGGCTTACTTCCAGGAAAGTGCTCTTAGAATTGCACTCTATGAAACTTTAACCTGGATGCTCCAAGCTAACTTGATCTCATCAGCTTCAGAAGCTAAGCAGAGTCAGTCCTGGTTAATATTTGGATGGGAGTCCACTGAGGAAGTCCAGAATCTAGATGTACAGGCAGGCAATAACAAACCACTGCTGTTCGTCTCTTGTCTTGAAACCCTATGGGGTTGCTGTAAGCCATGGGGAGGGAGGACTCAGAAAAGTGTATTTAGGATTATACTATGAAGTATCATCATTGCTGTCCCAAAGCAACAGAGTAACCAGGTTTTTTGTGAGGAGGGTGTGGCCCCTTCTGTGGTGATAATGATAAGACTGGTGTTTTGCAAAGCACATGAAAGTTAACCTTTTGAACACAAACAAATATGAGTCAATGTGACATCAATGAGTAGATTTAGGAAACATAAAAACCCAGATAAGAATCATTCAGGCAAACAATATGATTCTGTATCAGATGTAGGATTGCCATCCCCCAGGTATAGCCTGGAGATCTTCCAAAATTATGATAGAGCTCCAGGCTACAGATACGAGGTCCTCTTGAGAAAATGGCTGCTTTGGAAGGTGGGCTGTATAGCATTATATACCTCACTGAGATCCCTCCTCTCCTCAAACTCTCCTTTCCTCAGGTTCCACCTCCAAAGCCTCAGGAATTTCCTAACCAGGAGTTGGCAACCCGAAGTCACAAGATCCCATTGTGGTAGCCATGCCCTGTTCATAATGGAGTGTGTGGGGGGCATCTGAGCAAAACTCAAAAGGACTATCTGGTGGTAGGAGTGGAACATTTTCCCTTCTATTTTAACTGCCTGCAATCGATTGTCTGAACTCCTTTTTCAACCAGATCAGCTTTAATATACCAGTTTATAGACTGGGAGAAAAATCCCTAATGAGATGGATCAAAAAGAAGTAAAGTGGGATGAGGAAGGACTTCATCACTTTTGACCCCCTTTTGACCTCCATGTCCTTGGTTTCCATGGGGAATGAACAACTCAACAGCAGAACTAAGTGTGGAAAAGACATTATTGTCTACAAAGCATGTGTTCAGAGGTTCCCCAGAATAGTTTCAATAGGATTTATATGGTACACTTCTGGGAAAAGATCAAGATAATAAGTACAGTCCTTTTCTTGTTCTCTTAGGGAGAGATCGACTTCCTATCCTTCCTCATGACAGATTAATTAAATAAGCATATCCACCTCATGCTTCTCAAAAGCCTGAGGACAACTCTTGCCTGTTACTAATCCCAGCCTGTTACTAATCCCAGACAGCAAGAAAGGAGCAGAGTTTAATTTCTAAAAGAATCTGCCCTGCTCTTTGATCTGGAAGCTCTTTACCCTAAATTTCAGGAGAAGGTAAATGTGGTAGTTTGTGATGAGGAGAAGATATTCACGTTAACTTACCAGACGTTGTGCTTCAGGGTTGATTTCTAATGCAAAAAAACAAGTTTTAAGGGCTAAACTCAGGTGAATCCCAACAGGGAAGGAATAAAGATGTAAGGGCATGAGAAAACTCTTGCTTGATCAGACCAACAGTCCATCTAGGTCAACCTCCTGTCTTCTACAGGAGGCCTCAGACAGGTCTACCAAGGGCCCCCAGACAGCAATTCCTTATTCATAATTTGTGCAGTTACTTAGCCTGCTGTCTACATTTCTCATATCAAGCATTTGTGGCAGTGGTACTCACTCAGTGGTTCACAAACAGCCTCAATCACATTTGACATCAACCAAAAGAATCATCTGACTATTGAATACTGCATGCACCACTCTGCATGCACATAAGACAATCAATATAACAATAAGCAGGGGTGGAATTCTAGCAGGAGCTATTTTGCATATTAGGCCACACACCCCTGATGTAACCAATCCTTCAAGAGCTTACAAAAAAGAGCCTTGTAAGCTCTTGGAGGATTGGCTACTTCAGGGATATGTGGCCTAATATGCAAAGGAGCTCCTGCTAGAATTCCACCCCAAAAATAAGTCTTTAACATTACCAAAATACCTCTCTAAACATGAAAGTTTGTCTCTCCACAGCAGTGGTGAAACCTTAGCCATCCCTCATTTACCTGGAGTAAGAGGAAGGGCCTTCTCTTTCTTTAGCCTGAGGTACAGCAGCTTGGGTGAGAGAGTGAGATTGTCAAGGTGTCCAGAAGAGAGAGAGAATAAAATCAACACCACCTCACTATGGCCCACTTGCCTTTCTCCTGGATGGCTGTGGTGGTAGGTCTTCCCTGTGGCCAGCTTACTCACCTGATGACAACCTCCTGGGGGCTCAGATGACAGTACGGAGGCTGTGGAGAAGGTTAGTATGTCATTGAAGAGAAGGTGCCTTTCTCAGGGAACCTCACAGCTCCAACTTCAGTGATTGGCAGCTGTTTCAAGATGCAAATCACCTGCCCACCACAAGGCCTACTGGGCAATAGCCTTGGAAATTGGGTAGATGTCACATTGGGGAATGGTACTTCAAACAGCCACAAGTGGCATGTCAAAGGAACCCCTGAACGAATATCACTGATTTATGGCAAATGGAAGTTTGCTTTCCCAAGATTTAGCAATTTGCATTTTTGTTGCTAAGAGCAGGAAAGTTACATCCTAATCATGTTCTTGGTTAGTCATGAAACGGAGAAGTCCCAAACTCTTTAGCTTTTCCTCGCAGGAAATCCTTAGACAGGGTTGAAGGACAAAAATTTCATGAAATTGTACTAGTACAGGACTAAAACCTTTGCAATTCAATCCTAAATAGTTTGGGCCTGCTGAAGTCTGGCAACTGGCAGGAGTCTAGGGGTGGGGGGAGTGAGGACATGGAGATATGGTTGCCAGATTTCCCTTGGCCACTGGTGGGGGATGGGGGGTAGGAGTGCCAGTTCCAGGTTGGGAAACTCTTGGAGATTTAGGGATGAAGTCTAGTGAGAACAAGGACCTCATAGGGTACAATGCCCTCTTCTAAAGCATTCATTTTCTCCAGGATAACTGATCTCTGTAGCCTGGAGATTGGCATCCCTACATAGAGAGTACATTGGCAACAAGCATCACTTAAAAAAAAAACCAGAAATAAACTCATACCTCTCTAAGAATTGCCGAAAGTTCTGTGGTAGAACCACAGAGTTTCCAGCAATTCCTAGAGTAGATTCATGTCACTTCTGGTTTTTTCCCCTCCTAAAAGTGACATCTCACCAACACCAGTGGCATTATATCTAAGCATTTTCCCCCATAGGCAGCAGGGGCATTGGTGGGAAACAGGAACTGCCCTCTTGGCAGCAAATTGACAGTTCTGTAAACAGAGTTATATCCTTCTAAATCTACTGAAGTCAACTATGTTTAGGACTGAACTGGCTCTTTGCCAATTCTTTTCAGAATTCCCCTCCTGGGTGTATTTTCTGTAACCGTACAGTTTCTACAACTAGGCTAGTGCTGCACAGTCTGTCAGCCACATGACTTTACATGTTAGTCATAGCCTGCAGTTGGAGAAATTATGCCAGTACAAGCTCACAGCCTCTTTTGTTAGAAGAAGGTAATAAAGGAAGCAAAGACATAGATAAGGTTCAAGACAATACTTCATTGTGAAGTTAGAATTTCTAACTGCTGGTGAACATGTTATCTGCCCTTCAACAATTGTTTGTTTTACATGTCAGCTGACGTGATGTCATAGCATGTGTTTTGCTAGTTGTGCAATGTCAGGGTATTTCCTTCATCTCTTCCTCTGATTCACTTTTGAGACATTTAGGGACAAATGATACAAAACGGTCAGCAGGATTTTTTTTTTAATTGCAGTAATGATCTGTCTTAAGGTCAATTTTTATCTCAGCCTTCCTCCCAGGAGTTCAGGACAACAGCAAGTTTCTCCTCTCCTTCTTTTTATCCTCACAACAGCCTTGTGAGGTAGGTAAGTCTGCGAGTGTGTGATTGGCCCAGGGTCACCCAGCAAACTGTGGCAGAGTGGATATATGTTGGGATATTTGTTTAAAATTCAGAGGTGTGGAGTGGCAATAAATGGAGATGAGGCTTAAGCTTATCAAAATAAATAAAGTTTACTAGAAAAACATCAGGAAAAGGTAAAAAGAAATACAACCTAGCTTACTAGCATGGCTAACTACGTCTGATCTCTACATGGCTATGGTTTTATTACTCTTTGGTCGTTTTCGCACTCACCTTCCACCGGCGCGACCCCCCTCTTCACCGCGCAGGATCTGCGCGGATTTCGCACTAAACGCTGCGGAGCAGCCAGAAAAGCAAAAATGGGGCCAGCCAAGATCCTGCAAATTCCAGGAGTATATTTTCTTTCTTTTAAAAAAATGAATCTTAAAGCAACCACAAATCCTAGAGGTTGGGCCTGATCATGAGTTGCTACAGAAACCTAGAAAGTTCCAGGAAGATTATGGTGGTGCAGAAGAGCAGAAAAGACCAAGAGGAGGAGGGGGAGGCAGAAAGCAAACAGGAGAACAAAGGGGCAAGGGAAGTTTCCTCTCTCCACAATTCCTTTCAGATCCTTCTCTGTTGTACAAGAAGGCCAATCAAGTTAAAACTATGAAAAGGGAATTCTTCATTGGTTTAGAAAATGCATATGCCATTTTTCCAGAGACCTCTTGCCCCCATGAACTGACATTTTAGAATATTTCATAAAACATTGGGTAAATAGACATTTAAGGCTACTTCCAGGGGTCGTTTTGTAGAAAAATAGGTGGCAGAGCTCATTAGGATAACTTATTAGCAAATGCCGGCTCCCCCACCAGCCAAAAGCAACCCAACACAAGAAGGGAGATCCCTAGGCGAGCGAGGCCTGCTTGAGCTGGTTAGAGATCCAGCCAGCCCAAGCAGGCCTCACTCACCTGGGGGTCTCCTGGGCTGCCCCCCCCCCTCCAGTCAAAAGGCCAGCAAGCCACCCACTGCCCAAAATCACATAAGAAGTGGAGAAAGGGTGGCATGGGCTTCTCCAGGGGTTAATGATGGCTGCTGGGGATGTGCCAAAGCCCTTGGTGGCTGGCTGACTGCCCTTCGCCTAATGCAGGGATTGTTATGCAGCTGCACCTACTATTCAATGCACAAGGTACATAGATGGGGAGGAGGAGAGGGAACCCTCAGAAAGGTTCAGGAGTTGCGCTGCTGTGAGCTCCTGCTGAATCCGAGGCCTGGCTACTGCTATGGGAATTCCAAGTTGTTTTTTGCTTTCTCTTGCTGATTCTGCCACCCTAATCTGAGTCATGTTCTTCAGATCCCATTGACTTCATGGGACTTGAAGAGTCTTGCTTCGCTTAGGATGGCCCTGTGAATCACTTCCCAGTATTCTGTCTCAGAAGCACCAGCCTCTTTTGGTTTGTTCCTTCCACTAAGACTCTGATCAAATAAACCCTACTGCCTCCAAAACCTGCATAATTATTTGGCATGTAAACCACAATGTTATTCATGTGTGGTTTCATCTGACTCTTTAGTACTTTCCTTTTTGACAGTTATATTACGCCTGCTCATTTTCAATAATCTGCACTTTATTGGTTTCCACTGATTTCAGCGGGAAACATTTCCAGCTGGGACTTCCTTTTGTTTTCCATCCTGCTGAGATGTAAATCTCCTCCCTGAAAATATATCCTCCTGGCCAAATCTAAGGCAAACAGGGGAAAGCCTTCCTATTTTGCAGACAATTAACATTCTTGCTTGCAAAGTGGGCCCAAGGAGGTGTGATTCTATTGGCTGTAAGTGAGGCTTTCTTTTTTACTCCAGGACCCTTCCAAGGATTGTGTGAGACTATTTTTAAGCTAGAGGACCTTTCCTTCCCCACCCACCTTATCTTGCTATACTCTCAGTATCCCAGCTTGGACTGGCTTCCAATATCAAAATATGGCAGGGAGAAAAAGGCTGAAATCTAAACACAACCAGGTAAGTCTGGGAGAGACACCGCTTACTTCACCTTATTGAACTCTAAGGCCAGCATGGAGACTGCCTAGGAGAGCAGGGAAGCCCCATGCCAGTGTAACGCATAGAAGGGCTGACATAACTCAGAAATAGCCAGCATATGCGAAGCTAGTCTTTAAAGTACCCTTTGACTCATGTTTATCATTGTAAAACATTAAAGGCCAGTGCATTGCTGGTGTCATAAACCAGGGCTAGCGTCAGCCTGAGGTGGGACTGCTGACAGGGCCCAGGGTTTCTGGCAGGACCACTTATACACAGCCCACGAACCACATGCTGCCACAGAAAGAATGGTGGCACTCCTGGGGGCATGGTAGGGGTATTCCTATCTGCACATACCACTCAACACAATTGGGGGAAAGGGAAAGGGTCAGTAGGAAGGTTCACCAATGGGAAGGAGAATGAAGGGACGAACGGTGGGGAGGGACGGTGGCTCAGTGGTAGAGCATCTGCTTGGGAAGCAGAAGGTCCCAAGTTCAATCCCCAGCATCTCCAAAAAAGGGTCCAGGCAAATAGGTGTGAAAAACCTCAGCTTGAGACCCTGGAGAGCCGCTGCCAGTCTGAGAAGACAGTACTGACTTTGATGGACCAAGTGTCTGATTCAGTATAAGGCAGCTTCATATGTTCATATGTTCAAGGAAACACAGGCAGGTGACATTGTGGGTGAGCTGTAAGGAAAGCACGTGGGCTTGCGGTGGTGAAAGGAAGAGGGGACCCCTGGGCACTCTGAGTCCAAGGTCCCCCAAAATCTGGAGTCAGCCCCATCATAAACTTTCAGATAGCAATGCCTACGAAAATGAATGTGATGAAGGGGGTCCTGGTTCATCTAAGCCTGTGCCACAATATATTTATTAGTCTTGAAGGTTTGTCTCAAGAGTCTTTGTTATTTAATCTGTAAGCAGCCACAAGACTAAGGTTGCCAGGCCTGGCTCAAGAAATATCTGGGGATTTTGGGGGTGGAGCCAGGAGACTTTGGGGTAGAGTCAGGAGCAAGGGTGTGACAAGCACAATTGAACTCCGAAGGGAGTTCTGGCCATCACATTTAAAGGGACTAAAACAAAGTATGAGTCCAGTAGCACCTTTAAGACCAACAAAATTTTATTCAGAATGTAAGCTGAATATAATTTTGTTGGTGTTAAAGGGGCTACTGGACTCCTCCTACTTTGTTCTTTTGCTTCAGACCAACATGGCTGCCCACCTGGATCTATTTAAAGCAAGGGTGTCGAACGTGCAGTTTGGGGGCTGAATCAGACCCCCAGAGGGCTCCTATCAGGCCCCCAAACAACTGGCTGTCATCTGCTTCCTTCTCCCTATATCTTGCTTCTTTCTGCAGAACAGCTTGCTTTGCAAGGCTTGCTCAATTGCACAGCAGAGTTACTGAGTCAAGCCTTTCTTCCTTCTATTGGCTGAGGCTCCCCCCCCCCAGCCCCCTGGGGAAGGAAGGAAAGAGCCAGAGCTTCCTTTGCCCAGTTCCCTGGATCCCATGGGAGAAATACAAAGAAAGCATCTTTAAGACCAAAGAGGGCTAACTTCAAGCATGTTTTAAATTTCTTTAAAATATATATTTGCGTTTGTCTGTGTTCTTTATAAAATTTATATCTCTGCTACCTAATCTTAAATAGGTACACACATGGCCCGGCCCAACATGGCTCAGCCCAACCCGACATGGCCCAGCCCAACAAGGTCTCATTTATGTCGGATCCGGCCCTCATAACAAATGAGTTCGACAGCACTGGTTTAAAGGGACTGCGTGCCTTTTAAATGCTTTCCCTCCATTTGGAATAATTAAGGATAGGGGCACTTTCTTTGGGGGCTTGTAGAACTGGACCCCCTGGCCCAATCATTTTGAAACTTGCAGGGGGGGGGGGTTGAGGAGAGGCACTGGGTACTATTATCTGAAAATTTGGTGCCTCTACCTCAAAAATCACCCTGCTCAGAGCCCCAGAATGTCTCTATAAGGTATAATGGAGTGCTCAGCAGATATTTCTCTCCCCGCACCCCATTCCTGATGACCCTGAAGTAGGGGGAGGGCCTCCTAATCGAGCAATTCCCTGCCTCGAACTGGGGATTGGCAAACCTACACAATACTATTATTTATTCTCTCTCTCTTTCTGAATTTGCAGGGGCTGAATGTGACCTGTTTTTATTTGCTTCATCACAAATCCTTCAAATCATAGTCTTTGCTTTATTTTGTATGCATTGCAAGAAGCTGGAATAGAAATGGACATCACTGTTGTAAAGTTGCCTTTTCACTGCTATCTCCTTTCCTGACCAGCTCCAGTCACACTTCATTGCTGCTCCAATGTCCATAACAAAACCAAGTAACCAAACGGGCCCACTGATGACATCCTCAGATGAAAGTTAAGCCTGTTATCCTAATCGGCCGTATCTAGTTAAATGAAGTGGCTACCAAATGCATCCTGAGGTTTTACATCTTCAAACAAAAGGCACAAGCCTCGAGGGGGTTGAAGGCCTTCAAAGGCCTAGATCCGCATCTGACAGATACTGATGTTAATTCGGCACAGCTCACTTCCTTATGGTCCGTGGGACAATGGGGAGATTAGGGCTGGGGACAATGCACCAGCACCTTTTTGAGCCTCATTTGCTATTGCTGTTTACATTCCCTCCTATTTAAACACACTTCAGTGAGACAACACAGGGGATTCAGATGTTCTGAAAGGATTAGTCATCCTATATGGGTGTACAAACTGACAGAAAGAAGGGTGCTGGTGAGTGCTGAAACCAGAGGGCTTCTTAAGGAGCAATTATCTGTGTTTATTTAAATTGTGGCCTTGTCTTTGGAGGGGCTTTGCATTCACTTCACAGCAGGCAACCTTCAGACGGTATCATTTAGTGGGCTCCTGTTTGGCAGGGTGGAGTAGCAAGCTGGCTGTAGAGGGCCCTGAGAAATTAGCATCTTCTCCTCAACTGAGAGAACTGAACCCAGGAGGAGTAGGTATGCCAGAGGTCACACTTATTTAAGATAAAAGGACCCAGAGGAAGTGGCTAGGATATGAAGGAGCCGAAGAATATTGCCAGAGGCAAAGCAATATAGACAGACACAACAGCTCAAGTAGCCACTCTCTCTGCCGTGTTCTTTTTGAGGTCCTGTAGAGTTATCCCTTTTGGTTCTCATGGGTCTCTTTTAAAAGAGTCGAGCACATTTCCTGATGAAATGTGGTCAAGTGCCCAGATAAATCTGGAATAGCTAGACTGGGGGAAGTGTTTATTTGCTGCTGGTAGACATAGTACATGTGCTTAATACTGAGTCAGGTCATTCCTCTATCAAGGTGAATATTGTCTGCTCTGACTGGCAGCAGCTCTCTTGGTCATTCCCCCCATCTTCTGAGTGTCAGGTAGAGGTCTTCTTTTGTATCACCTATGACCAGATCCTTAAAACAAAACAAAACTAGCATTGCTGGGGTTGAACCTGGGACCTCCTGCATGCAAAGCAGAAGGTCCCAGCTTCATTTCTCAGCAACTCATGTTTGTTCCCAGCAACATCATTATTATTGATGTTATCTCTTCCTCCTTCTACAGGGAGTTATCAACTTGTATAGTTTTTTACATAGTACAAAAGGGCAAGGAAGGAGATGGAGGCAGAGATAACCAGAGGGAAAATATGTATTCATTCCAATTACATGGGAAGGGGCTTTGGTTCAGTGGAAAAGCATGTGCTTTGCATGCAGAAGATCCCAGGTTCAAACCACTTGTATGGTGAAACTCAAAAGAGTTTTTGGCTGAACATAAGGAAGAAGTTAGAATAGTTCCTCAGTGGAACAGGTTTCCTCAGGAGGTGATGGGCTCTCCTTTGAAGATCTTTAAAAAGAGGCTAGATGGCCATCTGACAGCAATGCCAATTCTGTGAGCTCAGGCAGATCATGAAAAGGAGGGCAGGAAGGGTTGCGTCAGTGCTTAGTTCTCATGGCCCTTTCTTACATGCCCAGGGGAATGTCTTAGATGAACTAAAAGTCTGATTTCATGAAAGGCAATTTCATGTGTTCAGGCTTAGGTTCCGGAGTGACTGATGAGTTGTGTCAAAGCCATACTGTACTACCATTTATTCTTTATATTGTGCCATCAGTTGTTCAGTTTTGTCATTATGCATGGATAGGAAGAACATGCTACATGCAATCCTCCCAATGTCACCATTTGGCGTGAAAGGGCCAATGTGTATTTTCAGCCTCAGTACTGAAAACAGACACCCCTTTCAGACAAAATAGCAATTATGCGTATAGATAGGAGCACATGTAGCGTTTTGTCCCCATATGTGTGGCTAAGGAGGGCTAATGTGTTCTATGGTTTGTTGAATAGTACTCTTCAGTCACAAAAAGACTCCTGTGCTGGTTCACTTGGGTAGCAAAATTTGGGGCTCTAAACCAGGATTTCATGTTTGGTGGGGTCCACTGCAGGATTTATTGTTTGAGGGGGCCGGGGGGGCACCTGGTTTGGCAGCCCAGGGCTCTCGGCACTGCAAGCTACCTTGAGTTCCATAAGCTAACCCCCTTTCGCCTGGGCAGTCACAGCAGCGCTGCTCCCCCCAACCCTTTCTTATGTCCCGTCTCTCAGAGAGACAGAGACCTCTTGACTCTTCCTCTCCCCCCCCCCCCGCTTTGCTCTGCAAGGTGTGTTAGGGAAGGAGAGAGAAAAAAGTGAAAAGACCAGCAACAATGATATTACTTGCTCAGAGTGGCGGTGAGCAAAGGGGACAGATTGGGGGGCCTCCAATGGAGGGGCCATATAGTTGGAAGGGGCTATTGAAAGGATGGGCCTGGCTCCTCCCAGGCCCCACTGGAGCTGCAGGCCTGTTCTGAACCCAGGGAATCCACCAGACTCCTACAGAAGCCTGCCCTCAAATGAACGCATGAAGCTGCCATGTACTGAATCAGACCATTAGCCTGCCATGGTCAATACTGTTTACACAGAATGGCAAGAGCTCTCCAGTATCTCACACAGAGGTCTTTCACATCATCTACTATCAATCCTTTTAACTGGAACCTGGGATCTTCTGCATGCCATGCAGATACTCTAGCACTGCACCACAGCCCCTCCCCATTTTATGTCAATGAGATTGAAACAGATACATAAGAGAATAGTAAAGAAAAGAAGGATAAATAAAGCTCCTTTCTAGACCTGTATGATTCAACATTTACTGCCAGAGTAGAAGTTATCATTTGTACTTCCACTAGGCAAATTAAGGACTGCCAATTGTCATTTTTATTTCTCAAGGCATTTAATTTTATTGATCCAATTTGAGTTGGCTTCAGGTGGTTTGGGTACTTCTATTTTTTTTAGCATTCAATTTATTGATTTTATATTACTTTAGGTCGCATATTTTATTAAATGTTGGCATAAAACACTGTCAATAAATGATTATTCCCAATCCTAATGCAACATCAAATCATTGTTCCAACTCATAGAACATGAGTGGCATGGCTTTTACAAAGGACTCAACAGGAAAAAATGCAGCAGATAAAGCTTTCCTATCAGCTAGTTCAAGACAGCTTGAGCTCATATCCTACATCCATTTGACAACTGTGAGATGCAGATTAAATATCTAGCCCGGGGTGGCCAACAGTAGCTCTCCAGATGATTTTTGCCTACAACTCCCATCAGCCCCAGCCAACATGGCCAATGGCTGGGGCTGATGGGAGTTGTAGGCAAAAAACATCTGGAGAGCTACCGTTGGCCACCTCTGATCTAGCCCAATTCTGTTAGATCTTGGAACCGAAGCAGGGTTCGCTCTGGCAAGAAGTTTGACCTCCCAGGAACATCAGGGTTGCTATACAGAGGCAGGCAATGGCAAGCCACCTCTGAGTGTCTCTTGCCTTGAAAATCCTGTGGGGTCATCATAAGACAGCTGTGACGACAGCAAAAAAAGAAAAAGAAAGTAATTTATGCCATCCAGATCAATTTAGTGCATTTTAATTCTCCTTATTTTCTAATACTTCTCCCAAGTAAATTACTGTGATGCTATCTTTATTATTACCAGGGCTTTTTTTTAAAGCAGGAACACACAGGAATGCAGTTCCAGATGGCTTGGCATCAGGGAGTGAGGCCTAATATGCAAATGAGTTGCTTCTGGGCTTATTCTACAAATACTTGAATTTGCTTAAATTCTGTTGTTCTCCACCCTGAGCCTGCTTGCGGGAAAGGGCAGAATATAAGCCAAATAAATAAATAAAATAAAATATTTTGCATTGGGCGATACTTTGTTCAAGTTTTGTTAGGATGAGTTTCTAGAATGGTCTCCTGACTCTATAAACATAAATGCGTTTTTCAAAGAAACTTGTAGCACCTTAAAGACTAACAGATTTATTGTGGCATAAACTTCCTTGTGTCAGAGTCCATTTTGTCAGATGCATGAAGTCTTGTGTTCAGTTGGCAGAATAAAACCCAAAACTATGAGCAGCAGGGGTTATTTCAGTTATTGCAGAGAGAGTTTCAGTTCTCTGAAAGCCAAGCATTCCAATACAGGGTGTGTTGCAGATATTGCAGAGCACAGATGAAAACAAGATGCAGAGTAAATGATCCATTCAGCAAGGACCCAGCTGTTAAAGTACTGGTGAAATAGGATTCATCTGAATGTATGTAAGGAGGAACTATAACTTTTTGCCAGATTCTCTGGAAATTCTGCTGTTCAAACTCTTCTTCCTGTCCAGCCAATTCCTCCTGGGCTCCTGATGTTCACTGCTGAGCGTGCTGCTGTTAATCCCAGCAGCTCTTTTTCTCCATCTCCCTTCTAGGAAAAGCAGCCTGAATGGTTTATCACACCAGCAGTGATCCGGAGAATGCGAAACCTTGAGCAGCTTGGCCTTTACCTAACTCTCCAGACAGTGAAGGACTCTCTTAGCCTCATCCCACATCTTTTGCTTGCAATCTCCAGTAACACAGAGACCCAGCTATGAAACCATCAAAACATTTATTCATCTACATCAGCAGTGGAGCTCTGGAAGCAAGACTGATGAATGTGTTGCCAGCTCTCTTGTTTTTGGCAGGTTCTTGGGCCCCTGAAAGCGACATTGAGCATAGAATAACAGCAGTGCCTTTTTTTGGTAGAAAAAGCCTAGCAGGAACTCATTTGCATATTAGGCCACATTGCCTGGCCTGGGAGAACATGGCTGCCGCATGGCGGGTCGGGCCAGCTGTGGCCAGCCCAGGCAGAGCTTCACTTAGGGTTGCCAAGTCCACAGCTTCCCGCAGCAGGGGACTCTCTCACATGCAGAGCACACATGTGACGCGATGATGTCACCCAGAAGTGTGGGGCTGCTTTAGGCATTTCTGGGAAAACTCTATGGTTTTCCTGGACGATCTAGCCATTTGGGAGGTAAAAAATTCTATGGTACCTATGCACCATAGAGTTTTTACCTTCCAAATAGCTAGAGCTTCCTGGCTCACAGGAAGTTTCAGCTATGAGGTAGATTAGACCAAGAGAGGGGGACAAGCTTAAGAATGTTTGCTTCATAGCCAAAGGAAGAGTTGAAGCTCAGTCACCCACATGATTGCCTGATACTCTATGAATTCATTAGAATCTGCCCAGAATTACACCACACTGGCAATCATACAAATGACACGTGTTGTGGAGCTAGACTAACAGCCCCCAGAGTGGAATGACAGCCCCTGGGGGTAGCAGAAGTGTTCTGGCACTGAAATGACAACTCCCCTCCCAACTGGAATGATGGCTCCTGGGAGTAGCAGGAGTGTGAATGACAGCCCCCAAAGTGGAATGACAGCCACTGGGAGTACGACAACTGTTCTGGGACAGGAATGATACATTGCTGAGTGAAATGACAGCTCTTGGGAGTGGCAGAAGTATACTGGAGCTGGAATGCCAGCCCCCAGAGTGGAATGACAGCACTTGAGAGTAGGAGAAGCTACAGAGATGTGGGTTCAGATCTCTGTTCAGCCATTCAGCTCACTGACGGTGCTTGGAGAAAGTCATACTCTGTCAGTCAGCCTATCCTACTCACCCTACAGGGGTTGTTGTGAGGTGCAACATGGGTGAAATTCCATATGCAATGCTGGGAACTCCATAGTGAAATGTGTGGAATAGGAATGTAATATGATTTGATCACAAAGTAGATAAACTCAGAGTCAATTATGGATTACTGCTGAAACTAATCAATTACTCTAAGTCATTGATCCAATTAAATATGCTAGGTACTGCTGGAGTTGATCAATATTTTAGAGTGATTAATCTAACTAACAGTGCAATTATAAACATAGTCACACTCTTTAATTTTTCTTAGCATTGCACTGTGAGCATGCTCAAACATTGGTTGTTATATTACAGTGACGTTCAACACAGAAGAAGGTTTTAAAGATGAAGGGGCAGGGGACATGATAGAGGTTTATAAAATTATGCATGGGCTGGAAAGAATTGACAAAGAGAAATATTAGACCGTGTTCGCACACAGCTTACCACGCAGTCACGTCCCTGTTCTCTGTATTGCTCTCTGTATAAAGAAGTATTTCCCTTTGTCTGTCCTGAATCTACTGCTCATCAGCTTCATTGGATATCTTCCAGTTCTATCATGTTGGGAGAGAAAGTAAGATCGTTTTCGCACACAGCTTACCACGCGGTCACGTCCCTGTTCTCTCCGCAGCGTCCGTCGGTTTTCCCACCATTTGCGCCGAAGTTACAGGAAGTGCTGCGGCTTTTGCGTAGCAAACGTAAACCGCTAAAACCCAGTTTACATTTGCTATGCAAAATAATAATAATAATAACAATAATAATAATAATAATAATAATAATAATAATAATAATAATAATAATAATAATAATTTTATTCTTATACCCCGCCCTCCCCCGCCAAAGGCGGGCTCAGGGCGGCTCACAGACATGGAATCCCATGATTCAGTAAAACAATACAAACAATCTCAGTACAATCAATGACAAATGAATTATATAAAATAGATAAAATATATAAAATAGGTGCTAAAATACTGAAGTCGTAATATCCACAAGATGGCTAGGTGGCCGCATGTCAAGTTAATCAGGTTCTGTTTCAAAGGCAAGCTGGAAAAGAAATGTTTTGCAAGCCCTGCGGAATTGATTCAGGTCCCGCAGGGCTTGTATCATCTCTGGAAGGTGGTTCCACCAACGCGGGGCCATTATAGAGAAGGCTTGCTCCCTAGTAGCCTTCAACCTAGCTTCTCTTGGCCCAGGGACTGTTAGAAGGTTCTGAGAGCTAGATCTCAGTGCTCTCTGGGGAACATATGGGGAGAGGCGGTCCCTTAGGTAGGCAGGTCCTCAGCCATATAGGGCTTTAAAGGTGATAACCAGCACTTTATAGCGAACACGGTACACAACCGGCAGCCAATGCAGATCCCGCAGCCCAGGCCGCACGTGTTCCCACCGTGGTAGGCCTCAGCACTTCCTGTAACTCCAGCGCAGATGGTGGGAAATCCAACAGACGCTGCGGAGAGAACAGGGACGTGACCACGTGGTAAGCTGTGTGCGAAAACGGTCTTAATTTCTCTCCCAACATGATAGAACTGGAAGATATCCAATGAAGCTGATGAGCAGTAGATTCAGGACAGACAAAGGGAAATACTTCTTTATACAGAGAGCAATTAAAATGTGGAATTTGCTCCCAGAGGATGTAATGATGGCCAAAGGAATAAACAGCTTTAAAAGAGGATTAGATTCATAGAGGATATGCCTGTCAGTAACCTCCAGGCAATCAACCTCTGAATTCCAATGCCAAGAGGCAACATTAGGGAAAGGCCTCAGACTTTTTGCTCTGTTGTTGGCCCTCCCAGAGGAACTGGTTGGCCACTGGGTGAGGCAGAATGAACCAATGGTCTGATCCAGCAGGGCTCTTCTTACATTCTTTTGTAAAGATCTTGTAAGCATCTGCATGTCCCCTTATTCTGAAAAGCTCAAAGTTTACCAGAGGTGTGAGCTTTTGGCAATCATCAGAGGGTTCTTAGCTTGTGCCCTGGTTTGAGCTGTATTATCAGAAACTGGGATATGGAGTTAGTCAGAACTGAGGCATTTTTCCGACAGTGAACCCGCTGGCAAGAGAGAAAAGTGACACATCTACAGGCATCTTTTTAACATATGGTCCAAGCTACCAAGTCCAGCACTACCAGTCAGCTCTGAGCCAGCCCGTAGACTGTTCCGTAAGAGAGGGTGGTGTTTTGATGTTTTCAGCAATGGTGGGTTTTGGTGTCATTGTTGGGTTATTTTGTGTTGTTTACAGTTTTGAGTCTCGTTTTGGGATGGGGGGAAAAGTGGGGAAAGATGGACCTCAGTGTTCTGTTGCTTCTTCCAGGCACAGCAGTTGCTGAGGGGGGCGGGGAATGGACCCACAGAAGACACCTCTGAGCTCCTTCTGAGGAAGGAGGGATTTGTTTATTTAAATATTTATACTGTGCTTTTCCCTAGTGGCTCCAGGCAGTTTACAGTAAAATCCTATTAATCTCTCTCCCTACTTAAATCCCATTAAAACCCTGTGCAAATAAAACAGCCTTACAATAATGGTGATATCAGGGGGTATGGCCTAATATGCAAATGAGTTCCTGCTGGGCTTTTTCTACCAAAAAAAAGCCCTGTGGATGTCCCATGTCAGATCTCTGAATTATATCTTTATTCCACCCTTCCTTCAAGAAAAAAACTCAGCTCTTCCATTATAACCTCACAACAATCCCATGTAAAATGGTTAGACTAAGAGACAGTGTTTGTCCTCAGATCACCCAGGGAGCTCTATGTCTGAGCAGCAATTTGAACTGGGGTCTCTGCTGTCCAACATACCAATATCTATAGCAAATTGCTTTTCAATTTGTTGGTCTTAAAGGTGCCAGTGGACTCAAACTTCGTTCTGATTCTCACTCTAATCACTGTGGCCTTCCTCTAATTCATCATACAGATCCAGGAAATCTGAAAACTAATTTGCAGTGGGGTCAAGAGCAGTTGTTCTGCATGTGGAAGGTTCCAGGTTCAGATAAGGTTGCCAGCTACCATCAACCCAGTGGGAGACTTTTGGAAAATGAACTCAATGTCTTTGGTGCAGCAACAATGTATAGAGTCACTTCCAGCACAAAATCAGAAGTGATGTCATCACATGGTGGTGATACGCTAGGATTCACACCAAACCACATGGTTAAACCATGGAATTTGAAGTGACTTGCTGATGCCATATGTCACTTCACTTCAGTTTTGCACCAGAAGTGATGTCATGCAACGGCATGATAACAAAGATTCCCCTGCCCCATTTTTTCCATTGTCTATCTGTCAAGCAGCACTAATGAACGAAGGACCAGGCCCAGAGGTTTTCTGTCCTAACCCCATCAGTCCCTGCCATCTCCTTTTACAAGGCTTAGGTACCAGGTGATATGAAAGACCTGAAACTCTGGAGAGCTGCAGCTAGTCCAAGCAGAAAATTCTGACCATAACAGAGCAAGAGTTTGATTCAATAAAGCAGCTTCATATGCGCTTAACTTGAGAAAATGACCTGATTCATAGTGGAATTTTAAAGTGGACATATTTCAGACTTAAAAGGCCAATATATTTGGTTTGGGGGGAAATGGTTTAGGGATTGATGGCTTGACAGAAGATAACATTAATGAGCATGTGCCAGAGTGGCAGACATCATACGAAGTTTGATGGCCATTTGCTAAGCATTCAGTTTGCCAGTATTGTGATTTTGTTGTTGTTCAGTCGCACAGTTGAGTCCGACTCTTTGTGACCCCATGGAAAAAGTCACGCCAGGCCCTCCTGCCCTTCAGCATCCTCCGAAGTTTGCTCAAACTCGTGTTTGCCACATCAGTAACACTGTCCAGTCATCTCATCTTTTGCCGTCCCCTTCTTCTTTTGCCTTCTGTCTTTCCTAGCATCAGGATCCTCTCCAGAGAGTGCTCCCTTCTCATTTGGTGCCCAAAGTATTTGAGCTTCAGCTTTAGCATCTGACCTTCCAGGGAACAGTCTGGGTTGATTTCCCTTAGGACTGACTGATTTTATCTTCTTGCAGTCCAAGGGAATCTCAAGAGTCTTCTCCAGCACATCTCAAAAGCATCTATTCTTCTGCGCTCAGCTTTTGTTGGCAGGGTGATGTCTCTACTTTTTATTATACTGCCCAGGTTCGCCATAACTGTCCTCCCAAGGAGCAAACGTCTTTTAATTTCATGGCTGCAGTCACCACCTGCAGTGATCTTCGATCCCAGAAATGTGAAGTCTGTCACTACTTCCATGTCTTCCCCTTCTATTTGCCAAGGTGTGATGGGGCCGAATGCCATTATCTTAGTTTTTTTGATGTTGAGTTTCAAGCCTACTTTTGTGCTCTCCTCTTTCACCCTCAACAAGAGGTTCTTTAGGTCCTCCTCACTTTCTGCCATTAGAGTAGTGTCATCTGCATATCTGAGGCTGTTGATGTTTTTCCCAGCAATCTTAATTCCAGCTTCTGCTTCATCCAGGCCAGCATTCTGCATGATGTACTCTGCATATAAATTAAATAAGCAGGGTGACAATTGTCGAACTCCTTTTCCTATTCTAAACCAATCGGTTGTTCCATATCCCATTCTGACAGTTGCTTCTTGGCCCTTATACAGGTTTCTCAGGAGGCATGTGAAGTGGTCTGGTACTCCCATTTCTTTAAGGACTTGCCACAGTTTGTTGTGATCCACACAATCAAAGGCTTCAGCATAATCTATGAAGCAGAAATAGACATTTTTCTGATACTCCCGTGCTTTCTCCATAATCCATCGAATGTTGGCAATTTGATCTATAGTTCCTCGACCTCTCCGAAACGCAGCTTGAACTTCTGGTAGTTCTCAGTCGACATACCGCTGAAGCTTAGCTTGTAGGATCTTTAACATGACCTTGCTGGCATGTGAAATGAGTGCAATGGTGCGATAGTTTGAACATTCCTTGGCATTACCCTTCTTTGGGATTGGAATATAAACTGATCTTTTCCAATCCTGTGGCCACTGTTGTGTTTTCCAAATTTGTTGACATAATGTATGCATCGCTTTAAAAGCATCATATTTTAGGACTTTGAATAGCTCAGCTGGGATACCATCATCTCCGCTCGCTTTGTTGTTAGTAATGCTTTCTAAAACCCATTTGACTTCACACTCCAGGATGTCTGGCTCAAGGTCATCGATTTCACTGTCATGGTTGTCTGGGACATTGAGAGCTTTCTTGTATAATTCTTCTGTGTATTCTTGCCACCTCTTCCTGATCTCTTCTGCTTCTGTTAGGTCCCTACCATTTTTGTCCTTTATCATGGTAATCTTTGCACGAAACGTTCCCTTGATTTCTCCAATTTTCTTTTTTCTTTATTTCTCCAATTTTTGCTTTCCTTCTTTCTTCAGCTATTTGTAAAGCCTCATCAGACAGCCACTTTGCTTTCTTGCATTTCTTTTTCTTTGGGATGGTGCTGATTGCTGCCTTTGTACCATGTCACGAACCACCATCCATAGTTCTTAAGGCACTCTGTCTATCAACTCTAGTTCCTTAAACCTATTCTTCACCTCCACTGTATATTCATAAGGGATGTGATCAAGGTCAAACCTGAATGGCCTAATGGATTCCCCAGTTTCTTTCAGTTTAAGCCTTAATTTTGTGATAAGTAGTTCATGATCTGAGCTGCAGTTAGCTCCAGGTCTTGTTTTTGCTGACTGTATGGAGCTTCTCCATCTTTGACTGCAGAGTATATCATCAGTCTGATTTCTGTGTTGCCCATCAGGTAATGTCCATGTGTAGAGTCGCCTTTTAGGTTGTTGGAAGAGGGTGTTTGCTATGACCCGCTTGTTCTCTTGACAAACTTCTATTAACCTTTGCTCGGCTTCATTTTGTTCTCCAAGGCCAAACTTGTCAGTTGTTCCGGTCATCTTTTGACTTCCTACTTTGGCATTCCAGTCCCCTATGATAGGTATTGTGATACCTACTGATTAATAATCTTTAAGTGAATAATGAGAGTTTTTCCTGTCTCTACACACTGTAGTGAAGTGATGGAGGAGATCACACCTGGCTGAACATTCCTTCTACACATCTCTTCAAGGGCACACAGATATCTTTTCCTTCTATAGTTGGCTGATGTCTCCCATTCTTTTACCATTTTTCAGTCTCAGATGGGGTAGCTGTGTTGGTCTGAAGCAGCCTATAATATAGCGGGTTCTAAGCATGGCAGAGTCTTGGAGTGAGTGATAACAAGCTCTTTAATATGAATCACATAGTAAAAGGTTACAACACAAAACTGGTGTTGGGGCCCACGGGCCAAACTTATATACATCTCTGGGTTCCTGCGCAAGCACATTATTGGGTCATTCAAACCAGCGGGGGCTTGTGATTGGTCCTGGGCTGTGGGGGTTTGAATTCTACAGCCCATTGTTCCCAAGTCCCCAAACTCAGTCCACATGGCTCCAATGAGCCAGGCGGAACACCAAAGTCTTCCCTTGAGTCCACATACATATCCCTCCCTCCTTAGTTTGTAAGCCCTAGTGGACATAGTCTTTTAGGTACGCGGGCTTGCAGTGCTTTCATGTCAACCGCCTGAGCACAGGGGTTGGCGGCAACATGGTTTCTTCTTCAGGCATTGCTGGCAGAGGCCCTGGAGCCGAGGGGGAATCTGCCAGCTGGACTGGGTCCTCCGAGGTTTCTGGCGCTGATGGTGGTCCCGTTTCTTCCGCTGGTTCTGGCACGGGTGTAGCTGCTGCCTCTTCTGCTTCTTCCGGCTCAGGGGTTGTTTCACCCCAATCAGGAGCTGGGGAGGTTGCGCTCTCGTCCTCATCTTTTCCCCCGGGTGCCTCTCGTGCCCGTATTTGAACAATGTGTCGCCTTACAGTGAATCCCCCCTCTGAGGTGATTTCATACATGACAACCCCTAGTACTTGGGATACTCGCGCTGGTATCCATGCTGCCCCCCCCCCTGAAGTTTTTGCCAAACACTAAGTCCCCTGTATCGAAACCCCGGGGGGGCCCGGACTGCCTCTGGCACCTCTTGCAGGTTGGGTGCACGGTCTGGATGCATGAGATCCAGGAGGGTTGTCAGCTGCTGGCCCATGAGAAGCTCTGTTGGGCTGCAACCGGTGACCGTACTGGGGGTGGAATGTTGCGCTAAGAGGCACTCCGCGAGGCATGCTTCCCACTCCCCATATATTATTCAGCAGAGCGTTTCCTTCATAGTCCGCATTATTCTTTCCACTTGGCCATTTGTGGCTGGGTGAAAGGGGGCCAAATTTATGTCTTTTATTAAATTTTGGCTGCAGAAATCCTGAAATTCGGCCAAGGTGAAGGCCGTCCCATTATCTGATACCAACATGTCTGGGAGGCCATGTATGGCGAATACCCTGCATAGCGGGGGCACCACCATCCTACTTCCCCACAACAGGCACCCTTTATGCACAGACAGTTCATCCTGTGTTTTAACAATTTATTGATAACATATGGTTACAAATCTTAATTTTAAATTTTCAGTGCTAACCCATATGGCATTACAATCCCCCCTCCCTCCAATGTTGACTTCCCCGGAGTTATAGATTCAAGTTCAATACTAAAGGTACTTCTAACTGATCAAAGTTCAATACATATATATATTTTTTTCCAATTACCCTATATACTCGAGTATAAGCCTAGTTTTTCTGCCCAAATTTTGGGCAGAAAAAACCCCTCCTCGGCTTATACTCGAGTCACTATTCCGCCCGCATCCCCGGAATTCCAAGGACAGCTAAAGCTGCCCCCTGCTCTCCTCTCCTCAGTGAAGGGGGAGGGGTCGTGCTGGGACTGGTGTTTTCAGTCTGACCAGAAATGACTTCTGCCTTGGTATTGTTGATTTGTGTTCTGCACCACCATTCTCCTCATCTTTCATTGCAAGCAGCATTGTGGCCTTACCTGCCACAGGAATAGTAACTGCTGCGTTTCCCACCCTCGGCTTATACTCGAGTCAATAAGTTTTCCCAGATTTTTGGGGTAAAATTAGAAGCCTCGGCTTATATTCGGGTCGACTTATACTCGCGTATATACGGTAATGCTAAAAAATTGTCCAATGTCTTTTTATGTTCCACTCTTTCTCCATATATCCTTTAAATTTCTTCCACTCCTTTTGAATATCTCTAAGTCATAGTCTCTTAGCGTTCTAGTTAGTTTGTCCATTTCACTCCACGATAAAACTTTCATAGTCCAATCCCATTTCTCTGGTATTTTTTCTTGTTTCCATAGCTGCGCATACAATGTCCTAGCAGCTGATAGCAAGTACCAAATTAGAGTCCTGTCTTCCTTTGGAAATTTTTCTAATTGTAATCCAAGCAAGAACGTCTCTGCAGTTTTCTTAAAGTCGTAACCCAAAATTTTGGAGATTTCTTGTTGTATCATCTTCCAGTACTCTTTCGCTTTTTCACAAGTCCACTACATATGAAAGAAAGAACCTTCATGTTTTTTACATTTCCAACATCTATCCGACATCTTTTTGCTCATCCTAGCCAGTTTTTTCGGAGTCATATACCACCTATACATCATCTTAAAACAGTTCTCTTTTATACTCTGACAAGTTGAGATCTTCATTGAGTTCTTCCAAAGGTGCTCCCACGCATCCATTTGTATTTCTCTATTCACATTAATTGCCCATTTAACCATTTGAGACTTTACTACTTCTTCTTCTGTAGACCATTTCAATAATAACTTGTATACTTTTGATATCAATTTTTCATTATCTCCAAGCAGGACCCTTTCCAGTTCTGTTTGTTCTCGTCTGATTCCCTCCGATTTAATATCATTTTCCATCAAGCTTTTAATTTGTTGCATTTGAAACCAATCATATTTATTGTTTAACTCTTCTGAGGATTTTAATTTGATTTTATCTCCTTGGATCTTGAGCAGTTGATTATATGACATCTCTCTTTCTTCATCGGATTCAGCTGTTATTTTTATTACTTCTGCTGGCACTATCCATAGCGGTCACAGACAGTTCATCCTGGCAGGATGCAAACGCAGCAAATTCTGAGCCCACCCTTCCTTCTGGCCACCCCCTCCACACCCAGTTCAGAACTCGGGAGAGAGTTTTGTCGTTGGAAGATCAGCGGGCAATATCCTTCGTGTGCACTGGGCAGTCCAGGAGGGCTTCCAGTGACATGATCTGGAACACAGGGGCTGGGTCTGGATCCATGGAGGGCAGTGGCAGGCGGCTCAGAGCATCAGCGTGACCCATCACTTTCTCTGGACGGTACTTAAGGTCATACAGATACCCTGCCAGGAAGATGGACCACCTCAACACCCATGGTGAAAGCATTTGTGGTATTTGTCGGTCGGGACTTGTGGTCTATCAAGCAGGGGCTTGTGGTCTGTCAAGATAGTGAAGGGCCAGCTGTACAGGTAATCGTGGAATTTTTTTACCCCTGCCACGATAGCCAGGCCCTCTTTGTCTATTTGAGCATAGTTTCGCTCTGGTTTTTGTATGATCCTTGAATAATAGGCTACCGGGACCTTGCACCCATCTAGCAGCCTGTGGGCCATGACCCCGTAAGGCAATGCATCGCATGCAACCACGACGGATAGCCGCTTGTTGAAGTGCGCCAGTAAGCTATTAGAAGTCAAAATGTCTTTCACTGCCTGGAAAGCGGCGGCTTGCCGACAAACCCAAACCCACGGTGTTCTTTTGTCCAGCAGTCTGTGTAAGGGTTCTGCTACCGCCGCCTTGTGGGGAAGGAAGGCATGATAGAAACTGAGAATTCCCAAGAATGATTGTAACTAAGCCTTGTTGGTGGGAGCCGGTGCATCACAAATGGCCTTTATTTTGTCCTGGGCCGGATGAATGCCACTCGCGTCCACTGTATACCCCAGAAAATCTACGGTGGGCACCCCCAATACACATTTTTCCTGTTTTACTTTTAACCCTGCCCCCTCGAAACAATGTAAAACCATTCGGAGGCGGTCGCTGAATTCGTCTTCAGTGGCTGCCACAATCAGCGCATTGTTGAAGAACCGCTATTCCCCAGGGATACCTTTAAGAAGGGAATCCATTAAGTTCTGAAACAGTCCCAGAGCCACGCTGACCCCGAACCGCAGGCGTCTAACTTTAAAGGCTCCCTGGTGCGTTACGATAGTTTGTGCTTCTGTTGTGGCTGTGTCCACAGGGAGCTGTTGTACACTTGTGCCAAATCCAGTTTCCCAAAGATTTTTGCTCCCGCTAGAGATGCTAATACATGGCTCACCACCAGAATGGGGTATGCATGGCTTTGCAACACCTTATTTATTGTGCATTTATAGTTCACGCAGATGCATATGCTGCCATTGGGTTTGATCGGGGCTACTATGGAAGTCTCCCACTTTGCATTAGTGACTGGTTCCAGAACCCCTTGGGCCACGAGGCGGTCAAGCTCCTCTTCGATCTTGGTCCTGAGAGCTAGTGGCACCTGCCTGGCCTTCAGCCATATGGGTTTCACGTTGAGGTCTAGTTGTAAGGCTATGGGGGCCCCGGTGTATGTTCCCAGATTTCCATCGAAAACTGCGGGGAACTCTTCGCACACCCCTTAAAAGTTCCTTTGAACAAGGGTATAATGGATCCTTGTCACTTGGATGACCAGTGCCTGGAACCAGGACCATCCTAGAAGGCTGCACAGGTCACCCTCCACCACAATGAGGGGGAGCTCGCCCTTGAACCTTTTGTATCTAATGTGGACCAGACCCACTGCCCGAACTGCAACCTCCCGCTTTTGAAAGTCCTGAACATGGAATAAAGTTGGTTTTAACTAAGATTCCCCCCCCCCCGGGGCACATCTCCCTGAATGTGTGGGCCAAAATGACCGTCTGGCCTGCCCCAGAGTCTACCTCCATTTTGCAGGGCTTGCCTTCCATGAATACAGTCATGTAGTATTTATCCGGGAAGGGAATGAGCAACTGGCATACCTGGGTCCTCGAAGTGGTGAGTGCATGGATGTCGTCCACTAGTGCGACCTTATGGCAGCGGCCATTCTGTTGGCGAGGAAGTTTTCCTTGGTGCAGCACCACCGATCGGCATACCCGAGCTATGTGCATGTATGGCAGGTCATGCTCCTGAACTTGCACGTGCGCCACTCGTGTGGCTCCCCACAGCTGGCGCAGGTTTGGGGGGTGGTCAATTCTGTTGGTCGCGGTCTCGGCTTTTGTTGGGTCTCCTGATGCAACTTGAGGGCATTGTCATCCCCATCTGATTCTGAGGCCGGTTGCAGCTGGTGGGTGCTGGTCCCTGGGCAGCGGGCTTTCTCTTTGTGCGCATCCTCAGCAGCGGTGGCTCTTTGTAAGGCCTTCTCCAAGGTTGGCTTTGATTCTGTCACGATTTTCCGATGTGCCTTCCCGTCCCTGAGGCTGTGAGTGAACTTCATGAGCAGGTTCTCTTCCAATTGTGCGCCATTCTCCGCCTTCCTGCCCAAGTCTCACAGGCGGGATAGGAAGGTCGCTACGATCTCATTTGACTCCTGGAAGCTGTCAAGGAACTGTAGCTTCCGGTGAGGAGAGTAGGCTTCGGGTCGAAATGGCCGGTCAGCGCCTTGATGATCTTGTCGAAGGAAGACGCCTCGAGCATCTCTGGCACAAGCAGGCCCTTCGCTAGCTGTAGCGTAGCAATGCCACAGTTGCTCAGCAGGATGGTCTTCTTGATTTCGTGTTCATCATCCTTGATGCGTTGTGCCACGAGGTGGTACCTGAGTCTTTTGACCCAGGCTTCCCAGGCCTCGGGCTGTGCCATGTTGAACTCTGGAATGGAGTTTTGCAATCCGGACGTGGCGGCCATGGTCAGGCTGGGTGGTGGTGCCTGTTGCGCGGTGGTGCTGGAGCTCGGTGCGCTTGGTAGTGCCAGGGTGCCCTGGACCTCGCTCATCCAATGAGCCAGGTGGAACACCAAAGTCCACATACATAACACAGCCGAACAAAGTTTGATTCCAGTGGCACCCTTGAGACCAACAAAGTTTTATTCATGGTGTGTGAATAAAACTTTGTTGGCCTCAAAAGTGCCACTGGACTCAAACTTTTACCGATTTCGCACACAGCTTACCCCGCAGTCACGTTCCTCTTCTCTGCGCAGCGTCCATCAGATTTCCCATTATCTGTGCCGAAGTTACAGGAAGTGTCGCAGCTTTCGCGTAGCAAACATAAACTGCTAAAACCCAGTTTACATTTGCTACGCAAAAGCCATGGCACTTCCTGTAACTCCGGTGCAGATAGTGGGAAGTCCGATGGATGCTGCGCAGAGAAGAGGAACGTGACTGCGGGGTAAACTGTGCGAAATAGGTCTTTGTTTTGCACTTTTCAGTCCTTAGTCTTCTCAGTGAACATAAACAGATAACTCTGGTGCCATCTAGTGATGTCTGAGGGAAATTTAGACATCAACTAATTTCTTTTAAAGAAATCAATAGCTTTTACTTCCAAGTAAATAGAATTAGAATCAAGTTATAGGTGTGGGTGCTCACTGGTATCTATGATGGTAATGTGACATTTGCTGATTCTTTTTATCCTTTTCCTTTTTTTATTATTACAAGGCATTTTACTGGTTTTATATGCAAACCATCAACTAATTTCTGCAAACATCTCACAAAACTGCCTGAATATTGGGGTTGCCAGATGAGATAAATACCTGCTGTTGTAATGAAGAAGATAGAGGGTGAATGCCTGCACAGGATCCTTCCATAATTTACAACTCTTGTTTTCTGAATTAGATCATCGGGAACAGCTATCACCTGTTTCTATGAATTAAACAATTGTTAGAATACCAACTCTATGGAGAGAGAGATTATTTTCATGGATCATATCAAAATGTACCAGGTTTATTGTCTTCCATTCCCTAAAATCTATTGGTTTAGCCTCAAGATTTGCAAAGTAACTAGGAAGCTAGGTAACAAGCAACCTTATGCCAACCAATGGCAATTTCTAGCTTTTGCATAGACAATTTCACCCCCCTCTCTCATTTTTTAATCCATCCAACCCAAATCTCTCAAATCCTAGCCTGATTTCATAACAACCTAGCAACCTTTGGTCCGAAATTCTTTCACTGCCTTAATGATGTTTTATATTCTCTCAGTTTCCAAAATCATATTCGCAATGCTGGACCAGATCTATTGTGCCTTAGCTGATACTCTATACTGATACTTAGCTGATACTCTATACACGATCTCTATACTGTAGCTCTATTGATGAATAGAGATGGAACATTTCTAGAAGTTTTCAAGTCATAAAAAGATGTCCCTCTAAAGTGATATTTTTGGAGAAATTGAATTTATATAGAATTTTTTATATAAAACCTAAACTAATTTTGCTAATTTAATAACACAAAATGCATATACAATTGTCCTATTTGTGAAATTCAAAAATATAAATGCTTTAGCTTTCTATAAGCAAAACTGCAAGTATTCCCAGTACCAGAGAAAGAACTGCAAAATGTTGCATCTTAAGGTCGGGGGGGGGGGCTGCAAAAAGGGAAAATAGAGATCATAGATCTTGCAGTAATCAAAACAAAGTTCAGTAGGAAGATTTTTGTGTCATGTTATCTCAAGCATTTGAGAATTCTTTAGACAAGAAATCTCATTCAGTCACAATAGAGCTAGAGGCATGTTTGGATGTCAAGTTAAACTATTAAAAACAGTGAACTCTTTACTAGTGTATTATCAAACCATACTATAGCATTTTAATTATGGTCAAAATTAGTTACATTTAAACAATAGATGTATTTTTGAAAATAAGTAGTCTATATCTATACAGGGACTGCCATTTACTAATGCTGTAGATTGCTTAATAAAAGAATGGCCTGGCAATCAGCAGGAGCTGAGGTAGGTGGAAATAAACCGGGGGAGGGGGAGGCAATCATCATCCCCACACAATGACACAACTTCTGGAATTGATGCATTGATGCAATGCCTGGAATTGATGGCATTGTACCAGTGCAATGCCCTAGCACTCACTCTAGCTCTATGGTTTCCATAGAGTTTTGCGCCGAGTGCTAGAGTGTCACCCACAGCAAGATGCCATCACTTTGGGGTTATGCCAAAAATTACATCATAGTGTGGAGAATATGACTGCATGCTCCCCTTATTTGTCTGGCTTGTTTCTGCATGCTAACCAGCTGAACAATGGCAAGCAATGGCCCCAGTCTCCTGGTGGTCTCCTGTGACAAGCAGGCAAATGTTAAGCCTAATTATGAGTGAGTTTACCTTTACTCAAACTTTATATTTAAAAATAAAAGAGAAGGTGTTGCATAGAAATTGTTTTAGTGCTCCCAAACTTTCATTTTTTTTTAAATTGTAAAAATGGGAAATAATCATTGAAGAAAAAAAATCTGATTTTTTCCAATGTGTTCCCCACTCCCAATGTGACCCAGAAGTGACATCATCACACAGCTATATCTGGGCAATGCTCTGGTATTTGGGCAAAGACTATATGGTAAATGTCAGAAAATATCTGGGAACTTTGAAGGTGGAGCTTGGAGACTTTTTTGGGGGGGGGGGTGGAGCCAGGAGACTTTCTTATTCCCTAAAATAAATTTTAAAATACAGCCGTTTGGTTCCCCTGAACAGTCTTCATTTTTTCATCCTCCAGTAGCTGCACTTCCACTAAATGAAAGTAAGCTCACACACACACAAAAAGCCAAAATAAACAGTTTGCATGTCCACACTTTTGTATCTCATTGGAGCAATTGCTTTATTCATGGGAGTTGCTGAATGTAACAATCTGCTATATTTCCACCAACTTTTTCAGACTAATGGGAAAATGAGAGTACAGGAGAGAGAGGTCTATTCTAGGAGGTGGAGTTTTCCTCTATCTCATAATCAGGTTCCAGGTAACTCTTTACTATCCATCCAGCATCTGAAACAAATGAAGGGACTGTGCTGTTTTAATCTCTCACACACTCACCAGGAAGAGCCTTTTGGCTTGCTGCCCACCTCTCCCAATGCAGCTTTGGGTCCTGCTGAGATTTAACAGCACACACACATTCCAAAACACAAAGAGTCTGCAAGCTTCTAAACTTGCTGAGATCTAAAGGCACATCCTGGTTGTTGGGGCAGGGCTTCCCCCAACTGGCCAGCTGGCTGGTGGCAAGGTGGACCCTGGGGGATCCCCTGTCCAGACCTGGAAGCCAGCAAGCCTAACCTGTTCTGACCCTGGAACTGATTTTAGAGGGCTTGCAGAGTCTTAGTAAGTTCCACAGTCCTCTTTGTGTCTTGTTTGTTCTTTCCCCCCAATATTTGGGAATACCTGGATATTCAGATATGCCAGCATCATGTGTAGTGTCAGCCTTAGCTTTATCCCAGTCTCTTCGGCAAGCATCAAACCCTCTGTAATTAGAACTGAGGGAATATTTTAATTGTCTGGCAAGCTGTCTAAAAGAAGCATATTAATTGATTCATACTGAGCAGTGCAGCTGAGGCCTCTATTCAGTATTCCAAAAGACTAACCACAGATCCTTCTACCTCACAAATACAATTTCCTTATATCAAGGCTTAAAAAAAGCCCAAACCAATAACCATTCAGGGAATAAAACCTCCCACTGTAAAATCACTTCCACAGAATACATTTTCCTTTCACAAAATTTATTGGCTACATAGGCCTTTCAATTAGAAATTGTTCATCTACAGCATGAAGAGCAATTCGTTCAAAATGATGAGTTTTATCGTTAGTATCTTCTTTCAGAGATTGATTCTGAGGTTGATGCTCATTTTCTAAAAGACAGCTGGTTTCTTGCAGGGCCACAGTGCTAGAAACTAGTAAATTATCTATTCTATAATTTTAACAGCTAAAGTTAGAATTTTTTCCCCCCTGGTGTCTAAAGAAAGTTTAGAAGCTGTGTATTGATTTGAACTCTTTTATCCAACATAGTAACTGCTATACTATACTGTCTCTCTTAGAATAGAGTGTCTTTTGTTTGACATGTCAGCATGTTTGACATGTCAGCATGTCAAACACTGTGTTCCAAAGAATTCAGGAAGCACATTTTCCAATAGCAATGTACTTTAGCATAGCACTGTGAACATATTGTGTTTCTTTTAAAATTGTGAAAGTTCCAGCTTCAGTTTCTTGCAAAGTGCCTTCCTAGATTCAAAGATCATCTTGAAAATGTAATGGCAGAAATTTCTGAAAGATCAGGGATCAGAAAACAAACAAGGTCAAAGTTATTACGCCTTTCAGTTGAGTATTTCAGAGTATCCATGGCCCCATAAAACTTTTCTAGAATTGAAAACTGGCACTGGCATCTCCCATCCTTGTATATAAGAGCAAACCCACCATTTTTAGGCAGGGATTTATATGGATAAATGGAAAACTGGATGCAAAAGGTGTGATGTATGGCCAGTCACAGTCATGTATTTGAGAAGTTGTATGTTTGCTTCCTTCAGCCATGGAGGAGATGAGAATGATACAGGATTAGAAACTGTCAGTCTTTGGTTGCAAGTGTATTCCACATACTGCTGACTTGGTTAAGAGCCTAGGGATGATATTTGAACCAAGTTTATTGCTAGAAAAGCAAGTTCATGCAGCTGCAAAAAAAAAGGGGGGGGGCTTCCAACCAACCCTACTTCACTCAGAAGATGGATCCCTACCTTGACTTTGGTGACTTGACCGCATAAAGCCAATGCTTTAGCTGCCTCAAGGCTGGACTGCTGTTATGCACTGTATATAGGCCTGCCCTCAAAGATAACTTAGAAATTACAGTTGGCACAGAACACCACAACCCAGTTACTGTCATATGCCAGGAGGAATCTGCATTTCATTCCCTCTCTGCAGACACTCCAATTCTTTAGTCACTGGGTTCAATTCAAGGTGCTAACTATCACCTACAAAGCTGTTAAAGGCACTGGGTTCACACAACTGTAGGGCCACCTTTTTTGAGGGCTGGGATCAATACTTTTATATGGAATGGTAAAGCCTTCCACAATTACAAGACTGGTGAACCCAACCTACAGTTTGAGAATCTGGCAAGCTGTTCTCCTACACACAGAGAGATTTCTATTGCTTTTCAAAATGTACAAAACAGAATTGTCCAGGAAGTAATCCCGTGGTGCAGAGTGGTAAAGCTGCAGTACTGCAGTCAGAGCCCTCTGCTCACGACCTGAGTTCGATTCCAGAGGAAGCTGGTTCAGGTAGCCAGCTCCAGGTTGACTCAGCCTTCCATCCTTCCGAGGTCAGTAAAATGAGTACCCAGCTTGCTGGGGGGAAAGTGTAGATGACTGGGGAAGGCAATGGCAAACCACCCCGTAAAAAAAGTCTGCCTTGAAAACGTTGTGAAACCAGCATCACCCCAGAGTCAGAAACGACTGGTGCTTGCACAGGGGGCTACCTTTACCTTTTCAATTCTTGTAGGAGTAAAGCTGCTATGTAATGGTTCAGCTCAGGAGGTGGCTTTTATTAGGGATAAAGACTTTCATACACTGATTGTCTTGTTGCCTTAAACAGATAGGTTTGCTGTGATATTTTTCTGCCCCCCTCCCCAAATTCTACAATTCCAGCCCATTTGCATTATTTCGTCTTACTAGGAATCTTTGCTGTTAGAATCAAATGGTATCGTATTTTATAATCTGCTTACTGATGGACTGAAAGTTTTTAACATACTTGTAACCTGGTAGGATTGCAGTGAGAAAGAAAGATTATAAATGAAAACAACGGTAGGTGAAGTTCTTCTAAGAATGAATAAGTGCCACTAGAGAAAACACTAGAAAGGATGTATGCTGCTTCGAGCTTCTTTGCCTTTAGTCTGCAGAGGAGTACCGGTAATTGAAAGGCAGATTGGAAGCAGTGTTCCCTCTAAGCTGAGTTAGCATGAGCTAGCTCACAGATTTTTAACCTCCAGCTCACAAATTTTTGTCTTAGCTCAGGAAGGATAACCCCAGAGCACAATAATCTATGCAGTAGCTCACAACTCTAATGCCAGCAGCTCACAACTTTAATACCAGTAGCTCACAAAGTAGAATTTTTGCTCACAAGACACTGCAGTTTAGAGGGAACATTGATTGGAAAGTGGGCCGATATTATGCCATGCCTAAACCATGATCATTCTTCCTCCAATATAGGAGTGTCACAAATGATTCTGCTTGTGACAACCTGACATAGACAAGATAGCTTGACTTGTTTAGACTAATCCAAAATGGATACCTTTTGATCATGGGCTACTTCTCAGAGCCTTCATGTCTGTTCCAAGCATACTGAGAGATGGTAAAGATGTCAGGAAACACTCATCATATTTGATTTCAAGTGTCAGGTCTGAAGGCTGTCTTGACCATCACCATAGTATCTATGACTGTGGGAACAGGAGTCTATTTTCCCCTGACTCCTAGTGGCCTTAGGTCAACTACTACCTATGACAGATACTAGGGTCTTAAGTAGGGCTGCCCAGATGTGACATAGAATAGCTCTAGGGATTATCAGAAGCTCTATAGTTTTAACAGTTTACAGTAATTCCTAAACCTACCTTATGTAAGGAAATGCCCCGAATTTCCAGAACATCGTAGTCACCCGTCTAGGTGCCAGAGTGCCTGGAGACAGAGCTCTCACACATCTGACAGAAGGGTGTGGGTTTGCCTACCAGACTACTAACAGCCCCAATGCTAAAGCAACGCTCCGTGCTCCTGCAAGAGCGCCAGCAAGGAAAGCAGATGGTTTCCAGTTGCTTCGGGCGAACACCATCTCTATCTTGGAGCGGAAGAAAAGCGTGCCGTTAGGAGCTATCCAGACCAAGCGGTTTTCAGCCTTGACCATAGAATCCACTTTGGGAGGCTAACACCAGCTATTTTCCAGCAGTACCAAGACTCCATTTCAGGACAGCGGGAGGCACACTTATGCAACAGATGTGAGCCACCCATGGAACCATCAAGCTTATCCAGGCATGGATCTTGCCAGACCGCCTAAGCCTTTGTCTAACGGAACTCAAGGCAAAGACTGGTGCCAAGAAGAAGTCTAAAGAAGAGGAAGACCATCATCAACCAGAGCCAAGTTCCTTTGTGTACTCCGAGTGTTTAGATAACAATGTGGCTCTCTATTGTCACCCTTTTAGATAAGTTTAATAGACTTAAGCATCTCCCCACCCAGTAATCTCCCCCATTCTTCTCCCCAGCTGTCATTTTGGAGCCTCACCCTGGTCCATTGCAACCTGAAAGTCCAACCAGGTACCCCTGGACCAAGCGTGTTCATTGGTCAGTCATGGGCACCCAATTAGGTGCCACCAATTAACTTGCTATTGGCTACTGCAGTAGTCCAGCCCTTGTGGTCACTGCAGAGTCTCCCCTTTCTCCTCCCACGTACCTCCCATCCCCTGAGGGTCTAAGGTAGTCTATTTAACCTCTGACCCAGCTCCACTCAGGTGTGAAACTAGGGCCGTTTTCGCACTTAGCGTTTGCTCCCCTTTTTCCGCGGCGCAATTATGTCCGGATCATTTTTCTCGTTTTCCCACTAGTGACTCTTTGCGGAGTCGCCTTCCCTGAAGCCCCGGCTCAAATCGTTTTCCCACTGGCATCGGCTTGAGTCCGATGCCCTGTCAATCATTTTTTTTTTAAGCGCAAGTCTGGTTGCGTAATGACGTACTAACGTACTAACGTAACATCGAGCTGTTCCCTCCCCTTCTTTTCTTGGACAAACCGCATCACGTGTGCTGCTGCTGCTTATGGATTGGCTGCAGCTGTAGAATCCTCCACAGCCCTTTATGTATTAACGGAAGCATTCACAGTGGAGAATCCTAGCACTAGATTCCCCCCCCCAAATTCTGAAGCACTAAATCCCCCCCCCCAAAATTTCCTCCGCTCTCTTTCCCCTCCCCGGCTGGCGCTTGCAACGGGGACCTGACTGATTCCTGCTGCCAGAGCTCCCCCCCCCCGCTCCATTCTCTCCTTCCCCTTCTGTGGCGCGTGTGAGGAGCTCGCTCGCGTCTACTTTCTAACCGAGCGGAATGTAGCCAGGGAGAAGAATGCAGGACTCCAACTTCCCATTTTATACATGGCGATTTTGTGCAGGTCCAGAAATCCTGGTGGCACAGCTGAGGGAGGCATTCCCTTTTTAAAACACACACACATGGACGCTTTGGCCCGCACCGGCACTACATTCCCCCCCCCCAACAATGGTCGTTTTCGCATTATCGAGATAACGCAACAGCGGAATAACGCAACTAAAGTCAATAATAAAAAAAAATTCTAACGAAACCAATTGAAGTGCCAATTGAGGCTATTCCAGGAGGGTTTTTTTTTTCTATTTGTTAATTTCGAAATATCGCTATTACGCAAAACTGTGAAGTTTAAAAAAAAAATGGCCGTGCCGGCACTTTGGGGAAGCGCCGCGAAAGGCTGATGATTGGCCAAGCGGGTGGATGGGGTGGGAGGACGGAAAGGGAGAGGGTGACGCCCCCAAAGCAGTCGATCCGGCGTGGATGGATTTCGCACAGGAAACTCTGCTGAGTGGATCCGGAGTGGATCCGGAGGTTTTCGGAAACTCCGGCAACTTGCTGAAAAACATACTCCGGCATAAAATCCCTGAAGCGCCGGAGCAAAGCGCAGCGCCGGAGCAACATGTGCGAAATCCAAGAGAAGATCCGGAGGTAAATGGGGCGCTACGCCGGAGCAAACGCTAGTGCGAAAACGGCCTAGGAGTACCCTATCTCCGCTGTCTAGATCCATCCCCAATTCTTGGCCAGTTGAGGGTCCCATTTCCCCCATCCTCTATCGTCGCCATTGGAGCCTTCTTGAAGACTACGATCGGTAATTATCACCCTGTTTGTCTACCCATGTGTTGTCTCTCTCTCTATTTTTCTTAGGACTGTATGTATGATTTTATGAGTATTTTATCTTGTATGGAAGCCTAGATTTTTCTGAAATAAATTTTAATTGTTTTACTTAATTAGAGTCCCTAATATTTTTAAGCATTAATTTCTGGACGTGGAATCCTGTATACACAGGTAAAAGATCCTGATTAAGCCAGGTGCCCACCTGACAATTCCCCATCCTCGTTTTGAGGGCATTTTGGCTTACACTTATGTCATTCTGGGGTTTTCCAAGAAAAGCAGCAAATATTATACCTATTTTTAAATAAGTTTTCCTAAGGGGAACAAGGTAATTACCGGCCAGTCAGTCTAACATCTGTCCAAGCATATTAGTAGAAACTGTAATCAAAGATAGACTTATTAGGCACGTAGAGGAACAAAGCCTGTTGAGAGAAAATCAACATGGCTTCTGCGAAGAAGAAGAAGAAACATGTAGATAACGGCGACCCAGTAAACACTACATATTTGGACTTTCAAAAGACTTTTGACATGGTACCTCATCAAAGAGTTGTGAGTAAATTGAGCAGTTATGGGATAAATCATGAGTTGTCTTATGGATTAAAAACTGGTTAAATGTCAAGAAGCAAAGACACAGAATCAATGGACAGTTTTCACAATGAAGGATATTGGGGATGGTACTATTTAATTGGTTCATAAATTATCTGTAACTAGGGGTGAGCGTCTTAGTGGCCAGGTTTGCAGATAAAACAAAATTATTCAGGATGGCGAAAACCAAGCATGATTGTGAGGAGCTCCAGGTGAGTGGGTGACAATGGGTGAGTGGGTGACAATGTGGCAAATGAAGTTCAGTGTTGATAAGTGAAAGTTGATGCATATTGGAACAAAAACTCTCAACTAAATGCATAGGCGAATAGGATCTGAATTTACCAAGACTGAGAAGAAAAATGATCTCAGGGTTGTAGTAGACAGTACAATGAAAGTGTCAAACCAGCATGTTGCAGTGCTGAAAAAGGCAAACGATACGTTGGGGTTTATTAGGAAAGGGGTTGAAAATAAAACACCCAATATTGTAATGCCCCTGTGTAGATCTATGGTGCAGCCTCATGTGGAATACTGTGTGCAATTCTGATCACCATTTCTCAAAAAAGGATATTGCAGAGCTAGAAAAAGTACAGAACAGGGCAACCAAGATGATTAGGGTGTTAGAGTACTTTCCCTATGAGGAAAGGCTGGAGAGACTAGGACTTTTTAATTTAGAAAATAGATGATGAAGAGGGATGTGGTAAAAGTTTAAGAAAGTCTGCACAGGGAGGAGAGAGCTAACAAAAACATATTTTTTCTCCTTCTCCCAAAGTTCTAGAACTTGAGGGCATCCTATGAAGCTGATGAGCAGTAGAGTCAGGACAGACAAAAGGAAATACTTCTTTACACAGTGAATGATTAAAATGTGAAATTTGCTGCCAGATGAAGTAGTGATGGCCACAGGCTCAGGCAGTTTTAAAAGGGAATTAGATTCATGGTGGATAGGTTTTTCAGTGGCTACTAGCTATGGTAATGAAAGGGAACCTCCACTCTCAGATAGATCGTACTCCAAGCTGTGGAGTCTTGTGAACAATAATTCTATGTAATGAACTACTGGCATTAAAGTTGTGAGCTACTGCATAAATTAGTTTACTCTGGAGTAATTTCTCCTGAGCTAAGGCAAAAATATATGAGCCAGAAGCTAAAAAACCTAACTCAGTATAGAGGGAACACTGAGAGATGGGTAGCCATCAGGGTCTGTCTGTAGTAGTACAAAAGAGCAAAATTCCAGTAACATCTTAAAAACTAATAAAATTTGTGGCGGGGTATGAATTTTCATGAGTCACTGCTCACTTCTTCAGATACCTGGAAAAGGAGAACCTTGCCAACCTTAGAAAGTGTGGAGATGACTTTTCACTCCTGTAAACTGTTGGATTGGCTGGGATACAAAATATTCACTTTGAGTTCTAGCTCTGATTGTTCTTCTATTGACTGATATGGGAGTAGACCTAGGCTTCTCATCAAACTCACCTCTCAACTCAGCTTATCAAGCCTTTCTACTCAATTAATTAGCCTTATTTATGGCTTAGTTCATTTGGAAATGGACTTCCATGGATAGATGATTACAAATGTTGCTTCCTCTCACAGACATCTGTTTTGGCTTTATTGCATTAGTATACATTCTTTATGAACAGTATTTCAATGATTGTGCTAAATTGTATTAATGTAAGTTTCATGCTTAGAATATTTATATTTAGTATATTTACTCATTAATAATAACATAATACACAATTTAATATAATTCAACTGTTTATTTAGTTTCATTATTATTCATTTATATAACAGATGGCTACAGAATATGCAGTATTGGCAAAATCAACAACCTGTTTGAGAAACAGGTCAATTACAAAATTTGAGGAATGATGGAGTGTGTATTATGTTTGCAGGAGACAAAGTGAGAAAATATCATATACAAATGTATGGTAATGAAATAGAAAGAATTAAAATCTGTCCCAAATGTAATATCCCAAATATAAATGGGTTCTCTATATAAGATATATAAAAGACTTTTTTTATAATGTGACATACTACTTATCTATTAAAGGTTCTAATGAAAATGAAGAAGGTGAAAATACATTATACTGCATATGTAGTAATGATGAAATCAGTGTATTCAAAATAAATTAGTTATGGTTTGAAACAAAACTAAAATAATGAATACACCTATATCCCAACAGAAATAAGAATTATTGTATTTTATAGATACCTTAAAATTATAATGAAGGTGATGAAAGGGAAATTATTCTTTGTCCTATACATTATGTACTACATGATCATCTTCTACAAATGTTGTATAACCCATCTTTTCCTTTTCCCCTTTTCTTTTCTGTACCCTCACCATTTTTCTAAAATAAACACATTTTAAAAGATAATGAATTTTAAACAACCTTGCATTGTGAACTGAAAGAGCAATGTTAGTATTCCTGCTGAATAAGATACCAACAGCAGTGACCTTTAAAAACACAATACATGTTCTGAAGTAGTTCAATAGCATTAAGCACAACTTTATTTCTATGTGACTATGGATGTGTTATGAATAAAATTTCAAACTTAAATACATTTTATCCCCAACAATGAAGAGCCTGGTTGAGCAGTGTGTGTGTGTGTGAGTGAGTATGTGTGAAAGAGAGTTTTTAGGGGAAGGACTGTGGATCAGTAGCAGAGCCTCTGCTTGGCATGCAAAAGATCTCAGGTTCAACCCATAGCATCTCCAGTTAAAAGCATCAGTTTTGAGGCGATGTGAAAGGTCTCTGCTTGAGAGACCCTGGAAAGCTACTGCTGATCTGAGTAGCTCAGAGGTCCCTAACATGGTGCTTGTGGGTAGTATGGCACCTGCTAACACCTTTCCTGATAGCCACCAAGTGGGAAGAGCCAGGTGTGGCTTTTGCCCTGCAAGGCTTTTGATTGATCACTGGAAATTTGATTGGCTATGCATTTTTTAAAAAAATGTTACATTGGCACAAGGATTTTCCCAGTGTGTCATACTCTATGTCCTGGGCATCAGAGTCCAGAGTCAGAAGCATCACAATGCAGGCAAGGAAGGAGATTGACAACATCCTTCATTATCTCCCCAGTTCACAATCTATACTCTGACTGCTTAAGTGTGACTAGACCTGTTCTTCTAGACTGCCTTGAGGTTGTTCTGAGTAAAGGTCAACCTAGATGTGGGGCCACCCTGGGCTCCTCCAGTGCCCGCCAATTAGGGGTGGGGCCTGCCCATTCCTTTTTTCTGAGCCAATGGGCTTCCCTCTGTTCTTTTCTCCCTCATCAATCCCACCTAACATGAGGCTTCAAAGCAACCCCCTGCTGACTGGTGCTGGTACCCAGAAGTCACCAGCAACTGTCCTAGGGTTGCAAGACCCCCAGCAGGCAGAAGAAGCTCTACTTTTCAGGGTGCTTCTTTGCCACTGGCCAGCTGGCTGGTGGGGGCAAATCCCAACCCCAGCGGGGCAGGAGAAGCTCTACTTTTCAGGGTGCTTCTTTGCCACTGGCCAGCTGGCTAGTGGGGGAAAATCCCAACCCCAACTGACCCAAAAGGTGATGTGATAAGGTCACCCAGAAGTGACATAATTACACTGTTGCTATTACACAGCAACACTCTAGGTTTTGGGCAAAACTCCATGGTAAAATCAAGTACAAACCATAGAGTTTTGCCCAAAATCTAGAACATCACCTCCCAATGTCAGTGATGTTATGATGTCACTTCCCCCCAGCAGCCTGGTAGGACCTGACAACCCTAAACTGTCCCCAGGCAACTTCTGTGTCTCCTGTCCTTGGCTTACTTCAGTTCACTTTACCTGTTGTGGCTGAGTCACCCAGGTGGTCACCTTGCTCCCCTCCCTGGCTGATCCTGGTAAGCAAGTCTGGCTGGCTCACCCTGTGCACTTTCCCTAGCTGTTTCTACTGCTTTGCTGATGCTATGGCACTTCAAGACTGTTTGGTCAGGCCATATGGGTGTGGGGATGGGGTGAGGTGGGGTGCCCTGCAATGTTACTGCAACTGCCTGACTTTGTCCTGGGGGAGGCTCCTTTGTCCTTTAGGGGAGGGTCCTCCAGTCCTGGCATTGACATGGTCTTCTGGCCAGGTTTTAGACCTGCAGGGAGGGCTTTCCCAGCCCTAAATATTGTGCGACTAAAGGGAAGCTGCAGCAGCCATTTGTTGATTGGCTCTGCCTCCTGTGACAGTCATTTTGTGGGAGCCATTTTCCAAGTGCACCCATCATGTTGTGTCAGAATTCCAGAGGTGACCACAGTCTTAGAAAGGTTGGGGCCTCTGGAGCACAGAGTTCTAACCTTGATAGACCAATGGTCTTATTCAGTACAAGGCAGCTTCATGTGTTTATGTGGGCACTCCTTAGCAGGGTCCAGGCAAGACTGTGTTGTAGGCTGGGGGGCTGGAGCCTGGGGAGGTCAGGGTTTGGGGAGGGGAAGGACCTAAGCAGGGTATAATACCATTGAATCCATCCTCCAAAGTAGCCATTTTCTCCAAGAGAATGGATCTCTGTAGTATGGAGATCAGTTGTAACAGTGGGAGATCTCCAGGCAGCCCTAGTTGCATTCTAGGTACCTACTGGAGTAGGAACAAGGCATCTTCTGCTTACTTATGTACAAGGTCACTGGGATTGTGGTCAAAGATCTATAGGTCCTAAAAGCTAACGAGAGAAATCTTCCAATCAGAAAGTCAGGTGGTCAAGAGGACCCAACCATCTGTCACATCCTCCTTACAGAATCTCAGGCTGCCCTTTCAGTCTGAGCAACAGCCCCTCTAGGGACACACTTCATAGCCCATCTGTACTTCCAGGCTCCTTTTCCTGTCCACCTACTTTATAACACTTCATGGCTATCCCAGAGCTGCACAGACAAATTATTCAAAAGCTTAGCATTTACCACCTGACAATACGAATGCTAATGATTTGTGATTGGTCCAGTTCTTTGATGGATATGTAAATATGGTTGGCAATCCTGTTTTGGGAAATACCCAGAGCTTATGGGGGTGCAGCTTGGGGAAGGACCTCATCATGGGTTTGGGGGAAAGGAGGGACATGGTGCAATGCTATAGAGTCCACCCTCCAAATCTGCCATTTTCCAGGGGAGCTGGTCTCTATGTTTTGTGCATCAGTTGTAATAATGGAAGATCCCCAGGCTCCATCTGGAGATTGGCAGCCCGAGTACATAAATCATGTTAGAAAGGCTGATAATGAAACTGAAGCAGTAGTGTTATATGTAATGAATGCATTACAAAGTAAGTATGAAGTCAGCATAATTTGCCGATGATACCCTTTAATTTGTCTGATGGTACTTTGCAGATTAGCTTTGTTACCTTGTGTTTTATTTTGGTCATAAAACACTTACTATATGATGTATTTGTTATTGCTTTTGCTATAACATCAGACTTCCTAATGCATTTAGATAAATGTTAGTATTATGACAATGTTATTCCACATTGAAGGTGCTTTGGATTTTTTAGTTCCTGGCATTGCTGAACATTCTTTTTCTGCCCCCACCCCATCCAGTGATTTGCCAATGTTGGTTCCTCTGGCAATGACAGGCTGCTCAAAGGGACTTGATTGGTTAGTGTCAGTTGAGCAGAAACTCTTAGATGCTCAAAGGGACTTGATTGGTTAGTGTCAGTTGATGCAGGCAGTTTCCACATGCATGTGTGTATCTTTTTATAAATATTTACTTCTGGTTTGGGCTAGCCATTTCTCAACTAGACCTGGGTTTTAGGCCTTTAATGTTTCATGTTGAAAGATAATAGTAAAGAAAATCTTCCTTAATCAAATCAGACCTTTATTTCCACTGACGCTTAACACTGCAATCTTATGCAGACTGACTCCTGTTTAAGTCTACTGAAATCAACGAGCTTACACTGGAGTTAACACTGCATAGGACTGCACTGTCAGTCTCTTCTGTCTTTTGTGAGTAGTGATACAGTCCCTGGAACAACTGATCTGCCATTGCTATGTTGATGCGTATTATTGCAAACAGTTTTCATCTAAGCAAACCAAGACACTGGAAAGGACAAACTGTGCTACCTCTAATGTCACCAACCAGGCATCATGCCTGAAGCATCATCTTCCCTTTGAACAACTCAGACAGGACTGAAGGGTGGGAGGTTGAAGCATCTCAACTACAGTCTGCTGAAAACTAAGATAAGAAGATTTGCCAGAGCCAGAGAGCCTTGAGTGACAGGCTGCTCAAAGGGATTTGATTGGTTAGTGTCAGTTGAGCAGAAGGACTTGGGAACCAAGTGCTGAAAAGAGCTCAGTTTAACCTTGACTGAGAAGAGCTTAGGGCTGACTGAGAACTGGAACAGTTTAGCCCTGACTGAGGAGAGTTTTGCACTAATTGAGAACAGTTTAACACTGACTGAGGCCTGGGAAGGTTGACAAGGAGGACTGGGAGGATTGGTGAAGAACCCTATTTGAGCCAGAAAAAAGGATAGATCTTCTAGTTAGAGAAGTGATTCCCTACCCAGTTGGCAAGGGAGATAGCTCAAACAGTGGAGTGACCTTGGTGTGTTTAGAGAAAGAATCTGGGTACTTGGTAGTGAATCCTTGCCTTCTGAAACTTAAAGAGTCAGTTAAACTCAAGAAAGTGAACTGGAGTGCTTAGGAAACACTGAAGCCAAAGCATCTCATCTTTAAGTTTCAAAAACTTCAAAGTGTTGAACATTCACTTGCTGGAAACATATGAATGTGAACTTACTAAGTTACCTCAGAGTTCATTATTGATTTACCTCAGACATTTTACCCGTAGTTGTACCTGACCTTTCCCCCTCTACACTAAACAAAATGTATTTATATTTGAACTTTTAAAAGCCTCTTGTATGCCATTTTTAGACATTTAATAGGGTAATCTTGTCTCTTTCCTCAAGTTCCTGGGCTGAGCCAGCATCAAAATACAATGAAGTAAAAGGATGGGACAGCCATATACAGACAATGTTTGCCCACTCCAGAACCACTACTTTTGGTAGGGGTGTTGAAAGATCTGAGTCAGATTGAGGTGACAAGAGAGGAGGTCCTACAACTGATTGACAAATTAAAAACTAAGTCACCAGGTCCGGATGGCATACATCCAAGAGTTCTGAAAGAACTCAAAGTTGAACTTGTGGATCTCCTGACAAAAATATGTAATCTTTCATTGAAATCTGCCTCCGTTCCTGAGGACTGGAAGGTAGCAAATGTCACCCCATCTTTAAAAAGGGTTCCAGAGGATATCCGGGAAATTACAGGCCAGTCAGTCTGACTTCAATGCCAGGAGAGTTGGTAAAAATCATTATCAAGGACAGAATGAGTAGGCACATTGATGAACACAAGTTATTGAGGAAGACTGAGCATGGGTTCTGTAAGGGAAGATCTTGCCTCACAAACCTGTTACAGTTTTTTGACGGGGTGAACAAACATGTGGACAAAGGGGACCCAATAGATGCTGTTTACCTTGACTTCCAGAAAGCTTTTGATAAAGTTCCTCATCAAAGGCTCCTTAGTAAGCTCGAGAGTCATGGAGTAAGAGGACAGGTCCTCTTGTGGATCAAAAACTGGCTAATTAATAGGAAGCAGAGAGTGAGTATAAATGGGCAGTCTTCGCAGTGGAAGACGGTAAGCAGTGGGGTGCCGCAGGGCTCAGTACTGGGTCCCATGCTCTTTAACTTGTTCATTAATGAGCTGGAATTGGGAGTGGGCAGTGAAGTGGCCAAGTTTGCAGATGACATTAAATTGTTCAGGATGGTGAGAACCAGAGAGGATTGTGAGGAACTCCAAAGGGATCTGTTGAGGCTGGGTGAGTGGGCATCAACATGGCAGATGAGGTTCAATGTGACCAAGTGCAAAGTAATGCACACTGGGGCCAAGAATCCCAGCTACAAATACAAGTTGATGGGGTGTGAACTGGCAGAGACTGACCAAGAGAGAAATCTTGGGGCTGTGGTAGATAACTCACTAAAAATGTCAAGACAGTGTCCGATTGAAATAAAAAAGGCCAACGCCATGCTAGGAATTATTAGGAAGGGAATTGAAAACAAATCAGCCAGTATCATAATGCCCCTGTATAAATTGACGGTGGAGTCTCATTTGGAATACTGTGTGCAATTCTGGTCACCGCACCTCCAAAAGGATATTATAGCATTGGAAAAAGTCCAGAAAAGGGCAACTAGAATGATTAAAGGTTTGGAACACTTTCCCTAAGAAGAAAGGTTAAAACGCTTGGGGCTCTTTAGCTTGGAGAAATGTCAACTGCGGGGTGACATGATAGAGGTTTACAAGATTATGCATGGGATGGAGAAAGTAGAGAAAAGTTCTTTTCTCCCTTTCTCACAATACAAGAACTCGTGGGCATTCAATGAAATTGCTGAGCAGTCAGGTTAAAATGGATAAAAGGAAGTACTTCTTCACCCAAAGGGTGATTAACATGTGGAATTCACTGCCACAGGAGGTGGCGGCGGCTACAAGTATAGCCAGCTTCAAGAGGGGATTGGATAAAAATATAGAGTAGAGGTCCATCAGTGGCTATTAGCCACAGTGTGTGTGTGTGTGTGTGTGTGTGTGTGTGTGTGTGTGTATTGGCCACTGTGTGATACAGAGTGTTGGACTGAATGGGCCATTGGCCTGATCCAACATGGCTTCTCTTATGTTCTTATGCTTTAAAAAATTGCTGATCATGTTCAGGGAGAGCTGGTCAGGCGCAGTCCACTTCCTCAGCGTGGTCACCCATGCAGATGACAAGTGGAGGCAAGGGTCAGGCATCAGGACCATGTACTTGTGCCAGCACTCCCTCCCCACATGTTCAGTGGACATATGTGGCTGTCATATATATCAGGGTTTCATATTTAGAAAGCTATCCCTTGAGTTCCATCAGCTCCGGTGTTGCCTCTTTGATAACAAACTTATTCCCACTGACATAGTTTTAGTTGCCTACTCAGATTTCCCAGCTGCCTTTTGGTTCTGAAAATTCTGATTAAAATGGGTTTTTTGAATACCTGTTTTGGAGTACTTTTGACCAAAGGAATTTTTGAGTTGCTAAAGATTGCTGCCATCTAGTGGCCTTTTTTGTCTTTGTGTAGCCTATTCATTGCATATTCTTATTTGTCTTTGGGCTTGGTGATTAAAAATATTCTCTTGTTCATAGAGGAGAACCTACATGAAGAGAAGTAATCCACAGTAAATTCATATTGCAGGAAACTCCATACTAGGGATTCTTAGGAAAGGGGCTGAAAAACAAATGGTCAATATTGCAATACCCTTGTCTAGATCTATGGTATGGCCCTTTGGAATGCGGTGTACAGTTTTGGTCTAACCCCCCCCCCCCCAAAAAAAAAAAAAAAGCAGCAACCAAAACTATTAAGGGGCTGGAGCACTTTTCCTATGAGAAGATATGTATGAGTTCTGTGCTTTTCAGGTCAGAAGAATGATGGCTAAAGGGATAGATAGAGTTTTGAAAATTATGCATGGGGTAGAGACAGTGGGTAGATTTTTATATATATATATATATATATATATATATATATATATATATATATATATATATATATATATATATATATATATATATATATATATATATATATATATATATATATATATATATATATATATATATATATAAAATGCATATTCACAATAATGGTTAAGCACACATTCTACTACTGGTAAGAGCATGAGGTAACTACTGTCAATATAACCAAATGGATATATTTGAGTCTTCTCAGTTGTCCCACTATCTCCATCATTACCGAAGACATTTTCTTAGCTGTGTGTGAATAGCACACCCCTATCCAAAAGGGCTCAAACAGGATTCTCTTGCCCTATATAGACTTCCCTCGTTATATAAATGCCTCACTCCATACACACACATCTCTGATGCCGTGTGTGTGATCTCAGAGTCTTGACAGAAACTTTTCTATTTTATTTCTGACACAATATACCAGACAATATTCTGGTCATTGTTTTGCATTCAAGCTCGGATCTCTGCTCTGTTTCTGTCTCCTACCAGGCTTGAATGGGCAGAGCTCACTATGGCTTATTGATTTCTTAGGAGAAGAGCTTGTTTCTAACAGGGCACTCTCTGGTATTTCATGGTTCCTGTCTAAAGTAGCATCTGGTGAGTATGGAAGACAGAGTAAACTCTCACCAAAACTGTGTGTGTGTTTATTCTAAATGAAAAAAAATGTGAATATGCAATCTGGTGAGGAAGAAGCCCATTTGTGAAGAAGGAAGTGAGTGCCTGTGGGAAGGAAACTCATGAAGCTTAGTTGTAGGACAATGAGGACCAAAGTGAAATAAAAAGCAAAATGGGGCATGAACATCCCATCTCATGTCCTTTCCAGGGAGCCGTACTAAATGTTTTGCTGCAATCCAAAGAAGCCTGTGCAACTGCATTTATGCAGGTATGCACTTTCCCATTTCCCCTTTTACCCTAGAGCTGCCAGCCTCCAGGAAAAATGTGCAACAAAACAAAAGCCACACAGACAAAAGATTGGAAGAGAAGCAATAGCTCCATGTATAGAATACCTCTTGTGTAGTACAAAATGTTCTAAACAATGTCCAATAAAGATATTCTTTCCAATTATTATAGAAAATTGATTCCTTTATTCATATCAAAAAATTCAAAATTTCTAAAAATTCATTAATCCAGGCTTTTATAAAGGTTCATAAATATTCCAGATTTGCGCAATGTATGCAGGAGATATTGAAAAAAATAAATCAATAATCATAAGCAGTTTACAGGCACAACCGGTCCAAAGAACTCCTGTTTCGCATTACTGCTTTAGCCAAGTCAATTTTTCCTATTCATATGCTTCACTCATCACATTAGAAATAATTTTAACATCATTTACTCAGTGTTTGCTGGCCTCTTTACGAAACAGGAGTTCATTAGACCAGTTGTGCCTGTAAGCTAGTTATGATTATTGATTGATTTTTTTTTCAATATCTCCTGCATACATTGTGCAAATCCAGAATATTTATGAACCTTTATGAAAGCCTGGATTATTTGGCCCATCTCTGGCCGCACCGTGACAGCAGCCATAGGCCGGGGGGCCACGTTTGCCTCCTTGTCGGAGGAGGAGGCTGCACAGGCTTCCCAGGCATTCGGGGCTTATTGGAGGGGCGGAGTGTCAGGACTATAATAGTCCTGGCCCCGCCCCGAGCCACGTAGTTCTTTGCGGCTCTTGGCGGTGGCATGTTTGCAGCCAGGCCCAGAGTTGAGCGGGAAGGAGGAGGCTGGCAGACGAGGCAGCGGCGAGCAAGCGGTAAGCAAGAGGCGATGGTCACGGCGGTTTGGGGCCGTGCACTTGGGTCTGGTTGGCTTTGTTCGGCCTGTTGGGGCTGGGAAGGCTTGTGTGGTGGTGGGCCCTTCGTACGGGGGGCTTGTGTTGTGGCGTGCCCTTTGGACATGGGGCTTGGGATTGAATAGGGCATTATTGGGGGGAAGTGGGCCCAACTGAGTGGGTGGGTGAGTGACATTCCCCCCCATTCCACCCCCCCCCCATGGTTCTACTATCTTGTCGCCTTCTGTGTCAGAGTGCATGGGTGCTACGTTGGTACGGGGGTTGGATACAACTGGGCTGGTCTGCCTTCACCCCCCCACAATTATTCAGATGGGACCAAAGAAAGGGCAGGGAACTCCCAAGGGTAAACAACCTGCCAGGCCCCACAGGAAGAGGGTGCAGCCAGCCACCCCTAATGAAGATGTGGATGACACGAGCTGGATGAGGTGGGTGATTATTGATTGGCTGGGGGCCCTGGAGCGAGAAAGGGGTTCAGCTGGGGCATCTTCAGCTTGGACCGGGCAGTCCATAGCCGCTCCAGAGGTACTTGCACGACTCTCTGCAGCGCTGGTAGGGAGCGGACAGCAGAACAAACCCAAGAAACGGAGCCAGATATGGAATTAGAGTCAGATGGAGGGGTAGAGGTCCAGGAGGTGGCTGTTGAGCAGGAGTAGCCAGCCCAGTCAGCACCGGTGGCTGCAGCGGTTATACCATCAATGGGTGAGGGTAAGTACCTGCAGTCACAACAGGTTCAGACCTGGCCTTGGGGCCTCCCTTCAACATCAATGGAATCAGGTACGGCTGGCGTTTCTTCACCCCTTTTGGGGCGGGGGCACCGTGGGCATACCCCGGACAACCAGGACCATCATGGGCAATGGCGGGGCCTTCCCACCAGAGTATGAGCCAGGTTGGCTTCGGGGGGGAGGGGTTACCCAGTCACAAGTGGGGGTTACGGCAGCAACACCTTCACAGGGATTGCCAATGCAGGCATCGCCCAGCATTCTCCCTTGGGGGGGCAGATGATGATGCCACTACAAGTAGGGTGGCCCAATGCTCAGTGGACCACATGGGGTTATTTGCCCAATCCTTACGAGTCAGTACCATTTCAGGCCCTCCCCTTTGGTGATACCGCGATGCCGTTAGGGAACCACTTGAACCCGGCTACCCGGGAAAAGATTTTGCGGGGCGAATACGTGGATGTATTTAGTCTGCTATACAGGGAGCTGGAGAAGAAGGAGAAGGAGGACCTCGACGAAAAAGAGAAGGAGAAACTAAAACGCAGGAAGGTAGACAGGACCTGGGCCAAATGGTTGCCAGGTTTCCTGAGCTACGCTGGGGTTATTGCACGGGCGCAGCCTTTCTGGGCAATGCCTTTGTTTCATTACTGCGGCATCATTTACCGGGCATATACCGACTTTGTCGGGGCAGCCTGGTTGCAGTATGATGAGGCCTTTCAAATGAGGGCAGCGATTAACCTGTCTCTTCCATGGAACCAGATAAACCAGCAGTTGTGGCTTCAGCTGATGTCCCCAGCTAAACCCAACGCTGGTGATCGGGCCAATAGTGGCCACTTGGTCCAGAAACTGCAGAGCACATCAACAGCCCACATGGTAGCGGGCCAGTCAGTTCAACCCCGACTGCTATGCTGGGAATTTACATCTCAGGGTGTGTGCTCAAGGAAAGCCTGTAAATTTAAGCATGAATGCCCACTCTGTGGGGGGTCTCATGCCTTTTCATCCTGCACCAAAGCCAAGCCAAGAGGCGGCCACCAAGCGAATGGGGGTGGGTGGGAGTAACCTTCCACAACTTGGAAAAGGGTCCCAGCCCCATTTGTCTGAAAGTATTTAGGAAGTTATTAGAGGGGTACCCTGTAATGGCTCCACCCTCCACACTCAGAGAGGTCCGTTTCCCTGAGGAAGGTAGTCTTCAAGAACACGGTGCTGGCTATACCCTCTACTGGTCAGGTAAGTCAAAGGCTGAGAGCCGCCTTTCTGGCGTTGGCTTCATGGTCAGGAACTCCATTGCCTCCAAACTCGAAAACCTGCCAACAGGTCACTCAGATCGCATCATGTCCATGCGCCTCCCACTTCAAAACAAGCAGCATGCAACACTCTTCAGTGTGTATGCCCCAACCCTTCAAGCAGATCCTGCAGAAAAGAACAAGTTCTATGCTGATCTACACAACCTCGTACGGAAGACCCCTACAGAGGACAAGGTGATCATCCTTGGCGACTTCAATGCCAGAGTAGGTAAAGACTCGGAAGCCTGGAAAGGAGTACTTGGCAAACACGGCATTGGCAACTGCAATGACAACGGGCGCCTCCTGCTAGAATTCTGCATGGAGCACCAGCTCACCATCACCAACACTATCTTCCAGCAGAAGAACAGTCTGAAGACAACCTGGATGCAACCACGGTCCAAGCACTGGCACCTTATCGACTACATTCTGGTGTGCCAGAGAGACCTTCGAGATGTCTTACACACCCGAGTAATGCCCAGTGCAGAATGTCATACGGATCATCGTCTTGTACGCTGCAATCTCCGTCTTCACTTTAAACCCACACCCAGGAGAGGAGGTATCCCTCGGAGGAAGTTTCAGGTTGGCAGTCTCCAGTCAGCCGAAGTTAAAGCTGCCTTCCAGGCAAAACTCCAGTCAAGAATTGAGGACCCCAGTTGCCCCACAGACCCTTCTCCAGAAGCACTCTGGGAACACCTAAAAACTACCGTCCTGCAGATCTCTGAAGAAGTCCTCGGGTTCTCCACAAGGAAGAACAAGGACTGGTTTGATGAGAACAATCAAGAGATCCAAGATTTACTGGCGAAAAAGAGATCTGCCTACCAAGCACATCTTGCTCAGCCCTCCTGTCCTGGGAAAAAAGCAACCTTTCGCGCTGTATGTAGCAACCTCCAGTGCAAGCTTCGAGACATTCAGAACGAGTGGTGGACCAAGCTTGCTGAGAGAACCCAGCTGTGTGCAGACACTGGTGATTTAAGAGGGTTCTACGAAGCCCTGAAGGCAGTATATGGTCCATCATATCAGACTAGAGTCCCTTGCGTAGTGCAGACGGCCAAGTGCTCCTCACAGACAAGGCATCCATATTGAACCGGTGGTCGGAGTATTTTCAGGTTCTCTTCAGTGCCAACCGCGTAGTTCAAGATTCAGCAATTCACCTCACCCCACTTCAACCAGTGAAAACAGAGTTGGATGAGATCCCCACTCTAGAAGAGACTGTTAAAGCCATCAAGCAACTGAAAAGTGGCAAGGCAGCAGGAGTTGATGGAATTCCACCAGAGATCTGGAAGCATGGGGGCACAGTACTACATAGCTCACTTCACAAAGTACTTGTCACCTGCTGGGAACAAGGCAAATTACCACAGGACTTTCGCGATGCAATCATCATCACCCTATACAAGAACAAAGGGGAAAAGTCAGACTGCTCCAACTACCGGGGGATAACCCTGCTCTCCATCGCAGGCAAAATCCTTGCCAGAATACTCCTGAACAGACTGGTGCCCGCCATTGCAGAAGAACTCCTCCCAGAGAGCCAGTGCGGCTTCAGAGCTAACAGGAGCACCACCGACATGGTATTTGTTCTCAGGCAGCTCCAAGAGAAATGCAGGGAACAAAACAAGGCTCTGTATGTGACTTTTGTCGACCTTACCAAAGCTTTCGATACCGTTAGCAGGAAAGGCCTGTGGCATATCTTGGAACGTTTAGGATGTCCCCCAAGGTTCCTCAGCATGATCATCCAGCTACACGAAGACCAACGAGGCCAAGTCAGACACTGCAACGACCTCTCGGAGCCCTTCCCAATAGGCACAGGTGTAAAGCAAGGCTGCGTTCTCGCGCCAACTCTCTTTACCATCTTCTTTAGCATGATGCTCAAAGAGCCGCAGTAGATCTAGATGATGACGATGGTGTCTACATCCGCTATCGCACCGATGGCAGCCTGTTCAACCTGAGGCGACTAAAGGCCCACTCCAAGACAATGGAAAAACTCATCCGAGAGCTACTGTTTGCTGATGATGCTGCACTCGTCTCCCACTCGGTATCAGCTCTGCAGCATATGACGTCCTGCTTTGCAGAGGCTGCCAAGCTATTCGGCCTAGAAGTTAGTCTGAAGAAGACAGAAGTTCTCCACCAGCCTGCACCCCAGGAAGATTATCACCCTCCCTGCATCACTGTGGGTGAATCAGTTCTGAAGACAGTCCAGCAGTTCAGCTACCTGGGGTGCATCATCTCCTCAGATGCTAAGATCGACAAGGAGATCAACAACAGGCTGGCAAAGGCAAACCGTGCCTTTGGCCGACTGCACAAAAGAGTGTGGAGCAACAAGCATCTGAAAAAAGGCACAAAGATCAATGTTTACAAAGCGGTTGTGATGACAACCCTCATCTACGGCTCCGAATCATGGGTTTTATACCGTCATCACCTGCGACTCCTTGAGCGCTTTCATCAGCGCTGCCTTCACACCATCCTCAACATCCACTGGAGTGACTTTGTGACCAACACTGAAGTTCTCAAGCGGGCGGAGGTTACCAGCATTGAGGCACTGCTGTTGAAGACGCAGCTGCGCTGGGCAGGGCATATTTCTAGGATGGAAAACCACCGCCTTCCCAAGATTGCCCTGTATGGCAAACTCTCCACCGGCCATCGAAATAGAGGGGCACCAAAGAAGAGGTACAAGGACTCCTTGAAGAAATCCCTTGGCACCTGTCGCATCAACCATCACCAGTGGTCTGACCTAGCCTCAGATCGCAAAGCATGGAGGCACACCATCCACCAGGTTGTCTCTTCTTTTGAGAACGCACGCATAGCTGGTCTTGAGGACAAAAGGAGATTGAGGAAGAATCGCACTGCTACAGCACCAACCCTAAATCAGACTTTTCCCTGCAGCCACTGTGGCCGGACCTGCCTGTCCCGCATTGGTCTTGTCAGCCGCCAGCGAGCCTGCAGCAGACGTGGACTATTGCACCCTTCTTAAATCTTCGTTCGCGAAGCCAAGCCGAGAGACCCTGTAATGGCCGATGAAATCTATTTGTTGGAGGGCTTCACCTATGGGTTTTGGATTCCATACCAGGGCACTCAGGCGCCTTGTATGGCGTCCAATCTTCATTCTGTGAGGGGTATGGAGCAGGTGGTTTGGGAAAAAATTGCCAAGGGATGCAGGGATGGTTGGGTGATTGGCCCCTTTGAGGCCCCTCCAGTGCCCAACCTGAAGGTATCTCCCCTCAGGGTGGTGCCTAAGAAGGCACAGGGTGAGTATCACCTCATTTACCACCTGTCCTGGGGTGGGGGGTGCTCGGTGAATGATGCCATCCCCGATCAACTTTGTTCTGTGTGATACACCTCCTTTGACCAGGCGGTCAAAGTGGTGCGGGGGTGTGGTAGGGGTGCTGAAATGGCAAAATGCAACATTAAGTTGGCATTTCGCCTGTTACCTTTCTACCCCAGGGATTTTGAGTTGCTGGGTTTTATGTTTGATGGAAAATATCTCATGGACTGAGCCCTGCCAATGGGCTGCTCAATTTCCTGTGCAGACTTTGAGCGATTCAATTCTTTTTTGGAATGGGCGCTCCAAGTTAAGTCTGGGTTAACCGAAATGGTTCATTACCTTGATGACTTTCTTTTTGTGGGCCCGGCTGGCTCAGGGCAATGTGCCAGACTGTTGGAAGCATTTGTTCAACTGGCAGCAGAGCTCGGGGTACTGCTAGTGCACAAAAAGACGGAGGGCCCGGCATTAGTTTTGACATTCCTGGGCATTGAATTGGACACTTGTCAGCAAACTTCATGGCTTCCTGATGACAAGGTCCATGGACTGAAGAGGTGGATTGCAGCTATTAAAGGTCAACGTAAGGGCTCTCTGCTGGAGCTGCAGCATCTCATGGGGCATCTGAACTTTGCATGCAGAGTAGTTGCCCCAGGAAAGGCATTCCTTAGGTGACTATGTAATGCAATGGGTTCCCTCCGCTTACCTCATCATAGAATGAGGATAACGCAGGCATGCAGAAAGATCTGGAGGTTTGGGAAAAAAATTTGGAATCCTTTAATGGAATCTCCTTTGGGAGGGAGGACATGCAAATTGAAGCTGACCTCCAGATAACTTCTGATGCTGCAGGTTCCACAGGTTTTGGGGTATTTTTCCAGGTGCACTGGTGTGTCGAAAGGTGGCCCAGGGAATGGTTGGCTGGTGGACTCTGGGTTTTCAGGTTTTTTTCCCATTGTAGTGGCGTTGTGGCTCTGGGGGGATCAACTAGCCAACCATGTGGTGCACTTCTGGTGTGACAATTTGGCAGTGGTCCACGTGATCAACTCGTCCTACAGATCTGCACCAGTAATGAACCTGGTTAGAGCTTTTACACTGCACTGCCTTCAATTGAACCTGCTATTTATGGGTAGGCACGTTCACAATGTCTGTAATGGTGTAGCAGACGCTCTGTCTCACCAACAGATGGAGCGTTTTCACCAGCTGGCTCCGGAAGCCAACCCCTGGCCAGTCAGGATGCCCCAAGACCTGTGGCAGCTTGGAGGACCAAAGCCGATAGGGCAATCAGTTTAGCCTTGGCTCCGAGTACCAGAAGAGCGTACGAGCGGGCTGTCCGGCAATTCAGGGTATTTAGAACTACAGTGGGATTGCAGGACATTTGGTCGGTGCCTGTGCTCCATTTGATGCAGTTTTTGGTGCACCAAAGGGAAAGGGGGCTAGCAGTCAAATCCATAAGAGAGCAGTTGGTGGTCATTGCCTTTGTCACTAAGGCCCAAGGATTTACCGAGACCACTGGAGATTTTAGGGTCAAAAAGATGCTTGAGGGTTGGTCCTGGGAAAGGGGATCAAGGGTGAACTTACGGCAGCCCATTTCCCCCACCCTGCTCAAGGGGTTGGGCCAGATTTGGCCTGAGGCGTGTGTTTCACACTACGAAGTTGCCCTGTTCCACGCAGCAGCACTGACAGCTTTTTTGGAGGCCCTTAGAGTTGGCGAGCTGTTGTCACAGTCCTGTAGGGATCAATCTAACTGCCTTAAGGGCCAGCGATGTCACCTTATGGTGACCAAGTTCTTTTGACCATTAGGCGATCCAAAACAGACCAGACAGGCAAGAGCGCAGCCATTGCACTCGGACCATGTGGGGAGACTGATTTGTGCCCAGTGAGAGCGCTGCAGCAGTACATGTCAGTTAGAGAGGTGGCAGAGGGACTATTGTTTTGTTACAGGGATGGTTCCCTGCTGACCAAATTCCAATTTTGGGTGGTAACTGCATGGGCATTGGACAAACTGGGGCTCAGGGGGGTCAAATTTGGCACCCACTCGTTCAGGTTTGGAGCGGCTTCCACAGCGGCGGCAATGGGGTACCTGGCCCTGTAATACAGAGAGTGGGCAGGTGGCGTTCTGCTGCTTACTGCTCTTATGTGCGCCCTTTGTTTTCTCCAGTGTGAACGGGAAACCATGCGGCTACCAGGTTATGCCCCTGTTGGGCAAGTTAGGTTCTCGGTTGATTGTTTTTTCCTTTCAGGTGCTGTGGCTCGTCAGGAGAGGCTGCGGATCCTCATCTGCGGGCACAGTATGGTGTTTTGGGCGGCCCACTATGCAAGGAGGTCTCCAGTTGGTTCCCAATTGGGTCTCAGCAAATGGACCATAGTGGAGTGGCAGGGTCGCCGTGGGCTTCAGTGGCCTGGTCTTCTGCCTCTCTTATTCCAGGGGAGGAGGGGTCCTCCTCCCAACATACTGGTCATACACCTTGGTCAGAATGACCTCGGGTGGATGAAAGGGAAGGCCCTTTCTCTACAGGCAGTGGCGGACCTGCAGGTCATTGTGGGGAGGTAGCCTGGGGTCCACCTAGTGTGGTCTGCGATCCTCCCTCGTAGGGTTTGGTGAGGGGCATGGGACCCATCGGGCATCAAAAGGGCCACGAAGAAAGCCAATCAGGCCTGCAAAAGGCAATGGAGAGTGGTTTGGGTATCTTTCTGCCTTATCCGGCAATTCGAACCGGCTGTGTTGCGCTGTATAGACCTGATGGAGTTCATCTATCAGAGTTGGGTAACTGGGCCTTTCTAAACGACCTATGGCAAGGGCTTCAGGCAGCTCTGGGCCACCCGGTGGGGCGCTAATGCCTAAGCAGAGGCTTGGCATTGGCGTTGGCAGAATGAGCAAGGGGTTGCGGAAGCCCAGGTGAGCACCCAGGGCACAGCACCAGTTGAGTGCCGGCAATCGGCAGGAGCGGCAGATGGGCTCCACGGCTCAAGGTCGCATAATGCCTATCATGTGATGCCTCCCCACAAGATTGGCTCTTCCTGGGTGATGAGGCCAGTGTGGGGTAGGATGATCTGGCCTGGCCGGCCTGCTATGAGCCAAATCTGTGGCTCATGCCAGAGGCAGGGTGGCTTGCCCACATCTGGATAAGGAAGGGTCATGTGACGACCTCGGGGCTTGTCCAGCTTCAGGTAGCCCTTTACGTGCAAGTTACAATAAGGTTATGTTTAATAAAGTGGCCTGTTTTACCAAAAATATAGTGTCAGCCTCTTCATTGCAACTTGGGGGGCAATTCAACCCATCTCCAGCCATGCCGCAACAGCAGCCATAGGCTGGGGGGTCGCGTTTGCCTCCTTGTCGGAGGAGGAGGCTGCACAAGCTTCCTGGGCATCCGGGGCTTCTCAGAGGAGCGGAGCATCGTGACTATAATAGTCCCGGCCCTGCCCCGAGCCAAGCAGTTCTTTGCAGCTCTCGGTCCACCCGCCTACCCTTCAGCAGTACAGGTTTGACAGGTCGCCTTATTAGGGGCCAGGTAGGAATTTTTTCACTCTCACCTGATTGGCCAGTGGTGAGGTGTTTTTTGCCTATCTTGTACTGTTTGATAGAGAGGGAACAGAGGGCATTAGTTTATTAAGTTGTTGGCAGAATGAGCATGGGATTACGGAAGCCCAGGTGAGCACCCAGGGCACAGCACCAGTTGAGTGCAGGTGATCGGCAGGAGCGGCAGATGGGCTGCACAGCTCAATGTCGCATAATGCCGATCGTGTGATGCCTCTCCACAAGATTGGCTCTTCCTGGGTGATGAGGCCAGTGTGGGGTAGGATGATCTGGCCTGGTCGGCCTGCCATGAGCCAAATCTGTGGCTCATGCCAGGGGCAGGGTGGCTTGCCCACATCTGGACAAGGAAGGGTCATGTGACAACCCCAGGGCTTGTCCAGCTTCAGGTAGCCCTTGACGTGCAAGTTACAATAAGGTTATGTTTAATAAAGTGGCCTGTTTTACCAAAAATATAGTGTCAGCCTCTTCATTCCAACTTCATTCTGACTTGGGGGACAAATGAATTTCTAGAAATTTTGAATTTTTTGATATGAATAAAGGAATCAATTTTCTATAATAATTGGAAAGAATATCTTTATTGGACAATGTTAAGAATATTTTGTACTACACAAGAGGTATTCTATAAACGGAGCTATTGTTTCTCTTCCAGCTTCCAGGAAGAGCCTGGAGATCACCCAGAATTATAAACTGATCTCCAGATGACAGATTTCATCTGGAAATAAAGGCTACTTTGGAAGGTGAATTGTATGGCATTACACCATTCCCCTTATCCCCTTATCCATCTCCCCTTATCCCACCATTGCAATGCTGCAATCCCCAAATTTCCAGGAAGTTCCCAACCCGCAGTTAGCAACAATATACCTAATGGAATACTGGTCCCAAAAATCTGACTTTCAGAATAAATTTTCAGGTGATGCAAAGGGGAGTTGAAGGATAAGGGAGATGGCTGAAAACTGGTTTTGGCCACTGTGTGACAGAGTGTTAGACTGGATGGGCCATTGGTATAAATAAAAAATTATTATTACTACTATTATTGGTCTGATCCAACTTGGCTTCTCATGTTCTTAAGCCCTTGAGCTAGGGTTACCAACCTCCAGGTGGAGGGAGAGAGGTCACTTGTAGGATAAAGACAGCACAACCAAAGTTATAGTGATCAAATAACTAAGCATATATAAAAATGTTTTGCCACTGTGTGACACAGAGTGTTGGACTGGATGGGCCATTGGCCTGATCTAACATGGCTTCTCTTATGTTCTTATGTTCTTAAGCATGTATTGCAACAAAATCATGCAATATGTTCAATAGAAGACTAAATAGCAACAATTTCCTAAAAGTTTCATAATTCTATCAAAGGAGTCCCAATGAACAGGAGGTTGACTTGATTATTCCTGCTTCAAATCCTCTTCTAGCACTGGGTGCTCTCAACCAAAGGCAAAAGCTCAGAAAAAATATCATAGTGTTTCTGATGCGTCAATAAGTTGCAAAAAACTGAAAGATTATTTTTCAGTGTGCCAAAAGACTGCACATAGAATTCCCAATGGACAAATGGGACAGAAAGTCTCCAGTAAGATTTCAAAATGGCAGTAAACTCCAAAAGGCTTGAGACTTTCTGTCGCATGGGGGGCACCCAATTTGGCATCCCCAGAAAGTTTGCCTAGTGGCAAGGTATGCCCTGGAGAAAGGTACTCCCAAAGTCCTTCCAAAAGTTTTAACAGCTTCTGAACTAATACATAAAAAAAGATTTTTGTGGGATTTTAGGCACGATTTAATAACCTAAGCATTGTAAATAAACAACGAAAACAAGCACTCCGAACGAAGTCTTTAAAAATCGATGTTAGCCTAATAAGCAGTAGAAATAGACTTGGTGAGAGGTGGCATCTAGTGGCGGGTAGGTGCAATTGCAATTGTATATAGCTATTAAGAGTCAAATTACAGTTTCTTAAACAAATCTGACTGAGGGCAGTGGATGTCACTGAGGGCTACATGTCCAACAAGGGATAAATAATTAGGGTTGCTTGACATATGTATTTGTCAAAACAGAGTTTTAAACGTCTTTTTAAAAACCAATCAACATGTCTAACAAGCAAGTCTGCTGCAAATGTTTTGTTCTGTCAGGCATATTGAAAAATGCATATAGCTCAGTCACAGTGGCGTAGGGAGGGGGCGGGGGGGCGGATCGCCCCAGGTCTGGGGGATCTGGGGGGCCCCCGCATTGCCAAGGGGGGTCCCTCCCCTCCCCGGCAGGGCTCCGGAGCATCGCGCAGACCTTCCGGCCACAGTCCCAGCTCGGGGCGGGGGAAGCGACGTCCGACCCTCGCCTGCTCGAGGCTTCTCCTGCTGCTCCACGTGCAGCAGCAGGAAGCAGAAGGCGGCGGCGGGCAGCAGGAGGAGGAGGAGGAGGCGGCGGCAGCGTTGCGCGCCCAGTGGCCGCATCCCCACGCTTGGCAGCAGCGCCCCGGAGCTCTCCGGCCCCCTCAACTCCCAGGCGCCGACGACTCAGCCGCTCCTGGCCCCGGCCGCGGCGGTGCGCCAGAAAGAGGAACTTCGGGCGTGCGTGAGGCAGGCTGCTGGGGCGGAGGGATGTGGGGAGGGCCGCGCGCCACTCGGCGTCTTAAGGCAGGGAAGCCCCTCCCCTCCCCTCCGCCACACACATAGGGGGGCCCACATAAATCTTGCGCCCCAGGCCCCCAAAGCCCTAGCTATGCCCCTGCTCAGTCACATTTATTACATGTAACCACCCAAATATTTGGTAGCCTATAGGAATCAAGGTCCTGTCTAGCTATCCCATTTTGTCTTTAATGGATCCTAACTGGCAAAAGAACACACTGGATAAGTTTTTAGCATTCCTCGGTGAGATGCTAAGCCAGTGAGACAGTGTGGTACAGTGACAAAATACTGGATATGGACATTAAAATTTGAGTTGAAATGGCAGCTTAGCTATTTAGTTTACTGACCCTGCCTACACCACAGGGTTGTTGTGAAAATAATGGAAGTTAATCTCATGTAAGCAGCTCTGCAGTCCTGAATGAAGACAAAGAGATGTATTCCTAATTACAAAAAGCATGCTCATTTTTTTCTCCTCTTCCCCTCTACACCTTGCACACAGTTATTTGTGGTTAAACCCCATTTTATGGAACAGTTACTGTGTGGGTAAGGCTTTAATAAATAAAGAGCTCTCACTCCTGTGCCCATCACATTTCCAATTCACCTTTCCATATCTCATTAAGTTAAGCATCTTCAGATCCCTGAATAACTATAGCCTAGCGTAAATAATGGATGAAACGAGAAATTCCTGAGCATCCTATGCATGGGCTGTAGGCAAGAGATGCATTTCAAGTAATAAGGAAATAATCAGCATGCATAAAATATTCACATGTTGTATTTCCAGAGGTCTCTAGGTACAGGCATCAGTGGAGGATTGCCTTTCTGATGAGGAAGAAAACCTTATGTCAACCAGACAGATACTTTCTAGATGGTAATTTAGATGGATGTGATGTAAAGGACTATGTAAATGAATACCTTTGCTTGGGGCAGCTGTCTTTGTGACTGTACTGCTGTTTGAATGGCATGATTCTTGACTTTGGTATAGGAAAGGATATGACTGTTGCCTCTTTCACACCTGCTTGTTTGCCTCTGTGCACCATAGAGCTTGCAAAACCCATTTTTCAGTTTCCATAAACCTAGGAAACCACCATTCTCTTTGAAATGAACTTTTGAAGTACAGTAGTGAAAGTGACTGAGTGGTCAGATGTCAGTGTGTGGCATCCACCTGTGATGGTCCTTCTCCTGTCTTTAGCGGTGATTGGAGAGAGGGCTTGCCAGCAAATGCTTTGCTCTTTGGCAAAGTTCATACTTTTAGTATAGGTAGGGTTGCCAAGTTCTGTGTTGGGAAAAACTTGGAGATTTGGCGGTGGACCCAGGGGACCATAGGATTTTGGAAGAGGGGCCTCAAAGGGTTACAATGCCATAGAGTCCACCACCCAAAATGACCATTTTTGCCAGGGAAACTGATTTCTGTTTTCTGGAGATAGCTGAAATTCTGGGAGATCTCCACCTGGAGTTTGGTAGTCTTTAGGAGAGAATACTCCTGCTTCTCCTTTTGTTTTTGCTAATATTCTGACCTGACAGCTTAGGGCATTATCTTTTATATACACTGTGTATCATAGAACTGGATCTTGTATTTTTAATGAATAATTTCTTTCAGATAAAGCATTACTGAGAAACTGGGTAAATATCTAAATGAACAATATTCTAGGTTGAAACAAAGGTTTCCCCCACCCCTCATGTGTGGAACTAAAGACAAGTTCAAGGCTTAGGGCCTCTTTTCTTAAAGAACCCCTCCTACTCACACATCTTGGCTTAGCAAAACTACTGTATTTATTACAACAGGGGGGAAATACAGTTTGTACCACTGGATATGTACTTCCCACCCCCCAAACTCCTTTTCCGTCCCAGACCAAAGGTCCAAAGTCCGAAGATGAGTGATAGTCTATTAAGTCAGGGCCTTACTCTTTGAGAGTGCAGCTCTCTGCTATTGTCCTGGGTTTTGAAAGTACCTTGGGGAAAATCTGGTTTAGCAGAAGGTACTCATGACCAATGCTCCCTCTAAGCTGCAGAGTCTTGTGAGCAAAAATTGAACTTTGTGAGCTACTGGCATTAAAGTTGTGAGCTACTGGCATTAATGGTGTGAGCTACTGCATAAATTACTGTGCTCTGGGGTCATCCTTCCTGAGCTAGAGTTGCCAGGTCCCAGTTTCCTATAGTGGAGGACTTTCGCGCACATACAATGATGTCACCCAGAAGTGACATCATCAAAATGGTGGTACACGGGGGCCGCTTTAGGCATTTCCAGGAAAAAAAATCTATGGTTTTCCAGACGCTCTAGCCATTTGGGAGGTAAAAAGTCTATGGTACCTATTGTTTTCCCAGAAACGCCATAGAGTTTTCCATAGAGTTTCCCCGGAAATGCCAAGAGCAGCCCCATATGCGTGCCACCATTTTGATGACGTCACTTCCAGCCGCCCTGAGCCACTTGTGGGAAGGGCGGGATATAAATTCTAAATAAATAAATAAATAAACTTCCGAGTGACGTCATTGCCCAAGCGATGCAGGGGGAGGTTCCCCCCATCAGCCCAATGTGGGCCGGGGGGTTGGGAACCTCCCGGGTGGGCCAACTCCCACCCGGACTGGGGGCTTGGCAGCTTTATCCTGAGCTAAGACAAAAATGTGTGAGCTGGAGGCTAAAAATCGGTGAGCTAGCTCATGCTAACTAAACTTAGAGGGAACACTGCTCATGACACTGATTAAAACTGAATCAGACCGTTGGTCCATCAAGGTCAGTACTACCTTCACAGTCTGGTAGCAGCTCTCCAGGCAGAGGTCTCGCACATCTGCTACTGCTTGGTCCTTTTAAATTTAATTTAATTCAATTTTATTTTTCAATTTATAGCCCACCCTATCCCGCAAGCGGGCTCAGGGTGGCTTACAACCTTAAAACCTTACAGCAACATTAAACTACATCAGAATTAAACAATATCATACATACAGAAATATTAAATCAAGTCAAAAGACCATAATTTGTATCACTGGCAACAAACCATAAAACTGCATATAGGCTGGGCTTTCCACACAACTGGAGCTTTTTACTGGAGATGCCAGGGACTGAACCTGGAACCTTCTGCATACCAAAGTAGCTTCTGTGGTCCAGTGTCCTAAAAGTGCTGCTTTCTTCCTGAAGCTAGCCAAGCCACAGTTCCTTAGAAACAGGCCTCCAGCAGAAAGAAAAATTCTCAAGGTTTTTCTCTTCACGACCTGAGAGAGGAAATCAACTTGAGTTCAAAGACAGATGATCTAGGGCCGACTTCTTCCACAAGAAGTGATTCCAATCAAGGGAAGGCCCACGCCGGACAAAAACTTCTTCATCTGAGGTCTTTCAGCAATTCAGTACTTGAAGGGGAAAAAATGACTCATGCTAACCTACCCAGTCCCACCCCAGTTACCAGCTACACACACTCCTCCCAATATGCAGATTAAGTAGTTGCACTGCTCCACCCAACATCTTATATTCCCAAAGCTCTGTATTTGCCATTCAGAAGACATCATAAATTCATACACAATTATCATAAATTCATACACAATTATCATACACTAAAGAACCTCTTGTGTATTAATTCAGGTGGGTAGTTTTCTCAGTTGGATCTGATGAAGTACACAAAACCTCATACCCAGAATTCAACTTCATTAGTCTTAAAGGTGCCAATGGACTCAAATTTTGTGAGTATTGTCTTACACACAGGTACCGTTTTCTCACACAGCTTACCTCGCAGTCACAATGCTGTTCCATCCGCAGCATCCAGTCGGATTTCCCACCATCTGCGCCGGAGTTACAGGAAGTGCCACAGCATCTGCGTAGCAAAAGTGAACTAGGTTTTAGCGGTTTACGTTTGCTACGCAAAAGCCGCAGCACTTCCTGTAACTCCGGTGCAGATGGTGCGAAATCCGACCGGACGCTGCGGAGGGAACAGGATTGTGACTGCTGGGTTAGCTGTGTGCGAAAACAGTCATGGTTTCTTCTTCTTGGGTAAATTCAGTGTTTCCCCACTCTTTTATACTTGCAAAACAAACAGTACTACATTTAAATTCAAAACAAAAGCATTTTGCTTGTTGCAAATCTTGGGCCATGTGGTGTTTGACCACTTTGTCAACAGCCCAATTAAGGGTATGCCAACTATTCACAGTGGAGGAATTTGTTGTTGAAGCACCACCCGTAACTCTACTGATAAGTGCTAATTAGTCCACAGAGATATTTAATTATTTTTTTAAAAGCAAGGCCACAGAGAAACCAAGCAGGACACCTAACAACAGAGCAAGGCTGCTTAATTCTGTGGCTGTTTGCCTAAAAGTCTTATTATTACCATAAGAGCAAAGCAATTGCAAATATGAAGAAGGAATACAGCCTGCATAATTATTTCAGTTGAGGTTTTTTTTCTTTTTGTGTTTGTTAGGCACAGACCAGTTACAGTTCAGAGAGAAAGAGAGAGAGAGAATGGGTCATATTTAAAGGGTTTTTGATTAAATGGTGCATAATTTGTTCTCTGTTGTATCTCTGGTCTTGCCACATTCAATTGAGGGATAATTAAAATAGTCTGCTGCATAATCATATTCAAACAATTACCTCTGGGGAAGGATGTAAGCCTGTAATAATCCACTTGATTACGTGGCAGCCATTCTCAGAAGTAAGCGACTTTGGAATGCTTAAGCATCAAGATCCTCATCCTTATGGGATATTAGACTTCAGAAGCCTTTAGAAAACAGAGGACAAAATCTGGGGCAGAAATGCAGACAAGAATGTTTCAGGGCAGCTACATCTGGCTTGGCTTCTTTGACTAGGAGGGAAGTTTCACCCTTCCTTAATCCTTTGCAAAGCGATAGAAGGGCCATAATTCAGTGGCAGGTCACCTCATTTGCAGGCATGCTACAAGCTTTAGTTTTTTCAGCTGGTGGCTATGCCATTATCAACAGCTGATCTTGGAGCCTTACAGTACTCAACATTAAAGAATCAAGCCTCAGGTTTTTCTTACCTGGCTGCTGTTGGACTCAAGCTGTCCAACTTTGCTGTATAACTTTGCATTGCACCAGGGTGGTGGTGATCTCCTTCTTTTCAAACAGAAGCAAGATGGCCATCTGACTGCAATGCTGATTCTGTAAACTTAAGCAGATCATGAGAGGGAGGGCAGGAAGGGTTGCATCGGTGCTTAGTTCTCATGGCCCCTTCTTACACACCCAGGGAAATGCTGTTCGCCACTTTGGGACTAGATTTTGGACTAGATGATCCTGGAGGTCCCTCCCAACTCTATGATTCTATTATTCTTCTAAATCTGCCCTACCATATTTAAACATTATAGCTAAGCTACTGAAATGTCTTCTTGGAGCTGACAGTCTCTCCTTGGGATGCATATGGTTCAATAAGCATAACAATTCATTATGTGTAACAGCTAACTTTGTTGATTTATGACAGGATTCACAACTAACCTTTCTACCTCACCCCCTCCCTTTCCCCTTAACATCGAGAATTTACACTTGAAAGAGTCATGGTGGAATATTTGATCACCAGCCTGCATACTACAGATACTTATCAGCCATGCGGCTTGAAAGACTGACAGCCTCTGGATTATCTATGCAGTAGACACTCATTGTGTTGGACGTGGTCTTTGCTTGGAGAAACAGCTAAATTTAAATGAGACAATTGGGAAATATGCACACTAAGGATCACTGTCATAAAATATAAAATTTACTACAACCTCATTAGAATAATAGTATCATTAGATGCTATTTTGCTAAAGGTTAAATGTAATTAGAAATTACTGCTGGAATCTATATTCATTCAGTGGTTTATACAAATTTGCATGTAACATTAGGATACATTTCTTCCAGCATCTGTAATTTGATGTTTCATTTTAAAGATGAGAAAGAAACTGATTTAATCAAGTACCAGAGTAAAACATTTTTTTCCCTATCTGTATCTTTTATTATTTCAAGGGGGGGAAAAGAATATACTGTTTGATATTTAGAACACAGGGAGCATTTCTGTGTGTTTATTTTGCAATAAACACACAAATAAAAGTATGTAAACATTCAGTTTATCAAAATTATGCAAAATTGTAACAAAGCATCAAGATCATAATGTTTTACAGAAGTTAACAGAAGATGCTTAATACAAAATTTGTTCATGTATCTCTCCCTCTTTTCGTACACAGACAATTGACACATCTGCAACTTTCTGTGTTCAAGTCACACATTCTTTGGCAGTACCACTTGAAGGGTACAAAGATCAGTAAACTTTATTAATTTACTAAAATATCTTAGTCACATATGCAGGGGTGGCCAAACTTATTTAATGTAAGAGGCATGCAGAATAAACATCAGATGTTTGAGAGACATAAGAAATTAATGCCATATGTTTGAGAGCTGCAAGGGAAGGAAAGAAGGAAGGAAAAAAGATGGGAGGAGGGAGGGAGAGGTGGAAAGAAAGTAACTTTAACTTTAATTGCATTCTTCAAGCTGCCATCTTGTTTGCTGAAGTGATCTAAAGAGACAAATGCCTCCTTCAAGCTGGCCAATATGGAGGGAAGAAGCACTTCCTATTGTCTGTGCTGAATCTATTGCCCTTCACCATGATCTGAACATTGCAGACCAGATTCACTGAGGCACACCTTTTGGATTGTCCAGTAAAACCGTTTAGGAAACCTGTTTTGAGTTAGTTGACTGCAAATAAATGTACTGTCAGCATTTTTGTGAAAAAGCAGCAGCAAATCTTCATCTGTCCACTATGAAGTCATAAAGTTTTGTTTGTGTGAGTCCAAGCACTTACTACAAAGCACTCGTTTTTCAGCAGATTTTTGTGAAGATAAAACACCACTGATATCTGAAAGGCTTAGTCTGTTCTGGGTCTGTGGTAAACTCATTTTATCTGTGGGTTCTTTTAAATTAAATGGAAGACTTTCACCTGACATTCTTAGGAAACTTTGGCACTGCATGTGGAGACAATGAAAAGCAGCCAGACGCTTCTTTCAAAAGTGCAGGAGGAAAAGCCAACTGTCTTGAAAGCCATTAGACATAAATGTGCAGTGGACTGTTGAGCCCCTTCAGTATCTGAATAAAGAAAATAAAGTATGAATTGGCATTCTTGATGGGCTGGGAAAATGCTGCTACATATGACATTCCAGCACAGGTGTGTCAAACTCATTTGTTATGAGGGCCAAATATAACATAGATGAGACCTCTTGTCAGCCCGGGCCATGTTGGGCTGAGCCATATGTGTACCTATTTAAGGTTAGGTTAAAAAACTTAAAACATGATTAAAGCATTAGCACTCATTGGTCTTAAAGGTGCTTTCTTTGCATTTCTCCCATGGGATCTAGGGAACTGGGCAAAGGAAGCTCTGGCTCTTTCCTTCCTTCCCCAGGGGACTGGAGGCGGGGAGGAGCCTCAGCCAATAGAAGGCAGAGAACACTGAGTATACAGTATGAATAATGTCCCCACAAAGTCTTTCCACAGCCTGAAAGTCGGCTTCTTCTAATAGACACAGGGGTGGGCAAAATCCTTTGAACTCAGCGTTCAACTCCAAATGGCACAGAGGAAGTAAGGAGGAACCGCTTATTGCAGGACACCTCGCGATTTCAACAGAATATACTTTATCAGCTTCCTTCTCTCGATGTTATGCGGAGCCTTATCTAAATGTTCTTTACACATGGATTAACACATGCTCTTCTACAGGTGCTGCCGGCTCTCTCTGTTTGACACCCCTGTTCTAGCATCTTATAAGTCACTTAGTATAATAATTATGTTGTCATCATAGTTGAATATAGCATGGAACAATTTCAGATGATTTTTTCAGTACAACTATCAATATGAATTTATTTTAAAATGCTTATGAGTGAGTGCTCCAGAAAGTTAAGGTTTTATCTCTCTCTCTCTGTATGTCTGTATATATACCAACCTGAACAAAATGGGTTGGATCCCACCAAGATTTGCTATGGAAGCAAGTGGGTGATTTTTCACTAATCCCTCCGGGAGGCTTCTGATTTCATCCAAGCTGTCCTTGGAAGGAATTTGGGGGGGGGGGGTTCATGTTTGGGGCTGCCACTGGAAGTGAGGATCAGCAAAAGTTGTCATAACATATAATATTGGGTCCTGACTCACTCAGCCAATAGGCAGCTTATAAATTTTTCTTACATGTAATATTGCACTGTCAATTTGCTTGGCACTTTACGGTGTAACAGTTAGGAAGACTGGTTCCCGATTCACAGGACTTGCAATCTAAAATTGACAAATGTCTGAGCATATTAAATTACTATAAATATGCAGATAAAAGTATAAGTTTACAATTGTAAAGCAAGAAAACTGATAAGCAGAAAATTCATTGTCAGATTCCCAAATGGGGAAACAACACCCATTGCTTCTTCATCAGCCACTTTCAACTTCCCCCAGCTCTCTTTGTTATCTACTTCAGTTCAAGCTGCTGAACTCCTGCTAGTGGTCTGTCTTTCACCTTCCCTCCAACTCTGATTGGTACAATACTTTATGTGGATATATCCATCAAGGAACACTCATTTCTTTTTTTTTTCTTTTTTGCCAGTAATGAACAATCATATCTGACAAACAAAAATTCTACAGAGATAAACCCATCCATGAGAGTTGAAGCATCTGGAGTCACAATGTATTAGAGTATTCTTGCTCTTTAGTTAGAAAATAAGATCCAGTTAAGATGTATAGTTGAAAACTCAATACCTGTAAAAATAAGTTGTCACTGATAAGCTCATACCTGTCCCTTCAACTGGGACAAGAAATGTAGCCCCTAAGGAAGAAGTAGATGCATGCAGCCGATATCTGAACTGCCATCAAGGACATTAAGTGTCGAATGTGAATTCCTGTCTGCTTATTGGGGCTTTTCTTGATAATGCTCTACTGTGTATTAGGCCTTTATTCTGGATTGTAATGTATCTCAAGTCTTCATATAACTCCTGAGTTGGAAATGGGTGGAAATGAAACTTTGATTATTGAAACAAGACTTGAGGATTTAGTCCATCAGATGTAGAATTGCTGGGTCCAACTCAGAAAATATCTGGGGACTTTGGGGTGGGGCCAGGAGACTTTTCCATTCTTGGCAATTCTGACTCTTGGCAATTCTGTGGGCCAGTTCTCTCCACGTTTTGTGATGTTGTACTGTTTCTTTGAGTTGTACCATGATCAGGCTGGTGTTGACTTTTTTGGTGTTTAGTCACTGTGTTATTTGGTGGCTTGGTTTCCTTTTGCTGCTAACTAATCCAGGCATAAGTGCTTTTTCTAGTGAGTTTGTAGTGTACTGGGAGCTTCAAATGAAGACCCTTTGTTGGAAAGGCTCCTTGCAGCTGCATTCAAATTGGACACCCTTGCTGAGCCAGCCAATTCATAGAATCATAGAATCATAGAGTTGGAAGGGACCTCCAGGGTCATCTAGTCCACCCCCCTGCACCATGCAGGAAACTCACAAACACCTCCCCCTAAATTCACAGGATCTTCATTGCAGTCAGATGGCCATCTAGCCTCTGTTTGAAAACCTCCAAGGAAGGAGAGCCCACCACCTCCTGAGGAAGCCTGTTCCACTGAGGAATCGCTTTAACAGTCAGGAAGTTCTTCCTAATGTTGAGCCGGAAACTCTTAATTTAATTTCAACCCATTGGTTCTGGTCCTACCTTCCGGGGCCACAGAAAACAATTCCACAGCCCTTCAAGTACTTGAAGATTGTGATCATATCACCTCTCAGCAGCCTTCTCTCCAGGCTAAACATCCCCAGCTCCTTCAACTTTTCCTCATAGGACTTGGTCTCCAGACCCCTCACCATCTTCCTCACCCTCCTCTGGACCCGTTCCATCTTGTCTATATCCTTCTTAAAATGTGGTGCCCAAAACTGAACACAATACTCCAGGTGAGGTCTTACCAGAGCAGAGTAAAGCAATACCATCACATCACGTGATCTGGACACTATACTTCTGTTGATACAGCCCAGAATTGCATTTACCTTTTTAGCCACTGCATCACACTGTTGACTCATGTTCAGCATATGATCCACTAAGACCCCTAGATCCTTTTCTCACATACTACTGCAAAAGACAGGGATTGGATTTTTCCTAATTAAATGCACAAAACAATTAGGTAATATCCATTTGAATGAAGCCCATGCAAATGAGGGTTCTGAGCATCTGTTTTTCTATTGGATTATTTATTGCGGAGGTGTGTTTTGTGTGAAATTTCTGTGTATATAGTTGCAGCTAGCCAGGTGTGTTTTCAGTTGGGTTTTCACTAATAAAAGAGCTATGCTGGAGTCGGTATAGCATCTGACCCACTACTTTTCAGTTCTTCCACATGACATGGCCAAAATAAGTTAGTTGCAACCAGTATTGTCCACTAATAAGGAGGGTGTGAGACAGCATCCTGAATTTTTTCTCCTATTATGCTTTCCATCCCAGTTTCTTCAGGAAAAATATAAACCACCAGATTTAGATTTTAAAAAAATAAAGAAAATTACATATCTCCTAGAGGCCTTGGGTAAAGACCAGGGAAACCAAGGCTTGGATTATATTCAGCCTTGAATATTGCTGACTGTATTGGGTCAGATCCGCCTGCATGCAGTCATTCACTTAGGTTTATGGAGGAAGGGAGAACCATGTAGGCTACCTTGACGTCCCCCAAGGAACAGTAGAATAAAAAATGTAATGGATAGATGTTCTCACTCAGAAGCCTGATGTCAGCTATTTGCATGAGACTTTTTAAGCATCTGTCTCCAAAAACGTTAAGACTCAGTGCATAATATTCTGCTGTCATGATTCCAGTCAATGAATCTGAATCCAAAAAAGCCCTCAAGGGAAGTCTGCAGAATGAAATGAGTCAGTCTAAATCCTGCAGGGCATGTGAGGCAACTGCCTGGATTTCTTTACCTATTCTGCTTTCCATCCCAGTTACTTAGAGAAATATCAGTATTCTGGTTTTTTTAAATGACATTTCTCATAAAGCATTTGTAAAGGACTGGCAAGTGTCATTCCTAGACGAAGAACACAAAAAGAGGCCAATGAGAATTTTAGCTCCCTTTCCAACCTTGAACAAATCTTGAGCCTATATTGCATCTGCAACAATAACAGTAGAGTCATACACAAGTTTTACACACCACATGAAGATAGTTTTATTTTCCAGGCTTTTAATAAAATTCCAAGACACTAATTCATTGACATATTTCAAAGACCATTTGAAATAATTTATTTCTTTACTTACATAATTTATACCCCTTATTTTCCCTAACAAGGACCCCATACTGCTCACACCATTCTCCTTTCCTCCATTTAATCCCCACAGTAACAATCCTATCAGGTAGGTTTGGCTGAGAGTGTGCGACTGGCCCAAGGTCATTCAACAGGATCCCATGGCAGAGTGGGGATTTAAATTTGGGTCTCCTAGGTCCTCATCCAGCACGCTATCTACTATAACACAGGCACAAATTCAGGGAACTTCAGGAAATAGCTGATTCCACAGCTTGGGTGTCATAAAAAATGACCTTTGTTTATCAGCCTAATGAATATGGGGACATGAGCATTCTGAGTACTTCATCCTAAAGATAAAGAAATTAAACACGACAGAAGGTACTCCCTTAAATTGTACCTCTTGATTGCTCCTTGTTCCCATTTCCCAGTATTTCTTATTCAGCAATGAGTTGGGATGCTATGACTGGAAGCTACAATCCTTGAATGGGCATCATCCTAATATTGTCACCATCAGTGTGATGATTGTGCACTGACTGAAGCTTCCACACAGTTTTCATGGTTAGCCCTATCAGGGCCTTTTTTGAGCAGGAATATACAAGAATGCAGTTCTGGCTGGCTTGATGTCAGGGGTGTGACCTAATATGCAAATGAGTTCCTACTGGGCTTTTTCTACAAAAAAGCCCTGAGCCCTATAAAGACCACTTTGCAGTAGTCTAGGCTCAAGGCACCAAAGGGAAATAGAAGATGGCTAGCAGATGAATGTCATTTTAAAGCTTAAATTTCCTAAGTGTCCTTTATGGATTGTATCAGATTCTAGGCCATATGGAAATGATTTCCTCAAGTGATTTATGAGGAACTATACTTTCACATAAAGGATAAAGCCATTTTACCTTCATCTCATAAATGTTGACGGGCACACATATAAAATCTTTCAGTTGAGTCTTGATGCCAGAATCACAAAGTTTTCAAATGTTAGCTTGATGACTAAATGAGACAATAGACTTCTAATGGGGATAAAATCAAGGAGAGCTACTAGTTTGTAATGACGGGTTCTGTATTTGCACAGCCACAAGCAATTATAAGTACATCCTACACTAAATTTCCTTCTGTACAAATCAGCGTTACATTCATTCTAAATTAGTTTAATTGCCTCAAAGACAGAAGATGGTGACCCCTTCTGAAATGCAAAAGTATTGTTACTCTTTGCTAAGCATATATAGTGTGATTACAAATGAAATGGAAGTAAATAATCTTATATTATAATAGCAAAGCTGGCCATATCTTTGGATACTTAAATCCAGTGACTGGAGCTGTGAATGGGCAAGACCAGGAGTCATGTTGTAGAAAAATAGTTGGCAGAGCTCATTAGCATAACTCATTAGCATATGCTGACACACACACACCCCCAGGCAGGTATATGGTGATCAATGAGCTGAGAAAGAAAATTGGATGCTAAACTCAATTTCCGCTATTTGGCTAAACGGTCAAGTAACTCTAATGGATTATCACTGGTTTCCCCACTGTCACTTTAAACTCCAGACATCTGAAATGATTACTCAAGAGTTGGCTTGGGGAGAAAGTCTGAAACCCTAAATCCTGATGGGTTCCAGGAAGGAGCTCCCAGGCTGCATAAACATAAATATATTAGCCAGGACTGGAGTAGTGTATCAAGACTTCGAAACTAATGAAACAAGGTCTGACAATCTGTGTCTCCATCTTGGACCCATTTCTAGGAAAAGAAATGTAGAGGCTGTAAGTAAAGGTAGCTAGCAAACACTGTTTTTGTTGCTTTTCAGTGTTCTAACTTGTTTTCTTTCATTTGGGATTGTCCAGTAACTCTTAAATGCTCTCCTCCCTGCTTGTGTTGTTATATGGGTCAGTATGTCCATATGTTTTAACTGAATTGTTTAAATATTTTATATGTCTTATTTTAAGTGCTATTTTAATATTTTAAATTATTTGATGTTTTGATGCTTGCCAGCCTGGGGGCCTATTTGGGTGAAAAGGCAGCACGAAAATGTTTGAAATACATAAATAATAAAATAAAGTCTACATGGAGATTGGCTGTTCTCAAAGACCTGTGCTTTCCAGGGCTTGTGTGTAGCTGTTAAAATTGTTTTATATCCATGATTTTTGGGTTGGTTCCTGAAAACTGCTTGGAAGAATCGCACTCAGGTTTTACTAGTGCTACTCTGTTACACTAACTACAGTAGACCAGTGCTGGTGGACAGTTTTGGTTGATAGATACATAGAGATGCAGGGGAGGGGAGGGGAGAGCCCTGAAGCCCTTTTTTTTCACTCTCACACAAATGTACACAAAAACATAGACCTCTGGTTTGCAAGAGAGCCAGAACTACAGGCAATTTTTAAAAATTATCTTGCTGATGACAGCCAAAACCAAGGAAGAGTCCCAGACAGGGAGGGGGAGAAGGTCCTTGTTCTTGGAGAAGGGGGTGGGATTGGAAAGGAGTGGGTTTAAAAAAAAAAAAGCAGACATTTAACTGACTGTGCAAGGCTCATTCCCAAGGGGCAGGATAGAGTAAGGCAGCTGAAAGAAACTGGGACCCAAGTCGATCTGTGACAGATGATAAACTCAAAAAGTTTCCAGGTCACAGAGGAATGCACTTCCTGGCCTAAAGACTTGGATGGATGGGATAATACACAATCACACACACACACACACATATTTTACAGATAACATAACTTCATTTTATCCCATCTAGGTTATCCTAGCATATAAAAATAAATGAGCCAATGAAAAGTGTGTTGCAATGCAAACAAACCCTAAAACATGGCAGTAAGTTCCTAAATTACCTTTTCCTGAGACAATATATGCAGAGTTCAGTTATATTTATACAGGATATGGTATGGGAGTGGATATAGAAGATCTATTTTGCTAGCAGGCGTACTTTCTGCCAGCAAAAGGAGTCAATACCTGATGCAAGACACTCCAAATATCTCGTGTCAGCAGAAGGCTCCTCTAGTTGAATGGAATAGATCCCTGAGATCTAAATGAATGGCAGATTGCTCAAATGTAGAAGAGGAAAGAGATGGCATAGTTAATCTCTCTCTCCCCCCCCTCCCCCAGTATGTCCTCTTGTTAACTTAAGCCAGAATTAGGAAAATGCTTATATTTCAGGGCTGCTGTTCTTACAGTTGACAATTGTCTCTTACAGTGGTGGAACAGTTGCCTATGATAGTGTCTTTATGTTACAGGAAGGGCAAGGGTTGTCACAGCCTATAGCCAAAGATATGATGAGCCAGCTGAAATCCCAGTGCCTGAGCTTGGCATGTCCCTTCTAGTTATAGCTCTGGATGAAAACGCCAGTGCAAGGGTGTCGGTTCAGATTTCAGGAGAAGATTTCAATAGGAGCAAAGAAGAATCAGGACAGGATTAAGACATACTGAAGCCCCAAGCTGTGTCAAGTTTAAGAAGCCTTGCAGCATTACCAACAAAATGGTAATTTAATAAATTTTAGTATTTTTTTTTCTATTTAGAGGTTTTTCATGATCTAAGACTTCAAACTGTAACACACGTAGCTTGTGCATTAAATCTAGCTCTGAGTAGAATATCCAGTGATGTTTAAAGCCATTCTCTTGGGCATATTCCAGAACAAATCACAAAATAGCAAAGCATTTTAAGAAGAACATAAGGACATTCTTCACTTTGACATCAAATCAAGAAGATTTAAAAGTTACTGATTTGCGCTGTGGCTTAGTGCATAGATTCAATGATTATTTTTTTTTTAGCATTATCATTTAGTATAGTAAAACTAGCGGACTGACTAGAAATAATGGTGTTCCTGGGAAGTAATCTTATAATTTGGTTTGCAAAACAAGGAAAAGCAAAGACTCCAACTAGGGGTGTTGCAGGGGACCTTAAGGGGACTCTCCCCTACAAACCCAAGTCCCAAAAAGATTGGGCCAGGGGGTCCCATTCCAGGGGCACCCAAAGAGGGGGGCCCTATCCCACCATTATACCCTATGAGCCATTGAAATCAATGGCAACATAGGGCATATTTAGAGGCTACTGGAGGGGAGGGGGTTTGAGGGAGAGCCCCCAAAACTGCAGGGGAACTCGCAGTGGACACTCCCCTACAAAACTCCCAAGTCCCAAAAAGTTTGGACTAGGGGGTCCAATTCCTGGGGCACCCAAAGCCAAACCTAACTTCACACCAGAAAATCTCTATAGAACCCAAATGCACTACATCCATCTATCTACTCTATGAACCCTGCTGGCCTGGAACCAATATAAACCCAGTTGCCAACGCCAACATCACTGCCACACAAAACACAATCTGCTCAAGGTCTGCTCTGCAGATCTGGCTGCAGCAAACCCAGATGCCAGCTCTCCAGCCCTGCCCCAAACAACACGGGGAGAGCTGGCCAAGCGCAACAAGCCTGCTGGTTCTGGGTCTCTCACCCAGGTGCCAGCTTCCCTGCCACAGAACACACAATCTACAGATGCCAGCTCTCCAGCCCTGCCCCAAACAACACAACTCTCAAACAAGAGAAGCGGTGGGCCACACCTAGCTCCACATCATTCTGTATCTGACACAAAGCAAGAAGCATTTAGACTTACCTTGAGTGATGGATGGTTGGCTGGTCAAGGCTCCTTTGCATTACCCAGGGTGCACCATGAGGAGGCGAGCCAGAATTGCACCCCAAATGAGGAAGATCACTGGGAGGGCCTCAGATTGTGTGAGAGGAAGGCAACCATTCCTTCTCTCTCAGCTCAGCAGCAGCACACCAGCTATCACTGTCCCATTAGAGGGACCTCAGAATTGGTATGGCTGCTGGTTGCGTGTCATCATCACTGGCACCTCCCTCTTTCTTCCTCCTGCCCCTGGAAAAAAACTGGGTTATCCGGGCTGGGTCTATGGGTGCTGTTGGTTACAGTTGGGGGCTGCAATGGCCCTTTCAGTATTATTAGGCATGTGTGGATGGGGACTGGGGAAATTTGGATTGCTTTGCAGATTTTAAACCAGCATTCACTTTTGGTTTGGGGATGGATGAGGGGTCAGGGGGGGATGCACTGCCAATCAATTTGTGAGTGAGTTTTTGGGCTGTCTTTGGACTCTAGTCTATTTTTAGTGGGAGAGCATTTTACAACCATCTTCCAAGCGCGGGCCAAGAGAGGACGCAGGCACAAGTAGGTGCTCACTTCATTCACTCTCAAAGTCTACGTTCGGGGAGCTGAACAGAGGCAAGTTGACCTTCAGGAAGACCAACTGCTCAACTGTCCAGGGTTGCAGGCGATTGCGATGTGGGCAGACAATGTCACCCATATGTGAAAAGACATGCTCGCTCTGCACGCTCGTCGGTGGGCATGAGAGGAATGCCTTGGCCACGGAGGAGAGGGCCAGCCAGACTTCCTCCTTTGTGACCCAGTAGTCCAAAGGAGACGTTTCCTGCGACTCGTTGGGCTCCGAAAAATAGTCCCTCACCATCGCAGCACCCTTCTCCGCTCTCAGGGGCCTACCGCTCCCAGAGGGGCCAACCAGCCACCTGATGAGTGTCATCTCAGGACTCTTCGTGGCGTGAGTCTGGTGGGAAACAATGGCTAGCCAGGGAGGCTGGGGATGAACAGCAGTGAAAGTGGCAAATGAGCTGCTTCCACCCCCCCTCCTCCTCAGTTAACGGCACTGGGGGCCCCTGACTCTGCAACGCTTGACCTTCTGGGAGAGCTTATCTCGCCAGCGATCGAGCTCGTTGGCCCACTCGTCAACTGTGCCCTTAAGGCGTGGGTCTAACATGGTTGCCATCATGTAGACCTTATCCTGGGCGAAAGTCTGAAAGTGGGCCTCAAGCCCTTCCTGCAGCCTAACAACCAGGGTGCACACCACTGGAAGAACGTCTGCATGGCCTTGAGCTGGCACAAGAAATGAGGCCAGATCCTCATGAGCCATGTAGACCATGGGGACGACCAGTGCGATGCTCGCCGTGTCACACGAGAGCATTTCTGTGTGGGTCTTGAAGGGCCCAAGAACCTCCACAGTCTGAGAAATGACCACCCAATCCTCTTGAGTGAGATGGTTCTCATCCCGAAAGACCCTTGTCTCAGAGACAAATGCATCCAGGGCTGCTCTCTGCTCCACCATGCGCTCCAGCATGGCACAGGTGGAGTTCCAGCATGTGCTGACGTCACCAATCAGGCGGTGCCCTGGCACACCTGTCAGTGTCTGTTTCTTATGCAGCAGATACGAATCCATATTGCTGCGTGAGAAGTGACCTGCGATGTGCTGACACTTCTAGAGCAGAAGTCGGTACTCATGGGTCGTGGCTAGATACCGACGATCCTGGCTTTTCGTCTGGCCCAATGCGTCCTTAACCACAAGGTGGAGAAGGTGGGCCATGCAAAGAAAGCATTTTAGGCCCTAGCGCTGACATCCGCCTTGATGTTGGAGCCACCATCAGTCACCACGAAGCTTGTGGCGATGTCCCCGCTGCCTACCCAGCCCTCTAACTGCTGTGAGAGGATGGCTCTGAGAGTGTCCGCTGTGTGCAGCACGTCGACTGCTTCGGCGTGCAGCAAGACCCAGCGATAGCCGGCCTGGTGGCCCTGACCTTGCCTGCCACTACTGCCAGTGCTACCCCCACCCTGCACTGCCTGCAGCTCTCTGAGTTGCCACCAATGCGCAGTCAGGGAGAGATACCCTTCAAACGCATGTTGGGAGCTCCAGATATCTGAGGTGAAATGCACAGCGCCCCCCCCCCCCCCGGCAGCACAGGACAAATGTGCTTTCACCACAGATCTGGTTGCCCTGAAAATAGTTGGCACAATGGTCTTGCTAATGGTGGTTCTAGCATGAACATTGTACTAGGGTGCCAAGTACTCAAGCAACCCTAGCACCCCAGGATTCTCGACCACTGAAAATGGAAGCCCATGGGCGATCGACCTGGCAAGGTTCCAGGAGATCACCATCCTGCCATGCCTGATTCCCCCTCATGGCACACAGGTGCCACCCCCACCAAACATCTCAGGCAGAGATGGCTGGCGTCCCTGCACTGCCATGGAACTCTCCTGGAGAGCTCTGGAGGTAGTCGCGATGCGACAGACCTCCTGGCTGGGTGGTGTTGGCCACTTGGGCACCCCAGCACCAGCCTGCTTCTCCCCCTTAAGAAGCACTACCGGGTGGTGCTTCCACAGGTGTTTCCGCACCCCCCCTCAGAGTCAGGTGGGCAGGGTCCCGCCCACAACTGATCCGGGCCCTGCACAGCTGGCACTGCGCATAGCATGGATCCTCCATAAGTCGGAAATGCTTCCAGATTTCGAAGGTGTATGGATGCCCAAGCTGACTGGCAGCTTGGGTGTCAGGAGCCACCTCCTGTGAGGTGCTCGGGGCAGACACATCATGTCTCGGGGTGGCAGGAGGGGCTGGCCACTGGGGGGAAGTGGGCGGAGATGGAGGCACCTTGTGTGTCTCCATCTCTTCCCCCTCCATCCCATGCGGCCTCCCCTCCTGGCCATCCCCTGAAGGACTACTGTTGCCCAAAGGAACCTAAGAAGGGGGCTGGTCCTCGTCCTCAACCGGCTTCTCCTCCAGCTCCTGCACGACACTCTGCACCCTCCTTGGGGTGATCGTTTTGGACAGAAAACTGTCCCCAAAGCTCATCTCCAAGGAGGGCTGCTCTTGCTGCCCCTCCTCCGGCTGCTGAGGCCAAGTGACATCAGCTGGAGGAGAGACTGCCTGAGCAGCAGACCCCTGCTCAGTGCCAGCACCTAATGGCACCTCTGCTGGAGGCACCCCAGCAGCAGCCTCGATGAAGGGCCCAAGGCGGGCCTTCTTTTTCATCAAACTCTGGCCAGAGGTCAGAGTGCTGGAAGGCGGCTGTGGAGTGGCCCCACGCACAGGTGGGGGGGAGACTTGGGTCCTCCCCCTCCCCTCCACCCCTCTAGTCTTCTCCTTGGCCTTGCCCCCAGGGCCCTTCTTCTGCTGCCTGTCACTCATGTCACCCTTGGCCAGTCTCACACAACCCGAACTGAGAGTGGGTTTTTTTTACAAACCTAACTCACTGCACTGTACCCTGAACCAACAGGTGCCCTAACTTTTTTTAAAAAACCCTCCCACCAAAACTTGTTTGTTTTTTACTTTGGTCCCTAACCTGTTCTTCTTTGGGTTGGGGTAGTAGCGATCTGGTAAAGTTTAGGAGACTAGGTGATCCTGCCTCTACCTGGCTACAGTTTTAAAAAGGCTACCTTGAGATGAAGGCAATCCTTGTTATATCCTCCTAGTGAAATTTCTCCTAACTAGATCCTGGGACAAACCGGATTTCCTTGCAAACTAGAAATCAGGTGTCCCCTATAACTTGAGAGAAGCTGTGGTTTACCCTATGGAAATCTAAGGATGCACCAGCTTTCAGTGGCTGAAAGCAAGATGCACTGGAACCCTAGTCTCTTTAAAAGGGAGCCTGATGTGGCCTAGTAGTCATGCTGCCTTTTATGAGAAACCTAAAATCTTTTTTAATCGCCTCTATCTGGCCTAGTTGAATTTTGAAAAAAAGATAAAGCCCTAAACTGGATTAATTTTTTTTAAAATTTCACAAAACACAATCCCTAAAAACACCCTTATTAGTGAAGCAGCCTATTTAGTGGCCCTAGGCAAACCGAAAGCAGCCTCAGACTCCAAAAACAACTCTATAAAAACCCCAGCCCACACACCAACCCTCTCACACCAACCAGAGGTAATTTAAAAAAACCAAAACATGACAGAAAGAAACAACATTTAACCCCCCCCCCCCAAAAAAAAACCAGAACCAGGAAAAGGGACAACAGGACAGGAGGATGCAGAACCTGCAGCAACAGAGAATAGATCCAAACAGAATGCCAACAAACTCAACTGTTAAAACAGTGGCCTTTTCAACAACCAGAACCCCCTAACCCCAAATAAGCTACCCAATACTCACCCACCCAAATCTGGATAAGTAAAGGGACTCTGAGTCTTAAAAAATCCTTTTACTAACTAAAATAAAAACAAGAACCCCAAGACTGTCTTACCTTAGACATCTTCTCTTCTCCAGGCACTGGCAGGTCAGGCAAGGCTGACAGAGAGCAGCAGCAGCTGAAGCCAAGGGCCAGCGCAGCACAATCTCTCTCTCACACCAACACACCAACACAACAGCAATGGAATGGAGTCCAACCAGGCAGACTCCTTAAAAAGGTTCTTTGGCCCTACACAGTTTCAAAAAATAGCACTGCTCTGTGATTGGCCAGAGAACACGGTTTACTTGGATACCCAAGTAAACAAAAGAACAACAATGTTGCTGATGGCTGAGGGATTAGTCCAACCATCAGCTACACAACAGCCCTGCAAAGCATGCATTTGCAATGCATTTTGCAAATGCATGCTTTGGATTGGCTGCTGGGGCTCCTCTCCCCCTCCCCCTCCCTCCCTGATCCCAGGGAGGCTATGAGAGAGGCGGGAAAAGGCTTCCAAAGGCGGGAAAGGAAGCAAGCAGCTCCCCTGAGGCTGCAGAAGCTCCTTTCCCGCCTTTTCCATTGACTTCCGTATATTGATTCGGAAGTATACGGGGAGCCGTATACGACTCCCGTTTAAAGGGCTGAAAATGGATTCGAAAATATATGGTGCCGTATACTTCCGAATCAGGGGTGATTCGGTGGTCAATTCGGTTCGGCCGAACCAATTGCACACCCAAAACTCCAACCTGTCCTTTCCAAATGGCAGTCCTGTGACCACACACACTATATAATGCACTTTCAATCCACTTTCAATGAACTTTGCAACTGGATTTTACTGTGTGAACTGGCAAAATCCAGTTGGAAAGCACATTGAAAATGGATTGAAAGTGCATTATTTAGTGTGTGTGATTGCAGCCTTGCTGTTCTCTATTTTATATCTGTGCAAATGAATCAACTCACAAGGAAGTGTTGCTGGAAACTAGTATTGTTGCATTTGCATTTTTGTAGTATTTTACTTATAATTAAGACTTCCGTTTCACGTTTCTAAAACTTATTCAGCAATGTTTCACCAACAAGATTAAAACCCCTGACCTATCAAAGAAAAAAGAAACGCAACCATATTTCTGCTTTTATGGGAGCATATTTAACTATGTACTTTGTGAGAGCTTTTTGATGCTAGTAGTTGCATGCTTTATATTCAATGAAATGGATGTTTCTATTTCAGAGGTTGTTAGGTCACAGGAACAACTTAAAATCCTGTTACAAATTTATTTGAAGAATTAATAGTGCATAGATCCAGTGCTCACTTTTCAGAAAGCATGATGCCATAGATAATTCAGCAACTTTAAAAGAGAAGCTGTTGTTGTTAAGAGTGTTGCATTTATTTAGAGAATCCATTGTGTCATGTCATGTATAGGTATGATTTATACAATGGTTTCAAAATACTAGGCTCAGTATACAAACAAATCTGAAAATGCAAGGTTATTACATAAGTAAAAAATGTGTAGCTCTGTACTGATTTGACCCACACCAGCACAGGTAGCCAGGGCCCATAAAACAAACATAGTCTTGGGAGAGGGAATAACACAATATGACCTGCAATTAGGGATGCTAGCTTCCAGGTGGGACCTGGGGATCCCTTGGAATGAAAGCTTATCCCCAGACTAAAGAGAGCAGTTCCCCTGGAGAAAACGGATGCTTGACGGCATTGTACCCCACTGAGGTCCCAGTCTTCCTCATGCTTCATCCCCAAATCTCAAGGTGTTTCTTAACCTAGATCTCAAAACCCTATTCCCTCATCCCCTTCCAGTGGGCATTGGGGACCTGGCAACCTTACTTGCAAAACAGCTGTCGTAGCTGCAGAGAGACTTATGGAAAAAATGGGGGGGGGGGGGCTGTTGTGACCCAGCTGCCCTATTGTAATAAGGTCATTTTTTTTCCAGTTTCAAGTCTTCTGGAATACACAGCATGCCAGCTTCCAAGTACTCCTGCAACTCTCCTGGAATTGACAAATGCCTCATAACCCCAAATGGGACTCTTTGGATCAAGGTTTTAGTTCTCCTAAGACACAGTTGGATGGTTTCACTGAAGTTAAATGAGCACTTTAACTCAAAACACTATAAGTCTTTTTGAGTCAGATTTAATACATTATTGGAAGTCATAACTTTAATATTATGGGGAGGAATCAACTCAGTAGCCTTTTTCCCATTCAAACCATTTAGTCCCCATTCTGTGATTTAAACATTCAGATATACGTGTTTTTGAGCCAACAAAGTATCTTTATAACAAAATAATTGCAAGTAAAATGGTAACGTTTGATGGTCTACTTCATTTCAGTGGGAAATGACACGCTTCTTCTCCAAAACACAATAACCATAGTTGTCTATCTGGCCAGCTTCCGAATTGACTACATTTCCTGAGCTTTGACATAACCCAAGTGCCATCAGCCGTAATCCTTAGATTACATAAATGCAGCCCAGCTACTTTTTACATTTGAAACTGCAATGCAATCCATGCCTATAACATTTTATTCTCATGGTCAGACCAGTCATAAAGCAACATACCCCCCAGATGCTGTTATCTGACAAGCAAATAAATGAAATTGTAAATCTCACGGCAGTAAGCTTTTTATGATTCCCATCCTGCCTCTTATCGAAGCTGGGTTGGTCAAAGCACAAACAGAAAATGTGACCTAATTACTGCTCATTGAAGAGCCATATCGGTTACTCTCCCCATAGTTGCTTGACTATTGGCAGGGGGCTAAAATGGATGAGACAGAGGCAAAATAGCCCTCCGCCTGGAAACACAGGATTCATGACTGAATCTCCCAATATTTCCTTTTGATGTTCACCGTTCCACTGATGCAGTGGCACTGGGGGAAGAAGCATTTAACCATTTCCTTTTGAATATTTTTCTGATTAAAGTTAACCTTTTCCCAGCTGATTTTTGCCCTGTAGAGAAAAACCAGAGCAAGCATTATAGCAGAGAAGAATTACTGCCTGAGAGGCAAACAGCAGCCATGAGAAGACAGCCATGAGAAGGGCTTGCATAGAGCTGAAACACCCTTTCATCTGGTGCCAGTATTTCCATCAAACTGGTAACTCCCCCGAACTTATTTATTTAAAATATTTGTACACTGCCTTTCCACCAAACTTAGAGCTGCAATATTTAATTGCCCCCCCAGGCGGAATAACGAGACACACACCGGATTGGATTAAAGGGCCACTTTATTAAACTTAACGGCAAGGGCAAAACATGGGGACAGGTCAAGCCAGGGGTCAACCCGACCACCTCCTTGACCTGGAACTGGGCGAGCCCCCAAAGCCCCGGGTATGAGCCAATCCACCGGCTCAGACCCGGCCGGCCCGGCATCCTGCTCACCGCTCACCTGAGCTCCGCCATCCCCACAGACGTGCAGCCTGGGATGCGGACACTCTCCGCGTGCCGGGATCCACAGACTCCCTAGAGCCAACCTTGGGCCGTACAGCTTACGGTCCCCCAGGGAAGTCATGCGCCAAATGGCGCGATGCTACGGGAGCTCACCGATCCCCAAAACATAATCCCAAGCACAAACTGCCAGTGACCAACCTATATAACAGCACCACCATTCCAATAGCCAGCACCAAACATCAGCAGTACAGGGTAGGCAAAAACACCCCAGAACTTGCCAATCCTTCCGGGGCAAAAAATTCCTACCCGGCCCCATAAACAGGCGACCAGCCTCTGCCTGAACTGCTTGACGGGCGGGCGGGTGGGCCGAGAGCGAATTTCAGACTGCGTAGGAGGGGGCGGGAGCGGCCCCTTAAGGCAGCACCACGCCCCCTCTCCCTAGGGAAGAAACCATCTGCCTCGTATCCGCGCGGGGAGGCAATGGGCGGCCCCCAGCCTCAGCGGTCGATGGACCGCTCGGCTGGGAAGGGGCCGAATTGCCCCCCCAGGCGGAATAACGAGACACACACCGGATTGGATTAAAGGGCCACTTTATTAAACTTAACGGCAAAGGCAAAACATGGGGATAGGTCAAGCCAGGGGTCAACCCGACCACCTCCTTGACCTGGAACTGGGCGAGCCCCCAAAGCCCCGGGTATGAGCCAATCCACCGGCTCAGACCCAGCCGGCCCGGCATCCTGATCACCGCTCACCTGAGCTCCGCCATCCCCACAGACGTGCAGCCTGGGATGCGGACACTCACCGCGTGCCGGGATCCACAGACTCCCTAGAGCCAACCTTGGGCCGTACAGCTTACGGTCCCCCAGGGAAGTCATGCGCCAAATGGCGTGATGCTACGGGAGCTCACCGATCCCCAAAACATAATCCCAAGCACAAACTGCCACAGACAGCGCCAAGCCTCTGCTTCGGCTGCTGTACCCCACACTATAACCCAAAGAAGCCCTTGCCGCAAGTCAGCCAAATTAGCTTGTTGCCCCGCTCTGACAGATGGCCACAGCCCACTCTGTACAGTTCCGGCGTGCTGGACAGAAAAGAGAAGCACGTAATAACGAAACCCCCAAAGAGGGCTTTGCGCAAGGCCAAAATTGGCCATTATCCTGTTGCGCACAACACACAGGGTCCCGAGCTGCCCACCAAACCCGGCGCGGCAGCAAGGTCGACCACAAGAAAATTACCCCCGGCCACCTTTCGCCGATCCAAGCGAAATCCAACTGGACCTGGATTGAAAACGGGGGAGGAGGGGAGGGGCTGCACTTACATCAGCACCAAGACATTCTACCCGAATGTATACCACAACCTGAGGGGGAGGAACTCCCAAATCCCTGAACAACAGGGGAAGGAGCCCAGGCCACCACATACCGCAACGGCCCAGCCATGAAATCACAGCTCTATCACTCCGGCCCAGCTGCGATGCGATCGGCGTCCGTCGGGCTCGAAATGCCGCCCAAAATACAATGCTGTGGCCGCCTAAGGACCCTTTCCCATGCCACCAGCCACAGCACCTAGAAGAAAAAACTATTAGAATTGCAGAACAAGAATGAACAACATAACGCCCTAAACAGTTCCCCCGTAGTGATAGCGGTGAAAACCAGTGGAAAAGAACAGGGTCAGGGGACCTTGAAAAGTACTCTAAATCCAAACAAGAACGCATAAAACAGGAGCCACACTACATAAGAACGAGGGTAAAACTTTAAAACAGTCTAAGAACCATCACCCGAATGGAGCTGGGACTCTTTACCAGGGTGCTGCCCCGGCCCGCTACCTGTCCGCTTGTTAGGCCACCTCTGTTTGGACTTGGTACAGGCCGTTAAGGCGTGAGGACCTGCACAGATCGGGCACTCGTGGATATATTTACAGTCCTTCCTGGCACACGAGCCTTGGGAGGTGAACTCCCAGCAAAGGAGCCGCGGCTGAGTCGACTGCCCCGCAGCTGCACGGGTGCCCGTAAGAGTTGATGATGCTGTCTTTTGTACCAGGTGGCCGCTATCCGAACGCTCACCCGCATTGGGTTTTGCTGGCGCCATGAGCTGCAGCCACAGCTGCTGGTTTATCTGATTCCACTGCATACAAGGATTAACAGCCGCCCTCATGCGGAACTGTTCATCATACTGGAGCCAAGCCCCGCCAGCAAAGTCATTATATGCGCGATATATAATATCGCAGTATTGGAACAACGGGGCTGCTCTCCATGGCTGGGCCCTGGCGAGAACGCCGGCATAAATAAGGAAACCAGGCAACCAATTTGCCCATGTCCTATCCACTTTTCGCCGCCTGAGCTTCTCCTTGTCTTTCTCATCCAGCTCGTCCTTAGGTTTTTTCTCCAATTCCCTATAGAGGAGGCTAAATACGTCAACGTATTCGCCTTTGAGGATTTTCTCCCGAGTAGCGGCTGTAAGATGGTCACCCAAAGGCATGGCCGGGTCACCGAAAGGCAAAGCGTGAAATTCCAATGAGCTGTAAGGGACGGGGGGGGTACGATGGGAAGCCCCAGAACCCCCCCTGCTGCCCGGCCCACGGTAGAGGCATGGACGGGGCTTGCTGCCACCCCCATGGTGGCACAAACGTAGCCGGGCCCGAACCCCCGGTACCAGGGCAGCCCTCGGAACCGCTGTTCCCCTGGGCTAAACCCCAAGGTGACCAAACACTCTCTGGTGAAGGGGACGAAAAGGGAAGACCTGACTGAGGTGGGGAACCGAAGGCCGCCCGCCGCCCCATAAGTGGAACTGCCCCCGAAGAGTTGGCCCCTACAGCCGGAGCATCTGTCCCAGGCCTGGGACTCGACACCACATTGGGCACCCAAGGGCCCCAGGGCCATGCCACCCCTTGCTGTAGCGCGGGTAACTTACCATCGCCTACCGCCGGCGCCAGCACAACCACGTCGGGCTCCTTCTGCTGTTCGGTATCCTGCGACACTCCCTCCTTCTCCACACCACTGGTTCCTTCCGCTCCCTGCAACACAGAGAGACGAGCCAGCACCTCCTTTTGAAAGGAAATGGTGGCGGCCCTGCCAGACCCTAACAGGCCAGTGGCCCTCCTGGACGGGCCGGGCAAACCTCTCGCCTCCTCCAAGGCAGCTAATTGGTTAATAATAGCTTGCCTGGTCTGAGCCTCGTTGTTGTCCACATCAGGGAGCGGCTCAGGGGGTGGCCTTTTGGCAGGGCGCTTTGCAGGCTGCTTGCCTTTTTTATTGCCCCGACCCTTCACAGGACCCATGGCTGCTCTATCTTGTTATTCCCGATATTATTATTGTTATTTGTCTTTCTTTCTTTCTTTCTTTCTTTCTTTCTTTCTTTCTTTCTTTCTTTCTTTCTTTCTTTCTTTCTTTCTTTCTTTCTTTCTTTCTTTCTTCTTTTCTTTTTTTTTTTTTATAGCCCCACAGACCCCTCAGCAAAAAACAGGTCTGCGTGTGGGGGGGTAAGGGAGGAAGGCCGAGTCCCTGATTCAAGGGCACCCCCCCTTACTGCTGATACAAAAGGGGGGGGGTCCAGTAGCCACCCCACAACCCACCAACCCAAGGCCAGCCGGCCTACCACTCAACAATCTGGCCTAAAGAGGCCTGCGATCAAAAATAGGGTGGGGAGGGTGTCACAAAAATTGAAAAGGGAGGGGAGGGGAGGCCTGCAGAGGAAGCACAAACAGGCCAAAGGCACAATGGCCAACTATTTTTATACTGCCCTGCGCAGCCTTCCTAGCTAAAAGGCACAGGGGGGGGTGAGGGGGAGGGAGGCGGCCCCCAACAACACACCAACGGCTATACTTCAAAAGGTGTGTGTGGGGGGGGCTGCACCAGGCTCCAATAGAGGCCTGTATTCCCAGGCCAGCTATACCCCACAACAGGCCTGCTAAAGGCCCTAAAGAATAAGAGTGGCAGGGGGAGGGGGGGAGGGCAGCCGACCACAGGCCCCTAAGGCGGCGCGGCGCCTACCCAGCGCTACCGCGCCAGCCGCTCACACTGGAGGCCCACGACAAGCCGAAAGGCCCACCCCAACGATAGCCACAAACAGCGGGGAGGGAGGAAAGCTTAGGAGCCAAGCGCCACACCCTCACCCAAGCCGCACGAGGACAAAGACCGCCGGAGCGCCTGTTGAAGGGAAACGGGGGCAGACAGGACGGAGCCCAAAGAAAGGCCTCGCCGGGAACTCCCCCCGCCCAGCGGAGGCCACCGCCACCGCAACACAAACCGCGCCGCTCTCAGGCGCCCAAACAGCCTCAAGACGCTCGGGCAGGCTCCCGTCGCCCGACTCCAAACGGTCTCCGAGCCCGACTGGCCGCCACAAACCACGCCGCTGCTACAAAGCGTGCTAAGCACGCCGACAACGCCGCGTTCGCTCAAAACGGCCCTCAGTCAGCCTGTAGGTGACTGATCCAGCCGAGAGCGAATTTCAGACTGCGTAGGAGGGGGCGGGAGCGGCCCCTTAAGGCAGCACCACGCCCCCTCTCCCTAGGGAAGAAACCATCTGCCTCGTATCCGCGCGGGGAGGCAATGGGCGGCCCCCAGCCTCAGCGGTCGATGGACCGCTCGGCTGGGAAGGGGCCGAAATACATGTAAATATATAAGCACACTAACAAGAAAGAGGGCTAATAAGAGCTAGTGAGACAACACCAAACAAAAAATCTCTGCCTAGTGGTAGAAGACAGTGGCCAATTTCGCACTCACCTTACACCACTCTCACATCCATTTTCTCAGCGTGGTGTCCTTCCAATTTCCCACTATTTGTGTTGTGGCTGCAGCAAACATTGCCGTTTTTGTGCAGCAAACAGAAACTGATTTTTAGCGGTTTCCATTTGCTATGCGAAAACCTCAATGTTTGCTGCAGCCCCAGTGCAAATAGTGGGAAATTGGAAGGATGCCACCCTGAGAAGATGGACATGAGAGCGGTGTAAGGGTGAGTGCGAAATTGATCAGTGACAGAGGGAAACAGATGAATCTCCCTGGGCAGGCCGTTTCAGAGATCTTGAATGATACAAATGAGAAGACCCATTCTTGGCTTGACACCTGTCCAGCATCAGTTAGCAGGGGCCTCTGAAAATGACTGGAGTGTAATTAAATGAATGCATTTAATTGAAAAAGAAAACATTGAGAGATAGGAAGGGGCATGAACTGGGAAAATGTCGATGGTCTGTGGCATGTCCAGTTCGCAAACCATGAATTGTCACAAACTTTTAGCTGCCAAACAAACTGGTTTGGTTCATGAGGTTTGTGATCCAGTAGAATGCCCCATTGGTGTGCTAGAAAACATCAACCCCATCAGGGATCTCCAGCTGACTCTGTTCTACTCGCCCTCCAAGTTTGGTGAGGATTGAATTTATGGGGTCTACTTCTTTCCCCAAAGGTGTTCCCAGGAAAGTGCTTTTTGGGAAATGACAGGCACAGGTTCTGGAGGTTCCAGAGTGTATAGAATGAATCCTATCCAAGCTAGAGACACCAAAGTCACAGGAGACCTCCCCTGGATACTCCTCTACATGCTAAGTTCTCTCCCGCCTGCTGCTTTGAAGTCTGATACATTTAGCTTGAGTGGAAACACTCTGGAAACATATCCATTCATGAACTGCCATGAACATCTGGAAAGTTCATGGAAAGTTCATGCTGGTTGGTTGATCTGCCATTCACAAACCACAAATCATCCAAAATTTGTCATGAACTTTAGTTTGTGAGCCAGTTCATGCTCATCCCTATTGAGAGATCCAGACATGGATTTCCTGCATCTCACATCACTTGGTTCTGAGTTGCAGTGGAAAGAAGTAGTTCTTCGAGAATTACAGTGCATTATCAGATAATTGTAATCTTTCAGGGGAACTTCTCTAGGAATATTCAACATGATGGCTTGAGCACTAGCTATCTAGATGCTGTGGGATGGTGGTCACCCCCCCCCCCCCCGCTTAGACATTGAAAGCTAGTTTAAACAGTTCAGTCTTGCAGGCCCTGCAGAACTGTGGCAGGTCCCACAGGGCCCTGATGTTTTCAGGGAGGGCATTCCACAAGGCAGGGGCTGCTACAAAGGGAATATAGGGAACCTGGGGTAGGACTTGCTGTTGTGCTTTAGTTTCCTTCACCTTCATTTAAAATACCTGCTTGGTTTCATGAGCAGGTGTAGCATTTATGGCTAAGAAAATAAACTGGGGGATCCCCAATTCAGCTAATAAACTAGGTTTATTACAGATATCATCTTGCTTTTAATGCATTGCCTTCTACCTTTGTAATCCACTTTCTCTGTTGTTTGCTCTCAATATCCCCAGCCTTAGACAGTGTGTTGTTTGCATTACTTTCAAATTCTGTAATTCTAAGCCTATCACAGCCCTCACCCAGATGGCCTAGGCTAGCCCAATTCATCATATAATGAGAGCTAAGCAGAGTCAGCACTGGTTAGTATTTCGATGGGAGGTCACCAAAGAACTCCAGGGTTGTACTTGTGGTGCAGAGACAGACAATCACATACCACCTCTGAATATCTTTTGGCTTGAAAACCCTACAGGGGTCACCATAAGTCAGCTGCAACTTGATATCACTTTTTACCATCAGTCCTATCACATTGTTCACTGCTGTCTAATTGCATTTTTTATATTTTGTAATCTGTCTTGGGTCTCAGTGAGAAAGGCAGGCTACAAATAAGCTAACTAAATAAATAAGTAGCCTGAGACACTCTCAGCACCACCACCACCCCATGGGCAACAGGGGATTAATAATACTGCCTGCTTTACATTCTTGCTATTATTACGTTTGCTGATATACATAAAACTCCTTAAACACTGAGCACATTATAAATGTGGCATTTATCATCAGTGCATTTTGCATTCAGTCTGATTTTCACAGAACAATTCCCCAGCACTCTTTAGTCCTTTTGATTTCAAAATATTGACCTTCACCTTTTTCTCTGTTGCAAATGCATTTAAATCCAATAGCACACTCAAATCATTAGCAAAATCTCCAGTGATTTTCAGATATTTCTGGGATTTTTTGGGGGGGAGGGGCATTTTGGTACATATTTGTGTTTTTATACTATAAGCGTTTATGTTATCTCTCTTGTTTTGTACATTGTCTTGGACATTTTTAGTCACAACACAGTCAATATGTTTTAAATAATAAAAAAGAGAGGTCCAGAATTTTCCAAGGGAATTTTCACATACAATATATTTTTATGTGCATGTACACCGATGACATAAACCCAGGAAGTGTAAATGTGACAAATAGATATTTACAATGCTGGACACTTGTCAGGGAGCCAGAATTAGCTGAACAGCAAACCTGGGTTTACAGAATGTGTGAAAAGGGGGATTGACAGTGTTTTGAATCCTTTAGAAAGATGTTTATTCAAGAGCTTACGTCTGCACCCAGCAGCAGCCCTTCACTTGGCACTGAAGCAATCATAATGGATGTGAAAATGCACATGCCATGTACCCATTTTCAGAGCCGGTATTATAAAGCAAGTCAAGGTTGTGACTCACTGTGAACAAACAAAGTGAAGACCAAGTTGTAACACCAGGGGAATAAGAAAATGATTTGAACTGGAAAGAAATCAAAGGGCAGTAAAGCTTTAAGTGTGAATCATACTCCAAATAGAAAGCAAGGCAGAGGTCAGCTCTAGCTTTCTTGTGCAGGGCGACAGCAAATGTCCATACAGTATCTTTTCATTTTGTTCATCTTTGACTATATACAATTACTAGTCTGAAGCAATAGGAGCAGTTTACCAGCTTACTGCTATCCTGACCACAGACCTCTCAAACATGGGTAGCTTGGTATCAGCATAAGGAAGGACATATCACCCTTTAAAATGCAGGTCTTTTTTGTAGGAGTTCCCAGGGACTCCTTTGCATATAAGGCTGCACACCCCTGATGTATCCAGTCCTGGAGCTTACAGTAGGCCTTGAACTAAGAGCCCTGTAAGCTCTTGGAGGATTGGCTACATTAGGGGGTGTGGCTTAACATGCAAAGGAGTTCCTGCTACAAAAAAGCGCTCTCTCTCTCTCATAGAAACATGCCCCCCCCCCAGTTTTTAATTGTTGGAGTAAGAAATACACTTTTTGAAAATCAGTGCTCTTTCTACTTGCATGCTTGCTGTTTAAGGGCAGGGCAGTCCTTAAAAGAGATTAAAGAATAACTATTTTTGTTCCAACAACTTTGTCTTCCTAAACAGGGCCAGATCTAGGGGGGAGCAGAGGGGGGTGCTTGCCCCGGGCGCCGATGGAGGGGAGGGGCACCAAATTGGGTATGGAGTCCATTGTATTCTATGGGACCATAGGATAGAATGGTCCAAAAGGGGGCACCATTTTTTAATTCCCCCCCCCTCGAAAAAAATGTAGATTCGGTCCTGTTCCCAAATACTGCTTCTGAAGGGGCCAATGTAAAGTAAGGGAGTTCAGGGAAATGTTTTAGCTCTTTCCATATGAGATTGCCATTTCTCACCATTTTCATTTAGAGTATTACTGGGCTGGGAAATTTAGACTTCACAAATGCTAGATGGGGAAAGGGTCATGAATCACCAATTCCTTCCTTTTGTTTGCCTGCTCCGCACGGCACCCTCAAGAAGCTGCTTTTTCAGAGGAAAAACTCCCCTAGCCTCTCCCCTTTTCCTGCTTTTCATAACAACTGGTTGGCAACTGTGTTAAGCAGGAAGCAGGACCACTGGTCTGACCCAGCAGGCTCTTCTATTGTTCATGTGCTTCCTTCCAATACTCCCTCTAAGCTGTGGAGTCCTGTGAGCAAAAATTCTACTTTGTGAGTGACTGGCATTAAAGTTGTGAGCTACTGCATAGATTAGTTTGCTCTGGGGCTGTTTTTCCTGAACTAAGAGAAAAATGTGTGAGCCAGAGGCTAAAAAAAATGAGCTAGCTCACAGAAACTCAGCTTAAAGGGAACACTTCTTCCTTCTATCCTCCCCACCCTCCAGCCAGCACACCATTACCTGCTCCCCCCACCATCTCTGGTTTTCATTCCTTCCCTCCCCCTTGTAGCTTCTACCCAGGAAGAGCTGCCAGGCCCAGTTACACATTAGGTAGCTGTCATATCCCTGGGCACCTCAACCCTGGGGAGAAGGGAGCATTGCCAAGGGTTGCCAGGTCCAACTCATGAAATATCTGAACAAAATAGGAGTCAATATCACCTCTAAGACCAACTTAGTTTTATTCAGAATGTAAGCTTTCATGTGCTCTAAGCACACGAAAGCTTACGTTCTGAATAAAACTAAGTTAGTCTTAAAGGTGCTATTGACTCTTATTTTGTTCTACTACTTCAGACCAACATGGCTGCCTACTTGGATCTATCTTCATAAAATATCTGGGGACTTTGGAGGTGGAGCTAGGAGACTTTGGGGGTAGAACCAGGAGCAACATTGTAACAGGCATCATTAAACTCCAAAGCTCTGACCACCACACTTAAAGGGACCACACTTCTTTTAAAATGCCTTCCCTTCACTGGAAATAATGGAGGATGGGGGCACCTTCTGTTGGGATTCACAGAATTGGACGCCCATGGTCGAATCTTTTTGAAACATGGGGCATTTTTTGAGGGAAGGTACCATATGCTATGCTGGAAATTTGGTGCTTCAATCTCAAAAAATACCTCCAGAACCCCAGATACACACGTATTGATTCTCCATTATACCCTAAGGGGAACAGTATCCATAGGATATAATGGAGTGCCCAGCAGACATTCAACCCCCACCCCCTACTTTCTGATAACCCGAAAGCAGTAGATCCCCTGCTCCCAACTGGGGATTGGCAACCCTAGCACTGCCCTAAGCATGCTGGCAGCACTTTAATGGGGCAGAAGGGTTGGTGAGAGAATGGAAAGAACAGACAGAAGGAAGGACAACCAGGGGCCAGTTCATGAGGGAGAAAAAACCCTACTTTTGAGGGCAAAGGTGTCCTTGGAAGAAAACATCTACTCAGAAATAGGCACAGGGCAGCGGGAACTGCACTGGTCCAAGAGAAGGAGGATAAAAAGGGTCTAGCAGAAGAATTTAGGGGCCAAGTACCTAGCTGAGACCTGCCAGGAACTAGGAAAGAGAATAGTCATCAAGACCTGAGTTCTCTAAAGTGGGTAGGGACACAAGACTTCCCTGTATGGAGAAAGTGGCATTCCTGGCCAAGAGGCAAGAACTACCATTAGGATAGGCCTGGGCGGCCTAGCTACCGTCAGCACTAACCCTACCAGAAGATGAGATGGCCAGAATGAGGAGCTACCAAGAACATTTCACAGACCTCAGTGGGGGAAGTGGGCTTAAGAACCTGGATGAAAGCACATGGAGATAATCAGGGACAAACCAGCTAGGCTGCAGGATATCTATTAACCCTGGTACTGATGACTGGAATGGAGCTAATCAATAAGCAAGTAACTTCAGCATTTCTTGAGTGGTGACTCATCTTTGACCACATGAATATACCATTGTTCATCCCTGGGAGACTTGGTCTCCGGCCAGGGAGGTATCACAGAACTCACAAAGACTTGCAGGAGGCATCTCACTTCCCCCTGTATCCTCTTCTCATTCCTTTCTTCTGGCAGCCACAGGCCCTATATCCTTACCTCTTCTTGCTCTCCTTTCCCCCACCAGCCAATGTATCTTTTTTCTGCCTCCATCTACAACTATATTTATTATTTATTTACATTTATACCTGGCTATTTCCACAATGGGGACCCAAGACAACTTACATTTTCCTTCTCTCAATTTTATCCTCAAAACAACTCTGAGAGGTAGATTGGGTTGACAATGTCTAACTCGCCCAAGGTCACCCAGCAAGTTTCTGTGGTACAGTGGGGATTTGAAGCTCCCCCCTCCCCGATCTGTATTATTCTACTATACCACACTGGGGTTTCTGAGGTGGCTGCTGTTAAACAGCAGTCAGTCCTGAATTAGTCATGCAAGTCTCATGGTAGCAAGTCTCTCCATGGCCCCCATCTCTGAATTTAAGTATTGACTGATGGGGCCACATTGAGAATTAGATGATGATTTTTTATATGAGAAGGTAGTACAGAAGACAAGCATTTCCTGGTTAATAATAGTGAAATAAGTTATCCCTCACCTTACTTGTAGCATATATATCAATTAATATGACCAAAGATATCCCAATAACAGAAACATGAAAAGACCTTTAAACTAGAGGGCCATCTGAAGAACACTTTCCTGTAATTTAGTCCCATTGACTTAAGTAGGATTTTGAGTAGACTGCTTAGGATTGTTCACTAAGTGTTTATCTTCCCAGGGAGTCTGGTTAGATTCTTTTCAGACATCCACAAGCAGAGCATGAAAGTAATAGCTCTCCTTTGCTGTCTATTCAGGGGATGCATTTAGCTACTGTGTGTAATAATTTTGATAGGCCTATCCACCAGCACTGTATTTAATCCTTTTGGAACCCAGCCAGTGGCCATCACCACGCACTAGGGGGTTCTGTAAATTATGTATTCTGTGAAGAAGACTGTTTGTCCCAAATCTACTGCCAATCAACCTCCCTTGTCTTCTGTGACTGTATGAAACTGTCCCATATGTAATTAATTAGCACTACTGAAATGTGATACCTTGTGAGACCTCCTTAGAGACCAAAGAGAAAAACTGTTACATTTTATAGTCATGAATACTGAACATACTGATCATAACAAAAATCATATGGGGTAGAATATCAGAGCTGGCTTCAGGAAGAAAATCATCCAGTAAGTCCATGAAGGGGGTAGAATAGTCAACCCCAGGATCTCCAGTATCTTGCATGACATTCTCCTCACTATACCACAATGAATCTCCTAAGGGAAACCTCCATGCTTACAACCTAACACCTTAACAATTAAGGTATACTTGTAGGATATTCTCTAGGACTGGAGTTAGAGGTCAGTATGATTAAACTGCGTCTGCATAGAGAGCCCATCACTGACTGGAGTTGCAGGTTGATTAACTTTTGGTGGCAGTGAGAACAGAGCACAAAGGGATTGCTGATGAGTCTAAGAGGAACATGAAAATGAAGAAGCATGACACAGTCATGTTTCTGTGGTGCTTTTCCCAGGAAGGAAATAGGGAGTTGACCTAAAGACTCTGTAATGTCACAGAGGTCTCTGGAGCTATCTCTCCTTTCCTAGTAGAAAAGAACAGAGTGCAACCCTTTTGTGCTTCTTTTCAAATTGCTGTCATCTTTGGGTTCAAAAGAAGTGCAAAAGAGTTATGCTCTGCCCCTTTTGGAGTAGCCAAAGTGTTTGTGTGTGCATGGGAAGGGAGGAACAGAGGCAGTAGCTGTAGAGGAAGTAAGGGAGCTGTAACAGAGGGGTCCATAAACATACTCAGATGTTCACTTTAGACTAGCAGCAAAGTAATGGCTTCTTTTGCAATACCACTTGGGCCTAATGGGTTGAATACAGTTATGGCCACAGGTCAAATCTCAAAAATGTCATTGGATATCCTTAAGCGATTCACCATCTGTTCTCTGGGTCTCTTTACAAAGCCAAGTGTGGTACAAACAGCAGATGTGGCAGGTGAGCCTGTGACTGGACTGTACCACTTCATAATGCAGGTAGGGAAATTACATGTTGAAAAGAACAACCTGCAATCATTCTTCCACACAGAAAGCAGGCATGCCATGTAGAAACTAGACTGGAAACTATGTCCTTGGTTTTCTGGTTTTGGTTTTTGTTCTCTATGTTCAAGGAATATGTTTTTTTTGGCTGAAGCAATGTTATTCTCTGGAAGAGGTCATAAAAAGTGTATTGAAAGGAGGACCAATGTTGAACGACTGGTAGAAAGGATCATCTCCAGAATGGCTTGAAGGAAGCTCCATATGTTGAAGCTCTAGCAATACATACAGCTCTATACCATTCACCCAAAGTTCCACCTACCAATGAAAACCACTTTCAAGCCTATAAATAAGATTCTTTTCCCCAGATACATATAATTCATTCCCTGATCTATATCTTCTAGCTTTGTGGATATTTTGACACAGGGAAATATACTAAGGGATCAGTACAAGGACCCCTGTTAGTTGTCATGAAATTCACCTCTCCAGAGACTTAGTGTTGATTTCCTTGCTTTGTTAGCAGATGGTAATTTGTGCAGTGCAGCCTCTGTAGAGATTTTGCAAAGGTTGTGTTGTACATCTGATGTGATGGCAATGAAAAACAATAATTGTGTTGGAAGTGATGTAGAAAGGCAGAAAGTTCTGAACTTGCCAAATAGGCGGATTTTCATTACAGGTCTCTGAGGATATGAAAAGTAGCAAATTGGTTTGTGCAGTGTAAATTGGTTTCTGTAATCCATTAGGGAGGGGAAAAGGCACAAAGGTTCTTCACACCTTCTTTTCTCCCCAACTTTTAGAAACAACTGGATTGCAAATCCAAATTAATCACAGAAGGATTAAGTATTAGGAATGTGTCATGTACTTACATAATTTGACTACAACATGTTCAAGCAGCTGCAATGTGTTTTATATGAACAATATTCACCAACAGCATCCATCTCAGGAGGTGATTTTCTAGATTGTTTTGTTCTGTCTAGTGTGGTGGTGGGACTGTGTCTTTATCTCCCTAGTATTCAAGCCTTGCCCATTTGCCTGTCTGATGACTGAACCTGAATATGTTATTGTTCCTCAAATGTTCTAAACTGGATTCCAAGTGCTTGGTGTATTCTTGCATTCGCATTAGGAACTGAGCTTAATCCAGTGAGTTCTCAGCACATGACAATATGATGAATGCTGCTGATCAATAAAATGTCATGCCACCAACTGCACAGGTGCAAAAGTGGCTTATCCTCAAAAGGTAGCATACTTCAAATGGTGTATGCACCAAACATAATCCAAGCCATCCAGCAAACTACAAACATGCACCAGCAGAAGTTACTCAAGCTGCTTCCAGGCTGAATGCCACCAACCGTACAGCTTGAAAAGCTGCTTACTTAAAATTGTGAACAAAACATCAGTGTGAGTGTACAGAAGACACATGAGACAATAGCATTGTGAACACTGTGATAAAGTGTTTGAATACAGGGTTTGTGAAGATTACCCACTTTTGGTATTTATAAGTGTGAAATAACAAGAGCTGCCCCCCTTTTTCCCCTTTCAGATTTATGAAGCTATTTTTGAATTAAAAGAATGGGAGCATCAGTAGAACTAATCCACTAATGCCTATTTTAGGTTCCGGCTTTCATGAATAAAACTATATAATCTCTGACCAGATGATCTGAAGGAGTATCTGTGTAAGCTTTTTCTAGTCATTGAACAAGTGAGGAAATCTTGCCTGGAGATGAGATCAGTGGTGAGGGGGAGGGAACTTCATCTCAAAACCCACCCTGCAATGGCTAGGAGAAAATGTTTATTTACATCGTTTATACCCTGCCTTTTTCCCCAACAGGGACTATAATGGCCCTGTCCGCTTCCCTCCATCAGAGACAAGATTTTCCCTCTGTTTTTCTTTCCCTTTTCTGACTGAGTCCCCCTAGGAATGTGTTTTCTTCTTTGCTGAAGAACTCTAGCTGTCCCACCCTATCACAGGACAATATTGTGGCTGTTGGCTCAGCCCAGGATGGCTGAGAGAAGGATCAGGAGTTCACTTTAACTTAAAACAACTTAAATGACACTTGAGGCATTTTGAAATTCAAACTATTTTATTTAACACAGAGAGGAAAGATCATGTGAAATCAGGGGTGGAAATACATGCACAGGCTTTAGTTCTTATGTTTCAGGCTAATGAGAGTTTATTGAACTTTTCACAGTGATGTACCGTATTTTTCAGTCCATTAGACGCTCCGGACCATTAGACGCAGGTGCCTGGCTGGGAGACAAGCGGCGAGATCGCTCCCTCCGCCCCCACCGCAAACCCAACACTTCGCAGGGAGTGATCTCGCCGCTTGTCTCCCAGCCAAGCATGCAGGCGTGGGGGAAGCATGCCAGCGCCTGCGTGTCTGACTGGGAGACAAGCGGCGAGATCACTCCCTGCGAAGTGCTGGGTTTGCGATGGGGGCGGAGGGAGCGATCTCACCGCTTGTCTCCCAGCCAGGCACGCAGGCGCAGGGGAAGCACACCGCCCCCTCCACAGCTGGTGCTCGCGAAGCACTGGGTTTGCGAAGGGGGCGGGTGCTTCCTCCGTGCCTGTCTGCCTGGCTTCAGCTGATGCTTACAGGAAGCGCCAGGATCGCTCCCTCCGCCCTCCGATCCCAGCGCTTTAGGTTTCCAAAAGGCTGGTGTAAGCCAAAATACCCTCAAAACGAGGTTGGGGAATTGTCAAGTGGGCACCTGGCTTAATCAGGATCTCTTATCTATGTATACAGGATCCACGTCCAGAAATTAATGCTTAAATTTATCAGGGACACTAATTAAGTAAAAGCAATTAAAATTTAATCTATTTCAGAAAAATATAGGCTTACATACAAGACAAGTAATTCACATACAGTCTTAAGAAAAATAGAGAGAGCTATAGAGACAACACATGGATAGACAAACAGGTTGATAATTACCGAACGTAGTTTTCAAGGAAGGCTCCAATGGCGACGAAAGAGGACGGGGGAAATGGGACCCTCAACTGTGGCCAGAATCAGGGATGGATCTAGACAGCAGAACTGGGGTACTGCTAGATGCACACATGAGTGGAGCTGGGTCAGAGGTTAAATAGACTACCTTGGACCCTCAGGGGATGGGAGGTACAGGGGTGGATGACAGGTGGTCAGCTGGTACACGACCTCAGAAAAGGGGAGGCTCTGCAGTGACCATAAGGGCTGGACTAGTGCATTAGCCAATAGCCTGTTAATTGGCAACCCCTGATTGGACTCTCATACCTAGCCAATGAGCAGACTTGGCCTTAGTTACCTGATTGGCTGTCCAGGTAACAATGGGTCAAGGGGGAGGCTGCAGGATGACTGTTGGGGAAAAGAATGGGGGAAATTACTGGGTGGAGGTGTGCTTAAGACTATTAAACTTATCTAAATAGGTGACAATAGATGGCCAAATTGCTACCTAGGTAACACCCGGTCTATACAAAGACACTTGGCTCTAGGTGAAGATGTTCTTCCTCCTCTTCAGTCTTCTATTGGTACCAGTCTTTGTCTTGAGTTCCATTTGGACAAAGGCTTAGGCGGTCCGGCAGGATCCATGCCTAAGCTTGATGGCCTCATGGATGGGTGACATCTGTTGAGTACGTGAGCCTCCCGCTTTGCTGAAATGGAGTCTGGCACTGCATGAAGATAGTTGGTGTTAGCCTCCCAAAGTGGATCCTATGGTCAAGGCTGAAAACCGCATGGCTTGGATAGCTCCTAGCGGCGCACCTTCTTCCGCTCCAATGATAGAGATGGTGTTCACACAAAGCGACGGGAAACCCTCCGTTCTCCTTGCTAGCACTCCTCCAGAAACACGGAGTGCTCTTTTAGCATTGTGGCTGTTAGTACTCATAAGTCCTTTCCAGTCTGGCAGCCAAACCCACATCTTCTAGCAGATGTGTGTGAGTTCAGTCTCCAGGCACCCTGGCAACCAGGCGGGTGACTACAATGTTCTGAATATTAGGGGTATTTTCTTACACTGGTACACTCTTTCCAATACTCAAACCTTCTCTTGAAACACCAGTACTTGTATTGAGATTTTAACAGATTCTTAAGGTCTCTAAAGGCAGTTTCTAACCACACCAGACCAAGGATCTCTGCACTTTTCTGAGCTAACTCCCTGTTTGACTAGGTAAGGAATTTTCTTCTCCCTCTCAAAGATCTATCCCCTTTCCTTGGCCTGAATAGGTGTCTTCACCTACTTCCGAAACTTCCTTGCCAACTTTCTCTCAGTTCTTCTCTGTGTTAAACTGCTCTCGGCTAAGGCTGAAATCAAACTGTCAGTACTCAACTCAGTCAAGGCAGAAATCCTACTGACTCTCTCCTCAGCATGCAGCTCTCAAGTCTTTCTCTGCTCAGCTGATGCTAACCAATCAGATTGCCTGGAGCAGCCTGTCACTCAAGGCTCTTGGTTTCTGGGAGGAATTAACCCTTCACAGTCCTTCAGCTGTTTGTACAGCACATCTAGCTTCTTAAAAACATAGTCTGTCACAGGGACCCAACATAGCTTACTTTGTTCCTCCATTTTTTCAAGAGTCAAGGCTCCCTTCATCAGACATGAGTAGCAACAGAGATCTCTGACTTTCTGTTTCCAAGTATTTCCCCTCTGCTCTAATCAAGCTGATTACAATAGGAATGATACCTTTGCATCCTATACAAGCATTCTTTCCAACATCCCTCCCACCTTCTGATTGAGATATAAAAACTCAGAGATCTCCATTTCTATTCATGATTACAGCACCAAGCTTTAATTCTCTAAACTTATATCCTGAAACCAGTGTTGGTCTCGAAGGTGCTATTGAACTTGAATCTAACAGGTTTACTGTAGACAAATACAGTTACCCTCTGAAATTGTTCTAAACTGATAATTTCACTTCACACCTTAGGACAGAAGAAATGTAATTCATTTGCCCATTAGGATGCATGGTTTGAAGGCTGAGTCAGTACTTTATGCCATTTAGGAATCTACCTAAGTTTTTTCAAAAGTTGGAAGTATTTTATTTATCTTATTATCTCACCCATTCTCCAAGAATACTTGCTATTTATCCTCACAATCACTAATCTGAGAGGAACGTAAATCTGAAAGGATGTGAATGGCTGAACTTTATAAAAGACAGGGATCTTAAATTATTCTGTGTGGATGAGAAAGAAATGATGTCAACTGGCCACTCACTAGAGAGCAAGGATTGGCTGAAGTTCAGTAGTGGGTCACATATGGTCACAAACCTGTAGAGTTGCCAATCCCTAGGTGAAGGTTGAGATGTCTCAGAATTGCAAGTGATCTCCAAACTACTCCTGGAGAAAATGGCTGCTTTGGAGAGTGAACTCCTTGGAACTCCCAGGCTCCAATCCCCCCCCCCCCCCCCAATCTCCAGAAATATTTTCCAACTTAGAGTTGGCAACTCCACAAACCAAGATATTTTGCCATATGTTGTGTGGAAAGTCTGGCTTAGGGCTCATTTACAATAGGACAACATCAAAGGAAAATCTTGGCCCCTATGTCCTGTTGGTTGCCCTTCTAGGGCAATGGATTGGTGGCTGCATAAAACAGGATGCATAAACTGGCTTTAAATCTGGTTTGCACTTTGTTTTCATTCATGACATGAGAAACGCTTTCTGCAGTTTCATCATTTATAACACAAATGTAAAACCTGCACTGATTTTTTTTTTAAAAAAGATTTTAAAAACATTGTTCTCTCTAAACTGCCCCTGGAGATGTATATGTCAGTCTACCAAGCAGCAGGAGATAGATATAAAAGGATTTTAATACCTTGTGAAAAAAGAGTTCTAGAGATTCTCCCAATCTCTCACAGGACTACACATCCCAGAATCCATAAGCATTAACCTGGTTTACTTTTGTGATATAGCAGTGCTTAATGCTAGGCTATTTCTGTATCTCATTAGTGATAAAGGACCATCTGCACAGTTAAAGCCAAAGGAAAATAATTCTGTTATTTATGGAATTCCTGTTTGTTGTTTCCTTTTTTTAAAAAAAAATTATTAATTTCCCCTTGCCCCTTAAAGGGAAAGGAGTGAAGTTTTCAGAATACCAAGAGAAAAATAATCTCTATATTAACTATGTTTCACTAATATTTCACATTTACTGAATTCCCAGTGCTGTGTACATACAGTATGTTCTAGTTTGAACAGATTTGGGGCACAGATATTTTGGTTTTGCTTAATAAGATTGCAAGTCATCTCCATATGGCATGGTATTCAAGGGTACCAAATGATTTCAAAAGTACTGTGAATGGTCACATATCGACATTTTGATATCGCACTCTTTAGCCCAAGCAATGAAAGATCCCTAGGTGCCAGGGAGCAGCAGCAAATGACCTTGGATCATTATTGTATTTGTGGCAGACATCATGAGACAGAATCTGTACAATTCAAAACAATAATGAATATAGTTAGTGGCTGTCTGCTGTAATGCCTGAAGCTAAGAGTGCACTAGGGGCAAGTCCACCATAAAACAGCTGCCCTCTCCTGGTGCCAGTTAAGGACTACAGTTGTGTTTAATTGAGTTTGAATGCATTTTATCTCTGACATTTAAGTCCTTTTTGCTTGTTCAGATTCACAGAACAAATCTGTGCCAGTTTGAGCTGCAAATGAAAATTAACAGTGAAAAAGAGATCATACTGCAGCAATTTTGAGGTTGACAACGAAGGTCAAGGTTGGAAAGGCCTCTGGGAGAGCCAGGAAAACCTCACCATACTAGATAATTAGTGAGCTCAGCCACAACTGTCACTCTCTTCCACCCTACCTATTCCCAGAGGTTTGAAGCAAATATTAAAAATCCTAAACATAAACACATCTATGATTATCCATGTCAGTAAACATTAGGTGCCAATTTTTGGCTGTATGAAAATCCTGGCAATGAAGAGACAAATTTGAAAAATGTTGATTGATTGTTTCTATACCTAGCTATGCAGGCCCAAATCACTTATTGACCTCTGATGTGACTAAGTCCATGTAATGGTTTTATTACACACTATTTTCACATAGGGAGCCATTTGTGTGAAATAAGGGTCAAGGGGGGGGGGGTGCAACTCAGAATCGATGTTCCTTTTTGAAATCAAAGTAAATTGTTTCACAAAGTATGAACTGAAAAACAGACTGTCATTTTGTCTGGAGAAATCTGTCAGGAGAGAATCCTAAGGTCCAGTCTACATATAGAACAAAATGAGGGTCTGTGATATGATAGAAGCCATAAAATGGACTATATCACTTTAGCCTACAGGTAGGGAACATATTTTTGGCTTCTCCCCTATATACAGCACTCACCACAGGTTGAAGAGAAGAACACAGAGTGGGCCGCGCCGGAACATTTCTCCATGATACTATATATTTTTACTTACAAAGAGTTTTTGTGACACATACTCCTACAGTTTGAACTAACACAATCTACCTCACCATTTCAATCTATAATAATATTAATAATAATAATAACAACAACAACAACAACAACATTTTATTTATATCCCGCCCTCCCCGCCGAGGCAGACTCAGGGTGGCTAACAACATATCAATACAATAAATTATACAATAGGTATTAAAAACAGCATTTAACCTTATAAGTGTAGGTCAAATCTAAAATTTTGCTAAGTGCCTCTTCATGTTATAGACTTGAATAATTTTCAGACAATCTTGATCCTTAGGTAAGTACACTAGTTCCAATCCATATAGCATCCCCTAATCAAATTATAGTGCTTCTTTATTTGTAGTATTTCATACCCATTATAATGGATTCAATGACCCCTTATACTAAAAGAGAAACCTTGCTCTATCAAAGGAAAATTTAGAGGAAGATAGATTTTGGATCCAGTGTAGCAGAATGGAGCTAGTGCAGAGAGCTTACCATCTCCATTTCTACTGAATCAGCTGTCATTTTTAGCTTGTTAAAATGATAATACAGTAGTTCAGAGCCAGTTTGGTGTAGTGATGAGGAGCATGAACTCTAATCTGGGAGAACTGGGTTTGATTTCCCACTCCTCTGCATGCAGCTGCTGGGTGGCCTTGGGTCAGACACAATTCTCAAAAGAGCTATTGTCTCAAGATCAGTTCTCTCAGAGCTTTCTCAGCCCCACCTACCACACAGGGTGTCTGTTGTGGGGAGAGGAAGGGAAAGGAGATTGTAAACCACTCCTTTTTCTCCCTGGCACTTCTGTCCAATTTCACACAAGCTCCCGTGGGACTGTGACTTGCCCCACCTCTTTCCCATGGCAAGTAGTTTTCAGAGGATCTTGCTTGTTGTGGGAAAGAGGCAGTGCAAGTCGCAGCCCTGCGGGAGCTTGTGCAAAATCGGACAAAAGCACTGAGAGAAAAATGGCTCTGAGACAGGAACAAGCCTAGTGAGAAATCGGTCTCTGAATGAAGGGCTGGGTATAAATCCAGTTTCTTCTCTCTTCTTATTTTTTCTAGTTTTTCTAAATTCCTACTAAATCTGTCTGCAGCAGCCAGAAACTATAATGGCATATTAATTACACCTGCTCCATTTTTTTAAAATCCTAATTTAAGTCTACAAATGTTATTATACAATTGCTATATAAAGAAAACTAATGCATAATTTGCAAATATAATGACAACAACTTCATTAAGTGAGTATGGAGGCTCAATACTGCAATGTTTTTCTGCTTTCTTCCCTCCTCTTCCTCCTCCTGTTTGGGGAACAAGGCCCTCTCCTATTATTCTTTGCTTGGTTTGGCTGTAGACTGCTTTCTTTCTCGTCCTGGGCACAGAAGAGTTAACTTGAGGTCTACTTGTGAGCAAAGCTTGTAACTAGGCAGGCTGGCTACTGAAGTATTTTATGTAATCAGGAAGTAGGTGTGGTCCTACTTCCTCTCTGGAAGATGCAGCTGGAGTGAGAAGCCTGAGCTCTATAAAAAGAAGGAACTAGGCAGATGGGAAGGAGGGTGGAATTGAACAGCAGTGCTTTGTTTGGGCAGATGGAGGATTTATTTGGTTGATGCAGTGGTTTCTGAAAATAGCCCTTCTACTATGAGAGTGTAATAAATTGAGTTTTTTTTCTGCAGAAGAGAAATATCTGGCTGGTTTTCATCCAGCAAAGCTGTAAGTTATCTACCATACTTGGTGTGAAATGTAAGATTCCTTAGCTGGAGGGAAATACCTTACTGAAAGCTATAAATGGTTGTTAGTTTATCCCTTCATTTCTACCTAGAGCCTCTCTGCCTAGATCAGGTAATAGATATGAGAGAGGACTTTCTCCTAGGAAAGCTTATAGCATCTATCACAAGCAAGGAAAGAAAGCCCTTTAAAGCCAAAAGCTTTCTTTTCCTGCCTGTGCACCTACATTTTCTATTATTGCTTCTCTTTCCAGCTTCTCTTGCTCTGTGGAAGTTTGGTTTATTGATGTGTCACTTTTGTATTAAAAACAAAACTCAAAACACCATGATACTCTTTTTGGAGTAACTGGGAAGACTTCTAGTGTCCTGGCCCCCCTGGTGGATCTCCTGATGGCAACTGGGGGGGTTGGCCACTGTGTGATAGTCTTGGACTGGATGACCCATTGGCCTGATCCAACATGGCATCTCTTATGATACATGATGGCATGGCTGGTGTATGGGAGTAGGCCAAGTAGGCTGCCTAGGGTGCCACCTGGTGGCACCCCCTCTCCCCACGTGCAGCATGTGTGCTCCTTGGGACCTGCCTTCCCCAATAGAAAGCAGGCTCCATGGAGCACAGACGCTGCCCGGCTGGTTTCACATTCCCCAGGTCTGTTACAGACCCGGGAAACATGAAAGTGGACGGCACCTGTGCAGTGCGCTTCTCAGAGCACGGCAGGGATAAATTAACCAATTGTAAAAACTGAAGAAGAGCCAATTACCATTTCTAAAAACTGGCTCCTGTTGAAGTTGTATGCTGCCACTCATCCTTCCTACTCTACTTTAACAGAGCCATGGGGTGGGAGCCATAGCTCAGGGGTAGAGCATCATTCTCGCATGCACAAGGCCTTGTCACTGGCATCTCCAACTAAAAGGTTCAAGTAGAAATGGTCATGTGAAGGTCTTGTTCCTGGTACCTCCAGCTAAAAGGATCAAGTAGTATTGTCACAGTTTTTATTGCTTACTCTCACAACTTTTTTTTTAAATTAAATTTTAAAATAAAAAACGGTAAATTAAAAATGTAAATAGTTTCAAGTTTCATTTCTCCTACAATTCTGTTTTTTTTTTTTAATTTCTGGGGGGGGGCAGTGGGCAGCTTGCCTAGGGCACCAAAAACCCTAGCGCCGGCCCATGATGATTTTGCCTTCTTCCTGAGAATTACAAAGCAGATATGTGTATGTGAAGCTTCTAGTGGTTCAGCTACATGTAATCTGTGTTAATTGATCCAGCATATGCTCTTGATAATAAATAGTGCTGGACTGAACCAATCTCTGCATAGTCCAGCTATATGGATTAGAATTTTAGCTGTCCTTAGATTCTAGGTGGTTGACTGGAAATTGGTTACTGGCTGAACATGGAATATCTTGAACATCTGAAGGTGTGAAATCCTCTTTCCTTCTCTTGTTACTCTGTACCCTTCCATAATTTAATTTCATGAATGTCATAAAAAGAAACCAGGCATTTAATTTGTTGAGACAAATTGAGGTACCTGCCCTCCCTTATACTACAACGAGATACCATCTATTTGTTCTCAGATTCAAGTACTAGCTTCCTGGGGTCTGACTCGAAGATACAATGCGGAAACCACATGATTGCACAGCTTGTGGTAATTATACATCTGTGTATCCTGTATTTACCAAGAACATCCCCATTTTTAATTGGATAATAATTTTAGACTAGGTATTACAGGGGAAGAAGCAGGCAAGACATCTCTTGTTTCAAGACAAAGCAGTCCTTTCCGGAAGTTTGCAACAGATGCCCCCTTCTCTTTTAGTGAGGTCTTATAATTATTTCTGCTGTCCATGTGAAGCTAGCTGACCTGTATAAGAATACAATGCAGCAGAAGTGGAATCTTGAGCAACTTAGTGGGACAAGAGTGCTACCATTACTCAGCAAAGCTGGAAAGAGAAGTGATAGTATTAGAGAAGGTGGATCTATAGTATCCAGGCTCACCCTATGAAGGAAAGAGTGCTTTGTTCCATATTTGTGAATTCTGCAAACCCTAAGGGATGAGCAAGTTGCCAGTAATTCAAGAAGCATTAGCATTGCCCCATGCAGTTGCTTGGGTGGGGGATCTGAGTTGCATTAGTGTTGGCAAAGACATTGCAATTGGGTTATGATCCCCCTAATGGTTAGGTCATTTTTACACGATGTATTTTATTTATTATTTAGTTAGTTAGTTCTACCTTTTCCCATAAATGTAATGCTGATATTGAGGGCAAGCTTGATTCTACCTGTCTTTTTTCCTTTTATATGACAATCGACCATATTGGTGGTGATTTTGACTGGCAAAACAGCATGGGAGAGGTCTAAAAACCCTTTCCCCTTTTGCCCTGCCATTCCAGTCTGAATCAGGAACCCTCCACAGTGATGCTGGGTAAGTCCAGTCATGACTCCAGCAGCTGATCTGGTTTGCCCCCAAGCTGAAATTATTCTGTTTTTTGAAGAAGAAATACTCCATTAATGTACCCTTAGAAGGGGGAATAGTAAGTCCAAATTTTGTGCACAGAAATCTACCTCCAAAGGTATCAAGCAAAACAATGAAACATCAAATGTGAAACATGCTATACCAAACATTTATATGAAGCTTTATATTAAAACTATACCAGGTATTTATATGAAGCTTTATATCAAAGAATTTTACTCTTCCTTTACTGTCTTTTAAATGGAATGTTCTCTAATTTTGTTTACAAAGACTGAGTATTTGTTGATTGTATTATTCTGTTATTACAGCATTGTTTTTAGTTGCAATCCACCATGAGCCTTAGTAAGAATGGCAGCTTAAAAATGAAGGAAGGCAGCCAGGCAGGCTGGCTTTTTCTAACTCATCCTTTGCTATACTATTCTTTGTTATATTTTACTGTACTGACATAAAAAGAACACAGACACAATTAACACCTACTGTCATTCCACGAATGAAATCCTAAAAGGATTTTTTTTTTTTGTCATCAAGTCACAGCTGACTTAGGGCAACTCCTTAAGGTTTTCAAGGCAAAAGACACTTAGAGGTAGTTTGCCATTGCCAGGCACTGTATAGCAACCCTGGAATTTCTTGGTGGTTTCCCATCCAAAATACTGACCAGGGCGGGATGGTGGCTCAGTGGTAGAGCATCTGCTTGGGAAGCAGAAGGTCCCAGGTTCAATCCCCGGCATCTCCAAAAAAGGGTCCAGGCAAATAGGTGTGAAAAACCTCAGCTTGAGACCCTGGAGAGCCGCTGCCAGTCTGAGAAGACAATACTGACTTTGATGGACCAAGGGTCTGATTCAGTATAAGGCAGCTTCATATGTTCAGGGCCTGCCCTGTTTAGAAGCCAGGAATCTAATGAGATCAGACTAGCCTGGGGTATCCAGGTTGGGGCTCTAAAAGGATAGGATTCGCTAATTAATAAGGGGAATACAATCTCCTCATCTAATCCACCAAACCACAGCTGGAATAAAATCAATGCTATGCAAACTGAATGAACTTTCATGTTCCAGAAATCTTCACTGTTGATAAATAATGCATGTACTAAAAGAGATGTGGAAGGGTTATCTTGACATAATGCAAAATTTGAAGCTCTTCTAAAGTGGAAAACATTTGTTTCCAATCTAATGCAAACACAGAGCTAGCATGAAAGAGATGCTGTGAGTTGATAGGATTGATGTAATGCAAATCTTGAAAATCTTCTGAACTAAAGGAGGAGGGGCTCATAAAGTACTGGTTCCATGGAGGCAGCTCTGAACATTTTCCAAATTTTATTGTTTTAATCAAACAATAAAAATAGAGAAGCTAAGACACCATGAAGCATATGATAAAGCAGGCACTGACTCATGAAAGCTTATGCCACAAAGTATTTCTTAGCCTCTAAGATGCTGAACGATTTACTGGAAGAATCCTAAGTAGGTCTACTCGAAAGTTTAAGATTTACATTATCCAGTGGGGTTTATTGCTTGGAACATGCCTTTCGGATTGCAACCTGTTTTATCAAGACAAAGTGAAAATATAAATATTTCTACTAAATAACTATTGACAGAGCTAAATCACAGGCAATCTTTTCCGCTTTTACCTTGAGATTTTAGCAAGTGGCTAGGGTAGTCATAAGGTTTCTGTGATTAATTGCAAAAGCTTAAGGGGTTTTACAGCACTCTAGTGGGTGATGATAACTTTTTAAAATGAACTTTACCTAATAGCCTTCACATATTTCATGAAATGAGTTATAATGCTGAATTACTCTTTTCAGGTTCTCAAAGTACTGAATAACAGGCTTCCACAAAACAAACAAAAAGTAGGATCAGTCAACACTGGGGGAGGGGCTTTTGAAAACTCATAGAAAGGTGGGAGTGGCTGTTTTAGCTTCTTCATGTGTGGTGCTTCAAGGGTTGATTTGTGTCCACAGAAAAGTGATGACTGTAGGTCATAGGAGGGTGATCTTGTGCCCTTTACACATTGCCGTTGAGAGAGCACGAGTGATGTCGAAGTTAGAATGTTGGACAGGATGTTGGCTGTGAGTTCAAAATCACATTCAGCCCTGAAGTTCATTAGGTGACCTTGGGCCACTCACTTTATCTAAGTCTCACCCACCTCACAGAGTTGTTGCAAGAATTAAGAGAAGAGGAAACAAACACATAAACTGTCCAAAGTTCCTTGGAAGAAGGGCAGGTTCATAGTGCCACAGAGAGATTTTGGCTTGGTTCTTCCAAGTTGTTTCATTTAATGCAAGCCATTTGAATCGGATGAGCCTGCAGGGTTGTGACCTTAGACCCCTGCATAAGTGCAACTAGTCATACACGTCCCTTTGTTTCGTATCCAGAGGAGATCTTTCGAGATTGTGTTAAATGACAAAATGCAGCCTGCAGGGAAAGGAGCCGTCTTTAGCATTAGCTTCTGGTTTGCGATTTGACAGACTCGACATAGCACATGAGATCCTGGCACAAATCTCGTGCCAACCTCAATGAGTAAATTCTGAATAAAATTAAACAGTATTGCAGGAAAGCTGTTGCCATTGCCATCATTTGCTGAATGTGTATGGAGGAGCATCAAGGGCAGCCAAAGCAATTTAAAGGTAAGAAAAGACACCTACAAAAGCATTTTGTTTTATATGTTAGCTCAAAAGTCAACCTGATAAGTGCATCTGCATTTCACCCCTCCAGTGCAGGAAAGGTTTTAGCCAACAAAGAGTTTGTAGCCTATGACAATGAACATGACATTTGAAAAGAAAAAGCCCACTGTGATAGGTTGTACAGGGTTTCTGTCCATCTCAACCACATGCCCAGGAGCAGTATGATGGTGGAATTGTTGAAAATCACCTCTTTGAATACATGAATCTTTTTGATGGGATCCAACCCCATGTGTCTCACAAAGCTAAACACAGGTGCTGTGGCCCATAGGGGGCAAAATAATCCTTCAATTGTTACCTTTTGCTGCCTGCCCAGGAATGCCTAAAAGGTAGAGGTTATCAAGCTACATTGTTGACATTTGTTTTAGAAATGTTGGCACCTGGGTGATTCAGGGGGAGGAGCCCCATTTGGAGATGGGTGATAGCCATATCCATCACTGGTGCTGCCACACCACCATCTTGTTCTTCATCCAACTACCTTGCTTTCCTATATTCTATGGAACCTAGTGAGAAAACCTAGAGAGAAAGCACATGCATCCTATAGGTTCACATATGCCCTCCCTATTTGGATCCTCCCCCTGAATCACCCAGGTACCAACATTTCATATGAATAGGCCACAGACAGCTTTAAATAAGTCGCCAGACTCAAATGTGATGAAGGCAGCTTTGACTCTTGAAAGCTTATAGCTCAAATACCTTGTGCTACTGGACCCAAATTTGACTCTTCTGCTGCAAACCAAGATGGCTACCCTCTGAAAATATCCTCAGATTAAAATAGTGTTAGAAGATTAATTAAAAGATTGGGTAACCTGAAACATTTTGGCTTGGCATGAACTGTCGGATGTTATTCCTGATCCTGACTAGAATTTTAAATTTTGTTTTTTCATAGTATGCATACTTAAACAGTGTAGCCATTCCTTGAAAAGCACAATCTGTTCACAGGGATCCATGTAACCCTTAGCACTATTAACCACCTTTTCCCATCAATCTGCTATAACATTCATCCACATTTTACAATAGAAAACATTTTTCAATTAATCCACATACAATTGATATACCTATACTAACCAAGACTAATGTTCTATTCTGAATTTTATTCTTATATCACTCATTAATTACCATTCAGTTCCCCCAATTTCATTTTATCCTAATCACCTTAATAACAATATTAATCTAATTACCTTTATATAATCTAATTACCTCTATATAATTCTAGACTAAATTTTCTTCCACTAACTATCTGTTACTATCTGTTATCACATTTCCCCCCTTCTGTTTGCCCTCTAAGAAATCAGCTTCACCTAGATTTTTTTTTTAAAAAAATCCAGTTGCAAAGTGCACTAAAAGGGGATTGAAAGTGTGTTTAGTATGTGATTCTACACCCATCAATTTAATGTATTTAGAAGGGTGTAATTCTAGTTAGGGCTGTATAGTTAGTTTGTAGAATGCCAAATGAACATTTTAAGTCTCACCAAGCTCTACTTCAGGCCATGTCTGTTTACTTGGCCCTTTCCTGTCTAGAGTTTTTCTCAGTTGCAGAGTGGAGAGGGTAAGCTGGAGAAAATAGTGAATTACATTACAAATAAGCTATATATGTTTTACAAAAGTCCTTAGTATACAGTACCTTTCTTCATTCCATGCCACATAGGTATATGGTAAGGATTCCAACTCTTAAGTTTGGAAATTCCCAGAGATTTGGGAATAGAGCCTGGGAAGGGTTGAGTTTGGGGAGGGACCTCCAAAGCTATCATTTTCTCCATTTGTCTCCTGATCTAGGTGCTGAGACAAATGGAGGTTCAAAAGTACTCTTCAGGTCATATGAAAAATGTGCAGTGCAATACCTACCATGCTTTCCCTATTATTTGAAATGTTTCTATTATAATCTTGAAGACAAGCTTGAGATATGCATTTAGATAGAAAAGAGAGATGAATAGTACCCTGTAGATTGGGGTGGCCAACGGTAGCTCTCCAGATGTTTTTTGCCTACAACTCCCATCAGCCCCAGCCATTGGCCATGCTGGCTGGGGCTGATGGGAGTTGTAGGCAAAAAACATCTGGAGAGTTACTGTTGGCCACCCTTGCTGTAGATCTACACAAGGACGACTAGGATTTAGAATCCTGTGTTCCTTTTCTGAAGTGTGAGCAAGCGACAGGCTTCTAAAGTGTTTTAGAGCATTACCTGTGCTCTTTGCATATGTTCTTTAGGCTATTAGAACAACTGAGAGATTTACAGTCATGACCTTAATGCTGTGAATTAAGTTCTGTCCTGTTTTGTTTGTTAGCATGCTCAACATAATTAGCATGACAGCAAACTCATTATCAAAACTTAAAACCATTCAGTAGGTGATGGAATTCTTCTGGTGTAGAAGCTGGTCGACCCTTGCAGGTTCATTTACTTCCAACATTCATTCTGTTTGTGTTCATGGTACCTAATTACAGAAGTTAGCCTAGGTCAAAGACAGACATGACAACAGAGATTACAGTAGGGACTTCAACCCAAGTTCTTTAGGCAAGAAGTGTATATTGTTTTTTTAAAAACCCAGCAAAATACATTCTTATATTTATCCTTCACCTTATTTAAGGAACTACAAATTGTATTGCAACCGTTGCGAAACTGTTCTGGGAACTGTGATAGGAGGGGCTGTGAAAGGTCCTCCCCCATTCAAACTGAACTGTTCTGAAAAAAAAATATTTCGCCAGAGATTGTTCCAGGAAATACACCATTGACTGAATGTACTAATTGCACTTCCAATTACTGCCCCTGCTCTACAAATGTTAGGTCTGTCTTCTCCACTATGATTCTTCCACATGTAGAATTGACAGGCAGCCAGAAATATCATGAAGATCTGACTTGAACTGCATCCCATTCAGAAATATCAGAAAAGTTCCTAATCAAATAGATATTATTTCTGACATCAGAGGACTGTTGGAAGTCTTCCAAGATGAGAGTTATTTTGGTTCCTTGTGGTCTGATTTCATGTTCTCAGGAAGTTGAATGGATTGGGGCATCAAAGGAAGAGTGATTCAAGCTCAGCAAGTATGTACATAAAAAGGCTATATCCAGTCAGTACAGCTCCCATCAAATATATGGTCTCCATTGGCTCTTTTGTGTTCTTTCCAGTTTTTGCTGATCATTGTTAACTCCTTTGAGGATGGGCTTCTGATTCTAGAAACCCACATAAGTTGCTTGAGTTGCTCCGTTATCTCAATTGAGTTGACAAAGAATGCAAGCAGAGGGAACTCTTTGCTTGCATCTCCTGTAAGGCAGGACCAATGGGAAAACCAGAGGTACAGAGGCTTTAGCTCCTGCTCCCAGTAAATGCTTGCAGAGGCAGTCCATCCCACTACCCCTTCCTAGTAACAAACAGTGCATCTACCACAGGGCACAGGAGGGTTTTTTAAAAAAGATTTATTATTCATGTATTCAAGAAGATGGTACGGTGTCACCCCTCGCCTTAATGTAAGCACTTCAAACAAAATATGGTGCAGAAGACAGATGATCAGACCATGTACCCGTGTGACAAAGAATTGATCTTTCACAACCTGCAATCACTCTCTGCCTGTTTTTTCATGTATAAGCACTAAGGGATTGCATTTCCACTTGCCCCAAATAGATTGTTTCTTCCCTCAGTCAACTTTTAGCCTGGGGGTGGGGTGGGGACAGGTAACATCCCCATTCATATATGGAGAAAGAAGGAGGTGTGAATCCATTTTTGAACAAAACCACAATGCACAAGTCAGGAAGCCTTTTTTCTCCCAGCTAGGGTTCCCAAATCCCCCACTAGGCCTGGAGACCCCCGATTTGGAGCCTCCTCCCCCCGCTGGCCATAAAAGGGAAAGCGGGGGGGAGGGGAGGGGGAGAACGGCAGCCTTTCTCACCCAGCCCCGATCGCAGCAGCCAGAGCTCTTCCATTTTCTCAGGCTGCTTCCCGCCCCCAGTCAGCTGGCCGGTGAAGGGAGGGGAGCCCAGCCACGCCCCCAAAGGACCATGTGCCTTTGCACCTCCGGAGGTGAGTGAGTTCTGTCCCCTGCATCAGATTTGCCAGAAACGGGGGGGGGAGGGGGGAGGGGGGGAGAGGGAAACGTCTTCTCATAGGGTATAATGGGGAATTGATCTGGAGGTTTCGGGGGCTCTGGGGGAGCTGTTTTTTGAGGTAGAGGCACCAAATTTTCAACATAGTATCTAGTGCCTCTCCCCAAAGTATCCCCCAAATTTCAAAACGATTGGACCAGGGGGTCCAATTCTATGAGCCCCAAAAGAAGGTGCCCTTATCTTTCATTATTTCCTATGGAAGGAAGACATTTCAAAAGGTGTGCAGTCCCTTTAAATGTGATGGCCAGAACTCTCTTGGAGTTCAATTATGCTTGTCACACTCTTGTTCCTGGCTCCGCCCCAATGTCTCCTGGCTCCACCCCCAAAGTCTCCTGGCTCCACCCCCAAAGTCCCCAGATATTTCTTGAATTGGACTTGGCAAACCTACTCCCAGCCAAATTCCAATACAAAAATGTGCTGGGCTGGGAAAAAGGTGGTAGGGGAGTGGTAGGGTATAGCTCCCATTGTTTGCACACCCTTTTTTTTGTCTGTTTTTAAGACATTTCAACCCATGCCATGTGAATACCAAGAAAGGAGGATAAAGGTTACTCAGATACCAATTTACAACTGTTATACTATGGCAAGTTGTGAATTTTGTGGTGTTGCCTTATTGAACTGTTTAGTTATTTCCCCCTCGTTCCTTAGGGCCAAAGAGCATGTGCTGTAGTTTAGTTTTACTTTCCTCTGTTGCTTGTTGGCTGTTGGTTTTTATTTATTTATCTATCTATCATCTATCTATCTATCTATCGTATCCTTTTCCACGAGCAGGCTCAGAGTGGATTAAAACATAGATTAGGCCACAATTAAAATTTACAAATTAAAACCATATAACAATATAATACATTAATACACGCTATAAGACATTAATATACACTATAGGTGGCAATTTCAATTGGGCACATTCTACAGATCGGTACAGCTATGGCCCAAAGAATACGATAGTAGGATGGTGATAATGGGATAGCATCTTTTTATTCAAGCAGAGGCCAGAAAAGGCCCTGCTTTTGTTCCAATAAAACTTTCAATTCTTCTGGCATGGTATGCTTGTGGGATTATTACAATGGTGATGAGGATAAAGCTACAGTGACCATGACAATGTGTGGTGTGATGCTGGAGTTTGATGGAGTCAGTGAGTGGTCTGAGTATGTGGAGAGGCTGGAGCATTATTTTAAACTGAATAAGATTGATGCTGAAGACCAGCAGCAATCAACTTGTTTTACTGTTTGTGGGCAAAAGACCTATTCACTGCTGAGGATATTGGTGGCACCACAAAAGCCAGGTGAGAAAACTTTTAAAGAATTATGCAATTTGGTACAGCAGCATGTAAGCCCATGGCCTTCAGCTGTGGTACAGTCCCTCAAATTCCATAATTATCAACAAAACCTTGGTGAAACTATTGCTGAATTTGAGACTGAACTGTGTCTTTTGGTGGAATTCTGTGAGTTTGGAGATGCCCTTGATTGAATGCTGTGTGATAGGTTTGTGGCATGTGTACTTGATCAGGCAATACAATGATGCCTATTATAAAAAAACTACCTTGATTTTAAAGCAGCAGTGGATGTTGTTTTGGCCATGGAAATGGCAATCCACCAAGCCCAGAATTTACAGAGAGTGAGAATGAAGATACAGCCAGCCTGCATTGAGTGGCCACACGAGAATCCAGGAGTATGCCAAAATCATGTCCTCATTTCCCAGCTAGGGGCTGGCAGCAGGAAGTCTCTATCCCAAACATTAGAGAGTGCTTTATATAAACCTGACCAGTGGTTTTTTTCTGGTAGAAAAAGACCAGCAGGAACTCATTTGCATCTTAGACCACACTGCCTGGCCCGGGAGCACGTGGCTGCTGCATGGCAGGTTGGGCTAGCAGCTAGCCAGAGCCTTGGCCAGCCCAGCCGAAACTCTGCTCCTGTGGGCTGCAGCAGAAAAAAAGCCCTGATCGTTGTGGTTTGGGACACAATTTGCTGGCACTGCCATTGCAGAGGGCATTTAGCACATTGGTGCTCCACTCAGCTGCAAGCCCATAACCAAACAGGAAGGCAGAAGTTTCAATGAGAAATGCCAACCTTATGGACATATGCCAGGAAGAAGGTGAGGATGATGGTGATGGAATTTATGCTTGGAAGATCATCGCTCACCACCAATGCAGGCCCAAATAACCATTGCAGGTTGTATCCTGGACATGGAAGTGGCCATTGAGACAGCATCCTCCATAATCCTCCATAATCAGGCAGGATACCTTTGCTAGCTTATGGGCACCACCCACACCACCACCTTTACAACTAGCTGGAGTGAAGCTCCAGACATATATAAGATAGGCTATTCCACTGGCCTGCAAGGTGCTTCTGCCTGTGATGTACAAGGGGCAGCATAAGAATTCATTTTTGTGGGTGTAGCCAGGTAGAGGCCCAACCTTGATGGAATTGGCTTTGGGAACAAACTAGACTGGCAGAACTTTTTATTTTTATTATTTTACTTTGCTCATGTTCATCAGAGGATGTGTTAGAGCAAGCTAAAGAGATTTTTACTTCAGACCTGGGATGAAAGCAAAAATTAATGGGCACCTTTTTTCAAACCCCACACTGTGCTGTTTTGCACAGTAAAGTGGATATGGAATTCCAGCATCTGCAGAAGGACGGTATCCTGGAATCTGTCCAATTTTCATGCTGGACCATCCCCATTGTGCCAATGGTTAAGGCAGATGGGTCTGTGAAGATTTGTGGGGATTATAAAGTCATTGTCGACAAGGTTGCTAGGCTAGATCCCTATCCACTACCTCAGATTGAAGATTTATTTCCATCCTTGGCTGGGGAGGACTGTGTTTTCCAAACTTGATCTCAGTCATGTGTACCAGCATCTGTTTCTCAGTGAGGAGTCCAAAGGATTTCTAACCACCAATACTCACCAAGGTTTTATGCCTGCATTATAAAGATGAAATTTAATTGCTTGTAGAATGTCTCTTATTTGCCTGAAATTTGGGAGTGAAATTCCCTTGGGTGAGGGAAGTAATTTATGACAATTGCATCCCAAATAGATGTTGGTGTTATACCTGAATAAAACTTTTCTACCAACATTAATGGAAATGAATACCAGATCATTTACAACTGGCTTTATTTCTAATATTTAAGAGTCCAACTCAAGAGGGTTTTTTTTTAAATGACCCCATTCCAAATATGACTTTTTAAATGTAGTCTTTAAGTGAACAATAGTCTCATAAGCTTTAGCTCAATAGTTTTACAAACGTAATATGGAAAGGAAGAGAGATTTAAATTTCTTGAATGAATGGCTTCATCTGTGGACAATGGTAGATCACGCCTATACGTTGTCTAACAACCAAAGCCCATTGAACACTTCTGTTCTTATCCTAAAAGCTTGAATGTCAACAATAAAGCTGTGTCGCTTTCCTACTGTTGCCATTTGCACTGTAAGTTCCTTGAGAAGAGAGAGCCATCTTTTTGGCATATGAAACTCCCAAGGCATCACCAGTGACAAATTCCAGAGATTCAACAGTGTTAATCGGTTGCCACAACAACAAAGAGAAGTCTTCTGACATTTCAAAGCTGAATAGATTTATCATTGCATTGCTTTTGTAGCAACTCACTTCCTGAAAATGTATGTCACAATAAACCTGAATTCTATTCCAGTAGTTAATTGTAAAAGAATCAAAGCCTCTAGCATCAACTTGGTCAGCTTCTTGTGAACAGGCAGTCCCCTTTCCTTGAAAAATAAATACTACTATGCTAATCTAAAATGGAAATGTCAAGTACTTCCTCACAAACTATTTATATTACACCTCACACTTGATTATTTTAAGATAAATGCAATGCAAACTGCACTTATACATAAACCCTGAAAATAATAACAAGACCTATATGAGATCCTATTGAAACAAGATTATATTTGGGTGGGGGGAGAAATAAACTTGCAAATACAATCTTAGAAAATAATTCAGAATAAGCACCGAAAGGACAGTTCAGCTTCTGGTGTTTAAAAATTTGGCTTGCTGTACTTGGGAGTATCATTCTGCCACATCTGGGACTTGCTGACATTTTAATGGGTTGACAAAGATCTAGATGGGGTTGCCAGCCTCCAGGTGGGCAATCAACAACATAAACCCAAAGTTTACTGTGACCAAAATTACTAAAATACATACAATATTTATTACAATAAGGACAGGCAAACCATAGAAATATTATTCACACAAAGAAATTTTCAGTCCAGTCCTTCTGAATACAGTTCACAGTATTCCTGTAAAATTCAGTCACAGTACCACTGTAGAATTCACAGTTTTCTTGAAGATATCAGTGTATCCCATACATGTAGTAATGTTCCATCTCCATAAATCCCATGAAAATATAATGTGTGCAACAGGACAGCCGGTATTTCAATTCTTGTTTCAATAATGCTGTTCCTCAGGCACGGGATTATAATATTATTTCCATAACATTCTTAAAGATACAAACTCAATACATAAGCTTTTGTTGGACAATGTGTCTCTTTTTACATGCTTCTCACAGGCAAAATGCTCAGTTGGCTCAAGAGATCTCCCGCTTTTACAACTGATCTCCAGCTGGCAGAGGTCAGCTCCCTGGAGAAAATGGCTGCTTTGAAGGGTGGACTCTATGGCATCGTACCATGTTGAGGCCCCTCCCCTCCCCAAACTCCACCCCCTCCCAGATCCACCTTCTCACTGTGAGTCGCTCTGAGACTGCCTTTGCGGGGAGGGCGGGATATAAATCAAATCAAATAAATAAAATAAAATAAAATCCATCCCTAAAGTCTCCAGGTATTTTCCAACACCGACCTGGAAACCTTAACTTCATTTTCTCAGCTGAGATGTACCTCCATTGTTCACTTCTTTCTGAATGCAAGTCCTGAATGCAAGTCCTCCAGCAATTGAACAAGCTAGTGTGCTTGTCAGCACCCAACACTGCTGAGCTAGCTTGAGAGTCTAACGTCCTCTTTAACTTTTATTCATTTTTGCTACATCTGCCTGATGAAAGCTTCACACAAACTTGAAAGCTTGCATAGTATCTTGATGGGCTCTAATGAAAAGGTATTACAAAGTTTTCCTTTCTTTTTCTGGATTTTGTGTGGGGCCGGTTTGGATGTTTGGGAGAGGGAAGGTGACATAATGTAGCTCAAGCTTGTTAGTGTTTGGAAGCTAAACAGGGCTAATACTTAGATGGGAGACCATCAAGGAAGGCTCTGCAGGGGATGGCAATGGCAGACCCACTCTGCTTCTCACTTGTCTTGAAAGTCCCTTGCTGGAATTGTTATAAGTCATTCACAACTTGATGGCACTTGTGTACATAATATGGCCCACCACCACCACCAAAGATCAAAAATGAATGAATGGCAGACAAAGCATTACTGAGATGCTAGGATACTTTGGAGTGGGTACATGTCTGAATCCCGGAGAGCCAGTTTGGTGTGGAGAGCCAGTTTGGTGTAGTGGTTAAGTGTGCGGACTCTTATCTGGGAGAACCGGGTTTGATTCCCCACTCCTCCACTTGCACCTGCTAGCATGGCCTTGGGTCAGCCATAGCTCTGGCAGAGGTTGTCCTTGAAAGGGCAGCTGCTGTGAGAGCCCTCTCCAGCCCCACCCACCTCACAGGGTGTCTGTTGTGGGGGAGGAAGGTAAAGGAGATTGTGAGCTGCTCTGAGACTCTTCGGAGTGGAGGGCGGGATATAAATCCAATATCATCTTCTTCATCTTCTATGCTGGATGTTTTAGGAGACTGCCATTTCCCATGTTCCTTCACAATCTCAGCATTCAATCAACAAGTGGCCAACTCATAACATTACTTAAACATGAGATCTTTCTCGGTCTTTCTCGGTTACTCGGTCTTTCACCAGTCCCGGATTAGCGGGCGGGGGGGCGGTACTCATACGGGAGGGTTACTCCTTCCGGGCTCTCCCGGCCCCAAAGATCGACGGTATTGAGTGTGTTGGCCTTGCGTGGGATGTCGGGGAGAGGTTGGCGATCTGGCTGGTGTACCGTCCGCCTAACGCACCGGCCAGCGCCTTACCATCCCTGATGGAGGCGGTGTCCGGCTGGGCGCTGGAGTACCCAGGGCTTCTGGTCCTGGGCGACTTCAATGTCCATGCCGATGACGCGGCCTCTACTCAGGCGATGGACCTAGTGTCTTCCATGGCGACACTGGGACTCTCCCAATTTGTTACGACTCCCACGCATCAGGCTGGGCACACATTAGATCTGATCTTTGCGACCGGGATTCAAGTGAACGAAATCGCAACAGAGACGATACCATGGTCGGATCACTTAGCCCTCAAGGCTCGTATGGAGACGCTACCACAACCCTGTAAGGGCGGAGAGCCTATTTTGGCTCGCCCGCGGAGCCTGATGGACCCGGAACGGTTCCAAATGGCTCTTCGGGATCCTTGGCCCCCTGGCGATTCCCTTGATGCCCTGGTTGATGCCTGGCAAGATCGGCTATCCGGGGCAATCAACGAGATCGCACCTCGACGTCCTCTGCGCCCTCGTTCAAGGCTGGCTCCTTGGTATACCTTGGAGCTACGCCGGTTGAAACAAGGACTCCGACGACTAGAGAGGCAGTGGCGGCGCACTCGTGACGAAGCGGCGAGAACATCCTATAGAACGTTTATGAGGTCTTATGAGGTGGCAGTCAAGGCCGCGAAGAAGAAGTACTTCGCGGCCAAGATTGCGTCTGCAAATTCGCGCCCAGCACAATTGTTTAAAATAATTGGACAGTTAACCACACTGCCCCAAGGCAGACTAAACGTTAGAGAATTGGAAATAGGCTGTGAGGCTTTTGCGAAATTTTTTGCAGACAAAATCACGTCGCTCCGCCAGGACCTGCCCATCACCTTGGATACAGTATGTGAGCCCGAGGCCCCGTGCCTGTCTTCGGATTTAATCCTGGATCACTTCAGCCCGCTCAGCCTGGAGGAGGTTGACGGAATTCTCTCCTCTGCACGCCCTACAACTTGCGATTTGGACCCATGCCCCTCCTGGCTAATTAAATCCTGCCTGAGGGAGCTTGAATGTCCTTTACGGGACATCATAAATAGATCCCTCTCGGAGGGGCGCTTTCCATCATCTCTAAAAGAGGCTTTGGTCCGTCCCCTCTTGAAAAAAAGTACAGCGGATCCGGCCGAATTGGCAAACTACCGACCGGTCTCTAATTTACCATTTTTAGGTAAAATTATAGAGAGGGCAGTGGCGTCACAGTTGCAGAGCTTTCTGGATGACGCTTCCATCCTAGACCCTTGCCAGTCCGGCTTTCGCCCGGGTTACGGGACGGAGACAGTACTGGTCGCCCTGGTAGATGATCTCCAACGGCACCTGGATCGGGGTGGTGTGGCGGTGCTGATGTTGTTGGACCTGTCGGCTGCGTTCGACACGGTCGACCATCGGCTACTGACCCGCCGCCTCGCCGATGTAGGGGTGAGGGGGTCTGCCTTACAATGGCTTGCCTCCTTCCTCGAGGATCGGGGACAAAGGGTGGCAATTGGGGGCGAGCTGTCCCAGAGGCGCACACTGGATTGTGGAGTGCCTCAGGGGGCAGTTCTCTCACCAATGCTATTTAATATCTACATGCGCCCCCTTGCCCAGATTGCCAGGAGACATGGACTTGGGTGCCATCAATATGCAGATGACACCCAACTCTATCTGCTAATGGACGGCCGGCCTGACTGCGTCCCAGAGAATTTAGACCGGGCCCTGCAGGATTTGGCAACCTGGTTGAGGAAGAGCGGGCTGAAACTGAATCCAGCGAAGACAGAAGTCCTTTGTCTGGGTCGGGGCGCTCGGGGAGGGGAAATACCTCTCCCGGTCTTCGACGGGGCGCCGTTGAAAGCGGCGCACCGAGTTAAGAGCCTGGGAGTTTTACTGGAGCCTGCATTATCAATGGAGGCCCAGATTGCAGCCACTGCCAAGTCAGCCTTTTTCCATCTAAGGTGGGCAAAGCAGTTGGCTCCCTTCCTAGAGCGCCAAGATCTGGCAATGGTGCTTCATGCAACGGTCACCTCGAGACTGGATTACTGTAATGCCCTCTACATGGGGCTGCCTCTGTGCCGAACCCGGAAGCTGCAGCTGGTGCAGAACGCAGCGGCTAGACTGTTGCTGGGACTCCCTAAATGGGAGCACATACAGCCTGGGCTGCGCGAACTGCACTGGCTGCCAGTTACATACCGGGTTCGTTACAAAGTGCTGGTCATTACCTTTAAAGCCCTATATGGTCGAGGACCTGTCTACCTTAGGGACCGTCTCTCCTCATATGAACCCCAGAGAGCACTGAGGTCAGCCGGGAAAAACCTGCTGACTATCCCCGGACCGAGAGAGGTGAAGCTGCAAAGCACCCGTAACCGGGCCCTCTCCTCTATAGCCCCGAGCCTATGGAACCAACTTCCAGAGGAAATGCGGGCCCTGCGGGACCTAGAACAGTTCCGCAGGGCCTGCAAGACCTTCCTCTTCAGACTGGCCTTCCCTGATGAAAATGGAAATTGCGAAGGAAACCGCCATCAGAAAAAGTAAACATAGCACTAGCACTTTTAAAAATTAACTAATTTAATTTTAAAGCTTAACCAGATTTTAACTAAATGCTGATAATGTTTAATGTAGTTTTATTTACTTGTATAATTTAACTCTGAATCATGTTGTTAGCCGCCCTGAGCCTGCTCCGGCGGGGAGGGCGGGATACAAATAAAATTTGTTGTTGTTGTTGTTGTTGTTGATGATGAGATCCACCATAATGAGTCATTGAATTAATGATGCCAAGTGGCATTTGTAATGTTTCTGGGTCCACAGAAAAAGACTACCAGGATTAGAACAGCTTGAAACAACTTCAGTATGAAAGAGCAACTAAAACATCTTGTATCGCTGTTGTGGTTGAAAACTAAGGTTGGGCCATCTTAGGGCAAGCCTTCACACTCCCAGATTTTTTTAAAAAACATTATTAAATATGAAAGAATGTCTTTAAATTATAAATTGTGTCACTATATATCTGTGGAAGGGAGGACAAAGAACAGTGACCACCACCCCTTGCCTGCCTTGGTGGGGACTAGGCTCAGAGGAAAGGAATAAGCCATGTGAGCAATAGGAACAGGGAAAGGAAGTAGTGGAACCAATGGCTATATCTTGAAAGGTCTTCCCAATGGGATTAGAATGAATATAGGAAATAGATGGGTCCAGTATGGTATAATGGTTAGGGGACAGAGGAGATCAGAGTTCAGATCTCCACTCAGCCATTAAGCGTTTTGGATGAACCTGGGCCAGTGTATTTTCAGTGTATTCTAACTCACATGATTGTTATGAGGATAAAAGGAGGAGAGGGGAGAACCATGTATTCTTCCCTAAGATCCTTGGAAGAAGTGTGGGAGGAAAATGCAAGAGAGAGAGAGATGAACCAATGGTCTGAGTCAGTATATGGCAATATTGTATGTTTATCTTCATTCCTCTGGCTGTTGACCAAGGTTGTCCTTTTTGAATTATATTTTGGGGGCTGGCTGCTTGCTGCCTGCAAGGCACAGTAGTCCATCCATCCAGACTCCACATATTGATTTATGAAATTCACACTATAAAGTATCACAAATAAAGGCAGGGTGCAAATTCAGTCTCTCATTCACACACCAGAACACTCTCACAAGCACTTTAATGTACAGGAGACCCTGCAAAAACAGCGTCTGAACCAATTTTATATTCACAGTTAAGAAGGGCTTAATGTTGTCTACATGTCTGTACATTGATACAGAAATATTAGACAACATAATGAATGGACAGGCCACATCTTTTGCTATAACTTTCCCCTCCTACTTACTCTGGTTCTGTGTTACACTCTCAAGGTTGGCAGGAGAAAAATGGGGGTGGGGTTTTGGGAAAACGGTTTAATCGTAGAGTTTGGAGTAAATCCTTAGAGCATTGCCCCCAATGCCAGCACACCTGTCCCTGCCACCAGCTCCTCCCAGGGGAATGCCAGATGCATAGGGTTGCCAGGTCCAACTCAGAAAATATCTGGGGACTTTGGGAGTAGAGCCAGGAGATTTTGGGGGTGAAGGCAGGGGACTTTCCCATTCCCTAAAATAAATAAAAATACAGCAGTGCAGTTCCCTGGAATACAGCCTTCATTTCCTCGTTTTCCAGTAGCTAAACTTCCACTAAATGAAAGTGAACACACACTCTCTCACAAGCAGCTAAAACAATCTCAGCAATCACACACTTTTGTGATTATTTTTGTGGGGCAATTTATTCATGTTGCTGAATATAACCATCTGCTGTATTTCAACCAACTTCTTCTGACTAATAGGAAAATGAAAGAATAGCCTAAGGGTGGGAGTTTTCAAGAAATTTGCAAAGTAGACTCCACTGATGTCCACACACTCCAACCAAGCAAAAAAAAAAAAATCAGATAATGAGCAAATAAAGAGACCCACATCTGCATTATAACTGGATTATGCATGACAAGTAATGTGTCCACATGTTTAAACTGTTGAGGGAAACATAAAGTTGAATGCAAATTTAGGAATACTAAGTGCCACACCTGGAAAAAGAAAGGTCACTTAGTGTAACAATCTGGAAAAACATGTGTTGTAGTTCCTAAGAACAGCCAGGAATCTGGCAAGTGTAACACCCACTTTCTGTTTCTCCTCATTTGGGGCCTGAGAAGAAGAAGAAGAAGAAGAAGAAGAAGAAGAAGAAGAAGAAGAAGAAGAAGAAGAAGAAGAAGAAGAAGAAGAAGAAGAAGAAGAAGAAGAAGAAGAAGAAGAAGAAGAAGAAGAAGAAGAAGAAGAAGAAGAAGAAGAAGAAGAAGAAGAAGAAGAAGAAGAAGAAGAAGAAGAAGATGATGATGATGATGATGATGATGATGATGATGATGATGATGATGATGATGATGATGATGATGATGATGATGATATTGGATTTATATCCCGCCCTCCACTCTGAAGAGTCTCAGAGCGGCTCACAATCTCCTTTACCTTCCTCCCCCACAACAGACACCCTGTGAGGTGGGTGGGGCTGGAGAGGGCTCTCACAGCAGCTGCCCTTTCAAGGACAACCTCTGCCAGAGCTATGGCTGACCCAAGGCCATTCCAGCAGGTGCAAGTGGAGGAGTGGGGAATCAAACCTGGTTCTCCCAGATAAGAGTCCGCACACTTAACCACTACACCAAACTGGCTCTCCCTAGAGACCTAGACTGAAAGATCTCTGCAAAATATTTATTAACATAAAGTTTAATGTTTCTTCAAAGACTGAGAGTGTTTTAATACAAAGATAGAAATAATACACTTTGATGCACAGTGGCAGCAGCATATGAATCTGAGACAGAAGATTAGCTACAATCAGTGAGCAGAACTCTAAACAATGAGAGGAAAACACAGGCAGAGAAAGTGGAGGGTCAGGCATGGAAGACCTGGAAAGAAGAATTCAATTTGTATGTGGACACTGCAATGGCAGATAAAGAGGAAGCTGTAAAAGTTAAACTGTTTTCATACTAGATTGGAGGAAAAGGGAGGAAAATAAGTGAGACACTGAAGAATTTTGCACTAGAGCTTGGTCATTGTGTGCAACTATTCCCCAAGCACAGCACAATCTGATTACAATATCAGCCTGTTTTGATGCCTACTGCAACCCTAGAAAGAGGTACACAAAGGTACAACTTTTTTTTAATGTGGAACCAAGCAATGGGGGGAGGCATTGATGAGCATTGCACAAATTGCCAGCTGCAACTTTGTAGACATTAATAATAATAATAATAATAATAATAATAATAATAATAATAATAATAATAATAATAATAAACTTTATTTTTATATCCCGCCCTCCCCCGCCAAGGCGGGCTCAGGGCGGCTAACAGACATGGGGATTAAAGACTCACTCATCAGAGGCAGGATAATGTGTGGAACTGAGGATGCACAAGTACAACAGAGGTTGCTGAGGGAAGCAGTCCTCAGAGAAAAGTTTGGAAATATGCAGGACTTCTGAGTTCTCTAAAGACAGGACTAGAACCCTGGAGGGACAGCTAATGGAGCCAGTACATGAAGTCTAATGCAGAGAGAGGAAGATACCAAACATAGGAATGCAAGTGAATACTATTGAGCAATGTAAATACTGTGGGGGTAAACACCCAAGACAAAATGACAGGGACCTAGCTTATAGGAAAAAATGCCATAAATGTGACAGTTTGAACCACTTTACACCCAATTGTCTTTTCAAACAGAACAAGCCCAAATAAAGAGTTGAGGGCTGAAGCAGAAGGCACCAAAGCAGGATTACAGCCAAACATCAAGAAGAGCAAATTAATGACTACTGGGGAATTACACAACTTTAAGGATGACAAAGAAGAATTTGAAATTGTTGAAGATTTTCTGTTCCTTTGCTCCATCATCAACCAAAAAGGAGACTGCTCCCGAGAAATCAGATAGAGAGTGAGACAGGGAAAGACAGCTATGAAGGAACTAGAAAAGATCTTTAAGTTTAAGACTAGTCATGTGACTAAGATCAAGTTAATTCATGCCATAGTATTCCCCATTACTATGTATGAGTGTGGAAGTTGGACAATGAAGAAAGCTGCCAGGAAGGAAGAAGATTCCCTTGAAATGTGGTGCTGGAGGAGAGTTACAAATACCACAAACTACCACCCACCCCCCAATAAGTAGGTTGTATAGCAAATCAAGCTTGAACTCTCCCTAGAGGGTTAAATGACTAAACTGTGTCTATTGCACTTTGGGTACATTATGAGAAGACAAGACTTGCTGGAAAAGACAATAATGCTGGGAAAAGCTGAAGTCAGTAGAAAAAGAGAAAGATCCAACATGAGGTGGATTGACTCAATAAAGGAAGCCCATAGCCCCATGTTTGCAAGACCTGACCAAGACTGCTAGCAATAGGATGTTTTGGAGGATGTTATTTCCTAGGGTTACTGTAAGTCAGAAGCACTTAACACACTCATAATGAATATGAAGATTGATACAGAATGTAAAGATAGTTTTTGGGTGACAGATTAAATGATAAATGTAATACAGGAAGCAAAAACACTTGTATACAGCCATGGCACTGGGGAATGAAACAATGCCATTCAAATTAGATTGTGGAGCTGGTTGCAACTTTATCCAAGGCATTTAGTGAATCCAGCTTTCCCATGGAAGAAAGTAACCAGATGTTAACTATGTATCATCACACTACATTGAAGCCAGCAGGGAAAATGTATAGTCAAAATTACTAACCCAAGAACAGGCAAATACAGGCTGTTTATAGTTGGACAGGATCAGACAGCAGTTCCACTGTTAGACAGTACAGCAGCACAAGCTATAAACCTGATAAAGATACTATAATACCACAACATATTAAAAGCAGACAGTGGAGTGACAGCAGATTCAGGGGAACAAGAAACATGAAGTTTAGAAAAAAACAGAAGGAATTCAGTGAGATGTTCAAGGGAGATGGACAGCTTGACAGTGTTTATAAAATAGAGATTGACAGAAAAGTGAAGCCCATTAAGTTATCAAACAGAAAAATACTAGTTTTCTGTTGCAGCCTCTGAAATATGAACTGCAAAGTTTACAGAGTCAAGGAATGATAACCAGTACAGAAAAGCACTGATTAGATAAGCATATAGTGGTGATAAGGAAACCATTCGGTAAATTAAGGATATGCATAGATCCCAAACCCTTGTACACAGCTTTTAAAAGAAGTCATTTTCTGCTACATGCTAGTGATGACTTCTTGTCAGATTTGTCAAGGTACAACTCTTTTTGTTTTATAACATTTAAAAAAAGAGTGCTGGCAGATTCAGCTGGATGAAGTTGGCTGAGAATGCTGATGGGCATTAGTCCAGCTCTTGAAGCATTTCAGAACAGAGTGACACATGCCTTGGAGGATCTGACAGGAATTAAAGCAATTGGTGGTGATGTGCTGATAGTAGGGAGAAGGTAACAACCTAGAGCAGGCAAGGCAGAGTCATGAATGTAAACTAATAGCATTTTTAATAGATGCTGAGAAAATAACATAGAATTGAACTGGGGCAGAAGTCCCATACATTGGACTCTTATTGACCTCGAATTACTGCTGAAGCGGTGCCATGGTCGGACCACTATGCCCTGAAGGCTCGCATAGATGTGCCACCCCAAACCTGTCTAAGCGACGAGCGTATTTTAGCTCGCCCAAGGAACCTAATGGACCCACTATGGTTCCAGAGGGAACTGAGGGATCCCTGGCCCCCTGGCGACTTGCTTGATGACATGGTTGAGCTATGGCAAAATTGGCTCACCATGGTCATTGATGAGATTGCTCCTCGGCGTCCTCTGCACCCCCATGAAAAGATGGTATAATGCGGATTTGCGATCGATGAAACGGAGGCTTAGACGACTTGAGAGGCGATGGCGGCGGACTCATGATGAAACAACCAGAGCATCTTATAGAGAGTATATGAGATCCTATGAAATGGCAGTCAAGGCCACAAAGAAAACTTACTTTGTGGCCAAGATTGCATCCGCGAATTCACGCCCAGCACAATTATTTAGTATCATTCGGACTCTTACAACTCTGCCACAAGGCAGGCCAAAGTATAGGGAATTGGAAATAGGCTGTGAGGCTTTTGCAACATTTTTCATGGATAAAGTCTCGTTGCTCTGCCGTGACCTCCCTGCCACAATTGAAACAGTAAGTGAACTCGAGGCTCCGTGCCTGTTTTCAGGGTCGGTTTTAGACAGTTTTGCAACACTCAGCTTGGAGGAAGTTGACAGAATCCTCGCAACTGTATGCCCAACAACATGCGATTTGGACCCTTGCCCATCCTGGCTGATTAAAGCTTGCTGGATGGAGCTTCAATATCCTGTACGGGATATCATAAATCGGCCTCTCTTGGATGGACTTTTTCCAACACCTCTTAAAGAGGCGATAGTCCATCCCCTCTTGAAAAAAACAATATTAGACCCGGCCGAATTGTGCATTATCAACCAGTCTCAAATTTACCCTTTTTGGATAAAATTATCAAGAGGGCAGTAGCGTTACAGTTGCAGAGCTTCCTGGAGGATGTTTCCGTCCTAGACCCACACCAGTCTGGCTTTCACCCGGGCCATGGGACGGAGACGGTGCTGGTCGCCTTAGTAGATGATCTCCAGCGACAACTGGATCGAGGTGGGTCAGCAGTGCTGTTGTTGTTGGACCTGTCGTCGGCGTTTGACATGGTCGACCATCAGTTGCTGGTTCACCGCCTTGCCGATGCGGGGATTCAGGGGTTAGCCTTACAATGGCTTTCCTCCTTTCTCTGTGATTGGGGGACGATTGTCCCAGAGGCATCTGCTTAATTGGGGGGTGCCTCAGGGGACGGTGCTTTCCTCGATGTTGTTTAATATCTACATGCGCCCCCTTGCCCAGATTGTCAGGAGATTCAGACTGGGTTGCCATCAGTATGCAGGTGACACTCAGCTTTATCTGCTGATGGATGGCCGGCCTGCCTCCGCCCCAGAAAAACTGGCCCCGGCGTTACAAGCCGTGGCGGGGTGGCTCAGGCTGAGTCGTCTGAAGCTGAACCCAATGAAAACAGAAGTCCTTTGTCTGAGTCGTGGTGGCCTGGGAAGGGAAATCCCTTTACCAGCCTTTGATGGGGTGCCACTGATATCGGCGCCTAAAGTCAAGAGCTTGGGGGTGCTACTGGAGCCCACATTGGCTATGGAGGCCCAGATAGCAGCCACTGTGAAATCCGCCTTTTTCCATCTTAGGCGGGCATGACAGCTGGCACACTTCCTAGAGCACAGTGACTTAGCAACAGTGATTCATGCTACAGTCACCTCAAGACAAGACTACTGTAATGCCCTTTACATGGGGCTGCCATGTCTCAAATCTGGAAGCTGCAGCTGGTGCAGAATGCTGCAGCCAGGCTGTTACTGAGTCTCTCTATTCGGGATCATGTGCAGCCAGGGCTACGGAGACTGCACTGGCTGCCAATAGTATTCCAGATTCACTACAAGGTACTGGTTATTATTTTTAAAGCCCTATATGGCCGAGGTCCTGTCTACCTTAGGGACCATCTCTTCCCACATATTCCCCAGAGGGTACTGAGATCTGGATCACAAAATCTATTAGAAATCCCTGGGTCGAGGGAGGCGAGATTAACGCTACCAGAGAACGAGCCTTCTCTATTGCTGCCCCCACTGGTGGAACCAACTTGCCCAATTCCACAAGGCTTGTAAAACAACACTTTTTCGACTAAAGTACAGAGCTGCTTAACATCATGGTATGGAACTTAGCACCAAAACTGTTTTTAAAATCTGTTCAATATTTAAAGTGTAATTGTTAATTTTAATTGATCTTACTGTAATTGTTTTTATTGCTTTACAGTTTTGTTTTTTGTGGATATTTAATGATGTTGTTAGCCGCCCTGAGCCTGCTTCGGTGGGGAGGGTGGGATATAAATGCAATAAATAAATAAATAAATAAATAAATAAACGAAAGGCCTGGAAGTAGACCTAGAAAAAGTAGAGCTATCTAAGATAGACAACAACCTCAAGCTGTCAAGGGAGTCCAAAGGTTTCTAGGGATGACCTACTGCCAGTCCTATCAACACAAATAAGCTTTCTGAAAGGTAAAGGAGATTATTATAACTACTCCTATTTTGATTATAAGCTAGAAGATGCTGCAGTGTGAAGAAGCAGGTTTTTCCATGTTACAAGGTCTGCCAGTTGCTTCTGCAAGCAGAGCTGCATCAGAAACAGAAAAGGGCTATGCCTAAATTGAAAAAGAGCTACTTGCTATTCTTTTTGGAATGGAGGAATTTCATCGATATACTTATTGTAGAATTTTTTTGTAGAAAAAGTCCAGCAGGAACTCATTTGCATATTATGCCACACCCCCTGGTATTTTTGTAGAAAAAGCACAGTAAGATCTCATTTGCATGTTAGACCACACCCTCTGACACCAAGCCAGTCGGAACTGCATTCCTGTGCGTTCCTGCTCAAAAAAAGCCTGCTTATGAGCATAAGGTAGACACCATAAACCCCTAGAAAACACATGGGGAAATCCTTTACTCAGTGAACCAAAATGTCTACAGCACATGTAGACATTATTATGCATTGGCAGAAGTATGAGATATAGATTAACCACTGCCCCAACAGAGACCTAGTGCTGGCCAGGTACCCCGGGGTGAGCATATTTGCCAGAAGCTGCCAAGGAGGGCTCAGTTGAAGCAAAGTAGAACCATTAATATGGCACATCACCTGCCCATATCACAGGAAAGGCTGAGAGAAATTCAACCATAAACAGAAGACAATAACGTAATCCAGAGACTAAAATTTATAATACTACAAGTTTGGCCAGAAACAGAAGACCATGTTCCAAAAGAGATAACACCTTTCATCCTGATACAAGATGAGCTTAGTGTACAGATTAGCATCATCTTCAGAGAAGACAGGGCGGCAATGCCAGAAGCTGTTAGGACAGAAATCATGCACAAAGTGCGCTCATCCCATCTGGGAATTGACAGATGTCTGTGATGGGCCAGAGAAGACATTTATTGGCCAGGAATGAATGAGCTGTCAAAGACTTTCATGGAGAAATGTAATGTGTGTAGGTCTTGGGAAGACAGTCAACCTAAAGAAATAGTGCAGCATGACAATCCAGAGAGAACCTTGGCAAAAGTAGGGATGGATTTGTTCAGCTGCACTGACAAGGAATATCTGATTATTGTAGATTATTTTGCAAATTTGCAGGAAGTGGACTATTTACCAGATATACCAGCCAGAACAATTATATGCAAGATGAAAGCTCACTTTGCATGCTATGAGATACCAGATACAGTCTGCTCTGACAATGCATCCCAGTTTGAAGGAAAGGAATTCCAGAAATCCAGTAAAGAATGGGATTTTGATCACATTATGTTGTTACCTGGATATTCTCAAAGTAATGGCAAAACTGAGTCAGCCATAAAAACAATGAAGAAACTCTTACAGAAAGCAAAAGCTGCAGGGGCAGATCCATACCAAGCATTCCAAGATCATTCATCTCAAGGCCTAAACACAAGTCCAGCAAAGTAGTTAATAAGCAGAAGAACCTTTTACCCACAAATGGGACATTACTACTGCCAGGCTTTAATGGGACATCCCTTGGTGAACTGAGGATACAGCATCAATACAGATAGGAAACCAATGATCAGGTGCAAATGGCCTGTGGCCAAGTACTGAGAAGGAATCAAAGACACCTAAGGAAAACAATAGAAGCATTCTATGAGGGCACAGATAAAAGGCACCCCAACAACCAGCTGAGAGATTAGCATGGAAGGATTGGATGGGAACCTTGTAGACAAGAGATGGAGAAGCATTGGAGAACAGCTGAGTCCAGCTGAGAGGCACAGAGTACAAGAGACTTCACCAAAGACATGCTTTGAGACAGAGGGGGAGAGGAAAACAGACAGACATCTGACAGAGTCACACCAGAACTTAAATGCACTCAAAATGGGCATGTTATTAAGAGACCAGCACACCTCAGCACTTATATATAATGTATTTGACTTAAGTTCTTTTAAAAGGAAAGCAATGTGGGAAAAACTGATTATATTGTAGTTCTTGGGAGAAGCCAGGAATTAGGCAACTGTTTCTCCTTAGCTGGGTCCTGAGCAGAATGAGAGAAGGCCAAGACTGAGAGAACTCTATAAAATAATTATTAACATAAAGTTTGTTCAAAGACTGAGAGTATTTTAATATAAAGAGAGAAATAATGCACTTTGGAACAGAGTTTGTCAGTGCAGGTCTAATTCCAAAAACCAAAAGGTCTGGGGGGAAAGGGTCAAGCCTCAAACTGCTCATAATCTGGAAATTTTTCCCAAGAAAGAGATGTGAATGTTGTATTCAATTCAACATGTTTATGCTGTGGAGCATACATGCCCAGAAATAATGGGCAACAGTACAGATAAATGTGATCAGAAGTGTAACATGGAAGGCAACCCTGGGACTGGATTCTTCATCATAAACAAAGGGATCACAAAAGTCTGTTTGCAAACTGGTGTTCAAGAAGTCCATATTGTCTGTCCTGTGATACTGGAAGAGCTAGCATCTGAGTTTCCACATGCATTCATAGAGGTTTTAGGAGCTTACAATGGGCCACCAGTGACTTTAAAAAAAATGTAACTTTATTGAAATACAGTACCCCCATACATAGTAATGGTACTTGATATAATAATAATAATAATAATAATAATAATAATAATAATAATAATAATAATAAAAACTTTTATTTGTATCCCGCCCTCCCTGCCGAAGCAGGCTCAGGGCGGCTAACAAGACATGGTATCCCATGATTTACATAAAACAATTTTAAAATACAGTTGATACATACATTTAAAAACAGTTACATAAAAGTTAAAACTACAATAAATTAAGGTGCTATGTTCAGTGGATATATTTCGATGGCTAGGTATCGTTTTCAGGGCTCCTTATATGCTTGCATAAAGAGGGTGGTTTTGCAAGCCCTGCAGAACTGACAGTACAGGTACAGGTATTGGGGCGATCCCAATAGTCAAGTCGTACACAATATAAAACAACTAGTACATACAATTTGAACTTCAAATAAAATCAAAAATTAAAAATTAACCTTATCGGAGAGAAAATTGGTAAAGCAATAGAGTATAACTCTATCCAGAATCATTTTATAGAAAAGAAAGTTCAAAGCAGTAAAATGTCTTTATAAATTTTCTTTTTCAAGATGGAATTAATGTAGAGTGGGTCAGTGTCAAATTTGTCTATTACCGGAAGCCAAGTAGCTAAGCAGTCAGTATGCTTGGTGTTAACCTGATCTAGACCAGCTTGGATCTTATCCATCACAATGTGTACCCAGACCTTAAGAAGCCATGCATCAAGGGACAAGTTGTTCAAGGTTTTCCAGGACTGTGCTATGACTGTGTTTGCAGCCGTTAAAAGTTTGGTTAGTAGGGACCTCTTTAAGGAAGATAATTGCATGCTCGACCAATTAAGAACATAAGAGAAGCCATGTTTGATCAGGCCAACGGCCCATCAAGTCCAACACTCTGTGTCACACAGTGGCAAAAAATGTTATATACACACATACACTGTGGCTAATAGCCACTGATGGACCTCTGCTCCATATTTTTATCTAAACCCCTCTTGAAGGTGGCTATACTTGTGGCCGCCACCACCTCCTGTGGCAGTGAATTCCACATGTTAATCACCCTTTGGGTGAAGAAGTACTTCCTTTTATCCGTTTTAACCTGTCTGCTCAGCAATTTCATCGAATGCCCACGAGTTCTTGTATTGTGAGAAAGGGAGAAAAGTACTTCTTTCTCTAGTTTCTCCATTCCATGCATTATCTTGTAAACCTCTATCATGTCACCCCGCAGTCGACGTTTCTCCAAGCTAATGAGTCCCAAGCGTTTCAACCTTTCTTCATAGGGAAAGTGCTCCAGCCCTTTAATCATTCTAGTTGCCCTTCTCTGCACCTTCTCTAAAGCTATAATATCCTTTTTGAGGTGCGGCGACCAGAACTGCACACAGTACTCCAAATGAGACCGCACCATCGATTTATACAGGGGCATTATGATACTGGCTGATTTGTTTTCAATTCCCTTCCTAATAATTCCCAGCATGGCATTGGCCTTTTTTATTGCAAACGCACACTGTCTTGACACTTTCAGTGAGTTATCTATCATGACCCCAAGATCTCTCTCTTGGTCAGTCTCTGCCAGTTCACACCCCATCAACTTGTATTTGTAGCTGGGATTCTTAGCCCCAATGTGCATTACTTTGCACTTGGCCACATTGAACCGCATCTGCCACGTTGACGCCCACTCACCCAGCCTCAACAGATCCCTTTGGAGTTCCTCACAATCCTCTCTGGTTCTCACCACCCTGAACAATTTAGTGTCATCCGCAAACTTTGCCACTTCACTGCTCACTCCCAACTCTAAATCATTTATGAACAAGTTAAAGAGCATGGGACCCAGTACCGAGCCCTGTGGCACCCCACTGCTTACCGTCCTCCACTGCGAAGACTGCCCATTTATACTCACTCTCTGCTTCCTATTACTCAGCCAGTTTTTGATCCACAAGAGGACCTGTCCTTTTACTCCATGATTCTCAAGCTTTCTAAGGAGCCTTTGATGAGGAACTTTATCAAAAGCTTTCTGGAAGTCAAGGTAAACAACATCTATCGGATCTCCTTTGTCCACATGTTTGTTCACCCCCTCAAAGAAATGCAACAGGTTAGTGAGGCAAGATCTTCCCTTGCAGAACCCATGCTGAGTCTTCCTCAATAACCCGTGTTCATCAATGTGCCTACTCATTCTGTCCTTTTGTTAAGCAAAATAATGTCTGGATTATCTGAAATTATAATGTCAGTTAAGTTTGTAAACTGTGCACGGATAAGAGTCCAAAAGGATCTAATTTTGGGGCATTCCCACTAGCAGTGGATATAGGGAGCTTTGATACCACAGTTTCGCCAACAGGAAGGAGAAGCTGATGGAGACATATGGGAAAGGCGCAGAGGTGTGTAGGACCAACGAGCCATTACTTCATAATTTTGTTGGAATATATTTGTGATTTTGGAGTGAAATGTTTCTAAGGCCCATATGGAATCCCATCGGTCTGGCGAAAGGGTGAGCTTACAGTCTTTATGCCAGAAAACAGCGTATGACAGAAGTGAACGTTCAGTTTGCGATAAAAGAAATTTGTATATATTGGAAATTAAATCTTTTATGTTTAGATTTGGGAGGGTGAAGAATCATATTTTCGAAGTCTGTCCATGAACGGAGTACAGAGAACCATATTTTAGGGTCTTGGAGTAAGTGCTTTAGTTGGAAATATTCAAACCATGGAGATGGAGTAGTCAATTTCTCATCTATTTGTTCTTTGGATAGCATTTGACACTTATTGGAGAGGAGTTCGTATAGGTAAACAATTGGTGAAGATCTCCAGGTTTTGTAAGAGGTAGGAAGTTGGGCTGGGCTGAACCAACACTGACCTGTAAAAGTCAAAATTAAAGAATGACCAGGTGCTAAATATGAGCGTGCCATGTCCCATGTAGAGAGCAGTGCTGTGAGAAATGGGTTTTAAAAATGCCAACAAGGACGTTCCAATTTTGAAAGCCATATTAGTTCGTGATATTTAATAGGGGTAAAGTGCGCTCCTTCTATGATCTTCCAAGATGGTGATGGTTTGTAATATACTAACTTGACCATGTGAGCCAAGATTGTAGCTTTGTAGTAACGTGTAAGATCTGGAACGGCCGTTCCACCTTTAGTTTTAGACCTGCAGGTTGTAGCCGTCTTAATTCTGGATTTTTTGTATTTCCATATAAAGGAAATCAGTGTTTGTTGCCATTTCTTTTGTAGAGTGGGAGGGATGTTAATGGGGAGAGTGCGAAATAAATATAAAAATTTGGGGGAAATAAAAGATTTAACCACCTGGATTCGTTCCATCCAGGACAGTTGTAACATATCCCATTGTTTCAGTAGTTTGACTATTTCAGAAAAAGTTGCTTTATAGTTAACTCTGTAAGTCAGAGATCCTTAGAGGGATTTTCAGGCCCAAGTAGGACCAAGTATCCGTAGTCTTCATTATTAAGTATGGAAAAGTATTGGTAATTAATTATTTTGAAGTAGGGGGAATTTTAATTGGGTATAAAGTAGATTTAGTAGGGTTCACATAAAGCCCAGATATATTGCCAAAATCTGATAGAATTTGTGAAAATGTTGGTAGTGAATATACAGGGTCTGACAAATAAAGAACAATATTGTCAGCAAATAAGCTTATTTTGAAAGTATGACCCTGGACAGAGACACCAGAAATTGCCAGAGAATTTCTAATTATGTTTGCTAAAGGCTCAATAATCAGAGCAAATAGCAAAGGTGAAAGGGGACATTCCTGATGGGTTCCTCTCATGAGGGGAAATTCAGAAGATTGTTGGTTGTTTATTTGTAATATAGCTGAGGGATGTGAATAAAGAGTCTTTATTACAGTCATGAATTTGGGCCCAAACCCCATATATTGTAATGTTTGTTGCAAGAAAAGTCCTTTTCAATGTCTAAGGCTAGGACCACATGTCTCATAAGATTGAAAGGCACCATATTGCATTATATTAAGGGTTTGCCTAGTGTTATCTGTGATATCCTGATTTGGAATGAAGCCTGTATGGTCAGCTTGGATGTAAGAACCTATTATGCAGTTAAGTCTAGCAGTTAGTATGGAAATAAACAGTTTGTAGTCGTTATTAAGTAACGATATGGGACGATAGGATTTTGGACTAAGGAGGTCCCTTTCTTTTTGGGTATCAGGCCTACTTTTGTTTGGGCCCATGAGGAAGGCATGATGCCAGATTCCATTACTAGATTAAAAACTTCAGCAAGGTGGGAAGTAAAAAGCGAACTAAACATTTTGTAGAATTCGGGCGGAAGCCTGTCTCTGCCTGGGGATTTGTTAGGTTTAGCATTTTTAATGGCTTCATTTACTTCTATAAGGGTAATGTGAGTTCAAAAGGACTTGATTTCCTGGAGACAATGAGCCGAGGACTTTATGGCCTTGAAAAAAGGATCTGATTGCATCTGGAGACGGATTGCAAGAAAAATAAACTTGTTTATAAAATTGTTGAAAAATTTCTAAGATTTTTTTCATTGGAAGAATGGGTTTTACCTGTTTGATCTCTGATAAGATAGATATGTCTCTCGGCTATTTTCTTCCTTAATTTCCAGGACAATAATTTTAGAAAGCGTGGGTGATTATGCCAGTATTTTTGTTTTTGCTTTCTCTTTTTGTAGGCCGAGTTCAAAGATATGCATTTGCCACGAATGATGGCTTTCATGGCATCCCAGACGATATCCTTAGAGATGCCACAGTCCGAATTGTTTTCAAAATAAAATTTAATTTCTTGTTCTATTTGTTTGCAATTTTTTTCATAAAATAAGAGATTTTTATTGAGTAACCAATTATAAAGGGGTTTTCTTTGCGGTGTTGTAGTAATTGCGCATTCCAACCAAGCATCATTTGAAAGCGTTCTAAGACCAATATTGGTATGAGAAATTTGGTTTATAAGCAAAGGTGAAATAAGAAAATAATCTGAGTAAAAATATTGTGAGTCGCTGAAAAATAAGTATAATCCTTGGTTCCGGGGTTATGGGTCCTCCATATGTCACATAAATCAAAATGCTCCAAGATATTTTGTATTGGGGACGGATAAGCTACTGTCGGAGGATGCGCTATAAATGATCCATCCTATTTGGGATCAATTATTTGGTTAAAATCTCCTCCTATGATAACTGCCCCTTCCTGGAAAAGGGCAAGCTTGGAGAGCGTCTCATTAATGAAAGTAAGTTGTGCGCTGTTGGGTGTGCATAATGAGCTCAAGGTAATTGGTAAGTCATTAAGTAAACCTTTCAGAAAAATATATCTTCCACTGGAGTCAACTTCTTGGGCTGACAGAATGAAACGTGCCCTTCTAGAAAGTAGTATAGCCACCCCCCTGGACTTGGATGTACCTGGTGCTGCATATTGTGTGTTAAACCATTTTGATCGAAGAATAGGGACTTTAAGTGCATTTCCTGTGAAAATAATAGGTCAGGCTGTAATTGAGTAACTGGTGAAGTTAATTTTTTGGCCTTAATAAAATTGTTAAAGCCCCTGCAATTAAGAAAAAATAATTTTAAATCAGACATAAAAACACCTTGACAGGATTTTAATAAGTATGGGGGGGAGGGTTCCCCCAAGGTTTGTACATGGAGGGGAAATCAGTTAAAGCCAAACATACCTTAACCACAGGTAAGCAGTAATTGTCAGAATAGAAGACATAGGCATAACTCAAAGAAATTATTTGGGCATTGGAGTCACTGAAAGAATGCCTCAGATGGAAGTTTATACTTTTGGGGATTCCAAAAAGAAATTCACTGATGCATAGATTGTTCAAAAAGCCACAGGAAAGCCATATATTGGACTCTAATTGGTTTTGGGCCTCAAAGATAAGAGGCTTTACTAGAGGCTTGAAAGATCGATTGCAAGTATCTCCTCTCAAAACATTTATCAACAGCAAAAACCATTTAACTAACACAAATATATCTAAACAATTCATTACCGCTTAATAGAGAGCAATAAATTCCGAATTGAAGCTTCTTCAAACAGTGTATATATAACTTATGGAGAGCAAAGGAAAAGCCCCTCAGTTATATAGATAGTATTATAAACATGCCCGCTCCCGATAGAAAGAAAAAATTACAACAGAGACTTATTCAGAATGTTAACAGTAATGCAGAATATTCCAAGCATTGGGCAAAAAAAGTTGTTATACTCAACATCACCTTTTCGGCTTCTGGAAGGATGATTGCCCGGATGGTCAGGTTGTGCCCCCAGAGTTCGGTTCATTCGGTTTGGGAGGGTCAATTTGTAGTTTTTGCAAGAAAGCACAATCAGATGCAAAGTCAAAAGCAGACAAACATTGACCTTGGTGCACCACAGAGATATGAGTTGGGGAGGACCACTGAAAACGAACCTTCTGCTCTATCAGTTTGCTCAGTATCAGTTTCATTTCTTTTCTGTGAAGCAGGGTTTCTGGTGAGCAGTCAACTAAAGCCAGTATTTTTCCCCCCTGGTATAATAGCCCTTCCTCAGATGGGGCTTTTTGTAGGATCGAAGATCTGGTCCTGGAGTCTGGGATGGTAACTAAAATGTCACATGAGAAATCTTTAGAGTTGGTTTGTAAAGTTTCCAAGTGAAAAGCTGAGTCAATGAGTGGGGCGACTCCTTCTTGAAGCTTGAGGGCCGAGGTAAGCCGTGTTGCAATAAAAGTTCTGATTTCCTGGTTTTCTTCAGCTTGCTCCAGCAGCCGCGAAATTTTAAGTTTGATGCCCTTAATTTATTGTCCAAGTATAGTACCTTATCCTATTGCCCAGGCATGTCCAACTTTGAAAAGGTCGTGATCTATTTTTTCCGGATTAGATTTTAACCCAACAAAGTTGGGTTCCACTGCGCCCCCACCCCATTTACTGGTAAGCAAAATAAGCAAATACAAAACAGAGAGACGAAGATCCAGAAAGAACTGCAAACAATTTTTCTTAAATCTTTATTGTTATAACTTTCTTTAACTGTCTTAATAACTTTTTAACTTTTATTGAGTAATTTGTGCTAAATGTAGGTCAAGTATTGATCCAGACTGATCTTGCACAATCTTTAAAACTTCGCTCTTGCTAATTAGTGAGACGTCTGAGCCTGCATTTCATCCACCAGCTTTTTGAAGTTGGGTGAATATTTCATGAGGGCCAGTCTCAGGGAATCCTGGAGATGTTCATCTGTCATGTTGGAATGCTTGTATTCTTTGTCATTTTCAGATGGGAAAATGCAGATTCACACAAATAAGTTGAACCAAAACAGGAGTGTACAGCTTCACTGCATCTTCTCAAGTTGGGAAATTTGTCTCTAGGCACTAGCTTCCAAAATGATTCTTGCGCAGCACAGGTCTTGAGAAAAATGTCATTTTTAAGGGTTACTATTTCGTTTTCAAGAGATGCCTTGTTCAATGCGTAATTTTTACTGATAGCAGCTGCAGTTTCCATATCCATAATGTCCATATCTGCTTTGAATGGGTATGACAAGTACTCCACAACTTTTTCAATTCTTTGGAAGTCACAGAATCTTTTTTCGAATTCCTGGATAACACAGCAGATTTCTGTCACACACTTCTCATTCTGAAAAACAAAATTTGGATATTGTCCCAGATGGTCCTGTGTATTAGGAAAAAGATCAAAAGTGTTGTTTGCAAGGTCAATCATCATTAGCTCAAATTTGCTCTTGTAGGATAAAACTGTACTCATCATCTCTCCAATGCATTTGTTTTTACGTTGTAGTTCAATGTTCTTATCACTTAGTTCGCCTGTAAAGTCAGCGAGAAATGCCAGATCACATAAAACTCTGCTTTGTCATCTCCCCTCTCCTTCAAAAACCTTATTTCATTCAGCAAATCACGAAATCTTTGCAGAAATTTGTGCCTATAGCCACTTTAAATCTGTGTGCAAAATGATTTCCGCTGTCCCTTCATCAAGAGTAAGATTGAAAAGCCGTCTTTAAAGTGACCTTCCACAAATTGAATTTACAATTTTGAAAGTGATGTCCATGACAGTCTTTGTATTGAGTCTCTTGCATGCCAAAACTTGCTAGTGAATGATGCAGTGGTAAGAAAGGAAATCTGGAAAGTCGTCATGCTGTCTACAGAGGCCAATGAAACTGTTAACCTCACCTGTCAATGCTCTTGCTCCATCAGTAGTGATGGAAACAAGTTTATGCAATGGAAGATTACACTTTGTCACAAAAGAATGGAAAGTGCTGAATATTTCCTGATCGGTAGTTCTCCCTTTTAAAGAAATAATTCCAAGTAGTTCTTCTTTAACACTGAAGTCTTCAAAAACCATCCGGATAATGACTTATAACTGGGCTATGTCTCTTATGTTCATAGATTCATCCAGTTGGAGTGCGAAAGCAACACAAACTGAAGCATCCTCCAACAATTGTTCAGTTGTGTCTCCACACATCTTTTCTATTCGCCACATGACGGTGTTTCTTGACAATTGTACATATTGAACAGCAGCTATGATCTCTTTCTTATTCTTAAATCCTTCAAAAAGATTGTCTGTTGCTTCAAGAAAACAATCTTTTACAAATTCTCCTTCATTGAAAGGTTTGCATTTCTTTGCAATCAGGTTGCTGACCTTGAAGGATGCCATGGTTGCATTGACCGAATGTGACCTTGGCTTCGCCATCAACTCTTGCTGTGCAGCCAATTTAGATTTAAGTTCTTTGAGCTTCAGTTTATGAATTTCACTTTTGAGTGGAAAATCAGCATCAAACTTATTGCTATGCAGAGCCTTATAATGATGCTCCAGATTACCCTTTTGGGGCAAGGATACAGCGGCGTTATAAAGTAGACAACAACAGTTGTCTTTCACCATGATGAAGAAGTAGTGCATTTCTCATTCATCATGAAAGTGGTAGGTTTTGCTCTTCTTTGGAACACTCATCTTCATTATACTGGGGTGGCTGGGGTGTTAAGTTAACACTGGCTGAATCTGGTCCAAAACTGTCACTGTCCCAAAGTATTAAAGATCAACAGGAACTGAAGACCTCTGGATGATGCCAAAACCACACATGCAGTTCTAAAAGTAAAAATAAGAATTCATCATACTGGCACCAATAATCAAATACCACCACACCAAACAATCATAAAAAACCCCCAAACACCTGTCCAGCAAACCATGAGACTAAGTAGGGCTGGTGATCTACCTTTGACCCTTCCATGATCTACTGGTAGATCGTGATCTACCTGTTGGACATACCCGCTGTAGCCAAATGTCTGATTCTTGGAGATGTTCCACTGCTTCCTGAGCTTTGGATGCCATTTCAAATGCTGAATCTGCTGTTTGTGTAATGGCTGTTAAAGTCTCGTTAATTTTTAAAAGTTAATTCTGAATTGGAGCTATTGAGGTGGAGATCTTATCAGCAATAGATGAGATATGGCATCAAAGAAAGCTTGAGAGGTAAGGAGCGATCCTTCCTGTAGTCCAACAGATTTTTCCGACGCCATTTTTCCGGATGCAATTTTCTTTGTCTCATCAGACTGGGGTGAGTTTTCCTTGCGGTTCTGGTGCCTCGGAAAGTATCTAGTCACCTTTTGAGGTTTGGAGACTGCTCTGGTTCTCCCAGAAGTGTTTTTGCCCATGCCCGGGTGAAATTTTAGCATTAGAAGGGAGCGGAAGAGGTAAAAAGAGGCAGCTAGTCGGGAGCACTCTTCTTACACGTCTGCCATTTTCCGCGTTGCCCCGCCCTCCCACCAGTGACTTTTCAAATGAATCTTGCCACAACGTTTATATGTTTTAGGAGAAGAAGAAAAACAAGTGGTTTTTATATCCTGCTTTTCTTTGCCCTAAGGAGTCTCAAAGCAGCTTACAACTGCCTTCCCTTCCTCTCCTCACTACAGTCACCTTGTGAGGTAGGTGGGGCTGAGAGAGTTCTGAGAGAACTGTGACTGGCCCAAGGCTTCATGTGAAGGAGTGGAGAATCAAACTCAGTTCTGTGAGAGCCAGTTTGGTGTAGTGGCTAAGTGTGTGGACTCTTATCTGTGAGAGAATCATGTTTGATTCCCCACTCCTCCATATTCAATTGTTGGAGTGACCTTGGGTCAGTCATAACTCCCTCAGAGCTGTTCCTCTCAAGAGCAGTTCTGGAAGGGCACTCTCTGTCCTACTGACCTCACAAGGTGTCTGTTGTGGGAAGGGGAAGGGAAAGAAGATTATAAACTGAGTGAGGGGTGGGGTATACAATCCAATCTCCTCCTCCTCTTCCTCCGGATTAGAGTTTGCCCCTCTTAACCACAACACCACACTGGCTTAGAATGTTCTTTGTATCCTGAGGTCAAAGACTGATGCAGAACTTGATTGGCTCATTGCCCAAGAAGTTATTGAGCCACTATTTATTAATGTACCATTGGTCATTGTGTTGTTAGCCGCCCTGAGCCTGCTTCGGCGGGGGAGGGTGGGATACAAATAAAATTTTACTTACTTACTTACTTACAGTGGTTCACACAACCGGGGCCACTCCTATTGTTCCTATCTCAAACCCTAATAATAATAGTAATAATATACACATTTGTGTGGATTAGAAATGTGCTGTAAAGAAGGCACTCAAGCAAGACCCATATCCAGTGCCTGCTATAAAAGTTATTGTCTGTCCTTGCAGGGGAAAATTTTTTTGCTCAACTTGACCTTGCTGAAGCTTATCAACAACTGATTGTGGGTGACAATGGATGATAGGGCTGCAGAAACCCAAAGTATTACTACACCTCATCGCTATGAATTGTCAGTTCACTAGAGTTTGCTATTATGTGGAAATGGAGTTGTGATTACAGAAGCAGGATGCCAAATCATACTCAGATGCACAAAAGAAACAAGAAAAGGGAGCTGTTGTCCCCAGTAGGCGAAAAAGACACAAATAAGATAAAAACTTCAAACAGAGAACAGAAGAAGAAAGCAGAGAAAAAGTAACCCCCCTAGGAGCTTAAGAGAGAAACGATAGAAATAAAGTAAAATAGAAGCTCCAACAGCAGTGAACCACCTGTCTTACACTGGAAACAGAAACTCTCCTCGGTGTTCAAATGGAATCTAAAATCCTTTAAGATCCAGGAAAAACCTTTTCTGATTATCATGGATAATTTCATGGATAAAGGAAATACACAATGCTTCTATACCCAAATGTAAGCAAGATCTTCAAGTATTTCTGGGATTCTTGGATTTTTATTGTGTTCTCTTTAAAAAACAAGCCACTATAGCAGAATCATAGAGTTGGAAGGGGCCATACAGAGCTTTCCTTTCATCATTGGTTAGATAAAGGTGTTTAGTGGAAGTGGACTCACAAACATGAAGATGGATTTCCAAGTGTAAAGCAGCTACTGGTTTCTGACTCTGTTCTTGTTCACTATGATAAGCAGAGTCCATTGCCTGCAATGCCTTGTGAAATTGGAGCTATCCTCAATCGGTACAGAGACACCGATGGCCTTTTATTCTAGAACAATGAACTCAACTGAAAGTGACTACACCCTGATTGATAAAGCAGCTTTGGCTATTGTGAAAGGAGTTTTCTAAAACATCACAACATATGTAGTTATTCTTTTGCAATCCAAACAGACCATAAGCCACTTATTGGAATTTTCACTAAAGACAAGCCAACGCCTCTCATTTTGTTTCCCTTGTATGCAACACTGGATTATTATGTTGAATTACAAACTCACAAACGGGACAGGGAAAGCAACTTCCAAAGTGGGTACATTAAACTGTCTGCCTCTGCAGATACCTGACTGTGCCATTCCTCCACCAGTGTAAGTCCCTTATGCTGGAATCAATGCCAGCATTGCCTCTTCAGGTTGCACAGATTGCTAGGATGACATCAAAAGATCCATCTTGGCATGTGTTCTCGACTGGGTATGGATGAGTTGGCCCACAGAAAAACTGGCTGAAGAATTCAGGGCATTTTCATCTCATCTCTATGAATTGTCAGTTCATTAAAGTTTTCTAGTAGGAGAAAATGGAGTTGTGATTACAGAAGCAGAATGCCAGATCATATTGAGGACTCTATGTGCAGCACACTCAGGCATTGCATGGATGAAAGCATTGACCAGAAGTTATGAGTGGTAGCCTGGACTGGACACTGAAATAAGAAAGGTTGTGAGTGAACGCGGCTCATGTCAAGCTATCCACCACAATCCATCAAAAACTTCTGCATTCCCTGGGAAAGTGACAAAGAAACCTTGGTCATATTTCTGCATAGACTTCGCTGGCCCATTCCAGGGCAAACCTTTTTCAGTTATCATGGATTTATTTTCAAACTGGTTTGAAGTAACCATCATGCCAGCCCTAACCGCAAATGCTGCCATCACAGTTTTCAGTCAGCTTTTTGCATCCCACAGAGGGACAGACACAATAGATTTGGACAATGGTCCAGCTTTCACCTCTTCAGTTTCCCAGGACTTTGCTAGTAACAGTCTCAGGAGGGCCATCACAGTGGTGCCACACAGACCCCAGGCAAATGGGCAAGCGGAGTATATTGTACAGACCACACCAGATACACTGAAAAGGATAATTTCTGGGGACTGGATAACAAAAAGGACAATTTCTGAGGACTGGGCCACAAGATTGGCAAGATTTCTGTTTGCACAACATGTCACCCTTCCTCACAACTGGGTCCAGCCTTGCTGAGTTACTTATGGGACCTTATCTCAGGACATGCCTAGATCATGTCTTCCCTGACACTGCAAGTGACTTGCAGTCAGAGAAAGGAACTGGAACTGGCCTCTGCTTTGGCTGCTAAGAATCTACATGCCTTCTCTCCTCTGAAACCAGTGTTGGCTTGGAACTATGGAACTGGTTCACTGTGGGTTCCATCTACAATTATGGAAATCGTGGGGCCTGTTTCACAGAAAGTGCAGACTGCAGATGGACAGTTATGGGGATGTCATGTGGACCAGCTACATAGTGGTCACACTGACACTTCTCATTCTTTAGCTGAAACTTCTAACAAAATCACTCCACTAACATTGGACTCTGAATCAGGGGAAAGATGACACACTGATACTATCATAACGATTCCTCTCTATCATTTGGCAGTAGAGTTGCCAGCAACCTTCCCCCATGGAAGCAGGGGATCCCTTGCCACCAGGCCCTGCCCCTCACTACTAATCAGCTGGCTGGATTTGCCAGGAGAGGGTGGGAGGGTCAGGCTCCATCACTGGTGATGTAGTGACATCATTTCTGGTGTGCACTGAAAGTGGCATCATCATACTGGCAACACCCAAGTAATGTTCTGGTATTTGGGCAAAAACTCTATGGTAGAAGCGATTTTTACCACAGAGCAAGAGTGGCCAATGGTAGCTCTCCAGATGTTTTTTGCCTACAACTCCCATCAGCCCCAGCCAGCATGGCCAATGGCTGGGGCTGATGGGAGTTGTAGGCAAAAACATCTGGAGAGCTACCGTTGGCCACCCCTGCCATAGAGTTTTTGCCCAAATACCAGAGCATCACTGCAATGTCACAGAATGATGCCATATACTGCAGTGATGCTCTGGTATTTGGGCACTTCTGGTATGCACTTGAAATGACATAGCCACATTGCTGGTGCCATTGCCTGCACATTCCCTCCAACTCCTGGTAAATTCCTCCATTCCCCCACTCTATTTGGCAGTGACTTCCATGTCATTGAGGTACCTGTAGAAGAGATTTCATCTTCTGAGACTACCACTGAATCAAGCCTCAAGAGAAGACCACAATGGCAGCAAAGGCATCCAGTCTGGATGGCTGACTTCCATCTAGGGGGAAGGAATGTTCTGTATTGTCTCTTTAAGAGGCTAACCCAGAAAGCCTCAGTGCAGGCAGGAGAGACACAGATTCATTTCTCTGCTAGGAAGCTGCAAGACTGCTCTACCTACACAAATTGTTCAAGAATAGAACAAGACAATCCTGGGTCTAATGGACAAGAAACAGCTTTAGTTAAGTATTGTTGTATTTCTTTTCTTTTTTTCCCCAAGTAAAGTTATCAGCCCTGAAGTTCAGCATTAAATAATCAACCATGAAGTTAAAGGAAATTGAGTGTTTGTAGTTGCTTCACTATGTAATACCTTGTTTCCAGAATAAATGAAGAACATTCCAGTCTTTGAATGCAGCAGGTATCTGATCTGAATACAAAAACAAAAGACAAAAACAAAATACAAAAACAGACCCAGGCCAGAAGCACGTGTAAGACCCCTGGTGCACCGAAATATTACTCCCCCCCCCAACCGCCACCAAACTAAATGAAAGCAATGCAGTTTATAATGCACAAAACTTTATTCGCTATAACGGGAATCAGTCTAAACAAACGCAGGCATAATTTTAAGAAATATGCAGTTTTACAGGGCGGAAGGTGAAAATAGGCAAGCATAAAAAGGCAGTTATACAGGGAATGGTTGAAATAGCGTAACATCGAAACAACGAAACAGCAGTTGGCGGCAGTGGGAGACATGGTGGGCAGAAAGCCGCAGAATCATCTTCTCCTTTGATAAATGAATTCTGCGACAGCATCACGCACAACCCTCCCCCTCTCCAACTGCCTCCTGTTGATCACCCTAAAGTCTGGCTCTTCTGGGTCCGGGAGGAGTGTTATCCCCTTATCAGGAATATCCAGCGTGACCGCATGTCCCTTTTCCTCACAAATATTGTGCAGAGTCACAGATGCGGTCACGATGGAGAACATACTCCGGTACTGCGCGTTCATTCGCGTTAGCAGGACACGCCAGCGAGCCTTAAGCCGCCCGAAAGCACGCTCCACCACGTTCCTGGCCCTGGCGTGCTTCTTGTTAAAGTGCTTCTGCACGGGCCCGATGGGTTTCCTGTACGGGGACAACAGCCACGGCCTAAGGGGGTACGCTCCGTCGCCCAATACAAGCGCAGGGATGGTCACATTTCCAAAAGTCATTTCCCTGGAACCCAGAGCCCTGCATCATTGCCGGTGCAGAGATGGCTGTTTGCAAAAACGAAGGCATCGTTGGTCCTCCCGGTGTAGCCAAACTCTGCATCCAGGAAGCGTCCTGTGTGATCAACCGTGCCTTGGAGGATCACCGAACAGAACATCTTCCGGTTGCAGAACTCCTCAGTTCTCCCCCCAGGCGCCCGTATCGGTATGTGCGATCCGTCCACAGCAGCCACCGTATGCGGCATACCGAGTTTACCGAAACCATCCATAATCTGTTGAGAAATGGAGTACAATGGATCAGGTCAAGGTTAATGCAACGTCCACTGTATTAGCAATAGAGAATCGCATCATGGTCTTATATATCGATATTGCGTTATAACGCAAAACTAGGGAAGGGGAAAAAATATATACACACCGTTCCAATGTCGTCACCGAGGCAGACGACCTTTGAAAACAGACGGGTCTCGATGGCTTCGCAGACCTCCATCACAATCCCATGGACGGTGGAAAGGCCGATCCCGAACTGCCAGCTGATTTCCCGATAGGCGCTTCCGGTTGCGAGGTACCATAGCGCTACCGCGAGCCGTTTCTCAGGGTGGACCGGAGACCTCATCCGTGTGGTTTGCCTTTCCAGCTTGTCCTTCACAGCGGCATAAATGGTCATCCGGAAGTTATGAAGCCATTGCTTGTCACCCCAGTACACAAGCACAAAGTTCTCCCACCAGAGCAGTTCACGGGGGAACACCCAATACCTGGGCGAAAACCGCATTCCGGCAAGATAGTGCCATCTACGTTCCTGGCGGCGAGTGCCACCTCTAATCAGCCGAAGCCGGGCGTCAGACTTTCTAGAGGAGATCAGAGGATTCCGGGATCTAAATGCACGATGAGTGAGGAGTTTTCCTCCGGTGCAGAGGGCTTGGCGCCCGGCGCAGAGGCACAGAAGCAGAAGCTCCAATGCTGAATAAAGCAGCACCATAGTCTCGTCATCTGGATTCTCCATGCTTCTGACGATACAAGGCAGTGTGGATGATGCTGCTGCTGCAGCCAATACTTAACCAGAAGCGTCACGTGATGGTTTGCCCGCGAAAAGGGGATTCTCTTGTTACGTTGTTACGCAACTGGAATTGCGCTTAAAAAAAAAAGATTGACATGGCATCGAAGTCAATTCGATGCCAGTGCGAAAACGATTTGAGCCGGGGCTTTAGGGAACGCGACTCCGCAAAAGAGTCACTAGTGCGAAAACAAGGAAAATGATCCGGACATAATTGCACCGCGGAATAAGGAGAGCAAACGCTAAGTGCAAAAACGGCCTAAGAGTTCTGTTGCTTCCTTGGATATGCTTCTAATTAAAGTCAAGAAAGCACAATTTGCCATGAAACCAGTTGGCAAGTATTTAAGGCTGGATCCAAATGCCAAGGATTTACAGAATATTCCCTTCCTTGTTCCCAGCACTGCTACCTTCCAAGACAGTAAATACTTTTTTGAGCAGATACACTGATGCCTTTATGAGTACTTTCAGAAGCAAAGCAACGGTCTAATCAAAAACCCTAAAAGCTTTCATTGCTTTGTGTCCCTATGCAGTCTCATGGAAGAAGCAACACCTCACCCAATTCAGCCCCTCAGATAAACACAGCTTAAATATCATGCACACAGTAAGGGGGGGGTGGGAATGCCAACATGATCCTGATGGGTTGGATGGTATTTTGTCTATGCGACTGCATCCAGATGAAAGTTCCTCATGGAGGGATCTACAGTCTCTGAACAAGACATTATAGCAAAGTGGGAGGTGTTAGAGAGTATTGTTTCTCTCTAACATTGACTGGTACACAAACACAATTTGCAGCACCAGTTCTTTGTTTGCAGCTCCTCCCAGAGAAGACACATTGTGAAGAGGCAGTAGCCTTCTATCAAAGGTCTGCAATCAGTAATTAAATGAACAGACTTAGGGTGACACCCTTGGGGCCTCAGAAAATGTCACTATTCCAGTTTAAAGTTTGCATTTACGTTCCTGAATTTGTAAGCAGTCACTTATGCTTCTAAAGCCTTGAGGCTTGAGTAATGTAACGGGTTCTGTACAAGGCTTGATTAACCATTTTGCAAGGTGCCAGACAGCAGGTTACAGGCCAAACTGGAGAGCCAGTTTGGTGTAGTAGTTAAGTGTGCAGGCTCTTATCTGGGAGAACCGGGTTTGATTCCCCACTCCTCCACTTGCACCTGCTAACATGGTCTTGGGTCAGCCATAGTTCTGGCAGAGGTTGTCCTTGAAAGGGCAGCTGCTGTGAGAGCCCTCTCCAGCCCCACCCACCTCACAGGGTGTCTGTTGTGGGGGAGGAAGGTAAAGGAGATTGTGAGCTGCTCTGAGACTCTTTGGAGTGGAGGGCAGGATATAAATCCAATATCTTCTACCTTCTTCAGATTTTAGCTTCTGCTAAAGCAGAGTCATCCCGAAGGGGCTTCCCACCAACAGAAAATCTGGCAAACTAGCTGCCCCACTGTGAGGTTTATGCATTAGTGAACCACATAAAGTTTGACAGCATCTGTGAATTCCTCATTTGGAAGCTGACATTCTGAACCACCAGGAAGTCACACTTCTGAAACTTCTGCTCATTATTAACAGTCAATCTGTCCTTACGATAACTGAGTGTTGCAAGAAGTTAGCCCGGCAGATTTCTAAGTGTGTCAGGCAGCTGTTGGTCTGTTCTCATTACAAGATACATTGGTCGAGGGAAAAGGGTCAGCATCTGTTAATCATTAGGATTTGTACATGACTAGGATTTTTTAAAGAAGCCCGGTGGCGCAGAGTGGTAAAGCTGCAGTACTGCAAACGAAGCTCTCTGCTCATGACCTGAGTTCGATCCCAGCGGAAGCTGGGTTCAGGTAGCTGGCTCAAGGTTTACTCAGCCTTTCGTCCTTCCGAGGTTGGTAAAATGAGTGCCCAGCTTGCTGGGGGGCGGAATTGTAGATGCCTGGGGAAGGCAATGGCAAACCACCCCATTAAAAAGTCTGCTGCGAAAATGTCATGATGTGACATCACCCCACTCGAAAATGACTGGTGCTTGCACAGGAGACTACCTTTACCTTTTAAAAAACCTTTTTAGGATTGTTTAAATATAGGTCTTCTGCCTACACACCAGGGAAGGATTGGGGAGCTGCCCTGGAAGGGGGAAAAATTCAAGTGATCCCACTGTCTTTGTACACCACTTCACAGCCCAACTCAGGGCTTTGAACACAATTCTATGCATGTCTACTCAGGGCCAAACTACACTGGTAGGTTTCTTAATGAGTTGGATCAAGATGGGTAGCTGTGTTAGTCTTTCTGTGCAGTGGTAGAAAACAATAAGAGTCCAGCAGCACCTGAAAGAGTAATAAAATTTGTGGTAGGGTATGAGCTTTTGTGGTATCTGAAGAAGTGAGCAGTGACTCACAAAAGCTCATACCCTACCTGAAATTTTGTTAGTCCTTAAGGTGCTACTGGACTCTTAATCTTTTCTACTCTTTGAGTTGCTTTCCCTGCAGCCACACAATGTGCAACCTGCTTTGAGAACACCACAGCAGCCCAATTCAGCTTGGGATCTTGACATGGACGGTGGGGGGGGGGGGTGGGAAGAGATGTTTCTCCATTCCTCTTTGCACAATTTTCGTAAGTCAAGGGTGCCCCTGAGGGGCATTGTTTGCTCTATTTTGCAGATGTACATGCCTAGAATATTTCCCACACAGCTCCAAAATGGAGCAAATAATGCCCCCCCCCGGCAGAGCTTTTTTTGTAGCAGGAACTCCTTTGCAAATTAGGCCACACATCCCTGATGCAGCCAATTCTCCAAGAGCATACAGTGGGCCCTGTCATAAGAGCCCTGTAAGTTCTTGAAGGATTGGCTACATAAGAGAGGTGTAACCTGATATGCAAAGGAGTTCCTGCTACAAAAAAGCCCTGCACCCTGGGTATTAAGAGCCCTCCTTTATAACCCCAAAGGTTCATCCAGGTCACATGGCATCCAAATACCCAGGAAGACCATAAAGCAGGAATATTCTCAACCTCCAGGTGGGGCTTGGAGATTTCCCAGAATTGTAACTGATCGCCAAGCTACAGAGAATATGGCAGTTTGGGAGGGCAGACTGTATGGCGTCACATGGTTGCTGAGCTCCTTCCCCTTCCCAAACTGCCTTTCCCAGGCTCCACCCTCCAATACCCAGGCAACTGTAGAATATAGTCATGTTCAAGGGTTTCTGTGAAGCCTGACATTGTTAGCTGGATTGCTTGAATGGGAAAAAAAATGAAACAAAAACATCAGCTTTTGAAACAGAGTTTAGTAGCTGTTTCTCACAGACGAAGAGAACATTTTTACAGAATCAAATTCAAAATAGTACGAAGTGTTAAGTAAGATTGAAAGCAAATCCTCTTTTCCTCAGTGTTGTTAGTCTTTTTGTTTATTTGTTGTTGTTTTTTACTTCAGCTGTAATGTAACTCACTTCGCCTAATTATTTTTTCAGGAATGGTGATAAATCATTGCCTATCTGAAGTCTGTCCTCTTTTTTCGGCCATTATTAATTGGAAACAATATTTTGGAAGCAATATTCTTCTACACTGCTTTATGAGGCAAGCCTGGATTTTTCTTATTTTACAAACAAGTATTTGCCATAGTGAAAAACTATATAGGGTAGGGAGGAAAAAGCCAGACAATGCAGAGGTTTTTATGCTGATCCTGTTGGAAATTAAGTGTAAAGGGAAACGTAACAGTAGAGCTGTTTTGGAAGAATGTGTGTCAAATTGTTTACAAACATACCTTCTCTTTTTCTCCTAGACAACCTCTGAAAAACCAGATCTTCACATCTGAAGCATGGTTCAGTTTGACCTGGAGGGAAGGAAATAACTGCAGGGTTCTGATTTGGCTAGCACTACTGAGAACATCAATATACCTCCTTCCCCAGTTCTGTAAGCTGTTTGGTACAACTTAAAACATAATAACAGGAAGGATGCAGGGTTTTTAAAAAATAGACGCATGACACAAAAAAACTGGACAACGCAGCTGAGAAACAACTGAAGGAGCAAGAAAGACTGGATTAAACTTCCCAGGTGTGGCCCAAGTGCCAAGACTTTTGCCAAAGCCCAAAGCCAAAGAGGTCTTAGCCCTTCTGCTTCTTATCCCATGGCTGTGCTCCTGAAGGAGCTGACCCAATACCTTCCAGTGGACTAGCCCAGAAGAATGGCACTGTACTGTGTACTTTGAATGTCTGTCTGAATGATATCTTTGTAAGCTGCTTTGGGTCCCCAGAGGCAAGAAAAGTGGGGCATAAATATTTAAATAAATAAAAGGAAATGCCTATCATTACAACAAATGGAGACAATTTATTCCATTCCTATTTGGAGTGTTAAAAGGTGGTCCACTATAAGAGAAGCCATGTTGGATCAGGTCAATGGTGCATCCTGTCCAACACTCTGTGACACACAGTGGCAAAAAACAAACAAACGGTGCCATCAGGAGGTCCATCAGTGGGGCCAAGACACTAGAAGCCCTCCCACTATTGCCCCCCAAGTACCAAGAATACAGAGCATCACTGCCCCAGAGAGCGAGTTCCAACAATACGCTGTGGCAAATAGCCACTGGTGGACCTCTGCTCCATATGCTTATCCTCTTGAAGCTGTCTACATGGATACACAATCATCATCAGCTATACATGACAAGAAAGGAAGTATCTGCTTGGTTGTTATCTTGCCAGGGCACTTCAGAAAATTTCCATTTGCTCTTGATAATTGTAGGCAGGTATTTTACTTTCAGAATGAAATCAGTTTATGTAAGAGAACACATTTAAACAAGTATTTAGTAGTAGTAGTATTCATGAGAGAACATATTTACACCTGTGTGCAATTACATTTTGCATATGTCTCTTTAACATTATTTCAGGTCAATGTCATGTTTATAGAATAATTTTTAAAAATGGCAAGATTGGCCAACTAATAAGCAGCAGAGTGTTAAAATAATATTTTCTGGCACATGTGATATATCTTGGAAGAAGACGAAAAGCTAAAATTCTTAAGAATATGCAAGCAAGACGTTACTGTGATTAAAGAGTCACTGATGAATCTTGCAAAATAAATATTACTTACTCTAACATTGCACAACCTGTCATGCTTGTCATTTCAATCACAGAAGATTCAGCTGTAAGGGAATATTGTACTAATGGAAATGGATTGGACACATGAGGGTTCTTAGGGAACTTTTCAACATATTTTTCCTAAAGGAGTTCCCTGGAACAGGTTGATTTCCCCTTTTGCCTCTCTGATGCCCAGAAGAGCTGTCTTGATGGGAGAACTGATGCCCTCATTACAGGCAGATACTATGGAATGGAAAGGAACATCATTTCAATTTTGTCTTCCTGGTTTACCCAGCATCAAGCTGAGAGGCCTTGCTGTCAGTATGACTGCTGAGATAAATAAATCTTCCCTGGTTGGCAGAAAGCTGGGCAGCATGTGTCAGCAGTGAACAAAGGCTTGCCTTCAAACTGCTCGGCTGTGCATGGACCAGGCTTTAAGGGAAAGTAGGTGTGAAGGATAGTCATGATTATGCTGCCCATCACTGAGCTTCTTATTCTTTCAAAATGCATAGACACATTACTCTTGGCTAGGACTTGAGGGCATGAACTGGAAGCATAGGGGTCTGAGGATGCAGTAGAGAACAGAGCTGTGTAATATTAACCTATGGATTGGGCAGCTCATCTGACACACTTTTGAATGGATCATGGATCAGTGAAGGGGTGGAATTCTAGCAAGAACTCCTTTGCATATTAGACCACACACCCCTGATGTAGCCAATCCTCCAAGAGCTTACAAAAAAGCTCTTGGGAGGATTGGCTACATCAGGGGTATGTGGCCTAATATGTAAAGGAGCTCCTGCTAGAATTCCACCCCTGGATCAGTGCTTTCTGCTTGCTCCATTTCAATTTAAACCTTTGGTCTTTAGGACCCTGAATCTAAGTCAGGTTAATGTCCTGCCTGTGGCTACCACATTCAGAAGTAGTAAACCTCTGAATACCAGTGCCAGGAGGCAACGTCAAGGAAAGGCTTTGGCCTCTGTGTCCACTGTTGCTCCTCTATAGTAACTGGATGGCCACTGTGGGAGACAGGACTAGATGGAACACTGGACTAATCCAGCAGGGCTTTTTGTATGTTCTTACAGTTAGCCATGACAACTCCTTCTAGAGGTGAGATAGATAAACCCATATATAGTGTATTTATACACATGCCCATAGAATCTTAGTTTATACTCTTACAATTCTACTGTTGTACACAACCTTAAGTACAGCCATGGGGGACAGGTACTATCATGAACATCATTTCCTTCCATAATCTTTCCACCATGCAGTCCACTGGGGGAACTAGTACAAAACCCCACAACAGTGCTGTACAAGTGCACCTGAGATCCCATAAATGACATGCATTGACATGATCTTATATGGATTATATCTAACATCTAGGATTGCCAACCTTCAGGTAGTGGCCAGAAATCTCATGGAACTATGACTGATCTCCAGGTCACAGAGAACAGTTCACTTGAAGAAAGCAGCCACTTTGGAAGGTGGACTCTATGGCATCATACTCCACTGAAGTCCCTCCCCTTCCCAAACCTCACCCATCTCAAGCTCCTCCCCCATATTTCTAGGTGTTTCCCAACCCAGAGCTGACAACACTAGTAGTCTCCCAGAAGTACTGGGAAGAGGGCATCATTTGAAGCGAATGTACTAATTAAAATAGAAACTAAGCACAGACCCCATAACCTGGTTTATTTGTAAGCAAGAATATTAACCCTATAGAAGACCAGATGACCAATAAAAAAAGTAAGAAAGAGGCATGAATGGGATAATTTGAGAAAAGGCAGCAGAATTCATTGCAGTGTTACAACCAACCGTCACGAGTAAGGTATGTAAACAGTGGTTGGAAAGCAATGAACCACAGCTGTGTAGGATCATGTTCTTACCAGAAGCACTAGAAATACATGACTGATCAGTAGAAGAAAGAATCTGCTGAGGAATAATCTACTAATTCAGGCTGTGTGTGTGCGTACCTCTTAGGGTACAAGGTGACCCTTACTCAGGGGTAAAACATAGTCATTGCAAGGGAGGTTTGAGCATGTCTTTAACTGGAATAGAAGCTAACAAACAAATTGAGAGCCAGTTTTGTGTAGTGGCTAAGTGTGCAGACTCTTATCTGGGAGAATTGGGTTTGATTCCCCACTCCTCTACTTACATCTGCTGGAATGGCCTTGGGTTAGCCATAGCTCTTGCAGGAGTTGTCCTCGAAAGGGCAGCCCTATCAGCCCCACCCACCTCACAGGGTGTCTGTTGTGGGGGGAGAAGATATAGGAGATTATAAGCCGCTCTGAGTTTCTGATTCAGAGAGAAAGGCGGGTATGAATCTGCAGCCTTCTTCTTTTTCTATTTTAACAAACATTACTTTAACTGAGATAGAAACTAACAAACTGTCCTGGTACACTTGGTGTGATAGATAGTAAAGCCTGTGCAGCCTCTCTCTTTGGTTGATCTTCAGTAGTGGTGGTAGTAGTAGTAGGGATGATGAGAACTTCATATGAAGCATACCTCTTGTCAGCCATGATCACTTGTGAGCTGAGCCTTGGACTATGTCATCTCACCTTCATTGTTCAGCTCCTGAGTAGATCACCTTCCATAGCGGCTTTGCAGCTTAACAATAGTTTGTGGTGGTGGCAACATTTCAGTTATTTATTTATTTACTTCATTTATACTCCACCTGTCTCCCCAGTGGGAACCCAAAGTGTCGTACAGCATTCTTTTCTCTTCTATTTTAAACTCACAACAACTTTGGGTGGTAAGTCAGACTGAGAGATGTGACTTGCCCAGGGTCACACAGCAAGCCTCCATGGCAGAGTGGGGTCTCACACCATATGGGCTCTTTTGAAAGGTAAATTCCAAGGCAAGAAATGAGCAAAGTTAGTTTGCCATTGCCTTCCTTTACATTGCAGCCCCAATTTTCTTGATAGTCTCCCATCCAAGTATCAATTCTGCTTTGCTTCCATGTTCTGATGACAGCAGACTAGTCTGGGTTGTATTTGATAATTTTCATGTCTGTTTACATAGAGATTACCAAAAACTGAAAGCTGTTCAGTCTAAATTTTGGAGTACCTCAGTGTGTATCCAATGCCAGTATCTCAATGTATATCCAATGTCATACTCGGCTTGATAACTCTAGCAGGCTTGGTAACCCTAGAATCACTGGTTTAGCTGCAAGCCATTTGTTTTTGGCTGAAGCTAAATCTTTATCCTTCCTTAATTTTTGTAGACAGTTTTTGTTCAAGGTGGTTCAAGGACAAACTTCATTCAAGGACAAACTTCAATGTTTAAGTTTTCCCAGCATCTCTTGTATCTTGGCTATCAAGAAGCTAAAACTATAATCAAGCAGAGATTATGGGGTATCTCCCTTCAATTGGAAAGAGTAAAATCACATCTTGTCCTGCCTTTGGGAATTGCAATCAAAACTTCACCACACCCACTTACCTCTATATGCTGGAATACTTTAAGCATCACAGAGCCTTCGCCCTTGTCCGATTGAATGTCCTTCCACCTGCCCTTCTTAAAGGGAGATTTGCTCGAATTTCATATGAGAAATGTCTCTGCCAAAGGTACTCAGATATGGTAGAGACAACTGAGCATGTTTTATTATTTTTGTTGATTTTACCAGAATATTTGAAATATTTATGTTACTCCAATTTTATCCAAATTCCCAGGTAAAATCAATAAGTTTTATATTTCTCTCCTTTTTGGAGACTGTTTTAACAAAATGACCTTTAAAGTAGCCAGATATTGTGCTCAGGCATGTTTAATTAGATAGAAGCGTTCGACCCAATCTTATTACTATTTTAACCCAGTATTGCATTTTATGTTTAGTGTGTCTACTGCAGGGCTGTCAAACATGCAACCCATGGGATGGATATGGCCCACCCAGAGCTCAGATCTGCCCCCCCCCCACCTTCTTCTGCTTTCTTTTATAGGGCTGCTGCTGCTGCTGCAACTCATGGTAGCTTGCTTTTTCTTCAGCTCCCTCAGTGGCTCTTGGCTTTCTGCTTCCTGTTTCCTGCCTAAGGTTGCCATGTCCAATTCAAGAAATATCTGGGGACTTTGGGGATGGAGCCAGGAAACATTGGAGTGGAGCCAGGAGCAAGGGTGTGACAAGCATAACTGAACTCCAAAGGGAATTCTGGCCATCACATTTAAAGAGACCAAACACCTTTTAAATGCCTTCCTTCCATAGGAAATAATGAAGGATAGGGACACCTTCTTTTGGGGCTCGTAGAATTGGACCCCCTGGTCCAATCTTTTTGAAACTTGGGGGGCATTTTGGGGAGAGGCACTGGATGTTATACTGAAACTTTGGGGCTTCTACCTCAAAAAACGCCCCCCCCCAGAGCCCCAGATACCTGTGGATCAATTATCCATTATTTTCTATGGGAATAAGTCTCCATAGGGAATAATAGAGTTCCCACCAAACATTTCCCTCCCCTCCCTCTGCTTTCTGATGACCCTAAAGTGGGGGGGAGGGCCTCCAAACCAGGGGATCCCCTGCCCCCACCTGGGGATTGGCAACCCTATTCCTGCCTCCCCTTCTCCCCCGCAGAGCTCTATGGCTGCTTTGTATGGGAGAAATACAAAGACAAGGCTCCCCCTCATGCACACAGAGCTTCTGTTTTTTTTCTCCGAGGCTGCTCTTTTGGGGAGGATGAGAGAGAGAGTCCATGATGGCAGCCTCGAGACCAACAATGTTTTATTCAAAGTATACGCTTTTGTGTGCAACCACACTTCTTTGGAGGGAGGGAGGGAAGAAGGGTGGATGAATTCTTCTGACCAGCGCAATGCACACTGAAGAAATTATTTTGGCTTATTCGGAAAAGTTGTTGCTTATTTAAAAAAAAAAAAAAAAAGATTGGAGCGCTCTGTTCCTATCTGGATTTATTTTCTTTCAAAAAGACCCTGGTTAGGAATTTGAATTCTTGGATTGGTCCTTAAATCATTGGAGTGATTTCAGATGCCAAATGAAAATAGCACACATTGGTAATGAGGCAAGAAAACTAGCCATCAGTTTAGTCCAGGAGGATGCATTGTCTTGAGCTTCATTATCAATTACAATTCAGCAGACTCTCTTTCTAATCTCCCTTTGAAATTCCTTTGTAAAATCACTGCTACTCCAGAACTGAATGTTCTGGTTTCTAATGTCAGACTTATACCCAGTGCTGGCCCTGGGGCGCATGGCACCCCAGGCAGGCTTCCTGTTCGGTGCCCCTCCCACTCTCTCTCTCTCTCTCACTCTCTCTCTCTCTCTCTCTCTCTCGCACCCCCCAGTCACACTCCTCCTCCTCCCGCTCCTGGTTTGCCTAGTGGGTGAGTCTGCCCTGCTTATACCCATTTAGTCTTTGCATACTACTGGACTGAATCTTCCTGGATGGAACTGAGAGCTAAGTTTCCTTTCCCATTACCAACTCTGGTAACTCCATGCCTACTACCCCTCTTCATATCACACTGAATCCAATCAAACCTGCTGTTGCGATTCACCTGCTATTTCCATCCAGATTCACCATTATAAAGTTTATATCTCCAGTATATCATGTTATATTTTATGGCATGCATGGCCCAGCCCAACAAAATGACATTTATGTCAGATCTGTTCTTTGTAACAAATGTGTTTGACATCTCTGATCTAGTTTATTTAAGATATGGTACCAATGTAAATGTTTGCTGATTAGTTTGATCCTAAATTCTGATCCTGGATCTTGACTGATCATTTCCATCTGACCTGTGGCTGCTTTTGCACCTGCACAGTAGATGAAATTGATTTTCTTCCAGGATCATGAATATTCCAGTAATGCAATTCTAAGCAGAGATACTCCTTTCTAAACCCATTTACCTCAGTGGATTTAAGCAAGTCTAACTCTGCTAAGGACTGCACTGAAAATGAAACCAGGGGGTGTGTGTGAAAAATGACAAATCCCAGGGAACTGTAAAAAAAAAAAAATCACATGTGAAAGTCTGAAGATTCAGGCAGAGCATCAGCAATTAATATTGCTTAGACAGTCACAAATGAACACCAAATAGTAAGACTTTTTTTTTCAAAAAAATGCAGTGTTTATTTCTTTATTGCTGTTTTTGTTTTCTCCTCATTGAAACAAATTGGTGATAAGAGCGCCAACAAGGTGGTGGCAACTGCTGCAGAGGAATAACGTGTGTTGTGCATAACTGTCTGCATGCGAGGAAAGCAGAATCTGAACTGCTCACCGAATGATTGGCTCCCTGCTTGTGACGGGTGAACAAGATGTGAGCTGAACTGGTGGGGGTGCCTTAGCAAACGAAGACAAATCTGCCCACGAATTCTAGAGTTGGCATTTACAGCCCTGATGAAAATGAACTGCTCACAGACTTCACTGTGTGCAGTTAAAACATGCAGATTAGCATGAACAAGTTGCCCACCCTTGCCTTAGGCAATGAATGTAACAGCCAACATCCAGATTCTCATGTTGGAGAGGACTGGCACTTATGCCAACTTAAGATCCAAACAAAAGAATGATTATCTCCAGGGTATTTGGCAGAGGCTGGTCCCTTGGCAGGGCCTGAAGGAAGACAAGAATGGATGCACTTCTGGGGTGGTCTCAGGGTCATGCTTATTTGAATCTGTGTGAAACTCATTGTCTTTGCGGAGAACACTTTCCCTTTCATTTGTTGGTTGCAAATTTGGAGGAATTTTCAGTACACACTGTGCTGTACCGAACAAAATATCCTGAGCCACATCCTTTTCATTATGCTTAAGCCGAGCGCACCCACTGAGCTTACAAAGCACCCCTTCATCAAACTGACTGCTGACCACCCGGTCCTTGCATGGTCAACTTTTTTCGAGTTGCAACTTCCTTTCCTTTTCCCTTCTTCCTTTTTTCTTATTTGGAATGCTAATTCCAAGAAAACAATTTTCCTCTTCATTACTAGGTCAAACTGCAAACTATTGAGGCATAATTGAAAATAAATAAATTTAAAAGTTCAGATACTCAGACAGTTATGTCACGGCTTTTCCTGACAGTAGGAATTATTGTATAGAACACTGAGAGCAGGAAGCAGTGAACATTGTCTAGCTTTTCACAGATCAGCTGGGCCTTGAGGGAATTGTTTTTTGGCCACAGACTTGAGTGCTGACAATTTTGTTTAAGATGGCAGCTAGTGAAGTATAAAGAAACAACCACAGAAAAGGTCTTTTAATGGCATTGTAGCTCCATTAAGACAGGCAGAGGCCAAAGGGTACTCCAAGAGCCTTCCATATGTCACAAGAACATATGAACCTGTCATATGCTGAGTTGGCACTTGAGATGTCAAGGACTAAACCTGAGACTTTCTACATGCAAGGCATGTGCTTTGGCTTTGAGCCATAGGCCCTCCCCACAAAGAAAAGACCAGCTCATCATCTGACTGACCTACAAAGCGCAGAAAATAATTTGCCCAAGGAGAGATGCAAAGCAACCAGGGCTACTGCAGTACATGTCTCTGGACCATATTGCTCCAGATGGTTCCAGCATCTGAACTATGTTGGAAATGTGTCACACTTTGCCGCCCATTCTAAATTTGGAAGGAAGTTTCTTTCTGACTATCAAGAGTATAATAATCAGTAAATGTATCTGCATGAGACAAAAGCCAGATAGAGTTTCTCAGAAGGAATAATTATTGGAACATAATGTTGTATCTCCAGCATCCTTTCTCCATGAGTAATAGTCCTGAATACTTCAGAGAAAAGAAAAAAACACCATGTGGCCATATGTATTTGAGAGACAAGGCCTTGAAAATGTACAGTCAATTTGTTCTAAAAAGTGTCATTTGGAGTTTCAAGGTCTTCTCAGTTACCTTTAGTATTTATTTGTTTTAACTCCAAATAGTTGTTGTTTGGGTCATTTCCTCTGCGACTATGACATCAGAGAAGATAAGCCAATAGAATCCTCTTGAAGGGCTGTGATATTTCTGCTTGCCATGTCTTACAGCGTACATCAGAATTTTAAAAATCAGTTATGGATTACAAACATGGAAATCCCATTCAGGGCACTCGACACACCATGCAGTCAACACACTTGGAACTTGCAGATTTATTTATCATGTTACAATATGCTCTTATTGGATCTTCTGAAACTAATTTTTAAGTTAATTCTGTATGCTGTTTTTCCACATGTACTTTTTCATGTTCTTGTTGATTTTATCAATTTTTAAAGTAATTTTGAAGCTGTCTACCCCTTTTCATTGTTCTTTTTAAGGCTCAAAGACCCTGACAACTATTATGAATACTAATGGCTTATCCTGTGAACCACCTTGTGGGAAGATGAGGAAAATTTGTAAAAAATATAATCTGGGTGTCAGGGCCTTTTTTGAGCAGGAACACACAGGAACTCAGTTCTGGCTAGCTTGGCATCATGGGGTGTGGCCTAATATGTAAATGAGTTCCTGTGTGAAACAATGGTGATGTCAGGGGGTGTGACCTAATAAAAAAAACCCTGGTGGGCTTGATCCAGCCAAAATGGAGGACACTTTATTCTTATTTCAGGATAGATTTCTGATGAAGGGAGCTTTGACTCTCAAAAGCTTATACCCTGAAAATCATGTTGGTCTGTAAGATGCTACTGGACTTGAAACTAGCTCTTAATTCTTATTGATTGCAGTGGGAGAGCATGCACTTAAATCTCTTTCAAAATCAATGGTACTTAAAAGTGCTTAACTTTGTTTGGATCATGCCCTACATAAATAAAGTATGAAAGTAGCTGATGAGCTTTCAGTAAGATATATTGGCTTGCCAAAATATTGCATAAAGCCAGACTGCACATCATTCCCATACGTGTGGTTGGGAGTTAGTGTGAAAGCAAGAGCATCTGTCCCATTTCCAGTGCTCCCTAGTATCCACACAGATAGTGTAACATTCAAACTGGGTCAAAACACATATAGTTAAATTCACATAGGATCTGACCCTGCAATCCCCTGATATTATCTTAGAAATCAACCTTACGAAATGAACCTACATTAAGTTAACGAAGTCTCTTGTTATGGTGTGAGCTGTCCTGCCCTAGACCCCTGACTCCCTGCTGCAGCTTGACAGGGTAACCAGAGAAAAGGGTGTATGTGTGTGGGATTTGGTGCCATACTGATGCACATTGATGTAACATCAAATTGCTTGTACCTGCTCTCTTGCAATCTCCCACCAGGTGCCAACACTCGGTTAGCACCTCTAGACATTTACTGAGTTATATGTGCAAAGGCCCTATTTGAATGGAACATCTTTGCATAGACTCCAGATGGCAACAGAGAGGGTGGCTCAGTGGTAGAGCATCTGCTTGGTATGCAGAAGGTACAATCCCTGGCATCTCCAGTTAAACAAACAAGAAGACGTCTGGTAGTAGGTAATGTAAAATACCTCTGCCTGAGGCCCTGGAGAGCCATTGCCAATCTGTGAAGACAATAATGACCTTGATGGACCAATAGTCTAAGGCAGCTTCATGCATGTGATTATGATGACTGGGGTAGTAATGCACACTATCATCTCCGCTACTTACCAAGCCTAGAAAATTGATCTATTCAGGAATATCTTATCCTGGCCCGTTATATTAACAGCTTCATCAGGCAATTATATCAGCAACCTCAACAACAGAGTCTATTTTAGACAGGGCTTTTTTTGTAGAAAAAGCCCAGCAGGAACTCATTTCCATATTAGGCCACATCCCCTGACATCACCATTGTTTCACACAGGGTTTGTTTTAGAAAGGCCAGCAGGAACTCATTTGTATATTAGGCCACACCCCCTGATGCCAAGCCAGTTGGAACTGTGTTCCTGCTGAAAAAGAAAAAGCACTGGTTTTAGATGAATCGTTCCAGGCAGCAATGTGTCCCATGCAGAGACTGTCACTATCAAAACTTCTCCCAGATGGCTAGAACAGGGCTTTTTAGAAATCATGTTTTATCCTGTAGTGGGTCAGAGTGGTACACTCAGGGGTGGAATTCTAGCAGGAGCTCCTTTGCGCATTAGGCCACACACCTCTGATGTAGCCAATCCTCCAAGAACTTACAAGGCTCTTTTTTTGTAAGCTCTTGGAGGATTGGCTACATCAGGGGTGTGTGGCCTAATATGCAAAGGAGCTCCTGCCAGAATTCCACCCCTGGGTGCACTCATGTTACTTCATGGCAGCATGATAAGACCATGATAAAACCCTGTGAGAGAGGTTAACCATGAGAGAATGAGTGGACCAGTATCACCAGAGACACTCCATGTTACAATTTATACCTAAGATGTTTGATGAGGAATTAAAAATGAAAAATGTGAATGTACTAGACTTGTGATTTGCAAATGTGTATCATACAGTTACACTTGGACCCATAATTGGCTTCCTAAGTGATTAGACACCCAGTAATAAATCTAGGCTCCTCTCTTGCATAATATGTGAAGTGTCCCATAATTAGTTAACCAATTATCAGATTGTAAAACCCGGGGTATCTTGCACACAATCAAACCTTATGTGCAGAGTACTTTTATTTATGTCCCACTGATCTCCCCAATGGGAAACCAAAGCAGCTTACAACATCAGACTACCCTTCTTGATTTGACCTTCACAACAAAGCCCAGTAAGGGAGGTTAGGCTAAGAGAGTGACTAGGCCAAAGTCACTGGGTGAGTTGTCATTGGCAGAGTGGGCAATAAGACCTGGGTGTCATGAGCCGGAAGGGTTAACAGACCTGGAAGAGTTGCCAGCCAGTTCCTCATCTGAACAAACAGCAGCTGGCCCATCAATCACTCTCCAGGCACCAATGTCAGCTGTTGAGGATCAATCTCCTCCAAGCTCCCCCCTCCCATCTCAAGAGTTCAAAGCAGGCTCTGGAAAGAACTTTCAGAGTGAAGACATGAGGCACGTTGATGCTTCAGATCTCTCAGCCCTGAGTTCTAGCAGAGTCACTGCCACCCAGGGAGCAGGCTGATTGAGGCCCCGGTATAGCTCCCACCCAGGACCTGGTAACCTTGTGGAAGCAACAAATCTATTCTCTGGCTTGCATCCACACTCCTTCCTGATCTTGACCTACTTGATTTCCTTGACACCCTGACCTTTTGACTTTTGGGCATTGACTTCTGATTCCGGTTTATGGTTCTGCATTGGTGACCTAGCTCCTGCTTGACTTCCTGGACTTTGACCTTGGACTTGCTTTGGAGTCCTGCCTGCCTGCACCCTGAGAACATGACACTGGGACTGGATCCAGGCTAATGTTTCCACAGTCCAAGAATTTTTCACCCACAGAAAGCCACTGTTCCACCTCTTCCTAACCACAGCAGCCTGGATTTCCCATCCCTCAATCCTGTTCCTGGAGGTGAGGAGGTATTTGGGGCTACTATGGGCATGGGAAGGTGGAAATATTACACTCCATGGGTGGAAATCCTTGTGCCAACAAAATGCTTAGTCTGGATCTAAGCCCTGATTCTCTCAGATCTTAGCCCAACACTTTCACCTCACCTAGGGTTGCCAATCTCCAGGTGGAGGCAGGGGAAACCCTGGTTTGGAGGTCCTCCCCCACTTCAGGGTCATCAGACAGCAGTGGGGGAGGGGAATATCTAATGGGCACTCCATTATTCTCTATGGAGACTATTCCCACAGGATGTAATGGAGAATTGATCTATGGGTATCTGGGGCTCTGGGGGGCTATTTTTTTGAGGTAAATGCACCAAATTTGCAGCATAACATGCAGTGCCTCTCCCCAAAATGCCTTCCAAATTTCAAAAGGATTAGACCAGGGGGTCCAATTCTATGAGCACCCAAGGAAGGTGCCCCTATCTTTCATTATTTTCAATGGAGAGTTAGGGTTAGGTGTGTGGTCCTTTTAAATGTGATGGCCAGAACTCCCTTTGGAGTTCAATTATACTTGTCACAACCTTGCTCCTGGTTCCACCCCCAAAGTCTCCTGGCTCCACCCCTAAAGTTCCTAGATATTTCTTGAATTGGACTTGGCAACCCTAACCTCACCACTCTAGCTACATAGTTCAGTGGTGGTAATCTTTCTTCCAAAGAAGCAGAATTCGCAAAGCCTTGTTGAACCAATAGGTATTTTACAAGTTAACCTACTGGCAAAGGGGGAAAATGTTGCTATCCTATTACTGTTCTTCTGCTTTTAAGGGTTTTAAATGCAACATTTCACTCCTTCCCAGGCCCCAAAATGGGTGGCAAATGGCAATGCCTCAGACCAGAACTGTTCCCAAGTTAAATGAGACATTCTCCACATGCATTTGCCATGTTCTCAGACTGCCAGCCAAGAAAAACCTTTTGGAGCAAAATTAAAAATTAAAAATACCAGTGAGAGACAGAGAGCAAGAAGGATTATAAATATATATTATTTAAAGCCGGTTCATCTGAAAGGACAATGTATTCCCACCAAAAATAAAGAAAAAAAGAAACATTTAAATATTTAAAATATTTAATTTGCAACCTTTTGTGTAAAGTGGATAAGGATTTAAAAAAAAAGAGGTCTTGATCCATTACTTGATTGCCTGCTATCGATGACTATCAGTTCAGCTATGATGCTGGACTGCAGAATGTGCTGGCAGTTGCCTTTTATATCAGTCTGTCCCCCCACCCCACCCCAAGAAAGCCAAATGGTGGAATTAGTAGCTACAAGTTCCAGAGTTCAGTAATAAGTTATGACAACAGACTCAAACAATCCCATACTTCATCCATTGTGTGATGGCTGTGCAAATCGAGCAAAAGACAAAAGTCTTCCTGACAATGCCCTAATAAACACTGAGCACATTCTAGGACAGGGGAGTCAAACTCATTCGTTAAAAGGGCCAAATCTGACATAAATGAGACCTTGTCAGGCCGGGCCTTGTGTGTCATAAAATATAATGCCAGGTAGTGGAGATATAAATGTTATGAAGGACATAGACAAAAACAATTAAAGAATTTATTTTTTTAAAAAAAAACTTTGAATAAAACATGTTTAAAAGATCAACACTCTTGGAATATTTCATTTAACAGTCTCTGATAACTGAAGGAAGCAAGAGAGAGGCTGAGGAAAACAGACTCGCTCACTGGTCTGGTAGGAGCCCTCTGGGGACCTGATTTGCCCCCTGGGCCGCATGCCTGACACCCCTGTTCTAGAAGATGCAGAAGGTGGAGAACAGCTGAGAGTCAGCTGGGATGGAAGAAAGAAGAGGAAAAGTTAGCCTGCTTGAGCTGCTGGGAAAGACTTGAGAGGTAGGAATCTCAAACTGCTCCCCCTCCCATGATTCATCGTGATCCCCCCAATCTGTAATATGCCCATATTATGTATTTGTGCATGTCACATACTCACATATGTATGTGCAGGGCTTTTTTGGTAGAAAAGGCCCAGCAGGAACTCATTTGCATATTAGGCTACACCCCTGACACTAAGCCAGCCAGAACTGCGTTCTCGCTTTTAAAAAAGCCCTGTGTATGTGTATTTGTATAATGATTCCATTGGCAGTTTCCCTCTGAACTTTTTGCATTTTATTCATCTGTTTTGGCAAATACAGACTATAAAAGGAAAAGAATGCTTTCCATTTTGGATTTTCTAGGGAAATGGTCTTAGCTGTCCCACGGGGATGTGAAGGGCCACATGGACACAGATCAGAATTATTTCCACAACTGAAATAGCAAGGAACAATGATTCAATGTGATTATTCGAAACCTGTAGCCATGTACACTGTGGATTTTCCCCCCACCCAAAGCTGAAAAGTTCTGGTCCTCCACCTAACTTCAGTCATGTGTTTCCCCACAACATCTTAGTATATCCAAATCAGCTCCCACTAGGTTTGAAGTTCTGAAAATAGCACAGAGGTTCATATGTTCTTGTTCATTCGACTGAGAACAGATGACAACAGCTCTTGGGGAACAATGGCACAGAACTTGTGAAAATCTCTGTGTTTTGCAAAAATCCCTGCTTCAGCCACACAACAACCCACGTAGATTCCCTTTCTTTTCTAGAACATCTGCTAGAATCCAAACAGGCAATCCATAGGTGGTACCCTGTCATCTAAGGCCTTTCTCTTGGACTCTGCAACCATAACGAGCTGCCAGGATTGACAATACTGGCCTGGAAATTTCCTGGAGATGTAGGGGCAGCGCCTGGGGATGTGCTCTCTCTCTCTAGATTTTGCCTAAACTCTATGGTATACCATAGATTCTGCCTCTGAAGCTGCCATTTTCTCTGGGGGACCTGACCTCAGTAGTCTGGAGGTCAGCTGTAATTCCAGGAGAACTAACTTGTGGTTGGTAACCCCATGTGCTACCAAGACACAATGGGGAGTTCCTGCGATGGGTATTGTGGACCAGTGTTATTCCACTTTGAATTGCTTTTTTAGTGTTTACAAGTGGGTGACTCATTGGTTGGTGGCCAAAGACTAACACCGAATAATTCCATGTATGCAAAGAAGCACTAGGCTTGAGTTTGTTAATGCCACAGGAAACCCAAGCGATTTGTGAGGAGTTAGGACAATCCTCTGCACTACAGCAACCTCCTCTCTTGCTTTATTCACAGCCATCTTCAAGCAGAAGGTGTTTCCCTAATTTAGTATAACGTGGACTCCTTTAAAGAGAATAGAAACTGATTTTTCAAACTTCTTCTTAGCACTTCCTTTACATATATTAAAAAATTATCCCATAGGCTTGCCCTTGTGATCCTGCCATTCTGGCAGCTGCTATGCCATTGCTCTGCTGGCTTAGAGTAGTAACAGCCTAATGTGTTTCCAGAAGCTAATTCGGAAGCACAAGAACAGGAACTGAAACAGTCATGAACACAGCAACATGAATAGCCCATTCCACAGAATCCATGGCAACTGCAGCCACCGCCCACCATCTCAACAGTGTGCACTTTTGTAACACCCCCACAAGAGCCGTGCAACACGCAGCAAACGCACAACACCCTCAAGTTATTATCCTACCTAGTATAAGCCTTTTCCACAGACACAATGCAAAACCAGGCAGCCAAGGAAAAACAGCCCTTGACACAACACCACCACCAATGTGCATGTAGGAGCTCCACTAAGTCCTCTGCTGTAGCCCAACCTCCGCCCATTTCCCAGCTTTGATTTGGTATTGAACTGCAGCCTTGACAATTAAACTGACACAGAGGTATATCTCTGCATTGAAATACCTCCTTTATGTCAGCAAGGGTTGCCTACCTCCAGCTCACCCTCAAATTTCCAGATATTGCCAAAACCAGAATCAATAACCCTTAACTCAGCATGTCATTGTGCATCAGCAGGGCTTTTTCTTGCGCAGGAATGCACAGAAACACAGTTCTGGCCGGCTTGGTGCCAGGGGTTGCGCCCTAATATATATAAACAGGTTCCTGTGTGAAACCATGGTGACATCAGGGGGTGTGGCTTAATATGTAAATAAATCGCTGATGGGCTTTTTCTACCAAAAAAGCCCCAGCTACCAGTATGAGCAGAGCTAGCAAGGACCTAACTCAGTGGGTTGGATCCAGACTAAATTTTCCATTGGCAGAAAGGAACTTCCATGTCTTTCCTCTCCCATTGCAGCCCACAGATCTTGAAATGCTGCTCCTGGGGGTTAGGGGACCCCAAGAAACAACATGGGGGAAGGTTCTGAAGGGAAGGGGGAACTGACTAAAACTGCCAATTTAGTCTGGATCCAATACTGGTCTGAATTGCAAATACTTTTCCATGGCTGTGCTCCTCCTCTCATCCTTTAAGTTTCACTAGGACTGCCAGATTGCCCACTTGGGCAGGAAACCTGCCCTTCATTCTCTGGCTCCTACTGCTGCTCTACTGAGCAGCATGAGAAAACAGGGAAGTAGGGAACAGCATCACAGGCTGCCGTAATGTCACTTCCAGCCCATAATCCAGATGTGAGATCTCAGCATCACACCATGCTCTGGAAATTTATGGGGTTTTTTTTGGGGGGGGGGGTGGAAATTCATAGAGCATTGCATGATGCAGAGCCTACACTTCTGTTTATTCTTGCTTGTCCCCCTCCCCCATCCTCTTGCCGGTTGTCAGTCAACACTAAATTTCACCCAATGACCCATCAGGAAAACTATACAGCTCAATAAATAAAGTTTCTTTGGTAGCCTCAATTCTGCCAAAAAGAAGAGAGCTGAGAAAGCAGCATTATGTTCTAGACTTGTGCATTTTTGTCTCTCTGCCTGATTCTTAAAGCAGAGCATGTTCATCGGCATGCATTTGTACTTTCTCTCACTGCTGGAAGCTTTAGTTCAATCCAGTCAGCTCTGATCATGCACCAGCACAGTGAATGCCACTGACTCCATAACAGCATATACTTTCTATGTAGTTGGCTTCAAACAGTGACCTTGGGGCACACATAACCCCAGCAGAGCATTTGTGAGCATGTGTCAGCACTAGCTATCAGGCCAAGCACCAAGCTGAATGCCACTACTACGCAGACACAAAATACTCAAAATGCTGTTCATTTTGAATACATGCAAATTATCTCAACAAGCATGTGAAAAGTTCACCTTGACTCAAAATGAGTATTACAAACAAAGTTGTGTTCAGCATGCCTGGGATTCAAACAAAGTGCTCATAGTGAAAATCTGACAATCCACACCATGCACAGCGTTCAGACCTTACAAAGCTGATCACCAAGTTTCTAGCCCTATTGTATCTTGGTTTTGGCTACTGATTATTCTATAGAACATTAAATACTTGGATTTTTTTTTTTACTGAATTAAATACAAATGCCATGTCTAGCCTCTATTGCTCGTTTGCTACAATGGCTGCCAACTCTGCGGTTGGAAATATTTGGAGATTTGAGGGCAGAGCCTGGGAGGGTGGTGTTGAGGGAAGGGTTTCAGTATGGGTATAATGTCCACCTTCCAAAGCAGCCATTTTCTCCAGGAAAAGTGGAAGACATGTTTTAAACAGATAAATTCATGATCTTTGTAATCTGGAGATCAGTTGTAATTCCCAGAGATCTTCAGTCCCCACCTGGAGGATGGCAACTCTCCTGCTAAATAATATTGAATAGGGTTAGTCAGCTCACAGAAATTACTCACAGATAGGCTCCACTGAGCACATAAATAAAACAAAAGAGAGCAACTTAAAGTGTTTCGCTTGAAGGTTTATTACCACAAATGTGAGTGAAGTGTAGTTCCAAAAATGTCCACTAACCACACAGTCCATCTTCTCTCATCTTTAAAGTGTATTTGACATATGTGGCCTTTGAATGGCAAGCCAGGAAGAAAAAAAGAGGATGGGTCTCGTCTCTTTTTACAGCAAGGGCCTGTTATTAATCTGTGCATAACCTGCTGCTAAATCACTCTTAAAATAATGCCTACTGAACTGGCAGTACAAAGTGTTTTGGAGTGCTTCTGGCAGCTTTCCACCTAGCTACTTGTGGAATTGGGATTGAAACAGGTTCCAGAAGAGTTCTTTGTTTCCATTTCTATATCCCAGCATATCCCAGAGATTTAGGGCAGGTAACCAATTTATACAGTTTGGGAACGAGGGGAGAGAGAACTGTAGAGGAATAGAATACTAAATTAGAGAGTGTGACATGCTTAAAAGTATACTGTACTTTCACTTAATTAAGATTTTATAAAATTAACTCCATAGAAGAGCCCACACCCACCAAAGATGATTGCTCGATACCACCATACTGTGAAAAAGATAGATGGCATAGCATCAATGTGTAATTAAGTTAAAACACTATTAAAGGTTAAAAGGTAAAGGTAGTCCCCTGTGCAAGCACCAGTCATTTCTGATTCTGGGGTGACATCACATCACAACATTTTCACAGCAGACTTTTTACAGGGTGGTTTGCCATTGCCTTCACCGGTCATCTATATTTTATCCCCAGCAAGCTGGGTACTCATTTTACCGACTTTGGAAGGCTGAGTTAACCATGAGCCAGCTATCTGAATCCAGCTTCTGCCGAGATCAAATTCAGGTCATGAGCAAAGCTTGGACTGCAATACTGCAGCTTGCCACTCTACGCCACACTATTAATGCCCTGCTAAAAGCCCAAATGGATCCTATTTTTTTTTAATTCACATAGAGACCTGCCCTTGGCTGTTGCTCTGTTCAAAGTGTATGTTCATGTGTAAACCACATGATATATAAAGTGTGTGCTCTGTAAGTGTTACGTACAACAACAGCACCACATATCAGGGGCACAGCCAAGAGTTTTTAGGTTGGGGGGCTTAAAAAAATTGGGAGACACTTGGATTTTTAAATAGCCCCCCGACCTAAAAAAGCAGGCTGGCAGACAGGGTCTAACTGCTTCTGACAGCTGACAGGCTGCCAGAAGCACAGAGAGACCCTTCCCCTCTTGTTCTCTCCTCCTGCCATGCAAGAGACAAAGAGGTGGGGCTGGCAACCCAGTCTTCCTGCTTTTTGCAACCGGCCAGCTGCAAGAAGCAAGGAGACCCTTCCCCTCTCATTCTTCCCTCCTGCCTTGCAAGCAAGAGGAGAGAGAGAAGTGGGGCTGGCAAGCCCAGTCTTTCTGCTTCTTGCAGCCAGCCAGATTTGTCTCCAGCTGGCTGCAAGAAGCAAGGAGACCCTTCCCCTGTCATTCTCCCCTCCTGCTTTGGGAGCAAGGGGAGAGAGATAAGCGGGGCCAGCAAGTCCAGTCTTCCTGTTTCTCACAACCAGCTGGAGATGTCTCCAGCCAGTTGCAAAAAGCAGGGAGACCCTTCCCCTCTCATTCTCCCCTCCTGTCTTATGAGCAAGAGGAAAGAGAGAGATGGGGTGGCAAGCTGAGTCTTCTTGCTTCTTGCAGCCAGCCAGAGAATTCTCTGGTCTGGTGTAAGAAGCAGGGAGACAACCCAACCCCCAGCCTTCCCTCCCCACCTCCACTTGTGGGCTGCCCCCCTCCCTCCCCAGCTAAGGTGATTCAAATTGTGCAGGAGGGATGGCAGCCTGGCCTCTCTGGGGGATTTAAATAGCCTGCTGGTCAGCAGGCCCTTTAAATGGCACAGGGAGGTCTCAGCTGCTTCATTATTCCCCTCCTATGAGATTTGAATTGCTGGGAAAGGAGGAGACCATGGTGGAGGCCACAGGGATGGCAGGGAGGGTAGGCTATGGATTGGGGACCCTGAATTGGGGGGCCCCATCCAGAAGTCAGGGGCAGGGTCCCCACAGGCCCCCCATGAGGTTTCCTTATCCTAAATTACACTGCTGGGCCATCAAGGTTAGTATTGTTTACTCAGCCTGGCAGCAGCTGTAAGGTTACCAGGCTGAGCTTCACAACCAGCAGAAGGGTTAGAGGCAGGGACATGGGGGCCAATCCTGGTGATATCGCTACTTCACTTCCAAGTGTAACCTAGAATTGAAAATGCATTGCTCTAGGAATGGCTGAAGCATAGAGGTTCTGGTGATTCATAGAGCGACCCATTGTCACTTCTGGGTTGTAGCTGGAAGTGACATAACAAGCACAGAGGCCAGTGGAGGCAGGAAGCCTGGCAGCTCTAGCAGCTGGTCTTGGGTCTTTCACATCACCTACACTCTGATCCTATAAGATGCAACTTCTCACAACTGGGCCACTCACCCTGCAAAAATACTAAACAATTGCTTTAGGTTTTCTCTATATACCTTGGTATGTACCTTGGTATTAAATTACAATGCCAACAACAGAGTGCAGACAGGAGACAGAACAGCAAAACTGAGAATGAAACCTACCTCTCACAAGAACAGGTATGGAGCAAGAGAAGGCTGAGCTGTGCTGCTCCATCTGCCCTGGAAAGTAAAAGACAAGCAGGTATCATGACATTTGAGGCCCTTTTCACATTACCATTCTAAACTGGATGTCATTCATGGTTGGCCCGATTTCAAGTAAAGCGATACAGGGATGGGGATTTCATGCAGAAAATTTCCTTCCATTAATGAGCCATCTCTGAAGCACTATGGTCATTTCAAACAGTGTCGCTTTTTTCCCTTGCCCTTTTTTGCCATGCAATCTTCTTTGGACCTTTTTTAAAAAAATGGTCTACTGTGAGTGCTATAGCGCTAAATCAGTGGAGTCAATGGATCACAATGGTGCTGCTATAGCACTCACATTAGCTCATTTTGCACTACAGCATTCACATTAGACCATTTTTAAAAAAAATCTGAGAAAGACTGCAGTGAAAAGGGCTGTGGGGGGGGGGGTTCACTGTAGAAAGTACTACGGACGTTTTAAACAGCACACCACAGAGATTCAGAACAAAGGGGCTGAAAATGGGAAAAAGCAGTTTCCCTTAAAAGCAGCTCAACCACACTTTGCTAACTTGATGCAAGTGGGTTTGTATGAACAAGTAAATAAATTCTGCTAGCAGCCAGTTACTGATATGACAGAAAAAAATCCATTAGCAACCAGTTACTAAAATGGAATACAAAGACAGTGTGAAAAGGGTCAGACATTTGGAATTAAGGCTGCCAGCCTCCAGGTGATAGCTGGAGATTTCCTGGGATTACAACTGATCTCTAGGCAACAGATATCAGTTCAGCAGGAGAAAATGGCTGCTTTGGAAGGTGGATACTATGCCATTATACCCCATTGAAATCCCTCCCCTCCCTGGACGCTGCTGCCTCAGGCTCCACCCTCAAAATCTCCAGGTATTTCCCAACCCTGCGCTGGCAACTCTAGTACTGTGAAACAGCAAAAGACGGTGGTGGGGGGAGCAATTCAGGAACCTAGAAGGTTGAGCAGCTAAACAAAACAACAAGATATGTCTATGAATTACAAAGTGCACAGTAAATATAGATTAAAACTAGATAAAAACCACGAGATAGTGGGTATCACATTACATCCACATAACATACAAGAACACACGTAAGTTGCATGTATAGGAGCTAAGAGTAAAACATTGGTTACACAAAATAACCACTAGAACAAACATGTTTCAGCCCAGAGGATCTTCTAAATAATGACAACACACATTAGTAATGTAAGCATAAAATATCTGTTCCTGACCAGACAAGATGTGTGTGAATCCTAAACATAAAAGAATACAAACAATATGTAAATATTATCAAATTATAACATAATAACTGGCCACAGGAAAGATTCCCCTCCCCAAAAAAATGTAAATAAAGAGTGGTTGCTACTCACAACTGAATAGTGTAGCTCCAAATAATAAAGGATGTTAATCAGGCTTGTACACACAGAAGAGCCCACACCTACCAAAGATGATTGCTCTATGCAGCCATACTGTGAAAAACACAGATGGCACAGCATCAATGTGTAATTAAGTTATAATACTATTATGCTCCTGCTGAAAGCCAGAATGGATTCTAATTTTTTAATATATATTTCATATACAGACCTGCCTTTGGCTGTTGCTCTATTCAAAGTGTGCATTCCTGTGTAAACCAAAATTGAAGGGAATCTAAGAGTAGTCACAAGAGGACTAATAAACATGATGGAAGGGAGGAAGCACATTGATGAATGTGCAAAAAATTCTAGAAGGGAGGGCTAGGGGAGAAGGAGGAAAGGAAGAGAAAGGGTGGGGAGAGAGGGGGGAAAGTGGTATGGAACTGCCTGAATGATAAGAGATGGAGAAAAAAAAGGAGGGAAGGGGAAAACCTGAATACAAAACACTGTGAACAGTGGAACAAACAGAACATATTAGTACATACAAAATGCGTTCACTCTCTTCATTCAGTCCATGTGGTGGTAACATTCTCAAAGAAAAAATCCAGAAGGTTTCTCTTTCCCTCAGCTATTTTTGAAGTTGGTGTGGAAGAGCCAAGACTTGTTCTGCTACCCAGAAATGCACCTCCTTATCAGTACGGATGAAGGAGACGAAGTGCTGGACAAGAAGATCTGAATGTTTTTTAGTTCTGATATGCCTTTGGTGTTCACAGATACGTGTCTTGACAGTTCTTGTCCTGTATACAGGAGGTGACATGGATATTGCACAATATCAATAATGGCTTTGGAATTACAATTAACGGATGAATTGATATAAAAAGTCCTGTCATTAGATAAGTTATGAAATGTATGTAAGTACACATTAAAGAATGCTCACACAGGAAATTCCCTTTAGGAATTATTTTGCCATCGATTGTGGTGTTATCTGTGATGGGTTTAATTATTCCACTTCTAACCAGCATGTCCTGGAGGTTTCTGAAACTTCTGTAAGCAAAAAGGGGGAGAAAATCTATACCAAGTGATAATAGACTCAAGTGCTTCTGAATTATATCATTTACTAGAGTGTACGTTCTATAGGGTTGTCCGATCCCATTGTTGTGCCGGCAGGGCAATGGGGGAGCATTGTGGGAGTAGGTGGGGATGTCGCACAATGTGCCCAGAAGTGACATAGGCACACTGGTGATGTCAGTGATACTCCAGTTTTAGGGCTAAGCTCTATGGTAAAATCGCCCTCAAAGCATTGTTTGCCATAAAGTCACCCCCCCCCCATCACTACATTACTTCTGGGTGACAGCAGAACATTGTGCACAACATCACTGGTTTTTTGCTTTTTTGGGGGGAGGGGAGATTTTCTCCCACTAGTCAGATGACCACCAGCAGGTAGGAGCCCATGAAAGCAGGGTATCTCCTGCCCCTACCTTGAATAGTAACCCTAACATTCAACATTCAACTGTATGTTAATGTAATCACCATTCTATCAGTGTTCTGTTTCTTCTCTCTTGGGGTTTGATCTGGTGATGTTTTGTTGCCCTGAAAAAAGCTTGTTTTAAAATCTTTGCTGAGTAACCTCTATCAGATAATTGCTACATTAATATCTGAGTTTGTTTCTGAAAATCTGATTCTAAATTTAATTTTGTTCTTAATCTCAGAATCTGGGAATATGGCATGTTCTTCTTCAGATGGTAAGGGTGGAAACTGTCTACGGCTTTGAAAATGTTGACATCAGTGGGCTCCCTATACACATCTGTCTGTACTTCAGTGCTCTCTTTTCTAACCACAACATCCAAAAGGTTAAAACTAGATTTATCAAATCTCATTTCAAATGTGATAGTTTCATGCATAGTATTAATGTAGTGGCCAAACTGAACTAGTAACTCTTCAGATAATCCTGTCCAGAAAATAAATATATCATCTAGATCAGGGGTGTCAAACATGTGACCCGGGGGCTGAATCAGGCCCTCAGAGGGCTCCTATTAGGCCCCCAAGCACCTGGCTGTCATCTACTTCCTTCTCCCTCTCTCTTGCTTCCTTCTGCATAACAGCTTGCTTTGAAAGACTTGCTCAACTGGACAGGAGCTACAGAGCAAAGTCTCTATTATCTCCATTGGCTGAGACTCCTCCCTTGGGAAGGAAGGGGAGAGGGAAAGCTTGCTTTGCCAGGCTCTCCCAATTGCACAGCAGAGCTACTGAGCCAAGCCTCTCTTCCTTCTATTGGCTGAGGCTCCTTCCCCTCCTGGTCCCCTGGCCAGAGCTCCCTTTGCCCAGTTCCCTGGATCCTATGGGAGAGATACAAAGAAAGCACCTTTAAGACCAGTGAGTGCTAATGTTTAAAGCGTGTTTTATTGTAAAGGTTTTTTTAAAAAAATCTTTGTGTTTGTCTGTGTCCTTTATAAAGTTTATGTCTCTTCTACCTAATCTTAAATAGGTACACACATGGCTCTGTCCAACAAGGTCTAATTTATGTCAGATCCAGCCTTCATAACAAATGAGTTCAACAATCCTAATCTAGATAGCTTTTGTATAAAGCAATATAGTTCTTATAAATGTGCATAGTCTTGTGTGAATAATAATAATAATAATAATAATAATAATAATAATAATAATAATAATAATAATAATAATAATATTTAATTTATATCCCGCCCTCCCTGCCAAAGCAGGCTCAGGCGGCGAATAAAGTCATTCTCTTATTTGTTCATAAATAAATTGGCCAATTCAGGGGCAAATTTACAGCCTCTAGCCACTGTACTCAAATTTTATCCATCCCATAGCAGTGCCAGAGACTCCCCCCTCAAAAAAAAGGGGTTATGGAAGAAATTCTTTTTTAAGCACAACTCTGCAATATGACACAAAAATATGTGGGTGGATTTAAATTCTCTCTTCTACCCTACAGCTCACATAATACTTCAAGGGCCTCAGCTTATGGAATATTAGTATACAGTGAAACTTCAGCCATTGCAACAAACAGCAGCTCCTCATTGTATAACTGTACATTCCTGATATGATCCAAAAGGCCCATTGTATCGCGAAGATAGGATCCAATGGTAGGGATCAAAGGTTTTAGGTAAAGGCCCAAATACAAAGGCCCCCCAAATAGATCCACACCCTGAAACTACAGGTCTTCTTTGGACAAGGAGAATACCTTTATATATCTTAGGTAATAGACAAAAGTGTTGCACTCTCTCTTCTGCTTGCAAAAGGAAATTATGTACGTGTTTATCAAAGTAATTTTCTAACAGTCCCTCCTGTGACAGGTATTTCCCAGCTCAGAGCTCGCAACCTTAGTTCCCAGAAGTATTGGGAAGGGGGCATCATTTGAAGCTAATTTGCTGATTAAAATGGAAATGCTGAGCAAGCTGAAAATAATTTTTTGTCATCCATTTGAAACAGCAATGGAATATTCCAGCCTCAAAGCTGTGGAGACTGCCATTTCTCTTACTCTTGCCCTTTTGCATGCATCTTGGAAAAGAGGGGGATGTGGGGGGTTACAGGGAGCTTCCTCAAGTTTATTTTATAAGCCTGGCCTCAAGGAGACTCATCGGGGGAGAGAATGTTATTCTGGAGCTCTACAAGAATTCTTAGAAATATCAAACCAATTACAAAAAACAATCCAGAGGCTGGAAAACTTGTCCATCTGGCATTTTAAAATTGACAAGCAGTGGTTTCTTATTTTACCTAGAGATGGTATAAAGTTTGTGGTAAATACATTTGGAAGTTGAACTTTTTTTTTTTTCAGCAGCCATGATCATGTGTCAGCCAAATGTCCCGTTTGTGTGCCTTTCCACAGCTGTTGAACAGCTTTGTACCTGCACAGCAGCTGAGGCAGTGGTGGGAGCCTGGAGTTTCCCCTGAAATACAACTGATCTCCAAACAACAGATGTCAGTTCATCTGGAGAAAATGGCTGCTTTGGAGGGTGGAATCTATGGCTCTATGGCTCTTGAGGTCCTTGCCTTCCCCAAACTCCAGTCTGCCCAGGCCCCACCCCCAAATCTTCACCTATTTTTCAACCCTACTGTGTAGTTGGTACCTCATCTTTGGGCTGTGTTCCCCCTTTACCCTATTTAGTAAAGGAAGCAGTCATTGGAGATGCTTTTGTTATTTTCAGTGTGGTATAAACCTCATGCAATTCCGCAACTCCAGTGTTTAGGACTGTGGATGTTTGCTTTTAATAAGGGAACCAAACATGAAGGAGAAGAAGCATGTGTTTGTCTTAATGAGGTCTTATAGGGGAGAAAAGGTTGCCTTTAATCTCTAGAAGAGAACAGGATACAGAAACTGTTTAGTGTGATTTGGTCTTTTAAGTGAAGATGTTTATTTCACACACAAAAATAGCTTCCATGGTATTTTATTTTAGGCTTAATTGGTGCTTTTTAATGGTCCTGCAGCAATAGACTGATGAGTTCTACTGAAACAAAACCAGTGAGACAACAGAGATAGCAGAAGGCAGAGCTAGAAGGTCAGAGCAGATTGAACCAGGATCAGTAAGAAAGCTGTTGTGTCTTGCATCTCGGTCCCGAAATTACAGCACAGCAGACGCTAAAGAGGTGACCAGTGGAAGTCCACTGGTCCCTGAATGTAGCTCCGCAAATACGCTCCGCCAATCAAGATCTGTGGCGGGAAGTTTAACTGGCCAGGATTGGACCTGGCCAGACTGAGGGTTGTTCCGGGGTATGTATATAATCGGGACCCGACCCGCGTTGCCTTGCCTTGTGATGTACTCGCTAATAAAGCATGTTGCCTTCAACACATCTCGTCACTCAGTACATTACAGTGGCGACGAAGGTGGGATTCTAGCCAGGTAACTCCCCAAGCGGGACTTCGCTGACCTGACCAAAGATGAGGAAGGCACACATTCGAGGAAGACGGAAGCGGCGGCCACCGCCATGGCTAACCCAAGTGGGACGACAGGCCACCTTGCAGAGTTCGACCCCACCAACCCCGATAGGTGGGAGACCTACATGGAGCGGGTCGACTGCTACCTACGAGCAAACATGATTACAGATGGCAGCTCCTGAGTGTCTGCAAAGATTGCAAAGGGTCTCTTGGCCCCTGTGAAGATCACGGAGAAAACATACGAGGAGATAGTCAGACTCCTGACCGGGCACTTCTTGCCCCAGCCTCCCATCATTGCCTGCCGATTCCTCTTCCACAAGAGGGATCAAGGGGCGGGAGAGACAGCCACCGTCGACCTGGCCGCCCTCCGCCAAATTGTGGGTAATTGCAGCTTCGACAAGCTGGATGAAGCTCTGAGGGATCGCTTCGTCTGGGGCCTCGCAAAGGAAGAGCTCACCCTCCAACTCGCCTTCAACAAAGCCACTGCATTCGAGAGAGCAACCAAAGCTTACAACAACCACAAGTGAAAGCTTTCCACCAGGAGGAGATGGCATCGGGCAACCCTGAGGAGGAGGAGGCAAACCAGCTATGTCACCAACCAGGAATGGGGCGAAGAGCGCCCACTCGGCCACGAGCAACAGAGAGACCAGCCAACACCAAGTGTGCAAGCTGTGGGGATCCACACAAGAGCCGGGACTGCCCCTATCACAATGTGGACTGCAGGAACTGCGGAAGAGTGGGTCACATAGTGCGGGCTTGCCGGGCCAAGGCCACCCGCAAATGCCAGTCCACCAACCATGACTTGACCAATGCCTACTCGACTAGCCTGCAGGTAATGAACTTGCCCCTCACCACCCCAGATAAGGTCAGGGTGTTGGTCCTAATCGAGGGTGCTCTATGCCTAATGGAGCTGGACTCAGGCTCCTCCATCTCCATAATTTTGGAGTAGTCTCTAAGAAAACTTTGTCCCCATGGCTGGCCCCGGCTGCGACCGGTGGACTTCATACTGCGGGACTTCCAAAAAAACCCTGTACAGATTTTGGGTTGGGCCACTGTAAGGGTAGTGTTTAAGAACTTTAAGGGCAAGCTGGACATTCTCGTGGTCAAACGCCAGCTCACCACATTACTGGGGCTGGCCTGGTTTCGACCGCTGGGTATTCAAATAGTGGGGGTGCAGCAGATACAAACGCAAAATTTTGAGCACATGTGCCGCGAATTCCCGGAAGTGTTTGATGGGTCCCTAGGGTGCTACAAGGGGCCTCCCATCACCTTACCCCTCGATCCCCATGTGAGACCAATAAGGCTGAAGGCCAGGCGAGTTCCATTCGCTCTTCAGCCAAAAATAGAAGTGGAGCTGGACCGCCTCACGGCCCAGGGAGTGCTAGAACCGGTATCCTGTGCTGCATGGGAAACACACATAGTCACTCCAGTGAAGCTGAATGGAGATGTGTGCATATGCGCTGATTACATGTGCACAATAAATAAGGCACTTCAGGACAATCCATACCCCATTCCGGTGATCAGCCACTTACTGGCAGCACTAGCGGGCTCTAAGGTTTTTGGGAAACTGGACTTGGCCCAGGCGTACCAGCAACTCCCGGTGGATGCCAAGACAGCAGAAGCCCAGACCATTGTGACCCACAGGGGAGCTTTTTGGGTGCGGCAGTTGCAATTTGGGGTTAGTGTGGCTCCGGGGATTTTTCAGAGCATAATGGATTCTCTTCTCATAGGGATCCCCGGGGTGCAACCATTTTTCGACGACGTTTTGATCGCTGCCCCAGACGCTGAGGAGTTCAGCAGCCATCTGCGTGAGGTACTCCGCCGTTTTCAGGTGGCGGGATTGAAAGTAAAGCGGGAGAAGTGTTCCCTCGGGGTGTCAAGGGTGGAGTTCTTGGGGTTTGCAGTAGATGCCGCGTTTTCAGGCGGCGGGATTGAAAGTAAAGCGGGAGAAGTGTTCCCTCGGGGTGTCGAGGGTGGAGTTCTTGGGGTTTGCAGTAGATGCCGCGGGCATACACCCGACGGCTGACAAGACCAGGGCTATTGTCCACATCCCGGCCCCCACGTGCAAGATGGGGTTACAAAGTTTCTTGGGATTATTAAACTTCTATCCATTTTTACCCACAAAGTGGCCATTGCAGAACGCCTTAATAGGCTCCTAGATAAAAACGCTCCGTGGGCCTGGGGAAAGAAGCAGGCCGCTGCTTTTCAGGCAGTCAAGGACCTACTAGTTTCCAATGAGGTGCTCCACCATTTTGACGATTCTGGCTTGTGATGCTTCCCCGTACGGGGTGGGCGCTGTCCTGGGGCACCAACTCCTGGACGGGAGGGAGGTGCCCGTGGCCTATTATTCGAGGACCCTGACCCCTGCTGAGCGCAATTATGCCCAGATAGACAAGGAGGCCTTGGCGATTGTGGTGGGTGTGCATAAATTCAATGATTATCTGTACGGTAGGCGTTTGACGATCACCACGGACCATAAGCCACTACTGGGCGTCCTCGCCCCAGACCGCCAGGTGCCGCAAATTCTGTCACAGCGTATCCTGCGGTGGAATCAGTTCCTCAATTCATACACATATGCCCTGGTCCACCGCCCTGGCAAAGCTATGGGACACGCTGACGCCCTCAGCCGCTGCCCTCTATGGACCCAGCCCCAGCCCCGGCCCACCATGTGATGCTGATAGAGACTCTACTGGACATAAACTATTTTTTTATGATGTTTTGATCACCACCCCAGACGCTGAGGAGTTCAGCAGCCATCTGCATGAGGTACTCCGCCGTTTTCAGGCGGCGGGACTTAAAGCAAAGCGGGAGAAGTGTTTCCTCAGGGTGTCGAGGGTAGAGTTCTTGGGGTTTGTAGTAGATGTAGTAGATCCACCCGATGGCCGACAAGACCAGGGCTATTGTCCACGCCCTGGCCCCCATATGCAAGACGGAGTTACAAAGTTTCTTGGGATTATTAAATTTTACTCATTCATTTTTGCCCCACAAAGTGGCCATCACAGAACCCCTTCATAGGTTCCTCGATAAAAACACCCCATGGGTCTGGGAAAAGAAGCAGGCCGCCACTTTTCAGGCAGTCAAGAACCTCCTAGTTTCCAATGATGTGCTCCACCATTTTGACGAATCCTTACCAGTGATTCTGGCTTGCGATGCTTCCGTGTACGGGGTAGGCGCCGTTCTGGGGCACCAACTCCTGGACGGGAGGGAGGTTCCCATGGCCTATGATTCGAGGATTCTGACCCCCGCGGAGCGCAACTATGCCCAGATAGCCAAGGAGGCCTTGGCAATAGTGGTGGGTGCGCATAAATTCAATGACTACATGTACTGTAGGCGTTTCACAATCGCCACGGACCATAAGCTACTACTGGGCCTTCTTGACCCAGACCGCCAGACACCACAAATTCTGTCACAGCACATCCTGCGGTGGAACCAGTTCCTCAACTCGTACACATATGCCCTGGTCCACCACCCTGGCAAAGCTATGGGACACACGGATGCCCTCAGCCACCTGCCGCTGCCCTCTATGGACCCGGATCCCACCCCTGCCCACCATGTGATGCTTATAGAGACTCTACAAGAGAGGCCCCTCCACGCCGCTGAGGTAGCTAGAGCCACAGGTAGAGACCGCATCCTTGCACACGTTTTACACTGGGTGGGAAGGGGGTGGCCTGCAGGCAAACTGGACGCAGAATTCAGGGCATTCGCATCATGCAGAGAAGAACTGTCCATGCACAAGGGGTGCCTTCTCTGGGGTAGCAGGGTGGTGGTTCCCCCCCCCCCTTTGTGGAAGCAAGTGCTGGAAGCCCTACACAAAACACACCCGGGGATAGTGCGCATGAAGGCCCTGGCACGTAGCTATGTATGGTGGCTAGGGATGGATGAGGAGATAGAAGGGTGGGTTCGAAGGTGCCAATCCTGCCAAGAGTCCCGACCTGATCTGCCCAGTGCCCTTGTCCACCGCTGGGAGTCCAACAGGAGGCGATGGTCCCGGTTACATCTAGACTTTGTGGGGCCATACCAGGGCCAAATATTCTTTATCTTAGTCGATGCATACACCAAGTGGTTGGAAGTTATTCCCGTAGCTTCAACCTCCACCGTGGCGGTGGTCAGAGCCTTGCGAAGAGTCTTTTGCACTCATGGGATTCCCGAGACCCTCGTCACAGACAATGGGACCGCTTTCACCTCCCAGGAATTCCAGAAGTTTTTGAATCGGTACCTCATCCAACATATTCGGTCCGCCCCTTTCCATCCAGCCACCAACGGCCAAGCAGAGCGCATGGTGCGCACCACTAAAGAGGCCCTGTGTCGTATTGTACAGGGAGATTGGGATCACCACCTGGCAGCCTTCCTATTTGATAACAGAATCACCCCCAACCCTGTCACCGGGTTATCCCTGCCGAGTTACTAATGGGGAGGAAGTTTATTACGAGGCTAGACAGGTTGCATCCTGACCGGGCTATGGACCTCCGCAGTTCCCCCGAAACTAGGGAAGCCGCTAGGGGATTTTTTCCAGGGGATCCGGTATACGCAAAGAACTTTGCAAGTGGGCCGGAGTGATTAGCCGCCCGGGTGCTGCAGGTCACTGGATCCCGCTCCTATGAGGTCTCGTCACAGGGGGGCCAGATCCTAAGGAGGCATATTGACCAGCTGCGCTGCCACACATTGCCGGAAGAACCGACAGCAAGCGGGGGAGCGGGAAGCAGGGGAGTACTAACAGCAACACCCCCGGAAGCTTCCCAGCCTATACCGGCTGCACCAACTATGCGGGTGGAAGAGCACCACAGTGGAGGGAGCACCGCTCCCATAGAGGAGATTCCAGAACATCAACAGGTGACGGACAGCCCTTTTCCGGCGTCACCCCACCACAAGGAACCAGCTGCACCACCAGCCACGGCGGCTGCTCCAGCTTCCCAAATAACCCCTAGGAGGTCGACCCGGAAACGCAGGGTGCCAGCCTACTTGAAAGACTTTGTATCTTGAACTGGGGTGGGGGGGAGGAATGTCGTGTCTTGCATCTCAGTCCTGAAATTACAACACAGCAGACGTTACGGAGGTGACCAGTGGAAGTCCACTGGTCCCCAGATGTAGCTCCGCAAATATGCTCCGCCAATGAAGATCTGTGGCGGGAAGTTTAACTGGCCAGGATTGGACCTGGCCAGACTGAGGGTTGTTCCGGGGTATGTATATAATCGGGACCCGGCCCACGTTGCCTTGCCTTGTGATGTACTCGTTAATAAAGCATGTTGCCTTCAACACATCTCGTCACTCAGTACATTACAAAAGCCAAAGCCAGAGTCAAATCTTAATGATGTCTGGGAAATGAAGGGATGCAGAGGGCCTCATACAGTGCGTGAAGGTGGTTTATTCTGGAAGCGGAACTCAGGGAGGTAGAAATAGGTTGGATAATATTTACAGAAAATGTTTTCTGTGACTGACTTTAGTGTAAACATTGGGTAGTGAATTACTTTGGAGAAATGGGGTAGAGGATAGACAGGCAGGTAGTGAACTTGCCTAGTCAAAGGGAGCTGCCAGCTCCATGCCTCATTTTTCTCCTGCTGCCCAATCGAGCAGTAGTGGAGAATGGAGGATCTGGTTCCCACCCTCCAGTGTGTGATAACTGAAGGACCTCCTGTGTTGCAAAAAGGTATATCAGACTGATGGAATTCAAACATGGTTAAAATTGGCTCCTACAGGACAGTTTGTCTGATCTCTGTTCGAATTTAGTCCTTGTAAATGAGGCTTAATTTATATAGGATGACCAGGCTAGGCAACTTGTGGGAGAATTTGCTGGTGGAGACTTGCAGGGGGAGGCATCAGCTGCATATAGAGTGACCAGATGCCCCTCTTTTTAGAGAACATGTCCTCTCTCTCTTTCTCTCAGGAGACAGAGCCTATATTGCCCAACAGTCTCCCAGTGGAAAGAAGCTTCAGTTTTGCTACCAGCACTGCTTTCTACTTTGCACTTTGAATAGGACTTATTTCATTGCTATGTATTAGGATTGTCTTAGGAAAAGACAATGTTGCTGCCATCACACAGGAAGTGATATCATCATGCTGCAGCATCATTGTTATTTGGACAAAAACTCTTATGGTAAAAATGGCTTCTACCATAGAGTTTTTGCCCAAATTCCAAAGCATCGTCCAGATATTGCTGGTGTGATGATGTCACTTCTGTGTCTTTCACTACTGGTGGGCAACCTTGAGTGCTGGAGAAAAGCCCTTTTGAATATCCAGACCAGTAAGATGGATGGTGAAGCAGCTTGTATTTTTCCTTTGCGTTTCTAAGCTGTCTTAATACCCCAAAGGTCAGTTAATTTTTTATCAACCAGAATTCAAAAACAGATTATTGAGATATTGCAACTGAAGGAACATTGTCATTTCATGCTGTAAAACATCACCTACTATATAGGTCTATGAATTACACTTCAAAATTAAATCAAGTGATATATTCTGATTCCAACATAGTAGTAAAAAAAAAAGTTTATTGTGCAAGAACAAAAACTGAGGCCATTGTTAATGGAGTACTTGCTCCAATCTGTTGCTATGGCAATTCAGGATTTAAATTAAATATTCTGCTTAAGTGTTTTCATGGATGGCCGCAACCATGGATCACAAAAAGTATTCCCTATTGTGATACAATATTGTCATAAAGTTCACAGTATTAAATCAAAATGGATACAACTGAACCTAAGGCTCTGAAGGCCCTGATACTGTTTCATTTGAATATGTTCAGCATACCATAAAATACTTGAGAGATGGAGACGTGATGGAGAATGATTTCAAATGTTTTGGCCAGTTCTGTAACCTGAAGACCTTTGTCGAAAGCTCTCAAATAGACAAAGACTTCAAAAGTGCGCCAGTTAGTGACAAGTGGGTTAAATGCTTTCAAAAGTGCTGCAATGCAGACTTCCATTCTGAGTTGCTTTTAAAAAGCAGTTTTCCTTCTGCATTCCGTGATGTGATGCAAATGTTGAGAGAATATTTTTGTTAATATGCATTATGCCTTGAACACAGTAATGTTCAAGGCATAATGCCATGCACAGTAAGGGATGCCAACTTCAGACTGAGAAATTCCTGGTGGTTTAGGGGCAGAGCCTAAGGAGGGAGATCAGCAGGCTTGCGATGCCATGGAGCCCATCCTCTGAAGCTCCCATTTTTTCCAGGGAAACTGACCTCTGAACTCTCAGCCTCACCTGAAGGTTGGCAACAACCAGGGCTTTCTTTTTCTTTTTTTGTAGCAGGAACATATTAGGCCCACACACCTGATGTAGCCAATCCTCCCGGAGCTTACAGTAGAGCTCTATACAAAGAGCCCTGTAAGGTCTTGGAGGATTGGCTACATCAGGAAGGTGTTGCTTAATATGCAAAGGAGTTCCTGCTAAAAAAAAAAAAGCCTTGGCAACAACCCCATCTGTATGAGATCAACAAAATGATCCATGAGCTCCAGTCAGCAGTAGGCTTTCTGCTGGAACAAAGACCCAACTGATGCTCAGTTGTGTTGACTGCCAACACAGGGCTCTAGAAATGGATGTGGCATCCTTCTGTAATTCCACAAAGAATGTGCCTTGTACTAATGGGTAAAAACCAAAAGTGGACAATATCCATATCATGTCTTTTGGAAATCAATGTATTATATTGAACTTTATTAACTGTTAAATGAGTATTGTACCTGTTTTCAAATGTCCTTGCTATTAAGTAATCTGTGAAATGTCCCTTCCATTTTAGCTCTGCTCTCTCTCTCTTACAGAATGTGGGGGTTTGCAATTTTTATTTTGTATAAAACTAATACTATGAAAAATTGAAAGCATATAAATAATATTAATTATTTAAATTAACACTATTTAATGTTTCATTTCATTTTATTTGATTTAATGTCAAGCATCTCACTGTTTCTGGACTAAATGGAAATATCAAGGAGAACTACATAGTTGGGGGGTTTTTTGTGTGGGAGGTATGTTAAGCAAGCAGTCATGTCACAGCATACTGGCAGTGTTTATCAGAGGAAAAGTTTTCTTGATATTTGGAAATGGAAATAAAAGGTAGAAAATGAAATCAAATAACAGACATGAAACCAGGCATCCTATTATCCTATTCACAGCCCACCACAACTAATATCTCTATTCTAGCAAAGGGCAGCAGAACCTACTATTAGTGAAATTGGATCACCTAAGGTAGCGGACTTCAGATGCCGCTTCAGGGAAACAAATTGTTGGTTATTTAGTTATTCACCATGGGGGCATCAAAATGTTTTTACCATCTCTAAGACGCTCATGCAAATATGCAGACACATGGGTTGATGGTGGACTTTGCACCTAATTATGGAAACACACCTTTTGTCACATATGTGTATGTTCCTGTATGTTGAAATGTCCACATTCTCTTTTTCATGGAGTATCCCTTTATCTTGGCTTTGTATCCTACCAAAGCTTGTCAGCAAGGAAAGTATGAAGAGTGGCAGCATTTGGGAATGAGTGAGAAAAATGATGCGGTGCAGCACCATGATGACATCAAACAATGTTCTAGGAATTCTCCAAAACTCTGTGGTAAAAGCCACAGAGATCTGAGAAATGAGCATTGTGTGATGCCATCCCCTCTTATTTTGTTTCCAGAGTTTCACTGAGCAACAGCACAGGCAGTGGGGAAACAAAGTTGCCTTTTGTAAGCAGACAACCTGGCAAGGCTAAGCACACAACTCTGTTCAGCAAAATTTGAAATTTTCTTCCAGCATAAGAAAACTTTCTCAAACAGAAGAGTCTCTTTTGATGATGAATCAGATAAATAGAGAGGAATGGTGATTGCCCGTATTTCCCATCCCACTTAATTCTCCCCAGAAAAACATAGTTTGTGCAACAGCTGCCACTACAGCACAAGTCTCTTCACTGTGTACATGTCAGAATTCCAAAGGTGCCCAGAAGGTCAAAAGGATTGGGGACCATGGGTCTATACATTAGATGCAATCTCATTTCACTTCCTCTACTCAAGGAATCTTGGGAACTACAGTTAAATATCATCCCTGTAAGTGTCAACATACTACAATTACTAGGAATATTTAAAGGAAGCCCAATAGTACCGTGTGCTGTGGTTCACAGTTTCTGCCACTAAAAACTGCAGACTTCCAGTTCCTCCTGTTTATTTCCCATACTCTGTGCATTAGTGTAGAGACATCGGGATCCACATTTTATGCATCCTGAGGGTTTGGTTTCCATACAAACCTGCAAGTTAACATTACCGAGCGTATGCACCACTCTTTGCAAATCTTTAGTGGTCTTATCCCCAGTTTCTGGCATCATACGAGGCTTTGAATTATTGTCTCGCTCCCCCATACAATTTAGTTTAAACCCCTCCTTATTAGGTTAGCAAGGCTGTTACCAAACACCCTTTTCCCTACTGCTGTAAAGTGCAAACCATCTCCCGATAGAAGACCACCATCTCGAAAGCCATGGTCCAGAAATCCGAATCTTTCCTGACAACACCATCGACATAGTCAGTCACTTATTTGAAGTATTCTTCTTTCTCATCTTAAGCCACGGCCTTCAACAGGAAGCACTGACGAGAACACAACCTGTGTGCCCAGCTCCTTCACCTTCTGACCAAGAGCCACATAGTCCTTTTTAATATGTTCAGGGCTATGACGGGCAGTGTCATTCATTCCCATGTGGATCAGGATGAAAGGATAGTACCGTAATTCATGGGCTTGATAAGTCTTCCAATCCTTTCTGTCACATGCTGGATGCATGCACCTGGCAGACAGCAGACCTCTCAAAATGACAAATACAGTCAGCACACTTTGGGCTCCACCCCTCTGAGCAAGGAGTTTCCAATCACCACCACCTTCTTCTTCCTATATTAGGGAGCAGAAGCTCCAGGCTTCTTATCCACAGGATCCTGAGAAACTTTCTTCAAGCTTCATGGAGGCTGGGGAAGTAGCGCTTGTTCCAATGGCTCAGAATCAGTTACTGTGGGGAGATCCTGGAACCTATTGCTAAGCAGCAGAGGTTCAGAACATCTCCTGATTTTCTTTCTCCTTCGGGTTACATTTTTCCAGGAACCCTCCTCCTGTGTTGGGTCCTCTTCTAAATGCTAACATACCGTTTCCTCTCCCTCCTCTTGTCCTTTCAAGAGCACCTCATACGTTTTGTCAAGGAAATCCTCATCTTCCTTTATACACTGCAGTGTGGACAATCGTGCCTCCAGTCCCCGTATCTTTTCCTCCAGCAGGGCCACTAACTTACACTTGCTGCAAGTGTAATTCGTGCTACTCTCAGGTAGAAATACAAACATCCCACAGTCTTTACACATCACTGCCTTTGCTCCCTCACCAGCCATACTGCTGCAATCCATTTCAAAATTTTCTTTATCTTCACCTCTTTAAATCTCACTACCAACTGCCACTTGAAAGTACTTTTGAGTAACTACTCACCTTTCTACAGAACCCCTAGGCTAGACCCCCAGGCCAAGAGCCCTTTGGCTCTTGCCCTTCGGCTCATGCACGGATGAGCCTTGCAAATTAAAGGCTCAAGCCCCCACACACCTCTGACTCAACAGCCAGAGCAACAGCAGAGGGTGGGGCCAGCAATTACCCCCAGGCAAACAAGCTCTTCTCACTCAGCAACAGCTACACAAAAGACACACAAAAGCAATCAGAAACCCCTCTCCAGCAGGCACCAAGCACTCCACAGTTACCTCCCACAGCAACCCTAGATAATGCTCCCCAGCAGTTTTAGAAAAGCAAATCAAGTCTCACTCATCTTACCAGCAGCTCTGTTCTAGATTCAAACACCTTCTTCTACTGCAGGTGAGCCACTTCTGAGCCATTTTAGTGTGTGTAAACGCACCCTCTGTGTCTTGGCCCTGGCTTTCCTTAGAGGTCTTCCATCCAAGTACTTGCCAGGGGTTAGCCCTGCTTAGCTTCTGAGATCTGATGAGATTGGGCTTGCTTTTTGAACAGATCCTGGAAGAGTCATGCATGGCTGCTCTTTAGGGACAAAACCTGCTTCTGGAATTCTGATCACAGAACAGAAGGATGTTGGTCTCATCATCTATGTGGATACGGATCCACCCTGTGTTCCACAAACTACACTGGCTGCCTATCAAATACAGGATCAAGTACACCTCTGTTTCAAGGTGGTGGTGCTTACCTTTAAGGCCCTATACGGTTCAAGTGGTGTGAACAAAGGCAAAGCAGAAAGAAAAACAGATGTTCTAGCTCATAAGTAGCAAATGAAAAAACTCACTCTTGCCCCTTTATTTTTCCAAAATGTAATAAATAATATCCAGCATTCATGATAGAACATTTCAGAGCTATACAGTTTTGTCTTTGAGATCTTTGATAGTCCATCAGTTTTGCCAGCAGAACAATACGCCAAATATGACTAAATATGCTTCTAAAGAAGGTTCTGTCTTTCCAGTTTACAGTTTTTGGCATAAGTAAGCTCAAAACCAGCTCCGTGTCTGAGGGGGCAACATACTCTACAAAATAACTTAGTAGAACACACAAACACAGAGTCCATCTCATAGGTAAACTGTATTGTGCAAAAATTGAATTTGTGTGCATGTCCAGAAGAATATGCAGCAAATACATATGCAGCAAATCAACATTTAACTGATTACATCTCCAGCAATTATCTTGATTGTTTCTGCATCTGCTAATCTATGCTAATGTATGACGAATTAAAAACCATTGAAATAAATGTTAAGGCATTTCCCTACAAATGCACAGAAATTACTTTACTAGTAACATTATTCTGTATCCATGACAACCTGGAAATAGGGTTGCAAACTCTGGGTTGGGAAAGTCCTGGAGATTTTGGGTGGAGTCTGGAGGGTTTGGGGAGGGGAGGGACCTCAGCAGGTTATAATGCCATAGAGTTCACCCTTCTGAGCTGCCATTCCCACCCCCCCCCCCCAGCCAGCAAATTGATATATGTTTATTGGAGATCAGTTGTAATTCTGGGAGATCTCCAGGTTCCACCTGGAGGCTGGAAACCCTAAGATGGAGACCTCCAGACTCCAGAGAAGAAGCACTGTACACTGAAAAGAAAGTCTCTGTGAATGGTGGTTAAAGGTTCTTTGAGGCTAATTACCATCTAGCTGAAAGCAGCATATGCAGAATACTCATTATCCATTATCCTTTCTGTGAAATGAAGGGGTAGGAGGTAACAAAGTGCAAGGCTCCTCCCTAAATAGCAATGTAGATTGTAATTCTTGGTGGAAATATTTTTCTTGCAGAACTTTTAAGCAATGCCCTTTCCCTGCCAGTAGCACAGGGATTATGGTAAGTAAAAGCAGGGTTTGTTTGTTTGTTTGCTTGCTTTAAAGCAGGAACGCACAGGAATGTAGTTCTGGCTGGCTTGGCATCAGGCAGTGTGGCCTAATGTGCAAATGAGTGTGGCCTAATGTGCAAATGAGTAAAAGGTTGGCTCAGCCTTTCCTTCCGAGTCAGTAAAATGAGTACCCAGCTTGCTGGGGGTAAAGGGTAGATGACTGGGGAAGGCAATGGCAAACCACCCTGTAAAATGTCTGCCGTGAAAATGTGATGCAACGTCACTCCAGAGTTGGAAATGTCTGGTGCTTGCACCAGACTACCTTTACCTTTAAAAGGTTTCAAGTATTTAGCACCAGCTCTGAAAGACTCTCCTATCACACATGCCATAGTATGAGGAATGAGGCAAACATAATTGCTGCCTGCTGAAAGAGCAAAGATCACCAAATGGTTAGGATCAGACCTATTGCCAGATAAACCAGCCTGAGTTTTGTACTGTTTGATTGCAGTTCATTTTTAGACTTGATGGAAAAATCCGTTTTATCTTCCCCAGCTCCCTCCTGGTTGTCGCTCCATTTTCTCCTCATCTTTCTTTCCTTCTGTTGTTGTTTGTGTTCCAAGAAGTAACGCAAGCTGAGGGTTCAGTACAGGTGAAGAGTGGCTGTGTGATTTAATTGACAAGAACATCTTCCCTTAAACTTCAGCTAAAAATATCACATGTTGCAAGGGCTGTGTGTAAAAGCGAAAGCCTTTCAAAAGGCTTTCCGCTTCCTCAAAACCCTATGCTGGGCTGCATATTTCTTTTGCAACAAGTGCTGATCTTTTTTACCTCCTTCCAGCCTAATTTTATGAGTGAGTGATCCACATTCATAAGTGGAAGGCAGTGCTGTTGTTTGTGAACACTGGAAAGCCCTGTTACTATGTCAGGAAACTGTACAACCTCTGAACATAAGAGAAGCTATGCTGGATCAAGCCAATGGCCCTCCAGTCCAACATTCTGTATCATACAGTGGCCAAAACCCAGGTGCTACCAGGGGGTCCAACAGTGGGGCTAGAACTCCAGAAGTCCTTCCACTGTTGCCCCCTCCCCAGTCAGAAATACAGTGTTGCTGCCACAGACATAGTATTCCATCTGTACCTCGTGGCTAATAGCCACTGGTGGACCTCTGCTCCATATGTTTGTTCAGTCCCCTCTTGAAGGTGCCTATGCTTGTAGCCACTTCTTGTATTTATGTGGTTTATTTCTTGGAAAGGAGAGAATAAATGTGTTGCCTATGCCAAATAATACTTATGAAAAGGAAAATACTGGCTTCAGTGGACCTTCCTTTGTGAGGTTGGCCAGTATACTTAAGGAGAGAAGGATGAGATGTTGAGAGAACAATCAGATTGCCTAGGGCTAGCTAGTGAGTGTCTAAGGCTGAGGATCCCCCAATGGACACAAATGCAGACAGGCCCCCAACTACATTAATAGGGATTTAGTCCTACATCAGTGTGCATAGGAATATATCCTGTGTTATTAGGTAACATCTGGAAATCTCCCACTTTTATGGTTGATCTCCAGACAACCAAGATCAGTACCCCTGGAGAAAATGGCTCCTTTGAGGGGTGGACTCTATGGCATTATACCCTGCTGAGATTCCTCCCCTCTCTACACCCCACCCTTCCCAGGTTCTACCCTCAAGATCTTCAGGTATTTCCCAACCCAGAGCTGTCACATAGGTGCATCTTAAACTCTGGCCATTTCTGCATGGGTTTTCTGCCCCTAAGGTTGTCAGCCCCAAATGTGGAAATTCTTGGAGATTTAGAGAGTGAAGTAAGAAGCATGGGGTCTGGGGAGGGACTTCAATGGGGGTATAATTCCATAGAGTCCACCTTCCAAAGCAGCCATTTTCTCCAGGAGAACTGATCTCTGCTGCCTGGAGATCAGTTGTAATCCCCAGAGATCTGCGTTTCCTCCCCGCCCCTTCTTCCCCACAGCATACTGATGCACATCCCAGTTTTTCTCTAGCTTTTATTTGAACCTTCTCAACCTTTGTTCTGAAGTTTTTGGAAAGATCACAGTAAAGCCTGGTTGGTTGCTGGGTAGGTAATTTCAGATTTGCTGGCCCACATGGTAGGCATTTCCCCTAATTCACCCCCTATGGTAAACATCTCCTACCCCTGCCACCAGAAAGTTTTATATTTTTAAAAAACAGCACTAGAATATCATTATATTGATATACCACTGTAACAAAAGGTATAGCAGGCTCAAAAAAAAAAGTCGCTATCCCTTTCCTTGCATATCTTCACATTGGAAGGGGATAGTGATTTTTTTTTTAAATGAAAGCTAGGAATTCAGACAACCTGCTACACCTATAGTTAACCATGGTATATCAATTGAACAATACTCTAGTGATGATTTTTAAGACACTGGAAAAGCTCTGGTGGATCTGGGAGGGAGTGGCCACTTTGCAGGAAGGGGGCGGTTAAGCCTTGAAAACTGGGAGGAAACCTGCCATGTAAAAGCCCTATTGCCCCTGCACTTTATTTGCAGCTGCACCAGTAGTGGGGAAGCCACAAAATCCTCTCCCCATGTGGATGCCACCTTCTAGCCAATCCTTTGGCTGGAGCAGGGACAAAACCCAAATGTGTTTAATGCTACCAGTTTTCTGGAACCACAGAGTCAGGCACTGGACTGACCTATTTTTTTTAAGTGCTAGATGTCCTTCAGTGTCACTGAATGCCCTGTGGATTAATTTTATATAAATAAACATGAGAACTAAGCTCTGTGAAAATTTTGTATCAGATGATATGAATGATGAATGTGAAAATTTGAAAACGAAAATCTTTTTTATTGGCACAGCGATACATCTGGATAACGATTCATTTAGTGCAGTTAATTCCAGCTTGCCTCCCTTTTTTGTTATCCCCATTCTGTCTGAAGATTTCTGTGAAGTCTCAAAGCCAACATGTAAATAGTATACTTTTCTTGGCTACCATGTATTCAGGAGTAAAGTAAGGAATAACTACAGCCTCCCTCAAGCCAAACATGGTATAGATAAAGCCAATGTAACATTACAATATGTAATATGAATATAATTTCGAAGCAGTGCTAGGTTTTTCTCCCACACGACATAATCCAAGGGGTTTAAAGGAAGTAGCTGTTTGTAACTAGGCCATATAGATAAAGATGTCTAATATCTGCACACTATTCAAGGGGCATTTCCCCGAAGTTGTAAGTTAACAGGAAGTTTGGTGTCAGTAGATAGATAAACATCTGTTCAACACAGTGCCCAAAGTTTTAAAGATCAGCATATAGTTTTCAAAAGAAGAAAACTCAAAACATTTTTTTTGTTCAGCAAAAATATCCCAAAGTACTTGGAATGAATTTTTTTTTAAAGTTAAACATAAATTCCTCACATAACATTTTCACATATTCATTAAATAAAACATAACAGATCAGATGTCTGGGTAGCTGACTGAGGACAAACTGTCCTATAGTTTGTTTGTTTTTTGTAAGTGTCTTCACTGCTTGTGGATTAAAACCCTGGGAAAAGAAATCACTTCTGTTTCCAGTTGACCAGAGTAAGGACTCATTCAACTGCCTTAGCCTTTGGCAAACACAGGGGAAAAGCCCAGTCACGCTGACAAACTAGCTCTGGTGCTTCCCAAAAAGACTGAGCCGTGAGTCAGCAAGTCCCTGGTTCAAAAATCTCCTCTCCTGATATGAACTACAGGCCAAAGTGGTTTCTGATGGCATCTGTGCTGAGCTTTGAGCAGTTGTTTGCTTCTAAAACAAGCAGTGTGTGTGTCGTAGGGAAGTTCAGAACACTGGGGGGTTTTGCGGGGTGTTAGGGGCAGATATTGCAAACCATGGTCTTCAGTTTTAGTTTAAGATTAGTACTCAAAGTCGATCTAGTGAAATGATCAGGTTTCTAGTTCTCTATATTATATGTTTAGGTCTGCAGACATTTACAATTAATAAACCAGATAAGCCAAACAGCCTCAAAATTCAGAGTGACTGACAGTCAGTGTAAGAAAGTGATTGACAAAGTCAGTATAAGAAAGCCCTACTGAAAATATACAGCTCAACATTACTGATAATTTGCATGATGATTATCTGTAAGGATAGCCCTGGCTAGTTAGAACTCAGAAGCTAAACAGGGTGAGCCCTGGTCAGTGTCTGAAAGGAAGACCACCACGAAATACTAGTGGCAGAAATACTAGTGGCACCTCTGAACACCTCTTGCCTTGAAAACCCTACAGGGTCATCATACGTTGCTCACCACTTGATTGGGGGGAAGCATCTGCAGCCCAAACTCTGTTTTATGTGTGTCCTTTATTAGGAAGTGGCACACATAATATCTCTCACAATATACACAGGACCACTCCGCACAGTGTATGCACCAACAAAAATCTGTGCATGGTTCTCACTTGGATTCCTGCCAACTGTTCACCTTTATCATTTCCCTCTTTGTGAAAGTAACTCTCGAAGGCTCATTAAAATCTTTGTCTGCCATTCTCTTCATCTACTGCCTCACAATTTATTTCTTTGCTATATTCTAGTGTCCCACTTATCCCTTCGATATATCTTAAAGATTTCATTCTCTTTTTTTAACAGCTACATTTGGTTCTATATTAAGCCAACCCAGGAACTTGAAGACTCCTGGTTTAGGTTGGTAGTTTAGCTGAAACACATTAGGAACATAAAGTTCTCCTGATTCTATGATCTAATCTGGTTTTAGCTGTGACCTTCCTACAACACAACCACTGTTTTACTCAAATTATTCTGTGTGTTTCATTGTGCAGTTGGTTTTTGAATCAATGATTAGGAGCAAGGTCTGGATGGAAGGACCATGATATATAAGAACATGAGAGAAGCCATGTTGGATCAGGCCAATGGCCCATCCAGTCCAACACTATTTATTATTTATTACATTAAGCTTATATCCCGCCCTCTCCGCAAGCGGACTCAGGGCGGCTCACAACAGTACTGACACTCTGTGTCACACAGTGGCCAAAAAACCAGGCACCATCAAGAGGTCCATCAGTGAGTCCAGGACACTAGAAGCCCTCCCACTGTGCCCCCCAAGCACCAAATACAGAGCATCACTGCCCCAGACAGAGAGCTCCAACAATACACTGTGGCTAATAGCCACTGATGGACCTCTGCTCCATATGTTTATGCAATCCCCTCTTGAAGCTGTGTTTGCAGCTGCCACCACCTCCTGTGGCAGTGAATTCCATGTGTTAATCACTCTTTGGGTGAAGAAGTACTTCCTTTTATCAGTTCTACAGCAGCACTACTGAAGATAAGAAGCTCTGGCACTGAATGACAGACTTCTGGGGAACCATATTGATGTCACTGAGTTCTCTGGTAAGCTATCAATATAGGATAACAGTGACTAGTAACAGTTTTGCTGTCTTGGTCAGAAATCTCACAGTTTTTGTTCAGTCAGCTGGTGAAGTGGCTTCTAAATTACTTAAAGAGAATTAAAAATGTATTCCATAGATTAAGGGATTAAGAAGGGATCATGTATTAACCTTTCAAACAACTCTGTATGCCAGCACTATAATCTTCATGTAGGAGCAACCTGTGAAGGGGCTGTGTTGAATGATAGCTGAGAGACATCAGCATGTCCGAGATGACAACTTAATGGTAGAGATAATTTTAACACAAATATTTTAATTTGTTAGCCACCTCGGTGTCCCTTGTGAGGACAGAAAGGTGGGGTATCAATTACTAGTAGTTGACTATATTTACAATAAAATGAGTAAATCAAAGCTGACAAGAAAAAAGTTCTGACAAATGCCAGTGGGGGAGCTGTGACAGTCAGGAGAGCAATTTTCACCAGTTCTTCTCTACCAGGGCAGATACCCACAGAATTTCCTGGGATCTACCAGTCCCCAAGGGGAAGATTTCAGGGACATGGCAGCCTGCAGTGTTTGGACAGAGGTTGGAAAGTTCCATTCCATTTTGAACCATTGCCTATTCTGAAAAACCATTATGTGCCACTGGTCTCCCTAAAAAGGTAAAGGTAGTCCCACCAGCCATTTCTAGCTCTGGGGTGATGTCACATCATGTTTTTATGGCAGACATTTTTACGGGGTGGTTTGCCACTGCCTTCTCCAGTCATCTACACCTTCCCCCCAGCAAGCAGGATACTCAGTTTACTGACCTCTGTAAGCCAAAATGCCCTCAAAACGAGGATGGGGAATTGTCAGGTGGGCACCTGGCTTAATCAGGATCTTTTACCTGTGTATACAGGATTCCACGTCCAGAAATTAATGCTTAAAATATTAGGGACTCTAATTAAGTAAAACAATTAAAATTTATTCCAGAAAATATAGGCTTACATACAAGATAAAATACTCATAAAATCATATATACAGTCCTAAGAAAAATAGAGAGAGATATAGAGACAACACATGGATAGACAAACAGGGTGATAATTACCGATCGTAGTCTTCAAGGAAGACTCCAATGGCGACGAAAGAGGACGGGGGAAATGGGACCCTCAACTGGCCAAGAATCGGGAATGGATCTAGACAGCGGAGATAGGGTACTGCTAGATTCACACCTGAGTGGAGTTGGGTCAGAGGTTAAATAGACTACCTTAGACCCTCAGGGGGTGGGAGGTACAGGGGAGGGAAAAGGAGAGGCTCTGCAGTGACCATAAGGGCTGGACTTCTGCAGTAGCCAATAGCAGGTTAATTGGTGGCACCTAATTGGGTACCAATAACTAACCAATGAACTAGCTTGGGCCTGGGTTACCTGATTGGCTGTACAGGTAACAATGGGTCAAGGGGGGGGGGAGGCTCCAGACTGACAGTTGGGGAGAAGAATGGGAGAAATTACTGGGTGGAGGAGTGTTTAAGATTATTAAACTTATCTAAAAAGGTGACAATAGATGGCCAAATTGCTACCTAGGTAACACCCGGTTTTCACAAAGGAACTTGCTCTGGCTGAAGATGGTCTTCCTCTTCTTCTGTGTTCTTCTTGCCACCAGTCTTTGTCCTGGGTTCCATTGGACAAATGCTTGGGTGGTTCGGCAGGGTCCACACCTGGATAAGCTTGATGGCTCCATGGATGGGTAACATCTGTTGCGTACGTGTGCTTCCCACTGTGCTGAAATGGAGTCTTGGCACTGTTGGAAGATAGCTGGTATTAGCCTCCCAAAGTGGATTCTATGGTCAAGGCTGAAAACCGCATGGCCTGGATAGCTCCTAACGGTGCACTTTCTTCTGCTCCAAGATAGAGATGGCGTTCGCCCGAAGCGACTGGAAACCATATGTTCTCCTTGCTGGCGCTCTTCCAGGGACACGGAGCGCTGCTTTAGCATTGTGGCTGTTAATACTCATAAGTCCTTTCCAGTCTGTTATGCAAACCCACGTCCTTCTGGCAGATGTGTGAGAGCTCTGTCTCCAGGCACTCTGGCAACCAGACCGGTAACTACGATGTTCTGGAAATTAGGGGCATTTCCTTACACCTCAGAAGGATGGAAGGCTGAGTCAACCTTGAGCCGGCTACCTGAACCCAGTTTCCGCTGGGATCCAACTCAGGTCATGAGCAGAGCTTGTACAGCAGCTTACCACTCTGTGTCACGGGGTTCTTACTGATCTCCCTACCCACACCTATATAATCTCACCCACATCACCTTTGTATATTGCCATATATACTAAAAGGAAGATTTCATAACTTTTCACAGATGGTTCCTATGTGAAAAATCAGTGACAAATTTAACAAAGATTTCTTGATGCATGAGCACCAAGCTTCCATCAAAGTATTCAATGTACAATTCCTTTTCACCAGCATTACATGGCTCTGTGTGTGTGTTGTTAAGCCTAGTCAGTGATGTGTGAATCACTGAATATAGAACAAGGCTGCGATCAGATGGTGGGTGGGTGGTTATGCTTGCTCTCAAAACATCAAGCGCCAATTTGCAACAGGATCTTATGAGCCACCATGCGGATATAGCAACTCAAAAGATTGCACAAGAACTGGCATTATGACATGAAATCAGTAGCAACCATTGAGCTGCTGTGTCACTGCTTGCCTGGAAGAAATCTGGAGTTGCCACAAATGGCATCACACCAGCAACAACCCTTCAGATGAACTCAGACATGTTGGGTTGTTGTATAATCTCAAGCTTCTGAACATCAGGATGGAAATCTGCTGCTACAGTGAAGTAACTGTTGAAAAACACATTCACCCAGGGCAAGAAAACTCAAGGTTTTGATATGGAATAACAACACTTCCCTTTGCCTCAAGACCGGAACTGGAACCCTGATTTTGATATGTGTATCTGTGCCTTGGACTACATAACTAATTATGCTGTGTCATATATGTATATGGACCCAGGGCTTTCTTTGAGTAGGAATGCACAAGAATGCAGTTCTGGCTGGCTTGGCATCAGGGGGTGTGGCCTAATATACAAATGAGTTCCTGCTAGACTTTTTCTACAAAAAAAGCCCTGGACAGACAATTGGCCGATCTAGCTCAGTAATGTTTGCTCTGATGGTAATGTCTCTCCAAGGGTCCATTCATGTGAATGGTAGTCATCATCAAAAATCACCATGGGAGGAAGAGGTTGTGGGACACAGCCTTGTGCTTCTTAACAATCTAAGCTCCACCAACACTGGAAGTGTAGACTTTTGACTTCTATAGACAGAACGTTAAGAAAATAGGTCTGATCAGTGGTGGCCATTGTGCTATATGAGAGTAAATGACATAACTGATGGTCCTGCCTCATGATTGATTCACTTGTCACAAGCAGAGGTATATCAAATCAGTACTATTCAACAGCTCTGAACCTTCTATCTCTGGCAGCCCTACCCTCTAACGGAATTAGCAAAATGGGTTTCTCTGTCTTAAAGCAACCAGCAGATTTCAATTTGCTGTAATAATATAGCAGCCAGCAAATCAGTGTTCCATCACTTTATTGGATCTTGTTTACTCTCAGGTAGCTCGGTACAATGCTAGTAACTCTTGTGGAAGCAGAGCAGTTCTACTGTCACTAAAAAAAAAAAGTTACACGATGCTATTGCCATGCCTTATACAAAAACTGCATGCAAACAACACAGTGCTTTATACAAAAGTGGACAATCTTTTTATTCATGAGAATTATGCAGTTAGTTGCTGTTGTTGTTTTTTTCCTCTAAACTACGACGAATTTCAATCCACAACAGAACCTGAGAAGCTTAAATATCAAGTAACACTGTCTCTTTAGGCAAATCAAATGGCACCGTTAACCACAAATAAATCTGAGTTACTCAACAATATTACAGAATGATAGAAAAATAAAACATTTTCACATATGCACTTGAAACACACTATAAAGTCCGAATTTGCAAAACATTGAGCACATAAATCACACTTTTCCTTCATATTAGTTTGAAATGATGATGCCAATAATAAAAAAATTACATCCCAGATATTTTTTTTTAACAGAGAAGCTAAATTGTCATTGGTGATTAAAACATTCCAGGCAGCTTGTGTGTACCGGTGCTAAAGAAACCACTTATGTGTAACACCCTGTTTCCAGATTAAAGTTAGAAATTAAAACTGAACACAGAAGAGATAAGAGCAGTACAACCACAAGCTGCTTTGCTGCAGTTTAGGGCTTGTTAGTACCTTCCATACCCCTTTGTTGGTAGAGTTAAATTGTGCTCTTCACTGATGCATGGTGAAACCCTCACCAAATGCTTCTGCACATGAGGTGGCATGCTCTAGAAAAATGAGCAGCTCTGTATTCCAGTTTTATTGCTGCCTAACTGAATGTCCCTGGGCAATTTAACTTCACCTCTTTGCTTTTCTATCCCTACAGTAGACAAAATGATACTGCTGGCTCTCCAGGACACGGATGTGTAAACTATTCTATGAGCATTAGGAATCATATTGCTACACTCCCCCCCCCCCTCCCCAATCTCTGAGGATAGGGCACACATGCGAAGTCTCAACGCTTTGCTCACTGCTGCGGAATAAAATGCCTGGATACCGAGACACTGGAAGGCAGAATTTAGCCTGTAGGTAGGGTACAGCTGTCCTACAAAAACTCCACTCAAGGCACTCACTGGACACAGAATATACAAGAACAGCACATATCTGTCCTCAATTGCTTTTGTATGAGTTGTGCAGTTGTTACTGTCCCCCACCCCCAATATATGAAGTGCTTTACAATTATAATATCCTTTCAGCCTCACAACAAGACTGCAAATTAGGGTAGGCTGAGAGATAGCAATTTGTACTGGGCCACCATTAAGAGACTGGGATTTGAATTTAGGTCTCACATATTGCAGATCTAACAACTCTGTATCACACCACAGTCAGGGCAGTTTTATCGACCTCCTTTCTTTACCCGTAAATTCAACTGGATTGTACTACTTCTGTGTAGTAGACTGTTCTACTTCACTTTGTGTCACACTTTTGAATTATCCCATCTCCCACAATCTCCATATATGTCTCACCTAGGAGAAAGGTGTTTTTTAAAAAATAAAGAAGTATTAAGAATCTGATCCCCCTGCAAGCTGAAGTGGTACAGCCCATTCTACCACCTCAGGACTTTACCACATCATTCTTTTGCTTGTGTCAACCGAGGATACTGTAAATTTATTCGGATATATTACTCCTTATCTTACAAATGAGCCAGTTTTTCTTTAGGGCAAGATCGTGTAATAGGAACAGATGTCCTACTCCATAATCTCTCCCAATCCCATAATAAATTCCTTCCTCCTACCGAACCACCAGCACCAGCATTAACGACGGTTAAGATTAAACAGGTTCCCTGGTTCTTAACTGGCTTCAGGCCTCCTCTCCATAGTTAAAGAGACTGGTCCCTCTCCTACATTTGGCTGAGCTGCAAAAATCTATTAAGACTACAGGTCTTGGCTTTTGCTAGTTGGAAATACCAAGTTAGGATAGTCTAATTCTCCCAAAGGGCAGGATGGCACAGTTTTATCAAAGATGCAGAAATTGTACAAGTTTATCAAACAGGATCATGCCAAGGAACATATGTATTGTTGTGAAGGAATCTAACGATTTTGGGGAAAGGCAGGTTTTTTGTTTGTTTTTTTGCAGGATTGAACCCTGAAGATTTCCAGCAAACAATGCTTCATCTCTTTGGTGTACCACAAAAAAAAAAATCTATATAGGCCTTTCCCTTACACTTCTTAAAATGCATGATATCAGAAAGCCTTACAAACATTATACAATTTGAGCTCATATGAAATTTTTGTATAAAATTTAAAATTAGTTCCAGTCTGCAAACTTGAATACCAAACTTTTGAATTTTGTCGCCAAAATGAGTACTTCCCTCTTCAATTTAACCAGAAATTATATAAGAAATTGCACAGTGATAGAAAAATAGATCTTAATAAGAATGCATACCTAGCCTGATTTGGATTGTAAGTTTTTTCTGTTTCAAAGTTATCAAGTTTTTAATTCATAGTTTGGTTAGAGAGAACCACAGCATGCAAATATCCTAAACTTAAAACAAGACTCTTACGACACCTTAAAGACTAACAGACTTTTGTTCCATCAAAACCTTTTGTGGGCTAAATCCATTTCTTCCAAGGCTATGAGTGGATTCTCACTTGGCAGTCCTTTTATGTGGAGGTATGAAAATAAATAAACAGTACTAGGAAGGGGCCATAAAATGCAGGAATTGAAGAGTGAATTAGTTATGTCCAAGTTAAATCTAATCAGTAAAAAATAATCAGTTATGCTAAGCTATTTCACATCTGTAGGGAGCAGGGAATCAGGTTTTGTTAAAGATGGCCACATACATCAAGATTCAATGGGTATTACTTATGGAAAATCCAACAGCAGAATTGGACTTCCTTGTTTTACGAAGCACTGTTGCATTCATGGACTATGTTCAAACAGTTAAACAAATCTGTGAAATTAACTTTGATGTTGGTTCTTACAGCAGCAACCAGTTTCGCTTCACTAAATTCGCATATTAAATCTTCAAGTTCATTTCCTCTATCTGCTGGAAAACATGCAAAGCCAGGAAAACTGCAAACTTTGGAGTTAACTGTATACTTCTCATTTTGATTTGCACTCCAGTTAATTAAATTTTTAAATGCACAAAGCAGGATATGCAGCTATTGAACTTTCTATCAAATAGCTCCTACTTTATGCACATTAGATAAATTAATACATATTTCCAGACTGAATGGAAGTATAACAAATTATTAAGATGACTCTGTGGGATTTGCTTCTGCGCGCATCACTACAAGTCCACTTTGCTCTTAAGAATATTAAGAGACCCTGGCCTCTAATGGATGACTTAAGAATTCTGGGAATTGTAGTTTACTGCTGGTAGATTAGGTACAGCACAAAATTTTCTTTTGCACTAGAGCCCTCACACACAAGAAATGGAAGAAAAAGACCACCATGGCTACTAGCCCCAAGGCAAACGTAATCCATGCACACTTGAGTTTCTGTTGGCACAATATTTTGTGGGAACAATTTCTGGGCAGTATGATATATAGGTGTTGCACAAGATCTAGCACAAACTGAATCCAGAATTCTCTGTTAAGGATTCCTGACTCCTTTTCACAGGAATATGGTTGACTATGTCAACTTAAGTCCACTGACTAGATATGCCAATAAATATCAAGAAAATTAAATGGCTGTCTTAATTCTGAGGGAAGACCATATAGTACAAGCTGAATTCTTTGAATATTTCCCTTGACACTCTGGTCTCATTATCAGAATTAGAGGCTTTCCAACTGATAAAGAATAAACTACCAGAGACTGAATCTTTTTAATGTATTATCTAGCCAACAAGATGTGTTCCTCCCTTAGTCATGGTATATTACCCTCTACAGGACACCCCTCAAATTATTTTTATCAACTTCAGGACCCCAAACTTCGTAAAACTTTCTCACTAGCCAGATTAAATGCCCTTCCCTCAGCAATTTTAACTGGAAGGTTTAGAGGCATTCCCTTTACAAATAGACAATGCCCCTGCCTAAGTGGATCCATAGAAACAGTTTTGTATGTCATAATGGAATGCCCTTATTATTCTAACATTCAGCAGAGTATTTTATCTATTTTAAGCAGCATCTCTGATTTACCTGATTCTAACAAAGTATTATTTTTTTCTTAATAATTCTGAAATAAATGTCAATGTCACTGAAACTGTGGCCAGGTTTTTTAAAGCAGCTGTTTATTTACATAGTGACATTCTTAAATTAATTTCAGGTTAATTTTACGATATTGTATTTTATACTGACTTAAGTCTTTTAACTATAATAGTACCTTTAATGTTCTTCTGATTGGAATGTATTTTATGCCAATAAAGGTAACTGAACTAATTCTGAGGGATGATTTAGGAAGTGTTAGAGGCCACATCCCTCATTAACCTGTTGCGGCAGTTCTTGAAAGCAAAGGCAATAGTGTGAGGCTTGATATTATTTCAAGAGAAGAATTAAGGCTTGAATCTTGCAGAAAATTTCCACTAATGGGGAGCGATTTCAGCAGTTCCTTCTTCTGAGGACACACCTTTGACACTTCTCTCATCTATTCTGGGGGGCAGGGAGGAGTCCCCTCTCCTCACCAAGAGCAGCAGTTTGGGGATCGTTTGGGACTGCAGCAGGACAAGGGAGACAAGACAGTTCTATTCCACTGACAGAAATTCTTACGTCAACAAAGATTTGCCACAAGATCCAAGCCTCACCCATACAGTTCTTAACAGTTACATCCCTCAATGGCTTAGAGGTGTGTAAGCCTGTTTAAGATTGCACTTTAAGTCTTGCAGACTTTTACCAGTATGAAATGTATTTGGATAGCATTTATGATCAAACATTTGTGTATCAGCAAGTAAACACTCCTTATATCTCAGCTCTTAAGGATATTCAATAGGGTTGCCAGCTCCAGGTTGGAAAATATCTGGAGATTTTTTTGGGGGGGGTGGAGCCTGAGGAGGGTGGGTTTTGGGGAGGAGAGGGACTTGAATGGGGTACAATGCCATAAAGTAGGAAGTAGGCCATTTCCTCCAGGTAACCTGATCTCTGTTGTAATAATGGGAAATCTCCAGCCATCACTTGGAGGTTGGCAATCCTAATAATCATTCAAAACATATGTGTTGTTCAGTCTCAAGATGTTTACATCTTTCACTAAATGGCAACTTCCCCCTCCCATGTAATTCAGCCATGTGCCCCATGCTGTTGTGTCAACCGATAACAGGATGCTAACAGTACATTCCTATGCAGAGTTACTCCAGTCTAAGTCCACTGACTGCCATGAGCTCAGACAGGAATAACTCTGCAGATGACTGTACTGTGTGTGATCTTGGTGGCTTTTGGTAGATTTAGTTGCTTTTGCTTTTGGTTTTCAATTTCAGCATGACGCTCTCAAGAATTGCATTTGAGCATCATGCTCTCATCACAGAAGCCCATCTGAGGCATGTAAGACTGAAATCCAAGCACAAAAGAAATGTACCATTAATAGTGTGATCTGCTTTTGAATTCACACTGTATAGCATAGGGTTACAGGCATGTAGGATTGATATCAAAGCATAAAAGTGGCCTTAATTTTAGCACAGCTTTTCAACTTCTGCTTAGGGTGGCAATTTCAAGACTGGGGATGGGAAAACATTCCAGATTGTTTGGCTGAATGCTGTAAAAAAGTATTAGAACTTTACTTCCTAGAAGTGCCAGGAAGAGACATAACAAGCATCTGTCGGGGAAGGTTTAAGTCTAGGGAATCCTGCTGTTAATGTAAGTGATCCGGACAGTCTTTGACTTCATTCAATTGCTATTTGACCAGAAGAGACTGGATGTCAGGATAGCCTTTAAAACTGGGCACATCAGACAGATGGCATTGACGTGGGGTAACGTGATCCCTTGCTTTAAGAAACATGGGGATATCTTAGTCTGTAAGAACCATTTGAGATTTGAAACTAGGCTGCTTACTGTTTGTCCTTGCTGAGCTGAACATTGCTCTGGAGCCTTGAGGAAAACCAACCCACCTCTGATACTTGTGAAGAGAAGTGAGGTAAGAACCACAAAGCACCCAGAAGAGCTATAGAAATTATTATTAATAAATAATCCCCCAAAATCTCTGACAACTGGTTGCTGCTACAAAAACTGATTCTGGGACCTTGATACATGAAATGGATATGCACCTGTGAAAAATATTAAATGGGAGAACAGAGTCTTCGTTTAGACCCTCTTTGCACCATTTCAGTAGGGGACTTAAAGACCCAGCCAACCATGCTCTGGTTTTATTTGAGGAAAGGGGAGACATGACTGGATATTGCTTTTCTTACTCTCTTCCACATAATCAGAACCTTCTTCTAAAACTTATTGGGATTTCAGAAACCATTTCTAACATTGCAAAGGGAAAGGTGCTCAGGTGAAAGATAGCATGTTCCTAGATAAGCCAGTAGCAGTCCTATGAAAGATACATTCCATTCTCTGCTTTCCATATCATAGTTGATCTGCAGAGTAAGCTAAGCCATCATGGTACAACACGGCCACAGATATTGTAAGCTCCGTGGAATTTAAAGGAAGTGCCCCCAGTTGGTAGACCTTCGTGTACAGCACTTATATATCTATGATACTGGGCAGGAGCATCTCCCATTATTTATCTGCTGCCCAAACAGTCCTGTAAATTTTACAGATCTTTCCTGAGGACAGAGGAAACCTCAAATCACTCCCCTTACCCCAAATAAGTGATTGAACACTTTCAAACTGAATAGCGTATTATGCTTGTTGCACACAACACTCAGGTGGGGAGATCTAGAATGGGGGGATGGAGATCTAGAATGCATCACAATCCTAGTGATGTATGCAGGACATATTTCCATACGAGGATCACTCTTGCAGAATTACAACACAACTGGATAAATAAAAGGCTGCTTATACTATAGAACACTGATGGTGCACAAACACATTTGTTTATGTGTATGGGAAATAAGCACATCATGATTTCAGAAATATTTACCTCCCTCCTCACCTTCAATTAATTGCGTCAAGAAAGGGGGAGAAAGGTAGGAATGATGTGAAAGCTAGCTGCATGTAAAAGCAAATTGTTTTAGAGGTGGGGGAAGAGGGAATCCACTACACCATTCTGCCCTTAATTCAATTGCCATGCTCAGCAGCACATGCCTCAGTTAAATTTGGTTCGCGAGAACTGTTCAGGGTTACATGGTTCTCATTTACATGGAAGGCTTCTTCACATTCCTCTGGCACTGCCACTGAGTGTTAATATGAACTTCTTGTCACAAGGGGTTAATTAAAAGTGAAACTGCCAATCCCTCACCTTGGCTCTAAATTTTCTTGGCATTTTCAAATGCCATCAAATTGCTTGTTAATAGCTTCATCTACATGCAGGTCAACATTGAACAGTAACTTTCTATTGCTATAATTTAGAGTGTTTTTTTTAAAAGGAGAAGTTGATAGAGAACAAGAGCTTTTAAATTAAGTATTGCATTATACCAAAGTTCAATATCAGCAATTGCAGATTCAAGAAGCAACATGAATACCTATGGCAGCACTTACAGAATTGACACTGCATTCTCCAATAAATAAGTTAAATAAATAGATTGTGCAGGTTCAGTAGATATGCACTTATGAGTTTAAGCTGATTTGTAGTTTTGTCAAGAGTGATTCAGAGCAATTCTCTTTCCAGTCATATTCAGCCTTCGGAAATTAATAAGCAAGATGTAAATAGTTTATTTTTATCCCTCCTGTAAAAGCAGGAACTTTCGTGAGGATTTGTCAAAGCCATTTATAGGATTACAAGTCTTTCTCATTTTGTAGACAAAGAATTTATAATAATTCAAAGTACTGTTTTCTAGAGCAGAAGATTTTCCAGATAGATTTGGGTATATTTGCAATCGTATGCTATGCTATGGAGTCACTCCAGTTTAAACCCACTGCTGTCAGTGAGCTTAGACTGGAATAATTCTGCACAAGATTGCTCCGTAAGTAAAATTTAATTAAGACATTCTTTAGTCTCCAAACTGTGGTTGAGTCCTTACTGCAAATATATATTTGCTAGTTCATGGACTGGGAGTTTGTATTATTTTAGGCTGTATGTAGGTAATAATCTCCTCTAAGGGGAGAAGAGTAAGATGTTATTATTATTATTATTAAATTTTATTTGTATCCCGCCCTCCCCGCCTAGGCAGGCTCAGGGCGGCTAACAACATTCAAAGATGTGACTTCTTGTCCAGCCTAACAGCATACCTGTGCCACTTGAATATTCTTAGACATCCGTGTGTGAGTGAAAGGTACAAATAAGGTTTATTCAAGTACAAAATCCAGAGCATGTATGGTCAAACCATGCAGCTGATTGACCAGTCTTGAGAGAGTGGGGAGATGGGACAAAATCAAAGTATTTTGTTGTACATAAAAGCAATTGCACATGTATACACCCCATCCAATTGAACATGGTAATCCAGGGACATTAAGGTGGGGCAGGCATACCCCACAGGTGGGGCAGAAAGTGAAAATCCCCTTACAAAGATATTGGCCACCTGGTTAGATGTGGCAGTTCCCCCCAAACTAAAAATTAACAGTGATTTATTGTTCCTATGCTGAAAATACACTAGACTGTAATGATGGTAATGCCTTGCCTGGAAACTAGCAACCGTCACAAATTTAAAAAATAAATAAAGGTTATTCATGCATTAAAATGAGTGAATCAAATGCATATTTTATGTTAACAAAAATATGCCAATGAAATGTGTTCCCCATTCCTAAGTTAAACAATAAGCCACAGAGGTAACGACACAGTTGACTAAGGCTAAAATTCTAAATATACTTTTCTGGAAGGAAGCTTCACTAAAATGGAGCTTACATCTCAGTAGACATACTTAGGAATGCTCCCTAAATTAACTAACAAATTATAGGAGTAGCATGGTCCAGCAGGTTTCAGAAAATAAACAGGTGGTGCCAACTTTTTTTGTAAAACTAGTTCTTTTTCATAACTTAACATCTTCAGTGAAGAACAATATAGAGATGGTACCACTGAAACGCAAAGGCCAAGCACAAACATAGTGGCCATGGAAAAAGTCTGCAAAAAGCCCAAATGAAATGGCCACAATCTGTGAGAAGCTGGTTGCTGCATCAGCCAACATATATAATGTGGTACTGTTTTCCTGATGCTTCCCAACAAATGCTTCCAACTGAATTCTAGTTCATGGTGCACACCACCATCATATCACAGGCTGGGGGACCACAGTACCCCAAGCTTTTCTCAATAACACTACATGGCCAGATGGCTTTGCCCATAAACTCAAGAGGTAGTGGGAAAATGTTACCTGCGCAAACAGAGCAAGCTGCTGGAATCTCAAAGAAACCCTATCAACAGATTTTAATAATTCATAACCTTCTTCTTAGGGGGAAACTACCTGCTATGTGTGGTTGTGTGATTCTTTTGGGGGATGTGTCCCCCCCAGTTGCAGTTTTAAATGGGAGATCAGCATGGGATGTCTGGGGGTTCTTAACTTCCTTTTTATGATTTGTTTTTCTATTGAAAATGCCCTTCCTTGGTAGCTTTTACCCTTGCTGGGCTTTCTACAAATGCTAGGGTTAAAAAAAAGGTGGAAAAGCCCTTCTACCCATTCTGGCCTTCTACATAAAGCTGCATCACTAGCTGCAACATGTTTTTAAAAATCCCATAATAGAATCACAGACAAGTAATCCATAGGACTTGCCCTTAGTATTCTTTCCAAAGTGTTTGAGAGAGACCGAGAAACACAAATCCACAGCTAGAAATTTTGTGAGAAGGAAACATACAAGTACAGTGGAGAAGGGTTGGAGGCCAACTTAAGTCAATATGAAACAATAAATTCAAGATGCCTAATGGAGGTTAAATTGCTTAATTATTAGATCAACGTTTATAAAGGACTGAACAATTCAGAGCAGGCTTACTTCTTACTGAGCAGATGGGTGGAATATAGCTCACCTTTTTCTCCTGGTTCCTCTGTAACTGAAAAGGCTAGAGGGTTTTTTGTTTTATTTTGTTGCTGGGTTTTTTTCCAAATGAAAGGTCAAAATTCAGAGAAAGGACCTGCAATATCCTTCTCCTACCTGGGGCCACAGCCAGATCTGGCAGCAGCAGCATGGACTAAGACCCTACATAAATGTTTGATCTTCGAAAGACACTCCTGATACTGTAAGTCAAAAAATTTTTTAACAAAAGGGTAGATTAGCCACATTCCTGCTGAATGGCACTGAGGTGGGTGGGTAGCCTTACTGAATTGTTTGTACTACTAGTCTTTCCAATCTTTAAAACCTGTAAGGGGTACAAACTGAAAATTTCCATACTGTTTTGGGTTTTGGTTTTTTTTGTTTTTAGCTTTCACACTTACTTTTGCTCAAGCTCTTCCTAGGGTCACAGAGCATGTTTTAAAAACAACCAATCAAAAAAACAAGCGTTGTCTGCCTTATGTGTTTCTTGAAAATGCATGAAATTAAGAGTTTGACAAGGGATTAAAAATGAAGGTGAGTGTGTAAGTTTAGGGAGGGAGAGCACCGTTGCTTGCAAATCTGTCCCCCCCCCCCTTTTTTTAAATTCACAAGCTGGTGTCTCCATTCTGTTTATACTCAGCTAAAATATTGAGAGTCATATCCTCGCTTTTGGACTGCACGTTGAGCTCACTGCGTCTTGAGGCCTTCCTGGTTGCCCTGGAGAGCCTTCTTCGGAAGGTGTCTCCTGCCAAGAAATACAGAATAGGATCCACACAGCTGTTGAGGCTAGCGAGTCCCCGAGTTACTTGGTAAGTGGCATAAACCCTGTTGTTGAAGGCACACATTTCGGGAGTCTGAAAATCTAGCCTGGCTCGTAGATTCAAGTTCTTCATCACATGAAAAGGAAGGTAAGACACAGCAAAAACAGCCAATACTATAATAACCAGATAGATCGATTTCCTCCTCAGCGGAGAATTGTCTAAGTCTTTGTAAATCAGCGCTTTCACTATTAATCCATAGCAACCCAGGATGAGGATGAATGGGATACAGAACAAGAAGACAGTGGTACACATGCTATAAATGAAGTAGCTTCTCAGGTAGTCATCTTGCGTTGTGTCATAACAAGTCATAGTCTTGTTTTTCCTTTCCCCGGTCCCAGAGTAAAACAAGATAGGAGAAATACCAGCCACCACAATAACCCAGACTAGAGTGCTGATATAAACAGCATTCTTCTTTTTTAGTTTCCCCAGCGATTTTAAGGGATATACCACACCTGTGTACCTGTGGACGCTGATGCAGGTGAGAAACAAGATGCTTCCATAGAGGTTGACATGGAAGATGAACCTCTGCAGCTTGCACATGAAGTCTCCCAAGATCCAGTCCGTTTCATTGAAATAATAGAAGATCAGTGCAGGAAGAGTCAGGACGTACAAGAAGTCAGCCAGTGCCAGGTTGAACATGTAAACTGAGATGCCACTCCAAGGCCTCATGTGGAAGATAAACATCCAAATTGCCACACTGTTGCCCAGGAATCCTGTAATGAAGACTACGATGTAGACAGCAGGAAGGTAATAGAACTGGAAACCAGTTTTGGTCAGCGTGCACCTGCTGGTGGCGTTGCCTGAGGTCCATCCACTGCCAGTCTGTAAGTGAGTCTCAGTCACATTCAGAACAGCTGACCAGACGACTTCAGCCATGGTTTCTCCAGCCAAGTCACATAGATCTAGAGGTCTAGTATCATCAAGTGTCTCTGACAAGGAAAAAAAAAAATAGGCTGCAACAATTTTTTTTAAAAAGCAAATAACCCACCTTTTATAACATTTGTTTTCAAAGAAGAACCACATACATGGGTTCTTTCCCCCTGCCACATGGTCATTCATTGGTGAAACCCCTGTCACTTGTTTGGTATGATGGCAATGTTCCCAAATCGAACTGCCCACTACCCACATGTCAATGGTTCTGAAAACAGGCCCTGATACATTTGTACTTACCAAATATTGTCCTGTATCTAGTCACTCTGCTCAGCATAACTTGAAGCCTTCTTGGAAGGAGCTGTCTTCCAACTTGGTCGGCCAGTGGGAGAACTACTCAAATTGAAAGAAGGCTCCAAACTTTGAAGAGCAGACTGGTAGGATAACAATCATGTGCATCTTTGTTGAGCTTTATACATGGAAATCCCCCTGCCTCGCCCAGCTTCAAAGCAGTCTAGTGTTGTGATTTCCCCAATTTACCAAGGCAACAACCTGAATCCTCAGCTGGAATCTTACACATCAGGCAGGCAGCCGGGAAACAGTCACCTCCACCTGGAGATGCTGCCAGTTCTCTGGAGAGAGGGAGCCCCCAGTGCTCTTCAAAGGGCTTGATAACTCACTGCCATCAGCCAAGAAGACCCAAAATAAAGAAGGGATGGAGGGATCAAAATGTGGGGGGCTGAAAGAGAAGCAATGGAATGAATAGGGAGGTGGGAGAGGCAGGAGCTCTTGCTAAAAGCCAAGAATCGAGGTTAAAAATCCTTACTTCATGGGGGGGGGGTGCGGGTTGCAAAAACTTCCATACAGGTCTGAATTACATTCTAAAACTGAAAAGCAGAGGCCAAGAGAAAGTGGCCATATTTAGAAAATAGATAAAGGACAACATGAGTGGGAGGAAAGAGAAGAGCTTAAGGGGGTGGTGGTGAAAGGAATGCAAAGGGAGAAAATGAATGAGGCGAGGAATGCATTGAGCTGTCCACGCAAGCAGCAAAGCGACACACACTTCAGGGTTGTTTCCTTGTACATGTCCTTGATAGAGTCTGATCTGCCCATGCAGAACCCTCCCACAGCAATCCACTTCACCAGTCCCAGTGTTCTATCCAAAATAACAATAATTTAAAAAACAAAAACAAACTCGCAGCCGATCTGCAGCCGAAGGGCAGCGACCCTGGACAAGGTTATCAGGACTCGCAAGCGCGCCCCTCCCCTCCCACACGCTTCTCCGCATGCTACATGCAGGTCTTAATTAAAGTTCATCCGCGGAAACAGCTCAACCGTGGAACAAGCGCAGTAATCATCCATCCCGGGTCGCCCCTGGGCATGTGCAGAATGCCTCTCCTTTCTCAATGAATAATTAGCCTCTTTTAAAATTCTTCTGTCAGCTCCTTTCAAGCCTCCGCTTGACGGCAGTCCCTTTGCACGCTTACTTGGGCGTGCAATTCCACTTAAGCCAATGAGGTTTTACTTCCGTGTAAATATATAGATTCAGCATCGAGGCTCTCGAAGAACCTCATTCCTCACCTTGCGAGCGGACAGGAATGTTTGCTTCGTGTTCGGGGTTTTCAAGCAGAAATGTATTATTCTTATTCTTATTGTGTCACGTGCTCCTGCATGTCTCCTTGGCCCCCTCGGCAGCGGGCTTGAGGCTCCTGGGTCAGGAACGCCACGGGGGAGAGGTCAGGGCTCAGCTCAGCCGCCGTCCCGGGCGAGCGAGGCAAGCAAGCGACCGAGGGGCACCTCCTCCCAAAGGACAAGGCGCTCGTCCTTTCCCCGGCCCAATTCACTCCGCCAGCCCGACTGCCGCTCCTCTTTCCGCCTGGCGAGCGAGCAACTTTCTCGGGCAAGGCTTACCTTGTGGGGCGCCTCAGCCCGCCCGGGGATGGCTGGCACGACAGCGCGCTCTTGCCGGCGGCTCCTCCATGCCGCGGCGTTTTCCCGGCGGCTCCCGACCGACGAGGCGGCAGAGGGCGAGGCGGCGGGGAGCATGTGCCCCTGTCAAAGCCCCCTCGAGCGCGGAGCTCCGCTCGCCGGCGGCGGCGGCCACATTCCCACACTGGCGAAGTGCGTGCGCGCTGGCTTGCGCGGCTGCACGCAGGCGGGCGAGGGAGTGCGAGTGAGCCGAGGGAGGGAGCAAAGGAGGCGGGAGCAGAGCAGCAGCAGCCTCCCTTAGGAAGCGGCGCAGACGGGAGCGGCTCCCCGGCTCCCGCCTCCTTCGCCCTGCCCAGCGCCGCCTTCTTCCCTCGGCTCCACCGCGGAAGGCGACGCCGTTTTCTCACGCGGCTTCCTCTGGCGCCCTCCAGACAGCCAAGTTGTTGCCGGGGGAGTCGGAAGGGGCAAGAAGTTCTTCTTCCCGAGGTTCCCCCCGGGGGACGTTGCCGAGGTTGAGGCAGCCTCGAAGTGAAGAAACGAAGGCGACGGCGCCTCGGAGCACGTGCGAAGGGCTGCCCCCGCTGGAGTCTGGCCCGCTCTTCCCGCCTCTTTCCGAGTAGAGTGCAATGAGAGAGGTCGTTCATGCCGCGAGGGCGGGAAAAGTGCTTCGGAGCCGGTGGGGCTTGTGGGGTTGGTTCTCTCGTAAGACTAGACAACGATTAGGTTTTGTTTCGTTTTCCATCGCTGTAATTGCAATATTAAACCAACGTTGGGCCAGAGACTACGCGCTGTTTGGAAATAGCTTCCTCTTTCTGTCCCACAGACGTTAAACCAGTTCTTTCTCACCTTGGTAAGAAGATCAGGAGAAAGTCTCCAAGTGTTACCTGTGAAAACAAAGTATCCTGGTTGGAAATGGAAAAACTGTCATTCCCCCCCTCCCCTTTTGTAATGTACTGAGTGATGAGCCCTGTTGAAGGCAACATACTTTATTGGTGAATACATCACAAAAAGAAGGAAACGCAGCCGGGCCTCGGTTATATACATACCCTGAAGCAACCCTCCGTCTGGCCAGGGCCAATCCTAGCCAGTTAAACTTCCCGCCACAGATCTTGATTGGCGGGTCATATTAGCGAGCTACATCCGGGGACCAGTGGGCTTCCACTGGTTGCCTCTGTAGCGTTCGCTGTGTTGTAACATCAAGACTGAAATGCAAGACATAACACTCCCCCCCCCTTAGTTCAGGACACAAAGTCTTTCAAGTAGGCTGGCGCCCTGCGTTCCCTGGTCGACCTCGGGGTTATTTGGGGAGTTGGAGTGGCCACCGTGGCTGGCTCCTCGTGTTGGAGTGACGCCGGAAGAGGACTGTCCACCGCTTGTTGTTCTTCCAGAATCCCCTCTCCGGGGGGGTCACTCCCACCGCTGTGGTGCTCTTCGGCCCGTATAGTCGGTGCGGCCGGCATGTGCTGGGTAGCTTCCGGGGGTGTTGTTGTCAGTTCTCCCCACTCCCCTGATTGCTGTTGGTTTCTCCGGCAGAGTGCAGCAGTGCAGCTGGTCGATATGCCTCCTTAGGATCTGCCCCCCCTCCGGGCTGCTTGCAAAGTTCTTAGCATACACCGAACCCCCTGGAAAGAACCCCCTAGTGGCTTCCCTGATTTCGGGGGAACTGCGGAGGCCCGTGGCCCGGTCAGGATGCAACCTGCCTAGCCTTGTGATCAACTTCCTCCCCATTAGTAACTCGGCAGGGCTTAACCCGGTGACGGGGTTGGGGGTGATTCTGTTATCAAATAGGAAGGCTGCCAGGTGGTGGTCCCAATCTCCCTGTACAATACGACACAGGGCCTCTTTAGTGGTGCGCACCATGCGCTCTGCTTGGCCGTTGGTGGCTGGCTGGAAGGGGGCGGATCAAATGTGCTGTATGAGGTATCTGTTCAAGAACTCCCGGAATTCCCGGGAGGTAAAAGCGGTCCCATTGTCCATGACGAGGGTATCAGAAATCCCATGCATGCAAAAGACCCTCCGCAAGGCTCTGACTGCCGCCGCATTGGACGTTGAAGCTACGGGAATAACTTCCAACCACTTGGTGTATGAATCTACAAGAATAAAGAATATTTGGCCCTGGTATGGCCCCGCAAAGTCTAGGTGTGACCGGGACCACTGCCTTCTATTGGACTCCCAGCGGTGAACAGGGGCACTGGGCAGATCAGGCTGGGACTCTTGGCAGGGTTGGCACCTTCAAACCCATCCTTCAATTTCTTTGTCCATTCCCGGCCACCATACGTAACTACGTGCCAGGGCCTTCATGCGCACTATTCCCAGACGTGTTTCGTGTAGGGCTTCAAGCACTTATTTCCGCAATGGGGGGGGGGGGAACCACCACCCTGCTTCCCCAGAGAAGGCACCCCTTGTGCATGGACAGTTCTTCTCTGCGTGATGCGAACGCCCTGAATTCTGCGTCCTGTTTGCCCGCAGGCCATCCCCTTCCCACCCAGTCTAAAACACGGGCAAGGATGCGGTCTCTACCCATGGCCTTAGCTACCTCGGCAGTGTGGAGGGGCCTCTCCAGTAGAGTCTCTATCAGCATCACATGGTGGGCCGGGGCTGGGGCTGGGTCCATAGAGAGCAGTGGCTGAGGGCGTCAGCGTGTCCCATAGCTTTGCCAGGGCGGTGGACCAGGGCATATGTGTATGAATTGAGGAACTGATTCCACCGCAGGATACGCTGTGACAGAATTTGCGGCATCTGGCGGTCTGGGGCGAGGAGGCCCAGTAGTGGCTTATGGTCCGTGGCTATCGTCAAACGCCTATCATACAGATAATCGTTGAATTTATGCACACCCACCACAATCGCCAAGGCCTCCTTGTCTATCTGGGCATAATTGCGCTCAGCGGGGGTCAGGGTCCTCGAATAATAGGCCACGGGCACCTCCCTCCCGTCCAGGAGTTGGTGCCCCAGGACAGCGCCTACCCCGTACGGGGAAGCATCACAAACCAGAATCACTGGTAAGGATTCGTCAAAATGGTGGAGCACCTCATTGGAAACTAGTAGGTCCTTGACTGCCTGAAAAGCGGCAGCCTGCTTCTTTCCCCAGGCCGACAGAGCATTTTTATCTAGGAGCCTATGAAGGGGTTCTGCAATGGCCGCTTTGTGGGGCAAAAATGGATAGAAGTTTAATAATCCCAAGAAACTTTGTAACTCCATCTTGCACGTGGGGGCCGGGATGTGGACAATAGCCCTGGTCTTGTCAGCCGTCGGGTGGATGCCCACGGCGTCTACTGCAAACCCCAAGAACTCCACCCTCGACACCCCGAGGGAACACTTCTCCTGCTTTACTTTCAATCCCGCCGCCTGAAAACGGCGGAGTACCTCACGCAGACGGCTGCTGAACTCCGGGGCAGCGATCAAAACGTCATTGAAAAACGGTTGCACCCCGGGGATCCCTATGAGAAGAGAATCCATTATGCTCTGAAAAATCCCCAGAACCACACTAACCCCAAATTGCAACTGCTGCACCCGAAAAGCTCCCCTGTGGGTCACAATGGTCTGGGCTTCTGCTGTCTCGGCATCCACCGGGAGTTGCTGGTACTCCTGGGCCAAGTCCAGTTTCCCAAAAACCTTAGAGCCCGCTAGTGCTGCCAGTACGTGGCTGACCACTGGAACAGGATATGGATTGTCCTGAAGTGCCTTATTTATTGTGCACTTATAGTCTGCGCAGATGTGCACATCTCCATTAGGCTACACTGGAGTGACTATGAGTGTTTCCCAAGCAGCATAGGAAACCAGTTCTAGCACTCCCTGGGCCATGAGGCGGTCTAGCTCCACTTCAATTTTTGGCTTAAAAGTGAACGGAACTCGCCTTCAGCCTTATCGGTCTCATGTGGGGATCGAGGGGTAAGGTGATTGGAGGCCCTTTGTAGCACCCCAGGGACCCATCAAACACTTCTGGAAATTCCTGGCACACGTGCTCGAAATTTTGCATTCGCAGCTGCTGCACCCCCATATCTGAATGCCAAGCGGTCGAAACCAGGATAGCCCCAGTAATGTGGTGAGCTGGCGTTTGACCATGAGTATGTCCAGTTTGCCCCTAAAGTTCTTAAACTCTATCCTAACAGTGGCCCAACCCAAAATCTGTACAGGGTTTTTTTGGAAGTCCCGCAGTATGAAATCAGCCGGTCGCAACCTGGGCCAGCCACGCAGGCAAAGTTTTCTTAGAGACTCCTCCGAAATTATGGAGATGGAGGAGCCTGAGTTCAGCTCCATTAGGCATGGAGCGCCCTTGATTAGGATCGAAACCCTGACCTTATCGGGGGTGTTGAGGGGCAAGTTCAGTACCTTGCTAGTCGATGCGGTTGAGTAGTCCTCGGTCGAGTCGTGCTCGGTTGAGTCGTGGTTGGTGGACTGGCGTCTGTGGGCGGCCTTGGCCCGGCAAGCCCGCACTATGTGGCCCACTCTTCCACAGTTTCTGCAGTCTACGTTACGATAGGAGCAGTCCCGTTGCTCGTGTGGATCCCTACAGCTGGAGCACTTGGTGTTGGCTGGTCTCTTGGTCACTCGTGGCTGATTGGTCGCTCTCAGCCCCGTTCCTGGTTGGCGATGGAGCTGGTGTGCCTCCTCCTCCTCTGGGTTGCCTGGCGCCATCTCCTCTTGGTGGACGGCTTCTGCTTGTGGGTTGTGGAAAGCTTTGGTGGCTCTCTCGAACGTGGTGGCTTCATTGAAGGCAAGTTGAAGGATGAGAATTTCAGAATTCTAAGGCTGGATACGTCTATCAGGGGCTACTAGACGTTGTGACTAAAGGGAACCTCTGTGTTCAAAGGCAATAAACTTCTGAATCCCAGAGCCAGGAGGCAACATCAGGAGCAGGCCTCAACACCTGTCCTATTGCTAGACCTCCAGAGGAACTGGCTGCCTGCTGTGTGAGACAGGATGCTGCACTGGTCTGATCCAGCAAGGCTGTTCTTATTATGATATGCCTTTCCTTTTACAACTACAATGAAATGAGACTAGAGTTTTACTTAAAAAAAATTAAATCTGGAAATTCAGAGGAGGTAGGTTGTGGGGATAGGTCACCATAAATGTTAGTGTGAAATTTCATTGTAGCGATTGGTAATGTTAAAGCTTTAAAAAAGCTCTCCACTGGCAAGGGGAGGAAACTGATTGTACTGTACTGCAGCAATACAGTGAAGCAACCTGCTGAACTGTCACAAACAGGTGAATAAAGAGACAAACATCTGAAAAATCGCTTCCTGCTCACAACTGGTGAAAAGGACAGGAGCCAAACTAGCAGGTTATTAAACATCACTGGTGGGGGGGGGAAGTGCCATCAAGTTGCAACAGACTTATTTTTTTATTATTATTATCAGTTTATTTATATTCCACTCATTCCCCCATGGGGGTTCAGGGCAGAGTACATCAAATCTGCAATAAAACAAACAATCAAGAACAGATAAAATCATAATAAAATCAGTTACTGCATTGAGCTCAGAATTTAATCAGCACTTTACATACCATATATTATTATGTTACATAACCCACTGGCTCCCATCATGGTGGCCAGTGAGTTATGGTGACCTCAGAGTTTTCAAGGTGAGAGATTATGATGGTGATGAAGATGGTGTTCTTCCATCTAAGTACTAACCAGGTCCAACCTTGCTTAGCTTATAAGATCTGACAAGATCAGGCAAGCCTGTGCCATCCAGGAGAGGGCATCATTCATCCTTAGAGTGTGCTTAACCCTTCCCCTCTCCACTGAGTCTGCCCTGAAAATGACACACACACACACACACACACAGCTGAGTTCCAAAACTGGAAGCAAGCCTGGTTGGGGGAAAATAGGCTCATGACAATAGGAATACATTCATGAGCAAGAAAGGGATTAACCACCACTCAGTTTCTGGTTTTCCACTGCAAGCCCCACTTGAGAATATGGATTTTTCAAGATATGTAGCTCCATGCCAAGGCTTCAATCATATCGACATTAAATTTGGAGGAACCCCAAATTAATTGAGTATGACTTAGATGAGAAAGGGTGCATAAGATCATGTTGCTAAAATTGTTCAGATGTCCTCCTTGCATGTATAATTCTTGTCATACCCCTACTTTCCAGAGTTCCCTCAAAGAAGCAGCTGCAGGAATTATCGTTGAATCTTGATATAGAATTTGGGGGATCCTGGGTTCAGATCCCATTTACTAAAGCTCAAGGGATAGGTTGTCATGCGTGGCTTTTGTATAGACAAAATGGGAGTATGCCATCAGGATCAACTTGAAGTAAAGACATGATATGTGGATAAAAGGACTGCTTTTTGGGTTTCAGATTTCTCAGGTGATTATCTTACCCTCTCCTTCACAATTACACTGCTCACATGTTTGCACAAGTGACTTGTGAAAAATCACACCCAAGCTAGCTAGGAGAGTTGCCATGGATTTGCTTCCATCTTTAACCTGTGCTTTTAAATCATTTTGACTGACTTCAGAGTGCTCTTGAAAAACTCTTTTTCTCCGTTAAGTCATTCCTCAAAGCACCTTGATAAAACCTCTGCACTTTTGCCGTAACTTAACGTTTTGAAATATTAGCCTTGCTACACGAATGTATTAGAAAAATGATTACTTTTGGGGTTCCAGGCTAAAAGAAAAAATCATTCGGGGAAAAGTAAAAGAACTGTAGACCTATATGCTTTTAACAGTGCTTTTCAAAACCTATCTTTGACTCTGGTGTGACCTCTTTGTGCATGCTTTGATCTAAGGTTGTGAGCTGTATAATATGGGTCATATACAGTAGCATCATCACTAGTCTCTAGAATACATCCATGCCTTACAAAAATAATTCCTTGAATTGCTTTGATATGAAATTTTTAACTTTGAAAAGCCCTTCAGATTGCAAAGGCATAGAGTATACTGCCAGTGTGATCCTGGTAAGACGGGGAGATTTGGTTTCAAATCCCCAGTCTGCTGAGAAGCTCCCTGGCAGTTCCATCATAAGAACAATTTCCAGAGAGTAAGGCCCATTGATCAAGAGTCTGAGTAGCTGCTGAGGATTTTTCTCTGGGTGACTTAAAGCCAACATAACTGCTGTCGCAGAATAAAATGGAGAAGAGAGTGTCATGCCACCTTCCTTGGACAAACGATGGGAATCACTGAAGTACTTGGTGGGAAGTGCTGTCAAGTCAAGTCATGACTAACTTCGGCAACCCCATAGGGTTTGCAAGGCATGAAGAGTGAATAGAGGTGGTTTATCATTGTGTGCTTCTGTATAGCAATCCTGGACTTCCTTGATGGTCTTCTATTCGCATACTAGCCAGGACCAGCCCTGCTTTGTTTCTGAGATAGGATGAGATTGAGCTAGCCTAAGCAATCCAGGCCAAGGCCTAAAATGTTTAGCCTGAAATAAACTGATTAAACTACTGAAGACCTTGAGTTGGTTTGTTTTTTGAATTACCACTGAATTTGTAGGAAGCAACTAGTGCTGCCACAACATTTACAACAGGATCCATCAGTTCAGTTTGTAAGAAGGTGATGAGCTGGGGATAGTGAAGAAAATAAAAGTAGTCTGAATGCAGAAGGGTCAGGTTCAAATCACTCAGTGCTTTTTTTGTAGAAAGAGCCCAGCCGGAACTCATTTGCATATGAGGCCACACCCCTGACTTCACCATTGTTTCACACAGGGCTTTTTGTAGAGAAAGTCCAGCAGGAACTCATTTGCATATGAGGCCACACCCCCTGACTTCACCATTGTTTCACACAGGGCTTTTTGTAGAGAAAGTCCAGCAGGAACCCATTTGCATATGAGGCTACACCCCCTGACATCACCATTGTTTTGCGCAGGGCTTTTTGTAGAGAAAGCCCAGCAGGAACTCATTTGCATATTAGGCCACTCTCCCTGACACCAAGCCAGCCAGAACTGCATTCCTGCGCATAAAAAGCTCTGCTCATCACCTCCTTCAAGAAGTTCACTCAGTGATTCTGACAAGGCCCTCAGTGCACCTACAAATTTTTGAGAATAAAAGCCAAGGGAGGCCAAATTTTAGTTACTCTGCTATGCATTTGGGATAAGGCATCAAATGATTAAATGGAATTCCCTTATACTCTTTTTATCCTACCAGGCTGCAGATGCTTAGTGTCAAACAACACATTATGATTTGTGCCATGTTATATACAGAGTGTTGTTTGCTTTGGCAACTAAGACAGTATGAGCAAAAGCTGTATCCAAGGGATAAAATGTTTAGCTTGATTAATATTTGCAGATCTGGTAATTTTAGCACTGTTATTTATGGTCTATCTTTTATGATCTTTGTGTTTGATTGTAATGGCCTTTGGATATTTTGTAATGTTGTATCTGGGTTCCTCTTACCTGACTTGGAGCAAGCCAGCATGATGTTAGGTGCAAGGAAACTAATTTCTCCAAAAACACAGTAATCTGTGTCATTCTCCCAACATATTCCCAAATGGCCCTCAAGTTATACTGGGCTCTGTATGTGTAGACTCATCAGTATATGTGCAGCCCCCTAACATGGCACATAATGCACCCCAGGGCTGTTTTGGATCAGGAAAATACAGAGAGTAAGACTGAAGTATGCTTACCCACAGGTATTCCCATCTAGAAAAAAAACCCTAACAATTCTTCAACTGTACATTATTGAAGTCCACCATTCTAGTTTACTGTGCTTGTCATTGATTACAGTGTATTTTTACATTGTGTCTATTCCATGATAGGTCTCGTGAATTATTTCAGGAGGTTCATGACCTCTCTGGTTCATATTCTAAGCTAGTAATATTCCTTAGTTGGTGGCTCCTTTGGCCTTGATTTGTTATTTTTAATGTTGGATTTGTTGTTGTTTATGGATTGGATTTTTAAAATTTGTATTGAGCTGCTCTGAACACGTGGCCTACTATTTTAAAAAAAAACTAATTAATTCAATTCATTCTACATTGTTGTCCTAAACACCTGGGTTTGCAGTTGCCTTTCAGTAGCAGCATCCTGGCTGACAAAGGTTTGATGGCTGAAGCAGGTTACACATGATGTAACCTTCCCTAGTCGTGGAAATTGTAGTTGAGTCTCGGCCGATTTATGGTGACCCCAAAGGGTTATTAAGGCAGAAGACAAACAGAGATAGCTTGCCATTGCCTGACTTTGAGTGGCAGCCCTCATCTTTCTTGGTGATCTTCAGTCTGAGTACTAACTAGGACTCACCTTGCTTAGCTTCCAAGAGCTGACAAAATCCATCTATCCTGGGCTATCCTGGTCAGTGCTACCAGATCCCTACACCAAAATTATTTTTTGATGAAAAGCAGCCTTAAACGACTGCTATTGAGATTGCAAATTTATTAGGAAAGGGAGGAGTCCATAGCTATTTTCCCTCCAGCAGCTTTTCTGCACACAGTCAGTCCTCTGTTGTTGTTCCTCCTGTTGGAGAAAACACTTTGTTGGACAACTGTGAGCAGAAGGATGGTCAGCAGAGTGAAGGTAAGCATGATCTCTCAGTGCTTTTCTGCTTTCTGTCACAGCTTCACATGGCTGCTTAAAAAAATGTGCAAGGTTATAAAAATGTGCATATAATGTCTAGTGTGGTCTTCAGTGATACACCTCATTCCCATTTTGCTTGTAACATCTGACCTCTCCCTGTATTCCACATACGCAGTTTAAAAAAAATGGGCACTCTTGGTATTCAGCATTATTTATGCCAGGGGGAGGAACAAAACCTTTCATCAGTTTCCTTGGCTAGTTTTGATGTGGTTTCAGGGACTATTAGGAAATGCACCAAGGATGACTGGATTATTTAAGAATCATCTAATCTAATCTCTACCAAAAAAAAACCCCGCAATCTTTAATCATAGTATCTCTTAAATCCTTTGCAAATACATCCTCCAGTGCTTAAATTCAGGGATAATATAATTCAGTGATGTGCTCTGGGTTTGTGAATGCATGGACATCTGATGCAATTCTGCCTGTCTGTCTGTCTGTCTCTGTTCCCTCCCATCTCTCCCGCTCTCTCCCTCCCTCTTTCAATGTACTGAAGATTTATTTTAGGAACAGAGCAGGGGCACACACAGTGTTTAGGGAACAACGCTCCTGTGCCTTTGACAGGCTGCTTCTACATGAGGATGTATTTGCAGCATTCTGTTTTCCATTTTTGGAAACTGAAGAAACAGGCAGTCTTAATATTACATACACAGACTGCACTGGACAGACTGGTGCTGCTGTTACATTCAAGGGACCCAGCATGGTGTAGTGGTTAAGAGTGGCAGCCTAATCTGGAGAGCTGGGTTTGATTCCCCCACTTCTCCACAGGAAACCTGCTGGGTGATCTTAAGCCAGTCACAGTTTTCTCAGAACTCTCTCAGCCCCACCCACCTCCCAAGGTGCCTACTGTAGGAAGAAGAAGGGAAGGAGATTGTAAACCACTCTGAGACTCCTTTTGATAGTGCAAAGCAGGGTATACAAACCAACTCTACTTCTTTTGCCTTTAGGTTAAAGATGTCATAAATCCAGTCCGAAAAAAGATAAAAAATGTAATGACTAAGCAGTGGAGTAGATCCTGCCCCTGTTGTACCACTCCACTGATCAACATTCCTTCATTCCCGACCTTGCCTTTTGGCTCAAGTTTGAAGCTAAGGAGTTGTTAGAGGAAGAGCCAGTTAAGTCAGGCTCCTTAGGCTGGAGGGAGGCTATTTGGAGGGTGGTTGGAGCTACCCCCAATGACAGCAGCTGGATTCTTTGTAAGCACTGAGTGAAAACCAAATGTCAAATCCAGACCTGAGTGCAAGTGATTGTAGATGTAGATTGTAGATGAAGTGATTTTTTTTGCCTCTAAGCACTGCTCTCATCTTTCTCTCTTTTCTTCAAACTCGCCCTTGCACAATATTCATCCCATCATGCAGACCTACAGAAACTGACCTGCACAATTTCACCTGGGTGCAGAAACCGAGTTGTTCCCTGTGCAGATTTTTTTGTTTTTTTCTTTAAGAAGGGGTGGTGGGATGGTGAATAGGAACAGAGCAGAATGATGCAGAATAAGGCAGAAGGCTTGGCAGATCTCGAAGAAAGCTTCACTGACAGGCTGAATTAGCCCTCCCCCTCCCCTCGTAGGATAGATTTTGCGTTTTATTTCAAAAGGGCAGATCTGAACAGCAATCTGTCAGGATACAAAGCTTTTATCTAAGAGATAATCTGAAATAGTTGTTTATACTTTTTAAAAGGAGCGAGTCTTCACAGATGCTAAGAAATGATTTATTGGAAATGAGATTTTCAAAAACTTATTACATAGTGGGGTTTAAGAAGAGATTCTTGTTTAAAAATCCAAAGGCAATTCTATTGCCATACCTTTTGGTGGATAGATGTGTTGGTTTGAAGCAACAGAACAAACTCTGAGTCCAGTGGCATCGTTAAGACCAACAAAGTTTAATTCTGGGTATACATGCACACTAAAACTTATGCCAAGAATTAAACTTTGTTAGTCTTAAAGGTGCCACTAGGCTCAAACTTTGCCATACCTTTTATTTAGACAATTCAAACACCAGAAAATAGCAAACAAGTCTTCAAGTTTATTTATTTGCTTTCTTTGGTGTTGGAAAGTATCATCAAGTCACAGCGGACTTATGGTGACCCTGTAGGATTTTCAAGGCAAGAGACATTCAGAGGTTCTTTGTCATTGCCTGCCTCCATGTCACAGCCCTAGTATTCCTTGGTGGTCTCCCATCAAAATACTAGCCTGGGCCGATCCTGTTTAGCTTCTGAGATTTGTCAAGATCAGGCTAGCCTGGGCCATGTAGCTCAAAGACTGCTTTCTCTACACCCTGCCTTTCTCCCCAGTGAGCACACAAAGCTCCCCAGAACTCTTCTTCAGGATAGTTGTACAAGACAAAAATAAAAGGATGGAGCTTTCTAAAGTATCATTTGCAGTTTGCAAGTCTCTGAAAATGGATGGTACAGCATGTACAAAAATACAAAATTTAACAGCACAGACATTCAACACTCTGAAAAAATAGACACAAGATAATGATTATAATTAAATCACTGAAGAAGCAAACAAGATACAAAAATCTGTCATTCATCTAAAAAGCTATAATCAAAACCTGATGATGATGTAAACTAACACAAGCTCTTATCAAAAGCACAAATGGCCCATGCTCAGCAATATGTCTCTCAAAACATATAGAGGATTAACTGCTAAAAATACAAATAACAAACATTACTGAAAGGTGTTCCACATGCTTCAGTTCATATATGCTCACTGAAACAGGAAGCAATATTCGTTACCATCAGATTGTAGCAATTGCAGAGAGCCATGCTGGTCCAAAGCAAAATCCCAAAAGAAAAGCCATATCATACCTTTCATAAGGATTAACCAAAATAACACAAAATAGAATGCAAGCTTTTGAGTTCTCCAGAGCTCTTCATCATGCTGGATATTTAAAAAATGGGGAGAGGGGAAAGATACCTCAGGACTTGAACACACATTAAGTTGCTTTATGCTGAGATAGACCATCGATCCATCAAGGTCTGAGTATTGTCTACCGAGACTGGCAGAAGCTTTCCAGAGTCACATCACCTCCTCCCTGATCCTTTTAACTGGAAATACCAGCAACTGAACCAAGGACCTTTGGCATGTGAGCCAAAGCCGCTTCTCTGACTTCATCTTGTAGGCTTCCTGTATGAAATTCTGAGCAGGTACACAGTTTTAAAATGGTGCTAGCATCAGATTGCAATCATGGCCTTCTGAGAAGGAAAAAGCTATATCCATTTGAAAACCTAAGGGTCAACGGCTGATTGCAAAGCACTATCACGGCTTTTTAAAATAATTAAGACCTGCACAGGAATTCCTTCCAATGAATTAATTCATTTAGTAATTTACTATTTTTTAAAAACAATACTGTAGTTCTAAATTTGTTTGAAATGGCTAGCAAGCAACAAAACTGTAATAAAAGATCAATAATCACTTGAAAGTCACACAGACAGGAAGAAAGCATAATCCCAACAAAGAAACCACAATTTGCTCTTCAGACTTTCATCTAATGCCCTTTGAAAGAGGACTGCTCAGTGGAATGACAGAAAAGGGGACTTTTTGCTTCCATCCACACATGAAATAGGGCATGCAAAAAGTAATTGCCAAAAATATCTGATCTGGACTGGAGCAGTGAGGCTGGGGATGGGGGGGGGTGTAATTCTTCCTCTGATTAGACCCAATAAGATTTGTAAGCTTTCCCCTGCTTTAAGAGAAAAGAACTACTTATATTGAAGAAGCTGGGTATGTTTAGCTTGGAGAAGAGACAACTGAGAGGTGATATGATAGTCATCTTCAGGTATTTGAAGGCCTGTCATATAGAGGAAGGAGTGGAGTTTTCTGTTGCTTTAGAACCAGCAGACAGAAATCAAGAGTTTTCAGCTAATCTCAATGGCATGGGTTTATGAACATATGAAGCCACTTTATACTGAATCCATCAAGGTCAGTATTGTCTACTCAGACTGACAGTGGCTCTTCAGGTTCTCAGGCAGGGGTCTTTCACATCACCTACTGCCTGAACCCTTTTAAGGGGAGATGCTGGGGATTGAACCTGGGACCTTCTGCATGCAGAGCAGAAGCTGTACCATTGAACCACCTCCTGAGGTGGTGAGCTCTATTTCTCAGAGGTTTTTAAGGCAGTTAGATGGTCATCTGATAGCAATGCTGATTTTGTGAATTTAGGCAGTTAATGAAAGGGAGAGCAGGAAGGGAAGAGCCTCTTGTGGACTTTCTTATATGCCAGGGTAGTGCCAGTTGCCACTTTGACTTTTCCTCCAGGCCAGATTGGTCTATAGGTCCTGAAGGTTTTTTCCCTTCCTTTGGGCATAGAGTAGGGATTACTGGGGGAGTAGGGAGGAAGGTAGTTGTGAATTTTCTCCATTGTGCAAGGGGCTGAACTCAATGACCCCTCAGAGTCTATGTTTCTATGGTGATTATAGTTTTTCCCAGGGTGACCATTTCTGATAGAGGAAAAAGTATAGGGAGCTTTTGGGAAGAGTTAATCCTCATAGCTGCTTCTTAAACCTCAATTATATGTCTAGGGATCCCTTGCATCATAACAGAAGTTATTCCCAGTCTAAGATCTTTAACTACAGATGCCTGAAATTGAGCTCAGAATGCTCTGCATGCAAATCAAATGTGTTGATTTGTGGACCAACCATTGCTTACCATTGTGTGAATGGACTCCATGCTATGCTGCTTCTTAATTTTATGGGAATCATTGTAAAACAAAATATAACGATCCACCCTATAAAATAATAATGTTGACATTACCCATGGAATTCTAGTTGACCGCTGCTTCAGCATGGGGGGAAACATAGTCTTGGTACTGAAGCACACAGGAAGGAACAAGAAAATGCTTTTAAGGTCATCTGCAATTCAATCTTAAGCAGAGTTTCTGAATCCTTCAAAGTTCTCTGCATAGGACTACATTATTAGACACTGCAGGGGGGCAGTGTGGATGGGAATTCTATGAACTGTGGAAATGACTGGCATAGAAAGGGTTAAACAACTCCTTCACTTGCCCTGTGAACATTGCTCTCCTGGAAGTAGTTTTTCATGGTTTAGAAGCATTGTTGGGGCAATGCTATTTAAAAAAAAAATTATTATTAAAGGAATACTGAAGGGTTGAAATCTCACTGACAGCATGAGCCACAAAGCAATTTAAACTGAGTACACTGGTTTGAATGGATTAAGTACCGTTCCTGACTTCTGTACAGCTACATTGATCAAAGTAATGTGACTTAAGTGCTTTGTGGATTGCTAAACTTTAGTCAAACTTTGCTTTCCAAGAGCAACTGTGCACAAACTCTTGGCTTAATCCATGCTAATTTATTTATGTAATATATCAGGAAGGCATAGCTACCCATTTACTGCCATTGTTGCTTCATTAAATATATATATGTGGTAAAGGAGGCCTGTGCCATATCCCATAAATGCAATGGGTTGTGTGTGTGTGCATGTGTGCACATGTGTGCAAAATTTATTCCTTGCTTAAATTCCTAAGAGGCTTCAAAAATGTACCTTCAGGATCCAGGTAAGCTTTATAGTTACACAAGTGGGAACTCACAAGGACTTGTGGGAGGCATCCCAATTCCCCCTCCCCCACTATTTTTTTCTTTCCCTTTTCTGAAAGCTGCATAGCCTCTTCCCTTTTCTTGCTTCCTTATCTCCTTCTAAGGTTGCCAATCTCCAGGTAGGGCCTGGAGATGCCCTGGAACCACAACAGAACCCCCAACTCCTATTAGGACTGCCAGCTCCAGGTTGGGTAATTCCTTGAAATTTGGGGATGGAGCCATGGCAAGGTGAGGTTTGGAGAGGGAAGTAACCTCAGCATCATATAATGCCACAGAATCTGCCATGCAGAGCAGCCATTTTCCCCAGGGGAACTGATCATCTGGAGAGCAGTTGTAATTTCAGGTGATCTCCAGCTTCCACCTGGAGGCTGGTAGTTCTAGTTCCCATAGAAAAAATGCCTACTTTGGAGAATGGAATCTGTGGCACTATCCCCCTCTGATGTCTCTTTCTTCCTTAAACCCCACCATCTCCAGTCTCCTCACCCAACTCTCTATAGGAATTTCATAACCTGGAATTGGAAACACCATTTCCTTAAGCTGTCCCCCCACAGCAGCTTCTCCCTAGGAAAACCATGGCCCAGTTCTGTGGTGCTGGCCTCTGGGCAAGGCCCACTTGCATGGACTTACAAGGATTTGTGGAGTGGCACCTCACTTTTTCCTTTACCCACCTCCCCACACTATCTCCTCTTTATATCCTCTTGGCAATCTCCATACCCTTACCCTGCCTCATTCTCTTCTCAGCCATTCACCAACCCACCTTTTATCTTCCTCCCATCTTCAGCTATTTTTATTACTTATTTACTTCATTTATAACCCTTCTTTCTCCACATTGGGGACCAAAGCAGCTTATTCCACTCTCCTCTTTTTTGTCCATACAACAACCCTGTGAGGTAGGTTAAGCTGAAAGTATGTGACTGGTCCAAAATTGCCCACTGAGCTTTCAAAGCAAAATAGGGATTCTAAACTGGTTCCCCCAGACCCTACTCTGAAGTGCTCACTTTCATGGTGTGGCTGCTGTTGAACAGTAGCAGGCAGCCAGGCCTAGTTGAGTCATGCAACTCAGGTAGGCTTGCCAATCCCCAGGTCCCAGTGTGGGTTCTCCTGCTTTCCCAGGCTTCTTCCTGCTCCCAGTCAGCCAGCCGGCAGGGGGAAGCCCCGCCCCCAAAGCCACCATATGCCTTTCCACCTCCGGAGGCTTCAGACTCCACTTGGAAAGACTTCCTCTTAGGATGGTGTGTCCATGTCTTTAAGGCTGAATGGGGGCGGGAGGAGAAGGCAGAACAACATGGCTGCTCCGAGTGGCTGTGAAAGCAGCCCAGACGCTCTGTTGGTTGCACAATCTTTTCAGAGGTTGTTTGCATAGGAAAGGTAAACTTGAACTTTTGAGCTCTACGCACGTACCCATCTTGCTATACGTGGATGACACAGTACTCCCTTCTCGTACGAGGGTTGGGCTTAGACGACTGTTGAATAGATGTCTCAGTTTTTTTTCAAGAAAACAAATTGCATCTGAATTACAAAAAATCTAAGATTCTGGTTTTTGCTAAGTCTTGTAAAATCCACAAATGGCTATTCAATGGGAAAGAAATAGAACGGGTCAAGAATTTTAAATACCCAGGTCTCCATTTTAGTTACAATATGTCCTGGTCATGTCACCATAAATCTGCAGTTAATTTAGCAGCCATTACTGCATCAGCCATCTCCCGGTTTTTCTTTAATAGAGACAACCAGTTTGTTCCAGCGGCTTTAAAAATCTATAGTAATTCCGCAGTTATTGTATGGTATTCCATTTTGGATTAGTGTCTTTGAGTCCGATATCGAAAGAGTTCAGTCCAAATTTGCTAGGAAAATTATGGGCCTACCATGCTGTATCTCATATGCCACTCTTTGTCTAGAAACAGGCCTCAATATGTTAGAAACTGGAGCATGGCTTATATCAATCAAATATTGGGGGAGGGACGGTGGCTCAGTGGTAGAGCATCTGCTTGGGAAGCAGAAGGTCCCAGGTTCAATCCCTGGCATCTCAAAAAAAGGGTCCAGGCAAAGAGGTGTGAAAAACCTCAGCTTGAGACCCTGGAGAGCCACTGCCAGTCTGAGAAGACAATACTGACTTTGATGGACTGAGAGTCTGATTCAGTATAAGGCAGCTTCATATGTTCATATGTCCATTGGCTACGTGTGCACTATTCTACCAACTATGGGAGTTATTTATATCAAATGCTGTCTGAATACTCCTCGTCCAAATGGATTTCCTGCATAGAGAGGAAAATAATCACCTTAGGTTTGTCTATGGATTCTCTTTACCTGCTTCCTCTTACAAATGCATACTATGTAATTAAATGCAGAATTTTAGATAATGAATTACAAAAACTAATGAGTGCTGCAAACAAATCTTGCTCCCCTCTGAATTTTGGAATTTCCCCAACTATTGGTCATCTGTCTTCTTATTTATCAACTCTCCATGTTCCAAAATTGCGTAGAGCATTTACCCTTGCTAGATGCAATACAATCCCATCAGCAGTTACCTAAGGTAGATATAAAAAAAATCCCACTTTCATTAAGACTATATATATGTAATTTAAAACAAGTTGACTCATTGTCCCATATTCTTCTTTATTGTCCCCTATATGATGCTATAAGCCTTAGGTTTCTAGATCCAATTCTGTTCAATATGACAGGCTGCTCAGACGTTGTAAAGGTTTTTTGTCTTCTGAATTATTTGTCATCTGAAATAACTGAAAGGGTTGCTTTATTCTTGAGTCTGGTAATCAAGGATCAATTGTCCAATGTATAGCTGCATATGACTGTTTTATTATTTCTGTAGCTGTTTATTTGTTTGTTTATAATCTGATATATGCCAATAAAGGCTTTTGATTGATTGATTGTTACTTTGAAGAAGTTGGAAGTTCAGCAACTCATGAGTAGAGATGCCAATCCTCAGGTGGAAGCAGGCCCTTCCCCACTTCAGAGTCATCAGAACGCCGGGTGGAGGGAAATGTCTGCTGGGCACGTCATTGTTCCCTATGGAGATCGATTCCCATAGGGTATATAATGGAGAATTGATCTTGGGGTGTCTGGGGTTCTGGAGGGGCTGTTTTTTGAGGTAGAGGCACCAAATTTTCAGCATAGCATCTGCTGATTCTCCTCCAAATGCTCTTCATGTTTCAAAACGATTGGACTAGGGGGTCCAGTTCGATGAGTTCCAAAAGAAGGTGCCCCTATCCTTCATTATTTCTAATGTAGGGAAGGCATTTAAAAGGTGTTCGGTTCCTTTAAATGTAATGGCCAGAACTCCCTTTGGAGTTCAATTATGCTTGTCACAACTTTGCTTATGGCTCCACCCCCAATGTCTCCTGGCTCCACCCCCAAAGCCCCCAGATATTTCTTGAATTGGACTTGCTTGGAATTGGAAGGTTGCTTCCAGCCTTGGTTTGCCAACCTCCAGGTGGCATCTGGAGATCTCTCAGAATTACAGTTGAACTCTAGATAACAGAGATCTATCCCTCTGGAAAAAACGACTGCTTTCTAGGGTGGACTCTATAGCATTATATCTGGCTGAGGACTCTCCCTTTCCCAAACTATCCCCCCTCAAACTCCACCACAACATTTCCAGGAATTTCCCAGTCTTGAGTTGGCAACCCTAGTCAGACCTGGCCCTGATAAGTCCTCCCTCAAATGCCAAAATAGGCCTGGAAAGGGCCCTACTCCCCTCCCCATGCCCTTTTCTCCGCATAAACCCAGTCTTGAGTACTGTGGTTGCCTAGCAACAGCCACCGAGGGAATCCATTGTTTAAAGCTACAGGTGCTCCTTTTATAGTTTTTGACTTTTAAAAACCTTTTTTTAGTTCACATTTTTCTGCAGACCTGTGGCCCTTTTCAGATTTTGTAGAAAGATCCGTATTCCATGTTCATAGCTCCATTCACCAGATCTGAGTATCCAGATACTGGCCAGTTTTTCTATTGGAATATGAGATAGGTGTTCCTTACTGCTTCTATGCATTTGTGAAAGGGCTAGTAGCACATTCAAATATTCCACATAAAGTCCTTCCAGGCCCTTTCTTTTGCTGTATTTGTTATATGCTCAAGTAACAACATTTTGGCATGCAAGATAGGTTATTTACAATCATATTTCAACCTTCTACATTTTTATATTGGCTCATCAGCCTAGGAACTCCTAAATGATTTCCAGGAACTTTTATTATCTAGTACATGTTCTAAGACACAGATGCTGTTCATGTGGAACACTAGCCAATATTGTCCTTGCCATTAACTACTTCAACTATGGTTTAACTTTAAAATTCTCCAGTACTTGCCTGAAGCTCTCTGTGCTACTGAAGAATGGTATTGGTGGCTAGTAGCCTTTCTGGTGGGAAGACTGTTCATGATTACTTATCTCACTGAAGAATCCTTGAGAAGGTAATTTCAGGGGACTCCAGCGTTCTTGGAATATAGTTTGAAAACCACTTCTCTAAAGCCGCTAATCTATGGACAAAAAATGTTCAGTGCAAAATTAGAACAGCATCTACTTTCTTGTACTTCCTTGCATTTTTAAATTTTTTGTTGCTGTTGCTTGAATTCCTTGATGACACATTACTGAAATTGTCCAGAGAGCCTTGAAAAACATGTCTGTGGGTAACAAACCCATCAGTTTTATTTAACACAAGTCTCTTTGCTAAGCCCATGGGGGGGGGGGAGGAAACCCATCCACATGTGATAGTAGACCACGTCCCCAATTTTTGCATACTTTTCTTTCTTGTATCTCACTGTTCCTATTCTTCTTTAATTTGTGCCTCTTAAGACCATAGGAAGACACCTTTTAGTGAATTAGAATCATCAAGCCCTTTTCTTTCTCTGACTAGAAGTGAATTTGTATGAAAGGAATCTCTAATGGGTCACTATGGCACCCAACAATAGGTATCCTAATGCCCATTTTCTTCACTGGCAAAGCATTTCTTCCCCAAAGCAAAAGCTCTAGTTCTGGCTTTCTCCATCTTACTGGAACAGGCAAGAGAGCCCAGGAGGCATAATCAACTTTGGGTTTACAGGGAACACCCATTCAGATCCAGCTGTCTCCATCATAAGAAGATGGATGGCCCTACCATCCTGTCAGCCATTTTGTGATTGCTCCCTGTGGAAGTCATTTTGTGGTGGCACCCACTACCCATCCTAAAACTTTCAAAAGTGCTAACAGTCTTAAGAACATTGGGGACTCTTGAAGAAGAAGAGTTGGCTTTTATACCTCTCATATCTCTACGCTACGGTGTCTTAAAGTGGCTTACAATAACCTTCCCTTCCTCTCCCTGCAACAGGCATGTGCGATAGGTAAGGTTTCCAGACCCCCATGGTGGAGGCAGATGTCTCCCACCGCCAGGCCCCATTGCCTTACCACCGATTTTCTGGCCTGTGGGAAGGTGGTTACTTACCCTGAAAAAGAAGGCAATCCATCCAACATGCAGCAACATGTCTACATAACTGACCATATGACATAGAAGTGTCATCACTTCTGGAATGGTGAGGCGATGCTCTGGTATTTGGACAAAAACTGTATGGTAGAAGTCAAATTTACCATAGAGTTTTTGCCCAAGTATCAGAGCATCACCTCATCATGCGGTCAGTAACGTAGACATGTTGCTACATGTTGGATGGGCCTCCCTGCTGCTTCTAGTAAGTCCCCCCATCCCCCACTTGTTGCCACGAGGGACCTGGCAACCCTAGAAGTAGGTGGGCCTGAGAAAACTGGCCCAGGGTCACTCAGCAGGCTTCCGGTTCTCCAGATTAGCCTCTGCTGCTCTTAACCACTACACCACACTGGCTCTCTAGTCTAAGGTATCCATTCTACTCTTTTCCAACAACTACTATGTGAAACCCTTTTAGTTGGAAATGCCCAGGATTTCTGTGGCCTTCTGTATGAAAAGCACATGTTCTGCCACTGAGCCACATCTTTGCTTTGTGGACTTTTTACCTTTATGGCTCTTTATGACTCAAAAGTGTCACATTATATATATATATATATAACACGTGGGTAGCAAATTTTCGTGATATGTAAGTCAGAAAAGGGATGCTAAAAAGGGATGCAGCAAGTCTCATCCAATGCACACATAAATCGCAGAGAAGAAGAAACAAATATGGAGGGGGTTGTCTTTACAGAGATCTTATTCCAATCTATGACATTTTATTGTAAGTAAAACAAACAGAATTGTGACTCACACAGGAATCAGTTGATTATGAGCCGGATCGCTTTATGGCAGGCTTCAGGAAGCAGACATGCATTGGGCATCTTAAGGTACTCCTCCTTTCTTTCTTTTCTTTTTCTGGCAAAAACTGGTACAAACAATGCCTGTATAAAAGAATGTGTTCTTTTGTTGTGGGAATAATCAGAAAATGAAATCAATCTCTTTTTTGAATGCTGAAATATATTATGTGTCATGATTCCAAAACAGGAGCCAGGAATTGTCACTGTTTTCCATCAGATTGTGGGAATTTATCTGCATGTTTAGTAGATAAAATAGGGGATATGTTTCTAGATAAACATTTGGAAGAACTTTGTGCCTGAGTGGTTCCTCAATGGAACAGGCTTCTCTGGGAGGTGGCTGGCTCTCCTTTGGAGGCTTTTAAGCAGAAGCTAGGTGGCCATCTGAAAGCAATGCTGATTATGTGGGTGCATTCGCACTATACTGAATCATGCATTTTGAAACTGGGACCAGTTTCTTACTAGCATTGCTCTGCCCCCAAGCTTCTGTTTTACCCGGCTCACGTGATCGATTTCCCACCAGTTGCTCTATGGGTGCATTTTGATGCACAGGTCCCTCCAGTTCCCCTTGTAACTTTGTGATGCTGTCTTTTAAGGATTAAGAAACCATGAGAGGAATTGGAGGGAGCTGCACATCAAAATGCACCCTTGGAGCAACTGGTGGGAAATTGATCACTTGCACCAGGGGAAAACAGAAGCTTGGGGGTGGAGCAAAGCTAGTGAGAAATCTTTCTGGATTTTTACTGTGTAAGAATAGCAAAAATCCAGTTGCAAAATGCATTACTTAGTATAGTGTGAACGCACCCTGTAACTCCCTAAGAATTTAGTCAGATTATGAGAAGGAGGGCAGGAAGGGATGAGCCAGTGCTCAGCTCTTGTGGCACTTTTTATATGCCAGGGTAATCCCAACCACCTCTTTGGGATCAGGAAGGAATTTTCCTCCAGGCCAGATTGGTCCAGGGATCCCAGAGGCTGGTTTGCCTTCCTCCAGGCATAAAGCAGGGGGTCACTGGGGGGGGGGGTGGAGCAGTGGTGAATTTCCTGCATGGTGCAGGTGGTTGGACTAGATGACTCCTGGGTTCCTTCCAGCTCTATGTTTCTGTGATTGTTTCCATTGGCCCCAACCTCCATGTATATACATTTAGCTGAGAGCTGCAGAAACCTCTGCCCATGAACACTCAAACACTTACACGTTCACTTGAGTGATCAAGCCTTTGTATTTCTTTAAGCATATCTAGTCACATGAAAGAGCTCACATTCTCTGGCATGCTCTACTTTGAGAGCCATCCCCTCCCTCCAAACAAGCTGGTTCTATCAAAGTTTTTTGAAGGCGTGCAAATGCTACCTTATTCCACCAGGTGTTTGCAAGTTTATTTACAGTGCCATCCCCAGCCAAGTCACACACCCTTCTAAGCCCATAAACTTAGAAGGGTGTAACTCTGCTTAAGGTGGCACAGTTATTTGCTTAAAAAACTAGTCCATCTTAGCTATGGCTGCTATATTATGAATGGCTTTATTAGTGGTTTTAAATCATTTGATATTACTGCTAGGATTTTTTTTTTAACATGGACTCTTAACATAGTGTTTACGTCTTACTCTGGTTTATTGACCTTTATGGTTTTGTTAATGTTAATGGGAAGTTATAGTTCCCTGTAGTTTGCATACACCTGGATCTGATTTGTACTTGATGCTGGTGAGGGAAAGGAACCAGACAGACTTTACACTCATGTGGCGCCACGTTTAAACTCAGCTGATACCTGTGAAGAGTAGCTCTGTAGGATGCATAGCTGCTTTGCTTTGAGAGCCACAGTGGGGTAGTGATTCAGGTGCTGAACTAGGCTCTGAGAGAGAGAGAGGTTCAGAGCCCTACTCTGTTTGCATTTCATTCCCATGGAAACTTTCTGGGTGACCCCAGGCCAGTCTCAGCCCAACTGACCTCACAGGGTTATTGTGAGCATTAAAATGGAGAAGAGGATAATGCTTTTGGGTCCCCACTGAGGAGAAAGGCAGGGTGTATAGTGGTTAGAGCATCAGATTAGGATCTGAGAGATCTAGCTTGCTTGATCTTGACCTAACCTTAGGGTTCCCAGTTTCTGCTGGGGTTGGGTTTTCCCACAGTTTTGCCCCACCCCACCCCACTAGCATGGAGCTGGTTGGTGGGGCGTTTAACTGAGAAGGCATTTAACCACAAATTCATGAATTTTGACTCATAATTTGGTTCATGCCCATCCCTAGACAGGTCCTCTTTCAGCATTCAAAAAAGGCTATGCTGGAGATGATGGAACCTGCATGGACAAGTTTATGGGGGATGTAGTAGAAAGAGGAACTGGGCAAGCAGGATTGAGTGAAAAAGTCAGCTGGGTCCAACACCATATGTTAGCTGTCTCTGCATTGCCAACCAGTAGGAATTATATGTTTCAGTGTCTTTTCTGCTGCAATTGATTGATCCTTCAGCTGAAAGCAGGGGGAATTTCATTTTGTCAGCAGCACAGTGGTGCACCTTAAATGACAGGAAGACGTGATTTGCTTCTAATAAACAACACTAGGTTGAGAAAGGGTTGTGGATTGGCTGTGACTAAGTGCTGGAATATCTGCTTTGCATGTGGAAGTTCCCAGGTTTGTTCTATGGAATCGTCAGTTTTAAAGGATCTCACTCAACTGTCAAGGGCTGGGAAAGAACATCTGCTACCTAAGAGCTATTTCTGTTGAGCACAGACACTGCTGAGCAGGTGGACCCGTACTCTGACTTGGTATAAGGCAGTCTGTATGTTCAAAGGGCACCAGAAGATAATATTCTGCCATCAAATCATTATCAGCAAATTCTTTGAAACTGTGGATCAGGAACAGCCGTCATTCAGCAAATGCCATGATGGTGCATATTATTAAAGAAGTACAAAAGCATTTTATCTTGCCAGTGCTCCCTGCAACTGTGACCTTTTGCAAGCTGCCTTCCCCACCTAGCAGAAGCAGAGGGCTTTGAGTGATAGATTTAATGCTGCTATTTTTAAAGTATAAGTAGCTGTCAGGGCAAAACCTTCCCATATTTCAGTGGTCTGGTAGGAAGTAATAATAATAATAATAAGTTTATTTTTGTATCCCGCCCTCCCCCGCCAAAGGCAGGCTCAGAGCGGCTCACAGAGCAACTGTGAAGTGGTTTGTTCACAGAGGCTGAGGTAGTATGATCCCCAACGTGTTTTTGATGGGCAAAAGAAACCCTCCTCTCCCATATCCCCCAGTGAAAACACTGGTTGGATCCGTCCTCGTATGTTTCAAGGCACAAATCAAAGTGATGGTGCACAAGAACATAAGAGTCCTGTTGGATCAGAACAATGTAGTTTAGCATCCTACATTCCAAAGCGGTTGGAATATATAGCAAATCCATGGCAACTGGAATTCAGAGATATATTTTCTTCCAAACATGGGTGTCCATGTCACACATCACAGCTAAGCCACTGAGAGATCTCTCATCTATTAATTGGTCAAATTCCTCTTTGAGTTATCTAAACTGGTGGTCATCGCCATAGCTCATGGCAATGAGTCCTGCAAGATAATTGAGATTTGTGTGGTGGTTCCTGAATGGGCAGGTACTGTTTATGTAACAGCATATGGGATGATTGTGACATCTGAAGTGCCATCTTATTCCATGTGAACTTTCCCACCTATTGACATGCATATTAGAACCCTTCTACGATGGTCCTCACCTTTGGAAATTGGGAAGCATCTGCAGAAGAGAGACTCTTCTGTGTGGCAGTGCCCCTTTTATGGAACTGGAGACTCACAAACTGGAAGTAGGGAAGGAAGAATAGGAGTTATCCCTCACCTCTGCACCTCTCACCTCTGAGAGCCAGGTTGTGTGTTAAGTGTGCGGACTCTTATCTGGGAGAACTGGGTTTGATTCCCCACTCCTCCACGTGCACCTACTAGAATGGCCTTGGGTCAGCCATAGCTCTTGTGGGAGTTGTCCTTGAATGGACAGCTGCTGTAAGAGCTCTCTCAGCCCCACGCACCTCACAGAGTGTCTGTTGGGGGGGGGGGGAGGTAAAAGATTGTGACCGCTCTGAGACTCAGAGTATAGGGTGGGATATAAATCCAATATCATCATCTTCTGCTGCTGTCTGGGTGGATGGGAAGAGAGGAGGACCCTTGAAGGCAGGTGAGGAGGAGTTGGAGCCAAGGTTTCCCACAATCTGGAGAAGAAAGATCTTGCCCCCTCCCTTAATAGAAAATTCATGGGGTGTTATTTACCAGATTACATTATTTACATCTATGCCATGGAAAATTTTAACTTCCTATTTTCACACAGTAAGTTTCTAATGACCTTTTTTGTTGAGCAGGAACGCAGTTCTGGCTGGCTTGGCATCAGGGGGTATGGCCTTATACAAATGAGTTCCTGCTGGGCTTTTTCTACAAAAAACCCCCTGTGTGAAGCAATGGGCATGGCCGAATATGTAAATAAGTTCCTGCTGGACTTCTAAAAAAAAAGATCCAGGAAAAGGCAGGGCATTTTTTTCCCTCCAGATTGTTACAGCCCTACCTGGATTCACCGCTTACCACTACCACCCCTGCCATGCATGATCCAGGCATGTGGAACTGGCAGCACTGCAAGTGGGCAGCTGCCACATGAGCCAAATAGGCAAAATAAGCATCATTGCAGCCAGGCAGGGTGGCCAGCAAATGGATGATGGGAGGGGTGAAAAAGAACTAGGCTTCGTTTATACTGGAAGTCAGTAATGAAGGTAACATGGGATTGCAGTTTGGAGAATTTTGATCAAATGGCAGTAGTTGAAGAACTGCACCCTGAAAGCCAAAGCTGAGAAAGAAGCAGTCATGTGAATAGGGAATACTGAGAGACAGGTATTATGTTTACGGGTTACAGTGAACACACATACTATCACTAGATTTTTCTTTATATGGGCATTGAATAATTCTCATGTTACATTCAATGCATGCATAGCTGAATGTGTGACTGGAACTCCATATTGATCCAGGTACTGGGCCCCAGTTCCAGGTTCCCAGTTCCATTTGTAGAGTGAACACACGTTAACTCTTTCTTATAGGCAGAAGCTCATCCATGTCTGCAGGAGGTTTGTTGTTGTTCAGTCGCACAGTTGAGTCCAACTCTTTGCGACCCCATGGACAAAGTCACGCCAGGCCCTCCTGTCTTCCACCATCCTCCGAAGTCTGCTCAAATTCATGTTTGTTACATCAGTAACACTGTCCAGCCATATCATCTTTTGCCGTCCCCTTCTTCTTTTGCCTTCTGTCTTTCCTAGCATCAGGATCTTCTCCAGGGAGTGCTCCCTTCTCATTTGGTGGCCAAAGTATTTGAGCTTCAGCTTCAGCATCTGACCTTCCAGGGTCTGGGTTGATTTCCCTTAGAACTGACTGATTTGATCTTCTTGCATTCCAAGGGACTCTCAAGCACCACATCTCAAAAGCATCTATTCTTCTGCACTCGGCCTTCCTTATGGTCCAGCTCTCACAGCCATACATTACTACCGGGAATACCATCACTTTGACTATATGGACTGTTGTTGGCAGGGTGATGTCTCTACTTTTTATTATACTGCCCAGCTTTGCCATAGCTGTCCTCCCAAGGAGCAAACGTCTTTTAATTTCATGGCTACAGTCACCATCTGCAGTGATCTTGGATCTCAGAAATGTGAAGTCTGTCACTACTTCCATGTCTTCCCCTTCTATTTGCCAGGGTGTGATGGGGGCAGATGCCATGATCTTAGTTTTTTTTATGTTGAGTTTCAAGTCTACTTTTGTGCTCTCCTCTTTCACCCTCAACAAGAGGTTCTTTAGGTCCTCCTCACTTTCTGCCATTAGAGTAGTGTCATCTGCATATCTGAGGCTGTTGATGTTTTTCCCGACAATCTTAATTCCGGCTTGTGCTTCATCCAGCATTCCGCATGATGTATTCTACATATAAGTTAAATAAGCAGGGTAACAATATACATCCTTGTCGAACTCCTTTTCCTATTCTAAACCAATCAGTTGTTCATATCCCGTTCTGACAGTTACTTCTTGACCCTTATACAGGTTTCTCAGGAGACATGTGAGGTGGTCTGGTACTTCCATCTCTTTAAGGACTTGCCACAGTACATGTGTTTATTTTAACACATGAGCAGGGCTAGTATATCACCAAAAGTTTGAGCTGAAGGTCTTATGATTCTGAAAGATACCAAAGAAGTAAGCATTCTCTAAAGAACAGGGGAAAACACGCTAGCTATAAATGAGTCCTATGTCAATGATCAAACTGAGTGCAATTAAGCTTACATATACAACGAGTAATGTGTGGACTTTGGCTAGCATATTTTGCTATGTGCATGTTTTGGTATGGAGGATTAGTGATTAAAATCAGGTTTGGATCTGAACCTGATTTTACCAAATAAAGGCCCATCAAATGGTACCTTCCTTATGCAAATGAAACACTCATCTTCATTTCTATGTGCAGCAGCTTGCACATTTTTTTTTAATATGCAAAATGAGAGATGAAAGAACTTGGGCTGGCAAGGTAAATCGGGCAGTTCTTCAAAGAGCTGATAAGCACTCCTTGCACTTATTGGCTGACTATATTCTTAGCCCTGATCTGATAGAAAAGATAGGACATATCTAAAGATGAGAGGCTAACTGATGGGTTTGAAAAGCTGTATTGAGGAATTATAATGTATCCTTTTTGCTGTTTCTGCGGGGAATGGTGAAAGTCTTAAGACTTGTGCTAAATACATTGCACAACAATTTAGCCTGGAGAGGGCTCTGCTGATTGGATATCAATTGGTCATGACTGGCTACTGCATAACAATGCACTTCCTGCATTTTCCACTTCACATAAGAAAATCCAGAAAGTGAATGATAGTGCCAGATCTAACAGTGAATGGAGTTCTACCACAGAACAACTGTCTGTCTTTGCACTTGGGGTCAAGCTTTGTTCCTGCAAATGTTATTAAAAAGATTCCAGAATAAGCAATCCTTATTATTCTTCTCAGAACATCTTGAGAATATCTTCAATGAAACAAGTGAAAAAGATTGTGGTTCAAACTTTGTGCCTAAGTGGATGATAGTGGTACTTGGCTGGAAAAAAATTTTTTGAACATGTTCTCCTACTGTTCTTTTGCTGGCTAATCTGCAGTGACACTCCAGAAATATTTTAATTGAAGATGATGGGTAACTGCTGCAGTTTTGGATTAGTACCAAGCCAACATTAATTAGCTTTGGGGTCATGGCACCAATCCAAAGGGCTGTGTTACAAATTCAATGCACACAGAACATGAGTCCAAGTTCCTCTTTTCTTTCATTTAGGAGATCTTGTAGGACTCCTGCTTAGGCAGGAACTCCAGAGTGGCTGATTTTAGCAGCTGACTTCAATTGCTAGCTAGTTCTGTGCTTTTTAAAAGGAGGTTTTAATTATATTGATTTGTCCTTTGTGAATCTGCCTGGATTTAAAATTGGTTTTCTTGTTCCCTGCCTTTGGTTGTATTAAGAACGGGTATGAATCAAGCAATCAGGTTCTTGAACACTGCTTTACGAGCAGACCTGTCAGACAAGGTACCCTGCAAAACTCAGGGATGCTTTGGCAAGTCTCTGATGCAATGTGAGGAGCTGAACAAAAGGAAATCATGAACAGAGAAATCTTGGCCTGTAGGCATCCAACTTGGATCCAGTGTATGGAAAAAAAAGCTTCTGCACATGCATTTTATTTGGAGTGGATTCTGTTTCTTTATTCATTTGTTTTATTTTTTACTCTACTTTTTTTCTCCAATGGGAGCCCCAAGTGGCTTCCAATAATCCCCTCCTCCATTTTATCCTTCCAGGAACATCTCTATGAGGTCAGTTAGGCTGAGACAGTGACTGGCCTGAGGTCACCCAAGTGAGCTTCCATGACAGAGTGCACATTCCAACCTGGCTCTCCCAGATTCTAGTCCAACCATTGCACCATCATGATATTCATCCAGGCACAAAAAAACCTGGCAAGATTTTTTTTTTTTTTAAAAAAAAATACAAATGGGGAATATGTACTCCTATCAACAGAGCTTTTTTTTTGTAACAGGAACTCCTTTGCATATTAGGCCACACACCCCTGATGTAGCCAATCCTCCTGGAGCTAACAGTAGGCCCTGTAATAAGAGCCCTGTAAGCTCTTGGAGGATTGCCTACATCAGGGGTGTGTAGCCTAATATGCAAAGGAGTTCCTGCTACAAAAAAGCCCTGCCTATCTAGAATGGTTGGTGCAAATATCTAATTTCTTGTGACTAGAGTTGGATTGATGTTTTGCAAACATTTGCAAAAGTTTTGGTGGTTTAAATTCTGTCTGCTACTATTGTAACACAGTTGCTCAAATAAGCCAATACTCTGCTGTTGAGCTTGTAAATTACTTCACTTGTTGGGTTATTAATAATAGTACATTTTTCTTTGCCTGTGTTTTTCCAGAGTGAACCATTTGAAATCTTCAAAATGCAATTTAGTGGAATAAGTTTGTTACAGAATTGTAATTAGTATCTTCCCACCCCCACCCCCAGGTCCCCAGCAATAGCATGAAATTATTCAGTGAAAAATTGATTAATTCAGGAATTATCACAGACTGTGATATGATAATTTCTGGTATTAAAAAGGAGACCTCTCCCTCCCCACACTTCCAGCTAACACTTTTAGATGTATTGTTTAGAACCATAAATCATTGAAATAGAAATTACAATATAAAATGAATTACAAGGCAAAAAAAAACCCTACATAAAAATAAATAATGCATTGAACATTTTAAAAGGAAGAGAGAAATGTTTACACACTTAATACTTGGTCAAACAAAATGATCTCCATTACAAGAAAGAGAAATTAATGGGACGGATCTGTGTCAAATGTTATAAACCACAATCCCCATTGCACAATTGCCATGTTGTTTGAATGGCAATGACATGCTTATTGTACATATGCATCCAGCTTTGGTATTTGTGAACCAGAACCTTGGGAAATCCAGTGGTCAGTTCAGAATACCAAAGATGCATGTGTGTGCAAAAAATGTAGCATCCTTGATTAGACAACATGACTTCCATGCATATCAGCAGGATCTATGCGTGGTTTCCAGGCTCCCAGAATGCATGGATGTAACGTCTGAAAAGGGTAAATATCACTTACCCTTCACTCTTTATTCAATCATGTCAAGAGTTCTGAAGCTTCTAAACACACATAAATGTTAGTGTCTCACTGTTCTCTACCTTCATTTCATCAAGCCATTAATGCAATTCAGAAAACATTATGGATGGGCATGAATTGAATCATGAAGCAAAATTCCTCACAGACTTTGCCCTGTATGTGGTTCAGAACAAACAGAATCTACTGTCATAAACTTCCACAAACTTTTTAAGCAGTTTGTGGTGGTTTATGGATGGAGCAGAAAGCAGCAATAATAGCTGAGCCTGCAGGAAGCAGTTTTCCCACCCAGCAGCTGAATGTATGTGGGGAAAGTCTCCCTGCCAGCCCAGTGGCACTGCACAGGAGAGTCCAAAGCTGGCTGGCAGGGTGACTTCTCCTGGAGAGCTCAGCTGTATTGGGCTCCCTTGAGCAGCCCCTTTAAATGTGCCTTTTTAAAGGAACTGTACAAGAGACCTCAAAACAGATGACTGGTGGGAAGACTGCTCCCCACTGGCTAAGCTGTTTTTCAGGCTGTCATCTGCAGGCCTTTTAAAGTTTAAAGGGACTGCACAAGCAGCCTGAAACAGCTGAGTGTTGGGGAAGAAACTGCTCCCCATTGCTGAGTTGTCTTTTAGGCTTTCTGCAAACTCCATTTAAAGGAACTAGTGGTCTTTAAGCATTGGCTGGACAAACACTTGTCAGGGATGCTCTAGGCTGATCCTGCCTTGAGCAGGGGGTTGGGCTAGATGGCCTGTATGGCCCCTTCCATTATATGATTATACGATTCTTTCAACAGGGTTTGCAGAAAACACGAACCACGAACCAGTTCAGTTCACAAACAGGCATTCTGGTTCATTGTCTGGTTCGGTTTCTGGTTTGGCCATAGACCATGAACTGAACTGCACTTTACCGGTCCTTGCCCATCCCTAAAAACCACTGTAAAACTTTGTTGCAGAATCTAAATGCCTCACATGGCCTGCAGCAGTGAGAGGAGTGCAGAGACCCATCTGATGCAGTGGTTAGAGTGCCAGGCTAGAACTGGTGAGTACCAAGTTCAAATTCCTGCTCAACCATAAAGCTCACTGGATTACCTTTGGCCAGTCATTGTCTCTCAGCCTAAATTAGCTTGCAGCATAATTGAGAAAATAAAACAGAAAAAGGGGGACTCAGTTATACCACCCACAGTTCCTTGGAAGAAGAATGGGATAAAAATGTGACTGAGCTACCACCTGCAGCTCCTTCCATGTCCTTATTACTTCTCTTTCCTGGAAACTTGGACAATTCTGATGGGGGGATGAGCCGGAGGGAGCTGATGTGATTTTCACTCTGCAACTACCTTGTGATGGCTTGCATACAGGACTGTCTCTCCCCACATGTGCCCCAGAGAGTCTTGTGCTTGGCTGATCTACATCTACTGGTAGTCGCTGGCCCAAAAGACATCTGCTTAACCTCAGGGCTTTTTCTGCCCTGGCCCCAGCCTGGTGGAACATGCTTCCATGTGAGATCAGGGTCCTGCAGAACCTGCTACAGAGCCTGTAAAATGGAGCTGTTCTGCCAGGCCTTCAGTTGAGGTAGTGGGCATTCAGTCCATCTCAGCCTCCTCTGCCAACAGAATTACACCATAGAAAAATTGTTGGATTAGTCATCCCACAGGAGAGAGGAAGGACTACCTCCAGAATTTTTTTCTTTACTCTTAATATATTTATTAAAAGTCTTATTGGTTTATTGCCATCTTGTTTTTATTCTCTGTTTGTTTATTGTGTGATAATTGATTGTTTTAACTTGATTTTAACATATGGTATTGTTGTTTGTTTATATCCATTCACTGTAAGCTGCCTTGAGGCCATCTTGGGATAGGTCAGGATATAAACTCAATAAATAAATAATATCACAAAACAATATATCTTGCTAATTCTTCATAGTGAGAACTGATTTCTGATTTCACAGGGTGTCTGTTGGCGGGGGTGGGGGGTGAGATAAAGGAGATTGTAAGCCTCTCTGAGACTCTGATTCAAAGAGAAGGGTGGGGTATAAATCTGTGGTCTTCTTCATAATAGGGCAGAAACAGAAACATGGGCAGATCCCGGCTTTCAGAATTTTGGAAATTCATGTGTTCATTTGGCTAGAAGATGAACTTAAAAAGAACTTAAAACTCATACTTTGTTCTCAAAGTATCAAAATACTAACAGTGGCAGTGGTATGGCATATCTACCAGCACTATTCTACATCTGCTGCCAAATTGGGCAATATCCCAGATCCCTCCCTGTGTAAACATATCTAGAGATTACAGAAGATTTGTAAATACACAGGCAGCAATTCAGGAACTATTTTTGTTCATTAGGGATACATCTCCGATGATCTGAGAGAGGCCCGTATATCCTAAGCAAACTGTATCTATATTATCTTCCTAGAAAAAAAGATTATACAACAGAGATAAAGGGGAAGTGAAATGGTCATGCATATCACTCTTTGGGGCAATGTGCATTTTGTTCCTGCCAGCTAGGAAACTCTCATCATTTTAATGGATTTGGATTGTTCCAGTGTGTCCTGTTAATGCTGCACACACCTGCTGCAATATTTTTCTGGGTTTCTAGGGTCATGGAACCAAAAATGAGAGTTGAAAATCAATGCTGTGTAAAGAAAATACTTTGCATCTGTATTGGGGTCCTCATCATTTTTCAGTAGCGTATCTTGCAATATCTGTCTTCTAATAGGGAAAAAAATGACCAATTATGATTATAATTTTCATTCATCCCCCTGTAATGAGGCTCTTAAGAGATTGATCACTAGTATTTCTGCTATATAAATAGCTACTGCTAAGAGTACACATGAAGCTGCCTTATACTGGTGCTGTACACACATCCCCACTGCATGGACAGTCAATGCATGGAGAGGGGGAGTGTGCATGATTGTGCTGGAACTGCTCCCTGCCACTGTGTGAACATCATCTCACAAGTGTGGCACCTGCATGCAGAGGAAATCTACATGCGTATGCTCAGTCCCTTTAGTCAGGGTTGCTGCTTTCCAAATACTGCTGATCATGGGGGAAGGAGCATAAATCAGAGTCATTTTGGTGTGGTATTTAAGAGCATGGACTCTAATCTGGGAGAACTGGGTTTTATTTTCCACTCTTCCTCATGTTTCTGCTGGGTGACCTTGGGCAAGCCACAGTTCTCTCAGAGCTGTTCTCAAAAGAGCTCCCTGAACTCCACCTATCTCACAAGGTGTCTGTTGTGGGGAGGGGAAGGTAAAGGAGATTGTAAGCCACTCTGAGACTCCCAGTGACGGGTGGGGTATAAATCAAATCTCCTCTTCCTCCACCATGACCACCTCCTCCTTCTCCTCTTCCTTCTTCCAAAGACAAACTCTTCCTCTGTGTATGGATGCTGTGCTCTGTGTGATCATGTAGGGGTGGATGGTGGGGCCAGCATGCTCCTCCCCACTCCCCCCAGCTGAGCACACAGACAAGGATCTCAAACAGAGCTGTTTCACATAACCTAATATCTGATCCTTTTGACTACTGATGATGAGGATTAGATCATGGACCTTTTGCATGCAAATAGACTCCATCATTGAGCCATGACATCTTCCTGAGGTATTGGCATGTCTACAGAATGACTCTGATTGAATTTCAGTAAGTGGTAGGGTGGCCATAATATCTGCAGGCCAGCCAGGGACACCTTGAGAAGGGGATGAATGTGTGTGTGCGCGCGCGAAGCGCGTGCCCGCCGGAAACAGGAAGTGACGTCATGCCACTGCCGGAAACAGGAAGTGACATCACTTCCCGTGACATCGTTTTCCCTGCACCACCTGCCGGAAGCAGGAAGTGACATCACTTCCTGTGACATCATTTCCCCCAAATGCCACTGCCGGAAACAGGAAGTAAAATGAGTACCCAGCTTGCTGGGGGGAAAGTGTAGATGACCGGGGAAGGCAATGACAAACCACCACCTAAAAAGGTCTGCCGTGAAAACGTGAAAGCAGCGTCACCCCAGGGTCAAAAACGACTGGTGCTTGCACAGGGGACCTTTCCTTTCCATTGGTAATAACGGCTAGGAGCACCTTCATTGGAGGCTCATAGAATAAGACCCCCTGGTCCAATCTTTTTGAAACTTGAAGGGTGTTTTGAGGAGAGACACCAGATGGTATGCTGAAAATGTGGTGCCTCTATCTCAAAAAACAGCCCCCCAGAGCCCCAGACACCCGACAATTCTCCATTATACCCTATATCAATTCTCCATTACACCCTATGGGAATCAGTCTCCATAGGGAATCATGGAGAGCCCAGCAGACATTTCCCTCTTCCCCTCTGCTTTCTGATGACCCTGAAGTGGGGAGAGGGCCTCCAAACTGGGGGATCCCTTGCCCCCAACCTGGGGATTGGCAACCCTATCCCTCAGGCTGCTTTCACGGCCAGCGGCTGGCCAATCTCGACTCTCGTCCGGCTTTCCTCCCTGCCGCGCTCCCCCCACAGGCGCTCCTCCGATCCTGAGGAAAGAGCAAAAGCAGCCCTCCCTCCCAGCAGAGAGACATGCTTTGCAATCCATTAAGAGAATACTGGCACATTCAGAGTTTCTGTAGTAATTCATTCTGCCTGCATTCTATTACATCCTATGAATGCAACAACTCCTAGTCATTGATCCCAGTACTAATATTATTGGTCATTTCAGGAACGTTATTTGTGGGCAGTGTAAAACTTTTACTCACTTTATCTTCCACCCTCAAATAACTATTACAAAAACAACCTAGATTCTCCTTTCCTAAAACTAAGAAGTATTTCCTGATGCCACCCTGCCACCCCAGATCTGAGGACTCTCACATGCCTCTATTAAAAGATGCTCAGAAGTACTTTCCACAACTTCCAATGGCAAACAGAAAAGGATTTCACACACACACACACAAAAGATTGCCTTTAAAACACTATAACTCTTTCTTGGGTTTTGCTGTAAGTTCTATGGAACTAGACCCTCTTTTTTGTAAGCTCTTGGAGGATTGGCTACATCAGGGGGTGAGGCCTAATATGCAAAGGAGCTCCGACTAGAATTCCACCTCTGAATAATACCCATCTTGATAGACCAAAGGTCAGTATAAGACAGCTAGAAAGCAGTATAAGCAGCTAGAAAGCGTCTTTGGCTTGGCATGCAGAAGGTCCCAGGTTCAACCCTGGCATCTCTAGTTAAAAGGATTATGTCATGTGAAGACCTCCACTTGAAACCCTGGAGAGCCAATGCTAGCTTGAGCAGACAATACCCATCTCGCTAGACAAAAGGTCAGTCTACAGCAGACTGGAAGAGTCTGTGGCTCAGTGGCAGAGCACCTGCTTAGCATCAAAGAATCACAGAGTTGGAAGGGACCTCCAGGGATCCCAAAGAAAGAAAGAAAGAAAGAAAGAAAGAAAGAAAGAAAGAAAGAAAGAAAGAAAGAAAGAAAGAAAGAAAGAAAGAAAGAAAGAAAGAAAGAAAGAAAGAAAGAAGAGAGAGAAGGAGGGGGAAAAAAGACAACAGGGGGTTGGTCTTTTCCACAACAAGCCTCTTGTCGGAGACAGATATTATTTCTCTTTTAAAAAAAAATATACACCACCACCACCATAACAACATCCAGAGAGCCAACAAGCAACCTTTACACCAAGCAGCCTAAGCACCCTGTGATAGACAATTTTACACGGCAAAGTGGGAGAGGAAACCCCAATTTTAAAAAGCAAGCTGGCCTAAGGATAGGGTTGCCAAGTCCAATTCAAGAAATATCTGGGGACTTTGGGGGTGGAGCCAGGAGACTTTGGGGGTGAAGCCAGGAACAAGGGTGTGACAAGCATAATTGAACTCCAAGAGAGTTCTGGCCATCACATTTAAAGCGACAGCACACCTTTTTAAAATGTCTTCCTTTCATAGAAAATGAAGATGTTTCCCTCTCTCCGCCCCCACCCTTTCTGGCTAGTCGGCTCTGAAGAGGGGATTGGCCTCCCTACTCACGAGTTGCTGCCAAGGGAGGTGCAAAAGCACATGGTCCTGGGGCTTCCCTCCTCTCCGTTCCTGGCTAGTTGGCTCTGAAGGGGGGGATTGGCCTGTCTACTCACGAGTTGCTGCTACAGGAGGTGCAAAAGCACATGGCCCTGGGGCTTCCCTCCTCCCCGTTCCTGGCTAGTTGGCTCTGAAGGGGGGATTGGCCTGTCTACTCACGAGTTGCTGCTACAGGAGGTGCAAAAGCACATGGCCCTGGGGCTTCCCTCCTCCCCGTTCCTGGCTAGTTGGCTCTGAAGGGGGGATTGGCCTGTCTACTCACGAGTTGCTGCTACAGGAGGTGCAAAAGCACATGGCTCTGGGGCTTCCCTCCTCCCCGTTCCTGGCTAGTTGGCTCTGAAGGGGGGATTGGCCTGTCTACTCACGAGTTGCTGCTACAGGAGGTGCAAAAGCACATGGCCCTGGGGCTTCCCTCCTCCCCGTTCCTGGCTAGTTGGCTCTGAAGGGGGGATTGGCCGGTCTACTCACGAGTTGCTGCTACAGGAGGTGCAAAAGCACATGGCCCTGGGGCTTCCCTCCTCCCTGTTCCTGGCTAGTTGGCTCTGAAGGGGGGATTGGCCGGTCTACTCACGAGTTGCTGCTACAGGAGGTGCAAAAGCACATGGCCCTGGGGCTTCCCTCCTCCCCGTTCCTGGCTAGGTGGCTCTGAAGGGGGGATTGGCCTGTCTACTCACGAGTTGCTGCTACAGGAGGTGCAAAAGCACATGGCCCTGGGGCTGCCCTCTTCCCCGTTCCTGGCTAGTTGGCTCTGAAGGGGGGATTGGCCTGTCTACTCACGAGTTGCTGCTACAGGAGGTGCAAAAGCACATGGCCCTGGGGCTGCCCTCCTCCCCATTCCTGGCTAGTTGGCTCTGAAGGGGGGATTGGCCTGTCTACTCACGAGTTGCTGCTACAGGAGGTGCAAAAGCACATGGCCCTGGGGCTTCCCTCCTCCCCGTTCCTGGCTAGTTGGCTCTGAAGGGGGGATTGGCTGGTCTACTCACGAGTTGCTGCTACAGGAGGTGCAAAAGCACATGGCCCTGGGGCTTCCCTCCTCCCCGTTCCTGGCTAGTTGGCTCTGAAGGGGGGATTGGCCTGTCTACTCACGAGTTGCTGCTACAGGAGGTGCAAAAGCACATGGCCCTGGGGCTTCCCTCCTCCCCGTTCCTGGCTAGGTGGCTCTGAAGGGGGGATTGGCCGGTCTACTCACGAGTTGCTGCTACAGGAGGTGCAAAAGCACATGGCCCTGGGGCTTCCCTCCTCCCCGTTCCTGGCTAGTTGGCTCTGAAGGGGGGATTGGCCTGTCTACTCACGAGTTGCTGCTACAGGAGGTGCAAAAGCACATGGCCCTGGGGCTTCCCTCCTCCCCGTTCCTGGCTAGGTGGCTCTGAAGGGGGGATTGGCCTGTCTACTCACGAGTTGCTGCTACAGGAGGTGCAAAAGCACATGGCCCTGGGGCTTCCCTCCTCCCCGTTCCTGGCTAGTTGGCTCTGAAGGGGGGATTGGCCTGTCTACTCACGAGTTGCTGCTACAGGAGGTGCAAAAGCACATGGCCCTGGGGCTTCCCTCCTCCCCCAAACACCCCAGTTTTCCCTCCCCTCCCCATCTCTCTCCGCTCTTCCTTCTCTAGTTAACTGCAGTCGGGCGGGAAGCCTGGAGGCGGAGCCTCCAGGGCAGGCAGCAGGGCCCAATCTGGTGAGAGCCCTGGTGCCTGGCATGCCCCCCTCGCCTTCCAGGTGCCCCTGTGATTGGCTGGGGGAGGCAGGCTGCCTTGTAATTGGCTTCATCATTAAAAAAATAATGGAGAAAAAATGACGGACAGGGGCACTGGCCAATCCGGGACTCTGAATGAGTCCCGAGCTTGGCCAATCGGGACACGGGATTCAGGAGGTGGGGGCGGGACTTTCCCGGGAGGGCGGGACGTTCTGGCCACCCTAGTAAGTGGCCAGTGCTCTTGTCCAAGCCTAAGTAAGATGGAAACTCTCAATTTCCTAAAGAAAAGGACTTGTCTCCACAGATCAGGATATGTCAGGCTCTTGATATATGTACTTTGTGGAGATCCTGATCCTGAAGCTTTAAGCCCACCCAGTATCTGGATAGGAGACTGCCTGAGAACCTTATTTATGGAGTTCTGAGATAATGGTAAATGTTACAAATGGTAGCTTGACTGATCAAAGCATTGCCTGGATTGGAGAGAATACCTCCTGAGAGCCTGGTGTATACTGAATTCCATTCCATGATGGAAGCAAGGTGGGGTGCAAATGTAATTAATAACAAGCAGATCTATAATTATATGGCACCTATCCTACCACTCCAGAGAGTAAAAGAGCCACTGAAGTTGGCCTAAGGTAGGGCATATTCCACAATCTCTCATCTCTTTGAATCTGTCTACCTTTTTCTTCTTAAACAATTTTACCAGTGCAGGTGGAAGAGGAAAGAAAACTGGTGTGAAGAAACAGATTGCACTCCAAGAAACCTGGTGCCTTTCTTGCAGGAGAAAGCCTCATGCAAACCCCTCCTACCCTATGAAATGCACAATGCAGTATCAACTTCAGGGTTTAGGGAACTTCTGGAAGGCAATGATACCTTTCACCAGAAACAGACAACAGTTTCCTTTTGTACCCTTAGAAACTAATTGATTCACAAATCTTTTTTTTTAATGCAAGAGACAAATTTTATGACTGCAAGAGTGATCTTAGGATCTTTATCACTGAGCAAAAGAGCCGGGGTTTCCAGAGTATGGGGGGACAACTGGTTGAACAAAGGCTTAGTATAGTAATGCCTCATAATCTTGAAAAAAAATCTGCATTCTAGCAGAGCAGACAATAGTTTATAAGTCTGTTGAAAGTGTCTCAAAAAAAAAAAGCATCATTTGCTGCAGCTCACACATATATGACTTTGCACCTTCTCCCAGCTTGTCAAACAAGGGTTTTGTCCAGGTGTTTGGATTAAAGGGAAAATTCACAGCACCTGTCAGCAGAGGTGTAAGTGGGGAAAGTTAGCACCCTTCATGCTATCCCTGCCTCCAAACACACACACACTGCAAGCCTTATTTCAGCTCTCTGGAGAGCTATCAACTGATCAGGCAGCCTTTGTGACATCAACTCCAGTGCGTACTCACATCAGACTTATTTGCATATTTAGCAACTAAATTAGCTTGTACTTTTAAAAGGCCATGTTTAATTTTTATCTTTCTGTATGTAATTCATTTCTATCTCACCTCTCTCCCCAATGAGGACCCGAAGTGGCTTCTATCATTCTCCTCTTCTCCATTTTATCTTTATAACAACCCTGCCAGGAAGGTCAGGCTGAGAAAGTATAAATGGCACAAGGTCACCCAGTCAGCTTCCATGGCACAAGTGGAGATTTGAACCTGGGTCTCATAGGTTCAGCACTCTTAACCATTACACCATACTGGCTGTCTCATATGCCTAACAGCAAACGGTCAAGAATGGGGTGGGGTGCAGGTAGAAATAAGAAACAGCCAACACAGGAATTTCAATCATATTCCCATCATTTCATGTTTCATTTTCTATTGAACCATACATTGAAGTGTAAATTTAAGAACATAAGAAAATCACTATTGGATCAGACCTGTGGCCATCTAGTCCAGAGGTTCCCAAACTTATTTGGCCTATTGCCCCCTTTTCGGAAAAAAAAGTTATGCAGCACCCCCCTGGAAATCTACCTTCAAGAAGTGGACTAAAAGATGCAGTGACATATTTGCGCACAGAGTAAACAAAGATGTTGTAAAGACGCTTTGAAGCTTGAAATTCTAAAATTGTTTTATAAGATCAACCATAGTAACATTCCCATACGCAGAAAATTTTTGAAATTTCTTTATAATTATTATCCACCCTGTTAACTGGCCTCACATATGAACATATGAAGCTGCCTGAATCGCCCTCAGTCCATCAAAGTCAGTATTGTCTACTTAGACTGGCAGCGGCTCTCCAGGGTCTCAAGCTGAGGTTTTTCATGACTATTTGCCTGGACCCTTTTTAGTTGGAGATGCTGGGGATTGAACCTGGAACCTTCTGCTTACCAAGCAGATGCTCTGCCACTGAGCCACCGTCCCTCCCCTTGTCAGCTCCAACTAATGCAATGGGAAGGTGCCCTGCCCAGCCGCTTTCAACCTGTGCTGAAATGGGGCACTCTTCATAGTCTTCCTTGGAAGCCCCTGACAAGCACAGGCAGTGTTTGCCCTGCAAAGAAAAGTGGTGGCGTGGCAGCACTGCCTGGGGCTCTTGGCTTGCCTGCTGGCTGACGCAATCATGCCACAAGGGGAGGGGGAGTAAGGGGGTGTCCAGCAGTGCCCCCTGGCAGGGTGGTACCCTAGGTGGTCGCCTACCCACCTACTCTCATGCGCAGGCCCTGCAGAAGACACTCTGACCGATTTCCCACTCGTCTTACACCGCTCTCAAGCTCCTCTTCTCAGTGGGGCTTCCTGTGATTTCACACTATTGCCCCGGGGCTGCAGCTAGCTTCGATTTTTTCATGCTGCAAACAAAAACCTCTAAAACCCAGTTTCTGTTTGTGGTGTGAAAAAGCAGACACTAGCTGCACCCCCCGGGGCAGACAGAGTGAAATCGAAGGGAAGCCCCGCTGAGAAGAGGAACTTGAGAGTGGCGTAAGGCAAGTGGGAAATCGGTCTCTGTGTGGTTGGTTGAAATCAACAGAAGCAACTACCTGGTAACCAGAGGACTATAAGAAGCTTGACGCTCTGCAGAAAACCTTGTGAGGAGAAAGCTACAGGTTGAAACTCTTTAGAGAAGTTTGTGTAATTGCCTCAGTGCTTCCACTGTCCTGACTTGAACTGTATTGCTGAGAGAGAAACTGCAAGCAACCTTGAGAAGCTGCTAGCTATAGCAAGTATTGGCTAGGATAGACTAGTAATGCTTTTTGTTTCTGTCTTTCTTGTTTGTCTGTACACCTATTTTTTTTATTCTGTCTTGTAAATAAACTGCATCCTTATATTTTAATTGGGAGGAGTTCTGGTCCTCATTACTAGTCTAATTGGATGAATTCGCACTAAATAGCAGACAACAGGAAAGGAAAGGTCGCCTGTGCAAGCACCAGTCATTTCTGACTCTGGGGTGACGTTGCCTTCACAACGTTTTCACGGCAGACTTTTTTATGGGGTGGTTTGCCATTGCCTTTCCCAGTCATCTACGCTCCCCACCCCCCAGAAAGCTGGGTACTCATTTTACCGACCTCGGAAGGATGGAAGGCTGAGTCAACCTTGAGCCGGCTACCTGAAAACCCAGCTTCCACTGGGGATCGAACTCAGGTCGTGAGCAGAGCTTAGGACTGCAGTACTGCAGCTTTAACACTCTGCGCCACAGGGCTCTTAAGCAGTCAAAAAGGAATCCTCTATTTTTGCTAATTGGAATTAGAAATTCTGGATCCCTCCCAGAAACGTGATGTTTTGATACCTCCCACCCTCTTCTCTCCTCTTCTCCCTTTATGCTTCCACCGCCCCTTTATTTTTATTCACCGCCCCCCAATTGCACCCAAGGCTATTACCACCCCCTGAATCGTTCCAGCACCCCCCCCAGGGGGCAATATCACCCACTATGGGAAACACTGATCTTGTCCATCATCCCATTTCATACAGCAGCTAACCAGCTGCCCTGGAAGGTGAACAAACAGGGTACAGAGGCCAAGGCCCATCCCTGATGTTGCCTCCTAGCATTGGGCTTCAGAAGCTTAGTGATTCTGAAGATATCTTTTCACTCATCATGGTAGAGTGAATATATCCTTTCACTTCTGAATACATCCTTTCGCTCATCAAGACAGTTTGGTGTAGTGGTTAAGGACTCTAATCTAGTGAACTGGGTTTGATTTCCCACTCCTCCACATGAAGCCAGCTGGGTGACTTTGGACCAGTCATAGTTCTCTCAAGAGCAGTTCTCCCAGAGCTTTCTCAGCCCCACCTACCACACTTTCTTCTTCTTCTTCCTCTTCTTCTTACCATTGATGGACCTCTCCTTTGTATTTGAGACTATTCATATTTAAGACTGCCCTGACCGGGAGAACCCAGACTAGCCCAGTCTTATTAGATCTAGGAAGCTAAACAAGATTTGCTCTGGTCAGTACTTGGATGAGACACCACCAAGAAATAGCAGGGTTGCTAGAGGCAGGTAATTGCAAACTTCCTCTGAAGTTGTCTTCCCTTGAAAACCCTACGGGGTCACCATAAATTGACTGTGACATGCATGGTGCATATACATATGCATCACATAAGCTGCTTTATATTGAATCAGACCAAAGAACAGTATTGTCTACTCAGGCTGACAGCAGCTCTTCAGGCAGAGGTCTTTCACATCACCTACAGCCTGGTCCTGACAAGAGGTGACTGGGTATTGAACCTGGTACCTTCTGCATGCCAAGCAGGTGCTCTTCCACTGAGCCATATTTAAGACTGTCATATTTAAGACCACTGAGCCATATTTAAGACGCTGGGGGGTCATCCTAAGCCAGCAGAGTTCTACCTTTTTGACTCAGCTGAAGTCAATGTGCTTTGAAGTGTGCAATAGGGTAGCACTGTAAATCTTCCCAGTCTGGTGAATGGGCTTCTCTTGCTCCTTTTAAAATACCTTTGTTTTCAGAACACAGAGGCTAGGAAAAAGTAATGCCCACAGACCCATCTTTGAAAGGTTAACCAAGGATTAACCATGTCATCCTAAGGAGAGTGAAACCCTTCTAAGCTTAGTGAACCAAATGGCGCTAGAAAGGCTGAACTCTGCTGTTTATGATGGAACCATTAATGCATGGGACACTATCTCAGCTTATGTTAGGATGATGTTCTTCTCTGAAGCATTGTTTATCTTTTTAATTGTGCTCACTGAAATAGGTGTGTGTGTTTGCAGTTTTCACATGAGTTGCTGCTAAGGAAAAGACAAATAGGACCTAGGGTATCTGGAACTCTAGAATATACATAAATATTATGCATTCATGCTCATTACGCTGGCTGCGCTTTAGAAACTACTGATTATAAACATCTAAAAAGTGTTTATTCACAGTGTTTATTTCAAAACGAACACGCTTCACTGCAATACAAAATATATAAACTTGTGGTCCTAAGATGGTGGTTTCTCTATGAAAGCTGACATGTGCACTTAATTTTCAAGCAACTCGAAACTGCACTCTTGTTTCTTCTCTGTGCCACAAAAGCCACTCTGGCAACTCCTCTTTTTAGACAAGCAACAAAATTAATGTGACTACCATGTCCTTGATATGTATGGTAAAAATCTGGGTGGTATAAGTACCCACACAAATTCAGAATTAATTTCTATCTGAGGGCTTTAAAAAGGAATACCATAACATAGGGCACCTCTGTTTTGTCTGAAAGTTTGTGGGGGGTGTTTTAGCTAGATAGGACAAAATATTGCTACATCTGTATCCATATTTGACAGCACATTATGGAACAAAGTTTCCACATGGATGAGGCAATGATGAATATTTAGACTCGGCTATACTAAACCAGTTAAATTATGCTAAACAATGTAAACAAACAACCAAACAAAACTGGAAGGCAGCCTTTTTCAGCTTCACAATCCCTGTGCTTCTGTTTTCTTCAGATGTTTGGTCAATGTCATTTTTCATCAGTTGTATATAATGTTACAGCAGTTGAGATGTGGTTCTTTGTTAGCACAGTGATAGCTAGCAATTCAAGATGGTTCAGTTGTTATTTCATCAATTGGAATGAATGATGTTTTGGAAGGAGATGCTACCCACCAGAACTTGGAGAATGAAATTGTCAACTTTAATAACAGGGGAAGACAAAAATAACCCAAAGCTTCTAAGGTACTTTGGACACAGTTGTTGGAGACCTCCCAAACTGAATCTCAAGTATTCATTAGGCCACAGGAAACAAGCCACTAGCCCTGGAACTTGAAATATGGAACTTGCATCACTGTAGTTTCCCAGCATGAACTAGTGCCAGCTCCAGGTAGGGGTCCCAAACCCCTGCTGGGGGCGGGGGATCTCCTGATTTGAGTTCCCATCCCCTGCTTTCCAAAAATCAGCCAGCAAGGGACAAAATGGCAGCCATTTGTGATGCTCTAGGATTCATCTCTATGGTACAGTAACATAGAGATGATGGCTAGAGTTCCACAGCCGGAGGACCCACACCATATGCTATGTTTCTTCCCCCGATTTCCCCAGTTGGCGCCAGTGCTCCGTTCTGTGATTGGCGGGGGCTCCAAAAAGCAGGCTCTGCTAGGCTTGCTCCTTCTTACCAGGAAACCAGCCGGGTCGGGAAGAACTGGTGTAGCTGAGATAAGTGCTGAATTGGGGCGGGGGGGGGGGGGTTCTCGCTGGTGCTGTCAACCAAGGAAGCTTCCTTGGAAGATAGCCAGACAGGCTGAACCCCAAAATAAAAAAATTGGATAATGAATTTGAATAATGAGGTGAGCAGAGAGAAGTTGTCAATTCTAAGTATGACAGTGGCTGCCTCTGATTAACAGAACACACAAAGTTCTAACATGTCTCTGTAATACAAACCTACCCTTCCCCCCTTCATACTACATAGAACCCTTCATGCTTTGTTCCTTTCTGACTTTGCTGTCTGGCCTGTCATATTGCTACATTTTGATTATCTTCTTCAGGATTTCCTCCAGGAACTCAGGAGGAAGAAACAGGAGCTATGCAAACTACTTTAAAGTAAGGAAGAAACAGAGGGTAATTTAGGCTGCAATCTTTGGGGCACTTTTCCTTGGAGTAAGCCCTGTCTGAATAACATAGGATTTGTTTCTGATTACTCTCTTGGAGGGCTTAGTTAAGACGGTTGGAAGTAATTAGAAGGTTAGGCTATTGCATATTTTTATTATTTCTGCAAATTATTCTGTATTACTTCTTTCAACTGTCCCCTGAAACGCACATTTGATCACTAACCATATTTTATGTATTTTTATCTTCTCTTGATTTGAAGGTTAGGCTATTGCATATTTTTAGTAGCTCGTTGGAGTTTAGCTCGTTGGAGCTACCTGGTTTGCTGAGTTGTATATTGTGCTGAACAAATAATTTCCAATTATTTTGATAAACAGATGAGTTTCTGTATGTCTGTTCCTCACTGGTCAGCATTCACCTATGGGGGCAAGAAAAGACCCAAACTTTCAGGAACTATAGGTGGTAGTAGCCCTTCCAAGGAACCAGGACCTCCTACTCATGTTGTCCACTCTCATGCCTGTCCTAGAATGAGGTATACTTTTGATCACGAAATCACCATATTAATGAAAATAACATATTGAGTTTCACTATAGCATGGGGAGTGTGAAAGACTCTATGAAAGAAATATTAACATTCTACGCCAAGAAAATCAAAATTGTATGAATGGTATAATTATGTAAATTCAGAATGTTATTTTACATAATTTATTCTGCAGTCTTCAAATGTTTTGCATAACTTATTGTGGGTTTTCTAATTGTGGAGAGGGATGATTAATCGTTCAGCACTGAGGCCCTAATTCCAATCAGTGGAAATCCTATTCAACCAACTTTCAATAGACACACTTTGAAACGTATTTTTTTTTTTTACTGGTCTAAAAAACTTGAGTTTTTTTTTAAAAAAGCAGAAGCTAAGATTGACAGAAAGTATGATTTCTTCTCCAAATACTTCATTTGCAGTTCTTCTGCACTCTTGATGAATTGTAACATTTGGTGGGAGGGTTGGAGGGTGGGGATATGAAGGGATCTATGTATGATGTTGGTGACATAATTGCATCACTTCCAGTGGAAGTGACAATGGGTAGATCTAGGAACCATTGTAAAATCCAGGGCTTTTTTTTTTTTAGCAGGAATGCCCAGAAACGCAGTTCCGACTGGCTTGCTCTCAGGGCGTGTGGCCTAATATGCAAATGAGCTTTGGTAGAAAAAGCCCTGTTCTGAATACTGGTGATGCCAGGGGGTATGGCCTAATATTCAAATGAGTTCCTGCTGGGCTTTTTCTTCAAAAAAAGTCCTCATAAAATCTATGGTTTGCTGTATAGTTTCTAGTGGTTTCTAGAACTACCCATGGTTACTTCCAGGTAGTACCCAGAAGTGACTACCAACAAAGAGGCTGTGGAAAATCAGTGGGAGGCATCTCACCACAGTGAGAGCCCTGACATCCCTACTTCTTAGGAATTTGGGCATTCAGTGCTGGCATACAGACATGTGCCTGAGAATAGACTTTAAAAACAAAAAAAAAGAGCCTTTGCACTCATAAACTGGTCTTTGAGGGCCAAACTTCTTGTTATGGGGTGACCACATTGTTCAATCACATTCTGCCCGTTTCACATATAAAGTGGGGAATGGGGAGGTATTTGTTCTTATGAGAATAGGGGAAGCTGAACAACTGCGCCTGATCCTCTTCCCTTCTTTTTCCATTGTGCTGCATTATTTGCAGCATTTGTGTCCACAGCCTGCCTTATTGAGCATGCTAGAGCCAAGCCAGGTATCAATGATGTCAGGGAGTGTGGCTTAATATGCAAATTAGTTCCTGCTGGGCTTTTTCTACCAAAAAAAGCCCTGGGGCCAAGGAAGGTAAGATAGAGGTGAGTTCTACTTGAAGTCATATGCCATTTGTGGTAAAAATTACCTATCTCCATCCCAAGTTTTATACATAAAAAAGGCAAAAGCTTGTATAAAAAGATGTGGCTTCCCCCCATAATCTATTTTTGTCCCCCAAGAGAAAATATTCTGTCTATCATGCATCTCATCCCCATGGCAGTAGAACATGTGTCATACACTAATCTTGCTGATGTTAAACTGGTCTGGGTCTGATCAGTGTCTTTCCTAGGAACCCTTTCCATGTTACCTTGAGTTCTGTGAAAGAAAAAAGGTGGGATACTCATGCAATGCCTCCTCCCCATGAGTTTCTTCTTTGTATTTCTGCTGCTGGGCTCAGAAATTTCCATATTATTTGATCCCTTATCAAAAAAATTGTCAAACAATGAAAGCTTTCTCTACTAGTTGGTGGTAGGCATGCTTTTATTATTAATTTCAAAAAGGGCTGTTCCATTATTGGATTGTATCATATGGGTTTGTTCCATTATTGTTACTTTTGTTATTGGTTTGTGTTTTTTTAATTGTTTCAATAATTCTATTTTTTTAAAGAAAAACCACTCAGTTTTCTCTTATTTCACAAGACTTCCATTTAGAAAATGAACCACACCTAGTCAATCTGATACATTATCGTAAGTAAAAATGAATGTGGATTACCAAGGAGAAGAATAGAAACTTTGCTTTGAAGTTCCTGTGCAACTGAGCAAGCCTGGAAAAGTGAGCTGTAATGCAGAAGGAAGCAAGAGAGAGAAAAAGAAGTAGATGACAGTGAGTTGCTTGTGGGCCTGATAAAAGCCCACTGCAGGTCTTATATGGCCCTCGGGCCACACATTTGCCATCCCTAACATAAAGCATCACCTGGAAATGACATCACATCCTCTGGAAACTCTGTCTTTCCCAGAATCTCCTGGCGTGTGCTGAGGCAGTGTTGGAAACCTTAAATCCTAATATAATATCTGTTCAGATTAAACTTTAAAGTGACAACACAAGACAGTCCCAAACAGACTGTCCCCCACTGCTCAGCTGTTTTTGTTGCAAACAGAAAGCAGGGGTTTAAAGGGACTCAGTCCCTTAACCCCCTGCTTCCTGCTCTATCCATCAACTGCCTTGAACTGCCACAAACTGCTTTAAAAGTTTGTGGAAGTTTGTGATAGTAGACCCATCACAAACTTTTGTTCACAAACCATGAACAGAGCAAAATTTATAATGAATTTTGCCTAGTGGTTCGGTTTCTGCCCTTTCCTACTTACTAGATAAATGGCCCTGAGTACTGCATCTTACGGAGAAAATTACTTTCATGCAGCATGCAAATGAAAGTCTTCATTGTGGAGTTCTCCGTCTTCACCCATTTGGGAATTCTGTCAAATGCAACTTTAAAGTCAACAAATGCAGTGTATAATGCCTCAAGCGGCTTAAAACTGCATTTCTCTGCAACATCAAGTGCTATCGTTGAGCAACCAGTTCTAAAACCTTCCTGTTCCTTCATTAGTATATTTTCTTGGTCTAACTAGTCTCAGAGTTTCCAACATAAATGTCTAGAATCAGGCTTGTTTACCCTACTTAAAAGACTAATTGGGTGGTAGTTTGAAGGGTTTGCACTTTCTCCTTTTTTTGTATTGTGGGACAATAATAGCCAAGCCCCAATTACTAGGAACCTGGGCTGACAGGTTAATATGTGTGAAAAATGCAACCAGCATTGGGACCCAGCAGTCAGTATTTGATTTAATCCCTTCTGGAGAGATCATGTCACTTCCAGGAGCTTTTCCTGGTTTCAATCAGGTTATTAATCTTTTAACCTCTGAAATTGTTACTAGGGGCCATGAAGGGAGATTTCCTGGTTTACAATCTGGAAGCTTGTCAGAATCTGTTTTTGCTGAGTAGAGAGCATGGAAGTCAGCTTTCCAGCTGCTCACTGAATATAATAGCAATATAAACACATTTATAATAGAGAGCCAGTGAGGTTTAGTGTTGGATTAGAATCTAGTCCAGAGTGTTGGACTATAATCTTGGAGATGCAGAATCTAATCCCCATTCTACCATGGAAGCTTGCTGGGTGACCTTGGGCCAGCCACACACTCTCAGCCTAACCCAACTCACATGGTTATTTAGGGTTGCCAGCCTCCAGGTGGGGCCTTGAGATCTCCCACTTTTACAATTCATCCGCAGCTGGCAGACATCAGCTCCCCTGAAGAAAATGGCTGCTTTGAAGGATGGACTCTGCTGTACCCTGCTAAGGCCCCTCTCCTTTCCAAGCCCCATCTTCTCCTGGATCCCTCCCCAAAGTCTCCAAGTATTTTCCAACACAGACCTGGCAACCCTAGGGTTATTGTGTGAATAAAATGGGGGATAGGGTGGGAGAATGACTGAATTCCCTTTAAGAGACCAAGGCATTCACAAAAATTCTATGGTTGTACTGTAGAGTTTTTGTAAATGCTAGAGTGCCCTCATGTCACTTCCATTTTTAGTAAATAAATAAATAATATTTATTTATATTATTGGCCTTCCTTGTAATTTCATTTGTTTTTAATTCTTCCTCCTTACACAGAAAAGCAATCCAGTGATTTAAAACCTTTGCCACCTTGTCTTCTTTCATCAAGAGGGAAGAGGAAAGATAGACAGTAGCAGCACTTCAGCCAGCTCTCTTTATAAAGATGCCATCATCTTTCACTCCGTGTCTCTACTGCTAAATTTCATTTCAGTTCTTTCTGGTGTAGGTGGAGAATAGGGGGAACTGCAGGTGGAAAAGGAATGCTGAGAGAAAACAAAAGGTCAGGAATCATCCATGATTATCAATGAACCTTTGGAAAAATTAGCTCCTGTTGCAGTCACCAGAGCAATTATTAAATGGCATCTTAAATGCCAGTCCTCAATTGGAAGGGAACTGTTTCAATCATATAAACATTGGGTCTCCAGTGTCATTCCCATAAATCTGTCTGATGACAAGAGTTACATTTTCCTTTAAAAATAAATATTTGCGCAGGATCCAACCAGTTATACAGCAGAAAATGTAGTATATCTTTGAATAGCTATTCCAACTACATAAAATAAGATGTAAAGTCAATAAGCAAAACATTGTGGCTCATAAAACAAAGGAATGCTTCCAGGAGCAGTTTTGCCCAAGATACGTTCTTCCTTTATAATCTTTCTGGCAAAGCCGATGTGTCCATATTTTGAACAGTGAGTAATGGCCTTACTCATTTTTGCTGTGAGTAATGATCTTGTAGGTTGGGAACTGAGAAACAATTAAAAAAATAACCAAGAAAAAGCAGTGATAAAGTGTGAGGTGGATTAACTGAAGAACATACAGTACATTCGTTGTCAATTCCAAATCCCATATGGAAGGAGGCACGATGTAGGTATTTAGCATCTTCTGTCTAATTAAACACTGCAAGAGATATTTTAAACCGATTTATTGAAACTTACTAATTTGAGGTGAAGCTCTCAGAACACAAAATTAATTAGTGGGCACATTTAAGACTAATTGATGTCAAAGACCACTGAAGAAAAACATAGGGTTTTACAGTGCAATCCTAAACCTGCCTAATCAGAATCCCAGGGAAGTTTTCTTAAGTCGTTTCAGACTAGGAATGCCAAATGCCAGCTCTTGGTAAACATTTTCTCTTTGCTGGGTATTCCCTCCCATCCTTACCTCTGGGGCGGTGGGAGAAAAGTGCAGACCAGAAATGATGGTCGATGTCACATTTGGGGGGAAACCCAAACATGACATCAGTGAGTTAGCCAGTGCTCTGAAAACTCTGTAGTAAAGGGCAGGGCTTTTTTTTTTTGAGCAGAAATGCAGAAGAATGCAGTTTCATCTGGCTTGGCATCGGGGTGTGTGGCCTAATATGCAAATGAGCTTTTGTTGGGCCTTTTCTACAAAAAAGGCCCTGGTAAGAGGCAAGGGATGGATATGACATTGTTCTCCGTGTCAATGTCCTGTCTGGGAGAAAACCTCGACGTGAGGTCACCGTGTCAGTTGACTCTCTGAGAACTCTATTTTACTCCCAGGAAAGTTTCTGAGCAATTTGCACAAAGGATTACAGAAGGGCTGCCCATTGCTCTGCTAAATATAAAGACTTTAAGACTTTTTAAAAAAAAAAAAAAAAGCAATAAAGGGCAGTATCCCATGTATTCTTAAAGCATCTCAGAATGGAGGGGAGCCTCTCTGGGGAAATACAACTATTTGCTTGAATGAGCAAGGCCATCTCTGATCTTCTCTTCCTGAGTGATCATTGTATAATGCAAGTGAAACCCTGGGAAAAGAATGATAGGCAGTTTTTCTCCCCGTGCTTGCTTTTCCAATGCAGCATTCCAAAACTGGTTGTCTAGAAGGTTCATCGATTGCTAGGAGAGCCAGCACATGCCTTTTAAGCTTCCTGGAACTTCCCCAGCCTTCTCTGAGAAGTTGGAGAGGTGCAGGTATCTCCCTTTATGGATCAATGGAACTGTTTACCCACAGCTTAATGTATCCCTGCGGAAACTCTTCTCACTCTTGTTTTAATATTATATCCACAAAGAAATGTGCAAGGTTTCTTTTATTCTAGTTTAGGACAGCAGACAAATATCCTGACATTTATTATGGAATGGTGGATGGAAAAGGAATATGTGTGCAACAGAAAGAAGGATGTGATCATATGAGCATTTTTGGCCTGCCATAGCTATCCCCTATCTCTGAATTTAATGTGAATGATCACACGTGCACATCTGTCCCCCATGTCCCACTCATGCCTACCTCGTGCTGTGACATCTCCACAATGGGTTGAACCAGGGGTAGCCAAGCTGTGGCTCAGGAGCCACCCACCCCATCAAATGGAGAAGACAATTGTTTCTTTAGATCACTTCTCTAAGCCAGCTGGCAGCTTGGAGAATGCATTTAAAGTTAAAGTTGCTTTTTCCAGCTCTCCCTCCTTCCATCTGTTCCTTCCTGCCTGCCTGCTCTCAGACATCTGATGTTCATGTCTTGTGGCTCTCAGACATCTGACATTTATTCTGCGTGGCTCTTATGTTAATCAAGTTTGGCTGTCCCTGGATTAAACAATCATCTGGATCTTCCCAGTGGCAAAGTCCTTGCAGTGCTTCCATGGCGTATTTCCAACTGTGTGATCAGCCTGGGTGCTCTATGCATGTGGAGGAATGGTGTGATCACTCCACTCTGCGTGTGTGTAGCCCGTGCCTGAGTTACCGGCCCGGTGGGCACTGACTGATTGCCATGGCACATCCCTAACAGTACTGGCTTTTTAAAAGCTGAGAGACCACTGTGGCAACCCACTCGTCTGATCTCACCCATACAGACTGTACATAAATAAGCTAATAAGACATAAAAATTGCATCAGAACAGCCCGTTGGATAAAACTAGTGGTCCATCTAATCCAGCAACCTGCTTCACACAGCTGTCAACCAGTTGCCCTGGAATGCCAAACAAACATGGCATACAGGCTGAGCTCCGCCATGCTGCCATTCATCACTGGTATTCAGAGTTTTGCTGTCTCTATGTGTAGACTTCCTTCAGCCACCATGACTAGTAGCCAACATGGCTAGTAGCCCCCATGCATCTGTTTAACCCCCTTTTAAAGCAATCTATGCCCACAGTCATCACTACTGGCACAGCCAGTGAATCCTGCAGTTCAATTTCCTTTTGCTGGTCTTGAACCTATATCCCAACAACTTCGTTGGGTGGCCCTGAGTTCTGTTGTTATGAGAGAGAAAGAAAAATGCCTGGGCCTCACTTTATTTTTGTATACTTACTTTAATGATACTGCTTGTACAGCCAATTCGGCTCTGAACAGTGTCACACTAAAATATTTTTATGTGAAAGATTGTTTTGCTCTATAGATAATTGGACCTGCCCCACCCAACCAAGAGCTATTTTGGTAGATTTGAATACTTCTCTAGCAATTACCCCCAGCCAGTAATAAACAGCTATTCTGGTAGATTCGCATACTCCCAGCAGTTACCTCCAGCCACTAATAAAGAGCTATTCTGGTAGATTTGCATACTTCTAGCAATTACCTCCAGCTATTAATAAAGAGCCATTTTGTTAGATTTGTATACTCTTGCAATCACCTCCAGCCACTAATAAAGGTAGACTAGGAGGTTTCCACACCTATTTGTGCACATAACCACAGGTAAATGGAGAGTGTCTGTGTGCACATGCTTAAGGGATAGCCCTGGCTTTCCAGGGTCTCAAGTGAAGGAAGGTATTCCTGACATCTCCTGCTTATATCCTTTCACTGACGATGCCAGTGATTGAACCTGGGACCTTCTGCATTCAAAATATGCACTCAACCTCAGCTACTTACTTACATAATACTTACATATTATATATACTTACTTACTTACATAATACTTACATATTATATATACATATTCTCAGGGCTTTTTTGTATAAAAAGCCCAGCAGGAACTCATTTGCATCAGGCCGCACCCCAGTGCCAAGCCAGCCAGAACTGCGTTCCTGTGCATTCCTGCTCAAAGCCAGTTTGGTGTAGTGGTTAAGTGTGCGGACTCTTATCTGGGAGAACCGGGTTTGATTCCCCACTCCTCCACTTGCACCTGCTAGCATGGCCTTGGGTCAGCCATAGCTCTGGCAGAAATTGTCCTTGAAAGGGCAGCTGCTGTGAGAGCCCTCTCCAGCCCCACCCACCTCACAGGGTGTCTGTTGTGGGGGAGGAAGGTAAAGGAGATTGTGAGCCGCTCTGAGACTCTTCGGAGTGGAGGGCGGGATATAAATCCAATATCTTCTTCTTCTATCTTCTTCAAAAAAAGCCCTGCATATTCTTATTAAAAGGAATAGAACCTTTTATACTCATGTATATTTTATATTCATGACAATGGCTTGGATCCAAGAGCCCTTAGCATAAAGAAAAGACACTCCGGTTTTGCAAGGAAGTCTGATCTCTGCATATTCCAAGGGCTTTAGCAAGAAACAAGTAGGGCAGCCCTCTGTCGTGAGCAGAATTCAGCTTGTTTTCTGGATCTTGATTGGACGTGAGCTGGATCTTGATTGGACAGGTTCTAACAAAATACAATATTGCTCTCATTCTATAATATACCACATTCATTCTAATATGTGAAATTAGGAATTCTCTTTTTAAAAAAAAACCCTCATTTTTTTAGCTAATATTATTCAATTGCCCCAAATTCTAGTAGATAAAGTTCCAGAAATTATAAAGCTAATATAAAGCTGATGATTTTGGAGTGAGTTATTTCCTGAAATAAACTCCTCTAGCACCAGTCAGATGTTAATCTGTTGAGCACCTTGATATGCTGTTCCCTGGAAGACTGGGGAATGCCTTCAGCAAGTGTAATTAAGAATGTACAACATACATTTATCATTGTTAGCATCAGATATGTCATGCAACTGACTACATAAAGCAAGGCTGAATACCTGTTGGTTGGACCATAATTTACTTATCTGTTTCTTAAGCAGACATAGTGTTTTACAGAGCTGTAATGCTGCCCCAAGATAAAATAATAAAGAATCCTGGGTTTTTCACAAGTGGGGATGTTTTAAAACAAATCAGGCAGCTTTTGATATTTGGCTCATCCCTAGCAAAACCTTAATAAATTGCAGATTATTTAGGAAGGAGACAGTACATAGACCACATGCAGGTACTTTTTTAATTGCCTGCATTGGTATGAAATGAAAAGAAAAGAAGGTAAAGAAAAGAGCTGTTGTGGATCCCAGCCTAGGTCAATATCTGAAGGAGCAATTACAATTACATTTTTCAACACTCAGAAGAAAACAGAACTTTATTGTTCATCAAAGTGGAGATTCCTTCAAGTGCAGTTAAGAATGTACAGTATACGTTTATCATTCTTAGCATCAGATGCGTCCTATGACTGAGTACCCAAAGCAAAACTGGAGTAATACCAAGTAGCTTCATTTCCTTTTGATTAGCAATTTATTACATTTACAACAAGCAGAATGTAGAAGATCTACCTGAAGTGTTGAGTGGTGTTTTGAATGTTCAAAGCTCTTCATGTATGTTATCTTTATAATCTTTGCAAACATCCTGTAAAGAAGCTTACAGACTGCAGACACACGTACAATGCCTTGCTTAAGGCTAGTTCCAGGGTAGATGTTAAAGAACAGACTTCAAGGCAAATATTTAAAGCTTGAGACACTTGTCACTACACTAACAATGCTGTCCTAAACAGGGTTATACCTTTCTGATTCCATTGAAGTCAGAGGGCTTGCAAAGGTGTTACTCTATTTAGGACTGCACTGTAAATTAGCTTAACAAGCACTGGATTTACAAAACTTTGGATCTTTAAATCTCTGAGTTTAGCCATGCATCCCTATAAAATTGCTTAAGAAATGCAGGTCTGAAATGTAGTTGGTATCAGATTAGAAAACCGGACCCAGTGATGCAAACTGGATTTGTGGTGTGTCTCTGATTGAACACCTTTCTTAATGACTTGGATAAAAGCAAAGCTATATACATACCTCAGTTTTGTGTGAATCTATTTGATCTTCTGACAAAGACATGGAGGCCTTTCTTGATTTTCTTAAAAGACAATTAGCTTTCATCAATATGCAGCATTCCCCCTTGGGCTGCATTCATTTTTAAAATTCAGTCCTCCCCTAATTTATGATGATTACAAAAGACCTTATTGTGATTAAAATTTTATTCTGTTGCACAATGGATACTCACGTTCTCTAAAGATTTGTGTGTGTGTTGTTTTGGAATGGCAAATACCCTCAAAAATACTCACAGAAAAGGAGACAGATTTATCCAAGAAACTCTGAGATTATTTCTCCTAACATTGTGAATTGATGCCATTTCAACAAAGACATTTACAACCTTACAGGTAATGGCCCCAATCAGGGACAGTGTTAGTGAAAAATCCAGGGTAGGGCCCCACAATCACTGCCACCACTCCCTGCTGAGCCTCCTGCTGCACCTAGATACTGCTACTGGGCCAAAACAAGAGAGGCCTCCACTTAGGGGTCCCAGTCCCACAGAGGAGGATCCCCTGATTTGGGGAGGGCTTCCCCACCACCAGCCAGTTGGCCAATGGTGGGAAATCCCACCCCACAATGAGGTTTTTCAAACCACTTCCACTATTTTTAAATGATTTTTATATTGTATTTTGTGATATTATATAGTATTTGTTATTGATTGTTTTATGATTCTATGTTTTATGGTCATAATGGTTATTAGCTGCCCTAAGTCCACTTGCGTGGAGGGCAGGATATAAATCCATTAAAATAAGATAAGATAAATACAGCCAGAAGTGGGCCAAAAATCCAGAAGTGCAGCCCCAGACAAGCCATTTGAGTGGGGAAGCAAAAAGAACCATTCAGATGGCTGCCAGCCTTCAGTGATCCTGATTGCTGAAGGCTTGCAGCTGGTTTAGACTAATAGCCTAAACCAACTGCAAGCCTTTTCAGTGATCAGCTTCACTCCTCTCCCTGATTAGAAATGTGTGTGTGGGGGGGGGGGGGGGTGGGAACAAAACTGGCCATGAAATGGCTGGCAGCCATTTGAGTGGTCCCTTTTGCTTCCCCCTAGGGACCACTCAAATGGCTGCCAGCCATTTCTTGTTTTGGGCCATTTCTGATTTTACTGGAAGTGGTCCCCACCCAGCCCCTGGAATGCTCCACAAAGGCCCCCACCAGAAAGGTAAGGAAACCTGGCAACCCTGCGTCCACACCAGTGAGGCTTTTAGGAGCCGCTGCTGCTCAAGCCTCAGACAAGGCAGGTACCAGAGGCTTCTGCTGCCAAGCCAGTGGCCTGAGACCAAGAGAAGATGAATATGAGCAACTGCTATTGCTGACTGCCCTCTTCTGTTGAAGAGTCAGGCTCACAGGTAGAGGCCCCTGCCAACTGTGGGCCCTGGGGCAGCTGCCTCTGTTGCCTATTGGTTAAGACAGTCCCTGACCTCAGAGAAGGGCACTGCAGAAACTGTGAAAGGTTTGCCACCCATGACCTCTTTTTTGTTTATACTGAGCCATTGGGGCAGGGGTCCATGTGCCTACATTGCTATCCCACCTGCAGCTATGTTATATGGCAACTATATTGGTAGGACCCACCATGTGAGTAATTTGTACCTTACTGGCTCCATTCCTTTCTGTAGGGGGCCAGTTTCATGGGGCAGAGCCATGCATTTGGCCCTGTCCACCTGGTTGCAATATATTTTGCACATATGTCACAACAAAGTGAGATGACACCACTGGGTAGGAGGAGCTTCTCATAGCCATGAATATGTACTCATGGGGAGTCGGAGCTGCGAAAGAAGACTTTCAACTTTGCTGTAGTACCTCAGTCTCTACCTCCTATATGAAGCTTCCCTACAGTACCCTCCACTGTACAAGTAGCCCTCCATACCGTCTCTGAGGGTCCAGGGAGGAGCTTTTCAGGCTACAGTGGGATAGGGGGAGTGCATGAAAACCCCATTCTGCTGATGGCAGTCCCTTCCATCAACAAAAATCATTACTGGATCCAACCAAAAGCCCCCCCCCCCCATTGGGGCTCTGTTAATATCTGTAGGGTTGAATCTTATAGATATAAGGGACAGGCCTCGGATTCAGTGGGAGCTCACAGGAGCATAGTTCCTGAACCTTTTGGAGAGTTCCACCTCCTCCTTTCCAGCTTGTCCATTGAATAGTACATGCAGCTGAATAACAATCCCTGAGTGAGCTCCACCATCTATTTATCTACAAAACGACCCCTGATAAGGAGTCATAAGATTCCCTACGTGTTGAAAAAGACCAACAGAACCCCAATATCAACTATATATAATTGATATTCTTCCAACCAAAAAAGATTTTCTTCAACAAAGAAATGCTTTTCTCCATCAGAGGAAGCCTTTCTATGTCAAAAATTTTCTTCTTTGGAGGAACCATTTTTCATTTGAAGAGAGACTTAGTAGAAGAGAGTCATTGGATCTATTGTAGTGGATGGGAGCACAGGATCCAACCATTGATAAATCTCAGAGCACATACAAGGGTATAAAAAGGGAGGGAACTGGGTAGATAGATAGATGATGATAGATAGATAGATAGATAGATAGATAGATAGATAGATAGATAGATAGATAGATAGATAGATAGATAGTGTCAGGTCTTTGGTGCCCCTCCCGGTCCCCCGGCGTCGCCGTTGCCCCGCCCGGGCACTCTGGGGCGTTCCCCGGAGGTCTCAGAAACAGGGGGGTGGGCACTGGGTTACTTCACCGCAGGCCCCCGTTCCCTCCTGGCTGTGCTATGGCTCCTGTCCCTCTCTCTCGCGAGGCAGCCTCTTTGCGCATCAGCCAGCTCTCCTCAGCGACCTCCTCCCTCCCTCCTTTTATGCTTCCCGACCCATCCTCCCCCCTCCCAGGACCTGCCCCTCTCTGGCTCCTCCCCCCTTCAAAGCCCCAGACGCCCAGGAGAGGTGCGTCGGGGCCGGGCTGACTGGGCGTGCCTCAGGCGTCCCAGCCCTCAGCGGCGTGCTGCAAGGGAGCGTCTCGTGCTGCGACGAGCTGAATGGCTCTCCCTCTTGCTCTCCGGCGTCTTGCCCCGGCCAGACCTCACGGACTCGAAGCCGGGCTCGCCGTCTGGGAGGCGTCGCTCGGGTGGCTGCTTTCGCCCCGTCAGTCGAGGTGAGGGGTGGGGCCTCCACAGGGGCTTGGAGAGGTGGGGGGGGCTCTTGGGGCGATGCCGGGGGCTTGGAGCGGCTGGCAGGCGCCGGGGGGTCTCCTCCGCGCAGTCCCTGCCCGGGCTGGGCGGGACACACCCCCCCCCCCGTGTCCCTTGCTTCTCCGCTTCCTCCTCGAAGACCCGGGAGAGGTAGTCGGCCACGCAGTGGTCGGCCCCGGCTTGATGGTGCACTGTGAAAGAAAAGGGGAGAAGAGACATATACCAGCGAAGGACTCGGTCATTGGAGTCCTTCATCCTCGACATCCACAGCAGGGGGGCGTGGTCCACCACCAACCGGAAAGGGTTGTTGGTGAGGTAGAATTTCAATGCCCCGACGGCCCACTTGACCGCCAGGGCCTCCTTTTCTACGGTGGAGTACGCCCGCTCGGCGGGCAGGAGCTTGCGGCTGATGAATAGGACCGGGCGTTCGTCCCCAGGGCTCCCCTGGAGCAGGGCTGCCCCGATACCGGTCCCCGAAGCATCTGTGTGCAACACAAAGGGCTGGGAGAAGTCCGGGTTTCTCAGCACGGGGTCTCGGGAGAGGCTCGTACGCAGTGCCTCAAACGCTGCGTCTTGGGCTGGCCCCCACTGGAGGACGTTCGGGCACGCCTTCCGCAGGCAGTCCGTCAACGGGGTAGCCACTGCCGCAAAGTTGGGGATAAATTTGCTGTAATAGCCCGCGAATCCCAAGAAGCGCCGTAGCTGCTTCTTGGTGCGCGGGCGGGGCTGCTGCTCCAGGGTGACGACCTTCTCGGGCAGGGGTCGGAGTTGGCCTTTCCCTACCAGGAACCCTAGATATTTTAGCTCCTGGAAGCCGAGGCGGCTTTTCCGCGGGTTAGCGTGGAGCCCGGCGGCCTGCAGGGCGTGGAGTACCTGGCGGAGGTGGAGCAGGTGGGCCTCCCAGGTGGGACTGCACACCACGATGTCGTCGATATAGGCCCGAGCGAAACCCTCGCATTGGGCTAGGGCCTTGTCCACCAGCCGCTGGAATGTGGCCGCAGCCCCATTCAAGCCAAAGGGCATGCGCTTGAATTGGAACAAGCCTTGTGGGGTGGCGAAAGCGGTCTTTTCTCTGTCGGCCGGGTGCATGGGCACCTGCCAATAGCCCTTGGTGAGGTCCAGGGCGGAGAGGTACCGGGCCTCCCCCAGCTGGTCGATTAGGATATCGGCCCGCGGCATCGGGTAGGCATCGAATTTGGCCAGTTTGTTCACTTCCCGATAGTCCACACAGAAGCGCACGCTGCCGTCGGGCTTTGGCACCAGGACCACCGGGCTGCGCCACTCACTCTGTGATGGTTCGATGACGTCGAGGCGCAGCATCTCCCTTATCTCCCGGGCGATCACGTCCCAGCGCTTCTGTGGGACGGGCCTCCACCGGGCGCGTGCCACCTGGCCTGCAGGGGTTACTACCCGGTGCTTGACCAGGGTGGTCAGGCCCGGCTGGTCGGAGAATACCGTCGGGCACTCGGCCAGGACCTTCTGCAGCTCCTGTCGCTGGCTGGGGGTGAGAGCGGCGTCCAACACCGGGCCTCCCCCGGCGCCCCCCGCGGTCGTCCAGGGCAGGGTTCCGTCCGGGAGCTCGCCCGGATCTTCGGCCACGAGCCCCTGCTCCGGCTGCGCCTCCCGCCGCACCCAGGCCTTTAGGCTGTTCACATGGAGGGTCTTCCTTTGGCGAGCACGAGGCCCGCACTGGACCTCGTACGTCAGGGGACCCAGGACTCGGGTGATTTGGAAGGGTCCCCGCCACGGGTCCCCCTGGCTCTGGCCCATCGCTCCCCTGTGGACCAGGACATCGTCTCCCGCCTGGAACCCACGGGCCCTAGCGCCCTTGTCATAACGCCTCTTCTGGACCTCCTGGGCCTGTGCGAGGTTCTCCCGGGCCTCCCGCCGCACGTCTTCTAGGCGTCCCTGCAGCTGCCTGACGTACTCCTCCGGGGCCTCTCCCGGCACTGCTCTGCCTTGCACCCACTGCTCCCCGAGCAGGCCCAGGATGCCCCGGGGTTGCCGCCCGTACAGCAGCTCGAACGGGGAATACCCCAGGGATGCCTGGGGCGTCTCTCGGATGGCAAAGACCAGCGGGTCCACATAGAGGTCCCAGGCAGTGGGGTGGTCATACGCTGTCTTCCTCAGCATGGCCTTCAGGGTCTGGTTCATCCGCTCCACCAGCCCGTCAGTCTGGGGGTGGTGGACGGAGGTGAAGAGCTGCTTGATGTGCAGCGCCTGGCACACCTGCCGCATGAGGCTCGCCGTGAAGGGTGTGCCTCGGTCTGTGAGTATCTCCCGGGGCAACCCCACATGTGCGAAATAGTGCATCAAGGCCCTGGCCACGCCCGCGCTCTTCATGGTGGGCAGGGGGATAGCCTCCGGGTACCGGGTGGCGTAGTCCATGAGGACCAGGATGTAGCGGGCCCCACGCGGGGTGCGGGGTAGGGGCCCGACAAAGTCCATAGCCACTCGTTCGAACGGGACCCCCACTATGGGCAAGGGGGCTAGGGGGGCTTGCGGCTCGGCCCTAGACGCGAGGCGTTGGCAGATACCGCAGGAGCGACAGTAGGCCTGGACCTCCCGGGCTACGGAAGGCCAGAAGAAGTTGGCTAGCACCCGGGTCAGAGTACTCTTCACCCCCTGGTGGCCCGCCCATTGGTGGTCGTGGGCACCCTTCAGGACCTCGGGCCGGTACCTGTGAGGGACCAACAGCTGCTTCCCGGGGCCCAGCCGCCCTTTTACCTCTCTGAACCACACGCCCTCTTCCCGGATGATTCGAGAGAGGCGCCGGCTCCGGCGCTCGTCTACAACCACCCCGTCTCGGACTGCTTCGTGCCGCCGCAGCGCCTCCAATTCTTCGTCTTCGGCCTGAGCCTCCACGAACTGCGGGTCCGCCGGCCACGCCTCTCGGCCACCCGCCACGGGACGTTCTGCGTTGGACGGGCCCTCCCCGGGGTCGCTGTCCTCTGTCTCCCCAGCGGGGGCGGCGTCATCATAACCGGCCCCGGCAGGCTGGCCTGGTCGGCCGGGGTTGGCTGCTTCCACTACGTCGCCAAAACGCGGAGCGTCCCGCCCGAGCAGTATTGGGTAGGGCAGGCTGCTTACTTTGGCGACCGGCACGCTCCAGTAGCGGCCTAAGTATTTCAGTGGGATGGACACCACCGGGCTTCTTTCGATGTGCCCATGGACGCACCGGATGGCGGCGGTGCGGATGACAGGCAGCGGGGCGGGCACCAAGTGGGCTCGTATCATAGACAGCGAGCTGCCGTTGTCGACCATGGCCTGCAGTTGCCGCCCTCCCAAGGACACCGGGATCGTCCAGGGGGGGGGGCGAGCCCCCGCCTCAGCCGTCTGCCAGGACTCTTCCCAGCTCACGTCGCACTCCATCAGGGGGCACTCGCGTTTGAGATGGCCCCACTGGCCACAGGTGAAGCAGGGCCCTATGTCTCCTGCTGGACGGCGGGCCTCCGGCGGCGGGTGCCCCTCCTTCTCCCCCTCGCGGCCTCCGGGGCGTAGACGAAGTCCGGGTAGCGCCGGGCGTGCTCCGGGCCTCCACCACCCCGGCGTGGCACGGGCCGGCGGCGTCCGCGCCCGGCCCCCCCGGTCTCCGGCCCCGGGCGCCCTCCCGGGTGTCGCTCCTGGGGCGGCCCGTCCGCCGGGTGGGGGCAAGCCCTTCCCTGGCTTGCCGCCCTCTGCGCGGAAGGGCAGGCCGCGGTGGTCGGCGGCCTGAAAGTTCTCCCACAGCTCCTGGACCTCGCTGAGACGGGTTGGCTTCCAGCAGGCCACCCAATGGCGGGTACGCGGCGGCAGCCCCTGCAGCAGCTGCTCCACTACCACCAGCTCCACGATGCGCCGCCCGTCGCTGGTGGTGGGGTTGAGCCACCGGGTGGCGGCATCCTTGAGGGTCGCTATTGCTGAGCGTGGTCGCGTCTCCCCCGTAGGCAGCCAGGAACGCAGCTTCTGGCGGTGGGCCTCAGGCGTGATCTCCAGGCGGTCCAGGATGGCTGCCTTGAGCGCTGTATAGTCCGCCGCCTGAGCCCGCTCCAGGGCCTTCATGGCAGCTTGGGCCTCCCCGGTCAGGTAGGGTCCCAAAATAAAGGCCCACTGCTCTCTGGGCCAATGAGCGGCCTCAGCCACTCGCTCAAACGCTTCCAGGTACGCCTCGACATCGTCCTCCGCCCCCAGCTTCGTTAGAGGGGGCCAGGGGCTCCTCCCGGCGCCGAATGGTGTTGGCCCCGCCGGCTCCGGGCGGGCGAGGAGCGCCTGGTGAAGATCCCGCACGAGGGTGGCTTGGGCCGCCGTCTGCTGCTGGGTGACCTCCCGTAGGAGCTGCGCCTGGTGGTCTGCGAGCCACTGCCCAAACTGGGCCAAATCCACGGGGGCGGGGTTAGTGTCCATGGCGGCGGTCCGCCCCACGTGTATCACGGAGTCCTCACTTGACTCGTCCGTCGACGACTCGCTGGACTCCGGCTCAATGGTTGGGGTCGCCACTCGGCTTGAGTGCCACCCGGGCGGGGCCGGAATATGGGGGCGTGGTCGTCCTAGGCTCGGGAGAGTGCCCGCCTCCTCCACCACGTTGTCAGGTCTTTGGTGCCCCTCCCGGTCCCCCGGCGTCGCCGTTGCCCCGCCCGGGCACTCTGGGGCGTTCCCCGGAGGTCTCAGAAACAGGGGGGTGGGCACTGGGTTACTTCACCGCAGGCCCCCGTTCCCTCCTGGCTGTGCTATGGCTCCTGTCCCTCTCTCGCGCGAGGCAGCCTCTTTGCGCATCAGCCAGCTCTCCTCAGCGACCTCCTCCCTCCCTCCTTTTATGCTTCCCGACCCATCCTCCCCCCTCCCAGGACCTGCCCCTCTCTGGCTCCTCCCCCCTTCAAAGCCCCAGACGCCCAGGAGAGGTGCATCGGGGCCGGGCTGACTGGGCGTGCCTCAGGCGTCCCAGCCCTCAGCGGCGTGCTGCAAGGGAGCGTCTCGTGCTGCGACGAGCTGAATGGCTCTCCCTCTTGCTCTCCGGCGTCTTGCCCCGGCCAGACCTCACGGACTCGAAGCCGGGCTCGCCGTCTGGGAGGCGTCGCTCGGGTGGCTGCTTTCGCCCCGTCAGTCGAGGTGAGGGGTGGGGCCTCCACAGGGGCTTGGAGAGGTGGGGGGGCTCTTGGGGCGATGCCGGGGGCTTGGAGCGGCTGGCAGGCGCCGGGGGGTCTCCTCCGCGCAGTCCCTGCCCGGGCTGGGCGGGACAGATAGATAGATAGATAGATAGATAGATAGATAGATAGATAGATAGATAGATAGATAGATAGATAGATAGATAGATAGATTCCTACTTTTTAGCTGCATCCATGCTGGCAGGGCTTTTTTTGAGCAGGAATGCACAGGAACACAGTGTGAACACCCTGTGCGAAACGATGATGACATCAGGGGGTGTGGCCTAATATGCAAATGAGTTCCTGCTGGGCTTTTCCTACAAAAAAAAGCCCTGCATACTGATAACCTCCAAGGGGTCCTTGGTGATGAGAAACTGTTTACCCTGAATTTCAGTGGATATTCTACAAAAGGAATTCAATAGATGCCTTCATGATCTAGCCAAAGAGTACCTGGGGCTATTAAGATCAATCATGTTTTTCCAACAGCTTTTATTTTTTTCCAAAAGTGGAAAGTAAGAGATAGGGAAATAATTTTCTGAAGAATAAGTGTCAAGAGATTTCTTAAGAAAATAGAAAGAGGAGTCTAAATGACAGCAGACTGGAGACTATTACAGCACTGATGGAAGGATCTTTATGGAAGTCATCCAAAGAAATACACAACAGAGAATCTGATACTTTAAACTCCACATTTAAACTGCCAAGTCAAAGTAGGGAGTGAGTTCATAGCAGCAGGCTGAGCTGCTAAAATTTAAACTGCTAGTGTTAATCTCCGTAAGGAAGCTTATATTTATAATAGATTAATTTGGCCTTGTAAAGAAAGCCCTGTTGAGCACTGGCTGAGAGGATTTGTTCACATAAACATTTGCATAGTCCCAGCAAGGAATGTTCACTCTGTTTTCACATAACCACCAAGACGCCATCCTCCAAAACGTTATTTCTGACTGTGATGATAGAAAAGGCATATATCCCATCTACTTCTGAAAGAAAGATTTTACTGGAACAAATGGCTATGCTGAATATAATCCAGAAGAAAATGAGTATTTAGGACAAGTGAAAGGGACTGTCATATTTACATAGTTAGATCCCACTTTTCCCCCAAATGGGGACTCAGAGCAGCTTCCAGTCTTGTTCTTCCCTTCTTTCTGACTTCACAACAACCCTGTAAGTTATGTTGGATTGCCAGAGAGTGACTGGCCCAAGGTTATGGGGAGGGATGGTGGCTCAGTGGTAGAGCATCTGCTTGGTAAGCAGAAGGTTCCAGGTTCAATCCCTAGCATCTCCAACTAAAAAGGGTCCAGGCAAGAGGGCGTGAAAAACCTCAGCTTGAGACCCCGGAGAGCTGCTGCCAGTCTGAGTAGACAATACTGACTTTGATGGACCAAGGGTCTGATTCAGTATAAGGCAGCTTCATATGTTCATATCCAGTGAGCTTCCATGACAGAATGGAGGTTTGAACCTGGGTCTCCCTGATCTTAGTCCAACACTCTAATCTCTACAGCAGGCTGTATCATAATAGCACTGTAACAGAAGAACACTAGATCAGAATGGATCAAGATAGGTAACCATGTTAGTCTTCTTTAGCAGTAGAAAAGAGTAAGAGTCCAGGAGCACCTTAAAGACTAACAAAATTTGTAGCAGGGTAGAAGCTTTCATGAGTCATTGCTCATTTCTCACTTCTGTATCTGAAGAAGTGTACAGTGATTCACAAAAGCTCAAACCCTGCCACAGATTTTGTTAGTCTTTAAGGGGATACTCTTTCTACTACTGTATCCAGGGCTATTTTTGTAGGAAAAGCCCAGCAGGAACTCATTTGCATATTAGGCCACACACTCCTGACACCAAGCCAGCCGGAACTGCGTTCCTGCTAAAAAAAAAAAAAAAGCACTCACTGTATCAGAATAGTTTCTTGTTCTTCCCAGATGAATTGTAATTGTTTTTAAGTGCCACATCAAAAACACCCATTGTGCAATATAAAATAACAGCAATAATGATAATAATTTTGTAATAATAATAATATCTATATATCTAATAATGAACAGGAGCAATCTGAGGATACTTAAATCTGCAGATCAGGCCCATTTACGAGAAGAAAGCAAGAAAAATATTAAGTATACACATTGAAAGATAAGGATGGATGGAGAAAGAAAGTGCATCCCCCCTGCACAGATAACATCACCAAGTCACATGGGGGCACCTAATTCAGTGCACCCAGAATGCTGGTACTCTAGGCAATCACCTAATGTTAGGGCTGGTTATGATTGGAGGAGGGAGAGCAAGAGAGAGGAGACTGAGAGAGAGAGAGAGAGAGAGAGAGAGAGAGAGAGAGAGAAGGAATGAAGGGCGAGGGGAGGAAGCAAAAGCAAAGGGAATGTAATGGCCACTCCTGCAATTTCCTTGTGGGTTCCCACTTGTAGTTTATAATAAGGATGAATATTATTTGGCTTGGCTTGGGTCTTATGAACTGCGAGTGCAGTGGAAATCACAGATGCAGGGATCTCCATAATGTTGTTTCAGGTGGCTGTAGGACCCCCATGGGCAAATATACTGTTACCTGCAGTGAAGAAGGGGATGGTCTTGGACCTCTTGCTAAGAGGAAAGGGAGGATGATTTTGCACAGATGATAGAGGTTTACTAATTTATGTACAGGGTAGAAAGAATGTACAGAGGGAACTTTTTCTCCTTCTCCAAAGTAGTAGAATTTGAGAGCATCCAATGAAATCGATATGCAGTAGATTCAGGATGGAGAAAAGGAAATATTTTACTCAACAAGTAGGCCTGCTAATAGCAGACAAACTCTGTGATTTACTACCACTGCCACTGCTCACTACCACTCAGCTGCTCAGCAGGCAGAAGCAGGGCAGCCAAATGGAGGGGGGAACCTATTATCTCTGTAAAATGATGTTATTTCTAGCATGACCTGGAAGTTCTAGCACTTGCCCCAAAACTCTATGGTTTCCATAGAGTTTTGGGGTGAGTGCTACAACATCACCTCAGTGAAATCCTGTGCTGGAAGTAATGTCATTATGAGGCAATGAAGACCGCTCCCCAGCTGTGTTAAGTCCATTTCCCCTCATCTCCTTCCCTCATCTCCTCAGTGAGTGATTAACATGTTGAATGTCAAGCTGTCAAACTCTCGAAACTTTATAGATACAGAGATAATAGTTACACATATACAATTAATGGATATATTGTATGACCAATAGAACATACACATTACAGCCCTGTAGGGCCTTCCTCAGTGGTCAATATTACTATTTTAAAACATCCAGGAATACATTTATGACAAAAGATGATTTTCCTTAAAGCCAGGTGATGCTTTCTCATATGATATATAACTACTATTTCTGTATGCACAAAGTTTCAAGAGTCTGATTTTAGACCATTTTAACCTGTTTTATCTTTTACTTACTTATATTTTTATAATAATTTATTTCGACAGCTTGATCCTCATAAATCACAGATATATTTTGAGCTGAGTCCCCCCCATCCATGTTTAACATGTTGAATGTCCTGCCACACATGCCAAAGGGAGATTTGGACAGATTAGCAGAGGATCAGTCTTTCAGAGGCTACTAGCCATGATGACTAAAGGTAACCTCCACATTCAATGATAATAAAACTCTGAACACCAGTGCCAGGAAGCTAAATCATGAGAAGGCCTTTATGCCATGTTTTTGCCCCTCCAGAGTAACTGCTTGGCCACAGTGTGAAACAGGATGTTAGACTAGGTAGAATACTGGACTAATCCAGGATGGCTTGTATGTTCTTTGAGGATAAAATGGAGAAAGTGAGACTTATATATACAGCCCTGAGGTCCCTGGAAGAAGGTCAGGATGAAAAATGCACAGACAGATAAAATACCATTTTAAACCTTTGAAACTGAATAATCAATTGCTGGGATATACAAAGGAATTCTAAGGTATGTTGCCCACAAGTTGAAATGTTTCTAAAAACCACTCAAAAGATGTACTCCTGGATTCATAGGTGCTGTACCCCTAAAGAGGAAATGGAAAGCTTCCCTGAGAAAAAATAACTTCTCCCATAGGCATAAATACATTGTTAAAATGTGCAGAATAGTTGTTGCTTGCTCTGTAAGCAAAGAGTTTTTGTTTTCTTGGGGAGTTTTTTTTTTGGGGGGGGGGTTGCCATATTTATAACAATATTAATGGTATTCTGGAATTTCCCATCAGATTGACACATAATAGTACTCAGACTGATGCTAATGGACTTGGATATGTACCCCCAGATCTAGTAATTAAGTGACAAAAACGCTATAGGCTTGGCCTTATATGCATTAAGGTGGAATGCATTAAGATAACCCAAAGGGTTTTTTTCCCAGTTTAAAAATTATTGCTTCAATTTATCCATTTTTTTTTAAATAAATGCTAGCTGAACAAAATAGCCCAGAATAAATAAGAGACTTTCTATGGGATTTCTAAACTTCTATGACTATGGATATTGCTGAATTGTAATGCAGTGGTTTATGTGAGGAACTCAGGAAGAAATGTGCAAACAATCACACAAATCAATTGACAGGCGTTTGGTGCTCAGTAAAAGACTCACTTAGCTAGCGCATACACCAGTAGTTGTGCAGTGAACTATGGGCTGTCAGTCACCTTAGAAGATAGACTAAATTTTTAACAGTGATCTTTGAGCCTTTCCAGATGAAAGATTCCACCCCTCGCAATGCGGAGGGGGGGTATTGGGTCAATACTTCCTTCTCGTCATACTTTACTGGCCCTGGTCAGATCCATCCATTGAGGGAGCAAAGCTGGCCTTGTTAAATTAGGATAGCCCATTATTTATTGGGGAGGTGTGTGGTCAGGCCCTAAAGCAGGGGTCCCCAACCTCCAGGTCATGGACCAGTACCAGTCTGTGGCCTGTTAGCAACCAGGCCTTGGAGCGAGGCAGAGGCACTACACCACCCGTTTCGCCTGCCAGGGACCTGGGTGGATAAAAAAGGCAGTGCAGCCTTGCTCCAAGGCTGCCTCCCCTCCTTGAAGGGGAGCAGCCTCAGAGTGAGACAGAGTAGCCCCCCACCTCTTCTGCCCACCTGGAACCCGGGCAGATGAAAGAGGCAGCCCAGCCTCGCTTCTTTGCCTTTAGTAGGACTTCAAATACCAGGGTCCCGAGTGGGCAGAAGGGGCAGAATGGCAGAGACCTTTGCCTACCCCTCCCTTTGAAGACCCCCATGAGGGACAGGAATGGGGTGTGGGGGTAGCCTGAGGTGGCAAAACCCCCTAGCATCCCCCTCACACCAGTCCATGGAAAAATTGTCTTCCGGAAAACTAATCCCTGGTGCCAAAAAGGTTGGGAGCCACTGCCCAAGAGAAGAGGAACATGAAAGCCAAAGGTGGTAGGGGTGAGCTAGAGGTAGGGTTGCCAGGTCCATCTCAAGAAATATCTGGGGACTTTGGGGATGGAGCTGAGAGACTTTGGGGGTGAAGCCAGGAGCAGGGGTGTGTCAGGCATGATTGAACTCCAAAGGGATTTCTGGCCATCACATTTAACGGGACTACACACCTTTTAAATGCCTTCCCCTCCATTTGGAATAACGAAGGATATGGGCATCTTATTTGGGAGCTCATAGAATTGGACCCCACAGTCCAACCTTTTTGAAACTTGGAGGGTTTTCAAAGGAGAGGAACTAGATGCTATGCTGAAAATTTGGTGCATCTACCTAAAAAACAGCCCCTCTGGATCCCCAGATACCCATGGATCAATTTTCCATTATAGCCTATGGGAATTGGTCTCCATGAGGAATAATGGAGTGCCAAGCAGATATTTCCCTCCCCCCCCTTTCTTATAACCTTGAAGTGGGGGGAGGGCCTCCAAACTGGAGGCTACCCATCCCCTACCTGGGGATTGGCAACCCTAGGTAGAGGCTGATCTTGTGACACACTTCACACCAATGACAGATTCAGCATCCAGTAGAGGAGCACAGCTACCACCTCCACACAAAACATGCACAAAACAGTTATACCTGCTGGAACAAGTTTACCAAGTTCATCACCTGTGTCCCATCCACTGAAAACTGGATGGCAGGGATAAAAATAATGGCTTAGTTTATTTCCTGACAATGAAAAATTTAAAAAGAAAGCTTTTGGGGGATGGGTACATGAAATATAGCTGGATTATAAATCTTGTGCTTGTTAGGAGTGTGCTGTTTGTACTAAGATTTGGGTTTTGTTCTATTTGATTTGTTTTAATTTCAATGCATTCTATTTATAATGATGATTGTCATCATTATTCCTTTAATTACCACTTTGGGGTTAATGTTGCCATTGGGTTCCATGAGAACTTTTAGTGTGGATCTTTTAGTGTGGATCCAGGGCTTTTTTTGAGCAAGAACACAAGGAATGCAGTTCCAGCTGGCTTGGCATCAGGGGGTGTGACCTAATATGCAAATGACCTTCTGCTGGACTTCTTCTACAAAAATGGCCTATGCTAAACAATGGTGATGTCAGGGGGTGTGACCTAAAATGAAAATGAGTTCCTGTTGGGCTTTTTCTACAAAAAAGGCCCTGCCCCTATCCTAGCATTTGAAGCTTTTTTGTTGGAGGGAGGCCCCTTTGTTGGAGGGAGGCCAAATTCTCTCTTGCTGAATGAGAGTAATGAGAACATTGATGTGAGTTTTTCCTCTCTCTCCAAGACCACAGATGGCATATGGGAGAGGCAGTATCCCTTGTTAAATGGAAAGGTATCATTCTTGCAATAGTAGCAAAGCCCTGCTTCATCGCACAGTGCTTGGTTGGTTTCAGCATTCATCTTCCTCTCTGGGTTGGCTTCCAGAATAAGATCTGAGCAGAGAAGGACCTTTTCCACACGTCAGGCTTACTTCTGATTTTTTCCCATGTTGAACTCCCAAACCACTACTTCAACTTGTACTCAGATTTGCAAGAGGCGGGGTTGTATTAGATTTGTTTTAATTTCAAAGCATTGCTTTCCACATAGAGGAGGGGGTTTTTTTGTTAGGTTTAATGGGCTATCAGTTGGGGGGGGGGGAGTTATGGAACTTTGTTTATATATATATGTCTATGGCAGTGAGAATGACATATGAACAGAAATGGAAATGTCCAGCTATACCTACATTAGAAGAATGGTTTGAGAAGATGTTGGATTATGTAGCTATGGCTAAACTTACAGTACTGGTGTGGGAAAAGACAATTACTCCATTCATTAGAGACTTTTTGCATGAAAAAGATATGGATGACTTATTTGTGGTTTCTCTAAGTATGCCAAAGGGGAATGAAAAGAGAGATAATTCATATTTTATAATAATAAGCAAGGAAAATTTTATCATCAGAATTATATTTTTGTAGAGAAAATCTGAGCACAGTGCACATTTCCCTTCCCTTTCACTTTTCCCTTTTAGTTTTGTTTTTTTAATGGTGTATGGTTTTGGCAGTTTTTACTTTCTTTCTATGTCTTCTAGTTTTCTCCCTTTAATGAAATGAAAATGTATATATGAGCAATAACTTACCATGATTTGATCTATGTGATAAGCAGGGTGTCTATAATGGCTTTAAAAAAGAAGACAAAATATTCTACCCACATCCCCTGATTTTCTGGGTTTCTGATGGAGTATGATGTTTGGTAAAAAAAAAAAAAGGAGGGGAGGGGAATCACCATTTGCCAGTACATTCCAAGCAACTGGTTTACCAGATGTGCAGTAAATACCATGGTAACTTATTTAGTAAATGGTAGTCTGCATTCAGCCTTTCCTTGCTTAGTCTATGCAAGTGAAAAGCAGAACTGCATTTCTTTCCCAACAGAAGAGAACCTTTCATTCCACAAAGGCTTAAAAGTACAAAGCGTTCTAAAAACTGGATTAGAGAGCCAGAATGATGACTCCAACCTCTTGCTTTGGGCTTACTCAGCCACCTACACTGTACTGAGAGTGTTGCTCCATGCCCGGTTCTGGATATCACATGCATTTCATAAAACAGCACGGAGTCTGGTGGCACTTCATGCACATGACTAGATCTTCTGCCTCTGTTGGCTGACTGTTGACCTTTTGGTTATGCACACCTTTATTCCATTTTGCTTTTACAGATGATTTGATAACCATGTGCCAAGCTTGCCTATGTCTAACCTGGATAGGCCAAGGTAGCCAGATCTGATCAGATCTCAGAAGCAGGGTTGGCCCTGGTCAGTCCCTGGATGGGAGACCACGAAAGAAGTTCAGGTTGCTAGACAGAGCCAGATAGTGTCAAGCCACCTCTGTTAGTCTCTTGGCTTAAAAACCCTACAAGGTTGCTATAAGTCAGCTGTGCCTTTGTGGCACTTTACACATACACACACTTGCCTACCTAGCTACCATTCTCAATAGATGCCCTGTTTTTATAGAATCACCTTGGCTGTTTAAGCAAGACAGAAACATGTTTCAAAGTGAATTCACACATGCCACTTGAAAGTCTTTACAGTTCTCTTCCCCCTGTTGATGTGCACTTTAGGGGGAAAAAGGAAGGCTGTTTTAAGGGCACTTGAATTGAGTTGTTTCACAGCCAACTTTCCTGGGCTTCACAATGCACATGTGGCTCACTGTACATATGCTTTAACAATGCATGTTGCTATAAAGTTTGAATTTGAGATAGTTTTCATTAATCAGAATTAAATGGGAGATGGCATAATATATCCTGAGATATAAGAAAAGGAATTAAAAGCAGTTAAAAACTTTGTGAACTTAAAACAACAGTTCTTGTTCCACTTATTCATTTCTGACCACTGCAATGCTATTTTTATTCATTTCTTTTTCATCCCACTTAACAATATGGCAGCCTCTCCAAGGTTGCCAGTCCCCAGTTGGGGGCAGAGGCCCTGGTCTGATGGCCCTCTCCCCGCTTCCAGGTTATCAGAGGGGGGTGTTGAATGTCCACAGGGCACTCCATTTTACCCTATGGAGACCAGTTTGGGCAGGGGCGGCTAAACTGCAGCTCAGGAACCATACGTGGCTGTTTCACACATATTGTGCAGCTCCCAGAGGCCATCAGGAACCACATGTGGCTCTTTCACACATACTGTGCAGCTCCCAGAGTGTGAGCAAGAGACCCCTAATTTCAGTTATATATGGACATCATAATCACCCCTTTGGTTGCCAGGGTGCCTGGAGTTTTAACTCACACACATCTGCTGTGAAACGTGCAAGGACAGAATGAGTAGGCACATTGATGAACACAAGTTATTGAGGAAGACTCAGCATGGGTTCTGTAAGGGAAGATCTTGCCTCACTAACCTGTTACATTTCTTTGAGGGGGAGAACAAACATATGGACATAGGAGACCCGATAGATATTGTTTACCTTGACTTCCAGAAAGCTTTTGATAAAGTTCCTCATCAAAGGCTCCTTAGAAAGCTCGAGAGTCATGGAGTAAAAGGACAGGTCCTCTTGTGGATCAAAAACTGGCTAATTAATAGGAAGCAGAGAGTGAGTATAAATGGGCAATCTTCGCAGTGGAAGACGGTAAGCAGTGGAGTGCCACAGGGCTCAGTACTGGGTCCCATGCTCTTTAACTTGTTCATAAATGATTTGGAGTTGAGAGTAAGCAGTGAAGTGGCCAAGTTTGCAGATGACACTAAATTGTTCAGGGTGGTGAGAACCAGAGAGGATTGTGAGGAACTCCAAAGGGATCTGTTGAGGCTGGGTGAGTGGGCGTCAACATGGCAGATGAGGTTCAGTGTGGCTAAGTGCAAAGTAATGCACACTGGGGCCAAGAATCCCAGCTACAAATAAAAGTTGATGGGGTGTGAACTGGTAGAGACTGACCAAGAGAGAGATCTTGGGGTCATGGTAGATATCTCACTGAAAATGTCAAGACGGTGTGCGATTGCAATATAAAAGGCCAACACCATGCTGGGAATTATTAGGAAGGGAATTGAAAACAAATCAGCCAATATCCTAATGCCCCTGTATAAATCGATGGTGTGGTCTCATTTGGAATACTATGTGCAATTCTGGTCACTGCACCTCAAAAAGGATATTATAGCATTGGAAAAAGTCCAGAAAAGGGCAACTAGAATGATTAAAGGTTTGGAACACTTTCCCTATGAAGAAAGATTAAGACACTTGGGGCTCTTTAGCTTGGAGAAATGTCGACTGCGGGGTGACATGATAGAGGTTTACAAGATTATGCATGGAATGGAGAACATAGAGAAAGAAATACTTTTCTCCCTTTCTCACAATACAAGAACTCGTGGGCATTCAATGAAATTGCTGAGCAGTCGGGTTAGAACGGATAAAAGGAGGCACTTCTTCACCAAAGGGTGATTAACATGTGAAATTCACTGCCACAGGAGGTGGTGGCGGCTACAAGCATAGCCAGCTTCAAGAGGGGGTTAGATAAAAATATGGAGCAGAGGTCCATCAGTGGCTATTAGTCACAGTGTATATATATATATATATATATATATATATATATATATATATATATATATATAAATTTTTGGCCACTGTGTGACACAGAGTGTTGGACTGGATGGGCCATTGGCCTGATCCAACATGGCTTCTCTTATGTTCTTATGTGGGTTTTACGTATCATTTTCTAAGAGACTTATGTGAATACTAACAGCCTCAGCATTACAACAGCACTCTAAATCTCTGGAAGAGTGCTAGCCAGAAGTACAGATGGGTTCCCAGCTACTCTGTGCGTGCTCCATCTCGGCCGTTGCAGTCGAAGGAGTCATGCCGCCAGAAACTGTCTAGGTAAATGGTTTCCAGCCTTGTCCATGAAAGCCATGTTGGTAGGCTAACATCATCAGCGACCATTTTCCTGCACTGCCAGACTCCATGACAGAGAAGCCAGAGGCTCACATACTCAACAGCTGTTTCAAGCATCTACATAAGGCAATCACACTTGGCTTAGACATAAATCCTACCAGACCGCCCAAGTCTTTGTCAAACAGAACTTTAAACAAAGGACAGTGCCAGCAAGAAGAGGAAGACCAGCTTCACCCAGAGGCAGAGTTCTCTGTGTAGATTGAGTGTTACCTTAGGTACCAATTTGGCCCTCTATTGACACTTCTCTCTCTCTCTCTCTGCCTGAGCAATATGTAACCAGATTTTATACCCTTGTAAGTTTGCCCCATGGTGCAGAGTGGTAAAGCTGCAGTACTGCAGTCCTAAGCTCTGCTCATGACCTGAGTTCGATCCCAGTGGAAGCTGGTTCAGGCAGCCAGTTCGAGGTCGACTCAGCCTTCCATCCTTCTGAGGTCGGTAAAATGAGTACCCAGTTTGCTGGGGAGAAAGTGTAGATGACTGGGGAAGGCAATGGCAAACCACCCCGTAAAAAGTCTGCCATGAAAACGTTGTGAAAGCAACGTCACCCCCAGAGTTGAAAATGACTGGTTACTTTATGTTAGCCTTTATTTCATAATAAAACCCCTTGATTATTAGACAATATCTCCTCTTATGAGTGACTTCCATAGGAGACGCTTCCTGTAGACACAGATTCTCAAGATTTCGCTAAAAGGCTTAATTGCCCACCCGCTAATTCCCCAAACCTCTTTTGAGGGCAATTTGCCTAACAAGAGGTCAAGGAGAAACTTAATGCAGGCTTACTCTCAAGTAAGCATGCTTAGCATCAGGACCTCAGACAATCTCTGAGTGCTGACTCATAGGTAGGCAACTGTTTCCACCACGTGTGAAGTGGAAGAAGGAGAAAATAGGCAGACTTGCGAGCTCTTCTCCAGCACAGAGGTCACCCTGAAATCTAGAGTGGGGAATGAGAACAAAAGAGCCAAAGGAACCACTGGAAGGAGGGATAGAATTAAAGAAGGCAGCACAGGGTTCTCCCTTAGTTTCATACCTCTTGTAGGAGCTGTATTTACTAACCTTGGTGTCAAGTCAAAGAGAGATGCATAATGATGCTGAGACGAGCCAGGACCAGAGGGCAAAAGAGACCTCTTTGATTCCTGTCACACCTTGCCCAGTACCTCAGATGAACTGAAACTTTACTTGTCAGAAACAAATTATGGCACTGGTAGCATTGATATATTAAAACAGAATAAGATTTATTATAGAACAGATAAGCTGGGAAGGGAGGAAATAGGAACAGAGGATTATAATATTAGATTCTGTGGACAGGCAGAAAAACAAACTAAAACATAGGAATACCTTTTGTTGGCAAGTTGTTACTTCATTAAACTACCCAGTGTTTCCCTCAGCTAGTCAACACTCCTTAATATAAATCCTTTTGAAGATGGCTTCACACTGACACTTTTAAACCCTTGTGAGAGTCCCCTTTCTCTGCTGGGATATCAGTCTTTCTCCTGGGATTCCAAACAGACATAGGAACCTTTGTCCCTTTCACAGTGTATGTTTGTGATCTTTCTTTCAACTGGATTCTGCCTCTTGGACTTGGGATCAGAACTCCTCACCAGAACCTTTGAACTAGCTCTGCCTTGTGACACTCTGTGCCACAAACTGAGAGCCTTCGCAAAAGAGCATCTGTTAGCTCCTTCTCACAGACAGACTCTCAAGGAGACAAGAGCTCTATTTCCAATTCCAGCTCTGTCTCAAACAGGACCCAACACTGGTATCTGGGAATAGTAGTCCTGGTCTGGTGAGAGGGCACATGAAGCAGCAAGCAACCTTATTGGAGCTAAGTAGGTCCTAGGTATGGTCAGTACAACCATGAGAGACCTCCTTGGAACCATACTTATGCCACTTTGAATTGTATGTTGGAAGAAAGGCAGGATATAAATAATCAAATATCTCAACAAGGTTTACACTTAGGTCTCAATATACTGGCAAATGGGTTTTTAATATGTGTAAAAATCATGTTATATCTTAGGCAAGTGGAATGTCTTTCATTCTAAGGAAAGGGTCAAGTCTTCAGATTCTCATTCCAGCAGAAAAAAACAGAAGCCAATGAAACTTCTTATTTGATCAGCCTAGAAGCCATCTGCCACTGTGAATGGCTGACTTGCAAAAGATCAGAAGCTGTCCTCCCCCACCCACTTTGGTAAATGTATAAGAATCATATTTCATCTCAGCTGTACAATTTAACTAGCTTTGTCTTTAGTCTAACTGCTCAACAAACAACGGACTTAACCAATACTCAGTATATACAGTCTACAAAGCACTTTTGCCCCAATGAAAACTGCAAGCCTGTTCTATGTTGCTCATACAGATCTCAAAGTGAATGTATTTGAACTTAGAGAAATTAATTGACTGAGTCCCCCAGTCATTACTATTTAGTGTTTTGAAGAAGCAGCTTGACTGTGTTGCAATAGCTGCTTGCTGCTTTGCTCCAGGGAGAACTGCTGCTGCTTTGGAGACCAGTGCTGAGTCTTGGAGATCTTGCCTGGTCTCATTGTTGCTTCATAAATAAACAGATTTCATAAAATGTCTCTGAGGCTCTATTCTATTCTCCTCAGAAAGCAACTGGTTCTGCAAAAGGCTGATTGGGAGGGAAAGGGAGGGCAAAGCATTCTGATAGATGGTGTCTTTCTTAAAGCAAAGCTATAACCATCAATACCCACCATGTTTTCTAAAATGTTTGATTTTCTTATATGTATTTGGAATGGCCATCTCAGTTCAGTATCCAGATATGTCATGGCATTCATCTCTGCTTTAAAAATAGCTGGAAGCCCTTTAGCAACCTATACACGGCCCACAGAGACAGGGAGGGACCATACAACTTCTCTGTACGGTCCATGTTTCAGCCCAACAGTGTTTCAGAAGGCCGAGCTGCAGGATCAAACTATAAGTGTCTAGGTCCTGGGAGAGGCAGAAGAGCCATGCAAGTTCTCACTTCTCATGGGGTTCTCACTTCACATGGGGTTAAGACAAGTTAAGACAAATAGTTATTTTAACACATATCTTCCATTTAACTGAGCTCTTTGTATTGTTGTCTCTGCTTCTCACCTCAAATGGTCCAGAAAATCCTGTTTGCAACCCTGCTGCAAATTGCTCCTGGGCTAAGGAATGAGTGATCAGTGAATGTAAAGGACCAGAGGGGTGTTGTTTTGGAATCCATTACTGGTATTCTTCTTATATTGTGGACAGTTGTGAATTTGGTGACAGTCCCTTATTGTATTGTATAGTTATTTTAACATGATCCCTTAAGTAAAAAGTCTTTGCTTTATTTTCACTTTTCAGGTTATATTGATTGCTGACTCTGGCTGGTTATTATGACCTAGCACGGCCCGTACTGGACCTTGCCTACGTTTTAATAAAGTTCCATTCTGTGGAGTTATGTGGAGTTATTACACTGCCAAATAGCCCTCCAAATTTGTTGTACTAGAGTTGCTTCCAAGCTTTGGATATGTTGTTTAACACAGACAAAAGGAACTATTGGTCTCCATTTCCTATGCATTACTTATGGAAGTATAATATCATAGAACTGGAAGGGGCATTTAGTCCAACCCCCTGCTCAATGCAGGATCATCCCTGACAAGTGTTTGTTCAGCTGTTGCTTAAAGACTGCCAGTGAGGGGGAACTCACCTCTGTTGAACAACTCTTACTCTAAAAGTTTTTTGTAATAGCCAGCCTATAACATATATTTATTTATATATAGATCTTCTTTAGTAGATGTATTTACTCATGTTAAAAGAATATAGTTTGGGATCTCTCAGTTATGCTTAAATTTATATATAATGTTGTAACAGTTACATCTCTTAATTAATAGAATATGGATAATCACTGCTTCTTCAGTACATTCCATATAATATACCAGTGAGGGGCTCACAAGGAGGTCATCTGCCTCCCCCTCCCCCAGTGTTTCCTCTTTCACTTCCCTGAAAGCCCCAATATCCTCTCCCCTTTTTCTGCTTCCTTCTCTTCTTCGCACATACCAGTCAACCTACTTTTATTTGCTTCCCCGTCTCCAGCTTTCCTGTCTTCCAGCCTTGCAGGTTCTACCCAAGAAAACTATGGCCAAGTTGCATGATGAGGAACTTTCCCCCATATCCTCCTTCCCATACTATTTCCTCTTTTTGTCTTCCTGACAAGCCACATATTCTCACCTTTTCCTCATTCCTTCTCTCCTTCACATTCACCAACCAACTTACATTTTATCTGCCCTCTGTCTTCAGCTGCCTTTTACAGGCAGAAACCAAGCCTGCAGGCTGGCAATACTGCTGTGATTTCCTAGCAACACCTACAACACTGCAAATATGGCATTCTTTCTTCAAGCTTCAGATGCTGCTCCTATTATTTGGGGGGTTTAAACCCCACAATGTCTTTGTTGATTATGATGATGTTTAGATTTCAGCTTTTTCTGAAAACCAGGACCTTTACAAACCTCAGATTTATAGAAAGATATGTTTTCTCTGTTCATAGCTGTAGCCTCTGGATTTAAGTATCCACAGATTCAGCCATTTTGTGAATTAGATATATTTATTAAGCAGCACAGTCATTCCTTCTGTTTTGCAAATGGACAGAAATTTCTGACCTAGATTCCCAACTTCACTTGGAGTTTTACACTCAATGGAAAGCATAAATAATTTTTACTTTTTAAAAATATTTCTGTTGTTTCATTTTCATATAGGTAATTCTAATCTATCCACTGAATGTTCATTTTTGTCTACATAGGCTAGGACCCATCTATCAAAAAAAAAAAAGTTGTCAGTTTGAATACAGATCATTGGAAAAGCAGGAATACAGAAGCATCCCCCCTCCTTTTTGAAAACCGATGTAAGTGATTTTTCCTACTGAAAAAAACCCCCCTAACCTAATTTTAGCCCCCAGCTGAATTGTTTTAAGATCTTTCACACTTTCTCGTGGCACACTACTGAGGCATGTACAAGCAAGTCAGAATTGCTGTTTTGAGTTATATAATCATTTACAGTAGCATGTGTGTCTTTCTTTAGCAGCAAGAATGTCCTTCCTGGTTAGTATTTCCAGAAGGTGGACTTGGCTTGTAACACCTAAAGTAGTTCCCTGATAGTTCTTGGTACAGTTGCACCCTGTGGCCATCTCTCTGTCAATCATGTCATGTGATGGCTCCTGAGACACAGTATTTATTATCATCATTTCTTAGTGAAGACACTGGCTGTTCATAAACAATACAGTTAAGCCTCAAGGGAAGTTTGCTATCCCTGACTAAGGTCTAGATTCCATTGTTTCTATTTATGTTACCAGTTATTTGCCCCAAATGCATCCATCAGGGCTCAGAGTTGCCAGTTAGGGAGGACAAGGAACAGGGGCATGTCTTAGTTCCTTGGGACGATGTATATATCTGGAGAAGTGATGTGGGACAGGCCTGTCATCAGTCATGGTAAGTCCTATTATTTCAGATTGCTAGAATGCAGAAATGCAGACATCCATAAATGTTTATTGGAGAAGCTTACACAGAGAGAGAGATACAGACACACACCAGAAAACCAGATGCTCAATGTGAAACCAAAATGCAGGAAATGGGTGCTGATTTTTTCAGATAAAAGAAACCAATCTGAAACTAGTGTGTGCATTTTTTTTTAATGCTCTTTGGAATACAGAACTTTTCAGACTTTGCTGGTCTCTCCATCTCTCCACTACATCACATGCACAAAAGAGCTATTTTTATTATTTGACATCTTCCTCTCTCCACATGATCTTCTACATTTTCAGAATGCCCTTTCTGTAACTTAAGTGGGTGCTATTATAAAATTCTGTGTATTTGATGAGTTCACACAGGTAATTTATTTTATCTTTGTTATAAATGCTATTCCTAGAAAGAAATGTATTCAGAAAATTACTATGCAGGATGCCAAATGCTGGCATCTAAAATAGGTTTATCTCTTGTTCAATCAAAAGAACCATATCACAGAGTTGCTAAATTTGCAGTGGCAGTTCAGAAGCTCAAATGACAGTTTGTTGAAGCAAATACAGTAAACATTATGTACTAACATTTACTCCTCTTGGTTCTCTGGGAAAATGCATAAAATCCATTGTTTCTTATTTGTCCATGTATTAGTAACTCAGAAAGGGCTTTGCTTTGCTTCCAACAGATATGGAATATTTCCATGGGCCTTTACAGCAGGTGGCCTTTGCTCATGACACTTTTTAGTCATATGACTGATACCATCTTATATTCATATATTCTAATAGTCAAGGTTAGCCCAATCTGCAGATATCAATATCTGCATTTTGGGGTCACATTGACACAAAACAGAGTTTCCTGCAAACTTGCACCCCAGAGATCCAGTTTGGTGTAGTGGTTAAGTGTGTGGATTCTTATCTGGGAGAACCGGGTTTGATTCCCCACTCCTCCACTTGCACCTGCTAGCATGGCCTTGGGTCAGTCATAGCTCTGGCAGAGGTTGTCCTTGAAAGGGCAGCTGCTGTGAGAGCCCTCTCCAGCCCCACCCACCTCACAGGGTATCTGTTGTGGGGGAGGAAGGTAAAGGAGATTGTGAGCCACTCTGAGACTCTTCAGAGTGGAGGGCGGGATATAAATCCAATATCATCTTCTTCTTCAGAAAAATCTGAAAGATTAAAAAAAATTGCATTGGGGGTATTTAAATCTCACTGAAAATATAAGTGTTGTTTGTGCATGTGCAGACAATGCACATATCTGCCCCTGTTCCTCTGTCAGGCAGTGGGGATGACAATGATGAAGACAATGGTGGAAGTGCAGAAAACCTCAGTGAGCCCAGTGGTGGAGGTTGGGAGCTGTCAACATTGGTGGATGAGAGAAGCCTTGGAGGTTTGGAGCTATGTGGCTTTGGGCCTCCACTGTTGGCATTGGAGGGGAGAAGCCTTGGAGATGTTGTTACCAGGTCAGAAAATATCTGGGGACTTTGAGAGTGGAGCCAGGAGCAACGTTGTGACAAGCTCAATTGACCAGGTAGGGAGTTCTAGCTATCACATTTAAAGGCATAGTGAGCCTTTTAAATGCCTTCCCTCCATTGGAAATAATGGAGAATGGAGGCACCTTCTTTCCGGACTCATAGAAATGGACCCCCTGGTCCAATATTTTTGAAACTTGGAGTGATTTTTGAGGAGAGTCACCAGATACTATGTTGAAAATTTGGTGCCTTTACCTAAAAAAGAACAACCTCCTCCCAGAGCCCGATGGATTGATTCACCATTATACCCTATGGGGACCAGACTCCATAGAGTACAATGGAGTTCCCAGCTGACATCCAACCCCTCCCCCCCGCGCTTTCTGATAACTCTGAAGTGGGGGGAGGGCCTCCAAACCAGAGGATCCCCTGCCCCCAAATGGGGATTGGCAACCCTACTTGGAGATCAGGAGCTGCACATTTCTTGGACTACACTGCCGTTGTTGGGTGAGGGATGGAAGCCCCATTGGTTGGGAAACCCCACAGTGCTCTCCCTGCAGTGACAGGAGAAGCCTTGGTAGGCCCAGTGACAGAGGCTGAGAGCTGCGTCAGGCCCAGCGGCAATGATAGGGAGAGAAATAAAAGTTAGAGGGGGGGAGGTAAGATCCTCCACAAGTACTGCAGTTCTCCACTTGTATATTCCAGGGGTGGCCAACAGTAGCTCTTCAGATTTTTTTTGCCTACAACTCCCATTGGCCCCAGCCATTGGCCTTGCTGGCTAGGGCTGATGGGAGTTGTAGGCAAAAAACATCTGGAGAGCTACCATTGGCCACCCCTGGTATTCTAATCATTAGGAGTGGCCCAATCTGCAGATTTCTAACTCTGTGGATTGGGGCCACACTGACTGAAAATAGATGGTTCTGCAAACTTAGAGGACTCTCCAGTTTGCAGCAGAATTTGAAAACTTAAAAAAAAAAATGCATTGAGTGGGTTAGAGGGCACTAGTCTCCAGGCAGCCATTTAAATCTTTGCCATGGTTGTGGCTCTTGATGGCCAGGCCACTTCGAGTGCTGTTGCTCCTGGAGGTTCTGCTTCTGTTGCAGTGGCTCTTGGAGTTCTTGTCTCCATGGGTCCCACTGCCACCACTGTGGCACCTGGGGGCCTTGCTGTGACTTAAGCAGTTTCGTAATGAAATGTAGGATAATGGGTTACACATTGATTTAAGGAAATACTCATCAAAAATATTTCCAAATGGGCACACACTATGTTGACAATACCATTTGGCAACCAGACCTAGACCTGTATAATACATTTTTAGTGGCTGTGTGTTACAAAACTCCAAAATGATTGTGCTTGAAGAGATACACATCTTCATTTCAGCATGAAATCACACTGTAGGAGGTTGTTGCCAATCACAGATCCCTGGAGCATGTTTTTGTGGCAAAAAAGGCACAAAAGAAATGTGCATATCTAATTCAAATGCTACAGTTTTTCAGAGGTAAAATCAGAGGAAAGCAGGATGTGTCTGGTAAAAATGTAGAGGAGGAAGGGACCTTAACCGGGAAGTTATGCTGGAGACACGTCAGGTCCCATAATTGCCTGGCCTGCCTTCTTTTCAGTGTCTCATTTCCTGCATTGTGTGATTATCTAATTTTAGTCATACTTACGAGCTTTCTATTCTACAGTGGTGCTTTTGTGAATTTTTCTCAGAAATAGATAAGATGGTTTAGTGGCAAATATATATTTAAACCCAGATCTGCTGAAATCATAGCAGCAGGGCAAGTGGATGTCAAGAATAAATGAAACTTTGTGATGAAGAATGTGGACCTTTCTTGTACCTATGGCTTACCTCTGTATTGTCTGTTCCTTGATGTCCCTTGCCTTCACTCGGCTTTCAGTGTCTGAAATAATGCCAGTACATGGTAGGCAGTGGAATATTTTTGTAATCCTTTTTTTTTTTTGCTCCTTTAATCTGGATCCCCCCACCCCTCTATGTGATTGTGGACAGTTAGATGTAATTATATGGGCTGGATATAAAGGACTGTCTGCTATCAGAAATTTCCCACCATATTCACTCATTGCAGCCCCAGAAATACTGCCCCTGGGGGGCATCAGGGAACCCCCAGGAATAGCACTGGCTGTGACATGGAAGGTGGCTATAAAAGAAAACAAGCTTTGGATCTTCCGATATTGTTTTTAGCCTTTCTTTACCAAGCAGATCACAACCTGAAATTCAAATCTCCATGTGTTCATTGTTTTAATTTTGGCAAATTCGTCAATGGATTAGTTTATCTTTTAGCAACATGTATAACAACTTCCGTCCTAATTATATTTAATCAGAAGTAAGCCCTACTGATTTCTGAGAGCCAAACCAAATGTGACATTGGAGTTCCACTGTCAATCAGACAATACTGATCTGGTAGACTAATGGTCTGATTCAGTAAAAGGCAGTTTGCTGTGTACTTGGCCTCTAAAAAGCAACATAAAGTGCTCCTAAGATGTACTAAATGTACTAACACTGTTGAAGGGTGGATTTAACACTTCATTTTTCCTTGCACCAAACATGAGGAGGAGGAGGGTGGTGGTGGTTCCTTGGTGGTTCCTCCTCTACCCTCACACTCTGCTTGAGCAGGGATACTTCATCCTCCCAGACAACAAATCCTCCTTGTATAGGCTACCCCTTCCAATCACCTCCCAGGGCTGGCTCTGCTCCTCCATCCTTTTACCCAACCAGGGAATATCCTGGAGCTCTGTCTTAGCTGCAGCTGCCTCCTAGGTTGTCCACTCCCACTGGTGGGGCTTGAAGACATGGGAAGTTCCATATGGCTGCCAAACGCAATTACTTAACTCAGACTCTGCAACTTTATCCTGCCTGGTTTGGTTGCATCCTGGTGGGGCTTATGTGACTGCCAGCCACATAAATTTTTGCTGCAACTGAGGTGAGTTCGACAAGTCTTGGGTGGGTTTTGTCACTGGACAGACTGCATAGCTACAAAGTACTCTGGGGCTTCTGGACACAAAACCCCAACAACACATGACCTTTTGCTTTTGCTGTCAAGTAATTAAGAATTATAGACTTAAAAAGCTGAAAGCCAATTTGGCTATGAAATTGAAATGTATGCCATTCATTGTAAATAGACTAAATCATAGTACCATCTTAGATATCAAGTTATTTAAATTCACTTTAAATTTCCTTGCAAAAGGCAATGTTAAAATCAAGGCATGTTCATTATTATCCTTTAGGATAAGCTTTAAAATAGCTCTTTCTAAATTGACCTTTTTGCAGAAGGGGTGAAAACAAATGCAGGCCAGGCTTTTAATTATTACATAAACATGGAAACAGATGGGTTTGCCTTCTGAGAGAAAATGAAACAGAGTTTGCATGACAACACAGAAGTGAGGAAAGGCTAATGAATCTATATATCTACTTGCAAAGTGGAAATCAGTGTGGATGAGTTTTTTGGGAGGGGGAGCCTGCTATACTTTTAGAAAACAAATTAAGCTAACTGAATTTAAAGCTCTGTGTGTGCGCGCGCATGTGTATGTATGTGTGTGTGTATACACACACACACACACGTAAAAAGAAATCATCTTAGATAATTTATACCCAAATCAGATAGACCTGTCTATGAGAATTTTTGCTTCAGTATATTGAATGGAACCTACTTAGCATCACCATAGAAATTGAGTTCTCATATTTATTATTTGTTTAAAATTATATTTCATTTCAGAACAGTAAGTTTCAAGGCAGCTAACAGCAAGCAAGATACACAATTAAAACAAGTAATGCATTTAAAAAGCCATCAATAAAAACAATTATCAGTAACTTCCTAAAGTTTAGCCACATAAAGAATAAAGTTCAACCTACTAAAGGATGGAAAAAGCACACAGAACTGATCACACAGTACATACTGCCCTGCTAATTAACTTAAAGCCTGGGTGAATGCAAATATTTGAATCTGGATCGTAAAACATAATAAGATAGGCACCAGGTGGATGCTTGTGGGGAGAAATTCTGCAGTTTAGATGCCACTACAGAAAATTTCCCATCTCTGGCCACTACCCACTTCTCTTCAGAAAGGGCATGTCAAGAAGGATCTCATTTGCAAGCATTCCAATTTCTCAAAAGACTCCACCCCCCTGGAAAAAAAAATCAGCATACTAAGTATAGGAGCTATGAGGCAGTTAGAAGAAATGGAAGTTTCTGCGCTACTTGCTCAGAGTTAGTTCTGCAATTACACTGAACAGCCACTTTGTGATGAAAACAAACAAACTGCTCACTTGGGTTGTCTGCTGTATAACATTGGCTTTGAAAAGTCACATGATATATAAAAAAGAAAAAACCCCTGCAACTTCCCTTCTACTACCTGTCAAACTGGGGTGGGGGGATGAATGGGAAAAAGATTCTTTTATTCTTCTACATATCTTCCAGTGACAAAAGTGTTCTCGGTATTGGCATCCAGAACAAAAGGAGAAATATTTCCAGCAAATGCACTTAATATAAGCCTCTTTGCCAAGTGGTGTTCTCTCTCCCCACTTTGTTTTATCATTATGAGGCAGCCATTCGCCTTTCAATGAGAACACAAACAGAAGGATCCTTCAGTTCCTTATCTCTCCTCCTTGTGAATACAAGCAAGGTTTATCTGTGGCTGACAAGAACAGAAAAGTCAGTGGCAAGTGCCTCTGCTCAAGCACTGGCATTACATCTCCTGACTATATATCCTGGCTGCCTGGGCTGGGGCCTCCAATGTTAGATCATGAACAAATAAAATCCTCAAACTGTACTTGCTATAAAAGCATACAGTAGGAAATCTCATCATTTCTCTCCCTGTCTGTCGCTTCTTTTAGCTTCCCAGAATATTTTGTATGTGTGTACATTTCTTTTGCTTTTTTTCCCCTATTAGTAATCTGGCATTTCATTTTAAGTTCCAAGGTCACAAAGATTAATTCCCCCGATTTCTCTCTTACTTCTGTTAGTACAATGCAGCTTTTGATCTGCTGTTAATACAGACAATTTGGACTTCTTCTTTGGATCTGCCTCATCACTGTTGCACAATCAAGCCTTAGCAGCGTTCCCCTTCCGTTGTTTCAAACCATCTCTTTCCCAATTATCCGGTATGGCCCCGTCAATAATGGTGACAGCAACCGAATTGCTAGCTGAATACAGTACACATGAAACTGGGGCACCGAGCTCCTACTGTGCTTATGCTTTTGGAAAGGTTACTGACAGTCACACTGTTCTCACTGCATATGTCACAGATTCTTTCACATTTATCAAAATGCATTCCTTGTCCTAGCCAAGTCCCTTTTAAAAAGGTAATAATGCTGAGACATTTTCCCCCTTCTCTCCTAGATGTGTAGAAGTCTCTTGGATTGGTAGACAGGGATTCTTGGTCTTATGTCAGAAAAAAGCATATGAAAGCATTCAATGATAGTTCTTAGCTCCAAAAACAGACATGCTTGAAAGTGCCTTTACATGCCAAAAATTAGAAAGTAGGGAAGACGGATTCTCTCTTAACTTCCCCTTTATGCATTTCCTTTCCACATACAGGGATAGATTATGTACATACATCCCTCTCCCTCATGTTGTCTGAATTACCCCCACATCAGTGCCTTTCATGTCACCTCTTAGTGTGGGCCTAGTAGGGAAATGGTTAACAGTACCCTCTGCCTTTCTATAGCCCTCCCCTGTAGCTGGTTAGCTGATAGGAGGGCAAGCATATTCCCCCCAGACCTGAGTCCCTGGTCCTTGTGGGGGGCCTTCTGGGAGTTTGCCCTCTGCTTTTTCTTACTGCCTCTGTGAGGGTTGCTCCACCCTGCTGCAGTGATTGGCAGGAGTGATTGCCAAGTGGGTTGGCCTCCACCCTTGATCAACTGCTGTTTGTTCTGCCTATGTTGCCATTGTTGCACTGCACTTCCCTTAAATGGCTGTCTTATTCCCACCCAATTAGCTGTTTCCCATGCCAGCCAGCACATTAAGGCTTAGGGCTACTTGGAGCAGTGCACTGGAAGGAGATATGGTGGATGCTTGAACATGATTCTCCCTCACTCTCTGACTGAACAGCTTAACACTGAATCCCTTTCACAGCTTCTCCCAAAGGATGAGAAATGATAATGGAACCAAAAACAAATAATTGAAATTAAGCTCCCAACTGGTTTCAGCTAATTTTACTCCCATAGAAAACCAACAAGAAACTTGGCTGCAACACCAGAAAGAAAACAAAATGGTGACAGGGTGACAGAGCAACAGGCAGTAAATCAACAAGGTACAACAATAACAATGGAAGCTTTGGATTCCTCTTTACAATCTATGGAAAAATGAATCCTGGATAACACCTCTGCACTTTTACACCCACTTTAAAAAACAACAGAAGAGCTTATCACTTCCTTATCTCAAGCTCCTCAAAATGCAGACTCTGCAATACAATTAGATCTGAGTATCCAGAAAGAAGTTTTTTCCCTCCAAAACTCTGAGACCCAGACACAAGACAGATTGCTGACCTTAGAGAATTTAATGAAACAACAGAATTTAAAATTCAGAGGCATTATTGAAGGAGCTGAGCAATCTCAAGGCCTAACAGACTTGCTTGCAAAATGGCTTGTTTCACAAATAGAGAAGCTTGTTTCACAAATAGAGAATGATATCCAAAGCCCTTAGGCTAGGTTCTCTTAATACCTAAAGACAAATGGGACCCCAAGATATAATAATGATCTTTTCAGATCTTCATATTAAAAAGCATACAAGAATTTGCAAGATCCAAGGGGAACTTACAATTCGAAAACCAGGATTTCTACATCTTTCAAGGCATCTATGCTGAAGCATTACAGATCAGGAAAAAATTGAAACCAACAAGTAGCAAGCTCCAGGAAATGTATATCCAATATAAATGGGTGATCCCAGGGAAGATTCAAGTGATCCAACATGAGCAACATCTGTATGAAGTGGATGAAGACAGTGGATGGGAGCTTTTGCCACCAGTGAAAATAGAAGCTAACAGTGATCCTTTGAGAACATAACAAAAGAGGAAGCTACAGTTTTTGATGATGCCTCCCCACAACAGTAAAATACCCATCCATCCCTTTTCTCAACAGTCCTTCCACAACATTGTTTGGGAGAGCACATAGCCATCTGACAGCTTGGCATGGATATAGATCATACTTTTAAGACTAGTGTAAATGCCTTTATTTCTATAATAATACAGGAGGGAGGGGGGAATTGCTGATTAATTGCTAATTAAATCATTTTGTATGGACAAACAAGAAACCCAGATTTAGCAACTTGATTTTATATAGAACATCCTCTGGAGGCAGATTAGACTTTCTCAATTTACAAAATTGTTATATGGCAACTAACTTGAAAAATATAATGAATATGCTACAAAAAGACAATGGTGAATTGTATCTTTAAAGAAAGTGAGTATGCAAAACCATATTCTTTACTATTTGAATGAAACCATACTTTATAAAATCTGATATAAGATTTAATGAATACCTTTCCAACTCTTTGAAAATATAGGACTCCAGGTATAAATGGTTAGCACCAGACATCTCTTTCATGTCCTCCTTTCTCAACTACAAGTGGTTTGACCCTGGGAAAGAACCCAGTGCCTTTAGGAACTGGAAACAAGCTGGACTGTTTAGACTTTATGATATTTTAGATAAAGGGAAAATCCTGGAAAAAGCCCAGATAGAAAGATGTCTTGGCAATTCAATCCCCTGATTACAGTATTTGAAGATTAATTCAATGATAGCAGATCTTATGATTTCTAACAAAATAATTAACTGGTTTTGAAATTTTAGTGAAGAATAATGATCAGGCTAGAGGAATTATTTCTAAAATCTGTAAAATATTGAATAATTTAAATAACAAGAATAGACATGACCATTGCTCCCTCTAAGCTGTGGAGTCTTGTGAGCAAAAAATTCTGCTTCATGAACTATGGTCATTAAAGTTTTGAGCAAGCTATTTGGCTACTGCATAAATTAGTTTACTCTGGGACCATCATTCCTGAGTTAAGAGAGAGATGTGTGAGCTAGAGGCTAAAAACTTGTGAGCTAGCTCACATTAACCCAGCTTAAAACACTAAACACAACATCAGAAATTATGGCAGGAAGAGTGTGAGATATCTAGTTCAGGGGACTGTTGGGAGATGATATGGACTTCACCAATTAAAAGGTCAAATATATTCAATGTTTGGTTTCAGGCTTTTAAATTAATGACATGGTGGTATTACACTCTGAGACTCCACCAAATCAACCAATTGATCAGCAAATATTTCTGGAAAGGGTGCGGCCAGCTTGGAAGTTATATTCACTGTTTGTGGACTTGTGAACATATATAAAAAATCTGGCAGGAAGTACTAGACCAAATCACACAAATAGCTAACTATGAAATACCAGTTAAACTTGAAGCAATATTGCTGCAATGTTGGTTAAATATAACCTTTTGTAAGTCAAAATTTAAATTAGTTTGTATCCTTCTAGCTGCTACCCAACTGGCAATCATCTCAAAATGGAAAACAAAGTTAATTCTCACTCTATTGAACTGGTATGACAAAATATGGGACCAATTTATAATGGATAAAATAATGGAAAGCCTTAAAAAAATAGACTCGGAAGACCATATCTCTGAATTTGAGGAAACTTGGTTCCCAGTACTACAGTTTATGACAAACCAGGAGATACTTCCTTCATATATCCACTATCACACTTTATTGTACCTGTAGCAGTAAGTCATGATAATAATATATATGATATCCCTCTGATATTGACCTGCTAGCAGAAATAAGAGTCAATAAGATTGATGCAGTCAGAAAAAGACATATATATAAAACGTAATGTAATATTACTTTCTTGTTTTTCTTTGCTTGATTACCCACTGAAGAAAGCTTCTCTGTCAACAATCTTGATATATCTCTTTACTGTATATTGTATATTATGTTATGTAACTGGCTATTGTTTTGAAAATTAAAAAAAGGCTTAGGGCTGCTTTATGCGGTGGTTGTTCATCCCTCTCCCAGCCCTGCTGGGTCAGGCATGCCACTAACCTCTTGAACATGCCTGGCTTCAATGGAAGGCAGCCTGAGAGGGGCTGTGCCTTAGTGGAAGAACAGCTGCATTGCATGCAAAAGGTCCTAGGTTCAGTCTCAAACTTAAGTATCCAGTGGCTATGGATACAGACACATGGTAAAAGGAAACCAGAAGAGCATGCTTTAAGACCCATGTAGGAAGCAAAGAAGTCAGAGGTTTTGTAACTCAAAGAGTAACTACAGCAGAAGACTCTATATTAATCAAGCTGACAAACTTTATTTTCAAGAATGGACTTTACCCAGGTTCCTCAACCTGTGACTTCTGTCTCTACAAAGTGAGAGGAAGTGGTTATTTGTTTCTGTTTCCTCCCATGAAGCACACCACTTTCTGCTTCTGGGAGCACCTTTTCACATTGTTACAATGGGAAATTGATATAGCAAGATTATCTTCCTCCACAAAGTAACAAGGGGACACACACTGGCCACAAATCTGCCTGTGTTGCCATTATTGCACTGTGCTTTGTTGCCAAAGCAATAGACAACTAAATTGACCAAGAGGGGGGCTCAAGGAAGAGCTCCTGCTTCCATAAACATGATGTGGACTCCCCAAAGGAATGTCTTAGCACTTATAGTTGCCAACCTCCAAGTGGAGTCTAGAGATCTCCAAAAGTTACAATTGATCTTTGAGAAAATGGCTACTTTGGAGGGTGGACTCTGTGGCATTGTACCATGCTGAGGTCCCTCCCTTCCCTAAATCCTCCCCAGGCTTCTTCTTAAAAGTCTCCAGTTATTTCCCAACCCACAACTGGCAGCTCTATGAATCAAACTATGGATTGGTCAGATGTTGATTTTATTCTTACAGAGATTATTGAGAGGCAATAGAGTTGGAGACCACAGTCTTATCAGGCAGCCTCTTTCATTTATACAGAATCACCTATCTTAGAGGTGTTCTGTGACAAGACATATGCCTTGTAATATTCCTTTGTTGTTCTTTATTTAGCCTAACATTGAAATTCTGTTTATTAAACGTCTAACCTTGCACTGGATGGCTATGCAGGCTCTTTGGCCAAATGAAAATGTTCAGGCTGGGGGGAAGGCAGTGTGCAATGTGTTGCCTAAGGATAATGTACATCTCATCTACTTGTGTTTTGGCTTCTCTCCCTATTTTCAGTACTTTGGCCAAAGCTGCGCTTTCTCTTTAATTTGCATCACACTCATCTTTAATCCACTCAGTCTTTTGCTTTTGTTATATTTATGCTGAAAAACTTCCAAAACATATGTCTGGCTCTCTGGTTTGAGATTTTTTTTAATGAGAAAACAGAGAATGTTAACGGACTGGAAACCATCATCTTAGGAAATCAGTTTGGAGGGCTTTTTTCAGTTTTCAATTATCTTGATTTCCATGCCCATAAATCATTATTTTTCTGGTGCTAATGTTTATAGAATTAAAAATAAAATGAATACTTAATGCAACATATTTATAGGGCAGTGTAGTGGAATGGTTAGCTTTTCGTAACAGAGCCAAAAGGCTCAGATTCAAACCTCTGCTCTGCTGTGAAGTTTTATTGGCTGACTTTGGCTCCATTCCCCTTTGCCCTGAACGCATGAAGCTGCTGTATACTGAATATACCATTAGTCCATCAAAGTCAATATTGTCTACGCAGACTGGCAGTAGCTCTCCAGGGTCTTTTGCATCACCTTTTAACTGATTCTGTCTAACTAGAGATGCCAGGAATTGAACCTAAGATCTTCTACATACCAAGCAGATCCTCTACTACTGAGCCACAGTGTCAGTCTATCTGTCTATCTCTTTCTGCCTAAGTTACCTCACAGGGATATTATGAGATTACAAACAGAAGATAACAGAACCCTATCTGTTGCCTCGAGCTCTTTATATACTATAATACACTTATATTTATTTATTTATTTATTCCGTAATTTATATCCCGCCCTTCCCACAGAATGGCTCAGGGCGGCTCACAACAACGACAAAACGATAAAACAATAAAACAGAAGCAAAGTTATTACATTTAAAAGTTAAGCATTCAAAAACCTAAAAACTATAACATTATAACATTAAAACTACACAGTATAAAACACAGCAGTTTAGCAGGCTACATTTATCCAATCAGGCGTAGGCTAACCGGAAGAGGGTTGTCTTGCAGGCCCTGCGGAACTGAGTAAGATCCCGCAGGGCCCTCACCTCTTCCGGTAGCTGGTTCCACCATGTTGGAGCCATTGTAGAGAAAGCCCTGTCTCTAGTCGCCTTGAGACGGACTTCCTTAGGCCCAGGGATGGTGAGGAGATTTTGAGTCCCAGACCTCAGTACTCTCTGGGGAACGTGTGGGGAGAGACGGTCCCTCAGGTAGGCAGGTCCCAGGCCATATAGGGCTTTAAAGGTGATAACCAGCACCTTGTACCGGACTCGGTATGTTATTGGGAGCCAGTGCAGAGCCCAAAGACCCGGCCGGATGTGCCCCCACCTTGGGAGGCCCAATAGCAACCGGGCCGCGGCATTCTGCACCAGCTGCAATTTCCGGGTCCGGCACAAGGGCAGCCCCATGTAGAGGGCATTGCAGTAATCCAACCTCGAGGTGACCGTAGCATGGATCACTGTTGCTAGGTCGTCGCGGTCCAGGAAGGGAGCCAACTGCCTTGCTCGTCTGAGATGAAAAAACGCGGACTTTAAATTACTTTAAATATTCAAAAAAACCCTATACCTTCTTAGCTCTTAGTATGGCTTCATTTAAGATATACGTATGGTATGTTGTTTTGCTGTCAAGTGATAGCGTTCATTTCTGCATAAATCAAAAGAAACAAAATTTTCGTTTATCTCAGAGTTTAGAAACAGCCAAGTGTGGGTGGTTTCAAAAGTCAAAGAAAAAGTGGTTTTGTCGCTATTTCTGAATAGCAGTAAAAGCATATTTAGTTTCATATGCCTTCTTTGCATTCTGGGAGAAGGCGGTGTTAGCAATCAGACTCCCTTTCCCTCAGAGGGGCAGTTTAGTGGTTAGAGAAAGGCATAAACACCCTTCATACAATATCACCTCAAAAATTATAAATGTACACCGCCTGGTTCAAAATGGATGCCAGTGTGGGGGGAGAATTGAAGATAAGTGTCTGACTGATAAACAACCCTCTTCATCCCAAGGAGATGCATGATGAGGAACAATCGGTCTCCCAAGATAGGTCATCTCACCATGGACTAATCCTGTCACATGCCTCACTTCCTCCTTATTCATTTACCCTGATTATTCAACAATTAACAAAACCTGATAGTTTTCCTGTCCAGCACTCAGGGGGCATCCAGAAACATTAAAATCTATAGTCCATCTCAGATAAACTCATCAGTATTTCCCAAGATAATTTTTTCATCATTAGACAAGCCATCAAGCCACTGTTTTGGAGACAAACACATCAGATTGTCCCAAGGAACATTTTTCCTATAACTGCAAGGACTCTGTGCCATAGCTCTGTGTGTGTGTTCTCAACGTCAAACCTTAAACCCCCACTTGCATGTGAAATGCTGGTCATTTCTCCACTTCCTTCACTACCTTGCTCTCTGAGACTGGTAACTATTGCTTCCTCCAAAATTGCATTCTCCCCTTTCTTCCCTGATTTCTTCTTAGCTAGTTTGTGTGTTTTCCATGCATTTTGTATGTATGTTTTGCTCTTTTATTCCTATATTCAATAGAACCCTTTCCCAGTTTAACATTGGACTGGTTTATTTTGAGAGTTCTCTGAGGGAAAGATCCCCATATACATAAGTGGAGAATCCCAGTTACCCGCCTCTCACTCATCTCCTTAAGCTAATTATCCCAATTAATTAGGAAACTATCTCTTTGCATGACAGTGGGCTATAAAGGCAAAAATGGTTCAGGAAACAGTGATTGTATCAGAGCGGTTGGGGGAGTGCAACCTTGGCTGGTGAATATATAAGGGCCATTTACTGGGCTATGCTAAGGCTGCTGTTGCCAGGAAAGAGGAATTTAAAGGGAGGTCATTTCAAAGTGGTTCAATAACGTTCAGCGCTAAATCATCACAGCTTTAACACTGGCATACTGTAGAGGAGATATTCTTCTTGGCTCTTTCTCTGCTGTTTTCTGTGAATAGCATTTATGCTATACTTGGTTGTTCTTGTTTTCGTAAAGCAGCTCTCCAACTCTGAGCTGAAGTTAGATCACATGTAGCAAAGGAAAATGAAACCCATAGAAATGAGGATACATCAACTACTCAGTGGGGAACTCATCTAATGGGAAACCCACCTCTGCCTGGCAAATATCTTCCATCTGTCACAAAAATTCTGTAGTGGCACAGCTGTAATAGCACAGTATTAGCAGTAGAGAAGATTGGCACTTGCTTACAGACTCTAGTATGTTTGGGAAGACACTGGCTCTGCTCCTGCCCAGATGCATTTTCACACCTTGAAACATTGTTACTCCATTCTTGTCCCAAGAACTCACAAGCTGCAGTCCTAAGAACCCTTTCCCAGGAGTACATCCCATTGACTAAAATGAGACTGCCTTCTCAGTAGACCGGCTTAGGATTGTTCCCATAGTACAGACAGGTTGCAAAGCAAGTGAAGTAGGATACTGTGGCCAGAAAATCATATTGGTAGTTTTGGGTCCAATGTTTGACATTGGCCTTGGGTCCTTGAAAGAGCAGCTTCTGTGAGAGCTCTCTCAGCTCCACCTACCTCACAGAGTGTCTATTGTGGGCAGAGGAAGGGAAAGGAGATTGTAAGCTGCTTTGAGACTCTGAGATTCAGAGTGAAGGGCAGGGTATAAATCCCATGTCTTCTGTCTAACAAATTGGGAAACTGATGCGTATAAGAAGGCTGAAGCCTCATCCCTCCGTTCTATGATTCCAATCCAAATTAGGGCTCTACATGCTTCAGAACTGAGTTCCCATGGGGAGCTTCCCATGGAAGACTTGCAGCTCCCCCACCCCCACATCCCCCCAGTGACCTCTATTTAGGGTGACCATAATGTCTGAAGGCCAGCCAGGGACACTGGGGGGGGGGGGTTGCGCGCGCGCACAGTGCGCGCGCGCGCGCCGGAAACAGGAAGTGACGTCACTTCCGGTGACGTCACTTCCGGTGACGTCACTTCCGGTGATGTCATGCCACCACCGGAAACAGGAAGTGGCATCACTTCCTGTGACATCATTTCCCCCGCGTCACCTGCCGGAAACAGGAAGTGACTTCACAGCACTTCCTGTGACGTCCCCAAAAATCCCCCAAATATCACCGCCGGAAACAATTTTGTTCTCAAATCCTGTATATACTTCATCAGTATATGGGATAAGGCACTTTCTCAACTGTGCTGCATAATGCAGCCTATTTATTTTGTCCTGTTGGCTCTGTTGGCTCTATCTGCGCCACCTTCATCACTTTCGGGGTGTGGATCCCCTAGTGGGGTGGTCTCCCGACTCCCTCCGCTGACTGTTTCTGATAGCCCTGCGCCCCCTCTTTCATTTGATATGTGTCCCGTGCGGGTGCCACCCTCCCGCCGGGAGATGCCGCAAAATGAGCCCCCTTGAGGCTTATGGCGGCAGGGCTCGGGGGAAGCGAGCTAGACTGCTGTTCTTTTGAGGGGTTATAGAGTGTTTCGAGCCCGTCCCTGTGGCATCGGTCCCATCGTTGTGGGACCAAGGGGGCCGGCGCAGCGGCACGCCGAAGCAGCCTGTCACTAATAACACCGGTCAAGATGCAGGACAGGAACCTGGAAGTGACCGACAGGCTGCTTCAGCGTGCCGCTGCGCCGGCCCCCTGGGCCCCACAATGATGGGACCGATGCCACAGGGACGGGCTCGAAACACTCTATAACCCCTCAAAAGAACAGCAGTCTAGCTCGCTTCCCCCGAGCCCTGCCGCCATAAGCCTCAAGGGGGCTCATTTTGCGGCATCTCCCGGCGGGAGGGTGGCACCCGCACGGGACACATATCAAATGAAAGAGGGGGCGCAGGGCTATCAGAAACAGCCGGCGGAGGGAGTCGGGAGACCACTCCACTGGGGGATCCACACCCCGAAAGTGATGAAGGTGGCGCAGATAGAGCCAACAGAGCCAACAGGACAAAATAAATAGGCTGCATTATGCAGCACAGTTGAGAAAGTGCCTTATCCCATATACTGATGAAGTAAATACAGGATCTGAGAACAAAATTGCACTAGAAGACACAAACACAAAGCTCCCTTACACTGAATCAGTGCTTGGGTCCACCAAAGTCAGTATTGTCACATAAGAGAAGCCCTGTTGGATCAGGCCAGTGGCCCCTCCAGTCCAACACTCTGCGTCACATAATAACATAAGAGAAGCCCTGTTGGATCAGGCCAGTGGCCCATCCAGTCCAACACTCTGCATCACATAACAACATAAGAGAAGCCCTGTTGGATCAGGCCAGTGGCCCATCCAGTCCAACACTCTGCATCACATAACAACATAAGAGAAGCCCTGTTGGATCAGGCCAGTGGCCCATCCAGTCCAACACTCTGCATCACATAACAACATAAGAGAAGCCCTGTTGGATCAGGCCAGTGGCCCATCCAGTCCAACACTCTGCGTCACATAAGAACATAAGAGAAGCCCTGTTGGATCAGGCCAGTGGCCCATCCAGTCCAACACTCTGCGTCACATAAGAACATAAGAGAAGCCCTGTTGGATCAGGCCAGTGGCCCATCCAGTCCAACACTCTGCATCACATAAGAACATAAGAGAAGCCCTGTTGGATCAGGCCAGTGGCCCATCCAGTCCAACACTCTGCGTCACATAAGAACATAAGAGAAGCCCTGTTGGATCAGGCCAGTGGCCCATCCAGTCCAACACTCTGCATCACATAACAACATAAGGAGGGAGGGAGGGAGGGAAGGAAGGAAGGAAGGGAGAAAGGGAGGAAGGGAAGAAGGGAAGAAAGGAAGAAGGGAGGGAGGGAAGGAAGGAAGGAAGGAAGGAAGGAACGGAGGGAAGGGAGGGAGGAAGGAAGGGAGGGAGGGAGAAAGGGAGGAAGGGAAGAAGGGAAGAAAGGAAGAAGGGAGGGAGGGAAGGAAGGAAGGAAGGGAGGGAAGGGAGGGAGGAAGGAAGGGAGGGAAGGAAGGAAGGAAGGAAGGAAGGAAGGAAGGAAGGAAGGAAGGAAGGAAGGAGGGAAGGAAGGAAGGAAGGAAGGGGGAGGGAGGGAGGGAAGGAAGGAAGGAAGGAAGGAAGGGGGAGGGAGGGAGGGAAGGAAGGAAGGAAGGAAGGAAGGGGGGAGGGAGGGAAGGAAGGAAGGAAGAAAGGAAGGGAGGAGGGAGGGAAGGAAGGAAGGCAAGGGAGGGAGGGAAGGAAGGAAGAAAGGAAGGGAGGGAGGAGGGAGGGAAGGAAGGAAGGGAAGGGAGTGAGGGAAGGAAGGAAGAAAGGGAGGAGGGAGGGAGGGAGGGAAGGAAGGAAGGGAAGGGAGTGAGGGAAGGAAGGAAGGAAGGAAGGAAGGAAGGAAGAAAGGAAGGAAGGAAGGGAGGGAGGGAGGAGGGAGGGAAGAAAGGAAGGCCGCCCCCCCCCCGCTTTCGGCCCCCTTACCTTATTCCAGGGCGGCGGATCCAGCGGCGGCGGGGAGTCCTCGGGCGGCGGCCTCGCGGCGAGGGAGGGAGGGAGCTGCCGGGGCTGGCCTCTGGAGGCCTCCAGGGACCAGCGCCGGGCCTCTCCGCTACCGGCGCTGGCCTCTGGAGGCCTCCAGGGACCAGCGCCGGCTGCTCCGCGGCTTCCCCGCGGCCTCCGCTGGTCCCTGGAGGCCCTCCAGAGACTCTGGAGGGCCTCCAGGGACCAGCGGAGGCCGCGGGGAAGCCTTCGCTGGCCGGCGCTGGTCCCGGAAGGCCTTCCAGAGCCTCTGGAAGGCCTTCCGGGACCAGCGCCGGGTGCCCCGCGGCTTCCCCGCGGCCTCCGCTGGTCCCTGGAGGCCCTCCAGAGACTCTGGAGGGCCTCCAGGGACCAGCGGAGGCCGCGGGGAAGCCTTCGCTGGCCGGCGCTGGTCCCCGAAGGCCTTCCAGAGGCTCTGGAAGGCCTTCCGGGACCAGCGCCGGGTGCCCCGCGGCTTCCCCGCGGCCTCCGCTGGTCCCTGGAGGCCCTCCAGAGACTCTGGAGGGCCTCCAGGGACCAGCGGAGGCCGCGGGGAAGCCTTCGCTGGCCGGCGCTGGTCCCCGAAGGCCTTCCAGAGGCTCTGGAAGGCCTTCCGGGACCAGCGCCGGGTGCCCCGCGGCTTCCCCGCGGCCTCCGCTGGTCCCTGGAGGCCCTCCAGAGACTCTGGAGGGCCTCCAGGGACCAGCGGAGGCCGCGGGGAAGCCTTCGCTGGCCGGCGCTGGTCCCCGAAGGCCTTCCAGAGGCTCTGGAAGGCCTTCCGGGACCAGCGCCGGGTGCCCCGCGGCTTCCCCGCGGCCTCCGCTGGTCCCTGGAGGCCCTCCAGAGACTCTGGAGGGCCTCCAGGGACCAGCGGAGGCCGCGGGGAAGCCTTCGCTGGCCGGCGCTGGTCCCCGAAGGCCTTCCAGAGGCTCTGGAAGGCCTTCCGGGACCAGCGCCGGGTGCCCCGCGGCTTCCCCGCGGCCTCCGCTGGTCCCTGGAGGCCCTCCAGAGACTCTGGAGGGCCTCCAGGGACCAGCGGAGGCCGCGGGGAAGCCTTCGCTGGCCGGCGCTGGTCCCCGAAGGCCTTCCAGAGGCTCTGGAAGGCCTTCCGGGACCAGCGCCGGGTGCCCCGCGGCTTCCCCGCAGCCTCCGCTGGTCCCTGGAGGCCCTCCAGAGACTCTGGAGGGCCTCCAGGGACCAGCGGAGGCCGCGGGGAAGCCTTCGCTGGCCGGCGCTGGTCCCCGAAGGCCTTCCAGAGCCTCTGGAGGGCTCCAGAGTCTCTGGAGGGCTTCCAGCGACCAGCGGAGGCCACGGAGAGGCCTCCACCACTGCCGCCGGGCCCCGCGCGCGGGCGGGGAAGGCGGGGAGTGAGGGTGGGAGCGTCCCTGCGCGTGCGCAGGGGCCCTGCGCAGGCGCAGGGACGCTCCCTCCCTCACTCCCCGCCTTCCCCGCCCGCGCCCGCGGCCCACCGGCTCCGGGGCTGCCTAAACCGGGACCTTTAATGGTCCCGGTATAGGCAGCCCGGGATCCGGGATTGGGTGGCCAGATCCGGGAATGTCCCGGGAGACCGGGACGGTCTGGCCACCCTACCTCTATTCCATGAGCAATTTTTCTCCAGGTCAGTTTGGCCAGGGATCCTGAAGGTTTTTTTCCCCCATCTTCTCAGCATGAAATAGGGGTCACTGGGGGAATGTGGGTGGGGGGAGATGTTTGTGAATTTCCTGCATTGTGCAGGGGGTTAGATTAGATGACCTTGGAAGTCCCTTCCAACTCTGTGGTTCTATATTAAACTTCAAAACATGAGCCAATTTTATAATAATAATAATAATAATAAATTTATTCTTATATCCCGCCCTCCCCTGCCAAAGGCAGGCTCAGGGCGGCTCACAGGACATGGTGTTTACCATGATTACAATAAAATACAATCATTACTATAAAAACAAATTAAAATATAAAATATAGTTGAGTTACAGTCATAAATTAAGTTAAAAGTTCGATAAAACAGTTAAACCATTGTAAATTATTAATTAAGGTGCTACAATTCAGAATATGTATAGGATGGCTAGATGTCAATTAACCGGGTTCCAACTTAAAAGTGAGCTAAAAGAGGGTGGTTTTGCAAGCCCTGCGATTTTAGCACAGAAGCAAAACAAAAATTTCATTTCTGAATGCTTACTAGATTTGACACTCTTTACTGATACAGTTTTGTCATTTGTCACTTTTTTATGTTATAAAGATGGTATGTAATACTTTATATATAAAGTTATTTAGTTAGCATCAGTAGGTCTAAATTCTGTGAGGCCGTTTTCCCACTTAGCGTTTGCTCCCCTTATTCCCCGGCGCAATTATCTCCGGATCACTTTTTTCGTTTTCCCACTAGTGACTCTTTGCGGAGTCGCCCTCCCTGAAGCGCCGGCTCAAATCGTTTTCCCACCGGCGTTTTCCCAGTGGCATCGACTGGAGTCGATGCCCTGTCAATCATTTTTTTTTAGACGTCATTCTAGTTGCGTAATTACGTAACAACGCAACAACGTAACAACGTAACAACGCGACAACGTGATAGAGAATCCCCTTTTTCGCGGGCAAACAATCACGTGATGGTTCTGTTTTAATACTGGCCGCAGCGGCGTCCTCCACACTGCCTCGTATCGTCAGAAGCATTCACAATGGAGAATCCTGATGACGAGACTATGGCGCTGCTTTATTCAGCAGTGGATATTCTGATTTTGTGTATCTACGCCGCGCGCCAAGTGCTCCGCGCCGGAGAAAGACTCCTCGCTCATGGACTTGGATCACCGAAACCTCTGGCCGCCTCTAGGAAGTCTGACCGGCTTCGGCTGATTAGAGGTGGCAGTCGCCGCCAGCAACGTAGATGGCACTACCTTGCCGGTATCCGGTTCGCGCCCAGGTATTGGGTGTTCCCCCGTGAACTCGGCTGGTGGGAGAACTTTGTGCTTGTGTACTGGGGCGACGAGCAATGGCTGGATAACTTCCGGATGACCAGAGGGACCTTTATGGAGATTTATGCCGCTTTGAAGGACAAGCTGGAAAGGCAAACCACAAGGATGAGGTCTCCGGTCCACCCTGAGAAGCGGCTCGCGGTAGCGCTGTGGTACCTCGCTACCGGAAGCGCCTATCGGGAAGTCGGTGCGCAGTTCGGGATCGGCGTTACCACCGTCCATGGGATTGTGATGGAGATCTGCGAAGCCATCGAGAAACGTTTGTTCTCAAAGGTCGTGTGCCTCGGTGACGACATCGGAACGGTGTGTATTTTTTTTTTCTTTTCCCTAGTTTTGCGTTATAACGTAACATCGATATATCTGACCCTGATGTGATTCTCTATTGCTAATACAGTGGAAGTTGAAATATCCCTGATCCATTGTGCTCCATTTCTCTACAGATTATGGACGGTTTCGGTAAGCTCGGTATGCCGCATACGGTGGCTGCTCTGGATGGATCGCACATCCCGATACGGGCGCCTGGGGGCAAATCGGAGGAGTTCTGCAACCGGAAGATGTTCTGCTCCATGATCCTCCAAGGCACGGTTGATCACACAGGACGCTTCGTGGATGCAGAGTTCGGCCACAGCGGAAAGACCAACGATGCCTTTGTTCTCGCGAACAGCCATCTCTGCTCTGGCAATGATGCAGGGCTCTGGGTTCCGGGGAACCCCACGGTGACTTTGGGAAATGTAACCATACCTGCGCTTGTATTGGGCGACGGAGCATACCCCCTTAGACCGTGGCTGATGACCCCGTACAGGACACCCGTCGGGCCCGTGCAGAAGCACTTTAACAAGAAACACGCCAGGGCCAGGAACGTGGTGGAGCGTGCTTTCGGGAGGCTTAAGGCTCGCTGGCGTGTCCTGCTAACGCGAATGAACGCGCAGTACCGGAGTATTTTCTCCATCGTGACCGCATCTGTGACTCTGCACAATATTTGTGAGGGAAAGGGACATGCGGTCAACCTGGACATTCCAGATAAGGAGATAACACTCCTCCCAGACCAAGAAGAACCAGACTTCAGGGTTATAAACAGGAGGCAGTTAGAGAGTGGGAGGGCTGTGCGGGATGCTGTCGCAGAATATATTTATCAAAGGAGATGATTCTTCGGCTTTCCGTCCCCCATGGCTCTCGCTGCCGCTGCCCTTGAATGAAAGACTGCTTTTCCGGTGCTGCGAAGTTACGCTGTTTCAACCGTTATATGTATAATCGCCTTAACGTTATACCTGCGTTTGTTTATACTGCTTCCCGTTTCAGCGAATAAAGCTTTGGGCATTATAAACTGCATAGTGTTCATTTACTTTGGTTGCGGTTGGGGGGGGGGGCAATATTTCGGTGCACCGGTGGTCCTACACGTGCTCCTGGGCTGGCTCTGTTTTTGCCTTGCCGATCATAAAATGCCTTCCCCATGATTGGATGGATGAATTTTGATTTTGCACTTTCTGGCAGCGACCCCTTCCTTCTTTATTACTGCTTTATGGCAGTACAGTACAATTTCCCCACCCACCCTCACCCTTCTAGTTTCTGATATGCCTTACTGGTGGGATGTGTGCCAGGGGGAGGCACCAGGTCTGTGCACAGACTACCACCCACACCCACCCATCCCAGTTCTGATAAGCCCTGCTGGTGTAAAACCATTCTTATCAGGAACTACTTGGATACTAAATAAATAAATCACTTAAAATGTTCTATGCCTTTTTTGTGCTTTGTTTATATTTTCATTCACCCACCCTCACCCTTCTAGTTTCTGATATGCCTTACTGGTGGGATGTGTGCCAGGGGGAGGCACCAGGTCTGTGCACAGACTACCACCCACACCCACCCATCCCAGTTCTGATAAGCCCTGCTGGTGTAAAACCATTCTTATCAGGAACTATTTGGATACTAAATAAATAAATTACTTAAAATGTTCTATGGCTTTTTTGTGCTTTGTTTATATTTTCATTATTATTGTTTGTATTTTAATTTGCTGTTGAACATTCTAGCTACTGGGAAATTTTTTTATAAATATGTTAAATCAAATAAAATTTGTAGTTGTATGTATTTATTTACATTATACTTATATCCTGCCCATTCCATACAGACTCGAGGCAGCTAACAGCATAACATAGGCAGTAAAGAGGCAATATTAAAAGAGTTGAACAATCAGATGCACAACAATGGCGCTACTTCAGGCAGTTCATATAATATCTTCTTTCTCACACGCACAGATCATGGGCAGTTTGTTATAAAAGCGCTATTGATCCAGGTGTGGTTGCAGCCCTCCCCTATTAGATGTAATATGCAATCCTACAACCATAAAGGAGAAGGCTCAAGAAATTTACATTTTCTTATGCTATTGCTAAGAAAAGAGCTGTAATGCATGGTGTTTCTGCGGATCCCCCCACCAGCCACCCTCCCCTGTTATGATATTACTGGTCCAATAAGTGGCACTGCAGATTCCAGTGCATTTCTCACAGCTGCTGTGTGCTTTCATTCACATGAGTCTAATTACTTTTTTCTTTTCTATATCCAACCGCAGTCGACAACCGTCCAGGAGGCGCGGTAGAGCAGCCAGGCCCACCCCTGGTGGAAGAGGATGATGAGGGCCCTCAGCTGGTTGGCCTGAGGGAATAAGGTGCATTGCCTGACAAAGCAGGGGTGGGGGTGCTGGGAGGGGTGGGGGTGTTGGGGAATAAAGTTTCATTCTCTTAAATGTGTTGTTTGTTCAAATAAATTATTGTTACTTTTGAAACCTTAAGGTGTCGTTTTCCTTTACCTAGACACTGAACAGGGAGAAGTGCAAACATAACTTTAATAAAAGTGCGTAAACATCAGAGGAACAAAGCAATAGCTAGGAGCACACTGCCTGTGCAGGCATAAACACTGAAATAACATCATAAATGACATCATGCACAGCATGTGAACAATGAAATAACATCATATAAACAGGTATAACCAATGAAAAAACATCATGAATAACAACATGCACAACATGTAAACAATGCCTGCAACTCACACCTTCCCTTGATGGGCATTGGTTCTGGTACCCATGAATGGGACATTGCTGGAAAACAGCAACATAAGAAGCATCTGTCATAGACAGCAGTGCACCTTAGGGGCAGCCTAACAATAATCCAATGGAGTTATCATCAGATGTTCCAAAGGGAGTGCTTTCAGGGCTCAAAATACATCCTCTGCTTCCCTGTGCAGGATCGTTTCTTGCCCCTACGTGAGGCCGCAACACTGCCACTGGAGCAGGGTGCAGGAGCCAGGACGCTCTGACTTTCAGGGACAGACGGTAGGGTCTGAGTATCAGGCACAGACGTGGGGTTGTGACTCTCAGGCACAGAGAGGAGTGGCTGACTTTCAGGCATAGATTCCTCTGCCAAAACTGGGTACTCCATATCTGACGGCAGAGTGCCCCGATTATAGCTGCAGTCACAATCCAGGTGCAGCTGCCTACGTGTGACGGATGGTGTAGATGCTGCATATGGTGGCGATGTTGCAGTGGCTGGTATCTCACCCACCCTTCCCTGTCCCCGACCTTCCCTAAAAATTTGGGCAATGCTGCCTAGCATATCAACCGCTGCCTTCATAACATCCACAGTCTCCCTTGTTGCCTTTTCAAAAGCCTCCCTGTTCTGTGTATCACGCTCCCCCTGCACTGAGAACCTGCGTTCTTCAGCTTCAAGCATACGGTCCAACCGCTCCATTGTGTCTTCGTGATCCCGACGGGTTTGAATCATCATCTCCTTAGCCACATTATTAAGCAAGGCAACCCTTCGCTGACGTTGAGCTTCGTTCTGCGCACTCTCTTCCTTTCTTTGCTGTGCTGATGACACCGGCAGATGATCTCCTGAAGCATCTGAAAGAAGAAGGATGGAAGGAGTACATTACCTGGAGAACTCTGGCAGTGCACCCATTGTTTCAGCTATGTTACAAGCTGCACTACTGTGCTGCAGGCATTGGCACCGCTGCTGCAGTTTACGCAGAAATCCCCGAAACATACCTCCTTCCTCTGTTTCCTGCTCCGAGAGGACAGCATCCCCAGATTCTCCGGTTTGAATACTGCACCCTTCTCCCTCCTCAAAGCAACCTGAAATTGATACAACACTCATTCCTTAACGTGCAAAGTGCTGAAAAGCCCTGCCTACCGTAAAGTTCTTCACTATAACATGTGTTCAGGAGCAGCATCAGTGTCAGCAATTGTAAGCTGGGCAGTAATTCCGAGTCCCACTGAAAGCTTTCACATTCAACAGAAGACTAATCAGAGGCACTTACCCCCCGGCAAGGACTCCTCTGCTGGTTGTTGAGCACTAAATTCCTGGCTCTGTTCCTGCTCCTGCGACGCATCGCTTGTGGTCAGGATGATTGAGCCTATAGGAATGCAGGAAAATCAGCAGTGTTAACGCAGAAGGCACAGAAGTATTGCGAGTCTAATAAGTGCACAGTACAGTGAGGCAAGCATCCACGTCTCCCTTCATCTAGGGGAAGTTCCATTAAGGTTTCCCCCATGCCTCCCAATCACCGGCGAACCCACAGCGACCCACATATATACTGAGGAATCCTCTGCGTGGGTTTCCTTAGGGGCGAGAACGGAACCCCATACACAGAAAAGTACAGGGCTCAGGGGCACTGCATCGCCCTGATACTCACCTGGAGGTGACACAGTGGTGTGCGTGCGGAGATCATCGGCGTTGATTGTTTGGAGGTCAGCGGAAACGATGTTATCTGATCCCAGAAGCGGCAAGTTTTCCTTGTTTGCCTTGTAATACTTCGCCGTCCAGCTTCTCCTCATGTCGGGGGGACGCGCGGACTTATCATCCTTAAGGATGCGGTGCAGCACGTCAAAGTGAGCGCAGTAAACTGGGGATACTCCAGTCTTTGCATTGTGGCTAACGCATCTCCTGTAGTCCGCGCGCAAGCCCTTGGTCTTCGTTCGGCACTCAAGCGCCGACCTCTTGTGTCCCATGGCATGCATGGCCTTAGATATAGCCTCGTAGACATAGGTGTTTTTGCGGTTAGAGGCCAGCGCATTCTGGATCTTATCCTCAACCCAAATGGACAACAAGGCTTCTGTTTCTGCCTCCCGCCAAGAAACTCCACGAGCCCCCATTGCCCTGCCGCTGGACGCCATTGCACGGAGCTGCTGTGCGGTGGAGGCAGTAAGCTGATCAATGCCGGCCAGCCAAATCTGTCCCTTCTTCCTCCCAGTGTCCTGTTCGGCTCATACAAGCTGTGACGATAGCTGCCACTCGCCTCATGATTGGCCACTAGCATTTGCAGCCTCCAAGCATTGGCTAATTGACAGTGATGTGGGCGATTCCCTGATCCTCATTCAGCGGTCGCAATTCTCGCGAGACCCTCGCCACAACACCCATGAATTTCTCGCGAGACCAAACATGCTATCAACCATAATGTATCGACCATAATGTATAATGTATACTGGAGAAGGGGGGGGGAACTATTCCAGGAGGGGTTTTTTTTTTCCCCCTTGTTAATTTCGAAATATCGCTACTACGCAAAACTGTTAAGTTTTAAAAAAAAAAGATGGATTTCCAACAGCAAACTCCGCTTAGTGGTTCCGGAGTAGATACTTCCACCCAGTAATGCTACATATTTCTTATCATTATGCCTGCGTTTACTTAGGCTGCTTCCCGTTACAGCGAATAAAGTTTTGAGCATTATAAACTGCACCGCGTTCATTTACTTTGGTGGTGGTTGTGGGGGGGGGTAGTTTTTTGGTGCACCATGGGTTTCTGACACGTGTTTCTGGCCTGGGTCTGTTTTTGCCTTGTCAATCAGGATATGCCTTCCACATGATTGGATAAATCAAATCAGAAAGGGAAGGCTGCTATTTCGCAACATCGAAAGAGCGTTAGTTCGAAATGGCAGCCAGGGGAAGGAGAGGGACGTTCTGGCAGCGGGAGGAGGTGCTGGCTATGCTCGCTATTGTTGAGAGGAGCGGGCACGCGGCCGATGTAATGTCCAGCACCCACCTCAACACAAGCCACATCTATGCGGCGATAGCCCGGAGGCTGCAGCGGAGGGGGTTTGACCGGACTGCCGCGCAGTGCCGGTCAAAAATCAAACGCCTCCGCTGCAGCTTCATGGCTAGCCTTGAAGCTTGGGGCGGTATCCCCAGGGCGTCAGGCAGGACGCCTTACCATGACGCCATGGTGCGTCTTTGGGAGTTGGCGGGGCGGCCCCGTTGGGAGGACCGTCATCATGATTGTGAGTAACACCACACACACACACAACACAAAAACGCCACACACACCCCTCCCTTCTTTATTACTGCCTTATTACTGTAATGTGGGGTGGCCATGGGTGGTCACAGAAACCTCCTTAAGTGGATCAAACACCCAAACCTTCCTATGCTCTGCTGAGCATTCCTGGTGGAATAGGGGGGTGGGGGCTTCGGTGATCACAGAAACCTCCTTAAGTGGATCAAACACCCAAACCTTCCTATGCTCTGCTGAGCATTCCTGGTGGAATGGGGGGTGGGGGGCATTGGTGATCACAGAAACCTCCTTAAGTGGATCAAACACCCAAACCTTCCTATGCTCTGCTGAGCATTCCTGGTGGAATAGGGGGGTGGGGGCTTCGGTGATCACAGAAACCTCCTTAAGTGGATCAAACACCCAAACCTTCCTATGCTCTGCTGAGCATTCCTGGTGGAATAGGGGGGTGGGGGCTTCGGTGATCACAGAAACCTCCTTAAGTGGATCAAACACCCAAACCTTCCTATGCTCTGCTGAGCATTCCTGGTGGAATGGGGGGTGGGGGGCATTGGTGATCACAGAAACCTCCTTAAGTGGATCAAACACCCAAACCTTCCTATGCTCTGCTGAGCATTCCTGGTGGAATAGGGGGGTGGGGGCTTCGGTGATCACAGAAACCTCCCTAAGTGGATCAAACACCCAAACCTTCCTATGCTCTGCTGAGCATTCCTGGTGGAATAGGGGGGTGGGGGCTTCGGTGATCACAGAAACCTCCTTAAGTGGATCAAACACCCAAACCTTCCTATGCTCTGCTGAGCATTCCTGGTGGAATGGGGGGTGGGGGGCATTGGTGATCACAGAAACCTCCTTAAGTGGATCAAACACCCAAACCTTCCTATGCTCTGCTGAGCATTCCTGGTGGAATGGGGGGGGGGGGGGGCATGGGTGATCACAGAAACCTCCTTAAGTGGATCCAACACCCCGCCCCCACCCCATTCTATTTCCTGATGTGCCGTCCTGATCCAGTACATATTACCTGCAGGTTACAGTGCATTTTTCACATATGATGTGTGCTTTCATTCACACCACTTGCATGTATGAGTTTCATTGTTTGGTTTTTTTCTAGTTGACACCTGTCCACGAGGCGCGGCTGAGCGGCCAGGCCCACCATCGGAGGGAGAGGAGGACCAGGGTGCGGAGGAGCAAGAAGGTACATTACCTGACAAAGCGGCCGCCTCTTGGTTACTGCGCAGTAAACGCATCAATAAGCCATGTGCGCAGGGGGTTCAAGATAATAACATAATGATTACTTTTGCAAATCTTAGGCGGTGTGAGCCCAGCAGCCCAGCAGGCCGGAGGCGCTGAGGAGGCGGGAGGCGCTGAGGAGGCGGGAGGCGCTGAGGAGGCCGGTGAGTTCGCTGAGCTGAGCCGCAGATAGAAATCAATAGGCATGGCATGCAAGTTTCTAATAAATATGATGTTGCAGCCCTTGTTAGCCGCCCTGTCAGATGAGTACAGGAGTGCACTAACTACCTGTCTCTAGGGCCACGAGGCGAGGCAGAGCGGCCAGGCTCAGCCTTGGGGGGAGAGGAGGATGAGCAGCAGGGTACTGAGGAGCAAGAAGGTACATTACCTGACAAAGCAGCCACCTCTGGGTTACTGCACATTAGAGGCATTAAAAAGCGATGTGCGCAGGGCGTTCAGAAAAAAAAATTAATGATTACTTTTGCAAATCTTAGGCGGTGTGAGCCCAGAAGTCCCGCGGGAGGAGGGCGGTGATCCGGCCAGAGAGGCAGGTGGGTTTGCTGAGCTGCCTCTCAGGGCACTGCGAACTAATGTTGCTATACAATGGACACATGCCTATACAATGCACACATGCTATGTGTGCATTGTATGTGCTATACAATGCACACATGCCTATAATTTTCTAACGTGCATGCATGGTGTGCTTGCATTTCAGTGGTGGAGGAGCCGGTGCAGCAAGCACAGGTTACCGTTGCCCGTCTCGAGGCCCTGATTAGCCGGATCGAGGCCATCGAGCGGCGCACATCAGCGCCAGAAATGGAGGCCCTCACCCAACGGGTCGAGGCCCTCGAACGGCGGCCAGCAGCGGCGGAGATTGAGTCCCTGACCCAAAGAATCGAGGCCCTCGAGCGGCGCCCAGCACCGGAGGCACCGCTGGAGGCCATCGCCCGGCTGGAGGCCCTCTGCCGCTCAGCGTGTGAGTGCTCACTATTTTGCAGGATGGGTGGTTCTTGTGAGTGATGGACTGCTGTGCGTACATTACTGAGGGCGTTGCACTTACTTGCTTCTTTTCTAAATTCCAGTGAGCGCCTTCACACGCCGGATCGACGCCCTGGAGCGGCATGTCCGGAGGCAGGAGCGGCCCAGGGGTGGGGGGTTGGAGGAATGAAGTTGTATATATGTTTAAAGTTGTATATAAGTTTGTCATTTGTAATAAATCATTGTTAATCTTGAAACCTTAAGATATCGTTTTTCTTTACCTAAACACCGAGCTGGGACCTTTGCAAAACATAACTTTATTATAACATCATCAATAACAACATGCACAACATGTAATCAATGAAATAACATCATCTTGCCCCTACGGGAAGCCGCAACACTGCCACTTGAGCAGGGTGCAGGAGACAGCAGGCTCTGCCAAAACCGGGCAAGCTATATCTGAAGGCAGTGGCCCATGAGTTTCGCTGCAGTCACATTTTAGGTGAAGCTGCCAATTTATTTATAAATTGGTTTCCCAATGTATTTTGGGTGGGTTCAAGGAGAAGCTGATATCTTGGCTTGTGAAGGGTTCAAATGGTTTACATTCAGACTTTATTAGGGATCTTCTTGAAAGACAGGTGGCCTCCCTGATTAAAGCAAAAGTCACTTATGTGTGGAAAAAGGACTTGGCAAGTGAAGCAACTATAGCAAGTGCAGAAAAAGAATTCGGGGGAAGGGAGGAAGAAAAAGCCTTATCCAAAACCCACTATGCCTTATTTCGTACTGAGCCCTATGGTTCCAAGCTAATAGACTTTTAAAAAACACGATATTTAATTTCTAAAGGACATCCGTGCAGTTCAAAAAATCAGGACTTCTGACACATTCTGAGGATTTCCGCCACACACACACTTTTTAGGTTTCCACCCTGATCTGGGCAGCTCAGGCTAGCCTGATGTTCCATCTCAGAAGCTAAGCAGGGCTCAGCCCTAGTTAGTGTTTGGATGGGAGACCAGCAAGGAATACCAGGGTGGTGACACAGGCAGGCAAGGGGAAACTACCTATGAATGGCTCTTCCCTTGAAAACCCTAATGGGTCACCATTTCAGCAGTCGAATCAGCTGCCTAGGTGGTGAACTCCCTCACACTAGCAGTCTTTAGCACCTGACAAACACTTATCTTAGGCCAGAGGTGACAAAGTCATTTGGAATGAGGGCTGGATCTGACACAAATATCACTTCGTCAGGCCAGGCCATTGTGCCATAAAATACCAGAGATACTAGAGGAGCCCCGTGGCACAAAGTGGTAAAGCTGTAGTACTGCAGTCCAAGCTCTCTGATCACGACCTGAGTTGGAGATGCTGCATATGGAGGAGATGTTGCAGTGGCTGGTGCCTCACCCACCCTTCCCTGTGCCCGACCTTCCCTAAAAATTTGGGCAATGCTGCCTCGCATATCAACAGCTGCCCTCATAACATCCACAGTCTACCTTGAGGCCTGCTCGAAATTCTTTACCAAGCCTGTGTCACGCTCTCCCCGCAAAGTGAACCAGCGTTCTTCAGAAGCCAGCATTCGGTCAAAGCACTCCATCGCATCTTCATGATCCAGACGGCTTTCCAGGTCCTCCCCTCTGGATAAAGCACCCTTCTTCCTCCTCAAAGTCACCTGGAATTGAAATTGACACCACACTCATCCCTCTCCATGGCTAGTGCCGCAAAGCCCATGCTTACCTTAAAAATCTGTGCTATAACATGTCTTCAGGGGCAGTTCTGCTCATACATGAAGCAGGAAACGCAGGGTCAATGGCTCAGCAATTGTAAGCTGGGCAATGCATCTAAGTTCCACTGAAAGCTTTCACATTCCACATAAGACTTATCAGAAGCACTGCAGGCCGCACTTACCCCGAAATGACTCCTCGCCTGGATGTCCATCAGTAAAAACCTGGCTGTGTTCCTGTTCCTGCAACGCACTGCTTGGGTTCACGCCGCTTGAACCTATAGCAATGCAGAGAAATCAACAGTACCACGCAAGCGGGGGGGGGGGGGGGAGGGAGGCAGAAGGCGGAGGAGTGTCGCGGGTATAATAAGTGCCAAACACCAACGTCTCCCTTCATCTAGGGGCGGTTTCATTAAGGTTTTCCCCATGGCTCCCTATCACCGGCCAACCACTTACGTTTTGTAGTTTCGTTGGTACGAAGTATCGCTATTGCGATAAAAGATAAAAGTCAAGCTTCTCTTAAACGGACCTGCTGTGCGGTGGCGGGAGTAAGATGCTCAATGGCGGCCAGCAATATCTGTCCCTTCTTCCTCCCAGTGTTCTGTTCGGCTCCTGCAAATTGTGACGACAGCTGCTTCTCGCCTCATGATTGGCCACTAGCATCGGCAGCATGATGTGGGCGATTCCCTGATTCTAGCTCCGCAGCTGCAATTCTCGCGAGACCCAACACCCTCAACTATAATGTATCGTCCGCAATTCTCGCGAGACCCTCGCCATAGCACCCATCAGAGTCTCGCAAACCTAACACCCTACCAATAATAATGCATATTATCAATAATCACGTATCCGCCGAAATGTGTTATTTGTAACGCAACTACGAAGTAACGAAACATCACTCGTAATGACCGGTTTAGTGAAGTAAGAAAAAAATAAAAAAACATTAATGCATCCACTGTTGAAATGGTGTAACAGCGGAGAGACAGCGCAACATTGCAAAAAAAAACTGCAAACGAGGCTATTCCGGGAGGGGTTGTTATTTCGTAATATCGCTATTACGCAAAACTGAGATGCTTTTTTTAAAAAAAAAATGGACGCGCCGGCACTTCGGGGAAGCGCCGCGAAAGGGTGATGATTGGCCAAGAGGGTGGATGGGGTGGGAGGACGGAAAAGGGGGAGGGTGACGCCCACAAAGCAGTCGATCCGGCGTGGATGGATTTCCCACAGCAAACTCCGCTGAGTGGATCCGGAGTGGATCCGGAGCTTTTCGGAAACTCCGGCAACATGCTGGAAAACATACTCCGGCGTAAAATCCCTGTAGCGCCGGAGCAAACCGCAGCGCCGGAGCAGCATGTGGGAAATCCAAGAGAAGATCCGGAGGTAAATGGGGCGCTACGACGGAGCAAACGCTAGTGGGAAAACGGCCACAGACTTGCTATAAAAATTGTAATCAGGCTTTTTTTTTTCTCTTGCTGTTCCAATGTAGAGATAACATCCTTGAGAGCAGGGCCATCGCATCCATTAGGTAAACTTAGGCAGTCACCTAAGATGCAGCCCTGGGGGGCACCAAATTGAGCAGGGGCCACCTCTCCCTCCCGGAAAATTTAAATAATGTGGGAGGGCACCCAGGAGAAGTCGCTGCTCTCCCTGTGCCAGTGAAAGGTCCCGCCAATCAGCTGACCAGCAGGGCCTTTAAATCACCTGGGAGGCCGGTGTCTGCTCATGGGTGCTCTCCCAATCACGCAGGAGCACCTGCAGAAGCAGCTGGGTCACCCTCCCCCTCCATTTAAACAGCCCGCCAACCAGCTGGTTAGCAGGGTCTTTAAATTGCATGGGGAGGCATGTGTGGATGTTCCTGCAGCTCTTCCCTTGTAATTTGAATCGCTCGTGAGGGCTCCTCCATCATGGCTTGAAGACTGCCCCCACCAGCGATTCATATTTAATGGGAAGAGCGGCAGGAGCAGCCACACATGCCTTCCCACATGATTTAAAGACCCCACTTGGTTTCCAATTGGTTGTTTTTTGTTGTTGTAGTACCTCTTCAGGATTGGAGCTTTTGGACTGGCACAGTTTTGCTATTACCAAGTTCTCACATTTCCTCCTTATTCTCTTCAAATCAGTGCAGGAAAGAGTTCATCAGCAGCTTGAGGAAAAGAAGAAATTAGCCACTGTTAGTAACATGCATACTCAAAGAGAGAAAATAATGAATCCATCTCTATGAAGAAATGGTGTGTAAGGGAATTAAGTTCACTCATTTTCTACCACAGATGATGCACCTGATGTAGAGGAACTGATTGGTATGTGAATTAAATGCTCCGCAAAAGAGATGAACAGACTGGTGAACTAACACTGTTAATGAGCCATTATAGGTGGCTCCTTATTTTGCACCCAGGGATCCCTCCTATGCACTTTATCTAAATGAAGCATAATTAAAATGTCCTGGAGGAATATGGCTTGCAGGCGATCTTAGATTATCCTCAAAGCCACTGAATTCTGGTAGACTAGGGTTGCCAAGTCCAATTCAAGAAATATCTGGGGGCTTTGGGGGTGGAGCCAGGAGACATTGGGGTGGAGCCAGGAACAAGGGTGTGAGAAGCATAATTGAACTTCAAGGGAGTTCTGGCCATCACATTTAAAGGGACCACACATCTTTTAAATCCCTTCCCTCCATAGGAAATAATGAAGGATAGGAGCACCTTCTTTTGGGGCTCATAGGATTGGACTGCCTGGTCCAATCTTTTTTAAACTTGGGGGGTATTTTGGAGAGAGGTACTGGATGCTATGCTGCAAATCTGGTGCCTCAACCTCATAAAACAGCCTCCCCAGAGCTCCAGATACCCACAGATCCATTTTCCATTATTTCCTATTAGAATAAGTCTCCATAGGGAATAATAGAGTTCCCTCCCCCCCCCCCCGTTTTCTCTCTCTCACTTATACATGCTTAACTGTCTCTGGTGCAAGTGGGCAGCCATGTTGGTCTGAAGCAGCAGAACAAAGCAGGAGTCTCTGGTGCCTCCACAACCAGGTCTGGAAAGTACAGGGGCTACACTGCTCTTTTACACACACACTCACTCGTCCGAAAGGAAAGCAAAACAAACAGAGGGGCTGCACTCTCAGGAGGTCTGCTGTTGCTAACCCTTCACCATGAAGTACTTCCTGCTCCAATTTAAAGGTACACACACATTTTAAAACTGTACCTGTTTGTAGGTCCTGCCCAAGATCTAGCCAGCCAGCTGGCTGGGGAAAGCCTGTAAAACCCAGGAATCCCCCGCTGGGACCTGAGGATTGGGAAGCCTAAGGGGAAGGGAAGGGGCAAGGAGAAGCTGCTGTGATGGGGCTGGGTGGGAGGGGAAGGGAAGGAGCGAGGAGAAGCTGCTGCGATGGTGCTGGGTTGGAAAGGAAGGGAAGGGGCGAGGAGAAGCTGCTGTGATCGGGGCTAGGTGGGAGGGGGAGGGAAGGGGCGAGGAGAAGCTGCTGCGAAGAGGTTGGGTGGGAGGGGAAGGGAAGGGAAGGGGCGAGGAGAAGCTGCTGCAATGGGGCTGGGTGGGAAGGGAAGAGTAGGGGCGAGGAGACGCTGCTGTGATGGGGCTGGGTGGGAAGGAAAGGGAAGGGGCGAGGAGAAGCTGCTGTGATGGGGCTGGGTGAGAAGGGAAGGGGCGCCATTTTTCACCCACTTCCAGATTTTTGGCGAGCGGGGGAGAAGGCTCCAAATCGGGGGTTTGGGAAGCCTATGGTAGACTGGCAAGCAAAAGAGAATTTTAAGAAACATATTAATATTTTGAGAATGTCTGCTATCCTGTTTCTTTAATCTCCTTAAAGATAGCAAAGGCAGCATACAACAATCTTTAAAAGAGCTGAAAGTGGCTTGAAAGAGGCATTCTTTCAATTATGTACACATCTTTCTTTGTCTAGTCCAAAAGGTTTTGTAGGCTTTTGTGGAATACCAGAAAGCCTGCAAAACCTATTTTACAAAAGCAAAACTGGGTAAACATACACAACAAACATCAAAGTCTATTTCAAACCACCTACAACTTTTTTTGGTGGGGGGGGGCACACCCTATCTATAAACTCAGGAAGCTTTTACTAGAAATTAGCTGCCACTATAATTCTCACTGATAATTCTTGTTCATAGGGCTTTTTTGAGCAGGAACACACAGGAATGTGGATCTGGCTGGCTTGGTGCTGGGGATGTGGCTTAATATGCAAATTGGCATTAAATGCAAATAAGTTCCTGCTGGGCTTTTTCTACAAAAAAAAGCTCTGCATGTTCATGTCCACCTACTTTTCCAGTGTGTTCAGATCTCATTAGATTCTGTCTCTATCTTCTGATGTGTTTGCTGCTGCTTCCTATTTGCTGTCATCTGCAAATTTAATGAGCAACCCCTCCACACCCCTACCTTATTCTTTTAGCTGTTTGGCATATAGACTTAGCAATTTTTACCTAAAAACACTCAATGAGACTCTGGAAGGTCTAAGTATACATTATATATCTGGAAGAACTATTTGCAAGTTGAATAGGATCAAATCCAAATATAACTATTAAGGTAGACTCAGCTTTCACCTAAATGAAAAAGAATATTCTTCAAAGGAACAACTAAAAGGTCACTAAGACATTAGTAAGCTTTTGAGTTTATCAAAACTCTTCAACATAGTTTGGGAAACAATACCCCAAAAAAAGAAGCAGAAAGATGGGAAAATGGAAATGCCTCAGTCCAAAAACAGCCTTAAAGTGGAATGTGGGAGGTATTGTGCAGAAATGCTAGGTGAGAAATATTGCTGGTTTCACAGAAAGCTAGAGAAATTAAGGTACATATCTATTCTTTCTTGGAAAATATAAAATACCATAGTTATTCAAATCTGCCTTTAGCATGCATGAACTATGGATATGCATTTTTTCATTTTCCTTAAACTTCATTCGTTTCTGCTATCTTTGTATTTATTTCCATTTATTAACGTTGCCCAAACAAATGGCCTTTTTCTTCTTCCTCCATACCTACCTGGTGCCTCAGATGTTTTCTGACCTGGACCAGTGGTTGTGCTGATTTGCATATATATTACTATGTCAACCACAACTGGGGCTTTTTTTATAGCAGGAGCTCCTTTGCATATTAGGACACACACCCCTGCTGTAGCCAGTCTTCCTGGAGCTTACAGTAGGGCCTGTGCTAAGAGCCCTGTAAGCTCATGGAGGATTGGCTACATCAAGGGTGTGTAGCCTAATATGCAAAGGAGTTCCTGCTACAAAAAAAGCCCTGAACACAACAGTATATTATATTAGCCATACCCAATGGACCACACTTCCCAGGATTTTTCCTAGTATGGCGCCTCAGATGCATTAGAGAAATTCTATTTTTTCACCTGCCTATTAGCAGAGTAAGTGGGGGGAAGGGGCAAGAGAGCAGATAGGGGAGGAAAGAGGGAGAGGAAGGAAAAGAGGAGAGAGATTTGTTCATGGGCATTCTTTATGTTTTCATTTCTCTACCAAATCAGTGTTTTCCCCATTAGTTGTAAATGAATGTTCATCCCTAATCAGAACACAAGGATCATTTGTGAGGCAGAGAGCAGAATAGAGGAGGAAAGATAATACTTGGATTAGCAAAATTGGAGATTAATTTTAGGTGGTGTGTTAATTGGAAAGTTAATAGAAACCAGATTGGGTTATGTTGCTCGTGACACACTGATTCCCATTAAAGTGAAGTCCTACATTTAGAATAAAAGTCTGATTGTCAAATCTGTCCTGAATCTCTCTTCTTTAAAAAAGAGGGATACATTTCTTATCAAGTAAATTAAACAAACATACTTTCTTTTAAGCATGTTTGTGTGGGTGGAGTAGCAGAAGAAAACTGTCATAATTAGTTCAGCACAGAAAGCTAGATAATGCAATCAGGGGAAGTAGAGGCTATGCGTTTCAGTGACACTGGAGGTAAAATAAAGCATTTAGTCAAGAAGGCCCCCAACCTTGTTAAAACTGGAGGCATTTTGAAAACTTAGAGAAATAGTAGTGGGCATTTTCTGGAAGGCCAGGTCAATCACAGAATGCTGTGGTTCAGGTGTCAGAACTGGCAGAACTTCAAGAAAAGCCGAAGACTTAGTTGCAAGTATAGGCATTTATTAAAGAACTCCAGAGCTTGAGGTGCAGAATAACACTGATAACAACAGCTAGTATTCGATACACTTTATGTGATTCTGTTGACAACAATAAAACGATCGTTCACACGGGTGGAGACAACAGTCTGTTTCTCAGGTAGGGAGGATGGAATCCCGCTGGGAAAGTGCGGGCCGGCCTGGCTTCAAAGGCCATCTGCAGATGGCCTTTGAAATGCACAGGCACACACAACATGTGGACTGGTTAGTTATTTGGGCAAAGCTGCTTGGGTTAGTGTTTGCTTTCAATATGGTTAGGCTAACAGCATATAGTAAAGTTACAAGTTCTGACATCAGGTTCCAGGTCAGGTGTCCTTTTCACACCCAGGGACCCAAAATCAGGCAGCAGTCAAGATGAGGTTAGCAAGCAACTGTTAGAGTTATTAATCCAACAACAACCAGAAATTTATTATGGGAATGAGTACCTGCAGCTGTAGCAGTGGCCCATCCTCATCCTTGCCCAGCATCCTGCAAAGTCTTGTGATTGATGCAGTTCCATTCTCTGTGGTGGGGAGGGGAAGGAGATTGTAAACCACTCTGAGACTCCTTTGGGTAATGAAGGATGGAGTATAAATCCAATCTCCTCCTCCTCTTCTTCCTCCCTTCCTGTACCTAGGAGGGGGAGGAAAGCATTAGGGTATAGCTTGACATTTCAGATCTGACAAACGTTATCCTGGTTTCATTTTTCCAGGAAAGATAGCAAGGGGAGATATGGTCTTGGCATGCATGTGCCTGAAAGGACATAATTCAATCAGAATAGCTAACCCATCATCAGCAAACAGGCTTATCCCAATTGCCATTTCTCATTTCCATTAACCATTGCATTCTCATTGGCAGACTCTGACAAACCAATTTGTGAAGGGGATGAATGCAGTTTGTTAACCTCCATGTTCACTTCCTCCTCCTGTTCCTTCCTCCTCGCAAGTATGAGCACAATTTAAAACTTTGGTTTGGGAAGTTGCAATCAAATACCAGTTTGGGAGGATACCCAATCAGGCAGGGATTTCCACAAGCACTGGGTGTCTATAATGGTATTATTAAACTGTGGTTTAGAATCATGATTTGTGTAGAAAACCAAAATCCAGTTTACTCAGATGCTTCCATTTGAAGTTTAAACTGGAGTTTAACTGAAGTTTTCCAAAACCAGGAAACTTTCAATCACACTTGATGCATGAGGGGAAAAGGGAGAAGGAAGTGGGACAGAGTGTGCACACAAGGCCAACAAGTTGTGTTCTTGCTCATTAGAAACAGAGCCAGAGCTTTGCTATGGCATCTCAGGGCAGCAGTTGTCTGGGAGTGTGAGTGCTCAGTAGTGGCAAAGACCACCCCCCCTCCAGCTGGTGCAGCAGCTGGTGGTTGCAACTATAAATCACTTCACCTACTGTCACTAGTAGAGGGGAAAATAACTGGGCAGACAACATTATGCTTGGGCAAGACATTTTGAATGTATTGTTCTACTGCAGGGATCACAACCAAAGCAAAACAAGAGAGTTAGGGTGTTAAATTTATTGTAGAGTTAAATTTCTTGTAGTTAAATTTATTTATTTATTTATTTATTTATTTGTTTGTTTGTTTGTTTGTTTGTTTGTTTTTAGTAGATTTATGGGCTCATAATGGGCTCAAAGCAAAACAAGAGGGTTAGGGTGTTAAATTTATTGTAGAATTAAATTTATTGTCATTAAATTTATTGTAGAGATATCTTATGAAAGAAATTGCAAATAATGCACTTATATTTATAGACCAAGTGCTCTTGCTTAACGATTTAAAGAACTGTGGATAAAAGACACAAAGGTAATTGCTTATTAAGTTGCAGCTATAAAATGTTGGATCAGGTGATTCCTTCTACTAACTACTAAGTGATAAAAGTTTTGTTGGGGAAGGAGTTCTCATTGGGAAAAAATGTTTTTTTTAATTAATTTGCTTCATTTATTGTCTTTCACACTGAGACTCAAAGTGGATTATGGTGAAATAGAACCAGTATAATATGTGCAATAAAGAGTGCAATAAAGTCATCAGTTTAAAATTCATGTTGAAAAAATTTCAGAATAATATCATGTAAGTTAATGATGCTATTACTAAGGTGTGGGTGGGTAGAGATGGATCAATATTGACCTTTTTGGAAGTGTGGAAAAATAACATTATTTTCTTCTTGGCTTGGCTTCGCGAATGAAGATTTAAGAAGGGTGCAATAGTCCACGTCTGCTGCAGGCTCGCTGGTGGCTGACAAGACCAATGTGGGACAGGCAGGTCCGGCCACAGTGGCTGCAGGGAAAAGTCTGATTTAGGGTTGGTGCTGTAGCAGTGCGATTCTTCCTCAATCTCTTTTTGTCCTCAAGACCAGCTACGCGTGCGTTCTCAAAAGAAGAGACAGCCTGGTGGATGGTGTGCCTCCATGCTTTGCGATCTGAGGCTAGGTCAGACCACTGGTGATGGTTGATGCGACAGGTGCCAAGGGATTTCTTCAAGGAGTCCTTGTACCTCTTCTTTGGTGCCCCTCTATTTCGATGGCCGGTGGAGAGTTTGCAATACAAGGCAATCTTGGGAAGGCGGTGGTTTTCCATCCTAGAAATATGCCCTGCCCAGCGCAGCTGCGTCTTCAACAGCAGTGCCTCGATGCTGGTAACCTCCGCCCGCTTGAGAACTTCAGTGTTGGTCACAAAGTCACTCCAGTGGATGTTGAGGATGGTGCGAAGGCAGCGCTGATGAAAGCGCTCAAGGAGTCGCAGGTGATGACGGTATAAAACCCACGATTCGGAGCCGTAGATGAGGGTTGTCATCACAACCGCTTTGTAAACATTGATCTTTGTGCCTTTTTTCAGATGCTTGTTGCTCAACACTCTTTTGTGCAGTCGGCCAAAGGCACGGTTTGCCTTTGCCAGCCTGTTGTCGATCTCCTTGTCGATCTTAGCATCTGAGGAGATGATGCACCCCAGGTAGCTGAACTGCTGGACTGTCTTCAGAACTGATTCACCTACAGTGATGCAGGGAGGGTGATAATCTTCCTGGGGTGCAGGCTGGTGGAGAACTTCTGTCTTCTTCAGACTAACTTCTAGGCCGAATAGCTTGGCAGCCTCTGCAAAGCAGGACATCATATGCTGCAGAGCTGATACCGAGTGGGAGACGAGTGCAGCATCATCAGCAAACAGTAGCTCTCGGATGAGTTTTTCCATTGTTTTGGAGTGGGCCTTTAGTCGCCTCAGGTTGAACAGGCTGCCATCGGTGCGATAGCAGATGTAGACACCATCGTCATCATCTAGATCTACTGCGGCTCTTTGAAGCATCATGCTAAAGAAGATCGTAAAGAGAGTTGGCGCGAGAACGCAGCCTTGCTTTACACCTGTGCCTATTGGCATTATTTTAGAATGGAAAAAATCCCCATGTTGTCTGTGCTTCAATATAAACTGTTTATTTTACAGATCATTAGCACAGAAGGATAGCTGGATTTGTGTTTTATGTCAGGATATGTATGTGTGATGGTTTAGCAAGAGTGCTACCTCATCTGGACTTACAACTGTTAAAAAAAAGAATTTTAAAAGCTTCGCTGTTGCCGGCAAAACCATGAATCACTTGAGACACAATCTCTTGAAGTCCAAGAGACTATTTAGGCTTTGAGCTAATGAGCATTCTTAATTACTTCGAAGAGTAGGGACACACAGCCTGACCTTATGCATGTTTACTCAGAAGTATTTAATGGGTCTCACTTCCAGCCTGTGCATAGAACTAAAGCCTTGGAAGCATTTCCCCCATAGCTTTTCCACATATCATAAGAACATAAGAGAAGCCATGTTGGTTCAGGCCAATGGCCCATCCAGTCCAACACTGTGTGTCACACAGTGGCCAATATATGTGTGTGTGTGTGTGTATACACACACACACATATACACATACATACATATACACACATACACACACACACATATATATATATATACTGTGGTTAATAGCCACTGATGGGCCTCTGCTCCATATTTTTATCTAATCCCCTCTTAAAGCCGGCTATGCTTGTAGCCACCGCCACCTCCTGTGGCAGTGATCCCAGAAACAACTTCATGATGTTGCCTATTTTACTTACAGAGTTCTGTTATTAAAATGATGATAATGAGGTTGTAAACAAAGTAAACAAAAATGTTTTACTGGAGCAGCAGGAATGGCAGATGAAAGTTTTGGTAAGGACAAATATTTAATGTTTGGGAAAGCTAAACTATATGAATGTTTATCTTGGACCAGAAGCTTTTGTTGTAAGCTTGGGCGGTTTGAAATGTTGCCTGAAACTATATATATATATATTGTCATAGGAAATGATGTGTAAATGGGCAATATTTATCTATTTTCTGTAATCAGGATGGAAGGGTGTGGAGGGAAGTTTTGCTTGCTATGTCAAAATGAATTATTTTGTTAAACTATCCAGTCTTGGTATGACTGAGCACATGAGAAAGGGTGGGTGGGTGGAATGGACTCAGCAAAAGATCTAGGGATACTACCACAATTAGTTGCTGAGTGAGAAGGAAACCTTATCCAGCCCCAGGTCAGGAAGTAAGGACCCATCACGTGGAAAGCAACAAAATGGTGAGATATGCCATGTCAGCACCTTGGACAGGTCAGAAGGAACAGATGCTTCACAAAATGCTGGTGGTGAGTATGTGATTGGGTGACCAGTTCCAATTAGGGCTATAGCACAGGGGAATGTGAATTAACTTCGTCCATTTCTACTTCTGACACCACCCACAGACCGGCTGTTCATCCCACTGGGGGAAACTTTGTGTAGGATCCTGTGGCTGTCTTTTGATAACTCTTCTTTCAAGAGAAAAAGACTGCCTCTAATGCCTAATGACTTTTTTTCTGATGCAAAAGGAATTCTTCTGAGAGAGAAAGGTCTTTCCTTGCTGAAGGAAATATCTTTCTGTTGAAAGAAGGGAATAATAGGATCCAACCCATAGCCTACCTAGAATCATAAAGTTGGAAGGTACCTCCAGGGTCATGCAGCCTTAACTCTCTGCACAATCCAGGAAATTCACAAATACCTCCCCCACACACTCCCAGTGACACCTGCTCCATTCCTAGAAGATGGCAAAAAAACAAAAACCTCCAGGCCAAACTAGCCTGGAGAAAAAATGTTGCCTGGCTCCAAAATAGTGAACAGCATTTCCCTGGACATGTAAGAAAGAACCACTAGATCTATATGGTATAAATGAATTAGAACAGGGTTTCCCAAACTCCCCCCCCCCCCCGTGGCCTGTTTTTTTTCCCCTTGGTCCAGGCAGAGGACACTCAGGGAACAATACAGAGACTGTGTTGGCCAGGAGATTTCCTCGCCCTCTCTGATGTTTCCAAACATCAGAGAGGGACAGGGGAGGGCTTCTGGCCAGCGCGCAGTCTCTGTAGCGCTCTCTGAATGTCATAGAATAATAAAAATGCTGAATTAGAATAACAGAATCACAGAGTTGGAAGGGACCATACAGATATATTCCAAGACAGAGAGAATACTTACATCCTTCCCTGCTTGGCTCTCTCTCTCAGACTCTGCATCTTCAGCCTAGCACCTTGTCTCCTCCCAGTAAGTTCTTGCTGGGTGCACTGCATCCTTCAAAGAGTAAGGACTGGGGATTATGCTGCCCTAGTTCGAAGTTGGGGGCTATCTCAGAAGGTTCTGATTTGAGAACATCTAGCTCCATGGGCTCCTAATTATCTAGGACAGTTGTAGTGTTGGAATCTGGAGCCAGGATCTCTGCAATGTGTCCTTCAAACTTCCCAGCCTTGTTCTCCACTCTCTCTACCTCTATGTCAGTAACTAGGTCTCTGCTCATGCTTGTTTTGGTTACACAAATGTAAGAAATGAAACATAGGGCTGAATAACTTTGCAGATTTTGTTACCTTCCCAAATGGTGTCCAGTACTTTTAAAATGGTGGTTAGGCATGTCATACTTCTCTATGAAGTAATTGTAAAACAGATAATGTAAGTCCACAGAGACAAAACAAGGAAATATATTCTGAAACCTTGTGCCAGAAAGGTTCTTAAGAAAAGAATTAAAGGGACCTATCAAATACTCAGGAAATAGATTCCTTAAACAAGAAGAAAACACTTTTTAAAAAAAAATAGACTTAACTGATTTTACTAGAGGGGAGATCTATAAAGCCAGTGTTATGAAGTGGTCAGAGAATTCAGCTAGGAACAGGAAAGCCTGAGTTCAAATCTCTGCTCTGCTATGAAGCTCACAGTGTGACTTTAGGCCTGTCACTCTAACTGGGTACATCCTCACAGGGTTGTTGTGAGGATAAAATAGAGATAATGAGAATGAGAATAAAATGGGGAGAACCATCCTGAGTATTTTTGGAGAAGGACATAATAAATGTCTTCCATGACAACTGTAGAGGGGAAGCCATTTTATTTGTTTGTTTATTTTATTATTAGATTTATATCCCACCCTCCCCACAAGCAGGCACAGGGCAAGTCACAAAGTTAAAATACAACATAATAATAAATACAATTCATAGAGTTTTAAAAAGTTGTTAAAACCAACAAGCAGCAAGGACTCAATTTCCAGTATTCACAAATGCCTCCCACAAGTGCAGGGCATATGATGACTAACACAGGGACTCATTCAGCGGATGCCATAGTGATCTTTTTAAAAGGGCAGTTCACCTGGGCAGTGTAGGTAGAGTAGGCAGAGTAGGCCAAAGTCTTCAGGCGTCCTCCAGGCCTAGCAGAACAGCTCTCTTTTACAGGTCCTGAGACCTTGCATTAGAATCCACAGGACCCTGATCTCAAGTGGGATCATGCTCCAGCAGGTTGGGGCCAGGGCAGAAAGCAGATGTCTTTTAGGTCAGGAACTACCAGCAGATGTTGCTCAGCAGAGCACAAAGCTCTTTAGGGCACATAGGGGGAGAGGCAGTCCTGCTGATATGTTGGTCCCAGGGCTTTGAAGATTCATACCATAACCTTGAACAGTATCTAGTACTCAGTTGGCAGCCAGTGCAATTGGCATGGCACCAGCTGAACGTATGCCTGCGCAAGCATCATAGTCAGCAGGTGTGCCACCATATTTACAAGACAATGCAATTAATCAATTTAGAAACTCTAATCAATTCAATATAAATTAATCAGACATCCTAATCCAAATCAGACACCCAGAGGGCTCCTATCAGGCTCTGAAGCAACTGGCTACCATCTGCTTCTTTCTCCCTCTCTCTTGCTTCCTTCTGCATCACAGCTTGCCTTGACAGTCTTGCTCGATCACATAGGAGCTATTGACAAAACCTCTATTTTCTCAATTGGCTGAGGCTTCTCCCTTGGGGAGGAAGGGGGAGAGGGAGAGCTTGCTTTGCCAGACCTCTCAATCACACAGTAATAATAATAATAATAATAATAATAATAATAATAATAATAATAATAATAATAATAATAATAATAATAATAATAATAATAATAATAATAATAATAATACTTTTTATTTATATCCCGCCCTCCCCACACAAGCAGGCTCAGGGCAGCTCACAATGTATATGTGCAATACAATAAAATCATACATAGCAATAAAAGCATCATAAATCAATTTACAAGTTACATTAAAATTAACATTAAGGTGCTAAAATAGGTATTTCATAAGTTCAGTGGGGAAAAAAACATATACAGTGACACTATCTTAGCTCGGTATGGGTGAAGGCTATTTTGAAGAGGTAGGTCTTACAGGCCCTGCGGAATTGGTCTAAACATCGCAGGGCCCGTACCTCCTCCGGGAGTTGATTCCACAGCAGTGGGGCCGCAATGGAGAAGGCCCGATCCCGGGTGGTCTTTAATCTGGCCTCCCGTGGCCCAGGGATATTCAGCTGGTGCTTTCCAGCTGACCTCAGTGCTCTCTGGGGCTCATATGGGGAGAGACGGTCCCTCAGGTAGGCGGGCCCTCGGCCATATAGGGATTTAAAGGTCATGACCAGCACCTTGTAACAGACTCGGTACACCACTGGCAGCCAGTGCAGTCCGTGCAGCCCTAGCTGCATGTGCTCCCATCTTGGGAGCCCCAATAGCAACCTAGCCGCCGCGTTCTGCACCAGCTGCAACCGCCGAGTTCGGCACAAGAGCAGCCCCATGTAGAAGGCGTTACAGTAATCCAGTCTCGAGGTGACCATAGCATGAATCACCGTTGCCAGGTCCCGGCGCTCCAGAAAGGGGGCCAACTGCTTTGCCCGCAGGAGATGAAAAAATGCAGACTTGGCAGTGGCCGCTATCTGTGCCTCCATTGATAATGAAGGCTCCAGAAGAACCCCCAAGCTCTTGACCCTGTGGGCCGCTTTCAGCGGCACACCGTCAAGAGCTGGCATGGGGATTTCCCTTCCTGGGGCATGGCAACCCAAGCAAAGGGCCTCCGTCATCTCGGGATTCAACTTCAGCCCACTCAGCCTGAGCCAACCAGCCACAACCTGCAATGCAAGGTCCAGGTTTTCTGGGACGCAGTCAGGTCGGCCATCCATTAATAGATAGAGCTGGGTGTCATCTGCATATTGATGGCACCCGAGCCCAAACCTCCGAGCAATCTGGGCAAGGGGGCGCATGTAGATGTTAAACAACATCGGAGAGAGAACTGCCCCTTGTGGCACTCCACACACTAGTGGGTGCCTCCGGGACAGCTCTCCCCCAATTGCCACCCTTTGTCCCCGACCATCAAGGAAGGAGGAGAGCCACTGTAAGGCCGACCCCCTAATCCCTGCGTCAGCGAGCCGGCAGGCCAGTAACCGATGGTCGACCGTGTCGAACGCAGCCGACAGGTCTAACAACATCAGCACCGCCACGCCGCCTCGATCCAGATGCCGCTGGAGGTCATCCACCAAGGCGACCAGCACTGTCTCCGTCCCATGGCCTGGACGAAAGCCGGACTGGCAGGGGTCTAAGGCGGAAGTGTCATCCAAAAAACTCTGTAGCTGTAGCGCCACTGCCCTCTCAATAACTTTACCTAAAAATGGTAAGTTCGAGACTGGTCTGGGGGCGGACCATAGCCTCTTTCAATGATGTTGGAAATTGCCCTTCCAAGAGGGATCTATTTATGATATCCCGTACAGGATATCTAAGTTCCCTCTGGCAAGATTTACGGTAATTAGCCAGGAGGGACATTGGTCAAGATCGCAAGTTGTAGGGCGCACAGTAGAGAGAATTCCGTTGACTTCCCCTAGGCTAAGTGTGTCAAAGTGGTCCAAGGTAAGATCAGAGGACAGGCACGGAGCCTCGGGTTCTTGTACTGCATCTAATGTGGCGGGAAGGTCCTGGCGGAGCGACGAGATTTTATCTGCAAAAAAATTCACAAAAGCCTCACAGCCTATTTCCAATTCCCTCATATTTGGTCTGCCTTGAGGCAGAGTGGTCAAATTCTCAACTATCTTAAATAATTGTGCTGGGCGCGAATTTGCAGACGCAATCCTAGCCGCAAAGTAGTCTTTCTTTGCGGCTTTGACTGCCATCTCATAAGACTTCATAAACGTTCTGTAGGATGTTCTCGTCGCTTCATCACGAGTATGCCACCACCGCCTCTCTAGTCGTCTGAGTCCCTGTTTCAGCTGGTGTAACTCCGAGGTGTACCACGGAGCCAGCCTATTACGGGGGCGCAGAGGACACCGGGGAGCGATTTCGTTGATGGCCTTGGATAGCCTGTCATGCCAGGCCTCTACCAGGTCATCAAGGGAATCGCTAGGGGGCCAGGGATCCCGCAGAGCCATTTGGAACCGCTCAGGGTCCATCAGGCTCCGCGGGCGAGCCAAAATAGGCTCGCCGCCCATACAGGGTCAGGGCGGTACACCCACACGAGCCTTGAGGGCCAGGTGATCCGACCATGGTACCGCTTCTACAGCGATATCGTCCACCAGAATCCCGGACGCAAAGATCAGGTCTAACGTGTGGCCGGCCTGATGCGTGGGAGTGGTAACAAATTGGGAGAGTCCCAGTGTCGCCATGGAAGACACTAGGTCCAGCGCCTGATTTGAGGCCATGTCATCCGCATGGACATTGAAGTCACCCAAGACCATAAGCCTTGGGAACTCCAATGCCCACCCTGCCACGGCCCCCATCAGGGCTGGTAAGGCGCTGGCCGGTGCGTTAGGTGGACGGTACACCAGCCAAATCGCCAACCCCTCCCCCACATCCCATGCCAGACCGGCGCATTCCAGATCATCAATCGTTGGGGCCGGGAGAGCCCTGAAGGAGTAACCCTCCCGTATGAATAGCGCCACCCCTCCCCCCGCCCATTTGTCCGTGATTGGTGAAAGACCGAGTAGCCCGGGGGCGCCATCTGGGAGAGAGCCACCGTCTCTCCATCACGCACCCAGGTCTCGGTCACGCAAGCCAGGTCCATATCCTGTTCAAGCAGGAATTCCCTGAGGATCGAGGTCTTATTATTTATGGACCTGGCATTACATAACACCAATGACGGAGACGGGCTTTCCCTCTTAGCCCCACTACCTGCTACCATCGGGATGGGACGCAGGCCGGAAGAGGGCTGAGCACTGTTTTGTCTCCGCCTCCTTCCCATATAGTTCCGTCTGCTCCCACCGTCATACCTTCCCCTCCCCATGAGCACTGGGATCCCCAGGCCAGACATCCACACTTATACCCGGTCCTTCACTAATACCAAGTTGGCTTCCTGCCCAGTTATATTGTCAAATTTTAACAACTTTAACCTCCTCACCCTCTTCTATCTCAAAATCCCAAAAATTGCCTAATGCTCTATTAATTTAATCCATAGTTATTTAAATTTAAGCCCCAGCCCTAAACTCCTTTAATTGATTAGCTAAAAAACTTTAATTCCATCAATAGCACATTAATAAATATACCCAGTAGAGCTACTGAGCCAAGCCTCTCTTCCTTCTGTTGGCTGAGGCTCCCTCTCTCCTGGTCCCTCTGGGGAAGGAAGGAAAGAGCCAGAGCTTCCTTTGCCCAGTTCCCTAGATCTCATGGGAGAAATACAAAGAAAGCATCTTTAAGACCAATAAATGCTAATGTTTTAAATGTGTTTTAAGGTTTTTTTGTTTTTATTTTTAAAAAACATTGTGTTTGTTTGTGTCCTTTATAAAGTTTCTATCTCTGCTACGTAATCTTAAATAGGACACAATGGCCCAGCCTAACAAGGTCTCATTTATGTCAGATCCAGCCTTCATAACAAATGGAAATCCTTAATTAGCACCAGTAAAATTCAATTAAATAATTCCAGTTTAGACTTGGCTAAGGGCAGGTAGATGATTTACTTCCAGGTCAAGGAATCCATGATGTATCAAAACAGCTGATTTGTTAAGGTACAGTGGAAGAAAATCGATTAAGGGGGGGGGCAAGAAATAGTTATAATAGCATAGGATAGTGATAGGGTTCATATACAAATTGTTAAAAATACAATCAATCATAATATTTGGCCAAATCTTAACATACAGCTTATCTATAAATATGAAACCCCTGTCAGCCAGAATAATGACAGTAAAATAATCCTATGCAATACGGGGTTATTTTAATACAGGAACAGATTTCTGTTCTGTTTTGGTTTTGCTGCATGTAAGTGCCAGGCTTGTTCTCAGAACTCTGTGTATTGTTGACATCTCAGGCAACATGGTTCTGATCTGGAAAAAAACCCCAAGTTTTTAAAGTTTGGAAAATAAGTCAGTGCTAAATGCTTAGTAGACAAATATGTCATAGTAAATACGTTGGTGCTAAATGCTTAGAGCCAGTTTGATGTAGTGGTTAAGAAGGGTGGACTCTAATCTGGACAACCGGGTTTGATTCCTGACTCCTCCCCAGGAAACCTGCTGGGTGACCCTGGGTCAGTCACAGTTCTCTCAGAGCTGTTCTTTCAACAAGAGCCAGTTTGGTGTTGTGGGAGAACCAGGTTTGATTCCCCACTCCTCCACTTGCACCTGCTGGAATGGCCTTGGGTCAGCCATAGCTATCACAGAGCTGTCCTTGAAAAGGGCAGCTGCTGTAAATGCTCTCTTAGACCCACCTACCTCACAGGGTGTCTGTTGTGGGAGGGGGAGGAAAAGGAGATTTTGACTGTTCTGAGACTCTGAGATTTAGAGTATAGGGTGGGATATAAATCCAGTTTCTTCTTCTGCAGTTCTCAGAGCTCTCTCAGCCCCACCTACCTCACAGGGTGTCTTGTCTGTTGTGGAGAGAGGAAGGGAAGGAAATTGTAAACTGCTCTGAGACTCTGAGTGAAGGGTGGGATATAAATCCAATCTAGTAATAGTAGTAGTAGAAGTAGTTGTTGTTGTAGTAGTAGTAGTTGTAGTAGTAGTATTCAGAGGGGTCAGAGGAAGGGCTATAAATGGCATTTCAGAGTCAAGAGATAGAATTGGGATGTCTTTTCCTCAGATTCCTATTCCTTTCCTTGCTCTCCTACTCCAACAGTAATGCTTCTACAGTTGCAAATTCAAGTCTTTGCTAGCAAAAAAAGTTTTGAAAACAAAGATTGACCCGGACATTAGTTTCCCTCATGCAAATGGTTGCAATAATCATAGAATAAAAAGTAGTCTTTTTTTTTAACTGAGGATGGATGGCTTCAAAACAATCTGGCAGATATTGGTAACCACCTGCCTGGATTGGTTGGGGGGTTTCTTCTAAAGATATTGATTGCCCTAGTCTGGCCTCTGTTAGAAACTTGATTTTGAAATGCCTGTATGCTTTAGATTAGCTCAGTACCAGAATCTAGGCCCATAGAGTTTGTTCTCCTCTCTACCTGGGACTGGCATATCAAAAATCTAGCCCAGTGTATCTCAGCCACCTGACAGTTCCTAAATACCAATGAGCCTTTATGTTGGCTCATTTTAATTCAAATTCCAACAGCAGAATTTTCTGATTATTTTGGAAGGATGCCATTAGCTGAGAAACTTTGCAGCTGTGACACAGGGAATCTTGATACCTTGCTCCATTGTTCAAACCCCCACAGGTTGGTTTCTTCCTTTTTAAAGGCTTTGGTTTGTTTCTCAGCCCATTGTAAGTTACAGATTTTGTCTGGAAATGACCATAATACCACTCTTGAAGTATATAACCAACACACACACAAAAACCCAACTGTGTAGCACCTTTCTATGGAATGGTTACATCCAGGGCTTCTTTTGTAGAGAAAGCTCAGCAGGAACTCATTTACATATTAGGCCACACCCCACAACATCACCATTGTTTCACACAGGGTACAAAAAGCCCAGAAGGAACGTATTTGCATATTAAGCCACACCTCCTGACACCAAGCCACCCGTAACTGCGTTTCTGTGCATTCCTGCTCAAAAAAAGTCCTGGTTATGTCCCTTTCGATTGGGCTTCTTTACAGAACCTTGTTTGTAATTTTGTGAACTCTTAGAACAACTTTAACAGTGTTTTGGCTCAGGTTGCCTCCTGATTCATAAATGTATTTTGGAACTGTTTCCTGTTGTATGTTATTTGTACACTATTTGTATATGTATTGCATATTGTGGGTTTAAGTAGATACCAACACAGATAATAATATTTTTATTCTGCTACTCAATGTGAGTTTTGTTGTTGTTGTTGACTACATAATACTACTCTGGCAGTTGCAAAAAATTTTTCCTATGTAATCAAATCTGACAATCAGATAGATCTAAATAACTATGTACTCAAGCAGTTATGGCTGTATCTGTTGCTATGTTCTCTTGCTGTTGTTTTGTTGCTGAACTGTTGATGCTCAAGACTGAAACAAAAAAAAATGAGTTTAATGAACATTAAAGGGCCAGAAGCTCATAATAAGTTTCATAAATAAAATAAATAAAATTAACTGAGTGAAGTAAAAGCAGCCCAAATAAAAAAAAATTCAGTGCATAGCCCTTGTGGCAAGAATTACCATTACTACACCTTAGATCAATGGTGGACTGTAAGAGTTGTATGGGGAAATGACAGAGCTCTGAAGATATATTTCTGATCTCCCAAAACTGAACATCTGGATAATTTGAGCACACTATATGAAATTCTTCTTGCACCTAGAATAAATTGGGGTGGTGTTGCACAATCTTCACTAGAATGAAACTAGCATGGAGGCCTTGTCTATGATGTACCGCTCCGCTCCTCAAAGGAAAAGCTTGTAATAATCTGAGCTCTTTCATTCATGAAAGCATCTCTTTATCAGCTCCTCCACTTCAAGGGTACATTTATTCCAGAGCAGCTTGACTTTGGCAAGGAACTACTGAAATGCAGTAGAAACAAGCACGGTAAGAACACATTGCCTAGCAGCCTTTTTTCATTTATTGGCAAAAGCAATTATATGCTGTAATACATTGACTGTATATGTTTTTGACATTGTTTTGAAATTGCTATGGATTCCTGGTGGTGGTAAATATTTGTAGCATGCACTCTGCTTGCATGCCAAGTGGCTAGCTGCAGCATGTCTTGCCAGTTTCTTTACCTTTCAGTGGATATATTGGTGTTTTTAATTGTTGCTCGGGGCATCCTTTGAGTATGGTGGGCAAAGGGATGGCTTGGGGCATCCAGTTCCTAACTTGCCTTAACTTCGCCCATGCTTCCAGCTGGCACCACCCAGATAGCATGTGAATAACATGGAGAGCATGACTTGATGCTACTGCATCCTTTTGTTTTAGAGTAAGCCCAAACAGGGTAGAAATCCTTTGCACAAACTGAATGGCATTTACTTCAGAGTCCCGTAGAATCACACTGACAAACTGCAGTGGAGTCAGAGGAAATCAGCAAGAGGTTTAGAAGATGGGTAGGAAGGAGAAGTTGGAAAATCAAATATGTTCAGAGAAAAGAAAGAAGACCAAAAGACTGGGGATGCAGATATCATTCACTCAGGGTTTCCAAATATTTATTGAAAGGCTGGGAGAAGACTTTCAAAAATTACTAATTTTACTGGTGTTGGAAGCAGCATGAAACCTATGTGCAGTTTGATCAGCTATAACGCTCACCTATGGATCCTTTATTCCATGAAGGTTGGCCAGAGTACTGCAGTCAGCCTTGGCTTTCCCACCTGGGTGGTACACAATGTATAATGTAGATGAATGTCAGACATTGTTTTGGTAGGGAAAAGCTGACTATAAAAAATAAAGAAATGTGGATTACTTTTAATTTACTGCACAGAAGAGACTTCTGTGCCAGAAATCCATAAAATGTAAAGCAGACCTAAGTATAACAGGAAACAGGCTGCCTCATTGTTCAGGGCTCTCAGGCGGATCATGGAGGTGGCCTATTTACTCTTTTGCAAGTCCTCATGAATCTACCCTTCCTGGTCTTCTGCAAGACTCTGCTACTCCTACATGTACACAGAAAGCAATTCATGTTCCCTTCCTCCATCTTTAGGGATATTAGCCCCCAGGAGAGACCTGGGGATCCCCTGGAATTACAGCTCATCTCCAGACTTCAGAAATCAATTTTCCTGGAGAAAATGGAAGCTTTGGAGGGTGGATTTTATGGCACTGCTTCCCACTAAGGTGCTTTCCTCCACCAGCTCCACCGCTAAATCTCCAGGAGTTTCCCAACCTGGAGCTGGTAGCCCACCTTCCCCCCTACAGTTACCAGAGGGGGTCTGACAACCCTACTGCATCCTTATAAGAAAGAACACAGGATGATGGTATGAGGTCGCTCAGAGACTAGAGAAGATTTTTTCATGACTCTGACTCTTGGCTTTCTCCTCAGTATGGTAGGTTTTCTGGTGCTTGGCTTGTTTCTTCTTCATGGCTCTCTTGGGCCATGGACCTGACCTTGACCTGTGTCAGAGATGCTTAAACTGTAGAATATCCTTTGTTTTTATAAATATTCCCTGCCTTTGTGATCCAATACCCATATTGTCACTTGTGGAGAATTTTATTCTACCACACCCATTTTGCCACTTATGAAGAACTTTATTCTACCACATGTAACTCACGGTGACATTTTATTCTAAATCAAATCAGCCTTTTACTTCCCCTAATAGCCTTCTATGAAAAGCCTACAGACATATAATTTTGCTGTCAACAAGCTATGCTGGAACAGACCTAACCTGCCAGTAAACGAAATGAAAAAGCATTTGTATTTATAGTGTATTTTGGAATACAAAGTGAAATAAAATTAAAACATTTGCTGCCAGAATAGTATAGGATCCAAGAAAAAGATCCAATAATCCAGGAGAAAATCTTGTATCTGCTGTGAATTCACTTGTAGGCCTTTAGCAAGCCTCTCCTTAGCCTTCAGTCCACTATTTGTAATATGGAGATAATAATAGTGTTTTACAAGGCAGAGCTTCTGTGTAGAATAGTGAAATAGCATTACATAAATGCTAAGTATTATTCTTAAAAGGGGATCTGCAAAGACTTGCAGAAGTAGCTTATTTTCTCTTCCCTCACAAAGTCTTCCCCCCCCCCTTCCCTGAATGCACCCATAGCATCTCCTCTTTTCTTCCTTCCTTCCTTATTTCCTTCCCATCCACTATCTTACTTTTTTTTTTTATCTGCCATCCATCTTCAGCTATGTTATTATTTATTTACTTCATTTATATCCATCCTTTCTCTGTAGTGGGGACCCAAGGAAGTGTTCATCAGTCTCCTCTCCTCCATTTTATGTTCACAACAGCTTGTGATGTAGACTAATCTGAGAGTGTGTGACTGGGCCAAGTTCACCCTGCAAACTTCCATGGCAGAGCAGCCTTTCAAACCTGTATCTCCAAGATCTTGTTCTGAGACTCTAACCACTATACAACACTGACTTTTCCTGTTGTGGCTGCTGTTGAACACTAGGTGAGCAGCACGGCCTGCATTAGTCAATGAGGTCACAAAGTAGCACGCCACCCAGTAGCTGCTGCTAGTCTTGGCCCCAATGAATTCTCCAAAATCTAAATTAGCCTTGAAAAGTGTCCTTCCCTGACTTCTGCCTTTTACTGACACAAAGCAAGGCTTGACAACTGGTAATACTGTGGTGGTTGCCTAGCAATGGCCACTGAAATTTCAGAAACTATTTATTTCTTACAGCTACAAGGACAGATTACACTATTTTAGAGGGGTTTAACCTCTTAACATTTTGTTTTGTTTAGATTTCAGATTTTTCTGTAAACCTTGAGCTTTTCTCAGGTTTGTAGAAAGATCTGTCTGGTTTGTTCACAGCCCCAGTCTCCAGATTTAAGTATCCACAGTTGGGCCCATGTTGAGAATCAAATGACATGCTGCATCTCCTGCTGCTGAAATAAATTCTCAGACTACAGACTCATTTGAAGCCTGAATGAAACAACGTAGGCAGAGCCTGGGTCTCAATAAATCTGCAATCTGATATGCCATTTGTACAGAATGTGTCCCTGGGCCAGGCTCCATGGATAACCAGTGCCTACAGCAAGGGTTCTTACCCCTTTCTACAGTTTGCTACACAATCTAAAGGACCATATCTCCCAATAGGAACTTATGGGTCAGTTCCATTCCTCTGCTTGTCTCTTCACCATGCCCTCCACACAGACCAGTTCTTTCTGACTCTTTTTGTTCTTCAGCATTCTAATCCATTGTACTGACTTTATGGGAGAGGTTGGAAAAGAAGATTCAAAGGACACTTTCTGCATTTTAAGCGAGCCTGCAGATTAGGGCTATTTCAGAGGGTCTAAATGGATGTCAATTTGCTTTTGTGGAATTGTGCAGAAGGGCTAAAAATCATTTACAGTAGTGATTTGCAGGTAAATCTGATGTCATATTATATGCGTCACTGTATTCTTTGCCTATCAGGATTTTGTAAAATGCTCTTGATCTTTAGAGAATGGCAGGATGTAAATATGTCAATTAATAAACAAATTTCTCTCATATGGACAAAGAAAACAGACTTCAGTGGTCATGACTGTGTATTGAGAAAATGGCTTTACAGTGGTCATATCTCAGCATTGTGTATTTTATTTCTATAAATCAAGTTTATTTTTTTCCAAAAATATATATTTTTATGTTATGTGACATATTATCCTTTACCTCCTTTAATTGGGACATCCTTGGCATTATAACCTAGTGCAGAATCCTAGTGAATCCTCACAATTACTGCAGGAACACATACACATAAACTTAGAATAAATTTGCTCAAGATTGAACTTTGCCCTGAGGAATTGGAGCCATGTTTACTCCCAGTTTTTCAAAGAAACAGTTACCTTAGCAACTGCTGCAGTACATAGGACTAGTTGTCCACTGCTTCTGATGGCAGAGAATGTTATCCCCCATCATTTCTTCATGCTTTAATTGTTGTAGCAGGAAAGCTGCTGATCCTTCATTGAAGATAAGTGCTTCTGCATAATATCTTATTTGTAAGTCCTTCTGCCTGTGTCTTTCACACAGCTGTGATCGTGAGAGGCAGCACACTGTCTCATTGGTTCTAGTTCATTACTTCAGATATTGACTTTGCAATGTCCTGAGTGTTCATACTGTTTGTCCCCATTCTTCTCTCACCACTTAAGATGTATCCTAACTTCAGGGATCAGGGATCTGCTAACATAGTGGTACTCTCTTTGGAGCATTTCACAAAGCCACATTCACAGCCACTGTCAACCAAAAGAACCTCAACTACAGTGTTACCTGCACTGGATCAGCCGGATTAAAACCCAAAAAAGAGTGTGGTTTATTTTTTTAAAAAAAAATGCTTTCCATTAGCAATTCCAGAGGTACAGCCAAGTTAGTTTGTTGCCATAAAAAATAAATGGGAGTATGATGACATCTTAAAGACTACGTTTTATTTTAGCAGAAACTTTTATGAGTTAGATCTCACTTCAAGAATCAATATGAGTTGAAGGACCATGCAAGGACAACTATATGCCCTATAAAGATAAGCCTCGAGATATAGAAGTCCAGATATAACTCCCAGAATATATCAGGATCTACAAGGAAGGCAATAAGCACACAAGAACACAAATGTGTGACACAAATGGGCAGGGAACTTGCACGGCATATGGAGACATCTATATTCACTTTGGAATTGCAAGCATTCTTCTCCCTGTTCCCTTTCCAGAATACTCCCTATCTACTATAGAAGCTGGGATGGAAAAAAAGCTACTCGCTGTACTCTGGCAAACAGGTAGTATCATTGATTGGATGCATTATCACTAGAGCTGAGATCAAACCTTCCATTTTGTTGGTCTTTTTTCTCTCCCCTTCCATCTTTACAAGTGAGAATCTCTTCTCTGCCAAAATGAATTTTGGACCATCTCCAAGGAAAAGGCTCCGAGGCAGCAGAAAGAAAGCAGAACTGTGTATCGCCTCACCTTGATCTCTTCATGCTGACTAGCAACAATAGCAGCACAGGCAATAATCAAGCCTCTCATTTCTCCTAGTCCTCAGGTCATTGATCAAAACCTCTCTGGTTGTTAAGAAAGGTACATTTACACACAAAGAATATTGTAGCATTATTGATCCTGCCAAGAAGGTTCTAAGTTCACATTAGTAGTTCCCACTAAGAGATTCTAAGTTCAGATTGCTCTGATTTGGGCTGCAGAATTTCCTGCTACTCCATGACGGAACTAAGAGTGCCTCCAGCAAATCTCTTCCCCCACCATCCATGAAACATCCCCTCTCTTTCCAGGTTTGAAAATGTCCCTATGACTTGAAAACTGCATCCTTCTCACCTCTGATCAATCAGAGAGTATTCATGTTAGTTCATATGTATACCCCTCCTCCTTTCTTAAAACTGGAAAAAGAAAAATCTTGTTTTCATTCAACCTTGTGACCCTAATTGCAGCTAGAATCTAGACTCAAATGTGCTCTGTTTTTGCTGTGCATCCTCTGCAGCACTGCCCTCCCATTCTCAAGTATGCCTTTGCTTCAGGACTCAGCTCCATGCCTGTTTTACCCTCTTGCTAAACTCCTTTGGCCTCCTGGATCAGCGGTGCATGTTGCGGTGTGTGCAGACCTGTGGGATATTTGTATCTTAATGAGATATTGTCATGACTGCTTCAGTTTTGCTAATTATTCCCCTCAATGAAATTTTATTAGATTCCATTCTCCCCTGATTCTCAGTACACTTATTAAGGATCGTGAAGAAGTTGTATCGTGTCTACTGAGGGTATTGTCTGAATTTGGGGCCCAATTGGCGAATGAACCTCTTTCATATTGTCACATGTATAATAACATGTCCCTCCAAGCACACATAATTCTGGATATTTACATAGTGTTGCATTCAAGCTCGGTGGTAAGATTACACGTGTAATCTTACCAAAATTCTTGTAAAGTAGGCTAGCATTATTACTGCTGCTGTGCTCTTTACTGCAGACTTAATCAGAGCTTATACCCTTCTGAGTCAAATGAAGTCAATGGGCTTAGAAGAGTACAGCTCAATTTAGGGTTGCTCTGCTTGTGAGTTTGTATCTGAAATTAACTTTCAACCAGCAGCTTCCTGGATCTCAGTTCATTTTGTCAACCTGCATGCCTACCAGCTCCTACTCAATATAGCATAGGCATGTATCATCTGGAGCCCACTTTTGATGAAATGAATTTTGGATCATGAAAGCTTATGCTGCAATAAATTAGTTAGTCATGAAGATGATGTTTTGTTTTCAAGAGACTGATATGACTAGCACTCTGGAATTTATCACATCCTTCCTGAAGCTGCTGTAATGTTCAGAAAGCTACATCATTTGTTCCACTTCCAGATTTTGTAACATATTTTAGATTCAGGAAGCTTCAGGCTGGGGTTTTGTCATTATGCTCTGAACATCTTCTCCCTCGCACCTTTCTTATACATTCATTGAGACCATTATGCAGACCATAATTTCATCCTGCCTGATGAAGAGTTCTGGGGAATCATTATTTTGTAATACATTGACTGCTTCTAGTAAAAAGGTATCAGGTGACTTTTGTTTTGGAAGTTTTCTACTGACCAATGCAGGTATCTACAAACTTCATCAGATTTGTAGCACTAGAATTAGTTTCATTCAAACCATATGCAGTTTGCACTTTCTATAGCTTGACCTGGCCTGGAAGCCTTAAAACAAAGAAAGAAACAAAGAAAGAAACAGAGCTACTTTAATAAAACCACTGTTTGTTTGCTGTAAGAATCTTTCAGCGCCTTTCTGGGCCCATGAAGTACCTTATTGGACAATGATTTTAAAAATGTTCTTCTCCCTGAGTAATCAACCCTAGAGAGATTGAAGGGACTATTCAAAGCAACTGGTTTTCAGAGCAGAGACTGAGAAGATCTTCCATCTTTCCTCCCTCTTGTTTCCTTGCATAATTAATTTTGGCACGGAGACATGTACTTGTATTCAGTATGTATCATGCTCACAGCTGGTGTACTCTCAACCTCATTATATGCAGACCCACATGACTCTCCCTCTCATATTGTTGGCTCTTCAAGACATTCTGCAAGGTGGGTGGAGTAATTAAATCAATAACCTTACATCAAATGAGCTTGTTGGCATATCTTCAAGGTAGATTTTTATCATTTTTAAGTCTGCATTAACTTCATAATAGACGAAGACACAGGTGAATGTTGAATCTGAGCACAACTGATGGTGGATTATGCAGACCATAGCTGTTTTATATATCTTTCACATGACTTTCAAGGCTTACATTCACATCATACACAGTGCAGAGATAACAGAGTGTGGGAGCTTATAATTATAACAGGTTTGCTTTACCAAATACTTTACTATTTCCTGGTTTATGTTACCCATCTTGTACAAGTCCTCTGCCTTTGCTGTTTCACTCCTTGCTTCTCATCACTTCATCTTGGCAGCCGTAATCCGTTGGAGGATCAAACTTACTTAAGACCATTGATTTCAACAGACTTGTGTGCTTAACTCCCTGCTGGACTGTGGTCACTAGAGGGTTTTTTTTCCCTTCTAAAAACAGTCTATTCTTTTCTCCATCTCATTTTCTTTTTTTAAAAAAAACATTTAAAACAGATGATTAATTTAGAAGAAAATCTTTCTGTTTGATCTGGGAGAAAATCCATCATCATAGAGAATGGATAAAAAGAACATTGGTTAAGTCAAGTTAAACTGAAACACTAAGAAATTACAGTCTTTTCCAAAGTAAATGAAGTCAGAAGAGTTATTTTTCTAGTATTTCATTTGCAATATCGTTTTCTGTTATCAATTATCCTGATTTAGGTTTTTAAAAGGCATGTTCTATCCTCAGCAGTGGTATTAGATTAAGATTCTGAAGGGTTGAGTTGTATTCATTTTAACCACAATCTTTTTCCTGATTGGTCTGTGTTTTGTGTGTTTTTGTAAAAAGCTGTTTCAAAGCTCTTGTTATTTTTTTGTCAGTCTTGTGGTTCATTATCCTAATTAAATAAAACCACAGTGAAATTCATAAAGAGCCAGCATCTGTGAGATGGGCACGCATTTGTTTGTGCTTTTCATTACACAGTATTTTTCAGTAGAACTGTAAATATTAACAATGAATAGTTACTTCAAAGGTATTTTCCTCTCATGTAAATAAATGGGTGCTATGCAATAGGATCAGGAAGGAAGGCTCATTTCTTATCATCTGCACAAAGAGTATAATAGGGGAGGGGCTGGGGCTTAATGGAAGCACCTCAGCTTTGTATGCTGAAAGTCCCAGGTTCAATCCCCAGCATCTCCAGTTTAAAAAAAAAGACCAGGTAATTGGTAATGGGAAAGACCTCTGTCTGACATGCTGGAGAACTGCTGCCAGTTTGAGTAGGTACATAAGAACATAAGAGAAGCCATGTTGGATCAGGCCAATGGCCCATCCAGTCCAACATTCTGTGTCACACAGTGGCCAAATACACACACACACACACACACACACATACTGCGGCTAATAGCCACTGATGGACCTCTGCTCCATATTTTTATCTAACCCCCTCTTGAAGCTGTCTATGCTTGTAGCCGCCGCCACCTCCTGTGGCAATGAATTCCACATGTTAATCACCCTTTGGGTGAAGAAGTATTTCCTTTTATCTGTTATAACCTGATTGCTCAATTTCATCGAATGCCCATGAGTTCTTGTATTGTGAGAAAGGGAGAAAAGTACTTCTTTCTCTACTTTCTCCATCCCATGCATTATCTTGTAAACCTCTATCATGTCATCCCGCAGTCGACGTTTCTCCAAGTTAAAGAGTCTCAAGCATTTTAACCTTTCTTCATAGGGAAAGTGTTCCAAACCTTTAATCATTCCAGTTGCCCTTTTCTGCACTTTTTCCAATGCTATAATATCCTTTTTGAGGTGCGATGACCAGAATTGCACACAGTATTCCAAATGAGACCACACCATCTATTTATACAGGGGCATTATGATACTGGCTGATTTGTTTTCAATTCCCTTCCTAATAATTCCCAGCATGGCGTTGGACTTTTTTATTGCAATCGCACACTGTCTTAATATTTTCAGTGAGTTATCTACCACGACCCCAAGATCTCTCTCTTGGTCAGTCTCTGCCAGTTCACAAACCATCAACTTGTATTTGTAGCTGGGATTCTTGGCCCAATGTGCATTACTTTGCACTTGGTCACATTAAACCTCATCTACTACGTTGATGCCCACTCACCCAGCCTCAACAGATCCCTTTGGAGTGCCTCACAATCCTCTCTGGTTCTCAGCACCCTGAACAATTTAGTGTCATCTGCAAACTTGGCCACCTCACTGCTCACTCCCAACTCCAAATCATTTATGAACAAGTTAAAGAGCATGGGACCCAGTACTGAGCCCTGTGGTACTCCACTGCTTACCATTCTCCACTGCAAAGACTGCCCATTTATACTCACTCTCTGCTTCCTATTAATTAGCCAGTTTTTGATCCACAAGAGGACCTGTCCTTTTACTCCATGACTCTTGAGCTTACTAAGGAGCCTTTGATGAGGAACTTTATCAAAAGCTTTCTGGAAGTCAAGGTAAACAACATCTATTGGGACTCCATTGTCCACATGTTTGTTCACCCCCTCAAAAAAATGCAACAGGTTAGTGAGGCAAGATCTTCCCTTACAGAACCCATGCTGAGTCTTCCGCAATAACCTGTGTTCATTAATGTGCCTACTCATTCTGTCCTTGATAATGGTTTCTACCAACTTTCCCGGTATTGAAGTCAGACTTTCTGGCCTGTAATTTTTAAAGATGGGGTGACATTTGCTAACCCTTTTTAAAGATGGGGGTGACATTTGCTACCTTCCAGTCCTCAGGAACGGAGGCAGATTTCAATGAAAGATTACAGATTTTTGTCAGAAGATCCACAAATTCAACTTTGAGTTCTTTCAGAACTCTTGGATGTATGCCATCCAGACTTGGTGACTTATAAGTTTTTAATTCGTCAATCAGTTGTAGGACCTCCTCTCTTGTCACCTCAATCTGACTCAGATCTTTCAACACCCCTTCCAAAATTAGTGGTTCTGCAGCGGGCAGACACTTCTCATCTTCTACAGTGAAGATGAAGGCAAAAAATGCATTCAGCTTCTCAGCCACTTCCCTATCTTCCTTTACCCCTTTACCCCTTGGTCATCCAAGGGCCCCACTGCCTTCTTGGCTGGTTTCCTGCTTCTAATATATTTGAAGAAATTTTTATTGTTGGTCTTTATGTTTTTTGCAATATGCTCCTCATAGTCCCTTTTTGCCTGCCTGATCACAGTCTTGCGTTTGATTTGCCACAGCCTATGTTCCCTTTTATTAATCTCACTTAGACTAGCTATCCACTGCTTAAATGAGTCCTTCTTACCCTTTACAGCTTCTATTACTTTGTTTGTTAACCATGCAGGCCTTTTCTTATACCTGTTTGTGCCTTTCTTAACTTGTGGTATATATTTTATCTGAGCTTCTAGGATTGTAGTTTTAAATAGCCTCCAAGCTTCCCCAAGGGTTTTGACTGTTTTTACCTTTCCTTTCAGTTTCCTCTTCACATGCCTCCTCATCTCAGAGAATTTACCCTTTTTAAAGTTAAACGTGGTTGTGCCCGTCTTTTGGGGCAACTCTCTATTTGCCCCCCCAGTCGGAAGAACGAGACAACACAATGTATGGGTGTAAACAGGGCAACTTTATTGAACCAACAGCCTGGGGCAACCTAACAACTAACCAGGCAGGCGAAGGGAACTCCAAAACCCTTCCCAGCCTGGGGATGGGCGGGCCACCCAGCCCCCAGCCGCAGCCAGGTAAAACTGGCTGCTGCCAGGCCGGCAACGGTCGGGTATCCCCTCCAAATGGCGCTGCCGCCCGCCCAGGGCCAGCACGCCAAATGAGGGACCCTTGTAGCGGGAAGGACCACAGAGGGCCGTTGAACCCAGCTGCCGTCCGTCCCCCGCTACCTCCCTTAACCGGGAAAACCGTGGGTGCCACCAAAATAAACCTGACTTCCATTCCCGCCCCATAAAGTTACCTAACATAAACCCAACCTCAAAGCAGCAGTACAAGGTAGGCGAAAAACATCCCAGCTCTAGCCAATCAGTTGAGATGAAAAAATTCCTACCTGGCCCCGATAAACGGCGACCGGAGAAGCCTGTACTGCCGCAGGGTGGGAGGGTGGGCCGAAAACGGCCAGCCGAAGTGCGTGGCCGCGGGCGTGGTCGGGCTTATGAGGCCCCAGTAACCACGCCCTTAGCATCCCCGGATGAAGGGGCCGTCTTGCCTCGCTCCTTCCGGGGAGGCAAACTCGGCCCTCGCCCTAAAGCCGCCTAAAGTCGGCACGGGCGGGAAGGGGCCGGATTGCCCCCCCAATCGGAAGAACGAGACAACACAATGTATGGGTGTAAACAGGGCAACTTTATTGAACCAACAGCCTGGGGCAACCTAACAACTAACCAGGCAGGCGAAGGGAACTCCAAAACCCTTCCCAGCCTGGGGATGGGCGGGCCACCCAGCCCCCAGCCGCAGCCAGGTAAAACTCTGTCTCTCTGTCAGTCAGATAGTATTCTTTCTTTCTTTCTCTTTCTTTCTTTCTTTCTTTCTTTCTTTCTTTCTTTCTTTCTTTCTTTCTTTCTTTCTTTCTTTCTTTCTTTCTTTCTTTCTTTCTCTCTCTCTCTCTCTCTCTCTTTCTATCTTTTCCCCTGTCTATTTGCTTTATTTCTCTTTCTTTTTTCAAGCATTACACCATGCTGGCCCTTGTGATCGAGTAGCGTGTTGAAATTTGATTTTTTTCTGGGATGGCTATATATATGTATGTATATATGTATATATATTTCTGTACTTTTTCTAATGCTAGAATATTTTTTTTGAAATGTGGTGACCACCTCAAAAAAGATATCATAGCACTTTTGGTGATGTCAGAGGTGTGGCCTAATGTGCAAATGATGGTCATGTCAGATGTATGGCCTTGCATACTAATGAGTTCTTGCTGGGCTTTTTCTACAAAAAAAAGCCCTGGCCATAGTAAACACAAAAGCAGAAAGGGCCTAAGAGAAAATCTTTAGTCTTAGAACGCAAGTAGGCTGCACGTTGGGAGGGCTAGTTTGGTTTGAGGACTCTTATCTGGGAGAACCGGGTTTGATTCCCCACTCCTTCACTTGCAGCTCCTGGAATGGCCTTGGGTCACCCATAGTTTTCACAGAGTTGTCCTTGAAAGGACAGCTTCTGTGAGAGCCCTTTCAGCCCCACCCACCTCACAAGGTGTCTGTTGTGGAGGAAGAAGATAAAGGAGATTGTGAGCCACTCTGAGACTCTGAAATTTGGAGTGGAGGGTGGGATATAAATCCAATATCCTCTTCTTATATGATGGCACATGACTCCACACAAAACATTTTCTTGGCTTTAGAAAAGTAACAGATTAAGGAAAAGGGTCCCAGCACAGACTTCCAGAAGGACTAGTTTTTTGTTCACAGGAAATTCTCTATTTGGAGGGACATCCCATCACAGGAGGCCCTGCCTGTAGGCTGCAGTGCTAAATCCTGATCCAGGTTTTTCACCTGAGGCAGACTGAATACTGAGAATGGGGTTGCCAATCCCAGGTTGGGAAATTTCTCGAGATCTTGGGGTGGAACCTTGGGAGAAATATCAGTGGGGTTCAGCTGTAACTGCAGGAGATATCCAAGCCCTACCTGGAGGTTGTGGACCCTGCCAGCTGAGAAGCATAAATGGGAGAGAGCAGAAGAGGAGAGAAAGAAGCAGGAGAGACTGCTTGCACTTATTATGAAAGAAAAGAACCAAAACAAGGGAATGAGAGATTCCCTTTGGCCAAAGAGCTGATAGTGGGATGGGGGTGAAAATCTCCCATGCCAGGGACCAAATTGCATACCCACCCAGGGGCCTCAATGGGTTACAGCTGTAGCAGCAGCAAGAGATCTCCAGGACCAGCTTGGAGACCGGCAATCTTAACTGGTGACCCAACCAGCTGAGAAACAGAGATGCGGGGGGCGGGGGTGGGAGAAGAGCAGCTGGAGAAGGCGGGAAGCACACTTTAACTAAAAGATTTATCTCAATCTCTTCCTCTTTCTTCTCTCAAAAATATCTTCATAAACTTATAAGGTTATCAAACTTATCCTAGTTCGCCACCTGACCCGACCTGTGGGAATCATGGGTGGACCAACTCAGCTATTACATTGAGCTGCACAAAATGGAGGAAGCAGCAGAGAATAAGGCACTTTTCCTAAGTTCGGGTGGGGTGGAGGCCATCCACCTGATGAAGCAACTCATCGTAGCGGCCACCTATGACCAGCTGAGCATGGCGATGGTGAAACACTTGGTGCCCCAGCCGTCCTAGCTTGCACGAAGGCATGTGTTCTACACGCAACAGCAGAGACAGGCGTTTTGCATGCAACAGCAGAGACAGGCTGAGTCTGCCACCAAGTAACTCTTGGAGTTCCAAGGGTTAGCCCTGAGATGCGACTTCCCGGGGAACCTAGAGGAGATCCTGCTTGACTGCTTTGCAGTAGTCATACAGGAGGAGAAACTGTGCCATAAGTTGCTAGCATATGAGGACAAAGACATTAGCCTCACAAAGGCACTCCAACAAGCAACTGCCTTTGAACAAACACAACAGCCTAGCCAAGCATCAAGCCACCACCTCCCCAGCTTCTGACAGCTCCGATGAGGAGAAAGCACACCAGCTTTGCTGCCAGATATGTAGCGGGCTGAAACCACCTATCTGACAGCAAGCTGAGGAGAAGCCGGCTGGCACAAAATGCACCAGTTGTAAGGATCCACACGAGCGCCGCAGCTGCCCCTACTGCAATGCTGATTGCAGGAACTGCAGAGAATTGGGCCACATCGCTCGAGCTTGCAGGGCCAAGGCCAACCAGAGGCATCAGTTCACACACCACAACTCAACTGACACACACATGACTGCTTCGACCATCATCCAAGTAATGAACTTGCTCCTGGTCACCCCCGATAAGGTCAAGGCATCAGTCCTGATCGAGGGTGTTCCATGTGTGATGGAACTGGACTTCGGGTCCTCCATCTCCATAATTTTGGAGGAGACCCTAAGAAATCTCTGCCCACACAGCTGGCCACCATTGCGGCCAGCAGAATTCATATTGCGGTACTTTCAGAAACATCCCATACAGGTCCTGGGGTGGACCAGAGTTAGGGTGGAGTTCAAAAACTTTAAAGGTGCACTAGACATACTCGTGGTTAAGCACCAGCTCACCACTTTAGTGGGCCTGGCCTGGTTCAAACCACTGGACATAAAAATAGTCAGAGTGAACCAGATACAAACACGCAATTTCGAACATGTGTGCCAGGAATTTCCTGAGGTGTTTGATGGGGCCCCGGGGTGCTACAAAGGGCTACCCATCACTCTGCAGCTTGACCCCCACGTGAGGCCCATAAGGCCAAAGGCTCCGTGGGTTCTGTTCGCTCTAAAACCGAAAATTGAAGCAGAGCTGGACCACCTCTTGGCCCAGGGAGTACTCAGGCCCATCTCATACGCTGCATGGGAGACCTCCATAGTTACTCCGGTGAAATTGAATGGGGATGTGCACATATGTGCAGATTATAAATGCACAATCAATAAAGCCCTCCAAGACCACTTGTACTCTGTTCCAGTGGTCAGACACGTCCTTGCATCCTTAGCTGGCTCTAAAATTTTCAGGAAGCTGGACCTGGCCCAAGCCTACCAACAGCTCCCAGTGGACACAGAGACAGCCGAGGCCCAGACCATAGTCATGCACAAGGGGGCTTTCAAAGTGTGGCGGTTGCAATTTGGAGTTATCTTGGCTCTGGGAATATTCCAAAGCACAATGGACTCTCTTCTCAAGGGGATTCCCTGAGTACAACCATTTTTCGACAACATTTTGATCACAGCCCCAGATGTCGAGACATTCTGCTACCACCTGCGAGAGGTACTACGTCATTTCCAGTCAGCGGGGCTTAAGGTGAAATGGGAGAAGTGCTCACTTGGGGTGCCAAGGGTGGAGTTTCTGGGGTTTGTTGTTGATGTCGCAGGAATGCATCCTACTGCCAACAATATGAGGGCCACAGTGCAAGATCCAGCTCCCACTTGCGAGGCGGAGCTTCAAAGTTTTCTGGGGCTCCTGAACTTTTACCATTCCTTCTTGCCCCACAAAGCCACCCTCGCCGAACCCCTGCATAGGCTCCTGGACAAAAAGGCCCCGTGGGTCTGGGGGGGAAAGCAGGCCGCCACCTTTCAGGCAGTCAAGGACATTTTGGTTTCAAATGAGGTGCTGCACCATTTTCACAAGTCCCTTCTGGTGATCCTGGCCTGTGACGCTTCCCCCTATGGAGTGGGTGCATTCCTGGGGCACCAACTCCTGGGTGGGAGGGAGGTCTCCGTTGTGTACTACTCCCACATGTTAACCCCCTGCAGAGCAGAACTATGCCCAAATAGACAAGGAAGCACTGGCAATCATGGCGGGCATGTATAAATTCAACGACTACTTGTATGGTAGGCACTTCACAATTGCCACGGATCACAAGCCATTGCTGGATCTCCTCGCCCCGGACCGCCAGACTCTACAGATCCTGTCCCAGCGCATCCTGCAGTGGAACCAGTTCCTCAACGCATACACCTACATGCTCATCCACTGCCCAGGCAAAGCGATGGGCCACACGGATGCTCTCAGCCACCTCCCGCTGCCTACGATAGACCCTGATACGACTCCTGCTCACCACATGATGCTCATAGAGACTCTAGCTGAGAGGCCCCTCTACGCCACTGAGGTAGCCTGGGCTATGGGTCGAGACCGCATCCTCGCATGTGTTTTGGACTGGGTGGGGAGGGGTTGCCCCACAGGCAAAGTAGATGCGGAGTTTAGGCCCTTTACATCCCACCAGGATGAACTGTCAGCACACAAGGGTTGCCTTCTTTGTGGCAGCAGGGTGGTGGTCCCCCCTCCCACTCTGAAAGCAAGTGCTCGAGGCCTTGCATGAGATGCACCCAGGGATTGTGCGTATGAAGGCCCTGGCATGTAGTTATGTCTGGTGGCTGGGGATGGATGAGGAGATAGAGGGGTGGGTTAAAAGGTATTCGAAAACAATATAAAGTTTCAGTTTACAGGTCTTGCACACTTTATTGTGTGCAAAAATTGTGGAATCTTGCCATGCTCTGATATGTGTTGGAAAGCTGGTTAAAGCTTCTATCGAAACGAGGGAAGAACTGTGTTTGCTGTGTTACAAGATTAAAATATACAAGAAGAATTGGATGTTGTGGAATTTACACATGGTCTCCTCAGAACCGGACCGGGGATTCCTTTGAAGTGGAAGAACTTTTTTTTTTAATATTTCCAGGATTGGACTGTTTATTTACATATTTATGTCCTTCTCTTACACTGAATATGGGTGCTTGTTTGTCAGGGTATGACTTTTGAAATATTTTGTATGAGAGTGAAAATTGTATTTTATTTTTCAAAGTTTTCTTTAATTTTTTCTCTCTGTGGGGCTTTGCTATCACAGAACCCTTTTGAGGTTTTCTCCTGTCACCCACGTGGGGATTGGCAACCCTATTCCTAAACATAGGGGATGTTCTACCATTAAACTTGTCTCCCTTCCCTAGAGACTAGGAGGGAGGAATGTTCAAGCATCCCTTTTCTGAAAGCAGGGTAGTGTTGAGATCAGTGCAACAGAGAGCTGTAGCCTCTGAAGATGTGTGGTAGCACCACAGAAAGGCTGTATATCTGCAGGAAAGATCCCTTGCTTCCTGATAGCCCTGAAGTGGGAGGAGGAGCTGAAAATCTGGGGATTCTTCACCCCCACCTTGGAAATAGCAACCCTATTTCCAAGACTTCCCAATCTTAAGATTGACAAATGGGGCCCTCTGGCCCTATCTGAAGTTAGATTTGCAGAGACCCACAAATGCCTTTTCAGCACAAGTGTTGCATAAACTTTGCCATTTCCAGGCTGTATTTCCAAATCTTCTGGAATTTCCCAATCCAGAGTTGGCAACAAGAGGTGAGATGCACATTACCATTTTGGAGTACAGATATTTTCATCCTGGAATGGCGTTGAGATCATTTTTACTGTTTCCCAGTTTTAACACCTGGGAATTGGTTGGTGGCTATATTTTGTTTTTGAAGGGGGCTGTTAGTTTTTAATCTGTTAGGAAAGAAAAACTATGAGAGGTGGCCGAGAAAAGAAGGAGAGAAAATTTTGAGGAAATGAGAAGGGGAAGTTCTGAGGAGAAGGGGCAAAGAAAGCTATGTGAGGAGGTGATGTTTTAAATTCTGAAAACAGGGTAGTGTTGAGATCAGTGCAAAAGAGAGCTGTAGCCTCTGGAGATGTGCAGTAGCACCACAGAAAGGCTGCATATCTGCAGGAAAGATTTTAAGACACTTTCATAGGGCTCGGCTGTGACTTGATGGCACTTTCTGCCACACAAGAGAGAGGTAAAGAAAAAAATGTTATCACTTCTCTAGTTCTATTATGTTGCCTGAGTGTTTATACATTTGTTTTTCTCCTTTTGATTTCTCACCTCTGTTTATCCTTTAAATTCTATTTGTGGAGTGAAAAAACTCAATAAAGGATCTATGGGTTGTTTTAAAATTGTATTATATCTTTCTTTTGCCTACCAGCAATTCCTCCTCTCTCACATCCACCTCAGCCAAGAGATAGTGTGCAGGAAGTGCTGACATGTTTCCCCTTCTATTGATCAATGCACATCATGACCCTCAACAAGAGTTGTGGGAAGAAAGTGGGGTTACATCAATTTTATCTTTTTGCAAACTAATTTGGATGCTTAAACTGAGCAGAAAGGTCCCAATACAAGCAAAGTAAACTACAAATGCCTCTCCACCTAACATTAAGTCGTTCAATGTGAGCTTATCTCAGTCATGCCCTATTCAACCTCATCATGGTCACAGAATCTCCTAACCCAATACAGAAATCTCAACTATAAATAAAGCATGCTGGTTTTTAAAGTCAAAACTCATATATTTGGGTGAATTCTTAAAATACCAGGAAGTAGTGTTGTCTGGTCCTCCTTGGGGAGGGGGTTGTGTGGGGAGGAATGCGAGGATAGGGTCGTCATCTCAAAGTTGGGAAATTCTTTGTTATTTGGGAGTGGAGCCAGCGGAGGACAGGGAACTCAGTGGAGTACAATGCCATAGCATCCACTCTCCAAAGCATCTGTTTTCTCCAGGGAATTGATCTCTGAAGCCTGGAGATGAGCTGTAATTCTGGAGGCTAGTATCCCTACCAGGAAGTAGCTCATTCAGTCAGGCCATAACTCACCAGTAGCACAACCTTAAATATATTAACACCCTTCTAAAACCTTAAAATAGAGCATGGCACTGCAAACTTTTGCCAAATGCTGACAGGTTGGTGTCCATAAGAAGAGAATATGAAATGATAACTAAGGCCATCACTTGACTTTTGCATAGTATATGTTATGATTGAGAGGTGAGTAGCAGTGTTAGCCTAAGTACCATTTCCTGTTCCCATTGTGTAGACTTCTGCGGGAGCAGACCTAATTAGAATGGCACTGTAGATCATTCTAAGGTATTGCAATACAACTTGATAGTAGCTTCCACTTTCAAAACTTTGCTTGTCAACAATATTATTTGAGGGGAGGGGGAAACACTCATATATTTGTTGTTAATAAGTCTCCAAACTCTACCTACCAAACACTATATTCTAATAACAGATTGTTAAATCACCTGCTACTTCTAAAATAATGGATGACATCCATATGGAAACGGATGGGTTTTATGATGATTAAGTTTTTAAAAAAGGCCTCAAGAAGATGTTAAAATCTCTCTCTCTTCATTGAGTGCTGCTCATGTTTATATTCATTGGTACACACATTTAGGGTACCCAAAGTCAGAAACAAAGCAGCTGGCTAAGATTTATGCATTTGACCATTTCTTTCCATCTCCTTTTGCAAGGGTTTATTCTGCCGCTAATTAAAAAAGAAAAGATTCAATTGGCAGGAATTAATTTATTCTGACCATATTCATCCACTCTAGGGAGCAGGAACCATGAAAATTTACTTATTTTCCACAGCCAAATCAATGTCTAAAAGAATTTATGCAATGAAGATTTTACAATAGGTTTCTGCTGTATATTAAATGAAATAATCTTCAAGTCCAAAGCAGGCAGCTGAGTATAAAACACTTATGTTAAAAAAAGTTTTATCTTCCAGATCCAGTAGCCCTTGTTTTAGAAATTATATTTGAAACAATTGTCTTAAATAATTGCCCCTCGTATATGATTCTAGCTTCTTTTGCCATACCCTTTCTTGGAAATGGGCAGCCAAAATCTAAGCCCTGCATCAATCCTGCCACAGTGCTGGTGATTCAAATCAAAACACTAAACTCTCTCAGCAAGGGGGAATACTGAATATGCACAAAAAAGACCCAACTCCAAATTGCAAAATGTGTAACAATTGCACTGGAGTCCATAGCTACCAATCACAGGGTGGCACTCTGATACAGCCAGATCTGGAAACAGCCAACCAGTACCAACCTATCCTGGCACTTCTAATGAAGTGAGTGCTGACTCACAACAGCAAATGCCGGATTAAGACCACCCCTGGCAAATCCCCTTGGACAGACACTCCACGGAGCTCTACAGATGTAGGCTCAAGTATGTTTCCTTTTGCCACATAGATATGCAGGGAATAGACCATGGCTACCCCAACTATATTAGCTAGCCACATGCTTGGCAAAGGGAGCTCTGACAAAATGCCAAACATGCTTCCCAGAGAACTCAGGCAAGGAGGATGCAGGCAGTAGTGATCTTACAACTGCATATTCACAGCAAGCAAGCATTCCTAAAAATTTGACTGGGCTTATGCAAAGAGTACTTATGACACGGCACAAAGAACTAAAGTTCGAAACAAGGGATCACCATCCTTTGCTTACCTGTATGGAGTTCATTGCATCCCTAGTTAGAAGAGTAGACACTGTTTGGTATTTGGGTCCTGTAAGGTTTCTGAGCTAAGCAGCATTAGATGTTGGTTTATTCTCAACCTTGCCTATTTCTGCACAATGCCCCTTTCTTCGTTTGAGGTGACCTTGCTGTGGGATTCCCATCATCATGTGTGTGTGTTCTTAATGCATCTGAGACAAAACCAGAGTGATGTAGCTCCATGCACCTGCCTATCACCTGAGATACAGGTGTCCTGGCTGGGATTTATGCTTGAGAGAACTGTAATTGAATGCAGACTTAGTCAGCATCCTAAGCTGCACTGTACCTTAAAGACATGGTGTGAAGCCAGGGAGTTCTGCTACCTGTTTGCTGTCTATAACAAGGTTGTTATTATTGTAATGTTATATTGGCCTCAGGAATAGGGAACAAGCTAGAGATGCTTAGGATAGCAATTAAGCACACTTCTTTCCTGGCACAGCCCTCATGCTGCCCAGTTATATAGTGACTCCAGGGTTACATGGACACAGTGCCAGCATGGCATTTTACTGATGTATCTACAAATACATATACGCTTTGGCATTACCCCAGCATGGGGGTATAGTCAGTATTTTAAACCACTGAGAAGCAAGATTTAAGTCCACTGTTCATTAATTATGCTAAACAGAATTTATCTAAACATCTTTCTTTGCATCCTTCCGCTTTATATGTATATTCAGTAGCTTATAGTTAATTGGAGCAGTTTAAATAAGTACTCCAATGATTGGAGTTTAAATAAGTGCTCTTCTGCGAGACTATGTCATCAAACTAGATTAAAGAACCTGCTTATCTACTTAGGAAGCAGCATTCACTGATTAGGGGTTGGGGGGGTCATTTTGTGTATTGGCTGAATCGCCATTCCAGACCCGCAATGTATACCTTTCCAAACTCTCTAACCAGGTCTGAGAAGGATTAGTCTTCCAGCATGATTAGATTTTTAAAAATAAAATATTTGTAATTTAAGTATTTGAGCTGGCTTAATGTTGTATGCTGAGTTCATATTTTTTCCTGGAAGCAGGTAAAGAAAAAGTATGAGAGCCCTGCAAGGACTCTTGACTCAGTTCCAAGTCTCCTGTGTCAGAGAGGGATTGGCATATTTTCATTTATATTACATACAGAACCATGCAAAGATATCATCTGAGCCAATGAATGACTTTCTCTGTGTTTGTGTGTTTTAAGGTAAGTTAAAGCCACAGGGAGGTAAGTGTACTTACTACAATATGACACACTGACTATCCCTGGGCCAAAAGAGGCTAAACTTCAGAACACTTGCGCACGGGCCTTTTCCATCGCAGCCCCATCCCTATGGAATCAGCTCCCGGAGGAGGTGCGGGCCCTGTGGAGCCTTGATCAGTTCCGCAGGGCCTGCAAGACCACCCTTTTCAAGCTGGCGTTCATGGACTGCTGATTTATGGTTGTTTAATAAAGGGATCCGCCAATATGGTTCTGTTTAAGGAACCTTGTTACCATGTAAACTGACAGGAATAGCGTCAATAACAACATTGCTACTGTCAGATTAAGTTAAGTTTAACTATGTATTGACTGGTTTTTAAATAACGTTAATTTTAAAGTTTATATTTATTGTATTGTATGTGTATGAATGTTGTTAGCCGCCCTGAGCCTGCCCTGGTGGGGAGGGCGGGATATAAATAAAATTTTATTATTATTATATGTTGTGATGGAACAAAGTAGGAGTCCAGTAGCACTTTTAAGACCAACAAAGTTTTATTCAGAATGTAAGCTTTCGTGTGCATGCATACGAAAGCTTACATTCTGAATAAAACTTTGTTGGTCTTAAAGGTGCTACTGGACTCCTGCTTTGTTCTATTGCTTCAGACCAAGACTGCTGCCCACTTGGATATATCTTAAGATGATTAAAGAAAACCTTCATAGCCAGCGTCAGGGAAGGGCCTTTGCCTCTATGTGCTGTTCGTTGGACCTCTAAGGCAGCTGATTAGCCAGTGTGTAAAACAGGATGCTTGACTAGCCAGACTGCTCATCTGATCCAGCAGAGCATTTCTCATGTTCCATATGGATTTTGTTTATTTTTATGTGCCAGCATTTATACCTCTCCTAGACACATTTCTCTTTACATGAACAGTTCATCCCCCGCCCCGCCCCGAGTCTTTAGAGTGCAACATTTCACAAAAGACTCAGACTACTTGGCAACATATTCCTTCTTTTAAAATACAGAACAAGACAGTACTTCGTAATACCAAGCCTAATAAATAAATAAGATGTGCACAGAATGAGCTAATTGTTGTGTAGAAATGAGCACCTGCTTGTACATAAAGTAACCAGGAAGATGATTCAACTGTTCTGAATTTTATGCCCCATGAAATCTAGTTTGCCTATCCTTGATAAGGTTAAATTTACCCGACAGTAGTTTGGGACTGGAATCTTTGCGTGTCTCTGGTAGCATGATGCTTTATTCATTCTCCTGTTGTGTTTCAGTTGTTCTGGGAGTCAAAATTCCCTCCTCAAAACCTTCCTCTTTAACTCACAAGCACAATATGTGGTTAAGATTTATGTCTTGTTTTGTGGGATAAAAGGGTTGCTGAGTTGGGTAATGTCATAGCTCACTTTGATTCTGTTGACTGTTGTTTTAATGGTTCTGGAGTATGATCCTGTCTATTTTCAGTCAAAAGTAACTGGCACTGGTTTCAGTGAGACATTCAAGTAATGATCTCTGTAGTCTTTCAGTGGTTTTCAGGGTTTTAAACTGGGGGCCATTTTTGCACAATGATTAACATATCAGACTTGGATTGGAAAGAACTGGACTCAGATCCCCTCACCATTTAAGCATATTGGGTGACTTCAGGTAGTCATTATCTTTCAGCCTAACCTACCTCTTAGGATTTTTCTGAGGAACAAATGAAGGAGAAAATTATGTAGGATAACCTACACTCCTTGAAGAGCGGCACTGGAATAATGTAACATAAAATTTGATTTTAAAAGCAGTTTGGGAGCTTTTTTAGAGGCAAAACTTTTTATAAACACCACCCCCCAAACATAATTTAATAGATTAATAGATCTGTCATCTTTCTAGGGGGTTTAAGAGCATAAGCAAGCTCATTTCTGTAATTTTTGATCCTGCTGGAACAAATGACAAGTCATCTAGTCCAACATCCTGTTTTGCACAATGCCTAAATTAATTTATTTAGTTAGTTTAGCTTATCTATTTAGTTCATTTACACCCCACCTTTGTCTCCAACAGAGATCCAAGTTGGTTTACATAATCCTTTTTCTCCATTTTCTCCTCATAACAACTCTGTCAGGTATGTTAGACTGAGCTTCCATGGCGTGAGTGGGGATTCAAACCCTGGCGCTAAATGCCTCCAGGAGGCCTGTGCACTAGGCATAAAGACAGCCCCCACCTAGTACTGCTGGTCTCCAGAACTGATGTTCTGAGAGGTACACTGCCTCTGTTTTCCATAGCCATCTTACTATTAATGTAAATATTTTCCATAATGTAATGTTTCTTTCAGGAGAAGGTCCTCCCGCCATTCTTTTGTTCATTTGTTTTGCAATGCACTGAGGAACTTCAGAAACATGACAAGCTCATTAAAATTATTACCCCCCCCCCCCCATGCCAGATACATTAGGGAACTAATAAATAAATGTGCAGGGAAATGCTGTGTATTACATAGCGGAAAAACTTAATAGTCTCCAACACATGCATTACAACCATGACTCACATATTGATCCTGAAGATAAAGCTGGACAGTCTCTCCACTATGAATCTTCCTAGCTGAGGCTTTCCAAGTGTTTCAGCAGCACTTCTCTGGGTGAATTATCCTAGAAGGGTTAAAAGCATCTCCGTTAATGCAGTCTTCTCTTTAAAATGAGTCAGTTTAAACAGCTTTGAGGCAAGAAAATGAATCGGCTGCTGTATCTTACTTATCTCTTAAGTTTGGATTGGAACCCAGAGTAATTGTTCACTCCCTGAGAATATATTAGGGTTGCCAAGTCCAACTCAAGAAATATCTGAGGACTTCGAGGGTGGAGACAGCAGACAATGGGGGTGGAGCCAGGAGCAAGGATGTGACAAGCACAGTTGAACTCCAAAGGGAGTTCTGGCAATCACATTTAAAGGGACCACACACCTTCCTTCCATATGGAAATAATGGAGGATAGGGGTACCTTCTTTTGGGGCTCATAGAATGAGACCCCTTGGTCCAATCTTTTTGAAACTTGGAGGGTGTTTTGAGGAGAGGCACCAGATACTATGCTAAAATACCTCAAAAAAACAGCCCCCCCGAACCCCCAGATACCCACAGATCAATTCTCCATTATACCTTATGGGAATTGGTCTCCATAGGGTATAATGGAGTGCCCAGCAAACATTCCCCCCACTGGTAACTCTGAAGTGGTGAAGGGCCTCCAAACCAGGGGATCCCCTGTCCCCAGTGGGGGATTGGCAACTCTAGGATATATATGCTGAATCGCTGTGGTGTAGGGTTCTGAACTAGGATTGGGAAGACCTAAATTCAAACCCACAACCTGCCACCAAGTTCACTGGGTGACCTTGGAGCAATCAGAGTCTAATTTGCTTCACAAAGTTGTTGTGAGGATAACATGGGGGGAGGGGGACCATCTAGTCTCCTAACATGTGGAATGAGGAGATTCACTCTTCCCCTTTTGCATATTAAATAACTCACACTGGTACCTTTCTTTTATATATTTACACACACCCACACCCACGTGTGTGTGTGTGTGTATGCCAGAACTAAGGTATTAAAAAGTAATACAAACATTCACAAATTCTAAAGGAAAATATCTAAAATAATACTTTCTAGCACTGTATCTTGTGGCATTCTTCTAACACAGAAATACATTTACATCCTCTGGCAGCAAAATAAGAACATAAGAAGAAGAGCCTGCTGGATCAGAACAGTGGTCCAGCTAGTCTAGAACATAAGAGAAGCCATGTTAGATCAGGCCAATGGCCCATCCAGTCCAGCACTCTGTGTCACACAGTGGCCTATATATATATATATATATATATATATATATACACACACACACACACACACACACACACACTGTGGCTAAAAGCCACTGATGGACCTCTGCTCCATATTTTTTTCTAAACCCCTCTTGAAGGTGGCCATACTTGTGGCCGCCACCACCTCCTGTGGCAGTGAATTCCACATGTTAATCACCCTTTAGGTGAAGAAGTACTTCCTTCTATCCGTTTTAACCTGACTGCTCAGCAATTTCATTGAATGCCCACGAGTTCTTGTATTGTGAGAAAGGGAGAAAAGGACTTATTTCTCTGCTTTCTCCATCCCATGCATAATCTTGTAAACCTCTATCATGTCACCCCGCAGTCGACATTTCTCCAAGCTAAAGAGCCCCGAACGTTTTAACCTTTCTTCATAGGGAAAGTGTTCCAAACCTTTAATCATTCTAGTTGCCCTTTTCTGCACTTTTTCCAATGCTATAATATCCTTTTTGAGGTGCAGTGACCAGAATTGTACACAGTATTCCAAATGAGACCACACCATCGATTTATGCAGGGGCATTATGATACTGGCTGATTTGTTTTCAATTCCCTTCCTAATAATTTCCAGCGTGGCGTTGGCCTTTTTTATTGCAACTGCACACTGTCTTGACATTTTCAGTGAGTTATCTGCCACAACCCCAAGATCTCTCTCTTGGTCGGTCTCTGCCAGTTCACACCCCATCAACTTGTATTTGTAGCTGGGATTCTTGGCCCCAATGTGCATTACTTTGCACTTGGCCACATTGAACCTCATCTGCCACGTTGATGCCCACTCACCCAGCCTCAACAGATTCCTTTGGAGTGCCTCACAATCCTCTCTGGTTCTCACCACCCTGAACAATTTAGTGTCATCTAGCCTCCCGTCTCACACAGTGGCCAACTAGTTCTTCTGGAGGGCCAAGAATAAGGCATAAAAGCAGAGACCTTCCCCTGATGTTGCTTTCTGGCTCTGGGATTCAGAGGTTTAGTGCCTCTGAATGTGGAGGTTCCTCTCAGTCATGGCCATCATTGCATCCTCTGGCAAAAAAATAAGAATATAAGAACCCTGCAGGGTCTGTGGTGAGCCAAACAGTCTTGGGGTTACAAGAAGGGTTATCAGGAGGACTTTATCTCTTCAGAACACTTAAAATGTTTCCTGGATCCCTGGTTTGTCTTTTTAAAAACCCATGGGTTGTTTTTGTATGATGATATGCTATATAACACAGGGAAGAAAGTACCTCAAAGGCAAAATAAATAATGGGGGGAAGGCTTGTTTTACACCCCAGTTATTTTTCTGTTGCATAAGTAAAAATGTAAGTGGCTGTATTTCAGGAATATCGTTAGGATGGAAAAGGTTGTTTACAAAATTAAGCCTGTAATATAGATACTGGGCGATTTCCCACACAGCTTACCGAGGAGCGAAGTCCCTCCTCACCGCGCAGCGTCTGCTAGGATTTCCCACCAACTGCTCCGCGGATTCAGGAAATGCCGGACCTTGATTATTGATTCAGGTTAAGATCCCTGAAACTGACTTTGGAAACAACTCCTGCCCTGTTGTCCCTCAGAAAGGAACAGAGTACTAAAATTGCTACAAAGTGAGTTTTGCAATGTTTACATCACACCCCAAAGAGAATTCACTGGCATTCCATTTCAATTTGCTGCTGGCATTTGTAAAAACTGCAAGGCTGAAGTTTCTTCACTAGATCTTTAAAAGCCATCATTTGTATCTATATAATTTAAAAGGCTGCGAGGAGATCTTGATGTCTTGGTTGAAAAGTAACATCTGTTTTAAATAATTAATTTGTATTGCCATTTTCAGGGTTGGAGAGGAGAAGGGAGGGCAATTGGCCAAGGCATTTCAACTTAAGCAGTGTTTTTAACAACAAGCAGCCTTGGTTACAACTGCAGAACGCAGCAAATTGTTTTTCCTTACTTAAAACATCCAGAACCTCCAGAACCACCGTTTCATCTCTCTTTACTCCTTTGGGTTATTTTTTAATGATAATGTTAACTTAGCATTCTTGCTTTAAAAATATGGCACCTGAGGTTAAGGTTTTGACAGATTTGAATTGAAGGGTTGATAAGGCCATTTTGGCTGGAGGCAGCAGTGGGGAAAAGCCAGCTTGTGTGAACTGCCAACTATGACAGTCTGTAAAACAGAGAACATATTTCTATACACTTTGAAAATACAGGGGACTGGGGTGTGAAATAAAGGAACTGTACTTAGACTGTGCAACTCTTATAACATTATGCAAAATGATTTGCTCTGGCTGGCTGTCTTTTACTTGGTGTTCCCCAGAACTGTTTCCCTCTATTGAACCACTGACAGAACATCTTGGTTCCTACTTTGACCAAAGGCTGAACAATCCATTAAATGTAGTTATGTGATCCTGTTTCTAATTTTTTAAAAAAATATAGTATAGATATGGGACTTCAGTTTTAAAAAGAAACTGGCACAGAGCCTGTTTAATCCTCCCCCCCTTGCCCGGTTTTCCTGCTAAAAAAAGGTCATAGCCCAAGCTATTTTCATCCCTGTTAATTAAACCTTGCCCGGACCTGGATGGCCCAGGCCAGTTGGATCTCCAGGGCTAAGTGCTAAGTGCCCTGGTGAGCACTTGGATGGGAGACCCCAGGGTTGTTATGCAGAGCCAGGCAATGGCAAATCACCTCCAAATGTCTCTTGCCGTGAAAACTCCCCAGGGTCACCATGTTGACTGCAACTTGACAGCACTTTCCACCAGCAATGAAAGCTGATAGGTATTTTGTACATTTCCCTCAGAGAAAAAAATAACTTGGAAGTGGCAATTTTTGGCAGAAAAAGGCAGCAAGGGAAAGTGTTAAAAAAAGAAATCCCTGATACAACCATGCTAGTCTCTTGAAATCTCAGGAATAGCAGCTGCATTTTGTACAAAAAGTACATCGGGTGGGAAAAGGAGACAGAACTTCACACAGGATCCTGGCATTCTGTCACAAACTACCTTAAATGGGTTACCAGTGGGAAACTAAAAGCTGAAATCTTCTATATGTAGCTGAGAGTTGGCTCAGTAAAGTTTCCCCCAGTGATTATCGTTTGTTGAGATGGTTGTGACAACTGGCCTTGAGCCATAGTTGGAATTGCCAGCTTGTGAGATAAAGATCAACAGGTTGTTTGTCTTCCTCACTAACCATGTATCACAGCACTTTGTTGTGCATGTGTGTTCTCACACAGCCCAATGGGGTTCTAGTACCCTCCTATCTTTGCTGTTTACCTGCTCTGCTCAGCAGGCAATTGTTTAGGTAAACATTTAGATTACTCACTAATCTTATAAATCAGTCATCAGCAAATGCTTTGTTTTAATAAAATCTTACTCTTCAGTGTTCAGCTAAGTATGAAGAAAGGTTAAAATGCTTGGGGCTCTTTAGCTTGGAGAAACATCAATTGAGGGGTGACATGATAGCGGTTTACAAGATTATGCATGGGATAGAGAAGGTAGATATGAGATATGCCCCATGGTGCAGAGTGGTAAAGCTGCAGTACTGCAGTCTGAGCTCCCTGCTCATGACCTGAGTTCGATCTCGGCAGAAGCTGGGTTCAGGTAGCCGGCTTCAGGTTGACTCAGCCTTCCATCCTTCCGAGGTCAGTAAAATGAGTTCCCAGCTTGCTGGGGGGAAAGTGACTGGGGAAGGCAATGGCAAACCACCCCTTAAAAAGTCTGCTGTGAAAACGTTGTGAAAGCAATGTCACCCCAGAGTCAGAAATGACTGGTGCTTGCACATGGGACTACCTTTACCTTTTTAGAGAAGGTAGAGAAAGAAGTACTTTTCTCTCTTTCTCGCAATACAAGAACTCGTGGACATTCAATTAAATTGCTGAGTTGTTGGGTTAGAACTGATAAAAGGAAGTACTTCTTCATCCAAAGGGTGATTAACACTTGGAATTCACTGCCACAGGTGGTGGCGGCGGCTGCCAGCATGGACAGCTTCAAGAGGGGATTGGATAAACATTTGGAGCGAGGTCCATCAGTGGCTATTAGCCACAACATATTGTTGGAACTCTCTGCCCAGGGCAGTGATGCTCTGTATTCTTGGTGCTTGGGGGGGGGGGGGTACAGTGGAAGGGCTTCTAGTGTCCTGGCCCCACTGATGGACCTCCTGATGGTACCTGGGTTTTTTGGCCACTCTGTGACACAGAGTGTTGGACTGGATGGGTCATTGGCCTGATCTAACATGACTTCTCTTAAGTAGTCCCTAGAGATGCTAATGGCTACCGATCAGCATCATCTTTATACATGCACAGTTTTGGGGGAACCAGATGCAAATTGATTCAGCAGGCATTCATGGCAGCTTAGCATGAACTGAACAGATCAACATATCTGATCACCCCCTTCAGAAAGTAAATTCAACCACTGAACAGGTTCAAAGCAAAATCTGCAGCATTCCTATTTGTTGTGACTCAGTGAGTCAAATCTTACTTCAGCAGATACTTTTTATGCCCTCTGTCCAACCTATTACATCTGGTACTTGTGAATGTAATAAGGGAGTGATTTGTTAGAAATTGAACATTGATTAAAGATCACTGGAACTCTAAACTTTATAGCTGTATAAGACTATGGCTGGATTCAGACAGCTAAGTTGAGCCAGTATAAGCACTTCCCCCAGGCAGATTGAAAAGTCAAGGTCAGACGGACACAGCTGCCACCCATTCCACTCTTGCTCTCACCCTGTCCATTGACATCTCTGAGACAGATCAAATAGCTACCAATAGGGACATGGTAGCAAAATCTTCTGCCACACCCCTTCCGCATTTCCTGGTGTCTGACTGAGGGAGCATGAAAGCAAGCTGGATTTATGGTGTGTGTGATGGACTCAGGCCCTTAGCCTGAGTAGCTGAGAAACAGGCTTGCAGCGATTGGCTGGAACATTGACCAAGCAACGGAAAAGTATTTTTTGGAGGTTTGCTTAGCAGACAATCACCTCAGGATTTTAGTCTGAGCCAGGGTGTCTTCAAGAGAAGTTGTTAGTATACCAGTCTGAAGTGAAGACAGTGGGCTTAGGCCAGGCAGTTGTAAAACCAACTGGACGAGGGGCTGAGAGCGGCCAGAGTGCCTGGGCTCCTTGTGGACTCTGTCTGGAAAAGGGAGTTGTCAGACGGTTTGAAACTCTCTGAGGGAGATTTTGCCAGTGCATCAGGCAATTTCTAGGTACAAACAAGATCACACAAATACACACTGAGGGAACAACTGGATTCTGGTGGTCAGCAGAGTTACCCAAGACGCAGACCAGAGGACTAGCTGTGGGGCTGAGATGCATCGGAATTGAGGGGTGCGAGTCCTGGAAGACAGTGTGAAAGGGTCCGTGAGGGAGAATACTGACACCAGTCAGGAGTTCTCTATGTGTGTGTGGAAGAGTGATTGAAGTTTGTTATTTATATGATTTGGCACTTCCTAAGTTAGGGTAAAACATCTGAAGAAACAGCATTCTGAGTGCCCATAAGGCACAGACAATCTGTGTGAAGTAGAGTCTAGTGGGACTCTGAAACTTGCCTGGATCTTCTGCCAAAGTCTTGTTATATTTTTACCTCAGCCTGAAAAAGTCTCTACTCTCTGTAATTATTTTATTCTGCCAACCAGCTGTCAGCTGATTTGCCTTTTAATGTTGAACAGTTATAATCAATATTATTTCATCCCCCTCCTTGCCTTTTGTTACCTAATAAATATTTTGTGGGTTTTGCCTTTAAAACAGTCTGGTGCCAATTATTAAGAGTTCTGACAGGATTTCTGGGAGTGTTACTGAGGGACTGAGGGAAGGTGACCGGGGAGAAATTTAAAGTGGTCGCCCTCCTGAGTAAAGCCTCTGACTGGGTTCCTCACAGTGTGAATATTCCAATCTGCTCTAGGCACTCACCAGTATTCTTTTTTAAAATATCACTGCATGAGAGCATAAGCGCATGAGCACATGGACACTAAAAATGTAAGGGGAAAAAAGAAACGCAAATTGCACTAAGGGGATGGTGCACAACAACTGTATGAATGTGCCAAAGCGTCCTCTGCATGATATATGGATGCCTCACACAGGAGTGTGTGAACAGAATTTGTCTGCTTCATTTTGTGGTGGTGTGATTTGAGACACCTCCCATGCACACAGACCTGCCCTTCTGTACCCAGTCTCAGTGTGTGTGTGTTTTTCCCTCTGATATAATTGGGGCCTTTTTTGGTAGAAAAAGCCCAGCAGGAACTCATTTGCATATTAGGCCACACTCCTTGATGCCAAGCCAGCCGGAACTGTGTTCCTGTATGTTCCTGCTCAAAAGAAGTCCTGGATATAATATCAATCCAATTTTTTTCTATAAAAAATGGGAGGGAAAGAGCTGTAATCTCTGTCTTGAGATCCTTGGAGGAACAGCAGTCTAAAACTGTGATAAATAAGGAAAATGGGAAACCAAGGTGGTGGTAGTCTTGACTCATGCTTTTCTGGTACCTTTTCCGGTTGGCCAGATTAGTCACAGAGGAACACCAGTGCTTTTCAAATATTATTCCTCCAAAGAACCTTTTTTTATTAACTGCTCTGAGCAAATCAGAGGATGAATTATTTAATTAAGTCATTTCTGTACTTCCTCTTAAAAGCTCTTGAAGCATAGAACAACAGTTCCAATCAGTTAAAAGCTAATTAAACCTGCAGTGAAACATTAAACATAATAAAGAGCAACTGTTAAAATATTGTATAAAATAATTCAAATCCAGCTGCAGGTAATACTATTTAGCGGCATAAAACCGTAGTTTAAAGAATAGTGAAACAATGGGATCACTTAAGAATTTATTTATTTATTTATGTTATTTATATCCCGCCCATTCTGTACAGACTCAAGGTGGCTAACAGCATAATGTTCAGCAGTGGGAAGATCAAATAATCACAAAGTAAAACTGAAAAGATCATGATTATGATCAGGGGGGGAAGTATGGTTGATGCAGCTCTCTTAGATCTCTTCAGGCATGTTCTTGTGCAGGCTTATCAGACTGCAGTCTTGTCATATTATTAAATGAAAGTTCTCAACCGGGGGTGTCAAACATGCAATTTGTGGGGCCAATCAGGCCCCCAGAGGGCTCCTATCAGACCCCTGAGCAATTGGCTGTCATTCTCCCTATGTCTTGCTTCCTTCTGCATAATAGCTTGCTTTGCCAGGCTCTCTCAGTCACACAGCAGGGCTACTGAGCCAACCCTCTCTTCCTTCTATTGGCTGAAGCTCCTCCCCCTCCTGGTCCCCTGACCAGAGCTTCCTCTGCCCAGTTCCCTGGGTTCCATGGGAGAAATACAAAGAAAGCATCTTTAAGACCAATGAGTGCTAACATTTTAAGCATGTTTTAAGTTTAAATATATATATATATATATATATATATATATATATATATATATATATATATATATATATATATATATATATATATATATATTTGTGTTTGTTTGTATATATATATATTTGTGTTTGTTTGTGTTTATAAAATTTATATCTCTGCTACCTAATTTTAAATAGGTACACACATGGCCCAGCCTGACATGGCTTGGCCCAAGCCAACATGGTCTAGTCCCACAAGATCTAATTTATGTCAGATTCGGCCCTCATAACGAATGAGTTCAACACCTCTGAATCTAAAAAAAGTCAGCCCCATATAGAATTTGTTGCAGTAATCATGTCTGGTTAATCAGAGCATGACTTACTCTGGGGTTAGGGATTGTACCATATTCCAGGGGAGACAGTAAATGGTCAGCATCGGCGGCAATTGCTCCAAATAAATTATACCAACAATACTCCCCCTCATTTTCTTTGGCTGCACATTCCTCTGGTAGCAATGTCTTCCTGGAGTTTTGTCTACCATTACTGATTTTCTCATCCAGAAACCTCTGATAAGCTTCCAAGGAACCCCAGGATTCCCCCTGAACAGTTTGATAATGTCTAATGTAGACAACAAGTTGAATCATACCAAGGGGAAACACAACATGAGGCCAACTGTAAAATGGTCTATTGGAAACTATTTATACTCTGTTGCGCAATTTAAGGTGTTTAGCAAAAATGGCATACAAACATCTCAAGAATCTATTATTTAAATTAATTTCAAAGGTAGATTTTTAATAGATTCTAAAATTTAGATTCACAGTTTTTTTTATTTACAAGCATGCTTTTTCTTTGCTTTGTTACAGAATTTTTCATCTGAGATTAAGCAGTTGGGCTATGCAAAAGGGAGGGGTCAGTTTGTTAGAGTAATGCTAATAATATATGATGATTTCAATTTTGAAACCCACCTTTCCTCTCCGAAGAAGTAACTGTCCTTGACAAATCTGGCTACCTGTTGGAATACTGTCTATCTGTGCTTCCATTTAGGTAGCACTGGTTCAGCGAGGTTGGCATTTGGGTGGCTGCCAGTTCCAAGGGCCTACGGTCCAGCATCCCTAAAACAATTCCTAGTTGGCTGCACCCAGGGTTGCCAATCTCCAGGTGGTGGCTGAAGATTTCCTGGGATTACAACTGATCTCCAGGTGACAAAAATCAGTTCACCTGGCAAAAATGGCCACTTTGGAAGGTTGATACTATGGCATTATAACTCATCAAAAGGCCTTCCCATCCACGGCCTTTTTTTTAAGCAGGCACACACAGGAATGCAGTTCTGGCTAGCTTGGCATCAGTGGGTATGGCTTAATATGCAAATGAGTTCATGCTGGGCTTTTTCTACCAAAAAAACCCCCATTCCTGTCCTCAGACCCCACCATCCTCAGGCTCCAACTCCAAATCAGCTGTTTTCCAGCTCATGATTCCTCCCCCCACCCCTTCAGCTTGATCAATAGAAAAAGGAGAGTGTGGCCAGGCATTGATGCTGCTTCTTAAACAGTAGCACAGGAAAGTCATTCCTCTTTCCTGGATGACAGACTGGAACAATGGAGTGGGAGCGGACAGCAGTACCTGTTAGTTGTTTGCCTTCCTGAGAAGTGGCATGGCTTCTCCTCCCTGGTTGCTATTTGCTGGCTAGGAGCAGAAGCAGCTCCTACCCGCAATGGAGCTATCAGCCTCACCACCCCTTATATTGTTGGCCATTTGCTAACTCCCCACTTCGTGGCAGGCATTGAAACAGAAGCAAAGATCGCTGTGTAGCCATTATGTCATAGGTCCAGGCCCATAGCTATGCGAGGGTTCTCACCAGGCAATAACCCCTCCCCAATGTGTCCAGCCTGGCCAGAAGACTGATTGTGCCTGTGCTCTGGTAGGAGAAACAGAGGGGAAAACCCCTTTTTGAAGTAAAAGCTGTTTTCATTTCCCCACTAGCTGCCAGCTTCTAGCTTGGAGGTGTGGTCTGGGAGGTCATTAGGTTTCTAAAGTGTTGTTGGGCTGAAAAGAATCTACTATCTTTCATTGATTCTGAGGGTGGGGGGAATCCTCCAGAGATTGCAAGAAACAGAGCTAGATTTAAGCACAAGCTAAGTCAACTATAGTTTAGGGTCTCAGACGATATAGGTTTTCTAAATACATGCATCCCCAGGGCTTTTTTTTTTTTTTGCAGCTCCTTTGCATATTAAGCTATACCTCCCTGATGTAGCCAATTCTCCAAGAACTTATAGGGCTCTTCTTACAGGGTCTACTGTAAACTCTTGAAGGATTGGCTACATTGGAGGGGGGGTAGCTTAATATGCAAAGGAGTTCCTGCTACAAAAAAGCCCTGCCCATCCCCAATTACTAAATTGTCTTTTTTTGGGGGGAGGGGTAATTAAATTGCTTTTTAAACTTGATATAGAGGAGGAGGAAAAATGGGCCAGCACTTGTGACCCAACCCCACTATCCAGCAGGGGAGAAGGGCCAGGGCCAGCACATCCATTAGGTGACCTTAGATGGTTGCCTAGGGCATAGCCCTAGAGGGGCTCCAAATTAGGCACCCCCACATAATTTGTGGCAATGACACATCTGTTGGGGGCAGGTGGTGCAGCCAGCTCAGCAGTCAGCTCAGCATCTTAGCCACCACACTTCACTTTGCCCCATCCTCCCTGCCTGCCTGTGGTGAGTCAGCCAGCAGGGACTGCTGAGCAGGCAGGCAGCTTCCCAGGTTGAAGTGGCATTGGAGCTATTAAGGCAGATGGGGAGTGGGGGTGGAGGCCAGGCTCCTGTTTGCCCCACCATCAGTGCTCCTCTTCCAGGAGGAAGAGGAAGAGGCAGGTGCAGAGCTTCTGTGCAAAGCAGGCCAGAAACAAACAAGGCCAAAGCTCCAAACCAGAAAGTTGAGCCTGACCCCAATAGCCATCTGTGGCACAAAGCAAGCAGCACAGTTGGGGCTGGGGAGAGGGGCTGGGCCGGGCCCAGAAGGGCTGCTGGCAACAGAGGTGGGTGGCAGGTGGGTGGATTGAGGCCTCCACTTCCTCCTTGGCTTTTGAGAGGCACAAGTGGAGTCCCTCCTGCAGCTGGAGTGGAGGAAGGAAGAAAAGGAGCAGGCGGTGACCAAACATCTCACAAGCTTTTGTGGGCATTGAGGGGCTGAACAAGGGCACGGCACTGGACAGCCCATGGGCACAGCTCTCCATGTCCCCACTGAGTGAGAGTCTGCAGGGCTGCTTCACAGCGGTGGCCATGGCAACCTCAGTGGTGACCTCCCTGCTCCAGAACAATGCACCACCTGGGAAGCTGCTCAAGGAAGGTAAACAGCTGGGGAGACCAAGCTGGGAAAGAAGGCAGGAAAGGAGGGGGGACAAAGAGAAGAAGTACTTTCTCCCTTCCTTGGGGAGGTGAGGGGGAAAGATGACTGACTGGCTGAGGTGGTGGAGGGGGGAACGGGCCTTGAGGGAGGGAGGGAAGGAGGGAGGAACATGGCAGTGTCAAGAGTGGCAGAGCCATGGCACTCACAGCAGTTGCAGCTGCCCACTGCCTCAGGCCAGCCAGTCCTTTGGCTTGGGTCTGCCACCTCCATCTCTCCCCACCACCCAGGTGCATGCTGGTAAAAGTTGGAAAGACCCAGCTTTGCCCATGGGGTAGGGGAGGAAGGGTGCAGAGGGCCTTGCCTAGGGTGCCAAAAACCCTGACCCTGGTCCTGAGAAGGGCACGCACATCAGGGAGTTGGAGTGCCCAGCCATCTGGTGGGGGTGGAGGAGGGAGCACACAGCAGCAGCAGTAATGCCCTAATCAGCCACCCTGGTGTAGCAGGAGTAGTCTAAGCTGCTCATTAAAGCTGCAGCAGGCAGTAAAACAGAGAAGTATTTCAATTCCTATTTCCACCACCACCACTACCCAAATGGCTGGGAGGGGAGGGCAGATGCCAAGAACACCTTGGGTTGCTTGTGTGATTTTATCCCTTCCTTGGTTTTATTGTATGTGTTATTCTTCATTCACCTCTACTTTGTCATCTTCTGTATTTGTGTGTTATCCCCTCTTGGTAGTTCTGTGTTTTATACCGGCCAGCCACCTTCTTTCTGTGTGTTTTATCCTCCCCCCCCTCCCCCCTTTTCCCTTTGGTACTCTTCTGTGAGTTTGTGTATCATTTCTCCTCCTTGGGCCTCTTCGATAAGTGCCTGTGTGTGTGTATTCCCAAATTCCTCTTTTCTCTTATGTATGTTGTAGGCTTGTATGTAGTCTTGGATCCATCTCCTCTGGCAGCTCTTTTGTAATTGGGTTCACCTCTTTTGGGAGCCATCTTCTCTCAAAATTCCAAAAGTTCCTACAGACTCAGTATTGGGGATCCCTTTTGCAGGGCCTCATGATGTCTTACTATGACCCCAACAACAACTCTTAGCAAAGGGTCCTTCCATAACTGACAACCCATACCTAGCCAAGTCAAGTATACTTTAGACCTAGTTTTGGTATATGATCAGTCTGTAAATTTATGGGCAGGATTAGGCATGAATGGTACATTTATATGTATCATATTTTCATTGTGCATTCTGTTTATTATTGCTTTCCATAAACTGGTTACCCACATTAAGCCTCTGGAATCTTTCATAGTGATTTGTTCTTATAACACATACACTAACATACACCGCATGGTAAAACAGAGATAAAGCTATGAAATTAGAAATAGCTTGGCTATTTTTCTGTGCTAGAGATGCAGAAGAGCAAGTAAACATGGAAGCTTTGCAGAGATTTCTCATTATGTCATAAGAATTCATTTTTTAAAAAATGACTCTCTCCTTGCCCTGCTATGACTCTATCGCAGCTGGCAGCTTCCTATGTTTGAGAGGCTTTTTTTTCCCCTTCATGTTTCACATCATGATTGCCATCCTGCTGGTTTTTATTGTGCTTGTTAATGTTATCTTTGATCCACGATGACTGCTAATGAGGTGACGCTGAGATCTGTAAATGATAATTATGGCTAACATATAAATAATGTAACATGTTTGCTCAGTCTTAAGTTGGTATTCATGTTGACAAATACTGCCTATTTACTGACAGCTAATCAGTACAGTTTTTCACTCCCCATGGTTGCTCACAATGTTCAGTAGCATTTAAGCTTATCATTTAATGCAGGCACAAGGGAGGGGAAACCTTTCTCTGCAGAGTTGACTGCATTTCCACCCTATCATCCTGGAGGTCTGCAGAAGGTTTCAGATAGCCTTATTTTTCTGTGATGTGCTCATTTTATTTTTATGAATATCTCCAGAATAGATGCACATTGTAGTTGCAGCGATGAGACATATGCTTTGATATTTTATATGCAGGAAGGCATGTGCAGGGTAACCATTTGCTTGTGCCAAAATTTACATTTTGAAAAATAATTGTGTATTAGGCTAGCCTGATCTCATCATATCTCAGAAGCTAAGCAGTGTTAGCTGGTTAGTACTTCAATGGGAGATCACCAGTGAAGTCCAAGGTTGCTATACAGAATCAGGAAATGCAAACCACCTTTGTTCATCTCTTGCCTTAAAAATCCTATGGGGTTTCCCAAAGTCAGCCATACCTTGTGTAATGTACTGAGTGACGAGATGTGTTGGAGGCAACATGCTTTATTAGCGAGTACATCACAAGAGAGGGAAACGCGGGCCGCGTCTTAATTATATACATACCCCGGAACAACCCTCAGCCTGGCCAGGTCCAATCCTGGCCAGTTAAACTTCCCGCCACAGATCTTGATTGGCAGAGCGTATTTGCGAGCTACGTCCGGGGACCAGTGGACTTCCACTGATCACCTCTGTAGCGTTCATTGTGTTCTAACTTCAGGACTGAAATGCAAGACACAACACTCCTCCCCCCTTAGTTCAAGACACAAAGTCTTTCAAGTAGGCTGGCGCCCTGCATTCCCTGGTCGACCTCCTTGGGGTTAATTGGGGAGTTGGAGTGGCTGCCATGGCTGGCGGAGCGGCTGGTTCCTTGTGGTGGGGTGATGCCGGAAGAGGGCTGTCCGCTGCTCGTTGCTGTTCCGGAATCTCCTCTCTGGGGGGGGTCGCTCCCTCCACTGTGGTGCTCTTCCACCCTCATAGTCAGTGCGGCCGGCATAGGCTGGGTTGCTCCCGAGGGTGTTGCTGTTAGTTCTACTCCACTCCCCCGATCGCTGTCGGTTCATCCGGCAAGGTGAAATGGTGAAGCTGGTCAATATGCCTCCTTAGGATCTGGCCCCCCTCTGACGAGACCTCGTAGAAGTGGGACCCAGTGACCCACAGCATCCGGGCGGCTACCCACACCGACCCGCTTGCAAAGTTCTTTGTGTATACCGGACCCCCTGGAAAGAATCCCCTAGTGGCTTCCCTGGTCTTGGGAGAACTGCGGAGGTCCATAGCCCAGTCAGGATGCAACCTGTCTAGCCTAGTGATCAACTTTTTCCCCGTTAGCAACTCGGCAGGGCTTAACCCGGTGACGGGGTTGGGGGTGATTCTGTTATCAAATAGGAAGGCTGCCAGGCGGTGGTCCCAGTCTCCCTGTACAATGTGACCCAGGGCCTCTTTAGTGGTGTGCACTATGCGCTCTGCTTGGCCATTGGTGGCTGGATGGAAAGGGGTGGACCGAATGTGCTGGATGAAGTACCTATTCAAGAACTCCTGGAATTCCCAGGAGGTGAAAGTGGTACCATTGTCCATGATGAGGGTCTCGGGAATCCCAGGACTGCAAAAGACCTTTCGCAAGGCTCTGACCGCCGCCGCGGTGGAGGTTGAAGCTATGGGAATCACTTCCAACCACTTGGTATATGCATTGACTAAGATAAAGAATATTTGGCCCTGGTATGGCCCCGCAAAGTCTAGGTGTAACTGGGACCACGGCCTCCTGTTGGACTCCCAGCGGTAAACAGGGGCACTGGGCGGATCAGGCCGGGACTCTTGGCAGGTTTGGCATCTTCGAACCCACCCTTCTATCTTCTCATCCATCCCCGGCCACCATACATAGCTACATGCCAAGGCCTTCATGCGCACTATCCCCGGGTGTGTTTCATGTAGTTGATTCCAGCACTTGCTTCCGCAAGGGTGAGGGGAACCACCACCCTGCTACCCCAGAGAATGCACCCCTTGTGCATGAACAGTTCTTCTCTGCGTGATGCGAATGCCCTGAATTCTGCGTCCAGTTTGCCCGTGGGCCACCCCCTTCCCACCCAGTCTAAAACACGTGCGACGATGCGGTCTCTACTCGTGGCCCTAGCTACCTCAGCGGCATGGAGGGGCCTCTCTGGTAGAGTCTCTATAAGCATCACATGGTGGGCAGGGGCTGGATCCAGGTCCATAGAGGGCAGGGGCAGGTGGCTGAGAGTGTCAGCGTATCCCATAGCTTTGCCAGGGCAGTGGACCAGGGCATATGTGTACGAGTTGAGGAACTGGTTCCACCGCAGGACGTGCTGTGACAGAATTTGCGGTGTCTGGCGGTCTGGGGCTAGGAGGCCCAGTAGCGGCTTGTGGTCCATGGCAATCATGAAACGCCTATCGTACAGGTAGTCGTTGAATTTATGCACCCCCGCCACTATTGCCAAGGCCTCCTTGTCTATCTGTGCATAGTTGCGCTCCGCGGTGGTCAGGATCCTCGAATAATAGGCCACGGGAACCTCCCTCCCGTCCGGGAGTTGTTGTCCCAGAACGATGCCCACCCCGTACGGGAAGCATCGCAAGCCAGAATCACTGGTAGGGATTCGTCAGAATGGTGGAGAACATAATTGGAAACTAGGAGGTCCTTGACTGCCTAAAAAGCAGCGGCCTGCTTCTTTTCCCAGACCCATGGGGCGTTTTTATCGAGGAGCCTATGAAGGGGTTCTGCGATGGCTGCTTTGTGGGGCAAAAATGAATGATTTAAATTTAATAATCCCAAGAAACTTTGTAACTCCACCTTGCACGTGGGGGCCAGGGCGTGGACAATAGCCCTGGTCTTGTCGGCCATCGGATGGATCTACTACATCTACTACAAACCCCAAGAACTCTACCCTCGACACCCTCACTTTATTTCACATCATGCAGATAATAATTAAAACAAGCATTACAAAACAAATAATAAAAACTGTTAAAACCAAAATAAGTATGTAAAAGCACAAAACCAGTAATTACAACAAGAAGCAGGAAGGAAAGAGCACTGAAACAGAGCCCCCCTCCCCCCCCAAAAAAGGCTTTACCTGCTGGTGGAAGAAAGTGACAGAAGGAAACAGACATATATCTGGGCAGTTCCATAGGTTTGGTGCCATGGGCAAGAAGGCCCTCTTACTCTGGTTTCCACCTGCCTTCTCTCAGAAGGCTGGGGCAACTGAAGCAGTGCCTTGGAAAGATGACCATAGTGATTGGGAAGTTTGTATGGTAGTAGTTGGTCCTTCAGGTATGCTGGTCCCAAGCTGTAGAGGCCTTTTAAATGTTAACACCAGTATATTGAATTGGGCCTGGAAACAAATTGTGAAGATGCTTGTGTAGTTTCTCTGTTGCCAGTGCACCTGCCAATATGGTGCTGCAACAACAGAGCTTCCACATAGCAGTTTTTGCTGCAGATTTTCTTTCCCATCCCCCATCAAGGGCCACCCCCTTCCTCTGGGTCACTGCAGCTGTTTCATTAAAAAAATCATCAAGTCCATAGTGTTACATTGCTATGCAGTTATAATAATAAGCATTCCCAGACAATATCAACTTGAGCCTTTCTTGATTTTAAGAAAATCTGGCTACCAATTCTAACCTATCTGTCTAATCAGAAGGAAATCCCAAAGGAATTATATCATTGTTATGTTTAACATGTGTTGATATACACTGGATAATTGAATGATACACTTTTGATTTATATTTACCTATGTCTTATGTCCTTAACTTTAGTAGAATCTGTATGAACCCTCCAATGGAGTATGAGGCATTGATATTTCTTTTATGAATAAATTTAAAAAATAATAATAAGCATTCCTATCTTTGTTGCATTGTTGTAACATTTAAACAAACAAAGCAAAAAAGAAGAAGACTGCAGATTTATACCTCGCCCTTCTCTTTGAATCAGAGACTCAGAGTGGCTTACATTCTCCTATATCTTCTCCCCCCACAACAGACACCATGTGAGGTGGACGGGGCTGAGAGGGCTCTCACAACAGCTGCCCTTTCAAGGACAACTCTGTGAGAGCTATGGCCCCTGATGGTGGGGAAGAAATGGCTGCTGCAGGGACAGGGGATATGGCAGCCATGTGGATGGGAAAACCCAGACTTTCCCACTCACACAGCAGCCATCAGAGCTTTACTGCAACCTTTCCCAAAAGTTTAGAGGAAAGAAGCTTGAGGAGGATTAGTGCAAAGACAGGGGCCGTTTTCCCACTCACGTTTTACTGGCGCCACGACCATCCTGACGCCGGCGAATCTGCCTGGATTTCGCATCAGAAGCTCCGGCGCTCCCAGAAGCGCCGGCGCTTTCCGTCGCTAAGCCAGCGCAAACGTTTTCCTGCATCTTTGCGATTTCCGTTTGCGCTGGCTTAGCGACGGAAGTAGCCGGCGCTTCTGGGAGCGCCGGAGCTTCTGATGCGAAATCCAGGCAGATTCGCCGGCGTCAGGATGGTCGTGGCGCCAGTAAAAGGTGAGTGGGAAAACGGCCAGGGAAATCCCCAGAGCGGTATGAGTGAGCCATGATGTTCTGGAGGTTCAGGCTCTTTTCCCAACAGCATTGAACCCAGGGCTAAGAACCCCTATGGAATTGGTATGTTTGGAAAGAAGGAAGATCTGGGAGTTTATCTGCACCAATGAAACTACAATATCTACAGTGGAGATAAAGGCTGGCAGCATGTAATGGCATATCTAATATAATGCTAATTTAATGAGACTATTTTCAGGCCTAGTTTCCTAACAGTTTAACAGGTTGTTTTACAAATGAATCATCTATATGTTGTTTTTCCCTTTGCTGTCATGAAACCCAACTAAATTGGATCCCTGTGAAACCCAAGCAGTAACTTATTTAGTTTCTATTCTCACACATAACAACCCCCTCCCCCTTTAATAGTCCTAGGGTGTGTGGATCATTTGTCTTTAGAAGTATCAGTCCTGGCAATGTAACACTAATGCACAATTAGCACCAGAAAATGGCATGGTGTTATTCATCTAAATTAGACTGATTTATAGCAAACAAGTCAGCGAAGCATCAGCCCGTGCTTTCCAGGAACTTTGAGAAATTTGAAGAGTGTGTTTTGAAAGCTGGGGAGCATGAGCAGCCATGCTTTGTGCCCTGATTCTATGCAAAAACAAAGAGCTTTAGAGCTGGATCCGGCCAACAGTCCACACTGGCTAGTGTATTCTGTCATGAATAGCAGCCAGAGGCCTCATAGAAGCTTCCAAGAAAACCCATTCATGTAGTCCCATCCCCTTTTAGGAATTAACCACCAGCACACTCAATTGTGCATATAGTTCCGTTTTGAATTAGGATTGCTAACAGGCCTGGAGAAAAATGTCCTTTTTCTTTAATAGTGGTTTAATGTGTACAAATGGGCACGCTGCCTAGGGCAGCTGAAACTTTTCATGGCATGATGAAGCCAGATAGCATCCCATTAAGACACTATTAAAGGGACAGAGTTCTTTTTCTTCAGGTAACAATAGGCAACCATAGGTTTTATGTTTCTCCTTCAGAAAGCTCTGTTCTGGAGAGGCAGGGTTTTTGGGGGGGTTTTAGAGAAGCTTATCCTATTAGCCACAACTGTGCTCTTTATTGTGACCTGGGCAACAGCTCCTATAACTAGGGGTGATCTTTCCACAGGAGTAGAGACACTCCAATACCATGGAAAACATCAGAACTTCCTAAAAGCACTGCACCCCAGAAAGCCAATCTTGGCAAAGAGAAGTGTCTTGCTAAGAGAAAACACAGATATTGACCTGAAGAGAAGGAAAGGTTCACTGAACAATGCTGTTGCCAGACTCCACACAACTCTTCCCCCTTCCTATTGATTTCTTCCTCATTCTCTGAATTATTCTATAACCCAGGAGTGGCCAAACTTGCTTAATATAAGAGCCACACAGAATAAATATCAGATGTTTGAGGGAGGGAGGGAGGAAAATAGATTGGGGAAAGGAGAGGTAGAAAGAAAGCAATTTTAACTTTAAATGCCTTCTCCAAGCCAGCTGATTGGGCAGTGGGGGCTGCGAGAGCCACAAAATATGTGTGAAAGAGCCACCCACAGGTGGCTCCCAAGCAGCAGTTTGGCCAGCTCGGCTGTAGCCCAAGGTTCCTGCACATAATGGCTGAGATTGCTGTCCATTGTCTGGCTCAGCCACAGGCAAAAGGGCAAGTGTCCAGCCCCTCTTCCCTAGCTTGAATGAATTATGCTTGATGTGTTTTCTAACTTCTTTCCTGCCAAATCATGGAATGTATTGTATATTCTTTCTCCCAGGTAATCACTTTACCCCTGAAGTAGTTCTTCTAGCTATTTGTCTACATTTCCTTCTTTTACGTCAGGCTGCCAAGATAACCATTACATTTCTGTCAATACTCAACTATCACCATACAGCCTTCATCCTCACATCCATTGAGTAATATCCTCCCTTTTTGTCTAAGTGCCTGGGAAACGCAAACACTACTTTTGTCAAAACCTCCTAAACCCATCATGCCATTGTCATATTAGTTCACCCATATTAACATACCCTCAGGATACATTTTGGGGTATAAATACATCCACTTTTGCCCATGCTCAGTGTGTCTTGCTGGGTGCCCAGAAAGCAGCACCCCGATGCATATCAGGTCTTTATGCATGTAGCACTGGTGTAGGGGGGTGGTGGGGGGTGGGCTCCCTCTGGGAATCCTACCCCCCCAGGGAAAGTGCATGCGCAATACATAGCCTCTCCTCTCCCGGTGTAGTGAACGCCGCGTGGTCACTGTCTGGCTATGCCTGGCAGATGGTCACTGCAATGGCCTCTCCTGCATTACTGCATCCGTAGCAACACCTTCTCGCTGGTCCCCCCCGTTTTCACAGAGTTTGCTACGTCATGGTGCGACCGAAGTGTCCGGCGGTATAACCGGATGGGCAGGCTGGGCCCACCAACCTCGTCAGCCTAAGAGAAGGAAAACTCTAACATCAAACCCGGGCAGATAGAGCTCGTTAATGTAACACCTACCACCTGGAGGACTCACTGCCGGCGTCCCGGCTTACTGGGCCATGGCAGATGACCCCCAGGTGAAAGGGTGGAGCCAGTACCGCGCACACTGCGCTTCACCTAAAAAATTCCTCTGCGCAGGCCTGAAGGGCATATCCACACACACAACTCACAACGCATCAAGTCCTGCAGCGATAGGCAAGGGGCGAAACGGCAGGTGGAAGGTGCCACTGGAAGCCGCAGTCCCGATCCTGCATGTAGGCGGTTCAGGATATTGGTCGCCTGATGCTAACCCGGAGACGAAAGCATCTTTCGGCAGCACCCTGAACGACCAAGCAGCCTTATCTAGGGACAGCACTGCTTGCTCCACACGGAGAGGGGCCTAGAAAAGGTGGCCTAAACAAAGCTCGTCTCCCCCACCCCAGTTGGCTAGCCGCGGTCAACGGGCATCCTTACTTGCGGTCGAAAAATAACAACAAAGAAAAGGCATGCACCTGCCTCACAAAGTGTGCAAAGACTAAAGCTTGCGTGTTGGAACATCAGAACCATGCTTGACACAGTAGGCAGTGGTCACCCTGAACGACGCTCTGCTCTAGTTGCCCACGAACTTCTCAGGTTGAATATCGACATAGCAGCTCTCAGTGAGGTCCGTTTCCCTGAGGAAGGTAGTCTTCAAGAACACGGTGCTGGCTATACCCTCTACTGGTCGGGTAAGTCAAAGGCTGAGAGCCGCCTTTCTGGCATTGGCTTCATGGTCAGGAACTCCATTGCCTCCAAACTCGAAAACCTTCCAACAGGTCACTCAGATCGCATCATGTCCATGCGCCTCCCACTTCAAAACAAGCAGCATGCAACACTCTTCAGTGTGTATGCCCCAACCCTTCAAGCAGATCCTGCAGAAAAGAACAAGTTCTATGCTGATCTACGCAACCTCGTACGGAAAACCCCTACAGAGGACAAGGTGATCATCCTTGGCGACTTCAATGCCAGAGTAGGTAAAGACTCGGAAGCCTGGAAAGGAGTACTTGGCAAACACGGCATTGGCAACTGCAATGACAACGGGCGCCTCCTGCTAGAATTCTGCATGGAGCACCAGCTCACCATCACCAACACTATCTTCCAGCAGAAGAACAGTCTGAAGACAACCTGGATGCACCCACGGTCCAAGCATTGGCACCTTATCGACTACATTCTGGTGCGCCAGAGAGACCTTCGAGATGTCTTACACACCCGAGTAATGCCCAGCGCAGAATGTCATACGGATCATCGTCTTGTACGCTGCAATCTCCGTCTTCACTTTAAACCCACACCCAGGAGAGGAGGTATCCCTCGGAGGAAGTTTCAGGTTGGCAGCCTCCAGTCAGCCGAAGTTAAAGCTGCCTTCCAGGCAAAACTCCAGTCAAGAATTGAGGACCTCAGTTGCCCCACAGACCCTTCTCCAGAAGCACTCTGGGAACACCTAAAAACTACCGTCCTGCAGATCTCTGAAGAAGTCCTCGGGTTCTCCACAAGGAAGAACAAGGACTGGTTTGATGAGAACAATCAAGAGATCCAAGAATTACTGGCAAAAAAGAGATCTGCCTACCAAGCACATCTTGCTCAGCCCTCCTGTCCTGGGAAAAAAGCAACCTTTCACGCTGCATGTAGCAACCTCCAGCGCAAGCTTCGAGACATTCAGAACGAGTGGTGGACCAAGCTTGCAGAGAGAACCCAGCTGTGTGCAGACACTGGTGATTTAAGAGGGTTCTACGAAGCCCTGAAGGCAGTATATGGTCCATCATATCAGGCTCAGAGTCCCTTGCATAGTGCAGACGGCCAAGTGCTCCTCACAGACAAGGCATCCATACTGAACCGGTGGTCAGAGTATTTTCAGGTTCTCTTCAGTGCCAACCGCGTAGTTCAAGATTCAGCAATCCACCTCACCCCACTTCAACCGGTGAAAACAGAGTTGGATGAGATCCCCACCCTAGAAGAGACTGTTAAAGCCATCAAGCAACTGAAAAGTGGCAAGGCAGCAGGAGTTGATGGAATTCCACCAGAGATCTGGAAGCATGGGGGCACAGTACTACATAGCTCACTTCACAAAGTACTTGTCACCTGCTGGGAACAAGGCAAATTACCACAGGACTTTCGCGATGCAATCATCATCACCAGTGGTGGGATTCAAATAAATTAACAACAGGTTCTATGTCCTAATGACTATTTTAACTATACCAAAAGATATACTGAAAGGTAGTTTAATAATTCACGCATTAAATACTGCAATAAGAACAGTAAAAGAGGTAAAGACAACTAAACTGTTGTTAATTTATTTGAATCCCACCACTGCATAAGACCACCCACTAAATTCATTTATAGGTGAGATATGAACCTGGAGCTTTGTGGTTTGTGGCTGAGCCACTAAACTATACCAGCACTGCAGGTTAGGGAGCGCTCTGAAGGATTGTGTAGAAGAGCTCTTTAAAAGCTGCACCCTGCCACAAAGATTCCAGTTGTATATCGTTACAGTTGGATCAGTGTTTTTCACTCAATGGATTGGAAGCCACATGTGGCTCTTTGGCATGCTTTTCTGAGTACTGTTCCCCAGTGCAGGACCTGGCCCATGTTTCAGGAAAGTAGACCAAAGACTTTGCCTAATGGGGCTTGTGGCTGATAGCTGGTTCTCACTTTGAAATAGCCACCAGTGGAACAGGTAAGCTGCAATCCTCCTTAAAGTGCAGTCCTCCTGCCAGGGATGGAAATAAATATGGCTCTTTTGGTTGATGGCAATCGTAGATGTTGCTCTCCATGAACTACTGAATGAGTAGCCTGGTCTCGCTGCCCTATGGAGCCCGCCGTTTCCTCCAGCCTCACCTTCATCGGGGCGCAGAAAGCAAAGGCGACCCCTTCCTCCTCCTCCTGCTGCTCAGTGGTGAAGGGGGAGGCGGCGGTTAACAGAAGGCGCCCGACCAACAAACGGTTCTATAGAACTGATGGCACATTAGGTAACGGTTCCATAGAACTGGTGCGAACCTGCTGAATCCCACCACTGATCATCACCCTATACAAGAACAAAGGGGAAAAGTCAGACTGCTCCAACTACCGGGGGATAACCCTGCTCTCCATCGCAGGCAAAATCCTTGCCAGAATACTCCTGAACAGACTGGTGCCCACCATTGCAGAAGAACTCCTCCCAGAGAGCCAGTGCGGCTTCAGAGCTAACAGGAGCACCACCGACATGGTATTTGTTCTCAGGCAGCTCCAAGAGAAATGCAGGGAACAGAACAAGGGTCTGTATGTGACTTTTGTCGACCTTACCAAAGCTTTCGATACCGTTAGCAGGAAAGGCCTGTGGCAAATCTTGGAACGTTTAGGATGTCCCCCAAGGTTCCTCAGCATGATCATCCAGCTACACGAAGACCAGCGAGGCCAAGTCAGACACTGCAACGACCTCTTGGAGCCCTTCCCAATAGGCACAGGTGTAAAGCAAGGCTGCGTTCTCGCGCCAACTCTCTTTACGATCTTCTTTAGCATGATGCTTCAAAGAGCCGCAGTAGATCTAGATGAGGACGATGGTGTCTACATCCGCTATCGCACCGATGGCAGCCTGTTCAACCTGAGGCGACTAAAGGCACACTCCAAGACAATGGAAAAACTCATCCGAGAGCTACTGTTTGCTGATGATGCTGCACTCGTCTCCCACTCGGTATCAGCTCTGCAGCATATGACGTCCTGCTTTGCAGAGGCTGCCAAGCTATTCGGCCTAGAAGTTAGTCTGAAGAAGACAGAAGTTCTCCACCAGCCTGCACCCCAGGAAGATTATCACCCTCCCTGCATCACTGTGGGTGAATCAGTTCTGAAGACAGTCCAGCAGTTCAGCTACCTGGGGTGCATCATCTCCTCAGATGCCAAGATCGACAAGGAGATTGACAACAGGCTGGCAAAGGCAAACCGTGCATTTGGCCGACTGCACAAAAGAGTGTGGAGCAACAAGCATCTGAAAAAAGGCACTAAGATCAATGTTTACAAAGCGGTTGTGATGACAACCCTCATCTATGGCTCCGAATCGTGGGTTTTATACCGTCATCACCTGCGACTCCTTGAGCGCTTTCATCAGCGCTGCCTTCGCACCATCCTCAACATCCACTGGAGTGACTTTGTGACCAACACTGAAGTCCTCAAGCGGGCAGAGGTTACCAGCATCGAGGCACTGCTGTTGAAGACGCAGCTGCGCTGGGCAGGGCATATTTCTAGGATGGAAAACCACCGCCTTCCCAAGATTGCCCTGTATGGCGAACTCTCCACCGGCCATCGAAATAGAGGGGCACCAAAGAAGAGGTACAAGGACTCCTTGAAGAAATCCCTTAGCACCTGTCACATCAACCATCACCAGTGGTCTGACCTAGCCTCAGATCGCAAAGCATGGAGGCACACCATCCACCAGGCTGTCTCTTCCTTTGAGAACACACGCATAGCTGGTCTTGAGGACAAAAGGAGATTGAGGAAGAATCGCACTGCTACAGGACCAACCCTAAATCAGACTTTTCCCTGCAGCCGCTGTGGCCGGATCTGCCTGTCCCACATTGGTCTTGTCAGCCACCAGCGAGCCTGCAGCAAACGTGGACTATTGCACCCTTCTTAAATCTTCGTTCGCGAAGCCAAGCCGAGAGAGAGAGAACTGGTGGTTGCATGTACCTCTTTCTTCCCCATCTCAGGATGGACCAAGTCTCCAAGATTGGTAACACATCACCCATAACTCCCTCCCCCTCCTATCTCACCTGCTACCCACTTTATTTCAATACCAATATTTCAATGTGTGCGATATCCAATCTGTGTGCATATTTAGCTTCTATTATTTTCCTATAATAAAACGTATTCTTTTGATGCCTACTTGGTTATTGGCTCCAATAAAGGATCTATCAGGGAAAGATCTCCATGAACATTGATAGCAGATCCCATCTTACAACCCACCTCCCGATAGTTCAGCCTTTGTTGCTATTTCCCCCAATTTAAAGATCAAAGGCAACATTTAATAATTCTTTCAAGGGCAACATTATGTTTCATAGATGTTCATTATGTTCTAGAGACAGTTCTAATCCCTAAAACGTGGGAGACAGCCGTAGACTACAGAACCGAAAGGCAAAGAGAACGATAAGGATAGCCTGTCACTGAAAACCAAACACTAGGCTACACAGATTTGCCCAGGCAATTGTTACATCCATGCCTCAATTCCAATATGAAACCAGAAGTAACAAGAAGAAGCATCTGAAGCCATTCTGTTTGGCAGGAGAATAGTGCAATGAAATCATGTCATGATAGATGCCACAATCCTTTAGAGTTGCCCAGAAGCCTGCCCCTTTATAAAGGCCTTGCCCCTTTATAAAGGCTTCATGTGTGGAAGCGGGCAGCTGAAGCCTTTCAAGGCAAGCAGGTAAATGATGGAATTTTTCCCAGATGGTGTCATTTATCTCCATGCTGTGGAAAGCTTCAATAACTCCTTTTTACACATTAAGCCTCTATTAAAGCAACAGAACATCTCCCTTTCCTGTTGACAGCCCCAAATCCTATGCACACTTCCAGGGTATAAAGCCCATTGAGTAACATGGAACCTTTTCCAGCAGACTTGCATAGCACTGCCGAAGTAGGGTTGCCAAGTCCAATTCAAGAAATATCTGGGGACTTTGGGGGTGGAGCCATGAGACTTTGGGGGTGGAGCCAGGAGACATTGAGGGAGGAGCCAGGAACAAGGGTGTGACAAGCATAATTGAACCCCAAGAGAGTTCTGGCCATCACATTTAAAGGGACAGCACACCTTTTAAAATGTCTTCCTTCCATAGGAAATAATGGATAGGGGCACCTTCTTTTGGGGCCCTTAGAATTGGACCCCCTGGTTCAATCGTTTTGACACTTGGGGGGTACTTTGGGGAGAGGCAGTAGATTCTATATTAAAAATTTGGTGCCTCTACCTCAAAAAACAGCTCCCCCAGAGCCCCTGAAACCTCCAGATCAATTCCCCATTATACCCTATGAGAATCGATCTCCACATAGGGAATAATGAAGACGTTTCCCTCTCCTCCTCCCCCCCCCCCCCGTTTCTGGCAAATCTGATGCAGGGGATTGGCTTTCAGCTTCTTCACAGCAACACAGACACACCATCCCAAGCTGAAGCCTTTCAATCAAGCCTCTGGAGGTGCAAAGGCACATGGTCCTTTGGGGGTAGGGCTCCCCCCCCCCACCGGCCAGCTGACTGGGGGCAGGAAGCAGCCTGGGAAAATGGAAGAACTCTGACTGCTGTGATCAGTTCTAGGCGGGAAGGGAAGGGCAAAAAGAAGCTGCTGTGATCCGGGGTGGAAAGGGAAGGGATGAGGAGAAGCATCAGGGATCGGTGGGAAGGGAAAAGGCCAGGAGAAGCTGCTGGGATCAGGGCTGGGTGGGAAGGGCCGCCATTCCCCCTCCCCCCCTTTCCGGATTTTTGGCGAGCGGGGGGAGGAGGCTCCAAATCGGGGGTCCCCTGCCCAGATGGGTGATTTGGGAAGCCTATGCTGAAGCCATGAGGGTGAAGTTGGTTCACAGCTTCTTTTTCTCATTTCCTGGTTCCTTACCTATGAATCCAGTCACAATTTAAGTAATATAAAAACCTTTGCAGCCCAAAATAAGACTTGGACCACCACAAATCATACCCCTGCACATACACACATTCATGGGACTCTGCTCTCCAAGGGGAGGTATGCTGTTTCCTGGTCCAAAGCCCAGTTCTTGTGCCAACTGCTCCAAAGGGGAGGGGGTCCCCAGGACAAATGTGCATGCAGACACTGGGCAAGCTCAATATGCTAAAGATTTCAGACTCACTTCTATGTGTTCTGTTCCCCCCTCACTTCTCCCCTTAAGCTGCCAGACACTTCTGAAAGGAATGTTGATACATTTGTTCACCCTGAACCGTGAAGTAGAAGTGAAGACTACTGCATGCATTGCTTAATTTGATATAGGCTTTTTAACCATTGGACCGATAGCTGACCAGAGGCCATAAATTATAGCAAGCATGTAACAGCTGTTGCTGTTGTAAATGAGCTTGGTAACAAGGCTACTTTGCAGAGATGGGCAAGCTGGCTGTGTTTGATGTTTATTTTTGAATGAAGTGTGTTTTGTGTTTATTTTAAATCTCTGCCTGACAGGAATTCTTCCTTAGAACCTGATGACCCAACCTTCCTTTGAGCCAAGGCTGAGATTCCAATACATTGGCCTCACTTCCCTTCATAAACTGACTATTTCTGAATCCTTAATCTTTGGTCTCACATACCTGAATGTCACTGTTGCTTGTGTCTCCTGAAGTGCAATGGAAGGCAGAAGAGCTTTGTAATCCTGCTTGTTCATCATAATGTGAATTTAGCTTAGAACTCTAGATGATGTAGAATGGTGATATGACAACACCCTATAATATTTAGTGACACTCACTGTGTGATGTGACATGATATGATCACATTGTGTGGTACCCTACTGTTGCAGCAAAATATGTGGAGCAAAAATGAGGAGACTCACAGTGGGACCACAGAATTCATGTGGTGATTTTCATTAGTCATTTTTAAAGAAAGGGGAGAAATAGGCACACAGCTCTGAGTTTCCTGTGAGGTAGGCCTGTGCTTTCTATAATGCCTAGATTTGTTGTTATTTCCTTAATAATATCATGCCTTACAAACTACCACATCTTCCTTTACTTATCTTTAACAGCCAAAGTTATAATTCACTTCTGCCTTTCCCTCATAGATTAGTGCAAAAAAGTATTCCTACCGTGACAATTAAATATTCTTAAACTGGTAACATATTAAGCTGTTATTTCAGAAGGAAGTTGATAAGACTGTTGGCATCAGGGATCATGTGGCTAAATTTGTTATTTACACAGCCTCTTCCAATTTGCAGTTTTTTGCTTCTTTACCATGGCCATCCTGACAACAGCCCTGTGAGGTGGATTTCATGTACAGTGCTTAGAAAAGGGAATTGAAATAAAAACTGACTTCTGCTATAGAAAGTGAAACCAAGTTAGAAAAGAAACCAAGTGGTAGAAGCAGCTACAGATACAGAACAAGCCAGGCTTCTGGGAAGCCCAAAGGCTGGGGTTGTAGAAAGAAACAAAGAACGTTAAGCTGAACATTGCGAGAGCTTGTCAATTTTGAGAGTGTGTTGATCTATCATTATTATCTTTTCTTCTTATTGGAAGACAAGGAAACCAGATGAGCTATTCCTACCTGATTGTCTTCTGGTCCTTTCATCGCCTCTCCTCCTATTTGTGCACCAGACTTTACATTTACTCTACTATAGACAAAATTACCAGCCAAAACTATCTAGCTCCCCATTTCAGTCTGGATTGTTCATTTCCTTCAACTACAGCCTGCTTTTCTCCCTGAGGAGGGACCTAAGCAGTTTAAATTGTTAGCCTCTCTCCCATTTTATCCTCACAACAACCTTGTGAGGTAGGCCAGGTTGAGAGGGTGTGGTCTAGCTCAAGGTCAACCAGTGAGCTCCCAGGGCAGAGTGGGGATTCAAACCTGGGTCTTCCAGATCCTACTCCTACACTGTAACCACTACACCACATTTGTAAACACGCCTTTGTCTGAAATACCTGTAATGATTCCTGGAGTGCTCTTTCTCCTATAACTGGTAAATCTTTGGAAGATGTCATATCAACACAGCAAGTATATAACTCAACTCGGAGGCTCTTATTTGAATGAACAATTGCTTTGTGGTTGGTACAACGAGAGCAGGCTTGCAGCAGTGGTTATTTATTCAAAGACTGAGCACTCTGCTACTCTCTCTGCTTGTCTGCTCCAATCCAAGGCAAACTCCTATTTACTGGAGCTGTCAATGAGCAGCGTTCTATGGGGAATGTGATTTGTTGTCCTGTTAGGAACACCAAGCCTCTTGTGGAAGAGGAATTTTGCCAGTAAATTGCTGTCTCTTGAGTCCTATACTGAAGAGCTTGTTGCTACAAGTTAGGTAAGAATGAATGAATCAGCCATTCAGTGGCAATTATATACAGCTTTTAATTGCACTTCACACTCTCTTTTACCTTCTAAAAGAGTGCAGCGCATGGGCCGTTGCTTTCAGGCTCATTGCTTCCAAGAATATTTTTTTAGGAGAATTGCCAACTTCTCACTGCTCCTTTAATATCAATTTGATCTGCAGCAATTACTCAGTAATGCTATTTAGCATCATGCCATGAAAGGTTTTAACTGCCCATTAAACCCTATTTAAAAAGACCACATTTTTTCCTCCTTTACAGCTGGCAACCTTATTGGTGATATATAAATAATTGTGGAATGGATAGAACAGGATTTCAGTCTGACAGACATCAGCTGTGATCACACACACTAAATGATGTACTTTCAGTCCACTTTCCAACTGGATTTTACTGTGTGAACTGGCAAAATCCAGTTGGAAAGTGGATTGAAAGCGGATTGAAAGTGCATTAGTTAATGTGTATGGCTGTGATAGCACATGCTAAATAATGCAGTTTCTATCCACTTTCAGTGTGGTTTCAAACTGGATTTTGCCAGTTCACACAGTAAAATCCAGTTGGAAAGTGCATTGAAAGTAGATTGAAACTGCATTATTTAGCATGTGTGGATGCAGCCTAGGATTGCAGCCATCCTAACACAGCCTAGTCTGCTTTCACTTAAATTTTACATGACATCACATCACTGATAGAGTTGCCAACCAGCCAGGAGAAAACAATGTCCTGTCCTTTTCTTTTTGAAATATGTGAAATATTGTTTGATGGGTGGACATAAACAGTTGATGCTTTTCAGGGCACATGAGTTGCATGCAGATCAAACTGATATTAAAGAGGAAAGGGCAAGAAGAATGTGCCATTGAATTGCAACCAGCTCATGGCAACCTGATCCACAGGCAGGCACTGCTGAGAAGGGGAAGGGGAGGGGACAAAATTCCTTGGGGCTAAGTCAGCTGGAGGGCCCCTGAAGCCAGTGTCATGCTGCATTCACAGAAAGGCTTCTTTTTCACTTCTCATACAGTTCTGCACATTTACAAAAAGCCTGATGGAAACAGTCCCAGATCCTGCAAAAACCCAACAGCTGAGCTAGCACTGGAGCAAAGCAAGGCCAGCCAGGGCAAACTACAGTCATTGCTTGGATTTAGCCTTCTAATAAGGTCATTATCTCCATCAATCTATGGATTCTTTCTTCCTTTAGTTTCACCCAGCTCTACAGTTTTGGTCTGCACAGTCAGGTCTTGCAAAGGGGCAGCCCTGTTGGTGTGTTGTGGCAACCCTTCCCCCCAAACAAACCTATTATCTTTTTCTTAATTTCTCTTTTCCACAATTTCCTGCTCCTTCATTTTGCTGTCTTCCTCACATGATATGCCTTCATCCCTCTCTCCACATTTCTAATTCTCTGTCTTATTTTCCAGTCTTGATCTTAGCTCCTTCTCATCCATCCTGGTTGGCAAATTACACTGTATTTAATAGGACCATAGTAGCATAGGAACAAATCTTTGCTAATATTATGAGCAGATGGGGGGAGCTATTTCCCCACAATCTATCATAGTAGTAAAAGGATGCTTCCTCCTCCTTTACACTCATGATAATTGAATATTAATCTTCCTTAGATTAATGAGGAACAGAAGTTAGAATTTAGCTTCTGTTGCAAATAGCACCGAGTGTACACACCTACCTGTCTGGAAATAACATGGGACAAGATATTCTGATTCCATTCATTTTGGACCCTGGAGCTCCCACACTCATTGTGAAGCTGGTGGACAATGTTGAGATTCCTAGTTTTATTTTCTGATGAGTAACACCTGTCACAGATGGACATGCAGATTCATTTATTATTATAGATGCATGGTGGCAGCAGGCAGCCAAATTATGCTTTGTTACATATTTGATTTGAAACAGGGTCATATGAGACGAGCAGGGGGATTTTTTTTATCCAGACCCCCATGGTGGCTTTCAGCACCACTGTCCATAGGGCATTCCAGGCAAGGGATGAGCAGCACAGCAGCCCATCTTCCTTCCAAGCACCACCATGGCCAACCCTTCTTAGCTCCCAAGCTCTGATAAGCCTGGGCTATAAAAAGGTAAAGGTAGTCCCCTGTGCAAGCACCAAGTTGTTACCAACCGATGGGGTGACATCACATCATGACATTTTCTTGGCAGACTTTTTTTATGGGGTGGTTTGCTATTGCCTTTCCCAGTCATCTACACTTTACCCCCAGCAAGCCATATGAGTTGCTATTAAAGGGCAATGGCCAGTTTAAAAGTTGGCAACCCTACACACTAAGAAGGCCAATAAGCAAGAGACAGGCACTCTCTGCAGCCAAACCAAATGTGTGCATTTAGGAGTAAGCACATGCAGCCTTCGCATTCTTCCATTGGGCCTCCAACTTTTCATACAGATGCATCTCATTAAATTTTGGTCAGTTGTAATAAATGATATTACATATCTACAGAATTGGTAGCTGTTCTGCAGAATTTCCATCTGCTCCATTCCCCTGCTAACCTTCTAGCAAAGATGGAGTTAATTCCCATGGTAATAGACACAGGTGGCCTGCAGCTCATGAAGATTAACTACCAGTTTGGCTCTGCAGGGAGCTGAGCAGCTCAAGAGAGAGAGCACTTGCCTCTCAAAGCTCACATGGTAATAGGCCAGCCTTTAAGGGAGCCTCTTTGTCTTTAAAAACAAAGCCTGCTTTAATGAAAATTAGTTCAGGATACCTTTTAAGGAAGGGAGGGAACTCAAGCCCCCTCCCCCCCTTTCAGACCCAATGTCTCTGCATGACTTCTTCTGTGGATAACTTTGCTCTAGATATTATGCAATATTTAAAAAAAATGACCACATTGTGTTCTTAAGACATTCAAGGGTGATGTCTGATTGTTTTGGCACCAAAAAAAGCATACTTAAAAACTTGACTTGGGAATGTTGACCAATCCTCAGCACTGAAATCTTTTAATTTTTCTCTCCTCCAGTCAGAATAAACCAGTGCCCTTGATGAAAGCACTGTGCTTTGAATGCAGACACAAATGCTGCAAACTAAGGGAAATTCCTCCACACAGTGAGATTTTGTAGCAAGATACTTAAAGGACTTTAATTAGAGAAAGCCTGTTCACTGCTAATGCCCTGGTTTCCTCTGGAACCTCCATCCTCACTTAACTGTCTGGCATTTCTCTGTTTATACAACAGGTTCATTGTTTGTGTGTTTGGGGTTTTCTTGATTGGTTTTTGTTCTAGTGAACTTCTGATGTTTTGGCAGTGCTAAAGAATGGTATATCTGTAGGTTGACATTAACTGATCCTCAGCTTTTGAGTAAAGAGTGATAAAGGTCTGTTTTATCATTCCTGAGATGCTCACCACTTCAAAGTATTAACCCTTCCATTTTTTTTCTTTGCCATTCTGACAAGGAAGTGCTATTCCTTCCAACCAATGCTTGGGAACTGTAGTTGCAGGGAATTCTCTCTAAGATGGAAAACATGTAAAGCCAACTATTATTATTATTGTGTAGTAATACATTTAGGTTCTTTCCAGGCTTGGCATACCTACCCAGAATATTCTGAGGATTGTATCTTTTTTTTTACCAGCAGCTTTGTGCCTGGTGTTTCCAGGTCTGTCTTAGGCCTTGACCCTGACACTTGGGTTTTGAAGTGTATTCCAAAGGCTCATAATCTTAGGGCCACCGTCTAATCCAAATAATTGATAGATATTTCTAAGATTTCAGTGAATGTCTGATTGTGAGTCTTACCTCATGGAAACAGGAGATAGGAGACAATCTGGTATAAGCATCTCAGCTACATTTTATGTTAGTGTGTAGTTCATTTTTTTCCCCTAACATTTTCTCCCTAATTTTCCAAGTGTGATGAATACCCTGTCTCTTCAGAGGTACATAAATGTGGCAACACACTTTCAAACATACCGTATGTTACCATTCCTACTGGTATGTGAAAGTTCTTTCATTAATACTGCTATTCAGTATGGCATCTCCAGGTTTGGCCTTGTGACTCTTGGAGTATTAGATGCTGGCAGCTTTACCCTTGTGTGTCTTGCCTGTGCCCCACAACTGACCTGTGCCCCACCACTTTCTTTGTCCCTTCTTTATACATTCCTTCATCCATGTACAAGGGGTACTCAAGTTTTGTGGAACTTCAGAGATATGTGTACTATAACATCTATGTGTTCTATAACGTCAAACAAGTTCCTGAAAACATAATGATAGGTTTTAGGTTTAATATGAAGGGCACCCAATGACAGATATTCCTGAATTATTGCAGCAGCTCATGTAACATTCTGCAGCATTAGATATGAGGCATAGGATCTTGCTTGCCAATTGGCCCCAAAATTGCCTTTCAAAAATGTGCAATGAAGCCTAACTACTAAATTCTTCATTATTTCTAACACTTGGGTGGGGGGAGAGACAACTATTGTGCAAAGCAACTATGAGGAATGTAATTTAACTGTAAATATTTCAGACCACATGTCAGTTCATCCTGTGCAACTGGCTTCTTGACTTTGGTTTTTCTTCATTGTATTATGGAACTTTTATCATTGTTCAAGCAGGTTCTAAAAAATACTGCTTCTAAATACTGCAAAAAAACCCAAACCACACAATATGCTGGTTCTTTCAGAAAGCAAACAGAAAAATTTACATCATGGAGTCCACATTCTTTGTCACCTGTAGGAAATTCACCGAGATTTGATCCAACAACTTTTTAACATGGTCTTTCCTGATTCCCCTGCTTTCTATAGCTTCTATCCCACATGGATTTTGTCTATGTAAATCCCATGATCCCCAGTATGTCTCTTTTTTGTGGTCCAAGGTTGATTTCTGTTTTAAAGTTGATTGGAATCCAGATTACTGACTGCTGACAAAAAATTACTCTACCTATTACAAGAGAAAAATATGCACAGGGTTTTTTTGAAGCCGGGGGGGCGGGGAGAACTACAACTCCTTTTATTCAGGTAGGAGGAAATGTTCCATTCCCCACGTTCTGAAATAACTTGCATTGACTGGCATGCAGGACAGGTAGTTGGGTCAGCACTTGTCCCACCATCCAGCATTGTATGTTTTATTTTCAGGATTTCAGCCATTCTGTATGTTAGCCTCTTTGTCCCTAATGAGTTTGGCCCCAACCCACAGAAAACAGGTCATATTTAGAACCCATGAAATTGAATTACAACTGATTTGTCTCATTGATATCAATGAGTTTTAAGCACACTAGAGTCTCCAGTTTTTTCTGTGCATGACTTCCGCACAGGTAGGATAATATTCAAATGGTCTCTATTCTGATGAAACATATAAAGGTTGCAATTTGAAATTTGCAAGCTGAAAGTATGCACAAGTGGATTAATACTTTGACTTTCCAATATGGTAACAATAATTATTGAGAGGGCTGTGGCATTGCAGCTTCAGAGGTTTCTGGATGACGCTTCTGTCCCAGACCCATGTCAGTCTGGCTTCTGGCCGGGCCATGGGACGGAGACGGTGTTGGTCGCCTTAGTGGATGACCTCCAACGGCAATGGCAACTGGATCGAGGCGGCGTTGCGGTGCTGATGCTGTTAGATCTGTCGGCTGCATTTGATACAGTCGACCATCGGCTACTGACGCGCCGCCTCGCCGACATTGGGGTTGAGGGGTTGGCCTTGCAATGGCTTTCCTCCTTTTTCCTGGGTCGGGGACAGAGGGTGGCTATTGGGGGTGAGCGGTCCCGGAGGCGCACACTGGATTGTGGGGTGCCTCAGGGAGCAGTGCTCTCCCTGATGTTGTTCAACATCTATATGCGCCCCCTTGCCCAGATTGCCCGGCGGTTTGGGCTGGGTTGCCATCAATATGCAGATGACACCCAGCTCTATCTACTAATGGCCGGCTGGCCCGGCCCCGTACCAGGGAATCTCGACCGGACCTTACAGGCTGTTGCGACATGGCTCAGGCTGAGTGGGCTGAAGTTGAACCCAGCGAAGACAGAGGTCCTTTGCATGGGTCGCAGCGCTCTGGGAAGGGAAATAGCTCTCCCGGCCTTCGATGGTGCACTATTGAAACCAGCGCACCGGGTAAAGAGCCTGGGTGTTTTACTGGAGCCTTCATTGTCGATGGAGGCCCAGATAGCAGCCACTGCCAAGTCAGCATTCTTCCATCTGAAGTGGGCAAGGCAGTTGGCCCCTTTCCTTGAGCGCCGGGACCTCGCAACAGTGATCCACGCAACGGTCACCTCAAGACTAGACTACTGTAATGCCCTCTCCTTGGGGCTACCTCTGTGCCGGACTCGGAGACTGCAGCTAGTGCAGAATGCGGCGGCCAGGCTGTTGTTGGGACTCCCAAAACGGGAGCATATACGGCCGGGGCTACGTGAACTGCACTGGCTGCCAATTATATACCGGGTCCAGTACAAAGTGTTGGTCATTACCTTTAAAGCCTTATATGGTCGAGGACCTGCCTACCTGAGGGACCGTCTTTCCCCATATGAACCCCAGAGAGCACTGAGGTCAGTCGGGAAAAATCTAATGACCATCCCTGGGCCGAAGGAGATTAAATATCAGAATACTAGAGCACGGGCATTTTCAATCGCGGCCCCTACCCTATGGAACCGACTCCCCGAGGAGTTGCGGGCCCTGCGGAACCTTGATCAGTTCCGCAGGGCCTGCAAGACCACCCTTTTTAAACTTGCATACTTGGACTGCTAAGAAGATCGGTAATTAAGGATCCACCAATGCGGGTTGAAGATCTATACCGCTGAATAACTGTACTAATTGGATTGGTTTAATGTTATTAAGTTTAATGTTTTAATGTTTTATATTGTTAAATCTAAAGGCTTTTATCTACTATTGTATGTTTTTATAAAATGTTGTTAGCCGCCCTGAGCCTGCCAAGGTGGAGAGGGCGGGATATAAATAAAATTTATTATTATATTATTATTATTATTATTATGGGCAATTCTTAAACATGCTTTTCAGGTGCTTACTGTCAGCAGCAGACATCTTGTTTTGCTTTGATTCTCTGAATTTCCAAGGCAATGACATTTCTTTCTTCCAATCAGATCCTTGCAATTGATCAGGAGTGTTCAAAGTTCTGGCCGATTCTGGCTCATAAAACAAGAAATGTATAACGGTTCCAGCTGGGTGATGCACCTCCAAAGAATCTTGTCTGGTGTTCAAAGTTCCAACTAGTTCCAGCTGATGAGCAGCCAGCTCTTTGGTTCCTTTCAGGATGCTTTTTTCAAAGTTGTAACAGCATCATCATTATAATATTGAACTCTTGAACTGGAGCTAACATGAAATAAACATTAAAAGGATACTTCAACTGCAGGAAACTCAATAGAGCAACTTGTTTGCATTCTCAGATGCTGACAAAGACTGTATATTGTCAAATGTTTCCATTACGTTGGATGATCAACAAAGGAGTGAGAGTACATAGTGGACACAATTACAATTCTTAAAGAAAAGGGATATTTGGTTATGTTTACACACGGTTTCGCTTACAGAATACTGCAAGGCTAATAGAATCCCGAGGGGTTTAAGGATCCAGAAAGCCCCTGCAATGTTCATCAATAATGAGGATTTCAGGATTAAGTGGTTTTCAGTTCTTAATAAATGCTGCATGGACCTGGACCTGATGTTGTTAATCCTTGAGATATCAGTACAAGAATCTGAAAAATTAAAATCTGAAATAGCACCATGGAGACGTCTTCTCCAAATTCATCTCATCTTCATCTTCAAGAAACTGAATCCAGTGTTAATTTTAGACCAAACTAAAGGAACTAAAGGTGAAGAATTTTAATAGGGATACCAGGCACTATGCCCAGTATAAAATTTATAATTGGTGTTCAGTGACAACTACAACTATTTTATAACTAATTAGGTCTATTATGGCTGAGTTTAATTGTATTCTATTTCCATAAATTAATATTAATCTGCTTTTGTATCTTATCTTATAACAAACATTTTAAATGTTATGTTTAGCTTTGTTTGACCATTTTTACTACCACATTCTCAATCTTTGATTGTAACAGCCTTTGGCTGCTACAATAAATATTCTAGTGACAACTACAACTAAGAAAAAGGTTTAATGGACAGATTCAACACAAACATTCTCAGAATTGGAATCTACAGATGGGGATGATTCAGTGACAACATTGGGGGAGGAAACCAATTGCAATAGGTCCTTTTAAGATAGAAATACAAAGAAGCATACACAGGAGACTTTCCCCCAATTTTGCCCACAACTCAGGGGCAGAAGGACCTAGTAATTAATTTATCTACCCATAACCTTATACCTATGTTTTTATTCTGAGTTTAGGGTTTGTACCAACCCCAGTATATTATGCATTTCAGACTAGGGTTGATTTTTATTTATTAATAAGACAACTCAAATTATGGAATTTTTTGGTAATATAGATAGGATGGAGATTGACAAATCCCATCCTAAATTTCCTTTTGTTCCTGCTTTAAATGATTCCATGTTATTGGTTTTTGAAAAACATGTATCGAGGGACATAACAAGATTCTGTTTGTAATCTGCGCTGAGCCTGCTTTGGCAGGATGGACAGGATAGAAATCCCACAAATTAATTAATTAATTAATTAAGATTGGATACTTCTTTCCGTTCCAGATGGAATAATTTTTCACAACAGGATTGTATAGCCTTAAGGGACTTAGTCAATGATGAAAGCATTATTCGCGCCCAGCCCAATTATTTAGAATAATTCGGAATCTTACTTCATTGCCACAGGGCAATCCAAAAGCTAAGGAATTGGAGATAGGCTGTGAGGCTTTTGCGAAATTTTTTGCAGAGAAGGTCCAATCGCTCCGCCACGACTGCCCCGCCAACTTAGATGCAGTAAGTGAACTTGAGGCCCAATGCGTGTCTTCAGATTTAACCTTGGACTGCTTCGACCCACTCAGCTTGGAGGAAGTCGACAGAATTCTTGGCACTGCACGACCCACAACTTGTGACCTGGACCCTTGCCCCTCCTGGTTAATTAAGGCCTGCCAGGAGGAATTGAAATGTCCTATACGGGACATCATAAATCGATCCCTTTCGGAGGGTGTTTTCCCAACATCCCTGAAAGAGGCAGTGGTCCGCCCTCTTTTGAAAAAAGTTACATCAGACCCGTCCGTATTGGCACATTATCGGCCGGTCTCAAATTTGCCCTTTCTGGGCAAAATTATTGAGAGGGCTGTGGCGTTGCAGCTGCAGAGCTTTCTGGAGGACGCTTCCACCTTGGACCCATGCCAGTCCGGCTTTCGCCCGGGCCATGGGACGGAAACAGTCTTGGTCGCCCTCATAGATGACCTCCGGCGGCAACTGGATCGGGGTGGCTCGGCAGTATTGCTGCTGCTCGACCTGTCGGCGGCGTTCGACATCGTCGACCACCGGCTGCTGGCCTGCCGCCTCGCCGACGCAGGAATTCGGGGGCTAGCCTTACAGTGGCTCTCCTCCTTCCTCGAAAATCGGGGACAAAGGGTGGCAGTTGGAGGGAAGCTGTCTCAGAGACACCCTCTGCACTGTGGGGTGCCTCAGGGAGCAGTTCTCTCCCCGATATTGTTTAACATCTTTATGCGCCCCCTTGCCCAGATTGCGCGGAGGTATGGGCTCGGTTGTCATCAGTACGCTGATGACACCCAGCTCTATCTATTGATGGAAGGCCGGACTGGCGATGTCCCTATAAATTTGGACCGGGCGTTACAGGCCGTGGCTGACTGGCTCAGGCTGAGTGGGCTGAAGCTGAATCCAACGAAGACTGAGGTCCTTTGCGTGGGCCGGGACGGACCGGAAGGGGAGATCATTCTGCCGGCTTTTGACGGTGCGCCACTGATACCAGTGCGCAGGGTCAAGAGCTTGGGGGTGCTACTGGAATCCTCGCTATCAATGGAGGCCCAGATAGCCGCCACCGCAAGATCCGCCTTCTTTCATCTTAAAAGGGCGAGGCAGTTGGCTCCCTTCTTGGAACGCGACGACCTAGCAACTGTGATCCACGCAACGGTCACCTCAAGATTAGACTACTGCAATGCCCTCTACATGGGGCTGCCCTTGTGTCGAACGCGGAGACTCCAGGTAGTGCAGAATGCGGCGGCCAGGCTGCTAGCGGGACTACCTAGATGGGAACACGTGCAGCCTGTGCTGCGGGATCTGCATTGGCTGCCGGTTGTCTACCGTGTTCGCTATAAGGTGCTGGTTATCACCTTTAAAGCCCTATATGGCCGAGGACCTGCCTACCTACGGGACCGCCTCTCCCCATATATTCCCCAGAGAGCACTAAGATCCAGCTCCCAAAACCTTCTACAAATCCCTGGGCCAAAAGAGGCCAGACTTAAGATAACCCGGGAGCAAGCCTTTTCACTAATGGCCCCTCGTTGGTGGAACCAACTCCCAGAGATGGTGCGAGCCCTGCGGGATCTGAATCAGTTCCGCAGGGCTTGCAAAACCCATCTTTTTCAGCTCTCATTTGGAACAGGACCTGACCAAACTGACTAACTATCGTAATTTTAGCCACTTTATGTTGAAATTGGAACTGACGTATGACAATATGTAAACTATGACCGACAGAAATATAGCACCTATTTCTACCTACTTTATATTTTTATATCTTTTAATCTCCTATTCTCTTATTTTTATATTTTTAAACTTTATTAATTCATGTAATTGTATTATTTAAACCATTGCTGTCTATTTTAACCGAATCATGCTTGTCATGTCTGTGAGCCGCCCTGAGCCCGCCTTCTGGTGGGGGAGGGCGGGATATAAAAATAAAATTTGCTTTGCTTTGCTTTGCTTTGCATTATTAAACAAGGAGATAAAGATGGAGCAACTGTAATTATGAATGTGGTAGGCTATCATCAGGAGGTTATGCATCAATTAAGTGATAGGTCTAGTTACATCACTATCAGTAGTGATCAAAAGCCCACATTTCTAGATTGATTAAGATCATACTGGAGGAAGTTTTGGTGATGGGATATAGTGATGATTCCATGTTTAAGCTTTTATGGAATCAATATTCCAGAATCTCCATTTATATATATATTACTAACAATTCACAAACCTGGTTTCCATCTCCCAGGACATTATATAGTTTCTGGATCTAGTTCTATTTTAGAACCTTTATCACAGTTTGTTGATTTTTTTTTTAAAAAAAACCCTTTTGTGAGTAGGTCTCCATCTTATGTAAAAGACACTAGGGATTTCATTTCCAAGGTTGAGGGCTATGCATACTCATATGTGTTGAACTTGTCAATATGTGCATGCAAATATTACATTTTCATGGCAGCAAGATAGATTGACCATCCCTTTTTTCAGTATCGTGGTTTTCAGTATCGTAGGACCAGTGTGGATACATTAGTGGTCCACACCTTTAAGAAATCCACGGACAGGAATTCATACCATCATTTTCATTCTTTTCATGCCCTCCCTCCCATTTTGACTAACTCCCCAAAGGGTATCATTTTTTTCTTTTCTGTGCAAAATGCCTGTTTTAATGTAATTTGGCCAAACTTTCCATGTGTGTCCTTATGTGCTCAAGTAATAATAAATTAATAAAGCATTCATTAAGTTTGGGATATACAGGATTATATTCATTATATTGGGATATACAGGATTATGTTCATCTTTACAAGATCCAATGATGACTGGTCTGATACAGGGTTTCCAGATTCTTTAAGATATTCTTTTATTAGGGCTGCTGCATCATGCATCCTGTTCTCACTTTCCAGGTATTTTACCAATCCTTTCAGCCTGTCAGCCCCCATCTCCTGTAGCTTAAGGTAAGGCAGGTACTCCGCAGCCTCAGAGCCTTTGCCTTTTATTGCAAACTCAAAAACCAGATACCTGATCTCAGAAGCAAAGCCAGGTAGTCTGCAGTGGTCCATGTGCTCCTTGACTTGGTGCAAAATCTTCTCCGGCTGGTGAGAGGCTAAAAAACCTTTAATCTGTTGATCTTTTTTCCCCAGCTGGGGGATCAGCTTGAGACACCCAAAAGACAGAGCCAGCAGTTGTAACTCTGTGTACTTTTGGGCAATCCCAATTACATCTAGATGACTTAGGACAGGACAATGCCATAGTGCTTTGAAAGATGCACAACATGCCTCCAGTTGATTAGGACTTGGTGGACATGAGGCCAAATGAAGTGGTGTGAGAATAACAGTCTGCCAAGCTCGGCTGAAGGTTGGAATCTGCAATAGCAGGTGGATCTCAGCAATCTTTACCAACACTTCCCTCAGATAATCCATCATGTTGAAATGAAGCAGCTTTTGCGGAAATCCATTTCAGAGCTGACCATCCCAGACTTGATATTCCAAACTCAGCTCAGTTGCTAGTTTCACTGCCCTGGGCTCATGACTACGGTTTATCCACAATCCTTTGATCATGCCTTCCTTGGGAGCCTTGTGGAATGATCCATAAATGTATGGAATGTGGAGGATTTCAAATTCAGAGAGGTAATTTAAGGCTTTCTGGAAATTTCTGACTTCCTGAATGGGCTTTCTGAAGAGGAGCTCCACCGTAGAAGTGTCTGCCAAGTGGATTGGGCACCTGAGAGCAATGCTTCTCTGAGTGAATGTCAGCTGGTTTTCCCTAATAGGAGATGTGGATGCTGCAAATTCGTAAAGGATTTGGAATCCTTTATCTGCTGGCTGCAGCTCCATGACATACATGAGCCGCTTGAAGGCTTTGACTGCTGTCTTCTCAACCATCTCTGAAGTTTGGTCTGCAGACAGCCATTTTTCCAGCAGCGTCTTCCAAATTTCCTTCAAGTCCAGCTCATTGATTTGAGCTATTTCTTTTGCTGCAGCATGAATATCTGGGTAATTACTGCTAGTTGGATTCTGGAATCTTCCAAAGGGTATCAGTCTTGTTCTATTTCATTGACAGTTAGGTAATGATTTTTTTAAAAAAGATGCAGACTGAAATTTTCTTTTTTAAATGCCTGTGGCTCTTGCCATTCACACACCCGCATTTGAATCAGTGGAAGGAAGTGTGTTGGTGCTAAAAGGGACCTGCTTTTTTGGGGGGGGGGGTCTGTAAAATGATACCCCTCTATCCATTCTGCTAGATTAGAGGACAATGGTCTGTGAAAATTGGTGCAATTATCTTGAAAAACAGCTGCTCCAGACTCCTGAATATTTTCCCCATTGAAAATAATGCCACTGAAATTCCAGAACCTGGAATAACAAAACATGGATTTGGATCCTAAACTGGTAGTGTCCTACCCCCAAAATAGCAATCATGGCAAAGTCCTCACTCCAATTCTGGAGCTTGAAATTATGATGATTTTTTCTCAGCTCACACTCTGAGTATAGTATAAAATATGCAACTGCAATATAAAGATGTGTTGGGCAGATGTAATGAGCTTCAGAAGCATATTTCCTGTTAAAAAGGTAAAGGTAGTCCCCTGTGCGAACACCAGTCGTTTCCGACTCTGGGGTGATGTTGCTTTCACAACGTTTTCATGGCAGACTGTTTACGGGGTGGTTTGCCATTGCCTTCCCCAGTCATCTGCACTTCCCCCCACCCCAGCAAGCTGGGTACTCATTTCACCGACCTCGGAAGGATGGAAGGCTGAGTCAACCTGAGCCGGCTACCTGAAACCAGCTTTCACTGGGACCAAACTCAGGTCATGAGCAGAGAGTTCAGACTGCAATACTGCAGCTTTACCACTCTGCGCCATGGGGCTATTTCCTGTAGTAAAAGGTATATTGCTTTTTACACATAAGATATTAAAATGGTGACATTCTAAGATATTTCAGGTCCCACTCAGAACATATAGCTTGTCTTCTAGAAAATCGTTGCACCTCCTTTGAACGGAAACCCATTTTCTTCTGACAATGAGACTGAACAAACAGTAAGGAATTCACAGCACAAGATAAATTGTTGCACAATAATTGTAAATATTTGAGCAAACAAGTAAATGTATTCCCTGTTTCTTTACAGGCTGCATTAAAGTTGTCTCTAAGATTCAGGGGGGAGAGAAGGGTAAATAATGAAGAGTTGACACTTCCTCTGCCTGTCATGAGAAACAAGAAAATGACCAAGATTAGCTGTCAGTTTTATGGCAGTATGGTTTTCAGAACTGAAAGCAAATTGGAAATAGGTACGAACTAAGCTTTAAGAGCATAAGAAAAGGATGGGCTGGAATTCATTGATAGAAACTTTGCCATGGCTCATCAGGGGGGAAAACATGTCAGACAAAAGTGCCAATTGATAGCTTAGTGAAAAAGAAAATGGAACTGCTGTCAGAGTTGATACTGATCCTTGACAGGTAAGTCAAAGGAGAGGGCCACTGAGGCATGCAATTATGCTTCTAATGAAATTCCTGCCACTGTGATAGATAAGGTGTTTGAGGGGGCAGAATTAGAATGGGGTCCTTTGTAATGTATTTGGAAAGATATACTATATCATCTCCCATTGGAGTCACTGTCTGTGAATCCTGGGCCATCCAAAATCAGAGGTCCTAGTGGGTTTTGCCTGCATTGCAATGTGTTCCCCCAACTGCAGGGATTCCTGTAACCAGAAACACTAGGCCGATCTGTTTCCCCCAGGAATGGGCGATTACCAAAGAGGCTATGACCGCCCTGCACCCCTTAAGGCAACTTATGGCAACCCCAGCCCCTCTTTCAGCATTTGTTTCCTCCTTCTGGTTTTACCTCACGACTACTGAGTAGAGTGGGTGGGTATAATAAGGATTTCTAGTCTCTTCAGGGTTTTCTTTTATTTTTAGATAGACGGATAACTATGTATGTATGGGACCACTGCTGATTTGCTGATTATTCCAAATACTCAGGCACCAGAGAACTTAACAGTTAACCACTGATTTTTATTTACACACAGTCTCCAGCTGCGGGGAAGGGATGTATTTACATAGGCTATTTTGTATCTTGGATGATTAACAGTTGCTAAACAGTTCAGGCTTTACAATACAGAGGTTCACTGAGGTATCTCAGGTTCCACAGTTCTTATATTCTTCACTCTCCAAAATCTAATTAGGTTGGCCTCTTGGACTTTATGTGTCTTGTCTCTTGAGTCAACTGGTGTGTATGCTCCCAGCCCTCCTGACTCCCTCAGACCCACATCTCTCCCTCAGCAACCTTGTTCTTAAGTGTAGTGTAAATATTTCTGTGACCACTCAGGTCTTTCACTGTGACACTCGATTGTCACTCTCAGCCACCTGGCTGTCTCCACAGAGCTAACAGCGAGCTTCACTTCACCAGAAGTCTCTTCACAACTCTATGTATCAGCTCTCTCTTCAGCTCTCCTGCTGACCATCTACTACTCACTTCAACTGTCTCCCTCTGACAGTTGCTGACAGTTGACTCTCCAGCCGTTATCTGTCACTCACTCATCCTGAGAGTTCCAAGCACTCCGGCCCCCACCCTCAGATCACATGACTCAGACTCCCTGAGTCCTTAGCTTTTCTATTAACCCTTCCAATTCCATCACAGAGGCATGTACAATTTTTATGGATGGGCAAAAACTGGGAAAATGCCATTCATAACAGTTCATGGCATGCCCAGTTCATGAACCACAAACTGTCACAAACATTAAAGAGTTAAATGAATTTGTTCAGTTTGTGAGGTTCATGATGAGGTTCATGATGAGGTTCATGATGTGGCACACCACAGGCACCAAACTCACAGGTGATCTCCAACTGAATCTTCTCTACCTGCCCTCCAGGTTTGCTGAGGATCAAATTTCTGTAATGTGAGTTATGGCTCCCCAAAAAAGGTGCTCCCATCCTCTATGGTTTCCAAAGGATGAAAAAATACAGCCCACCAGAACCCTGTGCCATTGTGGCAATGCCAGCTTAACAGGAGAGATGTGAAGTATAGAATCATGATCTAAGTGGGGGAGCTGCAAGCCCAGCACAACTAATTCAGCATACAGAATGCCCATAGAACCCAATGTCACTATAACAGTGCAAATAAAAGAGGACTAATGTCAAACCAGAGAATCCTTACAGTACAAGCTGAAGAGGGGGACATTTTTTCAAGCCCAGCACAACCAGTTCAGTGTACAGAATGCCCAGTAGAACCTAGCACTGCAAGCATAAAAAGACTGAAGCAGAAAGGCAAAAAAAAAAAAATCCAAGCAGGGGAGGAATTTGCAATCCCAGCACCACCAGTTACAATGTGCAGAATGCCCAGTAGAACCCAGTGCCACTAGCACTGCAAGCTTAAAAGGACTGCTCTGTGCAAGAATATGGGAAGTGAACACAAATGAACACCACAAAATGGGGCGAAACTGATATGACTGGTTTGAAACTGGCAAGAGTGTTTTCAAGGCTGGAGAATTCCACCCCCATCCTCCTACCCACCCCCACTGCTTTGAAGTTTGGTAAACATTTTGTTTGAGTGGAGACTATCTGGAAATATATCCATTCATGAACTGACATGAACCTCCACAAACTTCCACCAACTTCAGTTTGTGAACCACAAACTGGACAAAATCTGTCACAAACTTTAGTTTGTGAGTGGGTTTGTGCCTATCCCTAGCAATCCTCATTTCTTGCTTGGAGAAGCACTATGGGGGAAGAGAGCAATGTTCCCTCTAAGCTGTGGAGTCTTATGAGCAAAAATTCTACTTTGTGAGCTACTGGCATTAAAGTTGTGAACTGCTGCCATTAAAGTTGTGAGTTGCTGCATCAATTAGTTTGCTTTGGGGGCATTTTTCCTGAGCTGAGACAAAAATGAGTGAGCTGGAGCCTAAAAAATTGTGAGCAGCTCAGCTTAGAGGGAACATTGGAAGGGAGCTGGATTCTGCTGCATTCCTATTAGCCTTGCCCAGGGCAATGAGACTTGAAAATAGAGCATTTGCTCTCCACCTGAAGAAAAGTGCATGCACGCATTTTCTTGTACACAAGGGTTATCATGATTATTGTAGTGCCTGTTGCAACACAGATGCCCAGAGCCACACATCAACTGAAGCCAAACCAAGTAACTCTCCCAGTGCCTGTTACAGAGATGTACAAGTTCTGACTTTGGGTGAGAAAAGAAAACATAGGTCACTCATGCTTTTTCTCTCAGCACTTGTTATCCTCTGCAATGCTTCAGTGATGTACAGCAAACAAATCCGGCATGGAATAGTGACATGACAAAAGATATACTGTGCTTTTAGAATAGACATGGAAAGAAATTCATCCTACAGGTTCCACCCCCCCCCCCTTGAATTTTTCATAATCAGAGATAAAGTAATGAATGTGAACCATGAACTAGAAGGTCCCTGGCCAGAAGAAAACCCATGAAGAGCAATAGTGTGCAAATGTTTAATGCAATATAATGGAGTCATATTGGGTATAAAAAGGGCAAGGTTCCACGAGGAAGCCCATTTTTCTTTCAAGAGTTTCAAAGTTGATATTTTTGTAAATAAACATTCAGCAGGGATATGAAAAGATCACAGGTAAATGGCATTGGGTTTGCAGTAATATGGCCTATTACCTGGATGCTATCAATTATTGTTACATGGGAGTAAAAAGCAAGATAGTTTAAAAAGAAAAATGGATATGGGACTTAAGAATAGTTATCCCATGCAAAGAGTAAGGATATATTTTCAGTTTTGCACAGATTTTTCAATGCATATAAACTACTGAAAATGAGTTTTGCCATGGCACTAATAAGATGAGTTATAGAAGACTATTATAAACAATATAAATGCTATTATTTTAATAATACATTTATTTTTTCAATTTGCAATATGCCATGCTGCCAAGTCACAGTTGATTTATGGCACCCTGTAGGGTTTTCAAGGCAAGAGATGTTCAGAGGTGGTTTGCCATTGCGGCAGTGGGAACCTTTGTATTCCTTGGTGGTCTCCTATCCAAATATTAACCAGAGCGGACTTTGTTTAGCTTCTGAGATCTGACAAGATCAGACTATCCAGGTCAGTGCACTTAGCATGTAACTAGCATGCAATAAAAGCAGGCATCTCTTGGCTTGGGGGTGGGGGTGGGGGGGTGGGCTCCCTCTGGGTGTCCTGCCCCCCCAGGGAAAGTGCATGCGCAATACATCGCCTCTCCTTTCCCAGTGTAGTGAACGCTGCGTGGTCACTGTCTGGCTATGCCTGGCAGATGGTCACTGCAATGGCCTCTCCTACATTATTGCATCCATGGCAACACCTTCTCGCTGGTCCCCCCCCCCATTTTCACAGAGTTTGCCACGTCATGGTGCGACCGAATGTTCGGTGGTATAACCGGATGGGCAGGTTGGGCTTACCAACCTCGCCAGCCAAGAGAAGGAAAACTCCAACATCAAGCCTGGGCAGACAGAGCTCGTTAATGTAACATCTACCACCTGGAGGACTCACTGGTGTCCCGGCTTACTGGGCCATGGCAGATGACCCCATGGTGAAAGGGTGGAGCCAGTACTGCGCACACTGTGCTTCACCTAAAAATTCCTCTGCGCAGGCCTGAAGGGTATCCATATCCACAACCCACAACATACCAAGTCCTGCAGCGATGGGCAAGGGGCGAAACAGCAGGTGGAAGATGCCACTGGAAGCCACAGTCCCGATCCTGCATGTAGGCGGTTCAGGGTATTGGTCGTCTGATGCTGACCCGGAGACGAAAGCATTTTTCGGCAGCACCCTGAACGACCAAGCAGCCTTATTTAGGGACAGCACTGCTTGCTCCATATGGAGAGGGGACTAGAAAAGGTGGCCTAAACAAAGCTCGGCTCCTCCCCACCCCCCAGTTGGCTAGCCGCGGTCAACGGGCATCCTTACTTGCGGTCGAAAAATAACAACAAAGAAAAGGCATGCACCTGCCTCACAAAGTGTGCAAAGACTAAAGCTTGCGTGTTGGAACATCAGAACCATGCTTGACACAGTAGACAGTGGTCGCCCTGAACGACGCTCTGCTCCAATTGCCCACAAACTTTTCAGGTTGAATATCGACATAGCAGCTCTCAGTGAGGTTCGTTTCCCTGAGGAAGGTAGTCTTCAAGAACACGGTGCTGGCTATACCCTCTACTGGTCGGGTAAGTCAAAGGCTGAGAGCCGCCTTTCTGGCATTGGCTTCATGGTCAGGAATTCCATTGCCTCTAAACTCGAAATCCTGCCAACAGGTCACTCAGATCGCATCATGTCTATGCGTCTCCCACTTCAAAACAAGCAGCATGCAACACTCTTCCGTGTGTACGCCCCAACCCTCAAGCAGATCCTGCAGAAAAGAACAAGTTCTATGCTGATCTACGTAACCTCATATGGAAGACCCCTACAGAGGACAAGGTGATCATCCTTGGCGACTTCAATGCCAGAGTAGATAAAGACTCGGAAGCTTGGAAAGGAGTACTTGGCAAACACGGCATTGGCAACTGCAATGATAACGGGCGCCTCCTGCTAGAATTCTGCACAGAGCATCAGCTCACCATTACCAACACTATCTTCCAGCAGAAGAACAGTTTGAAGACAACCTGGATGCACCCATGGTCCAAGCATTGGCACCTTATTGACTACATTCTGGTGTGCCAGAGAGACCTTCGAGATGTCTTACACACTCGAGTAATGCCCAGTGCAGAATGTCATACGGATCATCGTCTTGTACGCTGCAATCTCCGTCTTCACTTTAAATCTACACCCAGGAGAGGCGGTATCCCCCGGAGGAAGTTTCAGGTTGGCAGCCTTCAGTCAGCCGAAGTTAAAGCTGCCTTCCAGGCAAAACTCCAGACAAGAATTGAGGACCCCAGTTGCCTCACAGATCCTTCTCCAGAAGCACTCTGGGAACACCTAAAAACTACCATCCTGTTGACCTCTGAAGAAGTCCTCGGGTTCTCCACAAGGAAGAACAAGGACTGGTTCGACGAGAACAATCAAGAGATCCAAGAATTACTGGCAAAAAAGAGATCTGCCTACCAAGCACATCTTGCTCAGCCCTCCTGTCCCGGGAAAAAAGCAACCTTTTGCGCTGTATGTAGCAACCTCCAGCGCAAGCTTCGAGACATTCAGAACGAGTGGTGGACCAAGCTTGCATAGAGAACCCAGCTGTGTGCAGACACTGGTGATTTAAGAGGGTTCTACGAAGCCCTGAAGGCACTATATGGTCCATCATATAAGGCTCAGAGTCCCTTGCGTAGTGCAGACGGCCAAGTGCTCCTTGCAGACAAGGCATCCCTACTGAACCGGTGGCCGGAGTATTTTCAGGTTCTCTTCAGTGCTAATCGCGTAGTTCAAGATTCAGCAATCCACCTCACCCCACTTCAACCAGTGAAAACAGTTGGATGAGATCCCCACCCTAGAAGAGACTGTTAAAGCCATCAAGCAAGTGAAAAGTGGCAAGGCAGCGGGAGTTGATGGAATCCCACCAGAGATCTGGAAGCATGGGAGCATAGTACTACATAGCACACTTCACAAAGAACTTGTCACCTGCTGGGAACAAGGCAAACTACCACAGGACTTTTGTGATGCAATCATCATTACTCTACATAAGAACAAAGGGGAAAAGTCAGACTGCTCCAACTACCGGGGGATAACCCTGCTCTCCATCACAGGCAAAATCCTTGCTAGAATACTCCTGAACAGACTGGTGCCCACCATTGCAGAACTCCTCCCAGAGAGCCAGTGTGGCTTCAGAGCTAACAGTAGCACCACCGACATGGTATTTGTTCTCAGACAGCTCCAAGAGAAATGCAGGGAACAGAACAAGGGTCTATATGTGACTTTTGTCGACCTTACCAAAGCTTTTGATACCGTTAGCAGGAACGGCCTGTGGCAAATCTTGGAACGTTTAGGATGTCCCCCAAGGTTCCTCAGTATGGTCATCCAGCTATATGAAGACCAGCGAGGCCAAGTCAGACACTGCAACGATCTCTCAGAGCCCTTCCCAATAGGCACAGGTGTAAAGCAAGGCTGTGTTCTTGCACCAACTCTCTTTACGATCTTCTTTAGCATGATGCTTCAAAGAGCCGCAGTAGATTTCGATGATGGTGTCTATGTCCGCTATCGCACCGATGGCAGCCTGTTCAACCTGAGGCGACTAAAGACCCACTCTAAGACAATGGAAAAACTTATCCGAGAGCTACTGTTTGCTGATGATGCTGCACTTGTCTCCCACTCGGTATCAGCTCTGCAGCATATGATGTCCTGTTTTGCAGAGGCTGCCAAGCTATTCGGCCTAGAAGTTAGTCTGAAGAAGACAGAAGTTCTCCACCAGCCTGCACTCCAGGAAGATTATCACCCTCCTTGCATCACTGTGGGTGAATCAGTTTTGAAGACAGTCCAGCAGTTCAGCTACCTGGGGTGCATCATCTCCTCAGATGCCAAGATCGACAAGGAGATTGACAATAGTCTGGCAAAGGCAAACCGTGCATTCGGCCGACTGCATAAAAGAGTGTGGAACAACAAGCATCTGAAAAAAGGCACAAAGATCAATGTTTACAAAGCGGTTGTGATGACAACCCTCATCTACGGCTCCAAATCATGGGTTTTATACCGTCATCACCTGTGACTCCTTGAGCGCTTTCATCAGCGCTGCCTTCACACCATCCTCAACATCCACTGGAGTGACTTTGTGACCAACACTGAAGTCCTCAAGCGGGCGGAGGTTACAAGCATCGAGGCATTGCTGTTGAAGACGCAGTTGCGCTGGGCAGGGCATATCTCCAGGATGGAAAACCACCGCCTTCCCAAGATTTTCCTGTATGGCGAACTTTCCACCGGCCATCAAAATAGAGGGGCACCAAAGAAGAGGTACAAGGACTCCTTGAAGAAATCCCTTGGTACCTGTTGCATTAACCATCACCAGTGGTCTGACCTGGCCTCAGATCGCAAAGCATGGAGGCACACCATCCACCAGGCTGTCTCTTCCTTTGAGAACGCATGCATAGCTGGTCTTGAGGACAAAAGGAGATTGAGGAAGAATCGTACTGCTACAGCACCAACCCCAAATCAGACTTTTCCCTGCAGCCACTGTGGCCGGACCTACCTGTCCCGCATTGGTCTTGTCAGCCACCAGCGAGCCTGCAGCAGACGTGGACTACTGCACCTTTCTTAAATCTTCGTTCGTGAACTAGCATGCAATAAAAGCAGGCATCTAAAGTATTGTAAATTAATTAAACAATATAATAATGCAAGCAAATGCTATAAAACAGCAAGCTTGAGATGAGACAAATGGGGTGTTGCAAAGAAGTCTCACTTTACTTCCCACAATTAGAAAGGATTCTCTTACACATTTATCTCCTATCTTGACATATTTATTGCTTCGACAGTTGTTCCCTCCTTAATTAAATGCATACAGCTGTTGACCCTATACACTTAACTTACTATTCCTGTTTTGTCTCCACATATCTTAAAATATTTTCATCATGTTACATGCTAATTTGTTGTTCAGCCTCTGTCTATTAATCTCAATGGTTTTCTTCTATTTCATTATATCTGAGCAAGTGTACATGCACATGAAAGCTCATACCTTGAATAAAGCTTTGTTGGTGCCACTGTTCTCTCATCTTTATTTAAAAGCACCAGTATAAGCTAATCAAACTTCTTAATTCCAGTTGGCCTCTCTGTTTTACCATTTCAAGAATCGAAGTAGTAAGAGCAGTTTTCTAGAGAAAGTATTTCTAATCTGCTCCCATAATTCCAGTAATGAGGAGAATAGCTGGATCTCCTTAAAGAATTCCAAAGGATGGATGTCACATCACTGAAAAAGTATCATGAAAGAGGATTTCATTTCCTGGAATTTAATGGGGAGTCTATGGTGGGAAAGAGTCTATTATATATGGGGCCCAAGTTAAGAAATCAGGCAGATGTTTCATGGATTTTTAAAAAATTTGATTTATATTCCGCCCTCCCCATATGGGCTCAGGGCATGAATATAACATCCTGAATCTCATGGCAACTTTCTATTTCTCCTCCATTGCTTCCATTATTACATGTTTATTTTTCTTGTCGTTTTTTGTGTTTCTGTGTCTGCGCCTGGAAGTCATGTCAACCTCTGGTGACTGACCTCTACTGGGGGCCCGGAGGATATTTAAATGTTACTGGAAATTCTTGGGTCTCTTCTTTTAGATGGGGAAATTAGCAATAAGGAGACTTAGAGCGAATTAGAAGCTTGGATCTCACCGATAATATGAATGTCCAATTCTCATATTGGAAAAACTTCCGAGTGAATATATTTTGTAAAGTTTTTACTAGGAAATAATGTAAGCAGGGTATTTTTATTTATTTATTTATTTATTTATTTATTTTATTCTATTTGTATCTCGCCCTCCTTGCCAAGGCAGGCTCAGGGCAGCTCACATAGACATGCATGTGCATGAGTAAATACAATAATACATTAAAACCATAAACCACAGAATAATATAAAAATATAAAATACATAAAAATATTTTGGCGCTATAATCTGTACAATCATACACACATGCAATAAAATACAAGCAAACAAGTACTAAGAAAAATAGAGATGAAATTGATAGGGTAACACAAGGGTAAAACATGGATAGGGTGATACTACGTGGTCCAGATATGCTTAGATCCAGTTACAACGTGAAGATGGAGACATGCACCACCATTACTTGGAGTAATGGTGGGGGGATGACAATCTGGTTACATGTGCTCAGATTGAACAAGGAAGTGAAGCTTGCTCTCATGTTTATAATCTTTGGAAGGAATGAGGCCCTCCCAGGAAAGGGGCTGACTTGTGGTGGGCAGTGATGTGCCTTTCCTGGGTGCCTGATTGGGTGCCCACCTCAAGCCAATGAGCAGAGCTGACTCCGGTCACATGAATGGATTTCCAGGTAACCATAGATAGTGCTTACACAGTAATTACTAGAAGAATGGGTCAGGATGCAGTTGATGTGTTTAAACTGGTTTGGTTTGACACCCAGGAAGGAAATCAGTGTAGTTGACAAAGACCTTGAGCAACTTGGTAGGCATTAGCATAGAAGTAAATAGAAAAGGCTGAGTAGAAGTAATGGGCCTGAGGAATGGGCCATTGATCAGTAGCTGAGGATTAAGTTATGAGTCATACTAACTGGAAGACCCCATTGACCTTATGCATTCTGTTTGGGCAGGTGGTGGGGGGGGAGAAGGCCATGTCAAGAGGCTGCCTTAGGTGCTAACAAGAGCAAGCTCTCTACTGGTTCTACTCCATTTTGAATGGAATATTTCCTTGGCCTCTTCCTGATCAGAATTCATTTTGTTTCCATAGCTTGGGGTTCCCTTAGCTCATGGGGTACCCCTAGAGGCAGGCAGTGTCTCCTGGCCACACAAACAGGTGGCTGAATAAGTCTGCCACCACTTCCCAACTGGGTATTTCAAGTAAGTCTCCTATCCAACTACTAACCACAGTCAACCCTGCTTAGCTTCCGGGACCTGACGAGATCAGGCTTGCCTGGGCTATCCAGGCCGGCATTATTACACATTTCTAAAAGCTGTAATCTATGTGGAATATACTAGACATCTTAATTCTGCAAGAACATGTGCTCCACTAATTTAAAACTAAAGATGTTATTTTGGTTAAAGGGCTACTAAAAAACCAATGTGCCACAATACATTATCAACAACTGACACAGTAACCTCAGTAGCTGCAGCCCAGTGGCAGGCTGAGCACTGAATGGTGCTTCAATGGTCATGCATAAAAAATGTGAACTAGGGGCAAAAGATATCCACACTCAGATGTAAGTGCTACAGACCAGGAAGAGGGGCTCAGTCCTAAAGAATGACAACTCATCTTAAGAAAAGTTTGAAGAAGACATTTCTCCAATCCCCACTCCCTATAGGGACCCTGATTCATAAGGGATGGTCATCAGACTTCACTGTGTGAAACAGTACACAGTAAAGGCTTTGCTTAGTAAACAGAGGTAGCGCGCAGCGGAAAAATATCAGATATGGGGGGTACAATGCTGATTTCAAGAAACTGGCAGGGGTATATTTACATTTAAAATGCTAAAAGATTGTGGGAAAAACAGAAATGTGTAGCAGGAGAGGTATAGTACAGCAATATTACAGGAAATAGTTCACTGAACCTCACCGCTTGCAATGAGAAGTGATTCACTTTCTGATATTGTTCTATGCTTCATGAGACATTTTCTCCTCCTTCATGGCCTTCCGTTATCTTCAGTTTATGTGATACTGCAAATGGAATAAAGTTCTCTATTATTATTTTTCATAATGAATGTTTTCTTTATAAACTGGGGTGAAAGTAACTGGGTCCAAGCTGATATGGAGTGCTGGTAAGAAAGAGGTACTTTTCATCTTTATTTCATCTATTAAAATACGTATATTCTTTCTTTCTCCATGGCTCAATATGACTTACAATACTTCTCTTTCAAGCCTCCCAAGAGACAAAGTTCTAGTAAGAAATTTATGATTATTTTACCGTTTATAAACCACATATTGTTAGTACACTCGGTGACCAAATAATTCATTGGGCAGACCCAGTTTGTTGGTTCTTATTTAAATATTTTGACAATTTCAATTTCCACTAATTTTGTTCAGTACTTTGAATAAAGATTAGAGGTCATGGTACCCAATTGGCTTTTCTTGGCATTAATTTCCCCACCATATAATAGAATGGCTGCTATGCTTTCCATTCTCAGATTCATAATTGAGCTTCAACACACATTCCATGTGCTTTGTTACATTCATATCACTTTGCAGGGGGAAATTAAAGAGAAACTGTGCAATTTGAGAAATTAACATTATTGGAAAGCTGTCCCATGGAATGTAGGCCTATTTTTTTTTTCCCCACGCCCTTGATTCATAATTAAGAGTTTGTTTCAGTTGCAGCAATGCAGTTGCCAGCGGTGCTTGTTTAACAGATTTGCAGCTTTTGTTTGTGCAAATGTTTTGGTGCCACATTTACCATCTGGACTATTGTGCAGAGAAGATTTACATCCAACAATTCTCTTCTAATTGAGTTGCTGTGGCTGCCTGACTGTGAGACACCTCCAGCGCTCTGTTCATCACCCTGTCTCCAAATAAGCTTACAGAATGTTGTTGCCCTATAGAACCATAGCCTGCTATGCAGCATTCATGCCAGGCTGTCTCTTCTGCTTCTTCTCACTCAGAAATACAGGAGCTGTCATTCGGACTGAAGGCATCTACCTCCACCCTCTAACTGATACTGAAGTCTGGTGTGTTATTGTACAGAGTCCAGCTACTCTTTCCATTGAACAGCAGAGTTCATGTGTGAAAAGAGCCCTGTGGTTATGTTGCATGCCGCTTTTATACTCTTGCTGAGTTTTTAATTTCAAGTTAGAACTCAAGAGTTTATTCACTGTTGGCAACTTTTTGTGGTCTTTTATGCCTATGTCAGATCTGGCCCTTGTACAAATGAGTTTGACACCTCTGCTCTAGGCTGATCCCGCATTGTGCAGGGAGTTGGACTAGATGACCTGTATAGCCCCTTCCATCTCCATGATTCTATGAATGTCAAAACGTATGAACGTAAGAAGAGGTCTGCTGGATCAAACCAGGGGACCACTGAATACAGCCTCCTCTTTTTGTAGCATGACTCTGTGTGCCATTCCATTCTCCTCCATTCAGTGTTTACAGTGTGGCTGTGCCTGGCTCAACCGGAATGTGACTAATAGCCACTGATGGACCTCTGCTCCATATTTTTATCTAACCCCCTCTTAAAGCTGGCTATGCTTGTAGCCACCACCACCTCCTGTGGCAGTGAATTCCACATGTTAATCACCCTTTGGGTGAAGAAGTACCTCCTTTTATCCGTTCTAACCCGACTGCTCAGCAATTTCATTGAATGCCCACGAGTTCTTGTATTGTGAGAAAGGGAGAAAAGTACTTCTTTCTCTACCTTCTCCATCCCATGCATAATCTTGTAAACCTCTATCATGTCACCCCGCAGTCGACGTTTCTCCAAGCTAAAGAGCCCCAAGCGTTTTAACCTTTCTTCATAGGGAAAGTGTTCCAAACCTGTAATCATTCTAGTTGCCCTTTTCTGCACTTTTTCCAATAATATAATATCCTTTTTGAGGTGCGGTGACCAGAATTGCACAAAGTGTTCCAAATGAGACCGCATCATCAATTTATACAGGGGCATTATGATACTGGCTGATTTGTTTTCAATTCCCTTCCTAATAATACACAGCATGGCGTTGGCCTTTTTTATTGCAATCGCACACTGTCTTGATATTTTCAGTGAGTTATCTACCATGACCCCAAGATCTCTCTCTTGGTCAGTCTCTGCCAGTTCACACCCCATCAACTTGTATTTGTAGTTGGGATTCTTGGCCCCAATGTGCATTACTTTGCACTTGGCCATATTGAACTTCATCTGCCACATTGATGCCCACTCACCTAGCCTCAACAGATCCCTTTGGAGTGCCTCATAATCCTCTGTGGTTCTTACCACCCTGAACAATTTAGTGTCATCCACAAACTTAGCCACTTCACTGCTTACTCTCAACTCCAAATAATTTATGAACAAGTTAAAGAGCATGGGACCCGGTACTGAGCCCTGAGGCACTCCACTGCTTACCGTCCTCCACTGCGAAGACTGCCCATTTATACTCACTCTCTGCTTCCTATTAATTAGCCAGTTTTTGATCCCCAAGAGGACCTGTCCTTTTACTCCATGACTCTCGAGCTTACTAAGGAGCTTTTGATGAGAAACTTTATCAAAAGCTTTCTGGAAGTCAAGGTAAACAATATCTATCGGGTCTCCTTTGTCCACATGTTTGTTCACCCACTCAAAGAAATGTAACAGGTTAGTGAGGCAAGATCTTCCCTTACAGAACCCATGCTGAGTCTTCCTCAATAAGTCGTGTTCATCACTGCCCCCCAAGTCGGAATAAAGAGACGGACACAATTGGATTGGTGAAACTATGGGCCACTTTTATTAAAATAAACAACATCGGCAAGGGCAACCAAACTGCGGCCAGTTCAGGGCCAGGGGTCTCCTCAGACCGCTCCCCTGCCTTTTCCAGAGGGCGAGAGACCCGGCCCCCCAGCCGGAGCTGTGACCCACAGCTCCCGCTAGGCAGACCCAGCAGGGAGGCTCGCACTGGAGGGCCCAAACACCAGACGCGAGTCTCAGCGAAAGGCACCCATCCAATCGAGTCTCCAGGACAGTCTGCATTCACATACCTCGGGCCACACCAAAGGTAGATCCTGACAGACCCCTAACTCCCCAAAAGGGGGAGGCTAACCGGTCTTCCCCAGGCCGCCTGGTGCCATAAACCCCGTAGAACCTGCCCTAAAAGTGACAAAACTCTACCAGAGCACCAACCCAAAGCCAATTCCTCAATCCACTGAAATGCTATGCAGGGTAGGCAAAAAACACCCCCCAGTCAGAACCCAAATAGCCGGGGAGTGAAAAAATTCCTACCCGGCCCCTCCAAACGGAAGCGACCAGCAAAAAGCCTGCATAACAGACAGGGCGGGTGGGTGGGCCGACAATGCCGGGAAGACTGTCCCGGCCAAGAGCGGGGCTTCAGCAACAGCGCTGAAGCCCCGCCCACTCAAAAACACGCCTGGAAAGGCGCCGAAGTTGCTGCTCTCCCTCCGAAGGGAGGCAAAATGTCCCCTCAGCCACGCTGGCAAGCAGCGGGCTTGCGGAGACTTCATTTCCCCCCCCCCAAGTCGGAATAAAGAGACGGACACAATTGGATTGGTGAAACTATGGGCCACTTTTATTAAAATAAACAACATCGGCAAGGGCAACCGAACTGCGGCCAGGTCAGGGCCAGGGGTCTCCTCAGACCGCTCCCCTGCCTTTTCCAGCGGGCGAGAGACCTGGCCCCCCAGCCGGAGCTGTGACCCACAGCTCCCGCTAGGCAGGCCCAGCAGGGAGGCTCGCACTGGAGGGCCCAAACACCAGACGCGAGTCTCAGCGAAAGGCACCCATCCAATCGAGTCTCCAGGACAGTCTGCATTCACATACCTCGGGCCACACCAAAGGTAGATCCTGACAGACCCCTAACTCCCCAAAAGGGGGAGGCTAACCGGTCCTCCCCAGGCCGCCTGGTGCCATAAACCCCGTAGAACCTGCCACAACTAAGGCCAAGTCTCTACTTAGGGCTTAGCACCCACAGAAAGACCCAAAACCAACAAAAGCCCTTGCCGCAAATCTCTCAGGAAAAGCATATTACCCTGTTCCGAGAGATGCACTCCATCCCCTCTGTAGAGGTCGGGACATTCCTTAGAAATATCGGGATGGGGCAAATAGTGACCCAAGCCACCCTCCAAAACCTTGCGAATTTCCTTATTCGCTCGGTAACGAGCCCTTTCCAACCCAGCTGGATTTCAGGCACAACGCCACTCCAAGCGTGGAATCATGGCCGACCAAACTATAATGGTACCAGGCCATCTGTTCCTTATGTACCTGAAATCATCCCGAGCCTGCAAGATCAACGCCTTGCCTTTAATTAGCCCAAGATCGTTTCCTCCCAGGTGAATAATCAATACCTGCGGAGGAGGGGCCCCAGACCCGTGAAACAAAAGGGGGAGCAAGCCAGGCCACTGAAGCCCACGGTGCCCCCTCCACTCTATCGTGACATATTTGCTGAGCCCCAGCTGAGAGCCAACAGCAGTTCTCCGAGCTTGATGTGCCGCCCAGAACACATAACTGTGCCCGCAGATGAGAACTCTGCTCCTCCGGCCAGGAACCACAGCATCTAAAAAGAAGAAACAAACAAGTCATACAAACCAAATCTCAAAGCCCCCCCCAGCTACTCACTAAAACTCGTTAGCGGAGCATAGGGCAAATATAACCTTTATAAGCCTGGGAACGCCAACGGCCAAGGCGTTGGATGGCCGAAGTGGAATAACCCAAGGCCGCAGCCGTAGAAGCTGCCCCAATTCTAAAGGAATGGGTACCAAACCTCATTCCAGATAAACCCAACAGGGCTAAGGCCTTTGATGTCACTGTCCAAAATTGATGCTTTGTCAGGGGACTACCTCCCGCATGACAAAACAGCAATCCTGCGCAGCCTCCCCGCACAGCCAAATAGTCGGCCAATGCGGCCACTGGGCAAAGCTCCACCTCCGAACACGGACCCAACTCCAGCACTGTCCCCGTGCCCACCTGGTCAGTTTTAGATCGCCGGACAGTAAGGACCACCTTACCCGCCAGCAACTTGACATCCTTCAGAAACAACGCCCTACTGGAAACATCACTCTTGGAGCTTGCAACCAGCTCGCTAACCCTCAAAGCCCCAAAAAAGGCCACTAGAGAGGCTGCGTGGAACAAAACTACTTCAAAAGGAGACGCACAGACTGCGCTCCAAACCCCTTTTAAGCCCCGAAGGATCTCAGGAGACACCGGGGCCCTAGTATCAGGCATAGGCCCAGCCTCCCTGGACCACCCCTCCAGCATCTTTCGAATACGAAAATCTGCTGTCTCCTCCTTGAACCCCAAAGCCTTACTAGCGAAGGCCAACGCAGACATACATCCCCGAATTGATCGCACGGCCAATCCCTTACCTCTCAAAGCAACACAGTAACGGAGCAACTGCTCCACTGGGATGGGCCAAACAATGCGATACCCTACCTCAGCCCTAAAGTCCTCAAACTGCCGCACGGCACGCTCATAAGACTTCCTGGTGCTGGGTGCAATGGCTAAGCCTATCGCTCTGCAGGCCTCGGCTCTCCAATCAGCCACAGCTCCTGGGGCATTGGCGCCGCATCCAGATCGGCCTCTGGGGCCAGCTGACGAAACCTCTCCATCTGTTTACGAGAGAGAGCGTCAGCCACCCCGTTATTCACCCCAGGAACATGCTTGGCTAAAAACAAAATGTTAAGCCGCAGGCAGCGCAGAGTGAAGGCCCGCACCAACCTCATAACCCGCGAAGATTTGGATGTAAGGGAATTAATAACATGAACCACAGCCATGTTATCGCACCAAAAATGCACGGTGCAATTCACCATATCCTTCCCCCACAGCCAAACCGCGACTAAAATAGGAAAGAATTCCAAAAACGTAAGGTCCCTGTTTAAACCGGCCTGTACCCATGACTCCGGCCACTCTTCCATGCACCAATGTCCATGGAAGTAGACCCCAAAACCCAGTGACCCAGCAGCATCTGACATGACCTGAAGCTCAGCCTCAAGCCTCATGTCCTCTCTCCAAAAAGAAATCCCAATAAAGGATTCCAAAAACTCCTGCCACATCTGCAGGTCCTCCCTCATGCTGCCAGTAACCCTGGTCCTGTGATGTGGCGAGCGAAGGCCCGCCATAGCGTCACAGAACCTGCGCAGAAAAGGCCTACCCGGGGCGACCACTTTGCAAGCAAAGTTAAGGTGCCCCACTAGCTGCTGCAACTCAAGCAACGTAACCTTTTTTCTACACAGAAAGGAGTTAATCCTTTCCTTCAAATCCAGCAGCTTCAGCTCAGGAATCCTAGATGACTGCTCCAAAGTATCTAGCTCAATCCCGAGAAAAACAAGGCGTTGGGCCGGGCCCTCAGTTTTCTCCTCTGCCAATGGCACGCCCAACTCAGCGGCCAATTCAACAAAGCCGGCTAGCAACTGAGCGCAGCGGCCTGAGCCTGCAGGGCCCACAAACAGGTAGTCGTCCAGGTAATGAACGACCTCCTGCAAGCCCACTTTTTCGCGCACAGCCCATTCCAAAAATGTGCTGAAGCACTCAAAAGCAGCGCATGAAACAGAGCAGCCCATAGGCAATGCCCTGTCCATGTAGTATTGCCCCGCAAACGAAAAGCCCAGCAGCTCGAAATCATCCGGGTGGACAGGGAGAAGGCGAAATGCCGACTTGATATCGCATTTTGCCATCTCAGCCCCTTGACCATAGCGTCGCACGACGCCCACGGCCTGATCAAAAGAGGTATACCTAACGGAGCAAAGCTCCTCAGGTATGCCATCATTGACCGATGAACCCTTAGGATAAGAAAGGTGGTGAATCAAACGAAATTCACCAGGTGCTTTCTTTGGTACCACCCCCAACGGGGAAACCCTAAAATTGCCAACCGGAGGACTGGCAAATGGGCCCAAAATCCTGCCCTCAGCCAGCTCCTTAGTGATTTTTTCCCTAACTATATGTTCAAGACCCACAACTGAACTAAGGTTCCTGGACCAAGTTGGTACCCGAGGACCTTGAAAAGGAATCCTAAAACCAAACGTGAAGCCATTCAACAGATAACAACTGTCCTCTCTACGTGGGTATCTACGAAGCCACACACTAAGAGGCCCCACCCTTATCGAGCTGGGACCCTTTACCAGGCCGGAAAGAACCCCCACCTGATTTTTTCTGACCCTTGCGGGGTCGGACTCTGGGGCAGTTTCTGAAGGAGTGCGGGCCAGCACACAAGGGGCATTCATGCTTAAAATGGCAGTCCTTTCGACTGCAAGCCCCCTGGGACCCAAACTCCCAGCAGAGCAAGCGGGGTTGAACCGCCTGCCCCGCAACACTGCGGGAGGAAGAGGGCGCACCAGGAAGAGAAGCGGGACCTTTAGAAACAAGGTGCCCACTGTCGGATCACTCCCCCAAATTGGGCCTAGCCAGTGACATCACCTGCAGCCACAACTGCTGGTGGATCCGATCCCACGGGAGTGAAGGGTACAAGGCAGCCCGCATTCTAAACTCCTGGTCATACTGGCACCAGGCAGGGCCACTGAACATTGTATACCCTTTGTAAACGATGTCCAAGTATTGTATCAAGGCAGCAGCCCACCAGGGCTGAGCCCGCGCAATCACTCCCGCATATATCAGAAACCCAGGGAGCCAATTGGCCCAGGTCCGCTCGACCTTCCTTTTCCTGAGCTTCTCCTTATCTTTGTCGTCAAGCTCTTCCTTGTCCTTTTTCTCCAGCTCTCTATATAAAAGGGTGAATACATCCACATATTCGCCCTTCAAAATTTTCTCTTTTGTGGCGGGCAGCAAGTGATCGCCTAAAGGTAAGGCGACCTCGCCAGAAGGCATGACACTAAATGGCACTGCCCCATAAGGAGAAGGGAAACCCCAGCAGCCAGGCCAAGCCCCTCCTGTCCCCTGCTGCCCAGCCCCAGGCCAAGGACCCATCATGCCCCACTGACCCTGAGTCCCCATCCAGTTACCTGGCTGATCTAAACCTGTAGCAGAAGCGGCCCCTAGAGGAGAGCCAACCCCACTAGTGCCAGCAGACCCCCATGCCCCCCATGGCCATGCAGGCCCCATGAGAGGCAGAGAGCCATCCCCAAACTTACCAGAAGGCCCTGTGGGCACCAACGCAGACCCAGCGCAACCGGCACCCGAGGATGGGCCAGCACCGATGTCAAGGCCACTAAGCCCCACAGCACCACCAGCAGCCGCTGTTGATCTGCTCTCAAGAAGAGACAAGCGGGTCAGTATATCAGCCTGCAATGTCCTTTTGGAAACCCGCCCCTCCTTGAGCATCAGGGAAGGTAGAAGGCCCGATGCCCGCTCTAATGCCTGTAGACGCTGAAAAATGACAGCGTTGACTTCGTCCTCCCCTTCCTCATCCGAAGATGAGTGAGGCGGTGGACGCTTCGGTGGTGGCTTAGGGGTCTTAGGGGCCGGCTGCTTCCCCTTGGATTTTCCTGAACCCTTACGGCCTGACATGCTGTGCAGAACAGAGCGCAGCACGAATTAAAAATACAAGGGAAAAATAATAACCTGAAGGCAACTAGCCCTTTGAAAACAATCCAGCCACCAAACAGGAAGGGGGGGGGTGTTGATGGTGAGCAGGCAACCTGCCTCCCCAATGTTCGCCGCCCCACCAATCTATAAAATGTCCGCCCCCTACAGCCCTCTAAAATGGCCGCAGCTGCACCCACCTAAGATGCCCCCCAAGGCAGAACTAAAACAAGAAGGCTCCAAAATGGCCGCCCTGCACCAGAAAGAAGCTAAAAAGAACAACCTCCTGGTGCTGAGCAATGGCAGGTGGCAAAATGGCTGACCAGCCCAGCTAGCCACCCAGCCCCGGACTGACAATCGCCAAAGACCACCACACTCCAATAAAAAACCCCAAATGCCTCACTGAACAAATGAGATGAAACAAGGGGGGGAGGGGGGGTAGCAAAGACCCCTGCAGCCAGAAGCCTTAATGCAAACCAGCCCAAAAGCTCCCACAACCACCACTGGCTAATGAGGAAGCCCCAACTGGCTAATGGGGAAGCCCACTAAAGACCCTCAGGTCCCAGCACCAAACCAGAATGCCGCCAAACGCTCAAGCCTCCCGGCCCGTAGACAGCCTCCAGGTACGCAGAGCGTGGGAGCACGCTCCGCTCCGAAACGAAGCCTCCCGGCCCCGCAGACAGCCTGCAGGCACACGGAGCGTGCGAGCACGCTCCGCTGCCACCCGAAGCCGCACAGCCACAGCAGACGGCCTCCAGGCACACAGAGCGTGGGAGCACGCTCCACTCAAACCGACAATGCCGGGAAGACTGTCCCGGCCAAGAGCGGGGCTTCAGCAACAGCGCTGAAGCCCCGCCCACTCAAAAACGCGCCTGGAAAGGTGCCGAAGTTGCCGCTCTCCCTCCGAAGGGAGGCAAAACGTCCCCTCAGCCACGCTGGCAAGCAGCGGGCTTGCGGAGACTTCAATGTGCCTACTCATTCTGTCCTTGATAATGGTTTCTACCAACTTTCCCGGTATTGAAGTCAGACTGACTGGCCTGTAGTTACCCGGATCTCCTCTGGAACCCTTTTTAAAGATGGGGGTGACATTTGCTACCTTCCAGTCCTCAGGAACGGAGGCAGATTTCAATGAAAGATTACAGATTTTTGTCAAAAGATCCACAAGTTCAACTTTGAGTTCTTTCCGAACTCTTGGATGTATGCCATCCGGACCTGGTGACTTATTAGTTGTTAATTCGTCCATCAGTTGTAGGACCTCCTCTCTTGTCACCTCAATCTGACTCTGGTCTTTCAACACTCCTTCCAATAGAAGTGGTTACGGAGCAGGCAAACACTTCTCATCTTCCACAGTGAAGACGGAGGCAACAAATTCATTTAGCTTCTCAACCATTTCCCTATCCTCCTTCAGTAATCCTTTGACCCCTTGGTCATCCAAGGGCCCCACTGCCTTCCTGGCTGGTTTCCTGCTTCTAATATATTTGAAGAAATTTTTATTGTTGGTCTTTATGTTTTTTGCATAGTCCCTTTTTGCCTGCCTGATCACAGCCTTGCATTTGATTTGCCACAGCCTGTGTTCCCTTTTATTAATCTCATGTCATGGCAGCAATCCTCCAGAGTGGTTTGTCAGATGAGATGTGGGGGGGGGGGGGGTTGCCTGCTTTACTGGCTGTAATCCACTTTTGATTTAGAGGATTTTGAGTTGAATGAGGTGTTCAATTACTGATGAATTTTATTCAGTTCTGCATGGGCCATTTTATCTTAAGACCTAGCTTTGCTGGATAGCAAACAGTTGCAGATGATGGCATTGTAGGGTTATATTTATAAATTGATTCTTTGCCAGTGTGTGTGTTCTTGTAAACTACCTTGGGCCTCTTTTAAGGGGAGAGGTGGAATATAACTTTTTACATAAAGAAGCAGCAGGCCTTTCCCAGCGAAGCTCAAAGCATTGTTTAGCTCTGATCCACTGATCGAGGATATTTGTAAGATGTTAGGAGTTAGCATTCATAGAATCATAGAGTTGGAAGGGGCCTCCAGGGTCATCTAATCTAACCCCCTGCACAATGCAGGAAATTCACAAATAATTGTTGGGAAGAGCCCCTAATTGTCAGGAAGAGCCCCATGGTGCAGAGTGATAAAGCTGCAGTACTGTAGTCAAACTCTCTGCTCACGACCTGAGTTCGATACTGGCAGAAGCTGGGTTCAGGTAGCCAGTTCAAGGTTGACTCAGCCTACCATCCTTCTGTGGTCGGTAAAATGAGTACCCAGTTTGCTGGGGGGAAAGTGTAGATGACTGGGGAAGGCAATGGCAAACCACCCCGTAAAAGGTCTGCTGTGAAAGCGTTGTGATGCGACATCACCCCAGAGTCAGAAACGACTGGTGCTTGCACGGGGGACTAACTTTATCTTTTAATTGTTGGGCATCTGCATCCTGTGCTTCTGGACTGGGTACTGCGAGAAGTGACTTGGGGTGGAATCCAAAGCCATCAAAACAAATGGAAGTCACAATGGGATACGGACAGTATCCCATTGTATTCCTTGGCTTGTATTCCTAATTTTGATTGTCCATCGTTACTATTCAGAAAAAACAGGAATTCCATTGGCTAATTTTCCATCAGGTGAAAAACGATCCGTGTTCACATAAATTTAAAAAAGAAAGATGCATTCACACATTATTAACAGTCTGTGTCCCTAGTGCAAGAGATAACCTTCCATTGCGTTTTACATTTAAACCTAACAAAAAAACCCAACAGAACCCTCGCAAAAAATAGCTTCTTGCGCTGAACTGGCAGAAAATCCCAGCATTACTTTGCTTCTGTCCATTGGGAATTATACTAATACCATTTACATCGTCCTTTCTTATGAATGCATCATAAATGTGCCAGAAAACAATTAAAGGTGGTTCAGAAAGCGGCCAAGTAAAGCCATAATTTTAAAGCCTGTTCTTCTCTTTTCATTGGGTAACAGGAAAATAAACTGACACTGATTTGTTAAATAGATAAAATCAAACTCCAGGGCTTCCTCTGGCTGCAATCCACAAACCCACTTATATATACATGCAAGTTTCATACCTTTGACCTTACTAGATGTACACTGTGGATTCCAGCCTCTAATGCAAAAGCTGGCAGTGAGGAGGGAACTAAGAAATTGCCATGAACAAAAGGGATATGTATTTTTGGTCCAGTTCTGTGAGCTTTCCACGCTGAGACCACAACCTGCAGGGTTCAGCACAGCAGCCTTGAAACTGCTGTGAATATGTATCACTTCTGGAACTGTATCCAAGGTTTGCACTGGCACCGAACCCAACCCTTTGGTTTACCACCAGCAAAGCAGTAGCCACCAACTGGCCTGAAGCAAATTATGTTCTCAGCAAAGGCAGTTATATCACTGAGCGGAAGGGTTAGAGGACAGGGCAGTCTTTTGCATCTGTAGAAACCTCAGAAGTTAGTATAAAAATATGAGATTGTTATTCTCGTACGGTCAGGGTGGAAAGCTAGAATCTGCTTCAACTGCTGCCAGCTCTGTTGTTTGCACTGATGTGGCCTTACCACATTGAGAACATTCAGACATCTGAGACTCTTGAAAAAGGCAACTATTTCTTATGCATTTGGGGCCTGAGCTTGCCTCTTATAGACATTGTGGTCCATGGGGACATCTGCAGTTACAGGCAACCTGTCTACCACATTTTGCTACATTCCCTGTGTGCACACGCATGCACGTGCGCACACACATTTTCTCCCCAGATTTTCCCTGCTTGATGTCAAAGGTAGTCTCAGAGATTAGGTGTGGAAAAGTGACTGTGTAAGAAAGGGTACAGAGTAAAATGTGGGGCAAGAAAAAGGTTAAACTGCTTCCTGCCTATCATCACTGAAAATGCCCCTCCACTTTTCTTTTGCCTATTACAGGCATGTGTGGAACTGGGAGTTCTGTGGTTGATGTTTAACATTTAGCACCATATCTGGCGCCCTTAGTGTACTAGCTATAATAAAAATTCAAGGGCAAAAATAGCAACAAGTACAAACTATTTCAGCATTTTACAAGAGGCATGTGAAACAAGCGAGTATTATTATTCCTATATTTCTGATCGCGGTGAAGTGTTTGGCCTAAGGCTATCCAGTGAGTGTGCGGAAGGAATTAGATCTGAAGTAGGGATTTGTCAGCTCACACTGAATTCCTGGTTGCTACTCAACATGGTTTCTGAGCTTCTCTTCCACTCTTAGTGGGCATATATAAATGACAGGATTGCAGTCCTAATGGTGTTTGTATCCATTTTTAAAAATCAGTTGATAGACTTGCAGGAAGATTCATTTTTGTTTAACTGTCCTGAGGTTAATGGGGCATTTGTGCATGAGGATGTTAATTACATAAGCACCTGTGATCTTGCATTCACTATCCTCTGCCCCCTCCAAAAACACACACACTTGGGGATTTTTTTTTAAAAAAAATAACTTCTTGTTCCTGTATCAAAGAGAGAGTTCAAACAAAAAAACCCCACTTTTGTGATAAATGGCTGCCCAACTGTATATACAATAATATATGTTGAATCTATTATTTAAGCACTACGGACCTGTATTAATGTCAATAAGGTAGTTTTTATAATGTGAATCTAGTAACCAGCAGCCTTAGCTTACATAAAAACGCAAACAACAAAATTCAGTTTGTATGGCCATGACTATCCAGCTTGTAACAAGCACAGGACAACTAAATGATAAAGTCCAGCTTATAGTACCCTAATATAGTTCCAGCCAGGGTTTTTCTTTGAGCAGAAACATACAGGAACATAGTTCTGGCTGGCTTGGCATCAGGGTGTGTGGCCTAATATGCAAATGAGTTTCTCTTGGGCTTTTTCCACAAGAAAAGCCCTGTGTGAAACAATGGTGATGCCAGGGGTGTGGCTCACTATGCAAATGAGTTCCTGCCAGACCTTTTCTACAAAAAAAGCCCTGGTTCCAGCTAATAACAAGCAAAGAGCAAGCTGATGAGCACAAAGGTTCCAACTTGTTTCTTAAAGAAACTTCCTCAGAAGACAATCAACTCAATACTGTTTCTTCCATGGAGTTGTCTGGAACAAATATCCCAAGATATAAAGTTTATACAGGAGGTAAGCCAAGCCTTAAATTTTCTAAATGAGAAACAAATGCCTTCCAATTCTGATACTGCTGGCAGTGGTTTCTTGGAGAATTTGTTTTTAAAAAAACGAACCTCCTGTTTCTGTGCCAAAGAGAGGTTTCAACAGGTCCCCTCACTACTTTCAGGGTGAAAGTGATAAGATGGGAACAATTCTTGTCAGTTTCACCACTGCCTTGTCCCTCTGTGGTGTGGAGGTGCCCTGAAGCACACTGAGGACCAAGGCATGCAGAACACTTGTCACTCCCTCCTTTCTAATCCAGTGGCTGGACTCTAGTCATTGGAGCCTTTATCCACCTGCCAATCATACCATCCTCACTGGGTCTTCTGCTCATCCTTCATCAGGGGTATCTCTCTCCCCCCCCCATCCTTTTCATCCAGAGACATGTTTGTTAGTTATTTATATTTAGCACCTTCTTCTTGCTTGTCCTGAAACAAGAAAGAGAGAGGGGGGAACAGGCTAAGCAACTGCTTGGGAGAAAGAGTGGCTCATTTATGGGATCCCGGTGGTGGTGTGCCTTGGATGTGGGAATGGAAGGGTGTTCTTTTCCTCTTATTTCAGGTCTGTGGGTAGTGGAATCACAGGACTTAGAGGGACTGAAAGATCTCTCAAAGAAAAACGAGCAAATGTTGGTATTGCAAAGAGGAAACGAGATGAGTCATTTCCTAATCACTTTATTTAATGATGAATTACAGAACTGATTAAGCTAACAATGTGGGGGGGGGGGGGGGGGAGGCAAGCAGGAGATTTGCTACCCACTGTCTTTCCATACAGTGAAACACAATTGGGAAGGGATTTTAAAAGCAAGTAATCTCCCCTATACACTGTGCATTATGGGCTTATGTTTAGGGCAAACCACTGGATGAGAGTCTTCCCCTATGCTAGCTGGGAAAGTGTGCTGATATTTGAAATGGGGAAAGAATTCACAAGAGAATGGTGGAAATGCTCATTACCTGAAGCAGAAGAAGATTCTTGAGCAGTTATTAAAATGTCTTACATTGCTTGGTTAGTGGATTTTTAATGGCTTTGCTGTAATGGTTTTGCTTTATTATCTTAGCTGGAAGCCATATCGAGAAGGTCTCTGAAGACATAGCACATACATTTTTGAAATAAACAAACTGATACTTGCAATTTTGACCTTAGCTACTGAACTGTACTAGGTCCTGGCAACCCCTAATCCAGTCTCATGGCAGGGAGGTCAAATGAGAAGAAGAAGAATTGCAGATATATACCCCGCTCTTCTCCCTGAATCAGAGACTCAGGAAGGTTTACAATCTCCTATATTTTCTCCCCCCACAACAGACACCCTGTGAGGTGGGTGGGGCTGAGAGGGCTCTCACAGCAGCTGTCCTTTCAAGGACAAGTCCTCCAATAGCTATGGCTAACCCAAGGCCTTCCAGCAGGTGCAAGTGGAGGCATGGAGAATCAAATCTGGTTCTCCCAGATAAGAGTCCGCACACTTAACCACTACACCAAACTGGCTCTCTTACACCACACTGGATCTCTGAGGGTTCTGTCAGTGGCATTGCAGGCTGGATACACCTTGCTCCAAACAAAAATAACCCGACTCCAAACCCGGGTCAGTGGTGGAAACTTGAGTACACCTTTAACTAATGATTGTGGAAAGTGCCATCAAGTCACAGCTCACTTATGGTGACCTTGTAGGGTTTTCAAGACAAGAGATGTTCAGAGGTGGTTTGCCATTGCCTGCCCTTGCATTGTGACCCTGGTATTCCTTGGAGGTCTTCTATGCAAATATTATTCAAGGCTGACCCTGCTTAGCTTCCAAGATCTCACAAGATCAGGCTAGCTTGGGCTATTCAGGTCAGGTCTCCTTTAACCAATAGCAATTTGCCATTTGGCCTCCCCAAGCAAAGTTATGGGAGGGTATTGTCCTTGCTTCTCATTCTTAAAAGGGTAACACAGCAGACTTCTCTTTCCTCACTAAGCTGGAAAGATTGTGTTTGGGAAATGACAGATGGAGAAACCATGTGACTACCCAAAGTTTTAAATAAAAAGCTCACACTGGAAGAAGAGAACTTAAAACTAAAAATGAAAATGTATTTTGGAAGACTTGGGAAGAGATTACTTTAAAAACAGAGCTGGGTGAGGAAGGAAATTCTCCCCAACAAATCCTGTTAGCTTTCCAGTTCTTATTGTCCCCAGGCTGGTTGTTATTGTTATGTATTTTATTTTATACATTTATCTACAGAACTTGTGTCCCACCTTTCCACCCTTAAGGAGCCATCAAAGCAGCAATTTAAAATACACGTAATAAAATTATATTTTAATACTGTTAAAATCAACCTTCTCCCAAACATTTCATTAAACAATTTAAAACAGTTAAAATTCATGCAAACCAGAACTGATTAATAAAAATACATACAAAACATAAAAACATTGGTTCAAAAGGAGGATTCATTGAGAGAATGCCAAAGGAAACAAAAAAGCGTTCACGTGCTGGAGGAACATGGCAATAGAGGGGGACAGATGAATCTCCCTGGGGAGAGACTGCCAGAGCTTTGTACCAGGACAGAGAAGGCCATCTCCCAGGCGACCACCCACCTGATCTGAGAAGGCAGGGCACCTGAAGCAGGGCCTCTGAACATGGCTATAGTGGCTACTTTGATGGTGCTGTTGAATGTCTGGATTCCTGGCTGTAGAACTTCCTTTGCATCCTTGCTGCTATATGTGCCCATTCAGAAGTTCAATTTTATTTAATGGGGTTTTATCTCATATAGGTATAAAATAAACCATTGGTTGACTTGCTCCAGCTGTTACCATACCCATTTTTGCTGCTATTTCTTTCTCTGTTCCTCTCTGATAATAACACCAAGGACCATAATTGTATTTATGTATGTACCTACATATACACACACACAAGTGGAAAGGCCACAAGGACTTATGCGTATGAATGTCACAAGAATGTATGCGTATAAAGCCACAAAGACTTATGAGTATAAATGGGCAATTTTTGAAGTGGAAGGTGGTAAGCAGTTGGGTGCCACAGGCTTCAGTACTGGGTCCAATGCTTTTTAATTTGTTCATTAATTATTTGGAGTTGGGAGTAAGCAGTGACGTGGCTAAGTTTGAGAATGACACTAAATTATTCAGGGTGGTGAGAAGTTGAGAACCAGAGAGGATTGTGAGGCACTCCAAAGGGATCTGTCGAGGCTGAGTGAGTGGGCATCAACGTGGTCAAGTTCAACGTGGCCAAGTGCAAAGTAATGCATATTGGGGCCAAAAATCCTAGCTATAAATACAAGTTGATGGGGTGTGAACTGGAGGAGACTGACCAAGAGAGAGATCTTGGGGTCATGGTAGATAACTCACTGAAAATGTCGAGACAGTATGCGACTGCAATAATAATTTTTAAAAAGGCCAACACTATGCTGGAAATTATTAGGAAGGTAATTGAAAACAAAGCAGCCAGTATCATAATGCCCCTGTATAAATTGATGGTGTGGCCTCATTTGGAGTACTGTGTACAATTCTGGTCACCAAACCTCAAAAAAATATATATATTATAGCATTGGAAAAAGTGCAGAAAAGGGCAACTAGAATGATTAAAGAGTTGGAACACTTTCCCTATGAAGAAGGTTAAAATGCTTGGGCTCTTTAGCTTGGAGAAACATTGACTGAGGAGTGACATGATAGAGGTTTACAAGATTATGCATATGATAGAGAAGGTAGAGAAAGAAGTACTTTTCTCCCTTTCTTACCATACAAGAACTCGTGGGCAGTCAATGAAATTGCTAAGCAGTCAGGTTAGAAAGAATAAAAGGAAGTACTTCTTCACCCAAAGGGTGATTAACACATGGAATTCACTGCCACAGGAGGTGGTGGCAGCTACAAGCATAGACAACTTCAAGAGGAGATTAGATAAGCATATGGAGCAGAACTCCATCAGTGGGTATTAGCCACAGCATACTGTTGGAACTCTCTGTCTGGGGCAGTGATGCTCTGTATGGTGTAGTAGTTAAGTCACAGACTCTTATCTAGGAGAACCAGGTTTGATTCCCCACTCCTCCACTTGCTGGAATGGCCTTGGGTTAGCCTTGATTCTACTATTTTGGGGAGTTCTGAACCCCTGATTTTCAAATTTTTTCTTTCTTTGTTTAGATTTCAGATTTTTCTGCAAACCTGAGACTTTCTTCAGGTTTGTAAAGAAATCCACTATTTTTCCCTAGCTCCATTTTGTGGGTCTATTAATCATATCTTCAGTGGCATTGTTAGATACAATATTAGGAGTGAGAGTGAGATAGCCCAGGGTCGGAGATACACAGCTGATTAAGGGAGAGGAGAGCTACTGAGCCATCACAGTGGACCACTGTCTTTAACCTTACGTCACCTCTGCAGTGGGATGGCAGTCAATATCCACTCTATTTCCCCCTACTTAGTGGAGCAGTTCACATCTTGAGTAGAACATAACTGCTGTAATCTTAAAGTGGACAATGGGCAGTGCAAGACCCTGCAGGGCTCCAGATTGTTGCTGAATGGGGCTTCCTGTGTTAGTGAGTGGTGGCTAACCCTCACAGCTTAGGAGGAACACTGGCCACACTCAGCAACAAATAAATACACTCATGGGAAAGGGGGGGCAGAAATGGCCCTTTGGTTTCAGCCTGATGACGTCTATTTAAAAGCATTCAAATATTCTTGTTGCAAGCAAAATTGAATATTCAGAGCCCATCATGACTGGCAAAGAAAAATTCAGACCACCTTGTTTTAGTAGGCAACAAACTCCTGTCCCTACTGAATGTAGATTAATCAGGAAAATAACAATAATGGAAACTCAACGGTAGAGCTTTGTGGGATGAGGTTTCGTATGCCAGGGTGATGATTATGCATCTCTGATGAGTGGTATCTTGAACAGCCGTCAAGAATGCTTCCATTATCTGTATCCATATGGTCTATATGCAGTTATGTTCACCGTTATAATTAGCTCCTCTGAATGCCTACTGAGCACTTAAAATTGTTTTGATCTCTTTCAAAAGACTGTGGCCTTGGAACAGGCTGTGCTGATCTGCCAGGGCTTTTGCAGAGGAGGCTTGTTTGAGACTAAATTGGCACGTTGCACAAGTAAACCTGGCAGAATGGAACAATAAGAACAAAACAAGCTTTCACTTCTTCTAGATTCCTCTTCAAACACCATCCTCTGGTCACATGACATAATCGTTTATATGCGCTGAACCTTATTTTGTAATATCTAGCACAATCATGGTTGTGGAATGTCATGGTATAATCCAGTCTCATCAGATCTCAGGAGGTCAGCCATTGTCATTACTTGAGTGGGGGACCACCACGGAAGACTGCAGAAGGAGGTGATAACAACCCACCCCAGCTTCTAATTTGCCTTGCAAGCCACTTGTTGGTGTTGCCATATGTAATTACAACTTGATATCACATGCACAGTAAGATCAGGATGCTGTATGTTCCCAGGGTTCACCTTGCAGTGACAGAATATTAAATCTGATTAAGAATATAATGTCATAACAACCTTTTTTTTGTCTTATAACCATGCTTCTTTTTGCCTCAAACCATGATTGAGGGGATAGTTTGGAAATGTATGGACAATATTTTTGAAGAAACTCAACTGTATCCATATATCTTTGGATATGGCATTATAGTTATGCTAAAACAATAATTTTCAACTAAATTTTCCTTTGTGGACAAGATAATCCAGGTGCAAATTATTACTACAGTGGAATAATAGTGCAGTATTTAGCAACATATAGGTGCAGCCTCAGAAGAAAAACGGGGGAAAACCAACCAAAAAACAAAAACAGATTAGACTCATAGACTTGGAAGGGACCCCTAAGGCCATTAGTCCAACCCCCTGCACATTAGCAGGTGACCAAGGTGAGACACTCAAGCACAAGTACATAGCTTCTTATTCTATAGTGATATTTTTCATCTTCCACTTGACCTCCTGCTCTGATGACCATCTAATTTATTTGGATTGAAAAGGATGCTCCATAGATCTAAGGATGCTCCATAGATCTAAAGAAAGATTTTGTTATAATGCTAGTCCAGATTGTTTATGCTTTCAGCAAAAGGTCATATATATTAATCAACCCTATTGCTGCTTTCTTTTAAAATAGCCTCTGTGTTAAATATACATTCAGATCTAGATTAGTAGTTCAGGGAACAGAGGTTTGAGATGTTCCTGGACAAGAAGACCTATGGACCTGGCTGTGGCATGCAGTTAAGCCTATACTCATGCTATGTTCACTAGACTGGAGGTAAGGCCATACCAAGGGTAGAAGGAAGAATGACGCACATGTTCCTCAGTGCACACACTCAAGTGTCACTATCTGATGCTGTTGATTCATCTTGAGGAATACTTTCTAAACAGAATATCCATGTAGCTCTTAGTGTAGTTCTTAATTTGAACACAGCAAATAACCATCGGTATGACCTAATTAGGCATGGCAACTCAGTCCCATTAGCAGGGCCGGACCTAGACTGTCTGGCACCAGGCAAGGCTAACTTCTGGTGCCCCCCCCATACACACACTGATAACGTCACTGAGTCACAGGAGGTGCCCAATTTGGTGCCCCCAGAAGGACGGTGCCCTAGGCAATTGCCTAGTTTGCCTAGTGGCAGGGCCAGCCCTGCCCATTAGACATTTGTAAGCACAAAGACTGCAGTCGAACTATGTATTGTGCCATCCCTTCTGAGTAAGAGCAGATTAAATGATTCTGCATCTTCAGAAGGCACTGTGCATGTAAACAGCATTCATTATATAATGGAATCATTCCTGTATTCCACAACAGACTAGTATATAAAGGAGAATTCCTGTATAAGCTAATTGGTACTTTGGCTTGCCCACATTTGCGCAAATAACTCATAGGTTCAGTTTGGATAGCAACCTTTAATACATGTGAACAAATGTTTTAGAATCCAGCTCCCTAACAAGGAGCAAGCAGTGAGCTCAATGGTCCATTTGCTACTTGCAGATTATTCCGAAGACCATTTGCATGCAAACCCAGCCACCTTTTAAGTCACCGCATTCCATCAAGGAAATGGTGATGCTGAACATGTGGTGGGAGGATGCTGACTCACTGCACGAATCTCATGCTGAAAAGGTCAGAGCAAGGGCTAGCAATGATGACAATATACTCTTCAAGCTAACCAAGGAAAGAAGGGGTGTCTGCTGATTCACACATTCTGCCACCAACTCTACTTTTACTTTGACCTTGGGCTATTCATTTATTAGTGGCATATGAACATCTTACTTACAGTTTCCAGAGCCTAGGCAGTCACAGGTCTTTTTCGTGTGTGTGTAGAGGAACCCAGTGGAACAGAGTTCCAGAACCTCTTTGGGGAAACAAAATTCTCAAAAAAGTTTAAAGTTCATGAGGGGCACCCATGTGTTTATCCTTCATTTCCCTCTTGAAAGTTCTGGCACCTCTTTTTCCAGAAAAAAAAGCCTGGACACTCATATGGAATTTCTACATGAAGCTCCTGGACATATGGAGCTCTTCTGTGTTAATTTCAGTGGTGGGCCAGCAGTGTGCCCATGCAGAGTAGCCCCCATAATTGAAGTGAATGTTGACTCCAGCTCAACAGCATACCTGTTGCATGTGATAGAATATTTGGAGTGTTTTTGGTATGGGTGAGAGCAAGAAGTAGCAACATTGTGGGAGTGACCCTAAGCAGGTCTACTCAAAAGTAAGTCCAATGTCATTCAATAGGACTTACTCCCTGGAAAGTGTCCTTAGGACTGTAGCCTGCTTCTCATATTGCCAGTGCCAATAACTCCTGTAGATTCTCTTAATAATTCACTCTATGGGTTAAGAAAATAATTAACTCGATGGGCTATTCTTCCTTCGCTTTCCAACTAAAATGTATCATTCCAACCACCACTAGTTTGATAGGGTTACTTTGTATTTCTGCTTGTAAAAGATTCAAAATATATTTGAGCAGTAACTACCAGCATCTGAATAAGTAAGACCAGACTGCCAGTGTAAATTGAATTTTTAATTTACATAACACCACCACTGTGAGACTTTTTTTGGTGGAAATTTTGTCTTGATTTTGTCAGAACTAACTATTGGAATGAAGTTCTGAACACATGACAAAAATTAAATTGCTGGCAGCTTTACTATGTCTGTTTTTAAAAATAACTTCTGATAGTCTGAATTGTTTTAAAAGGTTCCATCAAAATTTTGCATCAACTTCAAATTAGAGTTGTCAAAGCATATCATAATTAATTACATTTTATTTTAGACAGTTAACTGCATCATTTCACAGCATGTTTGCAGTTAATTCATTTAAACCTTATGAAATGGAATTTTCCCCCTTCAGCCTAAAAGATTGGAAAGGAGATTTCAGTTAGAGTTGTCAGAATGTGCCTATGGTTTTACCATAGATTGTCCAGTGATCTCTAGAGCTACCCGTTGTCACACCTGGGTTGTACATGGATACAACCTGGAAGTGATGTACCAGCACAGAGGCCAGTGGCATTTTTTTTCTCCTGTAGCCATTTGAAGCAGTAGTGGTCAATGCCAATGACTGGCAGGAAACGTGGCGATCCTAGTTTGGACACACAATTGGAACATTCCCCAAAACACAGAAGTTTCCACTGATGAAAAGAGAAGTAATTTGCTATGCTGATCAGGAACATGCCTCTTTGACATTGGTAATTAGTAGAATAGAAAGACTTGACAGAAATCTCTTAACAAAAATATGATACAGATAACAAGAAAGCAAGCTATTTACTTCACCATGATAACTGATTTCTTTCCCCAAAAGCACATCTAATAAGTTCTATCTTACAGAGCATCTGAAATCTCTGCAAGGTTGGAACCTTATATTGTATAGAAGCCTGCCCTGTTAAGTTATTGTTTCGAATTTTGGAAACATTTTGATTGAGTGGAAAACAGTGTCTAGAAATGTATCCATTCGCAAACTGGCACGAACCTCCATGAACAACTTGAAAGTTGATGGAAAGTTTGTGCTGGTTGACCTGCCACAAACTTGACTTCGTGAAGCCAATGAACTGACCAAAATTCATCACAAACTTGAGTTCATAAACGGGTTCATGCCCATCCCTAGTTCTGTCCCTTAACTTAAGAGAGGAGGAAAAGAAGATTGGATTATACCCCGCCCTTTACTCAGAGTGGTTTACAATCTCCTTTCCCCTCCTCTTTCCACAACAGACACCCTGCGATGTAGGTGGGGCTGACAGAGTTCTTTCGAGAACTACTCTTGAGACAGCAGCTCTTTCAATAACTGTGACTGATCCAAGATCACTCCAGTAAGTGCATGTGGAGGAGTTGGGAATCAAATCCAGTTCTCCTAGGTTAGAGTCCACACATAACCACTATACCAAACTGCCTCACAAATGGACAAAGTCCATAGTATTACAGTAAGAGTTGTCAGTTAAAAGTTGATTTCTACTGAAGTTGTGAAATATCCTGTCTAGAAATAAAAGTTATGCCCACATGGTTATTAAAAAAACACACACACACACTCACAGATGTTTGGAATAGCTGGGAGCTCTAAGGAGAATTTTATTTTGGCAAATCCGTATGCTAATTGCCTATTTCTTGATACGCTAGTGGGCTTTCAGATCAGAGTAAGCTGCTGCATGCTTCTTCCACCAGTCAAACCTTTGTTCGCCCTCTCCTTGGTAAATAGCAATTAGCTTAAGACACTTGTTAAAGTGCTTGCATTAATATTTACTCTTCCTTGTGAAAAAAAAAATATACAGAATACATATAATGTTCAGGGTGGGGCAAACTGGCTGTCAGCATAGAGGAATCTTTTTTTAAAAAAAAACATATTGCATCAGAAACACATTCAGCATCAGCCAATATACTCTTCCTGTTATGTTGCTGACAAAGAAGTACAGAGCAACTAACCAGCTTCACATCATGCCACCTGCACCTTATTCAGTGAATCATTTTGCCCCTGAGTTGCCCATTCATTGTGTGGTTTCACTCGCCCAGTGGCACGCATGATGGTTACCAGTGTTATTGGTGAGGTAACATGCAGTGCTGAGCAGTTAGAAACTCCTGTTTATACATTAATATTCCTGAGAGAACTAGCTTCCTAAAGATGGTTCTGGGGATTTACATGTACTCTCCACAAGCTTTTCAGCCAGTTTGGTGTAGTGGTTAAGTGTGCTGACTCTTATCTGAGAGAACTGGGTTTGATTCCCCACTCCTCCATTTGCATCTGCTGGAATGGCCTTGGGTTAGCCATAGCTATCGCAGGAGTTGTCCTTGAAAGGGCAGCTGCTATGAGAGCCCTCTCAGTCCCACCCACCTCACAGGGTGTCTGTTGTGGGGGGAGAAGACATAGGAGATTGTAAACTGCTCTGAGTCTCTGATTCAGGGAGATGGGTGGGGTATAAATCTGCAATTCTTCTTCTTCAGCCCTGGACAATCTCAACATTTGGCTCAGACAACAAAATTCTACATGTTAGAAGAAGAAGAAGAAGATATTGGATTTATATCCCGCCCTCCACTCCGAAGAGTCTCAGAGCGGCTCACAATCTCCTTTACCTCCCTCCCTCACAACAGACACCCTGTGAGGTGGGTGGGGCTGGAGAGGGCTCTCACAGCAGCTGCCCTTTCAAGGACAACCTCTGCCAGGGCTATGGCTGACCCAAGGCCATTCCAGCAGGTGCAAGTGGAGGAGTGGGGAATCAAACCCGGTTCTCCCAGATAAGAGTCCGCACACTTAACCACTACACCAAACTGGCTCTCCAGTTGTAAGGTTGGGTTGCCAGGGGGCATAGTGTTGCCAGATTAAGACTGAAAAACTCCTGGAGATTTAGGGATGGAGGACAGGGAGCTCAGTGAGGAACAGTGCCACAGAGTTCACCCTCCAAAGCATCAATTTTCTCCAGCGGAACTGATCTCTGTGATCCAGAGATGAGCTGTACTTTCAGAAGGTCATCAGGTCACTCCTGAAGGCTGGCATCCCTATATAATGTAAGGTTTTGAATTCATGCTGCTTTGAGTAAAGGATAATGTACATCCTGCCCATCTAATGAGTCACCATTAAAAGGGGGCAGATGAATTATGGAATATATTCACATGGGCCTCGAATTTCATATTATAGTTTATATATGATAGGGAGGATTTATGTGGAAAGTGGTCCTTAGCTACAGTAATGTCTGCCAGTGAGAATTTCCAAGAGCAGATAAATGTCTACACAATCATGCCTGGCATCTTCTGCAGATAAATAAATGTCCCTTCCCCACAGAAGTGAGGAGCATGCACTAGTTAGTAGCCTTGCCAACCTCCAAAGCTCCACAAGACTAGTGGATGGGGAATGCTCATTTGGTGCTGCCTGGTGATACCCCAGTATTACAATTGATCCTCAGATGACAGAATCAGTTCCCTTGGATAAAATGGCTGCTTTGGATGTGGACTCTGTGGGATTATATGTACCAATAATGAAGTCCCTCCCTTTCCCACCTTTCCCAGGTTCCACTCCTGAAATCTCCAGGAATTTTCCAACCCACAATTGGCAACCCTACTGGGCAGTGGGGTGAAAATATTGCCACCTACCAATCATGGAAAGGCTTGTGTACTTTACAACCTACAGGAAGCTATGGAAGATATCTTCAGCTCATCCCTAATATGTATGAGTACTTCTGATCACATTCACTTCAAAGGGGACATGCAATTCCCATCTCATACATATTTTACAATGGGATATTTTTATTATGCTGTCAGATCATAGCTCTGAAAGGTAACTGAGGCATCTTGGGACCCAGAGTTGGCACCCTCTTTTCTGAAAGCAGCATCTTCCTTTCAAGGGCAGAGAAGAGAAACAGAGATAAAATACTCTTCCTAAGGGACACACTAGTTGCCAATACTATCTTTAAAAGATTTCTAAACCTCTCTGTCCATTAGGCACTGAAGGTGACTGAGAAGAGAACATGATCTCAAAGATTTGGACCTAGACACAGGAGATTTGCCAATCCACACCTCTAACAATGATAGCTAACCAAAAGAAATCTCCGCAAGACTAGCGGGTGGGGAATGCTCATTTGGCTGCTACAAATGTACGGACTATACAGGCTTGTGCATATTTATGGAGAAAGGGGACTATCCGTTGTGAGATTTTTTTTTTAGTTTGAATTTTCATCTTTTAGAAAAGGACATATATTCCTTGGGCGCAGGTTACCCCTGTGATTTAAGAGCCCTACTTTGACTTTCCCCAACTGTGGTTTAGTCCCTGCAACTGGAATGTCATGTTAATCTGTCATGTCTCATTTGTCATAGGCCTTGTTCACTTGAGAAAGAATGACTTATTTTGAGTGACAGATATGTTGAAAGAAGAACTGGTTTGCAGCAAAAAGGGATGGAGAAATCGCAAAATAATGGGTAAATCCACCTCAAATTTATTCCAGTCACCCTGTACTATTCCACTGATATTGTCCAAAACTTTAAAAATTACTGATTTCACTATTAATTTTTTCTACAATAGATGTGCATACAGATTAATCATACCATGCAAATTAGATTCTTGCAGTGTTTTGCACATGGGGTGGCCTTTAAGGCACAGCTGGAAACTTCAGTTGGTTCAAAACCCAGGGACCAGGTTCCCAATGGAGAATATAAATTTGATTATCTGTTGCCTGTGCTTAAGGATTCAGCAATCCTAAGCAGAATTTAATTTAATTTATTACGGTCAATCGACCAGCAATAACAACATACAAAATCTCATGGTCACAGACCATACTTTCTGACTACATAAAAGCATTCTCATATTCAAATTCCACCAATGTTAAGCCTTGAAAATGGCATTATTAACCATCTCTACTTTGTTAAAAACTTCCCCTTATTTATGGCTAAAAACAATATTTTGCTACTGCCTGAGTTACAGTATCTTAGTATCTTCCAGTATGTATTTCAGTAGCAGAATTCTAAGTGCTGGTTCTTGCATTGAAAGCACTAAACAGATGACTTCAGCATACCTGAAGGATTGCCCAATCCTATATGAACCCTCCTGCATGTTAAAATTTCCTATTGAGGTCCTTCTTTTGATAAAGTGGCTACTGGAGACATGGCCTTTTCTGTGGTAGCATCCAGATTTGAGAGTATTCCTCTGAGGGAAATTCATCAGGCACCACTATGGTGCCCACTAATGGTTCTTCTTTAGGTCCAATTGCAATATTTTTGTTCACCCACACCTTTGGCAGCATTGGACTGTTGTTTCATTAGGGGCTCTCACACTTTGTGCTTGACTCTCATTTTCATTAATTGTTTCAACTTTGATTATGGGCCACCTAAAGATCTATTCCAGACCCACTTGTGCAGTCCATAACATAAGAACATAAGAGAAGCCATGTTGGATCAGACCAATGGCCCATCCAGTCCAACACATGATGTTTCACAGTGGCCAAAAAAACCAGGTACCATCAGGAGGTCCATCAGTGGAGCCAGGACACTAGAAGCCCTCCCACTGCCCCCCCCCCCCAAGCTCAAGAATACAGAATATCACTACCCCAAACCGAGAGTTCCAACAATACACTGTGGCTAATAGCCACTGATGGACCTCTGCTTCACTGATGGACAGAGACTTAGTATAACCCTTGCTGTAATATGCTGGTTTGCTATTTTCAGGGAGGTTTTTTTTGGGGGGGGGGCGGGGAGAAAGTCACTCAAATGTCCACTTGCAGTGGAAACCCAGAATTCTACTACCTCCCTCCAGTTAATGAGCAGAACAGGTCTTAAGGGCTTGTTCTGAAGTTGTGTTGATGATGTGGAAGTCTCTGCAATGCTGCTCTACAAATGTAACTTCAGAAGCTAGAGGACTGGAGTATCAGAAGCTATTAGAGCATTCTTCCCCTTACCAGTACTGTCTAAATTTTTGGACAGGGCAGTGCCAGTTTGCTGCCTTATGAATACTTCTCATGTTTCCCAGGGGTTTTGACATTACAGTCACAACCCTAAGTGCATTCTGGGCAAGCTAAAAAGTAAGAAGACTAAGGAAAAATAATCCTATTGCCAGAGTCTCATGCAGTTCTATAACCATCCATAGCACAGCATGCTCTTTTCACATTTGCCAAAACCCTGACCTTTACTTAAATGACCCACTGATATGTTGAACTCAGTCATTAATTTCAAAAGTTCTAATTTCAGCTGTTTAAGGGCTAACAGCACTTTGGACTAGGTCCTACCAGCTTTTCCACTGGCAAAAGAGGAGCAGGGCCTTTTCACTAAAAGGCTGTGCCAGGGATTGCGCATCTACATTAACAAGAGCCACACAGCTAAGGGGCTGCAGTGAAAAAAGGGAGAGAGGCAGGGTGGAGAAATAAACCTAGTAGAACCAATCCTTTATTGGCATGTCTACTTCTTAGAGCTCTGGTGCTACTTTTTGAACTGGATAACAGCTAGGGTTGCCAAGTATCTGGGGACTTTGGGGATGGAGCCAGGAGACATTGGGGCAGAGTCAGGACTAAGGGTGTGACAAGCATAACTGAACTCCAAGGGAGTTCTGGCCATCACATTTAAAGGGACCACCCATCTTTTAAATGCCTTTCTTCCATAGGAAATAATGGATAGGGACACCTTCTTTGGGGGTTCATAGAATTGGACCCCCTGGTCCATTTTTTTTAAACTTGGGGGGTATTTTGGGGAGAGGTACTGAATGCTATATAGAAAATTTGGTGCCTCTACCTCAAAAACAGCCTCCCCATAGCCCCAGATACCCACGGATCAATTCTCAATTATTTCCTATGGGAATAAGTCTCAGTAGGGAATAAGAGTTCTCAGCAGACATTTCCCTCCCCTCCCCCTGCTTTCTGATGACTCTGAAGCGGGGGGAGGGCCTCCAAACTGGGGGATCCCCTGCCCCCACCTGGGGATTGGCAACCTTAATAACAGCTTTGGATGAGGAGGCATTTTTCTATTCCAAATCACCAATGCATATGCACACACCTGTTCGGCTTAATTCCCTGTTTGTTTGTGAGGATAACCACACAGCAGCTTCAAGCAGAGAACTGAATCCACAGATAGGGAAGGGGTTAGGCACTTTTTTGCTGCTTCTCTACTCCAATTCTACCACCACCACCAAACAAAGATGGTAGTGGAATTCTATTGCCTATTTTTGTGTGCAATGTGTAGTTTGGGCTTCATTCTGTTTTAACTGAGAAATTCCAGTAACCAGAGCGTCTTCTCTTTTTTTGCAGCAGGAACTCCTTGGCATATTAGACCACACACTCCTGCTATAGCCAGTCTTCCTGGAGCTTACAGTAGGCCCTGTACTAAGAGCCCTATTACCCTGTAAGCTCTTGGAGGATTGACTACATCAGGGGATGTGGCCTAATATGCAAAGGAGTTCCTGCTACAAAAAGCCCTGCCAATAACTATTTTCTCTCTGTCACTCAGCTGTCATATCTTTTAGCCCTGCATCCTCTTCCCTTGTTTTGCGGAAAACCTTAAGTTCTTTGACACCAGTTGTTACATCCATTGTGACAGGAGCAGTATCAAAAAAGTATATCTGTGTTTTATGTACTCAGCAATTGCCCAACTACAGAATTTCTGCTTTTCAGCATTTTGCCATATACAGCCAGGCTATTTAAGATCAAGGTTATTTCACATGTTTTCAAGGCCAAGTTAGGGCAATGTAGCCCTAACTCATTTTCACTTTAATGCTTGCCGGGTTGTGATGTCACACACACTGTAGGGATGCCAGTCATATTTCTGAACTGACAAAGGGATTCTACGAAGGAAAATACCTAGTAGAACATTAGCTGGTATTGTTTATAGAACCATTGAGTTGAAAGGGACCTCCAAGATCTAGCCCAAGCCCCTGCACAATGCAGAAAAATCACAAATACCTCCCCCCTAAGTTCACAGAATCAGCATTCCTGTCAGATGGTCATCGAGTCTCTGTTTAAAAACCTCCAAAGAAAGAGAGCCCACCACCTTCTGAGGAAGCCTGTTCCACTGAGGAACCACTCTGTCAGGAAGTTTTCCCTAATGTAAAGTTCTTCCTTAAGTAGTTTACTAGCAAAATTCCTTTCATTTATTTTATTTTAAAATTTATATCCTGCTACTGCTTTGTAGGTAATAATGACAATCAGGTAAGAAGAGAGAGTGTAATTTTTTTTTGTGGGTAGTTATATTGCACCCCTGATAGGTTCAGACATTTGGAGCTATTTTATACTATTGGTCCAGCTAGATAAGTATTACTTCCTCTGATTGGCAGTGGATCTCCAGGACATGGTCTGGTAAACACTTGTAGTGGGAAGAACCATCTGCCTGAGATATAGCTGGCGATGACAGGAACTGAACCTGAGACCTGTAGGTAAAGCATAGATTTTAACACTGGTTGGTAGGCTGGTCAGTCTGATACGTTATACTGCCTCTCAATCAAAGATTCCCAGGGTGGCTTACAAACTTAAAGTAAGTTAGTAAAATAATAAAAATAAAAAATACAATTCACTCAAAATGTAAAAGCAATGGACTTTTCCTCCCTTTGTGGAAGCTTGGCCAATTAGTGTTAAGTATTCAGTTTTAGAATCCAGACCATTTGTCCATTTACTCTGCCTATGGAACTCAAGGGGAGCAACTGAGGGCAAAGTTAGTCTATGGCTTGCCAATTGCACTCTGACACCATGCAACACTCTGCATCTACCCTCAATTCCCTTCCCTTGAGTTGAGAAGCAGGAAAAAAAGGGGGGGGGTAGCATTGATGGTGGTGATGCTCTAGGAACTTCCCCAAGTTCTGTGATAAAGAACAAAGAAATAGAAAGAATTCCTAGAGCACCACCTGGCAGTGATGTTACATACCCTAGACCTTCACTTGGATGTGATATCACATCCTTTATGATGCTAGAAATTTCCCCAGTCTCTATGATTTGAGGGAATTCCTAGAGCACCCATCACATAAAATACTGCCTTCCCGAGGCACCACCTGAAGAATCTCCTAGGATTTGCTGGCTCAGAGCTGACAACTCTAATTAATCATTATTTGTGTGAAGAAATGCATTTTTGTTGGGGGGAGGGAATAGAGGTCAAACCTGAGTAAAACCTTTACCACCAGGTTTTTTAAAGTTTTTCTCTCTGGGCAGGGAACAGGCAAGGAGGGGAAAGTCAGTTCAATGGCTTCCAGTATCACTTCATCTTCCTCTTGAGAAATACTAATAGGTTCAGCTAGAGACAACAGGACAGCTCAGTCATTCCCCCTCCCCTACTTGGGATGGGATGGAGAAAGTAGAGAAAGAAATACTTTTCTCCCTTTCTCACAATACAAGAACTCGTGGGCATTCGATGAAATTGCTGAGCAGACAGGTTAAAATGGATAAAAGGAAGTACTTCTTCACCCAAAGGGTGATTAACATGTGGAATTCACTGCCACAGGAGGTGGTGGCAGCCACAAGTATAGCCACCTTCAAAAAGGGTTTAGATAAATATATGGAGCACAGGTCCATCAGTGGCTATTAGCCACAGTGTATGTGTGTATATAAAAATTTTTGCCACTGTGTGACACAGAGTGTTGGACTTGATGGGCCGTTGGCCTGATCCAACATGGCTTCTCTTATGTTCTTATGTTCTTACTTCAAGCAGGGAATTAAAGTATTAGAGTATTGGAGGTATTAAAGAGTAGAAGGACTTCAGGAACAAACTTCTGGAGACTTCAGGAAAAGCTTACTTGACCCAGCTGACCTGGTCAGTGGGTGGAGAAACAGATATGATAAAAACTTCTTGCAGCAAGAAGGTTTCTTTTGTGCTGAGTCAATCAGAACTCTTAACAGAGATCTGGAGAAGGCAACCGTGTGCTGGCCTACACCTGAGGGAGCTTAATGCTGTAGAGACCTGTAACTTTCTAAGCTAAGGAACCTACTTTATATTTAACAACAGATAGGGCAAGTTCAGACAGAGACAGACACAGAGGAATTGCATTTTACCCTTTTCTTTTGAATCTGTTGCTCAGCCCGGTGCTGTGCTAAGAGTGTGCATGTAAACATCTTCTTTTCAGTAAATACTTTATAGTTTTTGGTCCTAGTAGTGATTCTCTTTACCACACAGACCTCCATTGTCTTGGACACACTATTTTAAGAGGAACACCAGGAGGAGGGCAGTCAGTTGGCAAGAGGCTACTCCTCCAGGAGCTCACAAAGCAGTAAACAATCTTTGTGGTGACCAGGCACTGGGCAGTGGGAGATACAGAGGCAAGGCTTCAGAACTTGGATGGGTACCTGGGAGCCCTGACTCTTCCAGCAGGCAATTCATACAAAGGTCAGGTAGTGGTGGTGGGTTACCAGAGAAAGAGAAAAAAAACCTTTCCAGGCATTCAGAAAACCTTGGAGGACAGAGTGGAACAGGGCCTGCAGGCCAGAGCAGCACTGTTCCACCACAATCTGCATAATTCCATCTTTTGGTCTGCATGGCTTACCTTGAGTTCCTTTCTGGCCTGATTTAAATGTGATGGTAAGTGTGTTTAGAGACTTACCATCACATTTAAATCAGGCCAAGTGTGTTTAGAGACTTTGTGCTTGCACAGTGTCTTGTTTAACCCAGGCTGCTACTCATAAAAAGCAGCTGTGCCACATCCTTAACATACCAGAAGCCATATCCCAGGCTGGTTTTTGTGATGGTGTGCTGATTAAGTAGTAGGGTTGCCAAGTGCAATTCAAGAAATATCTGGCAACTTTGGGGGTGCAGCCAGGAGACTTTGGGGATGGAGCCATAATCAAAGTTGTGACAAGCACAATTGAACTCCAAAGGGAGTTCTGGCCATCACATTTAAAGGAACCGCACACCTTTTAAATGCCTTCCCTACATAAGAAATAATGAAGGATGGGGCACCTTCTTTTGGGGCTCATAGATTTGGACCCCCTGGTCCAATCTTTTTGAAAGTTGGAAAGCATTTTGAGGAGAGTCATCAGAAGCTATGCTATAACTTTAGTACCTCTGCCTCAAAAAACAGCCCCTCCAGAGCCCCAGATACCCCCAGGTCAATTTTCCATTATACCCTATTGAAATTGATCTCCATAGGGAATAATGAACTGTCCTGCAGACATTTCCCTCTCCCCCCACCCCCGTTTCTGACAACTCTGAAGCAAGGGAGGGCCTGTTCCCACCTGGGGATTGGCATCTCTACTCACAAGTTGTTGAACTCCAACTTCTTCAAAGTAACACAGAGTAACCAAAGGTTCAAGTTTACCTTTCCTATGCAAACAACCTCTGAAAAGATTGTGCAACCAATGGAGGGTCTGAGCTGCTTTCACAGCCACTGGGAGCAGCCATGTTGTTCTGCCCCTGCCCCCATTCAGCCTTAAAAACATAGACACAACAACCCAAGAGGAGTCTGAAGCCTCCGGAGGTGGAAAGGCACATGGTGGCTGTGAGGGTGGGGCTTCCCCCTACCGGCCAGCTGACTGGGAGTGGGAAGGAGCCTGGGAAAGCGAGAAAAACCCCGCTGGGACCTGGAGATTGGCAAGCCTATTAAGTAGCCCTGATCCAGGTAGCCTGATCTCATCAGATCTCAGAAGCTAAGCCAGGTTGGTCATTGCCAGGCCTTTTTATGAGCAGGAACACCACAGGAACACAGTTCCAGCTGGCTTGGCATCAGGGGTGTGTCCTAATATGCAAATGATTCTTGCTGGGCTTTTTCTACAAAAAAAGCTCTGGCCATGGCTAGTATTTGGTTGGAAAACCTCCAAGGAATACCAGGGTTATTACATGGAAGCAGGCAATGGCAAACCACTTCTGAAATGTCTCTTGCCTTGAAAACCCTATGGGGTTATCATAAGTCAGCTATAACTTGATGGCACTTTCCATGGCCATGGCTGATTAAACACATTCTTGCTTGTTCACATTCACAGGCTACAGAGATCAATTCCCTGGAAAAAATCGTTGATTTGGAGAGTGAGATCTATGGCATCTCATTCCTGCTGAGCTTACTCTCTTTCTCAAATGCCACCCCCAAATCCCACTTGCTTTTTGAATTTTGACTTGAGATGAAAAGCCTTTATTTTGGCTTATTTGAAGAATGAAATGGAACTTCTCAAAAGGAAATAATCATGGCTACAGGATTGTTGGCACTTTAATCCACCGCAGTGGAGCGGCAGGATTGTCTTGGAAGCCTCAGGAGCTGGAAAGTGACGTACACATGGATATTGACTAATGATGCTGTATGAACTGGAACTTGTGATTTATAACATTGATTGATTAATGAGATATTGTAGAGTCTGTACTAGGATAAATCTTAAATAATAACACTAAGAATTTTTCCAAGAGCTTTGTTTGTTGTTGCTTTTCAGCTTTTGGAATTTTGTTTGAGTCTTTTCAATATTGTTATATTTTTGTTATTTTCCACAGTTTTGGGTTTGCTTACTACCTTGTACTGTGGTGCTCTGGGGTGCTCACCCCCAAATCTTCAGCAATTGCCCAAACCAGAGCTAGCAGCCCTAGAACTGACTATATATATATAGATGTTCTAATTTCTACAGCATTTTTACTAGTAGATAAAGTTCACATAGAAAACAGCTTCAGTTGCACACGGAAAGCTGTCATGGAAGTTGTTTTTAGTTACCTCTACATGAGGACTGTAACATATGCATTGAATTGAACTAACCTTTAGTCAGAAATGCCCTGTCCATGATTAGTCTAGCTGTGCTTGATGTGTTGTTGTGCCCGATGGCTTTCCCTGTACTGTATATGAACTCGTTTCCATTTCATTCTGTGTCAGCATACAGCTGAGACATCAGCAGATCATATGAAGACAGCACATTGAGGGCTGCTTCTCATATGACGTTTTGCAGCTGTATAAAAGACACATCTGCTGGTTGTAATTAATGAGTCGCAAGACAGGACCAGTGAGGACGCATGGAGGAAAGGAGAAAAGCTATTTCCATCTCTGCCCTCACTGTCTGCTTCAGCTCAGCTTCCTTGGATAGTTTTAGATTTCTACCCTCTTCATCAGCACCAGCTTGCTTTCCTTCTCTCTCTTCCTTCTTCTGGAGAATATGGCCGCTTCCTCTTCTTCCTAAAGGCTGCTGAATTTTAACATGCCATTTTGAGTTGCTCACTCTGCTAGGAGATTTTTGTGACATATACACATGCATGAGTAAGTTTGGGGGGGCAGGGGTTACCCCAAATTAGCTTTTTGTGTTAAAGGTTTTTCTGCAAACTTGGGTTTGCAGTACCCTTAAATGGTAGCTTTTACTGACTCCATTGTAAGGCTTTTCCTGTCTGCATGAAAGTCAGCCCTTGGCTATTATTTATTTATTTATTTATTGTTATTTTTTTATTCATAGCCTGCCCTTTCCCGAATGGGCTCTGAGTGGGTAACATATAAGGATATCTGGATTTAAAACTTGGGCCTTATATATCTGATTGCAAAGTATCTCATAATTCAATAGCCTTAAGCAATTTGGGGCAAAGTCTGGGACCTGCCTCAGAAGTAGGTCCAGACCCCAAAGAGGGACATCATGGCATTGCAGCTATGCCATAGGAATAGTAACACTTTCTGGGTTCTGTTGGTGCCCCTGGTTGGTTTGCTACTGAAGCTCATAAGCCAAACAACTATGGCCTGAGTCCTAGCTTGGGGACACTTGACTACTTACAGATGGATGACCTAGCAAATGAAAGGAACATGTCTAGCATCTGACATCAGTAGATCTATGGAAGGACTCGATGTAGGGCTGTAGGCAGGATTTTTCATTTGGCAGGGCCCATAGCCAGGATTTTCATTTAATGGGACACATTTTTGTGGGGCACGTTTTTTGTGGGGCCCCAATTATGCTTATACTGAAAAATAACAAATAAATAATGCAGACAAGTCATTTATCACCCAATGTGAACTATGTGTTTAATTTTAAAAAAAATACATCTCAGCCACCTGAAGTCTGGCATCCTCACCACCACCACCCCATTCAGACATTGGGAGTATTATTGATTTATCCCAGTGGATCTCCTGGTCCTGCCTGGAGTCTGGCATCCCTATCCCCACACCAACAACATGAATTATGTGTTTTAAATTTTAAAAAAAGTACATCTCAGCCATGTGGTTTAAGTTTTTTAAAGCTTCAATGATCTAAAATAAGTCCTATAATTCCATTTTCCATGGGGCAGCAGAGATGGTTAGTCCCTCTGTAGCTGCTTCCAGCTTTCTGGGCAGCCTTCACAAAATGAGAGTTCCTGGTTCTCTTCCCAGGGTCTTTTGCAACTGTGATGTGCTACTGAGTGACCTACATGAATGTGTAAATTAGCCCTGAGTTCCAACTCTGCCGCTCACTGAACATTTTTCAGCCTTTGAGATCCAAGTGCTTTGAATGCCATACTTTCAGTCCACTTGCAAATATTTGTTTAAGTTAATCTAGGTTTCGGCAGAGTGTTTGTAAGGCTTAGAGTTTATGAAAGAGCATTTAAATAAATATGAGAAATTGTCTTCAGAAAGAAGGAAGGACTTCTGAAAGGAAGTGAACCGGTGAAGCAGAAAATAGAGTAAATAAATGTCTGCAGTATTAACTTAGCCAGCAAAGGTAGTCCATTTCACACAAGGTGAAATTCTGCACTGAATGAAAAGATATGAAGAACTAGTTAGATTGTTTAATTTTCCATTTTTGGTATTTTAGTAAGACATTAAATTGCTTATGTTTCAGTCCCTTCTTGTTGTTTCTTTAGCAGGATAGAACCATCCTTTAAGGCAAATTTGGCCACTCTGCATCCTAAGGAGGCAACATCTGCTTCCTCTCAGTCATGTTCCAGGTTACAGCCTCTTTACTTTTATCTTATGAAAAGATCTTTCTGAGCAGTACTGGCTGAGAGAGTTGAACTGGACATGCCAAGCATTGAACCTGGGACCTTCTGAATGCATGCAGCAATTCTACCGCCACCCCCATCATCCCTGCTAGCATACAAAATGAAGCAGTTTAACAAATCACGGACAGGTTTTCTAATTTTGCCCTTAAGGTCAGATTTGGGACAAGGGCAAAATGTAGAGGTTGATCATGTTTATAAATGGGAAGAGGCCTCAGAACCACTACATCCTCATTAATACAAATCTGATTTAATGCACTGCTGTTTTTGGGTTTTTTTAAATGTAACGGGTGGCTTATTTTGTACAGTGCAGCTATAGCCTACCTGTCAGGATCCACTCTTCCTTCCTCAGCTAGTAATTGGCTGCCTTACAACTGGCCGCATAGCAACAGGCAAAAGATAGGGATGCTGCTGCTACATATTTTGTCTGAGATGGAATCTTTCAGGGTGTCATTTGACTGAAGCTTGCCAGAGGGAGATGGCTTGGGAACTGAGGATGCAGTTATAACCCTGGGATGTCCTAGATGTTCCTGTTGACTGAATGCATGATTATCACATCAGCAGTAACAGGTGTTAGGAGTTTTGTCCAATTATCTGGAAAGATTCGTCGAGAAACCCTAATGAGCTCTTTTTATCTCATCCCATTGCTTACGTTATGTAATGATATCCTATGGAGCAATTTTGCTGTACCTTCTGAAAAAGGACAGTGGAAAAGAAGACACTCTCCCTAGCATCAAAAGATCTTAATCTACTGCTTGGATCTGGCTGGAATCATAACTCTTTATTTGCATAATTAAAGGAAGCACAAAAATTAACAAGCAGATGGTAAATTTTCTAGTAACATTTGAATAACATGACTCACCTTGACATTAAGGGGAGCAAATGTCTATTTCAAGTTGAGCACAAGTTAAAACTGTGTTTGCATGTTTCTTCTGAAGGCACGCAGGGTGCTTCTTCCTGAGGGCTGTTCAATCATCTGTGTTACTTCTCTTTACCTCCCCGCACCCCCTCCAGCATGTTATTAGCATCATCTCAAACCAGGGCTGCTTTCACAGTTGCAAAATAAAATCAGCCTTCAAAACTCTGGCATATTGGTATGCCAGATGTAGCGAGCAATTATCTAGGCACAGGTTAACACTAGCAACTATGCTAAGCTATGCTTTGTTGGGGCTCCTGATCCACACCCTGCTAGAAAAAAAATTAGATGTGTCAAACATGACTCAAGGTTTTATACTAAATAAGAGGGGATTATTTCACGCTGCATAAATTGCAGACATCTCTCACTATGGCTTGCATTGAGATTACTAGTATTTGCTTTTTCCCCAACAGTGAAAATTCATAGGTCAATTTGTAGCTATAAAGCTCTAGTTCTGACCCTCTGTAAGTGGCTGAGCACAAGCTGCAGCCTTTGGTTTGTTCAAAATGCCTTTCCCCCCTATACAATTAAAGTGATCTTATAAAAAAATATTCTGCCACTCAATGGGGTCAAAACTGTCCATGGGACGCATTTGCAAGAAGCATGTAACTTGTGATTTATTCTTCCATTCATAGTCAGTATAACCACTGCAGTGTGATTCCCATGATTGCGGTGGCTGAAAACTGAGTTGTTTTGACTGTAGACATTGCTGCCAGGAAACTCCAACTATGTCCAGGAGAGTATGGGCTCAGAAGAGTATGTAAATGAATTCCAGGGAGAGATACTTAGGATGCAATATGCGGAGGAGGATTTCAGCAGTCTAGAAACATAATACACTTGTAGACAGTGAGAAGTTCCTAAAGAGTGTAACAGGTTTAATGTTTGGATAAGAAAGCACTGGAGACCTGATGAAGTATGCTTAAGAGCACACAAAAGCTTACGTTCTAAATAAAAATTGGTTGGTCTTAAAGGTGCAACTTGACTCCTGCTTTGTTCAACTTGTATAGTAATATTTGCTATATTTACAAATAATGTAAGTAGAAAGTGATGAAGGTATACAGGGACTCCTAATGTGGGTAGAAAATCATCTGGAAAGCAATTTGAACATAGGAAGCTGCCTTATGCTGAATCAGACCATTGGTCTCTCAAGGTCAGTCATTGTCTACTCTGACTGGCAGCAGCTCTCCAGGGCCCCAAGAAGATGTAAAGACTGAGTAGGGCACAGTTTGAGGAGGGAAGGGACCTCAGTGGGGTCTAATGCTATAGAGGTAACCCTCCAAATAATCTATTTTGTCTGAAGAACCTTTGGAATTTCTGGAGATCTCCAGACCCCACCTAGACCACAGATACAATAGATATGGACCACTTTATTGGGTGGGACATTCATTTTCAAAGGAAGTACAATTTGATTTTCAAATTTGCTTAAAATTCTGCCAGCTTTACCCTCTTAATTATCACATCATTGCATTTAATCCCCAATTTACAGATACGAACATGAATTTTTATGAGTTTGAACCTTTGATGGAGCTGGTCTCATGGTCGGGAAAGAGAGCTTCATTGGACCCCTCCTCCATACTTCCAGTATTATACAGATGGAGAAAAAAAAAAGACACACTTACTACACCCTTATTCTGGCATTCAGGACCCAAACATCATTACTCTAGTCTTGGTGCAAACTTGTAACATGAACTCCTTTCATAATTTCATCCTATACATACCATGAAATAAGTAATTTAAAGCTATTGTATTTCTGAAATGTTATCAGTGGGGCAAGTAATACCTGGGTTCTCTAGATTTCTAGACCTTGGTGAATTATGGAGGGTTGTTCTCCATCTGCTATATTATGTTATACTGCCACAGCCTCTCTTGCACTGTTTTAAAAGTCAAAGGAGTGTTTCTTCTGTTACATAGCTATTTAATGCTTGGGTGTGCACATTTCCATGTGCATATGCTAGAATGAAAGTCTACCACACTGTTCAGAGATCTAGCTTCCAAGGATTCTAAATTCTAGATGCTTGCTGGATCACAAGGAGCAATTCTAGCAACTCACACTAAAAGCAAAAGGCAAATGTAGGCACAGAGATGTACAAAAAGACAGATTCTGGAAAAAAAGGACGACTCTGGTTTAAATAAAAACTCATTCTGTGGAATAGATGAGCTGAATTATTATTGCTCAGTTTTTCTCAAGAATGGTAGTTGTTCCTGCTTTGATAAGAAAACAGTATGGTTTTGTTGTGAAGGATTTTTTGCTTTTTGGGGGGTAGGGAGGGATCAGGAAGCAAGATGAATGCACATTGTGGAAGAGGAAAAATACAGCACAGAAAGGCTCCAATCTGGTTGTGGCCTTCCTATGCAGAGTGTTCAGAAGCATTGTTGATCCAAGCCTACTTTCAGCTGCTATGATGTGCTGATTAGGAAAGGGCAGGTTTGTGCTTTATCAGCCCACTCAAGACACACATACACACACACAAAATACGAATAGAGCATGAGTAATGGCTTTGTACATCCTTAGGAAGATTGTCTCCTACTCTAAGACACAGCACAGACTGAGACATTGTGATTGATTACTAAAGGGAAATAGGCACTCTGACCTATCCTATCCTCTGACCTATCCACTCTGAGACAAAGCACTCTGACCTATCCTATCCTTATCCAAGAAGCTAAATGAGAACTTATTCCAGGGGTGTCTAACATGAGGCCCAGAGGCCAAATCAGGCCTCCAGAGTGCTCCTATCAGGCTTCTGAGAAACTGGCCGTCATCTGCTTCCTTCTCCCTCTCTCTTGCTTCCTTCTGTATCACAACCTACTTTGCCAAACTTTCTCAGCCACACAGGAGCTACAGAGCAAAATCTCTATATTCTCCATTGGCTGAGGCGAGGGGAGGGAGGGAGGGCTTGCTTTTCCAGGCTGTCTCAGTAGCACAGGGAGGGGAGGGAGCGCTTGCTTTCCCAGGCTGTCTCAGTAGCACAGCAGAGCTACTGAGCCAAGCCTCTCTTCCTTCTATTGGCTGAGGCTCCTCCCCCCAGTCCCCTGGGGAAGGAAGGAAAGAGCTTCCTTTGCCCAGTTCCCTGGATCCCATGGGAGAAATACAAAGAACACACCCCTGGCTTATTCCATGTTAGCCTCCCAACAATTCTGAAAGATAGGTAGAGTTGCCATCTCCTGATGAAGGTCTGGAGATCTCCCAACCTAGACTACAGAGATCAATTCCCCTGAAGAAAATGGCAGCCATGGAGGGAGAACTCTATGGCATTATACTGAGGTCCCTAATCTTCACAGACTCCCCCCTACCCTCAAATCTCCAGTAATTTTCCAATCTGGAGGTGGAAACTCTAAAAATAGGCTAGGGAGAGATGCTGACTTGTGAACTACATGACTCTGAGAATCTGAACTGACATTTCCAAAATCTAACCTCTACTCCACACTGGCTAACCCTACCCCCCTCCAAATGTTAGGGCTTTCTCTCTTCCTAGTGATGAAAGGAGTGTGTTTAAAGTGGGGCTGGATGAACACTGGTTAGGGATGCTCTAGACTGATCCTGCCTTGAGGATCCGTCTATGATTCTATCTTCTCTTAATGGGGTGAAAAACCTGTAGTGCTGGCATTGGACAAGGGTTCAGTTGTTCAATCTTTGTAGGGCATCATTCAGCGATTAATCCCCCAAATAAAATCTTCTAAGATAATGTTCCAAACATTTTTTAAAAATCAGGGGTTGACTTTTCTGAAGTGTAGTGTGATTTTTACAACTTGATACTAAAAAAAAAAAATCCCAAAATAACTTAATTCTAAATGGGAGTCAGAATTGCTTCCATTTCTTTTTTGCAAACCCATGAACAGTTATCAGCTGCTTCCTATCAGCCGCTTCATTAATTATTTGAAAAGCAGGTGGAATTTGAATGTCATTTCACAGCAAGTGAGAGATGTCTTGTTGAAATATGACTGCCTTGACTTTGCTTGATTTTTAATACAAGCAAATTAATTTTAGTTTTACAGTCACTAACTCCAAGACATATTCTCCTGATTTTGCAATAATGTTGCATCTCAAGGCTCTCTGTTAGAAATAAGAGGCATCACTTTCAATCAGAATTACTATAGAATATACAAAGAAATGTGGATGAGGAACTATGGGAAAGACATAGTCTTTCAGAGTGGCACTTGAATGAGGAATCCTGTTTGAGGTTGCTGCCCCTTGCCACTACCTCCTGCCTCTTGGCAATATTCCTTTACCACTTCTTACTACCTGGCTATCCCTCTACTAACTTCCATGAATTCCTGCCGTAGCAACTGATGCGCCCTCCTGACCCATTCTGTGGTGTCTTTAAAAATGATGTTGCAAGCTGTTCATGCTGTTCATGCTTAATGGTACTTTGCAAACTCTCTCATCTCGTCAGCATTTGGGGAATTCTATTGAGCATGCTGTCCAAGAGCTTCCTGCATTGTCTTTCACAATGTCAAAGGAATAAAAAGGAGCAAAGTGCAGTCCTAACCAGAATTGCACTCTTTAAAGTGCATTGACATAGAAGGGTGTCACTCTGCTTAGGACTGCACTGATGGTTTCTCCATCTCCAAAATGAGGGGCTGTATGGTGGAGATGTCATCAAGGAAGATGAGTCCATTTGGCCCCTGAACCCATCAACTAGGCTACTGTTTAATTTCACTGCAGTGTAGGATCTGCCATGGCTTTTTACCTCTAAGTCATTAATAGATAATTGCAGTCTTTAGCAATTCAAGGGTTCTTCCCTATCTCTAACTTTAGGGGATAAAAATCAAATAGCAAAGAAGCATTATTCCCAGGACCATTTCTTTTGATTCATAGGTTGTCACAGGGCTTTTTTTTTTCTGGAAAAAGAGGTGCTAGAACTCTCAAGAGGAAAACAAAGGAGAAATACGTGGGTGCTCCTAATGAACTTTTATACATTTTTTGAGAATTTTGTTTCCACAAAGAGATTCCCAAACTCTGTACCACCATGTTCCCCCAGAAAAAAAAGTCCTGGGTTGTCATCCTGTCATTCTTCTTGGTTCACCTCATTTTTGCTACTGTTGTTCAGCATTCTTTTGTTTCTTTGACATTACCAGTACCTCATCAATGCCATTTTATGTTGCTTATTTGCAATTGACACAGATCTAAGGTAAGAAAAGGCCTTAATTTTTGTAGGAAAAATTCAGCAACACAAAAGAGAAACAGGTGTGAAAACATTTCTAAAGGGATGGCCATAACAAACAGGAGTCCTTTGGCACCTTCATGGTTAAATACACTTTATTTCAACATAAGTGTTCAAGAGTCCATCAGATTCATGGAGTGTATAATCATTTGACTAAAATCTTTTAACTTACATACCAGGGGAGGGAGTTGTAGCAGAAAGAGACCTTTTGTAGATCTACTTGTAAGTCATTAAGGTCTGAATCCCTGACAAAGACTGGAAAAGATGTAGTTCTTCTGCATAGTTCTCACACATAGAGAGCTCCCAGTTCTCGCAGGATACAGATAAAGCAAAAACCCAAAAAGTAATCAATCCAATCAGAGTGGATGAGGATGAACTAAGCAGTACGAGTCTTTTCAATGGCAATATGGGGTGAAAAGCATTATGAAAATAAAGATTCACAGCTCATTTCTCATGAGGGAGAAAGCAGATTGAAATCAGAATAATCAACCAAAACCAACCATCATCCGCAATTCAGTCTCATCCATATAATCATTTGGTTTATTCTCAGAAAATTTCAACTGGTGATGTTGAAAGTTTAACCCTGTGTAGAGTATTTTCACATCGAATCACTTTTTCTACATAATCATCTCAACCATGTGCTGAATGAAAACTCCACATTATGTGAGAGGCTGGTTAACCTTTCTCACTGAACACTGCTTTCATGATATAAATTGTGTCTCTATCCCCAAGCATTTATTAGTCCAGGGAAAGGAACAAAAGAAAGGTAGTGTAATATGTAACAACTGGGAATAAAACAGGAAGGGTTAATGCCCTCATGCCCAGCACCACAGTGCCTTTCTAAATCATCCCCCATTTTTTTTAAGATTAAAAAATATATCAGGATATTTGATCATGGATTTTCCACATGTAGTTTGAGCTGCGTGATGGATTTCTGCTTTCTTTGGGTCACATGTTCACCACTGAGTTGTGCTTTTCTCCCTTTTTACACAGAAGCCGGCAGGCTAACGCTTTTTTGCCTCTGATTTGATTTTAAAAAAAAAAAATCTGGAAGCTTTCTTTTTCTCCCTCTCTGGCCTTCCTTTACTGGCATTCTCTAATACTCTGCAAGGAAAATAGGTTGCATGTCACAGCCAGAACCTGTATAAAATAAACTTTGGGGTCTATGGTGTCAATCCAATAACTGAATCATTTGGCAAGCAGAGCTGAATGATTAGGGCTTAATTTTTTAAAGGGATTGTGTTAGGGGAAATCATTCCTGCATGGCAGGACAACCCTAAGCGGAGTTACACCTTTATAAGACTACAGTGGATTTAAGAGGGTGTAAATCAGTTTAGGAATGCACAGCAAAAAGTCACATCTTTCCTCTCTCACAAGTTCTTATAACAGCCCCATGGGTGCTCATGGAAAAGCATTCTGTACATACTTTGTTGCATTTTCCCATTTTGTTTCCCAAGGCCAGCACAAAAAATGGGCTGACAGATGCTCCTGGCAATAAGTCAGAGTCCAAGGCAGAGTGCCCTCCAGTGTTTCCTTTTCATTGGTCTGGCTGGAGCTGAGCCCCAAGGGAGTGGGTGGGGTAAGGGTTCAAACTCCCCATTTCCTCATCCAGCTTCTTTCCCCAGCCTTTCATGGACAGTCTGGCTCTGCTTAGGCTAACTAATAAAGAACTATCTGCAGGTAGGGTGACCCTGGCCACCTCCAGTGCCCTTTCTTCAAGAGCAGGCCCATAATGAATGAAGGAAATCTGAGCCAATGGCTTCCCTGGCTGGCTACTCCCTTGTCCCTCCCAGTCCTCTCCAGAGGCTTTAAAAGATTGCTCTAGTAATCCTCAGGCCCCACACTTTAGCCACTGTTGGTGTTCTCCTCCTGACTAGCCCTGCATGCCGCCTGCTGTCTGAGCTCTGCTTCCTGTGCTGGTCCTGCTGGGCTCTGTGGCCACTATGACACATTCCTGGCATGACCTCACACTTGTTTATTTCCTTGTGTCCCCTGATTGGGCAACCTGCCTCAGTGGTGCCTGGGTGGGGCTGTCTACAACCAGAATCCCATCCACCTGGCCTGCAAGTCCCTCTGGAGCAGATGAGTGAAATGGTGGGGTTGACACCCTCTGACAGGGCTCTGAATCTTATGCTGTGTTTAGATTCTGTGTTTGTTTCAATGGGCACCTAACAGCTGGAAGCTTTTGTCTTCAACTCAACTAGTCACCATAAGCACATTTTATAGCTTCTACAGCCATGCAAGGCTTGAGCAATCAATACCACTTTGTGGTGCTGTTTTTTTGTGGGGGTAGTATGTGACTACCTTTCCAGATTTGATTTTCTATCACAGCTGGTTCTTTTTCCTGCTTAAGTTTGCATTGTAACAATTGATCAAGTCGTTGCAGGATTCTCTCGCCCCCACCCCCACACATGCAAAAGGATGTAGTTCAAGAACAGGTAGATTCAGAGTGGTTGAAAACATAGCCTAATTTGATCTTCAGCTATAAAACCTAAATGCTTTTTCTGAAAAAATGCATTCTATAATTAATATTGGGCAGATTATGAGAAGTAAGAGGAAAGTGGGGGAGAAGCCACTTGGGAGCTCATTACTAGGTGATGTTATCTGCTTGAATAAAAAATTGCAATTTAGATGGGCTCACTTATGAGAAGCAGGCTGCAATCAGTGGAATGACAGCAACCAGACTACATTACCTTGTCTTTATGTGCTGCCAAGATGGCTCCAGTTAGGAAGAAAACCTTTATTTGAAGTGGTAGATAGAAAAATGTTCAAATAATGCAGCTTTTTAGTAAGGTAGGGAATTTTAAATCAGAAGGTTGCCTTGAAGTTATGTTCTCTTTGGTATCCTGTAGATTTTTTTTTTTTTTGCAACCTGCAGAGACAGGTTAATTATAGTTGCACGCAGTGATAAACACGCACAAGTTCTCAGACCTGCCTAGTGCACACAGGTTGCCCACAGAAAGCTAACTCGGAGATCAGATTGTTGGCATTTTGAAATTCTCTGCTAGTGTTTATAGATCTTCCCCCCAACCAGGGTCTGTTCTTCCTTCAAAGAGCTGAAAAAGCAGTTTCTTTGCCTCCTGCACCACCAGGTGGTTGTGAGCTTTCCCATGGTGGCCCAACTTTGTTTCATGGCTAGAAGCAATTTTAATTATCTTGAAATTTTTTGCCTAATTTACTGTCAATGTAGAACAACAACAACAAAAAAACACCCACCACTGCCTACTTCTGTCAGAGAAAGATAATGTGATATTTTCCCCTCTAGACTTCTTATTATCAGTCAGATTACTAGCAGAGTATCAATTAAAGTCAGGCAAGGGACCTGCAGTGGACAGGAACAAGAAAGCTGCTACCAAGGATGAGCATAGAGATATTGTGAAGGGGCATCCCCATCAAAGTGGTGGAGCTGGAGGGTGAATCATCTGCCAGGCCGGGGTTTCCCAAACTTTTCTTTCCCATGGCCTGGTTATTTTTATACTTCTCCTTCGTGGCTCACTAAAATTTGGGGGTGGAGCCAGGAGACTTTGGGGGTGGAGCCAAGAGACAGGAACTATGCCATTTCCTGTGGTGTCAAGGGCCAAGTGATGTCACTTCTGGGGCACACTGAACCAAAACTCCACCTTTTCCTGTGATGTCACTTCCAGAATGTCCACCAATGGGGCCAAGCCCTCCCACTGTTGCTTCCCCCACTCCCAGCACCAAGAATAGAGCATCACTTGCAGGGAAAGAAAGGAAGAAGGGGAGGGGGTAGGGGGAAAAAAAGCCTTCCTCACCATCAGATGACCTCAGCCAGCAACAATTCTGCCCAGGGGTCATTTGGTAAAAAAAAAAAATAGCTACTGGAATGCCCACTTCCCTCCCCCACCAGCGGAAAAAAACACACACATCCTTCTTTGCCACCCAGGCCTCCTGGGGAAATCTCCCCAAAAGAACATACTGCAAGGCGCAGGAAAGCTCATACCTTGAAGAACACTTCATGGGTCTAAAGTGCCAGAGGACAGCAGCTTTTCTCTCAAACACTGGGAGGGGGGGAGAAGGAAGGAGAGGCAGCCCAGATCTTCTCTGCACAACACAGAGATGGGGGAAGGAAGGAAGCCAAATGGAGCTCAGGCTTTGCAGCCTGTGTCAGTCTTCAAGGCTAACTTTTCTCTGCACAACAGAGAGATGGGGGAAGGAAGGAAGCAGAGCAGAGGTCATGCTTTGCTGGGGGCAGGGCTAGCTTTGCCTTTTCTTGTGACCTGGTAGTGAGGCTTCCATGGCCTGGTACTGGATCATAACCCTGCAAATGGGTTATGTGCTAGGCCATACTGCTCTCCTTTACTGTGCTAGGCCATACTGCTCTCCTTTAGTGGTTTGTGGAAGGCAAGACACAAGCTTGGAGTCTTTTGCCGGCATCTGGCCTCTCGCCATGTGGGAATTAGAGGAACCCTGGCCATCCCATCCTGCTGCCTTTCCACTGAGCCACCCCAGTCATTGCAGTGTTCTCTGCTTGGCCCCATGTGGCTGTGATGACATCAGGGCTGCGATGGAGTGCCTACTGCCTGATGGCAGGCCCCTTTTTACCTCTGCCTCTTGGCCCAGCAGTTAAGATGCTCATCTTGGGTGTGGGGCTATGGGTTTGAGCCTGGCCTCTGCATTTCCTTTCCTTTCCCCTTTAAAAAAAACTTTTCCAGGGAGAGGGTATTTGTGGCTTCAAGGAGGAATGGTTGCATTTGGGCAGCACTTCTGCTGCCAGTGGGACCCTTGCCCAGGAAGGGCTGGATGTTTTTCCAGCTTTAAAGATGCCCTTCTCCTAAGGTCTGGGATGGGGAGCACTCAGACCTTGTGCCTCTCTGAGGACTGTGCTATTGCTGGGTCTCTCCTCCCTGTCAGCTGGCCACCTATTGAGTGGGAAGTGGGGGGGGGGCATGGATCAGGTCAGCAGGCACTGATTGACTGTGCCTGTATGTGACATCAGAGGGATGTCATCAGGTGCTGCTGCCTGGTTGGTGGGTGCTGGCAGGGGTGTTATGGACTCTAGTATGCTTGCTTTGCCAGCTGTGTCTTGTGAGGGAGAACATGTTATTTCCCTCCACAAAATAACAACAACAACAACAACAACAACAACAACAACAACAACAATAATAATAATAATAATAATAATAATAATAATAATAATAATAATAATAATAATAATAATAATTTTATACTCCACCCTCCCCGCCAAAGCAGGCTCAGGGTGGCTTACAAGACATAGTACTTCGTACAATGATACAACAATAAAATTCAAAGCGGCAGCAGTTAAAATACAATTACATATAAAACATTTAAGTTAATAATTTTAAAACCACAACATAACATAATATGGTGCTACAGTATTGATGTGCGTATAGACATAGTTTTTATGTTGGTGTAATGGTTCCACCTTAAAAAGCCAGCTGGAAGAGGACGGTTTTGCAAGCCCTGCGGAACTGATTAAGGTTCTGCAGGGCCTGCACCTCCTCTGGCAGCTGGTTCCACCATTGGGGTGCTGTTATCGAGAAGGCTTGCTCCCTTGTTGCTTTTAATTTGGCCTCCTTTGGTCCAGGGATTTTCAGCAGATTTTGTGAACTAGATCTCAGTACTCTCTGGGGAATGTCCATAGGGAACGGACCAGCAGCACTTCAGCTGTGCCAATGGCCAGCCACTTCTTCTATGGCAACCCTCAGGATTGTTCTGCAAATTGGATTCAGAAAAACACTTTTTATGGCCAGAATAACTCAGGCTAGCTCAATTTCACCAGGTCTTGGAAGCTAAGCATGGTTGGCCCTGGCTGGTATTTGGATGGACAATACCAGGGCCCTAGCTAGTATTTGGATGGGAAATCTCCAAGAAGGTTCAATGTTGTGACACAGAGGCAGGCAATGGCAAACTACCTCAGAACATCTCTTGCCTTGAAAACCCTATAGGGATGTCATGAGTCAGCTGTGACTTGATGGCACTTTCCAGCACTAATCTTGTAGTAACTCCTTAAGAGCATTTAGGATGGCCTTAATCATATGCAGAATCACAGCTTTTCTGTAGGAAAAAGCCCAGCAGGAACTCATTTGCATATTAGGCCACATCCCCTAATGCCAAGCTAGCCAGAACTGCATTCCTGCTCAAAAAAAGCCCTGTGCAGAATTGTGTATGTGCAAGCCCAGTGTTACCATGCCTTCTTGAATATAAAAGTTTGCTGAAAAGTAGGTCTTCCTTTGTGTTCAGATGATACAGATTAGTCCCCTTCCACCATGCAATAAGCATTTACACTTTTACCTGTTTGGTAGCAGTTGTCTAAATCTACCCTCAATTGTTTCCTTAAAACCATCCAGAAATGTTCAATTTTGTATCCAAAAGTCCTGCCTCAGATTTCCTCTAATTAAAAATGACAGCTTCTGAAACCAAATTCATCATGAAAATAGTCTTTTAAAAATCTAAAGGACAAAACTTATTTTGATTTCTATTTTGTACCTTCCCTAACATAGACAAAAATATGAAGCCTATCCAAAATGTCAATTAGCCATCAAGCAAAACAAAACCAAAGAGCCTCACAAAGGTACTTCCATTTTAAAAGTTCTACACTGAGCATTTATGCCCAGTTCAACTAAAATGACCTCAGTGAAATCTTTCACAGCTATCTTTATTAATATTTCACATATTCTGAAGTTCCGTCTCTTGATATCTTCAGGGTGAGGAGAGGTTGTTCCATAGTTACAGGTTAGCTGCTGGAAATACTATTTCACATGCCTTTGACCAGGCAAATAATTGGCATAACAGGGTGTAAAAACAGAATTAACAGCACCATCCTAAAGTGAATTACATTCTTAGCCCATTGCAGTCAATGGACTTACAATGGTACAGCTCTGTTTAGGACTGTGGTGTAAAATGTGGAACAGAGCAGGGGGTGCATTTAAGAGAACTGTAGGGCTCAAACTGTTTGTTTTTTAGTTAAAAGTTTGCACATTGAATTGGGTCAAGAGGACAGTGGGGAGCCAGTGAAGCTGAAGGACTACGGGCAGTGCACTCCAAGTGTTTTCCTTTGACAAGAAGATTTTCTTACAAAGTGTCTTTTCAAGGTAGCCCTACATTGCACACTTTATTGTGGTCCAACATTCACTTTTGAAGGTACAAGCAACTGTCAGTTGGTCTGAATCATACAGGAAATTGATGCACTCTACTCTCCTCACTGTACAACTGGAAGAAAAGAGACCTGATGTCCACCTCAACCTAAAGATGTGCAGTGTAATAATGGGAGACCCTCCATGCATGACTTGCCCATCCAACTTCTCTCCTTCAGATGCAGGATTTTCCCTCTGTTTTATTTTCCCTGTTTGACTGAGCTGCCCTAGTAACATGTTTTTTTCTTTCCTGAAGAATTCTGGCTGTTCCACCCAGTCACAGTATAATATTTTGGCTGTTTGCTCAGCCCAGGAATCTGAGAGAAAGATTTAACTTAAATCACTCAAGACATTTTTATATCCCATATTGACAAAACATTTTATTTAACATAGAGGGGAAAGGTCAGGTGAAATCAGGAGTAAAATTTCTGAGGTAACTCAATATATATAACTCTGAAGTAAAAGCAGTACATGCACAGACTTTAGTTCTTATGTTTCAGGCTAAAGAGATTTTCTTAAACTTTTCACAGTGACTTAAATCTTTATGTTGTGAGGCTTTTGTTCCAGTGTTTCCCCCCAAAAACACTTCAGTACACTTTCTTTGAGTAATCTATATCTCTTTTGGTTTCCAGAAAGCTGGTACACTCTTTCCAGTACCCAACCTCCTTCTCTTGAAACACCAGAACTCATCTTGAGCTTTTAACTAACCTAAGGTTTCTACAGGCAGTTTCTAACCACACCAGACCAGGGATTTCTGTACTCTTCAGAGTTAACTCCCTGCTTGATCAGGTAGGGAATTTTCTCTTCTCTCTAGAAGATTTATCCCCTCTCCTTGTCCCAAATGGGAGCCTTCATCTAACTAGCCACTCATCCCTGCCATCTTTCCCCAGTTCTCCTGATCTCAGTCAGGGCTGAATTCCAAATGAATTCTCCTTTTCAGTATTCAGCTTTAACATCTCTCTCTGCTCAGTTGATGCTAACCAATCAGACCACTTGGAGCAGCCTTTCACTCAATTCTCTCTGTTGCTGCGAAGAATTAACCCTTTGCAGTCCTTCAGTTATTTGTACAGTGCTTCTAAGCTTTTAAAAAGTGCAGTCCATCATACTTGTTTAGAATGGATTTATCCATAATGTGATTCATTATATCATACCATGCTACATATTCATTATCTTTGTTACAATTCGTCTTCATTGTACTGACTTGTATCCTATACCTAACATCAGCTAGGAGAATGTAAAGAGAACTGAATAAGTATCGGGCAGGAACTAAGAAATCTGGAAGCCTAGTCGGTTTCACGTAGTGAAGGGCTTCAGTTTGGGGACCAGTGACAGAAGCTTAAAATAGGTATACAATGGTTCTGTCAGCTGAACCTCAATATCAAACAAGCATTTTCATCAGCTGATGTTTCCAGACCATCTTCAGGGGCAGCCCCATGGGAAGTGTTATAGTACCAGCCTCATAGTTACTGAATCATGAATCTGCATGGCCAGATCAAGCATCTGCAAATGAAGAGCAGATTTCTAATGATCTGTTAGGAATGGTCTGTGAGGAACCCAGTCAGAGGCTTTACTTGGGAGGGCAACCACTTTAAATTTCTCCCCAGTCACCTTCCCTCAGTGCCTCAGTCAGACCCACAGAAATCCTGTCAGAACTAGTAATAATTGGCACCAGACAGTTTTAACGTTAACAACCACAAAATATTTATTAGGTAACAAAAGGCAAGGAGGGGGATGAAATAATATTGATTATAACTGTTCAATATTAAAAGGCAAATCAGTTGGCATCTGGTTGGCAGAATAAAATAATTACAGAGAGTAGAGACTTTTTCAGGCTGAGGTAAAAATATAACAAGACTTTGGCAGAAGATCCTTAAAATAAACAAGAAACCAGGCAGGTTTCAGAGTCTCACTAGACTCTACTTCACACGGGCTGTCTGTGCCTTCTAGGCACTCAGAATGCTGTTTCTTCAGATGTTTTACCCTAACAGGCAGTACCAAATCATATAAATAACAAACTTCAATCACTCTTCCACACACACATAGAGAACTCCTGACTGGTGTCAGTATTCTCCCTCACAGACCTTTTCACACTAGCTATCTTCCAGGACTTGCACCCCTCAATTGCGATGCATTTCAGCCCCACAGCTAGTCCTATGGTCTGAGTCTTGGGTACCTTTGCTGACCACCAGAATCCAGTTGTCCCCTCAGTGTGTATTTGTGTGATCTTGTTTGTACCTGAAGATTGCCTGATGCACTGGTAAAATCTCCCTAAGAGAGTTTCAAACTGTCTGATAACTCCCTTTTCCAGACAGAGTCCACTCAGCTCTGTCTGCCACAAGGAGTTCAGCCACTCTGGCCACTCTCAGCCCCCGTCCAGTTGATTTTACAACTGCCCAGTCTAAGCCCACTGTCTTCACTTCAGACTAATATACTGAAGACTTCTCTCAAAGACCCCCTGGCTCGGACTAAGAATCCTGAGGTGATTTTCTGCTGAGCAAACCTCCAAAGGATACTTTTCCATTGCTTGGTCAATGTTCCAGCCAATCACTGCAAGCCTGTTTCTCAGCTACTCAGGCTAAGGGCCTGAGTCCATCACATGGTCATTCTTGGCCTTTTGGCTAAGATCAAGAGTAATGTGATTGGGAGGAAATAAATCTTTTGCTGCCATAGTCTCCAACAGGAGGCTAAGATCCAAAAACACTGCTAAGCTCTTCACCGAGTCTTCCTGCAAAATCTGAGCTATGGCAGAGTGGGGGAAGAATCATTCCATTGGACATGGTAGCAAAATCTCCATTTTATCATTTACTTCCCCTCCTCCACTTGACCACCATGCATTGGCTCAGACCAGAGATTGCTGTAATTGCTGGTTTACTTAAAAGTGATAGAAGAAGAAGAGATTGCATTTATACCCCACCCTTCACTACCCAAAAGAGTCTCAGAGCGGCCTACAATCTGCCTTCCCTTTCCCTTCCCCTCCCCATAACTGACACCCTGTGAAGTAGGTGGAGCTAAGAGAGCTCTAACAGAAACTGTTCTTGAGAGGAACAGCTGAGCGAAAACTTGTGGCTGACTCAAGGTCATGTCAGCAGGTGCATCTGGAGAGTGGGGAATCATACCCAGTTCTCTCAGATAAAAAGTCCAAACACTTAACCACTACACCAAACTGGCTCTTAACAACTATACCAAAACTGTCTATCATCAGCACATTGATGACATGTCACTCCAAATATTAGGACGATTTCATTGAGATATCTTAGACAGATATTAAATAATATGGAAGATAACATGGACCATACATGGTACTACCCATATCAGACCTCAAAAGTCTGATTCTGGATCTCCCACTGCTACCCTTTTGATATAGTAAAAAGAATCCAAACTATTTCATCACTTGTCCTGTTCAGATCCACATCATTTTCTAAAGATGTAGCACCACAATATTAATACCAAGGACCACTGCCAAAGAACCTTTCCTCCACACACATGCTAATCACATGTTTATACCCTACTTTGCTTCTCAGTGGGGATTCAAAGTAGTTTATACTTGCACCAGCAACTTTGAGAGGTAAGTTATGCTAAAAATGAGAGTGACTGCAAAGTCACCAAGCAAGTTCTCTGGCAGAGTGGGGGTTTGATCTTTGGTCTCCCAGACCCTAATCTGACACTCTGAGCACAAAACCATAATGGAATATTGCTGTACAAAACAGAGTCAGTGATATACCTGGGATAAGAATCAGGAAATAAGGACTATCTCCAGGAAAGGGGGACACTTGGTATATCCACCATCACTACCCTTTTGTGACCATCATTCTAGGAATTCATTGATTCAATCCCTATTATGTCTTGCTGTAACAAACTTGTCTTTGCCAACAGCTTCGAAGACTAACAAGATGGTAAGGTCACCATATCTCTCACCGTGGAGACAGTTGACCAAGCTTACAACTGCAGGCTCAGAGTTATAATCAGGTTGAGCCTGGCAGAGGTTGAATGATAAAAGCATGCACACGAAACCTTTATAAAGAGTCCGAATTACTGACTAAACCTTTTCATCTTTGATACCTCTTTTTCAGATATTTTATTCCCAGGTGTCAACTAGAACCCAAAGAGCATATAATAAGCTGCCTCATTATTTCTTTTTAATAAAAAAAATGGGACTTTAACCATTTTTTCACAGGTACAATCTTTAGAATCCTATTGCAGTTTCTTACAAAGAAGACACAGTTTTGGAGCATTTTCTGCATGGCATAGCAGAAAAAAAAAGGGTTTTTTTTAATCACAAAGCTTATTAACAAATGCTAGAAGGTTATCTAGAAGTAAATATATTAGAAAATGCACTGGCTAGGAGACTGAGATGGATGGGCATGCTTATTTGAGCAGTCTGTTATAGTCAAAGTGGGATTTTTGATATTCGACTGAATATATCATATTGCCACGATGTTCATTCCACTGCCCAGAACTGTATTATCTCAACAAATATAATCTGATGCAACCAAATAAATTGCCCTTCAAGAGAAAGGCAGTTTGTCATGTGGATGAATTACTGCATCAGACATTTATTAACTCTTCTGGTGCCTGGGAAGAAAACTGTGGCTTGGGTAGCAGAGCACATTCCCAGGGAGACTTGCAGAGGTGCACTGTAAATTAATTCTGGATTGCACCGTAAACACCTGCCATCACTATATGAGATGGGTCACAGCCTAGAATAAAGGGTCACTGGCCCTTTCTTTAATGAGAACTTCTTCTGAGTACAGAGTACTCTCCCATCCCCCCCAACCTCCTGCATGCTATCAAGTTTTATTCTGTCCTAGAAACAGAACAATAACTAAGAAGTGCACCAGAAATAAAGCTATCAGCTAAGCTGCACGGAGATTGAAAATCCAATAAAATAAAAGCTTTTTTAAAAAGGCCTAGAGCAGATCTTTTCACAATCTTTTCCTTGGTCTTCTAGGGGCCTTACAAACTACTCTGTAGCATAGGCTTCCCAATCCCCAGGTCCCAGAGGGGGATCCCCCGGTTTTACAGGCTTTCCCCCTCCCCCAGCCAGCTGGCTGGCGGGAGAAGCCCCACCCCCACAGCTATCATGCACCTCCATGAACGATTCCCATAGGGAATGATGGGGAATTGAGACGCTGGTATCGGGGGCTCTGGGGGGGGGGCTGTTTTTTGAGATAGAGGCACCGAATTTTCAGTATAGCATCTAGTGCCTCTCCCCAAAATACCTCCAAAGTTTCAAAAAGATTGGACCAGGGGGTCCAATTCTATGAGCCCCCCAAAGAAGGTGCCCCTATCCTTCATTATTTCCTATGGAAGGAAGGCATTTAAAAAGATGTGCAAGTCCCTTTAAATGTGATGGCCAGAACTCCCTTGAAGTTCAATTATGCTTGTCACACCCTTGCTCTTGGCTCCGCCCCAATGTCTCCTGGCTCCACCCCCAAAGCCTCCTGGCTCCACCCCCAAAGTCCCCAGATATTTCTTAAATTGGACTTGGCAACCCTACTGTAGCAGCTAGTAAGCTACTGACAGCTCATGCTGAAGACCACTTGCCTGTTGGAGATTCCTGACTTAGAACAGCTATAGCATATAAAACTTGTCCATTTAAAATCTGAGGCTAATCAAGGGCACTGGAGCCTACCCAACTAAATTGTGGGTCCAGAGTTGATGAGACCAAGGATATCTGAAGCCTGATAGTTCAGGCCACCAAATTGACCTACTTTCCTGGTGTCCCATATCATATGATTCCCAGTGTTTCCAAGTGAGTTTTAGAGTAAGAAAGGACTGAATACTCACATCCTGCATGGCCCTCTACTCTCTTCCACTGATGCAGAAGGAAGGGTGGACTGAGGGGCCAGGAAAGCACAGTGGTGCATTCTGTATTGCAGTTATTCAGAGCCTGACTCAGATGTATTGTGCTTAGCATAAGCCAGCCAGACAAGTTAAACCTACAGGGAAATGGCATATACAGTATGGGCGCATCATGTTAATCTGTATACGCTAGATTCTGGAGGAGAACTGCTTTTGGTAAGGTCATCTAGTGCATCCAGTATGAAATCCAGGCTGCTGCTGCTTCTTGATATTTGAGTTTGGGCTCTGTTTGTGCTGAAGATGCCATCTTTATTTTGTTTGTGGGATTCAGCAATGGCTGGCATATATGTCAAGGGCACTGACATTTTTTAGGCTTTTTTTGTCTAGAAGATGTCTATTTTGGACAAGAAACAAATATGTGGCAAACTACCAGCAAAGTCTGGTAGAAAGAAATCAGGATCCAGAATTTAGGAAAAGATTTTTTAAAAAGCCCACCTAATTCAAATCCAATAACAGCAGCTGGTTAAAATACCGCAGAATTGTGCTTCAAAGAAGAGAGAACCAAACCCCACATCAGAGGAATGTGTGTGTGGTTACCATGCTTGCCTTCAAGCACAAAGAAATAATATGAGGGATAGAATTTTAGATAACAAACACACAACATGAAGGAGAACAGTAAATCCGACCCCTGTTATTTATAGAAAAGCTGACTTCTGGCTGAAGTGTGGCACATGAGCTTGAGTGGGAAAACAGAACACATCCACTCAACATCTGCAGCCCAGAAAACAGACAAACTGGGCCAGGAAAGCCAAACCTTTATGGTGGCCACCTTTATTCTTGATGCACTTCTTTCATGATAGAAATTGACAAAACAAGAGTACTGAAGAGAAATCACAAATGGGTAGCTCATTCAGGACTTTCCATTCTCCAAGAATACATTTGTCTCAGTCCAACAATGGGCCATAGGAACAGGTGTTTCCTAGGCTTACAAGTGTTCCCTATTCACCTCCAGGAACAATTCTTGGAGTTGGGATACGGTTTGTGTGCCTGTCATAGGAACCTTAAGGCCAGTGTTTAAAGTTTACTGATGAGTTCCTCTTTCCATTTTCATCTTAAGCTTCCACTGAAGTAGGATCTGGAAAAGGTAGCACTCATTCAAAGGGATGTTCACCCTTCTGAAAATATGGCCAAGATGAGGGGCTAAGTTGTTAGGTAAATGTCAGCCCTATTTTCAGGAGATTCCTCCCCCCCCCTTTTTTTTAATTTACTTCTTTTCATGGCCCAACTTCCATTTCTACCTTGGAAGTCAAACATATATCAGGCGGATGGCAAAGAAATAAAATTCATCTGCTGGCTACTGATACTACAATGGCCTGGAGTTCTATGAGAATTGCATCGATCTCTAGACTATATAGATGAAGAAGAAGAAGAAGAAGAAGAAGAAGAAGAAGAAGAAGAAGAAGAAGAAGAAGAAGAAGAAGAAGAAGAAGAAGAAGAAGAAGAAGAAGAAGAAGAAGAAGAAGAAGAATTGCAGATTTATACCCTGCCATTCTCTCTGAATCAGAGACTCAGAGCGGCTTACAATCTCCTTTATCTTCTCTCCCAACAGACACCCTGTGAGGTGGATGGAGCTGAAAGGGCTCTCACAGCAGCTGCCCTTTCAAGGACAACCTCTGTGATAGCTATGGCTGACCCAAGGCCATCCCAGCAAGTGCAAGTGGAGGAGTGGGGAATCAAACCCGGTTCTCCCAGATAAGAGTCCACGCACTTAACCGCTGCACCAAATTGTCTCTCACAGGATACAGCAGCTTCAGAGGGTGGCCTTACGTCATCATTATAACAAATGTGTTGAGGCCTCAGACCAGAAGCTGGTCCTTGAAACATGGACTTTGATCTCAGGGTGTCCTCCTCAGCCTTCCCACTGTGCTACCTTCCCTTCTTGTCTGTTAGACCCCAGAGCTCCCTCCACCTGCCTCACCTTCTCTGAGTGAACTCCATCACCTTCAGTGACTAGCATCATCTCCTCTTGCCCTTTCCAAGGCTTTTCCTGCTGTACCTGCCTCCAGTCACACAGCTGAGAGCTACTTCACCATTCCCAGCCAAATGCAGAATTTTGAGCATCTGATGCCATCCTCTCCACACTCTGCTCTCTGCCTCCTTTTAAATGTGTGGCTTGCCCACTCAGGTTCCATCCTTCTGCTAGTGTCTCCTCACCCTTGACAGCCCAGCTGACTTGTCTTCCAGATGGGCACTTTGAAGTTTCCTGATGCTGCCCAGGCTTCAAGGGCCTGCTCTGACAGCCACAATCATATCCATGCTCAGTCAGTGAAATATAATGTCTGCCAGTCTCCCTTCTAAAGGGGCGGGGGCAATCTTAAAATGGTCACTTTGGTGTACTGGTTAAGAATGGTGAATTCTTATCTGGGAGAACCAGGTTTGATTCCCCACTCCACCACATGCAGTCAGCTGGGTGACTTTGGGTCAGCTTCTGTTTTCTCAGAGTTGTTCTCAAAAGAGCTCTCCCAGCCCCACCTGCCACACTGGGTGTCTGTTACGGGGAGAGGCAGGGAAGGAGATTGTAAGCCACTTTGAGACTCTTCTTCACCTCCTCCTCCTCTTCCTCCTTCTCCTCCCCTTCCTCCTTCTCATCTGTGTGTTCTAAAACAAATCCAGCTCTTCTGTTGAATAATCCCATGTATATTCTTTTCATTTTTAGAATTTTTTTGACAAGTACTATCTCTTGTCATTTGGTAGTTGAATCTGCTATTTAATGCCATAGTATTATTCTATCCATCTAGGATCTGACATTTAGTTTTCAGACATTTCTGCTGGGGAGTTCCCCCAACCCGGTTGTTGCAATGATTTGTTAAAACATGCCTAAAAAACACATTGCTGGAGAGCCTGGTTTTTGCTTTCCCCAAGGCTTGTTAAATGCAGCACTTACTCAAGAGTTCTTAAGTAGGCTGCTTGAATAGCTGCATCCCCTTTCCTACGTTTTTCCTTCCCATTTTTCATGTTTAATATCAGGCTATTATCTTTTCTGATTCACTTGTTTTGTCACTTTGCAAATATCTTACAGGAATGGTTTCCTTCCCTCTTGAGCTACCAACATTGATGGGCCTGCAAAACAGCATCATTCAGCTAGTTCTGACTTGGCCTGTTGAATTGTTGTGTGCTACAACAAAGCAGCACAAACCAAGCGTGATGTAAGCAGTTTCCCCCAAAACTTGGTCTGGGTACAGTGAGCCTCACACTGAAGCCCTGCTGCCTCTTTCTCCCTCTTTCATACTGTGGGAGAGGACCACACCCCTGGACACACAATTAGCGAAGCACCACTGTTATGTAACTCTATTCAGCTATGAATTTAATTTCTCCTTGGAAAACCATTTAAATTAGGACTTATTTACACATTGTGAAGTCCTTGTGTGTGTTGGGAAAAACTGAGAGGACTTTTCATCAGATGTGTGATGGGAGCTTTCTGCACAAACATAAGGGTTCTATTTTGCTTGTGACTGACCAAAGCAAGCAAGGAGAGGAAACTTTGCATTTGCAGTCTGCCCAGTGGAACTGCTATGGCTTCATTGTGTTCCAGCTGCATCATTCCTTCGCCCCCGCGGTTCTGCTGGGCCTCTCCCTGCCTGCCTGGCTGCCTGCAAGCGGTGAGTAGGGGGCGGCGCAGACAGAGCAGGTGACAAGGGGGTGGAGGCAGGCCAGGAGCGTGGCGAGCCGCGAGTCTGGGTCCTAAAAGGACCCAGATTCGCGGCTCGCCACACTCCTGGCCTGCCTCCACCCTCCCCTTCTCTGATTTTAACATCAGAGGCGGAGCGGGAGACGCCACTGCGCTGCCGCCTCTTCTCCGTAGCTGCTCCTCCGAGATGGGCTCAGGCTGAGCCCATCTCGGAGGAGCAGCTACGGAGAAGAGGCGGCAGCCGCGCAGCGGCGTCGCCGGCTCCGAGAAGGGGGGCTCCCCACGCTCCCTGGTGCCGTTTCCCCCCTCCCCCCGCTTCCATTTTTTGGGGGAGCGGGGGAAGAGGCTGGAAAACCTGGGGTCCCCCGCCAGGGCGGGAGGGTTGGGACCCCTAAATTCAGTCCTGTTTCCCAGCAGATTTTTACATGGGAAATTGGACAAAGTTGGACATTTGGCACTCCCAGAAAAGACATTTGATGTTGTATCTGGAATCTTTGTCTTTTCACACCCTCCCTGCAATTAGCTGTCACATTTAATATTAACTTCAAAGCTCAAGACTCCTGTAATACAGTGCACAATTTTAAAGCAAACTACCTGCACTCAAATTTTCCTAAAATCTTAGCCTCTGCAAAGGAAGCCTTCCTTCATATTTCCTTGGTTTGACAGGGAGAAATTGTGAAGTGAAAATATTCTGTGAATTAGAGTTGCCAACTCCAGATTTGAAAATTCCTGGAGATTTGAGGAGTTTGGGGAGAACAGGGCTTGGGGAGGGGATGGATGTCAGTGAAATATAATGGCATGCCATATAGAGGCTACCCTCCAAAGCAGCCATTTTCTCCAGGAGAACAGATCTCTGTAATCTGGTGATCAGTTATAATTGTGGGAGGTCTCAATGCCCCACCTGGAGGTTTGCAAGCTTGAGGGTTGCAATGCTGGGTTCAGAAATTCCTGAAGATATGAGAGTGGAGCCTGGGGAGGGGAGAACTTGGGGAGGGGAGAGACTTCTGCAGGGTATGGTGAATGTGACTCGCATTTTTGCTTGTGCTCTGATCTTTCATGGCAGTCCTTTCCTTTCATCCTGGCTATCTGAAAACTGAATATGGTTACTTAGCAATAAAATAAGGTGTTCTCGGCTCATGTTCTGACCTACTGAAGCTTCACAGAAGCTGTTCTGAATGGATTGAATAATAGATTTTCAGTTAATGGGGCTTCTAAGGCAGCTGGTCACTGTGGTTATCTGTGTGGAATTCTTGCCTACCTTTATCTAACATCCCAAACATTCCCTCCTCTCTTTTGCTGTTGGCTACTTGCTATGTTATCTGGTTTACACAACTGTATGCAAGTTTTGTACTTTCCTGGCCCTTTCAATTCGGGATTTGAGTGTCAGGGAGTGATAAATATAATGGCACGCTGGAGTTCTAACCTGACACAGGCTGCTGAGCTGATGGGCCGAAATCTAGCTCAGCTCCTTCTGAGCTGGATGAGAATGACCTAGAAGGGAAAGTTTCTGTACCCAATTACCAGTCTCTGGAGGTGAACTGGGTCTAACTTGTTAACTGCATCACTGCTTTCCTTCAACCTGCTGATGATAATGTATCAGGGAGAAGGTTCAATTATTAATTTTCAACTAAATGTGCACATTTAAATCTTGACATGTAGAGCAGTGTTGTGGATAGCGGAAGCACTACATCTCTGTCTTGGTGCAGCTGCTTTGTAGATGTAGTAGAGATGATGGCTTCTGAGGCATCAGGGAAAGTTCTTCGTGAAGTGCTCAGATGCTACTGAGTTTAGATTAATCAAATGGTGGTGATGGTGCAAAGTGGCATCAAGTTGCAGCTGACTTATGGCAAGAACCCCTCATGAGGTTTTCAAGGCAAGAGATGAGCTGAGGTGGTTTGCCATTGCCTGCCTCGGTGTAGCAACCCTGGACTTCCTTGGTGGTTGCCCATCCAAGCAGACCTTTTGAGAGCCACCATGGGCTCCTGGATAAAGATTATACCCCCCCCCCCATACACAATGAATCTGCTCCAAACCCTCATGCTGTAATTTTATTTATTTTCTTTAATTTATATCCTGTCCTTCCTGCAGTGCGAGGTCAAAGAGGCTTACAGGTCACATAATATCATCATAGGAACAGAAATAGGGTTTAAAATCCAAACAGTTAAGATTTAAAATCTATACTTAAAACCAGAATAGAGTTTTATCTGCTCTATCTGTTGATGGACGGCCATTCAGACTCCGCTCCAGATCATCTGACCAGGCCCTTAGAAGCTGGCTGGTTGCAGTTAAATTGTCTGAAGCTAAATCCAGCTAAAACAGAGGTTTTGTACTTGAGCCTTGGGGAGTTAGAGTTGGGCATCCAGCTCCCAACCCTGGACGTTGCACCTCTTGTGCCGGTCCAGAAGGTGAAGAACCATGGAGGCCCAGATCACAGCAGTTGCTTAATCTACCTTTTACTGTCTTCGGCAGATTAAACAACTAGCACCCTACCTGTCCTCCCAGGACTTAGTTACAGCGATCCATGCAATGGTCACTTCCAGGTTGGACTACTGTAACTCACTGTATGCAGGCTTACCCTTGAGGCTGACTCAGAAACTCCAGCTGGTGCAAAATGTGGCAGCATGGCTGGTAACTGCATTGCCTTTATGAGCAAGCATCCGGCCAGTGCTGCACCAATTGCACTGGCTACCAATAGTGCACCGGATCTGCTTCAAGGTTTTGGCCTTAACATTTAAAGCCTTATGCAGCCTGGAACCAACATACCTGCAGGACTGCCTCTCCCCATATGCGCCCCAGAGATTGCTGCGTTCCACTTCGCAGCATCTTCTGACCGTCTCTGGTCTGAAGGATGTTTGACTTGCCTTGACCTTTTTGACCTTGGCCCTGGCCTGGTGGAATCAGCTCCTTGTGAAGATTCAGGTTCTATCTGATTTGAATCCATTTCATAGGGCCTGCAAGATAGAGCTATTCCACTGGGCCTTTAGTTGAGGCAGTGGACATCCTTATTTTCATCTGCTTGGCCTCCCTTACCTGTCATGATGCTATATTATCTTAATCTATTATTCCATCTCTGGGCCTACTGCTGTACTACTACTACTACTACTACTACTACTACTAATAATAATAATAATAACAACAACAACATTTTATTTATATCCCGCCCTCCCCGCCGAAGCAGGCTCTGGCTAACAGTATTCCATACAATAAATTATACAATAGATATTAAAAACAGCATTAATCTTAAAACATTCTAGTTAAAAGTTAAAAATCAACATTTCTGGTGCTATTCTATCAGCAAATATGATGACGAAGTCACTTTAAGCGAATCCATCGATCATTCAATTGGCAAAGGCCATCTTAAAAAGGATGGTCTTGCAGGCCCTGCGGAACTGTTCAAGGCTCTGCAGGGCCCGCACTTCTTCTGGGAGCTGGTTCCAAAGGCTCCGATATATAGAATGTGCCCAATGGAAACTGTTGCCTGTGACATATATGCTATTCGTTTTATTGTATTTTATAGTTTTAGCTTGTAGTTTTAATTATTTTAACTTTTGCTGTTATCCACCCAGAGCCCACTTGTGGGAAAGGGCGGAATACAAATTTACAAAAATAAATAAATAAATAAGTTACCACAATAGTAACAATACTAGGGTTACCAGTTCTGAGTTGGGAAATACCTGGAGATTTATTTATTTTGGGGGAGGGGGGGCTGAGGAGAGTGGGATTTGGGAAGAGGACAGACTTTACTAGGGTATAATGCCATTAAGTCCACTTTCCAAAGCAGCCATTTTCTTCAAGTGAAATGATCCAAAGGATGGAGGTTTGGGCTCTGCATTGTCTCAACTGAAAGCCTGGTGGAACAGTTCCATTTTGCAGGCCTGTTTCACCAGGCTGGGGCCTTGCCCTATTTGAGGGAAGAAGACTGCAGAGCTATACCCCACCCTTCTCTCTGAATCAGAGACTCAGAGAGGCTTACAATCTCTTATATCTTCTCCCCCCCCCACAACAGACACCCTGTGAGGTGGGTGGGGCTGAGAGGGCTCTCACAGTAGCTGCCCTTACAAGGACAACTCCTGCGATAGCTATGGCTAACCCAAGGCCATTCCAGCAGCTGTAAGTGAAGGAGTGGGGAATCAAACCTGGTTCTCCCGGATAAGAGTCCGCACACTTAACCACCACATCAAACTGGCTCTTTGGTGTAGTGGAGGTCTTTCAGGCCAGGGATAATCAGAAGGTGTTAAATTGATTGGTTAAATGTACAACAACTTTACACAGTCAATTTCACAAGCACAGTCTTTGGAGTATATCCTCTCACTCAGTTAACACAACCTACTACAATATAACATTCACAGACTAACCTCAATTACACTTCCATGGATATTTAAAGGAATATACAAAAAGCTGGGACATTACAGAAAAGCCTAATAATAATAATTGTTATTATTATTTACAGAACCCCCTTTTCTATAGAAAACAAGAGTAATCAATGATTATTCAGGCCTGCTGGGGACAGTGAGTTTAATTGAAAGATCCAGTATGTCTTCTCCTGTAATAGACCTTGAACTGGATCTGGTACTCTATAGACATTTTATATATTTTTGTTCATACATACATAGGTGTACCAATATAGGACACACTTCTTACATCTGAATGAACTTCATATTGCAACAAATCTTTAGTAAGTAAATCAGTAAGAAATCTATTTGTGTTTACCCTTGACCTTTAGCTAGCTCAAAAGCAGGGGCAAATTTATTATGTAGTGGTGCTGGATGAAAAATCCTGGGTTCATTGGGATTGATTTTGCTGACATATTTTCCTAAAACAATTGTGCCATTTGTCATGAAGCTTGATGTCTACAGTAGCAAAGCAACATTTACAAAGGAATATTCGATCTCCCCGCAATACTACAGCAGCAACAACAACCCACTTCCTGAACAGTGTTTAAAATGCAATTAGATCTAATGGGGAGGGGGAGAAGGCATCCTAACATGTTACACATGTGTAATCACTAAGATTAACATCCCATTATCATGCATGTAAAGGGCAGGGAGGGCATACTTTTACTACTTTAATAGAAGCCAAGAACAGTGCTGTGGCTGTGCTCTGCCAGTAGCCACATTATTAAAAAGGGAGTTAGTTACTGGCACGCTGTTTGGGCTCCCTAAATTCTTATTAAAGTAGGCTTGAGCAAGGCTGACATCCAATGCAAATGCCAAAGTCTCTTGCCTTGAGAGCTTGCTATAAAGCTGCGGGGTGGGGGGTGTTTCAGTCTATTGTGGGCTTTCTCAAGGCACAGTCTCAGTGATTCTTGGACCCTAGACAAAAGTCCAGGATGGGGCCCCAGAATCACTGCTGCTTTCCCTGCCCCTACACTTCCAGGGCCCAACAAGGGGCAGCACTGATCCCAGGTGAGGAAAGAGGGTGCCAGTGACAGAAGCCAACTACCCAAGCCATGGACAGAGTGTGCACAAGTCGATGTCACTGTGAGTTGGCAACCTGAGTCCCAGACAGGATGGGTGCGAGTGGTATTGGCAGAAGCCTGCTTCTTTCTTTTCTCCAGTCTGACATGGTGGCCCCCCTCAGGACAGGACCCAGGGCAGCTGCCCCCGTTGTCCACCTTCCTCCCCACCTTCTGAATGGTTTACAGAGGAAGTGGGGAAGGCTACCTTCCTTATTAATCAGAAGACATTCCAATAAATTGGGTTTAATCGGCAACACATTTGTACGTTGACTACAGATTCCTTTTCAAGCCTTTCTATTTGTACTTTGACTCTGAGCTTTTGATCGTTGCTAATTGTTTGTAGGTGGTTTCATATGCTTTCCAAATACTCTTCTAGGCCCGTATTTCAGGGGAAATACAGGATAAAAATATTTTAGAAAATATTTCTACAGAAGTGACTTTGTTACAGCTGCCCTCTGCTTGCACTGCCTGAAAATGCATCCAGTGGCACAGAAAGAGAGGCACAAGTCAGGAGGAGATTAATGGAGAGTTGCTGAATGGGATTTGGGCTGGCCTGGATCACAGCCATTCTGTCAAGGATTAGGGGCCTGGCTGTTCTGTGCAGCAATTGAACTACAATCAGCAGCTGTAATCATTATGTAACTTTCTCTGATATGGCTTCTGTTAATTAATGGGGGCTGAAATCCCAGCTGCCACGAGAGAAGGTTTTTTGACAGAATATTTGCTCATCTGCAGACAACTATTTTCATGATTAGCAAACAGTACCCATCATGGCTAAATCCCCAGGCTTTTCCAAGTGGTATTTTAATGTCCTCCTGTGTAGCCTGTCCTCCTGTGTAGTTTTGTTTCAGTTCAAAGGCAAGGGAAGAAAGCAGGTGATGGGCTTTCAAAACAATCATTCTCATGCTCTCTCTCCTTGCAAGAGATCCTTTCTGAAGCGAAAGCCATCTCTTTCAAAACATGTTTGGATTCTGATTCTGGAATTCTTCCTGTGTGCAGTTTTCCCTATGGATACCACTTCCATTCTGCAAGCCTCAATCCGTGTGTCCAGGTGCTGCTGGAAATCTCTCCCTTCCCTCCAGCTCATTCAAGGATCTGTAGTGTCGTTTTAGTCACATTACCCTGTAGAGAAGCCTTCTGTTACAAAGTAAGCTACCACAATGCTCTCTAGGTGGGGCTGTGCTTGCTGGTGCATATAACTAGAGTTGGATCAGAGGTGATCAGTAAATCCTATCAGTTTCTGTGAGAATGTGCTGAGATTACATCCTCCAGAAGTGTAACTTTTTTTGTATTAGGATTAAGTTTAAAACAGGGCCCCTAAGGACATTTCACATACCAGGGTGGGACTGTACTTCCCGAATAAGTCTGGTGAAGTGACTGAAACTTTCCCTGCACCTGGGAGTCCAGGTTCAAATCCCCGCTCAGCCGTGAAGCTTGCTGGCATATGCACAGAAGATACATGAGGTGTTTAATTAGAATGGGCATGAAGCTATTAGTGCCCGGTGGCTCCCTGCCCAGTTCCCCATCCTCAGGGCAACTTAGACCCCTGGGATATTGTGTGAGGATGACACTTAGAATGGGTCCCTAGGGAGATTCTACCTCCCCAGTTTTGTAGTTTCATATACTGGTAGCCCTGTAGTTTATTTATTTATTAAATTGGATTTATTTTGACTGCTCTTCCCCTTGCATGGGCTCAGGGCAGTTGACAATAATTTAGTACAATGCAATATAAAAACAAATTAAAACCATAAATACACAGTATTTAAAGCATTACAAAATTTTAAAACAACATGGCAGTCATGGGCGGGGGGGGGCAGGGTGCCAGGCAGATGCAACAAAGTGTCACTGGCCTTAACCAAAGGCCTGGATGAACATTTCTGCCTTACACGCTCTGTAAAACTTTAGCAGATCGGATAGGGCCCAGATGTCATTTGGCATAGATTTCCACCAGGCTGAGGCCAGGGCAGAGAAGACACTGGCCCTGGACAAAGCCAGCTGGGTATCTTTTGGGTCAGGGACCACTATGAGAGCATCTTATGTCAGTGGGCATTTCAGTCAGTATTGCCACAGGCAAGAGGTTCCAAGAGAATCTTGCAGGCTAGAGACAGATTCCTTAGTGAGTTTGAATGTGTGAAAAAGTAGAGGAAAGATTTTAAGGTAGTCAGAAGGACACACAAAGGGCCCTGTTGGATCAGACCATCTAGTTCAACGTATGTTCTGGAAGGGCTAACACAGGAGCATAAAAGCAAACTGCTGTTCCAGGAAATTAGAAAACTGGGGTATACTGCCTCCGAACATGGACCTCTCATTCATCCATCGTGGCTACTAGCTGTCACTGGATATGTCCTCCATACATAGAATCATAGAATTGGAAGGGACTTCTGGGGTCATCTAGTCCAATCCCCTGCACAATGCAGGAAACTCACAAATATCTTCCCCTAAATTCCCATGGCAGTGAGCTTAACAGGTCAATTGTGCATTTTGTGGAGTACATTTTTCTTCTATCTTGAATCTGCTGCCCATAAATTTCACTGGGCTGGATCTGGCTAGTTTTTCTGTTGGTAAAAAAGTTAAGAAGGAAACACCAAAAAAGTTATGCGGATGACCATGGGATCTTCATGGACAAAAAGCACATGGGACAGAGACTGTAATATGGAGTGGAATTGAGGAAAATTGAGTGAAAAAACTGGCTGGATCCAACCCAGCAGATGCCCCTGAGCCAGTCCTGTTGCTTCATCTTCCATTCATGAAAGAAGAAATAAACACAAGAGTCGATGTCTGGTGTGGTAAACTCCAGTATATGGTTGCTTGGTTCTCACTGGCCACTGGCAGGGGACAGGATGTAGGGTTGCCAGATCCAGGTTGGGAAACTCCTGGAAATTTGGAGATGGAGCCTGGAGAGGACAGCAACTCCAGTGTTGTACAATGCCATACCATCCTTCAAGGCATCCACTTTGTCCAAGAGAAGAAGATGAAGATATTGGATTTATACCCCACCCTTCACCCGGAATCTCAGAGCAGCTTACAATCTCCTTTACCTTCCTCCCCCCACAACAGATACCCTTTGAGGTAGGTGGGGCTGAAAGAGCTTTCCCAGAAGCTGCCCTTTCAATGACAGCTCTGCAAGAGCTATGGCTAACCCAAAGCCATTCCAGCAGCTGCAAGTGGAGGAATGGGGAATCAAACCCAGTTCTCCCAGATAAGAGTCCACTCACTTAACCACTACACCAAACTGATTTCTGTATTCTGGAGGCTAGCTTCCCTAACTTCAGTAGAATAATTACTGGATGATTCTTTAACCCTCCTTGCAGTTAATGACAATAACTGCATTTATGGAGTCTCCTTTAGCTGTATTGACAAGAGACAGAATACAAATGTGTTACATACATAAATTAATAAGAGAGAGCCTGAAAAAAAAACCCAACCTAAACCATTAGGATTAGAAACCTGTCAGGTTCAGCCTCGTGGTTGTAAATGTGAATGCTATTCAGAGCTAGATTGCTTATGTGGGCAGCGGCCCAGGTGGGGACTCCGACTGTACTGCTGTTTAAGGGACCCGCCAGGGATGCAGTTCTGTAGTTTTCCTCCTTTAGATCAGGTTGAAGCACAGCAGGAACTCCATCTGGCATCGAAGCCTGCTTCAGTGTGTTCAGTACAATCTGTAGGAAATCTGAGTAGGCAGAACACTTTCATCTTCCAATTAAGAGAACTGTACTAAAGGCTGCTGCAAGAGCGGAGTTGTTATGTGACTCAGGCAGCGTGGGAGCTTCCGCAAGACTGTTCATTCCACCACTTTCAGGTGGCACAAGAAACTCTGGACTACACAGGAGGAGCCTGTTTTGGCTCCTCCCCAAGTGTTAGGAGGAGGAGAGGCTGCAGCATGGACTTATCCCAGGTGGGCCAGGGCTCCGCATGTTACCATGGCAGAATGAAAATATATAGGCAGGCCTCAGATTCAGCGGGAGCTCACAGGAGTGCAGCTCCTGAACCTTTCTGAGAGTTCCACCTCCTTCTTCCCACTTTGTCCATTGAATAGTAGGTGCAGCTGCATAACAATCCGTGGATAAGCTCCACCACCTATTTTTCTACAAAACAACCCCCTGGGTGTAGGAGTGGGACTGAGGCTCAGTGGTTGAGCCACTGCTTTACACATTGAAGACTTCAGGTTCTAGCCTTGGCATTTCCATTTTTTTTTAAAGGATCAGGTGGCAGGTGATGTGAAAGACCTTCCTGCCAGCCCTCAGAACCAATCTTGACAGACCAATGGTCTGATTCAGTATAAGGCAGTTTCCTGTGTTCAGCAGTGGAGTAAGCCTTGGGCCATTGAGGTAATGTGCATATCAGGCCTAAGAACTCACCCAAATGGGTGGGCAGGGAAACTCATACAGGCTGGCTGTTTATTATAAGTCTAAATGTTAGATAATGGCATTTTCTTAAAAATTAAAAAAGAGCCTAGTTTAAACTATACATTCTTATCGGTTTCAGAACCCTAAGGGCTAAGGAGAGAGACATAATGGATCCTCTACCGTTGTTCTTAATATTCCCTTATAAACAGGCCTCATTTTGGGCAGGAGCTCACAGGAGCAGAGCTCTGGAACCTCTAAATTGTATTGTGCTCTTTCTTTCTTACCCCAAATACTTGCTTCTGGGCTCCATTGTTCAAACCTCCTGTGAGAATTTTGCTAAACTCCAAGTTTTGACAAACTTTCTAATATTTTCCCCATTTTAAAAAAATGGGGAAATGACCAAAGCATATCAAGCAGACAGATGGAAATTATAATTCATGAAATATTTTAAGGTAGATGCTGAGCTGATACAATTCAGTCCATCTTCTGGTGATGTCAGGGGTGTGTGGCATATGCAAATGAGTTGTGCTAATAAGCTCCAGTACCTCCTTGTTTACGAAATGACCCCAGCTTATAAAGAGACATAGCTTGAAACACAGAGGGACTTGGTACTTCCTGTTAAATGAATCTCAATACAACAGGATTTTGTCCTCTGAGGATTGGTGTCTATCCTATTGGCTGATTCAATTTGAAACTCTAGTTCAATCATGTAATGTGGATGGGGACTGCCTTGGATAAGCCTTCAGCTTTGTATTTGCATCTGATTTAAATACTCAGTTCACCAATTCGGCAAGAGAAATCACACATAAAAGCCTTTTTCTGTATCACCTTTACTAGATAAGAGACCATGTTCTTACAGCTACACTTTGTCAATACTGACAAAGGACAGCAGGCAGTGTTTATCTCAGTGGTGTAGGAAGTCTGCTTCTTTATGCTCATCAACAATTCAGAATTCCCTGAATACTCTGAATCCACTCTTTCCTTGAAAAGGGGCAAGGAACAGCACATGTTTTCTTTTCCTTTGTGGAGTTGTTCTTTGCTTGGAGAAGTGGATGCATTGCACCATAATCCAACACTGACATCTACTGGAAGAATGCATTGCATCAAACTGCTGTCCAATGTTTTAAAAATAATAATAAAATGCAGCAATACAGCCAGGGATGAAAAATTACCTTCCCTTGAAAATTTGCTTTTAGAGAGAAGCAAAACTCTGATCGATTGTCTTATTAGTGAAGTGTTCCATCTTGCATAGCAGTGGGCAATTTGACTTCTGAATACAGATGCACAGCTTGAGAAATTTCAGAATTGTATGCAGTATCTCTCTGATCTGATAAATGCTATGGGAATATATATGTGTGTGTGTATCCACCCAGTAAAATATGTTCAAAAGGGAACTAGAATGTCTTGTGAAAGGCATCCCTAATCTATGTTTTACAAGTCACAGTTCAGGTTAAATAAAAACAAAAAACAAAAAACCCCACCCTTTCTCCCTTAGACCATTTTTAAAGATGGAAAAATGGAGTTATAATTTGTCCAATCTGTGGAAGAGAGGTCAAGGAGTGCGATTACTTGTTCGCTGTATATGACAAGCACTTTTCCATTTGCTGTGTGCCTGCTGTTTCATGTAGGGCTGACCCAGTTGGAAGGTTCATGTTGGAGATAATGGGTAGATCAAGTCAGAGAGGAGAACTCTGCTTAGCTGAAAGCTGTTTTGCTGTAATCCTTGCCATGCAATTCTGTTTTGCAAAGGCCGTTTTGGATTCTTTACTTCCTCAGTGATTAGAGTAGTGGTAAAGAAGGAGCTTGTTCAGAGCTATCTTTAGAAATCTCTTGATTTTAGCTTGTTCTTCCTTTTTCGATTTTTTAAAAACTTACCCGGTTACATAGAACATTTTGCCCCCTCACATTCATCTGTCTCCAGTTCTGCTTCTCCTTCATTGTCAGCATTCAGATGATTCAAGTTTTGGGGGGAAGTATTCTGACTTTTTTTTAACTTTTAAGTACTGAAGGGCCATGCATAGACATTGTGCAATATATTAACATTGTTATTAACAATATTTGCTGCTGCTATTACTATTATTAACTTACTTTAAGGGATTGGTAAGGTAGGAAAGCAAGTCTAGCGGCATCCCAATAATTGCTACATGAAAGTAGGCTGTACCTGTAAATGTAGGTGGGTTCAGGCTACTTAATAGGCAACAGATTCTCAAGGTAGGAACAGCTTCAGAAGAAGTCTTTATGTTCCGTATTTCATTTATGCTAATTTACATTCTTGTTGAATCTGCTTTGGCTAGTAGGGAACCAATTTCCATCACAGAATGATGCCTGATTCATAATTTCTGCCATGCTGGGATTGGAAGTATGGGCATCGGCTAGCACAGTGGATTTAACCCAGTTTCTTTCAGGAAGAGCATGTTTTACCTATACCTGCACATGTTCCTAGGGAACAATGCATCAATGAGACCAAGCACTGTCATTGTGGATTATGTAGGGATAGCATATAGCATAAATATAACAGAAACCAAAAACAAATAAAGGACTTTTACAACTGCTTGTGCTCTTATGGCACTCCTTTCTCACAGTCCTGAAGAGACAGCATACAACAAGGAAAGGAAGACACTGAGCGGCAATAAGGCTTCTATGAAGACGGCCTGACAACACGGAAATCCAAGCGAAGGATGCTCTTAGACCGTACTGAGGCCAACCTAAGTTCTTAAAGGCCTTTCTGCCCAACCACTATGCCCTCACCTCCATTGGAATTGGAGGAGGAACATGAAGTGCATGAACCATTAATGTAAATGCAGATGCAAATGTATGACTGTGCCAGATGATCAGAACACTAAGTGTTTTGTTAAAACAAAGCTCCATTTCTGAGTATGTACAAGTGGACATACAAAGCAGAGGGGCTATCTCGTTGGTTGATGGCAATGTGGCAGCACACACTTTTATCTCACTCTTTTTTTTAATCCTGGGCAATAACGGGAGCATTTTTTCTCTCTACTATGCAAGGGTGGAAACACCCACATGCCTTCAGTATGTTGTGAAAGATCTGAAACAGTGAACAAAGGGATCCAGTTGAAGCTTCTGCGAATTTCTTGCTGATGCTGTTTCAGAGTGATCCCAAGTCACTATTTGTCATTTGTGCTAAAGCAGCCACACACCTTGGCTGATCCTTGGGAGTTTAAGGCATTTTAGCTGTTATGTCTTTTTCAATAAAGGCTGTGTGTCTTGTGAACCACTAAGCCACTGGAAGACTCCCCGTCATTTATGGCTGCCAATGAGGTGGTTGATAAATCTCTTGTTTATGGTGACTGACAGTCTGAAAACAAGGGAGTTGCCAGGTCCGCATGAAGACATGCTGAGGCGTCATGCTATGTCTTCAAGTAAAAAAGGCTTCATAATATTATCAAAATGTATTTTTTTTTTCATTTAAAAGCTCCTCATAACTGGAGAACCTGAACTGTACTTTGTTAGCTTGTGCATAAATTCATATCCAGAAGCTGTCAAGCATTTAGCTTAGTGGGTTATGTAGAATGGTTCTGAATAATAGCTTACAAAAATACCTGGAAGACACACACCTCTCCAATCCAGTAATAGTGCCTGCAAGTCCCAGCCCCTCACAATAATCTAACAATGAAACTCAGCACGATGGCATAAAATATCAGATGAATTTGGGGCTAGTTCATCTACTTACCTGAGCTATAGAGTCTCATGGTACAATAGGTATTCCACCTCCCCTCCATATGTCTGGCTCCAGGGATCCATATGGAGCCCGAAAACTAACCTGAGTTTATTAGATGTAAGCAGAAAACATCACATTGATAGGATGGTCATATGGGCTATTCTGCCTCCACTATCTACACAGCACCTATCTACATATTTGAAAGACCCTGTTTTACCACCTACATGTATTATAGCTCACCCATAACAGACAGTAATAGTGTGTTAACCATTTTGTGTGTTTACATTTTCCATCCTAGTCCAGACTCAATATGCTCATCACAGTGCCTGTACTGCCATGAGGTCATTAACTTGGTTTACATATTCAGTTAAGGAGGAATGCTCTCTCCCCGTTAGTAAATTAGGTGCTCCATTTTAAAAAAAAACTTGCATGGGATTTCAATGTACATGGTTCTTTGGGTAGCAAGTTTGAATTGGACCTTATATAAAACTGTGAGGGTTGTATGGAATGACCACATTGTGTGTTACTTGCATCATGGAGGAAATTAAGCTTGGTCTTTTCCATCATGTGAACTATAGTCCCAACTGTTGAATGTGCGAACCAGCTTGGTTGTCTCTAAAATATGAGAATCCTCATCATCCCCAGAGGCAGATTTTAAAAAGCTCCATAAGGCTGAAAACAGCAAAGAACATCACTAAGAAAGAGAAATTTTATTAGAGCAATTTAACTTTATTTTTTTTCCATACAGCTAGATCAACTATAGCAGTAATAATAAAATAAGCATGAAAACAAGTTGCAGCCCAGGACAGAGTACATAATTTGGAGCAACTACAAGCAAATTTAAGTCTGTGATTACATAATAGTTAAAAAACCAAGCACATCTGTCCTTTCAGCAGATGAAAGTTGCAGGTTTGCAAAGAAGTGCAATGTTATTAGTTCGTTGGTGTGAATTACTGGGTAGAATATAGACCGAATTTGTCTTTCCCCCACTTCTTCCCTCTTCGCTTTGGCTTCATATTATCACATGGTATCTCAAGTGTTTTATGTTATCAATAGTAAATTTGATCGGGTTTTGTTTTTCACCTGCTAAAAGAACAGGATCACTACAGCAAGAAAAAGAACTATGCAACAACTACAGCTATGATGTTTTGTTTTGGTTTGCCTGTTGATGGTTTTTAAAACTTTTTTTGTGTGTTGAGTATGTGAAAGTCAATATTTCTTTTGATTGTGTGTTTGTGTGCAGGTGTTGGTGTGTGAATAATAAAACTACTGAAATTTTCAGAAACTGGTTTCAATAGAATATATATCTTTTAATATATTGTTTATTCTCTCTCTCTCGCTCTTTTGATACTTTAAAACATGCAGTAGTTGTTTTGAATAATATGTGACACATTTGATCCATGATTTCCTTTGAATGGTTTGAAGTACCTGTTCGTTTGAAATTGTTTCTTAAAAAAATATTTTTGTCCTGTTATTTAGTTATGATCTTCAGGCAGATTTGGACCAATGCAGCTTTTGTCAGTCATGAGAACTGGGAAGGACAGCCAATCTTTCCAGCTGAAAGAATCCTGGCAAACTAGAAGCTGTTCACATAAAGCAAAGCAACTTTTTCGTCAAGGGGAATGGAGTGCTAACTCTGTGCCATTTTTTTGCAAGCAATTTTGCTCAGCCTGTCATTTTTTTTTAATTAGCCTTAACAAAACTCCTTGTATTTATAGACATTTTTATTCAAAATAAGATCTTACTATTATACAGGTTTCTCTCTCTCTCTTTTTGACTATATACAGAAGTGCAAAAGGTCAATTCTTCTCTTTATACTTTTCCCACATGCTAACCTTGCAGCATAATCAACCCTCAAGAGTTTGCACACTCACTCACACATATTATAATTCTTGTTATACGTAAACTTTTTTGAGTATTTGGATTATCAACAAAAAAAAAAAGTCCCTTGATCTATTGATTATGCAGCTTATTTATAACAAGGCCTGATATTCAGGGATTTCAAAAAATATTTAAACAATATTTTAACATTTGAAATGGATACAGTAGAAAATAAATTTTATTCTAATATCTAGGAACTAGATTTTCCTTTATAATTAATTACAAACAAAATAAATCCTCAAAATATTACTCAGTTGTCTGCCAGGATTGTTGCAATAGCAACAACTTAACTTCTTACTTAGCAATGATTATATAAGATATCCATATAAAAGATTCTTTGTTCTTTTAATGAAAACTAGACAAGAACTAACAATGACTGATATTCTTACATTGTAATATTAAATCAGTAAAATATAAATCATTTAGTTAACAATAATACGAATATTCATGACACTACATGTAAAATTCAAAACTGCATATGCTATGAAGAAAAAAAACTTTTTAATTTTTTTCATATTTTGAAAAATTCATTCGTAAAATCTAATAAAACAAAATTCTATTAAACTGAAATGGCATTCATCTGATAATAGAAAAAGAAAAAATCTAATAAATGTAAGAAATAAAAACTACTGTTTTAACGAGGAAAAAATAAGTAGTACTCTATAATGTAAGTAAACTACAATAACATGTGAAGTCACCTATACTTTCTTAACACGATTGAAATTACATTGGTATGGGTTTTAACCCGTAATGTAATATTCTAAGGCTTTAATAGATGTACAGTACAATCAGTAAAATCAACACATCATTCTTTTTTTTTTTTTTAACTAGAAAGCATCTCTCAGGCATAAAAACTTGCAAGTAAACTTGGAAGTATGGAAAGTTCTAGAACTGAACTCTCACTTCTCCCATTCCATGCTATACTACCAGTGACCTGGCCTTTTCCTCAGCAATCTCTAGCCTTGCTGAACAGAGCAAAATATATCCTTTACTAGCTGCAACATCCAAACCACAAAAAGGATTTCCTTTGGATGAATCCATTCTTAAAACTTGAATGCACATCTATTTTTTTTTGTTTCATTTTTTTTGTAAAGGCTTTCTAAGGCTATAAGCAGTTAATCTGAACAGAAGAAATCACATATAAAACTCACCCCAATATTTAACCCACCCAATGCCTATTCTAATTATCATATTCCATTTTATGTTTTGGTTTTGTCGTGCATTTGATGTCAGTGCTTCTGTCTCATTTTCGATTAGAGTCACTTTTTTCGAAATGTGACTTTGAAGTGATGCATTTGAGCAGAAAGCGAAAACCCTTGCAACGCATTTAGAGTCTCTTGGACTTCTGAAAGAGGTTAGAAAACTGAAGCAAAAGAAATTCTTCAAAGATTTTGCTAACAGTGTCTCAGAAATGGCTTTTCCCTTTTTTAAAAAAAGTATATTGTGTATTATAGTCTGCATAACTATCACAACTACAATGGATTATAATAATTTATATAGATTTATATATCCAGTATGTGTAAGAATAACCAGTATGTCTAGACTTTTTTCTCCCCCCTTGTGCTGTCTAATATTAACTAAGGTAAAATGGCCATTTCTGAGACAGCTTTGGTTTGGAACAGAAGGGTGCCCTTTGACTGATTGGCTATTAACAAAATAAGCAAAAAAAAAAAGGTGTGGTTCTTAAAGTAATACTGCAGAAATAATACTCTACTTTGATTACAGTCTATGGCACTTCATGAGAATCTTTAACAACATGGTACTTAAAGCCATTGATGTGCTTTAAAAATATACACAGTTGTGGTTTTGTTTTTTAACTTGGCACATTCATCTCTGTCAGATACCTCTTTTACCACTTCTTACAATCTATTACATTTAAAAATATTACTCTTGAACAAAAAGGAAAAAAAATTATACTGCGCATGCACGCTGTCATCTATAATGGCAATTTTTTTTAAATACAAGGTGCACCTTTTGTTATTTGTAAACCTTGAAAGAAATAAACTTACTTAAAAAATTATATCTTGGTCTACGGACGTACCAATACATAATAGATCTATGGCTACATCACAGCCTGTCTTTTCAAGATGACATACATGATTATGTAGGAAAGATTCTACCAATGCATACTTAGGTTCTGTATGCGTTGCATACCTGTGTGCTAGAAAAGATAGACAGTGCTGTAGTCTTTAGACAATATGATCACCCCAGCACAAATATCAGTTCAATGTACAAATTATATAGGCAACAGTGTGCAGTGGATTTCCAAGTTGTCATTTCATCTTGTTAACATGCAATATGTGGATGTCTTACTGCTGAGGGATTTTGGGTGCCGTTATTTGACGGTATATACATTATGGCTAATGACCTGTCCTGTTTCTTCACTCAACCACACTGTCCTCTTTTCTTTAATATGACCTGTCAAGAAGAAGAGAAGAAAGATGTTATAATTATTTTAGATATGTAAAATCCTTTAACCCCCTTTTTCTGATTCTTTTAAAAAAATACACCTAAGTTATTCAATCATCAGTTGACAATCCCCATAAAATACTTAAACACATCGGATTTGTTGAGATGCTTCATACAAGCAAGGTTGCAAAATCCCAACTGAAAATAGGGGTTGGCTGAAGCGAGATGAAAGCTATCCAAACATTTTTGTCCCCCAGTTTTTTAGAGAGGGTAGCAGCAAAGAGAGGTGAATCTCCTCTTGACATCATTCTAAACAAATAAAATACAGATCAGATCAAACAGATCAGAAATGCTATAGAAGATGACTACTGGTTTAAATAAGCAAGATCACAAAATCCCTATTGAACAGAGCTCTGCAGAAATGAGATGAGTTATAATAGTAAAGATAAGTGCACAGCTCCTACTGTGACACTATTCTGAAGGCAGCAGTTCCTGCCCCGTTTCTGAATTGGCATTGTGACACTGTCAAGTAGGCAAGCTGGTTGGCTTCCTGTCTTTGTCATGTCAGCATGTTTTTACCATCTCTCTGACTGGCTGGATCATTTCAAGGATGAGGATGGGGAGGGCTCTGAAGCAACTGCATTAATGGAAAACAACTGCTGTAAAGTCAGTAAAAATAAAAAGGAAACCATGGAGTTATATGGGAAATATTTTGAGATTTCCACAGTGAAGGTCTATGGCTGAAACAGAGATGTCTGGCGACTTCTGCTGATAGCACATTGGGTCACATTTTTTGTTGACTTCTTTAGAAGAAAAAGTTCAATAAAGGAAGTTCCACAAGGTACTCTGGCAACCCTCATATACTGAGTAAATGGAACTTAGAACCCAGTTTCTTTCTCTCCACACTTTTATGCCATAGAAATAACGGGCTGTAGTTTGCCATTTTGGGAAATTCCTGAAGCTAAAAAACATACAACCATCGTCCTGCTTCTACACTACATAATTTTATAGATTCATTGCCCCTACATGAAGTCTTTGTATGCTGAAGAGCTCCAGGCTGCTTTTAGCTTCTGTACTTAAAAATCTTCCTGGGCCCAGTCCAGCAACATTTAGTAATGAAATTAATACAACTTAAGTTAGTTGCAATTAAATCCCTTTCAATGTTTTCAATGAGACTTTCTTTTTTAACTCATAACACTATAATGTGAACAAGTGGGAAATGTGTGGTTTGGGACAAACCCAAAGGGCTCCTAGGAAGCCTCTTCTGCTCCCCTACCGTATGTGTTTGTGATAGGAAACTCTAGCTTGTTATTAAACAACATGTGAAACAGCCCATAAAAACTGTCACATTTTGAAGAGCTTCCAATGTTCAATGAAGTTAGCAGGAATTGACAGTGTTGGATATTGAAGGATCCACAGAGATGTTGACTTGGACATAGGAACATAAGAGAAGCCATTTTGGATCAGGCCAATGGCCCATCCAGTCCAACACTCTGTGTCACACGGTGGCCAAAAAAACTAGGTGCCATCAGGAGGTCCATCAGTGGGGCCAGGACACTAGAAGCCATCCCACTGTTTCCGCCCCCCACTCCCAGCACCAAGAATACAGAGCATCACTGCTGAAGACAGAGTTATTGTGTCTTAGAAAAAATATGCCAGAAAATACAACTTGTTAGTAGAACTGATCTAGGGTATCCAGCTTATAGTTCCACAAGTGAACTGGACTAAACACATGCAGTAGTGTTAGTAATTTAGGGTACCAGTAAGTGTTAATTTTCAACCTTTATCATGCAACTGGGGGGAGGGGGTTCCTAAATAATAGTAACCTTAAAAAGGGGTTACTACACAGGAACTCTGATGCCAATCCAGGTGAACTTTGTACTTATAGGCTAGAATCCAACAATGTATTGTGGAAAAATAAACATACCTTGCAAAGTTATGTTTGTGCAAGGTCTTTTCTTCCTATATATTATAGTGACCAGAAATTCATTGCAGAAGATCTTGTGCATGCAAGAAAAGCAAGTTAGGATGCTGTAAGTCTAACTTAGCACAAGTGGCTATCACAGTTTTTTCCTCCAGCACAAGTGGAAAATTTGTACTGGATCCAACCCATAATGTGTCAGATAAGGCCATGTGCATATATAAAATTACTGCCATTACCAATAAGATATGCATGAGAAGAAAACAGTTGCCTTTACCTGCAAACATAGTTCATTGAGTGCCCATCTGTGCAGGTACACTATATGATTGCAGGCCAGCCATGGAGAAGAGCTTCTGAGGTTTTCTGAAGAAACTTCAAGGCTCTGGAGTTTTCTTCCTCCCCTCTGTTTATAGAGGTCCCTTTTCCCACCCAAAGGGTTGCATGACAGAGGCAGGGTGAGCACTCCTCCCCTCTGTTCCCTTTGCCGCTGGGAGGCCCCTGAATCTGTGGTAGCCCACAGTGAGAAAAGGAGAGAGGGATGTGTGGCTGCACAGAAAGCTCTTGATGAACTACAGTTAAAGGTAAGTGAAAGTCCATTTTAATCACTGTGGCTTCTGTGCAGTCCAATGTGGGAGAATACCAAGCTCACCTACCCTAGGAGGAGGGTATGGGCTGATCAATGGAAAATCATTTGTAGCACAGCTTTTCCCACTGCAGCTTCATTCCTGGAGTCCACATCCATTGAGTAGTGAGTGCTTGATGAACATAGAGGGAGTGGACCATGTCGCTGCCTTGTCTTCCAGTGCAACTCTGGAAGCCCTCAATGAGTGAGTTTTCATGGACATTGGGCAAGAGACCTTAGCTTCATTGTAGCTATTTGGATTGCAGAGACCACCTGGTGGGAGAGTGACTGCACTGAAGCAGCATACCCTTTATTTGACCTTTTGAAACATAAGTTTCCATCCTTCCTGAATTCTTGTGTCCTTTTTAAATAAAAAAGGAGTGTTCTTACAATCTAGTGTATGTAGTGTTTGCACTGATGATGATGACATCGGGGATTAGAAGAATGCTGAGAGGTGATGTTTTGTTGAAGTAGAATTACTGTATCACATTAGGGAGAAACTCTACGTTAGGTCTAAATACTACATTGTCTGGGTGGAATTTAATAAAAAGAGGGTCACAGTCAGTGCCCATAGTTTTTTTACCCTTCTGACATAGGTAATCGCAACCGAAAAGGCAGCTTTATAACCAAGTGCTGGCCATGGGTTCAAAGGATTTTCAAAGGGTTTATACCTCGGAGACTCCCCTAGTTTTTGAAGACTGAGTCCAGATAATGGTCTGATTTGGACCACTCTTGTTTTGTCCTTGTATCCCAGCTTAGGCTGTCAGCTACTGTGTTGTTTAGACCTGCTATATGCACAGCTGTCAGCTGCATCCTGTGCCTTATTGCCCACTGCCAGATGAGTGTGGCTTCTCTGCCCATGCCTCCCTGATTGTTCAGGCAGAATTTTGCTGTGATGTTGTCTGTTGCTACCAGAACGAGTCTTTCTCTGATTATCTTTGTAAAAGAAGTGAGAGCACGTTTGACCACTCTCAGCTGTAACAGGTTAATGTGAGGGGTAGATTTTTTCTTAGTCCATATCCTTTTCACCTTCAGACCTTGACAGTGATCACTCCAAACGGTGAGTGAAGTGTCAGTGAAGAGGTGGGTGTCATGGGACTGCACCCTAGAAAGATTCCCTTGAGGAGGTTTGGGGCCACCACAGGAGAGACTTTACAATGACTCCTGGGACAGAAAGTTTCCTCCACTGAGGTCTGGAACTGCTGTCGAAGCTCCATAGAAACAAATTTTGCAATGACCTCATGTGTAAGCGAGCATATGAGACCACTGCAGCAATGGAACCATTATAACACAGAAGTCTTCGTATGTATTTGGCTGACAGGTATCTGTTGGACAGAAATTTCTTAACATGGGCCAACATAATCTTGGCCCTGGGGAGCGGCAAATATGCCTTCACTTTCTGGGAATCTAGAGAGACATATGAACATATGAAGCTGCCTTATACTGAATCAGACCCTTGGTCCATCAAAGTCAGTATTGTCTTCTCAGACTGGCAGCGGCTCTTCAGGGTCTCAAGCTGAGGTTTTTCACACCTATTTGCCTGGACCCTTTTTTGGAGATGCCGGGGTTTGAACCTGGGACCTTCTGCTTCCCAAGCAGATGCTCTACCACTGAGCCACCGCCCCTGAAGTCAATAGATTAAACAGGAGTTAAGAGGGATTTCAGGGTTCTTTTTTAAATAAGAAACCCAGTGATTTTATAATGTGTAGGGCAAAGCTCAGGCTTTTGACCAGCCTTTCTGGGGAGTCGATGACAAACAGCCAATCATCAAGTAAGGGTACAAATGAGCTATAACCTGTGCAACACACTCTAGATGCCTTTGCAAGTCTAAAGAAACACTGCATACTCATAGCTGGCCCCTGAATAGTTGAATCTCAAGTACTTCCTACAGTCCTTGTGTATTGAAATATGGAAGTACACATCCTTTAAATCTGGTGTGGCAAACCACACATTGGGAGTCATAAAGGACATCGCCTCCGGTATGGATAGCATCTTGCACTTTGGGACATTCAAATGTTTATTCTGAGATCTTAGGTCTAAAATGGGCCTTTTGCCTCCATCTTTGTCAATTACAAATTATCTAGAAAAGAAGCCCTTTGATTGTTTCTCAGGGCTGAGCCTTGCAATTGTTCCCTTAGCTAATAGAGAATAGATGTCCTGCATTAGAAAGAGAAAGGATTGCAGGATTGGACCATAGTCATGTGGAGGAGCACTTCTAGAGTGCTGATCCCCAGGAGATTCAGAAGAGTTTTCTCCTCGTCGTCCACTGTGTCTCTTAGGCTGCGATTGTGGAGTATAAGGAGACCTGAAAATCTATGGAGGGCCTGTGCCCTGTAGGACTTTGATTGGGGATATCTCCGGGTATGCCTTGGGAAGTACCTTTGTTTAAAAGGTGTTAGTGAAACATAGGTTATGCCCAATGATTTGGCTGTCAATTTGTTCTTCCTAATCCAATCCAAAACCACATCAGTTTGGTCACTGCATAGGTCTCAACCTTCAAATGGAAGATCCTCTGTTTTGGCTCTTGTATCAAGTGGAAGAGCTGAGGAACATAACCATGAGTATCTACATATGACAATGCCAAAGGCCATTTACCTGCTGTTACATCTGCCCCATAGTTTGCAGCATTAAGCTGTTGTTTCCCAAATTTTTGTCCTTCTGCAATGAGGACCTTAGCCACACTCTGTTTATCAACTGGCAGCACTCAAGAAATGGTGACATCTTTTCCCACACTAATATTTTGTAGCAGCCCATAACCACTGTAAAATTAGCCACCCTCAGCCCCATAGCCTTGGAGGAGTAGATCTTCCTTCCCAGTTGAACAAGTCTTTTGCCCTCTTTATTGAAGGGGAATGAATGGCTTCCAGCTCTTCCTTTGGCTGGTAAGACCTGAGACTATGGAGTTTGCTTGTGGGTGGCAAAACAGGTATTCACAGCTTTCTTCTCTGATCCTGTAGAAGTTTTCCAGCTTCTTTGACGATGCTTGGGCCGAGGCCAATTAGCCCAGATGGCTAAAACTATATCCTGTATCCCTTGAAACAGTGGGAGCACCACAGGACTCAAACTGAAGCTGTACAGAGCCTTCATTATAGGGTCAGACAGTTGTGACTCTGAAACATTAAACTCTAGGCCCAGGGCTTCTGCCATTCAAATCAACTGCTCCAAATACATCTTAAGGTCCTCTGTTAGGGAGGAAATCAGCAAGTTAGCAGCAGTATCTTCTGCAATGGTATTGAAGTGTTCTTGGAGTCTGCTTCTGAAATTTGGTAGAGTGCATCCTTGAAATCAGAAGCATTATGGCAGGAACCCACATCAGAGTGGCATTGGTGCTGGTGGTGCTGTCTGGATTTTGTGGAAGATTTTACAGATTGTCATGGGTCTGTGGAAGTGCCCATTAAGCCAACTGTGATGACATCATGAATGGAAATGGGCCCCAATTGATTTTGTTGAGACCTTATTGGTGAGACTGTCTTCATATGCAAAAATGAGTTGACACTGAGCCTTGATGGCAAGTTATGGTGCCAGGGGGAGCTTGATTTAAATATTGTTTGTGTTGATGCTCGGCTCCAAGGAGAGTGACTATCAGGGAGGATTGATGGCCTCAACTGGGCAAGCCACAATTCTGTGGTGACAGAGATTGCCAAGGCTGAGGAAAGCCTGAATGGTGCCATCATGACGGCAATTTGGCTGAACTGCACTTTCTCTCGAGATGTGCCTCGAGAGAAACTTGTCTATAAGTTGGGCATGTAACTTTATTATGGCCCTCTCCCAGACATAGGAGACATGAGGAATTATCATTTTGGGCCATTTTCACCCCAAACTCCTGGCACTTCTTGAAAAGAGCCACCCCACTGATTTGTAGGTTGAGAAATCTTCACTGTTGTCCATTGAATTTTTTTTATTCCTGAGGCCCCACAAAGCAGCAGTCCTAGAAGCACATCCTCTCCTCATGGTAGCAAGAAGAGAACTGAGGGAAGTAGCGCTCACCCCACCTCTGTCACCTCTGTCACCTCTGTCATGTTTCTTTGGGCAGGAAAAAGGACTATAGATAGAGGTGATTGGAAACACTCCAGAGTCTAGAAGCTTCTTTAGAAAAGCATGGAAGCTCTTCTGCATGGCTGGCCTGCAGTCATGCAGTCCTATGTGTGCCTGCACAGAAGCCATGAGAATAAATTATTGGATTCTCGCTAACATGCATATATCTTTTATATCTGAACCACACAAGTTCCATCTCTTAGATGCAGTAATGGAACAGGCAAAAGTGGATTAATTCAGAGGGACAGAAACTTCCTGCCCTGATACAGCTAAGTGTGTCCATGCATGTAAGTGAATAACACACATAGTGAAATCCACTGAGGAAGAGTTACTGCTGTGATAATTCACATAATTGGGCCAATCCATATGTGAAAACATTTACAAACATTGTGACCCTTGCAAAAGCAATAACTACAGTATGTGGAAGGCAACCACACTCTTATCATTTTTAAAATATTCTCCTCACTCAAAGGAGCTTTGGTACATGGTTGTCATTTCCTCCATTGATCTTCAAAACAATCTCATGAAACAGGTTAATTAACACCTGAACAGTTCCCCCCCCCCACCCCGTCATCTATTTGTCACTGAGGCCAACTTGTCTGAACACCACAAAAAGATTCTTTAATACAAAGTTTGTTCATAAAATTGAGATGTTACAATTTAAATGCACATGATGTTAAATGAAACGAGATCAGAAATTCTCATTAGCCATAAATTTGATTAGCAGACATTACTCCTGCAATAGGAAAGAAGATGTCTGGGAATCTATTACAACTCACTTAAACTGTCTTGTTAGATGAAGGCATGCTGTCAGGCAAAACCATGGCTGAACACCCCAATCAAAAAGCTAAATTAAGCACGGAAAGCAAAAGCTCTCCTCCCATCTGACTGGTATAGCTGAGTGAAACCTCTTTCATGCAAAAAAGGCTAACTTGTAAAGACTTGACATACAATAACTGGAGCTGTATAGTTCAAGCTGAATTTTATAGTGCTGTCAGAGTTGATATTCTTTTGACTTGAATCCACTGGTAATTTCCATTGACATACATGAATTGAAACCTCCCACAGCAGACAAACATGCTTCCACATATTGTTCCTGGGGGATGAAGGATCCCCAGAAATAGAATGAGTAGGGGGAGTATCTGTCATGGGAGGGGTGAATTGACAAGTATAATCCCTCCATCCTTTAGTGGAAATTCTCCACTGGATCAAAGCCCATCGCCCTCAGTTTCACATGAAAGGCTTTTTAGGGTTGCACCTATCATAGGGAACCTTTAATGGTCTTCTGAAATTGTATATGGCAGCTGTTAACATATTTTGAGTCATGCGTGAACTATGACTGCTCTTGTTGACTATTTCCCCTCACACCGCCATGGGGGGGGGAGGGAAATCTGTGCACATGGGAAAGAAATCAGCCAATGAAGAGGAGAAGAGATTGGATTTATACCCTGCCCCGAGCAACTTAAAATCTCCTTTCCCTTCCCCTCCCCACAACAGACACCTGTGAGAAAGGTGGAGCTGATAGAGCTCTTTTGAGAACTGCTCTTGAGAGAACAGCTCTGAAAGAACTTGTGACTGACTCAAGGTCACACCAGCAGGTACACATGGAGAAGTGGGGAATGAAACCTCGCTCTCACATTAGAGTTCATGCCCCTAACCACTACATCAAACTGGCTCTCAATTAAGGTAAAGAGAAACAAGGAGGAGAGAAAACTATGCAATGCAGAAGGAGAGTATGGAATACTTTCTATGGAGGACACAGAGAGAGAGGGAGAGCTGAGAAAGGCAGGAAATTCAAAGAGTGGAGAGAGCAAAACCACTATAGGCAGGGAGAAGAGAGAAAAAGAGGGTTAACAGAAGATGAAGAAAAAGGAAACAGAGATTTTATATTTATAGCTAAAATGTTTTTCTGTCGCTGACACAGTGATGAGTCAACAAGAAATGTAAACGTGGCCCACAGCGACTTCAGTTATGCATCTCTGCTTTACAATGGCTTTAATTCTTCCAACAAAAATATCTGCTTTCCTCTAGCCCTTTAAAGGGAAATATACTACAAATCATTTTGGGGCCATAGCACAGATTTTGAAAAAGTGTATATAGAATGTTTTCTCTACTTATTGCATGTTATTTTTAACACTCACACTACGGCTTGAGTAATAAACACCAGTGTCATAGGTGAACTATCCTGTGAGGTCTAATGCGGCACTGCACCAGTAAACAAGAAAACAAGGCTATTGCTGAGGGTTACTTCCTATCCCATCCTAAAATGGGAGGGAGGGAAACACAGCACCTGCCTTATCTATATGGCTCCTTTAAAAGAAGCAGACCACATCTTGGAACCATAACACATTATCTGACTCTATGTACGCCTGCAAGGGGACCAATATAATTTTATATCGGCTACTTTTATCCCTCTTTCCTCCTTTAGAGCAGGGCTCAAAATGGCTTACAAAAGACAAACAAGAAAAGGTACAATCTAGAAACCACACAGTGCAATTATAAAATAGAGGCAGCAGCCAGGAGGTGGGGCTGAACAGCTGGAAGAATTCAACCCCCAGACAGCCCCAGGTAGCAGCTCTTTTTCAAGCCTAAGCAGTCAAGGGGTGAGGTTGAATAGCTGGAAAAACTCAGCCTTTGATAGACAACCTCTCCTGGAAAACAGCTGTGACCTGCACAAATTCTGTATTAAAAAGTGAGTCAAAAGCACTTTGGAAACTTACTGTTTGATGATTAAATGTCTACATCTGTGTAACATACTTGTGGCTAGTCAGATGTTCGGCAGATATTATGGGTATCTATTAAAAACAATAAATGTAAACTGTGAATTATAATGCTCAACAAGTACGCATGCTTTATTAAGGAGTAGCAAAATACCTCAGGAGAATGGTGGTCATTTACATTGTAACTATATGTTAAACATAGATTGTACAGTAGCAAAAACCCCTGCTGTTAATTTTTTTTTCAACCAATGTTAATACATATTATTGATCATTTAGAATGTTAACAATTAAAAGTTCATGCAGTGCAGTAGTTTCCAAAAGCCCTTTTTGTTGGCCTACACAATATTATGAGTTTGGGGGTATTTCAACTTCAGGAAAAAAATTTAGAAACATTCTGACCTGTGAACTTTGCAGTCTCAGTTTTAAATTGCTCTGAGCCAGATTTCTAAAAAGAAAATCTTCTGCAAGTGCTTCAGTCTCCTGGTTTAAGCTGTGTTGAGATTTGGGTGAAAGGCATATCAGAGGGTGACCCAGGAATACTGAACTGCAATTCTCACCATATGTCTTGCAGAGACACCTATAAAAACTTCCCATTTGTGGCTGCCCATGCACATAAACGTTTGATGCTGGTTCCCAAGAATATTGCTACTGGTTCTATCCTCATATAGAAATGGCATTTAAAAGTTTGCTTTTGACACATATTTTCCAGTTCCATTCTGCAGCCATTGTAATATGGGTACTGAGGTTGTTCCCCCTAGCCTTATCTCTTCAGATCTCAGAAGCTAAGGAGGGTCGACCCAGGTAAATACTTGGATGGGAGACCACCAATGAAGTCAAGAGTTGCTACAAAGAGGTAGGCAATAGCAAACCACCTCTGTTCGTCTCTTGTCTTGAAAACTCTATGGGGTCACCACAAGCCTGCTGTGACTTGACAGCACTTTACACACATAGATCTAGGAGGAAGCTCTATTCATGTCTCATCGTTTATGCTTCATTTCTTTAAGATTTGGGATTGACTGATGGGGCCATAGGGGTATCTATCATATTTTCCTCTTCTTCCAAAGAAGTCACAGCAGCAACCATGGCTTTCCTCTCCCCATTTTAGACTCATAACAATCCTTAGACTGAGCAAGATTGACTACTCTGAGGTCACCCAGCAAGCTTCATCACTGTGCTGACCCTGGGTTTCCCAGTCTTATTTCAATCCTCTAACCCAGGGGTGGCCAACGGTAGCTCTCCAGATGTTTTTTGCCTACAGCTCCCATCAGCCCCAGCCACTGGCCCTGCTGGCTGGGGCCGATGAGAGTTGTAGGCAAAAAAAATCTGAAGAGCTACCGTTGGCCACCCCTGCATCTAACCACTAACTGCTCTGACTAGCTAGCTGACTTGCTTGCACTGCCTGATTATTTCATCATGTTCTTCCATAATAACCCTGTGAGGTAGGTTAGGCTGAGAGGACTGAATGGCCTAAGGTCACCCAGTGAAAGAGCTGAACTTTGGTCTCCCAGATCCTAGTCCAATACTGTAATCACTACACCATACATGCTCTCATGGGTGGATCTACATCATTTTACAGCTCACATTGGGAATCCACTGAAACACAGTATTGCATATCATAACTGTTAGGAATATATAGGCCGTGAATGGCTTGGGCCTTCACCTAAGTAAAAACTAAGTTATTATTATTTATTTTATTTTATTTATATCCCGCCCTCCCCGCTGAAGCAGGCTCAGGGCGGCTATGGTCTAAAAAAGGTAGTCCCTGTGCAAGCACAGAGTCATTACCGACCCACGGGTGGTTTGCCATTGCCTTCCCCAGTCATCTACACTTTCCCACCAGCAAGCTGGGTACTCATTCTACCAACCTTGGAAGGATGGAGGGCTGAGTCAACCATGAGCTGACTACCTGAACTCAGCTTTTGCTGGGATCGAACTCAGGTTGTGAGCAGAGCTTGGACTGCAGTACTGCAGCTTACCACTCTGCACCACGTGGCTCCTATAAATGAAGTAGCATTACTTAAAACTGAAATGCAGTTGGATTGGACAAAGGCCAATTTTTATTTAACTACTTCCATAGTGCAGACTGGCTGTTTCCATATGGCAAGTGTTCTCTGTTTTCTTTGCCAAATGGAATGCAGAGGAAATCCCAGTGGCTACAGAGCATCCTCATGGCAGCATTCCCTGCACTTCTCTTGCCCAAGCTGCTAGCCTCAAACCTCTGGAGGGCATTTTCTAGCTTTAAAAAAAAGTGATTGACATGTTGCTATAGCATTATAATGACCTACATGCTAGGTCCTCTGAATTCTCAGTATCCATTTTTTTTAAAAAAACAACTCTATAGCCTTTTTATTACAGAGATCAGCCTCTGCAAGGAAAAGGGCTAAAATTTTACAGGTTTTAAAAAAGAAAGTTGGGAATTCGTAAACAGACTGCTATAATGCTATAGCTGCCAACAGATAATTTTTAAAATGTGTTGCAGGAGAAAATGGTGGTGGTGGGGCACCCAGGCACAGAAAATGGTACTGATGTGGATGGTACCTGCCAAAAGGGCACACCATTCATCCACATGATGTACAAACATGCATTGACTGTGATCTTTCCAGAAAAGACTGTATCAACCCAGGTTTGAGAAACATCACAGCAAAGCAAAGGAAAAAATGAAAAGTGGGCAACTAGTAGATTATATTGTGTGAATGCTCACAAAACAAACAAAAAACCCCCTTGCCCTGGTTGGGATGTCAAACAAAAGCAAAATCTCTGTATGGAGACAGCTTTTATATACATCCTATTAGCAGGTATTGAATCAGAAAATACTTTAGAAAGACTAGGAGATGATAAAAAAAGAGTTGAGATAAATTGTTTTAGTTGAGCTATGTTCAAGTCCAGTAGCACCATAGAGACCAACAAGATTTTTAGGGCATAAATGTTTGAGGGCCAAACTCAAACTCCCTTCATCCGATACCTGGAAGCTTATACCTCCCAAATTTTGTTGGTCTCTAAAGTCTAGCTCTTCTACTGCAGACCAACACAGCTGCCCTCTTAGTTGAGCCACTCTCTGTGATTCTTCTCCCCACCCCACCCCTGTACTTGCTCTTTAGGTGTCCTCTTTATACAGTACTACAGCATTTTTGCACAGAAAGGGTGCCCAAGTGTAATGAAGCTTCTCATACCATTGGTTTTCTACGGCAGCAGGAGAAGATGTTGCACCCAGCTGTGTAGAAGCTTCAAGAGTAGTGCTGTCGAAACAGACCAAGGACCTTCAGCACCAGTCAGTGAAGATGAAGGGCCAGATCTTTAAGACCTTCTCTGCAGGCATGCACATTGCATTTGGTGGCATTACATCACAGTCAGCATTGCTTACATACTATATACATATATGGCTTATATATGTATATACTGAGGGTTGGCTGCGGGACTTGACTGGAGCGCATTATGAAGATCCAGAGAGGATACGCATGAAATGGTCAGATTATACAACGAAAGAATGCCCAGAATCTGGGTGGCAAGTGCATGGGGGCTTGAAAAGACATAGAAAAGTTGCAGTGTCATTTGTCGGAGGGGACCAGGACCTGTCAGTGGTGACTTTGCATCAGTGATTCTCAGGCTGATTAGAGAAAGTTGACTGTGATGCTTGTAAACAGATCCACATCAAATCTAATTCCCTAATCTAGGGAATTTTTGCAGCATGGTCCATTCTTGCCTTTATGATGCATAAATCATCAGATGAGTACATGGGAAGCCCCCACTGTGGTGACAACAGTGCTCAATGCATATATTCATTTGTTCATATAGGGAGTTGGTAGTCTATTTTTGGCCTACAGCAAGGCAGAGGTGAAATGTGGGGTTGCACAAGTTCTCTTTCACTGGCGTTGTGGGATGAATGGGGAAATATGGCATCTCACTGTGGCTCTACTGGTGCAGATGGAACTTGTTATGAAAAAAGAAAAACAGCTACTACCACTAGGTGGACACACAATGAGATGCCCTGTATGTCTTTATCGAAGCACAACTCGAGTTGAGCTTACAGTGTCTGCATATGCAACAACCTATCTAGGTTTGTTGTCAGCTTGTCACCTGTATGAAGAAGAGACCCTAAAATGAGGGACAATGATTCCTGATAATGCCAGTACCTAAGGGTAAACCTATACGTTACTAGAGAATCATGACAAAGGGTACCTCCCTTTCCCCCAGTGTTCCCAACAGTTTGCTCCGATGTGATCCTTGGTGGGGGGGAAAGCCTGGGAGGGGAACACTTCAGGGATATCAGCTGGTATGAAACAAGTTAAAGCATCTTTCCACCTGCAAATTTAACTTTTAAGTATGGCCTTCTTGTGCCCCACTATTTCTGGCTCATATGTTAAGAACATAAGAACATAAGAGAAGCCATGTTGGATCAGGCCAACGGCCCATCAAGTCCAACACTCTGTGTCACACAGTGGCAAAAAAATGTATATACACACATACACTGTGGCTAATAGCCACTGATGGACCTGTGCTCCATATTTTTATCTAAACCCCTCTTGAAGGTGGCTATACTTGTGGCTGCCACCACCTCCTGTGGCAGTGAATTCCACATGTTAATCACCCTTTGGGTGAAGAAGTACTTCCTTTTATCCATTTTAACCTTTCTGCTCAGCAATTTCATCGAATGCCCACAAGTTCTTGTATTGTGAGAAAGGGAGAAAAGTACTTCTTTCTCTACTTTCTCCATCCCATGCATTATCTTGTAAACCTCTATCATGTCACCCCGCAGTCGACGTTTCTCCAAGCTAAAGAGTCCCAAGCGTTTCAACCTTTCTTCATAGGGAAAGTGCTCCAGCCCTTTAATCATTCTAGTTGCCCTTCTCTGGACTTTCTCCAATGCTATAATATCCTTTTTGAGGTGCGGCGACCAGAACTGCACACAGTACTCCAAATGAGACTGCACCATCGATTCATACAGGGGCATGTTTGGAATGATAATCTCTCATTTGGTCCTAACATAACATATAGATTCACCAAAATATTGCTGAAGTATTTTCTGTCCTTAGCAATGCTTGGTGCTTGGTGCTTGGGGGGGGGGGGCAAAGCGGAAGGGCTTCTAGCCCCACTTGTGAATCTCCTGATGGCACTTGCGGGGGGGGGGGCGGGGGTTGGCCACTGTGTGACATAGGGTGTTTTCGCACTCACCTTCAGCCGGCGCCGCGACCCTCTTGACGACGGAGGATCTGTGCTGATTTCCCACACGAAGCGCTGGAGCAACCAGAAGAGCCGCCAATTTCCGGCGCGAAGCCCGCTCAAACGCAAATCGCCAGGAAGCAGGAAAACGCTTGAGCGGGCTTCGCGCCGGAAATTGGCGGCTCTTCTGGTTGCTCCAGCGCTTCGTGTGGGAAATCAGCACAGATCCTCCGTCGTCAAGAGGGTCGCGGCGCCGGCTGAAGGTGAGTGCGAAAACACCCATAGAGTGTTGGACTGGATGGGCCATTGGCCTGATCCAACATGGCTTCTCTTATGTTCTTATGTAATGTGACCAGTTGAAGGTTCTGGGACACTCCCTCTCTCTCTCCCAGCAGGAAGACATACCGACACATGAGTTGCCATTAGGAAATATGCTTGCCTTCTCTCACCACCACCCACCATGCCTTCTTCATTTAAGAACAGCTGGTTCTCTGCAATCCCAGGTTGTGCTTTGTCGAGTTTCCAGCCTTCCAACTTCCATTTGTGCAGCAGCAGTCAGCCACTTGTTGGACTGCCCTTGCACAAGGAGGACAGTTGCCAAGCAGCTGACATACAGCAATGTGGAAGTGGAGAAGGTAGCCCTTCCCTCATTTGTAAGGTTCAGGTATATGGCTGGTGGGGCACAAAGGCAGGCAGCATTTTAGTAATCACCATGGATTCCAGAATTGCTATGGGCTACCCTGGTGGTGGTTTTGTTAGTTATTTACTTAGTGTAGCACTAGAAGTGTCTTCCCTACTAGGTTTCCAATGCAATGCAGGTATGAATGTCAGGAACAAATTACTGGCAAATGTATTGTTGATAGGGACAGTTTATACCCACAAACTGGGCCCTACAGGGGCAACTCCTCAATCTCCAAATGTGTTCAAATGCAGAGACTGAATATGCTCAAAGAAGAAGTATATCAGACTAGCAACATCAAAGTAATTTGTCCTTCCATATTCTGTCTGAACTCTGGATGAATTAAGCACCTGTATAGGGCTAGTGGTACAGTGGAAAAGCAGTAGCAGTTCATAGCCAGCCTGCTATCCTGCCGATTGCTGGACAATGGTATGGCCAACAGAGCATAACATTGCTACAGCTAAGAAGCCACCCAGGGAAAAAGGGAGGGACACAGCTGCATAGCCCCCACAGATGCAGCCACACAGAATTGGTGGGAGCTGGTAGGCTTAAGCAAGGGAGCAGACTGCAGGCAATGGCTGTTGGAACTTTTAGCCATGAACTTGTGTGGCTGAAAGAGGCCTGGGCAGAAAACTGCAAGTCAGCAGATAGACCCAGGTTCTATCCCAGGCTCATGGATCAGGTCTCCCTAAGGTATAAGCAGGAAGTGGCTGCGATCCCAATATCTGTGAACTCAAGGGACAGGGATCTTTGCACATCCCTCCCCCCAGCAGTCCTTTCCAACTATGGAGAAGTTTATTCCCATAGTTGCAGGATCCACATGATCTAACAATTGTGAGGTTGGGAGGCTGCAGTGGAGAGTGAAGGGGTGAAATTGCCCTCTCCTCTCTCTTGTAGTTGTGGAACTGTGCTGATGGAAGTGGCGGGGCAATTTTGTCCCCTTCTTCCTTTGCACTGCAGCCTCCTCAAACCACAAGGGATTCTTGAGGGGCAGGATGTCAGAATAATCACCATCAGCAGCACCTTGTGGGATCCAAGGGGGTTTCTCCATCTTTAGGTTATGGCAAGTAATCCCACTGGAGCACTGAAAGCCATGGCTTTATTGGTTCTGATGGATGGATAGGAGGCATACTGAACATTCTTTTTCCCAGCCATCAGTTTCCTGCACACTACACTGTTAACACAGTAGGGCCTATGGATTTCATATTTTAATTTTAAATAATTAGTTGGGAGGAATTTAGACTGGAGAAGTAGGGTAGCATAATGGCTAAGAGACTAAACTGTGGATCAGAAAGTCTCATGTTTGAATTTTGTGTCTGCTAAGTAGCCTTGGACATGCCCCTCTCTCTGTCTTAGCTATTCTTCCGTGATAGGGGGATTGGGATACTGACCTGACTTATAGAGTTGTTGCATCATTAAGGTAAGTTATATAAAGTGTTTTGAATGCTCTTAGCTCTGACCTGGATGGTGCTGAGCTTAGCAGATCCCAGAAGCTAAACAGTCCCTGGTTGGTTTTTGGGTGGGAGAACACCAAGGAGGTCTTGAGTCACTACACAGAGGAAAGCAATGGCAAGCCACCTCTGCTTTTCTCTTGCCTTGAAAACCCTAAAGGGTTGCCATAAGTTGGCTGCAACTTGACAGCATTTTCTACCACCACCACCAAATTCCATATAGTATTTCAGACCCTTACAAGAGCTGATATCCATGCAACATACCAACTCAATGGACTTTGGCCATCCAGGCAACTTGAAACAAAGAAACAAACCTGGTCTGTCTCTGTGGGAAATGGGAAGACCACCAAGCTGCTGGTGGGCTGAGATCATGACCTAGGAGCTTTCTATTGTACTGCCCTGCAAACTTTTGCATTCTTGACCATAATCTGAGTCAGAATTCCAGGAAAAGTCAATAGATTCTACAGCTAAATATGGCTGCTTGTCTACATCATGTTTATGGTCCTTAAAAAGGGAAGCCTTTTGCTGGCTTGTTGTCAAGCATCATATTAGCGCTAGGTGCAATGATATTTTCAGATCAAGAAGCAGAAGGGCGAGCCATCATAAAGCTAAACATAATTTGGTTTGCTCACTGCCTGATAAAGATTTCTCCCTGCTTTATCTGTTTGCAACTGAAGAAAATAGTTGAAAAGTCATGCTTCTAGACTGGTTCAAGCATTCTAATTCTGATTAGATTTAGCTTTGAGTACATTTTGGCTCAGATCCCTGTTCTTTCAAGCCTTCCCTGCACAGCTCTTAATTAACGCCAGTGAAATCCTGCATAAAAAAAAGACTCTCTCTCTCTTTGATACTATTCTTCCTATTCCTATTCTTAAAAACTGGGGGTGGAGAGAGTGGAGGAGAAGGCAATATGGACTGTCGTATGTTTGAGTGACTCAGGGAGAGGGTAAAATGTTTCAGCACTGGAAAGGGAGCTGCAGCACTTTTCAAAGCATGGATGGAAGGCCAATTTAGTGTTGCTGCAGATTGTACAAGAATGTGTAGGCCAACAAGAGGTACAAACGAACCAAAAAAAAAAAAGAGGATTCCCCATGCTCCTTTGAAGCACCGATTCTGAGTTATGTTTAAGAAACAAAGCTATAAATTAGCAAACCTGGTTGGCTGTGGCTGTTGCAGCGAAGGGGACGCTTGTGGCAGATGTTGTTGCTGCAGACACAGTGGCTGGCGTAGCGCCGTGCACCATGGGAACTTTCGGAAGGAAAATCATATAAGCAAACATACAGAAGAGTGTAGCAGTATGGGAAAACCATGGCAACGTGTGGTAGAGTCATCGAGTATGGTATTTATATCAGCAGAGAAGCCGTGTGACGAGACGCCGCCACCCGCAAGTGACATGCAACCACAGCGCAAAGCAGGAGAACATTCCAGACAGCGAGGGGGGGGGCAGGGAGAGATGAAAGACGAAGGCAGAAGGGGGGGAGGAAAGGGAAGGAAAAAAGGCTCATTACCATCAGTGCAAGGTTTCATATACAATCAAGCTTAATCATTTCCATATATATTCAACAAACACGCTTAAATTAGCCCCTAAGGTTAAAATCTTATAACAGTGAAATCTCATTTTAAAACCCCCAAAACAAAACAAACAACAACCAAAACCCCCCTATGATAATATTTATAACCCGCTGGCATGACATTTTATTTCTGTATTACTTTCATGAAGTATTATGTACACTGCATGTTACTTAAAGTGCAAAACAGTTTCTAAATTACTGGAACTCAGAGTCCAGTCAAAATCCACCAAGGCTGACGGGGTGGGGGGAGTAGGGGCAGGGAATGGGACACAGAGATGCTAAAACATAAATGACCTTCTAGGTAGTCTGTGTCAATTAAATAAAGCAAATGCATTTAATTGACAAGTGTTAGTGCGGGGGTTGGGGGGGGGGAGATGAATTGGCACTGTAGCGCTTTGTTAGAGACCCAGCAGTGGATTTTGAAAGTCCGTGAGCTGCTAAACAGGTTTTAAGATAATCAAGAAACAAAGCTGGCACCTACCAACACTTGTAGCGGGTGTCATGCACAATATTGAGCCTGCCCATCATGCATTGCAACAGGAAGGTGGATTTGCAAAGGGAAAAGAATTAAAACAACCCATCACACGTGTAATTAGAAAAATCTCATTTGCACAAAGAATAAAATTGGTTATTATGGGAACAGTGGCATGTAACCATCAGCACAATCAAATCAAACAGCACAGTGGTGGTCAATTAGAACTAGTCTCACATGAGCAGGGTAGGGTAAAAGCAGATTGAACTGTGTGCTGGTATTTTTTTTTAATTAAAAGGAACTTGGTATTTAAAGCAATGTGACCTGTAACTGTATGATAAAACTACTCTTCAGTTTTCAGTAAGAAAGATTTATTTGTCCATTCATTATTCCCCCACCCCAGCCCATTTTAAATGTAGACTTAAAACCTATTTCCTGAAACCTGGGTTGACAATTTCCATTATTTTAATATATAAAGCACTATGGTGTTATGGTACATCTCTCTGTACTGTGATCTAGTATCCTCATGTTAAACATAATGTCCTGGGCTTAGGGTTGCTGGACACTCAGTTTAGGCAGGGGTCCCTTGATTTTAGAGCTTCAATCTACCAATGGCCAGCAGGTTGGCAGGGGAAGCCCCAGCAGCCTCTTCATGTGGCCATGACACTGATGCAATGACATTACATTGACATTTTGTCATCACAGCAGGCTAAAAACTCTATGGTTAGAACTCTTATGCCCAGATCTGCTAGACCTTGACAATAGGCCATGTCTGTGAGGCAGAACCTGCCATTTTAAGTCTCTATTATCACTCTGTAGTTTTAGATTTTATATATTTTAAATTGGTCTTTTATTGTTTTTATTATTGATAGTTTTTATGATGTAACCCACCCTGAGCCTGTCCTATGGGAAGAGTGGGCTAAAAATCTAATAAAATAAATAAATGAATGCTATAGAGTTTTCCCCAAATGCTAGAGCGTTGCTGTGCAACTTCGCTGGCATGATGTCAACCCTACCTGGGCTAGATTCAAACTTCTGCCAGTGGAATGAAGCTGGCAGTGCCAGATTTCATGCCTCTCCACACCTTCTCATCCCACTAAATCCATTGAAATTCTGCTTCTTGGGGCCAAAAAGGAGGGTGGCAAAGAGGAGGGGTCTCAAGTGAGAGGGGAAAATTTGCAGAAATCACCTATCACCAAGTGAAAGTGCCATTACAACAGCTGAATGGTATATTTGGTTACAACCTAACATTTGTGACATTATTCTGGTGTAATAGGGGGCATGGGCCATCCTAAATCCTAGTTGGCTCATATAGAAAATTTAAGAATCAAGTAATGGGTGCTTCTCTGACTCTTCGTGTATGAGTCATTCCACTCTGATTGTCTGTGGTGCTGGAATAATCTACAGTGCACATTAATATACACTACAGAGTCAATTACCTTTTTTGGCCCAACAAAACTGGCAGGCAGGAAAACCCCAAAGGCCAAATGGCATAACAGAGTAACACTCGTCAGATGGCATCTGACTGGGGTATATGAGCTCTATGATGAGTTTACTGCATTTAAATAAATGTTCCTATTTTCCTTCTTTAAATAAGAAAAGTATGTAAAAGAATGAATCACTATCATAAGGCATTATTACTGCCATTAATCTATGGTGTGTTGGAGGGGTTATGTTCTCCTTCACAATATGAATGAGGTAGGGGGCATTATTATGGAGATGTGTTTGAATTTGTGCAATTTTATTTGCTTTGGCAAAATGCACTGTTTCAAGTACACATTCAACACGCACAGCTTCTCACTAGCTCAGTGCTATCAAGCCGCTCTCCCTAGAAATATGGAACATGGATATCTAACATGTCTGATTTTTGTGACCCATCTTAAGCTACAACTGACATTATAATTGCTCCCTCATAGTATTTTCTCATTCCTAAATAATTAAATAAATATACCTTCCTGTTTAAAGGTTAATTTTGATATTGGATGGAAACATCAGAAGTACAGGCATGCTCATACATGCAAGAGGCCACTAACTTGATATTAACATTATTCCTCCAGACTATACGGCATCGAGGAATCTCAACATGGTTTGGCCTTGACCATTCCCAGCTACAGCAGCTTCTGCACTGGCCAATGCTGACTGGCATGGCTCAGACACCACCTTCCTGATCTTCCAAATGTGCTACAGGCTCGTGCACTCTGGTTCCCAGTTTCTTTTGAGCAACTCACAGTTTGGTCCTTGTACACCACAGCACTGCAGAGTTTGCTCAAGCAACGAAAGGACAGGAGGGAAGAAACTGGAGCATGCAAGGGGAGGTAGCAGAAAGGGGGCCGATGAAGTGTACCCAAAAGCACTTTCTCATAATTCACATTATACTTTGCAATATCAGGAATGTTATGTCTGAATGAAGTCTGTACTACTGTATATCCTAGCCACCCACACTATGTGAATCCATTCCTCGAATTGACAGGAGGATTTATCTGAAGGAACACTCCTCTGGTTGTAGAGATGCCCTGGCCATGAAAATAAATTAAACAGAAGCTGGCTTGGCTTGAGTTGACAGCATCACTGAACCCACTCTAGCTCCTAGGGCAGGAAACTGACATTTGGATGTGTCATGAATGTACAAAGCATGAGAGCTCTGAGTCAATGGTACGCCAGGCACAGCAGGCTGTGTTCATGTAGTCCTTAAAGGAAACAATTGTCATGCCAATCACCAGATTAATAGGCAATTAATAGGCAATAGAAGAATGGACAGATTGGAATTCTGTTCCATCAATTCAACCCTCTTGCGTGGCAGAACCATGGGATTCTAGCCTCTTCAAAAGGCTAGTTTGAGAAACGGGTCAAACAGCATGCCTTTGTACGTACACCTCCATAACAAAGTAGGGGCACAGGCATTCAAGCCTGACTCCTAGCTGCACTTTCAGAACAGATGGGGCTATGAATCGGTTTAAATCTGAGCTTCACTTGGCAGGACCTTTTTAACTCTAATTGTTTTAGTGTTGTTGCTTGGGGGGATCCTTGGCACTACACAAGCATGTGTTTAAGGAGGACGGAGTTGCCTTTGCTACTCCTCTCCCCTCTTCCCTCCATTCACATACTATGAGCAAACTGGTTATTTCTGGGGTTTTGGCACAGTTTAACATCCAAAGTTGCAAACTATGCACTGTTCTGGCGTTGCTTTGAATAACAATATTCAAACAAGGCAGTTTATGGAATCCTGGTTGCAAGGGTTGGTAAAAATGTCAGTTTGCTGGTCCATATGTCAATGGCAAACTATAGTTTGCTGCAAACCCAGAACAAAGTCTGAATTTGCCTGTCCAGTGAGTTAATAGCCACTATTAAGAACATCTATGCTCTATTTATTTTGAGATACACATTACTAGTTCTGTAAACCATAGGAGCATGTTAAAAAAACAAGCACTTGTGTTTGTTTCTTTTTTCAGCTATGTTCTGTAGTTTAACTATACGTATTTTTCAGATTGTTGTTTACCATTCTTGTTCATGATTTAAACCAACACACACTTTAGCACAGGGTTTGAAGCAAATGAACATAGACAGCAATGGAAATCTACAATGCAATTTGAAGTATGAAGAAGACACGGTTGTGTAGGACCCCTCTGATGGTTCTTTTTAAAAAGGAACTCCACTATTGCAGTTTAACATTTCAAGATGTTACATAAAACTGTATACTTAATGAATCTATGGATTCAAACCACAGCCTGCATTTCTCCCCAGGGGAAAAAAAATGAATTAAACTGGGCAGAAATGGAAAAAAGACAAGAGCATTCCATGATCTCTGCAGCAGAATTTAGTATGTTGGAAAAATTATGTTCTCACTGGAATATTAAATTCACTATAATGTGGAATGGTACTAGTTGCATTATTCGATATATTTCTTTCAAGTGGTCGCTCAAGTCAGTGTTGTTTTTTTGTAAAACGGTAATATGACTTTCACTTTTGAAGTATAAAAATAAACAGGGAATCTGTTTCTACGGCAGCTAATTACTTTTTGACATGGATTTTAATAGTGTTTGCCATTGATTTTGATACAGAAAATCAGGCCCTTTCACAACAGAGCTCACTTTCCTTTCTCTGTCATTTATACTTGGATAGGAAGCTTATGCTGGCTTGGATTCTATAAAAAGAATTTTCATCAGAAGAGTTTACATCAGTAGGATGTGCATTCAGCATAAAGCAAACTGAATAAGTACCCGAAAAATACCTCAATGGTATTTTTGGGGTATTACTTAAACCAAGTTCAGATCAGAGATCTGTATTCTGTTACCAGCATAGCTGAGCCCAAAATCCCCCCAATTTTTCTTTTTGCTTTTATTCAGCTGTACCATGAGCCACCCCAGCCAAGACAGCACAGAGCTGAGAGTTCTGTTCCACCTCAGCTGCTTGGTTTAAACTGGGCAGCAAGAGGAGCCAGCCAGTCCCAGCTGAGGTATTGTGGAGCCTGGGCTGGCTAGTTCACCTGGTCTGACTAGTTTACCTGAAAGGCATTTAAAGGGACTGCAAGCCCTTTAAACACCTTTAGAGTTCTCCTAGCTGTGGAGTTGCCAGCTCTGCCATGTAAGCTTGCTAGATGACCTTTGCCCAGACACACACTTTCAGCCTAATCTATCTCACATAGTTATTGTGGGATAAAACGAACTAAACTGGGCAGAAATGGGGGAAAAAAACAGAGTATCAGCCACTTTGGATCACCTTTGAGAAGAAAGGTAGGGTATAACTTACAAAAAGTAAATGAATTTATGCTCAGAATTGCCCAGGACTGAAATGTATTACATTTAGTCAGTGAAAGGCAGCATCACAAATACCTAATCCCAAATATGCAGTTTTGCTTTGCTTTGTTTTGTTTTTTTTAAATGTGGTGCCTAGTATTGCATGTAGTGACCACTTGGGAGTAGAAGTCCAAGCAGAGCTACACCCTTCTAAGTCCATTTCTGGAGGGATCCACACATATGTGACATTGCACTATGGTAATAATTCACCTCCTAGATGTTTTTGTCCCACCCCACCCCCACAAAATAATTAAACTGCTTGGGGACTGGAAACACCTAAGCACAGCTGTAGCTGAGTACCTGTCCCTCTTCCTCTACAGCAGGGGTGGCCAACAGTAGCTCTCCAGATGTTTTTTGCCTACAACTCCCATCAGCCCCAGCCATTGGCTATGCTGGCTGGGGCTGATGGGAGTTGTTGGCAAAAAACATCTGGAGAGCTACCGTTGGCCACCCTTGCTCTACAGGAATTGTTTTAAAAGCCAGACTTTTAAAATTCAAATACAAGTCTTGTGCAAATGAAATCTAGTAAAACAGAACTCAAGATACAGATTAAACGCTATAGAACCCTTTTATTATCTCAGAAAGAAATAGTTGAGACCTGGTGCCTGCATGTGATAAAATCAATGGCAACACTTCAAAATGCTTTTGCCAAAAAACCAATCAAACAAAAGTTTTTAACTGTTTGGCTCTAAACAGAGTCAGCCTCCCAACCCACTTTCTTTGAAAGTCACCTTTTTACCCTAAAATCTTTGTTAAACTGATTTGAAGCAAAGGGGTCTTACAGCAGTTTCGAAAATAAAAGAAGAACCCAGACAAAACAGTTTAAGAGGTGTGAAATGAAGGATTAGGCAAAAAAGAGGCATGTGGGGGGAAAGACTTCAAACGCTCTTTTGAAATGGAAGAGTGCATACTTTGAAGATGCAGGTTTTCATATCCAGTCAGAAAGCACCCGACACCTTGCTTCCAAGACAAACGTATGCAGAATCTGCAGGTTTAGCAGCTGAGTCCTTCCTGGGTTGTGTGAGGCTGCACCCTGTCAGACCTCCCTTCCCCCAACTTTGGTGCCTTCCGAGGGGCTCGCTAAGTCTCGGCATGCTTCTAACCTTGTCTCTGCCTGGCTTGGGAGGATGCTCAAAGGGCACTTACCTGGTGGGAGGAAGGCTGTATGCTGTTGCAACTGCATGTTTGCAAGAGCCTGCTGGTATTGGAAGATACCAGTATTAAAAACTGCAGTGGCACCGTTGGTTTTTTCAAGCGCAGGCCTCTTTGGTAACGGGGGAAGTACAGCTTGAGGAATTCCCTAATAGCAGGTGAGTGTAAGACATCCCAGTTTAAAAACAAAAAAATAAAAACAAAACAAAAAGGAAGGTGGGGCAGGGAGGGAGAGAAAAAGAGAGAGAAGAAACAGAAAAATCAGAAGACGGTTCAACGGTCAATGACCACCATCTTTCATCCTTTGAGCAAGCAAGCAGCGGAGCGGGCTTTACTATTCAAAGAGAGGGCAAGGCTGAAACTTCATAGCAGAGTATGGCTTTGGCCTTCAAAATAGGGCACTGTCGAGATGACTGTGCTAGAGTGCTAGGGGCCAGCATAGTCCACTATTATAAAGCTTCAGGACTGGTGGGTTTGTTTTAGTAAGAAAGCAGCAATACCAGGGGAAGAAACACAACTAAGAAAGCTGCACTGCTAGCTCCATGAGGATTGACAAGTCAGAGCAATGTTAAAGAGAAATCTTACACAGTGAGCGAAACAGGTTAAAGACTGTATTAAATATATATTTCCCACTTCCCCCAAAGTCTAACTACACATGCAAAAAAATAAAAAGAAAATGTACCACACCATGCTGGTACTTTTTAACATTGCATTACAAATGTTAAATCTACATTAAGAATATTGTTAAGCCATGCCAACCAAAAGATACAAATATATATGTAATATATATTATACACATTTTAAAATATTTCTTTTTGGGGAAAAACCCCCCCACAAACTCCACAAACTTACTTCATTTAGAAACTTCTACAAGGTTGTCAAACTGAATGTGGAATCCTGCATCTTTGGGGCACTGGCTGGAAAATAAATGTCTTTTTTTTTAAACTTTGCAGTCTCTCCATTAACTGGATCAAGAAACCACACTCAGTTTTCCATCCAACTTACATTACATTATTACAGGAAATAAGGAATATTTACTTCAAGAACTTAATTTTAAAAACTGTATCTACAATAAAGCTACATGCCAAGCTAAAAGGTGAAAGGTCATAGTACCAGGTCAAAGGTTGCCTCGAGGGGTCGCTTCAGTGATTTGACAGCCGACTGAGTCTTAATTAGCAGGCAGCGAGCACATGATGGCAATGGGCCAGTGGGGTTCAAGCGCATTAACATAAACAGCAAGCAGAGGTGCATCATGGGGGCAGCAGTGCATTTTTGGGTAGGTGAGAAAAAACAAATAAAAAACAAATCATCGGAATGCCATATACAACAAATAACAAGACTAAGCATGCACAATAAAGGCACTACTGAGTTGTTATTGTGAGGGTATACCTCTATGTAGTTAATTACAAACAAGATTCTCTAATGGGAGAGGGCGGGAAGAGTGAAAGAAGGAGAACGGGTGAGAAAGAGTCAGCCTTCTGCAGTTGCTCCCCAAGAATCTACAAACACAGAAGAAGGCTCCTCTCGCATTGTCCAGTACTGTGTGCTATGACTATCACACAACAATGTTTCACATGAGGTAGTATTTTAATGGTCAAATTATGTAGGTTATGTAAAATAAACAAAATATAGGACAACATTAACAGCTAAGCAAAGAACAAGGAAGGGAACTATGGCGCCCCCATCCTCTTCCCTCCCTCAGAGGCAAGATTTTCCCTCCGTTTTGCTTTCCTTTTTGTGACTGAGCTGCTCTAGTTATTTCTTTTCGTCTTTCCTGAAGAGTTCTGAAAAGAAGAAATTCCTGAAGAATACTCTACTACACTTTCTTTGGGTATTCACTAACTCTTTTGGTTTCCAGAAGGCTGGTGCACTCTTTCCACTACTCAAACCCCTTCTCTTGAAACACCAGTACTCATCTTCAGTTTTTAACTGACTCTTAAGGTTTCTACAGGGAGTTCCTATCCACACCAGACCAGGAATCTCTAAACTCTTCAGAATTAATTTCCTGTCTGACAGGGTAGGGAATTTTCTGCTCTCTCTAGAAGATCTATACCTTTTCCATAGCCCAAATGAAAGTCTTTGTCTACTTCCTAAACTTTCTTGCCAACTTTGCCCTATTCTCCTGTCTGTGTTAAACTTCTCTCAGCTGAAGCTGAAATCTGAAACTGTCAGTACTCAACTCTTCTCATCTATGTCTGAAACCAGACTTAATCCTCCTCAGCATCCCATTCAGAAGTCTTCTTCCATTCAACTGATGCTAACCAATCAGATCTCTTGGAACAGCCTGTCACTCAAGGCTCTCTTTTTCTGTGAAGAATTAACCCTTCACAGTTTTTTAGCTGTTCATACAGGACTTCTAAATGCAGTGCAGAGTGTCACAGGGATCCATTAAAATAGCCATTTATGGACACCCCCACCATTATTTTTTAAGCAACGCCTTCATTCCCTGATACTCCCCAGCATCCTCCAGTTTTATTACTCTGTCACCATCAACTTCCCAGTTGTGCAGTTATTCATTAGACCATTATAGCATTCATGAGAAACACAAAGAATGATTTAAATGTCTCAGTTCATGTTACAGCCTATTTGAGAGTCTCTGCTCCTAAGTAGTTCCATGTATGATTTTCTCCCTCAGCCCAATTTCAGTAACATCTCAGGAACCATCTTGTACATGGAAAGAAAGCCTGAGACTTCATAATGTAGATATAGTTTCACATTCGAAAGACCATTGATCTATCAAGGTGAGTACTGTCTACTGCGACTGGTGGCAACTCTCCATGGACTCAGGTCTTCCATGTCACCTAAGCCTTTCAACTGGAGATGCATGCTAAGCAGACATTCTGCTACTTGAACCAAAGCCCTTCCGGACATAATTTTATATGAGCAGATACATGTTTGTTAGGGTGCATCTAAATAAGAGTTGTTATCCATCTCTTTTGTTCTTTGCTGTCACATGTACTAATCTTTCCGCATCTGTCCTGGATGTATGTTTCCTTCTGGTTCAGGTTGTGCATATATATGTGTGGTCACCCCAGAGTCGGAAACGACTGATGCTTGCACAGGGGATTGCCTTTACTTTTCGGGTCACACTGAATGTTCACTATGAGCCATCTTACCTGTGCACCTATATAACCTAAGGTTAATGTGACCAAGGAAATTAGAAACTTGGTTTGGGAACCATGAAAGTAGCCAATTTCAGCTGCTACTAAAGTAAATTGGCAGACAGCAATAAACAAGGAACATGGGTGCACAGCCAAAATGGCACAAACTTGTTATCTTAAAACAACAATGATACATAAATGGATTTTGATTGTGAAGCAGAAGAGGTGTTCTATAGCTGGGAAGTGAGACAGTATCAGACTTCTGTCCAGACCACCCATACAAAGATTTGCAACTTTTCATTAGATAGCATATTTTGCTCATAAAATAAACAATGGAGCAGAGGAAATTGCTCACTTCTGTAATCCTTATGTAGCTGATGACATGAAAAAATTGTTCATTTGCCAACTCATTCTACAGGCATACACACACACGTCAAACAGTATGAACACACATGAACACATGAAGCTGCCTTATACTGAATAAGACCATTGATCCATCAGGGCCAGTATTTTCTACTCAGACTGGTAGCTGTTCTCCAGAGCCTCAGGTAGAGGTCTTTTACATTACCTGATGCTTTTAAATGGAAATGATCAGGATTGAACCTGGGACCTTCTGCATACCAAACGTTCTACCACTCAGCCATGACCCCTCCTAATCTATTTGGATAAATTATATGCAGATCAACAAATGAAATCTCTCTTTCTCTGTGCATGTGTGTATTTACAGGCACACAGCTAACAATCTGTATATCTGCACATGTGCAGCCATGTAAAAGACTTGTATACACAGAGAGACTCTGTGATTTTGCACCGTATTTTTGTGATACTTGAAACTACTTAAGAGCAGATCTGGTTTCACATGCTTGAAAGCTTCTTGCTGGGAATGGACAAATTTATCTTCAGCAAGAAGAGTTAAAATGGTCAGTGCTTCTCTGTGGCTGACAATGTTAATGCTTTCGCGATATATCCATATGTATGGATTGTGGACTCACCATGGCGGCTGCAGTAGCTGCTGCCTGAGCAGCTGCTGCTTGGTTGACCTGGTACTGGGCAGCTTTGATCTTAGCTTGCAGGTGTGCAGGGGGGTGGAAATATTTGCACTTTTCCCTGGAGCATCTCCCTTTGATGTAATCCATGCAGACGGTCACTGTGTTGTCGTTGGTATCAATCATTGCACTGTCAGCAGGGTGAGCGAACCGGCAATCGTTTTCTCCTCTATTACAATTGCCACGCTGATATTCTCGACATACCTGCAGCAGCATTGAGATGCAAACAGTGTTATTTTTGAACAATGAAATATAAGGGAAAGAAAGTGGTGTTTGTGTGTGGATCTGCACCTTTCTTTGCAAAGTGACCTTAAAGAGAATTCAGACAGCTGATGTCTTGATATTCAGTGGCCTTTTGGACAGTGCAAAAGGTAATTAGATGCTGTGGTTTTCAAGTCTTACTGGGGTTGCTAGACCACAAAAAGGGACCCCTTAGTGCTGTAAAGAAGGCTGTTTGTTTCCACTAGGGAGCAATAAGTCAAACTGCAGGGATTGTTTTGTTTGTTTTCCTAGCTTTCTCTCTCTCTTTATAGCTAGCTCATCCTCACCCAGAAACCCAATGTAATGTTTTGTCATAAGTGGGCTTTTCTAAACTGAAAAGAAAAATTAAGCTATTTCAAACGCAGCTGCTTAATCTGTTTTACAGAACAATATTTTAATATATACTTTTTTGCACTGAATGATGTCAGCGATTGTGACACACATTATTTAGTTGGACAGAGTGGTAATCCAGTGGCACCTTGGGGAGACAACAAAGTTTAATTCATGGTATAAGCTTCTGTGTGCATGCACACCTCCTCAGATGCAGTCGAACAGAGTCTTCTCAACCAACTTCAGACCAAAAGGGCTACCCAACCTGAATCTACATTAGTTAATTAGCCCAGTTCTTCTATGATTTCACCACAAGAGGGCAGACAAATACATATAATACCTCAGTGTTTAGCTTCTGGATTTTCTCCCACTCCTTAGCAAGACAAGTTCCTGTTTTTTCACATTATATTTGTTTTAATATTAATACTAAAGCCCTACACACTGACTTGCATCTCAATATTTATAAACAATGTGCATGCAATACAAAATCCTCCAATTTTGCGTTAGGCACTCATTCTGGATGTGAACGTACCCTTTATTCCCATAGGCAGTAGCCACTGATGGTCCCCTCTCCTTCCATGAATCTATCCAACCCCTAGGCTATTTAAATAAAAGAGTACCAAATATTGTGCTTATTTAAACAGCAATGCCTGCTCGGGACAGAGCTAAGCCATGACAGGCTCGTGCAACAGTATGTTGTTTGAAATGGGATCATCTTGTAAGGGGAATGTCTTTAAATAACAAAGTACATTGAATAAAATGCTTCGATGGCTAAGGGTGAGGCTGGCTAAAAGCATGCGCTGAAGCCCTCTGGAGTATGATTCTAGGCCATGGCCCAGACCTTCCATTTGAGGCAGTGAAAGGACTGTGCTGGTCTCACTGCTATTAACTCTTTCCTGACTGCTCCTACTTCATTGCTTCCAAATGCAGCACAGTTACATTATGTGTCACACATCAGTCTGCAGTTTGCCAGTTCTCAGAGGTCACTGGGAACAACCTGCATGTTTTCCTTCCTTTATGTGCTCCATTACCTGCCACCTTCCACAAGTCCTTTTGTGGATTTACAATGGTTAAAAAAGATGAAGGGGATTATGGCTCAGTGGCAGAGCATCTGTGTTACATGCAGAAAGGCCCAGGTTCAATCTCCAGCATCTCCTTGTTACAAAATGATCAAGTAGCAACAGATGATGTGAAAGACCACTTAACTGAGATCCTGAAAAGCCACTGCCAGGCAGAGAATACTGACTTTAATACAGCAATGGTCTGACTCTGTATAAGGCAGTATCAAGTGTTCAAGATTGAAACTGAGGGTGGGAATAAGTGGGAAGGAAGTGATGGGGGGAAGTCTCTTATGGATCTGTGTTCAGATGGGTGCTGTTTAATTAGACCAATAGTGAGGTAGTAAAGTTTAATGACACCAAACAGGCGAAAACATTCAAAAGGTTCTCTCCAAAACAGCCAACAAAATGGCTGATGAAATTTAACGTCAGTAAGTGCAAAATGATGCATGTCAGGGCAAAAAAATCCTAACTTTACATACATGTTGACAAAATCTGAACTAATAGTGACAGACTGGAACAAGACCTTGTAGTGAAAACATCAACAAATTGTGCAGCATTTTTTTAAAAAAAAAAGCAAATTCCTTGCTAGGGATCATCCTATACCGAGAATAAATCTGACAAAATGCCTCTGAAGCAAAGCTAACTTCGCCCCCCCGCACACTGGTAATGTCACTGAGTCACATGGAAGGCACCCAATTTGGCACCCTCAGAAGGCTGGCACCCTAGGAAATTGCCTAGTTCGCCTAGTGGCAGAGCCCGCCCTGGCCTCTGAACATTAGTGCTGAGGATCATTCAGGAGGTAACAGCCGCTGAATGCATAACTTGCACGTGGGCTTCACATTGGCATTTGAGTGGCCACTGTTGGGAAGGGGATGCTGGACTAGATGGAACACTGGTCTAATCCAGCATGGTTACTCTTCTATCTGATAAATAAATAAATAAATCATGCTATCTTCTCCATGTTTGGTGTAGTGGTTAAGTATGCGGACTCTTATCTAGGAGAACTGGGCTTGATTCTCCACTCCTCCACTTACAGCTGCTGGAATGGCCTTGGGTTAGCCATAGCTATCACAGGAGTTGTCCTTGAAAGGGCAGCTGCTGTGAGAGCCCTCTCAGCCCCACCCACCTCACAGGGTATCTGTTGTGGGGGGAGGAGATTGTAAGCCGCTCTGAGTCTCTGATTCCGAGAGAAGGGCGGGGTATGAATCTGCAGTCTTCTTGTTCTTTCGTGTAGAACTAGGATGGAAATGAGCACTGCTGTTTCAGCTGTCTGCTTCAGGGCTGCCAACTCCAGATCTAGAAATTCCTGAAGATTTGGGGGTGGAGTCTAGGCAAGGTGGAGTTTGGGGAGGAGAGGGATCTCAGCATATTATAATACCATTGAGATACCCTCCCCGCTCCAAAGCAGCTGTTTTATCCAGAGGAAATAATCCCTGACGTCTGGAGATCCGTTGTAAATCTGGGAGATCTCCGAGCACTACCTGGTGGTTGGCCACTCTATCTCACTTGTGCTATAGATGCCATAAAATCTTGCCTAAAATGAAACACCAAGTGATTTTGAGCCAAGAGGGTTCCTTCTCAGTCAAACCAACTTAGGAATTTCAAGGAAAGCTGCAAGAATTTTGATGTGGCTTGTGAACTATCCAGGAGACATTCTTCATGTCTCTTCATTCCCACTGAGTTTTGTGCACTAAGAGAATGGCTCATACCACACTTACTGCTATTTTTACTGGATAAAAACAAGCTCATTTTGTGCTACAGAGCCAGTCTTTAATTCATTTTTGCATATATTCTACACAGTGCAGGGTTATCTCTATTCTTTGTGGTGCCCAAAATTTTGTTGGTACAAATAAACATTAATAAAAGCAAATATGATCAAAGCTGCACCAAGTCCATAGTATTTGCACAGCATCTGTGCAGTAAACATGCTTGAGGTGAAAATGTTAAAAGACTGTGTGGAATATGTTAGCAGCAGACATTTTAAGAGGCAAAGAATACAAAGAACACAAAAAAAATCAGTTGAGTTTGGCCCAGTAGCAATATTGGGAAGGTTTATCTTTGCCAGGGACTTGCCTGTAAGTATGTGAGAAATCACTGTCATTTAGTCTCAGTTCCCATCTGTGGCATGGAGGGGAAAACAGCAACCTACCTCCCAGGATTCTTGTTAAGGTGATTGTATTAAAAACTGTAAAGCTGGCTATGCATTTCAAATGTGGTATAAATATTAGCAATATTTTGGGGCATGGGAGGGAAAGGGAACAAATCAGATCTCAGAAAAAATAAGCTGCTTCTGTTTATAGTAGGAAGAGTTTTAGGACTGCCAAAAAAAGCAGTGACTCATCATCAAAATAAAAGTTTTGAAAGGCTGGAATTGCCTAGCTAAAATGAAAAAAAAGCTGTGCCAAGTTACACTAACAAATCTTCTAGAAGAAAAACAACAACAAAAGTTTGATTAAATGGTTGGCGGATAAGTTTGTCTTCAGGAGCTGCAAGAATGACAGCAGACCCAGTGACATTCAATTTCCCCACTTAACGTGTGGCCCAGCAGGAATGCCTTTTTTAAAGAGAGAGAGAGAGAAAAGATTCCCTTAACTTGCCAAAACAAACAGCAGCAGATCGAAAATTGCCCAATTAGTCCTGAAGAAGAAAACCTCTTTTAGCCATTTCTCTTGCCTCCCATCCTCCTTGCTGTGATTTCCTCCATTCGAATGGATACCACTGCCGTTCTGCCAGCCCTGCTCTGAGCTTTTGCTCTCTTGGTATCCTACTGGGGTGCCTGCCAAGATCAAGCTTTCCAAGGGCAACCTGCAACTGGGAAACTGGGCTAAGTTGGCTGAAAGTCATGTCCTGGAAAATGCACTACCGCCCAAGTCTACTGTGAAAGCTCCTTCAGCGGGAAGAACAGTGGCAAATTCAACAGCTCTTTTTCTTATGGAAGGAAGGAAATAACAAAGAAATTACTCAGATGTTAAGAAACCCTGGGGAGTCCACATCTTCTTATTAGAAATTGTCTCTCCAAGTTCCTCTCTGATTTGAGGTAATACCTATTTGGTCCATGTCATGCTTTGAGTGCCAATACATGGCACAATTCATACTGGATTGACTGGCATAAATAAGTGTCTGTGAGATCTAGCTGAAATCCCTGCTCTGCCATGGAAGCTTTCTGGGCGACTTTCAGCCTAACCTACCTCACAGGTGGCAAGGATAAAATAGAAGAAGAGATTCTATAAGGTGCTTTGGAGTCTACTGAGGAGAAAAGTGGAGTATAAATAAATAAGGAAAATACAGCCTATGTCAGATCTGATTCAGTTTCTATTTAAGCCAGGGCAGGTATGGCAAGGTAGTCAGGAATGGAGCCCACAAACTGCCCAGTCCTGTGGGGAAACCTGATTTGACATTTTTTAGGAATGTATGAAGCTGCCTTATATTAAACCAGATTGCTGATCCTTTAGAGCTGTGTACTGTCTGCTGTGATTGGCAGTAGCTTTCAAGGGTTTTTCACATCACCTATTACCTGATTATTTTAACTAGGGCAGGGGTGGCCAACGGTAGCTCTCCAGATGTTTTTTGCTTACAACTCCCATCAGGCCCGGCCAGCATGGCCAATGGCTGGGGCTGATAGGAGTTGTAGGCAAAAACATCTGGAGAGCTACCGGTGGCCACCCCTGAACTAGGGGATGCGGGAGGGGAGGTCAAACCTGAGATGTTCTGCATGCTGAGTGGATGCTCAGCCAATGAGCCATGGCCCCAGGTATCACCTGACCCGCTCTGCCTATGAAGCTTCGTTGCTGGTCTCTCTTCTTTGGCCAGTGTGGGTGTTTAGTATTTTAGTTTTAGAACCTGCTTTGGGCTCAATTTCTGAGATTTAATTTGTACAGAAGCTTTTTTTTAACTGCAAAACAATGGATAATTAAAAAATTAAAATAATGTGATTCTGATTTAGCCTCCTGCAGTGAGAATAAGGCTTAGCCAAAGATAGATAAAATAGCCCAGCTTCCTGAAAAGACTCATCCCTTCCCTTCTCCTGTGCAACTAGCCAATTTTCCTCCACAATTTACAAGTAATAAGGTGCTATTTTAGAGGTTTCCTTATGGGGATTTCAAGGAATAGAAAGCTTTTTCACACAAGCAAATTTTGCAAAATCATGGTCTCTCTAAGGGCTGTGTTGGTTTTGTTTTTTTAAAAGGCTACTAGTACACTTTATCTTCCTGTGTTAAAAAAACTAGCACAGTGTGAAGGTACTGCCATATGCATTACACAGATATTGTAAAGTTTAAAGAAAGAAATAACAAGTCTGTATATATGTGTGAGAGAAAGAATCGGAACAAATTAATGTGTTGCCGTCATGGTGGCTCTACATAAAAAAAGAAGGAGTTGGATCCAACCGGATTTTCAACTGGTGAAAAAGGAAAGCAAGATTTCCTTTCACTGCCAAAAAGGCTGTGCTGAAACATGGACAAGAGTCATGTAGGATGAGGGGTGCGTAAGGAGAGGAATTGAAAAAGATTGTGTTGAACAGCTGGCTGGATTCAACCTAATGTTTGCAAGGTTCTTATCTATAATCAAATGTCTGAATACCTAAACTCTGATAAGGGATGTAAAACCAGCCTTACATCTGTTTCAGTTTGGTGTAGTGGTTAAGTGTGTGGACTCTTATCTGGGAGAACCGGGTTTGATTCCACACTCCTCCACTTGCAGCTGCTGGAATGGCCTTGGGTCAGCCACAGCCCTCACAGAGTTGTCCTTGAAAGGGCAGCTGCTGTGAGAGCCCTCTCAGCTCCACCCACCTCACAGGGTGTCTGTTGTGGGGGAAAAAGATATAGGAGATTGTAAGCCGCTCTGAGACTCTGATTCAGAGAGAAGGGTGGGGTATAAATCTATGATCTTCTTCTTCATGCAAGCAGGGTTTCCTCATCATTCTGCTTTCAAGGTCCTAAGTCAGGGGTAGGGAACCTTTTTTCTGCCAAGGGCCATATGGATATTTATAACACCATTCATGGGCCATAAAAAATTATCTAATTAAAAAACAGTGCTCCGCCAATGATTCAGGCCTAGGGTTGCCAATCCCCAGGTGGGGGCAGGGGATCCCCCAGTTTGGAGGCCCTCCCCCTGCTTCAGGTTCATCAGAAAGTGGGGCAGGGGAGGGAAATGTCTGCTGGGAACTCTATTATTCCCTATGGAGATGGATTCTCATAGAAAATAATGGAGAATTGATCCGCGGGTATCTGGGGCTCTGGAGGGCTGTTTTTGAGGTAGAGGCACCAAATTTGCAGCGTAGCATCTGGTGCCTCTCCCCAAAATACCCTCCAAGTTTCAAAAGGATTGGACCAGGTGGTCCAATTCTATGTATCCCCAAAAAAGGTGCCCCATCCTTCATTATTTTCTATGGAAGGAAGGCATTTAAAAGGCATGCATTCCCTTTAAATGTGATGGCCAGAACTCCCTTTGAAGTTCAATTATGCTTGTCAAAAACTTGCTTCTTGCTCCACTCCCAATATCTCCTGGCTCCACCCCCAAAGTCTCCTGGCTGCACCCCCAAAGTCCCCAAATACTTCTTGAATTGGACTTGGCAACCTATTCAGGCCAGCAAAATGAATGCAAATAATTGTTTTTCTATTTGAAGTCATGTGGGGAGAGCCTAACCTGGCACACACACACAAACTACCTGCTGCCCTAGGCAAATGCACAGGTCCCGGGCTTTTTCTGTAGAAAAAGCTCAACAGGAACTCAGTAGCATATTAGGCCACACCATCTGATATAATCAAGTGCAAACGGAACTGTGACAGTAACTTTTCTAGGCCCTGCAGCAATTCTGGCCAGCCAGCCAGGCCCCAGGGAGGCTGCCAAACAGTACATCTGGGCCCTGTGATCCCTGCCTGGCCTGGAGAGGCCACTGCACAGCGCGGCCCCACAATCCTCGCTGGCCAGCCCCAGAGAGGCTGCCACATGGCTCAGTTCGGCCCAGTAATCCCCGAGGGCCACACCAAGTGACTTCAAGGGTCACATATGTCCCTCGGGACGGAGGTTCCCCACCCCTGTCCTAAGTGCTGTATGCTGCCCTGAGCTCACTTGTGGGATAGGGCAGGATATAAATAAAAAAAAAATTAAATTTAGTGGGTCTGACTGGTATTTGGTGGGAGCTCACAGGAGCACAGCCCCTGAACCTTTCTTAGAGTTCCACCTCCTTGTCCATTGAATAGTATTGCAGCTGTATAACAATCCCTGGATGAGCTCCACCACCTATTTTTCTACAAAACAACCCCTGCTTGGTGCACATCCTCCTGGCAAAAAGCTTAGCTTGGTAAGCTAAATTCTGCTCTCATTAAAAGGTTCTTAAGGCAACAGGCCACAATTTGCGTTAACCACAGTTCAGCATTAGGTCTACACCAGGTCTGTGAATTAATGTGTTTCTGCATTTCACTTTACATTTTAAAGACAGTAAATGTTCACTTCAGATGCTGTGAAGAGACCAGCATGAAGATCACTGCACTTGTGACTCAGTTGAGTTCCATACTGAGCTGCAGCATAAAGTTGGCTTCTAGCCCATTTTAGCATTGATGTGATAAGCTGCCGAAAACCCCTGTCAAACATCCTCAGATAAGGAGCTGTTCAGGGCAATGGAGAATATTTGCGAGAGCAGAACACCATTTGTTAGGAACTTAGCAAAAGCTGATAAATAACAAATGTGAGACCTCTGCTAGAAACAAATGTGTCAGGGAAATGAAAGAGGCTGTGATGATTGTTTCTTATCCAGCTCTGACGGCAGTTAATGAGCTAACGATGTTCGATTCATAGCACTAGGATAGCAATTTTGCTTACTGTGATTGCTGCCAGAGGAATTCTAAATTTCTGTCCAGCCAGGAACTCCTGACTTGCATGGTGGATCTTTAATGTCCACATTTGACTGATGGAATACTTGGGAGCAATGACAGAGCCATGTGAGGAGCATGAAGCAATCTGCACACTAAAATGTTATGAGAACGGGATAATGTCATCCTCCAAAGAGCTTGGTGGGCATCCAGCATTACTGTGTAACCTGCCCTTGGATAAACACAGTTTTGCTATTCATGTGGCAATAGGTGGGCAGAAATCTACATAAAAAACACAAAACAGCAGAGATTCCAAAGATTCACATGATGGTTTAATAGCAGTCCTATAGGTCAATCTTATGAAGAAGCTTAGACATAGCCTGCTGCTCATGAAGATCATTACTCTATTTGCGTAGAAATAGTAAGGTTTATTAGCAGGAAGATCAATCTGTCCCTTTTCAATGATTATTTGGGGGTACAAGTGCATCATTACATTACCTTTGTGTTTCTGAACAGCATAACAACTACACTTTGGGGAGGTGGATCACATTTAAGCAATGTTACCATTTTGCTTAGGAAATTAGCAATGCAAATCTGGGTGCAAGTAGAATAAAAAATGACAAAGTCTAATTTCTTACCTCGAGTCTGTCCGTCCTCATTAGCTTTTGTGCTGCTGCAGCAGCGGCAGCAGGAACTGGCACGCCAGGATTCCCTGCAACTAGCATGGGTGCTGTTGGCAGGATCTCTGCTGGAACTAAGCCAGGGGAGACAGGCCCCAAGTAGGGATTAAAGGCTGTTGAAGCATTGGTGGCTAAGCTTGGTGCAACTGAAAACATTGGCTGGAAAAAAATAGGGAAGAAGACATGCAAATATTAGTCAGCATTTTTCATTCATTACATTTTACATAACATACAAGCTGATAGATTTCCCCCCATCTACAACAATGCAGTTTGTTATTCTTCCTAGTTTATCCGGGATGAACAATGACTAGTAGTTCATCCAACTAGTATTGCCTTCCATGTAGCGTCTGCCATAACTGAGACTTTATTCATCACCAACACTGTGTTGTGTATTCAAAAGGTAGACATCAATCATTTCCTGGCCAACAGACCTATAGTCTGCATCAGTATGTGTTGCCAAGAGGTAGAGGCAGGACAGTCATGCCCCATGAAGTTATTGGCCACTGTACAGGTGCTGCATTGCAGGAATCAGCGCTGCCTAGACAGTCTACTTCTGTCCTCCTTGTTTGCTGCCCAATGACCTCCACTGGTACATTCATGTGCTTTCTTCCCAGATTTCAGCAGGGAACCTGTGATGGTGACAGTGAGAAGTCTATCGCCTGTGAATAGTGCAAGGTCTGCAACAGAACCAGATCCAATGGATACTGCCAGCACCAGGTGGTATGAAGTCACCCCTGCACCATATCATCCTTGCTTTTAGAAAGATTTTGTGTTCTCCAAGATGTCTTGTCACAAAAGTGAGAACAAAGTAACCAAGCTAACATGGCCTTGCCATTTATTATCATATCATAAGAACACCTTAGACAATCCTTATATCGCCACAGTGATAGATCTTAAAAGCTGCCAAACCTCTCTGCCTTGTTCTCCAAACCCACCATTAGAACAGAATAGCTTTGAAGCAAAATTTCTTTTAAAAAAGGTATTTTATCCTACAAAGTTCAGATGACAGATTTACAGCAGCCTGAGATGTGAGGGAGCTATGATTGAATCTCCCAATAGCTTTAATTTTATTTAAAGCAGTCTTGGGGACTCTGAAGTTAGTTTAAGACTGCCTCTTTCCTGATCTAAGTATACTCACTGAAGCTTTTAGATCTACTGCAGAAGACAAAGACTCTTTAACTTCTTCCCCTGAGTGTGGCTAACAGTACATTTTGGAGAAATGGTACTGGATTCTGTACAAAAGAAAAGGGTTAAGTTTTCCCTCCTCTAGCAAAGGCATAACCCTTCCCCATAGAGTTTCCCTAAGCTTAATTCCTTTCTGTTTTAATCTACTATGTCTAGTACTATAGACATTTATGGGAGTGTTACCATGGATTTCTAACTTCTCTAAAAGTATAGACAACAGAAGATGCAATAATGGATCACCAGTGAAATTTCTGGTTTGATTCCTACTGGAGAAAAATTACAAAATATTAGTAGTATTATATAACTCAACTATATTAAAGACTTTGGACACATGTTCCACACTTTTAAGATGCTTTAGCAGAAAATACTATTCAATAATAATCAAAGTCATTTCTAAAGTACATAAAACCATTAAGTGCTCCAAAGAAGTAAAAAAAAAAAAAAAGTAACACATTCATTTGTACTAAAATAATTCATACAGAAAAATCTTGAGTAACTGTTGGACATACAAAGTTATCTTATACTAAATCACAGCATTGGTCTAATCCTGTTTGGCCTACTCTGACTGGCAGGAGTTCTCAGATGCTTCACAAAGGCAAGCAGAGATCTTTCCCAGCCCTGATATTCTTTTAGTTATAAATGTCCAGGACTGAAGCAGGGGCCTTCAACATGAAAACAGTGAGCTTTTCCACTGAGCTATGGTCCTTTCTCATTATCACTTGAAGTAGTTTAATCTAGTCGCCAATGCTGCACACACACACAAAGTATAATCAAATCTGGACTTTTGAAAATTGCTTCGAGGGGGGCTAACATATTATTTTGTATAAAGATCCCAATGGAAGGTAACTACAGGCTATATAGAAAACTTGACACACTTACTCCCATAAAAAAGAAATTAAGGATATTGAGAAAAATGGAGAAGAATGAAGGAGACTGCCAAGAGTTTCCTGGATGAAGTACTGGATGAAACTGTACAAAACAAACTGACACTGCAGACCTAAGAACGGGAGTTCTCAAACAAAGAAATTTCAAGGGGAAATTACATGAGATTGCTGAATTCCCCCAAGCTGAATAGGGATACAGGATTCTAATCTCACTAGAGATTCTAATTTTCTGCCTGCAAGTCTTTCCCCTCTGCTCTGTTTAAGTTGAGTACAATATGCAGTGTATCACTGCATCCTTTACAAGCATTCCTTACAACACCCCTCCTACCTTTTGATTAGGATAAAAGGACTCAAAGATCTCAATTTTTACTCTACTCATGTCTCATGAAGGGAGTTTTAAATCTCAAAAATTTATGCCCTGAATCTCTTGGTGGTCTGTAAGGTGCTACTTGATTCAAATCTAACTGTTCTATTGCAGACTAACAAAGCTATCCTCTGAGACAAATAAAAAAACTCCCTATTAATCAACCAACCTCTGCTATTGGCATGAAGAACTGTGTGGTGGCAGACCTAAACAGATGTAATTTGTTTGTATAAGCCAAAAGGCTTAGACAAAGGCCTTTCTCTGTACCAGGGAACATTTAATAATATTTTAAGCAACATTACCCTTAGTCAGATGGATGGAGCATGAGCAAGAAAGTTACTGAGCTATTAGACCACAGCAATGGAAATAAGAACTCATTCATTCCGGTTCCAATGACTGCTGAGTCACTGTGTGTTTAGTAGCCAAGTCACTGGTTAAAATTCATGTCCTTGACTCCCGATAATGCAGTGTCATCCTGCTTCAGTTTGTACTAATCCTGCAAGAGCATGAAGGATATCTTGTTGGGTTTTTTTATTCTGGTACCTCTAACGTGAACCAGACAGAAAGGTTCCTGTGGTTCTTCTTAATATCTTAACCAGGGGAGAGTGAGGAGGCACACATTAAACAAATGGATTCCCTCCCTAAATAGTCTGTAAACCCTCCCCTCCGCATCTAGTGCACTACAGCAGTGACAGTAAATTTAGTGCACAGCTGAAATGTGTATTCTTCTTGGGAGGTAACAGGCACAGCCTCTCTGTGTACATGATCCTCTAGCCAGGGACTCAGACAAATTGTCTTTTCCCTCACTACAGTAGCCTTAAAGCAACAGCTATGGCTCATTTTGGGTTACACAAGTTTTATGCATACAGCTTTCTCTACAGGAGTTGGTTTTTTATTTATTTATTTATAACCTGCCCATCCTATAATGAGCTCAGAGAACTGCCCCAGATGGCGTTTTGATAATTTCCAACTTCGTGATTCTAGGGGGCACTTCACGCATCACACGCTTTGGGAAAGGGATGGGAAAGGACTCAATGAGCAAACAGACTCTGTTCCAAGTTGTCATGTGGGAGGAACATGAGTATCCTCTCCTCTGAAGACATGCCTGAACCTGCATGTGAAGCTCATGAGCCCTTCTCCTATGGAAGAAGACGGGCAAATACAGTTTATGAACCTTTTCCTCTGGAAGTCACTTTTTCAGCACACACTACTATGCCACTGGAAGGTGAATACTGTAGCAATGTGGGTGGGGTCTTCTATGAGAATGATCCAGGCAACCGGCCTCATGCATACGCTTATGCATTCACATATAGTTTCCAGCCAGATAAGAAAATACCATGGAAAAGCAGATTCCTCATAGCTGGAGGTAACATTTGAAGGATGTAACCTAGTGTAGTTGAAAGTGGAAAATATAAGCCACATATATGGTTGCCAGGTCCCCCCTGACTGCTGGCAGGAGATGGGGTGGGCATACAGTTGCCAGCTCAGAAGGAGATTTGGAAATGGAGCCTACCATACAGCAAGTCAAAAGGAGCTGCTCTTTCTGCCTCCATGACATACTATTTTGCCAACAAGAATGAGCTCTTTACTCTCTGTTGTTGTTTTTGGTCAAGTGCTGGCACCTGCTATCGAGTGCTGCCTTTCTAAGTGATGAAAAGAGGATTCTAAAGGCCACAAGCTCACAGTTTAGAATTACCTCTCAGATGGTCATACAGAATGTAGCATCTACTTAGCGATCACAAAAAGGGTGTTATTGTTCGCTATGGAAAGACTACACCTCTGAATGACTAAAGATACATAAACACATGATTTCTCCAGTGGCGATGTCTATTTGAAACATCACACAGGCATGGGATGTATATCTTGGGTGACTACAACAAAGTATAATCCAATTTGGCTATGGAGGAGCATGTCTTGGAAATATTTTTTTTCATGTTTATTAAAACTGGAAAGACTGAGTCAAGGTTACATTTCCAAACATTAATGTTCTGATGGTCCTACTTAATTCTAACTATGAGACACCCATAAACACCCATCAGTCTTGAGACTTAGGGAAAAAGGCAGGCTAAAAACAAAGTAAATAATAATGGGCAGGCAAACCAAGATCCCTGTCCTGATTTAATGCATTCCCGCTATCTGTGGATGGAAAACATTTCCAAAGAACTATATCTATGCATGATAGATCTATCCTGTCTCCTCTACAGTACTTTAATTCTCACTTTCCGTCAGTCAGGTCTCTGTATGATTCATCAGGTTTACATATATCATTCCATCACACAGCACAAGGCCACCTTATTATGTGTTATGTCACAAGTCCACTGAGCATCATGCAGAAGTTACAAACTTCAGCATACATTGCTAATGCCCTCTCATAATCATGTATAAGTAATGAAAATGTCTACATTAGCTTGGTCACATGCTCTGTGCTCTTCTGCTTGTCTGATGCCCCTTGATCACAGTGTCCTCTCTTCATCCTGCATTGTTCCTGACATGTGGTATGCTAGGCTCAGCCATTCTTCTAGAGTTGGGAGCACAAACTTGAAGGCTGGCTTGGCAGGTTCATGAGAGTCCTCAACCAATTTCAAGTCAGCATGGAAGTTGTTTGGGACTGCAGTTGGTGGCTATCTGGAAATCTAAAGCTTTGATGTCCCCTTTGACCCACAGAGAAGCAAGTAGGTCCAGACTTCCACATAGGGTAAAGGAGAGGTGGACCTCCTAGGCATATTATGGATTAATGGAACTCAGTTTTTCTCTTCCCATCACAAAACTGGTGATGATGCAACTCTGAAATCAACCTATAGGAAAGCCAGCCCTATTCTTGACTAATCTTACTTCATAATGAACACTGTGTTCACTAAAAGACAGCCAAACGTCTAGGGCTCTCTAAAGTACAGGAACTAACAAAGTCTGTATGGTATAATGGTGAATACTGGATCTGGAGCTTTAGGTTCAAATCCATATTCACTCATGAAAACGACCAGGTAATCTTGAACTAGTAATCATGATTGTTTTGAAGATTGAGGTTGGAGTTTATCAAGTCCGTTGCCCTGAATTCCTCGCAGGAAGGGAAGGATAAAATATATATCCAGAGTATCCAAATATATGTATGAATGTATGTGTGTATGTTATGATGCAACCCATCCTGAGCCTGTTCTACAGGAAGGGAGGGCTAAAAATCGAATAAAATAAATAAATAAAAATAGTAAAACTATTTTACTATTTTACTGGTATCCAAGTAAAAGTACTAAGGATAGTACTATATGCAATTCATGCAATGCAAATCCATATCTTAAGGAATGGAGATCCAATGGAAATGGCAATCACATGCAGTCCACAATCATGAAATATCTTCTAAAAAAGAATTTGTAACAAAACCAGGTGATTAAACTGGAAATACATATATCTGTAGAAAGAATGAATGACACATTAAGAACTGGAAAAAAATACGATGCTGAGAGAGAGCATTCGATCTGGCAAACATAATTCTGAGGTAATATTTATGGATATTGAATTCTATATTTGAATTTTATTTGAAATTTTAAAGATTTCCTGCTTCAACCTGTATCATAAAGGTCTGCTTCATGCATTACAGATTTCCTGCACAACAGTACTTCTATGTAGGAAATAACAAGCACAGTCATGTTTCCATTCACATGTGGAAAAGTATCCAACAGGGTTTTCTATGTCATATATAATTGTATGGAGTCAGCCTTAGTCCTGCATTTTCTTTCTCACTGCTTTGTGGCTAAGTACATTTGAGCATCTGTTCTGTACATCTATCAAAAGTTTGTGAAACTCTTTCAGAACATTTTAAAAAAATCCTGTATGACACAATTCTGACTCTTGCTCTCCATAATCTTTTACCTAATTTTCCAGTACTATTGCTAGTTGTTGTTCAGTCGCACAGTCAAGTCTGACTCTTTGCAACCCCATGGACAAAGTCATTATTGCTAGAGCTACTACTAATAGCAACAATATAATTTTTCCTCAGTTTCCAAGAGGTAAGTAACGCTAGGGCTTATGAATTTCACAGTAGGAAAGTACAGCCCACCCTGTACCCACTATGGGTGTGCAAAAAATAAAATTTGGCAAAATTTGCATTTGGGAGTATTTGGGGCTCCTGCAGCTGCCCTGAAAATTTGGTGTCTCTCATTCAAACTCCTCCCCCCCCCCGAGTTTTACCAGTAATCACCGTGAGAAAAGTGATTGCTTCCCCCCCCTCCATCATAGGGGAAAAGGGCCCTCTTTGGGTGCCCCTAGAACTGGACCTCCAGTCCAATCTTTTTGAAATTTGGGGGGTTCTGTAATGGAGAGGCTCCTATATCTGCCCTGCAAATTTGGAGCCTCTACCTCAAACCCCCTCCCCTCCAGCTGCAATTAAGTATACCCTATTTTGCCATTTACTTCAATGGCCCATAGAATATAATGGAGCTGAACAGCCACCAAGTTTTGGTGGCTATTCACGGCTGCTGTATTCAGCAGCCAAATCAGGTCAGAGAATCTGATTCAGCTCTATACGGCCCAAATATAATCAAATTAGCTTTTTGGGTGGTCGGTGGGTGGGTTATTTGGTTTGGTTGGACTGAATGCACAACCCTAGTACCCCCCAGAGACTAATTCTGGTTCAGAGGCAAGTTTCCCTTCTAGAATTTCACCTTTTCAACTTTGTAAAACTATCTTTAAGCGCCACCAGTCTTTGGGTATAAGATGTGGTGTTCTTCAGGTTACACTACAACTTGTTTCAGATTCATTGACTGACACTTCAATATACAGAGTTATCTACAAAGAATGCAGATTTGCAGACACACACACACAAAATACAGTCCTTTCAAGGGACCATACCACCTTCAAAAACTTCAGAAATGACTTTGATTTCACAATCCTCTTCAACCTGGGATGATTAGATTCCAGGCTTCTACCTCAATGGTGCTGTCTTCACATATATGCGGGGAAATTTTGATGCAAAAGCACTTTAGAAGAAGCTAACTCACAAAGTGCATTTATTTTTATTATTATTTTATTGAATTCTAGCCTGCCCTTCCTGCAGGGAGGGTCACATCATTAAAGGTCTTACAATAGGCAGTGCAACCACACCACTTTTTATCAGCAGTAAAACTATGTCTCTCAAAAAATCCCACAGAATATAATGTTAGCTGCTTCTGAGCACAGAACTTGTGTCAATTTTCGGGGAAGGGGGTGATGATGGTGGCATGGGATGGATACTGTCATGGCTAAGGGTCAAGGGCTGGAATTGACTGCATTGAACACCTGAGATTTGGAATCATTGTTCATGTAAAAAGAAATGAAGATGATATCTGCAAGGGACTGGTGGCAGGGATCCTGCAGCTCTCCTTTTCCTTGCCACTTTATTGGAATAATCCTAAAGGCTGTGAAATCTGTCATTGGCCAGGCTACTCCTACAAACTGCTTTCACTTCAGCTCTCAGAATAATGCCCTGAAACTTCAGTTCTGCTCCATATAAAATCTATGTGCTTCTTCATGCTAATTACAGGGGAATGGTTTCCAGAAAGGTCAGATACCAACACCTGACTATCTCTTTCATGATTATTATAAACGTCTGAAACCTAAGAGGCACAGAAAGCTTCTAGTCATAGCAAGGCATAAACCAAAACAGCAGTGGAATCCAAATGTTGAATATAGATAAGAGCTTCACATTTTAGATTCATTTTGGAGACATGCAAGGCAAGCACAACTGCAAATTTCTTGCAAATCAAAGAATAATTCAATCTCTGCACATAGGCCTTTTGCATTCATGTTTTGCCTCTCAGTGGTAAATGGGTTTATATCTTCTGGACTATGGTCTCAGGTTTTGCTATATTTCTTATTTATTTATTTTGCTTATCCCTGTATTTCTCCCCCAATGGGGACTGAAAGTGATTTTCTCCTCACAACAACTCTATGAAGCAGGTTAGGCTGAACATGTGTGACTGGCCCAAGGTCATCCAGCAAGCTTTCATGGCACACTGGGGATTCAAACCTGTAGACTCCCAGATCCTAGTCAGACATTCGAACTACTACATCACAATGAATGAGTGTGCTCTTAATAACTGGCTCTTTATATAGAATGAATCCACAAAATTGTATCTTCAATACATTGACAAAATGGTGCCAAATACCTTCACAGAAGATCAGGTTTGGCTTCGGTCTGTCTGTCTGTCTCTCCCCTTCCTTTCCTGCTTTTCTCCCCACTGGGAAACCAAAGAAGTTTACAACATCTGGCTCCACTCTCCCACTCTATCCTCATACCAGTGATTCTCTGAGGTTAGTTAGGCTGAAAGAGAGTAACTAGCCTAGCATGCTTCCATGACAGAGTGGTAATTTAAACCTGTGTCTTCCAGATTCTAGTCCAACATTAACTCACAGTCGTCTAACTACATTCATGAAAAGCTTGAATTTCACAAACTTACTGTAAAGGCTTTTTTATTTTTATTTTTGTTTTGAAAAAGAAGAAAAGAAAACAAAAAAAATTCTACTGACCAAAATGCGACAATGGCCAACAAAAGGAATGGCACTGCTATCTGATGAGCTCAGATATGCTTAAGCCTGGACCCCTTCAGCAAATTAGAATAAACAGTGTCCCATGAAATGGACCACAGAGAGTGGCAAATCTGTTGTATGGGCTGCATAGAGAATATTTATGTATTTATGCTGTTGATGGTCTGCCTTTCTCACTGGGCAGATCACACAGAACAGATTAATACAATCAACAGGATGGGACATCCAATAGACAATGCAATAGGATTTGAACTTGCAGAAATACAAGTAATTGATTAAGCAAAAAAGGACTTTCAGTGTACATGGAACTATAAAAGGCTCCAGGGCAATGTGTGAGCCACCCTCAGATCAAAACAGACTTGGCACTTAAGAGTTTCCTCAGACAATTTTAGGGAGAGATAAAACTTGCTTTTTTCCAGACATTTGTCTCATTTATTATATTTATGGTCAGCTTTTCAGACAATGGTCTCCCTGAGCAGCTTACATCAATCAAGAGTCCCCTACAAGATACACAAAGGAAGGCTCTTGGCTCCAAATGTTGGTTGGCACGTGTCAGCTGACAAACCTTCTAATATTGCTGTATCATTTTCAACTGTCCCTCAACATTTCATCTATTTGATCCAAGTCCTGGACACTAATTGCAGCTCATACAGTGCCAGAAGGGACCTTAAGAGAAATATGGCAAATTCACAGTATTTCTGGGTATTATGAGATGAACACATTTATATTCCAAACAAAGTCATTATGAACTTTGGTGACATCATTGCTCCAGTCTGAATCCTTAAAACTTCTAAATTTGTACAGCAATAAAATTTAACCTGGCAAGCTATTTTTGCCTGCCATTCAGCACAGAGAGCCTCACTGGAAATACATCATGAGCAAAATGTAAATTAAGCACATTTTAATTGCATACAGCTAAAATAATTTGCATATTATTTCAATTAGTGAGGCAGATACTGACTTGGTAGAGTTCCTGTATTTGTTCTGCAGTTCTCTTATACGCAAACACATAGTCCTCAAACGGCAAAAGATGGTACAGCTTTTGCAAATCCTGTGTCCTTGTAGCTTTTTCTGCATTCACCTTTTTGAAACATGAGAGTTATATACTGTCTTTCTATTAAAGGAATGAGAAATAGGCTCCCCTAATTTCTAACATGTGAGCTTGAGGTTCAGGACACAACCCTGAATGATGCTGAAAATTCAGACAACTTTCCAAGTTGAATCTAACATTTTAGCATTATGTGATATGATTATTGTCAGATGAGTTATGCTGGACCTGTGTCACAATATCAGAGTGCACAAACAGATGTTATGAGAGATAACACCCAATGTTCCATGTCTCTTTCTCCTGATATTCCACAACACCTTCTAAGTAGATTACCCAAAAGTTGAGTATGGTGAACCTTCAAGGGTCTTTTCTGCCCTTCTGGAGCTACAGGTACTACAGGTACAGGGAAGGGCCTGAATACCTCAAAGTGATTGAAGTGGTCTTAGACTGTATAGGATTATACTGTTAAGAATCTGATGTAACACAATAAATGCTCAACTTCTTTAGAAAAAGAAGATTTTGGATTTATATCCCGCCCTATACCCTGAAGCACAGTCTCAGAGCGGACACAATCTCCTCTACCTTCCCCCCCCCAAAACACCCTGTGAGGGAGGTGGGGCTGCTTTTACAGCAGCTGCCCTTTCAAGGACAGCTTCTACGAAAGATATGGCTGACCCAAGGCCATCTCAGCAGGTGCAAGTGGAGGAGTGGGGAATCAAACCTGGTTCTCCCAGATAAGAGTCCGCACACTTAACCACTACACCAAACTGGCTCTCCCACCTTTCCCACTTCTAATAGTCTCTTCCCTCTTCAAATTTGGAAGAAAGAGATAAAACACTAGCCATCTCATCCTTAAATTAACTAAGGCCAGAGGGGTGAAGGCACAAGGTGAACCAAGGTCTTTCTGAAACAATAATCTTCAGGCAACATGGGAAAGCCAATATCCACATCCACAAATGAGTTTGATTTCATTTTTCTTATTCATGCTGCTGCTTCCAAGAAAATGAGCACTTTCTGTGCAAGAATAGCTCTGTTGCCTATTCAATACACACTTTTAAAAAAGAACAATTTGCCATTTCTGTTCTTTTGTATACAGGTGATTTACATTTGCAACAAAGTATAGCCCTTATGAGTATAAATTTAAAAGCGTAAATGGAAATGGCATGCATTGTGCCAGCAAAAAGCAAATGAGAGCTCTCTAGACCATGAGAGGATTGCTGGATTTGTCCCTTGGAAATTCAAGGCCACTTCAGACATTATGTTTTGTGCTCAAGAAGAGATTCATGAATCCAAATACTCATTAATAGCCTCATTTATGAATGTCAGGCATGTACAGACATGCAGCTTTTGCCAGTACAAAGCACCTGCATGGGCCCAAAACAGATGGGGACACTCTTGGCAAGAATTTTGCCAGCCAAAGTCATAACTGAAACACATGTATGCTGTTAATAAATGATGCTGCTCAATTGTGGTTTCATACCCATGAATCTGTTATAGTGTGCAACAGCTAAAATAGGAACTGTGCACCTTCAACAAAGCCACTGGTCTATCTTTTCACCCACCATTTGGGGATGTCCCTAAAAAAATGTTACTAAAATGAAAATAGCTGTTGAAAGGCATCATAAGCTATTAAGAAATTAAATCTTCTACATCTCCCTGTGCAGCTGTTTGCAGGTTATTATTTTCAGTACTACTAAGTGTTGAGGAAGACAAAGAAAATCCAGAGACTGATTTTTCAAACTATCAAAATGCATTTCATCATGATGTTGAGGCAAGAAGAGGACCTGTGTATTGTGTGATGGACATACCCAAAACATACCCCTACCTCACAGATCCCTCTCCATAGGACAGGTCCTACCCCTTACCCCCTGAAGTTCACTGACTTTATCCCATAGAACTTAATATGGGAGCCATTAACAACCAAGCTTATTTCTATTTGAATCATTCACCTATATTTCAGTCACGGCAGAATGTGACAATACTGCAGAGTGCTGCCTACTGACCTATACGAGGTGTGCAGGGACATTATTAGACCCGTATGTAGTGTGGAGCATTGAAAAAGAGAGACAGAGCCCAAGCCAGACTGACATAGCTTTTGTCCAGTCATTGGGTGCATTCACACACACTACAGAACACTTTTTGCAGAATAGCGAAATCCACTTGCAAACAGTCACCATGTGAAAGCACCCTTTATGTCCTCTTCCTTGATGCTGCCAATTTGCATTCTCCCCCGGATCTTTTCTCTTTAGCCTTTCATTTATTTATTGACCAACCACTATTTCCTTAACAGTCTGGTTTTTCATCCATCTTCCTATCATATCCTACCACTTTGAGTCATCTTAACTCCTCTTGCTTTAGTAATATTTCCTTTTCATTTACCTGGGATAACAGTCAGGCCAATAAGCCTGTAATTTCCTAAATTCAATCTGGATCTCTTTTCTAAAATTGATGTCATGTTGGCTATTCTCCAACCTTCAGATGATTTTAATACTGCTGATATTTTTTGTAAAAATTCACCAATTTCATATTTGAGTTCTTTAAGAACTCTCAGACGAATGTCATCCAGTTAATTTTTAATTTGTCAATTAGAAGTAAGACATTACAGCTCTGTTGGATACACTTATGTAGATGCTCACCCTGGAAACTATTACTCAAATGTGGGTATCTCTACATCTTCCACAGTGCAGACCGATGCTAACAGTTAGGTTAGGCTGTTCTTCTTTCCCTTCCTTCATTACTCCTTCACACGAATGTCATTTAAATATCTAACCACCCACTAATTTTCTGAGGCTGACATATTTAAAGAAATTTCTTGACCCTCTTATTTAACATCCTCCTCTTGGGCTTCTTTGTTTATGCCTTCCTGTTTTGTGACATACATATTACTGAACTATCACAGTGACGTCAAACATCTTAAACTTCTTGAAGGGGTCCTCCTCTCCTCTATTTAGCTATCCCACTCTTTTATGAAAATTTTTTCATTTTGTAACTGTGACTGTATTAGATTTCTTACATGATTTCTCTCTCCTTCACTCCCTCCTCCTTGGCTGAATTTGTTCACATCATGGTCACCATTACCAAGAGAGTCAGCATTGCTCATATTTCAGCCTAGAGCCTGAACACCATTCAACTGTCAATCAGGGACTACCTCCCCCCCTATCAAGTCCAAAGGCCTAATCATTTATCACATCTAGAAATTCAGTCTTTTTGTCATGAAATGATTGTACATTCAGCCAGTTAAGGTAAGTAACAATAGCTTCTAATTGGCAAAGAACTTAGAAAGTAAAAAGAAAACCCCAAAATTATAATATTTTCTCACCTTTACCGTTTGGTATTGATAAATGGAATCAGTGTCGATGAAATATGGAGATCCCTCCCCCCCTCTTTTTTGGAATGTCTGAGGCATATGGTTCTATGAAAAAATAATAATAATAGTAATAGTATTGAGTTAACTAATTCAAATAGTAAACTCATTAGACAAGTCATTAATAACCACATTTTGTTAACTAAAAAAGAGTACAGTTTGCTGACCCTTTAGATGAAAAACTGATGAGAACTGTAAATAAAACAATACAACCTTTCCCTCCATCAGGGGTAGAATTCTAGCAGGAGCTCCTTTGCATATTAGGCCACATACCCCTGATGTAGCCAATCCTCCGAGAGCGTGCAAGGCTCTTTTTTTGTAAGCCCTTGGAGGATTGGCTACATCAGGGGTGTGTGGCCTAATATGCAAAGGAGCTCCTGCTAGAATTCCACGCCTGCCCACCATACAAATATAAACAACAAACAATGGGGGATGGGCAAAGTAGAATAGGGTGGGTCCATGTCAAGGAACAGTCCTTTTCTACAAATCCATTAAAGGTGTGGAAGTTTAGGAAAACTGAACAGGTTTGGAATCTGCCCATTCCCCCCCTAGACTGCTTTTCTTCTCTTTTTCATTGTTACCCTTTCATTATCTTTTTAAATAAAGATACATTTGATTATAACATTTTGAAGTCTGAAGATATCTCTTGGTAAATTGCTATAGCTACTTTCATATTCCATGAGAGTCATTCTGTAAACTCCGTTTGAATTTTTTTAGTCCAAGTTCATGGATTGGGTACAACCAGCTTTTCTGCTGGTGAGAAATAAAAGGAAGATCCCATTTGCTGACCTTACAAGAGTATGCTGGGGATCTTGAGCCCTATTTTAACAAAAGTCATGTGGGACAGGGACTGGGAATTTGTAAGGTGGGGAACTGTAGGTCAGTGAAAAAGCTAGTTGGATCCAACCCAAACAATCCTACCCAAACAATGTTTTATACCTGTAAGGTTTTATAGGATCAAATTATACGATTTTGTACAGGGACGCAAACATACAAGTTAACTGTTTTACAGCATTGTCCTATGGTCAAGATTTCATCAAATATACTGACTATTATTTTACATGCAAGTTTAAAAGCAATGCCCTGATTGTTCCTTGGGTAGCTTTGATAGTGTTTTCACAATAAGCAGCATTACTTCAGAATGCATTTGATCACATGTTCTTAAATCCCTTCCTTTTATCCTTCTAGCTGACTTAACATTACATGCTGATGACAATTTATATACAGCCTGAAGGCACCGACAGGACATGAAACTGCTTGCTCATGGATGCTCTCGACTCTGAAAGCCCACTGTTCAGTGCTTTGCATGAAGAAGGCCCCAGTTTTAAGCCCTGGCACTTCCAGTTGCAGCACTTCAGGTAGTTAGGATGGGAAAGGACCCTGCCTGAGACTTTACAGAGCTGCTGTCAGTCAAAGCAGACAATATTAGGGTAGATGGACCAGTAGTCTGACTCAGTATAAGGCTACTCCATATATGGTTGACCTCTGAACATTTTAGATGTGAGGTTACTTTAGTTACTAGATGATCTTCCCTTATCTTATCTTCAACTCAAGTTTCTTAAATCCTCTCTTTGAACAGCCAATGTGATGTACTGTTGTGTCCATAATTTAAGGAGCTTCAGAAAAGCAAAGCTTTATTTAATTTATTACCATTCAGACTGTCTTGCAACCATTCTACAGATAGGGTCCCTTGAGCAAAAAGCATGATTTCATTTACAGGTCCCGCCAAAGCTAATCTGTTGATCTTGCATGTCAAATTCAAACTAAACTCACGAGATCTGAACAGGGTTTTGCAAAGCTGCCTCTTTAGTTGTCTACCAGAGCAGCAATCCTGACAACCTTTTGGGTATTACTGCTGAGAAATGAGATACATTTACAGTCTGTCCCCAAAACCAGATATAGACAGGGCACAATTTAGAGCAAATCAATTCAGTAGAATAAAAGTGGATTTGAATTCAAATACGTAATTGGGTGCAATTGGCTTGAAGGTGGGAGTTTTGAGCTGCTACTTGCTACCTTTTTTTTAAAGACCAGGGCTATAATCCTACATATACTTACCAGGCAGTAAGCAAGTTTAGGCTTTGCCTGCTAAGACAAAGCTGTACAGACTTCTCTAAGATATCAGACAACTAAAGATGGCCTTATATGATAGCTTCAAGGTCCCTATCAAAGTGCACTGACTCACAATAGCTTATGCTTGAAATGTGTTGATAGCCTTTAAGGGGTCACTGGGTTCCTGTTTTATTCTGCTGTTACAGACTAACTGGAATGATCCAAGACAGGAGATGAAACAGGATTCCCCTTCCCTCCAGGAAGAGAAAAGGAAGGGGTGCTTAATCTGTGACAGAGTACATGATCTCCTGGTCATAGATTTAGTTAATCCCCAGCATCTCCAATCATGGTGTTTCCAGTATCAGAGTGGGTTTAGACTTCTCTGTCTGAAACCCTGGAGAGACACAGCTTGTCGGTGTATACAATATTGGGATAGATGGACACACTTCACATAGTCACTTCTAATTAAGCCCTGTATTGCAGTGATGATTTACTTGACAAATGGCTCTTTGGAAAGCAGCCAAAGTACAATGCTGCACCTCCCCCTCTATTTGTTGCCCTTGCTATCTTTTCTTTCCACTGTTTCTGGACTGATTGTTCTTCCCTTATTGTTCCTGTGAGTACCACAGTTGTTTCGAGAGAAAAAAACCAGCTCACTGCTAAGAATTGTGGGGCTCTCAGTCAGAATTCTGCATCTCACTGAACTAGAGGCATTTGGTGGGGAATTAGGAGGTAGGCAGTGGGAATACACTGATGATGGTGGAGAGGGTGGGGGTGGGATATATGTAAGAGAAAGGAGGGGCAACTTCCCATCCCTTCATAAGATTTAGAAAGGAAGCTGAGTACCAATGATGGGCAGGGCGAATGTTGCTCCTCTTGGCTTGACAAGAGGCATAAACCAGTTGGGCTTAATTGAAGCTGAAGCTGGGAGCAGCAGCTCTCTCTTTAGCACAGCAGTCAACCTATGTAGCTGCATGGATTCCAAAGCATAATCTAGAGCAAGCAGGACTTCCAGCTGGATACAAGCAAGAGTACATCTTTAGGTGCAACCTTGCCCCCTTGAGGCAAAACAGTAGCCCAGTACAGATGACAGCTGTATGCATGGGGAGGGATGGAGGGCCCACCCACCACAATTGTTCAACCACCTAGTTGTCTGGGGGGGCAACCACACAGTGGAAGTGGCCATGAAAACTCTCCCTCCCTGTGGTCAGTGACATTTGGAAAATAGCATCACTGATCATAAGGAGAGGCTGTAAGCACAGCCACTTCCCCAATGTGGTCACACCCTGCTGATCCAGCAATCACATGAAGGGGCTGTGTGGGGAGCCAATGCACCTGCTCTCCCTCCCTCTCAATGAATGTGTGGGACTGCCATCTGCATTGCTAAATTATTACTCTGCACAATGATGAAGATGATGATGCACCATGCAGAAGTCTCTACTAGCTGTTATGTTTAACAGCTTATATATCTACAAGAAATACACAGACGTTTCACTGTTACTGAAAAGGCGTAAAACGAGGGACCATACATTAGGAAACAAGGGAAGGACTGTCAAGCGGCACTCACCACTGGTTGTAATGGGGCACCAGGCATCATGGCATTGGCTAGTTGCATTTGCTGGGCCAGCATGGCCATGTTCTTCTGCTGAATCAGGTTATTGCGTCCATTGATCTCCAACTGTGTTTTTAAGTGCGGCGGTGGATGAAGATATTTGCAATTCTCCCTTGAGCATCGACCCTGGAAACAGCAAAGCAAAATAGGAATGGTGAGCCTTGTTTGGTACTAGTATATTTCATCATGGCACCAAACCAGAACTTCATTCTAAATGAGATATCCATCCATTTCAGATGAATAAACACACCCTCCAATGTTTCACACAGGAAAATAAGGACACAACTGTGAGACCCCCTCTTCTCAGGCAAAGAATCACAGCTGGCGGCTGTTTCCTTTCTTCATTCTGTATTGCTGAAGTTTATCACCCTCCAGCTGTATCCATTTATTTTGTATTACCTTGTCCTGTACTGATTTAGAAGTGTTTGTTTTTCTGGTTAAATTTGTACTAGAAAAAAAACACTATATCAAGAGAAGAAAATGTAATTCAGCAGATACAGAATATGTTAGGTTGCATGCTCCAGGATGCCTTAGTGTACATGTACAAACATTATATGAATAAGCACAAGATATAGAACACATCAATAGCGATTTACTTCTGTCAGTCCATAATACTCAAGGGGCTTTTCCCAGATAACTGTGCACAGACTACACTCTTAGTTTGCACTGCTTCTCTTTAGATCCATACATCTAATTGCCAGATCATCAACAACATCCATGAACCTTCCTGGCTATCATCTATTCTGGGCCATCATTCATACAACAAAGAAACACCTTCCCTTTCTCAAATTCTCAGTGAAATCAAAAAAAGAAGATAGGAGAAAATGTGGGCCAAGTGGGAGTCACAGACCCTTTGTTAAAGCAACAACATCTGCTAACAGATATTTCCAAACAGAGGATCCTTTCCCATCCCTAAAATTCTTTGCACTTTCCAAATCCTCTGGAATTCAGAGGAGGAAAGCGGAGATGTTCTTGTTCCTTTTGAGGACCTCCAAAGCCTGGCCAAATTGAGAACGACTGATATCTCTGATTCAATGAATTCTAGGCATGTGCAGATAATTTGGAGGATTCAAGGGGAAGCGGACAGCAGTGCCTACAAACAGAGGCTGGCAAAGCAGGCCCTGCCAAATCTGTGGATCTCTGGCTAGAATACAGCACAGTGCCTTTTTTTGCTCTCTATTTAGGTATTTATCACCAAAACATATGTGTGTGTGTGGGGGGGGGGGGGATCTTGGTAAAATATGTGCATGATTACAATGACATCACTTGATTATCCTTATCTGTAGAGCAGACAGATGGGACCTATGCAGGCTGGCTGAGCTCTAGGTCCTCTTTAACTTGTGAGGATTAGCTATGCTGAATGAGCACATCTGGTCCCTGAAGCACACCCCACTTAGCTGCTCCCTAATCTTGAAAACCAGTAATTAATCAATGAAATAAATGTTTTCAATTATCACAGTTTAATGTGCAACAATGGAGTCCATTCTGCCAAGGGTATACTAAAAACAAAAGAGACACACATTTTGCCTTGGCAGAACACATTACTAAATCTGAACGGTTCCAATTTTCTTTTCCTTTATAATCAATCCGAGAAGCAGCTATGGTGGTGAAAACCGGAACCTTAATAATCAAAGGATTGCTTAGATCAAGTACTGCTTTGGGTTTTTTGTGCAAGGAATAAATTAATTCTACCCAATTTGATCTTATACTGTACTTTTGCAAGAAAGCTAGATGCTTACGATTGTTCTGCCAGTGAGCCAACTTGAAGCACTTTTGGTACTCAGTAAATTGTTTATTCTATCCATCTGTCTCCATTCTTGTCAGCCAAACACATATGACTCTCATTTTTGCAGTTAGCCAATTGGCATTTGCCTAACACAGGAGGTCTGATAATGGGATTTTACATAATTCTTCAGATCTCATTTGGGTTCAGTCACAACCAAGGAGCAGTCAATCAAACACACTAACTGGTGTGCTTTCCCAAACACATGCTTGTAATAAGGATATGAAATGAATCAAAAGTAATGGGGCATATGCATATCACAGTAAGAAACAAAGGATGTCTATTGCATTATAGAACAGAGATGATTAATAAGAAATACAGATAAATGGGATTACTATTTAGGCTTAAGTAGAAAGAACATTGTAATTGAATCATCAGGTAGATCAAGTAAGATTTGCGTGGTTCTATAAGTTATTATATCAGAACTAAATAATAAATAATTCTTTAAAAAGGCTATGAAAATTAAAATGATATAAATATATATGAGTTTGTGTATACTTTAAATAATGTTGTACACAGAAAGGGCCAATGGATGGCTATCCAGTTAGAGGGATAGTGAGCCACCACATTTCCTAATTGCTAAATGCAAATCTCCCTAAATTAATCCTTTCTTGTGATTATGTGGACCTGTGAACTAGAAGTCTCTGAGCTTGAAGTATATGCAGTGGGCTGGATACTGTTACTAGAGTATCCCACAAATTGCCCTCACTGCAAATGAGTTTGGAATGGGGTTTGGTCTGAAGGCACTGCAGATCCCTTTTAATCAGTACAAATAAATAAATAAACTTGGCCTGTTTCATTATAAGTCTAAATATAAATAAATAAATTATCCAACTAAAGGTTTCTGTTCTCCTCAATCCATGTTCTGTAGGCAAACAAGCATTCTTTCATGAGAAATTTGATAGCTCCCCCCATATATGTGTAAATCAGAATGTATCACTTCTCAGATCCAGGCACAACACACTGGTGTTGGCATGGACACGCTGCACATTTTTCATTCAACGAGGAGTATACATAGCTTTTAAAGAAGTGCTTGTGTCCGGTGTCGTCATGGGTGGTTTGGAGCATTTGGGGGGGGGGGGGGTCTGCAACATTTATGTCAGTCTGGAGAAGTAATTCAGCAAGAAACAAAACAACAACAACAAAGAGAATGCAGAGACAGAAAGGGGGGGGGGAGAGATGAATCACATAATGGCAGGGGAACGATGGAAGAAATGATGGCTTGCAGAGATTCTCTGAATAAGAAGCCCAAAGCCAAGGTTACTTCTACTATACATTAACTCCTTGCAACTGCTTCTCCTAAGAAATCAGGATAGCATACAAAATTCTCATCTATAGTATTTTATTGTCATAGCCACGGAAAGATAAGTTAGACCAAGAAAGAGACACAACTGCCATAATGACACATTATGGCTCAGCCAGGATTTCAAGCTCCCCACTCCTTGTCTCACACATTAACCACTATACAACCTCACTTCAGTATTTACAGATTACCACTTATCACTTGTGCTAGAATATAGAGATTTTATAAGAAATTACATATACACATAAACTTACATTAAATGTATTTTCACGTATTCTTAGTTACAATTATTCTGGTCATTTTTTTAAAAAAATGCATGTGATGATAATGCTGATGACGATATTAGATTCATACCCCACCCTTCAATCTCAGAGTCTCAGAGCAGCTTACAATCTCTTTTACCTTCCTCCCCCACAATAAACACCCTGTGAGGTAGATGGAGCTGAGAGATCCCTCCCAGAAGCTGCCCTTTCAAGGACAGCTCTGCAAGAGCTATGGCTGATCCAAGGACATTCCAACAGCTGCAAGTGGAAGAGTGGGGAATCAAACCTGGTTCTTCCACACACTTAACCACTACACCAAACTGGCTCTCTAAATTTAAATAAATGATGACCTCTAGTAGAGAACAAATCTTTGCCACCTCTACTGGCACAAAAATCTATATAATCCTTGTACTCCCAATTACAAAAAGGGAAATTATATATCCTATCTAAATAAGACCCTAGCTATATAGACCATAACCATCATAACAGCATGCTGTACATACTGGAGTAGTAAACTAAAGCAATCTTCTCTCAGTCATTAGGTTGCCAACTCTGCGTCTGGAAATTCCTGGATATTTGAGGGGTAGATTCTGAGGATGGTGGGATTTGGGGAAGATATTGATCTCAGTGGGATATAATGCCACAAAATCCACCCTCTGAAGCAGCCATTTTCTCCAGGGGAAGAGATCTTTGTAGTCTGGAGACCAGCTGTAATTCTGGGAGATCTCCAGGTCTCACCTGGAGGTTGACAGCCCTGCTCAGCCAAAAGCTTTATACCTGTTCAAGGAAGGATGGAGTGTTTTGTTTGCTTCTTTTTGGCACTGTAGTCAATGACCTGACTTCTTGTTTCTGTAATACACCGAATAACTATAATCTTATATAGTATTTAGTTGCTATGGCATTTTGTTGGTAATGTAATAAAGATTGATTGATTGATTGAATCATCTTATAATTGGGCCTCTTAAGAGTTAAATGAAAAAAATTGTACCAATGAACTGTTACAGTGTGCTCTGCAAAATGTATCAAGGTCTACTGTCATTTATGAGATCAATATCTGCTTTTGAGTATTTGGCTTGTTAGTTTTGAACGGAACACATGGGAAGGGGGAGGCTATTACTCAAGCTATAAACTTGCTGTGGCAATATCCACTGGAGGGAGCTTTGGAACCTGAGAACTGTGAAGCTACCCCTAATGCAGTTTCTTCGTCTGGAGGATTTGTAGTAGCCTAAAATGTGCAGCTGATTTCTCTGTAGCTTTCCAATTCTATACTTTTCAGATCTAAATGGAAAAGAACCTTTGTTCCCAACTAAATGCATTAACTTAGGTGAAGTTGCCCTCTACATAAATTCCAGTTGAAGATAACACGGTAAATGCAGTTTTCCTAGATCAGAGCATTTTCAGTTTCCATTGGTTTCAATGGAAGAAAATTGAGCACATGCTTAACTCTCTACTGAAATCAAATGGGGGTTTACTGGACTGTGTCATATATGCATTGAGACCTAAATGTGTAAGCAGCAAGATACATGCAACTGATGGTTGTATCCTCTCAGAAACAAATAATAACTCTTCTTGTGGATTAATACCACTTTTGTTTTTTGATTTCTCAGGAAAAATGCTCATGGGAAAGGTGGGCACATAAATAAATAAACACTGCACATTTGAAAATTCAGTAGCAATAAACAACAGAATAGAAAATGAGGGTGAACTGTGCTGCAAATAAACCTCTGTTAAGCATATGAGCCCTGAACTCATAATTCTGACAGGCAGATCAACCCATGTAGTAGTATGATATTTGTAGCTGGAAAATGTCATCAAGAGGCTTTTTTCTTTAGCCACATTAACAAATTATTGTAAGCAATTTTTTGCATTCACAATTGTGTTGGTATGCTTTCTGAATTCTAATTTTTCAGTGTACTGACTGCAAGCATGTAAAAGTGTAGCCACAAATCACTACAGGAACCCACAGATTCAGTTAAAAGGAGTAGATTCTTTGTAGACCCTGGAAACAGCTGAGAAGCTGTAGCAGTCAGGCAGGAGGAATTACAAGAGAATGTACAGGGCTAATATGAACCTCTGGACCTGGTTAGAACCTCAAACAAAATTCACTCAATCTACATGTATGTGTGTTTGTGTATACACACACAGAAAGCACTCTATTCCCCCACCCACCCACCCCTCTCATCACCTTTTCCCTCTAGTTGGAAAGTTCAACGTTGTTCAGAATATAACTAAAAATTATCACAGACCTTTATAAGAACATAGGATAAAACTGGTTCTCTGTTTAATCTAAAAACAATATGATCCCCAAAAACTAGCATCTGAAGACAAATATCTGTCCATATCAAACTACTGAATTTTTGACTGTGTTAAGCATGGGCTCTGGCTGTAATGCAGGGACAAATACAATAGCAGATGGCAGGGAACTGGCTAGGCTTACCAGGTGCCCACTTATCGGCAAACTCTCAGTACTTGTTTCCAACACCTGCCACCAGAGAGAAGCAGGACAGCAGGATGGAGGCAATGATCTTCATTGTCATGTAATGTCACTTCCAGTATGACCCTAGGGTTCCTAGCCTCCGACTGGGGACAGGGTTTTCCCCAGTTTAGGGGGCCCCAATCTGCCAGTACAGACCTGACCCCCCAGGGGGATCCCCACCCCAAAGAGCTCCATCACATGTGACGTGCCTGGCGCAATGACATCACCCAAAAGTGACATCAATGAGTCGGGCATGTCAAATGGGGGATACTCTAGAAATTTTGGTTTCCCCCAAATTGCTAGAGACACCCGCACAACATGCCTTGCGCAAGGACATCACTTCCAGGTGACATCAATGCATGCACATGCAACAGGCGCACAAGGATCGTTCCCCCATCCAGAGCCAAGTAGGATCTGGCAACCCTATATGACCCAGAAGCACCAGCACTACACTTGGATGACAACCTAGCACTCAGCCAAAAACTCTATGGAAACTATAGTTCAGGGGCAAGTCTTAAGAGTGTCACCCTGGTGCAATGCCAGTGCTTCTGGACTGCACCAGAAATTATGTCATCACATAACAACAAAGATCACCTTCCCCCACAGTAAGCACCCACACCCTCACATCTCCTGCTGGTTGCCAGGCAACCCTAGGGTTGGCAGCAAATCTGTCATGTTACCATGTTTTAGTGCTGCTGTCTTCCTCCAAAACCATATGAACAGAAATGACTCTTAATATAAAAAAGAACACAAGATGGATGAGCATTCTTATGTGTGTGTGTGTGTTAAGAATAAGTTCCAGTAATTACACTAAGGAATATCTGCATTTGTTATGTATGATATAGCGATCCTGCATTCTTTCCATGATAGCCCCACTACCATCACATGGTCAATGGGAAAACTGATTGCATACTGCTGTTTATCCACAAGAATTTCAAATGCTTTAGTTCTTCTGCAGTACAATTCCATGCAGTATGACTCCAGCCTAAGCCTGTTGATTTTCATAGTCTCCAACTGCAGTAAATCAGCACAGGACTGAATTGCTGCTATGGCCATATACACTACATCAGGCATGAAACACATTGCCAGAAGCCTTCCACCAATGATAAATGAACGCATTACCAAATTCAAAGGTACTTGTACAGATATGCACGCTGAAAGGAAAAATGTGTTTTTATTTAAATTTCTGGTTCGTTCATTTTACCATACCTAAGACCTCCAAGGACGTTTAAATAGCACTCTGTGCATCAGGATAATAATTCCATTCTGCTCTCATATGTACATAGCAAGTGGGCCTCTATTGTCCAGCCCAGAAAAGTTTCTGCATTAAGCAGATAGGTTTTTTTTATTGTCATTTGAAGGGCTTCAAAAGAAGTGCTCCCTTCTTTTGAATGAGCTTAGGCTAGATAAATAATCGATGGTGCCTTGCACATTAATATATGGAAGTAGGAATAGAGGGACATGGAATACCTCTCTTTCAAATGCTCTGGAACTTTTTGCAGCTTTTCTGGGTCCCCTCCCCCTGAAATTCCTCATTTCTAAATTTAGCAGGGTTTTCTTTATATGAAGTTCAGAGGCAACAGACAAAATGCAAAAACAAAACACATCTAAAACAAACAATTCTGAATTAATTTACACAGATTTATCTCAGATGGTCTTTTTTGAAGAAGGCATCACAGGACAAGACTCGTAGTGTTCAAAACAAAACAGTCCAGAATATTACCTGATCAGAGTATCATTGAAAGGCAAATCTATGATATTCTACAGGGCTATGAACTTCTGTGGAGCAAGGAAAGGATGCCCTGACCTGAATGGTCCAGGCATAGACAGCTTCAAGAGGGGACTGGATAGAACAGAGGTCCACAGCGTATTGTTGGAACTCTCTGTCTGGGGCAGTGATGCTGTGTATTCTTTGTGCTTGGAGGGGGGGCACAGTGGGAGGGCTTCTAATGTCCTGGTCCCACTGATGGATCTCCTGATGGTGCCTGATTTTTTTTGGCCATTGTGTGACACAGAGGGTTGGATTGGATGGGCCATTGGCCTGATCCAACACGGCTTCTCTTATGTTCTTATCTTGTAAGATCTCAGAAGCCAAGCAGAGTCAGTCCTGGTTAGTACTTGGATGGGAGACCACCAAGGAAGTCCATTTCAGGGTTGTTGTGCAGAAGTAGACAATGGCAAATCACCTCTGTTCATGTTGTGTCCTGAAAGCCCTACAGAGTCACCATAAGCCAGCTGTGACTTGATGGTAGTTTCCACGAAGGAAAGGACAAGATGGTGGCAGGGGGCAAGAAGTATAGAAGAAGAGCAGCATGCTAAGCACAGGATATAAGCAGTTCCTATTTATAAGCAGCTAATTAAAAAAAAACACATCTAAATTGCAGTGCTATCATTACCTTAACTAAAATGTAATAGGAATTACATATGGCAATCTAGAATATGGGCAATAAAAATAACATGAAGGGAGTGCAGAATTTGTTAAGGAGGGAAAAGCTGCTCTTGTCTAATGGATGGTGTGCTATTTTTATCCTGCAGAGCAGCTATCACATTGCAGGTGCATTAGCGAGTTAACGTTTCTGTTTGGGCTGCATCCATTGCAGAGAAAGCAAGTGCTCCCCAAACCTCAGCTATCACGTAGACAGATTTCCCTTTTATTACAGAAAGTCCAGATAATATTGTTCTGAAGCATCATCTGGAATAGCTGAAATCACAAAAGCCTTGCTATTGACCTTGATGGGCTATAGATTTTAACCTTGGGTTTAAAAGAATAATGTGGGAGTCTTTCTTTAATGCTACTCTTACAAAAAACCAAAAGATTTTCAGACTTGAAAAACCAATGAGATAAACAAATATCTAAACTATTTAAAGACATATCTTAGTTTCTTACAGCACAATTGGGGGGGGGGAGTCTTTTGGGAGCAGACGAGCCGCTATGTGGGTGCAGGAAGGGTTTGCGCCAACGTATGACCGGCGCCACCACAGTGGAGGGGAGTTACATGGGCAGGGGGCCGCCCAAGTGCCACTCCACCTGAGGGCAGCGGCACCTGAGGGCTGTGCCTGAGCATGGGCGGAAGTGAGGCGGAGTGCGGCATTCAGGTGGAGGGGGTGGAGTTGGGGGTGTGGCCAGGCTTAGGCAGTGTCCTGAGCAGTTTGGGCCATGACACGCCCCCCCCGAGAGGCGCAACGTAGCACCTGCAAAAACAGCAGCGTGTCCCATAGGCACTCATTGAAACAAAAAACAAAGGTCACCTCCGTCACTGCGGAATCTCGCAAACCCCATAGGGAGTGGCGTGATTACCTCACCAATCCCCTTGCATCTCGGCCTGGCGAGCCCCCTCCCCAGAGCCCAATCGGGGTCTCCTCCCTCCTTGAAATACTTCTGCTCTGCCTCCCACAACTCAGTTGTTAGGGAGAGGAGTACGTGGCTGGAAGCTCTGCCGGCAAGCTCCCGGCCATACGGACTTAGAGCGAGGGACAGGCAGGGACGTTGGTGATGGGTTTTGCACTGCGCCGTAGCTTTGACAGTATCTTTGACTTGCGCAGGGGAGAGCGAGGACTCTCCCCTGGGGCTAACTGCTCTTGCTCCCAGGTCTCCACAGGTTCCGGGCTCGCGGAGGCTCTGCATGCAAGCGAGGACTGTTGCCCAAGGCTGGGTAAGTTTCACTGTGCACCCCCACTATCCTCCCCCTCCCCTCAATCTTGGCTGCTTGGTGCGCGAGCGTCCCTGGCACGTGAACCAGGCAGGTGGCTCCAGAAAGCTGCCTGCCCCCTTCCCTTGGTCCGCCCTCTGCCGCATTCCCAACCCCTGGAAGGGCATGGGGGGGTGTGGCAGCTGCCCTGATGCAGGGAGGTGGGTCAGAGACTGTCCCTTTAAGAGAGTGCCTGGCTGAAACGCAGCCTGCTCTTCTAGCTGCCGCCCCTGCAGGTGCTCTTGATCTCTGTCTCTGTTTTGCAGGTGGAACTTCAACACAGAGGCTTCTGCATGTGTCGCTCCACTGCCCCCCCACTCCCTCAGCTGCTTCTGCCTGCTGCTCGGAATGGAGCCCTGCCCTCGGTGAGACTGCCCAGCGTGCACCAGGGAAATTGTTGCACTCTGTTCCGGAAAAATAAAGTCTGAGCTGTGCCCTCTGTTGTCTCTCCTGCTTGGCATCTGCTGCATGTTCCCGGGGCAAACCCCCCCCCCCTCATCAGTGGCCTCTGCGAGGGAATGCCTGGGAGGGTGGGCAGACTTGGTTCTTGGGGGGGGGGGAATGGGCTATGAGCCGCCATGCTGCCCCCTGCGTGGCTGGACAGAGGAGGGAGATTACCCTACCCGACCACACAAGGCTGTTGTGCGCTGGGCACTTGAGGGGGGACAGCTGAAGTAGATGTATGCCCAGCGGATCGCACTCTGAGTTCTGCGGCCCCCAGGGGAGGTGTTCTTTGCACATAGCAGGGGGCGGCAGCACGGCAACACCGGAGAGGGGGGCTCTGGGAGGTGGTGGTGTCTTTTGGAATTGGTCTGGCTGCTCCCAGACACACATTCGAGCCGCTGTCTAGGACAGCGAACTCCTGCACTTGGGACTTCCTGCTTGTCCGCGCATGCCTCTGCCCACCTGCCTGCCATTTGCAGAGTCTCTGACAGCGGGAGGGAGTGGGGGGATTGACGACCTCTCCAGCACAGGCTTTCCGAACCCTTGCCCGGTCACGTGCAAAGGGCTGGCCAATTCCATGCTCCCGCACAATACTGTGCCTCCCCCACCCCCACCTCAGCAGCGGGCCAATGGCATGTGCCTGGGCGGAATCACCATGGCAATGGGTTCTCTCTCTCTCGTCGGGCCCCTCCAGCCGACTGCGGCCGCCAACGCTAGCTCTGCAGTCGAGCGCAGCTACATGGCGGTTCTCTGGATTGGGCTGTCCATACCTTAAACTACACAAGATCAAGAACATATAAAAGTTTTAATTGGGAAAAGCTCTTAGCAATAAAAGCAGCCTTTCTCTAATGTACTGTAGGGAGGGGATGTCATGCATCCCCAGGAGATTTTGTCCTCCAGTGACTATCATATAAACAGATCATATTTACAAGCACATGGAAGAAGAAAGAGCTAGGATGCTGCCCTAGATATTTTTCAGAGCCAGCTCTGGGGTCATTTCTCTCTTTATGTGTTGTACTAAGGTACTCATACCAAAGTATGCCTCTTCTGTGAAGTAGATATATAGAACTGGCCACTTTTTCACTAAAATCGGGTGCTCCTGTACTTTTTAAGGAAAAGACTCTACATGTCTGTAGCCTTTTACATTTGAAGGGAGGGTACATCTGTTTGAAATAAAGATCTAAGAAAACTGAGAGTTATAATTGGCCCTTCAAGATACATTCATATGATTGCAAGATATGAATGTCGGCTCTCTAGCCCCCTCTACACCCACACCCTACACACATGATAAGTCAAAAGGTATTGGTTGAAATGCTCTGAGAAATAGATCTAAGAACATTGTGAGTCAGAATTGGCTCTTCAAGATTCATCCTCATATTTATCAGGGTTGCCATTCCCAAGTTGGGGGCAGGGGATCCCCTGGTTTGGAGGCCCTCTCCGCTGCTTCAGGGCTATCAGAAAGTGTGGGGGAAGCGGTTTGAATGTCTGCTGAGCACTCTATTATACTCTATGGAGTGCCCACAGGGTATAATGGAGATTCTGGGTATCTTGGGCTCTGTATTTTGAGGAAGAGGCACCAGATTTTCAGCACAGCATCTGCTGCTTGGCCTTAAAAAACTCCCCAACAGGGGGTTCAATTTTATGACCCTACAAAGAAGGTGCCCCATTCTTCATTATTTCCAATGCAGGGAAGGCATTTAAAAGGAGTGCAGCCCCTCTAAAAGAAGTGCAGGACTCCTTTTGGAGATTAATCATGCTTGTCACAACCTTGCTCCTGGCTCCACCCTCAAAAGCTCTTGGCTCCACCCCCAAAGTCCCCAGATATTTCTGAGTTAGACCTGGCAACCGTACCATCACCTCTATCACCAAAGTCCCCAGATATTTCCTGAGTTGAACCTGGCAACACTAATGATGTCAGCCACGTAGAGTCTCCAGTCCCCCCCACTCCCACCACACATGGTTGAAATGCTGTCAAAAATATTCCTTTCAGCAGCAATAAACATGATGCCATTCTGTCATGCACTAAGAAACAAGGCTTCCTTCCATATTATGCAATTTGGATCCCTTATGGCAGATGATAATTACCTTTTTTATTGCACCACTTCATAACACTCAAAGTGCTTGACTCTTTACAACAGTCCTACACAGATAATGCCATGTTTGATCCTGCAATTAGCAGGCTATTCATAAATATATATTGAGAAGACACAAAAATATGGAGATGCAGCGAGCTCTGCTAATGTCAGCCATGGCAGCCTTGCAAGTCTTAATAAGCAGGAATGTGAAAATGAGAGGGGAAAGTTTAGATGACTATCACATGATGTTTTGCTCCTGCTGCTATATCAACAACATTTGGGCTGAAAGCCTATTCTGTGCTAAACAACCAGCTGGTATACCTTGCAATCTGGGGCAGCATTTTGACTGCAGTCTAGCTTTAGGAAAACTGGATGACAGAAATTAGGATTGACTTCTTGCAGTAATGCCTCCATGCCACTATAGCAATAGTCTCCCCTCATATACAGGTTATTTTGGTTTTGGATTTAGTGCCGTTATGATGGGAAATGGAAATTCCCTAACATTCTGTGAATGGTTAGCAGTTAAGTCTTTAGAGACTTTAGAGTAGTAGCAGAGCATGTGCTTTGCAGGCAACCTTTGACAGTGTCCCATTAAAGGATCTCAAGGAAGCCAGTTTCAGGTTGGAATGAATACTGCCCTAAGTGTAAATTATGTGGTTCAAGGTAAGTCGAATTCATAATCTTATATAATCATTCATAGCTGAACACATGAAAGCTTACACCCAGAATTAAACTTTGTTGGTCTTAAAGGTGCCCCTGAACTCAAACTTTGTCCTACTGCTTTAGACCAATACGGCTACTCACCTGAATCTACCTGTAAATGTAGTCAATGGATATACTAGAGAGGAGGAATTCCAGCTCATTTGTATCCACATCTCCCTCTCCAGAGCTTCCTCCTTTTACTCATGCATGTTGCAATCCTTCTTCCATCCATTGGTCTCCTGCTTCTTCCTGTCCCCAACTACTTCCCATCTGTTTCTGCTTCCTAATTACCTCCTGCACACTCTAGCAACCTGGCAGGTATTGCTTAGAATACTCCTCTCAGCAGTCTACAGAGACATTCAACACTATGTGCACTGCACTTCCATTTTCTTTATTACACCCAGCATGTGTTCCTCACTCCTAGCATACCACAATGATGTGATTAAACCAATTAATGGGGTAGGAGCGGGGGGGGGGGGGACAAAGCAGAAAGACTGTTTTTATCATGGGCTGTTTGTGAGCTTCTCAGGATCTTCTGGCTGGCTACCATTTAAAAAACAGTGACCAACCAGATAAATATCTGGTCTAACTGTTCATGTTTTGAGCACCTGAATAGATATGACTGATGCAAACTTGAAAGCTGGCTTGGTGCCGCAGTTCCAAATGTCATAAGAACATAAGAGAAGCCATGTTGGATCAGGCCAACAGCCCATCCAGTCCAACACTCTGTGCCACACAGTGGCAAAAAATTATATATATACACACACACTGTGGCTAATAGCCACTGATGGACCTGTGCTCCATATTTTTATCTAAACCCCTCTTGAAGGTGGCTATACTTGTGGCTGCCACCACCTCCTGTGGCAGTGAATTCCACATGTTAATCACCCTTTGGGTGAAGAAGTACTTCCTTTTATCCGTTTTAACCTGTCTGCTCAGCAATTTCATCGAATGCCCACGAGTTCTTGTATTGTGAGAAAAGGAGAAAAGTACTTCTTTCTCTACTTTCTCCATCCCATGCATTATCTTGTAAACCTCTATCATGTCACCCCGCAGTCGACGTTTCTCCAAGCTAAAGAGCCCCAAGCGTTTCAACCTTTCTTCATAGGGAAAGTGTTCCAGCCCTTTAATCATTCTAGTTGCCCTTCTCTGGACTTTCTCCAATGCTATAATATCCATTTTGAGGTGCAGCGACCAGAACTGCACACAGTACTCCAAATGAGACCGCACCATCGATTTATACAGGGGCATTATGATACTGGCTGATTTGTTTTCAATTCCCTTCCTAATAATTCCCAGCATGGCGTTGGCCTTTTTTATTGCAAATGCACACTGTCTTGACATTTTCAGTGAGTTATCTACCACGACCCCAAGATCACTCTCTTGGTCAGTCTCTGCCAGTTCACACCCCCTCAACTTGTATTTGTAACTGGGATTCTTGGCCCCAATGTGCATTACTTTGCACTTGGCCACATTGAACCGCATCTGCCACGTTGACGCCCACTCACCCAGCCTCAACAGATCCCTTTGGAGTTCCTCACAATCCTCTCTGGTTCTCACCACCCTGAACAATTTAGTGTCATCCGCAAACTTGGCCACTTCACTGCTCACTCCCAACTCTAAATCATTTATGAACAAGTTAAAGAGCATGGGACCCAGTACCAAGCCCTGCGGCACCCCTTTGAAAGGTGGACTGTATGGCATTACACACTCCCAGGGGTTCCTTCCCAAACTCTCTCCTCTTCTCCACACACCATCCACACATCTCCAAGAATCTTCCTACCTGGAGTTAGCTTTATGCTGGGTCAAGGGGGAATACAGAAAAAAAATGTGTCTAAGGACTGCCTTATCCAACCAATTTTTATTATTTACTACTTTGATGAATTGCTAACGTTTATAGTGCTATTAGTGCACCTGAAACTTCTTTACATAAGCCAAAATAAAAGTCTCTGCCCCAAGATGTTTACATCAGTATTCCATGAGTTCTGGATACTTCCATTACCAAAATGGTGGTCACAATATTTCCATGAACACAAAATATTTGGCATTTGAATATACATGGCACTGGCTGTGGGGCATTAAAAAGCTAATTTAGGTTTCTCTTGTAACAGTAGCCCAATATAAGGCAAATATCTAAGACAATTATATGGCAAATTTTTTAAAAAAAAGAAAGAAATGAAAGCTGAAAAGCTCATTTCACTCTGTACAGTACAGAGACAATCCTTTAAACTTCTATGCCCAGTTCTAGAGAACTCTGCTCTATGATAATGTTATTATTCGAAAGATCAAAGTTATTGGGTGTCATTTTGTAAACCCTGTGGAGCACAGAGCACATAACATTATTGTAAGCATCATACAAGGTTATGCTCCTTGTTGTGATATAAAAATAGCTAAAATAAACAATCCCAGCAAGTGGTTACAGCATAACCTTTGAAAACTTCAAAATATAGGCACGCTTGGTCTTCTTTCCTGCTTGCTTTTTTAAAGCAGGGTAACTTGATTATCTGAAAGTGAAGTATTTCTGTATTTTAACAGAGTTTGTTCAAACAAACATTTATTTTAGAAGAAACTCTGTTGTTAAACTAGGTGTCAGAGGTCTTAAAATTAAGCTATACAAGCATACTGTGTCTATTTCTCTCCCATACACGCCATTCTTTTTGTACGATACTGCAGTGACTCTACCAGAATTACAGATATTAGATGGTGTTTATACAAGACTGCTTTTTTAAAAAGGCAATTGGACATCAACTTGTTTTCCATAAATCATCCAACTACATGCCATTAAAACATCTCCATGGATTTTCACAGATTCAGCAGAACCGCCAGCACAAATATTCTATTTATTAAGAGCTTAAACTTTATTTGAATAAAACTTTATACCGCGACCCTAGAGTAACAAACTCAACCTCTTTGGTCCCATGGACTAACACAATTAAACATTCACACCATTTTAGGGAACTGACTGAAATGACTATCAATTCTGAAAATGGAATAAATTTAGAATTGCACTGTCTGGCCATTCAACTCCCTTACAACTATTTCACCAAAATCCACAGTAGGATTCCATTTTGCAGGTACAGATCTCAAAGAGACTACATTACTCACATTCACAATTCTGGGGTGAGGAATGAGAACATACTAGGAACGCATACTAGGAACGCATACTAGGAAAACACAGATTCCTTCAAGTTAAAAACTGTCCAACTGTCCTATATTGATATATAGGGTTGGGGCACAGTTGGATACTTCTCATGAAATCTTCCTTTAGAAGCTGCACTAAGTGCTATACTTTAATAGTTGTTCAGAGAACTAGTGAAAATGTGCCCTACTTCCTTCCCTCTGAATTGGCTTTGTAATGATCATCTCATAAAGCTAACTGGTTACTGGTTGTAACATTGTTGTACTGACAATACTGGTTATGCAGTAACATTGTCATGCTGATTATGTAGTAACATTGTTATTCTGGCAATATGATGCCTGAATAGCTGGGCCACATAGATAACATGAGGGAACACCAGATTTTTTTTTTTAATCTGGCAAAAGAACAACTGTCATTGACACATACTGCAGCAGCCATGCACAGCTACAATATTCATTTCTGTAAATTTATTTATTTATTTATTATAATAAATAATAAACTCCATGTTGTCCTATTGAGAATATAACTGAAGTTATTGCGGGTTGTAAGGAAACAAAATTGTCCCCAACTAATTTTTTTAAAAATACACTTTCTTTTTGTGTTTTTTTTTAAACCCTGAGAGTCTGAAATCACACTCCTATTTATACCATATCCAGGGCAGGGGGTTAATGTGAAACAAAATGAAAACTAAGACTGGCACATTACTTAACTGTCTGGTGACTGGTCAGATACTATTGTGACCAAACCTTATCAAATATTCCATGCAATAAGACACAGTGAAGGCGGTAAAATATTTTTTAAAAAAATACATCCTGTCTTCTGCCTTGCATTGCTGCTGTATAGCCTTGACATTACAGCAACATGGATGGCAAGACCAACTGAATCAACAGGGAGAAATTATTCTTGCATTCAATGCAACTCAAAATAATTCTTTACAATCATGTTGACCTTATTATCTAGCAACAAGTCCGGCTCTAACAAAACTCCTAAACTCCTCACAAAAGCTGTCAAATAGAAGCAATTGCATTCAGAGTAGGGCATACAACTCACTTCAGAATCTTGGCCTTACTATCACCTCGGGTTGTAAATCCCCTGGAGGTCCTCCTCTCACTTCTGGGTTACCAGAAAGTGGGGGGGGACCAGTCCCCATAGGGTATAATGGAGAATCAATCCATGGGTATCCTAGGCTCTTGGGGAGCTGTTTTTTGAAGTTGAGGAACCAAATTTTCAGCATAGCATCTGGTGCCTCTCCTCAAAAAAAACAACAACCAAGTTTCAAAAAGATTGGACCAAGGGGTCCAATTCTATGAGCCCCAAAAGAAGGCATCCCCATCCTCTGTTATTTCCAATGAAGATAAGGCATTTAAAAGGAGTGTGGTCCCTTTAAACATGATGGCCAGAACTCCCTTTGGAGTTCAATCATATTTGTCACAACTTTGCTTTAAGTACCACCCCCAAAATCTCCTGGTTCCACTCCAAAAGTCCCCAGATATTCCCTGAGTCAGACCTGGCAACCCTACCATCACCTCTATCTTATCTGAATTAGGTTTTTTTTTTCCTTTTAGTCACCTGACCATAGTATCTAAATTCTGAGAACAGAAATGGCTGCTTCTGATGGTGTGTTCAAAGAGACATGAAATATTTAAATGTCTGACATAAATTATTGCAAAACATTGGTGAAAGGACAGATCTCTGAGAATGTCATTATGGTGTACACAGGCAGGAATGAGGGGGTGCTTACCCATAAGCCTGACAGAAAACTGGAATAATGTAGTAGCCTAGCACACTTACTGGCCACTTACTGCAAGGCATTTCTGAACATGCAAAGAAACACAAACATCACTGCCAAAAGTCTTGGCCAAGCATTAACACATACCCCCTAGTTTCTGTAATCTGCTTTGTTGTATTTATCATGGCATATTATTTTATTGCATTGCTTTGTTCAGTTTTGTAATTAACCTCAAATCTCAGTGAGACAGACTAGAAACAAAGTAATGAAATAAGTAAGTTTATTTTTTCCTGCAGCAAGAACCACAAAGAAATACCCTTCCATGCAAACTGGCTGTGCACTAACTTTCCTTTGAAGGATGGGACTCAGGTTGTGAGAACCTGGCTCATTTCCTAATTAATATAAATGCATTCTCCAACAATTGCTGTTCCCAGGGCTTTTTTGAACAGGAGCACACAGGAACACAGTTCTGGCTGGCTTGGCATCAGGGGGTGTGACCTAATATGCAAATAAGTTCCTGATGGGCTTTTTCTGTAAAAAAATACAAAAAGCCCTGGCTGTTCCTGTATAATTTTGGTTGCTCTTATGTAATTGTGGGTTGACTCTAGTATTTATGGATAATAGACAAAGAGGCCAGTTCAGTGAAATTCACTTTTAAAGAAACCATATCCGCTATTGTTGATACTTTATTAGCTTTTTAAAAAGTTAATTTCATTGTTTCACAATCCTATTAACTTGTATAATTAGCATAAATATCAAATCTGTCAGTGAGTAAAATGTGTATTTTTTTACTCTGATAATGTGTTCAAAATACTGAATCATTATTAGAAAATATTTCACCGATTAACTGACCAGCTGTCTTTTGCCCAGTGAAATCCCCAACCCTAACATAAATGACAACATCATTTTAAATTTTACAAGTTTCATAAATTTCATACTAAGCAACATTTAGAGGAAATACTATCCTGGCTTTAGAAATTCCTAGTTAAAACTGCTGTTTTAGCAATAAAGCTTAATATATATATTGCAACTAATACACGCTATCTAGGCTAATTGTGTCTTCGATATCTTAATAACAAAACTAGAAAATTAAATTGTTTACAGACATATGGCCTGGATACTGTGCCTTCAGCTGAAATCAATGGAGCTATGCTGAGTTACATGAGTCAAAGATATGGCTCATTGATTTTATCCATTACTTACTGCATTAAATCAAGTAAAGTCGGAGTCTCACTCTGACTGTAATCTAAACAGCTACGGTAAAATAAGGCATTGCTTCAAATCAGGCAAGCACCATGCATAAATATCCTGTTAGCATAGCCGTCTGTAATACTTGCAAAACATATCGGCTGTTTAGTACAACTTATAATTTAGCTTGAGACCATCACATCAGGAGTAGTCCCAGACCCAGGCAAAATACGGTACAATAGGTCACTAAATGAGAAACTCACTGAATTCTGACTAAAATCCATGCTGAGTGATGTAATAAACTAGGGCTCAGAAATTCATCATAGGAATGCGTGCCAGGTTACTATAAAATACTCTGCACTGGGCTTCCTCTGAAGCTGGGCCAGAAATTCAAGCTGTAAATGACTTGAGTCCAAAAGTACCTGAAGGACAGCCTCCATCTGTATGTATCAGCCTCATTCCATATTAACCTTTCTTCAGAAAACCTGCCAGGGACCCACAAGAGGGTTCTCTCAGCTGCAACCCCTCAGCTGTGGACCTCTGTCACTCAGAATCAGCTTACTAGTCCCCAGGTCTGGGTGGGAGATCCCCCAGTTTTGCAGTCCTGCCCCAGCAGCCACCATGTGCCTTTAAATCTCGGCAGGCTTAAAAGATTGGAAACTGTTTATGTTTTGGAAAGTCTGGGTGCTTTTAAATTTCAGTAGGAGAAAAGCTGGATGGGGACAAGGCAAGAAGGAAGAGCCACATAGCTCTTCCTGGTGAGTGTGTGAAGTTGTGAGAAAGTACGGTAAGTCAGCACAGTCCCTCTGTTTGTTTTCTATTTGTTCAGACGTCACGTGTATAGTAAAAAAGATAGTAAAGAGTAAAATAGAACCTGATTATGGGACAGAGGCAAACTCCACCCCCTAAACTGTTTTGTTCCTTACTTTCATTTTCCTGTGTTAGTCTGAAGAAGTTGGTTAAAACACAGCAGATAGTTACATTCAACAACCTGTGAGTAAATTGCCCCAGCGATCACACCAAAGTGTGGGCCTACAAACTGTTTATTTTGGCTGCTTTGTGAGTGTGCATGTATGTGTGTGTCTCTTAATAAAGCCATGATAAGGGACTTGTGGGGGTATGACAAATTTCACTTTCATATAGTGGAAGCGCAACTGCTAGGGAAGCCTTTAAAGGAAAAAAAAGAGGATAAGAATATGAAGACTGTGTTCAAGGGAACTGCACTGCTGTATTTTATTTTATTAGGGAATGGGAAAGTCTTCTGGCTTCACCCCCAAAGCCTCCAAGCTCCACCACCAAAGTCCCCAGGTATTTCCTGAGTTGGACCTGGCAACCTTACACCAGGAGGTGTAACTGGTCCTTCTACTGTCATCAGGAGGCCAGCTTCTTTCAGAAAGCCTTTGAGGAAATGTAACAGTTATGCTTAGGGCTTTATTTGCAGTGCTTTTGCTGATGCTTTAGTGTCACTGGACTCAAACTTAGTTCTTACATCAGTTATTTGTAACTCTGGTATTTGTATGCTAATTTGCTGCCATTCACAGGTCTTACCAACTGTTTCCCCAATCTCAGCTACACTTATCTCCTAGTATCTTACGGATCTTGACTTTAACTAGCTCTTCCTGGCAACTAAAATGGTATGACTAATTCATATTTGCGTGAAAAATTACTCCATAATACCTACATTTACTAACTAGCTTGACAGCTTTCCCATCTATATACCAATTCAAAACATTCCAAGATCATAACTGATTTATCATATTGCTTGACCCTTGATGAACCCATTTGGTGGACGAATTCAAATTGCAATGATAAAACAGACTGTATACAAGACTTCAGATATTTCTGCACACTAGGGTTGCCAGGTCCACACTGGCCAGTGCGGGGGGGAGGGGGGGAGATAGGGGGCAAGGATGACAGATCCAAGTTGAAAAACTCCTGGAGATTTGGGAATGGAGCTTGGGGAGAACAGAGCCCTCAGTGGGGTACAATGACACACAGTCCACCCTCCATCCTGTCTCTCCAAGGGAAGTGATCTCTACAGTCTGGAAGTGAGCTATAATTCCAGGGGATTCCCAGGTACAACCTGGAGGGTGGCATCTCTACCGCAAACAATAATTTAAAAAACACTTTCATGGTTTGACACTTAGTAGTCCAGGGGAACATGAGATGTTCTTTTTTAAATGGCTGGGATACTGTAGAAGGATAGTCAATGCATTGTATAGATGTGCAGAATTTCTCATATAGCCACTTATTTCCAAGGAGAACAACTGTTGCACACAAAGCTGACTGGCTTTTACTGCTGATCTCAAAAACCCAAATACCTTACACTATGTTATTTTTTTTTTCAAAAAGTTATTTTTTTTTTAAATAGAGTAATGAATGAATTTGCATGAATCAACTTTCATACTGCCATTTCTAAAAGACAGGGAGGAGGCTGCAAATGATCAAGGGGAAAAAAAACCCCTGCAAATGATCAAGGGGGGGGGGGGGAAACGCCTACAAGGGGTTGGGGAAGAAAGACAAACACTATCAGTGATTTTTTTTCTTTTAACCATTGCTTATTTTATTCTGATTATTACATCAATGCTTCTGGGTTTTGAACTAACAAACAGAAGTATCTGAATTTATTTCACTGATGTTGACTTGACCTTAGACACAAATTCCATTCACATTGAATCAGGTGGCATGCTGACTCTGAAACAAGGTAAATCTCCAAAAGCGACCATTGCAAATATGGAGAGTGTGTGTGTGTTTCTGTCCCTACCTATGTCTTAACACTGTAGGGAGTGTGTGTGTGAGTGAGACCTCCTATGTTCCTACCACTGTGGGAGAGATTCTGAAATCCTTATCATCGCAGCATTCCAATGACTGGATATCACTGTTCACAGAGCTCTTTTTGTAGCAGGAACTCCTTTGCATATTAGGCCGCACACCCTGATGTACCCAATCCTCCTGGAGCTTACAGAAGGCCCTGTACTAAGAGCCCTGTAACTCTTGGAGGTGTGCAGCCTAATATGCAAAGGAGTTCTGCTACAAAAAAAAGCCCTGAGTTCAGCTTGTTCTAGACAGCACATATGCTAGCTTCAGTTGTGAACATTTTGCTTTCCTTGCATGCACTGTATGGCAACCTGAAACTGCAGTCCTATGCACATTTACAAGGGAACAAATACTACTGAACTCATGATCTTTTTTTTTTACATAATCATGTAAAACAATGCTGCCATCACTATCGCTTTTTGATTTTTTCCTCTTTTCCTCAGCTTGCAAAAAATAGTACTATTTGAATTCCCCATTGCTTAAAGATTTCACAGACACCAACAGAGGGAGCTATTAGTTTATATCTGCCAAAATGGATGCAAATATTACACCAAGGCCAAACATTTGCAGTCACTTTATTGATTCACTCTAATATACTTCCTGACACACATTAAATTTCTGTAATATTCTTATATACATTAGCAACTTTCACATGCCCATCCACGTCAACATATCTAATTCTCAACATGGCCAAATCTCTGAGTACTTAAATCAGGAGAATGGAAACACAAACAGATAAGACAGATCTTTCTAAAAGTTTGCCTAAAGGGCTGAAATCTTTTTTTTTTTTTAAGGTGAGGTTTAAAAAACCCAAATTGATAAAAAGGAGCTCTTGTAGCTTTATGAAATAGATGCCCTCATTGGCTGTTGCTAGGTAACCACAACAATATTGCCAGACTTCAAGCCATGGTTTTCGTCAGTAAAAGGTGCCCACTTCCAGGGCTGTTTTGGTCTTTAAAGGAGGACTCACTGGGGAGGCCTAGCAGCAAATACTTGGTGACTTGCCACCACTCAAATTTCATGATTCACCCAGGCATGGCAGCTTGGCAATGTTCAACAGCAGTCACCTCACATAAACCAGTGTGATGTACTGGCTTGAGTTTCAGATTAAAATCTGGAAGATCCAGGTTCAAATCCACACCCTGCTATAGAAGCAAGTGACACATTTGCTACCTAAACTACCTCACAGGGTTGCTGTGAGGATACAATGAAACCAAAGAGAATGATGTAAGCTGCTTTGGGTTTCCATTGGGGAGAAAAGTGTGGTACAAATGAAGTAAATAAATAATGTAGCCAAGGGGGGGCAGGTAAAAGGTAGGTTGACTGGTGTGAGAAGGAGAGAAAAAGGGAACGGTGAGGATACGGGAGGTGTCACGAGAAAGAAAAGAGGAAAAAAAATATGGAGAGCAATCAAAGGGAAAGTGAGATAGGATGGCTGATTGGTGGGAAGGAAATAAAAAAATAGAAAAATAAGAGGCTATAAGGGCTTTCAGGAAAGGAAAAGAGGAAATAGTGAGGGCATCTGATTTTCCTCTGCAAGTCCCTTTCTTGTTGTTGCTCTAATCTGCCTTCAGTGTTAACAAAAAAGAAAGACGTAAAAAGTAAAATAAATAAAATACATTCCTTCAAATAAATCCTTGATACTGTTTTTTTTTGGGGGGGGGGGGCAGATTATAGGAATTGTCATGAATCAGCCACAATTCCTAGCCCACTGCTGTACAACTGTCACAATATGCAATGTGCATGGTGATGGCAGGCAGGACTATACATAACCACACTATGCATGGCTGAAACACTTCAACGGCTGCTAGAAGCATTTGAAAATCTGGTAAAACCTGTGCCAATAATTCTTGGAACTAAGCAAAATAGAAGAGGAGAGCAAAACAATAATGGCCCATGTGCCAGGATTTGAATATTGGTTATTTTCCATTTTCTTCCACCACAGCCATTGCTCATTTGCTACCTCAGTTAGGTTTTTTATACCAAATTTCCAAAATAAAGCAAAAGCTCTAAGGGATAGACCTCCACAAGGCAGCAAAGTTAAGGCCAACACAAGCCTTTGCTATTTCCTTGCAAACCTACAAGAAAGTGAGTAGAAACCAAAGCCAGCCCTTGGACAACCATAAATGAGTCCCTGCTCAATTATGCTCTTCATGCCACTAAAAGAAACCTCTTTTTTTAGCACTTAAATAAACAGAATATTTATTTCATATAAGCCCTGTACAGAAAACATTGTATACATTTTTAATACTTAATTTTTTAAAGATTAATTCATTTATGCAATGGACCTTGGAGTACGTTTCAGCTCTAGGTGAGGTAGCCTCATCAGTTCAAGTTCTCCTTTAATGTTGAATTGAAAATTCTGTTGTTGGATTTCATTGACAGGTCTTTCCTGAACTCTGAATAGCTAAATTGACTGTCTGGTATGCTTTCCTTGCACTCTTCCAATGGTGGTTGGTGCAAGGAATCTTGAGATATGCTTTCAGAAGAAATCTTGATATGACCAGATGGGCTGCCAGTGCTTCTGGTTGCGGTATTACAGCAGCTGCTTGATTTAAGTAAGGCTCTATTTACCTAGCATCTCTTGTTCAGAGTTCGCATACATGCACCTGCAGGTCTTTTAACACCTGAATGTGGTACTGCTAATTCATCCCTCTTCTTAGATATTTTGGTCTGATCTTTACTAAGATGATGATGCTCCAACTGATGGGCTATGGATTCTAAAAATCTCTCATTGTTGATGAGGAAGTCAACACCATTTTCACTTTCCCAACTTTCAATATTTCTCTTGTGGTCTTCACTCAATTTTAACAACTGCATTTGGCTCTTTTATCACTCCTTTTCATCTTTGAGCAAGTTGCCTCCTCTGTTCAGAAGTTGACTTGGATCTGTTGATTTTTTTCTCCAATTCAATGAAACGCTCCCATGTAGTTATCCATTTCTGTACACTAGTGTACTTAAGTTGGTTCTTCTCGTACTCGAGTTTCATATTCAGAAGTTCCTCATCATGTTGGTTCAACAAGTCTTCTGTGAAATTGTCATTATAAAAAGGCTGAAATGCAGCTATCTGTTGATCGCTATAAAAATACTTTTGCCAGTAGTTATTGGGCTATTGCCTAATTTTCAAAGTAAGGTCCTTCAGTTTCTCTTTCTTCAGCTCTTCCAGGTTTAGCAACTGTTCTTCCCACACCTTTAGTGCTTCAGAAATAGAGTGCTTGCTTGTAATTCTTGTAAAATCCTCCTGCTGCTCTTGTGGGCACTGAATTCTGTCCCACAGAAGTTGCACTTTTTTCCTCAGTGTCTCAAGGCTGGCAGTCAAGGATTCCTTCTTGCTCTGCAACTGATTAACAAGTGATTTAAGATATTCAATATTCTTCTTTGTACGGTAAATATATTCTTCACCAACAAGCAACATCTCATTTTCCAGGGTACCATCTGGTACATGCACGGGTTATTTTGTAGAAAAATTGGTGGTGGAGCTCATCCAGGGATTGTTATGCAGCTGTTATGCAGCTGCACATACCACGTCTCTCCCCACACGTTCCCCAGAGAGTACTACGCTCGGGCTCACAAAACCTGTTGGTAGTCCCTGGGCCAAAGGAGGCCCGCCTAAAATCCACCAGGGATCGGGCATTCTCAATAGCGGCACCCCATTGGTGGAACCAGCTGCCGGAGGAGGTACGGGCCCTGCGGGACCTAGGGCAGTTCCGCAGGGCCTGTAAGACAGCCCTCTTCCGGCAGGCCTATAACACCTAACTGATAATGAGAACACCTCTGGATGGAACAAAATGCTTTTATAGACTGCTGATTTTATCTTATCTTTGTTTTATTAATTATGGTTTTAATTGTATTTGTAACGTTTAATTGTATTTGTAAATGTTTTAAATCGAATTGTATGAATCACTATGCTGTGAGCCGCCCTGAGACACTTCGGTGAGAAGGGCGGGATATAAGTCCACTAAATAAATAAATAAATAAATAAATAAATAAATAAATAAATAAATAATTTAATGGACAAGGTGGGGAGGAAGAGGGGAAACCCTCAAAAAGGTTCAGGAGCTGTGCTCCTGTGAGCTCCTGCTGAATCCGAGGCCTGGGTTTATGGCCAATTTCTTTATTGTACTGTCTGATTTCTCCTCTCAGTTTTTTAGAACTCTTTCAATCTTTGCTCCTTAACTTGCAAGAGATTCTGAACATGTTCTTAACGTTCTTTCAGCTCCAGTTCCAGCTTTAGTTCTTTCATTAAAAGAAACCTTTAAGTTCCAACCACCCTCTTCTAAGCAATGGTTAAGGAGGAAAGGAAAAGTGTTAATACATTTTCCTCTTTGCCTCAGAAAGGCATAGCATCTTTCTAGAGCTCTGAGTCTTAGGGAGCTAACAAGGGATTCTCCACAAAACAGCAAGAAAGCAGAAATCAGCATCTCTTGGATCCTACAGAGTATTCTTTTAGGATTCTCAAGAAATTCAAATAGAGGTTAACCTGTTAAAAGACTCTGCAGATGGTCAAAGGCACAGCAGACTTTTCTTCTCTGGAATATTAATTTGATTCCAGCTGTCTTTAGATCTCATTACCAACCATCCAATAATCTGAGTTTTGGCAACCCTGTCGTATTTTTAAGGCAACAGACATTCAGTGGTGGTTTGTCACTACCTGTCTATGCCCAGCGACCCTGGACTTCTTTGGTGGTCTCTCACCCAAGTTTTAATTAGGGATGATGCTGCATAGCTTCTAGCTAGCCTGGACTGTTGAGGTCGGGGCGTCTTGTAATAGCTCTTAACAAAAGAACAAATCATAACAAAAATGCCAACACATGTGCTCAGCTTTTACAGAACCCCTGGAGTATGTGAGCTTTCTCTTTTTACTTCTGCTCTATGCTTTAAACATAAAATGTTCAAGTCTTTTACAAATGTCAGAAGGCTTAAACTGGTAACATGAGATCATATAATACTCAGTTCATAATATTCTCTCTTGCTTAGGTCAGTGGCAGCTCAGGGATGTCACCAACATTTTAAAGTTTAATGTAAGTGATATAAAAATGCTGTGAGAACCTGATCCTGATTGGGCCCATAGTACAGCAGGACTAGGAACCCTTGTTCCTACTCCTGGCACCTTTTTAAGTGCCAGCATAGTCGCAGGGGTCATTTCAGCACTTGACGTGGTGGGGGACACAAGCGTGCCTGGTCCTACTGTGGCCCTCATGGTAAATGTTAATTACATTACATTTAATCCTGGATAGAATTATGGAAGTTTATTAGTTTTTAATAAGACTCTAGCTCCCATGGAAACACTCAGGGCCCCATTTTGTATGAAAAGAAAAATAATAAGTTATAAATATATGAAAGTACTTCTCGTGTTTTAAGCCAATCTGAGTTCTGAATTTTTAGTTTAATGGTAAGGCTTTAAAACATCATTACTGGAACCCATACATCAAAGATCATCTGCCACTGAGATTTGAGGTATATTTCAGATCTGGCAATGACATTTGAGATATATTTCAGATATATTCCCTGCAATTCTTAAAACACACTTCCAAATCTTTATTCTATTTACAATATGCTGGTGGTATGGAAGCCATTGCAATGCTTTTGGAGTAAGATAAGAAGACCTAAGATATGTGGGATGAGCCACAGAGCCAAAAGATTCTCATGTAGAACTACATGGCAACAGTCTTGATGACACAAGCATAATACACATCAAACAAATGTAACGTGAGAATGGCCCTCTTGACTAAAACGACTCATGGTTCACACAAAGTACTAGGTGAAGATAATGATGCTGGATTGATAGCCTCTGAAACAACATTATACATTACTATGAACAATCAGCTTCTGGCAAGGGAAGACCCACATCACAAAACGGCAGCCCAACCTTTGCTTTTTTATACTGTGAGCCGCCCTGAGCCTGCTTCAGCTGGGAGGACAGGATATAAATAAATAAATAAACAAACAAACATGAGTAAAAAAATGTAACAGTCTCCACCTAGATTTTATTTGTGTATTTGTTTTAAATATTTTTATCCTGTCTTATCACCTTAAGGTGGCTAATAAAGCAACAGCAAGTTGCAAATGCTTAAAAACAATTATCAACAATTGAGGTCTGGTTCCCAGAATTTATTAACAATCCCTGGGCCAAAAGAAGTTAGGCTGAAGGCCACTAGGGAGCAGGCCTTCTCGGTGATAGCCCCTCGCTGGTGGAATGACCTTCCAGAGATGGTGCAAGCCCTGCGGGACCTGAACCAATTCCGCAGGGCTTGCAAAACATTTCTTTTTCAGTTGGCATTTGAGACATCTTGTGGTATTTGAGACAGAACCTGATAACGAACGAACAGATATTTAGCCATCTCATATACATCAGGACTATATTATTTTAGCACCTATTTTATATGTTTTATGTATTTTAAATAACTTATTTGTAATTAATGTTTAAATTGCTATGCTTTATGTGAATCATGGGACTCCCATGCCTGTTATATTGTTTATTGTTTAATGTGAATCATGGGACCCCATGTCTGTTAGCCGCCCTGAGCCCGCCTGGCGGGGAGGGCGGGATATAAAAATAAAATATTATTATTATTATTATTATTAACAACAAGATAAACAAGATCAAAGCAACACACAAAATAAACCAACAATCAGATCAGTGAAAGCCATACACCCTCCACTGAATGTCCTCTGTCTTCCTGAATGCAGGAAGTGAAGGCACTCTCCACATACACTCTGGTAGATCATTCCAATAACTGGGACGACCATGGGAGAAAAAAAAGGTTATGTAACTACTTCTGATTTTGAAGATAAAGCAGAATCTAAAATTCCATTTTTTTACAGGAGAGTTTTTTCTGTTGTTTTCCATTTTACCCTCCAAGGCTTCCCACAGTGTAATGATCTTGTCCCACACCTTGGCAAACCTTCTATCCAATGTTTCTAGTCGGCCATCTGTTCACAGTTCCCTTTTCATCTTCTTTCCCTGCCATTCTGTTGGTGTTTTTCACTTCGCAATTTTGCCAAAACTTCTTGTTTAATTTAACACATTACATGGGGGCAGTAGTGAAAATTTAGGCATTCTTTTCATCTGTTCTATTCACAGTCCTACCAAACATAATGCTATTGTAATCACTCTCTAAGTAAGATCCCATTCTAACTATGCTCTTGCCGTAATTGTGTAGGCGTGCTAGCATGTAATTTAATTTGTTCAAATCAATTTCAGTTGAAGGGCACTGAGGGAAAAGGAAACAATGCATGAGTTTCAGTTGTTGAGTTCTATGAAGACAGCTGCAAAAAAAAGCCACTGGAAAAAGTCCTTTGACTGTTCGTAACTTTGTGCCGGTGCAATTAAGTTGCTGTTAGATTTTTTCTAAAGTAGCCAAACTGATTTAAAATCAACTTTGTTTAGTTAGTTTTTGGCAGCTCCCATTGAAATTTACCCCTCTAATCATTAAATTAGATGGGAGCAATGATCATTTCCACCCTCTCCGCAACTCAAATGCAATTATTCAAGTGACTTACTCTAAACCCTTTGGTAAAACCTTGATATTGATTCTGAACTAAATGTAAGAAAAAGGGTCTATAATGCTGGACTTTGCCAAGAAGACCCAAATTCAAATTAGGCATTCCGTTCCTTAGATGATGTCAAGATAGTGTACGATTGCAATAAAAAAGGCCAACGTCATGCTGGGAATTATTAGGAAGGGAATTGAAAACAAAGCAGCCAGTATCATAATGCCCCTGTATAAATCGATGGTGTGGCCTCATTTGGAGTACTGTGTACAATTCTGGTCACCACACCTCAAAAAAGATATTATAGCATTGGAAAAAGTGCACAAAAGGGCAACCAGAATGATTAAAGGGTTGGAACACTTTCCCTATGAAGGAAGGTTAAAACGCTTGGGGCTCCTTAGCTTGGAGAAACATCGACTGCGGGTTGAGTTTTACAAGATGATGCATGGGATAGAGAAGGCAGAGAAATAAGTACTTTTCTCTCTTTCTCACAATACAAGAACAAGATGTTGGAAGGATGGAAGGAAGGAAGGAAGATAGAGAGATAGAGAGGGAAGTAGGAGGGAGGGAGAGGTGGAAAGAAAACGACTTTAACATTAAATGCATTATCCAAGCTGCCAGCTGGCTTGGCTTTGAGAAGTGACTTAAAAAGACAAATGCCTCCTTGACAGGGTGGGGTGAGGGGCTTCAAGAGCCACACAATATGTGTGAAAGAGCCACATGTGGCTCTCGAGCCACAGTTTGGCCACCCCTGCCCCACAGCATCACCATACAGAGGCCATTTTTTTCTCCCACTCTTCAGTTTCTCAAGGACAGGGAACTGAGGCCAAGGGCAGGGGTTCACACACTGCAGCAGACAAATGATAAGCCTGCTTTCCTCCTGTGGAAAAGTAGTACAAAAATACTTTCAGCCTGGCTGGGACTCTGGCACAGGCTTCTCTGGAAATCATGAGCAGTGCGTGGCAGCCATGTCTATCTATAATCCACGTATTCTGAAGGCAACCCAAACAATTGTTTTTAAAGCAAAGTGTTTGATAAGTTTTCAAACATCAAAAATAAGCACAACTACAGTGATTATGTGATGACATACATAAATAAAATCATATGCAAATTTCTACCAGTTGTTTTTATTATTTTAAAAGAGCTAATTTAATTTAGATGACTTGAAATTTGGGACTGTTTTTTAGCCAGGCCTAATTACCAGTGGCTGAGGTATTAATCTTTAAATGAAATGTTTTGATTTGCTAAACTAAACGCTGACTTGAATTGGTTGTTCTCAAATCCAGACTGTAAATTCATATATCCAGGAACAACTCGATTCATTTTACCCATTCCATTTACTACTTTCTCACCCTACTATCTGGCTGGATCTAAAAGCGTCAGAAAGCAGCCAGCAAACAACCTCTTCGAATGCTTTTTCCTAGTGCACATGATTCACAGATGAAATGTACTGTACAAAAGCTAGCAACTATGAGTTTGCTGCCCCATATTGTATAAAGTTCTCCCTATATTTGTAATGTTTAAATATTGCTCTAGCCAGATACTCTATTTGAGCTGAGATGCTATGTTTAAATTCTGAATCAGTGTCTCGAAGAAAGCAGATGAGTAACAGGTCAGCTTGACTAAATCAACATACAACATGGTAAATTTAGAAATACGCTTGTGAAATCAGACATTAACTGTTTTCAAGAAAGGGGGGGAGTTTATTTTAACATGGGCAAATCTAAGTATTACATTCAGAAAGAAAGATCTGAACACACAAGCAAAAAAAGAAAGAAAGAAAGAAAGGTCTGAGTAGTAAGAACTTATATATAGAACTATGTTCAATTCTGGGCACAGAAAAAAGATTCAGAAAATGACTACGGAGATGAGGAAAGGTTTAGAAACCAAGCCCCTGGAGAGAGCAAGATATCTTAGGCTTAGAGAAAACACAAGGCAATAGGAACATTCTGAAGCTTTCCAAACAGGCAAGAAAACAAAAGAGGATGGAGGGAATTAACTGCTCATCATTTACACTAAACAAAGGTATGAAAACAACTGAAACTGCAGAAAGGGAAAGGAAGGTTAAATGCTGGGGGGGGGGGGGGGAGGGGGAAGGCTAATTGCAACTATGTGTTGAATTCAAACAACCAAAGATTTTTGTCCCGGTACACTGCTGCTCCCTCTGACTTCTTATTGTCATAGTGCCCTCAGTAAACAGAGCAGGTTGTACACAAGGGGCTTCAGTGGAAAGAGAGAACTGGAAGGAGGGGAGGGAGTTGGGTAATGTTTGCCATTCCCCCATCTCCCTGCAGCCATGCGCTGCATCCCACACTGATTCCATGTGACCCCAGCCACATAGGGATACCGACCTCAGGATCCCACAGAATTACAGCCCATCTCAGGACTACAGAGATTAGCTGCCTGGAGAAAATGGATGCTCTGGAGAGCCCACTGAGGCCCTTTTCCTCTCTAGCCTTCACCCCCAAATCTCCAGGAGTTTCCCAACCATGATCTAGCAACCTTGCCCCCCATCACCCACCAGTGGCCAGAGAGGACTTGGCAACCCAGCACCCAAAGTGGATTTTCAAAGAGTGCAGAGTGCTGCAGTAGGACAGGGAGGGTGACAACTTTGTTTTTTACTTATTTACTACATTTTTTTATCCTTCATTCCTTCAATGAGCTCAGGATGGCATACATGGCTCTCCCCTTGTCCATTTTATCCCCAGAATATAATGAGGAAGGTCAGGCAGAATGGCTGACCCAAAGAGAGAATGGCTGACCCGAAGTCACCCAGGAGGTCCACACGACAAGGAGGAATTTAAACCGGGTTCCCACCCCCACCCCCCATCTAAACCTAGCATTGTGATCATTGCACCATTCCCTTCTGCAAACTTGCTGTGTTCACGTTTAGTCATCTGAGCTCAGAAGAGGGAAGCCTTGGGGAGAACTGTTCAAAAACCTCAGAATTCTCTCCACTGGCAGATTCAAAGGACAGGCTGGCCAATGCTTAGATGGCATTCAGTATGGGTTCATACTATATATTACATAAAATTGCATATTTTTGACCCCTGACTCTCAAATAAGTGGCAGGCTGCTTTCAGGACTGAAAGAGCTGCAGGACAAAGAAGAACTACTTAACCCCTTTCCCTGCTTCCTGATATTTTCCTATCACTTATTTGCTTGAACACAAATCCAAGTGGGCTGAACACAGTTACTGCAACACCCAACCGACTTGTAGGGTTGCCAATTCCCAGCTGGGGCAGGGAAAAAGGCACAAAGGCGCCACAAAAAAACAGCCTCTATTAATATACAGTAGTATACTTATCACTAATTTTATGCACGATATGGCATACTTATAAATTCATGTATAAATAAATCACATTCAGAGCATAAGTGTGGGGGCATATAAATACATGATATGTATGAACCAATTCTGTGTGCTAGGCAGTAAGCTTGCACACAGAATTACATTTTAAATAACAATTTGTATAGACTGCAATGATTTTAGGCACTTATTAAACAGTACTGGTAGTAAATGATCTGAATAAAGTCTTCAAAGATACTGAGTATCTTCTAAGCCCTTTTGTGATGAGAACAACTTACTGAGATGACCTAACAGTCTTACTATGCAATCCTAAACAAAGTCACACCTTTCTAAGACCATTGATCTAAAGGAACCTAGAAGGGTGTAATTCTGCTCAGGATTGCACCGTTAGTTGCTTAAAGCATGTCATTCCATTACTTTCTTTCAAGAGCAATGCTCTATAGCTCAAAAAACGTTCATGCACATGTTCCTCTGGATACAGTGGATCCATGAACTCTCATGCTGCATAAACTCTGTTAGTTTATAAGGCTTCCATTTGCATTTGTGGTTTGCATATCTCTATATGTGCAAGTGTGCATGCACACACACTAGGGTTGCCAAGTCCAATTCAAGAAATATCTGGGGACTTTGGGGGTGGAGCCAGGAGCCAGGAACAAGGGTGTGGCAAGCATAATTGAACTCCAAGGGAGTTCTGGCCATCACATTTAAAGGGACGGTACACCTTTTCAATTCCTTCCTTCCATAGGAAATAATGAAGGATAGGGGCACCTTCTTTTGAGTCTCATAGAATTGGACCCCCTGGTTCAATCTTTTTGAAACATGGGGAGTATTTTGGGGAGAGGCACTAGATGCTTTACTGAAAATTTGGTGCCTCTACCCCAAAAAACAAAACAAAAAACCCAGAGCCCCAGATACCTGTGGATCAATTCTCCATGATTTTCTATGGGAATAAATTTCCATAGGGAATAATAGAGTTCCCAGCAGACATTTTCCTCCCCTCCCCCCGCTTTATGACGACCCTGAAGCAGGGGGAGGGTCTCCAAACCGGGGGATCCCCTGTCCCCACCTGGGGATTGGCAACCCTAACACACACATGTGCATGGGAGATGTCTTGCTTATTATCACAAGTAAAATGCACACAAATTCTTGCAGGGAATTGTTATTCCGTATCTATTTCTGACACCACCTAGGATTTACTATTGAACAAAACTATTGAATAGTAAGGATTTACTATTGAACAAGACCTTGCCAAAGCAGTCTTTGCAAGAAGATAATATGTGTTGACTCCTGGGTTTCATGGTTGCCCTGGCAACCAACAGCAAAGTAAAGCAAGATGTGTAGATGAAATCTATAGTGGTCATGAAGGAAAGTCAGTTTAAGGATACAGTAGAGTGAAAAGGGGATGAGGAATGGTATAGTATAGCCCAACCTCATCAGATTGTGGAAGATAAGCAAGACTGGTACTTGGACAGGAGACCACCAAGGAAGACTTTGCAGAGGAAGGCAATGGCAAACCATCCCTACTCAGTAATTTGCCTTGAAAACCCTACATGGTTGTCATAAGTCAGCTGCTACTTAACTCTGCACACTACAAATACCAATTTTTTGCCCCTAAACATTTCTCCCCTGCTTTAATCAAGGTGTTATTATTTTGCATTGTATCACATCATCCCGACTTCCTTCTTTGCAACACCCCTCCCATCTTCTGACTAGGATATAAGAGCACAGGGATCTCCATTCCTACTTGTATCTGACAAAGTGAGCTTTGATTCCTGAAATATTACACCCCCAAAAAACTTGTTGGTCTCTAAGATGCTGCTGGACTAGGGGTAGGAAATCTTGTTTATATATAAGCGATAAACTGTTGGAAATCAGTCCTAAAATGGCTGACTGACTCCATCTTAGTAATAGTGATGTTGTTTCTGCAAATGTCATGCTGAGTCATGCTGAATCATGGCCCAGCTGTTTCTTGTTACTGAGGTAAGGTGGAATGACCTCACCTGTAATTAGGCTTTGTGCTGACTCACAGAGCTGATGCAACCTCTGTTGAGATTGCATAATTGGTCTGTGTATTAAGGGAAGCTCAGTGAGCTTGGTCTTCCTGCCTGTAAGGATTGTGTGTACTGTGTTACATACCGTCCTGGTGGCAGCGAACACTGCTGGTGTCGATCCTGTGCTACTGTGCTTGGATCGTTCTGTGTATACTTACTGGTGTATACTGTTATCTACTGTAGTGTGAACTGATTACTGTGTATGACCTTGGCCTGGCAATGACTTTGAATATTGGATACTGTCCTGGTAAATATATTCCACTGTTGCATACAGTTGTCTCTCTTGTCTATTAATTCCTGTGTTCCCTGTCCCTCTTCTTCAGTGTCTTCTGCTGTGTATGAATTCTCTAACATAAACAAAAAGGGCATAATTGTACTATCTAGATAAAATAATATTGCCTATGAATTTAATTTTTGAGCTTCATATTTGATATACTATATGTTGCGTATGAGGACTCATGCTTACATTCTTTACCAGTGTTCCTGCCTGGCTCATTGGAGTCTTGAGGACTGAGTTTGGGGATTCTAGAACAATGGGCAGCAGGATCCAAATCCCTGCTGCCCTGGTCCAATCTGAAGCCCCCTGCTGATTCAAACAATCCAAAGGCATTCCAGCATGGGAACCCAGGACTGTATATAGTTGGCCCCATTAGGCAGTCTTCTTTAGCTACCAGTTGCCATGCTGTAACTCAATAAAGAGCTATGATCACTGCAACTGCATCTCCTCTGTGCACTGAGCCCACTGTATTATATTATATACCCCGAATGCCCAAACTGTGGCTTGGGAGCCACACATGGCTCTTTCACACATATCGTGTGACTCTCGAAGAAGTCCCCACTGCCTTGCTGGCCAGCTTAGAGAAGGCATTTGTCTCTTTAAATCACTTCTCCAAACCAAGCCGACTGGCAGCTTGGAGAATGCATTTAAAGTTGCTTTCTCCCTCCTCCAATCTATTTTCCTTCCTTCCTTCCCTCAAACATCCGATGTTCAAGTCTTGCAGCTCTCAAACATCTGAGGTTTATTCTATGTGACTCTTATGTTGATCAAGTTTGGCCATCCCTGCCATATACTCTGTGAACATCCATTGGACCAAGCCCAGAATGGTGAGTCTGAAAATGCTGTTGTTTATTTCTCAGGCTAAAGGGAAAGATTAATTTTTCCTCTTCTAGTATGAAGCACTTGAGCGTTGCTTTTCGAAACAAAGCAACACTCTTCCCCAAAGAATCATTACTTGACCTATTGCCTGGTTTCAGAGCTGAAACAAACATTCAGTCATGGAAATTGTCACTCAGAGATCCTAGAAAATAAATAAAATGCTTTACAATATAGAGTCCTACACATTTTTAAAAATCTTGGTAAACAGTTAATGTTACAACCTCTGACAATGTAAAATCCAGCTCCATAAGTGTGATTTGATAGATTTTTTTACATGTAAGATTCATAGTATAACCCCTCTGTATACATGATACTTTTATCAAGTTATTTGTTTAAAAATATAACATATGGGGACCGTCTTTCCCCATATGAACCCCAGAGAGCACTGAGGTCAACGGGGAAAAACCTAATGACTATCCCTGGGCCGAAGGAAATTAAATATCAGAGTACCAGAGCACGGGCCTTTTCGATCGCGGCCCCTACCCTATGGAACCGACTCCCCGAGGAGGTGCGGGCCCTGCAGAACCTCGAACAGTTCCGCAGGGCCTGCAAGACCACCCTTTTTAAATTAGCACATTCAGACTGCTAAGAAAATCGGTAATCAGGGATCTGCCAATGCGGTCTAAAGATCTATACCGCAGTATAACTGTATTTATTGGACTGGTTTTTAATTTAATGTTTTAATGTCTTAATGTTCTATATTGTAAATCTAAGGTTTTATTTACTACTGTCTGTTTTTATGGAATGTTGTTAGCCGCCCTGAGCCTGCCAAGGTGGGGGAGGGCGGGATATAAATGAAATTAATAAATAAATAATAAATAAAATAACTGGAGTATTTGAACATTTTCTGTTAATTTATTTAGAATATATTTATTCTTTCACTGCAAGTACTGCTCAAGGTAATGTACAGTAAACAAACAAAGCAAATGGGATATCTCCATCCATACAGTTCCTCTGACAATTCCATTTGAAGAAGTAAGCAACACAATTTCCTCCCTTCCCACTGATGACCCTCTCCTTTGCTCCCTAACCAATAGGAAGAAAGATCTTGCATCCTTGCATCCCATGAAATGGTTTTGATAAACCAGGAGCCTTTCTTGTTCTCCTTGCTCTAGTCCTCCAAACCAGAATAAAGCTCCCACCCCTCCCCAAAGAGAGAAATGGATCACTTATCTCTCTCTCTCGGCTTGACTTCGCGAACGAAGATTTAAGAAAGGTGCAGTAGTCCATGTCTGCTGCAGGCTCGCTGGTGGCTGACAAGACCAATGCGAGACAGGCAGGTCCGGCCACAGTGGCTGCAGGGAAAAGTCTGATTTGGGGTTGGTGCTGTAGCAGTACGATTCTTCCTCGATCTCCTTTTGTCCTCAAGACCAGCTATGCGTGTGTTCTCAAAGGAAGAGACAGCCTGGTGGATGGTGTGCCTCCATGCTTTGCGATCTGAGGCTAGGTCAGACCACTGGTGATGGTTAATGCAACAGGTACCAAGGGATTTCTTCAAGGAGTCCTTGTACCTCTTCTTTGGTGCCCCTCTATTTCGATGGCCAGTGGAAAGTTCACCATACAGGGCAATCTTGGGAAGGCGGTGGTTTTCCATCTTGGAGATGTGCCCTGCCCAGCGCAGCTGCGTCTTCAACAGCAATGCCTCGATGCTTGTAACCTCCGCCCGCTTGAGGACTTCAGTGTTGGTCACATAGTCACTCCAGTGGATGTTGAGGATGGTGCGAAGGCAGCGCTGATGAAAGCGCTCAAGGAGTCGCAGGTGATGACGGTATAAAACCCACGATTCGGAGCCGTAGAAGAGGGTTGTCATCACAACCGCTTTGTAAACATTGATCTTTGTGCCTTTTTTCAGATGCTTGTTGCTCCACACTCTTTTATGCAGTCAGCCAAATGCACGGTTTGCCTTTGCCAGCCTATTGTCAATCTCCTTGTCGATCTTGGTGTCTGAGGAGATGATGCACCCCAGGTAGCTGAACTGCTGGACTGTCTTCAAAACTGATTCACCCACAGTGATGCAAGGAGGGTGATAATCTTCCTGGGGTGCAGGCTGTGGAGAACTTCTGTCTTCTTCAGACTAACTTCTAGGCCAAATAGCTTGGCAGCCTCTGCAAAGCAGGACGTCATATGCTGCAGAGCTTGTCTCCGAGTGGGAGACAACTGCAGCATCATCAGCAAACAGTAGCTCTCGGATAAGTTTTTCCATTGTCTTGGAGTGGGCCTTTAGTCACCTCAGGTTGAACAGGCTGCCATCAGTGCGATAGCGGATGTAGACACCATCATCATCATCTAAATCTACTGCGGCTCTTTGAAGCATCATGCTAAAAAAGATCATAAAGAGAGTTGGCGCAAGAACACAGCCTTGCTTTACACCTGTGCCTATTGGGAAGGGCTCCAAGAGATCGTTGCAGTGTCTGACTTGGCCTCGCTGGTCTTCATGCAGCTGGATGACCATACTGAGGAACCTTGGGGGACATCCTAAACGTTCCAAGATTTGCCACAGGCCGTTCCTGCTAACAGTATCAAAAGCTTTGGTAAGGTCGACAAAAGTCACATATAGACCCTTGTTCTGTTCCCTGCATTTATCTTGGAGCTGCCTGAGAACAAATACCATGTCGGTGGTGCTCCTGTTAGCTCTGAAGCCACACTGGCTCTCTGGGAGGAGTTCTTCTGCAATGGTGGGCACCAGTCTGTTCAGGAGTATTCTAGCAAGGATTTTGCCTGCGATGGAGAGCAGGGTTATCCCCCGGTAGTTATCCCCCGGTAGTTTTCCCCTTTGTTCTTATGTAAAGTAATGATGATTGCATCGCGAAAGTCCCGTGGTAGTTTGCCTTGTTCCCAGCAGGTGACAAGTACTTTGTGGATCACTTATACTTGTAGCCAAAGGGCACTCCTCTCCTACTAACCAAGCCTACCACCTCCGTAACCTGATCAGTAATGGAACTGCTGACTGTGATTTTATATCTGAAAACTCTGGAACAATCCCTTACTTCCTTGGAGAATTCTCTGAGTCAATGCAGTTAATGGTCTGATCATGCATGGTGATGACAACTGTGTATATGACAGATCCAAGTGGGTAACCGTGTTGATCTGAAGCAACAGAATAAACTAAGAGTCCAGTAGCACTTTTACAAACAAGGTTTTATTCAAAACCTTGACACACAAAAGCTTTTACCTTGAACAAAACTTTTGTTGGTCTTAAAGGTGCAACTGTATATATGGTGAGTGATGTATACCCATGAAAAAGTAAAGGAAGGCAGGGATATATGGGAAAGGGGAGACAGGGAGGGAGGGAGGGGAAATAGGGAGACGGAGAGAAGAAGCGGGGGGAGTAAGGAATGAAGGACTTAATGAGGGATGAGAGTTAAAACCTTGGTTTTTGGTAGATTTCCACATGTACATCTAGAGAACTCAGTTCTGCTGTAATTTAACTAAGGAAAAAAATCACTATTATAGGAATGGTAAACCTTCATTTATTTATGTCTGTTGCAATAAAGCAGAAAACACAGTCTTGCCAGTATTTTCCCTTTCCACACAGACACTGCCCTCTACCTGATACTAGTCCTTCATTTACATTTCAGGGTAAGTAAAGGTATGTGTATCACATTGTGGCAATGACCCCAACATGTAAACTGATGTCAACTACTAATACAAACACCAAAGGCCTTGAAGATCCTTTTTCCGAAATAGAATTTGCAGGAAGAAAGTAAGTAGCTATTGCTTACTTCTTGTAATCAGTATTGTTTATAACAATTAAATCAGTGCAGTTGTAATTATTGGCTGGGGATTAATAAGGATTCAGGAGGTCATCTTGAGTTTACATTGTATACAGAGCTGTCCCTCTTGGTCAGTCTCCAAATCCATCGGGAGTCCTCAGAAGAACCAGCCTCTTCCCCTCTCTTAAAACGATAACCCTGTTTGCTTCAGACTTTAACTATTTTGTGATGGAGGAGATGAGAGCATGCAAGTGGCAAAAAAGTCAATGAAGACCGGGTGTAGCAATTTAAGCCTTATCTGTCTTGTTAGCAGCTGAAGCTGCCCTTCTAGATATCCCCCCTTTCTTCCTCCGTCTCATTACTGTCACCGCCCACCCCATACACACTGTTCTCGCTTGGTACATTGTATCTAAATTACCCAGTGAGTGACAGATCAATTTCACTGCCCTGACAATCACATCCTGCACATTTTCAGCCTATTTCCTCTGACCACCAGCTGACACTATGGTCTGGCTTGCCTGCCCCAGCCAATGTGGGAGCTGCCAGCATGGGTATGTCAGCTGGGCAGTTCAGACTGACTGCAGAGTCGCTGTCTAATAACAAAGAATAGAGCATGACAAAATGGCTTTGGGCAAATGCTGTTGCCAAACCCTTGAGATATCGGTGTCTGACAGAAAGCTTGCAGAAAGCTGTCCAGATGTTTCCCAGCTGAAAACTGCCCCTAAGAAGCTTTCTTTTCTACCATTTGGAGTGCAGAGTGCAGACGTGCAGTTCATGTCTTTCCAGTAGTCAAACGGGGACAGAGAGGAACACGACATTCTAGGCGATAACATTTACTGTAGCAACTGTGCTAGGGAAGTTTCCTCTGTGTAATTAGGCTATGTCTCAATTCTATGAAGCACAGAGATGTTTATTAACCAAGATCAGTATTTCATACACAGAGAAATAAACAGAGTGAAAAGTACCCAATTTCTTTCAGGACCCTCCTCCCTTAATTAAAGTCAGTTGATGGGAACTTAATAGATTTTAAGATTTTATACACTGGCTTCAGAGAAAGCTGTCTGTGTTACTTCCCTCATATATATTCTAAATTTGCAATACAAAAAGAAATATGCAAGGGGGGAAGTAAGTACACATATTAAAATAAAATTAACATATAAACAGTATCACTTATCCTCAATTCACTGAATTCAGAATATTTCTTTTAAAATTAAACTAGATTATAATTTGAAGCTAACATTCCATTACGATTTTTAAAGGAACTGATACCCAAAGGGTATGATGCAGATAAAGTGCCTTTTTATAAATATATCATAATGGTTAAAAAGCCATTAACTTTCAACTTCTTATATATGAACTGGTTATTAGTAAAAATAGAAAGATTTTCCTCCTTCCTCATTAAAGTGTTAATGTACCTAAATCACATTTTAATATGCTACTCCTGTGTACACAATTCCAGAAAGTCTGCTTCAGCACAGTTGCAGTCTCTAAAAACAGGACACAATGTATTATTTATTTTAATTAAAGACAAAAAGAAGAACCCCTATCTGAAGATAAATTATATATATTTTTAAAAAAATCTCACTGTAAAGCTAACTGACATTAAAAATAATGAATCTTTTAACTTTAATCAAGTAGCAGAAAAGCTGCAAAACCATCACTAGTAGATGTCATTAAAGCAATTATTCACCTTCCTAATGGATTACATAATGTTTAATTTCATTTTGCACCAGCAATATTTCCATTAACCATCAATTTTGACAATAATCAACAAAGGCTACAAAAATAACTTCTTAATATTTGGCCCTCTTTAAAAATAAAGGATGCATTATACTATAACCACATCCAGCACTTTTGAGACAACAGTGGTAATGGGATTGGTAATTCCACTGGTAATGGAATTAAACAACTGTCCAAGGATATAGTGAACTTCTTTTGAATTTGTAGGAATGCTAATAGACAGCCTTTGAAGCCATAAAAAATTAAAAAAATGTTTTCAATTACATTTATATGCAGCTAAAGTGTTATAGCAACCAACTGGAAAACAAAAAAAACCCCAATTAATCTTTGGCATAAAAATATTTGGAACATATATATAATGGCTAAAATTAATGACAAAGTGTGACCTATAACTATAATAGACGCAATATCAAATTTTTAGGCCAAATACTGGAATATTTACATCAGCAAACAGAGGGTATGATGCAGATAAATTGATATATTACAATTATGGTAACATTTTAATATATAACTTGTGTAAAACAATAGAATATAATATAGTATTTTTGTTGATTGTGTAATGTATGGCTTTCTTGCCTCGTTCAACCAGAGCCCAAAATGATCCCAAAAACTCTGCTCTTGCAGTATCGGGAACTTCCCAGGTACAACATAAATCACTTCCCCCTTCTGTCAGAGTAAATTTTCCATTGGATACACCCCTACATTTTGACCACAATCTGAGGGCACATGAGCACATGAGTTTTCTTTCATTTCCATAGAGTGGAATTTTTTACATTCTACTTATAGCTGGAAGAATCTCCTATCCTTTTGGTGATTGGTATTACAGGCTCTACCCGTAGCTGGATAGCCAGATCCTGTCAGATCTCAGAAGTTAAACAGTGTTGGCCCTGGCTAGTATATGGATGGGCAACCACTAAGGAACATCAGGGACATGACACAGAGGCAGGCAATGGTAAACAACCTCTGAATGTCTCTTGCCTTGAAAATACAGGATCACCAAGTCAGCTGTGACTTGATGGCAAAAAACATTAACAAATACAAGCTCTAAAATTAAAGTTTCACCAAAAAGGCAGTGGGGCATGCCAGTCATCAAACTCCACGGCAGCAGCTTTCTAGGGTCAGGATCACTCAAGTAGCCTGTCATGTGACCCATTCACTCACTCATTCATACATGTGACCCATTTTGGTTATGTAACATGTCCACTGATAATTTTGTAGGACATGAAGATACACCTGATTAGATCTGAGACTTTCCTCTACCACATACTAAAGACCAGAATGGTAGCAATGCAGCTGCACTGAGTCCCTTGCAATTTGACTATACTTCCTCCATTTATAAATAAAAGCTAAGCAAAAGTCAAGGAAATCTAAATATATTCAAATGAGCAGATGTATATTCATGTGCCATGTATGCACCAGGAAACTACAGACTTAACTGCTACTGCGGTAAGTGCAATCACTGGAAACAGCCTTTGACCCCCAGCTTTGCTTGAAAAGGTTCCGAACAGCTCTGAAACACTAGTCTTTCACTTAAAAAGATATACACAAATGAAAGAACAGAATGTCTGAGAGGGCAGTTTGCATACACTCAGAGAGTAAACAAGACTTTGGTCTCCCACTTCCTAGTCAGATTCCTAAATCGAAAAAATATGCTATCTATTTTGTAAAAAAGAAAGAAAGGAGGGGAGGGGAGGGAAAAACACTTGATGATCAGAATAAACTACGCAATACCTGCCAATTGACAGAGTTGTCCATAAGGAAAGGGAGGGGGGGGGAGATGAAAACAACATTCTGGATGCTCAAGCAAAACCTTAAAAAAAAAAAAGCTTAAATTATTAGTAGAATTGCCGTGACTCATTAGTAGAACACATGTTTTCCACGCAGAAGGTTCCAGTTCAATTACAAATTAATCATCCAGTTAAGGGGCCTCCAGTAATGAGCTATGGGGGAAAACTTTTTTCTATTGGAGAATCACTGCTAATCAGAGTAGATAATACAGAGGCAGAGCCCAGTGATCAATGGTCAGAATACACCATCTTTGTCTCTGTGTATGTTGTGAGTGTGAGAGAATAACAATTTCAATCAATCACTATAGTTTGAGCCTAATTTGAGGGCAATATTATGTGTTATGAGGAAAACACAAGCCCTATATTTCCCTTTTTAACATAAATAAGATAATAAGAGCCACTTATAGGACAGAATCAGAGAGGAGAGCTTAACTCTTCCCCCACCTGATGACTATACATCGCACATTCCTTTTGCCTTGGAAGGGCACTTACAGGTAAAAAACTGCAAGCGTAACAGGGGTAAACACTACCCACTGTCTGCTGATCTGCAAGTGCCCTACACAGTACATTTTGGATTTGGGAACACCTATTTCCTGAGCTGATGTTTAGTTCTGTCCTGAGAGATGCAGGCACAAGTTAGGAAATCACAATTTGTGAAAGTGCTTCAGGCATGTGTGCTTTCTGAATATACTTTGCATATGTCTGGAAACATACACATCTGAAGGCCAAATGAAACATTATGGGAGGAACTGCCTGTAGTTATCCATGGGTTTATATGTGAGGAGCAGAGGAGGGTTTTTTTTCCTATTTACTGAAAACTCAGCATGTGGCTGACAGTACCTTTCCTCGTTGTTTGCATTATTTTTGCACTATATTTATTCCAACCCAACTCACTTTTGGAATGAGAAGTGGTGGTGAGCTCCCTACACTAGAAAAAAAAAAAAAACAGATTACACCCCACCCCTCGGACAATTGAAGTTACCTTATTCCGAATTACACCATTGGTCTATTAAGGTCAGTATTGTCTACTCAGACTGGCAGTGGCTCTCCAGGGTCTCAGGCAGAGGTCTTTTGACTACCTGATCTTTTTTACCAGCTATACAGAAGACTGAACCAGGGACCTTCTGCATGCCTATCAAATGCTTTATCACAGCCTCCCAGTCACATCTAGTTTATCTCTTAGTGAGAAAGACTGAACAGCCTCAAAAGTACACAAAAAACTACCTCACTGAAAATAAATCATTTGAGTAGCAAATTCATTAAAAGTGAAACCTTTTTTCTGACTGTATGGGAACATGAATGGTGTCAGAACAGAAGTACTTGAGGAGGAAGCTGTAATATCTGAATGTGAGTCTTGGCTTGGGCTTGTTAGCCGCCCACAACCAACCACTTCTCTCTACTAACAGTCATTTTCTTCTAATAGCTGTTGGATGACTGGTGTGAAATGAGTGGGACAGGTGTTCACTGGGGGGAGGGGGGAAATGCAGCTCACAACTGCATTTACTTGGGGCCCGCTTTGGAGCCTTTGGAGCAAACTGTAATGCACAGGTCAGTCATGGAGACTAGATTATCTTTCTTAGTGCAACAGAGCCCACAACATGTCACTGAAATGAAATTCTTTAATACGGAAATGAAATCCTCTGTATATGGAGAGCTGGATGCATGAAATGCAGCAGACAGCTTTAATTAAAAAAACCCTGAGAGTTTTGGTGCATTATAGACAAATCAGGTTGCTGTGGAATGATCTACAGTGCTGTTGGAAGCATTTTGATCAATATTAAGGGAATATTTCTATTCCCATCTTTTACTTTCCCATAGCAGCTGTTGATGGGCATATGTTCCATACTGGCTGGGAAACTGCTTTAATAATGAGGAGAAACACCATATTCTCCCTGATGGCACTGGATTTAAAGAATCAAGCAGGGCAGTAATATTAGGGCCTCCTGAAGGGATAATGAAGTAAGATCAATCATTTTCCTGGCCTGTGCCGGCATGCCAGGGATCAAATTGATGCAATGTGGCACAAGTGTTTTCTTTTTCAAGTACAGTGGCAACAGTCAGGCAATGCGTGGAGCTGACAGCATATAACTATGACGGGGGGGGGGGGACCCAACCGTGCCACACATAAACATATCAAAGCACAAAAATTGCAACACATGCAGCAACTCATAATGGATTTTCCTGCTAGCTGTATTTTTGCTACTTCTTCTTGCTTTAGCCAACCTACATCCCTGCCACTTCTGGTTAGGCTATCAAATCAGAACTATTTATGAGGCACCTCCAGTTGGCTATGGTGTATTTTTGAATTCTATCACCACTCAAGTCTAATTGTATTAAGAGAAAGCCGGGCTTTTTTGAGCAGGAATGCACAGGAACGCAGTTCCGGCTGGCTTGGCATCAGAGGGCGTGGCCTAATATATGAGTTCCTTTGCAAAACAATGGTGTGGCAGCAGGTGTGGCTTAATATGCAAATAAGTTCCTGCTGGGCAGGGCTGAACCTCCCGCTAAGCAAACTAGGCGGTTGCCTAGGGCACCGGGAGGGTGGGGGCAGCAAATTGGGCTTCCCCGCCCCCCCTCCCGGTGCCCCAGGCAAGCACCCAGTTTGCCTGCCTGCCTCCCCCACCACTACCACCACCCGCCACCATCGCTGCCACTGCCTGCTCCTCCATTCCCTTCGCCTCCCCCCAGTGGCTCCACACTTCCCCCCTCCCCGCCAGGGCTTTGCGCCCCCCGCCTCCCCCCCAGCCATGCCTCCTCCTCCCTCCCTTTGGAGTTCGGACCCTTCCCCCCCAAGTGTCATTTTCAATGCCAGAACCGGCTCTAGCACTGCATTCCAGCTCTTTAAAGCCTTCCCCTCCCTGGCCGAACACTCGAAACGCGGCTAAAACTGCGCCGCGGGGGCAGGGCACACTCACCAGCTCTCAGGAAGAGCATGCTGAAAGAACAACCCCCACTGCTACTGACTCCTCCCCTCCCCACTTCCTGGATGGGAGAGAGCTGGTGAGCGCGCCCCGCCTCAGCAGCGCGGTTTTAGCCACGTTTCAAGTGTTCTGCCAGGGAGGGGGGGCTTTAAAGAGCCGGAATGTGGCGCTAGAGCTGGTTCCGGCATTGAAAATGACACGGGGGGAGGGTCTGAAGGGAGGGAAGAGGCAGCTCAGGGGGGAGGGAGTGCGGCGGGGGGAGGAGCAGGGTTGCTTGGGGGGGCACCAGGCAGCAAGTCTGCCTAGGGCGCCATGGGGCATTGGGTCGCCCCTGCTGCTGACCTTTTTCTACAAAAAAAGCCCTGAGAGAAAGTATGGTGTTGCAGTGTGCTGGAATAGGATTTGTGAGATCTAAATCTGAATCTCCATTTTGCTATGGAAAATGGCCAGGTGATCTTGGGACCATTCATTTTCTCTCACTCTAACATCCTTCACCAAGTTGTTGGCATGAAAATAAAATGGAAGAGGGGAGAGCAATGTTGAAAGCTGCTATGGAGGTTCCAGTTAGAGATACAATGGATAACCAACATCTAAATAAATATATTGAAATAATTTTCTATGTCCCCTACAGGAAGATAGCTAACATTTATTTCCTGATGGCACACCATGTGTCTACAAATATATGATGAGAATATGTACTTCTTCAGCTTGCAGATTTGCAATTACCCAGCTTGGTTCCCCATATTTCCCATCTGTTTTCCCTTTCAAATGTTAACAGTGTTTGCCACAATGCAGGTCAAATATATCCACCACATAAAGGGTAAAGTGTGCTTGACACAGTGGATTCTTGGTCCTCAACAGAAATTACTGGTGACTGTTCCCTAGTGGCATGAATTAGTCTGACCTACTAATCAGGGTTGCCAACTGCCTGGAGGGGGGAAAAGTTCTGTTCTTTTAATAGGACTTTAATGGGATGTTTTATCTACAGGCCACGAAAATCTTCAGCTGCTCATTTCCACACATTAAGCCTCTAATAACAAGACAGGACACTGTTCTCCAGGCCTGCTGGCAACTCTGGTCCTAACAGCTCCTAGTGAACTCTTTGTACATTGTACACTGCACTGACAGCAAAAAGATCCCAGTCCAAATGATGCAACCAAAAGCAGTCAAGCTCTCAACAGAACTACTGTTCCTAGTGTGAACTTTCATTTTGAAACAGCAGTGATTTTGCATATTTGAAACTGCAGTCAATGCATTACAGAGAATTGCCTACAACTGTTCCCATGCATCAGGCAAGGGGCACCTTCCATTTGGTATTTCAATCATTTTAACGGTCACAAGGAAAAGCAAACCTAACCAAGCATTTATATTAACATTATTATTAATTATTTTAGGCATTGTATGTACATCTTATTCACTGACAGAGACTGCCTATTTTTTTTTATTAAGACAGACTAGTTCTAACTTTGAGTCAATCTTTGCAAGGAAACAGTAGAACCTGCAATAATCCCTGCAAAACATCAGCATAACGTTGTCCTAAAAATCCAGGTGAAATCTGAAATCAGCATTTCAGAAATTCATAGGTTATTAACTGTTTTGTTCAATTTAAAGTCAACACTACCTGTGTTAAGCCATTACAACTATGAGTATTAAGTACTATTGGTCTTACACTGCAATCCTAAGAATGCTTTTTTGGGAGTAAGCAACACTGGGAGGGTTGCTAGCAGGCTTAAGGGAAATGTCCTGTCCCTTCAATAGGGGCTTAATAGGGAGATGAACATTTTCATGGCATAGGGATAAATAACATCCTATTAAGCCTCTATTATTATTATTATTAAGCCAGCTCAAGGTTGACTCAGCCTTCCATCCTTCCAAGGTCGATAAAATAAGTACCCAGCTTGCTGGGGGGAAAGTGTAGATGACTGGGGAAGGCAACAGCAAACCACCCTGTAAAAAGTGTACCGTGAAAACATTGTGATGTGACGTCACCCCAGAGTCAGAAATGACTGGTGCTTGCACAGAAGACTACCTCTACCTTTTCTTTTTCTTTTTTTTACAATTACAGGACATTTTTCGCCAAGTCTGTTAGCAACCCTAACCACTGGACAGTTCTTTTGTGTAGACGTGGCTCTCCAACTGTGTAGACTGTTGTTTTAGGGAGCATGCCTAAACAGGTCTACTTTGAAGTAACTTAGTCCCAAGAATGTGTTCTTAGGAGCACAGTGTTTGTTATTCAGCAGGCAGAACTTGCTTAACTTAAAATACTGTCAAGGTCTGCAGAATGGCTTAATATTAGACACCTAGTAAAACTGAGAAATGCATGCAGGAAAGGAAGGAAATCAATAGTCCTTATTTAATTTATTCTCCTAACCAATATTTGTTGTGCTAAAAAAAAAATGGAGTTGCAGGAACACAAGACAGTTTAGTCATACACTGCTGTTAAAGGAAATGTTTTAATTTTAAAAGTTACTAGAATTATAAACTCATTGTTCCCAGCCAGTGAATGATATGGAAAGGCAGTTTTTGATGCAAACCTGACACTCTCTAGGCCAAATGTGAGTGAACAAATAAGTGGAAAAATGAAAATCGTGATAATTTTAGGATTTATGTAAAGTTTCTCATTTATAAAATCAGTTTGCGTCAGACTGGCCTGCAAATTAGATGGAAGTTTTGATGCAGCATCTCCACTGTCCCTTTGGCTTTGATCTCTGAAGGTGCCTTGATCAAAAAGATTCTTTTGTCTCCATGCATCAGTAAACATTTTCATGCTGATGTTTGAGCCACTTGATCACTTCAACACACTTCAACACAGCAGCCTAACCGAACAGGTGTACATGTGCCTAAACAATCTTGAACTGTGGCTCCCATCAGCCATTCTCTGCTACCATCAAGGTTTCAAGCACAAACCTGACTTCAAAAAACCTACCAAGGAAGCAACAGCCTCCTCAACTGGCTCAGTCAGCTGACCTCAAAGCCCAATTTTTTTCTAACACTGGAGCCAGAGAAGGCTCCTGGGTCTCATCCTGCTTTGCTAAGTAATCTGGGCACTTGCCATGTACTATTTGCCTTTCTGGAATTTGACTCTGGACTACAGTACCTATGAGGAGTCTTTCTGAATTGGCCTCTTGCTCCTGAAATTTGATTATTGCTTTCCCTTGCTCCTGAAATTTTGCTCTTGCTCCTGAAATTTGATTATTGCTTTCCCTTTCCACATTGCTTTGGCCCTGTTGGACAGACAACCAGTTCCCCAGAGATGATCAGAACAACCCCACTACTGCATTGGGTAGTACATGTGCATACATTTCATTTATGCTGCTGAAAAATATTCCTGGCAGCAGAAGACAGCAGCATACAGGCAGTATTCCTGGGACAGCAGTATGGTTTTGTTGGTAATGTTGCTTCAGTCAACACAAAGGGCACCACATCCTGAAAATTCTTGGGCCACTACACTGGCCCTTTCAAGCCCCCCACCTGCTACATCATAGAGCCTCCTAGAGCCATGTTTCATCTCGTCTCTCTTTAGATATCTCTGGACATATTGCCAGCCTTTCCAGTGTCCCAAGTTCAGGGAGCTAGGACATGAAGTCCCTGCAGATAAAGTTGCCAGGAAAAAGTCCAGTCCTTTTAATACCGGTTTAATATGAAAAAGTGGGCACTTAAAAGTTTTTCATGGCATTGAGCTAAATAACATTGCCTGCAGATCACATAGATAATAAAGATGACTGGTTTAAAAGTTGGCACCCCTTCCAAAGTCCAGTTCCATATTTACTGTCAGTATCCTTTGATAAGAAGATCAACATTGCAATCCTAAACAAGTTACTGCCTTCTAAATCCATGACCGAGTGTCACACTGCCAGCGATTACACTGCAAGGGAGTAATCCTTAAAAGGTCTAGTATTGTATTCAATGGAGCTAACAATTGCAGCAGAAAGGAAAAATAGGTCCCCACCTCTTTCCCTCTGCATATTCTCAAGAGTCCTTGCTTAATAAATCACTTAGCTGTAAAATTACCAGTCAGTATGAGTTCCTCAGTGCATTCCTAAACCACACTCTTCAAAACTGAACGTTCATCTGTTTAACAATATTTTTCTATTTCTGCGGTTTCATAATGGGGACTCTGGACACAATAAGTAGCACTTTGTTTGCCAACTGAAAACATGAGCCAAAGGCATATTTACACTTCGTTGTGTGTAAAATGTGCTACCTAAATGCAAAATTTGTGCTTCAGTATTATGTAAACAAAAGTGAACTGCATATGGTTCCCTCCTCCCATAAGATATTCTGCCTTGAAAACTCAGCTTTTATTAAGGAAAAAGGGGTAAAGAGTAGGTAAGGAAAACCAGCTTGAAAGGGGATCAAAGTGAAATTGCATTCTGATATTAGTACAGTGCTGTACCCCCATTAAAACCTGCAATGCTCTCTTCCCCTCTACGATAGAGGCAGCACTGTGTGTAGTAGCTGGAGTGTCAGGCTAGGACTTAGGATACCCACTGTGCAATCCTTATACTTCTAGATGCATTTCCACATTGGTTTGCATCAATGGAACTGAACATAATAGTAAAATGCACTTTTATGCTTTGAAGAGTTAATTCTGACTAAGACTGCACTGTCAGGTATGAATTTCCACCAGACCATGATGAAAGTTCACTAAAGCCTCTTGGGCAGGTCATTCTCTCTCAACACAACATATATCACAGAGCTGTTATAAGAATAAAACAGAGGAGAGGACAATGGGACTATAAACGGCTTTTGATTCCCTTTGCAGTGCAAGCAAAACAATAAATAGCTTAATAAATAAACAAGATCTTCAGTCTATTTACCAAAGTTCCATTTGGTACAATTGATGCTTTAACCATATCCCTTGATATTGCTTTCTCTTTGCAATACCATTTCATCTTGGGAGGATAAAGAAATACTGGTCAGTTGTGCTGTTTCCTGCTATTTCCACATTGGTGTGCAATAGCATCGATGGAATTGAACATAATAGTCAAGCACTCAGATTCAGAAGCTCATACTTCCCTTGCTCCCTTAGTTTAATTCACTGCTCAAGTAAATATTTCTTAGTCTTACCTCCTGACCCACTGCGACTGTGCACTGCTATGTGCCAAGTCTTTTCTAGGCCTTTCCCATGGAGTTTTGGGTGGTGTTTTTGTTTCTCTCTCCATTTCCCTCTCTCTCTATTCTCTAGGAGCCCCAAGCCACCACCTCCACATCTTCCTTCCAATTTCAACACTGCCATGTCTGGGTCTTATGGCCCCACTGGTGGATCTCCTGATGGCAACTTGGTTTATTGACCACGGTGTGACAGAGTGTTGGACTGGATGGGCCATTGGACTGATCCAACATGGCTTCTCTTATGTTCTTACCCAGCAAGCTTCCATGGCATAGTCAGGATTCCAGCCTGGGTCTCCCAGGTCCAACTCCAGCACTCTAACCACTGCCAGGGGTGGCCAACGGTAGCTCTCCAGATGTTTTTTGCCTACAACTCCCGTCAGCCCCAGCCATTGGCCATGCTGGCTGGGGCTGATGGGAGTTGTAGGCAAAAACATCTGGAGAGCTACCGTTGGCCACCCCTGCACTATACCATGCTGGCTTGGAAAGATGGTTTGAAAAGATTTGAAAAGATGGCATAATAATCTGGAAAGTTCTAGATCACAACAATTTGGCAGCAACACCTGAATTTTCTGCAAAATCATATAAAGAAATGATGAAATTGGCTAGTGTGGAATTGGCCTGGCAGTCAGAAGAAAATGCATGCCAAGCTTCCTGAACACAGCATTATCTTTGCAATTTTTTTCCTAAACCGTACAACTATCCATATGTATACTGTTTTATAAGTGTGTAAGTTGGGAAGGGGCTTGACCTAGAAAGCCCAGCCTAGCCAGATCTCGTCTGATCTCAGAAGCAGTCCTGATTAGTGTTTGAATGGGAGACCACCAAGGAAATCCACAGCTGATACACAGAGGTAGGCAATGGCCCACAGCCTCTGAACATCTCTTGCTTTGAGAAAACCCTACAGGTTGCCATAAGTAGGCTGCCATTTGACAGCACCTTCCATCACCACAAAGTTAGGAGGGATGGTCATAAAGATTTTAGAGAGAACTTCTAATTTCAAATTTTCCACAACTAAATGCTAATGCCAAGCTGCAGCTCTGACAACAACTACATAATCTCTTGTAGGAAGAAGCTGTCCCTTCCCTGCTTCTGAATTTCAGCATCTCAGGACAGCCCACCCATGCCCATGTGTCTTCTTTATCAAATGGTAATGTGCATGTATGAGCAAACCATGACAAATCAATCATCACAGACAGAAATGCCCCACATTTGAACCTGCTTAAATAATTTATCAGAAATACAACACAATGCAGTTCTGGATACATGGAAGCCCTGGACCAACTTGTCCCAGAAGACATTCTGCTTCTGTTCAGCCCTACAATCTTATTGTTTTTATGGAGCTACAGCTTTGTTTTTAGTCCAGAAATAATGAATCATCTCTTTGCTGAACATGTGGATATAATAAAGAAAAACAGATGGCAGTGGAAGAGCAACAAAACTAAAGCATACCTTTGATTCCAATCTGGATGCTTTTTTGATAAAATGTTGGGGCTTTCCATTCTTCCCCCCAAGTGACACATTCCATACTAAGACCTATACAGAATGTTACAGTTATGCAATTTTGTTTAATTGACCGGGACAATTGCATCTTATAGGATTTTTGCTTCCTCCCTAGTGTTTGTATTTTAGAATTCAAAACCTTTAGTTTACAGCCCATTTATATGTTTATGTCCCATAAGACTGACTTAAATCTGTGCAGGATAGTAGCCTCAGTGTTATTTTACACCACCTGCTTTAAGTTTTATTTGGGTTTTTTGTTTGTGTTTTGTGTTGTTGGTTTTTTGCTTACTCATTTATGCCCTCATTTAGCACAACTATTGGCAGCATTACAGTTATATTTTTTACAGCATGAATAATTAAACATTGCCCATTGCAATCATGCAAAAAAAAATCAGATAAAACAGCAGGATATGTGAGCTTCCTAGGAACAGCAAAACCTCATTTCATTTCATATTGTAGAAGACAGCAATATCTCATCATCTGGCCATCAATATATCATTTATTCATCTAGTAATGAACTTAATATTTTTTAACTTGTGAGAAGAATATTTTTTTAAAAAAAATTGGCAAATTAGTCAAACCAATTCATCAAAGCGTCCACTCTGGCATAGCATTTTCTCTACAGTAATTATTAATCTGATTTAACTGTGAGTTTTATATTTTTTAATCATTTTTGTGCATTCGTTCCTATCTACTACAGCCATAAAATACACTTAAGTGACTCTTTAAAGACATCTCAACGTTATAATATCCTACAACAGAACTCCTACTTTTTAAAACTGCTGCAGCTTTTTCTAGGCTAAGCATGTCTGATTTCTGAAAAGCACAAAGGCCAACTGTTTCAATTTTTAACAGTACAGAGATATTCACTCCTAACCCAGCTATTCTGGTATAGCCATGGGGTGGGGTCTTGGAAGAGCATAGAGTGTTCCATATAAGCATAAGTTATCCTATTCAGTTTCTTGCTTGTGAATGCTCTGAATATTCAAACACAGATTGTACTGAACTTTCTTTGACATTTATGTGAATAAGGCAACCCATGGTTTTTTTTTTTCTTTCTTTCTTTCTTTCTTTCTCTTTCTTTCTTTCTTTCTTTCTTTCTTTCTTTCTTTCTTTCTTTCTTTCTTTCTTTCTTTCTTTCTTTCACAGGCAAATGCACATAAGATCTATCATGATAAAGGATTCATGGTTTTACCACAGAGTTCCTAGTGATTCCTAAAGCTATCCTATGTCACTTCTGAGTTTTTACTGGAAATTACGTACCACTGCAGCCAGCATCACCACCACCCCAATTCTCCACCCACAACCCTACCACCAGTTGACAATCGCTACAGGAGGTTATGCAGGCACTGTCTGGCAACCCTAAGTCAAAATTAAGTCCAGTTTCATTCAGTGGGGCTTAGTCCCAGGAAAGTACCTTTAGGATTGCAGCCATTGTCTTCTATTTGCTGCATTTGCTTTACATCAATTGTATACAAGATTTTTATTGCATCACTTCTGAGTTTATATGGAAAATGTCCTCTTTTTACCAACAACACAGACAACTCCATCAATTACTCAGCAACATATTGATCAAAGAAATGTTATCTAGTTACAGTTTGGCCAGTTCCCCAGCCATTTTGCATACTGTTGGATATCTTTGATAACAGCTGACTGTTAAGAATTAATAAAAACAGTGGGAGATTATTCAAACTTCTGTATATGTCAGTTAAGAAAAAATGAAACCATGACATCAGTTAGCAGCTATCTCCATTCAGCTTGTAATTAACAGTTTCACTAATAAAAACAGTGACCTTGCTGATCAAATAAAAGCACATTTGATGTACAAATGCCAGAGAAGAGCAAGATAACCCACAAGGCTCCATGTTACAGAATGCCTCAAGCATCTCTGTTATACAAAAGTTAATGGTCTTTATTAGTAAGGTTTTCAAACATATAATAAAGTGGTTTTTTTCAGTTCTTGCAGTTACAAAACAATTGCCCACAGATACCCAAGCCACTGGATCATACAGTCTTACATAAAATACAATCCACAATCCTCAGGATACTGTGCTGTGGATTTCAAGGTGTATATATTCCAAATCTCTTATTTATATGCACAGCAGCAGGAAAAATCAGTATGCAGGTCCTATTTTGCTGACCACTTTTTCTGAGCTTATTCAAATCCAGAACAACTTTAAACATTCTACAGCTTTCACCTGAAGTTATTATTGAAGATTATGGATTGTATCCTATGTAAGAGTGTATGTAAAAAACTTTACTCATAAAGATCACTGGATTTTGTATAACAAGAGATTAAAGTTTCGTTAAGCATTGGCCTTCATGAGACAATGAACAAAGACACACTGTAAAACATTTGGCCAGTCAAAGGTAACAGGTAGCCCTCTTTTACTAACAATTCTAAGCACTATCCATAGTTTAGCTACAAATTATTCAACCCATTTAACGATCCAGTAGCCATTTGTTTTTGTTCAAGCTGCTGTTTATGCTTTAAATTTACCAACTCTTCCCCCACTCCCTTTGAAACTGCATTTTTACCTCAGTAACTGGGCTGTGGAAAACAAACAGGTAACTGAACACTGAAAAAGTAACTGATGTTCCATGAGATTATGCAGATTTAGTCTTTGTTGTTTCTCAGAACTTCAGTAAAGAAAGAAATGTTCTATTTGACAGGTCAACAACCTGGCAAGTATTCTGCACTGTGATAGCAAAGTAGCATATCCATTAGTTCCCTCTCATTACTTTGTCAGTCATTTTGAATGCCAAAAACTTTGTATCTGTAAACTCTGCCAGGCTCAACTTTGATTTGATCACAATGGCTCTTGCCATGCATTATACACACTGTATCCCCAACCACAGGTCTATAAGGACATCTCCTATACCAGCAATATGTCATCAGAACATCACTGTCACACATTTCATATATCCAATTCCTTCCTTGCAAACTGAAATTGCATAAGGATAATGCAGCATCAGACAGTGCTGGACTTTATGATTTAGACAACAGAGAAGAAGACTATTAGGGAGAAGATCAAAGAAAATGACTAAGAGCAAAGTTACACCTTTTTTAAGCCAGTTCACTTCAGTGGACTTAGAACAGTATACCTCTGCTTAAGACTGCACTGGAAGGCAACAAGTATAGTTCTATTCAGCACCTCTATGACAATCAATTAAATGTACTGGAGGAATGTCAGGTCTCCTGGTCATGCAATAAGTTTCCTAAGAATACAACACTTCAGTTATCTGTTGTTCTGTCTGCATGCTACAAGGTCCTTCACATTGACACAAGTGAATGTGCACACACAATGGCCCAGCACAGCTGTACTTGGCTGGTTTTTCTTAACTTCAGGCATTTGTTCTTCAGGTGTAATTCCTGATCTATACATAAACCAGACTGTAACCATTGTAAAAGGTAAAGACATCAGTGCATGCAAAGCAGCAGACAATAGGAAAGTTTTTAATTCATAATTATTGATTCCTAGAGTCTATATAAGAGCCCCATGGCACAGAGTGGGAAGCTGCAGTACTGCAGTCCAAGCTCTGCTCACAACCTGAGTTCAATCCCGGCAGAAGCTGGGCTCAGGTAGCCAGCTCATGGTTCACTCAGTCTTCTATGGTCAGTAAAATGAGTACCCAGCTTGCTGGGGATAAAGTGTAAATGACTAGGGAAGGCAATGGCAAACCACCCTGTAAAAAGTCTGCCATGAAAATGCTGTGAAAGCAACATCACCCCAGAGTCAGAAATGACTGGTGCTTGCGCAGGGGATCACTTTTACCATCTGTATTGCAGAACATTGTATGTATTCCCAAACCATACCTTTTGATGGTATCTGAACTGTTACAGCTGCTAGCCCGCGGCCATGACATTCATTCATTTCTTTATTTCTTTATGGGATTTCTATCCCACCCATCCTGCCAAAGCAGGCTGGGGGTGGGGTTACAATGTTGGGGGGAGGGGACAACTAGGCAATTAATACATAATAGGTTTCTATCACTTTGGATCATGTTGAGATACCCACAAGTAAGAAACTATTTCCAATTTTTAACTAACTTAGAACTCATGATGCATTACTATGTGATGCAGAGGAATTTCTTATTTTGAAAGGCATCTATGAGATTTTTGTGTATGGTTTAAGAGAAGTTTAATTGCTTCTACTTCCTGCTATGTTTACTCTGGATGTTCCCCATCTCTGCAGTACAGCTGTCATGTTTCATGCTTAATGATAATACTAATATAACAATATTATACTAATATAACTAATATAATAATATAACAATGCAAAAGCAGGTTCTGATCCTACCAAATGTTTTCACTGAAGCCCCAAATCCACTACCCCTAGAAATGCTGTTCCTAGAGTACAGGGTCTGGAACAGTACAAGGGGGAAATCAGAGGTCTGACATAGGAGGGGCAGAATCAGAAAAGATCACCACCACCCCCTTCACTCAGCAGAAATTCTCCATGGGATCTAATCCCATATGCATCTGCAAAGGTTACAACTGTGCACACAGGCAAGCTCTATGAACAGGACTGGCTTCATGATGCAGCCCAAATAAGAGTTCACATCCATCTGATTTTTCAAAATAAATTAGCTATGTAGGTAGGGATCATTATTCAAATTTGATATGCATGCTTCTGATTGTTGACGTTACAATAACTATGTTCATAAGTCTGAATGGAGAATCTAAAAACATTTGTACAAAAATTTATCACTTTATTTGATGGAAAGTGATTGATAGAATGACCAGTCTGTAAAAAAAAAAACAAACTCCCATCACTCTAATCTGCCAAACAGACTTTTAAAAACATCATTTGACTTTTTAATGACACAGTGAATTAATCTGATTTCGGCAGTTTGCATCTTTTTAACTATATGTTGTTTCAACAAACAATTTTCTGTGGCATAACTAAATTCACAGCTGTGTTTGTCTACATTTCTAGTAAAGCCATGAAATGCCTTTTTGCAAAAAGAATAGTTTGAAGGCAGCTCTTGGGATAATGCTCTGTAATCAGCTGTATGTTGGATCCCAGGGCTCACAATGTGCTGAACAAAAAACTATTTCAAGCAAATATTCATTTTCAGTTGTTCCTCCATTAACAAAAGCATTTATGAACCTGAACTTCTTCAATTAAACTCAGTGAATGTTGCCAGTATTAAATAATAGTAAAAGCAGTCCAAGAATTGTTCTTAATAAAAAGATGAAATAAATATCTTAATAAACCACAATAAAAAATTGTACAGACATACTCTCATTTAGAACTTTAAGCAACATCATAAGTCATACAAACATGCTCTTGTTTTAGACAGCCATATTACTCTGTGTAACAAAGCACATCTAAATGCTGAGTTACTTCCTTAAGGCTGTTTATGAACAGACTAGTAATTTTCTGTGCGCTGTACAGTCAAGTGTGATTCAAATTAGGCTCACTTTACACTCTACTACATGCCTGCATGAAAGTCATTTCTGTGCATGGTAACATGCAATCCACACAGGTTGGATCCAATAGAAACTTCTGCTGCTGAAAGGAGAAAGCAAATTGTGCTGATTCCCATCTCTGGCAGCAAACCTCTTTCTTCCATCCAGATCTTTCTGGGGGTCATGAGCAGCATTTCAGGGGGAGGACTTTCAACTGCAGAGGGAGGTGAAGGAGTCCCGCTGGACCGATGAAAATCCTTTCCATCCTGGCATACTGCTGACTGCAGATCTTTCCATGGCCCCCTCCCCCACAAACAGTCCTTTCAAAATATAGCAAAGTTTATTCCTAGAGCTGCATGACCCACATGGATTAATAGTCCTGCAGGTCTGCAGTAGTGAGGGGGGAAATGGTCAAATTGCCCTTTCTGTCTCTTCCATTAGCACTGCTCGACTGATGGAATGGGGAGAAGGGGGCGATTTTGCCCTTTCCCCTTCCCCACCCATGTAGGTATTGGTTCAAAAGATCAGGAAAGATTCCCAAACCTCACATTTACTGACATTTGGAACCAACCTATCATAGTGAATTCTATACACTTGTAAATCACTGCTAATACAGGCAGTGTACAAACCCTGGGAAGGATTTTTACATACATGGTTCAGACATAATACAAAACTATCATTTGCCAGCAGCAAACAAGCTTTGTGTTTGTGTACTGCAACTATTTAAAAATGGTTTGCAAATGAGTAAGTTTGCTCATTCAGGTGTTAACAGACAATCTATAGTATGTGCTAAAGAGGAAGACAGCAACCAAACTGCAGCTTATGAGGTAAAGAGGGAGGGAGTGGAGTGAGCACATGAACACAAGGTTCATTCATGTAATGCCCAGTTGTGGTTTGGCACTATTTCTAAAGCTACAAGTAAAGATATACATCGAAGAATCATACAATTCCTTATTGGAATATGGTAACTTGTAACAAAATCTTTAATGTCCTTTCCTTCTCTATTATCTTTAGCACATCTTTTCTCAAAGTTGAAGTCCTGTGGCACTTTTAAGACCAACAATTAAGAATGTAAGCTTTCGTGTGCATACAGATATTGTGCTAATATTGTAGGAAATTCCTGGTTAGGTTGCCTTTAAATTCCTTACAGTGCAACACTAAGCGAAGTTACACATTGTAAGTCCACTGAAGTGAGTTGGCATTGGAGGGTGCAACCCAACTCAGGATGACACAGCAACTCAAAGTAGAAAGGACAGTTATCAATGAGAACAGCCAAATCATACATTCATATTCATTTTCACTGCATAGACCACCACCAAAATATCCATCCACATTAGTAATGTTCTCTCTTTGCTACCTTGCAGCTAGAGTTTGTAAAACTCACTAGGCATCTGACATCCTCAGTTCATTGTACAAAAATTGCAATAATTCAAGTATAGCAACAGATTATTCAGAAGTTCTCTCACTAGCTTTTATGGAACATTTAAATGTCCTCTGGGCAGTTTATATGCTTGCCTTTAAGTTGTTATTCATGTAGTAAAATTTTAACTGACATGCATCAATGTGCCATATTCAACAGCCGCCCTGACCTATAAAAGTTGCTTATTCTAGGAATTACTCACCAGTGTGAAGCAATGGATGCTTTGCCACACTACACATACACAGTCAACAGAGGCCAGCTGATTCTCTAAAGAGCCACTAGATAGAATGCCTCACTTTCCCAAGATTTCCACTAGATAGCTGAAGTCTTACTTTCCCAAAATCTCACCTATCAGTAAGCATGTGCTCTTAAAACTACTATGACCGTTTTCGCACACAGCTTACCTCGCAGTCACAATCCTGTTCCCTCCGCAGCATCCGGTCAGATTTCCCACTATCTGCGCCGAAGTTACAGGAAGTGCCGCGGCTTTTGCGTAGCAAACATAAACCGCTAAAACCCAGTTTACGTTTGCTACGCAAAAGCCACGGCACTTCCTGTAACTCCGGCGCAGATGGTGCGAAATCCGACCGGACGCTACGGAGGGAACAGAATTGTGACTGCAAGGTAAGCTGTGTGCGAAAATGGTCACTATGTTCCTGGTAGTCAGGGCTTTTTTTGAGCAGGAATGCAGTTCCGGCTGGCCTGGTGTCAGAGGGTGTGGTCTAATATGCAAATGAATTCCTGCTGGACTTTTTCTACAGTAAAAGCCCTGTTCTAAACAATGGTGACATCATGGGGTGTGGCCTAATATGCAAATAAGTTCCTGCTGGACTTTTTCCTAGGAAAAAAAGCCTTGCTGGTAGTAATATCAAAGGTAATTTCTTTGTACTCTGGGAAAGAACCTTTGTTCCTTGGAAAGTCTTTCCAAGTGGAAATAGAGGAACTGAAGACTAGATCCAGCAGGCACCAGGCTTGCTAATATGACATTTTGGTCTGCTTTGGCTCTCTGTTATGAGCTCTATAGGATACAACATACAGTGTTAATGCTTGAGTATTAGCAATTATAATGTATGGATCTAGTCTCTGTGCAATACTTAGAAGGACCTTTTTTTAAAAAAAAATATGCACACCCTCACAAACAACTCTGTGGAGCAATGCAGAAATTGGTCATGTGGTTTTGTCCTGCTGGCAGGAAAGCACATATGCTGGAGCTCATGATCTGGCCTTCTGGTGAATGGACATTCACAACTTATTTGTAATATATAGAGATTCAACCCATGCATGATTTCCCCAAAAAAGTAGCTTAAAATAAATAAGTACAAAAAAATGTCAAGGAAATCATTCTACATCTAGAATTGCATTTGTGCAATATTGGAAGGCTCAATCCTTGCCTAATCGACAGTGATTATTAAAAATGTGGAATGTCATAAAAATAGTAAACTTAACAGTTCTACAGCAACTGAGAGATATGATAGATAAAAGTTGGCTACCATTTACCTCATATATTGGAAGAAAATTGACAACTTAATAGTAAAGTTTAAACTGGATAAAGCAAAAAATGTTCAATGAGATACAGTAATAACCAGATATATGAATGTGTTGCAGTACTATTGATACTGCTCATTTTCAAAATTTTGGTGTGTTGACAACTTGTATTACTATCTTATTGGGATCTAGAAGTGTAAATTAATAGTTTAGATTTTTATAATATTTTCCTTATAATATTCATTTTATTTATTTATAATAATAGTTTAGCTTTTTATTAATGTTTTATTTATAATCACATTTTGATGTGATTATTTAATTAGTACACTAGTATTCAAGCAGGAATCTTGGTGCAATGACTGAACATTGTCTAGAAAAATATGCGTTGGCACATTATGTGCTTCAGAGAATTGTTATTTCAATTGTAGTAACATTGGTATGCTAGATTTACTGAAATTACTGAATATCCTGGATTCATGCTGTACAGGGCTCTTTTTTAAAAGCAGGAATGCACAGGAACACAGTTCCGACTGGCCTGGTGTCAAGGAGGGTGGCCTAATATGCAAATGAGTTCCTGTTGGGCTTTTAAAACAAAAAAGCCATGTGTGAAACATTGGTGATGTCAGGGGTGTGGCCTAATAGGAAAATGAGTTCCTGCTGGGCTTTTTCTATGAAAAAGCCCTGATGTTGTATAATATTGTATGGTATTTTTATCTTTTCCCTTTATGCTAATTTTCTAATTCATTTATTTATTTAAAAGTTTTTTTAAAAAAAATCACAGAAACCAACACTAAAAACTGGGAAATTGTTGAACGTATTACAGAAGAACACAATACATCCTTCATTAGAACTTACAAAAAGTCCTCTCACTTAGACAGTTATACCACAATATTGCTTGATGCAGATGGCGTTACTATATGAACATATGAAGCTGCCTTCTACTGAATCAGACCCTTGGTCCATCAAGTCAGTATTGTCTACTCAGACTGGCAGTGGCTCTCCAGGGTCTCAAGCTGAGGTTTTTCACGCCTACTTGCCTAGACCCTTTTTTTTAGTTGGAGATGCCGGGGATTGAACCTGGGACCTTCTGCTTACCAAGCAGATGTTCTAATAATAATAATAATAAAAATTTTATTTATATCCCACCCTCCCTGCCTAGGCAGGCTCAGGGCGGCTAACAACATATCCATACAATAGTTATACAAAACTTTTAAAATCAGCATTAGCCTTAAAAACCATTCTAATTTACATTTAACAATAATTTAACAATAACAGTGGTATTTCTGGTGCTATTCTGTCAGTTAACATAATGGCGAAAATCACTTAGGCGGAAGTCACTTAGGCGAATCCATCAGTTCAGCAATCCTTCAATCAGCAGTCCGCAAAGGCCATCCTAAAAAGGATGGTTTTGCAGGCCCTGCGGAATTGGTCAAGGCTCCGCAGGGCCCGCACCTCTTCCGGGAGATGGTTCCATAGGCGTGGAGCAACAATAGAGAAGGCCTGTGTGTGGGTGTTCTGCAATTTCACCTCCTTTGGCCTGGGGATAGTCAGCTTGTTCTTCCCTGCTGACCTCAGTGCTCTCTGGGGCTCGTATGGGGAAAGACGGTCCCTCAGGTAGGCAGGTCCTTGACCATATAGGGCTTTAAAGGTAATAACCAGCACTTTGTAGCGAACCCGGTATGTAACTGGCAGCCAGTGCAGTCCGCGCAGCCCTGGCTGTATGTGCTCCCACTTCGGGAGTCCTAGTAACAGCCTAGCCGGCGCATTCTGCACCAGCTGCAGCTTCCGGGTTCGACAGAGGCAGCCCCATGTAGAGGGCATTACAGTAGTCCAATCTTGAGGTGACCGTCACATGAATCACTGTTGCTAGGTCCTGACGCTCTAGGAAAGGGGCCAACTGCCTTGCCCGCTTCAGATGAAAAAACGCCAACTTGGCAGTGGCTGCTATCTGGGCCTCCATTGATAATGAAGGCTCCAGTAGAACTCCCAGGCTCTTGACTTGGTGCGCCTCATTCAGCGGTACACCGTCAAAAACCGGGAGAGGTATTTCCCTCCCCAGAGCGCCGCAGCCCATGCAAAGGACCTCTGTCTTCGTCGGGTTCAGCTTCAACCCACTCCGCCTAAGCCAGGTTGCCATGGCCTGCAATGCCTGGTCCAGATTCCCTGGGACGCAGTCAGGCCAGCCAGCCATTAGCAGATAGAGCTGGGTGTCTTCTGCATATTGATGACAACCAAGCCCAAACCTCCGGGCAATCTGGGCAAGGGGGTGCATGTAGATGTTAAATAACATCAGGGAGAGAACTGCTCCCTGGGGCACCCCACAGTCTAGTGTGCACCTCTGGGACAGCTCACTCCCGATTGCCACCCTTTGTCCCCGTCCCTTAAGGAAGGAGGAAAGCCATTGTAAGGCCAACCCCCTAACCCCTATGTTGGCGAGGTGGCGGGTCAGTAGCTGATGGTCGACCATATCGAACGCCGCCGACAGTTCTAACAACTTCAGCACCGCCACACCACCTCGATCCAGATGCCGCTGGAGGTCATCTACCAAGGTGACCAGCACTGTCTCCATCCCATGGCCCGGACGGAAGCCGGACTGGCAAGGGTCTAGGATGGAAGCGTCATCCAGAAAACTCTGCAGCTGCAACGCCACTGCCCTCTCAATAATTATACCTAAAAACGGTAAATTAGAGACCGGTCGGTAGTTTGCCAATTCGGCCGGGTCTGCTGTACGTTTTTTCAGGAGGGGACGGACCAAAGCCTCTTTCAAAGGTGTTGGAAAGCGCCCCTCCAAGAGGGATCTATTTATGATGTCCCGTAAAGGACATCTGAGCTCCCTTTGGCAAGGTTTAATCGGCCAGGAGGGGCAAGGGTCCAAATCACAAGTTGTTGGGCGTGCAACAGAGAGATTTCCGTTGACTTCCTCCAGGCTCAGTGGGTCGAAGTGACCCAGAACTAAACCAGAAGACAGGCACGGAGCCTCAAGTTCCTGTACTGTATCCAATGTGATAGGCAGGTCTTGGCGGAGCGACATGATTTTATCTGCAAAATGTTTCGCAAAAGCCTCACAGCCTATCTCTAATTCTCTCACATTTGGTCTGCCTTGAGGCAGTGTACTAAGATTTCCAATTATTCTACACAATTGTGCCAGGAGCGAATTTGCAGATGCAATCTTGGCTGCAAAGTAGTCTTTCTTTGCGGCCTTGACTGCCATCTCATAAGACCTCATAAACGTTCTATAGGATATTCTCGTCGCTTCATCCCAAGTATGCCACTCTACCACTGAGCCACCATCCCTCCCCTACTCAGCTAGAAGGCTCAACTGTTCTCTTTGTGCTAAGTCTGGCTCTCTCAGAGAGGAAAAAGTGTACAATTTAACATGCATCAATAAGGAATGGTTAAAATAATCACTTTCATCAGCTGTGTAACAAGTGTCAACCCTGGGTTTCTACAGTTTAATGCTTATAATTCTACGAGACTTTACATTATATTGCTTCAGATGTGCTTGTTATCATTGTTGTTTTCTCATAACATACAAAACAACTCCAGCCACAAACAAACTGATATATCTATTACTGACAAAGACTATGAAACCGCAAGTAAATATACAATTATGCTCCCAGAATAGCAGCTGGTAGCAAATGCAATCACGGAAAGAGTTTGAGGGTAAAATAAGTCCATCTAATTATGTCTGTAGGACTGTGACCACCTCTCTTTATGCTCTCTTATCTTCTGTGCTGCCACAAAGGAATCCAAAACTTCCACTGGAGAGAGAATGGACCACGCTCCTAGGTCATATTATGGTTTCATTCCTTCATCACCCTGATCTCTCTTCAGAGCCAGGTGCAGAGCAGCAAAAAAATGCATTGATCCAAGTTTGTTAGTAATATATATATATTTGTACACACCCCAGTGCCCCCGTGACTCTACTGGCTTCCTCATCTACATGAGTCGGGGAGGGGGGAATCTCCAACTCTCTCTTTTGCAATTTGCAACTTTTATTTATTTATTTATTTTGCAATTTTATTTTATTTTGAATTTTTAAAAATCTATTTATTTTTTGGCCCAGAAAAAAATGGGACTAAAACTTCCCTGACTGTACCCAGGGTCATTTTGGAAAACCCACACACATTTTATATATTTTTAAAAAAAAAAAATATATATATATATATATATATATATATATATATATATATATATATATAATTTTATTTTTTTCCCTCTGGGGGTGGCACTCATCTGTGGAGGGCATTGCCCCCATGGCTGTGGGCCTGATACCCAAATTCTCCTCTTCTCATCCGTTAGCTTAACATTGTTGGGGAGCAATGGAGTGACAAGAGGATGTAGCTCAGAGAAAGAAAAATAGTTGTACATAAGAACATTTTATTTATTTTATTTTATTTATATCCCGCCCTCCTCGCCAAAGCAGGCTCAGGGCAGCTTACAACATAAGATCCCAAGAACAATAGATTAGTAATATTAAAATACACATTCAATAATAAATAACAATAATTAAAACAGTTAAAACAGAAAACAGATTATTAAATTGGTGCTATTCTGATGGCGGCGGCCTTCTTCCACGGCTCTTAAATACCGATGGCAGTCAAACATAAGAGGAGCCATGTTGGATCAGGCCAATGGCCTATCCAGTCTAACACTCTGTGTCACACAGTGGCCAAAAAACCCAAGTGCCATCTAGAGGTCCACCAGTGGGGCTAGAAGTCCTTCCACTGCGCCCCCCCCCCCCCGCACAAGAATACAGAGCATCACTGCCCCAAACAGAGAGTTCCAACAATACCATCTCCTTCAAGTTAATTCCCTTTCTTCCTCTTTTTCCCCTCCCCCCACCGTGCATTCTGGAAATGGTTGTGCTCAGACAACCTGACAGTTAATGTCAGGCATTCTGGAAACTCCATTTAAATCCAGTCTCTCCAAGCGTACACACACTCCATGCCAAATATGCAAGCATCACCAGCATCTCTACTTCCAAATATTTGTGGAATGCTTTTGCTTCAGAATTGGGCAAATATTTTCCCTATCATCAACCCTTAAAAAGCAAGGAACAATGCTTATAGAATGATGAGGTGTATCTTCCTCACAGTTTGAAGTCTCTATCTACAATTTTCTAAGCAATGACCACAGTCAGTTAAAAAGTCCACAATTGTATCCATCCACACAAAAAAAAGCGTGCATGCACATGAAGGCTTATACCTTGATTAAAAGTTTGTTGGTCTTAAAGGTGCCAGTGGAATCCAACTTTGTTCTGCTGCTGACTACCTACCTGAATATATTTTATGCTAGTTTTTTTCCATGCGTCAGTAGGAACTGATATAGTTATTAATAATTCTGAGGTTTTTTACACTACCATAACTTGGGTGGCGTTGAACTGCAGAGGTATGTTTGGGAATGGTCACTAGGGCTTTGTCTTGCTACAAGCAAAGACTTAAGAATGTCCTTCAAAGTGTACTTAACATGGGAGGGAGAGTTGTACACTCCCTTTTTTGCTTGCAAAGTAAACTCCACCCAGATGTCTACACATGCACATGTGTTAGGAATTTTACAATCAAGCCAACTTTCTGAACTAAAAACATATTGCTTCAATAACAGCCAAAGGTTATTGCCTACCTGTAAGTCATACACACACTACACTGCCAAAGTAAATTGAAAGCAGCAGCTCCTTAGGAAACAGAACATCAGGAGACCAACAGGCATTAAGAGTTGTGGGAGTTTTTTGGGTTTTTTTAAATCAGTGCTTCTGTGTTTAGGAAAAGTCAAATAAGTAACACTCATAGATGCACAGGCATGGAAAATATGTTGTTATATTGAACATGCTGTAAAGCATATTTGAGCTCTCTAGTTTTCAGCTACACCAACAACATCTTTAACTTTTATGGTAGCTTGCTATTAAAGCCATTTCCGTTCAGCCAGTAAAAATGACACAAGATTTATTCTTCACATTACATAGCCATATGTCCAAACAACAGAGTCCATGGAACATTTGGAGAAGCAAATACCTTGCTAGTGCAAATCAATTTGACCACAATACTGAATTCAGACAATTCTAAAAACAGTCACAAAATAACAACTGACACAAAATAGTCATTATTTGTACTTTGCCTTGAATGTTCACACATGATAAGTATAACAAGCACATAAGTATTTTGCATTCTCTTATTTTTCACACTATTAGGGACGTATTTCAGCCAAAATTAGGGATTTTTTAAAAGTCCCATTGGTTTCATTAGGAGACTGGAAATATAAACCTAAACAGTAACATCCTACTAAACTCATTGACTTCAATGCATTTAGAAAGTTATTTAGAACTGTGCATGAATTGTACCATACTGAGCAGAGTTATGATGGTGTTCCAAGCTCAAACCGGCTGTTTTATTTATTTTTTTAAATGTCCATCCCTGCAGCTGCTGTGGGGCTCCAGGAAACCCAAGCTGGGTGTGGGGAACCAGGAAAACCCAACTCTCTAAAAACATGACTGTCTACTTTGGATCTTATTGTGTCCGGGGGGGGGGGGGGAGGAGCAAGAAACACTGGGGAATTATGTCCAGCATTACCTCAGTTAAGTGGCTCACCCACTGATTTTATTGGCCCAACCCCATTTGGCCAGCTACATGGAGGGGAGGCAGTGCCCACAGATCCACTGGTTCAATTTGGTCCACACTGCATGCTTAAAAAGTGGGATTAGAGGCATGTTGGACATTCAGAGCTATCTGACAGCAACGCCTGCATGAAGCAGTGGAAAAAAGAGTATCAGCAATTGTGAAAACGATGGAGGGAGCAAGCCAACTCAGATTTATACCAGCTTGAGCTTTCATGGGTCTGAGCTCTCTTTTTCAGATGCTAGCCTTTCTTGCCCAGTGGAAACCGCAAGGATGGCAAAAACGTGGGAGCTGTACAAAAGATAAAACATGTTTTACAGTGCAAAACCCATTCTAAACCCATTGACTACTCAGGATTGCATTGTTAGGATGCTTCATTTATTTCTTTTGCCTACACATGTTCCTCAGATTATTGGCTTTTTTTAAAGTCAGAAGACAGTCAAAGAGTAATGTAGTGCCATATGTACTATTCAGTTTGCAACCTGTTCACTACTAGAAAGATACACATTTTCTAGCTATCTCTATATACAACTTTCAGCTACACAAATTATTATTTGCAAATCAGCCTTCTTTTTAAAAATCCTCTTCCTCTTTTTCAAAACCGATTTTACCTTTCCTGGGGTCCAGAAATTAAAATGAGACTTTCTGAATGGCTTATCTCTCTTTTGACTTCTTCAGAATAGTCAAGCTCTATTTTGCTTTACTGAGATCGGTTCATTATCACTTGTTTTATGAACCACTTCTTTAAAACAAAAACAAAAATCCCCAATGCAACAAATGACTATTACTAAATAAAAATTCAGAAAATCACAAGCTCAAGAAAAGCCTTGGACTCTAATGCTAAACGTCTCCTATTTCAGACTATGGAAAATACCTACTACACATTCTAATTTAACACTTTTCTCAGGTTTTCCCATGTAATTGTGTTGGGCATAAAGAAAGATTTAAATCCACAGACAAAACGCTTCAGTCCTTTATTGTCCTATTCCACTGAAATCTAATACAGAAAGGATCTAAACTGAAAATAAACTACCATGAAGACTGTCTTAATTTGAACTACAATACGCCAGTGTCTACTTCATTGCTGAAGTCCATCAAGATGCCTTCCATATGTTACTGATTGATAGTTACACTTCATTAAAAATTACTTTGGAGAAAATCACAAGCACCATCTTAGTTTTCTATTTTAGCTGGCTGAAACAAGCCCAGAAAAGTAAACTTTCTTATGTTTTCTTCCAGCACATTCTTCTCCAAACATTTTTACCCTGCTTCTCTCTTCCAGTACTCCAAGCTATGGATATGAGTTAGTTCAAAAGATGCAACCACTATCAATGGACCCTGGATTACTATCACAGAACAGAATTCTTAGGAGATTCTAACAGATTCTTAGGAGCAAATAGAAATCACATTACCAATAGAAGATCCATGTGTAAACATGCTACAGATGATCACTAGAATACCAGTTGGACATTTTCACTTTCCCAACTATTAAGAAGTAACTATGCAATCCTTTACAGAATTATTACATCAATGGTTTTAAACCTGGGTAACTCTGCATAGTATTGCAATGTATGTCGGCACTGCAATGCAACTTACAAAAAGTGATAAGTGCAATATGGTCAGTGAGCAAACAAGAACAAAAAAATCGGTTACAGAAGTAAATGGTTTAAAGGAATGTGTCCTGGCAGTTGGGTTTGTAAATTCAAGCTTCAGCACAGCAATGTCAACAGAAGTCTGAAATATGACCATAAAACTTCTAATGAAATAAGGCTGCAAAGCTGTTGCCCCCACTTTCTTTGAGAAAAAGCTGAAGGTGGTATGGTGGAGATTTCATTCCCTATAGTATGAATCCCTCCATCATTCCTATTTACAGATTTCATACGTCTTCTATAACTATCAAAGACTGTTTAATCAAATGACAGTCAACAAAACAAATGAATGTGTACATTTCAGAGAGATTATGTTTCTATTATATCACCTCTAACTTTTTTTAAACTATTGAGCAGAACTCAACAAGTGTTTTGATAAGTGCAAGGGTTTCTGCTTGCAGACCGCGAGTTCCTCACTTCTCTCCTCCCAAAGCAGTCCCAAATGCACCCTGAATTCTTGTACTTGTGGGTGCCCAGTCCAAATCATAGTCCCTCTCCAGCCTAAGCTCTGGTGGCTAAAGGAGATATGTGTGTGTGTGTATAACAACAGAAATACCAGCTCATGCATGTAAGACTCTATGCATAAGAAGAAAATGTATTGCCTTGCATTTGATCTGATACCAGAGCTCTCTTTCTACAAGGAAAATATGGTGTGTGTGGAACCACTTGCCAGAGTGGCAGAGCGAACCAAAGAGTTACATCTTCCTGTCTTGATTCTCAAAAAATGCAATTAGAATGGCATTATGAGGAAAGGGGAAAATGTATTCCTGGAAGCTCTGAAAGGTAGTTTTCACTACTATTTGGCCCTGTGTCACCAAATGTGAAGTGTTAAGAAACAACACTGAAACCCAGAATGAGAAGTTGTTGTAAATGCCTCTTGGAGGAGAAAAATAAGTGCTGAAAAGCATCCAAAGCCAATTAAGAAAAATGCAGGTGCTTCTACTGACCAGAACCAAAATCTAGCTCATGATTTAGAAGGAAGGCAAGTTTATTAACTGTATTTTCACATGTTATAGGTATTGAACCTTTCCACAATAAGAACCACTAACCTTAACCCACAGCTGCAATTAAACACAAAAAGTATCCAACGATATACAGATAAAATATAAAGATCTTGCTGAAGTGGCTGTGTGTGACTTGAATTATATCTAACAATGAATATGCAAAAGCCCATCCAGATAATTCAGCAATCTGAATTTCCCTTAACCAATGGGCTTATTTAAATGTTATGAATCAGCAATATTCTTGGCCATCTTAACCCCTTACCTTTGACCAGGCTCGCCTTGGTAAAAATCCAAAAAAGAGCCGTAATTCTTGTCTTGAGTCTTGACTGTCTCTGGTACAGCCAGTTACAAAGGATGCCCAGTCAGCAGATTCTCCTTGGCCAGCCAAAGAGGGAAGCAGAAACAGCAGCAGTGACAGCAGGCTCTGTAGAGGGGGCTTGGTGCATGTTGCTAGCCAAAGCAGTTTTGGTTGCTAAGCGCATGAAGTTGTTTGTCTGTTTATAGATAACAAATGATGGCAACAACATGTGCTGCCCATGAACATCTGTCTGAACACTTTACATTGCAGCAAATAGTCTACCTCAAGTCTTTTACTCTACAATAGTCTTCCAGAGAATAATGAATGGCTTAAAACCTTGGAAGTAAACTGGACTTTGGGATTTTTTTAAAAAAATGTAATCAGAAGGAAACAGTTTTGATTCCCAGTTTATGCTAAATCCTATATATTTTATGAAGCTCAAATATTTTAATGCTGACCATTTGTATTAAAACAGTTCAATTGAAGGAAATAAGTAGGATACTAATAAATAATGTTCAAAAAGTATGTAATTATATATTTAATGTATCCTATAGTTTATTTATACAGAAATGTTATATGTTTTGTGTGATCCTTGAAATTTTATTTAACAAACTGCTTATATTTTTAAAAGAGGTTGAGAGGGTAGACATTGACATAACACAACCGTAGCAACAAACTATGGTTTTCTGTTACATGGGGAAATCAATCCTCAGCCTCACACACCACATCCTTCTCCCTGCACCTCTCTCTTTCCCTCATAAATAAACAGTTAATAATGGTTAGGGTTTGTAGAATCTTTCGGGCTCAAGTGCATTGAGTGGGGATGCACAGCAGCCAAGAAGGTCAGAGCGCCTGCTCCGGCTGCAACGCCACTGAGGATGTTCTCCGCAGCCGAGAACGAAACGTCTGGAAGAAAAACTTTCTCCAATAGAACACGGCACTTGAGCCCGAAAGATTCTACAAGCCCTAATGATGTTACCAGCCGTGAAAACCTGAAATCTTTGATAGTTAATAATGGCTCAGACTTGGATAGCCCAGGCTAGCCGGACCTTGTCAGATCTCAGGAGCTAAGCATGGTTGGTCATGTTTAGTACTTAGATCGGAGACCACCAAGGAAGCCCCAGTTACTGACGCAGAGGCAGGAAACAAGAAGTCACCTATGAATGTCTTTTGCTTTGAAAATCCTAAATAGTAACCATAATTCAGCTACAATTTGAAGGCACTTTCCACCATCAATGATGGCACATTCAAGCAGCAAATAAACCGCAGGTCATATTGTACAAACTACTGGCATAATGCAAACTCCTGAGCAAACCCTTGGGAGGGGCTGTGATTCTGTGGCAAAGCCTCTACTTTCCCTGCAGACGGTCCCAGGTGTAATCACTGGCATCTCCAGTTACACTCAGGGTCTGACAGTGGGTGACCTGAGAGACCTCAGCCTGAGACCATGGAGCCAGTAGACAATACTGACCTTGATATAGCAAATGGTTTGAGTCAGGACGCTCCATGTGTAGAAGAGCCAGTGCAAGACTTGGTGCAAACCTTTACACAACACCTTGCACAATGCCTTGTGCTAGCAGATTTAGCAAGCTGAGCACAGTAAACTCTTGTTAGCTCCTCTACTAAGTAAAATCAGCACAGAATAACGCTGAATTGTTTGCCACGACATCTGAATGATGCCATTGCGACAGTTAAGGGTCCCAGCGGGACTTAGTGCTTGTAATTAGATAGCAATTAGCTTCAGAATAGCACACTTTTAACATTTTGACCAACCCTGCTAAATATGTTAACCTAGTTAGCAAGATATAAACAAGTCAAAGGGCAGTGAACACTATCTTGTAATATATACACAGTACTCAGCACAGACTGCTTTTAAAACCTAAGTTATTTTTAAGCACTAGGAAGGTCTGCTTAAGTCACAAGTATCAAAGCAGGGCCATGAGTCATTTATGCATGGTCATGTTTAGTACGCCAAAATAGCTTGTTTACTCGTATGTTATACTATACTCCTGGTAAAGCTGCTACATGGAGATAGTTAACTAACATTTACTTGAGAGGGAATACATATCAACGAAGAAATGGAGCACTTGTTGATACCAATTATCAGATGTACGAAGCAGAAATACAAATTGTTAGGCTGCAACTACAGATGGGAAACCGATCATATTGCCCGACACAGAGATCGTTTCAGCTAAAACATGATGAAAAATTATTACAGATGCCAGGCTCAAAGAGGCAGACAAATGGTGCTTATACTATCAAGTGCCCTATTAGGCAGCTTATAATATTTTAAGAAAATATCCTACTTGGGGGGTCCTTTGTTTTTGACAGGGGAAATAAGGTTTAATTTTTTAACAAATAAACATATATTAATTAATATGTGGCTCTCAATTGTTCTTAAGCAGCAGAGGTCCAATCCAACATTCGTCTCAATCCAAAGGCAGGAGTTCCATGTATGGAAAGAAGCTTCTATATGTAGACTGCTCCCACCATGTATGAAAGAGTTCAGGGTGGGAAGGCAGAAGTACATGTAGTTCTAGGAATCTGACAGCTCTGTTGCTGCTATCCTCAATCTTTCTTCCATTTTTAAAAGGAGTAGACACACACTTCCATCCTTCAAAAATTCACAAAATACATTCACAGTACAACTATTGCTATTGATATTATTATATATTATATTATTACAATTGCCACTGATATTATGCTGGATTCCCCCATAAACCTTGGGCTACAAATCAGAGCCCATTTGGGAAAGGGTGGGCTATAAATGGAAAAAACGAATGAAATCAGGAAGCACCAGAAAAAACATCCTTTCAAATCTCCTACCTTTCTGTTGTTGGCCTTAACTATCTTTCTGTTGTTGGCCTTAACTGTGTCTAGTGACACTGGCCATGATTAGCAATAATCAGATTCCCTTTCAACCAATGTTTGCAACCCTATTCTAGTCAGAATGGGAACCTTAGTTAGTTTGGTGTAGTGGTTAAGTGTGCGGACTCTTATCTGGGAGAACCGGGTTTGATTCCCCACTCCTCCACTTGCACCTGCTGGCATGGCCTTGGGTCAGCCATAGCTCTGGCAGAGGTTGTCCTTGAAAGGGCAGCTGCTGTGAGAGCCCTCTCCAGCCCCACCCACCTCACAGGGTGTCTGTTGTGGGGGAGGAAGGTAAAGGAGATTGTGAGCCGCTCTGAGACTCTTCGGAGTGGAGGGCGGGATATAAATCCAATATCTTCTTCTTCTTCTTCTTTTAGCCATGGTTAATCATAGTGTAGATGTAACACAAAGGTTGCATCAATACTGGTTCAGGCTGACAAAGGAAAGAAAAATTTATCCTGGAAAGAAGAGAATTGAGAAGTAGAAGTCAAGTTGCAACTTTAAGACCAACAAAGTTTTATTCAGAATGCTTACATTCTGAATAAAACTTTGTTGATCTTAAAGGTGAAACTTGACTTCTACTTTGTTCTACTGTTTCATACCAACACGGTTGCCCACTTGGATCTATCTGGTTGTAGGGAGCAAGCGTTACATTACAGCTAAATTCTGGATTCAATACTGGAGGCATGGGTGGTTTTGATTCTCTATGCAAGTTTCAAAAGCCCCCAGTGTAGGTTTCACACTTTAGCTATGTTAGTGCACTTCATACCAGTTATAGTCACCTATTCATGTTTAGAACACATGCTCTTTCCCTATTAAAATGGGAGAAAGCAATCCGGACATTTTCCAGATAGGTTTTCAGCAGGTTCTGATTTTATATCCAAATGTTTCACTGGAGCCTTTTGACACGATACACAAACAGAAACAGTACATAAAATGCTGTGAAAATGATATATATGAGGCATTAACTTTCAAAGTTTAATAATCTCTACAGGAGACTGGATGTTTGAGTTTTCCTCAATACTCCTCTGGCAGACTTGAATTTATAGGAAAAAACTGTTTCAGCTGAGAACACAGAGAAATTACTTTAGCTAAATCACACATGGGTGGACACAAAGCCTGCTACTAATAAAAATTAACTGGCGAAAGGAGCTTGCAGAAGTACAAAAGAGAAAAGAGCAGGGAAACTCTGAAGGAAGCTACTGGCAAACAAATACAACTCAACATGAAAAAAGAATATTGAGGGAAAAACTGACAGAGTAGAATAACAGGAAGCTAAGTCAAGTCATGGAAGAAACAAAAAAAAAGTATGTTTTTGTGAAGGAGGGGAAACCACTATACTTTAAATACGAATGAACAAGTGGCTGACTAGATGACTGTGAATTTAAAAACAAACATGGACTCAATGGGATGACAACTAAAGTTCAGCCAAAATGGTTAGTTCTGCCTAGCTTATGATATAAAATATTTTAATTTAAAGTGCATCCTTGTTCTAAACAAGAATACAAAATTGAACAAAGTGTATTCTTGAGGGACTGAATACTTTCTGGCACATTAAAAAATATGCTGGACTTATCCGGTGGGCTATACAAAATGAAAGCCAACCTAGCCTAATATTTTTGATTTAAAAGAAAATTCTTAATAAAAATCATATACAATAATTCTTCAAAATGGTCAGATTTGTTTTGTTTTTTTAAAAAAACTAAGAAGCACCAGGAAGCCCAAGCAATATTTGAAAAGACATTCTCAAACAAGGACATTCTCAAATATAAAGTGAAATAAAAGCTTAATAATGCAAGCTTCTATTCATCTGGAAATGCAGGATAACATTTCAGAAAGAACTGAAGGGTGGGCCATAATGTGTAACATAATTTCTGAATGGGTGTAAAGTTTATTTCTTATTGGTAGTGGATGCTGTTTCTAAAAAAAAAAAAGTTATTTCACAGCTGGAAAAAGTAAAGAGGTAAGCATGGAATAGTAAGGTGTTGGAGCTCCTTTCCTATGAGGAATAGCAGAAGAGTCCAGAACTTTTCAATTTGGAAAAAAGGCAACTAGGGTGATACGACAGAGCTTTTTCTCCCTCTCCAAAAACTCTAGAACTTGGAGTACCCTAATAGAGCTGCCAACTTCCTGGAAGAAAAAATGTCATGTATTGTGGCTCAGTGGTAGAGCATCTGCTTGGTATGCAGAAAATCCCAGGATCAATCCCCAGCATCTCCATTTGAAACATCTGAGTGCAGATGATGTGAAGGACCTCTGCCTGAGACCCTAGAGAGCCAATCGCTGTCTGAGTAGACAATACTGACTTTGATGAACGAAGGGTCTGATTCAGTATAAAGCAGCTTCATTTGTTTGTGTGTTCCTGAGCCTTTTATATACACTTCATTATTTACCTGCCTTTCTCCTAACCATCCCAGCATTCAAGGAGGGTAACAACCAGATAAAAAATGCAAACCAATCTAATAAAAAACAACACATTAAAAATGGTTACCAAAGGAAACCTTCATAATCAGACACAGCAAAACTGAATATTAGTGCTAAAAGGCAACAGCGGGAGAAGGCTGTCATGCCTGCCCCAGACCCAGCCCCTGCTAACTCTGAGCAGGTGCCTGCCCCTGACCCAGCCCCTGCTAACTCAGAGCAGGAGCCACCTGAAACTGATCAGGCCACACCGGGCCCTAGCTCATCCCCTCCTGAATCTCCACCACCTGTGAGCCGGCTCCGTGAAAAGAGACGGCAGGAGTTTAGAAATAGACGGAGAGAAGCACGCATGCGTGGGAGGAGAGATCTAAGCCCGGAGTACTAACGAGTTAACAAGCCAAGCACAGTATATCTGTAACCCTGGCCTTAGGGCAAACTGTGCTGGCAACGAACGATCCTACTCGGACGTGACCTCGCCCCGCACCCTCTTGCCTGCTGAGAGAACCCGTGTGCTCCTGACCCGGCTTGAACCTTGGACTTGGAACTGGACTCTGATTTTGCTCTGTGGACTGACTTAGGTACTTTGACTATATTCGGCTTGCTTCCTCTGGCTTTTGACCCTCTGCATTCCTGTGACGACGCGCTCTGTTTCTCCCTTCGGCTGGACTGATTTATGGTGTTGACTAATTAGGACTGAAAGATAACGTTTGTGCTGCTCCTTGAAAGAGCCCCAGCCGGCTGCAAACGCTCTGGCCGACTGCCAGGACATCAGCAGCCGTCCGTCTCTACCTGAAGGTCCGAGTCGTGACAAAGGCCTAGGCCACTATGCCTTGCTTGTTGGCTCTTCAAAGTAACTTGCTGACCACTGTGTGGAACGGATGCTGGACTAGATGGATCATTCATCTGCCCCAGCAGAGCTTTTCTTTTGTTCTGTAGAGAGAAAGTGGGATGACAGCTAAATGCCAGAAAACAGATGTAGAAGGAAAAATAAAATCTGACAGGAGAGGGAGGTGAGCACGGGAGTGTATATAAACAAATTTTTGAAACGACAGAGATGTGGGGAGAGATCAGAGATAAAACCATATGCAGAAAGGGCCCCTACAAGTGCATCTACTTACTATCCCACTAGAAAATGATATAGTTTGAAAAATGTAAAACAGGAACAGAAAACGCACTAGGATGAGAGGTTGCAGATTATCCTTTTCAGTTCTTCATATCACATTTATGCCCACTCTGGAGGGTCCTTTGACTTTTATGAGCAGCTTTTTAGGGGGGGTAGAAGATACTGCAATGGGAGGTTAAGGCAGAAAAGCCCAGCTGTACATGTAATGTGCTGTTGAATACCAACAATCAAAGAAGAGGAAAAACAAGCTGGATTTTCACTGATGACCATAAAAGAAGACAGTGCTTAAAAAAGAATACTTTGAAAAAAGTCAAGAGATGGGGGCACCATGATCCAAGATGAGCTAATATGTTAAAATATGTAGCCTTCTTTGGTAAAAGGGATAGTCAGAAATATTTTTTGAATATCAATATTCACTGATATCACTATGAAGCAAAAAAGAAGAAAAAATCAAAAACATTTAAAAATATATGTAAAGAGCATTTTAAGGATTTCTTTCCCCACAACTGGTAAAACAGCTGGTGAAGTCTGTTGGGGGAAATTGTGATGTTGTCTTACAGGCTTGCCAAGGCAAATGAAATCTCAGTGGCTGCTGTGCAATATCCATCAGGGGTAATGTCCAGTAACACTGATGTAGTACAGCATCTTTGGGCTACACAAAGGTTAATGCCTGCCTAGGCGGGGAGGGCGGGGTATAAATAAAAAGTTTATTATTATTATTATTATTAATGCTACCATGAAGGTTTAAAATTGGTAGGAAAGGAGTCTGAGAAAACTGGCATGGAATGACTGTGCTGCCACTATACTCAAGTGACAATACAAGTATTAGGATTTGATTGCAATCCAGCCAGTCCTGATCCCTGCTGTACGTGTGATATTCCATTGAGCCAAGCTGACTTCAGGTGCCAAGCATGAGAAGACAGAATGATGGATGGAATTAGCTTCCTATTTTCCCATCATACACAGAGATGAGATGCTGAAGGCCATGGAAGACTGGAAGCTGCTGACCTTACATGGAAAGTCCCAACACCCAGGGTTGAGTATAAAACTTATAGTACCCTAAAAAGATGCCTTGACTTAGATAGACCAGGCTAGTCTAATCCCACCAGATCTCTGATGCTAAGCAGAGTAGGCCCTGTTAGTATTTGGACAGGAGACCAACAAGGAAGTCCAGGGTTGCTACGCAGAGGCAGGCAATGGCAAATCATGCTGAATGTCTCTTGCCTTGAAAACCTTTATGAGATTGCCATAAATCAGCTGCAACTTAACAGTACTTTCCACCACCACCACTCTTAGAAATGTAAAAATGTTACATGGGGTAGAAAAGAAACTAATTTCTGTCAGGATCAAGGAAATTTGCAAATGTGTTGCATGTACTTCCTTTCTAATACCTAGTTAGATCCAAAGAATTTTTTTTCCAGTTGTTGGGAAGGGTGGATAAGTTACCCATAGTGAACAGGTCTTCTATCATGAAACACTGATTTGTATCTACAAATCCAACCACAATGTTTTGATTTTCTCTCGCTTAGTTGTAGTACCCAGTTGGAGGGGGAAAGAGCTATTTAAATAATCCAGGAGGGATAGTGCAGATAGAGGGAAAGATTGCTCTTACATTCAATTTACAGGTAAAATGAAAAGTTTGAAACTTTGTTTTTGCTCATAATGTGCAGTTTTTCCCTCCCTTTAAAAGGTTACAGCGACCTTGACTTTGTGTGCTCACTAAAAACATCACTACAAACATTTTTCAAATGTTTTCTCATAAAATTCTCCTTTAATAAACATTTCTCTGCAGTGTTGAGAAATAAAAAGAGATCGCCACTTGCCAGTCTTTTATGGTGCACATTTATCCTTCAAAAAGGCATCAGAAGTGCATATTTGGGTTGACTAGCCCTTCTCTGTATGGGCAAGTATAAAAACAGCAAATTTGTGTGCTCACTCTTAACATAGAGAGACACTCCATGACATTTGCACTGTACAACATGTGCACTCCATCATGTGTTCAGACCTTTGACTCTGCTGCAATACAGCCACATCAGATGTACACTTATGAGAAATACCCATGAATGGTCTCCAAGTGATAATGTACACATTTGGTGCACACAATACATTTACACAATAATAAGTTTTCACACAGCATTGATTTCTGCCCTTTGAACGTCAGAAAATATGAATGAAGGAGATTTCAGCAATAAACTATAAACATGACCCAGATCTATGATTAGGATCTCTGTGTGTGTATTTATCCTAAAAGCAGTCATGAGGGGGAAGGGGATAATTTGACTCTGGGCCACTGTGTTGGGGAAAATGAAGGTTATTCATTTTCTTTACCCTATTTTCTACCCTCCTCAGGAGCTCCTATTTATCTTAAAGAGATACACATACAAGTAATGTATTTCCCCATGCACACAGGATAAATAACACCTCAGAAGAAGTAAACAGATAATCAAGAAGATTAAATGGGAATACATTTTTAAAAAACAAAACAAAAAACATTGCCACTCAACAACATGGTCCAAATCTTAATCTTTGGCAGCTGATTTAGCTTTTATTTAAAAACAATAACAATGTGTCGAGGAACAGATATTTTGTGTATATACATGCTTGTATAAGAACATAAGAACATAAGAGAAGCCATGTTGGATCAGGCCAACGGCCCATCAAGTCCAACCCTCTGTGTCACACAGTGGCAAAAAATGTTATATACACACATACACTGTGGCTAATAGCCACTGATGGACCTGTGCTCCATATTTTTTTTTTATAAGCATATGTAGTGGTGCTTTTTATGTATACTCCTACATGTGACAGTGAGCAAACGTATACAGATTCGAATAGCTATAAATGTGTGTCTAGATAGGCATGGGTAACTAGGAGTGTGTGTAATCCAACACTAAAATGGATCCTCATGGTAAATCTCCAATGATGGAACTGTTTCTTATCACCCACTTCCCCTCCCCAAGCCCACAATAATCCCTAAATTATGCTTCTAGCGACAGGATAACAGTATGAAAGGAGACTGAGGGGTCAGCACTGGGAAAGGAGAATCAGCAGAAATTGCTCACTCCTTCCATTAGCAGGCATTTTCTTTAGGATCCAACACATTTTCTGGAGCAGCCCTTGTTTACTTTTAAAATTCACAAATCGTTTCCTGAGCAAAGAAAAAAAAACCCATCCATCCCCATCTAATATAAAAGCTATTGATTCCCAATCAGAGGTTCCAAGCCCATCTATAAATTGTAGGAACCTTGGGAGTCAGGAGCCAAGTATAAGCACTGTAATAAAATTGTCACCATGGGATAAAGGGTGTATATGTGAAAAAGATAGACTAGTCTTTTCAGTTTCGTGGCTCCTCTTGTTCAAAGATGTTGGATCAACCAACATAATTCATGTCTCTCTGAAAAAGCACTGGCATACATTAAAACTGGCCTTTCCATGGCATCAGCAAACTCTACTTCCTATACAAGAGAAGGCTTTGGGAGGGTCTAATATGATTATATAAGTATTGGTACAAATTTAAATTTACATATTTTATACTCTTCCCCCCCCCCCCCCTATTCATTAACTTGTTATTTTTGGTGAACCATCTTGATGCTTTCAAAAAAAAGGGTGGAAATATCTTGTCAATAAATCCCTAAAACCATCTTCAGCAAATGAATAATCCAAAAAGTCCTCCATCCCATCCTTGCATTTGTTCTCTTCAACAGCACAGTTCTGTAAATTGTTCTGTACAATGAGTATCCAGTGTAGTATATTGATTAGAAAACTGAACTACGCTTGGGTGACCCAGATTCCTACTTGCCACAAGAGCAGGTGTCCATGGGACAGTCACTGTCATCCTCATAGAATTGTTGTGAAGATAAAATGAAAAAAGTGACAACCATTTATGCCATCCTAAGTTCCTTGGAGAAAAGGAGAGGAAAAATATAAAACATAATTGCTATATTGCCTGGCAACTGCACAAAAAAATTAGAAATTGATGTTTGCATTGCCACAGACATTATTAGCACATTTATTCGTTAATTGTTTAATTATTGTATTCAGTGCACCTAAAAACAATGGAAGTGTTATACATTTAATGCCAACATTGAACTAATTTAAACAGTTTATAAGTTCACATTTACTACCAGGCCTGCTGTGTTTTTTAATTGATGCAGTTTGATAGGAGCAACTGCCTACTGTGTTCAGCTATCTTGGTTTGTTTTGCCTATACATGGTACATGTGATCACACATACACACATACCGAGGCTTAGAATATGATCTCTTCAAAAAGTCAGTATATGCTGAGAATGGTCATAGTAAGAAATTGGGGGAAATGCACAAAGAGGGATCCATACTTTCACAACAATAATATTTCTTCCTTGCCATAAGGTACAGTCAGCAAAACTAGTAGCTTTCAAGACACCACAAAAAACTCTACATTGGAAACATTCACTTAGATTTGTAAAAGATAGCCACTAAAAATAGTTTTCAATCCAAGAGATCATTAACCATCAGCACAATATTTTGTTTGGAATGAAAGTTAACATCCTCTCCAAAACGAAAATTCAGAATGTCTACATTTGTTAGAATATACAGTATGTTGTAGCATAGGTATATTGCACTACTTAATTTAAAACATAGTTTTTTCATTATCAACTTGAAACACACAAGCCATTGATGTAGATGGCATCAGATCCCGTGCAATTACAATTACTGGTCTAAATTCAATAGCAGCAGCCAAGACACTCACATTTCAAAACTGGCTACAGTGCTATGTGCTCATTTTCAGCCAATGCTCCCTTTATTGGCTGTTCCTATTGGTATTTTCATTATAAGGACTTTACACAAAAGAGTGGCAGCATATCTGGTAAAGAAGATTTACAAAGCATGTCAAAGATCTAATCAGCGACTTCTCACTTCTTAGTACCATTAAAGCAAAGTGCAGCTAAGAAATGCAACATAGCTAAATTTTTTAAGCGATTTAGAAGACACCTAGCCAAAAGAAAATGAAATGAAATTTATAATTTATAATTAAAACTTTGGAACAGTTTCTGAGCATGTCACAAGTGGAGATGTACGTGTCCTCTACTCTGCATGGAAAACATTAGCCATTAGGGTTCCCAAGCCTCCATGGCCTACAGCGGGGGACTTTTTTCACGTGCGCGGCACAATTACATCACCTGGAAGTGACATCATCATGCCGGCAACATCGCTCACTGGTTGCTCTAGGCGTTTCTGAAAGCATTTCTACACTCTAGCGATTTGGGAGGGAAAAACTCTAGGGTACCTATTGTACCATAGTTTTCCCTCCCAAATCCCTAGAGCATCCAGGAAAACCATAGAGTTTTCCCAGAAATGCCTAGAGCAGCCAGTGAGCAATGTTGCTGGTGAGATGACATCACCAGGTGACATCTTCGTGCCGGCGACGTCAGGGGAGGTTCCCCCCACCGGTCCAATGTGGGCCAGTGGGTTGGGAACCTCCAGGGCGGGAGAACTCCTGCTTACCCCAGGGGCTTGGAAGCCCTAGCAGTCATGCAATGCATGATGACTAATTACCTGATAACATAAAGTGTTGCCTCTAACTGTGAATGGGCCACAATTTTCCTGGGAGAATGGGTTGTTCCTGGTCTAACTGCTAACAAGAATTTTCATGTGACCTCATATCATCTCAACTGCAATATTTTGAATGGAGGCAGTTCAGTCTCAGCGATCATATACCAAATCAGCAATAATCAAATGTAGTCTTAAAAAGTCATTAGATGTAAATCATATGTTAACCAGACCTTGTGGTGGAACATGCCATCAAGTCACAGCTGACTTATTGCAACCCCTAGGGTTTTCAGAAGTGGTTTGCCATTGCCTTCCTCCATTTTACAATCCTGATATTCCTTGACGGTCTCCCATCCAAATACCAGCCAGGGCTGCCTGTGTTTAAATTCTGAGATCTAATGAGATCAAGCTAGTCTGGGCTATCCAGGTCAGGGCTAACTAGACCTAACAATACTTAAATATAGTCAACAAAGTGCAAATTCCATTACTGAGCCACACTACCATGGAATCCATTTTAGGCCCTGTCTACTGTATGCCCAGATCACCAATGTGAACCAATGACTGAACTAGGTCAGCAACAATTTAAGGTTCATTTGTGTCTTTCATTTGCAGAGCCAGTGACTGAAGAAATGTTATCCCCCCTGACAGGTGCTTGTGGAACTGGTACACAAGTGATCCATCCTGAGCCTTGCTACTGAGGTGCCCCCTGTATGTTAACATTTCAAGTGAATAAATAGGAGTCTTCCAAGTTCACCCACCCACTATCGTGCCAAAAGAGATTGCTATGCTGGGAGATAAACAGAGTCTATCTCTGAAGTCACACTGGGTTTCAGAGGTGCTCAAAATAATGACAAGGTTCCAGAAAGTTCCTCCCCGCAGTTATATTGGGTCTCACTTCGAAATGCCTTCAAAATCCATTGTGACATCAGTCAAAACCCTTTTCCTTTCTCTCCAGGACAGAGACAGAACCAGAGCCTTTGTTTATAAGGTTATCCATGTAGCTGCTGCATCATGGCAGGTGGAAGACAGTGTGGCCAAAAGAATACTACCACATACAGTGCTCCACAATGTTTAGTGCCAATTTTACTCTGTGAGCTGGAGTGAAGATTAGAGAATTGCATTATACTCTCCATCAATTAATCGATTGACCCACAAGCTCTGCAACTTCCTACCCAAGTTAGAACTGCTTTCAACATTGCTCACTTTCAAGGCCTTATTGACCATCTGCAGATCAATATTTCACAAGACAGCCATATATTACTGGTATCTGAACTGTCTAATCAAACTCTTATCTAATGAGTAAGCATGTCTTTCAGCTTCATTTAAAAAGGGCCGAAGCTGCTTATCACATATAGCTGGAGATAATACAGTAATCAATGACAAAAGATTTGCAAGAAGCTGAGACATACAATTAAAATAAAACTAAGATTTAAAAAAGATCTTAAGGTTTCGATCACATATTTACAAATCTAGAGCAGTCACACAGAAGTCAATCATACTAATTTAAATTTATTTTCGCTTCATAAGACGCACCTGAGCATAAGACGCACCTAGTTTTTAGAGCTGTTTGTGTGAATTTAGAGGCATTTGTGTGAATTTTTTGCAGTATTCGCTCCTTAAGACGCACACACTTTTCCCTCCACTTTTGGGGGGGGGGGGGAAGTGAGTCTTATGGTGCAAAAAATACTGTATGTGGCCAAACTCATCCAATTTAAAAAGTTTAAAATGCATAAATGCATTAAAAAATAACCTGGATCTGTAGCAGAAAAAGATAAGAGGGACATTTGTGTTCATTCTTAATATCCTGTCAAATTGGTAATGCAGTTACGATAACTCACAACTGCAGGTCCAGCCTCAATTCCAGTGCCTGAAAAGTCCAAGCAACAAACAGAGACATATTTCAGCCCTCCAGTCAGGGCCAAATTAGCTATGCTAGACAGCATCCATGATTGTTGATGGCATGTCTTCACTTTTCATATCCAAAGCAGAGGGCAGCTCTAGACTCTTGGCCACACTCCAGAGGAACCTGACAACTTAATATGTGGGCAAGGCAGACAGATGAAAACCCAACACGGCTGCCTCTGCCATATCTATTTTAGGTCTAGAATGAAATAAAACAAAATGATCTGGTTGACAGACGTATGTTCATCATTTGAGGAGTGCAACATAAAGTGGTGACTTTCCCTTACAGACCAGGACATATAGACCTAATTCCAGAAAGAATCACTTTTTAAGTGCTTTGGAGGCAACTGACACATTTTGCTACTGTTCGCCAAGTGTATAAAGAAACCATGAGATGTGCAAGCATGTGCAAAGTAGCCCTGACCATCTCACTTTCCTGATAAGGCAAATCTCCTAGAGCTATTATGAAATCTAATTACCCATTTGCTCCCATTGCATTTAGTGGAGCACAAACTTTTCTGTTTCTTTGGCAAACAGAAAATACCCAGCTGAAGTGAACTCATGAGCAAGAGGTTGTGTTCCCTGCAGTAAAAAGGATCCAGAATATTTTCTGAAGTCATTAGCATTATAAATGTCAAATCTTCAGTGATACTCCACAAGAAGGAAAAGGGCTCATTTCGATTGAAGGGAGGTTCTTTTAGAAAACCATTGTGAAGCATTTCTGTACAAAAAAAGACAATTCAGTGATTCTTGAAAAAGATTTCTGAAACGGGCTACCTGACAGGTCACTATGGTCACTGGTCTCTTTAAACAGATTTAAAGAAACCATAACTTGGCATATTGTTTATCTGGACACTTAGTGGGAATTTATTCTCAAAAAAAGATTTTGTATTGCAAAATTGTGACACTAGAGAGTGTTTTTTATACAGACCTTGTATGCATCAGGGTGTTGTACATGTAGATAGAAGTCTATATTTGAAAACATATTGTAAGTCATTCTATAATTCTTCATTGTTATATGTTTACATTCTGTAGTAGATAACATCACTATATGTATGTAAAATATTACTATCCCTGCATATAGTGGATAGGGTCAATGGTACGGTTGGAAAGTACCGTATATAATAAAACAACACTGAGCAGCAAAGCAGTTCTTTCAGTGTCTAGGTGTAAAACCTCCTGAGAACTCTACACATACCACTTTAATTTTCATGGTAGAAGAATGGGGAAATATAAATATTAATAAATACTGAGGACAGAATAGTGACAACAGACAGGAACTTAAAACCAGGCACTTGGAAACTCCCAGCTTAGTCTCATAGCCACACCAGCACATGGCAGATAGTGTAAACTGCTAAATGAGTTCATGGGTGGACAACAAGAAACTGGAGTAACACCTGAATATCAGATTAGTTATTACTGTGCTTTGAGAAAGAAGAAAACCCAACTGGCAACTCCTTCATTGACATATATTGTTCACTTCTATTAGGGGAGTTTGAAAGGGGTGGAGACTCTCTGTGTACGGGAATACTTGAATTCTTAGTAAAAAGGCTGTTTATCTGCAAATAAGAGGTTCACAACACTTTATGCAGTGGCTAGTCAGAGAACAAAGACCTTTTATGCACAGGTGTTTTCCCTTGCATTCACCATGCATGCCCACTGGGTTTTCTTTGTCATTCTGCATTTCCCCTCATTTTCAATGTGCATGTCCATTGGATTTTCTTTTCCATTCTGCATTGATATCCCACCCTTCAGTGCTCAGTTCACTTTCTGATCACTGTTCCCCAGCTTTTCTGAGAGTGTTTTTGTGCCGTTTCCCTCTTACTTCACTTTTCAAGTTTCACTTTCAAAGTTAATTCAAAAGCATAAACAGTCCCCTGGATTCTCATTCCCCCTGCCCTTTGCTGGCCTTGGAAGATCAGTCCCTGCCCACATCAGTGTTATCTTTCCCTCCCACCTTTCAGAGCTTGCAGAGGCATTTTTTCCCACCAGTGATCTGAGTCTAGAAAAGACTCCTTTCACTAGATTAATGTCACTTGTTAAAAAAAAAAAAGTAAAAACTGCTCTGAACACAACCAGTGACTTTTAAACAAAATATCTGCTTACAAACTCACTGCCACAGGAGGTGGTGGCGTCCACAAGCATAGCCACCTTCAAGAAGGGGTTAGATAAAAATATGGAGCAGAGGTCCATCAGTGGCTATAGCCACAGTGTGTGTGTGTGTGTGTATATATATATATATATATATATATATATATATATATATATATATATATATATATATATATATATATATATATTTGGCCGCTGTGTGACACAGAATGTTGGACTGGATGGGCCATTGGCCTGATCTAACATGGCTTCTCTTATGTTCTTATGTTCTCTTATGTTTTTATGTTCTTATGTTCAAACAAAATAGGGGGGGAATACTGTCAGAATGGAATGAAATTGACATTACATGTAAGAGAGAGAGGGACACTGGGATGGAAAGCTTTAAAAACATTCCCTCCCTTTAATTCTTTAATTCGAGGAGGGACGGTGGCTCAGTGGTAGAGCATCTGCTTGGGAAGCAGAAGGTCCCAGGTTCAATCCTTGGCATCTCCAAAAAAGGGTCCAGGCAAATAGGTGTGAAAAACCTCAGCTTGAGACCCTGGAGAGCCACTGCCAGTCTGAGAAGACAATACTGACTTTGATGGACTAAAGGTCTGATTCAGTATAAGGCAGCTTCATATGTTCATATGACAATATTTTTGATTGGGGGGGGGGGGCATTTTCGCAGTCTCCAGAAGCTTAGCATTAAAATGGCAGTACCTTGTTATAATTTTTTAAAAAAACTTTTGAACACCATCCCTCACATGTCACAAGTGACATTTCCACTCCAATTAAGAAAAACCACAGTTCTCGGTTGTAGCTGCAGAATAAATGCAAAGAATACACTGGAGAAAAAAAAAAACCAGAATGGTACATATCGCAGGCACACAAAGTCAAGCTTAAAGGCTTGAATGCTGGGATTCTCTGCAGTAAGCTGTCCATGCATAAAAGGCCAAAGAGGGTTATGTAAAGCTGTAACATGAAGTATTTCCTTGACAGAGGCATCCTTATGGGGAAAAATAAAGGCATGAAATTTGGCATAGCAAAGCTCTATTTCAAAGCCATCAGAACCTCTTGAGGAGAAGCTGAGAGAGATTTCTAGTGGGGTGGGCATGATCATGAGACTGGATGATGCAAAACCACCAGGAAAAAACACTAAAAATTTAGTACTGTGGTCATTTGTGAACAAGGATTTTAATAACTTAATTATCTCAGACATATAAATACAAAATGAGATACTTCAGGATCAGGCCAAAGTTCCATTAATTTGGAAATCCTGTTTTCCAATATACCTTGAAAAATAGTATAGAACAAGAATACTCTGCAGTGATTATTATCAATTGGATCTCTTTCTGGACATAGGAAGGCCCTACATTCTGTGTGACTCTTTCAATAACTCTGAAAATGTACCTTCCTTAATATTAGGAAATAAAGGTGTTATATAAGATGCTCAGATTCTATACCTATAGAGATATTTAAAGGCCATCATTCCAAGGCAGGCAACATCAACACTTCTTTTAAAAGTCTATGCAGAATAAATCCTTTATGGTCTCTAAAAATGATGGTTCATCAGCACAGGGTGAGCTCACTCAACTAAAATGGCATCCTTTTGAATGCTTTTCTACTAGCCAGTATGATGACCAAACTCTCTTAAATTTTCAAACCTAGAAGTGCACATCACAAAGATTTTATGGCCCCTTTAACAGTTCTCTGCGTCCAACCTAATAGGCTAAAGGCAGCCTTGCCCACTACCAATCTAAAATCCATCAGCAAGCATATGGGGGGAGAGCAGGAGAAAGAGGTATCACAATTACATTATTATAGCAATTGTTATCAGATTCTCATGCCAGTACAGTAGAACAAGCTACTCCTTTGCACAGACACTGGAAAACCAGTCCTATGAGCAATTGTATTCTAGGTAGTTCTTTGGATGGAGGCAGCACTGTGCAGGACTGTATAAATTAGATATGCTGCTAAATTTCTTTCTGGCATGGAATCTGGTAACAGACTAGCAGATCAATACAGGACAAATTATTGGGGGGGGGGGGGGACACTTCCCAGAATTCCGAGAAGTTCTGCTGCTATAAGGCTTCCCAATGCTGTACATAGCACTGCATGGATAGTGTGTACTACAATGAACTGTCCCAAGGAATATGAACCATAGGATTTAATTGAACTGATTACTGTAACAAAGCATCCAGAACACAGAACTGATTGCACACCTTGCAGAATCTAGATTAATGACTTCACCCAGAATCTAGAAACCAGAATCTAGTCTTACCATTTGCCAAATAGGATTAAGTAGTTCTAGTCTAAACTATGGTCTGTTAAAGCACAACAAAAATAAGGGGGAAACAGTCAACTAGAAAATACCACATCCCAGTTCAATATTCTTGAATCAGACATATATAGCAGCTGCACTTTGCATAGCTGCCCTCTAACTTCTAAGTGTAGAGTTCACCTTGGGAATTAAACATTTCTTCAAAGATGGAAGTTCAGCTGTGCCGTATTTTCATTCCTGCTTCTTTTCACATAATTCTATTTTAGAATTACACCACAACCTATTAGAATCACTTGGGCTCAAATTTTGCTGAAGCATTAAGGCAAGTTTCATTCTTAATGCTGCATCTCAATTAACCAAGATGGACAGAAAGCTAGTTAGGCTATTCTCTGCTCAATGTTAGTAATTATGTGCTGCTATCATCTACAAAATATGTTAAAAATACCATAATGGTATTGAGCCATGAGATTTTTTTTTTTACTTATCTCACAATCAGACCAAAGTTAATCATTTTTAAGTCTCATTTATTTCAATGCGAGAATTAAACATGCACGCTTTAAAATCTCCTCCATCTGAATCACTGGCTGCAAGTCATTTCACCCATTAGTGGTTTGATGTTCCATTCACAAGGATATAAGAGCAAAATAATTGGCCCTGATATTAGGTTAAGTCAAATTTTGGTCTACTCCCCACAAAGTAATTGCTGGCAGAATGCACAATAAGAGTAGCCTCATTTTATTAGCAGCAGAGAAATATCTAGTTTTAAAAAATTGAGAGTGTTACTTAATCTTTTAGAAAATGTCTCTAAATGGTTTTTGCTCTGTTTTCAGTTGTTACAACTTAAGATTTAAATAAACTTTAAGTCAAACAATCAGCAGTTGACTTTGGCTGGACCATGCCCAATGTTCCTTGCTGGTCCAATGACAGCATGTCTGAAAATGAGAGACCATTACAATAGTTAATACCTGGCTGCAGCTGAGCATCTTCTACACCCCAGAAGAGTACTACTACTGCCAGTTTTTAGCCTGGTACTTTTCTGGTCTGTATGCAGTAATGTAGTCATATCAGCCAACTGGGAACCTCCCTCTGGCTGAGCCAGTAGGAATTCACCAAAAACACCTCTCAACTGCAAGTTAATCTCTCTCTCACTCCTTTTAAATATACTGGCTCAGGTTAAGTATAACGATTCAGAAAGAACATGAGGCCCTCTGAGGTAACTATTTCTGGGATAAATATGCCCAGTTCAGGACTGGAAAGTGGGTGGAGAGTGGATTCAAGCCCTGACACTATTCAAGCTTAAACAATACCAGAACCAGAAGGAGTCACTAGCCTATACTTTGTATATATTTTTTATTCTGTTCCAGTTTATAAAACAATAAAATAGAACACAAGGCATAAAGGCAGTATTTCTGTTATTTTCATAGATTTAGAGAAAGATATTTCACCACTTCAGAGGTTGAGAAATAAAAACATTTCCCTTGTGTTGAAATCAAAAGTCAAGAGTCCAAGGATTTTTAAAAACTCCAGACTTTATTCTCAGTACAGTCAGAAGATGTAGAAACTGAAGTTGCAGCTGAGTGTCAAAGCATTGATGTTCCCCTACAAAAGACAACAGCTTTATAAAAGTATCAGTTCTATTCTGAGAACTCTGGTGCAAATCGGCAAATTGGTTAGGGGCCTTGGTTAGGCCTTGGTTAGGCAAATTGGTTAGAGAGCCAGTTTGGTGTAGTGGTTAAGTGTGCGGACTCTTATCTGGGAGAACCGGGTTTGATTCCCCACTCCTCCACTTGCACCTGCTAGAATGGCCTTGGGTCAGCCATAGCTCTGGCAGAGGTTGTCCTTGAAAGGGCAGCTGCTGTGAGAGCCCTCTCCAGCCCCACCCACCTCACAGGGTGTCTGTTGTGGGGGAGGAAGGTAAAGGAGATTGTGAGCCGCTCTGAGACTCTTCGGAGTGGAGGGCGGGATATAAATCCAATATCTTCATCTTCTTCTTGCTTTTCTAGCACTTCAAAACAGCAAAGAAACAGAAGAGCAAAGTAGAAAATTTAATAGGAAAACAGGCTGGTAATTTAAAAGTTATAAAACAAGTTAACATTGCAAGTACGAATGTATAAAACAAGTTAACATTACAAGTACAAATATTCTTACAGTCATCCCATTCCCTAGTTTTAGAGAGTGATGTAGTAATCTTTGTCCATTTTGTACTGAACGCATCTAACAAGAAAGTACGCGAAATAGGAAGGATTTACAATAGGAAGGAGAAGAATATTTATCTCAACTTCACCCTGCCTGCTCCAAGGGACACAATATATCTCACAACAATATCAACATTAAAATAATCAATAAATGCAACCGTACTACTAAAAATAATTAAAAATCACCATAGCTAAATGCTCATCAGACTGACAAGATGGACTATAGCTGCCATGAAGGACAGGTTTCTTACCTGTAACTGGTGATCTTCGAGTGGTCATCTGTGCAGTCACACATATGGGGTATTCCGCAGGATTGGCCCTGACCTCGGAGAGTTCAAAGCAATCTTGATCATAGATCTGGCGCGCCTCCCTCTCGTCCTGGGGAGGAGGCATCGTCTGCGCATGCCTGGACAAGGGGGAGGTGCTTAGCTACTCAGTTTCTTCCTGCCGCCGGACAGGTGGAAAATGTGCTAGATGAGCGTCCAGCAGCGGGGAAGGCTGGGTGGGTCTGTGTGACTGCACAGATGACCACTCGAAGATCACCAGTTACAGGTAATAAATCTGTCCATCTTCTTCGTGGTCTCTGTGCAGTCACACATATGGGTGATTAGCGAGCTATTCCCTTCGGAGGAGGGTGCTGGATCTGCAAGAATATGTGTGGTTAGGCAAGAAACGTAATGAGAGTAGTACTCACGGGCAGTCAGTCGAAGATGGAGCGCAGTACAGCCTGTCCGAAGGACGAATCACGCCGGGCACGAACGTCAAGGGCATAGTGCGAGGCGAAGGTAGACGGAGAGGACCAGACCGCAGCGGCACAGATGTCCTCTATTGGGACGCCCCTCAGGAATGCTGACGAGGTAGCGATGGCTCTGGTAGAGTGAGCTCATATGTGCTGTGGGATTGGCTGCTTTGCCAGTTGGTAGCAGAGTTCAATGGCGGCAACGAGCCACTTGGAAAGTCTCTGGGTAGATATTTTGCTGCCCTTGTTGTGGGTAGCGTAAGTGACAAAGAGTCTCGAATCCTTACGGAATTGTCGGGTTCTGTCTATGTAGAAGGCTAGGGCTCTGCGGGCGTCTAGGTTGTGTAATGCCCTCTGGCCTGCATCCACAGGGTGCTGGAAGAAGGCTGGTATGGTTGAGGGCTTCCCAAGGTGGAAAGGAGAGACGACCTTTGGCAGGAAGGTAGGGTCGGGGCGGAGGACCACTCTGTCGTTATGAAAGATTGTATATGGTGGGTCCGCCCTGAGTGCGCAGATGTCGCTGGCTCTCTTGCCTGTGGTGAGTGCCGTGAGTAGTGCTGTCTTCCAAGACAGCAGATGAAGTGGAATGGAAGCCATGGGCTCAAAGGGTGGTTTCATGAGCTGGCTTAGGACGAGAGAGAGGCTCCAAGTAGGTAGAATTTGTCGGATTGGAGGATGTAGGCGAATGATGCCCTTGAGAAAGGCCTTGGTGGCATGGTGAGAGAAAACTGTCACGCCTTCGATGCGGGGGTGGAAGGCAGAGATGGCTGCCAGGTGTACCTTTAGGGAGGAATAGGAGAGTCCTGTCTTAGAGATGCTAGGGTGTAAGATAGGACTTGGGAGATGCCAGCGCAGCTGGGGTTAAAGTTGTGTAGTGAGGCGTAGTGAGCGAAGCGTTACCACTTGAGTAAATAGGATTTTCTGGTGGATGGCTTCCTGGAGTTCACTAGGACCTGACGGACCTCAGGGGGGAATTCTAAAAACTGATCCTCCAGGCTGTCAGTTTGAGTGACGCTGGGTTGTGATGTAGGACCTTGCCGTGTTGTTGGGAGAGGAGGTCCTGCGCTTGCGGAGCAGCAAAGTGGTAAACCAGGGTTGACGCGGCCACCATGGAGTTATTAGGATGCAGTTTGTGCGGTCCACCTGTATCTTCTGTAGGACTCTGGTGATGAGTGGAATTGGAGGGAAGAGGTAGTGGAGCGTTCCCTTCCAAGACTGGAGGAATGCGTCCCCTCTGGAGAGTTGGGATGGAGGACCTCTCATGTAGAAGTGGATGCACTGGGCATTTGACGGTGATGCAAATACATCTATCTTCGGGGTGCCGAAGATTTTGAAGATCTGTCGTATGTATTGGCTGTTGATGGACCACTCGTGGTTGTTGGTCGAGTGGCGGCTCAGGGCATCCGCCTGGCCGTTCTCGATTCCCGGTAGGTGAACGGCCGTGAGAAAGATGCCCTGGCTGATGCTCCAATGCCATAGTGCTAGGGCCCTCTTGCAGAGTCTGATGGAGGCGGTGCCTCCCTGCCTGTTGATGTAGAAGACCGTGGCGATGTTGTCGGAAGTGACCTGGACATGCTGGTTCTGTAGCGATGGGAGGAAGGACCTTAGAGCCTTGTGGACTGCGAGTAGCTCTAGACAGTTGATGTGGAGGGAGCGTTCGTAGTCCGACCATTGGCCTTGCACCGTGAGGGCTCCCAAGTGGGCTCCCCATCCCCACTTGGAGGCGTCTGTGGTGACGATCACTGAGGGGGGTGCCTGTTTGAATGGCATGCCCATACGGAGATGATGCTCCATCGTCCACCATCTGAGGGATGTAATGATGCATGACGGGAGGGTCAGTAGTGTGGACTAGTACTGTGTGTGAGGGTGAAAGACCCTGACGAACCACATTTGTAGGGGTCGCATGTGCAGCTTCGCGAAACATAGGACTGCGGTGGTCGCTGCCATTAGGCCCAACATTCTCTGAAATGTGAGCGCTGGTTGGGAGCGGTGGCCAATAATAGTGTTGGCTAGAGACTGGATGCTGAGTACTCTGTCCTGTGGTAGGGAAGCTGTTTGGGAGACCGTGGAGATGTCTGCTCCTATGAATTGAATTGTCTGGGTAGGAACTAGTTTGGACTTTGATAAGTTGACTTGGAGGCCGAGAGTGGCCAGAAGGGAAAGAGTAGTGGAGACGTCCAGTTGGAGTTGTTCCCTTGAGTGAGCGATGATCAGCCAGTCGTCTATGTACGGGTAGATTGATTTCTTTTGCTGGCGCAGTGATGCGGCCACCACTGCCATACACTTGGTGAAGACTCTTGGAGCCGTCGAGAGACCGAATGGGAGGGAACAGAATTGGAAGTGTTGATCTCCGATGGCGAACCTGAGGAATCTTCTGTGATGATGATTGATGGTAATGTGAAAGTAGGCATCCTGCAGGTCTATGGACACCATCCAGGATTGTTCTGGAATGAGCGGCAGGATTGACTGAAGGGTGATCATACGGAATTTCTTGTAGGTGATATGAAGGTTGAGTTTGCGGAGGTCGAGGATGGGGCGGAGTCCTCCGTCTTTTTCGGCACCAAAAAGTAACGGGAGTAGAACCCGGTACGATGGTACTGTGGTGGAACTGGTTCTATCGCGCCCTTGTCCAGCAAGGTCGTGATTTCCGTCTGCAGGGGTGCGGACGGCGGTGTGATGAGAAATCTGTGATGTTTCGGGGTGGATGTGAATTCTATTAAGTAGCCCCTTTGTATGATGGCCAGGACCCAAGAGTCCGATGTTATGGCCCTCCAGGCGGGGTAGAAAGGTTGCAGTCGAGTGTGTGAGTGGGGGTTTGGCTGAGGGGAGGTACCTGGACATCTCAGGGCAGGGTGGTCAAAGAGACGGTTTGGAGGTAGCTGTGGCTTTCTTGGCTGTTTGAGGGCGTGGCCTGTGTTGAAAAGACTGTTTGGACTGTGGAGGTTTTCGTCTCCATGCTTCCTGTTGTCTTGGAGACCTGGTACTTTTGTAATAGCTTGGCCTCCAGTTCCTCTGTCTGCTGAGTTGGGGTTGGTGTTGGGAGACCCCTAATCTCTTCGCCCTCTTCCTGCCATCATCTACGGATGTGAGAATGTCATCCGTAGTCGCGTTAAATAGGCCGAGGCCATCGAAGGGCAGGCCCTCAATCTTGTACTTGATGTCAGGTTGGAGGGACGAGGATCTGAGCCACACGTGTCTACGTAGGGCTATGGCTGAAGCGAGGGTTCTGGAGGAACACTGGGCGGCGTGGCGTGCTATGTTGATCTGCTGCTTGCTCACTCTGGCCAGCTCTTGTAGGGCATTGGTGGCTGATTTCTGGGATGCCTCGGGTAGAGAGGGGACCAAGGTATTGAGGTAGTTTGTCAGGTTGTATGCGTAGGCCGAGAAGTATGCCATGTAGTTATGTATTTTAGTCGTAGCCGTAGTGAGCGAGTATATCTTCCTTCCGATAGTGTCGAGCTTCTTGCCCTCCCTCTCCGGGGGCACTGGATGCCTGGTTTACTTCGACTTCGAGGAAGAGTGCACGATGATCGAGTTCGGAGCCGGGTGGCTAAATAGGAACTTCGACTTGGGTGCGTGGATCTTGTAAAGGGCTTCCACCCTTTTGGAGGTTGGCGGTACCAATGCCGGTTTGTCCCATGCTTCCTTGAGGGTTTCGAGATGGACGGGAAGCATAGGGAGAGAGGAGCTTGATGGAAGGTCTGCATGTACTAGGTCGTACACGACATCCGAGACCCTGGGTGCGTCGGTATTGAGTTTAATATTCAATGAGTTTGCCATGTTCGAGATGAGGTCGAGGTAGGACTTAGGACCTTCTGATGGTGATAAGTCCGCTGGTTTGGCTATATCAGAGGCCGGGGAGTGTAGGTCTGAAGCAGAAGAATGAACGGAGTCAGAGAGTTCCGCATCGGAGTCGTAATCGGTTTCGTGTAGCAGTTCAGTCTGGGGCTGCACGGGTGGAGGCTGTTTAGTGGAAGCGGCGGATGTGGACCTGGTCGGTGATGTAAGTTTCGGTTCGAGGAGGTTCCTCGTAGTCGAGGTGGTGCCTACGCGGGGACACGTCACGGTATCGGATCCGATCAGATCTGTCGGTGCGGTCCCGGTAACGAGGAGAGTCATGATGACTGCGGTAGGAGCGGATTCTCGGGTCCGGGTGGTATGTGTCGAAGAAAGGAGATCGTCGGTGCCTTCTTCGGTCCCGAGGAGACGGTGATCTGGACCTCGACGGGGAGTAGTAACGGTATATCTCTCTCCGGCGACTGTGAGACCGTTGGCGGCTGCGAGATCTTGGTGTGGGAAGCCGGGGTGGAATGACCCTCGGGGTCGAGGGTTCTCTGGTTAGAGAATGGGCTTCTAGTGGTTGATGCGAGACATCTTGGAAGGCGCGTGAGTCGAGCGTATGGTGGTGTTGGCTCCTGACGGAGGTGGGTGAGTCGACGTCGAGTATCTGGTCGGGTGGAGAGTTTGGTATCGACGGAGATTTGGAGGAGATACGCACGATCTCTAGTGGTGTAATAGCCGGTGTCGGTGTCGACTTCGACGTTGGTGTCTTCGGGATCGAGCTGGAACTCGTGGTCGGGTTCGATGCCGTAGGTCTTGCTGTGCTCGAGCTCGTGGTCAGGTTCGAACTCGCGGGTTGCACAGATGGGTCGTGGCCGTGTTGCTCGTCGGATCTGCGTGAGCGGAGTCGGAGCGGCGGCGCTTTTTGGCGTCATCAGATTTTTTGGTGTGCTTGCCGGACTTAGGCTTGCAGGGACCTTGAGCCACGGAAGCTGCCGGCTGTGCCATTTCCGCGAGATGTGGGGAAGATGGCGAGAATTGTTGTTGTGCCCCGTGTGGCATAGTTGGTCGGAGGGAGGACTCCATAAGATGGTTCCTGAGCCTCGCGGCGCGATTCTTGCGGGCCTGTTTGCCAAATTGGCTGCAGTGCACGCAGGCGTCCATGCGATGGGTCTCTCCAAGGCAAAAAAGGCACAGGGAATGACCGTCCGACGATGGGATCTTGGAGGAGCAGCGGATGCAGCGTTTAAAAGTTATTTTGTCCCTTCCTTCCATCCGCCCGGGGGGGGGGGAGGGGAAAAGTCCGAAAGTAGTAAGAAGGTTTTTTTTTTTTTAATACGATACCAGGAGATGGGAGAAGGATGAAGATCGAAGAAAAGGAGATGCTGGAGGAGATTGCAATGAAGAAGTTGGAGAATCAACGAGGTAGGTGCGATCCGGTCGGCGGTAAGGAAGAAACTGAGTGGCTACGCACCTCCCCCTCGTCCAGGCATGCACAGACGATGCCTCCTCCCCAGGACGAGAGGGAGGCGTGCCAGATCTACGATCAAGATTGCTTTGAACTCTCTGAGGTCAGGGCCAATCCTGCGGGATACCCCATATGTGTGACTGCACAGAGACCACGAAGAAGATCTAAAGGCTTACTTAAATAAAGCTTCCATACATGTCTTCCTAAAGGCTGGCAAAGCATATGTACTTCTGAGAACCAGTGGGAGCCCATTTCAATAAAACTGGGCCATTGCTGGAAAATCCTGTAAATGGATGAAACTATTTTAACTGCCATGGGGATGGGGCAAACAGATTGGGGCAATGTTCACCGGAGGAGCATATCAGGTGCAAGATTCATACAAGGAACAGGCCTCCCATTTTCAAACCTGGGATGGGAAATTACCGACCTCCATCCCTGATTTCCACTCAAGATGAATTGAGTAGGAAGGGGGGGGGGGTGGAATGAGCCTTCAAATAGTGACGCTTTAGGAATATTCCCTATTTTCCATGGCAAAGACCATATGGACTAAGAGAGGCAGCCTACAGCGTCATCACCCAGAAGTATCATCACATTTTACCCAAACTCTGCCCTCCACAGGCACTGCCCCCCCAGCCTCCCAGCATTTGCCAAGGCAATGTAGGAGCTGGGTCCCATGGATTTGTTTATGATTTGTTATGGATTTGGCACATGATTGCCAAACCAAATGCAAACATTTTATCCTGCTGAAAGTTAATACCCGTATCTTATGAAACAGCTGTTTTCTTTTCTCAGACGGCCCAAATGTCCATATTTCTTCAGGTGTATGATAGAAGTCTGATTTTTTGTTTTGTTTTACTTCACTGATTTTAAGGTAATTTTCTTCCAAGAGAATTCTGGTTTATTTATGTGCAGCTTTAGGGAGCATAACCTGCACTTCTCTGACTTAATGGCATCACCATTGTCCAGCCATCAGATTTTCTAAAGCCATCACCACTGAGTCAATGCTTTTAAAAGAGCCAAGTGAGTGCTTGGCATACATTCATCATCATTTACCCTGTTTACCATTCTTCAATAGGAAAAATGGTCTGCAGTGGCCTAGAGAAAACAGATTGAGTCACTGCAGCACAAGAATAGCTTGATGGAACGTGGTGACAGCCATTGGGCAGAATGATTTAAAGAGACCCTCCTGTGGCTGCCATAATTTTTAGACCAGCACTGAAGCACCACACAAAACATTACTCTTAATAGCAATAGCACAGTCTTCATACATTCAAATGTCACAGTTTCATGACACTTCTAGGACTGTAGAGTTGTAAGCAAATGGAAACAGTGGACTCTAATCTGGAGAAAAGGGTTTGATTCCCCACTCCTCCACATGAAGCCAGCTGGGTGATCTTGGGTCACTCACAGTTCTCTCAGCTCCACCTACCTCACAGGGAGTCTATTGGGGAGAGGAAGGGAAGACAATTGTAAGCCACTCTGAGACTCTTTCAGGTAGTGAAAAGCAGGATATAAAAATCAACTCTTCTTCTTTTGTTTTATTTTAAATTGAGAGCATAGCATGTAGGTGCACTACATAAAGTAACAAATGTCCCTCGCTGTACAAGGGGAAACATAGATAAACACAGAACAAATATAAGCACAGAGGCAAATCTATAGCACTTTAAGCGGTGTTTCCAATTACACTTCTGCAAATGTAAAATAACTGTAAAGACCAAACTATCATTTATTCTTATGAAGAATGGAGAAACAAAGATACCTCTGAACATGAAGTTGTCTCTCTTGACAGAGGAAGATTAAGCGTGACAAAATTGACTAAATATGGGAAACTGCCCTGAGACATGAAACACAGTTTTTACACCGCAATGCTAATTCTACACAGAAATACTTGGCACACACTACAGTCTGATGTAGCGCAGAAGCTATGGTGTCCCTGGCGCAAAGCTCTGCCAAGCCTCGGCCCTTCCTCAAACCAAAAGCAGGTTTAAATATTCTAATAAATAAATAACATGCAAAATGGGGAGCGATAATTAGAGTTGTCACCCAATTAACAAAGTTTTAGTAGATAAACAGTGCAATCCTAAAAGCACTTGCCTGAAAGCAATCTCCTTTGAATAGACTAGAGGAGGATTTGGAGTATACCTGCTCTCCCTATAGCATCAAGTTTAATTATGTACTTGATCACTTGAATCCAAAAAGAGATGCTTATGGGGGAAAACAGTGATTTTAAAGGCGGGAAAATCATTCTTCAGTTTATTACCACTATGAAGATGTGTACTTAATTAGAAGGTACAAGCCCAGAAGATGCATTCATTTCATCATACATCAGAGAGAATGAGGAACATCTCCTTTAAAGTGACATTTGTCACTCTCAGTTTTTGAAATTAATAGTATTAAAAATAATTATTTTATTTTTAAAAATATATGCTCCTTGATTAACATATGTGATTAATAGTATATATTCCTCCTCTACAAAATGCTTGTTTTTAATCACACAGAACTGTGCTATGCAGTGCTATGGAAAGCACTTGTGGAAGATTTTAGTGCCACAGTATGACTTGAACCATTCTCTGGAGATGTCTCTGGCTTATGGATTTTATGTACAAGGCTCTCAACTTATAGGTTATGGAGGCCTACGCTGGGGGAAGCACAGTAGGTAACTCTTGGCCATTCACTCATGTGAGAGAGAATATGCACAGTTTTCATGATGTCATCTCAACATCTCTGCTGCTGCCACATGCTGATTGGTGCTTTCTTTGCACAGGTAATGTGAGGCTGTTAACAGTGAAGTATATTGTGCTAACTGATGCTGCAGTGGCCAGGGGAAGCTGTGAAACTGGTTGTCACTTTTGCTACATTAGCTTTTGTTTCTGCTGACCTTACTGTACTTTTGACTTTGCTGAGGAGGAAGGAAAGGATCCTATTATGATAAATAACCCTGGGATAACAGGTGTTAGCACAATGGGGCCATAAGACTGGCCTACTGGAAAATGTGTACACAATGCTTTGATTGCTTAAGGAAATCACTATACAATCACTAAAGGCCAAACTAAGTGGCCACTGAGTGTTTTTAAGTATTATTTAAAAGCAGCTGCCATGAGATCCATATTGAATCTGAGTAGCAGTGCTGGCGGAGCAGAATTAATACTCACTCCCTGCCTGGTTTTCCTAATCTCAGTTCCCCTACGTCTCCATCAAAACTACTGTTTGTATAGAACACAGGAAGATGTCTTATACAGAGTCATCCCACTGGTCTATCAAACTCAGGACTATCTACTCTGACTAGCAACAACTTTTTCTCCAAGGTCTCAGGTACAGGTCTTTCGCACCATCCACTACCAGATCCTTTTAACTACAGATGCCAGGGACTGAACCTGGGTCCTTCTTCATGCAGATGCTCTGCCACTTGGCCTCCCTCTCCTATAGCTTGCCTGGGCTATCCACGCCAGAGCAAATCCTGATGATTCTTAATGTGGTACACCTTTAATGTTTTTAAGTTGTGCCAGTTTGAAGTAGTGGTTAAGTGTGTGGACTCTTATCTGGGAAAGCCAGGTTTGATTCCCTACTCCTCCACTTGCAGCTGCTGGAATTGCCTTGGGTCAGCATAGCTCTCACAGAGCTGTCCTTGAAAGGGCAGCTTCTGTGAGAGTTCTCTCAGCCCCTCCTACCTCACAGGGTGTCTGTTGTGGGGGAGGAAGGTAAAGGAGATTGTGAGCCGCTCTTAGATTCAGAGTGAAGGGCGGGGTATAAATCCAATATCTTCTTCTTGCTGTTAATGCAAAACGCTACAGAAATTACTTTTTGGTTATATAAATTAGAAAGCAATAATTTTAATTTGAACAAAAGTTATTAAAAAGAAAGAAAAATCCAGACTACATAAAAATAGTCTCAGAATAGGGAAGGGGTGTTTTCTAAAAGAAAAATTGTTCCATTTTATATCACCTTTTCTCCAAAGAAGAGAGGAAGGAACACAATGTATTTTTTAAAATCCTGAGATGTGATGCATAAGTGTGTTGACCTTAAAAAATCCTATGCAGAAAAAGTGTATAGTCAAAGGGAAAAAAATAATGTCTTACAGATGTCTGGAGCAACACTTTTCAATGCACAGAACATGTGAAACAAATTAACAGGTTGATGGAACAAACACATGGAAAAATCTAGATACAATTAAACTGTTTTTCTGATCCCAAATATTCAAATAAAGGAAGTATAAGCATAATAAAGGCATACCGTTCAAAACATGAATTCCCTATTTATCATATAACTTTGTTTTTTCCTCATTTAATATAACAATCTCTTAAATCAATTAGGTCCTGTACATCCTGTCAAACCTTTCCAAAAGAAATGCAACAATCCTTTTAGGTCTGCCTTCATCTGCCTCTGCATTGCGATTCGCAAGTTGCTATATCAGTGACCTCTATTCTGCTCTGAATGCCTGTGACAGAAGGAAAGGTATCTGTATTCAACCTACAGCTCTGGCTTTCTGCCACACCCCCAGAATAAGTTTGGTGAAGAAAAAAATTGTGTAACATTACACGCAGAGGGTTTATAAGGTATATTATCCAGCTGTTTCTTCTCCTGAATTTCCTTCTACTGATACATCATTATAAGAACACATATTTGACAAAAGTCCAAAGTATCAATTTTACCTCAGAGCTAAATCTCACAATGTTGCTAGTGCTGAATTTTGACATTCTGTAAAATTCTAGTACCTTGGAAAGAGGTAGTATGGCACTGGAAATTTACACATCTGTGAACATGTGAAAATGTGCTTTGTGGGCACTGCACTGAGACTGCAGAAATGGGATTGTTCACTTTAAGCCCTTAATGCATTCATCTCCATTCTGAAAATCTGTACGCACCAGGTTTCGTTCATCCTGCTAAGCAACAGCAAAGAAGAAGGGAAGAGTGGCCTGGGTGAATCAGGCCAAGGTGTCCACCAGTCTAAGTGTTCAGTTAATGATACAAATTATAATAAAAATATAAGAAATAAGCTATATACCCAAACGTTCATACAAACAAGAAGTTTACACTGAGTCAGATCATTTGTCTGTCTACTCTGACTTTCTAATTTCTCCAACGGAGATCTCTCCTTATCATGCTACCTGAGATCCATTTCCTGATGACAGAACTTGGGACATTCCACCTGCTCAGTTACATATCAGGATATTTTGATGAAAGCAATAGGATTATGTTGCAATATAGTGGTTCAAGAAAGTGAAATGAAAGAGTCTTCTTCCATAGCTCAGCGGTAGAGCACCTGTCTGGCAAGGAGATCCCAGGTTCAATCCCTAGTATATCCAGTTAAAAGGATTAGATTGTATGTGAAAGACTTCTGCTTGAAACCTTGAAGAGCCACTGCCAGTCTGAGTAGACAAACTGACCTTGATGGACCAATGGGCTGATTCAGTATAAGGTGGCTTCATTTACTAACCAATAAGTTAGTAAAGAGAGGAAAGAACTCATGTGCAGGGTGAGAACACATTAAGCTTTACACTGCCCATTGTTTTCCTGGACAGTAAACATCTAGAATGAATGTTGTTCTACACACTAGGCAAAAGTTAATTCCATTCCAATAAATCCAGGAGATTTGAAAATAAAAATGTAAACACTACACAGTTCTGTTTAACCACATTTGGTGCTATTTTTGTATTCTCCAATTACCACTGTTTTTTCCAAATTCTAGGGATTCATGTTAGAATTCTTGTGTAAGAGAAAGCTCTTTTTATAACCAACACTAGAATCATACTAGATACGGCAAGATTAATTCAAGCAGCCAGAAATGCTGGGTTGGCTTCAGATAAGCATACAACCTTACGGATGTTTATCTGACATTTATCACCCTTGATTAGATCTAGAAATCACAAGGACCAGGTTTCCTTGTAAGTTTTACGGAGCTTCCTGTTCCCAGTCAGAATGGAAACACTGCATTACGAAAATTATTTTTCTCTTTCTCAAGGGGAAAATTCTGCCCTGGTACAAAACAATGGCTATGTTCTACTTAAATAATTAATAAAACCATTATGAGGCAAACCCCAAATTGAAAAGACCATTAATTTTGACCCATAGTCTTTTGATAGTTTCCATTTGTGAGAACCAGTTGTTGCAAGGCCAACTGCACTGGCACAACACTTCTGTTGACTTTGCCCAATTTCACTTCTCAGCCTGCTTGTGTCTAACAAGGACATTGCAAGAAAGGAAAACTAACTAGGTAAAGCATCTCAATTTATTAGGGGTAAAATGAACTTTCTAAATTACAGTTGGTTTATCCACCACAGATAACCATACAAAGCTTCAACATACTAGAGAAACAGTCTAATATATCCTATATTTATGACCTTTCCATGTTCACTCAATAAATCAACAGTTTCTGCAAACTAACAGGAGAACAGAGATTCCTGGGGGCACCTAGCTCTAGCAGCTAGCCACATGGGGATAGAATTTCCTCAGAACTCCTCTCCTGAGCCTCCTTAAAATGGCCTTCTAGCAAAACTAATTGCTAACCAGAAAATATGTAATTGTCTTTAGTTTGTAGCATATAGCCCAGAGGGTAATCACTCAGTGGATACATGTCAGTGCACATTACTGAAACAAAAAAGGAATTATTCATAGTACAAACAAGGCACTAAATCTTTGTTATAAGCACACATGCAAACACACAAAGAGAATGCTGGTTCAGGGGTGTTTCCAGGTCATGCTGGGCTTTGTGAGGTGCTCCTTTATCTCCTGTGCAATCACAAATACCTCAGCATCACCTTTTGGCAAGGATGGGAAGACCCAGAGACTCCATGCTTACCTTTCCCTATTCAAAAAGGTTAATATGGCAAAGAATTTCCCCAGTGCAATGATAAGCAGAACAGACATTTGACTAATAAGCAGCTCCTACATTAACTCCAAATTTTCCAGATTTGATTTTACCTTTCTTTTCTTTTTTTCACTTAGTTATGTCTTCACTCATTATGCTTCTTTGTTGTTTGAAATAAAAGTTACTGCCAACCCACCCCCCCCCCCACACACACACACACAGACACCCAAAACCAGAAATAAAACCCGAGCCACTTTGTTAAGGGTAGTCATGATAATCTACCGGAGAAGAACTAGATTCAAGCCCCATCTGCTAAAGGGAGCTTTTGACTCTTGAAAGCTGAAACCCCACCCCACCCCATGATATGTTTTGTTGGTCTCTACTGAACTCAAATCTAACTCAACCCCTTTTATTTTTTTCCAATGCATTATGTAGTTGGAAATATAAGACAATAACTCATACAAGCTGCCTATTTATAAACTTTAATTGCATATTTAATAACCGATTCCCCCAAAAGCAGGAATGACAATATCAGCAACTTTGATTTTCAGCCTGTACACATCCTCTAGTTTCCCAGCCTGCAACTTAACGGGTGTCAAAAGGATAACAGGGCAGAGATAAAGGCTAGTTAGCCTGACAAAAATGAGATAATACATATTGGGAGAAAGAGCCAGAGGACATGACAGGAAACTAGGCCTGTGTTCCTGTTTAATGGGCACATCTGTCATCTGTTTCATAACCCTGAGGTATTGTTTGCTCCTCGGCAGCTGCAGTCCCAGAGAGCAGCAGCTGTCACGACTCCTTCCTATCATCTATTTGCACTTGGGGAGGAGGTTAAGTCATGTTGCCCACTTTCCTCTAGAAGCTCTCCCCACTCTTATCTTGTCTCCTGAGACTCTGCAGAAGGATTAGCACGATGCCAATGAGGAAAGGTGGCACCTTTAAACTGCTTGGAAATTGGACAGGTTATCATCCTTGTCTGTCACACAGAAATCACAGCCCTCTCAGATATAGAAAAAGAAAACCCATTCTTTTAAAGAAAATTTAGAAGTGGTAAGGACAGTCAAAGAGGACGCAAGCAACTTGGCCAGCACCCACAAGCCTAAAACCAAATGCTTCAGCTTCACTACAGGAGAATTACTACAGCAACTGCATTAGATAAGAAACAAATCAGGTGAGCACACCTGCTCCCATACTCATACCCTGCAGAAACTTGATAAGGAGTGATAGTGTTCAAAAGCTTTTTAGGTTTGATACAGGACAAGGCTACCGTGCCTTCAATGTGATATTCAGAACACTGTTGGGGGGAGGAACCACTGCAGATGTGCTTTCCCACTCTTGCTTCAAACATTATTCTCTTCTTGCCATGGCCACATGGAATAACTGTGGCGTGAATCCAGCACCACGAGTGGAAAGCAAAATGTAATCTCATGCAAGGATGCAAGGGTTACAGTAACACATAGCACTTTAATTTGGCCTGAAAGAATCAGAGTCATAGAGTTGGAAGGGGCCATACAGGCCATCTAGTCCAACCCCCTCCTCAATGCAGAATCAGCCTAGAGCATTCCTGACCAGCTTTTGTCCAGCTGCTGCTTAAAGACTGCCAGTGAGGGGGACTTCACTACCTTCCTAGGTAACTGATTCCATTGTTGAACAACTCTTACCATAAAAGAAGCTTTTCCTAATATCCAGCTGGTACCTTTCTGCCCTTAATTTAAATCCGTCATTGAGTCCTCTCTTCTGCTGCCAACAGGAACAGCTCCCTGCCTTCCTCCTCTTTAATACTTAAAGAGAGTGATCATGTTCCCCCTCAACCTTCTCTTCTCCAGACTGAACATTCCCAAATCCCTCAGCCTTTCCTCATAAGGCTTGGTCTCCAGATTTGGTATAGAAATTGTATCGGAAGAAATACTTTGTGTCGTGTTTCTTCTGCATGCAGAAGAAAACAGTATACAGTCACTCTCACTTGATGGGCTAGACAAGGTTAGGCTTTCATTTAGCTCAAGCAGACTAGGAATAATTTTAGAGTTCCAAATTGTGCAAATATTGCTGTGCACACAGAAATCTTCTGTGGGATCCAATCTGATGTCTCTACTCCCTCCCTGCATGAATGAACGTTTATAAAGCCGATACTGCACAAAGGGAAACATGATATGATCGATGGGTACCCTTTGTAATGCACTGACAGAAAGCTAAGAACTGCAAAGTCTCTAGTGAATCAACTTCTAGTATAGCAACATGTTTCTCTAGCGGGGCAGCTCTGGGCTTTCCATTTATCATTTCTACTGTATAGTGATCGGAGTACTGGCCTAGGCTAGGATATAGGACACCTGCATTCTAATTCCCTCAGTGCTATGGATGACCTTGTGCCAGCAATATTCTCTTAGACTAATTTACCTCACTGGTTGTTGGGAGCATAAAATGTGGGAGGGAGAATCATATAAACCATCCTGAGTCCTGTGGGGGAGGAGTGAGAGAAAAAGATACTAGATAGATCTCCGTCCTATGTTTATTCTCTTTTGATCATATTGTGTATATATAACACACACATACATAATACTTACTATGATTCTTTCAAACTAAAAACTGTGTTTTTAGGTTTTTACCTAAAAACACAAAATACTCCTCCTCCAAAGTCTTCTGCAGTGCTGTCTGCTGCACAGGAATCAAGCCTGAATCAGATCTTGATGGCAGACACATTCAAGGATCTTCTCAAAGTTAATGGAAGTCTTGTGTGTGAACCATTCAGTGGATAGAAGTTGACTCCTGAAGGTAGAAAGTTCAAAACTCTAGGGAGTAAATTGAATTGTACTTCTCTACAATCTCCTTGTCTTCCTTTTATGTTCCATTTGACAAGCTTCTTTCATATAACAACCTTACTGTTTTATTGTCTGAATCCCTGCATCTGATGTACTACAAGGATTTTTAACCAACATATTTCATTCTCCTTAGCTGACTGAAGGTTGACTCAGCCTTCCATCCTACCGAGGTCAGTAGAATGAGTACCCAGCTTGCTGTGGGAAACGTGTAGATGACTGGGGAAGGCAATGGCTAACCACCCCATGACAAAAAGTCTGCCAAGAAAATGTCATGTTGTAATGTCGCCCCCTGGGTCAGTAACGACTCGATTCAGTGCTTGCACAGGGGAACTACCTTTACCTTTTCCACTATACATTTATGCACCAGAATCTGTGCTGTTTTCAATTTTTCTTAATTTCAGACATTTTTAAAGCATGTACTTGGCTGTGAAAATTCATGAAAGTTCTATCATGGTATTCCCTGTTAAAATGGAGCTTACTTCAAAGGGATTTTATGGATGCCCAGTACTGTATTGCTTGTAAAAATCAATCACTGCACTTTTAGGCAAAGATCTTTACAAGTCCAGTATCTTGCTGAATCTGCATTTTAGCACTTTTTTAAAAATGAAAAGGACAGAACATAAATTGTTCAGAGCCATACTCAAATTTCAGAACAAGTCTCGATTATTTTTTAAACATTTTATTAGGAACCATTTTAATTAAATGGGATACAATGCAGACAAGTAGAGATGCTGGAACTGTGAGCAGAACAAGGTTTCTGTCTGGATAGTGGCCAAGCTAAATCAGAGTAAAATTGCTCTAGACTAGTGATGCTGCAGTTATCTGGAATGTTCAGTTTCCAAAGCAGATATTATACATCCACAAACACTGACAAATTATCCTGAACCCACCCTTCTGTACAATTCTACCCAATTTATTGTTGAGCAAAACCATTAGAGAAGGAATGTATAACTGGAATGGGCATTCAAACACCAGTGTTTGAACTAAGTGAAAGCCTAACCAGTGTTCAAGACCAGACAGAGGGCAGTTTGTCTTTTGTCCATTAATGTGGTCTTACAGCGATGCCTTCTGCAAAGAATCCCTGTTGCGGTCAGTTTCATTTTAATTTCATCTTCAGTCAAGGAAAAATATTTGCATTTTGCAACTAGGATTTTATTACCTTTTAATGTTTGTTTAGTTTTCTCTCTGGGGTTTCCCTAACAATTTTCTTTTTCTTTTTCCCAGGAGATCTCATCAAACATTATCTCTTTCAATTTTTTTTAAAAGATTAAAAACATTTTTTTGCTGCCTTTCCACCAAAAATAGGGTCCCTAAGGCAGCAAACATAAAAACATTAAAAACATGTTAATGAGGGAATGCCCAACAAAACAAAAAGTCTTTACCCACTGCTGGAAAGCACCAATAGAGGGAGACAGATAAATTTCCCTGAAGGAGTTCAAAAATGTCTGTACCACTACTGAGAAAGCCCTTTCTCAGGTTGCCACCCATCTAGCCTCAGATAGTGGGGGCACCCAAAAATGACCACAGTGGACAAGTAGGTTCATTTGTAAGTAAGCAGCCTTTAAGGTATACATACAAAACACTCAGTGCAGTTTCATCCTTCCACTTGCAACAGTCCTAATTATGGAAGAAACATTTCCTAGCAGACAAAAGCAGTAAGTGCCAAGCTACAGATAAATAAATTAATTAGCCTGGATAAATATTAGAACTGTAAACTCCACAGATGTTTAGAAAAGACTGTGTTTATCTCATGGTTATTCACAGATGCTTTTTGTTATCTGGTTAAATAACCTACAATAAGGGGCCACTCTCACAACACAGAAGGCACTTCCATGCTTGAAGGGGTATAAAATGTATTGATAATCACAGGATGGACCACCTACATTCAAAGGAACCTATCTTTACCTTAAAATCTATTAATGCTGGCCATCTTTCTTTGCTGACATATATAAGATATGTTGACCTGGAGGCCATATCCTACATACCTTCAAGACTGTGTTATACTCAGTTGATAAGAATCTGCTGGTGATCCCCAGTCTGAGAGGTATCTGGCTGCCCTTGACTGGGGCCAGGGCATTCACAGACCTGGCTCCAACTTGGTGGAACTCTCTGCCAAACAACATCCATGCTCTGCAAGATTTAATGCAGATTCCAGGGGCAAGCAAGGCAAAGATGTTCTGCCAGGCGTTTGGTTGAAGACAGCATTAGTTTTCCATTCATCTGACCTGCCTCCCCCCCACCCCAGTTCTCACAGTTCTGTCATCATCTTACTGATTATACATTATTATTGCCATATTTATATTATGGATTTTAATTGATTTTATTATGTATATGTTTATACCAATATAAACTGCCCTAAGGCCTGTTCTACAGGGAAGGATGGTTTTAAAATAGCACTTAGTAAATAATAATATTGGTAAAGACCTTTTCTGATGCGGCACCTTGAAATCTGAAATTCCTTATCTGGAGGGGCCATCACCTCCTTATTGTATCTTTCAGAATGCAGTAAAGACCATGTATTTTCAAAAGCCTTTTAAGGGGCCTAAATTCATCCCCCCTCCCTTAAAAATAAATGTGGCTTTCATTGATTCCTGCCATTTATTCAGCCGAGTCTTAAAACATATGGTGGTTTTAAGGAGAGCTTTTAGCCATTGGTTTTTTACTGCTCTTCTCAGATTCTGTTTGAGTTATAGTTTTGGGGTTGCTATTGGAGTTTGTAATTTTACATATAATTCAGTTCATATTTAATGTTTAGAATATGGTAAGTTATCTTGAGTACTCCATAGAAGAGCAGAATATTGATCAAGTGAATAACTAAATATGTGATAACTACCTACACAATATGTTATTTCACTGCCCATCTGTCCTGGAAAGTTACAATGGGCCTTGGCTATGGGTGGGTAACACATGGTAACTTGTCATCTGTCTTTCTCCAAACATGGTGCAATGTTCTTCTGGGTCTTTACCAAGATGTACGTTTCCCCACCTTCCCCTCCTAATTGGTCATCTGTATCAATAATCCATGCCTGGATGTAACATCTTGGATACAAATGTATAAAGAAGTAGCTCCTGAGCAGAAACATATTTTATTTTCTTATTATGATATACATGTACTTTGATATATTACCTATTTGTTAACAATAACAGCAAGTGTTAAAAATATATAATATTGACTATGTAGTAATGATGAAACCAATAATGTGGATGCAAAACAGATTAGTTATGAAATTTGAAATCTAAAAGGTTGGATAGAAATGTACCCCCAACAGAAGTAAATATCATTGTATTTTATAGACAGTGTCTTAAAAATTATAATGAAGCGGATGTTGAGTAGAAATATGTTCTGTTTTATACCCTCTGTTATATATAATTAACTCTGATGTACACAATTATGTTATATTACCCCCCCCCCTTGTCCTATCACTTTGTTTTCCAGAATAAAAATATATAAATAATCTATGGCTGGCAACTTTGAATGGGGTTGCTGTTTATTGTTCGATCCTTTTTTTGCGTGCTGACAGCAGTGTGCTGAGAAGTGCTCTGAACATCTTTTCAATAACATAATGAAAATTATTTCAACCAACTGTAAAAGGACAACAACTGTGATCTACCTCAGAGAACTGCTATGAAAGAAAACTTGGCTAAAAGTGATATATAAATGATGAAGACCAGCAGCATTATCATGGCTCCCAATAGCCAGGCTAGGTAATAATTTGTTGGATTAAAAAAAGAATGCATCCTACATAACAATGCAATTACACAATTCTGTGCTCCACAGACATGCCAGGTGGCTTGCCAGCTTTCTCAAAAGTGGATTAATCTCTATTTTAAGCTCTCCCGCAGTTTCTGTTTCATAAAATGTGTTATTAGCTACCAAAGCACATGGGTTATATTCCAGTGCTGCAAATTCAGTCTCAAAGCAGCTCAGCATGGGTTAAATGACTGTACAGCTAATTTTACCTGCAAGGCTGCGCTCTTTAAGAAGAAGCCCATAGCTTGACCCTGAACCAAAAGAGTGTTGATTTTATCGTTCTGTCTCTACTGACTGTAAATTATGCAGCATAAAAGAGGTCTTAATAGGGGGAACACAAAATTGCAAAATGCAGGTAGCCTTGAACCTTTCTTGATTTAATACCATCGGCCAAGTGATAGTGGAAAAAACTGGACTCCCTAGTACAGAAATGTCCTCCCTAGAGTAAATTTAAGAGGCTACATTTATAAGAACAAGATCTTTTTAATGCTTATGTGCAGTTTTGTCTTTGATTTCTCCTCTTACAAGGAATGCAGCAAAATATGTATCCTCAATTAGTTGTGAATAGGAATGTTTGGTCTAAGTCTTGGACTAGGTTTTTGGTGCTTTTTTGTTTGTTTGTTTTCCAGACTATCCTCTTCAACAGCTCATTTTTTCTCTCTTTCATCCATTTTATCAAAGTGGCTCAGGGCAACAGACATCCATTTTATCAAAGTGGCCTTAACCAAAGTGGCTCAAGGCAACAGACATGGTTTCACCCTCTTCATTTGACCCTAAAGTTGCCAACCTCCAAGTAAGGCCTGGAGATCTCCCAGAATTTCAACTGCTGTCCAGAGAAAATGTCTGATCGGGAGTGGGGGGGTGGAGGTGGATTGTACAGCATTATACTACTAAGGTCCCTTCCCCTCTCTTCCCCAGCTCTGCCCTCCCCTGGCTCCATCTCTAAATCTTCAGGATTTTCCAAACCCTGAGCTGGCAACCCTAGTTGATCTTCACAACACTGTTGTGACTAGGACAAGCTGAAGCAGAAGGACTGGTCCAAAGCAATCCAGTATGCTTTATATGTTGTTTGCACCTTGGCCATCCTAGCCCAGCACTCTCAGAACTCTACCACACTGGCTCTTTGTTCAAATCTTCTCTGGTTATTCATACAGTACAACCCATGTTTGTCTGTGGCACACTGCAAAAGCCTTCTGGAACAAGTATGTGAAACAAAATGACTGCAGCATGTGTTCTTTTGTGGCAACAAGCCAACCAAGATATGGCAGGAGCAGGTATGTGTCAATCCTACCCCATTTTGCATCTACCCCATTCATACTCATTTTGTACACAGCAATTTTTACTTTGAAATGTGAGTATGTTGCAAAGAGTTGGACCCCTCTCCCCCTTACCCCTCCGTTCTGCATAGTTACGAGCTTTCTTGCCCCCTCCTCAGCCCAGATCACTCGTGGCATCTGAGACAGGCTGGGAGAAAAGTGCCTACCTACTACTTCGGGGAGAAGAAAGAGAAAAAAGGAATCAGCAGAAATCACTAGCCCCTTTTTGGCTAACAGGAAAGGTCATTGTTTGTTGTATATCTTCAACCTCATCTCCTTCCCAAAATAAAAATTTCTCTTTAACTTTGAACGGACAACACATGAACTCAAAACAAGGCTGTTTCCATTATATCTAGGCACAAAACTAGTGCACTATCATCTTGCTACTCTCACAAAGGACTACACTGCATTTACAACAGTGGTTCTAAAGTCAATGAGCTTCATACAAAATTAGTAAACTGTGCCTTGTGGTCAAACAGAGATGATAATCATCATCTCATGATTTTGTTTCTCCATTTGAACTACACACATAGAAATTCAGAACTCCAGATGGAAGAAAAATCACTTGACCTCGGAACCCATTGTATTACTACTATATGCATTGCTGACAGGTTTTTCAACCAAGTGTTGCACATTGTACAAAAAAAAGAGAATGAATTGTACAAAAAAAGTATTCCCTGAGCACAACTTTGCATGCAACAACCTTCCCTTTGGATGATTTGTGCTAACATCCCCAATCCGGATGGACATCCTTGATTAAAATATTTAGACCAGAGACAAGTGACCTAAAGCTTATAGACTTCACCCATACTTTCCCTTAGCAAAAAACAACATACAGGTGAGTCAAAACACAGTGCGACTTTTGTGGCAAAGAGACCTGAAGAAAACCCTCAAATGGACGGCATGGGCCAATATCACTTAGCCCTGACTTACATGACCTGTTTAGTCCCTATTGCATTGCACAAGTAAGTACAGAAAAGTACAGAACAGCACAAGCCGTGGACCTGTTCTTATTGTGAAAGAATGGCAATGCACATGCATCTGTATGAGTCAAAGGACACCCGCTGTGATATACAAGCCTGCAGCTTCAAAAATCACAATTCAGTCCTATAATGTGTGAAATGACCCTGAGCTCTTGACATTCAGTCTCTGATGGATAATTAAGTAAACTAGGCTTAAAGAATAACTAAGAAAAGATCTGATTTCCCTGTACTCTCTGGTCTCTTCTAATTTTTGAAGTCCTCATTTGAATAATTCTATGACACAGAAGGCTAAATAAAATTATCTGGGTGCCTACACCATGAAATACATTCAGCACAAGTGGCTTAATTACCTGTAATCGTTTCTTTCTTAACATTTTATCAGTAACATGGGCCATAAGTTAATAGAGCTGTCAGCTTCTGACAAGAGACCAAAGGATTACAATCCCCATGCCATTATCAGCGGCTCTTACTGGCTGAATACAATCCCGGATTTATCTTTAAAAACTTGTCTGCAAAAGGATTAGTTTTGTACTTGACAGATAGATAAAGTATTGCAAAAGAGCGGGCATCACTTCAAGATCTCTGACCCTTCAGCCTTTAACAGAATTTCATCCCAAACATTCATGCAACCCGTCTGTCTTTGGACAGATGGTGTTACAGCTTCAGAACTGATATCCTAAAATGCTGTTATGGACTAACTCACTCAACAACCACTTCATTTTGTTTCTAAACAAAGGCAGAATGCTTGACAAGCAGCATCGAGTGAACATACAGTGTTTATTACTGCTGTGGTTTGATTTGTCAGTTCACTGACACACTGTGAGAAGCAAGCAATTACAGACAAGATATTTTTATTATTATTATTTTAAAATTGTGGTTGAGAACACAATTATGTCCCCTATAAATTTACAATCTGAGCTTCTATCTCCCTGTTTTGTTACAGTGCCCTTCAGCAGTTTCTTCCTGACAAAATCATCTAACTGTGCTGCTCAGGACAAACTGCCTTGCTTTACTCAATCCTCCTTCCTTTAAAATGTCCTTTTTGATTCTTTCCTCTATTTTTAACTCTGTGGATTTTACAATGCCACTGTATTTAGAAGTTTAATTTAGAATAACAGCACCTACTGTTTCCAATCAAACCATGTTAGCATTTTCAAACAGAAGAGACTGCTATACAGTCACAAAGAAAGGAAACGGCTTTTCTCTTATTATAACCATGAGCCTGTGCATGCTGTGATTCTGTGGGAGCACAGAGAAGCCACAAAAAGTGCCGTGGGCCAGCTAGTTTTAAAAATCTCTAACTTTTTTTTTTTAAAGCATCTAGTCCTTATACTTGAGGGAGAAAATGCTTTGAAGTGTCTGTAAATTTTGGTGGAATTATTAGAACCCAGAGGACGTGCTGAACAAGAATTTCAGTGGGTAGAAATCAGAGCTTCCATACCATGTATAGGCTCTTAGCCTTCCTTCTAACTAACACATGCAGAATAAATTATGCAAAATATTAAAATGCATATAATAAATCATGCTGATTAGCCAGAGTGGGAGATTTGCAGGGGAAAACAGGAAAAGTCATTCCAAAAACAGAACAAACCAACATGTACATGACCTTAACAATGCTCACAATCTGCAATAAGTTTAACAAAGTTCAGTGTGAGGGAGAAGAGGTTTCCGCTGGCAGCCAAGAAGGCATATATACTTGAACAATGCAAACTTTGTTCACCTATATTGACATAAATAGGTATCTGTTGGTATTTGTGCTGTACAATAATTAAAAACATCCCTCACTGGATCTAAAGGGTCTATATTCTTTACTCTGGTTTTGAATTTTTTTGGAATGTGTAAACCAGTTTATCTCAAAGTTTCTGTGTCCATCTAAGCTAAGAATTTATTATTAAATGTCTTTCAGAAGTCACTTAAATTGCAATCTGAAACAGAGTCACATGCTTCTACATCCATTGACTTTAATGGACACAGAATTGTATACTGCTGCTTAAGACAGACTGCAGACAAATTAGCTCAGTACTGCATAGGCGTAACCATGGTCAGCCTCATCTACCATCTTGTGTACCATTTTTTCTCCCTTGCTGCTTTGGACCAGGCCTACCCAGCAATCAGAGCAGGCAGAGCTCAACAGGTTTCCCAAATGAAACCAGAAAGCAAGGGCATGAGTTACTTTGATATCCATGCTCTTTCACACAACCTGCACATCTAAACCTTGCCACAAATCTCCAAGCTGTCTCTCACCAGTTCAAATCCAGTCAACAGGTGTGGTCTCCAGCACTTATACCCAAGGAACTAGACATCCAGTGTGTACGTGAGCTCACCAGTTGTGCAGAGATCTGCACAAAAGGCTTGGGTGGGGGGAGCAGTCCATGGTTTCCCTTTCTCATTGGGATGAATTCATTCGGATGCCCAAGTACAAGGTTCAAAACTTTTATTTAGAGCTCATGGTTTACATATGAAGACCCTGTCCTCACACCTCAAATCAGAGAGTTATATTCAATCTTATTTTCCACCCTTTCCCTGTCTAGGCCAACAGGGAGTTGCTTTGCTCCCATCCCTCATTTTCTGCCATCCACCCCAAGATTCACCTTGCTGCCTCTTTTATGGCCCTCCCTAACATGGACCCAACACCATGGTTACAGGTGATATTGTCTCTGCTAATTCCACACTCAACATATCCCTAAAGGGATTCTATCTCCCCAATAGCAGGTATTACGGCCAGTCAACTCTGCTATCCAGCACTGATTCCTGGCCACACTCTCTCAACCAGTTTCCTTGGGGCCTGCAGCTCAATTTTCAGGTGCAGCAGTCCCTGATCACCTTCTGCCTCAGGCTCCAGGGCTAGGATGACCTCCAACTCTGGTCCCTTGCTTCAGGGGTGCTAACCCCGGAGCCAACAAAAGCCATGTTTTTGAGTCATGTTCTATCAGCCATGAAAAACCAATTCATTGCCTATGGATAAAAAAGCATCAGTCTAAAATTTGCATGCATAATTTTAGATGAAATATTACACGCTTTTAGAAGACGTGGTATAGATCCATTCTATAACTGCCTGTGGTTTAAACAAATAAGGCAGAGGAAAAGGTGTCTGTTATACCTACTATAATTTGATAATTTTCCACAATACTCAAAGTTTAATAATACGATAATTGCTTAACAATTCAGTCTCATATGTGTCATTCACAAATTCTTATATACTGGGCTGACCTAAAAAAGAAGATAAGCGTGATGATGCTATTCATTGAGAAACTTTAACATTTTATTTCAAATTTCTCTCTTAAAAGTGTGGAATACATTCAGTTTCTTTCTTCTTCTTTCTTCCTTTTTTTTGTTCACTTGAACACAGTTTTATCAAGTATAAAGAGATAATGGGAACACGTGTTTTTTGGAAACCCTATGCTAATTCAAACTTGGCAGAAACTTTGCATTTAAATCATAGGTTAATCTGTCAAATACTTTTTTTGCATTTTGTGTTCTAGAAAATCCATTTTAGCTTGGATTTAAAGACATGAAAAGATCCAAGAGTCCTATCAAGAGCTGTCTTGACTTCATAAACAGTAATAATTACCTATAACACAGTTAATCAGATTAATTGATATTGCTTCCACAATCCTGGAACAGATTTCATGCACTCAGTCTCTACATGATACCAACACCATTTACAGGGCTGATTCATTCCTGCATGCTACATACATAAATTGTATTTGAGTATGGTTCATTGTGTCCAGGACTGCAACTAACAGGTTTAGCAGCAGGATCAGTTGATTGCAGCACTATCTTCAAGTTTAATGGGACTTAGTTTATACTATGCACTTTGGATTTCTGCCTTCATGATTGTTTTAAAAATATATAACTGAAAACTATTATTATTGTAATTCACTTATGCCCCCCACATACCAATCTGAAAATCAATTCAGTTGGATTTAACCAGTGAAATCAATGTGACGTAACTTTCACCTTTATCAATAATTAGTGTTTGCCAGATTTTATTGCAACTTTAGATTTCTATTTTAAAAGGCAAACCTGTGCTCCATATTTGGTATTTGTCCAGTCTTTTGAGTAACTGATTGCAGTTAAGTGTTTTGTCTTTGAGATTCAGCACAAATTAAAAATAGATCTATTTCTGCACGATCAAGTTACAGGTATCAACTTTGCTCCTTGGAACTGGCAAGCTTGGAGTTCCCATTTCAGCACAAATGAGCACCACCACTATGGAATAAGACTGGGAAATTCCAGCTTCCAACATACACAGGAAAGTCAAAGATATGGGTCTAATAAGGCAAAGCTTATGCATTCAAACTACTTGCCATTAAAGGGCACCTTACCCAAAATATTAATAACCAAACTCTTGTTGACCTTAGTTTTTAAAAGATATCAAAGGACAGGTTGCTTACCTGTAACTGTAGATCTTTGAGTGGTCATCTGTGCATTCACACTCATGGGAAAGAGCGCCTGCGCCGATCCCCGAATCGGTACCTAAAAAGCCCAGGATTTTTTCAAGCTCGACACCAACGGGCATGCGCAAGCGTCCCAGTGCACATGCTCGCCGGTGCCAGTGTGAGGATCCTGCCAGTTCCTTCCTGACCGCTGGAAGCCCCTACTGGAGGGAGACTGTCAGCAGTGGGGAAGGAGGGCGGGTAATGTGAATGCACAGATGACCACTCGAAGATCTACAGTTACAGGCAAGCAACCTGTCTATCTTCTTCGTGGCCTCTGTGCTTCACTCATGGGAGATTAGCAAACAAGACATACCTGGAGGCGGGAAAACGGTCAACCAGAAGAAACAGCTTGCAGCACCGCAGCTCCCAGACGAGTCCTCTGTTGAGCTTGCACGTCCAGCGCGTAGTGCTTCATAAAGGCATGTGGAGAGGACCAGGTGGCAGCCTTGCAAACGTCCATCAGGGAAACGCCTTTCAGGAATGCCACTGACGTCGCCATCGCTCTTGTAGAGTGTCCACAAAGAAGAATATATTGGATTTATATCCCGCCCTCCACTCCGAAGAGTCTCAGAGCAGCTCACAATCTCCTTTACCTTCCTCCCCCACAACAGTCACCCTGTGAGGTGGGTGGGGCTGGAGAGGGCTCTCACAGCAGCTGCCCTTTCAAGGACAACTTCTGCCAGAGCTATGGCTGACCCAAGGCCATGCTAGCAGGTGCAAGTGGAGGAGTGGGGAATCAAACCCGGTTCTCCCAGATAAGAGTCCGCACACTTAACCACTACACCAAACCGACTCTCCTAGGTAATGGCTTCTTAGCCAACAAATAACACAGTTTAATAGTCTCAGTGAGCCATTTTGAAAGCCGCTGAGACGAGATTCAGGAACCTAACTTAGGAGCAGCATAAGAAACAAAAAGATGCTGGTCCTTACAAAAACTCTTGGAGCGACTCAAATAAAACAATAAGGCACGCTTAACATCTAAAGCATGCAACCTATGTTCCTCATCCGCGGAAGGTGTAGGATAAAACGTGGGCAACCAAACTTCTAAGTTAAGGTGGAACTGAGAAACCACCTTGGGGAGAAAGGAAATATCAGGAGCTAAGGACACTCCAGACTCCTGAAAAGCTAAATATGGGTAGTCACAACGCATAGCCGTGAGCTCCCCTGCACGGTGTGCTGATGTGATGGCTACCAAAAAGGCAGTCTTCCAAGATAGGAGCTGTAACGAGCATGTGGCCATCGGCTCAAAAGGACGCAGAATCAGCCTGTCCAACACTAGAGTCAAATCCCACAACTGTGGGTGTGATCTCAAAGGAGGATGAAGCCTAAGCAAACCCTTCAAAAATCTCTTAGAATGAGGGTGTGCAAAAACTGAATGCCCCTCCACTGGTTCATGGAATGCAGATATTGCCGCCAGATAAATTTTAATGGAGGAAAAAACAAGGCCAGCATCCACCAGAGACAACAAAAACTCAAAAATAACCGGCAGCCCCACCCTCTGGGGCAAAACTGTAGGATCAACTAAAAACTGAAGAAACTTCCACCACTTCCTATCATAAGAAGCGCAGGTAGACAGCTTCCTGCTATTCATGAAAACGTGTTGGACTCTGCTGGAGAACTCACAGGGTCAATGAACCAAGCTGTCAGCTTCAGGTGGGGCACGTTGTGATGGAATACGTGACCGTCCTGAGCTGACAGAAGATCCGGTTCCGCCGGAAACTGGTAGGAGACCCCCCTCGCCAGTTGGAGCAAGATCAGAAACCAGTTCTGCCGAGGCCACCACGGAGTCACCAGGATACAGCATGGTCTCTCTCTTGCGAACTTGTTGACCACCCTTGTCAATAGTGGCAGAGGTGGGAACAGACCTTCCCACAGGAACAGAAGACCGTCTCCCAACGACTCTGGATCCGAGCCCCCTCTGGAGCAGAACAGAGGACACTTCCGGTTCTCGGCTGTGGCGAAGACGTCCACCTGAGGATACCCCCAGAGCTGAAACATGGGTTGAAGGAAGCGCCACTGTATCTCCCACTCGTGCGGGAAAGCCGCACCCCTGCTGAGGGAGTCTACTGCAGACTGAGCACCCTTGGGAGATGAGCAGCCTTCACAAAGATGTCGTGGTCCAGGCACTCCAACCACAGTTCCAGTGCCAGCACACAGAGCTGTCGACAAACTATCCCTCCCTGTCTGTTGATGTAACACAGGGCAGTGGTATTGTCCATAAGCAGAGCAACAACCTTCCCCGCCACCATGGGGCGGAAGGATCGAAGAGCAAAATGAACTGCCAGCAGTTCCAGGTAATTTATATGGCAATGAGTCAAATTCAAAGGCCATGGGCCCCCCACACACAGAGCGTCCATGTGGGCCCCCCAACCCCATAAAGATGCATCTGTTGTGATCGTCACTGTTGGTACAGGCAGGTGGAAGGGAGCTCCCTGACAAATGTTGTCCTTTGATTTCCACCACTGCAGTGTTTGAAGTGTCACAGGTGGAATTACAAACTCTTTCGAGTTGAGTCCCTTAACGGTTGAAACTGACGAAGAAACCAAAGTTGTAGGCCTCTCATCCTCAGCTTCGCAAAGATCAGCACGCTTGTAGTCGCCGCCATCAGCCCCAGCATCCGCTGCAGCTGCTGCACCGTGCTCCACTTTCGACTCTGCAGAAGTTCAACAAAGTTGATAATGTTCCTCGCTCTCTGCTGAGGCAGGAAAGCACAATGAAGGTTCATATCCAGCAAAGCCCCTATGAACTGAACTGTCCATGATGGAGTAAGGTGTGATTTCTCCAAATTGACCTGCAGACCCAAGGTGTGAAGAAGCCGAAGAGTGGTGGCAATATGGTTTGACAAACTTTCCTTCAACTCTGCCACAAGGAGCCAATTGTCGATGTATGGAAAGACGACTATCCCTTGAAGCCGGAGGTGGGCGGCCACATACTTTCCATAGTAAATAGAGAAGCAAAAAAGTAATTGAGCTTCTCTGCCATCTCCCTATTTTCCTTTAGCAATTCCTCTATTTCTTTGTCAGCCAAAGGCCCCACTGCTTCTCTGGTTTTCTGCTCTGGATATATTTTTAAAAATGTTTTTCATTTGCCTTGATGCCTTGGCAACCTGCTTCTCAAAATCTCTTTTTGCACACTTAATTATTGACTTACATTTCTTTTGCCAAATTCTGTAGTCCCTCCTGTTTAATTCTGTTCAACCTGTGAAAACTGTCTTCCCTATCTGCCAATGGAAATGCCATTATACTAGCAGAACAGCAACTCCAGATTCAGCACCGAGACATCTAATTCCTAATTTGCAGGAAATTTTCCATATCTTAGGTGGACAGTTCTCATTGTACATGCACACAACCCTTCTTTCTTCCCAGATGCAGGATAAAGTGAATATTACCAACAGCATTTCTGCTCTTTCCCTATCTCAGATGGGCTGTGTGGCTGTGGTGGTACTATATGGCAAATTGGAAATAGAATATAGATACATTCCAATGTCAGAATAAACCATGTTTTGTAATTCTGATTAGTTGGATGTTCAAATGCAGGCTGCTCAACAAACAGCAGTTTGTTGGCAGTCACTAATCTGGGAATTTTAGATGATGGTTTGTTAATGACAGTTCTTTCAGCTGAACAATTACAAGTCAATTACACAGGTACAGAGGGTTTTGCTAACAGCTTGGTAACCTGTGGATAGTTCCTGGAGGCAGTAAAGGAGAAAGGTAACAGACTAACTGGGATTTATAGTCTTTTGGGTACTAACTGTGGGATTGTGAGGTCTAAATACCAGCCTACATGTTTCACTTGTGGAAATTCAAGAGCCCAGTCAATTTCCTGAAATAGCACTTCATGCTTGGGTTTATTTTTTTTTTTAAGGCAGATACAGTATCTAAATTTTACAAGTAGAAAATATATACCCCATAACACCTTCATTTAAAGAGTGATAGCTGAGATAAATTACTGGGATACATGCATTGGCTCATTGAGGGTAATGGATAAAACAGAAAATTATTAGTGGGGACATGGATATTCCGCCCATGATGCAGCAAAAGCTGAAGTGTTCGCTTATTTTCACTTCCTGCCCTTTACCTTACGAAGGCAGCTAGTCTTCCACAGAACAATGATGTCAAAGGTGTATCTTGGATTCCAAATGTATAACATTGATTAAGTTTGTTTAACCATCATAATTCAGTTTTAAAAACCCACCAACTTTTTCTCATAAACATCATTTTTTATTTATCTGGCCTTTTAAAGGGCTTTTTTGTATTTTTAGTTTTCATAGCGTTGTCACCCATACACAGTCTACAGGATAACAAGCTCAAATCAATTATTAAACAGAAATAGAACACCAATTGTGTACTCAAAAACCCACATAAGTTGAAGAACCAGTTTAGGCCCACTGCTACCAGTCCATATTCCCTCTAAGCTGTGGAGCCTTGTGAGCAAAAATTTTCCTTTGTGAGCTACTGGCATTAAAATTGTGAACTACTGCATAAACTGGCTTGCTCTGGGGTCATTTTTTCCTGAGCTAAGACAAAAATGTGTGAGCCAGAGGCTAAAAAATTGTGAGCTAGCTCACACTAACTCAGCTTAGAGGGAACACTGGCAGTGCCAGACATAATCCCCAGAATGTAAATATCCTTTACATAAAGGACAGCCAAGATGATCAGTTCACGGTAAATTGCAATGGAATGGTTTCATTGGTTTCAATCAGACTTGCTTGTTTTTAAAAAACCTCAAGCCTTCAGTCGCAATTGAAAATAGGAATATGAGGATTCTGCAAAAAAAAAAAAAAAGCATTTTTCTCTTGTACAAGCTTTTAAACATAAGGTAAAGAAACATGTCCTGACCTGGAAAGCCCAGGCTAGCATGATCTCATCAAATCTCAGACGCTAAGCAAGGTTGGCCCCCGTTAGTATTTTGATGGGAGACCATCAGGGAAGTCTGGGGTTGCTACACAAGTGCGAACCACCTCTGAACATCCCTTGCCTTGAACACCCCACAGTGTTGTCATTAGTTGTCTGTGTTTTAACAGCACTTTCCACTACCACCAAAAGAAACAAGTAACAATATTATCACATTCAGCACTTCTTGACCCTCTGAAAAAGTCAGCCAATGAACTGAATGGAACAAGGGAAAAGAATAACCATAATGATGAAACAACACCCATTTATCAGATGCTAACAGATGCACACAAAAGGACCATTTGGTTCAGTAGTAGCAATGCACTCCCCTATAAAGTACAGTTATACTCATGGAGGGTATTGAAATTTATGTTCACATTATATCTCAGGTATACATGACACTAACCTTTTTTAAAGTAATTCCCACTGAAATCAATGGAATGTACTCATTGGAAGATGGTCAGGGCTGGGATGTTAATAAGATTCCCCCTTCCTTTATTTGTTCAGCTTAGAACTATGCAACAGTTCATGTCAAATGGATGTTAAAGTGAAAATAGATATATTGTTAAACAACCATCTAAAGTTGATTTTACACAAATGTTTCATATTATTTAATTACAAGTGGGGACTCACAAGAAGGTCACCAGCTCATTCCCCCCACCTTTAATTCCTTCCCTCTCTCCCTACCTCTCACAAACTTTCCCCCTTCTCCCACCATTTTTCTTACTTTCTCTCCTCCATGCACATCACTTCCTCTCTTTCTGCCCCCATCACTCTCCCAGCCTCTCACCTGCTTCCTTTCCCTGCATACAGCAGCAGTGGTGGCAGCACTTCCAGCTGCCCACCTGCTTCCTTCCTTCCTTGACTTCAACAGTGGTGACAGAAGCTCTCCAGGAATCACAATGGATCTCCCAGCTATGGAGATCAATTCCCCTTAGGGTTGCCAACTCCAGGTTGGGAAATTCCTGGATATTTGAGGGTGGATGGGAACTCGAAGCTCAAGGAGGGAAGCAATCTCAGCAGAGTATAATGCCACAGACTCTACCCTCCAAAGCAGTGGAGCTCCAGTGGAACGGATCTGTCATCTGCAGAACAGCTGTAATTCTGGGTGATCTCCAGCTCTCACCTGGAGGTTGGCAATGATAGTTATGGACAAAATGGCTGCTTTGGAGGGTGGATTCTATAGCCTTTTATCCAACTGAAGCCTCTCCGCCCCCCCCAAATGTTACCCTCCTCCACAAAATCTCTAGGAATCTCCCAACTTGGAGCTGGCAACCCTTGTCAGGCCTGGCACCAAAGATCCCTCTCTCGAGGCCAAAATAAGCCTGACCCTTCCCTTTTACTGACAGAACAAACTTGGGATACTATCATTGCCTAGCAAACAGACACTGGAATTTAAAAAAAAAAAAACTACAGGTGCTTCTTTTCTCATTTCCAGCTTTTTAAAGCTGCCCAGTACAGGGGGGGGGGGTTGTTTTTTTAAGATTTCACTCCCGCCCCCCCCCCCCAAACCTAGAGTTTGTAGAAAGTTCGGTCTTCCCTATTCACATCTCCAGCCACTGGATTTAAATATCCAACGATATCCTGACTTTGATATTGGAATATAAAATGGCTGCACTCACTGTTAATTACAATTTTCAATTCCCAAAACCAGCAAAAAAAAGCTGTACGATTTAGCAATTTTTTGCAACTTGTTTTCTTTCTGACATTAAGTAGTTTTGCTTTATGTGATGGAAATCTCAGGGGTTTTTGTGCGTTATTTTAATGAACGCCTTATTCCTTATAAACCCAAGGAAAAAAAGTTCACATCTCTATTCTAAAATTCAGTCATCATGAAAGATGGGAAAAGTTGTGTATAATCTCAAGGATACCCTGGTGAAATTCTGCCCACCCTAGTTTACTCATCAGCACACTTAAGAAGCTTGGAAACTGACAATAAGGAAGTAAAAGACATGGGTACTAATATGCTGCTTAGTCACAATCATACTATGTCATAGAATCTAAGGACACTTTCACCCATGCTAAATAATGCAGTTTCAATCCACTTCAGTAACCGTTTGCTAGTGGATTTTGCCATTTCCCACAGCAAAATTCAGTTCCAAACGCATTGAAATTGGATTGAAAGTGTGTTATTTTGTGTGAAAGCACCCTGTCAGCACAGTATCCAGTATGTGAATTCGATTCCAGGGAATCCACACGTTCATTTTCCGGTTGTTTCTACAAAAAGCTGGATTTTAACATAACATGCAATACTGCAGAAACAAATAAAAAAAATATTCTCTGACTTCAGGCAACATACCAGTGACTTCTAGTCAAAAAGGACAAAAGACCTTTTCACACTTAAAAAAGGTAAAGGTAGTCCCCTGTGCAAGAGCACAAATATCACATGACACATTCCTGTTCCTGCCATACTGACCAACTTTCTAATTGGGTTCCATAACAGAAGGGCACTGGGATATATGTAATATTAAATAACATGTAAGTGGAATACCTCATTTAACATACAGTGAGCAGCATACATGCTTAAAGGAGATAGGAGGAAAAAGTAGATAATAGATATGGGTTTTTTAAACTTTTCTGTACTCTTTTATGCATCATCTACGGAATGATTTGTTAACATACAGATCCAAATTTTGGTGATTCCCCCCCCCAAGGTGAAACCACTGCCTGTTAATTTGCCTCCATAAGAGCTGAGAGAATAAGCACCAGGAGCAGCTGGAATGGTCTGACATTAATACAGAAATTATGAATCAAGGTGATGGTCATTGTCAGAAGTTGCCAAAAATCTTGTCAATAATCAGTAGCCCCCTGCAATACTATTCATACCATCAGTGCCATCCTTCTGCACTCTTCTGAAAATCCAGAGATACAGAGCTGCAGTGGTATCACTAGCTGTATGAGTGACTGGAAGCTAGACAAACGTCCATGAAAATGCTTACAGGTGCCCAAATGTCTTTTTGTCAGCTGAAAACATACTTTGTGTGTCTGATGAAATGTGCTCTGGCTTGAGAAGCTCCTACCATAATAAATTTGATAGTCTTTAAGGTGCCACAATACAAAAATGTTGGCTGCAGCAGACATAACGCCACTACCCGTCTGGAATGAAACCACACTGAATTCCTCTACTTCTCATGACACATTTAGATTGTCATCAGACCTTTGTGATAAATCCTACTGCCCTCAACAAAGTCCATGGACAGGTAGCCAGGCTGTTATGTCTATCAGGGAGCAATATGAGATACATAAATTTCTGAAGTCTATAAGTAAACATACAACTATACCTAAGAGCAGAGAACTGAAGGGAGTTTTCTGCAAACTAACAAGGTTGAACATTGTTTCAGTGAACAAAACACAGAAGACCAAAAATGAAGTAAGAAGAGTTTTAATGAGACATTTAATTCATACGGCAAAATGTCATTTGAATAATCTGTTTCTTCTGTCGGTTCAAACATAATTTTAAAATCACAGTTTAACCATGATTAATTTTCAAAACCAAGACTGGGCTCATAGATGAGCATTTAAACCCCAGTTTTCTCAACAATTTCTGGTTTTGTTGCTTTGCTCTTTCATATCCTGCAGAAAGCCAAATGGCATCTTCATCAGCACTGCAGCAACAGTGGCACAAGGGAATAAGACAGGACTAGCACAGAATGTCTGCAGAATCTTACAACAGGGGTTAACAACCTAAAATCACTTGAAATTCTAGTCTGATATAGGCCAGTTTATCAAGTTAATGGAATTGCCAAATTCAGACAATCAAACAAAGTGAGGTGAACTGAACTATGGTTTCGTATGATGTCTGATTCAAGCCACACAGTTCTGAAAGATTGCTAAAACGTATGGGTTAGATCCAACCGGCTTTTCTGCTGGTAAAAAAAGGTTTTGTTTGACCACCAAAACATTATGCTAAGGATCATGGGTCCATGTATGGACAAAACCCATTTGGGAAAAGGGCTTTAATAAAGAGTGGAACAGAGTGAGACAGAGTGAAAAAGCTGGCTGGATTCAACCCCATCACATTAATCAAATTTAGGATCACAGACAATTATTGCTTCCTATATTTCTTTTATTCTTTGTATTTTTCGAACATCTCAAGGTACTGTGATCAAATGTTAATCTCCTAAAGAGATATAAAACAATTCAATTATAAACAAGTAAATTATAACACATCATATAAATATCTCAGACAACTACCTCTGTTGAAAAGTACACACATTTTATGATTTCAGTTGTGGGGAGGGGGGGAAACAGATTTTTAGCAGAGGTGGGTGGTTTCTCTCAGTTGTAAGTGAGGTTACATTCTGGTTGTCTTCCAGCAAAAAAAGAATTTCAGGAAGCAAAAAAAATGTTGTGAAAACTATAACTGCAAATATAATTAACAAATTCAACGGAAAGGAAAATATTTACTTCATGTTATCTCTCTAAAAAAAGTTCCACAGAAGAACAGAACTTTCATACACCACAGAAACAAAACAAAATAATTCTTCAAAAACTAACTCCTTGTGTGCCAAAACTGGAAACATTTTTGTACGAAAAAATATTAATTTCAAGGAAGTTTCTTGTTTTTATTTTTAGGTGGACGAAGAACAAAATTCTACAACATAAACCTCCGCCCCCTGAAATTCCTGAAAGACTAAGCCTTCGTGTGCCAAGAAAATAATTCGTATTTTTACTATATTTCTGGCATATGGGATAGCTTTGAAGAGACCAAAAAAAAAAAAAAATGTTCTTCATGAATGAGTCTGACAATATGTCATCTAGAGGTGTGCATAAAAAAAATCTGGGATTTTTCAAATTTATATATATGGGACCCCAAAAAAATCAGGATTTCTGGGGAGGGGGGAGACAAATTCTAATGCTGGTATGGTATTCGGATTCAGGATTTTTTTGAAATTGTGAATTTTTTTGGCTCCATTATACCCTATCGAACCATTATAGTCAATGGAGATTCTATCGGGGTATCCAGGAGTTTGGGGGGGGGGGAGTGTTTTTCACCAAAATTTCAATGTAGCTTCTGCTGCCTCTTCTCAAAAGACCCCTCAAGTATCAAAAAGAAAGCGCCTCCCCCTCTTCATTGTTTCCAATGGTGGGGGGAAAACAGCAAAAAAAACCCCAAGGACTGGTAATTTCCATTTCATTACATCTTAAGAAGTGTGTGTGCACATGAAAGCTTGTACCTTATACCTTGAAAGCCAGTTTGGTGTAGTGGTTAGGTGCGCGGACTCTAATCTGGGAGAACCAGGTTTGATTCCACACTCCTCCACATACACCTGCTGAGTGACCTTGGATCAGTCACAGTTCTCGAAAGAGCTCTATCAGACCCACCTACCTCACATGGTGTCTGTTGTGGGGAGAGGAAAAAAAAGGAGATTGTAAGCCACTCTGAGACTCTGAATGGAGAGCAGGGTATAAACCCAATCTCTTCTCTTCTGTACCTTGAATAAAACTCTGTTGGTCTTAAAGATGCCACTGGACTCAAACTTTGTTCTGCTGCTTCAGACCAATATAATTGCCCACCTGAGTCAAACCAGAGAGACTCTGCACTAGAAACTGAAGGGGGGTTCCAAGTCCTGCAGAACCAGTGCATGCACAGAGTGCCCAACAGAACCAGCACTACTGTGGCAATGCCAGTTCAACAGATCCAAGTGGGGAGGAGGGGATGCAAGCACAGCACAGACAGTGTATGTACAGAGTGCCCATCAGAATCAGTGCATATACAGAGTGCCCAAAGAAGGTGCCCCCATCCACCATTGTTTTTGATGCACAAAGAAAGAAAGTATTTAAGGGAAGCCAATAGGTTTTGCTGGGCACTAGTATATTGCACTAGTACTGCTAAGCACTCTATACATTCACTGACAGTGCTGGGCTTGGGGTGGAGGGAAACCTTTCTTGGATTTGTTGAGATAGCATTGTCACAGTGGTACTGGTTCTGCTGGAACTGTATATGACTGGTTCTGCTGAGCGCTCTGTACATGCACTGGCTGTGCTAGGCTTCCAGAAAAAAACCCTTTGCTTGAATCTGTTGAACTGGCATTACCACAGTAGCACCGGTTCTGCAAAAATGCCCTCCCCCACTACCACCTTCCATTTCTACTGCAAAGACTCTCTGGTTGACATCAGTCCCTGCTTTTTTGCTGTTTTTCCCCTCCACTATAAATAATGGAGGATGGGGGGCACCTTCTTTGAAGGCCCACAGAATTGGACCTCCTCCTCCAATCTTTTTGAAACTTGGGGAGGGGGTGTCTTTGGGGTAGAGGCACCAGAACCTACACTGAAAATCTGGTGCCTCTGCTACAAAACAGTCCTCCAGATCCCTGCATAGATTCCCCATTATAGCCTACAGGGATCATTGACTATAACGGTCTTCATAGACTATAATGGAGTCAAAGGCATTGAAGGGTGTCACAGGGTGTGGTCACACATCACATTAAAAGCGGGTGTGTATCGCTTAAGTGTTTGGAGGTGGGAAATCAAATGTTGTTTCAGAGGCGGGGAGGGGGAGAAGGGGGGAAAGTTTCCGGAATTAACGTTGCTGATTCATACCAGGGAACTGCCAGGAATTACTTTCCTAGAAATTGGCAGTGACAACAATATCTGGAAATCCTCCACATTGAAAAAAAAGATTTTTTTTCCTGTTCTGAATAGTGGGATAACATTTCCCCCTCTCCGGTCCTGTGTTGATTGGAGAAGCAGAAGCATCACCTCAGATTCCCGGATGATCTCGCAATGTGCATGTCTGCTGGGGCTTCTTTTTTAAAAAAAAAAGGTGGGAGGGGCAGTAAACATTTCAAGGGGCAGTATCGCGCGTGAGCTGACCAAACAGGAAAAAACCGATCTTGTGCCACTTCTTTGAAAAAGGGCCAGACTTTCTGCGCTATCAAATTAATGTGGCATTGATCCGCAGCAAGCCGGGATGACCCTGGATGATGCTCGATTGCCAGATGTGGACATCTGGACAAACATATTTAATCCGTCAGCAAGACGGAGCTGTGTAGCCACTAATGGTACGTCTGACTGCACCCACAATCTCTTTAAATGTGTTTGTGAAGCTGTACCTTCACCCAGAATGGCATTTAAAGGAAGTCCACTCTCTTTAAATGCCATTTAACCGTAGCTATTCTGTTTTCCCAGATAATCCCAATTTTTTTCAGGATTATCCATGATTGGCTATGTTTGAAAGCTGAAAATAAACACACGCTCCTCTATATCTGGCTGAAAGAAATAAATACCAATAAGGGATTTTCTAGCTTTTGTTTTGTCTTGCTCAGGTTGAGCTGAATGCACACCCTAATATAATCTTTTATATGTTTTAAATTTCAATATTTTACCTGGCAATAAACTGTATTTGTCTGCACCAGTTGACCGCTATAATATATTACATGCAAGGACTCCTGGGAGCAAGGCCAACATTTGAAACAGCACAGCTGAGGGATCCCCTCAAATGTATTTGCTGTGCCTGAACAATAACCTAAAAATAGGGAAAACACACTGGGCCATTTCCATCTCAAATTCAAATGCTGCCCTGCCCAACAGCTACAAACATTCAACCATATCATGCTCATCTTTTATCCGCCAGACACACTTGCTAAATGTTTACTTGTAGGGGTTTGTTTGTATGCATGTGTGTGAGTAGTAGCCCGCAAGTATCAATTGCTACTAAAATCTTCATATCACAGGTAGCTACTCAAAATGCTTTCCAGTGTGAAAAGTTAACCTCTTAGGATTCATTCATTCTTATCATCATGATATTATATGTATTGTACAGCTATTTAAATGTTGTATAACTATTTACAAATTCATAATTTCATAGCAGTTTTTTTTCCAAATGGAATATTAACAGAGTCAATACAACTCCCATAAACATAATCTTCAGTCTTTGTCTTTCTTAAATCAATATTTTTAGCATTGTCTGAAAGACTGACTAACCTTAAAACATAACCTCATATTTCCCTTCAACTGCCTGGAAGTCTGTATAACATAACATGTAATTCAAAAAAAAAAACTTGCACTTTCTAAAATGACTTTCTGCTCATTATAAAACTAATTATAAAATGAGATTGGGAGAGACAAGGATGATTTATTTTGCTGTCCAAGGCAGCACAGAATTTCAGTAAGAAATCTGACATAAATAGCCTTTCAAGAAGCTTCTCAGACACTTGGATGAAAGGATACATTTTAAAATATTTCAGGAAAAGCTGAAACCTTTTATTTAGGATCAGTGATTTCCCTTGACTTCCATATACAAATGATCTCACCGCACACACTGTTTTAGTATATTCAAATGTAGAGTGAGAATTTGATAAATTTTCCTGAACAGTAATAAGATCATAGAAAAAAGCCAGCCATAGCTTTTTTAAACTAACTGTTTCAGAGCTGCCCCACCCCAACAAATGTATATAAGCACTATTCAAGCTAAGGGCCTATTTAGCCCAATGAAGTTTACTTTGACTGGAAGCAGTTCTCCAAGCCAGCAAAAAGAGGTCTGGCCCCGATAACCTATGAGGCCAGATTGAACATGTGACTTTCTCCACACAAAGCATGTGCCGTACACCACTGATTTCTGGAGCATCTATTCCTTACACAGGATTTGGGTTGCCAGGTCTCCTGCTATAGCAACCTCCCACCAGCAACCTCCAGCCCCCAGTGACACTCAGTAGGCCAGCAGGAGAAAAACGAGGGGGGGGGGGAACCATCACAGCAATAGCATAGATCCTAGAGTGGTGTGACATCATTTCTGGGTTTGGCCCAGAAATGATGTCATGCCGTTGCTGAGATGCCTCCCCACATACCCCTGAGCCCCCACCCAGTCTCCTACCAGGTGCCAGCACTACTGGTTGGCACTTGGCAAGCCTCCAAAGGATACAAAAGAAGTACTGTATTTGTCGGACCATAAGATGCACTTTCCCCCCCAAAAAAAGTGGGGGGGAAAGTGCGTGCGTCTTATGGTCCGAATACTAAAAGATGAGGGGGGGGCCTGCAGCCCCCGGGAGACAAGCGGCAAGATCGCTCCCTCCACCCCCATCGCCAACCCAGCACTTTGCAGGGAGCAATCTCGCCGCTTGTCTCCCAGCCAGGCGTGCTTGCCCCGCGCTTGCGTGCCTGGCTGGGAGACAAGCGGCGAGATCGCCCTCACCGCAAATCCTGCACTTCGCAGGCGCCGGCATGCTTCTCCCGCGCCTGCGTGCGGCCCCCGGCTGAGGCGGCCCGAAGGCTGCAATGGCGCCCGCATCACCGAAGATGGCCATTTGCGCACGTAGACGAAGGTGCGTCTTATGGTCCGGTGCGTCTAATTGTCCGAAAAATATGGTATATTAATCAATAAATCATTCAACTTCACTAGCATTCTGTCTGGAAATAATGACACATTCAGATTTGTATCTGTTGAGAATTATTGGTAGGTTCATTCACTTTAAGGTGATGGTAGGGAAGGAGAACAGCAATTTGGCACTGAGCTATTGTTCTTATATATTCTGTGAACACAAGATTAAGTTCTTCATTTCATCATTTTGAATCAGCAAAGGATGTTTACTAACACAAGATGTGCCTTTCCTGACAATTTAGTTTAGAATTTTTATATATCCTAACCATTAACCTTAATAAGACAACCTGGATACTGGTAAAGTAACATTCAGCGGATGCCTGAAATCACACCAGACCAAAAAAGGGGGCAAGCTGCAACTTTTTAGGACTAATCCAAAACAAAATGGAAGATTGTTCATCACAGGTATCATTTAATTCTATTGTGGTGCAGTGCTGACTTTGAAATTAGCAATACATTAAAACAAAGCAATTATTATAATACTAATTAAATTTTCACAAAAACTCCCAAACTTCTTGGCAAACATTAGGATATTAGGATCTTGTTGCTGGAAAAAACATACTATGGGTAATAACAGGCAGGCATTTTGGGGCGGATAGGAGGCATTCCAAATCGGGACAGTTCAAAAACAGCTATCCTGAAGCTTCCACATGCTCCCCCGCAAGCTGTCCCTATCCTGTCCATGGGGTGACATGGGCGTATTCAGACATCTGTCGTGCACCATTCTCGTCACTCAGCTTGGTTTTTTCCCCCATACATTTTCACTAGTCATGTGCTAATGTGACTTGGGGCGGCTTGGTGGTTTTACACTGCCAAGGCACCTCGCTTGCACTCTTCCATTTCCAGATGCCAAGGAGGTGACTGGCATGCGGCTCAAATATTTGCTACCACTTCGGAAGTGGTAGCTTTTTGAGTCACACTGTGAAGCTCGGAGGACGGGGTGAGGACGGGACAAGGACGGGCAGCAGATGTTTGTAAGTGGAAGGATTTTTGGGTCAATTTCAGAGCTGACTCTGAGTCAGCCCAAAGTGCCGGTCTGTAATCACCCCATAATTCTAACATTTCAGACAAATGCATGATTTAACTTGTTAAACTTTGAACCTTTTTTTTAACCATGACCATTTATCCAAGCACTGGTTCCTAGTGTTCTTTTTAAATCAAACATACATTGGCATTTTCTTACAAATAGATGTACACTCATACATGTGGCAGGTATATGCATTTATTTTAATGTGTATGCAATGCTAATATGTCCACACATTCAGACTTCCAACAACCTTTAATTCCTATACATTTTGACTTCACAACTAACCAGTTATTATTTCCGACGAATCATGGAGCTCAATCCAGTGTATAGTGATAGCTGCATGACTGACTGGGCAAAGGGAGAAAGATTACACACTCTGCTGTCTCAGGCAATGATCACAAGTTTAGACGCCCATGTGAATCAGCATAATTCTTCCTGTGATAGATTCCACATTGAATGCTGATTACTCCAACATGGCATGTAGCCTGATTCATAACAATCTAAAAGGGAGGGGAATACTCTATTCTTCCCCATGTCAACTTTTAAAGAGTGTTTATACTTGATATGCCCATATCATTTTCTGCATCTTCCCATTTTTTCTGCACAACCCAATATGTTTGTAAAATTTGCTTTACTAAGAACACCCCCCGCCCCAGATGTGGCATATGCATGTCACATATGCATGACCGTTTTACAGTCAGCATTTACTTCCTACAGATTCCTAACCCCACCAACCTGTGTGTTCATCAGATGACTACTATAGTATTGCTACTGAACTCCTCTAAAGGTAATGCTGCAGTTACCTATCAACCTGCAAAATCTGGTTTCCAAAACTGGAAATCTAAAACATCCCCAAAAAGGGAAGAGCTAATTGACAAAATTATGCAGTTAATGGAAACGGACGTATTGGTTAACATAATACATGGAAAATTGAAGGAGGATGCAATAAAAAAATGGGAAAAGGTATATATTTGGTTAGAGAAAAATTAAAATAGGTCAGGAAAAAAGATTATAATACTTTATACATTGTATAATGGCAGTTTTACTAAAATTAAAGTTAATTTTCGTTTGGAAAACGCACAATAAGTTGAATATTGGGATTTTTATGCCACAGTTACATCTTAACCGGGAAGAAGGAAGGTTGTTATAGGATAATGTTAATCCTATAAAGTCTGGTACAGGGACTGAATAAGATGTTTAAGATTGGATGATATTTAAGGAGGTATGTATTTCATTATTTTGTGGTATGTGTTATGTTATTCTGTTTGTGGTATCACTGTTTTGGTTTTTATGTACTGTTATGGACGAATAAAATTAATGAAACTGAAAAAAAAAAAAACTGCAAAATCTGCATAAGATCAGAAGAAGGGAGTCATGGATCAGATCAGCGTCTATGAGAATCAGGTGTTCCAAACCATCCATCTTATTTATTTATTGAATGTATGTTATTTATAGTCTGCTTTTCTCACTGAGACTCAAGGATTACACAATGTCAACTTGGGACTGCAGAAGCTGATGCATTTTATCTGCCAACACTTCACTGTTCATGTTAGTAGATAAAGCATTCTAAAGATCCTTCACTGATTTCAATGGACTTTGACTGCTTAGGATGGGACTGCAAGTCTTGCAAATAACGTCACAAAAATTATCAACCTACAAAATGTTTATTAGCCTGAGCACATACACACATTTTGACAATTTGTAGCTTAAAATAAAAATTAAAAAAAAAAAACACAGTTTCAAAGCTGCCATGGTTGATCACCCAGACATGATTCCTACTTGCTACCAGAGAACAGGCTATGTACAAGCCAGATTTCAACATACAGGAGAGCCACCCGAGATAACACATGGACCAGCACTGACCAACTGCTTTCCCAAGGTGAAAGTAAATCAAGTTCATAAATATCTAAGAGATCTATTCTTCACAAAGGGCTCACGACAGCATTGGATAATGCAACTAAAACAGAATGGGAGTTAATTAGGGTTGCCAGGTCCTTCCTGATCACTGGTGGGGAATGGGGGGTAGGGTTCCCAGATCCAGGCTGAGAAACTCCTGAACATTAGAGGATGAAGCCTGGGGAGGACAAGGACCTCAGCAGGGTACAATGCCATAGGGCATCCATTTTCTCCAGAGGAACTGATCTCTGTCTGAAGATGAGCTGTAATTCCAGGGGATCCCTAGGTACTGCCCGGAAGCTGGCATCCCTAGGACTGATCATATAAACCAACTCACTAATAAGCCTACAAAAGTTACTAGCCCACAAAAATTATTACTAGCTCATTTTCTGATACAAACCTCTCTCTTTTCTAAATTAGAATAGTTCCACTCTTGGAAGTGATTCCATTCTTGGAAGTGATTCTTCCTTCACCACATGCCTCCTTGACAGAGACTATATATTCAAGCTTGATATGAACAAGTGCCAGCTGTGATAGGGGTTTCAACTCTAGCCTAGAATGGACAAGACATGACCATGACAGACACGAGATACTAACATGGAACAATTAATATTTTTGGGAAAGTTTGAGTTTAAAACTACTTCAATTTGTTGCAATTATTAAAAGCAAACAAATGATTATGATAATTACATTATTTATCTGCTGTTGATACACAGTTGACAATTCAAAGACATCCGTTATTACTATCTTTGTATTCTTTAGTCTTTGCAACAGCGATTGAGTAGGTGTGGCAGGTTATGTGCAAGGAAGCTGTGACTGGGCTGATGCTTTCAAGGTCCCATGGACTCCAGGTAAGATGTTCCCTTGCCCCTAGAGGGCATCACAGTAGGTCACAAATCCCAAGAAAGTAAGAGGACAATGCTTAGCAGCAGGAGTTGGAGGGCAGCACCCCGAGCCTTTTAAAATAAAAGGTGTTGCCAAGTGGCATAATTCAATTACAACACCTTAGCTCACCAGCTTAGGCACCTATGACTTCCAAGTCCTACAAAACCCACATGTCAGCTAAGGAGATCCCAGAAGCAGCAATCATATTTAAAAATAACTTCATAACAATAACATTACCCATTTAGTGAGAAATCTTAAAACAAGACTACCTTAATTGACATGGAGCATAACAAACACAACTGCCATAACATACTTCGAAACATTCATTCACTAGTCAAAAAAAAGTCAAGAATTTGCTTGTTTCTTTCTACAGAAACCAAGCATTGTTGAAGATTCTACTATTTGACTGCAACAGCAACATCAGTGCATTTTAATTAAAATAACAAAAGACATATATAAAACCCTTAACTTGCAATATATCTGAGGTTAGCATCATATGTAAGATATCCCTTTCCAGGTTATACCAGAAGTGTGAAAGGGAAATGAATCAGTGACCCTTGCACCCATTTTCTACCGCTTTCTATAACATATGATACTGATACAGACTACTGCCTACTATACTAGATGCATTTGCCTCAGCCTATCAGGGCTCACAGCAGAGTCAAACTGTTGATCTTTAAGGTCTCACATGATTCTTCTTTGTCTGAGCTTCTACATCCTACCACGGCTACCACTACAGAATTTAAAAATGGTGCTTCTTAACCTACTAAACAGATACATTGTTTTTCTAATTCTAAAAAAAAGGATGCAGGAGATATAACCTCTCTAATAAGATATATCCCGGCCTTTCTGAAAATACCCTGCATTACTCTTGCCTTCAAAATACAAGTACATAACTTACAAACCCATTAACAGCAACATAAATGGATTCTACCTGCACTCAATAGCTTTACGGATTACAACTTTTTCTAGCATCAATTTTGCTTAGCCTTCAAAAAGAATGTTAATATTTACTCACTTTCAATGAATCAAAGCAGGCGATTACTCGTCCATTTTCAACTTGGCAGCTTTTCGATGGATGTGCAAATTTACATTCCGTATCTGGTCTTGAGCAAGTCCCTCTTTGGAACTCTCGACACACTTCCAGTGTTAGCCATTTTGTGTCCCGGATTGGTGTGACACTTACAGCCATATTTTTAGATTTTACAGGTAGTTAAAATTGTCAATGAAATGAACAACGACAAAAAAAAGAAGAAGAGAGAGAGGCCAAACTGATAAGACGAGAAATGATGAAAAATGTCACCTCCAAAATACTTCCCCAAGCCCCAAGCCCAGCGTTTAAAAGAAGATGTAAAATTGTGTTGTCACAACAGCAAGGAAAGATTTCCCACTATTAAGTCACAGCATGAAACTGTCAATCAAAAGGGGGGGTTGTACTTAAAGAAATACTAAGATCACAGATAAAATGAGCACTTAAAAGTGTGGCCTAGAACTAGCCTTGTGCTCTCAGTAACCCATTCTGAGTGCCAAAACGCAAGCCGCAAAATGTGGTGGACCCCTTCGACACCGATTTTTCAAGCTGCTCTCAGGAAAAGTTGTCTGAAAAGTAATCTCCACACAGCTGAATTTGGATTTTTTTTTTTTTTTGGTGTGGTGCAATCAGTATTGATTAGTTTGGCACAGACAGATGCAGCAGTTTAGAGCGACAAATCGAGAAATGATTTCTCCTCTCTTTGATTTTTTTTTCTGGCAGAAGATATATCTCACTTTTCCAGCAAACTTTTTTTTTATTTCTATGAGAATAAACTAAAGCAGCCTAGGTGCAAATGCCTGATGCTTAGAGCTTTTTCTCTCGGCTTATAAGTAGAAATGAGGAGGGGGGTGGCTGGGCTAGAGGTGGAAGGCTGGTTGTGCTGTCGTCGCAGTCTAGCTGGCAGCAAGCAAGGCAAAAAGCAGAGACTGCTCTAGAAGCGGTTCCAAGCAGCAGAGACGTCAGGAAAGGCACTTCTTTAGTACCAACCTGTAGAGAAAACAGATATGTTAAAATTTACCAGGCAGCATTTCACTGATGTCTCACCACATAATTATGTTGCCATGCGCTCCCTCAGTCTACTACCACGCAAAAATAATACTTTTTCGGTCTCAAGCAAAAAAAAAATACTTACAGTGGAGCATATTGCAGCCAGCCATCGCAGATTTATTAAAAAGGGGTCTGTTTCCCCCTCTGAAACAAATCATGATAGGGGAGATAACCAATCACAAGACAGTATTGCAGCAATATTCTGGGCACCAAGCCAATAACAGGGGCTGCCGTACGAAAGGTCACGCCTGTCAGACGTTCATTACTATGCTATAAGCAGAGAAAATGTCCATCAGATGCGACTTATTCGACTGCAAGGGGACGACCATGTGGGTTTTGAATTTACCCAACATGCAGTTAGTGGATTAAACCATGTTAGTTTTCAAACAGCTTCCAACTCGAGCACAAGTGCCTGTGGAGTCCAGACGGAGGGAGGAGGGGGGGGGGGAAATCAAGACAGTCAGAAAGAAAAGCAGCAAAGCTTCCCATCTGCGAATCATTTTCTAGACTGCTTTCTTCCAGCTTTGCATTGAGCGCAGCAAGCACAGAGCACGCCTACTATTTCTGACAGATGAATATAAAAGGAAAAGGGGTGTTCACAAATGGTACAGTCTCCTGACCTATTCAATTCACTTCCTTCTACACTATAAGTCCTGCCTCCTCCTCAACAGAAAGCAGCACTTTTTTTAGAACTAGGAAAACTATTCCGTTCTGTCAGCGCTGAGGCTGCCAGAGTATCCTAGGCAGGTTAGGAATGGAGAAAAACACCTTCCCCCCACTCTTCCCCAAGGCATAACCTAAGTCTCAGGAGGGGAAACAGGATTTGCCATGCTGTCAAGGTGCCTAGCATTACACAAGTCAACTTCAGATTGCAATGTGATTCTTTCTCAAGGACCTTAAAAACGGAGTCTGCAATCAGATTTAAACAACATGGTGTGGTTCTGATCAATGCTTCTGAATTCAAGTGATCATATCAGCAAATGTCTACTGATTCTGAGCCGCAAACACAAGCAAAAGCTGTTCTCCTGAACAGCTTACATCTTAAAAATGGCTTCTTTATGAGAGCAGTTTGCTTTGCATTAAACTAGTCAGAATAGTCTTTGCCAGAAAAAAAAAAAAAGATTGAAGATGGTAATGATTATTATTCAGAGAAGCAAACAACTGCGGTATTTCTTGGCCCTTGGGAGACAGAAGAGCTATTGTAAATTTTATAAACCAAATTAATTTGAGACAGGTTCACAAACTGGAATTCTTTTATTCTCCTTCAGTTTACACTGCATAATCATGACTCCCATTTAGGGTGTACTCAGTCAGCTCTTAGCATCCTCAACTGAGATGACTAATTCAGGAAAAAGAATAGCATTTGTGTAGACATTTTTACATATTTGATGCTTATTTATGAAAATGCTTCATTAAATGCATTTCAGATTATCATTCATGAATGCCACGAAACAAAAACTATGAAAGAATGAGAAGATGGATGGCTTTGAAGACCACTGTCCCCAGTGTATTTATTCCAATTAATTGTGCTAATGGAAGCTGACAAAATAAAAGTTGAAGAGCTAGATTCCAGTCCAGTAGTGGCTTAGATACCAACAAGATTTTCAGGGTATAAGTTTTCAAGAGTCAAAGGTCTCTTTCATCAAATACATGATGAAAGGAGCTTTGAAATCTCGAACGCTTTTACCTCAAAAATTTTGTGCGCTTCCTGCTGCTCCTAGACTTGAATCTAACTCTTCTGCTGCAAACCAACTTGGCTACCCTCTGAAAACAAAAGCTAGTATCTCTTTACATATTTCTTTTTTAATTTTATATCTCTGTAGGCCATAGCCTCTGGGTTCAATCTTATCGTTCCATTCTGCTGACATCAGCATACGCCACCTGGGGCAAAAAAAACCTTACTGCATGGGTGGGCAAGCCTCTTGTGTCAACAGAAAGTTCTCTGCACTAGTGAAACACCTTGGTGCCAGAAGAGTGTGCTGGAGCTAGTGGAATGGAATGACAAAATCCAACTCAAAGGCCTGTATCCTGTACTCTGTTCAATAAACTTGACAGCCTTCTTCCAGCCAAGGGAGACTTGTGCTAGAGCAGGGGTGGCCGAACTTGCTTAATGTAAGAGCCGTACAGAATAAACATCAGATGTTTGAGAGCCAGAAGACGTGAACTTCAGAACCACAAGACATGAACATCAGAGGGAGGGAGGGAGGGGAGGGGAGATGGTAGAAAAATGCATTCTACAAGCCACCAGCTAGCTTGGCTTGGAGAAGTGATTTAAAGAGACAAATACCTTCTCCAAACTGGCTGATTGTGGGGCAGGTTCAAGAGCCACATGATATGTGTGAAAGAGTCACATGTGTAAAAGAGCCACATGTGGCTCCCAAGCCACAGTTTGGCCATCCCTGTGCTAGAGAAAGATCCATTTCTTCCAAGGGAAGGTTCCTTAGGCTGGAGTCAACTGCATGCAAAATAACTGTAAATTAGCAGGTTAGGTTTAACACCCAAGGCTTCTTTAGTCTGCTTGAAGCAACATCTTCACAATGCAAATTTTACAACTGAACCTGGCTTCTTCCCCCAAGATAAAATACTGCCATTCCAGTCAAACGTCAGCCAGCAAAATATATCATGGGCACTGCATTATTCTGTTGAATATCTTGACTGAGGTCTGTATCGGTTTCCTAAACCTAATAGCACAATACCTTATGGGAGGTATGTGTCATCACAACCATTTTTCTCCCATCAGATGAAGTGAGGGCCTTGCGAAACCTTGTGCAGTTCCACAGGGCCTGCAAGACCGTCCTCTTCCGGCTGGCATTCAATTGACTCGGCACCGGTATTTTAGAGAAGTGGAAGAAGGCCGTCGCCACCAGAATAGCACCAACTCAATATTCTGTTTTAACTGTTTTAATCATTGCATATCTGTTTTATTACTGAATGTGTAATTTTAATACTTATTAATTTAATTGTTTGTGGGATTTTATGTTGTAAGTCGCGCTGAGTCTGCTTTGGAGAGGAGGGCAGGATATAAATCAAATTAAATAAATAAATAATATGTAGGAATGACACTAAAATGCTTGAACTGGAATGATTATGGGTCCAAGCTGACAAGTCTTGCTATAAGTAACATGAAAAAAGCCTGGACTGGAGTACAAAACACTCTCTGATGCAGGGCTTTTTTGGTAGAAAAAGCCCAGCAGGAACATATTTGCATATTAGGCCACACTCCCTAATGCCAAGCCAGCCACAACTGCGTTCCTGTGCATTCCTGCTCAAGAAAAGGCCTGCTCTGGTGTCAGTTTCAGAGGATAGCTGTGCTGATCAGCAGTAGAACAGCTAAATTTGAGTCCACTAAAATTGGAAGGTAGATCAGATTTAACACCAGCAGAATCTTAGAAACCAACAAAATGGTCAAGATATAAGTTGTCGGGAGTCGTATTTGAAGTCACTTTCATACAAAACAGATGCTGTATTGGTCTATTATAAAAGGAGAAGACATGTACAAATGGGTATTTGTACAACCTAAGGAGTCAAATATCCATTAAATCAATATGTAGGCCCACATTCTGACGTGCTCTTTTGCTGAAAGAAAGAAAAGAGATGGGTGGGAGTGGTTTTATGGAAAAAATAACAGGATAAAGAGTAGGAACAGGAAGCAGGAGAGCTATGTTCTGGTCTTTCCTGCTATAAATGTCTTAACTGATATGGGAACGATTGTTAAATGGTGGAAGCCACTAAATAATTAAGGTAGAACCCATTTTCCTAATGCTTTTTATACTACCCTGAACAGGAAATGTCAAGAGAGCATGAACACAATTGCTAGCCTTTAGCACACAGGCTTTCTGGTAACTGGGCAAAGAACAATTTTTAGATTTTAAAAGTTTGCTTTTTTATTACGGAAAAAACCCTGTACTTCAAATATATGTCTTTGCTTGCTTCATATAGTATAAGAAAGCAATATTATGTTTATATTGAGCAATGCACGGAAGAAACCAATAATCTGTTCTAAGAGGATTGTCATAATATAAAGAAGAAGCATGGATCTGCATGGCCAGTGTGGCTGACTCTAAGAAAGGAGAGAGTTGGTGAAGCAGGCACAGCTGACAAAAGGTGATCTTGGCCACTGTGTCAAAAAGCAAAGATGGATCCATGAACACCCAAACTCTTAACCTGCTTCGAAAAAGCAAACACTTTCTAGCTTTTGAAATTATTATACAGAATAATGCTGCATAATATTATTCTAAAACACAGAAGGCAAAATCCAAAAGTGATTCAAATATAATCTACCGAAAACATTAACATCTTATAAAAATGTCATGCCTTTGTTACTAAAGCTGTTTAATGCATAATATTTTCCCTTTATTTAATTATTTTATTCCATAAACCACAAATCAGATTACAGCTTTATTCTAACTTTCAGGTAACCTTCACTCAAGTCTAATGACATGAATTCATATATTAAACATGCTGCTTGAATGCAGATAGCTGAGAATAATAATAATAATTAATAATAATAGTAATAATAATAATATTTAATATGTATCCCACCCTCCCCGCCGAAGCAGGCTCAGGACGGCTCACATAGTATAACATAAGGCATTTCAGCAGTTAAAACAAACATCATAAATCACACATTCATATTATAAATCATACATTTAAGAAAGAAGAAAAAATACATAGAACTGTTTTTTTTCTGTTTATTAAGCTGTGCCTTGACAGAGGCTGAGCACATTTCAGAGAGCTCTGAGAGAGCAGATAAGAAGTGCTATAAGGGTGAGGTTTGGTTTTCCAAACAGCTGGGGGAGCTGCTGAGAATCTCTGAGTTTGTGTGACTGTGTGATTGCTGAAAACTCTGAGTTTGTGGTTGCTGGGGAACTGCTGCTTGTTTGGTTTGAGTGGGCTGAAGGTGATTGTTGCTGATTGATTAAGAGTGGCTATGTTCCTGGGGCAGACTGAGGCCCCACCCTCTTTGCATTATTAAGCTGCACCTTGCCTATCATGGTGTAAACCATGTCATGTAAGCCGCCCTGAGCCCGCTTTGGCGGGGGAGGGCGGGATATAAGAATAAAATTATTATTATTATTATTGCCAGAGGCCCGAGTCTTTGGCGTGAGCCGAAGGGCGAAAGCTAAAGGGCTCTTGGCCTGTGGCTCTTTGCTTGGGGGCTGTGTAACCCAAGCTAAGGAACCCAGATCACTATTTTCCTTGTGTTCCCAATAAGGTAAGTAGACCCTCCAGAAGGAGAGTCACATAAACAAACAGGATTTAAAAGGGGACTGTATATTTTAAAAAAATCTATCATGAAGGTAGAATGCCAGCAGGGGTGGGGGTTTTCCAGTGTTTTGCACTGAGAGTCACATGAATGACTATCTGCCCACAGGACAAAAGTCTTGGGTGTGTGCTCGATGCAAGGAGCTCCTGGTCCTCAGGGAACGACTTCATACTCTTGAGGCCGAGGTGACTGACCTGGAGAAGCAGAGACAGTCAATTAGGCACTCGGAGAAGACTCCCGGGGACGCATTAGATGAGCCCCACTCCAAACGTGGCAGCCCCATTGCTGCCAGGGAGCATGAGTATCGAGAGGGAACAGGGCACCGTGCTGAGGATAAGGGGAATGCACCCTCAGAAGGGACCTCTTCTTCTGTTGGTGAGTGGGTATCCTTTCGCGCCAAGGAACCATCCCTGGGCAGGGAGAGAGGGTGGGTCTTGATAGTTGGTGATTAGGCAAGTAGACAGCTGGGTGGCAAAACCGCATACTGACCGTATGGTGACTTGCCTGCCTGGTGCGAAGGTAGCGGACATTATGCGTGTTGTAAATAGGCTGAAAGACAGTGCCGGGGAAGAGCCAGTGGTCGTGGTGCATGTTGTCACCAACAATGTGGGGAAATGCAGTCGTGAGGTCCTGGAGGAAAAATTTAGGCTGCTAGGCAGGAGACTTAAGGCCAGGACCTCCAAAGTAGCCTTCTCACTCCAAACGTGGCAGGACCTCCAAAGTAGCCCCACTCCAAACGTGGCAGCCCCATTGCTGCCAGGGAGTATGAGTGTCGAGAGGGAACAGGGCACCGTGCTGAGGATAAGGGGAATGCACCCTCAGAAGGGACCTCTTCTTCTGTTGGTGAGTGGGTATCCTTTCGCGCCTGTTCCACGTGCTACCTGTTCCACGTGCAGGGCTGGAGAGACAGGCACAAATTAGAAGTCGCAATGTGTGGATGAAACGATGGTGGGTTTAGAGAGGAAGGGTTTAAGTTTGTTAGGGACTGGGATGCTTTCTGGAACAAGCGGGAACTGTACAAAAGAGATGGTCTCCACTTGTCCCCAAATGGAACCAAGCTGCTGGTGCTTAAAATCAAAAAGGTGGCAGAGCAGTTTTTAAACTAAATCTTGGGAGAAAGCCAACAGGAGATGAAATGTCTCTGGTTTGGGAGGACTCATCTCAAAGAGATGAAGGATTAGCTGTTACTTTTCTACCGGGTAATGGATCAGAGTTATCCACTAAGATGGTGACAAACAGTATGGAGTGTCTGCCAAAGTCTCGAGGCAGCAGGAGGAAGGTTGCGGGCCTAACTTGCCTGGTGTCATGGGTGCTGGGGACCCTGCAGAAGAAGCTGAGCCTGCAGAAGAAACTGTGCCCCTGCCACGTGCACCAGTGCCCCTGCCTCCTGCTGGAGAAGATCCAAGCCCCCCTGCCTCACCCTCTCGGGTGGCTCGTGTGCATGACCGCCTTCATCAGGACCTCAGGGATCGGAGGAGGGCGGCACGCTCACGAGCAAGACGCTCCCTGAGCCCTGAGTTTTGAAAGGATTCTGGCCCTTCTAGGAGTGAGGATGCTTGAGTCACAGCAGGATCCTGGCTGCCTCTCTGAACCAGCAATTAGCCCAAATGGGCAACAGACAGCAGAGGGCTATATAGCTGTGGGCTTTGGGAGGAGGCTTTGTGGAAGCAACTAGTCACTTACCTGACGTTCTAGCATCCACTTCGGCTTTTGACTTTGGCTTCTGGACCCCCTGACTTTGGCTTTGACTTCTGGACCCCCTGACTTCGGCTTCTGAACCTCTGACCTGCGATACCTGGACTGTGATTCGGTTTTGGTGCCTTGGACCCTCTTTGCTCACCAGCTACAGACGTTGGACTGCCCCTGGACTTTGCCTGACCCGGCCCCAGCCCGTGACACCTGGGAAATTATAGATGCTTGTATACAAATGCTAGAAGTGTTCGAAGTAAAATTGATGAGTTGGAATGTTTAGTGTTGGGGGAAAACATAGACATTTTGGGAATTTCAGAAACTTGGTGGAATGAGGAGAATCAGTGGGACACGGTGATTCCTGGATATAAGCTATATCGGAAGGATAGGGAGGGAAGGGAGGGAAGGGTTGGAGGTGGGGTGGCTCTGTATGTCAGAGAGGGTATACAGTCCAGTAAGACTAAGGTCAAAGAATTAGATTCACCTCCAGAAATGCTTTGGGTGGAAATAGAGGGCCCAAAAGGAAACTTAACTATGGGAGTTTGTTATCGCCCACCAAATCAAAAGATAGAGGATGATTATAATATGATGGAAGGATTAAAGATAGTGGCTAAACATAAAAACTGTGTCATAATAGGTGATTTTAACTACCTGCAGATTGATTGGGTCAATATGTGTTCAGGTCGAGAGAAAGAGATTGAGTTTCTAGATGCTCTCAATGACTGTGCTATGGAGCAGATGGTCACAGAAACTACCAGGGGTGGGGCGATCCTGGATTTGGTCCTAAGTAATGCCCAAGACTTGGTGAGAGATGTAAAAGTGATCGCACCGCTTGGGAGCAGTAACCATAACATTATTGATTTCACCATTATTGATTTCACCATTTCACCATTTGTATAAATAGGAGTTGCCCCAAAAGACCAGCACAACCATGTTGTTTAACTTTAAAAGGGGTAAATTCTCTGAGATGAGGTATGTGAAGAGGAAACTGAAAGGAAAGGTACATACTGTCAAAACCCTTGGGGAAGCTTGGAGGCTATTTAAAACTACAATCTTAGAAGCTCAGATAAAATATATACCACAAGTTAGGAAAGGCACAAACAGGCATAAGAAAAGGCCTGCATGGTTAACAAACAAAGTAATGGAAGCTGTAAAAGATAAGAAGGACTCCTTTAAGCAGTGGAAAGCTAGTCCAAGTGAGATTAATAAAAGGGAACACAGGCTGTGGCAAATCAAATGCAAGACTGTGATCAGGCAGGCAAAAAGGGACTATGAGGAGCATATTGCAAAAAACATAAAGACCAACAATAATTTTTTTTCAAATATATTAGAAGCAGGAAACCAGCCAGGAAGGCAGTGGGGCCCTTGGATGACCAAGGGGCAAAAGGAATACTGAAGGAGGATAGGGGAATGGCTGAGAAGCTGAATGCATTTTTTTTCCTCAGTCTTCACTGTGGAAGATGAGAAGTGTTTGCCCGCTCCAGAACCACTAATTTTGGAAGGGGTGTTGAAAGACCTGAGTCAAATTGAGGCGACAAGAGAGGAGGTCCTACAACTGATTGACGAATTAAAAACTAATAAGTCACCAGGTCTGGATAGCATACATCCCAGAGTTCTGAAAGAACTCAAGTTGAACTTGTGGATCTCATGACAAAAATATGTAATCTTTCATTGAAATCTGCCTCCGTTCCTGAGGACTGGAAGGTAGCAAATGTCACCCCATCTTTAAAAAGGGTTCCAGAGGAGATCCGGGAAATTATAGGCCAGTCAATCTGACTTCAATACCGGGAAAGTTGGTGGAAAACATTATCAAGGACAGAATGAGTACGCACATTGATGAACACAAATTATTGAGGAAGACTCAGCATGAGTTCTGTAAGGGAAGATCTTGCCTCACTAACCTGTTACAGTTCTTTGAGGGGGTGAACAAACATGTGGACAAAGGGGACCCAATAGATGTTGTTCACCTTGACTTACAGAAAGCTTTTGATAAAGTTCCGCATCAAAGACTCCTTAGTAAGCTCGAGAGTCATGGAGTAAAAGGACAGGTCCTCTTGTGGATCAAAAACTGGCTAATTAATAGGAAGCAGAAAGTAAGTATAAATGGGCAGTCTTCGCAGTGGAGGACGGTAAGCAGTGGGGTGCTGCAGGGCTCAGTACTGGGTCCTATGCTGTTTAACTTGTTCATTAATGATCTGGAGTTGGGAGTAAGCAATGAAGTGGCCAAGTCTGCAGATGACACTAAACTGTTCAGTGTGGTGAGAACCAGAGAGGATTGTGAGGCACTCCAAAGGGATCTGTTGAGGCTGGGTGAGTGGGCATCAACATGGCAGATGCAGTTCAATGTGGCCAAGTGCAAAGTAATCACATTGGGGACAAGAATCCCAGCGACAAATACAAGTTGATGGGGTGTGAACTGGCAGAGACTGACCAAGAGAGAGATCTTGGGGTCGTGATAGATAACTCACTGAAAATGTCAAGACAGTGTGCGATTGCAATAAAAAAAGTCCAAAGCCATGCTGGGAATTATTAGGAAGGGAATTGAAAACAAATCAGCCAGTATCACAATGCCATTGTATAAATCGATGGTGCAGTCTCATTTGAAATACTGTGTACAATTCTGGTCACCGCACCTCAAAAAGGATATAGCATTGGGAAAAGTCCAGAAAAGGGCAACTAGAATGATTCAAGGGATGGAACACTTTCCCTATGAAGAAAGGTTAAAACGCTTGGGGTTTTTTAGCTTGGAGAAACGTCGACTGTGGGGTGACATGATAGAGGTTTACAAGATTATGCATGGGATGGAGAAAGTAGATAAAGAAGTACTTTTCTCCCTTTCTCACAATACAAGAACTCGTGGGCATTCAATGAAATTGCCGAGCAGTCAGGTTAAAATGGATAAAAAGAAGCACTTCTTCACCCAAAGGGTGATTAACATGTGGAATTCACTGCCACAGGAGGTGGTGGCGGCTACAAGCATAGCCAGCTTTAAGAGGGGATTGGATAAAAATATGGAACTGGATGGGTCATTGTCCTGATCCAACATGGGTTATGTTCTTATGGCAACTCCAGCCTGGAAAATTCCTGAAGATGTGGAGTAGAGCCTGGGGAAGGCAGGGTTTGGGGATGGGAGGGACCTCAACAGGGCATAAAGCCATACAGTCCACTCCCCAAAGCAGGCATTTTCTCCAGGGGAACTGATCTCTGTAGTCTGAAGAAAGATCAGTTGTAATTCCAGAAGGTCTCCAGTACCCACCTGGAGGTTCACAACCATACAGGGAAAGACCATCTCCTTCCATAGGTTCCTGTGTGCTAAATATGGTCTTAGGCTGCAAAACAGAAATGTTCAGCGAGGCACTGCTATAATGGAATCAGAAATGTAGTAAGATGGAATAGTTCATGCAGTCCATATGGGGATACGGTAGGTCTGTAGTCCACTGCTCCTATTATTCTTGGCATCATCTATTATAGTATGTATCATTTGGCTCTGGCTCTTACTGCATTGTCTTATACCTTGCAATCCCACATTCTACATTTCTCATGTGATATCTTGCCTTAGGGAGTTCTCTCAACTGCTCATGTTATATTTGATGTTTTTGCATTCTTAGCCCTATTGCACTGTTCACTGGATGGCTTATGCCAGGGGTGTCAAACCTGTGGCCTGCAGGATGGATCCATCCCATACAAGATTCAAATCCCCCCCCCCCCTCCAGCAACTTCCTTCTCCTGCTTCCTTTCCAGGACTGCTGTTGCAGCTGCACCATAGCTTGCTTTTTCCCCCAGCTCCCTCAGTGGCTTTTTGCTTCCTGCCTTGTTTCCCTCCCTCCCTCTCCCTCTCTCTCTCTGTCTCTCTCTCACACACAAACGCACACAGACAGCTCTATAGCTGCTTCATGCAGGAGAGACAGAAGACAAGCCTCCCCCCATCTTTTACTCTCTCTCTCTCACACACACACACACACACAGTTTCTCCCTCCTTCTCCAGGGATGGTCCTCATTGTTTGGGGAAGAAGAGAAGAGAGGGAAAGGAATGAGAGAGAAAGAAAAGAAACAAAGTTGGAGTCCCAAGTAGGTTTAAGACCTACAGTGACTCCAGTTACAAGCACACTTATTCAGAGGGAGGGAGGGTGGGTGGATGGATGGATGGATTCTTCTGATAAACACAGTGTACATTAAGGAAATTGTTTTGGCTTATTCTGTAAAGTTGTTTATATTTTTATATATACATACAGATTTTTTTGTAGAAAAAGCCCAACAGGAACTCATTTGCATATTAGGCACACACCCCTGACATCACCATTATTTCACACATAGCTTTTTTGTAGAAAAAGCCCAGCAGGAACTCATTTGCATATTAGGCCACACACACCCCAGCACCAAGCCAGCAGGAACTGCGTTCCTGTGCATTCCTGCTGAATGTCAGACTTATGTCCATTTATTCTTTGCATCCTCCTGAACTGAATCCTCCTGGATGAATCCTCCTAGGTTTCCAGTCTCATTACCAACACTAGTATCTCCGCATCTACCACCCCTCTGCATATCACCCCTAATCCAATCAAGCCTGCTGTTGTCATTCACCTGCTATTGCCATCCAACATCTGAAATCACCTTTACAAGGTTTATGTCTCTGGTACCTCATGTTATATTTTATGGCATGCATGGCCTGGCCTGACAACGTGACACTTGTCAGATCTGGCCCTCGTAACAATGAATTTGACACCTCTGGCTTATGCTGTATGACTACTTTTCCCTCCTTCTTTCTTTACTTTGTAATCTGTACTGAGTCTCAGTGAGAAATAAGAACTATAAATAAGCTAAGTAAATAAATATATCAGGGCCTGATATTTGCTATGGCTTTTGATGGGCTGTGAATAATAGGCATCTTTTTTTGGAGGGAGGGGATGTATTCTGGGTTTGTTATTTTATTTTGGTTTTAATTTGCAATGTTTTAATTATTACTAAGCTGCCTTAAAAGCAAGGCAGAGTATAAATATTCAGATAAATAAATAAAATTGTGAAAGGAACCAACAGATCTTTTTCATTTCAGATTTCAATATGTTTGTATATAGCCATAAAATACCACAAAGACATCCGGGAAGAAAAAGTACCCACAAGATATGCGTGTGTCAAGTGCTGTAATGCCACAGCCCAGATATTGCAACCCCATAGGATTTTCAAGGCAAGAGATGAACAGAAGTGGCTTGCTACTGCCTAATTCTACACAGTAACCCTAGACTTCCTTGGTGGTCTCACACCCAAATACTAACCAGGGCCAACCCTGCTTACCTTCTGAGATCTGATGAGATTGGGATAGCCTGACACACAATGTAGAACTAGTAAATGAGGCCCATAACTTGGACCACTGTTTTAACTACTGAATGCACACCACAAAAACAAGAAATATCAACTCGGTTGTAAGCTGCTTTACATGACTAGCATGTTGTCCTTGTCCACGTGGGTCACAGTTGGTACAAGAGTGATAGGATATCTCAGAATTAACATGTGTTCTAAATCAATACCAGGAAAGCACCTTGCATTCCTTCTCAGGGACTCCAAGTTTATAAAAACAAAAAACCTTCAACTGAAAATGACTTCCAGATTTTCAGCAAACAGAAATCAAAGAATAAAACTATAATCTTTCACAAATGAAGCCACTAGTTAGAATTTTGATATATATCTTTTAAAAAATGCATAATTACAAATCTGCATTTTCAGGATTTCAATTTAAATTACTTTTCACTATTCTTTGAAATTGGATTAGTGTTCTGTTCATTTAAAAAAAACTGATACCAATTTTGTGTAAGATAATTAGCAGAATGGACACGGGGTATGCCTAGCTGGTATCAGGCTGCACCCTGGCAAGATGGAAAGAAGTAGAAAAATAGAACCCATCTAGTTGAAAATATAATAATCATTCGTTGATCAAATTGTTTTATTCATATTCTTCTTACAATCTTTGCCAAACAAATAATGCATTTGAATGGGACTGTTCTGTGTACACTTGGTATCAATGTATGGGCTATTCTGTAGTTAGATGAGCAAGATTTTGATTGTTTTGCTCCATGTGCCGTCTCACCCACTAAAAGTGTTCAAATGAAAGAACCTAAACCAAACAATTCTGTAACAGATGGAGATCAATTCTGCACTCAAAACACTGATAAATTGTTCTAATCACTCAGAAGAGAATATGGACTGCTATGGGGGGTTTTTTACAAATCACTATTTCACCAGTTTCTTGTTAAAATCATAGTGCATTCCACCTCCATCCATGCTTTCAATATAATTACCAGTTAAATAATATTTAGTATCTAGTCCCACAGTGGAATAATCCAGTAATAAACCTGACACATAAAACTGTTTCACTGTGATGCAATGCTGTACCACTGAGAAGTTAGGACTTATCAGGTGACAAACAAGAAGATTGCCAATCAGGAGACATTTGTATGATTGGCCCCAGTCACATTCATACACGTCTCCCAGCCATACAGGACTGCAATAGAAAGAAGTGGCTCCTGTGGTACTCTGTGATTGCTTGGGTGCGTGAAGCAGGCGTGTTGTGCAGTAGTATTAGGTCCAAAAATGTAAAAAGCTTGAACAAATAGCAAGAGCTGGTTTACCAAGAGAAGATTAAATTGCACCTTCACCATTTGTAGGAGGATTTTCTTTTTTGCTTTTCTGGCACAACTGAATCTGGTCCTGGATCTAACATACCTAAGATTCTATTTAGACATCACAAGCAAATTTAACAAGCAATGCTTTATTCTTGGACTCACACTCTTTCTGTCATTCCCTCACACAAACCATAATGATTGAAGAACAGAGGCTTGGGAAGGTTAGATCTTATTCACAAAATACCATGATGTCTGAATGCACATGCCTAAACAACTAGGAGTTTCCATCTTTCCCAGTAACTGGAACAAACTTTGATTAATAGAGATACCCATGTGTTATCAAACTAGGGTCTAACAACATGTCTCCATTTGTAGTAAAATTTGGGGAAGACTTGTTTTTCCAGTAGTATGTGTGAAAAGGATCTAGAGGTCTTAGTGGACCATACATTGAACCTGAGTCAGCAGTGTGATGTGGTGGTTAAAAAAGCCAATGTGATTTTGAGCTGTATCAACAGACATATAGCAACCAGATCACGCAAAGTGATGGTATCGCTTTACACTGCTCTGGTTAGACCTCACCTACAGTATTGTGTTCAGTTTTGGGCACCACAAATTAAGAAGGATATAGACACGCTGGAACATGTTGTCCAGAGGAGGGCAACGAAGATGGTAAGGGGTCTGAAGACCTAATCCTATGAAGAAAGGTTGAAGGAGCTGAACATGTTTAGCCTGGAGAAGAGATGACTGAGAACTGATATGTACTTAGGACTGTCATATAGAGGATAGTGCAGAGTTGTTTTTGATGGCCCCAGAAGGTCAGATGAGAACCAACAGGTTGAAATTAAATCAGAAGTTTTTCACTAAACATTAGAAAGAATTTCCTGACAGAGCGGTTCCCCAGTGGAACAGGCTTCCTCAGGAGGTGGTGGACTCTCCTCCTTTGGAGGTTTTTAAATAGAGGCTAGATGGCCATCTGACAGCAATGCTGATTCTGTGAACTTAGGCAGAACTTAAGGGGGAAGTATTTGTGAGTTTCCTGCATTATGCAGGGGGTTGGACTAGATGACTCTGGAGATCCCTTCCAACTCTATGATTCTAGGACTCTAGGACAGCAGCTTCCACTCAGTTGTAAGTTATTTCATGCAAAACATTCATCAATAATGTTTCTTATTTATAAAGTGTCTCAGAGACCAGAAGCTGTTTTAAATTAAAAGAAGTTCTACTCCTGTTTATTTACATTACTTATAGTGCACCTTTTTCACATAGATTCAAGTGGATTACACAGAGTCAGTACAATCAACAAAATGGGATATCCAATAACTAATGCACTACGATATCAGAAGACAGGATACACAAGAGAGAAGAGGTGCATATTAAGAGGTATAGAAATTATATAATAAGACCTACTTAAAATATGCTATATAAAAGGCCCAATCATTGATCCAAGTAAGTTTGTGATACCATTTTGCACTGTGCAGCCTTATTACTCGCACAGAAGAGCACTCTTGAATAGTTCAGTTTTGCACAGTTTACTATATTCATTTTAGCAACCATAAGAAGATCTGAGACCACTGCTCTATGAATGGGCAGCAGATAACTTATTACTCATTTAAGGGTTCTGGAACCTTAAAATCCTTCATAAGCTTTAATTACCTGCATTTGTGCTAATAAAAACACAATACCATTAGGAACGAGAAAGTGACACAAATACAAGAGAAAGGAAACAATGCAGAGATTGGAATTACAGGCTCAAAAGAGGAGATCCAATTGCAAACTCTGTTTGTAAGACTTAGCCTAGCCATTCGTCAAAAGTTTCACGGATCTTTAGTTTGCTGTGGCTGAGGATACACATAAAAATGTTTACTATTTGTTAAGAACATAAGAAGAAGCCACACTGGATCAGGCCTATGGCCAACCAGTCCAACACTATGTCGCACGGTGGCCAAAAAACCAGGTGCCATGAGAAGGTACACTAGGTGGGTCAGAACACTAGAAGCCCTCCCACTGTTCCCCACCTCCCACACACACACAGGTTTTATGGAATTATAGCTGCCAACTACAGAAATAAAAAAATGAAATTAATCAAAGCTTATGATGACTTTTAAGGTTCCAGATAACCCTATTTTTTTAATAGATCAGCTACTGCCAATTCATATAGCAACAGTCTCAGATCTTCTTACAATTACTGAAATGAATATAGCAAGAACTTGAAAAACCGTATGAATTAATAAGGCCTGGCAAGCAGTTAAGTTGTCCACACTGACAGAATTTAGTGCATTTAAGAGATATGAGGCTTCCTTTCCTAGATGCCAGCAACCATTGTTTTTAATTTTTGCAGCTGGTTTACAATTTTTTTATAATTGTGTAACATGACTATAATGTGTTAGAATGACAACATTTGACTTTGCAGTGGGTGTAGTGGCATGAGATCAGGCAGCACAGTAGGTGAAAGCATCAGCACAGCTTTTCAGCATCACAAGACTAGGCTGTTGAAATTGTGGTAAGTCAGCTTTCAAGGACAAGAAAAGAGTCTTAAGAATCGAACAATTATTTTAAAAATCCTTCGTGTTCCCTTGGGTCTTTCTTTCAAACATTTGTTCTGTAGGCCTTTCAAACACAAAGGACATACTAGCAGAAGTTATGTGGAACTACAGCAGAGCTTGTCATTTAGTACAAAGTATACAATATCCGCAGAAGTTATGTGAACCTATAGCATCTGATAGTTGTTCTAAGTTTACCCACAAATTGTTCTAAGATTACCCACAAATTTTAACAAAAGATACTCATTTCCTTTTATCTTAGAAAAAAACCAAGCAAGGGTTTTTGGTTCAGCAGTTTGCCAAACCAAAGTCACAGAGAAAGCATATGACTTTTAAAATGATGTGAAAGTGTCCTGGTGCTAAGGAATAAAATCAAGTTACACCTCAAGATTCCACCAAATAAATCAACATTTTGCAACCTGTGTGGGCTTTCCTGCAGCAGAATAAAAAAAAAAAGGTTCTGGGCATGCTGCATAATAATAACTACCCTTGCCATTTGCCAGTCACAGCTGTTAAACCCCTGCCCTCAACCACATTCTTACCCTCAAGAAATTGAGGAGTGGAAGAAAAAATGGCTTCCATAATGACACATACTGTGGTCTGCTAAAGACCACAGACAAATGGAGAAATGCTGAGATTTACCTACAAGTAACATCACATCCTCCCTAAATGCCACCCACCCCAGAAACTGCCCTCAAAATATTCTAGGTAGTGCTAGTAATCCTATGCACTACCTTGAAATTCCTTGGGCCCAGTGTATATTGGTAGAAATCCTCCTAAACTAATTTGGGATTAAAGAAGACTAGTTGTGTAGCCTGAGTTTGAGAGTTCCTTAACACGTTTTTCTCTGGTGTTCCTGACTATAAAATGAAACATACTTAGCTTTGTATTGCTTCAGTGCTGCCCCCCTCCCCATTTATTGCTCCACATTTCAGACTCCCATGATGACCCATGGATGGAAACAGACCTCCATTTATAAAATTTCCAGAACAAATTGCGCAAAATACCATCCACTGTGTGTTTACTGTCTAGTTCACACAGCCACCATACTGCCGAGACCAATTTATACAAGCAGCTAACTCAAATGGAACTGTTCTGGGACAGTATCAATGGGGATTACATGTCTGAATGCCTTTCCATGAAAAATACAGGGCCTGCACATGAAAATCTACTATGCCAGGAGAAAGGACCAAAAATTCTCTGCTTCTTGACATGCCTTTTTGTTATATACCGGGAATGTGTTTGTTACCATGGTGAAATATCCACACCTATAAAACATCCTGGCCCCCAATAAACAAATGCAAACCCTATGCTTTGAATTGGCACACTCTAGTATGAAAACTTTACCATCAGTCTGGATGATGACTAAATTATTTTGGATAAATAATGTTACTGCATATGCAGTCAAATGTAATTCAATGCATACAAATGATCAAGCCATTCAGATCACTTTTCATGCTTCAGTGTCTCAAGTGCTAAAAAAGGTAAGATCAAAGGCCCCACGTTTCTGCAGTGCTCAAGCGCTTTAAGGAATTTGTTTACAAAGGTGGCTCAAATTAATCATTAAAATAATATTATACTACTTCCAGTTTTTCACAGTCGCTTGATATAATTGTAATAGTTTTGAAAACTGCAAACATGTCATTAGCTACAATATTACTATGGAAACACTAACAAGGAATAATATTCTTTGAGGGTTTTTTATAATTGCACACAAATGTAATTACCAACTCTCATTAGCAGTGATGGACTTTCATACCAGAGTTTAGAAACTGTTTTCCATTAATTGTCTCATCCTCTAAAACTATATATATATACTTTATGGGAAATTCACATATTAAAGCCCAAATCAAAAGAACTACGAAACTGATACTGCATGGCCACTGGAAATTTGGACACGTTTCTCAACTGAGATCCCCCTGATGCTGCAAAGCAAAACTTACTGCAGAATTCAGGGGAGTACCAAAAACAGTCTGGAGTTTATCATTCAGCTCTTCGAAGATGTTAGGTTAGGTTTATTTGATTTATATCCTGCCCTCCCAACTGAAGCAGGCTCAGGGCAGCTCAACAAAAGAAAAAAACAGGGAAATAGCTGCCCATAAGCTCGTGAGAATGCCAAAAACAGTTTTACAGATCCTGATCTTTTAAAAAAAGAAATATGGAAGTAAGCTGCTCTGTTTGCCACATGTAAAAGCCATGCCTCATCATTTATTATATTACATTGTTGTTGTGTCTGCATTATGCGGAGATGGAAAGCAGTTCTGGTATTTGCAAAAAAATGTCATACATCCACTTCTGGAGAGCTTGCTGTTTTAAATAATAAATATCTAATAGTTATGGTTACAGTGAATAAGTGGTTGGAGTCTGATTAGGATCCCGAAGACCCAGGTACAAAATCCCTCTTTATTTATCTAGTTTATCCAGTTAAATAGTTTATTCATCTTGAAATAGAAGTGAAGTACTTTGAATGTCCGAATGCTACAAAAATTAGTATTTCTACGGCCGCTACTACTACCACCACCACCAGAAGTAATCTAGTATTTAGCTATCTCACATATATATAGACAGCTTTCCATTGTAATAACTCCTTGAACAGAGCAGTTAAGAAAATAAACTATAACCCAGGAAATCCTCAGTTCATATCTCATCTCTGCCAGGAATCCACTGCATTAGCCTTAGACAAGTCTAAACCTCCAACTTCTCCTTCCCACTTACAAGTTTAATACCAAATTATATCAATCTATTTTAGGAAGTCAGATTTATCATGAAAATTACGGATGTTAAGTTTTATTACATATAACTTTGGCATTTTTCTCAGTGCGTGGGGGGAGAGTTAGACAGGGGAAACAGTATGAAGGAAGGGATTAGAAATCTCTTTCCCCAGTATTGTATCTTTGATCAATAGCACAGCTCCATGTGGAGGCAGGGCCAGATTTGGGGGGGGGGGCAGAGAGGGGTGCGTGCCCCGGGCTCCGACAGAGAGGGTGCCAAATTGGGGATGGAGTGCATTGTATTCTATGGAACCATAAGACAGAATGGCCCATAAGGGGGCACCATTTTTAAATTTTGCCCCCCCCCCAAAAAAAAACATGTAGATCCGGTCCTGTGGGAAGGTACTGAACAACCCCTACAATGGGCTGTATCCAGATTGAGTTTTCCAATGGCAGAATAGAACTTTCCTGCCTTCCCATCCCTCTGCAGACTACTGATTTCAACAGAATGCTGATCCTGGAGGATAGGAGACCCCAAGGAATTATACTAGGCGAGTCTTCAGTGGAAAGGAGTAATCATTGGAAATCAGCCTGGATCCAACCCAATATGCCTAGCTGGATGGACTCTGTTAGGAACTGCTTTGAGAGGGCCATGCTAAATCCATCTGTTTCTTTCATAGCCAGTTCACACTTTAAACTGGTAGGTTCAACTTTGCATGGAACACAAAGTACTATGGTGGCATGCAGGAGTCATAACAACTCTCTGTTTGTCTCTGCGGGGCATGAAAACAATTTATTTGCATGTTTATGCCTCTCTGATGTCTTGCTCCTCCCCTCTCCTTCATCTCTCTTCATGCTAACCACAGTTCCAGACTTTCTGATTTGATCAAGTTACACTTCACGTTGATGTATGAATGCAGGTTCATCACCAAATTGGCACTGTTCAGTATATCAGCATGCAGTTCACTGAACCCCAATTATTTAAAAAAAGAATATAAAATAGGGGATACAGAAGTACGTATTCTAGAGTAAACCCAGGTCCAAAATATTATCTCCTTAGAGCTGGTGAACTTTGCCTGGCTCATGAAGTACTCAATGCTTAAATAACTCTGTGTGATACCCCTAAGGAAATAACTCTATTATAGAAGAATTTTTTATAAAAGAAAAAATTGTGCAGTATCTAGAATCAATTCATTAACAAAAGTTTTTTTTCCCCTCTCCTGGAGCAATCTCTTAAACTTAGAAAGAATTGTCTTTAAAAAAAAAAACACTCAGAGCATGTAGGCGTCACTTGCCACATCACTTTATATAGCAAAGGTTTATCTATTGTTATACTTAAAATCTGAGCTATTTATATATATGTTATTGAGTACTCTGCTTTATTCATGTTCTTCCATCTTTACAAAAGTATTCCCATGCTTAATGGAAAAAAATCAAACATAAGTGTGGCAGTTCTCATGCAACATGTAGTAGAACATCTGTTTGGCACGCAGAAGGTCCTAGGTTCATTCCCAGAGTCTCCATTCTACATAGTTTGGGTAATGACAGAAACAGGGCTTTTTTTTGAGCAGGAACACATAGGAATGCAGTTTTGGCTGGCTTGACATCAGGGAATATGGCCTAATACGCAAATGAGTTCCTGCTGGGCTTTTTTCTACAAAGAAGCATGGGAGCCTTTACAATCTCCTTTACCTTCCTCCCCCACAACAAACACCTGTGAGGTGGGTGGGGCTGGAGAGGGCTCTCACAGCAGCTGCCCTTTCAAGGACAACCTCTGCCAGAGCTATGGCTGACCCAAAGTCATGCTAGCAGGTGCAAGTGGAGGAGTGGGAAATCAAACCCGGTTCTCCCAGATAAGAGTCTGCACACTTAACCACTACACCAAACTGGCTCTCTGTGGATATATGAACATCATAGATCCAAATTACCTTAGCTCCTTTGCTAAGGCTTTTTTTTAAAACTTACTTTTGAAAAAATTTAAAGACAATCTTTCATTATGTTTTAAAACAATTAAGCCATAATGAATCAAGCAATATGAAGAAACAATAATAAACAAATGCAGACAATAATCGTTTGGTTTTCACAAAGGAAGAAGGATGAAATACAGTAGTCCTTGTGAAATAAATACTCGCCACAGAGGAAACCATTATACAGAAATAACAATGCTGAAAAACTAGAAAGATCATTTTTATTTGTCTTGGTCTCAAAATGCTCTGACTTACAAGTTTTTACATAATAAAAACATAAGAGAAGTCATGTTGGATCAGGCCAATGGCCCATCCAGTCCAACACTCTGTGTCCCATGGGGGCAAAAAAACCCAAACAACCAGGTGCTATCAGGAGGTCCATCAGTGGGGCCAGGACACTAGAAGCCCTCCCACTGTTGCCCCCCCCCAGCACCAAGAATACAGAGCATCACTGCCCCAGACAGAGAGTTCCATTAATATCCTTTAGCTAATAGCCACTTATGGACCTCTGCTCCATATGTTTATCCAATTCCCTCTTTAAGCTATGCTTGTAGCAGCCACCACCTCCTGTGGCAGTGAATTCCATGTGTTAATCATCCTTTGGGTGAAGAAGTACTTCCTTTTATCTCTTCTAACCTGTGACTGCTCAGCAATTTCATTGAGTGCCCACAAGTTCTTATATTGTGAGAAAGAAGTGACAACAGAGTAATACATGCCCCAAAACAGATAATAAACCCTATGGACAGTGGTATAGTCTGCAGTAGGCATGTGCACTCGGTATAAACAGAGACAAAATATACCCAATAAATACTTTATCAGTATTTGTCAGGTATTTTCTCAGCCAGTTACCAAATGGGCTACTGATTCAGCTATCCAAAAATGGCCACCCTGAAAAATCTCAAAAATATTTAGGATTTTGGGGGCCTCTCAGATAGCCACAGTTAAAGGGCATTCATGGCTTGCAAAAGGCATTTAAAGGGACCGTGATCCCTTTAAATGTCCTTTTCCCTCCACTGGATGCAATGGAGGATGGGGGCTGCTCTGTTGGGCAATCTGGTTTAAACCTGGCTTATCAGCACAGCCTATGGGGAGAACTGTTCACACGGGATCAGCTCCTGAGTGGGCTCTGCTGGGCTGCTCAGAAAAACCTGCAGGGAGAAGCCTCAGCTGGGGTCTGGCTCCTCTTTGAAACTGAACTGCATCATGGAGCATTCAGTTCCTGCCACCCCAGTTTAAAAAAAAATCAGTTCAGGAGCAGAGCTTTCTAAGGCATTCACATTCATATCCCCTCTTTCCAACACTTCTGCCACTGAGGCTAGAACAGGATTTTAGAGCATGTTAAATTGAAGTTACTAGTGATGTGAATATACTACCCACCCACCACCCACCACCCACCCCAGATGGCCCAGGGTTTGGCTGAAGTGACTATTTCCTAACCATAACTTTGGGAAAGAAGCAGCCGGAAGTAATTTCAACATTGGCCACTTATGTATCCTCCTGTCAAGAGTCTATGAACTGGACACCAGTTTGAGAGAATGTGCAGCAAAAAAAAAGTTCTTTCTAAGCCAAAGGATGGATTTAACAGGAAAGGAGAATACAAATACAAGGTAGGTGATGAAGTGACTGACATGACAATTAAAATACTTCCACAACACATAGAAATCTTAGATTTGGTATGCAAGATACCAAATGCAAGATAAATGCATCAGTCTCAACATACCAATGAGAAGACAGACAATAGTCACATTTTGAGCAAACCCTGGACTCCCCATTGTTTCCAGTCAGAATAGCCAGTACCACAGTAGGGGCATCTATCTGGATGTACTCAAGCCCTGTGCCTCCACTACTCAAAGTTATTTGTGTGACACTACTGATTTCCTGAGGAAATCTATTGACAGTCTCAGCTATATGCTGAATGATTAACTAGAATGATTAAAGGTTTGGAACACTTTCCCTATGAAGAAAGGTTAAAACGCTTGCAACTCTTTAGCTTGGAGAAACGTCGACTGTGGGGTGACATGATAGAGCTTTACAAGATTATGCATGGGATGGAGTAGTAAAGAACTACTTTTCTCTCTTTCTCACAATACAAGAACTCGTGGACATTTAATGAAATTGCTGAACAGTCGGGTTAAAACAGATAAAAGGAAGTACTTCTTCACCCAAAGGGTGATTAACATGTGGAATTCACTGCCACAGGAGGTGGTGGCGGCTACAAGCATAGCCAACTTCAAGAGGGGACTGAATAAAAATACGGAGCAGAGGTCCATCAGTGGCTATTAGCTAAAGGATATTAATGGAACTCTCTGTCTGGGGCAGTGATGCTCTGTATTCTTGGTGCTTGGGGTGGAGCAAAGTGGAAGGGCTTCTAGATCCACTTGTGAACCTCCTGATAGCACTTGGAGGGGGTTTTTGGCCACTGTGTGACACAGAGTGTTGGAATGGATGGGCCATTGGCCTGATCCAACATGGCTTCTCTTATGTTCTTATGTTCTTAGTGGATATGTGTTGTAAAATTCCCTCAAAAAAACATACACCTTGCTTTTTTCATTATTGTAACATTAAATAAGCTAGTGGTAATGACATTCTTAAAAAATTAAATAGTCTCCTTTGTCCTGCAGGCAATTTATATGCTGTCTATCAAAATATTAAAAATACCAGAAATGTAAATGAACAAATATAAATGTAAAAGGTTGGCTGCAATCACTTGGTTTTTTCATTAATGTTGATTAAATATTGAGACTCTAGCCTAACCCACAAACTAGTAATGCTGACCTCCACAGTTTTAAGATGGTTTAGGGACATATTGCAGAATGGCTCCCTGCTATCTGCTCCAACTGTCTCCAGGGACCATTCATCGGGACAACTGTTACAGAACCAGGTACTCCACAAGACAGCACCATTCTTGCCAGTGGGAAGTTGTGACTTCATCTGTGTATTTCATGGCTCATATCTTTTAATATCAGATCCCATTTCTTTTACAGCCTGATCCTTAGCCTCATTTGAAAAATAAAGGAAGGGTTTTAAAACTTATTTCTAGCATGGTAATATAGCTTCTGAGTAATAGATATGTCACAATGGGTTTTCAAAACATGGTGAATGTATTCTCATGGGAGCACTGAAAAACACTAGGGAATTATATTAATGTTCAAAAATAGATTCCCTCATTTTTTTGATATAAACCACTAACAATCATACTGAGGTACATGTCATTACCTACCAGCATATCTTTGTATTTTCTAAAATTCACAACGTTTGCCTGTGATTGTCAACATTCATCATATAAATCTGGAACACTGCCTGCAACAAATGCATAGATACACCCCCCACACACCAAAGAGTAAAATATTTTTAAAGGCATGTAAAAAGCTTAATTTTCGGCCCCGCCACAACCTTGTGAAATAGTAAGTAAGGAGTGAATGGAGTTGTACCACACTGGTCTGCATACTGTATCTCCATGATCACCTAGTTAGGGCCATATCATAACCAAGTAAGTTTAATACATCACCTGTGATATTTTTCCTATGATAAGAAAGAAAGGAACATATGTAGAACTCCTGTCAGATTGAAAGACATATGAGTGGGCTCTTAAGAGTCTCTCCTTTGAACTTTATAATTCTATACCACACAAACATATGCTATTCCAATATATTTGTACAAGCTCTGTTATCTCACATGTAGCTTTCAGTGATGTTAAGAAGAAATATTGTTCCAGGCTGTTGGTGGAACAGAATCTCCATGTCCTTAAAAGCACTAAAAGAGCAGCCAATTTCCATATCATCACAGCTCTCTACAAGCAAATACGTTGCCAAATTGTTTTTTTTTTCCCCTAACCTAGCAGATAAAGGTGGAAAGTTGACTGAATTTCTTCATTTCAGTTACAGGGAAGAAAGGAGAAGAGATTAAAGTAGTATGGTATAAATCAATCCTCTTGGAGAGTTACCAACTTTAATCCTAACTTTCTGTGAGATCTTGCTGAAAAGTATGTTGCACAGCTTTTTAGTGGGCAACTTCCATTAGCACACTAACAACAAGAACAGAGCTCAGTTCCCATGCTGAGATGGGCTTCTAATTTTTCTCAGAAATAATCGTTTTGAATTGATTAGAAACGTTGTCGCAATGTAATTTTAAATAATGCGCTAGAAAATACACAAACATGCAGAAACCTTTGGAGAAAATAACACTTAGATCTATGATAGTGTTTCCACAGGTAAGGTAAGGTTTCCACAGGTGTTTCCACAGACAGTGTAAGTTCTTACACCCACAAGATTTTTCCACCTCCCCACTCCTGTGGTAGCCCAAAATGCCCCCCAATCCTGTTCCTGGGGGCCCCTTCCACCTTAGATTTTGATGGGCATCTCATACTGTTTACTGTGATTTAAAACCATTTTTAAAGCAAACTGCACAACCATTGTATTTTCTTTTCCCCTCCTAACTCTTTTCAGGGGAATGCTAGTGTTAACACAACTTAAAAGCCGACCAAAAAGTGCAATCCTAAATGGAATTAAGCCCTTGAAGGGTACAAGAAAGGGTATAAATAACCACCCAGGACCCAGTTGGCTGGCTGGCTGGCTGTTGAAACATCGGTTAAGTGTTAATATTAATTCTGTGATGTTACATGTATTTTAATTTGTTTATGTGTTTTTAATATCGTAAATCCTATGATGGGACCTGTCCTGAGCCTGCTTGTGGGGAGGGCAAGATACAAACCAAATAAACCAAACAAACAAATATAACTCTGCTTAGGATTGCACTGTCACTCGCAAAAACATGCCATTCTGATAATATAAGGCAAAAGATATTAGTACCTGTCCACTTAAACATAGGGCTTTCCCCTGTGTTTTCCTACCATCTCTCTATTGAAATTCAAAAGTGCTGCTATTTTTGAAGTAAATATAAACATTAGGCCAAAGGTATGTTTTCAGCCCATCTAATGGGTGCTAATGCTGCAACCCAAAAAGAAAGCAACACAGCTTTAAGCCTCCCTATTTCAGCCACAGTATGTTCTGTGCAATAATCCATCCCTTCTGGGAATCTAGAGTTTCAATCTATAAACTGTGTCTTTCAGCAACTCAAAAGAGTAGCCACCCAATAATGCTACGGGTTAATGCATGTTCACATGGACTGAAATACCAAAATTTGTATTTGTACATGGTCACTGGAGCACTGAAAAAAAAATAGCATAGCTAATAAATGTTATCAGATGTGCAGCACTTGGCATGTCTGTTTAGGCATTTTTCTCGTATCCAATGAGATGCTCCAGACCATAACTGGAAATGCAACAGGGCCTGGCAAAGATATGAAGACATGTAGGCCTGTAAAGTGTCATCAAGTCGACAGCCACAGGGTTTTCAAGGCAAGTGAGAAGCAGAAATGGTTTGCTTCCCTCTGCACAGTCTTCCTTGGTAGTCCCCCATCAAAGTATCAACCTTGCTTAGATTCTGAGATCTGACCAGACTGGGCTATACTATACCATCTCATGATCCCACTCCACTTCCCAAGATAAGATACATATGTGGCAACTGGGTTTCTTGTGCCACTACCTCCCCTTCCTGTATACTGTGTCTCAGACTTGCTGACTGCAACATCAAGAAATTATAAGCAAGTGTCAATCACAGATACCAAAGACAGAACCTGCAAATCACATCAACAGCAATGCTACTCAATGGATTCATGTAGATTTGGCTACCATTCACTAAAAATACTACATGAACCAGCCTATGCTTTCTATAACCATACTCTTACAATATTGACTTCAAAAGCTAGTTATTGTGTGGTAGTATAGTCATAGGTTAGTATGATTAATAACCTAGGGTTTTTTTAATTTAAAAAATAGTTGTGGGCCACAATCCAGTTCTGATCACATCAACGGGAGCTCTGCCACTTACTTCAACAACATGTGCATTGATGTTGCAGAGCTTTTCCATTGGGAAAGTATTACCCAGTGGAAGGTTAAAAAGCACAAAAGTGGAAGCAGAAAGCCAGCAAGAGCCAATTACAGCTAAGGTCACAAATTTCAATCATGTTCCAGCTCTGTGTGCACAACAGCCTATGGGGTCATGGCCGGTCTAAAGGGCTGTGTCTACAAACATAAAATCTTAGGTGGCGTGATGTTGTAACAGAGTTGCCTGCAAATTTCTATGGGCTCCTAGGAGGAGGGTATCCATAGGTCCTTCCACCACAGGTTCATTCTACTCCTCTCCTCATTCGCTTGCAGGGTGAAGCAGAGCTTGTGTCACAACACGTGTAATTCTAACAATTTTGCTGCCTACTCCATCTGCAATCCTCCCTCACTGGAAATCATGGGGATCCATCAGAATTACAGAAATGGCATTTACCAAACTGATAACCCTTGGAATGAGTCAGTTAAGAGAGCCATCCATGTGAAAGTAAAGTGTTAAAGTTGTCTACTACCTAATTCCAAATTTCTAAGCACCATGATACATTATTTGGAAAACATGCCTGACAATTATTTGGGAAAACTCAGACAAGCCTTCAATAAGCATTAGATGGTATTTTATTATTTTTAATTCATACTAGGCTTGAATGATATGCAATGCACAAATAGATGTGTAGGTTATGGAAAAGGCAGATGAATTTATTCACAATATTTTTTTCATCTGATCTGCATATTCTTCCCAAGTTTAGCAATAATGTAATATGGAACTAAAATATCCTATAAATGACCAGGCAGAGATCCAACGTGCTACACAACCATTGTAGTTCTCCATTGCAGGAGATCTTTGACCGTATGCTTCTAAAAAGGGAACCTCTTTAACATACCATGTGGCAAACTGCTCTGGAAACTAAGGGTGTTTCAAAATCAGTTTGTGATATGGCATGGCTGTCTACTGGTTAAAGGAGGGGGAAAGTAAAACTCTCAGAGAGTATATGCTCCAAATCCTTGGGCATGCATAAAATAGCTCTATGGACATTGGCCATAAATTTCCAACCCTATAAATGCCAATAATTATCTCTCCAACTTAAATATCAGATGGCTTTGATCAAGTTCACTTATCTATGTTTGAGGATTTTATCATCCTTTCAATTGTGTAAACACAATTCACAACTCGGTCACAGGAAACTGTTTCAGGCCACCAATGGGCTGATCAAGCATCAGCCACTGTCAATGCTCAGTCCAAACAAGCCAAAGGAAATTTACTGTCACATAATTTCCTGCAACATGGAAAGTAATGGCTTCTTTGAGACCTACACAAAAATTTACTGAATTGCTCCTCAAATATCCTGCTTAGAAATTACCTTTCAAGATATTTACCTTATCAAAACAATTTGGCATTCAAAACCTCTGTTGCAAAGGACCCTGGCTATAACAGCTGAAGAAGAAATTATTTATCTGTGAATATTTTAAAAAGTGATCTCCAGAAATAATTAATCTAAGAATGAAATCCAATTAGGGTATCTGCAATAGTTAGACTATTCCATTCTTACATTTTCCTCAGTTACACAATAAAGCAAGTGACTATGATTGACCTCTAACATTCCCCTCTTTTTCATCTCAGATTTTTTTCCCCCTTCTAGTTGGCAAAAATTCATATGGCCCCAAAGCTGTCCAAGGGAAGCCTCTGAAGATACAGCAATAATGAGCCAGCAGTTCAGTATATAAGCCAGCTCACTGTTCTCCTAGAAATTTCAAGGTGATGCAGGGATAGAAGTTTTGAACATGGACATGGGATATGCAGGTTCACATTTCCACTCTGTCACTCATTAAGCTAATTGAGTGGCTTTTCCCAAGTCCCTGTTTCTTAGTCTAAGCTACTCCTCACACTACTTTTTCAAGAATAAAAATACTCTGAACTGCACCCTTGCCATAAGATGTAAAAGAAATCTAAATTGCAAAGACACAACTTCCATCTTCTACATTTTTGGTTTGCATTTTTATCGAATTCTTCCTCTTAACAGCCTGGTAATCAGAAACATCCCCTAAGCTTCCTTGTTGCACTTAAAAATCCTGTCTCCCTCCCTAGTTAATTATATCTATTAATTTATTTGGTACATTTTTATCCTGCTCTTTCTGCAAGGATACTGAACATTGTTCTCCCTATCCTCACAGCAACCCTATGTTAGACTGAGAGGGTGACTGGCCAAATTTATCTAGACAGCCTCATGGAAGAATGGCGATTTGAACCTGGATTCTCCAAGATCCTAAGTCAGGCACCCTAAATAAATAAAATAACCCTAACCACTACAGTACGACAAGGGTTCTCCCCACAGACAAAGAGATAAGTGTTTACCATGACATTTGAACCAACTACAGTTACCACTAATCACAAGGCTCTCAAATCAGAGACTGAAACCAGGATTAGACCCCAAGCTCAAACTATATAGCAGGAGAGAAAACTATAGCTACTGGTAACTATGGTTACTCTAGTTCAGATGTCATACTATACCACAGTTACTGCTAAGGAAAGGGAAGGAAGAAAGTGCAGAAGTCTGAGGGGAAAGGGGGAGAGGAGAACATAAGGCAGTCCAGATCACTGAACTCTGGTTTGACAGTCATGGGGCTGACGTCTAAATCAGGCCTATGAGTTCCAGTTGTACTGTTAACATTGTGAGAAAAAAGTGTTTTAAAGGAATACATTTTGACCAGCCAGTTCAATGAGAGCACCATGTGTGTGCTGTCTGTATCAATACCATAGAGCAAAAAGAGCACTAAGTTGATCTTCCATTAATATTTTATATATGGCCTGTACTCTCTCTCTCTCTCTCTCTTTCCCCAACCCCAAATCATTTCATAGACATTCCTCTCATATTGTCTATTTTGAAATCTCCTGTCATTCTGTATCAGACCACATAAGCTATTTGTCCAGTCAGTTAGTGCTTCCTCTAATTTTGACAGCAGCATTAAAATAACTATTTCATTCTTTATTTTAAAAAGACAGTGTTTCTGTGCTCCTTGACCCCCAATTTACCATGAGCACAGGAAGTAATTAACATGCCTCCAAAATCAGACTCCCTTGCAAGGAGTTGACAATTATTTTAAAATATCCTGTGCAAGCAACAGAAACTATGCTTCCCAACATAACGTCTGTACTCTGACGCCTGCTAATGTAGCTTTTGCTGTGTCTCCCTGGAGCGTCTTTCTCAAGTCTTTAGTTATGGTGGGCCAACTGCAGATTTTGCAATGCAATTGCACTGTCTCCTTGACAAACCACTGAAAACTCATTAAGCAATACCATTTTCTCTCCGCGTGTTCAATCTGAATCTTATCTTTCCTATGACCAAAAAAAAAAAAATTAACTAGTTCCTCTCTTTTTGTTTTCCTTCCCATTCTCCATACATCTTCAGACGACTGGCCATATGCTTTCTCCTATCTGCCAGATCATCATCAGCTCTGGAAATCTCAATCTTCTACCCATCCTGAAGTCTGACGACATGCAGATAAGTGCCACAGTACTATATCTTAGGGAAATCTAAATTCGAGACATATTCGAGCAGTCTAGTTCGTCTACAATTCTTCAACACACATAAGTGCACCTACCCAATGAAGTAAAATGTGGAAAGGTCTCTCTCTTTCTACTAAAAGACCTAAAGACCCTAAAAACCATCCTTTTTGTTGATCTAAGATATATTCAAGCTGTCATTGATAACTTCTACACAGTTCCTTGGTAAACTTTTCTTCACTGCTAGTTTTAACCAAATGAAACAAGACCAACATCTACAACAGGCACTGTAACGTTTAGAAGCTGAGGATCTAGGGACTGGCTTTTTAAAAAAAACTTACCTGTGCCAGAGCACTACTTTGAAGGCAGCCCTGTACACTGCAGCACAGTTAACAGTACCCTAGAGAAACCTGAATCATAATATTTTTCTTATGATGCAGTGCCATTAACAAATTCCTGCCCATTAAAGGAAACACAGACCTGATATCTCCCACTTCTGGAATAAAATTGTAAAATACTTCTTACAAAAGCACATCATACCAATCAAACTCCACTTGCTAGATGTCATATACACAAATTGTGTATGTGTGTGAACAAATGTACATCAAACCAGTGGCATTTTGTCCCTGTTTTCAAAGTAACCTGTTTCATTTTTAAAATATTTTATTTTATTGCAGAGGGATCCTTCCCCCTGTAAAGTTGGGCCAAAGCCACAGTACCAAAATACAGCGCCATCCATATAAGGAAGCACAACTAAACATGTCGCACATAATTTATGGGCAGTGGGCAAGGAGTGACCCTCTCCTGTAACACATCAGGCCCGCATTATTTTTCTTTTTTAAAAAAAATTTAAGTGAGACAGCACACTGACTAAACGGATGACACCTCATTTCCCCCAGAAAAGAAAAATGGTGTTCTGATCCTTGCAGAGAAGGTTAGGCTGACACATCTCGCCGCCGGACCTTGTGGAGCCGGCTGCGGTAGGCGCTCTGTGACGAGTGCTCTGAAAGAGGGTCTCTCAAGTAAAGCGCATCCATTCTCCTCCCTGGAGCTGCGCCGGGCTATAATAAGGGGCATACCACAAGCCAAGTTCAGGGGTAATTTAAGCTTGAAAGAAAAGGTCAGGGAGTGACTGGAGGGGGGGGGGTTGCTTTTCGTGCACCTGCTTGGCGGGTGTTCTCCCCAGTCTGCGTGCGTGCGTGTGTGTGGACAGACTGCAAAACTGCACCCGGACGGACCCTGCAGAGAGAACACGTCCACAAGCAGAGAAGCGGCCGCTTCCAGCAGAAAGCTGCAGCGGCGACCTTCTGCGTTCTGTTTTTGAGAGCTTCGAGGGTGTAGCGATAGGGGAATCCTATACTATGGTGGACGGCACTGCACTTATCCAGGCAAGGCAAAAACCCGAGACCAGCTCACTTCCTCCTTCCTTCAGACAACCAAGTCTTAAGTGCAAAGCTTGTAAACATGAAGGGGGAAATATATATATATAACCGCCAAAAAACCCCCGATCTATAAAGTGTTAAGGGGGGAGAGCAACAAAAAAAAAGGGGGGGGGGGAGGTGGAAAGTCCTCTTACCTCTCACATTTCTGTTCAGAGGCAACCATCAGATTGTAGACAGACCGACCAAGGCATTGTGGGGGATTCAGGAGATGATGACCAAGATTGAAGGAGGGGGGGAAGGGGGGGAGAAAAACTTGTCGATCGCCTTGTCACAGCGGCATTCTCAGCGCCCCAAACCTCATGCAGCTGCAGTGCAAAAGACTCTTGCCGAGGGCTGTGCACACTCTTATCTGTAATGTCTGGTTTCCGCCGCTGCCTGCACTGCCCCTCCCCCATTCAGCAAAACCTACCAGGAAGCTCCGGGCGTACTTTGTGGAACCCTGCAAGAAATGCGCGGGGAGGGGTGGGAAGGGGGGGTAACAGTTTTATTTGGTTGGATCGACCCTTCCAGACTGGGTTGCCCCTTCCCCGGCTGCTAAGAAGGGGGGCGATTCGATTCTGGACAAGGACGCCAGCGCTGGTTGGCTGTCAGACTGCAACGGTTTACAGAGTTTTAAAGCAGCCTCGGGAAAATATGCAGGATCCCCTAGAAGCGGATCATGGTATCTCCCAGGTTTATATGTAAAATATGAGAGAAACGAAAGGGAGGGGAAGCGGACTGGATTATAGTGTAAATATGGCACTTGCAAAGATCGCTTTCAATGGAGTTGTCTCTGTGGAGTATTGTTATTATTAACATCATCATCATTATTATCATTTCTAGACCGTGAAGAGAAATCTAAAGGTTAAGGCACAGGTTCTAACCCAGGAGTGTTTGCAGGACTTTAAGAATCTACTTAAAATTCACTGTACATTTGCAATTCACTGTACGTTGACAGATGTTCCTCGTTTCAAGTGGCATCTCTTATTAGAAAAGATGAGCCATAGTCTAGACCATTCATGTTGCTTATTTTAGGTTATAAACCTCCAGAGTTCTCTCCAGGGCTGCCTTTCAGCTAGGTCTAATTTTCTCAAACATGACAAGAGACTATAAGCATGTTTCTGAATTGTACCACTTGAGCCTGCAAGTGAAGAGTTACATAATTCCTTTTAAAATAATTAAATGATTTTATTGAAAGGGTGACATAACTAGTCAGTCAGTGGTTTGGATGCTCCAGCACTGCCTTCCTGATCCATCTGCCTGATTGTGCCCCCCCACCCCAAGGTGGAAGAAGAGGCCTAGCCCAAGGCAGAAGAGGTGCCCTTCATTGACAGACTCGAGGGCCACAGTCTCAGCTCCCTCAATGCCGTCAGCTTTGGATCTCTAACCAGCAGTGATAACTTGACACTCACCAGCCCAAGTGTGGAAAACTCCAGTGTAGAGCTGCCCCCAGGGGGAGACTCCCCCATCAACAAGTGCATGACCGAACATCTCTTGACAAGTCTCTCCAAACACAAGCGGGAAGTCATCCTCAGTGTCCCAGGAGCCCACAACTCTGAGGGTGACATAAGTAAATGTTAATTCATATAAATTTTAATCCCTGCATGCAGAAAACTACTGTGTCAGGGAGAAATCCACTTTGCCTGACATACCAGCTTTCTTCATGCATGGATTGTTTTTTCTAGGAGGACCATTCAGTCACAGTAAATGCCCCCCAGCAGTTTGTAATGGTAGAGTGAAAAAAAAATCTGTGAATGCTAGCACTCAGAGCTTTTTCTGTTTCAGAATTTGACCCTGTTCAGCCTCAGTGCGAAATGAATATCTTTACCAGGAGAAGGCATTTTACGAGCCTTTGCTGGCAACTTTACCAAGTGCAAATCCCTATGTAGCATATTCTCACACTTTTTATTAGTTTGGAACACTGGATTTAAAGGTGTTGAAGCATACGATAGACATAGGAGACTTGTGCGCACTGTTTGTGGAGACAGTCATGCAGGATAGAAAGCAGAAGACAGTCTCATTTTCAAGTTTCAGCCTATGCAGGTGTTATAGTCACCTTCCCGATCCAGGAAATGCAAACATCGATTGGAGCATGATTTAACCTTTGAACCTGACCTATGCTTATTCTGCCCCATATCCCACAAGGATCGTCACAGCAACATGGAAAGATGCACAATGATTGTTAGAGGGCCCACATGATAAAAAGATGGGAGTGACCCCTGTGCAGAACGGTCACTTTCATTTCCTAATACAGCTCTCTGCACTTCACATTGTGTGCTGGTGAGTCAGACTGGATACGTTTGAAGCTCCTGTGTGGACATGCCCCATTTGACAGGGAATTGCTGGAATATCAGATTAATTCTAGCCATCCTCCAGGGCAGCATCAAACATCCTTCTGCCCATTTATAGTAACAAAAGCCAAAGAATAGAAGTCATTCATTTCTACAAGTGCTTACTAGTGTCAAAACACTGGCCTTGATCTGCAGCGCTGTAGACTGCTGCCTCCAAGGAGCTGTGTGCATGCAAAGCACAGATCAGCACTATCACCCTTGACAACATGAATCACCTGTTTTTGGACAGGAAAGATAGCAACTTGGATTCAGCACTAGCACCCACCAACAGGAGATGGCTTATGGGAAAGGAACCATGGCTTTGTATGCACACCTCAGTATCAAAATTCTTAGTATCTCCATTTAAGGGATCTTATATAGCCAATATGGGAAAGCTTTGTCTTTCTGAGATGCTGTAAAGTTGTTGCTGGTCAAAGGAGACAAGTTAGAGCAGGGGTGTCGAATTCATTTGTTATGAGGGCTGGATCTGACATAAATGAGACCTTGTTGGGCTGGACCACGTGTGTCATAAAATGTAATGCAGCTAGCAAAGATATAAACTTTATAAAGGACACAGACACAAAAAAGATTTTGTTAAAAAATTTTAAATATGCTTAAAAGATTAGATTCTTGCAATATTTTCTTTGTTTAGCAATCTCTGTTTACTGATACTTCTTGTTCTGAATTATTGCATCAAAATCTGGAGACAATGTCTGTGCTGTTGCAATTTTGAGCATGCTGTTCAGGTGTGTATCTGTAAGTTGCAAATCTACTTTTGATTTATTGACATTCATTACAGAAATCTCGTGGTCAATGCTTTGAGCCTAAGACTCAGGGGAAAACATGAAATGATTGGGCATTGCGAGCTTTTGTACATAAGTTGCTTCATGTGCAGGTCAGTCAATGGAGAAAATAGAGTCTTTGCTTTGTAGCTCCTGTGCAATTGAGCAATCCTGCAAGGAACCAAGAGAGGGAGAAGGAAGCAGATGACAGTGAATTGCCCACAAGCCTGGTAGGTGCCCTCCAGGGTTTGACACTCCTGAGTTAGAGGGATCTGCGGTCTGACATATGCTAAACAGCTTCATCTGTTCCTATAAATGTTCAACCAGGTGGTAGGTACGCATAAGTCTGATCCCATTCCTGGGTGTGTTTTGATATTTAGAGGCAACATCCAGTCCCACCTCTTCCCCAGAAATCTTTTTGTATATGGAAGGCATTATAATGGGCTATTGCCTGTTTTCACACTTGTGTTACTTGTCATCTTGCCAACACCACAGTTAAATAAGGCCTGAGGCTAGGCTGAAGTATGAAATAGTGGAAGGAAGCTGAAATGGAAAATTAACAAATCACTTCTACTACTTCTGAATGTTCTCTCATACAAACACCTCCTTGCAAACAGAAAATGAGCACCTCAGGAAGAAAGGTTCTGGCTCATCCTTAGCCGGTATTCTGGTTTGCCATTATCAAGGCCTTTTTAATTTATGAATTATTCAGAAAAGGTAGTTTTTCACCTGCATCTTAAAATGGTTCTGCCCACTCTACCACCTCAGCATTTTACCCCTTCGTTTGTGTTGATTATACCTGAGTGTAGCCTGATCTGCTATGGAAAGGCACGGAAGGAACTTTCCACAGAGGAGACTGTCAGCCAAATGGGACAAGCCACCATTGTCTCTAGCACCTGCAGTTTTTAGTGGTAGCATTCAAAACTCTTAACTCAGCATACCATCTTATTGGACTCAAACTTTGTCACATTGCTTCAGACCAGCACGGCTACCCACCTGGATCCATCCTTCTCCTATATAATGTATATTCTGTATAAAAGCTTTATGTGTATGAGAAGCAAGGATCTTCTCTGTACATGCATTAACTGGGATTTATTTTCTAGGGTTGATAGCGGCTCCTAGGCCCCTCAACATTGAGGATGAAGAAGGGCTCTGAATGACTCATTTGCAAGGAGGCTTGAGCTCTAGTGATATCCCCTGCTACATATTAAACACCATTGCTCTGAATCCATGTGTTTACTCTGCATATTTGAATTTGGCTAGTCTGAAAAGCATCTTCATTGGCAGCCTACCTGTAAAAATCTCTGCCATGCGACTTTCCTTCAAGACCGCTTTTACGGTGATGGCAAAACCTGCCTTCCATGCCTGACGCTCATTGGCCAATCCTCATTGCCACAATCCCACAGGAGGACCATGGTAGGCACTACACTCAGGAACCCTTTGCAATATAACTGCCTGTGTACACACACACGCACACAATTATATTTACATGCATGTTGATAGTATAACAAGGAACTTTGGGTAGGGCTGCCAATCCCCAGGTCCGGGCAGGGGTTCTCCCACCCAGGAGGTTTCCAACCCGCCGGCCCACATTGGGCCAGCAGGGGGAACCTTCCCCAATATCGCTGGTGTGATGATGTCACCTGGAAGTGACATAATAAAAATGGTGGTGCCCATGAGGGGCCTCTCTAGGCACTTCCAGGAAAACTCTATGGTTTTCCCGGACACTCTAGCTATTTGGGAGGTAAAAACTCTATGAGAGAGAGTCCCCCGCTGTGGGAAGCTGGGGACTTGGCAACCCTAACTTTGGGTTAGATTGTATTATTCATTTTGCAGCAATTTTTTTGCTCGTGCAAGTGGAATTTCTTCATGTGAGAGTTTTGCTGATTTCCTACTCCCCTCCAACCTCACTTCCTTCATTCTCTTCCTGATACTTCACCGACCCCCAGGAGTAGGATTCGATGGAATCACAGCAGGCCTCATTGAGACAGGGAAGGTGGTCAAGTTCCATTCCACAGGTGCAGTTGCAAAGCATTGACAACAAACCTGGGTTAAAAATGTCCTGTCCCTTTAACAGATGCTTAATATGTGGAAAAGGGCAGATGAAGCTATTCATGGCAAGGAAGTAAGTAATATAACTTGGTAAATAACATCCCATTAAGCCTCTATTAAATGACCTTTTCCTCTGCAAGCAGTTGGCATTGCTAACCTTTCATGTCTTTGCAGATTTTAACAATAAGAATAAGTTTCGTGGGACATATTTCTTCCTTACACCTTCAAACAGAATTACTGTCCTCATGCTTAAAGTTGTATTTGTTAAACCCACACAGGAAATTACAGTTCTGTGTAAAGTAGAGCAAGGATTCACGTGCACAAAAGCTCTCTTTTTGCTGTTGTTTTGAACATCAAAAATCTCTCTTGTGGATCAAGACAGATTTTTCTTTTTACCTAGTCAGACAGCCTCAGCAGTGACCCCAAGAGAGATCATAGGTGAGCTTTTGTTCTTCCATTAAGTTTTTAAAAAATCTACTTTAAAGTTTTTTTAAAATCTACTTTAACTCATAGCTGCCCTGAGAACCAGCTAAGTCTACCTCTTGGACACAGAGGAATTTTTAAAGGAGAATTATTGAGCTAAAGCTGGAGAAAATTCCTCAAGGAACATCCGGTAGGTGACCTTGCATTAACTGCAGAATCACTCACCCGACCAGCATCAAGACTGGAAAAGTAATGCTGCCATACTAGCCTTCACAAATGAGTCATAAGGAGTATAGCTGCAAAGAAAATACCTCTCCATACAGAGGAATACTATATTGCAGGAGCTTCTGGCACTTTTGAAAGGTTGCAGTTCTAAACCTCAGAGACTGGTTTCCCCTCCCTGGCAACATCATAGTTCCTAGGTTTTCTCACAGACTGAATAAAGCACTTTCAATCCATTTTCAAAGCACTTTAGTAATCATTTGCAAGTGGATTTTGATGTTTCACACAGTAAAATCCAGTTGCAAAGTGCATTAAAAGTTTTGATTTCCTCTCAGTTTGGTATAGAGAGGCAGTTTGGTGTAATGGTCAAGAGGGCAGACTCTAATCTGGGAGAACAGAGTTTGATTTCCCGCTCCTCCACATGCAGCTGTTGGTGTGATCTTGGGTCAGCCACAAATTCTCTCAGAGCTGTTCTTGAAAGACCAATTCTCTCAGAGCTCTCTCAACGCCACCTACCTCACAGGGTGTCTGTTGTGGGGAAGGGAAAGAAAAGGAGATTGTAAGACACTCTGAGACTCCAAGTGAAGGATAGGGTATAAATCCAATCTCCTCTTCTTCTCAGCCAGGGAACACACAATATTTCTAGCATAACCCCAATCCGAAGACTTCTTTGCATGATGCAATTGAGGTTGCATGTGAGTTAATCCCACCAACCCTCTGTTTGGTGGGGAAGTACTGAATCCAGTTCCTGAAGTGTTTAATGGGTATAACAGTAAACATTTTTGAAGCATCCCATGCACTTAGTCTTTACTGTTACATCTGAGAGGGAAACCATGAGTAGAGGACTCATTCTGCATGTCATTTCCCATCAGCTGCAGAGGCATACAAAAAAAGCCTGATTCTAATGCATGGTGTGCCAGACCAGAATGAGAGTTGAATTTCCCTATGGCATTTGTCATGTCTTTTTGTAAGCTATATTGGTTTCTTATCTCACTACATATGCTAACCTCAGTCATCCCTTACATCTGTATTCTCACCAATCCCCCAATAGAGCCATAAGTTCTCTTTCTTTTATTTCTTATTTGGAATAATAGGTTAGAATAGTGGATTGTAATGTACCATAATGAATAGAATGTAATGCAATTTGAAATGGTAGATTGGAATGTATTTCTGTGATCCAGGGATAGGGGAGATAACAACTCTACACAGCCAGTTGCCCCACTTCAAAGAAGAGGATGCAGCAAGGTCGCTTCCATACTTGAGAGGAGATAGATAGGGCATAATTTTGTTTGTTTGTCTAATTTATTGACTTTTCTCCCCAGTGGTGTACAACACATCCTCAGGATGGTGTACAACACAGTCATATAAAACATCAATAAAACAGGATTTAAATAAGATAATAAAAACATAATACTCTAATTCATTGACTACAGATGGCTCTAAAATCCTAACATCACTGCTGTCTCATGGGGAACAAGTGCTGGGGGGAGAGAAATGGGAAATGAGAGTGCCAAGACAGAACCATTGCTGTCCTTAACCAAACATCTGGCAGAACATCTCTGCCTTGCACACCCTGCAGAACTATAACATGCCTGGCAGGACGTAGATGTTATTCAGCAGAGAGTTCCACCGGGATGGAGATAGGGCAGAGAAGGCAAAGGGTCTCAGTTAACTACTCGCAGCATCTCACAATTAAGAATACATTTGTCCATCAATCTCCAATTTTGACATATTTATTTCCTTCACTGTGTTCCACCACCACCACCACCACCCTGGAATTAAACCTCCAAAACGGTAACCGTATAAACTAAGCTTGTTATTCCTGTTTGGTCCTTGAATCTGTTAAACATCTTTATTATTTTGTATGCTAATTTATTGTTCACCTTCTGCTTATATACATGGACTGGTAATTTCCATTTCATTGTGTCTGAAGAAATGTACATGCATTCAAAAGCTTATACCCAGAATTAAACTTTGATGGTTTTAAAGGTGCCACTGGACTCAAACTTTGTTCTGCTGTTTCAGACCAACCCAGCTATCCACCTGAATCTATATTTGCTTTAGCTGATGAAACAGGACCACTTTGTTGAAACCTTAATAGACTCTTCTTAATAGACTGTTATGATTCCACATAACCCTTTACTGATGTCTGCTAATTCCCTCATGCTTCAGACTGCTTCTTCCTTAATTAGTTTATTTACCATACTTTATTGCACCTTTGTTTATTTTCTCTGTCTGAGAGAAAGGCCAGAACCTCTGACCTCTCTCACTATCCCAAGTGACCTAAACCGTTCAAGATTTGACAATGAAAATCACATACAAGACCTCTCTTTGCTCAACTCATCTAGGGTTGCTGGCTCTGGAATGTAAAATACTGGGAGATTTTGGGGGCGGAGCGAGGAAAATGGGGTTTGGAAGGGGAAGGACTTCAATGAAGTATAATGCCAGAGAGTTCACCTTCCAAAGTGGCCATTTCCTCTAGGGAAACTGATCTGTGTTCCCAGTTGTAATAGCATGAGACCTCCAGCCACCACCTGGAGGACAGCAACCCTAACTTCCCCGTCTGCAATTTTTTTTCTGGATGAATTTCTAGTACTCAATTTTCTTTCTTTTGGTTGCATCTGAAGAAGTGAACTCTAACTCATGCTGGAACAAAAGTTATTCGTTTTTAAGGTGCTATTGGACATCTGCTTTGTGTGTTCAGCCAACCTGTCATAGTATATAAAGAAAGTATTTTTAAAACTGTAAGAACTGGACAACAACAGTCCATACAAATCAGAAGTTTAACATTTAAAAATTTAATTCAAATACTTACGTTTCATGATGCCAAATATTTTTATAGGGATTAGTACTTTGAATTGAAAACATCTCTGATTCCTCATATTCTCAGTTCTAAAGTCTCGGACTGATTCCTCATTGGGTGATGGATTCCCCACCAGTTGCTGCGCGGACTCCTTTTGATCCACGGCCACCTCCCATTCCCCTTGTGGTGACCAGATCTCAAAAAACGCAGATCTGGTTGCTGTGAGGGGAATGGGAGGTAGCCGCAGGTCAAAAGGAGCCCACGAAGCAACTGGTGAGGAATCAATTGCTTAAGCTGGCTCAAGCAGAAGCCTAGGCTGGGGCGGGGCCAGGGGAGCATCTGCCCGTGAGAAATCAATCTCAGTTTCATTAAGTTATAATTTCTGTATGATCAAAAATGTTTTTGTAAAGTACTTGTCCTATTAAATTTTCATGTTAAATAGCACAGTTCCATTCTAGTCATCTCTCTCCTCTCTAGAGTTTTCATTGAGTGTGGAATACAACATCAAAAGCATGTGCTGTTGTTCATTCTCCTCTCCCTGCAATATTCCTCAATGCTTATTATTTCCAGATGAACATCCTTACCTGGTTCCTCGTTATTTTGTTATACCCTACAGTAAACCATATTAAGTACTCTTGTATGGGCTGCTCCGAGTTCAGACTATTTGCCTTTCTCTATAATATTTCTGTACTCTCATAAATAGACTAAAAGCACTGTCTAGTTCTCCAGGAGAGCCAGTTTGGTGTAGTGGTTAAGTGTGCAGACTCTTATCTGGGAGAACCGGGTTTGATTCCCCACTCCTCCACTTGCACCTGCTAGCATGGCCTTGGGTCAGCCATAGCTCTGGCAGAGGTTGTCCTTGAAAGGGCAGCTGCTGTGAGAGCCCTCTCCAGCCCCACCCATCTCACAGGGTGTCTGTTGTGGGGGAGGAAGGTAAAGAAGATTGTGAGCCACTCTGAGACTCTTCGGAGTAGAGGGCGGGATATAAATCCAATATCTTCTTGGACAAGCTCCATAGAAATAAATGGGAACTGCAAAGGAACCAGACTTTAACCAAAGATAAGTAGCTGCTCCTGGATCAAAAAGAAAAGCCTGTTTCCAATTACTACCTGAACACCAACTTAGATAAAACACGCTGAGGTTGCATAATGTTTCATGGAACAATGTCTTAAATTACACATTTATTTCTGGGCTTTCTCTCTCCCCTCCCTTTTGTTTCAGTAACTATGTTGTTAAAATTGATTCCCCATGTTACTTATTAAATACTGCAAGTCATTATTTTAATAAAGAGATGGCAGGATTGTTCAGTCCAAAGTTTTATGTTGCTTCCCATGTTGAAGTTAAGCTCTGAACAGCTTGTTCCAAAATCTTACATTTAACAATATTTACTTCTCTGAGACAGAAAAAATTTAAAGCAAGCTCAAATCTCTTCCCCCCCCCGCCCCCCCCCCCCCGCCCAAACTGTAATTCAAGCAGTTTTGTAAACCAGAAACATCATCCGGGTTCAGGGCTGGATTGAAACATGCTGGGACCCTAAACTATGTCAAGTTTAAGATGCCCCATAGTATTATTCCCTCACCAAGGTAATTCAGTAATTTTTTTAAAAAAAATCTGAGGCCTGAGACAGTTTATTTAGCTTGTGCTTAAATCCAGCTTGGTCTGGGGCTTGAATTCTCAGGGATCAATTACCCCTGCCCATATTATTCTATATGTTTCGTGTTCATCTTCCTGCTGCCAACGCTAACCTTGCAGATAAAGCTATACCAATAGATTCAAAAAACAAAATTTCAGATATATAGTAGGCCTATCACATAATACAATAATAACCCAATGGGTGAAGCTACCCAGTGATACCTATAATGTATGTCACTGAAATAAATAGGATCATGGTCCAAGCAATGCTGATGGTTCAGCAAGACATATCAGTCGCCTTTACAAAAGAAAAGGGGGGGGGATATTCCTACCCAGAGGTCATTTCATAGAAAAAGATGTGCCAGAGCTCATTAGCACAACTCATTAGCATAACTCATTTGCATATGCCACACAACCCTGACACCACTGTGTACTAAGTTATATTGGCTCAGCATCTACCTTAAAATGCTTCTTGAATTATAATTGTCACAATCAAACCTTACTCCCATCATACTTGTTAAATTGCTTTCTGTTATGTGGCCACAGTGACATAATGAAGATTTCAAGGGCCTTCTTTGTAGAAAAAGCCCAGCAGGACCCCATTTACATATTAGGTCACACCCCTGACACCAAGCCATCCTGTACTGCATTCCTGTGCGTTCCTGCTCAAAAAAAGATTTCTGTCTGCTTTTATTGGTTATTTCCCGATTTTTGTGGTGAAAAATATTAGAAAGTTTGCCCAGAAGCAAGGGTTTTTTTTTGGGGGGGGGCAGTTTAAGAAAGAAAGAGCACAATAAAATTTAGAGGTTCTGGAGTTCCACTCCTGTGAGCTCCTGCCCAAAATTAGTCCTGTTCATATCACACACCCAACAGCCATTTCCACTTCCAGAAAACTCTGGTGTCTGAAGGAGTTCATCTAACTTTCTGCACTACAGCCTCACCTACCCTGCAAGGTGGTGGCTGTGAAACCAAAGTGAAAGAGGGGAGAACAATAACAAAAACTACTTTGGATCCTGATCAGGAAGCAAAGCAGGATATAAATTTTAAAAGGAAAGTTCCCTAGGTTATTTTGAGAGACATCATGAAAATTAATTTGTGATAAAGCTGCAGCCCTTTGTAGTGCAGCAAGGACTTTATTCTCTTAAAATACGTGAGATCTAGCAATCCTGATAGTAGGTATTTCAATACAGTGAGAATAGAGGATGATAAAGATACACAATAAAAAGGAAACATGACATACTGATGACTCATGGTTCCTTTTTACTGTGTATCTCCATAATCTGCTGTAAGGGATTTCACATTGTTTCTGTACTCCTTTTTTTTTCACTGGAAGCACTCACCTGCCGCAGCAAAACACTGAGTTGTAGGCTGTGAGTAATGTATTATCCAAAGGTATCCCTGGCTAATTTCTTTTACTGATTAATCGTCCATTTTCATGCCCTAATTTCATTATATCCACTGCCTCTACTTCTCTGACATTTTATTTTACTTACTTGAAAAAAGGCAGTGCAAAGAGTTGATATCAAATGCTAATACATCCACAAAAGTGCATCACCCATTGACTCTAATTTCTTGAGTATGATTCCTGTGAAAGCCATCCACAGATAAGTATTTGTTTTAAACCATTTCAATCTACCTTGGGTTCCCATGGTTTATAGAACAGTGGTATCTTAGTGGTTTAATAAATTGGTATTGACACTCCCAATAGCCAGTGAATATAGTATGTAAGCTGTCTTGAACCGCAAAGGGAAGTTGGGGTATAACTGTTTAGATACATTAATTAAAAATGTCACTTGCTTCCAAAGTGTAGGATATATTGCAACCACCTGCACACACCTGATAGCCATACAGTACTATCGTAATTAGGGCTAGTCTACAAATTCCCCATATTAACCAGAGTTTGTCACCAAGTGTGTACTCAGCAAAAAACAAAAACAAAACTGCAGCCATTCTTGATCACTGCATTTGTTAGATCCAGCAGTAGATTTCCATTAATGGAAGGGAAAATCAATTCTTGCTGATTCTCTCCTTCCACTGCAAACCTTTGACTTTCCTCTTCTCTGGGGGAAAGGAACAGGATTTTGGGGGAGCATTCAAACATTCATACACACAAACACACACACACACTTTGTTATTCCATTGTTTATGTCAAATGTAACCTAAAGTAAGTTCTAGAAGTTAAAAACAACTTTACTGAGCACCAACTGTAAAAAATAAATCAATCTATATTTCATGAGGTATACAGTACAAGAAAAGAACAGCAGTAAAGACACAAAAGAGAAAAAAATTAAACAACTGACTTATACACTAGTTTCAGTCTGCTTTTCAGTGCCGTAGAGAGCAAACATGACCCAACAGTGTCATTACAAAAGAAATATTAAAAAAGAAGATATTGGATTTATATCCCGCCCTCCACTCCGAAGAGTCTCAGAGTGGCTCACAATCTCCTTTACCTTCCTCCCCCACAATAGACACCCTGTGAGGTGGGTGGGGCTGGAGAGGGCTCTCACAGCAGCTGCCCTTTCAAGGACAACCTCTGCCAGGGCTGTGGCTGACCCAAGGCCATGCTAGCAGGTGCAAGTGGAGGAGTGGGGAATCAAACCCGGTTCTCCCAGATAAGAGTCCGCACACTTAACCACTACACCAAACTGGCTCTCCCCTTAAAAAAGGGGTGGGGGGGAGCACAAAACACCAGAGGATAACTGCTTTCATTAAAGTTGAGAGATACTAGTTGCAGAATATTGAAAATAACATTGTATCAAAGTTTTATCCATTTTGGGAGGGATCTTTTCAATACTTTGTTTCTGTTATGGGCTGTTTGCCTCATTCACACATTCAATTTTTATCAAATAATAATAGTAGAAGTGGTGGTGATGGTAGTAGCAGTAGTAATAATTATATTAATTTAATTTATATCCTATCTTACTATACTTCATAATTTCTTTCAACTCACAAAAAATGGTAACCTGGTAACTATAAACCTAGGTTGTTATTGCCATTTGGCCTTTGCAAATATTAAAACATCTTCATTAAGTTTTATGCTAATTTATTGTTCACCTATGGAAAGGCATCTGTCTATATATGTGAACTGTTAATTTCCATTTCAGTTTATCTGACGAAGTATGCTTGCACACAAAAGCTCCTACCTTGAATAAAACTTTGTTGGTCTTACGTGCCACTTCGTTCCAACATACAAAGTACTTCATTTGCACACACACATACACCCCAGGTTGAAATAAAGAGTCAGACCTAATAATTGGATTAAACTAAGGGCCACTTTATTTAATTTATTAATAAATGGCAAGGGCTAAATGGAACCTGCAGCCTGGTCAGGGCCAGGGGTCTCAACAGACACCCCCCCTGCCATTTAATGGACGAGCAACCCAGCCCCTGGCTAGAGCTGTACACCACAGCTCACACCAGGCCAGCTCAGCAAATAGGCACAAACTGGGAAGGTCCAACCACGAGTCGGGCAACTCAATGAAAGGAACCCAAAGGTCGATCCTGACAGACCCCTAACCCCACAAAAGGAGGATGCTTTCTGGTCTTCTCCTAGCCACATAAGCTCATTAACCACAGAAACCTGCCACAACCAAAGTGACCAACCTATTTAACAGCACCTCTCTACAGCCAAATTCCCAATCCACTGACATGCTATGCAGGGTAGGTGAAAAAGCACCCCAGCAGTTCCACCAATCAGCTGGGGTTCAAAAAATTGCTACCCAGCCCCCCTAATAAGAGGCAACCAGCAAATGCCTACATACCATTCAGGGTGGCAGGGAGGGCCGATTGCCAGACGGTACTGGCACGAGCGGGGAAGGCACAATGCTGCTGCAGCCAGCCCCACCCCCAAGCACAAGCCCATTGCACTGTCAATCTTTCTCTGTTCCCCCAAGGGTGGCAAATGTGTCCCTCCGTCCTTACAGCAAGACTGCAGGCAGTTGGGACGAAATATATTATTTTGTAATCTTTACAACAGCCCTTTAAGAGAGATCATTGTATTATCTTCTTATTTTAGGGATAAAGCAGAAAAAGAGAGTCATTTGCCAAAGTTAATTTATGATATTGGCAAGATTTGACGCACAGCGCATACTCGTTGCCACTGTGCTACATGACCTCTCAAAAATCTTATGGGTTCCACTAAAACTGCATTAATCATCCATTTGCACAGCGCATACTCGTTGCCACTGTGCTACATGACCTCTCAAAAATCTTATGGGTTCCACTAAAACTGCATTAATCATCCATTTGATTACCAGAAAAAGGAAGTGAACAACGGGACCTGGAGTTCTCTATTAGTAGGTAAAGCAGGAGGCAAGATATTGAGCCAGAGAGACAGTTGGTCTGTATTTCTATTTTATATAATATTAATAGAACCAAAATCTAAGGTTTTCATATTTCCCATGCCACCCTATGGTCATTTATCATGGAGGTACAATTTGAAACATTGATAAATGAAAACATCTGAATTATATTTAGCCGTTGCCCACATAATGAAAGCTCCCAGGGTAATTGATTGCTATGTATTAAGACCTCTTTCAGACCAAAGAACTGGATGACTGAGGTATGGCAAGGTAGCTTTTATTTATTTTTAAATGTGTCTTCCAGTTTACTTCTACAGCAGATCTACAGCCATAACTTCAGCAAACAGCTTGATCCGTTCTGCTTTTATTTGTATGCCTTTTAAAATGTTAATTAGTATGCAGACAAAACAAATGCCCATGAACCTTGCAAAAGGCTTTATTTCCTCATGCTGATATTTCAGCTACTCACATAAACTTCCTGAATTCACCCCCAAATATTTTATTTGATTGAAGAATTTATGGAAAGATGTATGTAAACAGTTATAAGCTGTTAGTGCCTTGTGAATACTTTGGTAAACAATGTCTGTATGTATTTTACAGCTAGAGTGTTGCAAGCATATCAACAGCTTTGCAAAATTTCAGCTATTTCTAACATTGCACCAGGAATTGTACCTCCAAAGTCCCTATGATGGAGACAAAATTTTAACTTGTATATTTGACTAAATTCACTTTTTACAATAGTTACATTTATTAATGTATTATATCTCTGCCTTGTAACAATTTTCATATAAATAACTGTATCCATTCACTTAACTTCAAGAAGCTGTTTGCCCTTTGCTCATTAGCATGACCTTTTATCCAACATCTTATAGAAATGCTAGAAGTGAAGCAGCAATACACCACAAACACTTAAGGGGCATTCCTGTGATTTCAGTAAAGGAGCATTAATGGGCGACTCCAGTGTGCGTTGAAGAGCATTGGGCTGCATCAATCAGGTTTTCCATTCTGTCATGTTGATTCCCTTTCATTCTGTACCCTGGTCTTGTGTGGCTTTTGTCCTCATGGGTCACATGCCTTTTGGGTGGTTCTCTCTCTTTCACTGGAAAAAATGGTAGGGTACAATTCACTGTGTCTAGGTAGAGACAATGTTATAATTTAATGTAATTTAAGGAATATTCTGTTAGATAAATGAAAGGTCTAGTTCCAGACAGTTATCCATTAATCACAGCAAAATGCAATATTCCAAGCAACAATACTTTCTGATTTTGTGTTGGGCAGAAAAAGCAGTAAACATTTAGTCTCTCCTTACTTCAGTGACGTTCCATCTTTTTCAGTCTTCCAATGGGAGAAGACTTGGAGAAAACTCTGGTGAACCAGAGTTGATTGATTTGGGTACAATACTTGTACTGGCATACTGAATTCCAGATAGAGAAACCCACAAGAGTTCTCTTTCATTGCATTGCCCAAATTAATTAATGACCTAATTAACAGAAGAAGTATACATTATGAAGAACCTGGTTAGGAACAATGTAATTAGAATCATAGAGTTAGGTTCCACACAGGCCATCTAGTCCAACCCCCTGCTCAATGTGTTTGTCCATCCCCTACCTAAAGACTGCCAGTGAGGGGGAGCTCACCACCTCCCTTGATTGCTGATTCCACTGTTGAACAACTCTTATTGTAAAAATGGGTTTCCTAATATCCAGCCAGTACCTTCCCACCCTTAATTTAAACCCATTATTGTAAGTCCTCTCATCTACTGCCAACATGAACAGCTCCCTGCCCTCCCCTAAGTGACAGTCCTTCAAATACTTAAAGAGAGCAATCATGTCCTCCCTCAAATTCCTCTTCTCCAGACTGAACACTCCCAAGTCACTCAGCATTTCCTCACAGGGCTTGGTCTCCAGGCCTCCTGATCATCCTCATTATGCTCTGTGGCAGAAAGGGATACCTGCAGGAGGTGGAGAAAAGTTGCATCAAGTTTCAGCTAATATATGGTGACACCACAGGATTTTCAAGGCAAGAGACATACAGAGGTGTTTCGGCATTGCCTGCCTCTATGTAGCAACCCGACTTCCTTAGGGGCCATAATAAATACTAACCAGGGGCGCCACCGCTTATCTGCAAAGAACTGATGAGATTGGGCTAACCTGGGCCATTTGGGTCAGTGCCAGAGAATAGGAAGGAATACATATCCTTTCACCACCTATGAATTCTCCCAGGCTAGCCCATTCTCATCAGATCAGAGCTATCTGATGTGTATGTTGGTCCTGGTTTGTATTTGGGTGAGAGGTTGCTATGCTGAGGGAGGCAATGACAAACCACCTGTTAGTCTCTTGCCTTGAAAATACTGTTTCTTTCCAAATAATTTTAATTCCTTCAGAGTATTAATATATCATGTAACCTCTGTATTTATAAAAGAAACTAATTAGTCAAATGTGTTTTATATGAAATAATTAAGATGTCTACTATGTGCTTTTGACAATCTACGAAGCTGATTTCATCATTTCTATTATTTTTCACTGAACTCCATTTTTCCTCTCAAGTCAACTTGCCATCAACAGAAATCCAGGGTCTTGTCCCATGTGGTTTCCCTTTTTGTTCTGGCAGCTTATTTAATCTGTGAACACCCCTGAGATGCTCCCTGTTGGCAATCTATTTCATCCCAGAAAATCAAATCATTATTAATGCCATTTTAATTCATTTCAGAGTTGAAAGATTATTACCCCCTCTAAAGCACTGGGACAGGTGATTATCTAAATAGGTCCAACTGGCAATTAACAGAGCTGAAACAGAAGATCTTGGTGAACTACTGCTGTGGGGCAGTTGCCTGGATAATGCTTTTTACCTAGCATGTATGTGCTATTTATTAATTTTATCACATTTATTTCTCCCACCCTATAGTCTATATCACACAGCAGCTACAACATAAATTGCCATGACAGTCAAAACAATAACACTCCACCACTCCCCTGTACATGTTAAAGTGAAGAAGATATTAGACTGTCAGGTTCCCAAAGGATGAAGGGACAAGGAAACAGTAACTAACTAGAAGAGACCAGAATCTCTTTATCCAAGATTGCCTATCTATAGTCAAGGGAGAGAATAGGGAGGAAGAATCTATGGTACCTACTCATCGGGAGAGAGACTATGACTCAGTGGTAGAGCATCTGTTTCCTGTGCAGAAGGTCCAAGGTTCAACCACCCAACATCTCCACTTAGTAGATGATGTGAAAGACTTCAACCTGAGACCCTGGAGAGCTTTTGCCATTCTGAGTAGGCAACACTGACCTTGATAGGCCAATGGTCTGACACAGTATAAGGCAGCTTTGAGGAAGGTTCTTGGAACAAATTCTTTTCCAAAGGTCTTGCTTACTTATCTACGCCAAAGTTCTTACTGTACAGAGAAGATGGGCCCATGTTGTAAATCTGCACTGCTTCCTACTACCATCTGACAGTCTGTATTCTTAAGAGAAGCTTCCTTCTTATTCTAGTCCCTAATATTGCTTTATGAAGGATGTGTAGTTTCCATGCAAGTTTATTGCAAGTTTTACATTCACTTTCGCTAGTCTCAAAATACCTGTGATGTTTTCTTCTGTGCAGGAATCTCCAAACTCACTTCAAAATTTCACTTTAGGACAATTTCTATGGCAACTCTTGGCCCAGGTCTTGCATCCATTCCCATATATCATGGAAACTCTTATTCTATTTGGGCCCATTTTGTTGCCTCATTAATGCAAATTGCTGTTGTTTTCATTCTCCTCAGTTACAGGCATGTAAACATAAGTACATGACCATTAAGGAATCATATTAGCCCCTGGGTTGCCATTTCACATATACAAGCCTTTTCAGCTCTGGGGGTTCTGCACAAGCTCCAGATTCCAAATGCAGCATTCAGTTCTTGTGGGGGGCAGGGCCGCTCAAAGCTGGACAATGTTTTATCTGTGGCTTCTTGACAGGATGTGTGGACCTGAGAAATGTCTAGTCTGTTCCCAGAACTCTTTTGTTGCTATTATTGTGGTTTCCTTCAAGACTGTGTTGACTCTGATGTTTCTCCCTTAGCCACCAAATTAATATCCACGTTTTAGTTCAGGTTAAATATAGTGAAAGTCCTTGGGCTTTAACAGCTCTGCTTCTGTTGTCATTATGGTGCAAGGAGATAGATCTAGTGAGCAATGGCTATTCCTGCTTTCAAATCAGAACTCTAAGGGCATCTAATAATTAGAAACATGTCGATCAGTCACATTAGTTCTTGTGTTTTTGCACAAGCTTTATCATGAAAGCAAACAACAAACACTTGTGTTGTGCATGAAATGTATTCCAGATATCAGATAGTAAAGAAGTTATTAAGGAATCATGCCAATCAATACACTGCTTTCAATACACTTTAGCTGCAGTCAAGTCCTAATGCAAATCAAGCAAACTCAAAGGTCATCTCGATATACCAAATTCAGATTACAGCATTCTGAATATCCAAAAGCGAAAACCAGAGAGTCAGTAATACTCATTTCTTCTGATTTTGATGGCAAAGGAGCATTTTTCAATGGTAAAAGGTAATGTATTGTCACTATTTGATTTGCAGCACAAATAGCTTTGACTCTACTGATCTTCAAAAGTATGAGAATCCCCTGGTTTTCATGCAGTAAAGCATCTGATGATAAGAGGAGTTTCAGCTACAAACAAAAGTCACAAGATTCTCTCTAAACTCGTTTAGTTCTCGTGTGACATGAGAGGGGATGACTTGGGAAAGAGCACCCTGTCCTTTAAAAGTTGTCATGAGATGTTTCAGGTCTTGCCTCCATTTCATTATTGTTCCTTCTTTATTTTTGATGTTAATTCCCCAATTCTTCCCATGAAAAAAGAGCAAATTAGTATAACAGCTGCCTGAACATTTTGAAATCTCTCCCAAAGTAGAAGAATGCTCATTCTCCTAATGATTTTATCTGCATTATATTTTTATGCTGTTTAAAATGGGGAAATTACCACTGTACACAACATTCATGTTTGAAGTGATTATGCTTCCTGTTCCTTCTTGTTCCTTTTTTAATCAACATATTTATAGTCTTTGAAAATACTGCAGTTTATTGGACATTTAGTATAGCTCTCCAGGGTGTGGTATCAGTTAACTTTGCATACCTAGTTAGGATTATTCTCAAACAGAGCCTAACTGCCATCTTGGATTGACCTCAGTTCCTCAAAAGAAGGAAATTAGGAAGAGTGGGTGTCTAATTTCAAGGGCAGACATGTGAGCACATGAAACCGCCTTGGCCAATCAAGTTCAGTCTACTTAGGCTGGCAGAGGCTTTCCAGGGTCCCAGGCAGATGGAGTTTTCATATCATCTGATTTTTTTTTAACTGGAGATCTCAGGGATTTAAACATGTCACCTTCTGCATGCAAAGCAGACGCTCTGTTAGTGAGCCATGACCCCACCCATTGTCTAGTACAATACTAAACTCAACCCACAACCAAATGAGCACAAGGAAACTAATTTGCCCTTGAAAAAAAAGAATCGTGATCCACTCTGCAAGAAGAGTTCAGTTTGAAAATCCCAAACATTTGAAAGGCAAATTCTCCTAAAGGGGTAATAGTGCAGACTTGTCAATATACCAAAACACTGTTTGCAATTAAAAATTTACTAATGAGAAGCCAATCTATTCAGAAATATCAGAATGGTTTTGAATCCTACTGAAGTATTTTTGACATTGAGAGCCATCAGAAGCCTTCTGATCTAAGTTATTTTGGCACTTTGTTGTCTGAGTTTATTTTCTTGGGCAGTGGGAATTGGGAAGAACTGGTTAAGGACTGTTGCATGTGACAATAACATTGCCAAAACAGAAAAATTCTCACTTGGCTTAAGTGTGTTTTGTAAGCATTTTACTTCCCACAAAGCAAAGCAGCATTTCACTGGGCTTGGGTAGTCTGTCTGATTCTCTATTACCAATCACCTGAGCTCAATTTGTTATCTGGAGCACTGCATAAGTGTTACGCAGGCAGGAGAAATGTTGTTGTTGAATCCTCTAGCACAGTGGCCCCCAACCTTTTTGGCACCAGGGACCGGTTTTGTGGAAAACAGTTTTTCCATGGACCAGTGGGGGTGCTGCCCCAGCTGCCCCCATGCCCACACCCTGTCCCTGCCCCCCATGGGAGTCTTTAAATGAGGAGTAAGCAAATGACTCTGCCTCACTCCATGGCTCAGTTGCTAAGAAACCATGGGTCCATGGCCCAGGGGTTGGGGACCCCTGCTCTAGCAGAAAGGAAGGTGTGTGTGTGTGTGTGATGGAGGAATCAAGGCACAGAAAGCTATGGCTCTCTCTTCTCAATAGACATACCAGCAAGCCAGTCTGCCTGCCTGTAGGAGGCAGAGGAAAGTGTGTTACTTCTACTAGCTGATGAGCAATCAGTATTTAGAAACAGGAGGAAATATAGGCGTATGGGCAGGCTTTGCTACTCCCCTCCCCACCCACTGCAAAATGCAGCTCATTCGATCTGCAGAGCCATTGGAGGAATTTTTCATAATATTGTGCAAGTAGAGGCAAAGGCTAAGGATTCACACCGCTTAAGGGTAAACACATCCAAACCAAATAAAATGCAAGAGATATGTGAAGAGGAAGCATTAGATCAGTTGTACTGACTGTGGCTTACAGAAAGCCACATTCACAATTATGATTACCAAAAGAGACACATGACTTTTATTTATTTATTTATTTCATTTGCTAGGTTGCCCATTCCTTGCAGGGTGGCTTACAACAGTTTGCTAAAATACAATATATAATATTAAAATACATTAAAACAATTCATCAAAGCAGTACTAACAGTACTATATCCTGCTATATCCTATCAAAGACTACTGCATGCCCCATGTGCCACACCACCAAACACACAAATGCAATAAGATGTAAGTTTAACATTAAATGTATTTGACTATTACCTGTAGATTTGCAAAGTGCTTCTGAGCATGTAGTACTGTCTCTCCTCATCACCATTGAACCTTAGCTAGCCTTGTGTATCTGGAGTAAAGGGAAGCATTTGCAAGTCATACTCATGACACAAAACAATATATACATTTTCAAGTTCTCCAAAACTCTTGATTAGGCTGTAAGTTTTTTTTAAAAAAGTGCTTCCCGAACTCCTTTGCATATTAGGCCACATACCCCTGATGTAGCCAATCCTCCAAGAGCTTACAGAGCTCTTGGTACAGGGCCTACTGTAAGCTCCAGGAGGATTGGCTACATCAGCGGTGTGTGGCCTAATATGCTGCTTTACAGGGTGGACTCTATGACATTGTACCTTGCTGAGGCCCCTCACCTCCCCAAACCCTGCCCTTTCGTGGATCCACCCCCAAAGTCTCCAGGTATTTTCCAACACAGACCTGGCAACCCTAGGGTTCATGTGCCTGCCCCATCTGCATCCTACTCCATGTTTGACTCATGGCTCAAATACCAGAAGTCAGCCTAGCTGGAAGAAAAATGCTGAAAGAGATGTAAAATAGCAAGGTTCTAAGCAGTGGGCTTTTGCCGCCTGTGTGGACAGTCACTCAGAATTGCTTAAATGATTTAGTGTTCCAGTCGCCCCCTCTTCTTCCTCAAACAGCTGGCCTGAAAGTGTACTTTGGGCTAATTGCAACATTCTTCTTCCTTTTTTGTTACAGAAAGATGGTGGCTGAACTAAAGGAGGAATAAGGAAAGGCCAGAGTAATTAAGCCCCCCAAAACTTACAGAGTTATGGAAATGGAAAATAGCTATCCATTAAAATACAGTGTAGTAACCAAGGAAACAGAGTGTTGTTTGCATTTTGCTTAAAGCACCACCATTTTCTTTCATTTATTAAAAAGGAGACATGATAAGAGGAAGTATGTGTGCATTGCATAAGGAAGTTCATTTGGATTGCATGGCGCATCTCTAACAGCTAATTGATATGGGTAGTTAAGACATGCAACCGTGTGCTTTAAAGCTGGCCAATGAAAGAATAAACCTAGGGTATGACCTGGCTGCTAATCTAACCACAGACATCTGTGCTGCAACAGAGACTAACATCAGTCAACTGACAAGGAGCGTTCTTGGAAACATTTTTTTTTCTTATGTCTTCCTTCCTCTTCGTATGTCAGCAACTGATAAACTCTTGCAAAAGTGAAACTGCTACTAACTACCAAATGGCAGAGCAGGTGCAAAGCCTTCTAGAGCGTAGCAGAGTTTGTGAGCAAGAGACAGCCCATAAAGCTTTTGCTTTTTTTTTTTCTTTTTGGCTATTGCTTCCCTGCAGTTTGGACATGCTACAAGAAAGCTTATTTCAAAGCAAAGTATCTGCATGGCAACACACACAAGAATTAATGGCACTCTCTTGTCATTGCACTAGCATAAGAAGCAGGATGGGGTAAGAGTTTGAACCCCAACCTGTGTGTTCTGTTAACAGCTTTTATAGCCCTATACTATCAGATCAGAAAATCTGGGGGTGTAAAATGCTCCTGTTACTGCATAAGCCTCCATAACATCACAGATGAAAATGGGGCATAAATATAACACCTCTATTAATCAGTGTCATGTTCTCTCATTGGCAGTGGAAAGTGCTGTCAACCTGTAACCTACTTATGGCAAACCTGGAGAATTTTTAAGACAGGAAACAAATAGAGGTGGTTTACTACTTCTGGGCTGCAACCTAGACATCCTTGGTGGTCTCCCATCCAAGTTCTAACCACTCTAGGTTGGGAAATCTGGAGATCTTGGAGGTGGAGCTTGAGAAGGGTTAGGGAGGGGAAAGATTTCAATATCATGCAATTCACCTTCCAAATGGCCATTTTCGTCAACTGAACTGTCTGCTTTGCTTCCAAGATCTGGCTAACCTGGCCATCCAGGTCAGGGAAGTTCTCCTACTACCCTTCCACTATTACTCATGAATCTACTGAGGGCTTTTTTTTGCAGCAGGAACGCCTTTACATATTAGGCCACACACCCTGGACTAAGAGCCCTGTAAACTCTTAGAGGATTGGCTACATCAGGGGTGTAATATGCAAAGGAGTTCCTGCTAAAAAAAAAAAAGCCCTGAATCTACCCCGCCCGCCCCTGTTGTTCATTGAAATGGCCTATCCTATGTTGGTTGCAAGCCATGCAGGTGCTTATTCTAGGGATGAATGTGCATTGCGATAGTAGTTCATCAAAACCTGAAATGAAAACACCTTGCACATTAACCTTAGAAAGGACCTAGTCTGAACAAAATGTCTCCAGCATTCATACATTAGGCTAGTTCTGGCTGCTTTTTTTCAGCTAGGGATGCCAGTTCTCTCACTGTGGCCTGGCAGCCCTACATCACTTCTCCAACAGCAGCTCCACTTTCTAAAATGACAAGCTCCAGCAGTGCTGGCAACTCTACTGGGACTCACCTTCTTGTCTGCAGTAAAAAGTATGAGCCTTGAAGGCAATGGATGTCCATGGTCTTCCCAACCAGTGCCAGAAAAGCAAACTTCAACAGACTCCATCCAACCATCAGAAACACGGGTTGGTGAAGACAATGGATCTACATCACCATTTTATCTGGATCCAGCAGGCTCATATTCTTTTCAGCTGCACATCATGTGGGTCAGGAAGGTGACAAATACCTATCACTCCCTTGACCATCACTGCTATGGTGGTAAAATGCCTGTATTTGTAAGAACTAGTACCATTGCTCATCCACACATACATGCTCCTAGTAGAAGGTAAGCCGCAGAGGTGCTGAGAAAATTCACCAGTTTGGTGTAGCATATTGTAGGGCTTTTTTTGTAGAAAAAGCCCAGCAGGAACTCATTTGCATATTAAACCACACTCTCTGCTACCAAGCCAACCAGAACTGCATTCCTGTGCATTCCTGCTGAAAAAAAAAGCCCTGGTGTAGTGTATTGGTTAAGAGTGGCAGACTCTAATCTGGAGAAAAAGGTTGGATTCTCCACTCTTCCACATGCAGCTGCTGGGTGACCTTGGGTCAGTCACAGTTCTTTCAGTGTGGTTCTCGAAAGAGTAATTCTTGAAAAAGCTCTCTTAGCCCCACCTACCTCACAGGGTGTCTGTTGTGGGCAGAAGAGGGGAAGGAGATTATTATAAATACTCTTCCTCTTCTTGCAGCATAGGTTGGAAATTCAACAAAAGCACATCATTAACCTCACCCTTTCTACTGCCAGGCCCATAATCCTCCAGACTGGAGGTCATGACAGTCAACAAAATGATGGACATTCTCACTGCCCAGAACAAGATGAGGTAGTAAAATGCCTGTGCTTATAAGAAATGGTGATTCAAACTACCCCAGAATCACCCTGTGTGGAAAAAAGGTTGTATAAATTAGCCTGCACAAGGCTGACAGAAATACAGCAATGCTAGAATTGCAAATTTTAAGAAATCTAAAGGAAAGGGAAAAAGTTTGAATAGTCTCCTGTCTCTCAAACTGCAGCATGACTTGGCATGGAAACCAGAGTCTCTACTGTTAAAAATGCTGGCAAGGATCCTGCAGCCTCCTGGCTTATACCTTGTTGTTCTTTTGTTGAAAGTTGAGGCAAAAAAAATGCCAAGTCATGACCAAGGATGACATCCTAAAAACTATAGAGTCCTCTCTATGCCTACTGCATAATTTCCCAAGATAAACTTTCCTCTCTTATCCCATTTAGAGAAACCTCTAGAAGAAACCCTTTTGTTACAAGCTCAATTGCCCATGAAATGCTTAACAGCAAAGAGATCCAGATGGAAATAATACCACTGGCAGTGTTTCCTCAGTCCTAAAATACAGGGGGAAAGAATTTAAGCCTTGCTAAGGAGAAACCATTCCAGGTCATAGCTTGAACTCTCACCACTTATTGCAAAAAGAAAATAATCCCCGCATAAATAACTTTCCAGTATTTTGGAACAGTCCACACATGTTGCTCCTATGGTATAGTCTTGGTGTTTGCAACCCACAGATCAGTCCCAATCCCCCACCCTTGAGAAACGGAGAACCAGAATCAAATGGCCTCTGTACTGATGCTTCAGGAATTTCCCCATGTCTCTAAGCTCTAGGAAATCCCAAGAGTATCACCCGAAAGAGAGGTCACATCTTCCCCAAACTCCACAATCCACAGACACTGCCCTCAAAATCTCCTGATATTTACTGGGGCAGTATTATTACTCCACCCTGTTATGATAGGAAGTAGGATTACACCCACCTGCCCACTTTTCCTGCTTCTGGGCTCTATTTGTATTTGTTCATTGGATGTGATGTTGGAACAGAAATGACTTATGTGCACAGGTTAATCTTACAAAGCCTGTATACATTGGAATTTACACAGGTAGATTTTATTCCAATATTCAATCCGGTGCATAGAGGCAAAGTGGGTGGAACATTTTGCCCAATAAACACAGAAGGGAGTGAATGGCACATTTGGAATCTCATATGAAAAGCCCAAATGTTATTATACAAAATGTCAATTCTACTGCATTATTTTAAAACAGGTAATTACCAATTGGAATGAATACTGTCTTTTACCCCCAACTTGGCTTTGTTTTTGTTTTATTGTTATAATGCTTGCTGTCAGTTCTAAGAGCAGACATGGGTGTGTCAATGGTGTACTTCTATGCACACTTAGCTAGTAGTAAGCTTCATGATGGGATTTCTGAGTAAAATGTGTAGGAGTGCACTATAAAGCAGTAGCAAGTTTTACAAAACCAAAATCAAGCTCTTCCGTAACGGAAGAATTTTAGGAGACCTGAGCTGCTGACATCGAGAGAACTGGGTCTTCAGCAATGCATTTGGTTCTTCAGAGTTCTGCTCGTGGTAGCTTATGATTTAAAAAACATAGAACTTGAAAAACAAGCCATTCAACATAAACAGTATTAAAACTATCCATATAACAGAAGTCAACCATTAAAAAAGGTTGTGAGAAATTCCCTCTAAATAAAAGCCTGCCTTTTAAAGAAAAGGAAAGTGAACACCAAGGCAGAAGATGTTCTAAAGACAAGGTGCCACCACCAGAAAAGCACTGTCTCTAGTTGCAACCCACCTCACCTCTGACAGCTCAGAAAGTAGGACAGATTTTAACAGGTGGGCTGGATAGCATGCAATGTCCTACAGGTACTTTAAGTCCCAAGCCACTCATGGCCTTAAAGGTAAGAACCAGCACTTTGTATTGTACCTGGAAACAGATGGGTAGCTGGCATAGGTATAAACTACATGGGGGCTGCAGGGCTTGAGCCCCTCCCGGATTTTCCCGGCAGGGGCTAAACCCTCTCTGGGCAACCAACACGGGACTTGGGGGCTTCCAATTTAAATTTTCAAGGAGGAGAGATCATTATCTTCAAAGGCATGAATGGAGTGGCAGAGTCCATGTGTGATTTTCCCTCTGGACTGCAAAGTTAGTGGTGTTAATGACTTTACAACTGCAGCTTATTAGAAATGCTAATTGAGCTAAAACAAAATAAAACTTTGTTTGTCTTAAAGGTGCTACTGGACTCAAGCTTTGTTCAACTAGTTAATGATTGCGGGGGGGGGGGGAGGAATAACACTGTATTGCTATGTTGCATACATATTGCTATAGTATCTGGGGGTTCTTTTGGCAGATAGATATTTTGTGTCTTCAAGCCTGTGATTGTTTACATTCATTTAAGTGGATGCTGAACCAGATCCTTTTGAAAATTAATGGCCCCAACAACCCTTTTTTTTTCTTCTTCTCAGAATGACTACACTCTTAAAGACTTGGTCAAGTAGGTGTGTATTGACAATTGTTCACCACCTAGGCATAGGGTTGCCAATTTCCAGTTTGGGGCAGGAGATCCCTCAATTTAGAGGCCTTCCCCCTGCTTCAGGGTCATCAGAAAACAGCGGGGGGAAGGGAAATGTCTGCTGGACACTCCATTATTCCCTATGGAGATTGATTCCCATAGGGCAGGGGTGGCCAACGGTAGCTCTCCAGATGTTTTTTGCCTACTACTCCCATCAGCCCCAGTCAGCATGGCCAATGGCTGGGGCTGATGGGAGTTGTAGGCAAAAAACATCTGGAGAGCTACCGTTGGCCACCCCTGCCATAGGGTATAATGGTGAATTGATCTGTGGGTATCTGGAGCTCTAGAGGCACCATATTTCCAGCATAGCATCCAGTGCCTCTCTTCAAAACACCATCCAAGTTTCAAAAACATTGGACCAAGGGATCCAATTCTATGAGCACATGATATGTATATTTGCAGATCTTAAAATGACTATTCTAAAAGTGAATTTTAAAAACAGGACACAGCAAGAGACCTCTGAGATACCACTATAACCATTTGCCAACTCCCACCTTTTCTTGGGTTTGGCCCGGTCCATGGGCATTGTTGAGGGTGTGCTCCCTAAATTTATGGGGAGGAAGCTTCTCCATAAATTCATAGGTAGTGATAATGGAGGCCCCTCCCTGTGATGTCACTGGCTCCTCCCTATGAGATCACTGGATCAAATGTCTCTGGCTGGGTCCCAGCCCCCCTTCACCCAGGAAATTGAAAAGTCTACGCCCCTGGTAGCTGCTGCAGATTTTTGAGCACAGCAGTGATACAATCCCTGTAACCAATCCTTGACAGTATCCTGGCCAAAACATTTTGGTCCAACTGAAGTTTCTGAACCATTTTCAAAGGCAGCCCCACACAAAAGTAGTTAAACTTGGGTGTGAATTATGGAGGCCATTTTTTCTTCTTGCTCCTCAATTTCTAGAGGGCACGAGACTGAAGCTGTGGAAAGAGAATTCCCTACTGGGTTCAGGCAACTAGGATGCCTATAGGGTTGCCAGGTCCAATTCAATAAATATCTGGGGACTTTGGGAGTGGAGCCAGGAGCAAAGTTGTGACAAGCATAATTGATCTCCAAAGGGAGTTCTGGCCATCTCAGTTAAAGGGATCATACACCTTTTAAATGTGTTCCCTCCGTTGGAAATAATGAAGGGTAGGGTCACCTTCTTTGGGGCTCATAGAATTGGACCCCGTAGGCCAATATTTTTGAAACTTGGTGGGTATTTTGAGGAGAGGCATTAGATGCTATGCAGCAAATTTGGTGCCTATGTTAAAAAAAATCTGCCCCCCTCCCAAGCCCCAGATACCTGCATATTAGTTCTCCATTATACCCTATGAAAATCAGTCTCCATAGGGAATAATGAAGTGCCCAGCAGACATTTTCCCCCCACACTTTCTGATGAACCTGAAGTCGGGGGGGGGGGGGAGGCCTCCAAACCGGGGCTGTCCTGCCCTCACTTGGAGGTTGGCATCCCTAGATGCCTAGCTGCCAGATACCCACTCCTGACACCTAACCAAGATAATCTTCTTCAGCATCCATTGCAAGCATTATAGTTAGTGAATAACTACATAAACCAGAGCTCTTGAAAAATGCATGAGGTTTTTTTTTTTTTTTTAAATGCTTAATTTATTTAGCCTTATTAACATGAAGTACTGTTTTGGCACCTGTTTAGCTTGTGTCAAAGAAACCAATAAGAAGCTAATTACAAGCTGATTAATAAACTTTGCTAAATCTGGGTATTGAGCTAGCTCAGTTCTAAATCTTTGAAATCCCTGCTTCCAAGAGTGATGTAATAGTTGCTGATGCAACCTTTGTAAAATGATGCCACATGAGACTGAAGTGTGGTATGCACAAACTGCAGTGAAACTGTTCAACTTTTATGACAGCTGGTCTCAAAATGGCTGCTGTCCTAGATGTCAGTTCTCTGCTGGTATGGCCAGAACTTCCATATACCCACTCATGTAACATTTGATTCCTACTATAATTACTGTTTAAGTTCTACTATCTCAAACTATCTCCATAAATATGCAGGCAAACTGCCACTCTTAGGCTGTATACAGATGGGCAGCTTTGGGTGCACTAGAGGAGTCCAAACAGTGATGCCCCAAACTGGAGTGGCCAAATCCTGATCAGTGCAATGCATTCATATATCATGCAGGGGATGCTTTTGCATGTTCACATGATTGTTGCGTGAAGTTTAAGTTTAGTGAAGTTTACGTTTCTTTTTTTCCCTTATATTTTTAGTGGCCATGCGCTCATGCACTCTGGGCAGGTTTTTTTTTTTTTTTTTTTAAAGACAGTGTGTGATTGCAATTAAAAAGGCCAATGCCATGCTGGGAATTATTAGGAAGGGAACTGAAAACAAATTAGCCAGTATCATAATGCCCCTGTATAAATCGATGGTGAGGTCTCATTTGGAATACTGTGTACAATTCTGGTCACCGCACCTCAAAAAGGATATTATAGCACTGGAAAAAGTCCAGAAAAGGGCAACTAGAATGATTTAAGGGTTGGAACACTTTCCCTATGAAGAAAGGTTAAAACGCTTGGGGCTCTTTAGCTTGGACAAATTTCGACTGCGGGGTGACATGATACAATTTTACAAGATTATGCATGGGATGCAGAAAGTAGAGAAAGAAGTACTTTTCTTCCTTTCTCACAATACAAGAACTCGTGGGCATTCAGTGAAATTGCTGAACAGTCAGGTTAAAACAGATAAAAGGAAGTACTTCTTCACCCAAAGGGTGATTAACATGTGGAATTCACTGCCACAGGAGGTGGTGGCAGCTACAAGCATAGCCATTTTAAGAGGGGATTGGATAAAAATATGGAGCAAAGGTCCATCAGTGGCTATTAGCCACAGTATATATGTGTGTATGTGTGTGTTTGTGTATGTATGTATGTATATGTGTGTGTGTGTATACACACACACACATATATTGGCCACTGTGTGACACAGAGTGTTGGACTGGATGGACCATTGGCCTGATCCAACATGGCTTCTCTTATGTTGGGTGCCTAGAGCAGTGCCTAGAGCAGATTGGCAGGTTCACACCACCAATCTGCCTTGCTAGTGTGCTCCTGTGGTCAGACAGACGCCTGGAAAGATGGATGGAGTGCAGCAGAAGAATTAGCTGCAGGAGCAGGATGGGCGGCAGCTGTGCCTGTCTGACCTTGCTTTTTTAATCTGCCTGGAGGCCGTGCCTATGTTGGCTCAAATTGGCTGTCTGAATTCAGCCTTAGAGTGTCTGTAGGAGTGAAAAGCCATGATGTTTTCTAATGTAAGAGTCAGTTCTTCAGATACCCAAACTGTGTAATAAAGTTATGGTTAAACTTTTATCTCTTTAGCTTTCCACTTATGGAACATTGCAATCTAAACTTGGTTATGAGTCAAGCTGAGAAGATTTCACACCACGTCCAGTTTCAAAACCAAAACTCTGACATGAACAAACTAACTGGTTAAACATATCAACTAACCATTTGCTGAGGAACAGTAGATTTCAGTAGATTTCCCTTAACAGTAGACAAGCCTTGGAAGGCAATAAAACACCTGGATTTAAACTCTCCAATTTGCCACAGTTACCAATAAGATCAATGTAAAGTCCTAAGAACAGAGTCATAAAAAAAAAGAAGGCAAACAGAACAATGTCGACTGAAGGAGAAAAGGGAGCTATCTCTTTTGTATACACACGCACACACAAGTGCTATCAAGTTGCAATTGCCTGATAGCAATCCCAGCAAGGGCCTGCAACTGAAAAGCAGAGATGGTTTGCTACAGAGGGGGTGTCAAACATGTTGCGCAGGGGCCGAATCAGGCCCCCGGAGGGCTCCTATGAGGCCCCCAAGAAACTGGCTCTTGTCTGCTATCTTCTCCCTCTCTCTTGTTTCCTTCTGAATCACAGTCTGCTTTGCAAGGCTTGCTCAATAGCACAGGAGCTACAGAGCAAAACCTCTGTTTTCTCAATTGATTGAGGCTCCTCCATCCTCCCCCTCCCAGTCCCCTGGGGAAGGAGGGAAAGAGCCAGAGCTTCCTTTGCCCAGCTCCCTGGATCCCATGGGAGAAATACAAAGTAAACACCTTTAAGACCAAGTCCTAATGTTTTAAGCATGTTTTAAGTTTTTAAAAAATCTTTGTGTTTATGTCCTTTATAAAGTTTCTCTCTCTGCTACCTAATCTTAAATAGGTACATACATGGCCCTGCCTAACAAGGGCCGGCCTGACAAGGTCTCATTTGTGTCAGATTTTGCCCTCATAACGAATGAGGTTGACACACCTGTGCTACAGCTTTCCTCTGTGGAGCCTTTCTTGGTGATCTCCCATTCAAGTACCAATCCTGCTTAGCTTCTGATGAGATTGGGCTATACCAGGCTGCCTTCATTCCATTACATACACACACCCTGTCTTTATCCTGACATTGTCAGCAAGACCCCAACACTGTCTGAATAAGAAAAATAATTAATCTCCTAAAATCATTGCAACATATTGTACAAGCAAGCTGCAGCCCACAACTAGAAACTGCTTCAAGTTGTGCCATAAGGTACCTTAAATCATTCCGTTTCCCACAGGAAAGTGCCTTCTGGAAATCAGTAGTGATGCAGCAACAGAAAAGGCCCAAGTCTGCGCTATAACAAATGGTATACTTGAGATTGGGGGACTGCTAGAAGATGAAGCTTGACAATTTCTCAATGTTTGGAGGCAGGGCTGGAGAAGAGTCAGAATCTGTAGAAGAAAAAGAGTTCAGCAGCGATGTGGTATCATAGAGTCTGCCTTAAGTTACAATGCTGCTATTCCTTTCAGGGGAATGGCTCTCTGAAGTCTGGAGATGAGTTGTTACTCTAGGCCCCACCTGGAGGTTGGCAACCCTATAAAACCCTGTTGTAAGGTGTGCAGTTGCTGGAAACAGGCAGATAGAAATGTTCCATCCACCTAAGTTATGCAGGGCAGCTAATAGGAAGTGGCATTTTAGCTGCATATTTATGCCAGAAGTTCTGTCTTTCCAGGACACATTGTCTTCTTGGACAGTGCAGTGTGGGAAGAGCCGAATGCCTTATGAGGCTGAAATGGAATTGTTTTTCTTTTTCTTTTTAGACCTCAGTGGGCTGTGCAAACAAGGAATGTTTTTTTTTAAAAAAAATCTTTGCTTAGTTTACATGCTGGCTTGTACAATATGCAAACTCTAGGAAAGGTAGGGATGAGGGAAAGGGGGAAGTGTGCACTTCTTCTCATGTACATGGTGTACTGGCTCAGTCTATGAAACACTTGGGAGTTCATGCATTGTTGTATTTGTCATGTATACATTCCAAAGAGTTGATATCTAGATCAAATATAGGGTTTTAACTGCGTGCATGGAGTCTACCTGGGTGAAATTGCGATGTATGGACACTTGCTGGCCTTGCAGGCATGTACAGCACATCAAACAGGCAGGGATAAGTTGTGATGACGACCTCCTCTTGCACCCCACCCCATCTCACCCCGGGCTGATGTATATATTTATTTATCCTTTATCCTATTTTGCTTCCCACAAAGTAATATTATCTGAAGAGGTTCTGCACTGCAGTAGGATGCCAGTTGATTGAATTTATTTAAATATCTTTAGAAACAGCAGCGTTAGATTTGGTGCTGTGAAATGAAATAACAGAGAAACCTCACCCTCATTTGGAGGGTGTGATGAGGTCCCTGCTGGCCAGCCAGGCAAGCAGTCTCTCTCTCTCTCTCTCTCAGCTACGGTGAGCCAGGAACTGTACACATGTTTGTGTTCAGGGTTAAGACAGGTTAAGGCCACCCATGCATGCCAATTAGGTGATCAGAACAAGGTTACTGCTGCCTCAATCACATGTGGTGCCTGCACAAAAGACAGGAGCTAAGATATCAAAACCATTCCAGTGTTTCTACTACAGACCTTCTTAATGAAGTAGTGACCTCTTGTTTAACCTAGAGCTTGCAACTGTTTCATCATTTGTGTCTGTGTTAAGGAGGAATTTAGCAGAGGAATTTTATGCAAATCTAACCCTGCTATTGTGTTACTATTCTTTCAAACGAAAGGACGCATACCATTTACCATGAACATATTTCCTCAGACTGTTTTTTCATTCATGTTCTCTCTGTCTTTCTTTCATAACAATATATTGCTCCAAGGAACTTCTAAATTCAGTTTAAAGCAATTAGTAGTTGTCAAATAGAGTTTTACCAGATTTAACTTTAAGAAAATATATCCAGAGTTCCAGAGAATTAAGGAACATTGCATGCATAGCATTCCAGTGAAGAGGAAAAAAAATATATTCAGATGAGTTGTCGTGTTGGTCTGAAGCAAGAGAACAAAGTTTGAATTTAATTTTGTTGGTCTTAAAGGTGCCACTGGACTCAAACTTTGTTCTAGAGAAAAATATTGGTGTGAAGAAAGATAGGAGAGAGATCTTCCATACATGAGAACTTTCTTGAAGTATTCTGCTATGTAGATCAGATTTTGCCTTACTGTATTACTAGAAATAAACAGCAATTGAAATCTTGTTCAAGATTTAATGAAGTACATAAAATGTGATTTACAGCCAATACCTAACTTCATCGTGTCTATAAGGTACTGCGAAAGTCACAACCCACAAAGCAATGAAAATTATCCTTGGAGTTCTGTTTTTGTGATTGTTACCAAAATATTCAGTATGTGTTCAGGCATAGACATGCTAAGATCATGATATACAACATGGGTTTTTAAAAAATTATTTGTTACTTATAAAAGCCCATAAATGAAGGCATAATAGTATATACAAATGGAATAAACTTATTTGCTACTTATAAAAGCCCTTTCATGAAGGCATAAAAGTGTACACAGATGGAATAAAGTTAATGAGTCTCCCTCACTGTCCCATGGTAGTGGAAAGTGCCATCAAGTTTCAACCAGTTTACAGTGACCCCATAGGGTTTTCAAGACAAGATGAAAGAGGTGGTTTGTCATTGCCTGCCTCTGCATATCAGCCCTGGATTTCCTTGATGGTCTCCCATCCAAGTATTCACCAGGGCTGATCCTGCTTAACTTCTGAGATTGGGTGAGATTAGGCTAGTCTGAGGGTCCTATGTCCCCCACCATTACTGAAAACACATGTAAGCCACTGGCAGGTAGAGGGAAAATAGGTATGAACTATCTATTGACTTGAGATGTAAAGAATCTGCCATTCCACTTAAATAGGGTAATTCTGCACTTTTTAAATATAATTTTATTAAATATAGACTTCATAGAAAATGACTACAATCATTTGGAGTGACTAACAATCCAAAGCAGGAAGGAAAAAAAATGGGTATATTGTAGCAGGGGGCCTACATGGGCCCAGCTTGGGCTCCAAGACCATCATCATAATGGGGAGGGATGGTGGCTCAGTGGTAGAGCATCTGCTAAGTAAGCAGAAGGTCCCAGGTTCAATCCCTGGCATCTCCAACTAAAAAGGGTCCAGGCAAGTAGGCATGAAAAACCTTAGCTTGAGACCCTGGAGAGCTGCTGCCAGTCTGAGTAGACAGTACTGACTTTGATGAACTGAGGGTCTGATTCAGTATAAAGCAGCTTCATATGTTCATATGTTCATCATGATATGGTTTATATGTACTGTATATATTTTAGAAATAAAATGGAAAATGTTATTTCATGACTTATTTACAGTATATCTAGGAAAGGATCAGGGGAAGGGCATGTTACACGTTTGTACTGTGCCCAGAGAAAAAATGCTTGGATGACCAAGAATAACTTGGACAATTGATATGAATGGAATGGGGATCTCAGATGTATCCACCACGGGTTTATTTCACCACATCTAAATGGGTTACTCTAAATAAGAGTTCACAGGACTGCAGCCTCAACCAGAAGTCATTTTAGCTGGATTGGGCCAAGTTTTGCCATTGTATTTGTTGACTGAGTAACACAATTACACTGTCACTTCAAGTCTCAGTGTGATTGAATTGTTACTATGGTGGGTGGAAAATATTCAGTCTTCTTCATTTTTGCCTCTGGCTTTGATCCAAAATTTTAGTACAAACTAGTTCCAGAACAAAAATAGTAAAGGAATTATACTTGCCATTCTTATTCTCCCTAGAGTGTCAAATTGCCTAAATTTAATTAAACAGGATGTGCATCAGCTTGCTGCCAATTCATAGTAGGGCCATGTGGTATTCGGGTAGTTTGTGTGAAGACTGGGAGTACAACTTTAGATGCTTCTTCAATCATGACACTTAAGATCTGAAAACATTTGAATTTGTGTAATTTCTGCAAAATATCCTTGTAATTCTTTTGCTCAATGATTTTTGCATCCCCTTGGTTTAAAGAGGTCCACTGATAAATTTAAACTCAAGGAAAGGGCTGTGAGCTCCCAGGCAACAGAGAGCCACAATGGTGGGTTTGCACTGGAGAAATTTCAGGAGCAGAAAATTCACTCTTACTTTTTCTTTGTCATTCATTTTTCCTCTCTTTTGTTGTGGCAACTTTGATGTAGCCTTTGGGCCCACCCACCTGGTTTCAGGAGGAAAGTGTGCTTTATTGTAGTTTTCAGTGCCATGTATCTAGAGGACAATGGGTGTCAAATGACTGCCTGGGAGGATGTCAGCAACCCATTTTTAAAAGATTGTTGAGTCCACCCTCCCATTCCACTGGAAGTTGTTAAGCCTCAATTACCTTTCAGTTGTATTATTCTATTTATTTCAATAAATTACTCTCAGATAAACTCTGTTGAAAGTTCAGGGGCTGAATTTTTTGGGGAGTGAGGTTTTTGGAAGGGAGATATTTAACGAAATATCCACAAAATGTTTCTTAATTCATGTCAATCAGTTTGCCAACTGGTTGCTGTTTTGTTTTGTTTTTTTTAATTTAAAAATGAGCCTTTGTCCTCCTAGTGACAGTGATGTCATCAAGCAACCAATTAGATTTGGCATTGTGACAAAATCACTGAGAGAAAGCTAAGCTAATTTCTCCACTCATTGCCCTAGCTCCTTTGCTCTCAGCTGTCTATGAACTGAATTTTTGTGCATTTTTATTTTTATGTCTAATGTGCACTGAGGGAGAAACTTTCAGCCAACAGTTAAGCAAACTGAGTGAAATCAAAAGCATTTCCCTGTTGTTTGTCCAAATCCTGAACACTAATCACAGCTCAGGCAGAACTGTGCAACCCACTACATTCTTCTCAAATGCTTTTCAACATTCCAGGGAAATGCACAGATCCTGAACAAAATTCAGAGGGCATAGTTGGCATTTTGAGGATGTTCCTAAACTTTGGAAGTAAAGGAGTTGTGTAATCCTTTCCAAGTGCTAGGAAGCTCTACTGAGCCAAAACTCATCCTGAATATAATCTCTGTAAGCACCCTTCTGAGTATGGTGCTTTCCAACCCATATGACTATGGTTAGGGCTAGGAAGGGGCAAAATTAAAAAAATGATGCCCTCTTATGGGCCATTCCATCTTATTGTCCCATAGACTACAATGGACTCTATACCCAATTTGGCGACCCCCTCCATTGGCGGCTGGGGAAAGCACCCCCTTCTGCCCACCCACCCCCAAATCCGACTCTGCCATAGTGGACTGCCACCACGTTGATGTGTATTGGGGGCTGCTTGAGATTCCCCCAGTAGGCCCCACATGAAGAAAACTTTATCCTCCTTTTCAATTTCAAAATTGCTGGAAAAGAGGAAGTACTTCTCACAAGAAGAAGCTATTCAGCCACACTATCAGCTAAAACCAATAGACTTAGAAGAGTGTGACTGCTTAGGATGGTATTTTTATCCATAACTTCCAAATGAAAATATTATTAAAAGACTGCAGATTTTCCAGACAATTCAACCTTGGTAATATTCACAAACACTAAAATCTATAAGCCAAATACTTCTGATTTATATTTGCACTGCTGTTATCTGCTTTGAATCAATATTTATTGATAAAAAAATTAGATCCAAAGTTAATTATTAGTGTGTACTCAATTTATAATCAATTTAATAACTGTTTTTTTTCCCCAGCATTCAAACCCAGTAACCAAAGATAATAAGACAGGTTTGTTTTGTCGTAACTGTTTCATGCTTGCTATACTTGCTGTATAAAGTTTCTATAAAAATGAACTAAACAAGTGGTAGAAAAACAGTCCAGCCAAGTTATGGTATTTCCCACCATTATATTGAACTTAAAAATGCAGTCTATGCCCATAGGCATATTCCTTGTCTGTGGTGAACTATTCAGTAGCCAAGTTGGAACCCTTCTTTGTTCTCTAGAACAAATCAGAACCTGAATCTATGGTGTTATATTTTTTTTCTCTGACCAATGAATCTTGCGAGTATCAAAACCTTAGACGACATCTAGGACCATATCTTTTTTAATCTGAAGGGGGCGAAAATCTCTGACCTGACCAGGATTTAAAAAAGAAAAACCCAGATGAAATTCGAAGGATGAAAAGTTCATCTCAAAATAACCCCCCCAAAGGTGCTTTAAATGAAAACGAAATTAATAAACTCAGTTGTAGCCTCAATGACATTTTCATCTTGCCAAATGTGATGTGATGGCTTCTCAGTTTATAGGATGAAGGAGACTAATTTTTAAAGAGACCCATTTCATTGGGGCTGCAAAGAGATCAATCTTGAGCAAAATTGCAGGTGCCTTCCATGCTAGGTAAGCCTGATCTCGTCAGATCTCGGAAGCTAAGCAGGGTTGACTATTCAGTTCAGTATGCTGGTTCTTCATCCCCATCCCTATTCTGCATAACCTCTGTACTTACACAACTTGTGTTTACCCTATCTTTCAGCAGTTTTTAAACATTTTATCAAGCCATAGCCTCCTTTCTCTAGCTCTACCACTGAAGTGCAGCTGACCAAAGTTCAAAGGTGGTGGTGGCTACAAGCATAGACAACTTCAAGAGGGGATTGGATAAGCATATAGAGCAGAGGTCCATCAGTGGCTATTAGCCACAGCATATTGTTGGAACTCTCTGTCTGTGGCAGTCATGCGCTGTATTCTTGGTGCTTAGGGGGCACAGTGGGAGGGCTTCTAGTGTCCTGGCCCCACTGGTGGACCTCCTGATGGCCCTTGGTCTTTTTTTGGGCCACTGTGTGACACAGAGTGTTGGAATGGATGGGCCATTGGCCTGATCCAACATGGCTTTTCTTATGTTCCTGATATCTTAAAAGTCAGAATATATTCTCATTCACTTGCCTGTAAACATGGAACTCAGTTTGAGAATATGTATGCTGTTTCTTTACATTTGTCTTGAGGGGAAAATCCCCATTTGTGTATGTATGTGAAACCTTGCCCCTTAAACTTGCTCTCATATAGATCCTAGCAACACCATCACTGGACCCAGCAACATCAGCCATACCATCTCAGGTTCCTACTCCTGCTCATCCTCTAATGTGATTTATGCCATATGTCAGCAATGCCCTTTCACCCTCTATACTGGACAAACAGCCAGTCTCTTCAATAAAGAATTAATGGACATAAGTCTGACATCAGAAACCACAACATTAAAAAACCAATGGGGAAACATTTTAACCTTCCAGAACATTTAGTTGCTGATCTAAATGTAGAAGTTATCTTATAAAGGAATTTCAAAGGGAGACTGGAGACTGCTAAATTTCACCTGATAATGATGCTCAAGACAATGCATCCACCTGGATTGAATCGAGACCTAAATTTTGTGTTTACCAATGCTTACTTCTCCACACCTACTACCTCTCTGTATAGCACACCTAATCCAACCACACCTTCTAATGTCATTTGCCTACTAATGTCATTTGGCATCTGAAACCACTCCAGTTTACAATATAGAGAACAGATGGACTCATATTCTAGCTGTATCTGAAGTAGTACCTGAAGTAGATGTGGTGGCTAAAAAGGCAAATGCAATTTTGGGCTGTATCAACAGAAGTATAGTGTCCAGATCATGTGAAGTGATGATATCACTTTGCTCTGGTAAGATCTCACCTGGAGTATTGTGTTCAGTTTTGGGCACCACGTTTTAAGAAGGATATAGACAAGCTGGAACAGGTCCAGAGGAGAGCAATGAAGATGGTGAGGGGTCTGGAGACCAAGTCCTGTGAAGAAAGCTTGAAGGAGCTGGGCATGTTTAGCCTGGACAGGAGGCTGCTAAGAGGTGATATGATCACCATCTTCAAGTACTTGAAGGGCTGTCATATAGAGGATGGTGTGGAATTGTTTTCTGTGGCCCCCGAAGATAGGACCAGAATTGATGAGTTTCCGGTTCAACATTAGGAAGAACTTCCTGACAGAGCGGTTCCTCAGTGGAACAGACTTCCTCGGGAGGTGGTGGGCTTTCCTTCCTTGGAGGTTTTTAAACAGAAGCTAGATGGCCATCTGACAGCAATGAGGATCCTGTGAATTTAGGGGGAGGTATTTGTGAATTTCCTGCATCTTGCAGGGCATTGGACTAGATGGCCCTGGAGGTCCCTTCTAACTCTATGATTCTAGTGAGCAGTGACTCAGAAAATTACAATTTTTTGCTACTGGACTCTTGTACTTTTCTACTGCTACAGACAAATACAGCTACCCATCTTGCTCTATCTTGCCCCTTAAAGTTTACTTGCACTGAACTGAAGTCTAAATAGTAGTGCTGCTCTTGGCCACATTCATCCCATGTCTTCTCTTCCTTCCCCTCCATTACTGTCTTCCCATTGTTCAAGTATACATTGGAGGTACTCAACACACTTCCTTGTCATAGGAACCTTTTTGTGGTTCATGTCATTTGAAAGGTGCCATTAACACTGATGACCATTGTATTGTAGTTTTCACAGTTATCTGCTTTTAGAAACTTTAGCATAAATTAGCCATTTACAAAGGAATTGATCAATTTCTGAGACTGTGGTACCCTTTTTGATGACCAGGTTACACATGACTGTATTCATTTACTGTTCATGGACTCAGTGATTAAATTAGAAGAAAATGATAATGTTAATGTGGTCAACCTGCTTGATGCATTTGTCCAAAAAGGTGCATGGGGAGGGACGGTGGCTCAGTGGTAGAGCATCTGCTTGGGAAGCAGAAGGTCCCAAGTTCAATCTCCAAATCTCCTGGCATCTCCAAAAAAAGGGTCCAGGCAAATAGGTGTGAAAAACCTCAGCTTGAGACCCTGGAGAGCCGCTGCCAGTCTGAGAAGACAATACTGACTTTGATGGACCAAAGGTCTGATTCAGTATAAGGCAACTTCATATGTTCATATGTTCACTTTTTAGGTTTCAGCTGTTCATCTGATGTCTTTTTTCATTGCTAGGATATAGCAATAGATCATAACTCCTAAAAATTCTCACTGTACTTGAGAAATCGTGATTGATCTCCTTCCATTTCTCCCAAATTCCATGGCCTTCAAACAAACAGAGTGTCAGCAGCAAAACTACACATATTACTTCCTAGGGAACATAGTATCATTACATAAACTACCAAGTTACTGCCAGATTTCCCCTAAGAACAGTAGTTATAATGTTTACAGTGGCCTAATTCTCACTTAGGACAGGGCCTCTTTATAACACTTTGATAGAGTTTACAAAAGTGTTATGTTGTTGAATTCCACCCCCTCCCCCCACTTGCAAGCCCTGTTGAAATGTCAGGAATGGTTTCAATTTAAATCAAGGATATATTTACAACTGAATCCAGCTGTTGCATAAATCTACTGCATACTAACATGACTACTCACCTGAAACATTTCTTATGCAACTAGCACTTCAATGTTGAAAAAAAATGCAAACCATATACCGCTTAGTTGTCCAGTACTCAGATGAAGTGGGGGTTGCTGGTTAATCAGGTGTGTAAGATAAGCTCATCACTCCATCCTGACTTCTACTCAGATGAATCACTAGCAACCATTCCCCCCACTGGGAACACTATGGTACTTGCTCCCATACCTGGTGGGACCTTTCCCCTTCACACCAAACCACAGACTCTTCCTTTGTAGTAGACAGATAAATGAGCCAGCTTTGGCACAGCTGGTTCAATACCCAAGAACTAGTTGGTTTAGCATAGGGGTCGATTCAGTAAATGGAGCTTAGCACTAGATTGCTTGGCAGCATGATAAGATGTTCTGGGCTCTCATCATTAATATAAGGTGACTGGAAAACCTGGTGTGTGAAAATGAATTAGTAAAAGGGAAAGTTAAGTTGAACTGGTTATTATTGTAGAACAAAGTTTGAGTCCAGTGGCACTTTCAAGAAGAACAAATTTTTATTCAGGGTATGAGCTTTCACAGGGTTTTGGGGGTTTTTTTCAGGAACTCCTTTGCATATTAGGCCACACACCCCTGATGTAGCCAATCCTCCAAGGGTTTACAGGGCTCTTATTACAGGGCCTACTGTAAACTCTTGGAGGATTGGCTACATCAGAGGTGTGTGGCTTAATATGCAAAGGAGTCCCTGCTACAAAAAAAGCCCTGAGCTTTCATGTGCATGCACACTTCCTTAGATACAGAAGTATGCATGCACACGAAAGCTCATATCTTGAATCAAACTTTGCTGGTCTTAAAGGTGCAATTGGGCTCAAACTTTGTTCTACTGCTTCAAACCAACATGGCTACCCACCTGGGATTATTGTAGTAATTACATTGTTATTGTAAGGCTATATCTTTCAAGCTGCAGACTGCAGTTTGGCTACTGTGCTGTTGAAATTGAATCCTTTTGAAGGAGAAGTGAATGAGAATCCTGCACCTTGGTGGACTTGAGAAATGGGACTCAGGTCACCACAAAATTTAGCAAGCCAGCTGTTTAATTGAACTCTGAGAGACTATCTGTTGCCATTTCCTGTTCTTGTGCTAGCTGCTTCCATTTATGTTGCAATGCTCCATATGGTGGAAAAGCCAAGTTAAAGAATTTTTAAATCTAAAATCAGTTTCTCTTGCACAGAAAGAGTTCATACTGGCTCTTGATAGCTGGAAGCAGGGTGCGAGGGAAGGAGGGATTCAAGGATGATGGCAGCTGGCAGAAGTGGTGCAACGGGCAGAGGCATCAAGCTGGCTCACACTTTGGACCCTCCGGTCATGCCCAGCCAGCCCTTACACCTGCAGGCAGGAAGGAGTACAAATACAGCTGAGATTGCCAATTCTGGGTTGGAAAATTCCTGGAGATTTGGCAAGAGAGCCTGGGAAGGGAAGGGGTATGATGCCATAGAGTCTACTCTCCAAAGCAACTGTCCAGAGGAACTGATATCTTTAATCTGGAGATCAGTTGTAATTCCAGGGGATCTCCAGGCCCACCTGGAAGTTGGCAGCTCCAGTCAGACACTGTGCAGCTGGCAAGAGGGTCCCCAATAGTGCCCTGGTTTGTTCTCTGGTCAGGCCCAGTCTTTATGCCTACAAGGAAGAAGAAGACAAAGATACATCTGATTTGTCCAGGATCAACCTATGTTTGTAGGCTTCCCAATTTCCCAGTCCTAGCGAGGGAACTCCCAGTTTTCCAGGCTCTGCCCTGCCCCCAGCCAGCTTGTTTGAGGGGGAAGCCTTGCCCCCGCAGCCACCATGTGCCTTTAGATCTCCACAGGTTTAGAAACCTGCAAACACCTTGTGTTTTAAAATGTGTGTACATGTTTAAATTTGAGCAGGAAGTGAAAGCTGCATTGGGAGGGGTCAGCAACAGAGCCACATGTGCACGAGAGACAGAGAGTGTAGTCTCTCTGTGTGCTTTTGTATCAGACATCTTTGTATAGGAACCAGAGCCAGTAAGTGTGTGTGTGTGTGTGTGTGAGTGTGAGAGAGAGAGAGAGAGAGAGAGAGAGAGAGAGAGAGCAGTTTCTGTGCTTGTTTTGGATTCATTTCAGAAGCCTTTGTATAGTAACCTGTTTATGGGATGGAGGAAAACTCCATCTTTTCCTTTGCCTGTGTTAAGTCTGAAGAACTTGGTTGGAAATGCAGCAGCTCCTGTACGTAAAGCTCCAGTGAGATCACAAAAGTGTGTGCTTGCAAACCCTATTTTGGCTGCTTTGTTAGTATGTGTTCACTTTCATTTACTGGAATTGCAGCTGCTGTTGGGGACAAGGAAATGAAGACTATTCAGAGGAATTGCACTGCTGTATTCTTATTTATTTTTGGGAATGGAAAAGTCTCCTGGCTTTACCTCTAAAGTCCCCAGGTATTATCTGAGTTAGACTTGGCAACCCTATATGTTTGAAAGATTTACAGTTAGCTACCCACATAGTTTAATTGGCTTTCAAATTACAGAAAGAGAAATTGGACAATTTCTACTCTGCTTCTCCATAAAGCTTGCTCAAAAAACCAACTAAGAGTATAAAATCAGCCTGAAATATATTCCCTTTCAAACCAGTTTAATTAAACAATTATCAGGCTAGAAGTAGACCATTAAAAACACTTTAAAGGATCAACTCCATAACTAAAATACAGTGTTAAAGTTTCTTAAATGAAAATGCAGATATTATCTATGATGTAAAACACTCCTATTTTAAAGGTATTAAAGCTTAGCATTAAAAAATCCTCCTCTCTACCTCAAATGCAATATTTGAGGAAATCTGTTTCAATGTATCTAAGAAGTGTGCATCTACACACACTAAGTCTCTCAATTCTTGCTTATACACAGAACTGAACTTTGTGGTTTTGGAGTGCCATGAACTCTAAGTTCTCACATCTTTGTTGACTCTTGTATTTGTAAGCTAATTTACTGCTATTCACAGCTCTTAGCAACCACTTTATTCCAATCTCAAATATAATCACCCAGTTACTTATGCAATGGTAATACAATGGTTGAAGACGTCGTGTTTCACTGTATCTGAAGAAGTGTGCATACACACAAAAGCTTATACCTTGAATAAAACTTTGTTGGTCTTGAAGGTGCCACTGGACTCAAACTTTGTCCCCCTATTTATTGTGTGTTTATATAGTACAATCCAGTACAAGTCCATGTACATCTATGTGAACCTTAAAATGAAGGGCAATTGTATTGCTCTGATCAGAGGGTTCAATCCATTAATGATTTTTGGCTAAGAAGATTAAATTAGGCAAGGAAGACCTGTTACCAAAGCTAGATATTTGAGATTTGGGACAGGATATTTCTTCCAACTTGAATGGTCATAGCAATTAGTTATTTGCTCCAAGTCCTATTTCTCTCTTTAAAAATAGTTTTTTTAATAGGCTGCAATAGAGAAATCATCTTTACTCTGCTTCTTTGGTGTTATACTGCAAACTCTTCACATCTAGGCACAGACAGATTTTCTTGAGTTTACTTCTGAGTAAACATGCAACGGAATGGACTGAATGATATAAACATCATAGCAGCAGCAGCTGTTTAGGTAGTTTGTCACAATTTTTATTTCTGTAGTTCAAGAAGGCAGACTAGTGATTTCAGAGGTTCCAAATAAATCAAGCAAAATATACTGCCTCCACTTCCACAGTTCTGAGCATTGGAGGGCCATGAACAACGGACGCAATATTTGGCTACAAACCACATATCTAATCTGATTCTTGGTAGCCAGAGGTCCAGAAGGATAGTTGATTCCAGGTTTAAATACGATTTTCCATAAGGGACAACTGTTGCCAATTTGATTTTGGCATATACTGTGAGCTCTAATTCAGTATGAATAGAGATATCCTCGAAGTGGCTACAAATGTTTTCCCATTACAACAAAGCACCTCTAGAGATAATTGAGCAAAGACGATGCCCAATAATTCCTTTTCAGTAAAATCTTTGTCAGGTCCTTTCCCCCATGCTTCTTCTTCCTCTCATTCCAGCAAGCCTGGGTTTATTAGTTTTGCAGTAAACATGATGAAATGTTTAAGAATTATATAATTTAACAAGAAAATATAATGAAACAAAAAAAAACATTTTTACTACCTCTCAACAGCAAAAACATTTATTTTGTGCCTAAATCCTATGATAAACAATATACCCCAAAGCACTGACCAGTTCTCACACATCTACTAAATGAGGCAAAAGAGGGACAAACTTTAACAAACACACAAACACACACACACATATCTGTTTAGCTGTCTTCATACACCATGATTACTAGTCGTATCAATGGAGTGCTTTAACACATCCACTACAGACTAAATTCAGAACCTCAAACAAGATTGTGAAGAAAAAAAAGCCATAATGAACAGCAAATGAATAAGTGATCTCAGGCATCAAATCTTACCTTCCCAGTGTACAGAAGGTTCATTTGCATCAACTGACTGCAGCCTAGCAACAAACATACGGCATTAAATCACCCAAAATGTTTATGGTTCCAGCGCTTATTCATGGTGTTCTAAAGGTCTGCATTCTATTCCAAGGATATGTTATCATTTGTTATATCAAATGGTAAAGGCAGCAGCTATTTCTCAAGTGAAATCAGCAGCCATCTTGTTCTGAATTTACTCAATGATCCCCATCTTAAATCTAATAAATGTTCAATGCAGTGAGGGGCAAGTATTATTTTGAGTTATTTGACTGAATAATAAGGCCCTTACTGATCACAAAACTGGTCAAACTTAGCGATGTTTTCTTTTGAATAACAGCATTCTGGTACCTGGATGGGCTGATAATTTCACCCATCAGGCCTGTTTGAGTTCTGTGGGGCTATCTTGAGAAGAGATCTTGCAATAAAATTCATTTTAAATAATTTCTCCATATGACTCAAATTTTCCACCATACTGTCAATGCAACAAATATTTCTACAGGTAACACATTGGTATAAAAGTAAAAAGATAGGTCCTCCAAGTTTGATTAACATGTTCTTGTCTTCAAAAAACTATTTTGTGGGTCAAGTCCAACTTCTTCCTCTGTGAAAAGGAATTCAGTTCCAGCAAGTTGGGGAACTCAGTTACCAGACTGCAATCTGCAGTTTAGAAGACATAGCCCTACAATAACAATACAATTACAACAATAATACCGTTTATATTGAATTTAATTCCATCCTCTTACTAATTAACTTTTCATATGCATAATTTTCCAATTAACTCTACCCCTTCGGAGCTAAATCAGCTAGCCCCTGGGGGGTTACATTTGCATAAAAACATCCATGCCCATAGCTTTAGAACTTCAGTATGCACACATGCACAAAATAAACAAATTATTTTTAAAAAATTAAACAGGTGGCAAGGAAAACTGGATAGGGTAAGGAAACCTGGCTTATCCTTCCCTTATTTGAAAATAAAAACAGGCAAATATTTTGAAATTCACCAAAACTACCTCTCTGCTTGTTGACAGCTTTGATAGTCTGACATGATGATCTATCTTACTTAAATACAGCTACCCTGTTCCTGCCAAAAACAAGTTTTTGCACTCATATCTGATATAGGTTCAACAGAATGGGAAAGGCTCACCATGCAGCTGCTATCCTACGTGGCATAGACTCTGGGTTGCATTAAAATTTATTCTATTTATATAATTCAATTGTACCTTGCATTTCTCTCCAAAGTGGTTTCATCATTGTCCTCTCCTCCATTTCATCCTCACAGTAACCCTGTCAGATAGGTTAGGTTGAAAGGGTGTGACTTGACCAAGGTCACCCTGCAAACATTGATGGCACAAATAGGGATTCAAACCCAGGTTTCTCCAATACCAGTCCAGTACTCTTAACTAGTGGTATGCAAAAAAAAAAAAAAAAAAAAGTGAGAAAATTTGGATTCAGGGGGTATTCAGGGCTTAAAAATGTAAGGGGCCAAATATCTCCTAATAGCAGATTCAGTAGCTAAATCTGATTCAGGAGATATTTGACTATTCCCGAATATGGACTATTGAAGCAAATGGCAAAACAGGGTATAATGAATTGTGACTGGAGGGGGGGGAGTTTGAGGTAGAAGCTCCAATTTGCAAGACAGCTTCAAGAGCCTCTCCCCCACAGAACTTCCAAGTTTCAAAAAGTTTGGACCAGGAGGTCCAATTTTAGGGGCACCCAAAGATGGCCCTTTTCCCTTATGGTGGGAAAAAAGCATGTCACCTTTCCCACTGTAATTACTTTGTTATGATAAATAGGAATCCTTCTTTCTACAGGTGCATGCCATGCCAGAACCAAGAACTAGAATAAGTATGGTGCAGTGACAGGCTGCTTGCTTTTAAAAGAAGGCTAGAGGTGATATTTGTGCAACTTATTACCATGTAAGTTAAGGTTCCCCTTCAGCAGCCTTGACTTCTCAGAAGCTTCTTTTACGACCCAAGTGTCCTGTCCTGGTTTCCAAAATTTTCTTTCTTACACTGCAGTGTTACAGGATTCCCCTCAGGTATTTTTTCTGTAGGGCTGTGGTTCAGTATGCAACTCCTTTGTATGTGGAAAGTCCATGCCCCATCTCTGCTGCTTGGCACTAGTGCGTTCAATGTGCTGGTTCTGTGCTGCAGTCCCTACAGAAAGCCCCTATCCTAATTTTAAATCTGAGAGATTCTCTCATTTGAACTAAGGTCCTGTGCATTGCATTACCATTGCCACAGTAGCATTTGTTCTGCTAAGCAAATCTGTTCCTTGCAAGCTAACACCCTCAACACAGTTGACTTGACTGCAGAGATTCTCTAGGAGAAACTGACTGCTGCCTGAGGTGTTTTCCCATCACAGAAGGTGTCCCTAAAGTTGAACCTCCTAGTCCAATCTGTTTGGAAGCTGTGAGTTCTGTGAGGGAGACCTACCAGAAGCAGCCCAGCAAATTTGGTGCCTCTCACTCAAACCCCATCCTCCCCACCCCCATGTCACTTTTCGCACTGTAATTACTGTGAGAAAAGTGACTGATGCTTTTTTCCCCATCATAGGGGAAAAGGACCTTCTTTGGGTGCCCCAAGAATTGGACCCCCTGGTCCAATCTTTTTGAAACTTGGGAGTTCTGTGAGGAAGAGGCTCCTGAAGCTTCTCTACAAATTTAGAGCTTCTACCTCAACCCCCTTCCCCCCCAGCCACCATTCATTATACCCTGTTTTGCCATTGACTTCAATGGTCCGTAGGATATAATGGTACCAAATGGCTGCTGAATTTTGGCACCTATTCATGGCTGCTGTATTCGGCAGCTGAATCAAAGAGAATCTGATTCAGCTCTATACAGCCCAAATACAGCCAAATCAGGTGTTTGGGGGGATTTTATTCAATTTGGCCCAACCAAGTGCATACCCCTACTCTTAACCACCACACTACACTGGTTCTCATGGCACAACAATCTGGAAATAAGTGCTGATCAGTTACCAGTCCTCTGCTGTGTTTCTCACTCCTCATTTCTCTGTGTTCCTCTAGATTGCAAACTTCCCAGTGTGATCAAGTCCAGTTCACTGAAGTGTATGAATGCAAACACACAAAGCTGCCTTGCATTGAATCAGACCCTTTGTCCATCTCAGGGGTGGATCTACTCTGAAACTAAGCTTCAGAGCTCCTAATCCTGAAGCAATTAAAAAAAAGACTAAATTTTTAACAAATGGATGGAGTTTTTTTTAAGTGTTTGTTATTAAAACAAGGCTATTTTTGTGACAGAATCATAAGCCAATGGGTTGAAATACTTAATATTGATCTTAGAATATGCTCTAATACCCATTTCATATGGCTTCAAAATGTCCCTGTAATTGGTCAGATTTTGAAATTGTATTGGGAGCTTGCAGCGCCTGAACCCTCAGTTGTGGTCTTTGCTATGCTTTGTTTCATCATTCTATGATGCATCATGCATGTATATAAGATTTCCCTAATTTTCATCTCCCATAACTCAAAAACTATAAGGCATAGCCTGGAAATTGTTATTCGTGCAAGTGACTTTGACATGTGAGATAAGCCAGTATAGCGATTTTAATCAAAATTCAAGATGTAGTGGTTATTTTTTTTAATAAATCTGCCATTGAACAACCCCACTGAAGAAGATAACAATGGTTACCCGAACCTTATTGCTGGTAGGAAAGGGCTCACTATATGGCCCATTTCCCAAAGCTCCACCCCACCATCCCATTTGCTGATATTTCAGCCTCGAGGGCCACCATTGGTTCAGTCAAGTCAGTATTGCCTACTCAGACTGGCAGTGCCTCTCCAGGGTCCCAGGTGAAGGTCTTTCCCATCACCTACTGCTTGTTCCTTTTAACTGGAGAAATGGTGGATTGAACCTGGGACATCTGCATGCAAAGCAGAGGTTCTTCTACTGGGCCACAGTCCCTCCCCAAACACTTCAGTGAACTGAAATTTCCTTATTCCTCCCAAGCTAAAATTCTAAACTGTGGGGAGGGTGGGATGTTGTTTAAAATCTGCATTTGGTGAATTGCTGCTTGACCAACCAGAATTGCTCAATCATGCTATGTGTACAAGAGGAGGAGGGAGGTGTATGGGTAAGCACAGCAACGACATGTGCTGGTCCTCAACTAGTATTCATCTGCAGCTTGTTCTGATGCATGAACACAGCTGGCATCCCCACTGAGTGGAGTTCAACTATGAGGTGGTCCTGCAAAGCCCATCATAGAACTTAGCAAAATGCCAGTTTGGGCACCAAAAGGGTGCTGCTTGCAAATCATGAAGGCTGTTTGTCTGTTTGTTGACCCATGGCATGTTGCTTCACTGTGTTTCTTCCTAATAGTGCAGTACAGCAGAAACAGCTTGTCACATGTGCACATCCTCACATGGCTCAATGGAGTCCTCCTGTCATCTCCCTTGCTACATTACTGCTGTGCTCAGCAGGGAATTGTTTACATAGACAGTTAAAGCAATGGCAAATTATATAAATCAGCAACATTAATGGCTTACAATCTGGTTCAATTAGCAGCGTTTTCACACAGGAATGGTCTTGCAGAAGTCTGACGCAAATCCATTTGGCAGGTATTCCAGTCATTTAATAATGACATGAACAGACCCATGACCAACACTGTTGAAGGTGGTAAGTTCTGCCATCAGACCTGTTTACTGTGAAATCTGTGGCACTGTATTTTCACATCGATGTTTCAAAGCACAGGGGACAGAACCAAGCCACATAATGACTATAGATTTGACAATTCTTACCCAGATCCACCTTTTGGTACCAAAGACAGAAACAGAAGCCTGAATTGAGGTGCCGCCCCACAAATCTTCATCTTAGCTGCCCATTTCAGAAAATACCATGGTTGATATCAGAGGTCTTTATAAAATCCAGGAGAATTAACAGGATTGCATACCCCTTGCCTATGGTAAATGTCACCCACTTAGGGAGACTAAGATGACACTGTGTTTAAACAGGTCTCTAGAAGATAAATTCTACAAAAAGCTTGGAGCTGACTGGCCTGTACTCACCTGTGTATGTTGCCCCAGATGGTAATATTCACCATAGTACAATAATTATTAAGTTACTTAGGAAACAAGGATGGCTTTCTGCGGGATTTATTTTTTTCCAAAGTGGTTGGCAGTACCCCTTCTTTCAAAGATGCATTCACTGTGGCCTGGATCCATCTAGAAAATCCCTTCCAGCCTGATTTAACCAGCCAAGATGGGCAAGAGTTGAGGACATCAGCTGGAATCCCCCCCAGGCAACTCGCTGAGACTCTGGCATCAGTCATGGAAGTTCATCCAAGCAATTGCAATTAAATTGTGCTCTCATAAAATTATGAAATTAAACCATTAAATTATATTGGTTCATAAGCTGGAATGCCGGGAATATCCCAGCGTCTACCACAGTATGCTGGTGAAAGAGGAGGGGAAGGTGGTGCCTTTATTGGTGGGCAACAGGAGGAGACTATGGAGCTGCCAGGACTACAGCTGTAGCCCCATGCAGGCACACAGCTACTGAGTGGCTAGAACTCCTCACTAGCAAGCATAGTGATCACCCTGCACTCATGCTAGCTTCCACTAGCTACTCAGAAGCTGCAGGCCTTCATGGTTCAGCAGCTGTGGCCCTGGCAGCTCTGTTGCCTCCTCCTGTTATCCATTGGTAAGGGCATTGCCTTGCCTCCCTCCCTGAGCAGTATGCAGTGGTGGAGGCTGGGATATTCCCCCCTGTACTCCACTACTGGAAGAGTCTGTCATGATGCATCTGCCCCATTTTATCTGTAATATGTTTTGCAAAATGCCATTGCACCTTAAGATCATAACAGGGGTCAGTCTATGGGTAAATTGGTGCACACCTCCACGGGGAAAAGCTTCTCCTTTTGAATGGTTGTCATAACAGCTGCTAAAAGCAAACTGTTCCTCTCAAAAGGTTTACAATGAGATCCAGGTGGGTAGCCATGTTGGTCTGGAGCAACAGAACAAAGTTAGAGCCCAGTGGCACCTTTAAGACCAGCAAAGTTTTATTCAAGGTATGAGTTTTTGTGTGCATGCACTGCACGCAACAACAACAAAAGATGTTTGTTACCTACATGCTTGAGAGAAGATGAATGGGGCATCTCATTTAACTTGCCATAATTAGAAAGAATTCTCTTACACATTTATTTCCGATATTGACATGTTTATTGCTTCATGTTGTTCTCCCTTAATTAAATCCAAACAACTGTTGACCCTATATACTGAACTTGTTTTTCCTGTTTTGTTTCCGCATATCTTAAAATACCATCATCATGTTATGTGCTAATTTGTTGTTCTGCCTCTGTCTATAAGTTTAAAGTTTTAAACAGTTATCTTCCGTTTCTATGTATCTGAGAAAGTGTGCGCATGCACAGAAGCTCATACCTTGAATAAGGTACAAGTTGATCAAGAAAATATCTCATTCCATTGCTTTATTCAGAAAAAAGATATTTACATTTTAGCTTTAGCTAGAGAGTAAAACTAAAGAAAAAGTAGAATTCTGCCTTACAATTATAATCAGCTGTAAACATATATTAGGGTTTCCAGGTCTGTGTTGGAAAATACATGGAGATTTTGGTGGTGGATCTGGGAGAGGGGCTTCAACATGGTACGATGCCATAGCGCCCACCCTTCAGAGCAGCCATTTTCTCCAGCGGAGCTGATCTCTCTGCCAGCTGGAGATCAGTTGTAAAAGTGGGAGATCACCTGGAGAGTGGCAACCTTAAAATATATCCAGACTATGGCCTCTATGCCATGTTGTTGGTCATTCAGAGGAACTGGTTGGCCACTGTGTGAGAAAGGATACTGGACCAGATAGACTATTGATCTGATCCAGCAGGGATCTTATGTTCTTTTCCTAAACTTAGATTTCAATTGTCATTTAAATCAATATTTCTTATTTTTTTAAAGTTATGTTAAAATGAATGGGCTTAGAATGGAGTAACTCTCCACAGGATTGTGCTGTTTAGGGTCAGAGCAGAAATGTGAAATAGAAAGATTTGGGAAGATTTAATATGTGAGATGAAGATTTTTTAGAATATACTTCACACCCGCATTTTTACTGTCTCCTTAATTTTTTTTAAATGTTCTTATTTTGTTTCTCTGCTAGAAAGCTCACAAGCAGGGCATGGATGTGATGCCTGCTGTCTGTTTTCCCCACCCCTCCAACTTATGTTTACCAACAGCAAATTTTTGCTGTACATGGATGTATCATTCTTTAAAAAAACTCTCCTGGCAAATAATCAGTGATGGACCAATCCTCTGTGACTTACCCTAGCCTTCCAGTCCTGTGCACCCTAAAGGATTGTTACAACAATAAATTAGTAAGGAAATGCAGCTGTTCCAGAAGAGATGAATGCTTTAAAGATGGATGGTGTTTGTGTCCTTTTTTCAGAACAAGTACAGAGTCTTGAAGTTTTTGTTAAACCTCAGCCTCCTTTCTTGAAAAGCCAGGTTGCTGCAGGGACTAAAAGTATGTTTTTGTCATCTTTTCCCCCCTAGTGGTTCCTACCCCTTTTATATAGATCTGATCATGCCATGCTGATCTCTGCATTAGTAAGCCTGAGTAGAGCTGTTCTTGATAACAACTCAGAGTTTCCACTATTTCAGGTCAGTTTATTTTGGGTCTGTGGCCAGACACCAAGCTTATATTGAACCAATATCACAGTAGTTGCACTTGCTATCAGTTTTCTTTTGGGTTCCTTACAAGGTGCTAGCTAGCATTGATCTTCAAAGCTTTTCACTGAATGACTGAAATAATTATCTCATTCCCTCTCTTCATGAGACCACTGCCCCCTTAGTTCTGGCCAAGAAGCATTCCTGATGGTTCCTTCTCACCATTGATTTAAACCTGTGATTATGAGATATAGAACTACCAACTCAACAAAGGTAAGAAAAGCAGTCTCTTTGTCTGGTTTCCATAGAGGCTGCAGACTTTTACCTACAGCTGGGATGATGAGGTGATTTAGGGAGGTGGAGTCACTTGAGCTGCACATTATTAATTTTTATCCATTTTTACTTATTTGCATTATTCTCACTGGGGCTCAAGGTGGAGTTCACAGAATGAGTCAATATAGCCAACATTATGGGGCATTCAATAAACAATGAAATAGGGTTAGGATTATAGAACCAACCATAAATCTGAAAACAGAACTAAAGAAAACTCTAAATACGAACATTTCAAATTAAATGATGCAAAAAAATGCAGAAGGCCCCAGGTTCAGTTCCTGGCAATTCCAGTTGAAAGGATCAGGTAGCAGGTGATGTGAAAGACTTCAGTATGAGATCCTGCAGAGCTATTGCAAGTCTGAGAAGACAGTATTGACCTTGATGGACCAAGGGTCTGATTCAGGATAAGGCTGTTTCACGTGTTCATGTGTACATAGTAGGCTCCTACATACAGCATGCTATACATAGTAGCATAGACCAGTGCAGTTCCCTTGAATAAAGTCTTCATTTCCTCATCCCCCAGCAGCTAAACTTCCACTAATATAAGTGAACACACACACTTTCACAAAGCAGCCAAAATAAACGCAGCAAGCACACACACTGGGGTAATTTACTCACTTTGCTGAATATAACCATCTGTTGTATTTTACCCAACTTCTTCAGACTAATAGAAAAATGAAAGAACAGCCTAGCGAGTGGAGTTTTCCTCCAAACAAACAGAGGCACTGAGAGCAACAGTGGCTCTGTCTGCTCGGCCCACCCGCCTGCAGCCTTCTTGCCAAGATTTAAAGGCACGCACACATTCAGAAACACAAATAGTTGCAAGCCTCTTCTAAACCTGGCAAGGTTTGAAGGCACATGGTGGCTGTTGGGGTGGGGCTTCCTCTGCCAACTAGCTGGCTGCTGATGGGGAGGAACCTCAAAAACTGGGGGATCCCTCACCCAGACCTGGGGACTGGCAAGCCAAGTAATATATGTGCTCCATCTAGCTCCTGATAATAGCTAAGCCACACATTCTGTACCAACTGGAGTTTCTGAACTGATTTTGAGGGGAAGCCAATGTGTATTACAGTGTAGTCTAGTTTTAATGTTACTGTGGCATGGATCCAGGTTGTCAGATAGGCATATCAAGGTAAGAGGCCACCTTTTGTGATGGGCTGAGTTGGAAGAAAGTCTTTTTTTCTCAACTGCATTAACTTACTTCTCCAGCATTAACGTTGGATCCAATATAATCCCAAGGCTCTTAGCTGAGTCAGCAAGGGTCAGCGGAACTCCATGAAAAGTGGGGAGCACAGTCTCCGTCTTCTCATCTAGCATTACCTCTGCCTTTTCAGGATTTAGTTTCAATGTGTTCACGCTTAGCCAGTTTACCACAGCTGCCCAGCAGTTCTTCAGGACCTCTACTCATCATCAAGATATTTGGATAAGGATACAGAGAGCTGGGTATCTAACCATAAAGCTACAGGTGATTTGTGCTGCAGGGCTTTACATAGAGATTGAAAAGTGTGGCAGATAGAATTGTGCCTTTTGGGAGATAGAATTGTGATTTCACAGGATAAGTCCCACAGTAATGATAACTGGTTTCTAATAGCATTTTGTTAGTAATGCTGATAGACATAAAATATTATTTATGCAGTTGTAGCTATTGAAACTATTTGAATATTTGTATTTATTATGCACTTTTTGTAATAAAATATATTCTTTAAATGATAAAAATGTTGTGCCCTACCCACAGATATCAACAAGAGAGGTGATGTTGATGAATAAATCTAGTACTTGCACATCTGTGAATACTGGAGAAATAACATCATAAAGTAGGAAAGGTCTTATAGGTCATTGAGGTGACTCTCCTGTGCAATGCAAAAGATCCAGACCCAGAGGATTCATTCATAACAGATGACTGTCCATTCTCTGCTTGAATCCCCCCAGCAAGGGAGAGTTCCCAACCTCTGGCTAATTGGTGCCATTATGCAAGCATTCTTCCTGTACTCATGTGCAACTGATGCAATCTGCTATTTGCATACCTGTGGATCATTGCCATTATTTCCACGAGACACACATCTTGAAAGACACATTGCGAGAAAGCAGCATCTCTTGACAATGAAGTGAACCTTATAAAAAATGAACTTTATAAGTACACAAATTCAGGGCTTCCCAAAAAGCAAATATTCATGAATTTAAAGGCATATCTAGGCTGTTTCTTTTGACTCTCTACTGTCAGACTTTGGCCCCTTTCACATTGCCATTCTAAACCAGTGATTATTCATTGTTGGCCTGATTTCAAGTAAAGCAATACTATGACGGGGTTTCATACAGCATATTTCAGTCTGTTAATGAGCTGTTTCTAAAGTGCTCTGACCTTTTCAAACAGTGCCACTTTTCCCCTTGCCCTTTTTCTGCTTTGTAAACCTGGCTTGTTTTTAATGGCTTGTTATGCTTTTATGTTGATAATTTATGATGGGTTTTTTGTGATTTTATGGAGAGTTTTTAACATGTAAGCTGCCCAGAACAGAACATTGGAGAGGCAGCATATAATTTTCACAAATATATAAAAAATAAATAGGGAGGCCCAGGACTTGGCAGAGTTTAATTTCAAATGCTTCATTGCAAACTTACACCTTGTCTTTTGTTTTGAAACTGGGGGGATGAGTGCTGAATGAGGACACCAATTTCCACGCCAGTGCAGTGCTTAGGAAGGGATTTTGGTACAGATATGAAAACACCACTTAAACTTGCCTTGTGTCTTGAAGGTGTGTGTCAAGTGTAAATTTTTAATGATCTCAGTATTTGGTGGAATTATAACATTATAAATGAACCAATCGATAATAGAAACAGAATGCCAAATTATTGAGTTAAGCCACTTCTCTTGGCCAATGAGATTTAAAATATTATTAGATGATTTTTTGATCAAGAAATGAGAGATGGGTTCATATCTGCTATTCTACTTATTCTCAGCTGCTCCTCTAGGAAACTCAGAGTAGCTTCCTGATCACTGTCAGGTAATTTCTAGCCCTGAGGGTTACAATTTATATTTGTTTAATTTAATCACAAAATATATAGTGTGATCCTATACTTGCTTACTTGGAAGTAAATCCCACTGTCTAATGGGACTTCTTCCTGGTTAAGTGCCCATAGCACTGCAGCCCAAGTCCAAGCAGCCGGATCATGTTGTGTTCAAGCCATGCTATCGGTCTTCCTGATGCAATGCTGTGACCAATCGCTCATTAGTTAGTGTTAATATTTATCTAGATGTCAGCACACTGCCTCGATTCATATTACCTTTTAAGTCCATGATTACAAAGAATCATTTTGACAAGCATGCAGTTGCCAAACTGTCCATTATACCATGACCTATGTATATAGTAATAATTGCTCAGCACAGCAGAAGTGAAATCTGGGAAACATGTCTGCAAATAATCAAGCAGGACTAAAACAGTGTAATACATAACAACTGCTCTTTTCAATTGTGTTTCTTCTGGAGAACTTCTTGAGCTGGATTCTCAAGGATGCACAAACCCAAGTTGGCACAAAACACATTTGGTTTCATGTGCTGAAATAGCACAGACACAGAGCGACAATGACAATTATAGCTCTTGTGAGTGTAACTATTTCCAAGTATGGAAACATAAGAACAAGAAAAGATGTAATTATTTGATGGCTGAACTTCAATTTCAAGGTACAGCATTATAGCTTCTTCTTAATTAGCAATGTTATCAAAGCTCAGCATATGAATTTATCCAGCTCACAATGCATGGCAATTTCATGAACTGAGCAGCATCCCCCCCCCACCCATATTTCTTCTCCATTTTGGAACAGGGGTGTGCATCAGATATCATCAAACTGAAATTAAACCCCAAGTTAACTGTCTCAGGTTGAATTGGGGCCATTTCCCGGAGTAATGTCAATTTATCTCCCAGAATTCAAGGAGTGTTTCTGGTTGTCACAAATATGGCCAGAAATATAGGGGAACCATTGTTGAACTTGACAAAAAACATCATAGAAGATGTCATGGCACACATAAATAGAATGACCCTGGCCTCTCAGGAAAGCCTGCCAAGAATTGAGTCTGGAGACCCTTAGCAGAATAGCCTTGAAGATCAGTAAGAAGAAGACAAAGTGGTGACCATTAGATAGCCCTGTGTAGATTAGAAGTTGTCTCACCCATTATCAGTACACATATAACTTATTGAGACATAGGGAGAATTGCAAGAATGTTCAATTTCGCAGAAGTGCAGATATGTTTCAAGGATAGGAGTATTGGATGAGGGCCAGAATATATTAATATATATGAGAAACTTGTAATTATTATTTCAAATAGACTTTGCTATGGTAAAAGCAGCAAGAATGAACAAATATTCTTTATATATTCTAAAAACCAATGTTAAATATAGACAACCTTGTATGGAAATCCAGGTGGGCAGCCATGTTGGTCTGGAGCAATAAACAAAGTTGGAGTCCAGTAGCACCTAACAACATTTTATTCAAAAGCTTACATTATGATTAAAACTTAGCTGGCCTTCAAGGTGCTGCTGGACTGTAACCTTGTATGGAGTTATTAGATAATGAGTGAGCCAAAAATGTACAGTCTCATCAAGTGGGACAGCTATTGTTAGTAGATGATTTTAACATCCTAAAAATAGGGGAAATCATACTAACTGAGTGTCTTCTCAGAAGGGTCTCCTTGCCTGTGACCTGTTTATTTTTTAGGGTAAGAAACTCTTCTGGAATCATGTAATTACTCTGCATTAATTATCTATGTAACAATGATGGCTAGATAGTGTAACACTTTGTTGATTTAGTTTATGTTTAGAGCACAATTATGCTTTAATAAAAAGAGCTCAGAATGGAAAAAGAGATTCTCTAATAGTATGTACTATACCCACAATGAACCTATAGCATTAATGAGACAGGCCTCTGACTAAAAGTCAAATCTGTCTATCTGTCTATCTGTCTATCTAATCTGTGGGACAGCAATCCTGCCCTCGCAAACGGGCTCAGGGCGAGTTACAGTAAACTAATAAAACAGATAAAAATAACTTCCATATAATTCCAATTAAAACCCTGAAAACCAGACTAATTGATACATGATGACAAACCAGTAATTCAGCAAAGCCCAGGGTGTTTGCTGTATCTATGCCCCAAAAGGGCTAGCTTATTAAGCAAGTGGGCCCAAGCCACCACCTATGTCACAAGTTGCTACAGTGCACAACATAAGCCAGTTAGAGCAAGGGAGGCCGATGTAATTAGATGCCCACCATCTCAGCCAAAGGCCTGGTGAAACATCTCCATTTTACAGGCCCTGCAGAATTATGATAAGTCCTGCAGGGCCCTGATCTCACTTGGGAGCCTGTTCTGATTGTTTGGACAGAGGCTGTTTTCTCACCCAAGGCAAGGGTCCTTTCTAGTGGATTTGGGATTGCAAAGGATGCTCAACAAGGCAAGGCACTGTGGTAACAGCGGGGCTTTTTCTGTAGCAGGAACTGATTTGGATATTACACCACACATGCCTGATGTAGCCAATCCTCCTGGAGCTTACAGTAGGCCCTGTGCAAATGCAAGCTCTTGGAGGATTGGCTACATCAGGGTGTGTGTGGCCTAATATGCAAAGGAGTTCCTAGTACAAAAAGAGCCCTGGGTAACAGAAACACTTCCATTGCAGAACAGAAAATAAAACAAACAATAGTAAAGTTCCTTACATCCCCTCAGCAACAGTTTCCAGCAGCTCCAATGAAGTTTGCAGCAGACACAAAATTCTTCAGGAGAAATTATTCAGAACACAAAATTATTCAGAGAAACTGGTTGGCTACTGTGTGAGACAGAATGCTGGACTAGATAGACTACTGGTATGATCCAGCGGGGCTCTTCTTATGTTAAGTAAACCTCATTAGGAAAAACAGTTTTTATTAACCTGCCTCTTGAAAAGAATGACTCATGTGGAGAGCACAGGTGGCCTTCACCTTATTTATTAAAATAGTGCCATCTTATCATTTTGTCTAAAAACACACACTGTAAGACCTTCAGCAAGAAAAAAAAATAGGACAACAGTGCCAATAAAAGAGAATTCAGCAAGAGGGGGGAAGGGAAGGAAATTGCACCAGCTCGAAGTCACAATAGACCAATTAAACAGCAATAGCTCTAAGCTCTAATCAGCTTCCACTTATCTCAAATGTCTTTGCAAACAGCCAGATATAGAGAAGATATTGACCAAGCAAAAGGCTTCTCCATTAGGCGGCTTGCAGTGCGATCCTATGAAGGATCTTCCCAGCTCTTTCAAGTCACTGGACTTAGCACAGAATGGCTCTGTTGGTCATGTAGGTTTTGTAGGTCAATGAGAATTGAAGTAAAAGTATTAAAATGTAAGAATTTTTGCACATAACAAAGCAGCAGCTCCTGTGGGTTCTCCTGACTACGCACGGGCAGAAAGTCTTTCTGTGTTCTAAAACAGGGTTATGCACCTAATCTGTATAAATTTCATTTGGAATTTCAGGGAGCCCCTGCTTTTTTGCTACTCTCAGCAGTGTTGTTTTCAGTTTGGCATTTCATGTCAGGAGCATTTTCTCAGATTCCAGAATTTTGAGACCATTTTTTTATTGCCTTGTCTCAGAGGTAGGAGGAATGAGGATGGAGGTGGGGGGTGGGGAAGTGTGCTCCAGAAAATAGCTATTTGGGGACACATTTGCCCTATAAAATTTAAAGGACCATTGTTTTCTGTGGGGTAGATGTGGTCATTGGCACATAGAAAATGTCCACTTAAAATTTAAAGCTTCCATGGCATGAGTGGGGATTTGAACCTGGATTTCCCAGATCCTAGTCTGACTCTGTAAGCAGCCCCGTGGTGCAGAGTGGTAAAGCAGCAGTACTGTGATCTGAACTCTCTGCTCACGACATGAGTTCGATCCCAGCAGAAGATAGTTCAGCCCAAGGTTGACTCAGCCTTCCATCCTTCCGAGGTCGGTAAAATGAGTACCCAGCTTACAGGGGGGAAAGCGTAGATGACTGGGGAAGGCAATGGCAAACCAGCCCATAAAAAGTCTGCCGTGAAAATGTTGTGAAAGCAACATCACCTCAGAGTCGGAAACGACTGGTATTTGCACAGGGGACCTTTCCTTTCCTCCAGTCTGACTGGAGTGACCGTAGTGATCCACGCTACGGTCACCTCGAGGTTGGATTACTGCAATGCCCTCTACATGGGGCTGCCCCTGTGCCGGACCCGGAAATTGCAGCTGGTGCAGAATGCCGCGGCCCGGCTGTTATTGGGCCTCCCAAGATGGGGACACATTCGGCCGGGTCTTCGGGCTCTGCACTGGCTTCCAATAACATACCGGGTCCGGTACAAGGTGCTGGTCATTACCTTTAAAGCCCTATATGGCCTGGGACCTGCCTACCTGAGGGACCGTCTCTCCCCACACTTTCCCCAGAGAGTACTGAGGTCTGGCACCCAAAATCTCCTTAATATCCCCGGGCCCAAGGAAGTGCGTCTCAAGACAACTCGAGACAGGGCCTTTTCTACAATGGCCCCTATGTGGTGGAACCAGCTACCGGAAGATGTGAGGGCCCTGCGGGACCTTACTCAGTTCCGCAGGGCCTGTAAGACGACCCTCTTCCGGTTAGCTTACGCCTGACTGGACTAATGTAGCTCTCTAGATATCTGTGGTTACCGTATAGTTAATACTAGTTTTAAGGTTTTTAAGGTTTTTAGGTTTTAAATGTTTGATTTAAATGTAACTATCTTATTCCGATTTTATTGTTTTATTGTTTGTTGTAAGCTGCCCTAAGCCACTCGTGGGAAGGGTGGAATATAAATCCCGGAATAATAATAATAATAATAATAATAATAATAATAATAATATAACCACCGCACCACTCTGGCTCTCATGATGGAATAGCGTGTTGGAATTCTATTTCTTTTTTTTACAGGCGTGATTATATATATGAAGTTAACTAAAATAAAAACTGTCTGCCTTTCTTTTCTGGTCATTATTATTATTCATTTTATTTCATGATTATCACTGAAAATAATGTTGTCATATAGAGGAGGGCCCCTGACCTGGATAGCCCCAGCCTGGCTGGATTGCCCCAGCTAAGCAGGGCTAATGCAGTGGCTCACAATGGCAAACCACCTCCAAATGTCTTTTGCCTTGAAAACCCTATCGGGTCACCATAAGTCAATTGTGAGGGGAATGTTAAAATTATCTACCCTGGGCAACAAATAGGCCAGGTACACCACTGACAAGCACAGAAGACTAACCAAGGACCAGCTTTTTCATGTCCTTGAGAACTCACCCCTTTGCTTGTCCTAGTCGGTCCTATGCACAGAACCCAGATGCCCCATCCATAAAACTCACAATGAAAGAACCCATAAGCAAAGCCATAGCACAATGGACCACAACTTTCAGCGTGGAAGAATCCCAATTCTGGATAACAGCCAAATCTTTGATCTATGTAAAGAAAATGTGAAGGTGGAATAATGGTAATAAGGGTTTGTAGCCCTTCCAGTAAATCAGTTGCAGCTTTATTCTCCTATTTGAGCATTTAATGTACCAGCAAGTGAAATCTGATGCCTACCCTTTTATGGTTTTCTGCAGACTTCTGGCTCAGACTGAGGATTTGGAAGAATCTCCAGCAGCTCAAATTTCTTTAGCTATTTTGCTAACTTGAGTTGGCATATAATTTTTAATGTGCATTCAAAGAAACAGAATATTTATTATGGCCATTATTGGAAAACCTCAGGGTGTTAATGAATATCATTCACCATTTTCTCCCTAATCTGGACTACAAAATATTTCACTGCAGACACAGAAAAAGGATAAACATGTTTACTGTCATGACCAAATCACTATGTTCTTGCTAGAACGCTCCACAATGCTCCTACAATTCACTCTCCAAGTCAGTTTCTGAGGCCCCTGATACAAGCTGTTGTTGGCACAGTCCAACTGGGACCACCCCATGGCCTCACCTGGTTTGACCTACTGGTGGGTGTGAACCCCATGTGACCTCATGTTGTTTATAGTTAATGCACACTAAGAAATCATCTGGAAGTGACACTGGACAACTCCCTTTCAATGGAGGTCTAGGTCACTTTTAGTGCCAATGTGGCATTTTTTCATCTTTGCCAAGCCCGGCAACTGGCTTCCCTCCTATCTCACTCAGACCTAGCCACATGTCCTGGAGCAGGACAAACTCAGGCAGTAGCAACCAAGAGCAACAAAGCAGGGACGCTAACCAAGCTTGTGTAGCCAAGAAGTCAGTCCAAGAGTCGTGCACAAGGGAGGCCAGCTGAGAATCCAGGGAACAAGGTACAAGCAGGTACAAGGGGTACAGTTGAGCAGGTCCATGAGTTAAAGCCAGCTGTTCAGAAAGCACAAGAGGTATTAGGGTCAGAAGCTGTGGTTGTGGCATCTCCAGAATGTTAAAGAGTTGCTGTCTGAAGTCCCGTGTTTTATGGGTAGTTCACAGCTGGGTCTTGCTGAACTTGCAGGAGAGATGTCTGTTTGGCTCATTAGCCCCAAGCCCTCCTCCTGACTTGAATGCTGAGCTGTGAGGGACGTATTCTGTCTCCTCTCGAGTTCCAAGCACACCTGTTGCCTCCTGCATTCCCCTGGCTCTGGGGAAAGGTTGAGGTGAGGCAGCCTTTCCTGAATGTTGGGTCATTGGCTCACTGTTGGGGTTGCCTTCTCTGTGGTCTCAGTGCCCATGGGGCTAGGGTTCACACTGTCCTTAGCAACTTCAGCAACTGGTGCCCGAGGACCCACTTCCTTTTCCTTAGAGTCACTGACAGGGGTGGTAACAGGCTCATCTGGCCAGGTATCAGCATCAACTGCTGCAAGCTCCTGACCCACAACAGCACAGTAATCCATGTGACAGTCACCTCCAGGCTAGACTACTGTAATTCACTCTACACTGGTCCACCCTTGGATCTGACCCGGAAGCTCCAACGGGTCCTGAATGCGGTGGTATGAGTGCTGACAGGAATGTCATGGATGGCACACATTCAACCTGTGCTATGCCAGGCACACTGGCTTCTGGTTGAGCACCAAGTCAGAGTCAAGGTTTTGGTTATGACCTTTAAGGCCTTGAGCAGTTTGGGACTGGCGTATTTAGGGGACTGCCTCCTCTGTTATGTCCCTGGAAGAGTATTATGCTCTACTACTAGAAACTTGCTAGTGATCCCTGGCCATAAAGTGGTTTGGCTGTCCTCAATGAGGGCCAGGACCTTTTCAGTCCAGGCCCCGACCTGGTAGAACTCTCTGTCAGAGAACATCAGGGTCCTATGAGATTTGTTATAGTTCCGCAGGGTCTGTAAGGCAGAGATGTTCCACCAGGCTTTTAATTAGGACAGCAGCAGTTGCTGAGCTGGCACCTTTCCCCCCATATGGGGTCTCCCCAGATGCAGCATTTAGAAATCTGGAACAGAAGAATGCTAATAGGAAACCAGTGGAGTTCTATAATATATTTTAGTTGGTTGGTTTTATTGGGTTTTATTACTGTATTTATTAACCAATGTTGTAAATCGCCCAGAGCAGGCAGGCAGGCAGTCAGGCAGTCAGACAGACAGACAGATAGATAGATTCTTCTTCATTTGGTATTTCATTTCATTTTTACTATCCTCTTTCTTGAAAGCAGCTGCTAAAGCACAAAATAGACTTCTGGCTGAAAGTGGCTGAGAGAAACCACTCAGGGCATGTGCAGCTTGTTGGGCTCATACCCACTCACATTTCACATGCTGCTACATGAAGGAACATGGAGTACACGTGTGTGCTTCCTCTGAAACAATTCCGTAGAAGCTCTGCTGAGCCAAGTCAATAAGCATATTTACAACAAAATAATGTGGCAGCTTGACAGCATTAGAAACTAGGATTACACCCTCACCCATTTATTTCCCTGTGCTTCTCCTTCAACCTGTATTGCAATGTAAATATATGCTCACCTTCGAATATCTATGAACCCAGACCACAGGAGCAAACAGAACATTTTTGCTGTTTACTTTGCTCTTTCTGGCATTTGCCAGGCTACATCCTTTGTCCTGCTCCTGTCTCTCACCTCTGGTCCTGTTCAGGTACCATATCTTTTGAAATCAAGAGTTGACAATGCTATTATCAGTTCCTCTGTCTAATCAGCACCTCTGCTTCTCTCATTTCTACCTCCCATTTCTATACTGCTGTAATTGTCACTCTATCTTCTGCCTTTGTAGTAAGGGATATGTTATGGCTGATGCATTGGTTGTATGGTACAATTGTGGTTATATCATAAGGCATGCTTTAACACTGCTTTTAGGTTTTTCTTTGCAATAATAAGGACTAGGAAACAAGAGTATTTTTTTTTTAAAAAAAAAATAAAGCTGCACATTATCCCAGTCCGTGGAATACGCAGGTATTTTGATATTTGCATGATTCTGCTATTGGTTCCCATACAGATCCTGCATAATAAATCAAAACGGAGAAATTATGTTTGTTTTTTTTTAATATGGGAGAAATATTAACATCTGATCATACTGCAAAAGATTCTCATGCATTTCAAGAACAAAACAAAATCTGCTTCAAAATGTGAGTATTTAGGGAATTTGGGGGCTCACAAAAATAAGCACTTAATAAAACAAAACAAAAACAAGTAACATAATTTTTTCCCCCAGCTAATTCAGTTGCTTCACACAAAGACGAATAAACCTATAGAGACCCATTTGACTAGGGACAAAATTTATTGCCAGGGATATTTTTAAAGATGTGGCAAGCAACATGTTTCCACATCTCAGTAACTGCACATTGCTTTCCCTCTTCAGAGAAAGAAGGTTGAATATTCATACAAAAGCTATCTTTAAAACAAAAAAATCATTGGCAAAAATTAGTTCCTGATGGCACAGATAGAAAGCCAAGCCTCCTTCTGTATTGAGGCCACCACTTAATTGCTTCACTATTATTAAAAGCAGGAAAAACGATCACATTCAGTACACTAACTTTTGCCTTGATTTTTTTTTAAACCAGCTAAGAGATCTAAATAGTAGTAAGTTAATATTTTGTTTTGTGGGGTTTATATTTTGTGAAATATGGAACTTTCCAGGCTTAAAGGGGGGAGGGGGAGAGTTGGAACCTGGAAGCTTTCTCCTTGCTAAGCATTCTATCTCTTTGCTAATAAACCATGTCATTTCATGTTGTTTAGTTAAGGACTTTTCAAAGTTTTTATTTTATCCCTGTTATTTAAGTCTGCTAAATCCTCCAACCACATCCATTTCACAGTTTCTTTCTTCTTATATGGACAACTCCTTATCCCCCACCTTCTTGCCTCCAGCACTCCCTTTCTCCCACCCACTGCAGAAATTCTTAAGCTATGTGAGACTGTTGGAAAATTTAATACTTCTAAAAATAATGATTTGTTCTTGTTCTGGGGAAGAGGGCAGCATTTGTTTTATTTTCACGTTTACTTATTACTTTCTTTTCTACCAATGGTGCCAAAGGCATTAAAAACAACAGTTCAGTAATATAAAGAAAGAATAGATTAAAAGTATCCATTAAAATAAACATACCAACAAGCAGATAAAACAGTTAAATACATTTGTAAATAATGTGTTTTTATGACGTCCCTGGCTTGTGTTACGCTCCTGGCTTTCCCTTGAATGATTCCACTTTTTGAGGTACAAGAAAGGTTTCTATGATATAAGAGAAACTGGTGAAGGAGTGAAGTACTTGTCAGGAAACAGAAAAGGTACCTTGAAGAAATGCAAATACCCTAAGCAGCAGCAACAACAGTGTGTCACTGGCACATGGCTGATATAGCGTTAAAATAGATCAAATGGTATGTCCTTGGAAAGAACCCCAAGGACACACCACCATTTTAAAGAGTTTCCATTCAGGAACTCCACAGGGTCCCAATTCCAACACAAGGAGGAGGAGGGGATCCTTCTTCTCCCATGCCATTTTTTCCTGACCCCAACAGCATGGGGAAGCATTATTTGCCTGCATGCACAATCAGCACCGTTTCATTTTGGGAAGAAAATTACAGGTATGCAGACAGGGTTCCCTTCTCCCCTGTGCCACAGTCATCCAAACCAGAATTGGGACTCCATAGTGCAGTTGAAAAGAGTTCCCAAGAGGAAAGTCTTTCTATAAAATGGTGGTATATCCTATAAAGTTGGGGATATAATCTCATCTTGTTTGGCTTACAGATATATCCCAACAAAGAGAAATTGAAGCTTAAGGATACATTTAGGCAATTACAACTATCACCTGAATGTAGGTAGGTGAATTTATATAATACCTAAGACCTTTTAGTTGTTGGTCATGGCTAATGGACATCTCATTCAGTAAATACTTGAGGCACAACCAAAATGCACACAGCAGCATTTCTGAAGAAACTATCTTATTGTTTATGGATCTTGCTTCCATGGCAATTATAAGATGTCAGAAGTAGTTTTAAGTAAGAATTTTGATTAGGTTTTTTTTTCCTGTTGCCTTTTTTCGGTTTCTTTCCTTTTTCTCTCCTCCATCTCTGACTCCACATCTCTTCACCTTCTGCTGAATATACTTTAGAACAAACTTCTAAACAACTGAACTGGTTAACTTAATCTGTTTTGCTAATTTTTCCTTTGAAGATGGACACCTCATTACACAGAACTTGTCAAGTAGTGACAAATTTCAAGAAAGTTATATGTTCATCTCTACTAGCAACAAACATAGCAATAAGTCTGTGAAATTGCAGAATGGATTTCTTGCAATGTGAATTGTATGAAAAATTCACCAACCAGCACTGAAAATTATGAGTACATAAGTGTTCCTTAAAGTGAGATAAAAATGGGACTTCCAGAAAGCAGAGCTGACAATTTGAACTTAATGAGATTTGATCACAAATAGCTGAGAAGACCACAGATGTAGCTGGATCCAGGCATAACCAATTTTAGCAGCTATTTTTGAAACCACATGAGGAGATAATGACTATCATGAAATCCAGTGAAGGCACATTGAGCTAGGCAGGAAAATACAAGGTTAGCCTCAGACATTTTGATGCCCTAAGAGAAATGAAAGGGTGCTGTCACTCCACAGTCTCTGGATCTTGGAAACCTCTCATCCTTCGTTCTATATGAGATTACAGAAAAAAATTTAAATCGTCTGCTCCCTGTGGATTGCATCCTGTAAATTCTCTTTTGCTAATGAGGCAGGGAGTTTTCACCGGTTTCCCTCTCCTACTTGAAGACTTCCGACTCAACTCTTGGGCTACATTTGGAAGACCACCAGGGTCAGCATTTTGTGGATCATTCCACACTGCGGTGGAAGGAAGGAGTCAAGGAAATCCCATTCTGCTGACAAAAATATCTTATTGCACAGATTTACTGGGCAATCAAAGCCTCTGGCTCTCTTCTTTTGCACATTTATCATCAAATTGTGGAACAGATATTTTGACATTGATGTTGTTTGTTCACATTGTCATTGTTTGTTCCAAGGCTGACTATAAAACTTTCTATGAACTTCTAGACAGCCAACTAGCCTCGACTAGGGCCAGGGTGTTTTCAACCCTGAGTCCAGGTACGTGGAGCCCAAAAGATGAGTCAGAGAGATGAGCTTCCCCTAAAAGTCAGGAAGTGGTTTCAGGACATCGCTGGGAATGTCACTTTTAGGCACACAGAGAGTTGCTTCAGTGTGTCACCAGATATGCCAGGTGTCCCAGTTTCCCACCATTACTTCCCACCAGCCAGCTGAGTGATGGTGGAAATGCTTGCTGGTGGTAGGGGACTCCTAGCTTTGATAAGGCTAGGTTCAGTTACCTGCATTCAACACCAGCACATGGCCATAGAATTTACACATTAAAAAGCATGCTCAGAATTTATTTTCCTTATCAATTAGTTACCACATCCTGTTCCCATATGTTTAGCTGTTTTCTGTGTTTTTTAAGCACCTTTGTTCCCCCAGAGAATTTGGAAATGGTTAAGGGGTAGAGATGGATTTAATTGATTTGTTGCAGTTATCATTTTGACTTTGCTGTTGTGTTTACTTTTCCTGTATCTTTAAATCTGTTTTCTTGGAGTCTGTTTTAATCTCATATATCGTATTTATATTGTGAACCTGGACCTCTTAGAAAGCAGAAACTTAGTAGATACATTTACTAATAAACTTGTGGGTCTAAGAAACCCAAGTCACCTTCCATTTCTCTTTGAATTAAACCCTGGCTGCTATCAGGCCCCCATATTTGACAGTTTCTATGTCCTTTTTTGAAATAGTGAAGTGTATATTTTCCTTCAGGGGGGAAAAATCCTTATTTATGTAAAAAATCATTTTAACTCTCAAATATATAATTAATGTCAATCAATATAAGATCTGGGAACTGAACAAAAGTCCAACCTCTCTTTCTGTAAGGAGCAGGAAGAAGAAAAGAGACATTTAGCAAAACTGGATTGGATGATAAATAATGAAAAATAATCAGGAACGAGGAGGTCCTCTACAGCTCTTTGCAAATGCAGATCATGTTTTGTTGTATCATGCTAATTTCCTTAGGGAGTGATTTCCCGTGGCTACATAGGCACAGGCCTACTTTGTGAATTGTCACATAGGGAAAAGGAAAGTAGCAGCCGAGTCACTGTTGCCATAGAGATAGTAACTCTTTTCAGAACAGCAATGGCAACTCCAGCACGGCATCTTCCACCTTTTCAGAAGATATCCCTATGCTCACCCATCATGGGGAAACCAGAACTAGGGAAGCATCTCTGTCACAAAGTTTGATCTTATGGAGGTGAACTTGGAAGCAGAAATTATGAAACTGTTCTAGAAGATGTTGGCTTAGCTCCTATGTATGTATAAAGTAAAGGTAGTCCCCTGTGCAAGCACCAGTCATTTCCGACTCTGGGGTGACATCATATCATGACGTTTTCATGGCAGACTTTTTATGGAGTGGTTTGCCATTGCCTTCCCCAATTATCTACCCTTTACCCCCAGCAAGTTGCCCCCAGCAGGCTGGGTACTCATTTTACTGATGGAAGGCTAAGTCAATCTTGAGCCGGCTACCTGAACCCAGCTGAGTTCAGTGAGACTTTCTACAAAATAACATCCTATACATTTGCAGCATCCCAGTCCTCTGCAGGTTTACTTGAAACTAAGACCAGATCAGTGCATGCAGCAGAAGAGTTGGTAGGGTGTGGAGGCAATAGGACTATACCACTTGACATTCAAGTGAGGGAAATCACATTTTTGAAAACTCTCAGCAAGCAGAAAACCTAACATTGCAGCATGTACACTATGTTGGGACTCTGGTTCTGATGGTACATGGGGGAGTATTAACAATGCCATTTCTACTGCTACCTGAAGTGGTACAATCCAATCTACTGCTTCAGGATTCAGCCACCGCAATCTGCTGCTTGTTTAGACAATTCCAAGGCCTCAATTCCATGGAATCAACAATAAGATTTATCCTCAAGTAATAGGAATAAATTGTACATCAATCCTATGCATATTTGCTTGGAAATAAGACCCACTGAGTTGTGGAGGGAAAATGAGAAAGAAAAGTATAATTTATGTAGCCATTTACTTATTATTTGACACTAAATGATTCTCAAGGTTGAAGAACATTAACTAAACAGAAAAAAATAATTTATCGATCCCAATCACATAGTTCCCCAAGTATAAATTAAACATGCAATTTTTGTTAAAACTGAATGCTGTATGGTGGGTTCCAGGGCTTTTTTTATAGCAGGAACTCCTTTGCATATTAGATGACACACAGTAGCCCTGATGTAGCCAATCCTCCAAGAGCTTACAGGGCTCTTAGTGCAGGGTTTACTGTAAGCTCCAAGAAGACTAGCTTCATCTGGGGTGTGTGGCCTAATATGCAAAGGAGTTCCTGCTACACAAAAAGCCCTAGTGGGTTCTAATGTGACAAATTGGGTTTGATTCCCCACTCCTCCACATGAAGTCTGCTGGGCGACCTTGGGCCAGTCATAGTTCATTCAGAGTTCTCTCAGCCCTACCCACCACACAAGGTGCCTGGGGAGAGGAAGGGAAGGTGGTTGTAAGCCAGTTTGAGACTCCTTAAAGTAAAGAAAAGCTGGATACAAAGCCTAACTCCTCTTCTTAAGTCAAGCTTTTCTTTTCTTTTTTTAAAGAACTCAACTGGACTTTGTGTCTGGTTTTAATCATACAGACAGTGCAAACTCTGCTGCCGAAGTTGGAAGTGTTCTGCTCACTGTAAAAATGCCAAAGCTCATCTATTGTTTTCTCCACTTAGACTAGAGAAGTTTCTTTCCTCATGCATCTACCCAGATCTTTCCAGATGAGTCATAGCCCACTCTTCCCACTTGAAGTAATAATTTTTACATCATTTGCCATTTAAATAGCTCAGAAAAAGAGAGAAGCTTAACGGTTCTAGACACCATTCTATGGCATTATGCCTTGGAAATGACAAGTTGTTTAGAGGTAATTATTTTATAATGCACATTAGTGAAGCATATATATATATATATATATATATATTCTAAATTTTACGTCTTAGGAAAAAGTATTCATTGAAAAGGAACAGGACTTCATACCTAGCACAATGGCTACAATCTGGATAAGTACGCCAGTAATTTGGGCACACAGTAGGGGCCTTTCTCTTCATCTCTCTCACACATATACACAAGCCGCTTTGAAAACTCATTGAAGGGGGAAGTGGCATTTAGAGGCAGTTTACCAAGCAGTGTGGAGGAACTGCTTTTTGAGAAAAGAGAGGAAGCATATATATACCTTGTGATACTTAAAGGCAATTGTTGGATTGTGACCCTGTGTCATAAAACAAATAACTAGAGTTACACACACACTCTAATATAGATGCCAACACACACACGGAAACAAAATCATGGCAGCACAACTTGTGATTCAAAAGGCTGCATTCAGTCCAACCATCATGTGGACTGACAGGTGCTTATCGATGCCCTTCTCCCCATTTTTACCACCCTGCGAAGGCTGTACATAATCAGTTTCTAATCAGGATTCTCCACAAGAGAAGAGAGGAAGAGGAAGAATGAACAAGTTATGGATATACTAGTAACAAGCTGGGTTTGTACTAGATTGACAACTCTGGCTTGCAAAATTTCTGAAGATTCAGGGGTGGAGCCTGGGGAGGGCAGAGTTTGAGGGAAGCAGCTCATCAAGGTTGTGATACCATAGAGTTTGCCCTCACGAGTCACCATTTGTTCCAGGGTAATTGATATCTATCATCTGGAGACTGGTTATAATTTTTGGAGGAATCCAGGCTACCTTCTAGTTCATCCACGTTAGCTTAAAGTGCCATCTGAATACAGCTTGTGTGATTAGCTCTACTCAGCTCCATTATATGAGGAAAAATTAAAACTTTTTAATACTCCACTTTTGTCTACTCGAAGGAATCTCAGAATCTCTTACAATCTCCTTTCCTTCCCCTCCTCACCACAGGCACCTTGTGAGGTAGGTGGGGCTGAGAGAGTTCTGAGAGAACTGTGATTGGTCCCAGGTCGCTCAATAGCCTTCATATTGAGGAGTGGGGTATCAAACCTGGGTCTCCAGATTAGAGTCCACTTTTCATAACCACTACACCAAACTGGCTCTCAATGATCTACTCAATGAGAACTGAGCTTTGTCACCTCAGAAAAATAATAAAAATCTGGGAAAATATGTCACCCAATGATATCCATCCCTTAAAAATATAAGCTCAGCATCACAAGTGCTTTGTACCTGATACATGTTCATGCATAGTATACCAAATGTGGAAAAACAGCCTTTCATAGTTTTGCTGTTGTTGTCAGTCCAAAAGGCAACCCACATTTTGTAGGGCTGCCCAGAGATTGATCTGTATCAGAAATCTTTAACTACCTTACCATAGAAGCAAAAATGCCTTTCCCAGTTGCACACATCTGTTCATGCCATTATAGGCTTTCTTCTAGCCACAAGTTCACAAACTAATGAAAAAACTTTACTGAAGCCAAACAGGTATGACCCTGGTCAATTCCAGGATAGGAGGTCACATGGAAATCTCAAGAATGCCTTCTTCAGTCCAATTGTAAAGGAAACACAGGATATATTCAACTAGCAAATTCAATCTGGAAATCAGGAAACCTGTGAGAGGGCTTAGTGGTGATGGAAAGTGCCAAGTCACAGTTGACTTATGGGCTGGGTACAGACCAGTGGCTTGGGGCAGCAGCCTCCCATCCCGGTAGAAATCCAGAAGAGGAGGAAGCGCCTCTGGAGTAGTCAGACAGTGCACGGCCTGCTGGCGGGACAGGGACGGGCTGTGTTGCACACTGGAGGAGCAGTCAGACCACTCGAGCGGTGCTTCCCAGGTGCTCCCCAGCCGTTCAGATGACCAAGAAAGGTGGCAGGGAAGCACAGTGGAGATTTGCCACCACTTCGGGCATGGTAGCTTTTTTAGTCACTTCAAGGATGCCAGGGGATGGGGTAAGGACGGGAGCAGGATGGTCTCCAGATGTTCGTGCCTAGACTTGATTTTTTAAATCTGTCTGGGGGCCATCCCTGTGTCACTTCAAACTGCCAGTAAGGACCCAGCCATGGTGACCCCAAAGGGTTTTCAAGGTAAGACACTTCAGAAGTAGTTTGTCATTGCCTGACTCCATGTAACAATCCTAGACTTCCTTCGTGATCTCCCATTTATAAACAAGTGTCTTCAGCATTTTCACCAAACTGCAGTTTATTGGGAGAGTTCATGACTGTTAAACTGGTTGACAGTGGATTCTAGAATTTTCTGGGGACTCTTATGACTGACTTTGAATACCAGTCTATTGCAGACTTTGTTGATTTTTAGATAAAGAAGCTGACAGGGCTTCCAATAAAGTTCCATTATACTCAGCCTTCCATCCTTCCGAGGTCGGTAAAATGAGTACCCAGCTTACTGGGGGGGAAACGTAGATGACTGGGGAAGGCAATGGTTGTTTCATTATCACAGGTCTCCTATTTTACAGAGTTTCTCAAATAAACTGATAACCCTCATGGTTCAAGGCAAACTTTATAAGCTGTCAGTCATATGCATGCAGTCTAGATTCAGATGCTCAGGTTCAGAAAGTGATAGTATAATCTCATTCTTGTGATTGTCTTGCATAAGAGGTCTCTTAGACTAGCTAAGGCAGACATACATATTAAGAATCTTTTCTTAGAAGGCTTTTCTAGTCAAAGACCCAGAACTCTACACTCCCAGAACTCTGCCCTAGTGTCCAGGAACTAACTGCAAAGACTGTGGGTCAGAAATCACACAAGAACATGTAAAGCTGTCTTCTACTGAATCAGACCCTTGATCCATCAAAGTCAGTATTGTCTACTCAGACTGGGAGTGACTCAAGGGTTTTTCACATCACCTACTGCCTAGTTCTTTTTAAGTGGAGATGCCAGGGATTGAACCTGGGAGCTTCTGCATGCCACACAGAGGTTCTTCTGTGTGTCCCCCCCACACACACATACATTCCAGTCTGGATTTTATGATCTTCCACTGCACAGCCTGTAGCACCCCGTGGCGCACAGTGTTAAAGCTGCAGTACTGCAGTCCTAAGCTCTGCTCACGACCTGAGTTCGATCCCCGGCAAAAGCTGGGTTTTCAGGTAGCCGCTTCGAGGTTGACTCAGCCTTCCATCCTTCCGAGGTCGGTAAAATGAGTACCCAGCTTACTGGGGGGAAAGTGTAGATGACTGGGGAAGGCAATGGCAAACCACCCCATAAAAAGTCTGCCGTGAAAACATTGTGAAAGCAACATCAGCCCAGAGTCAGAAATTACTGGTGCTTGCACAGGGGAGGACTGCACAGCCTAGCCCTGAAAACACAGGTGACTCTTTTTTATTTCATCCGATGTTACCTAATGCCATGATAGATCACTTAAAAAAAAAACATGCCACAAGCTAAATGCAGAGGGAGGAACAGTGACTTAGTGGTAGTGCACTTTTTTGCATGCAGAAGGTTCCAGGTTCAATCCCCAGCATCTCCAGTTAAGGTGTCTGGACATTAGAAAGACCTCAGCCTGAGACCTTGAAGAGCTGCTGCCAGTCTGAGTGGCTAATACTGACTTTGATGGACCAATGATCTGATTCAGTATAAGGCAGCTTCCTGTGTTCATTATGCTTGTGACTAGCCAATGGAAGCCTTTTGAATCTTTTTTAAAAAAAACCCAGCACATGTTTTGTGGCCAGACTTTGAAGCTCTGCCTTCTCTTCAGTTGTAGTAGATCATCCTCCTGTGATGTAAGGGCACTGCATCTTGCTGAACACACTTCTTAATAGCTAAACACTACATCTGTTCTCAAGATAATTATTACAGAGGTGCTAAGAGTTGTTCTGGGGAAGCTTAGCATGGATAGGTGATTATTCCAGCCACCTGACTGAGGGAATTTGTTTTTGTACTTCTGCTTTCATACTTCTGCGTTTGCAGTAATTCTTGGTGGATGTCTGCCAGCTTCTCATTTCTAAGTTAGGGCAGAGATTGTGCAGGGGGACATAAAAACACGCTCTGTCAGCCACAGCAGAAGAATGTTATAAACAAAACTAAATAAAGACTGAAGTTTCTCTTCAGCACCACTCTGAAAAATCAGAATAAGATTCTTGCCCAGATTCCTAGGAAAACATGCAGTATGGACATATAACGCAAAAACTGAGGAAGCCATAATTACTAGTATCCTGCAAAAGTAATAAAAATGGGGCAGAACAGTATATAAGTGATATATATTGCTGTATAATTGATATGGAACATTATCTGCTGGTCTTGAATAGAAACAGCACACTCCAAAAGTCCATGAATGTTAAGAATTTCACATTCTTAGCATATTTGCACAGTGGTGTGCGTCTCTCAGAAGATGCATTCATTCACAGGAGAATGAGGAGGGCAAACATTTTTTTTAATCACTCTGCTATTAATCATCTGAGCTACCCAACAGTGTCTGTTCTGAGCATGGCAGGTGCAAAATATGCTGGCTAAACTCTCAATACCTAGATCTGAACAGTATGTCTCTATGGAAGATTACAGTTCCACAGTTTCTGGCTGCATGTTACTTTATTCAGTGTTATCACACCTTCACTTGAAGACAAATGGCCAGTCTTTTTGGACAGGCATGTTGGGTTGCAGACTCTCTGAAAACTGGCTTTTGTAGATTTAAGGCTGCAGAAGCAGTTGTAAGCAATAACGAAAATTCAAACAGTTGTTTTAATCCAAGTAAATTATGAACCATTTTAACTGGTGCATTCTTCTTTTTTTAATTGTAGTAATCACTATGGAGATTATCATACTGACCAATGCTTTCTGAAAATTATATACAACCTTCAAATATTTCTATATAAATATTTATACTGTTAACATATTTAATGCAAATTTCAAAATATCTCACAAACTGTATAGTGAAATAAGAATGCTATTTCCCTTTATTTTGTTCTTAGCTGAGCAGCCCCTATTCTTTCTTCTTTGTTTTTCTCTGGCTATCCTACCCACTTATTTGTATGTATATTAGTAAATGTTGCCCCAGCCTAGGGAACTGAGGGGAAAGACTAAAATCCTTCTTTTGTTCTTGTTTTATAATGGTACACAAGAGTCTGATGGTGAATAGCATCTAACAATCTGTTTTATTTCACTTTGAGTAGAAATGGTCAGGTAGGAAACCAATTTGCAGGTATTGCCCTAGACGCAGAAAAAGCGTTTGATAACGTTAATTGGAATTTTTTTGCTAAAGTGCTGGAAGCGATAGGCTGTGACAAGAACTTTAAAAGATGTATAGAAGCTTTATACACTAAACAAACTGCGAAAATAAATATAAATGGGAATATTTCAGAATCGGTTGAGATAGAACAGGGGACGAGGCAGGGCTGTCCTCTGTCTCCCCTTCTCTTTGTAATGACAATAGAGCTTTTAATTAAAAAGATAAGAGAGGATGAAGAAATTAGGGGCCTGAAAATAAAAGAACAAGAATTTAAAATCCAGGCCTTTGCGGACGATCTGCTGTTTATTCTAGAGGACCCTATTCCTGCTATTGATAAATTGTTAACAAGGCTACAACAATTCAGTGAGGTCTCTGGATTCAAAGTTAATAGAGAAAAAACAAAATTCTTAACAAAAAATATGAGTAAAGAACAGATAATGTTACTAGAGACCAAAACAGGATTTAAATATGAAAAGAGAATTAAATACTTAGGTATATTTTTAACAAATGATGTGAAATCCCTTTATAGAGATAACTACGAGAAGATCTTGAAGGAAATTGAATTGGACTTGGAGAAATGGAAAGATTTGCAAATCTCTCTTTTAGGAAGGATAGCAACGGTTAAGATGAATATTCTCCCTAGAATTTTATTTTTATTCCAAATGATCCCAATTGAATTACCTAAGCCGTTTTTTCAGAAACTTAATAGAAAAGTTTTGGCCTTCATCTGGCAAAGCAAGAGGCCAAGGATTAAGCTAAAAGTCCTACAGGAAGCTAAATTAAGAGGAGGAATGGCCTTACCGGATTGGACATTATATTATAAAGCATCGTGTCTAGCCTGGGCTAGGGAATGGCTTTTGCTGGACAATAAAAGATTGTTAGCATTGGAAGGTGCAGGATTAATTAAGGGCTGGCACTCATATATTTGGTACCATCCACCGCAGAGAAATAGTGATTTTTTAAGGCATGAAATACGTAAGGCAATTTATAAGGTTTGGATCGAAATTAAAAAGAGAGTGTATTTATATACCCCATTTTGGCTATCCCCAGTGGAGGCGGCTACACATCCGAACAATTATGATTGGGGAAAGTCGTATAATTATGCTACAATACTAGATAGAGATAATAACTTAATTCTCGATGGAAATATAATTTCGGATTGGTGGCTGAGGTGCCAGGTTAAATCGATGTTTCAGGTGGATAAAGGCCTGGGGTTCCCGAAGGACTCAGAGATAAATGAATTTGATAATATAATTTATGAACCTCAGAAGCTTATTTCTAAAATCTATGAGTGGCTTTTAAAATATGAGATGCAGAAGGAAGTAGTTAAAGAAAGTTGGGTAAGGTGGTTACAGGACTTTGGCTACACGATTGAGTTAACGGAGTGGGAAAAAATTTGGAAAAATAATATAGGGTTGACTAAGGCAATAGTTTTAAAAGAGAATTTATATAAAATGATGTACAGGTGGTACATTACCCCAGAAAGACTAGCCAAAATAAACCCAATGTACAACAACAAATGCTGGAAATGCAAAAAAGTTAAGGGGACACTTTATCATATTTGGTGGAGCTGTGAACTCGCCAAAAAATTTTGGACTTATGTAAATATTTGGATTCATAAGGTGTTTCGAAAGAAAAGGATTAATCATGTGCCAGAACTTTATCTTCTGAGTATTTGTAAAGAAAATCAGTCCTGGGGGGAAAAAAAACTATTGTTGCATATGATAACTGCAGCAAGGATACTCTATGCGAAGTACTGGAAGCTTCCTCAAATTCCGGATAAGGAAGAATTTTTAGTTAAGTTATTAGATATAGCCGAAATGGACATTTTGACAGTAAGATCGAGAGATGGTAACTGGGAAGAATGTATGAAATCTTGGGAACCAATGTATCTTTGGGCTGAAAGTATTGGTATGATGGTAAGACATTAACACTGTTATTTGGTATAACCCGTTTAACTCCTCATTTATGTGGGTGGAATGGTGGGGGGTTCATTGTATGTTTATCACTGGGATTGTGTTGGTATACGTGGTGTTGTTTGTATTGTTTATTTGTGTGTTTTATAATAAACTTCATTTAAACTTCAAAAAAAAAAAAAAGGAATTGGGTTGAGGAGTTATGAGGTGAACAGGCAACAGGAATGAGGTAACTCTGTATAAAAATAAATACCAGATAATTTGTCACAAAGAAGTAACTGTTTCTGTTATTTAGATAGATCTTTAAAACTTAGGAGAGATTTCTTTGCAGTTTTTGCTTACATAAACAAGCATAAGCTTCCTGGTCTCACAGACACTGAAGTTGGTGAAGGTGGGAACATTCATACAAGTTCCAGTTTCCTTCCTTATCCAATGACGAAGGATCACCCTTGTCTTCTATGAGCTATTACCCTCAGACTTGTTTGGGATGGGCTACGTGTCCCATTTCCCTAACTCAGATACTTCTTTTTTTAAAGCATTTATTTTACATAGAAACACTAAAACAATAAAAAACATACAACTATACCATAAACATAATATCCAAGATAACAATCAACACTATTACAAAACCTAAATCCATGGTTACCAACTACCTAGCTTTAGTTGCATCAAGGGGATGAAACATGGAAATCAGTTTTAGATTTCTTGTGTGATAAAGATATATACACTCAGATACTTCTTTGATCCTCTCACAGTCTACTTTGCTCTCTCACTGTTAACTGGCAACTCCTAATTGACACTCTCAGCTGAGGAATTCCGTTTGAATCTGATCACTCAAGGTTCTCAGACAGGGTTACAGCATTAACTCATTTATTGTTCATCACAAATGCATTGTTAACTGTTTTAATGTGCATTGTAATCTGTCTCAAGTCTCAACAGGGAGAAAAGTGGTTACAATGCCATAAATGAATAATTTAATTTTCTATTATTTTTTTATTTTATATTCTGAATTATATATGCCACCTTGCGGTAACTTCTTAAGAATGATATGAAACAAATAGTTTAAATAGTTTAGGCAACAGATAGAAAATAAATAAATAGTTTAGGTAACGGACAGACAATAATATAACATCTAATCAATTAAATATTCTAAAAGGTTTATAGCAGCAATTGTATAACTGAGTAATAATCAGGGTCTAAAAGACATTCTTTAAAAATAATTCTGAATTAAAATATTTCCCTTACTAAAAAGAAGGGACAAGTCAAATCTCCCAAAGAAGAGCATCTTTTGGATGGAACTACCACCAAAAAGGCCACTCTATGAATAAATTAATCTGATGCTGCATGATGAAATCTGTGGTCTTCCATCATATTTTGTTGAGAGTGCAGCAGCATGTCAGAATACAGTGGTTCATAGTTTCACATGTCCACAGGCTACATAGAAGTATGTGACAAAAATGATCAGAAGTTAGTGCAAGCAGCAGCTGCCACTTCACGTAGTCAGGGGTAGTCAAGAGAATTTGCCCTAAACTGTTACAACATGAAAATCAGAAGCTGTATATACTGTACACAATCTAGTAAGTTTCTATGAAGCAACAAAACTTCCAATCCTGCATCTTTGCCTTAACTGGATTTATTTTTACCCTTTCCAATTGGCACCTTGATTATCCTAACCAAGGCAGGAGGATTTAGATATTATAGGTTAAAGCTCTTAGCTGAAAATAGATTTTGTGGCTTAAAGTAAATATTTAGACATTCACTTAGCTTACTATTTGGAACCTGAAAAAAAAAATCCAGTAATGTTATGACTGGAACTACACCCAAATTCCCAAAGATCTTGGACATCTCTCCATAAATGTTCCTGCAGTTCACATGTTATAATGTGTTGTAATTAAAATTTGTTTCTGGTCCTTCCCAAAGGCTGTCTAAACTACTTATTTATTTACACTGCCTAAATTGTCCACTGTACTCAGAATTTTTTATTGCATTGTGAATGAATGCAGGGCTTTTTTTTTTGTAGCAAGAACTTCTTTACATATTAGGCCATACCCCCCTGGTGTAGCCAGTCTTCCTGGAGCTTATAGTAGGCCCTGTACTAAGAGCCCTGTAAGCTCTTGTGGGGATATGGCCTAATATGCAAAGAAGTTCCTGCTACAAAAAAAGCCCTGAATGAATGTAACCACTGACCAATTTAGTTCTTTATTTTGGAACCCTCTGTATATTTTTCATATATATATTAATACAAGATGGAAGGGTTTTTTAAAAATAATCATTACAGATAAGTGCATTATTTGACATTTCACAAAGGGTTACATCATGCCACAGTATTTCTTTGAGAAGATACATAATGAAGTCATCATCACTTCACAATTTTGGTCAATTGAGCAGCCACTTGCATTTTGATGGAGGATCATTTCCCTTCTGGTATCTGCTAGCCCAGTGGAGCAGAGTGGTAAAGCTGCAGTACTGCAGTCAGAGCCCTCTGCTCATGACCTGAGTTCAATCCCAGTGGAAACTGGTTCAGGTAGCCAGCTCCAGGCTGACTCAACCTTTCATCCTTCCAAGGTCGGTAAAATGAGTACCCAGCTTGCTGGGGGGAAAGTGTAGATGACTGGGGAAGGCAATGGCAAACCACCCCGTAAAAAGTCTGTCGTGAAAATGTTGTGAAAGTAACGTCATCCCATAGTCAGAAACGAAAGGTGCTTGCACCTTTACCTTATCTGCTATACATCTCATCACAAAAGGGATCCCCTCTCCCCCTGCATCAGTTCCCCCCTAAAATTAAAGCCTCAAGCACTACATTTAGAAAAATTAAAACATTCTAAAACATAAATGTATAGGTAGCCTAACGTTATATTTCCAGCATAATATAAACTATGACTATGTGATGTCTTTTAGCAGGCAAAAGAAATCAACAGCTGTTTCTTTTTCTTAGAACTGAAGCAAAAAAAATTGCACAGGTTAAACCTTCAGCACCATTCTAACACCTTTGAGTATTAAAAATTCATTTTTGCGTTTGAACTTTAACTGAAGGGGTACTTCTGGACTACCTTCATCTCCGATTTTACAGCAATATGTCAAGAAGACCTTTTTATGTCCATCAGTCACATTTGAAATTATAAGTTCCATCCACATTTTGATAATGTGCCAAATGTTGATTCCCCCTCCCCCTTTCCCATTCTAAGCATCAGGTCTATACTAAAAAAATTTCTTTCAGTTTCTGCTGTTTTGTAAGTTATTTCCAGGGCCAATGGGAAGGACAAAAGGGTCATTTAGCTCATAGGAGGCCATATCATTTGATTTCACAATTTGTTTTCATGCGCATTATACATCACTTAAAATTGTTATTATGTCTGGGAGCCTCAAAATCTAGAAGTGGCCAGGCTTCTCTGGACCTCTGAGAAAGCCTCATTATTTTAAGTGATTATGGGGGGTTGTTAATTAACTTCAGCCAGAGGTACAGAAATAATGTACCTATCTACAATGAATGTAAACACTTTTGCCTTCCTGAATCTTAATACAGCAGACTACTTCTGTTTATTGCCAATCTTACCTGATTTTCAGTAAACAATGATGTGAGGGGACAATCCTAGTAAAGTCAAAATGACTTTGAAGGAAAATGAGTGTCTTGTATTTCCTAAAACTTAGAGCAAAATCTGACACAACGTATATATTTAAATAACAGGAAATTTATTGAGTAATAAAGGCCTCACACTAGCTGCATAACGTGAGGCAATCTGTCACAGGCTGAAAGAATAGCTTAAGCAACAAGTTGTGGGACATACTGTAACTATAACGGTTGTAAGGAATTGTTAGGAATGCAGGGCTTTCATCACTGAAACAATTAATGAAGTTGAGCAATAATGTGCCTTATTGGTGTTCACATAAATAAGTTCCCCACTGGGCGTACACTAGATGCTTGAAGAGATATATGGAAGAATGGAGGATGAAGGGAGGGCTGAAGGAGGACAAAAAGGAATGCAGTAGCCTTTTCAAGAGAAAACCCATAGTACTGTAAGTAGGGTTGCCAATCCCCAGATGGGGGCAGGGGATCCCCTGGTTTGGAGGCCCTCTCCCTGCTTCAGGGTTATCAGAAAGTGGAAAGGGAAAGGAAATGTCTGCTGGGAACTCCATTATACCCTATATAGACTGATTTCCATAGGGTATAATGGAGAATTGATCTGTGGGTATCTGGGGCTTAGGGGGCTGTTTTTTGAGGTAGAGGCACTAACTTTTCAGCATAGCATCTGGTGCCTCTCCTCAAAATACCTTAAGTTTCAAAAAGATTGGACTGGGGGTTCAATTCTATGAGCCCCAAAAAGAAGGTACCCTATCTTTCATTATTTCCAATGAAGAGAAGGGATTTAAAAAGCATGCAGCCCCTTTAAATGTGATTGCCAGAACTCCCTTCAGAGTTCAGTCGTGCTTGTCACACCCATGCTCCTGGCTCCACCTCCAAAGTCCCCAGATATTTCTTGAGTTGGACATGGCAACCCTAATTGCAAGATATATCTAAATGACAACCTTTAACGGCTTTTTGCAGTCATATTTTATTAACATGGAAACCTGGGATTTGGAGTTCTGTCAGGAGGGCTATGGAATCATCTCATAATATTTTCTACATTCTTACCAAACCAATTTATGGTAAAATGGCATAAATCAATATGTTTGCTGAACAAATATGCCTAAAAATCTTTGCTTCAGATGAGACATGGGGCTTTTTAAAGTGCTACAAGAAACAAAGCAGGAAAGATAGAAAAGCGGGGGGGGGGGGGGGGATTGTATGTTTGTTGACATCTGATGGTTTTCAGCTGTTATATATTGAGTACTGTTAATGGGAATATTTGTCTGAGCTTGAAGCAGGCACCTATTGCTCTCCAGGATCCTGATGCCTGCATTCCAATTGGCCGTTCTCTCGGAACTGGCCAATCGGGACATGAGGCATTTCTCCAGGAAATGCAAATGAAGTAACCTGGAAAGCAGAATAGAATTGACCGGTGCCTGCCAATGGGCCATGGTTAACCACTTTCAAACTGTATAGTTTGCTATGTTGCCAATGTTTTCATGTGACTCTTCTTGCTAATAAACGAGTTGTGTTGAGATGAGAGCTGTCTAGATTCACTATTTAACATCAGCAATGGTCAGGATAGATGCACCAACTTTCTTCTCTTCAGATTCTCTCTGCAACGCCAACATTCTTCACTGTTCTGTGTATCACTGCCTCATTTTTTGCAAGATAAACAAAACAGTGTAGGAAGGAAGAGGGTGAGTGAGACTGTTTCCTGTATCCAGCTCTTATAGAAGAAAGAGTCAAAATAAATCTATCAGAGTAAACAGTACTAGAAATAGCTTCTGCCAAGATGTTTTTGGTTTTTTTTTTTAAATTCCCTTCAACTTTCTCTGGCATACAAATATGTTTGAGGTGTAAGATCCTGGCTCTGTTTTCTAGTACATTAATTTTCAGCCCAGCATTCATTTTATAACCGAACGTAGGGCAAAGAAGTAAATTATGAACAGAAGCTATAATTCAGGGTTTGGGGGGTGGGGTGGGGTTGTATTGCTCAATTGAATGAATGCATATGTCTTGAGTGGATAAACTCTGTTCAGAAAGTGTCACTGTTTCATCCTTGTTTTCTCTCCAGAAAACCAATTTCACAATTCCTTCTATCTCAGAGTTTAATCTCATACTGAATTAGCTGATCTGTGGGAAGTAGCTAATAAAAATAATATTTTACTCTTAGATTTTTAAAAAATATATAATAATCCACAGCCGGTTAGCTAGTTATAAAAAGAACAGCTGGTGGGGGTTAGGAAAAGAGCCTCTCTTTTGCATGCAGAAGGTTCCAGGTTCAATCCCCAGCTTCTCCAGTTAGAAGCTGTGATGGTAGATCATGTGAAGGACATCTGCCTGAGACCCTAGAGAGCCACTGCCAATCTGAGGAGACAATTCTGATTTAGAATAAGTCAGCTTCTTGTGTTTGTGTCATAGGGGTATCAATATCCCAGTCTGACCTGCAAACTGCTCTCTTTCCCAGTGTGTTCTCCCATGTTTTAAATATATGCATAATCTGGGAATGCCATCCATTTTAACATTAAAATGTTGAAAGGACATGCAAGAATAAAATTGCCCAGATGTTGAAGGAACAAGGCTTCATAGAAAATGCTGTTATCCATTTTGTTTCAAAGTATTCTTTACAACAATTCTGATTTCCTTTTTCAGCATTTTAAAAGATGCTGAGGAGGGGAAACAAGATCACTCATTGCTTCTATGTTGTGGGCCCAATAAGAATTGGGCCTTCATGTAAGCTTGCCAGCCCCTAGGTCCCAGCAGGGAATCCCCTGGTTTGCAGGTTCCTCCCTGCCACTAGACAGCTGGCCAGTGGAGGGAAACCTCCCCCCCAAAGTAATGATGTACCTTTCCACTTTGGAAGGGTTAGAAGAAGCTTGGAAACTCCTTGTGTTTTGGACTGTGTGTGTGCCTTTAAATCTCAACAAGAGGGAAGCTGAACGGGTGAGGAGAGCAGGCAGAGCCATGTGGGTCTTCCCAGTGAGTGTGTAAAGCATGTGAGAAAGGAAGAGAAGCAAGCAGAGTCCCTATGTTTGTTTGGAGGAAAACTCCACCTCCTAGGCTGCTCTGCTTTCCTGTTAGTCTGAAGAAGTCAGTTGAAATACAGCAGATGGTAACATGCAGCAATTCCCATGAGTAAATATCCCTGGTGAGATCACAAAAGTGTGTTTGCAAACTGTGTTTATTTTGGCTGCTTTATGTGAGTATGTGTCTTTACTTTCATTTAGTGGAAGCTGCTGGGGAATGAGGAAATGAAGACTGCATGATGATGAGAAAATGAGGACCTGGCAACCCTATTCTCGTGACAAATTTTAAATGGCTAGATTCTCCTCTAAAATTGTGCCAGTGGCCATGGGTCGGCCCCTTGCCAGTTATCATACCCAGTTTGACCCTGAGGTAAAGTCTAAAAGTCATTTATGCTTCCTGATATGTTGGACTGGGGTGACTGAGGGCATGTGTATTTATGGCAAAACAACAAGTTATCATATAGAGCCCAGCCAACACATCACTCTCATTCTTGGGTGTGAAGTATATGTGTTTGTGGCCCTTTTGTTTGTTTGTTGATTTCCTTCAACTTTTCTACCTTCTTTGTTTACTTCACTATACTAGCATTCTTGGAACCTTGGACTCACCTGAACACATGAAGCTGTCTTATACTAGCTGTATACACACAACCCCTCTATGCATCAAGTGCAAGGAGAGGGAGGGCAGGCACAAGCATGCTGTTTGCCCCCCCCCCCCACCTCTGCATGACTTTCAGCTCCTGAGCACAGTGCCTGTTTGTGGAGGCAGTGTCCATGCATGAGCTCTCTCCCTCTGACTGGGGATTCTGCTTTCATAACATTGCTGACCATAGTGAAACAGTTTGAGTCCAGTAGCATCTTTACAACCAACAAAGTTTTATTCAAGGTATGAGCTTTCATGTGCACACACACTTCCTCAGATACATTGAAATGGAAGGAGAACAAAGCAGGAGTCAATTATCAAAGTTTTATTCAGATTGTAAGCTTTCATATTCTTGCATACTTCTTCAGACAAGGGAATGGGGTACAGTGAGCAGAACTACGTATAACTGGTGGGTAATGGTTAAGAATATGATACAAATTTAGGATCCAATGGCAAAATAGTATAGTAATAGTATGTTAATTGTTCTTGCTACATTAACAGGCAACTTTTATTACCTTTTATTGGTTTCCAACATAAATGCTATACAGACTGAATGGTCTTTCAGTTTGTCTGCTATGCTATTTTGCCATTGGATCCTAAATTTGTATCACATTCTTCACCACTACCCACCAGTTATATGTAGTTTTGCTCACTGCACCCCATTTCCTCGTCTGAAGAAGTATGCATGCATATGAAAGCTTACCATCTGAATAAAACTTGGTTGGTCTTAAAGGTGTTACTTGACTCCTACTTTGTTCTACTGCTTCAGACCAACACAGCTGCCCACCTGGATCTATTTACATTGAAATGGAAGGTAACAATTTATATAAACAGAGGCTGACCAGAAAACATATAAGCATATATAGAAAACATTGCATATAAACATATAAAGCAAACATTGCAGAGCTGGAAGGTTCAGAAGGGGGCAACCAAGTTGATTAGGGGGCTGGAGACCTTTTCTAAGAGGAAAGGCTAAATAATCTGGAAGTTTTCAATTTAGGAAAGCAATGATTAAGGAGGGACATGATAGAGGTTCATACAGTATTTGCAAGAAGATAGGAAACCCTGCTTTTTCAGGGTTGTAGTCATGTGCACAGTGACCTAAACAAATATATACACAGGTTCTATAAATGCAATCCAATAAATGTACATAGATTAGGGGTGGGGCTTGCTCCAACAATCTCTCCCCTCCCCTCATGCATTCATTTTATGTGCTTAAAGCACCTGGAAAACGGTACTGAATCGCTACATTCCAACCCTAAGAGATGACACTTTTTCTTGACAACTGGCCTGTCACACATCTTTGGAATGAATAGGCTGTATTACAGAGTCATGCTTTCTGGAATGGTATGTATTTAACTTTATTTCAAGAAAACTTATCAAGAGTAATAGAGTAAAACAATAAAGGAAAGCCTCTCATGGATTCACATAGTTCAGTGAGCTTAACGCAGAGACTGTGTTTTTGTTTCCCCCTCAAGACTTGAGAACAAGCTGTGAGAAAACACACCCTTGTTTTTGATGACATAAGTTTGTCCTTAACTGAAAGCAGTGTGTAATTTAACTGTCAAATATGCTGATATCTTGATAGCAGACTTTTAAAACACTGGAGACGATGAAATCTAAGTGCAGGCTTCCTAACACCTGGAAAAATTTGAATGTGGCAGAGTTAGCCTTATTATTTAGCAGTATTGTTTACTTTAATGGGTAAACCCTGGAGAATTGTTATTCATATCAAAATTATCTTGTCTGTGCATATTTTGACCACGATAAATTACTTCTGGCTATTCTATGATGAAGGAAAGTGTAACCAAAATGCATTTGTCTTCTCCAAAAGAAATATGCATTCTGTAAATGGTCTGCATGTTTTTATCCTCTGCACACATGTGAACCAGAATTTTGGTAAGGACTCAGCATGACATAATGGTTGCAATGTTGGATTACTGAATGGGGGACCTAGGTTCAGATCCTTGCATGCCCATGAAATTTATTGTGAGAACATGGGTCAGACATACTCTGTGATCCTAACCTATCTCACAGGGTTGTTGTGAGTGTAAAATAGGGAAGAGAGAGCCATGTACTTTGTTTTGAACTCTGTGGAAGAAGGGTGGCATGAAAGTGTTCTAGGTTTGGGGTTCATTTGCATTTTCATTATTGCGGATAGTTGAATGTATAAGCAAAGTGTGATGTCATTCTTACCAAGGATCACTTAAATTTAATTCTAAATGGCAACTTTTGCTTACTCATCTGACAGGGGATGAAAAATTCAATCAGAGATCATCCTAGTCAGCTGGCATAACAGAATATCTGCCCTGTGAGCAGGGTTTAAAAACAAAACAAAAACAGGAACGCACAAGAACGCAGTTCCGGCTGGCTTGGTATCAGAGGGTGTGATCTAATATGCAAACTGAGTTCTTGCTGGGCTTTTTCTACATAAAAGCCCTATGTGGAACAATGGTAATGTCAGGGGGTGTGGCCTAATATGCAAATGAGTTCCTGCTGGACTTTTTCTCCAAAAAAGCCCTGCCTGTGAGTAATACTATGCAAACATTTAATAGTAATACCCTGTGTAAAATAATGCTTCTTTACATAGAGAATGATTGAAATGTGGAATTTGCTGCCAGAGATGTGGTCTTGCTCACAGGAATAGAAAGCTTTAAAAGGGTATTAGATAGGTTCATAGAGGTTAGGTCTATCAGTGGCTACTAGCCATGGTAACTGAGGGAAACTACACATTCAGAGGCACTAAACCTCTGAATCCCAGAGCCTAGTGGCAACATCAGGGGGACGCCTTGGCCTCTATGGCCTGTGGTTGACTGTCCAGAGGAACTGGTTGGCTGCTGCGTGAGACAGGATACTAGACTAGTTGGACCACTGGTCTGATACAGCAGGGATCATATTATGTTCTTATGTTATTAATAAATTCTCTCTTTAAGACAATGCAGCAATGTATGACTCTAAAATTTCATTACAACTTCCAAGGAGAGGCTGAATCCTGGAAGTGTAAAAAAAAAAGTTATTTTAGAAAATTTGCCACCATATGTGAGTCTGAGACAAGTATCCCTTGTGAAATAGTTAATGCCTCTTCTAAGAAACTTCCAGCACTCTTTTGTCAGCCATCTCCTTCCAAATCAGCAAGCTATACAGGGATATGACCTAATAATAACCCAATCACCACAGTGACTTGTTTTATATACACGACTATATATATATTTCCCCTAGCCAGCACTCAAGCACATTTTATACACCAGGAAACACTATAATATATAGCAGCTTTGACAAAAAAAATCATTACCTATCCATTGCCCAGACTGGAATTCAAAAAGAAATACACATCACTTTAAATCATATTTCTTAGGAAAAAATGTATCAGAGATATATAGAATCATAGAGTTGGAAGGGACCTCCATGGTCATCCAGTCCAACCCCCTGCACAATGCAAGAAACCCACAAATACCTACACCAAATTCACAGGATCTTCATTGCTGTCAGATGGCCATCTAGCCTCCCTTTAAAAACCTCAAAGAAAGGAGAGCCCACCACCTCCCGAGGAAGCCTGTTCCACTGAAGAACCACTCTAATGGTCAGGAAGTTCTTCCTAATGTTGAGCCGGAAACTCTTTTGATTTAATTTCAGCCCATTGGTTCTGGTCCTACCTTCCGGGGCCACAGAAAACAATTCCACACCATCCTCTATATGACAGACCTTCAAGTATTTGAAGATGGTGATCATATCACCTCTCAGCATCCTCCTCTCCAGGCTAAACATCCCTAGCTCCTTCAACCTTTCCCCAAAATACTTGGTCTCCAGACCCCTCACCATCTTCATCACCCTCCTCTGGACCCGTTCCAGCTTCTCTGTATCCTTCTTAAAATGTGGTGCCCAAAACTGAACACAATATTCCAGGTAAGGTCTTACCAGAGCAGAGTAAAGCAATACTATCACAAAGATCAAAGGAATGCAAGTCAGGAGACTCTGCTTGCTCTGTGAGTCTTCAGGAGGAGGCTACAGGTGAAACTCTCTTAACGAGGCTGTTGCTTTTTAAGATTTCATAGAATCATAGAGTCAGAAGGGACCTCCAAGGTCATCTAGTCCAACCCCCTGCACAATGCAGGAAATTGACAAATACCTTTCTTTCTACACCCTTAGTTACCCCTGCTCCATGCCCAGAAGATGGCAGAAAACCTCCAGGATGCCTGGCCAATCTGGCCTGGAGAAAAAATCACTTCCTGACCCAAAATTGGAGATCAGCATTTCCCTGGGCATGTAAGAAAGGGCCACAAGAACTAAGCACTGATGCAACCCTTCTTGCCCTCCTCATGATCTGCTAAGTTCACAGAATCAGCACTGCTGTCAGATGGTCATATAGACACCTCCTGAGGAAGCCTGTTCCACCTAGGAATCACTCTAACTGTTCTTATTGTTTAGCTGAAAACTCATTTAATTTAATTTCAGCCCATTGGTTCTGGTCTGATTGACTGGGGCAACAGAAAACAACTCCACACCATCCTCTATATGACAGCCCTTCAAGTACTTGAAGATGGTTATATCACCTCTCAGTTATCTCCTGAGATTTCAGAAAGGGCAGAGGACTTCTCATCTTTGAACAGCCCGATACAATTGCATGTTAATAACAAGATGGAGTCAAAGTGAACAGTCTCCTTAGTTACCACCAGTGCAGGTGTACATTTCTATCAAAGCACTGGGCAAACCAGCACCTGTACCAGCAGGAAACCTTTATGGAGCATGGCACCTAAAGGTAATGGGAAATTGGCATTCACCTGCATAGCAGCTTCCTTGCACTGATGCACTCCAAAATCATGACTGTCAGGTAAGAATTGCTCAGTTGTAGTTAGCACATGGTCAAGCAGTGCATATATTACATATCCATTGCTATCCCATTCATAGCCACTCAGAACATCTTGGACATTCTCCACCACAGAGAACTTTCTCTCTCTTCCCCTATCCATATGCACACATATACACATCCACACATGTACACACACACACAGAGGCACATGCCACTCCTTGCAGATGTAGAGGCTTTGAAATGCAGACCTTCTTTGTGTGTAAGACAACTCTAATAAAATATTTGCAGGAGTTCTTCATAGAAAAATGCAGAGCTTGGAACAGCATTCATAGTAGGAAGAACTTAAAATATATGGCTTAGTTCTTTGGCCCTCTGATGCTGGAATAAAACATTTAACTTCTGATTAGACTTTTTAGACATCTCCTCACCTTTAAGCGATAACCCAGGAAGACACTATAAACGTCATGTCCCACAGCTAGGAGCCCTTGCACTGAGGTCCTTGCTCTGTAGCACAATGAGGATAACCATTTATCATAGTCACCTGTCTTCCAGGAGCACTCTGGTAGAAGCTTCAAGATCGGAGATAAGGCCTTTGTTGTCAAGCTAGTGAATGCTCTGTCACTGAATGTGCAGAAACTTATCAGCATTTCGCTTTAGAATCAAACCTGAACCTAAAACAACAACAAAAAAGAACTTGAATTAATTCAGTGTCTCTAGAGATCCAGACCAGAGCAGATTTCACCATATGAGTCAGAAGAATAAGTTTACTTGACTAAAATAAACAGTTGTCTTGGTATAATCAAAAGCCCCAGTCAGTGTAAAGCCAATGTTTGGGAGAACCTGTATACATTTGGAATTGTTCCAGGCGTCTGTACCCAATAGACTTCAAGCTTCGGATTTATGCAGTTGATAGGAAGAGGGCTTGCTGCTTTAAGGCAGAGATCCAAGGTAGCAGACTGTGAAGATAAACAGCCTGGTCAGAAGGCAGCATGTTTGTGCGTGTTGATCACATCTGCCCCCAGGTGTGCTTCTCTGTTAGTCCCTTTTTCCTGATTAAAGTCACATCCTACAGCTTAGGAAAGCCCTTGCTCTGAGGCCAGGTTATTAAGCTATGAACTTTTTCTTCAATGGAAAAGGATTCAGGTGAGCAGCCATACTGGATTCAAATGAAGAGGTACTAAAATACATATATAAAAGTTGTAATTCTTCAGTCAGGAAGAGATGTTGAACAAGGTACATATATAAAATATTGGAGTTAGCCGTCATCAATATGCTGGTAATGTTGTACTCAATATCTCCTTTTCCATATCTCCTGGTGATGTAGTACAGGTCATGAATCACTCCCTGTCTGCTGCAGTTCAAGTGCACAAAATGAAACTAAATCCTGACAAGAAAGTGGTAAATACTGGTTGGGAAGGCAGAGACCTTGAATTTTCCCACCTTCAGTGTGGTTCACCTGACCCTTGCTGATTTGGTCAAGAGCTTAGGAGTTATACTGGATGCAGGATTAGTGCTGGGGAAGCAAGTTAATGCAACTGCAAAATGATTTTCACCAACTTAGCCTGCAAGATGACCCCCTGTCTTGACTCAGTTGATTTGGCCTCATGGATCCATGCCACAGTAATGCTGAGTATATTCTTTGATAATGTAAGGATATATCCTTTGTTTTATTCTTATGGCTTGTTGATTTCTCATTATTAGAGAGATTTCAATAAAATTGTTTTCCTTCACCTCTGGTGTTCTTATTGCTGCCGAATCTCTTAGTGGAAAAGAACCTTGTTGGCTTTTGGCAATATAGTATATTACTCCTATTCTGCAGTTACTGTGCAGCCCATCTGTTACCCGGTTCAGTTCAAGGTATTGGCTATCACATACGAAGCCCCTCATGGCGTTGGACCTTATGACCACCTCTCTCTACCTGTGCTCTTCTGTGACAGGTTCATTCATAAGTGCAGGGCCTCCCGCAGGCGACACCCTGCAAATGCAAAGATCAACAACTGCCAGGACACTGTGAAATGACTTCCTAGTGATGTCAGGAAAGTTCCAAGTCTCCTGGCATACCACAAACTATGCAAAATGAAATTATTCAGAAGGGCATTTTTATAAGGGCAATAGGGCTTTATTATAATGGAGCTGATTGGGGAAGAATGCTTTAATAAAGGGGGAGAGATTGCATAGGGAGACAAGGGCTGTGATCACACACTAAATAAGGCACTTTCAATGCATTACAGTGCATTTTCCAACTGGATTTTGCCAGTTCACACAGTAAAATATAGTTGGAACATGAATTAAAAGTTGAAAAGTACATTATTTACTGTATATGTTCACAGCCTATGTGTGGTACATACTATATGTTGCTGTATGTATACTTGTATTATATGCAGTTTCTACATCATTTAATATGGCATGTTGATACTTATGCTTTGTTTTCAGATTTCTTACTTGGTTTTAATTTCTGCATCCAAATCCTATTACCAGGGCTTTTTTGGTAGAAAAAGTCCAGCAGGAATTCATTTGCGTATTAGGCCGCACACCCTGACATCACCATTGTTTTGTACAGGGCTTTTGGTAGAAAAAGTCCAGCAGGAACTCATTTGCATATTAGGCCACACACCCTGTCACCAAGCCAGTCGGAACTGTGTTCCTTTGCATTCCTGCTCAAAAAAAGCCCTGCCTATTATTTGCTTATTGGATGTCCCATCCTATTCACTGCATTGACTTACACAGTGTAATCCACTTTGAATCTCAGTAAGAAAGGTGGACTATAATTAATGCTAAATAAAAAAATGAGGGGGAAAAGGAAATATCAATTTTAAAAGCTTGGTTACAGCAGGGGTTCAGCAATATATGGCTCTAGAGTTAAATGTGCCTCGTTATGGACAGATATATGGTTTGTTGAAAATATAATGAAATCTCTAAGTTAAGGTGTATCAGAGGAGTAGCTGGGATGCTAGAATAGACAGTATGTGAAGAAAGTGATAGTCAAAAAAATTGTATGGCATGAAAAAGCTACTGAGAGATGCCTTATAGAGAAAGAAATGATAGAGGTAAACTGCTGCCAGTAATGCGAGTGCAGATTATCTGCAGATTTATGCCAGAGCACTAAAACAATAGCTCAGGGTACTCCAGTATATATACTTAACTTATTGTGAGAGCTCATGCACCACTTCCTAAAAAAGGTCTCACAACAACCAGTGTTTGGGTTACAGAAATTTTATGGATTATTAATCAGCACATCAATTATCAGTAATGATATGTCATATACTTTCAGTGACGCAAATGGGCTTTGCTATAGTAGCTCTTTGTTGATCACTTGCCCTGAACTGTGACATAGTTTGGCCCTGAAATATTTGTTAAAAGGCTGCAGGCCCTGCGGCTGCAGAGTTTGTTGGGACTCTGGGCAGACACTCCCCAAATATTCCAAACAAACTTGAAGACAAGGCAGCGCTAGGATTTTTAACCAAACATTTTAGTGATCCACATTCTTTTGTAGATATAGCAGTTGCTGGGAGTTAAAATGCAAGGAGGTTATTCTAGTTAACTATGTGGAAGAGACAAATTTGTATGTGTTTATGCGTTTGTTGGTGTGTGTGCATTCCATTATGACCACACAACTCTGCATTTCCTTCTGTTTTCTGATGTTGGGATGAGTAATGGTATCTCTCTAAATTTTTTCCCAGTTTGAGCTGATAACCATCATTACATCATAATACCTGGAACATCGCCTAATGGTAGAAACAGAAATGGGGCCAGTCCTCAGGGATGTAATTGTGTAATAGGGCCAATTTAAAGTGTTGGCCATGGAAAGCAGTTTGGATGCTGATATCCCAGGACTATGCTTTCCAAAAGAGGCCAAAACACATATGCTGAAATCATGGCAAAACAGTACCACAAAGACTGTACTCTTGTTCTACACAAAACTTTTTTTTTTTTAATCTAACTAATCCTACCAGCGGAAAAGGGAGGCAGGAAACATAACAGGAAAACAATGTGAGAACAGTGGCTCAGAGGTAGAGCATCTGCTTGGGAAGCAGAAGGTCCCAGGTTCAATCCCTGGCATCTCCAAAAAAGGGTCCAGGTAAATAGGTGTGAAAAACCTCAGCTTGAGACCCTGGAGAGCCGCTGTCAGTCTGAGAAGACAATACTGACTTTGATGGACCAAGGGTCTGATTCAGTATAAGGCAGTTTCATATGTTCTTAACAGTGGATTGATAACATTGTCTAGAACCCCAATTAGTGTGTACAGTATCCCCACTGAGCCACAATACCCTAATGTGAAAACACTCTAATCAATGATCCACTTGCAGCTGCTGGAATGGCCTTGGGTCAGCCATAGCTCTGGCAGAGGTTGAAAGGGCAGCTGCTGTGAGTCCTCTCAGCTCCACCCACCTCACAGGATGTCTGTTATGGGAGAGGAAGATAAAGGAGACTGTGAACAGCTCTGAAACTCTGAGATTCAAAGTGGAGGGTGGGATATAAATCCAATATCTTCTTCTTTTCTATAATAGCTAAATATAATTTTCATACAAAAGTAGGGCATTTCTGAGTGGTTAAACAAGAGAAATACATCACCTTCAGTCCTTGCTTGTGACCACTGAGTGGCATCTGGCTGGCCAGCATGAGAAATAATGCTAGACTAAGTGGACTAGTGTGATCTGTTGGCCGGCCTGAGTTGGGAAATTACTGGAGACTTCTGAGGTGGTATCTGGGGAAGGCGGGATTTGGGGAAGGGAGGGACTTCAGTGGCTCTGAGACCCAGTTTGGTGCAGTGGTTAAGTGCGCGGGCTCTTATCTGGGAGAACCGGGTTTGATTCCCCACTCCTTCACTTGCAGCTGCTGGAATGGCCTTGGGTCAGCCACAGCTTTCCTAGGAGTTGCCCTTGACAGGGCAGCTGCTGTAAGAGCTCTCTTAGCCCCACCTACCTCACAGGGTGTCTGTTGTGGGGAGGGTGGGAGGTAAAGGAGATTGTGACCGCTCTGAGATTCAAAGTATAGGGCAGGATATAAATCCAATATCATCATCTTCTTCTTTCTTCTTCTTTCAAAGCAGACATTTTCTCCAGGGGAACTGATCTCTGTCATGTGGAGTTCAGCTATAATCCCAGGAGATCACCAGCAACCACCTGAACTTTGCCAACCCTATTTACATACAAGCTGTTATTCCAAATTCTGTAGTTCTCAGTTCAGAATATATGCAATACTTGCACACCCGTTTCATGCTTTTACAAGTGAATGTACTTGCAGTTATGAAATGACTTTAAAATCTTGGATCTATAAGAGTGTATAGAATAAGAATATAAGAATAATTACAAGACCGGCTGTTTTCAAGAGAAGATCAAGCTTGATGAAATGCAGTATTTGAAAACTGATCAGTTATGCAGCAAAAGTACATATTTTTCCTTGAGCTTTGAACCAAACGCTCCATCTGTCCTGAGTCAGCAAAGGTAAAATTAAGGCAAAGCGATACAAAGCACTATGATTCCACAGAGTATGCCAGTAAAAGAACTCAAAACCTTTAGAAGTCTTTGCTAGGGCTAAAAATTCAAGCTCTGGAGTGCTATATTAAATACCTGACACCAGATTAGCATTACCTCTGTATTAATGACAGAGATTTAGGTTCTGAGGCAAAAGAAAGTTACATTCATTTTAGTTGACTGACCTGGGCAAGCTTCTAAGAAGAGCTTCTGAGAAGCACTTCTTAAATCATGTTTTAGAGAAGCAGATCACATCTTCACTAAAATTCTGGCATTATGGAAAAGTAGATGTTAGACAGAGAATCTGAGGGGATGTTTTACATCTCAAAGACACTCATAAACAAGTACATTGCTAACTTTTACTGTTATGCTTTAAGTTCTTGTTCAAAATGGGACGTCTTCAAGAAATAGTAAGCCCATAATGCTGCCACCTAGTGACAGAAAGAGACAGCGACTTCTAAACATGATATGTAGTCATCTAATACATGATAGGTAGTCATCAGATGCTGAAGCTGAAGCTCAAATACTTTGGCCATCAAATGAGAAGGGAGCACTCACTGGAGAAGATCCTAATTCTGGAAAAGACAGAAGGTAAAAGAAGAAGGGGACGGCAAAAGATGAGATGGCTGGACAGTGTTACTGGTGTAACAAACATGAATTTGAGCAGACCGGTGGATGGTGGAAGACAGGAGGGCCTGGCGTGACTTTGTCCAAAGAGTCGGACATGACTGTGCGAATGAACAACAACAACAACAAAGTCATTTAAATCTGCAGAACCAGACATGTCTAGATGCACTCTGTCACCCTCTGAGAAGTTCTTCAGCACTTTTGCTTTCTAGAGCAGCCTGCCAGAATCTCTTGCAAAAAGGATCCAGGAAAACAAAAGAGGGAAAATAATTTAACCCTTTATCAACCATCCGATTGCATATCACAAGACTTTCAATGACCCTCCTCTGTTCTTGTTGCTAACCCCATCTGCTTGCCATGAGATTCACGTCTCAGACAAGTGTCTATCTGCAGTGAGTTCTCTGGGCTTGATCATGCCTGCCTCTGTTGTAAGCCCAACATATACAGGACTTTTCTTGCAGTTATATCCATGACAAGCATTTGCTAATCCATTCTCAACAAGTAGGGCTATATGGAAGAGTCTGAACAGATTTCCCCTGCCCCCTGTTTCCAAGAAATGCCCTCAGAGTATGGCTTATGAAACCACTCATAATAGAGTAATACATTTAAAAGTTACCATAGCTTACAAATGCTTCTGATTTTGAAGTGTATTATTAGGATATCTCAAGACAGTGAGTGTAAGGTGGACTTCCATATGATGGTGGTGGAAAGAGTGACCCCATCGGTTTTTCATGACAAAAGATTATCAGAGGTGGTTTGCCATTGCCTGCCTCTGCTTAGCAACCTAGACTTCCTTGCTGGTCTCCCATCGAAGTATTAACCAGGGCTGACCCTACTTTAAGAAAAAATCTGACAGCAACACTGAGTCTGTGAAATCAGGCAGATCATGAGAGGGAGGGCACAAAGGGCAAAGCCAGTTTAGTGAAGTGGTTAAGTGCACAGACTCTTATCTGGGAGAACCAGGTTTGATTCCCCACTCTTCCACATGCACCTGCTGATGTGACCTTGAGTCAGTCACAAGTTCTTGCAGAGCTGTTCCTCTCAAGAGCAGTTTCTGTTGGAGCTCTTTCAGCTCCACCTACCTCACAGGGTGTCTGTTATGGGGAGGGAAAGGGAAAGGAGATTGTGAGCCACTCTGACTCCTTTGGGTAGTAATGGGGTATAAATCCAATCTCTTCCTTCTTCCTTCCTTCGCTCAATTTAAGCCGCCCTGAGCCTGTCTTTGGTGGGGAGGGCGGGATATAAATTAAATAAATAATTTATTAGCTGTGCTTACCTAAGAAATAGGGCTTGGCTTTCTTCATAGATATAGACAATAAATAGTAAGAATTAAAACAATATTAAAATAATTAGGCATTAACAGGAAATCAATATAACATCCAGATGGCGGGTAAATTTTTGTCTACCCACCACCCAGCGGTTGGTGGGTAGAAGATGGTGGATATAGAAGAACAAGGAGGGAGGTGGGGGAATATGAGAGTGCCAAGCTGTCACACTATCCTCAACCAAATGCTTGATGGAACCTCTCTGCCTTGCAAGCCCTTTGGAAAGGTAGTAGCTGCCATAGGGCACAGATGTTCTCAAGCTGATCATTCCACCAGGTGAGGGCCAGGAAGGAATTTTCCTCCAGGCCAGATTGGCCAGGGATCCTGGAGGCTTTTTTGCCTTCTTCTGGGCATAGAGCAGGAATCATTGGGGGAAGGGGGTAAAAATAGTGGTGAATTTCCTGCATTGTGCAGGGTTTGGACTAAATGACCCCCAAGCTCTATGGATGTGGTCAGATGACCAGCTTGGCAGAATCTGGCCAAGCCTCTAAATTCTTTGGGACTATTTGTTCTAGAGAGTTTTGACCAGATATGCCACCCTAATCCCGCTTCACCCTGTGGTCAACCAATCAGACTACTGCCGAACAGTCACCACAGAGTGGGTGAGTGGGCAGCTTCTTCTTCTTCTTTTACAAATATATTTTGTGCATGCACAAGACTGCTTATTCCCCGGAGGCAAATATGCGGTTATGTGCCTATAGCTAACTGGGGGAGGGAGAAATGGCAGTCAGACAGCAGAAGCCTCAAACCTCCCAAACTGCTTGAGCACGCAATAGCGAGATCAGACATCTGGAAGTGCATGGTGAGAAAAAAATCAACCATAAATACTTTCTCTGGTATTAGGAAAGGCAGGGGTGAGGATGGGTGGCCAGTGACTGGGAAATGGGAGACAGATGTCGCTATCTGGATGTGAACATTAAATCCAGTAGGGAGATGCAACCACATAGGAACAAACAACTAATCTGATTACAGCCAATGTTTCTATGTTTAGATCTCAAGATCTGATGAGATCAGGCCAGCCTGGTCAGGATCTTTCAGAGCTCTAAGGCCGTTTTCGCACTCACGTTTTACTGGCGCCACGACCATCCTGACGCCAGCGAATCTGCATGGCTTTCGCACCAGAAGCTCCGGCGCTCCCAGAAGCGCCGGCTACTTCCGTCGCTAAGCCAGCGCAAACGGAAATCGCAAAGATGCAGGAAAACATTTGCGCTGGCTTAGCGACGGAAAGCGCCGGCGCTTCTGGGAGCGCCGGCGCTTCTGTTGCGAAATCCATGCAGATTCGCCGGCGTCAGGAGGGTCGTGGCGCCAGTAAAACGTGAGTGCGAAAACACCCTAAGTGTTTTAATGCTGCTTTGGCTGGAGCAAAGCTGGGCCACCCACTAGAAGGATCTAGGCAATCACTTGAGCACAACTTGGGAGGGGGGGGTGTCAAGTCAGCTTCTCCGCTATGGCAATGGCAAGCAGCAGCCTGGAGCAGCACTACCACTTGATGCCCAGTAAAGAAAGGAGGGTGCTCAAGGACACTGCTGTTTAGGGATGCCAGGTCTGTGCTGGAAAACTTTGAAGGGTGGTTCTGTGAGAGGCAGGGTTTGGAAAGAGGAGGAGCCTTAGAATTATACAATGCCATAGAGTCCATCCTTCAAAGCAGCCATTTGCTTCAGGGGAGCTAATCTCTGCCAACTGGAGATCAGTTGTAAAAGTGGGAGATCTCCAGGCCCTACCTGGAGGCTGACAACCCTACCCAGTGCTGTTGCTGCAGTCTGCCTTCACCTTGTTTGGTGCACCATATGTCTGTGTGGGCAAGGGTAGCAGCTCAGGGCACTGCAGCTGCCTGTCCAGCAGAGAGGAGGTTGGCCCGGTGGAAGCCATGTCACTATGGCTGATACAGATAGCCTACCTGGCTGCTTCTCCAAAGCTAGAGCAGTCCACACGTGTATGGGAAGGCATGGTGTGGCAGTGCTAGACACCACACTGTGCCGCTGTCAGGGCCTGTGCTCCCAACTTGCCTCAGCTCTGCCCCCTGATGGAGGAAGGGGTTAACAGGACACCCGCTGGCTCTGCACTGGCTCACTTCCCCTTGCAGTTGCTCTATGCCCACCTGATTTATAGCACGGAAGACACCCAGCTTGCAACTTGCCAAGGACACCAGAAACTCCTGGCCCAGCCCTGGGCTGGATTAACCAATATGTTTGATCCATCACAATACAGTATATCCTACTGTGGCATCAAATAGTGCATTCACATGAAGTCTGACTAATGCATTCACATGATTAGGAGCCTCCAGACTAATTAATACGCTTTTGAGGAATGCAGTGCCTATTTGCAGTTCCCCTGACCTAGAATTGAGAAGAAAGCAATGAGAATTACTTCACTTCCTGTAGGCCAGAAAAGAAGGTGATCAAACATGGGAGAGAAGGATACTTGGAATGCACAGGAATGCAGTTCCGAATGCCTTGGTGTCAGGGATGTGGCCTAATATGCAAATGAGTTCTGTAAAAAAAAAGCCCTGTGCAAAACAATGGTGGTACCAGGGAGTGTGGCCTAATAGGCAAATGAGTTCCTGCTCAGCTTTTTCTACAAGCCCTGGGTATACTTGGTATTTGTGACCATTTCTTGATCTGGGCTAGTATTTCAGATTTCCATGAATTGACCACATCCCAATCCATACCTACAGTGAATGTAACAAAATTCCAGAAGGAAGTAATATTAGTTTGTGTCCTCATTATTCAACCCTCATCTGGTTAAACCTGTACTGCCTTTTGAATCTCATATTTTGTATACAACAATAAAGGCAATTACAGAGGAATCCTAATGGCACTTTCATGGTTGTAAGCCCCACTGAAAACACCTGAGAAGGATTCTGAGGAGATCTGCTTAAAATTGTTCTCTTAATGGTGGCTACCTAAGTGCCTTTGGCCAAGCTTGCTCATATAGAGGCCATTGTGAGGAGAGCGTGTGGTTGGTATCTGAGTTTTAAGATGAGGAGTTTTCTAGATAAAAAGACATTATCTACTTTTACTTGGGACCTCTTCCTGACTTCCAATTCTGTGCTGAGTTATTGAGCCAAGAGCAACTTGATGGATTTCCTTTGAGATACTTTCCTGCTAATAACCTTTCCTTGAGCAAAGAGAGAAGGTGTGGCATGATTTTAAGATATACATAAATACATTAAAAATACCTTCACTGAGCATCTCAAATCATGAAATGAGAATATGGATGACATGCTATTCCAGATCAATTAATGTAGTAAGAAGGGATTCTTTCTTGCCTGGAATTCCAAAACATTTCACAGACTGAAAGAAACACTCAAGCTCTGTAGAAATCCAAATCTTATTTTTCTGCATTTTGTGGAAATGAGATCATAATGGTCTCCAGTTGGATTTGCTTAATGCCTTGAGTAGAACCAAAATGGTTGGTTTTTTTGGTAATGTGGAGAAGAAAAGAAGTGACACATCGTGCTTCTTACCAATTTCTCCTAACAAGGCAGCCTAATGAGTATGAAAAGAAGTGGAGAGTTTGAGTAGGTTGCAATTGCTTAATTGAGCAATCAACTACATAAAAAATGGTCAGAATAAACAGCAGCATTAGATCATCATAACCCAACATGGTTTTATTAAAATTAACGAGAGTGCAAATGATTAAGGAGTGAGGAGACTGGACAGTCTGGATGGGAAAAGGTCAAATTAAGCAGAGTAAACGAAAAAACAAATGTTTTCTCATTTCCACATCAAAAATAGAGAATTTTTGGATGCAAACTCCAAGCCTCCCTTACCTTTGAGATTTACAATATCATCCATTGTCTTTGCAATGAACTATCAACACAAGATTCTAAACCAAGTTATACCCTTCTCAATTCATTGTTACTCTGTTTGAGTATGTAGTTTCAGCTTTCCTTTTAAGGAAAGTGATTCTCAAGAATTTGAATTCTGCAGCTACTAGCACATACATTCCAGGTTTATGGAGAACCCCAGCATACATATTTTAGGATTCCTCTGTTACAAGTCAATCCTAAACAGAGTTACACCTTTCAAAGGGACTTTGTAGCTGTGATTTTGAACACTTGATGCCCAGCACACAGACTTCTTCTGTTTCTGTTAAATTTCTTTTACCATGGATATCCTGAAAATTAAGATTGCTTTAGTCATTATAGCATCTAACATATTGCCCATTGCAAATATTGCAAAACATTTTGAAAAGCACGTGTGTTATTGTCTGACTTTTTAGGCTATTTTTACTTTTAAGTGTCCCTACTTGTTTACCTTCTTATCTCACAATCCTACTGACAATGTCAGCATTTGATTTAGTACCTTGTGGTGTGCAAATGGCCAGACTTTTTACTTGGCCTAGAAATACAAATAAATCGTTCTGTTTTGGACAGTTCTGCGTGCAGCCCTTCATGTACATGCAAGTCCCACTGAGGTTAACGAGAGCAACTTTCAAGCTGTAATTCTGAACAGTTCATTTTTGGCAATTGTTTTGGAATTTCTAATGGAAACTACTTGCTGGACTTGCGACATGGCTGCTGAACTGTTTGAAATTCCAAGTATGTGGGAGGGAAGAAAAAATTCTGCACACTTCAAGCTACTGAGAGACAGCCTTGTTGTAATGGTTAAGATTGTCAAAACTTGTATCTAGCAGAGCCAGGTTTGAATCCCCACTCTGCTATGGAAGCCTTCTGGGTGACCTTGGTCAGTCATACTCTCTCAGCCTAGCCTACCTCACAGAGTTGCTGTAAGGATAAAATGGAGGAGAGGGAAATGATGTAAGCTGATTTGGGTCCCCACTAGGGAGAAAGGCAGGGTACAAATAAATTAAATAAAAAGACTAATTACAAAAAAGGAAATTCTGGGGTGTTGTTTGTTTGTTTTTGCTTTTAAAGACAGATTGTTAATCATGTTCTAAACAGCACTTTCACTTCTCCCCCTATGTCTAATTTAACTTCTGATTCTGTTATTCTGCCGTTCCGGCAGTGTTGCTGGGCCTTCTACTCTGGTGGAAGGCCCCTTGCTGATTGTGTTGCCTGCAACTTTCCAGAATGGTACTGTGAGAATTTGTTTAAAAAAAACCCTGCCACTTGCATTTGTGCAGTACACCATATCCAGGTACAACCTGGAAATGACTATGGATAGCTCTAGAAATACTTGGAAACTAGTTTCTGGCAATTCCTAGAGCTACCCACTGTCTCTTCCAGGTTGTACCCAGAAGTTATGAAATGATGTTGGCAATGTCACTGACATCACATACCTCTCACATGCCCAGCTTTTCCAGCCCTACTGTTGGCAACCCTATTTGCTGACCATATTTCTTGTTATTGCCACTAGTCCTTTCCAGGTATTCTGAGTGTGTTAAATAAATGTGTATCCAGGGGAACTACAGAGACAGATCTATGCATACCCTCTTATATGTGTGTAGACACTAATGACATTTTTATCTTACCACCTCACACCACGAAGAGTTCAGTTGGGGTTGTCAACTCTGGCCTGGAAAATTCCAGGAGATCTGAACATGTGTGTGTGGTGGTAGGGAGATATGGGAAGGGATCTTACCTAGAATCTATGGTATACCATAGAACGGGGTTCCCCAATGCAGTGCCTGTGGGAGTCATAGCATGTGACAGTTTTTTTTGTGCCCATCAAGTGTTTTTGGAAAGTGGATGGATCCACATGAGGCTCTTAACAAGCAGGGCTTCTGATTGGCCACTGGAAACCTGATTGGCTATAGTATAGAATAACATTGGCTTACTGGCAGTTGCTTCTATGGCATTGGTTTTATTCTCTTTCACTCTTCTTTCCCAGTGCACTTTTAAAATTGCCTGTTTCTCCCTGCACTTGAACTTCATCTGTATGTGTGACTCCATATCTTGTGGCAGTCATTTTGTGGTTGGCTTCACCTCCTGCAACAGCCATTTTGTAGCCTCCTGCAGCCATAGGCTTCCCAACCCCCCCCCCCGCCCTGGCAGGAAACTCCCGAATTTGCGGCTTCCTCCCCCGCTCTCCAAAAATCCAGAAGTGGGGGGGGAGAACATGCGTGTAGGCATCATGTAGTTGTAGAGCTCCTGATCCGTTTGTAAAATGTGTGCCTTTAAGACTGTGCAGGAAACAGGAAACAGGAAGGGCTTCATTGGAAAGGGTCAGTAATAGTTTCCATGGAGAACGGCCCCTCCCTTTCTTTTGCTTTCCTTTTCACAGCAAGTAGAGTTCTGCAGGAAGAAGATCTAGTAAGTATTTGTGTGTGTGTGAGAGAGAGGGAGGGGGCAGGGGATTCCCTGGTTTGGAGGCCCTCCCCCCCTTTAGAAAGCGTGGGGGGAGGGAAATGTCTACTGGGCACTCTATTATTCCCTATGGAGAACGATTCCCATAGGGAATAATAGGGAATTGATCTGTGGGTATTGGGGGCTCTGGAGGGGGCTATTTTTTGAGGTAGAGGCCCCAAATTTTTAGTATAGCATCTAGTGCCTCTCCCCAAAATACTCCCCAAGTTTCAAAATGATTGGACCAGAGGGTCCAATTCTATGAGCCCCAAAAGATGGTGCCCCTATCCTTAATTATTTCCTATGGAAGAAAGCATTTAAAAAGGTGTGCTGTCCCTTTAAATGTGATGGCCAGAACTTCCTTGGAGTTCAATTATGCTTGTCATACCCTTGTTCCTGGCTCCACCCCAATGTCTCCTGGCTCCACCCCCAAAGTTTCCTGGCTCCGCCCCCAAAGTCCCCAGATTTTTCTTTAATTGGACTTGGCAACCCTATGCAGCCACGACCACCCTATAGTGCCCAATTATAGAGGTGTTCACAGACTCAAAAAGTTTGGGGACCCCAGCCATAAAGTTTGTTCTCTGAAGCTGTCATTTTCCCTGGGGGAACTGAGCTCTGTAGTCTAGAGATCAGTTGTAATTCTGAATGAACTCCAGGCCCCACTTGGAGTTTGGTAGCCCTAAGTTCAGGATGTTCTCCCATCCTACATATGGTTCTCACGACAGCCCTGAGAAAGAATGACTGTTGCAATGTCACCAAGTGGTTGAGAGGAGATTTGAACCAGGGTTTCCAAGGTTTAGTCTGACACTCCAACCACTACACTAAAAACATAAATAGAGCTTGATGTTGGGGTTGGGGGCTTCTCCCTGCCATGGACCAGCTGGTTAGTGTGGGAAACCCCTCCCCTAAATAGGGACATCAGCTTGCAACATCCTAGACATGATGATGTCACCCAGAAGTGATGTCATCACACTAAGGATGTTGTGTGGTTCCCCTGCGAAACATCCTCAATGCAATGAAGTCACTTCCAGATGCCATTCATTGCACCTACCCCCAGAATGCCCTCCAAACCCTCCCATGGGACCAGAGAGGGGACATGGCAACCCTACTTGATGTTGAGATGATACTTCTGCCCCCCCCCCCGCCAAAATACATGTTAATTTAGCACAAAGAGTATCTGTTGCATGGGTACCTCTCGGTGGTGGCTGGAGATTTCCCGCTATTACAACTGATCTCCAGGCAACAGAGATCAGTTCACTTGGAGAAAATGGCCCCTTTAGAAGGTGGACTCTGAGGCATTGAAGTCCCTCTTGCCTCAAACTCTGCCTTCCTCAGGCACAGCCTTCAAATTCTACAGTATCCCAACCCAGAGCTGGCAGCCCTAATATCAGCCCAATGAGCACACATTTCATTGCTAATATGTAGATAGTTACAGAGCTTACAAAGTACTTTTGATTCTTCTAGTTCTTCATTACAATGTGACTAAAATATGTAATATTTAGAAATGATGCGATAGAGAGGATTTCTGTCATGGACTACGTAAGTTTTTCAGATGCAAGAAAAGTTGGCCTTGGTAGTATTTATAGTTGCTGTTTTCAGATTATAAATCTCTACCCCATAAAAATGATTAACAATTCTGTGTTGACCTCAAAATGCTAGTGGGGAAAAGAATATCCAGATGTTGTGCTGTTTTTGAATACAGAGGCATAGGAAAAAATTGCCAAGAATGCTAATTGTTAAGCCACCTCTCAGTTTATATTAAATAATTCATATGCAAAGCCGAAATAAATTCAGTAAAATGTTTTCCCTTCCGTCTCTTGTAGCTGCTGTGAAATAACCCATCTGCTGAAAGTCTCTTTCTGCAGATATAACCATCATTCTCACAATATTTTTCTTGATTTGACCTTCAGATTCACAAAGTTTCCATACAACTCATTCACAGCTCATGTGCAATAAATGTGCCTTTTTATTATAATTGTAACCAATTACAACATATTTTGCATTCTTCATAAGCTGATTTAATGCATCTGAAGGCTTGTTTATATATTCGTTATATGTTTCCCTTATTATAGATTCCCTCTAATCAACAAAACGTGCTGGGCTTCTTGAACAGATTTCTCTACTTAGAATATAGCTGTTACCCTACTGCCTTATGAACTGTTCCTGTAAGGGGCTCATTTATACAATGGCAGGTGCTAAAGCGGTATCATCAGATCTCACAAGCTAAGCAGAGTCAGCCTTGGTTAGTACTTGGATGGGAAATTGCTAAGAAGAAGATGATATTGGATTTATATCCCGCCCTATACTCTGAATCTCAGAGCGATCACAATCTCCTCTACCTTCCCCATCACACACACACACACACAACAGACACCCTGTGTGGTACGTGGGGCTAAGTGAGCTCTTACAGCAGCTGCCCCTTCAAGGACAACTCCTACGAAAGCTATGGCTGACCCAAGGCCATTCCAGCAGGTGCAAGTGGAGAAGTGGGGAATCAAATCCTGTTCTCCCAGATAAGAGTCCACGCACTTAACCACTACACCAAACTGGCTCTCAAGAAGTCTAGAATTATTAAATAAAGGAAGGCAATGGCAACCCCCCTCTAAACATCTCTGCCATCAAAACCCTAAATGGGCTTAAAGGCTAAAAAAAAGAAAAAAAGATCATTTGTGGCTGAGTTTGGTGCACTGATCTTTTAAAAAGAGTTAAGTACTCTTACCTTGACTTTTGGAAAGGAAATCCCTGACCATTTTTGCCCTGCCCACCCATTCACTTTGCCCCACCCACCTACTCCCACTGGGTTTACATGAGTTTGTGAGTGAACACCATACACTTACCACTGCCATAGATTCTGTGTTTAAAAGTTTTTATTGGTTTTCCAGAAAGATAAAGGGAGCGGGTAGTAGGGAAACAGAAAAATAGAGTTACAAGTATCAATATTATAATAACCTAATCTGCATGTAATGTGCTTTCTTAAGATACAAATATTATCACAAATTGTTATCTCTTTAGATTAAATCATCAGCATCTAAATAGTATGTTTTAGTGATGGTAAGTCTTCTTTTAAAATGTCTATTTAAACTTATATTTCCAATATAAATGATATTGTAATACAAAATACAGAAGAGATATAACTTCACACCAAAGAATCTTAAAAGTCTTGAGTGTCTAGCCAAATATATAATTTTACCCAATATTTTCTTGCTTCTTCTTTAGATTTCCCAGCCATCAACTGGGACAAGTAGTCCAATTCGACAGTTTCCAGAATTTTCCCCACCAAGTCCAATCTTGTGGGGATCTCCTGAAGTTTCCATTTCTGTGCCAAAAGAATTCTAGCTGCTTTATTAATGTGCGCCAACAAATGTCTCATCTCTTTGGAATAGTCATTAGGATATATGTTCAATAAAAATAGTTCTGGTTTAAATTGAATCTGTGTCTTCAGAATTTTCTGTAATAGTTCATGAACAATCTTCCAATAATCTTTCACCACATCACAGGTCCACCACACATGACAGATGGACCCAACATGTTTAGTACATTTCCAACATTTGTTAGACATGTTAGTATACATCTTACACAATTTCTGTGGCGTTATATACCATCTATAGAACATCTTATATACCGTAGATTTTCTTTAAAGGTTACTGACTTAGTTAATTTAATATTGAATTTCCATAACATCTCCCATTCTTCTAACATAACATTACGCCCCAGATTTTTCACCCATTGGACCATAAAATCTTTAACAATCTTGTCTTGCATCTTCATCTGTAATAAGTATGAATATAGCTTGGAAATTAGTTTTTCTTGAGGACCTAAAAAGTCCACCTTTTTTCACCTTAGACGGGCGAGGCAGTTGGCCCCCTTCCTGGAGCGCAGCGACCTGGCAACAGTGATCTACGCAACGGTCACCTCGAGGTTAGACTACTGTAATGCCCTCTACATGGGGCTGCCCCTGTACCGAACCCGGAAACTGCAGCTAGTGCAAAATGCAGCAGCCAGGCTGCTATTGAGATTGCCTTGGTGGGAACATGTGCAGTCTGGGCTGCGGGACTTGCACTGGCTGCCAATTGTTTACCAGGTTCGTTACAAGGTGCTGGTCATCACCTTTAAAGCCCTATATGGTCGAGGACCTGCCTACCTTAGGGACTGCCTCTCTCCATATGTTCCCCAGAGAGCACTGCGATCAAGCTCAAAAAATCTTCTCGAAATCCCTGGGCCAAAAGAAACCAAATTAAAAACTACCAGAGAACAGGCATTCTCTACAAAGGCCCCCCAATGGTGGAATCAACTGCCGGAAGAGGTGCTGCCCTCTTCCAGCTAGCTTTTTAAGACGGAACTCCTGATAATATCAATAACAATGAGACATCTTATACATAATTTGATTGTACCATAATGTCATACTGTTTTATTGGTTTTATTGTTAAATTATTAATTATATTATATACTGTTTTATTGTATCATGGTTTTACCTTGTCTTGTTAGCCGCCCTGAGCCTGCCTAGGCGGAGAGGGCGGGGTATAAATAAAAGTATTATTATTATTATTATTATTATTATTATTATTATTATTATTATTATTATTAATCAAATGGATATTGTTCTATATTATAGTCTGTTGTCTTTGGCATATCTGGATTCAACTTATGTTCTCAACCACTAACTCATTTTAATGTCCATATTTTCTAACTCTTCCCTGGTTTTCAGTTGATTATCATTTTTCAAAAGTTCTTCATATCTATAAATCTGGTTAGGTTTCATAAAGTTTGGGGGTGTAAATGCTTCCACTGGGGACGTCCATCTTGGAATTTTCTGGTAGAGTCTTGGTTTTAGCCATGACCATGTGTGATAGAGAGATTTCCAGAACCAATGGTTCTTGAAGTAAGAGTGCCCTTCTAATCTTTGATACCATAAATACGCATGCCAACCCAGATTGAGATCATGACCCTCCAACAACAACTGTCTCCTGTCATTCAGTAATGCCCAGTCTCTTACCCAAGAAAGCACTGAAGTTCTGTAGTACAATTGCCAATCTGGGAGGCCCAAGCCTGCTCTCAATTTAGAATCTTGCAATGTCTTTAACTTAATTCTTGGTTTTTTTCCCTCACCAAATGAAGTCAGAGACCATCCTATTCAGTTCTTGAAAAAATGCACTAGTTAGAAGTACTGGAATAGTTTGAAATAAAAATAACAATCGTGACAAAATATTCATTTTTACTGAAGCTATTCTTTTCATTAGGGATAAATTCAAATCTTGACATTTTTCCAAATCTTTTTAAATTTCTTTAAGCAGTTTATCATAGTTATCCATCTTTAAACTACTGCATTTATTTGTAATGTATACACTTAAATATTTAATTCTTTTTTCATAAAAGAATCCTAATTTTCGTTGGAGAAGTTGAATTTGTTCAGTCGTCATGTTCTTCGTCGGAAATTTTGTTTTGTGGTAATTAATCTTCAGTCCTGCCCAATGGCCAAATTGGTTAATCTTATTTATCAAACAATCAATTGAATCTATTGCTTGCTCTAATATGAAAACCAGATCATCTGCAAAGGCTCTCAATTTGTATTGTTCACCCTTGATCACCACTCCTTTAATATTTGCATCTTCTCTTATTTGGCTATTCAGTATCTCTAAACACAAAATAAAAAGAAGTGGTGACAGTGGGCAACCTTGTCTTGTACCCTTTTGAATAGCAATTGCTTCTGCTAGTTCACCATTCACCTTTGCCCCTTGTGAGGAATATATTGATTGTATTGTTCTCAAAAAATTCTCACCACAGTCCATTCCCTTCAATTGTTGCAACATGAATTGCCAACGAACATTGTCAAAGGTCTTCTCTGCATCCAGACAGATTAATGCCAATTGTTTCTCTGGATGGTTTTCATAGTATTCCATTATATTACATACTGTTCTGACATTATCTTTCAAGAATCTTCTAGGAAGAAATCCTGCCTGATCTTGGTGTATTACGGTCTGTAGGACCTTTAAGCATTGTGCCAATATTGCAGCAAAAATGTTGTAATCCACATTTAACAGAGAAATTGGCCGAAAATGTTTTATGTCTTTCAAATATGCACACTCTTTTGGAATTAGGGATATTGCAGCTTCTTGCCATGAAGCTGGTATTTGAGCTTCCTCTTGAATCCTTTCCATAAGACATTTAAATGGTAGCGACAAAGAATCTTCATAGGCTTTATAAAACTCTGCAGGTAAACCATCTGGACCCGGTGCTTTACCATTCTTTTGAGATGTCATTGTGTCTCCCACTTCCCTTATTGTTATTGGTTCATTTAGAATTTTCTGTTGTTCTTCTGTAAATTTATTAAGATTGTTTCGTTTAATGTATTCCGAGTCCCTTTAGGTGACAGACTCTGTTCCTGTGGAGCGAATATTCCCAACTCAATTCAGCATATATTGCTTGATTGTTCCTTTTATCATAATCTCCATAAAGATTTATTTTGCAAGCTTTCTTTCTCCCCAGATTTGTCTATTCCGCCACCCTGTTATTATTTATTGAATGATACTGAGGGGGAGGTTAGCAAGGCTAAGGCAAAATTTTTGGCTGATGTCCTTAAATTTAAATCAGACCATGTATGGATGCATCTGTAAGCTCGGTTTTATTTTGATTTTATCTTCAATGTTTAAATTTTTATATTCTGTGTATTTTTATTTGCAACTGTTATGCCAGTAAAGGTTTGGTATGGTTTAATGTATTCTTCTAGGTCTTCCTTTTGGACTTGTTTGTCTTCATAAAGTCTTTTGTAAAATTGTTCCACAATTTGACGTCTCTCCTGTCTTAGAAATGTCTTATTATTTTCATCCTTCAATACCGGTATTATTCTTTTGGTATTCTCTTTTCTCAGTCTTTAGGCATAAATATTTACCAAAAAGATCATTTTTATTATCTACCATAACTTCCCCTTTTTATTTATGTCTGTTGCTGTGAATAAATTGACAAGTTTCTTATTTTTCAATAAATGTTGATCATTTGCCAAAATATGAGTTTCTTGCACACAAATTATATCCATTTCCAGTTTTGCCAAATATTTAAAAGATTTCCTCCTTTTTATGGGAGAGTTAAGTCCATTCACATTAATAGAAATTATTTATGCCATTATGAGTTTTTTAATCACTATCTTTTTTAATCTTTTTTGGTCTGCAATCTTGTTGGATATTTCCTTACTCCATTAGGGTCCTCTTCATCTGAGATTTCTTCATCCTCTTCATCCTCCTTCTTTTTCTTCCCCTCTTTTTTCTCAACTTTCTCCAAAAAGTTTTGGACTTTAAAAAATAGAATTTATCCTGTATCTGTTCTCTTCATAGGTAAAAAGCAGGCCTTCTGGCATTAGCCATTTTTTCTCTCAAAAAATTTGTCAAAGATTGATATTCTCTTCTCCTTTGGTTGACTGGCCATGGTACCTCCCTCAAAATGTTCACCATGTTTCCTGCTGTCGTCACTGGTTTATCTCTCACTTGCTTCAGAATATTATCTCTAGTCTTCTTCCTTATGAGCTTTAAATGGATTTTGCTAGGTAGTTTATTCCGCCTCATGAAGCTTGATGGGACTCACTTAACTTGATCAAACTCTTCCTCCATCTTGTCAGGTGTCACCTGTAAGATTTCTGCCAGGGCTTCACTTAGTATTTTCTGTAGATCTTCAGCTTTTTCTTCTGGTACATTTTGAAACCTCAGCATATAGGCTGCTCTATCTATCTCTAATTGTAGAAGTCTGCTATCATATGCTTTCTGTTTTTTTTTCCCATTTGCTCCACCTTTTGTGTGTTGTCTGTCACCTGTGTGTCTAGGACCTTTAAAGCTTTATTGGTCTCTGCTGTCTGTTTTCTATTTTCTTGAAGTTCTTGTTTAATTTCTGCCATCTGATCTCCTATATTATCTACTTTGCCAGTCAGTTGTGCTATGGCAGTTAGTAGAATATTTTGCATTTCTTTTATGCCCCCCTGCATAGCTGCAGGTGTGAACTTCCCTAAACCAGATAGTATCTAACAAATAGTTTCAATATTATGCATAGATAATTGTTTGGAAGTAAAGCCTTCTTACTTCTATCAACAATTTAACATGCCCCAAACAGCAATAAACCTTATGCTAAACAAAAACCTTTTTCCAACAGCAGTCCTTAGTATCACCTAGCCTAAACAGTTCAACTCATAAACACAGTTCTCTATAGCACTTTTCTCAAAATAAGTAGTTCAATGGAATCCAAGTCTTAACAAATTCATCCAACTATTTCAAGATGTAATCTAGGGCTGGGTGCCCAATTTATAAAATCCACAGGCAGGAACAAAAATGAAAAATAACCAGAACAAATGAAAAATAAAACAATCTGTGCAAACCCAAGAAAAAAAAATCCACAGGAAGAGGGAAAAAAATGAAAAAAAAAAATAAATGAGAGGAAAGCATAAAGAGAAAATATTCCAACCATATGTTTGAGAGTGAATCCTCCAGGTAATGCCACAGGTACTAAACGCACAAAAAGAAAAATAAACCAAAATTGAAGAGAGAGAGAGAAAAAAAATACAAAAAACATGTTCAGTCAGCCCGCTTATTATAATCCATTAATGAACTGGAGTCAAAGAAAATAATGGTAACCATATTTTATTTTATTTATTTATATAATTATATTAATTATATTTTGACTTATATCCCGCCCTTCCCACCGAAGTGGCTCCCACCATCAAAAATTTATAATCCACATGATAAACTTCACAGCTATTCTTCCAACAGTCAGCAATATAGCTGCATTTTATAATCCACTGCACAAATCCCTGAATGTATATTCAGGACCCACAGAGGCTTATTCAAAATACTTCAAGGTATTTCCCTTCAACACAGCTATGAAGCTTTTTCCTTTTCTTATGTCTTTAAGAGTCACAAAGTTTTATATAACACTGTATTCTGTCCATTAAGAGTCAGTTCTTTAGAACATTCATTAGCATAACAGTCTTAGAATTCTTAACTGTTCTTCTCATCCACATATATTTGCAAATAACTTTCCAACAGCAAGATCTTCCTCCCCAAAAGAATTCAGGACAAGTCAGTTCAATTCAGACATCAAATCTTTTTGGTCTTAAGAAGCTGGTGTAAATCAGTCATATTTTTCAGGATAACATGAGGAAAATCACCAAGTTAGGCAGCAACTTTGGGAAGCCTCGGGAAAGAAAGACAGAGAGTTGGGTATTCCTCCCCCCACCCTTTCTCTTCACCTTTGCCCCAGTCCGTGTTCCATTTCAGTTTCCGCTCTCAGGCCCCTGGGTTTCATAAATCTTACTTCAAGAATTAAGAAGAAGAAGATATTGGATTTATATCCCGCCCTCCACTCCGAAGAGTCTCAGAGTGGCTCACAATCTCCTTTACCTTCCTCCTCCACAACAGACACCCTGTGAGGTGGGTGGGGCTGAGAGGGCTCTCACAGCAGCTGCCCTTTCAAGGACAACCTCTTGCAGAGCTATGGCTAACCCAAGGCCATTCCAGCAGGTGCAAGTGAAGGAGTGGGGAATCAAACCCAGTTCTCCCAGATAAGAGTCCACACACTTCACCACTACACCAGACTGGCTCTTAATATTAGAGTGAAGAAAAAACTTACAATCATCACAGAAGTAGTGAAGTCTGATGTTATCATGCAGAAACACTTGACGAAAGAGAAAGAAAAAAGTCCAACAGTCAGCCCTGATGCCATTTAAAAATGCCGATCAGAGCAGCGAGGCTCACAGTGAGTCGGGCTCGGGAGGCAGCCGCCACTGGCAATTCCAATCCTCGACTCAAGCTGCCCTTCCTGGATCCCAGACTTGAGTCTCCCCATGTGGAGGACCCCTCTGCTGCCCAATTAGAGAGCGGCTCTGGACCAGCTGGTCCGAGTTGCTCTCTAGGCTAGGTCGCCAAAACCGGAAGTCCCACTGCCATAGTTTCTGAAGTATTGGTTTCTTACCACAAGGTGAACAATAGGCAAGGCCCTTATTATCCCTTTATAATATATATATTAAAAATCCCTATTTACTACAGTGTGGAGCCACTGTTTGAATGTCTTCTTCCCAGAAAGTCCAAGGACCTGTTGAGACTTCAGGGCACTCTGTAGAGCAGGGGCTGCTAATCTTATTGAGCAATTTTGGAATTCTGGGAAAAGGTGTTGGATGCAACCATCAAATAGCTGCTGAGGCTATTAACACACAACCAGAAGAAGTGCAAGGCTGAGAAAGAGAAGAGAGAATAAAACAGCTAAAAGTGGCAGTTGCTCCCAAAGCAGCATTATTTTGTCTGCACAGCCAGTCAGATCTCCAGTGGCCTATCAGAAGCTCTGGTGGGCAAAAGCCCTAATTGGCCCCAACCCCTTTCTGAAACCCTTGGTGGGTGCCAAATAAAATGTTTATGGGCACTGTGGCTCCTGAGGCACCCTGTTGGGGAACCCTGCTGTTGAGGGTGCAGAGAAAAGCCCCCAAGATGATGGATGGATCCCCTCCCTTTCCTTTGTTTTTAAATCCAACTGATAAAGAATTCTGGAGAACTTTTTAAAAAAACCTTTGCATTTTACCTTGTGTCATTTTGGTTGGTTTTTATAACCTGATTTTTTTTTTTTAAGATCCTTTGGACCTCCTTCCTTGGCAGTTTTTAAACAGTTAGATGGCCATCGGACAGCAATGAGGATCCTGTGAATTTAGGGGGAGGTATTTGTGAGTTTCCTGCATGGTGCAGGGGGTTGGACTAAATGACCCTGGAGGTCCCTTCCAACTCTATGATTCTATGCATGGCTACCTGGAACTTTTTCTATGCAGTGAGCCTTGCTTTGCACTTGCTTCGGTTTCATATTTTCCTTCAGAGCTGCGTCTTTTGATGCTGAAGTGAGTTAACAGATTCTTGGGATGTGGTAATGCAGAGGTAACTGCAGTCTGCAGCTTGCAGACTTTATTTTATTTATTGACTATTTAGAGCTTGCCGTTCTAGATGAGATTCAAGGCGGATTACAGACTTTACCAATGCAATAGGAACACCATGAGGCATACAATAAACATGAACTAAGAGAGAATTACCAAGTTAGAAAGTAATGCAATAACACAGCCTAAGATATGACAGAAATGCAAAAACAGGATTACAGATGTGAGAAAACAATGCAGTAAAAACAAGAAATGCATAAAATAAACAGTGCTTTGTCCCATTGCCAAAATATCCTCCTGAACAACTTTAGTTTACTACAGCAAGGGTGGTGGTGATAGAAAAAGCCCAGCAGGAACTCACTTGCATAATAGGCCACACCCCCTGATGTCACCATTGTTTCACACAGGGCTTTTTTGTAGGAAAAGCCCAGCAAGAACTCATTTGCATATTAGGCCACACACCCCTGGGGCCAAACCAGCCAGAACTGCATTCCTGTGCATTCCTGCTCCAAAAAAGCCCCGACCACAGCCCTATTCTCTTTATTAAAACCGCCCTCTTGAACAATTCCATTTCCCATATTCTATAGAACTGTGGGAGCCTTCCTGACCTTCTCAGGTAGGGCATTCCGCAGAGCTACAACAGAAAATGCTCCAGTGTGGGGAGCTGCTGATCTTATCCATTTATAGGGTAGCACCTTCAACAGACCTTGCTCAGATGAGCTCAGTTGTTACAGTAAGGCATGTTGGGAGAGAACATCTTTTAGATACACACAAAACAGCGGCAGGATTCATGCTTCTTTTCTCTGGTTCCTATGATAATTTAGGAAGTAGACTTTGGGTCCTGATGGCTAAATCTGTGGCTCCTAATTGTTTTCTGGAGCTCATGAACCTCACCAAGGGGGAAATCTATGGGTCTCACTTCTCACATTATGGTATGAGTGGAAGAACAAAAAGTTAACATTATTCTTGCTTCCTTTTTAAAAAATCTGGTGTAAGGTATGAATTGACCTTGAGAAATAACACTATTTCCGACACTTTCTTTTGGCATTGCTATTTATGTTATTTTTTTACCCTGTTAAGAGTTAGACATGCATTCTTTTTACAGCCAAAAGCTGAACAGCAAGCAGTGAACAGGCAGCACTAGTCTGTAAAGTTTTCTTCAGAAAATGAAATTAAGGGCATAATATTATATTCCATTAGTTGAACAATACAGATCAATTTAAAAATAAGGACTTTAATTTGTTTATAACTATTTAACAGAATCAGGGCACAATTTCAGTCACCACTGGCACCAATAATACATTTGTGCAAAACATTTGAATTAAAAAGCCATTCTTACTAGGACTATTATTTGAATGGAAATAAGGACTGTTTCCAGTACTGCATGTTGCTTAACCATATTTAAGTAGGGTTTTTTTAAAAAGGAGAATTGAATTCATCCTATGTACATTTATTTGGCTGCAAGTATGACAGTGATCCTATGACCAAGTTATGGCCACTGGATGGGATGGGATCACTCCTTGAGGCAGTGCAGCACAATACTGCACTCCTGCATGAAAACATGTGTCCTGTATTCCTTGGCTGGAGCTTATGTACTCCAGGAAAAATGCCATAATTATCTGACATAGCCCTTCTGTTGTGGTTGACAGGGAGAAAATCAGGGGAGGAGTCATTCACGTCACCTTGACTTTAATGGGAGTAGTTTGAATTATGCTACCTCTTTTGCAAGTATATCTTTATTGTTGTCAGGAACAGGAATACTGTATTTGTTTAAAACATTTCCACATCACTTATTCAGAGACCTGCTCAAGGTAGCTCACAATTGAACAAGATAAAATCATTAAAATGAGCAGCAGAACAGAACAACTAAAATAAATACAGACTTGACTTTGAGTGAACACAGGATTTGCAACTATTTCCTGTTCCTTCCTGAGACTATTCTTTTAGGGTCCATTTCTGTATTTTCTAATTACTGTTCCTCCTTGTCCACCTCTGACGCATCACCTAGTTTTCCTGCTTGCATTTGGATTATGATGGTCATTGCCTCTCAATAGGGTAAGGATGTTATTTCATTAGAATAATTTTCATGCAGCAGTGCAGTATTGTGTGGGCACTGTATGAACTAAGAGCATCAAACTCACAGCAGACCTCCCTGGGATGTGGCAGAACAATATCCTGAGTTGTTATGGTCTCTAAAATTGCAAGGAAGCTCCAGCTGACTCTCCTCTACCTGCCTACCAAATTTGATGGATTGGATTTATGGGGTTCAAGTTACATTCCCCCATAGAAGTTGCCTTAGGAAAGCAATTTTGGAGAAGAAATTAATGTTGCTTAACCATATTTGCCCAGCAAAGATGATCAGCTTCCTCCTGTCTCTCTGTAAATAATATTTCCAATCCTCTCCAACTCACTACAAAACCCAAAAAAGGAGGGCTAGACTTCAGCTTGGGCTTCATATAGCTTTCAGCTCCCATAAAGATGAATAGGAAAGGAAAGGTCCCCTGTACAAGCACCAGTTGTTTCTGACTCTGGGGTGACGTTGCTTTCACAATGTTTTCATGGCAGACTTTTTATGGGGTGGTTTGCCATTGCCTTCTCCAGTTGTCTACACTTTCCCCCCAGCAAGCTGGCTACTCATTTTACCGACCTCAGAAGGATGGAAGGCTGAGTTAACCTCGAGCCGGCTACCTGAAAACCCAGGTCGTGAGCAGAGTTTAGGACTGCAGTACTGCAGCTTTAACACTCTGTGTAATTGACAGCCAGCAATGTCTGTCAAGCTTTGGTGGGTCTATTTTGGTGTTTCCAAAGCTGGAGAGAATTCCACCCCCACCATTGCCTCAGAGTTTGCTCCATCGACACCAGGTTTTCAGGGAGATGTTTCAGTTTCTCCAACTACTGGGGACCTCCATGTTACAGAAATAGGTGATCTAATTAGGAGGAATTATCTTTAAGGAGATAAATTGATAGGGGGCAACTGGGATTCTCCACCTATGTATATGAGGATTTTTCCCTTTAATAGAACTCTCAAAATAAACCAGGCAAATAAACCAGGAAAACGGCCTTTTATTAAGAAGAATAAAACAAAAATGCACACAATAAATATACACAAGTTAACTGAGAAAAGTAATGGTGGAAAGGGAAAAGTGATTTTGGGGAAGGGCAATAATTACCAATCCTGAAGAAGGTCCATGGAAGCACCAAAATGGCCAGGTTTTGTGAAGAGAAGAACACAGAGTGGGGATGTATGCAGTTGCTATCAGTAACACACACACTGCTGGTGCTGCAGATATAGGGCAAAACGTACCCTTAAATGGGTGGCCTGATGCCCCAAAACAATAATTTAATGTGCTTTTTTGAAATGGACAATAGTGTGAGAGAAGTTTAATGACCATGCAAGTAACAGGAAGAAAATGTTAATGGGTTAGAGGAATAGAATTAAGTGTTTATTCACTGCTGTTTAATTAAGGTAAGTGAGTGCAGGGGAAGTAAGGTTAGGTGTTGATGGGATTAGTCCAAGGGTGAGTCAGTAGATCCTAAGAAACCCATTGTCCCAAATCATGCATCTCTCCAGGACATGGAGGGGGAGGTAGACAGTTAATTGTTCTTATACTTCTAAACTACTTGCCCAAGCTTGTTCCTGACTGACATCCATTTTGTTTCATTTTGGGCCAGGCAGTGTCCTGCATTTATGAATTCTGGAGTGATATTTTAAGAAGGCTGATTATGGTTATTCTAGCTATAAAGTGACCCACTGTGAGAGAAGGGGTCTTACTGCTAAAGCTAAGACTGCCCCCAAAGATTGGGGACTGTATATGGAGCACATGTTTGAAAGAACATCACTTTCCTGTCCCCAGTCACACCCAAATTTGGCATGGATTTTGTCTTGTCCACCAGTCTGTGCCTATTCTTGTGCAATCTTCAAATAGCTTTTCAGAAGTGCTATGTCTTATGGAAAGGAAATGATGATGCAGGAGAGTCAATGTTGTTTCACAATGCTTGTCTCCCCCATTTCGGCCCAGCCTAATGTGTTGTGCAAAATCTGTTGTTTGCAGAAGATTTAAAAATGTAATTGCTCTGGAAGATACCAGCAAATAAATTTAATTGCCAGGTGTTCAGGGTCTCTGTGTTAATAATAGCAACTTTATATTCTGCCTCCTTCCTTTTGTTCTCTCTGAGGCACTTCATAAATATTTCTTCACCTGTTCAGAATAATGGGCAGGCGCTATTCTCTAAGGCAATATCAATTTTTATCTTTGAAGCCAAGCTGATTTTGAGGAAATGTGTCCCTAATAATATAATCCCTTATGCTGAGGAGGAGTCACTTCATTATCAAGGCAGCTTTCATATCAGTTCATATAAGAATCACCAGAGAGACCTGGATTTTTAGTTTATTTCTCTTCTATTTTCAGTTCCGCCCCCTAGATATCAAATTCAGATCTCACTTATAACTTGGTTGAGAAAAAGATGATAGCTCTATTGGCAGAGATGAAGTTCTTAATTTACAGTCTGCAGGTGTGAGCATTTCACAACAGCGTCCTGAAGTGTTATTCAGGTGGGTACCTGTGTTGGCCTCAAGCAGCAGAACAAAGTTTGAGTTCAGTGGCACCTTTTAAGACCAACAAGATGCTCAAGGTACCATGTAAGCTTATACCTTGAATAAAACTTCTTTGGTCTTAAAAGTGCCACTGGACTAAAAAAAAATTCAGAAGTGCTATGTTTACTTATTTTGCAAAATCATTATAACTGGGACTTTAGACAGCCTTCTTGAACTTTCTCTTTCATAGACCCAAGATACACTGCCTACCTCCATGTGAACCTACCAAACCACTAAGGTCATCATCTGAAACCCTGCTTAAAATGTTCCCACTTTCTGAGATTAGGCCAGTAGCAACCAAAGAGAGGACCTTCTTGACTGTGACACCAAAACTATGGGTATTTGTCTGTCCTCTTCTGTCACTGTCTTCCACCAGTGGGTAAAGACTTTTTCACCAATTTCGCACTAGGGTTTGTTCTGGGTGGACAGCCTTTTGCCCCCAGCATTTCTCTTGGTTTTTGCACAAGCTGCCCCAGAGCTGTGAGCTGATGGGCCGCTTTTGTGTGGCAAGCAGAAACTGCTTGTAAGAGGATCTCGCTTGCTGCGGAAAAGCGGTGGGTCAACTCGCAGCTCCGAGGCAGCTTGTGCGAAAACGGAAAGAAGCGCCAGTAGCAAAAGGGCTCTCCACCCGGAACAAGCCTAGTGAAAATTGGTCTTTGTTTCATCTGGCAAAGTCATGGATGTGTTCCCCTGATTTCTCAAAAAAGGAGAGCTTCGCTTTTACATGCAAGGCTATGTTGCTGGATTTCTGCCAAATCAGTATGAATCTGAGCACTTAAATTTAACTTCAGATTAGGCTAGGTTATGCATTAGGTATAAAGTTAAATGGTTTGCAGCTTTATGCTGCTTTAGATTTTACGGTTGCAGTCCATTAATAAATCATAATTTGACATGAACAATGCACTTCCATCTGAAACAGTGGCTGTTGCTTCATGTGGGAAGATACAGCACAAACAGAAGAGAGATTTTAAAGAAGTTGGTGGAATACAGTGGACAGAATATTGGTACTTCTTGTTGTATTGCATCATAGACCTAAAAACAAAAACCTATACAAAATCTCATCTTAGGGCCAACTGAAATGACAAGACTCAATGGGCAAGATTGCAAGTTTTCCAAAACTGTTTATCACTAAGATTCACAAAATTTCTTTGAGGAAAAATGTAATCTCTCAGGCTTTGTTCCCTCAAGAGGGGAAAAGGTCATGCCTCAGGTGTTACACCATCTGTTTTGTATGTAGCAAGTCTCAGGTTCAATCCCCAGCATCTCCACTTGAAGGGGTCAGGTAGCAGACAATGTGAAAACCCTTGCCTGAGATTCTAGAGAACTGCTGCCAGTCAGAGTGGACAATACTGACCTTGGTAGACTGATAAACTGACTCAGAATGGCAGCTCCATGTATGAGTAAGGAATGAAATAACCCATCTCACAGCATTATGGCCAATGAAATTAGATATAGTGTGGTGTAGTGGTTAAGTGTGTCAGACTAGTATCTGGGATATCCAGGTACAAATCCCCATTTGTGCCATGGAAGTCCACTGGGTGACATTGGGCCAGCCAAGCTTTCTCAGCCTAACCTACCTCACAGGGTCATTGTGATGATAAAATGGAGGAGAGAACTATGTAAGGCTCTTTGGGTTTCTATTGCAGAGAAAGGCAGGGTCTAATTGAATAAAGCAACAATGTAGTACAGGGGAGCACTTGTGGCTCAGAGGCAGGCAATGGCAGACCACCTCTAAATGTCTCTTACCTTGAAAACCCTACGGGGTCACTGGAAATCAGCTGTGCCTTGAGGGCACATTCAGAGGCCACTAGCACCACAGTGTGGTGTGGCAGGGCTGTGATTACTGATGTGCTAATCCAGACCCAACTGTGAAGCTCTCAAGTTGTACTGAAGCAAGTAAATCCTCCTTAATCTGAGATTCCTTCTGAAAAATAAAAATATTAATAACCTACCTCACAGGATTATTTTAAGGGGGAGGCTATAGGATAAACAGAATTGGAATTAGGGTTGTCAAGTCCAATTCAAGAAATATCTGGGGACTTTGGGGGTGGATCCAGGAGACATTGAGGATGGAGCCAAGAGCAAGGTTGTGACAAGCATAATTAAACTCCAAAGGGAGTTCTGGCCATCACATTTAAAGGGAACACACACCTTTTAAATACCTTCCCTCGATTGGAAATAATGAAGGATAGGGACACCTTCTTTTAGGGCTCATAGAATTGGACCCTCTGGTCCAATCCTTTTGAAAATCAGAGGTTATTTTGAGAAGAGACATTGGATGCTATGCTGAAAATTTGGTGCCTCTACCTCAAAAAACAGCCTCCCAGAGCCCCTGATACCCATGGATCAATTTTCCATTATACCCTATGGGAATCGGTCTCCATAGGAAATCATGGAGTGCCCAGCAGACATTCCCCCCCCCCCCTGCTTCCTGATGTCCCTGAAATGGGGGGAGGGCCTCCAAAGTGGATCCCCTGCCCCCACCTGTGGATTGGCAGCCCTAATTAGAATATAAACAAATGGAGGAACTCCAAGAAGCTGTAGGGGAGCATCTCATTTTTCCTCCCCCACTATTTCTTGTTTCCCTTCCCTTAAAGCCCCATAGACTCAGCTGTTTTCCTGCTTCCTACTACCAGATAACCTACCTTTGTCTGCCTCCATGTCTTCAGCTTTCCCTACCCCTCCCCAGCAGCTACTTCCTGGAGCAAGTGTGACCCAATTAAATGGGCCAGTGGAGACCTGCAAGAACTTCCAGGGGCCATCTACTTTCCCTTGAATCCCCTTCACCACACTATTTTCCCATCCTCCTGGCAGGCCCCATAGCATAAGAACATAAGAAGACCCTTGCTGGATCTATATAGTCCAGTATCCTATCTCACACAGTGGCCAACCAGTTCCTATGGATGGCCAACAGCAGGGCAGAGAGGCTGAGGCCTTCCCCTGACATTGCCTACTGTCTCTGGCATTCAGAGGCTTAGTCCTCTGAAAGTGGAAGTTCCCCTCAGTCACCATGGCTAGTAGCCATTGATAGACTTATCCTCCATGAATCTCTCTAATCCCCCTTTAAAGCCATCACTACATCCCCCTGGCAGCAAATTCCACGTTAATCACTTTCTTTGTGGAAAATATGATTTATTTATTTTGTATTGTACTATCATGTTGGGGGTTTTAAATCCCCAGTGTGTGTGTGTTTTTAGAACAATGTGTTTTGTCTGTTCATTGCTCCAGTCACCAGCTTTAAATAGCCACATATGGGGCCATGTTGAAAACTGGATACATTGATTACAAATTATCTAGGATTTTCAAGCCAAATGTACTGCTAAGTCTTCTTAGTTATATAAAACAGAATAGAAGTATTTAGAGTGTTATGTAATTTCATCTTCCCTTCAGTACTGCTGAATAAATTATCCTTAGTGACACATCTATAAAGGAATTTTGGCCCATATGATTTAAATATTAGTATAGCTGAATTCACTTTTTTTTTTTAAACTGCTATCCTGAAAAATTATAATTGCACTTGACCTGATGAACTGTGATATTATACAGGAGTATATCATCCTGAAAGTCTGGTAGTTGTATTGCTGATGCTGTAATCTCAGGATGTAATCAGTCAAAAGTCCTAATATGAAAAAAACAACAATGAATTATAAATGAATTGAATAATATAGTGCACAATTCCGCCAACTATGTTCCATGTGAGAGTTAAGTATGTGTTTAAAATGCTTATGGAATTCATAGAAGCTTTTAAATTTGGCAGAATAGTACACATAGTTTTTTTAAAAAAAAAAATGTTTCCAGAATCTACTCAAAATCTATTTTAACTGCCATCTTGTCTCTTGTAGAACTCTTTCCATTAAAATAACAACTGGTGTGTAAGTAATAAACAACTTTCTAAAAAGGAAACTTTAAAATACCAAGAACAATAGCAAATATTTACCATATTATTCACTTTTCACAAACTGTGATTGTGCTAGAATCCCTAGGCACCACATTGCTTTCAGCATCATTGTCTTGGACGAACTTCTCAAAAAGAACATTGATAAATTACTTTGAACTGAAAATTAACTGGGATGGATCCAGTAAGCTTTTTCTTTCAGTCTCACTCAATTCCCCTTATGACTACAGTCCCTGTCCCATGTGGCCTTTGTAAATGGGGATCCCATGACCTCCAGCATAGTTTTTTCGGGTGGTCAGAGAGCACCTCCTGGGTTGGATCCATGACCTCCAGCAGAAAAGTTGGACAAGAATTTGTTCCATTTAACAACCAAAAATGAACAGAAGATGAAATCTACATCTTCCATCCTATGCTGAACCTGGGCTCTATTCAGATTTATAGACAGTGAAGGGGGCCAGATTCAGAGAGGGGGTATTCTTTTGCAGAACGAGGGAACCTCTCCAGGTTTTCACAAAAAGTGATCCTCTCCCTCAGACATGCTGTCTGCACAGACAATGTAAACTGAATGACGGAGGATCCAGACAAATGCTGCTGCTTAAGAGGCTGCCACTAACACCAGCACGGTTGCCTTTCGTCAGCTGGCAGGGAGGAAGAGTGGGAGCGACCACTGCTGAGGCCCACTCCACCACCACTGCCTCTTCTCTGCAGATGGGATGGAGCCAGCTTGCCTCCTCTCCTTTCCTCCACCATTGAGGTGGCAGTGCCAGAAGAATCCCCCAGAACAGATGAAAGAGGAGTTCCTCCAAGGGAGATGGAGGAAGGGGAACTGCCATGTGGGCCAGATAGATGCTGTAGGTGGGAAGAGGGAAGAGAGAGAGCCATTGCCAATCCCCATTCTCAGTTCCCCCTGCTGCTGCTTTCTGCAGAGCAGAACAAGAAGGGGAGTGAAGTGGGTGGGCAGGCAGACATAAGCGTGCTTTCAAAGACTGGGTTCTTTCATTCATATTCACTGCTCAACAATAGCACCCAATGATTTGTCTATGTTAAATTGCCATAAAAGCTCAGGGTGTAACTTCATCTACCACACAAGGTTATTGTGAAAATAATATAGGGGAGAGGGCCAGATAAGCCATCTTGAAATAATTTGAAAAGTGGGATTATAAATCTTCTCTAACAGTTAATTAAACATTAAGGCTACAGACTAAACACACTACAGACTAAACATACCATGCAAGTAGGCTTGAAAAACCTCAGCTTGAGACACTGGAGAGCCGCTGCCCGTCTGAGCAGACAATACTGACTTTGATGGACCAAGGATCTGATTCCGTATAAGGCAGCTTCATATGTTCACTATTTACATGTGGAAGGAAGAAACCATGTAGTGGGCATGGCAGGGGAATAATGTAGGGGAGAGGAGTATACTACTTAGGGCACAGTGTAACGATTGTTGAAAGTCTATATTTCTAATTATTGGATGGGGGAAACTTGTCTTCGCAGTAGTATGTGCAAAAAGGATCTAGGGCAGGGGTGTCAAATATGTTGCCCAGGGGCCAAATCAGGCCCCCAGAGGGCTCCTATCAGGCCCCCAAGCAACTGGCTGTCATCTGCTTTCTTCTCCCTCTCTCTTGCTTCCTTCTGCAACACAGCCTGCTTTTCCACGCTTGCTCAATCACACAAGAGATGCAGAGCAAAGCCTCTATTTTTTCTGGCTCTATTTGGCTGAGGCTCCTTCCTTGGGGAGGAAGAGCTTGCTTTGCTAGGCTCTCCTTGTGGGGGAGGAAGGTAAAGGAGATTGTGAGCCGTTCTGAGACTCTTCGGAGTGGAAAGTGGGATAGAAATCCAATATCTTCTTCTTCTTCTTCTTCTCAATCACACAGCAGAGCTACTGAGCCAAGCCTCTTTTTCTTCTACTGGCTAAGGCTCCTCCCCCTCCTGGTCCCCTGGGGAAGGAAGGAAAGAACCAAAGCTTTCTTTGCCCAGTTCCCTGGATCCCATGAGAGAAATCCAAAGAAAGCACCTTTAAGAACCAACAATTACTTTTGTTTTAAGCATGTTTTAAGTTTTTAAAAAGAAAAATATTTAATTATGTTTGTGTCCTTTATAAAGGTTATATCTCTGCTACCTAATCTTAAATAGGTATGCACATGGCCTGGCCCTACATGGCACGGCACGGCCCGACAAAGTCTCATTTATATCTGATCTGGCCCTCATAACAAATGAGTTTGACACCCCAGATCTAGGGGTCTTAGTGGACTGTACATGATCATGAGTGTTCAGATCAAGCAAAGTGATGGAATTGCTTTATGCTGCTCTGGTTTGACCTCACCTACAGTATTGTGTTCAGTTTTGGGCACCACAATTTAAGAAGAATATAGACAAACTGGAACATGTCTGAAGGAGGGCAACAAAGATGGTGAGGGCTCTGGAGACCAAGTGCTACAAGGAAAGCTGAAAGAGCTCGGTATGTTTAGCCTGGAGATGAGATGACTGAGAGGTGATATGATCACTATCTTCAAATGGCTGAAGAGATGTCATATAGAGGATGGTGTGGAGTTCTTTTCTGTTCCCCCAGAAGGTCAGACCAGAACCAATGGGTTGAAATGAAATCTAAAGAATTTTTGACTAAACATTTGGAAAAACTTCTTGACAGCATGGTTCCTTAGTGGAACAGAAGAAGAAGATATTGGATTTATATCCTGCCCTCCACTCCGAAGAGTCTCAGAGCGGCTCACAATCTCCTTTACCTTCCTCCTCCACAACAGACACCCTGTGAGGTAGGTGGGGCTGAGAGGGCTCTCACAGCTGCTGCCCTTTCAAGGACAACCTCTGCCAGAGCTATGGCTGACCCAAGGCCATTCCAGCAGGTGCAAGAGGAGGAGTGGGGAATCAAACCCGGTTCTCCCAGATAAGAGTCCGCACACTTAACCGTTACACTAAATTGGCTCTCTGGGGAGGTGGTAGGCTCTCTTTCTTTCGAGGTTTTTGAACAGAGGTGGCCATCTGACAGCAATGCTGATTCTGTGAGCTCAGGCAGATCATGAGAAGGTGGTCAGGAAGGGTTGCATCAGTGCTTGGTCCTTTCTTGCACGCCCAGGGAAATGCTGTTTGCCACTTTGGAATCAGGCAGCAATTTTTCCTCAGGTCAGTTTTGCCAGGGTTGTTTTTTTTAATCAGTCTTCTGGCATGGAGTAGGTGTCACTGCTGTGTGTGTGGGGAGGTGTTTGTGAATTTCCTGTATTGTGCAGGGGGTTTGACTAGATGATCCTAGAGATCCCTTCCCATTCTATGATTCCACCTCCTCTTGTACTGTCTAGCCCACCAGTAAATATCCTGTTTTTAAGCCATGTTTCCAGTGCCTCTGCCTGCAGAAGTGAGATAGGTTGGGACCAGCACATAATTTCCCCCCAGTAATAATGTTTCACCTTTGTAGGCCTGCCAATCCCCAGGTCCCAGCAGGGGATCCCCCAGTTTTGCAGGCTCCTTCCTGTCCCCAGCCATCTGGCTGGAGAGGGGAAGCTCTGCCCCAACAGCCACCATGTGCCTTTCCACCTCAGAAGGCTCAGAAGATGCTTGGGAACAGCTTGCTTTTTGAAAGACGTGTGTGCCTTTAAATCTCTGGAGCCAGGCTGAATGGGGGCAGGGTAAGAACAATGTGGCTGTTGTGAGAAAGGAAGGGGAAGCAACCCAGTCCCTCTGTTTGTTTTACAGTTGCTTCAGAAGTCATTTGCACAGTAAAATAGAGAGTAAAGCATAAAGTAGAACCTCTGGTTTCCCTGGGTTAATCTGAAGAACTTGGTTGAGTATACAGGATTTAACAACTCCCATGGTGAGTAAATTGCCCTAGTGAGACCATAAAGTGTGTGCTTCCAAACTGTGTTTATTTTGGCTTCTTTGTGTGTGTGTGAATGTGTGTGTGTGTGAGAGAGAGAGAGAGAGAAAGAGAGTGGAAGTGCAGCCAGCTGTTGGGGGCTGAGGAAATGAAGACTGCATTCAGGGGAACTGCACTGCTGTATTTTTATTTATTTATTTTAGGGAATGGGAAAGTCTCCTGGCCCCATCCCCAAAGTCCTCAGATATTTTCTGACTTAGACTCGGCAACCCTACACCTTTGGCATGCCGTTGTCTGGGTTTTGTCTTTCCTTTAGACACCAGGCCCAAACATTTCCTTTTTATCCTGACTTTTAACTTTCCTTTAATAGTTGACTCATTTGATCAAAGGACTCAAGTCAGCCCATACTAAACCATTCCTATACAGTTTCATCATTATTATCCTCATCTCTGTGTGTGCATGTATGTGTGTATATGTATGTATGTATTTTGATCTACTTTATTTCTAGATTTAAAATTAGCCCCTTTTCATTATTATTCCAAAATTTTATCCTTCATGAAAAGTATGTCTTTTCCTTCAATATAATCAACAGTGAGAAGAATTTTGCTGTAGCTAAAGTAACCCTTGGATTCTTTAACAAAAATGGTACTTAGTTCTATCAACAGACACCCCGTTCCTTAGGACTAGATCTATCATCTACTTCACTCTATAATAAATCATACCACGGACAATCCAAGATCATATGAGCCAATGTTTCAAGCTGTCCCTGTTCACATCCACAATATCTCTCCTGGAATGCTGTCTTTATCTTACAGCTCTTTAGAATTGCTGATAGAAGAGCATTCATCCTAGAAGAAAGAAAGAAAGAAAGAAAGAAAGAAAGAAAGAAAGAAAGAAAGAAAGAAAGAAAGAAAGAAAGAAAGAAAGAAAGAAAGAAAGAAAGAAGGAAGGAAGGAAGGAAGGAAGGAAGGAAGGAAGGAAGGAAGGAAGGAAGGAAGGAAGGAAGGAAGGAAGAAAGAAAGAAAGAAAGAAAGAAAGAAAGAAAGAAAGAAAGAAAGAAAGAAAGAAAGAAAGAAAGAAAGAAAGAAAGAAAGAAAGAAAGAAAGAAAGAAAGAAAGAAAGAAAGAAAGACTCTACTATAGATGGGCATTGTTTAAAAAATTCAAATATTCTGGCAGGACAAATGGGATCTGACTTTTAACTAAGGGATTCAAACTTTTTCAGCTGTTTTATGATCTGCTTCTAGCCTGGGAACTGTTTTATAAATGCCTATTTTAGGCTTCTCACTGCTTGTTTTATACTGTTTTTCTATGTGGTTTTGTTGTACTGTCTAGCTGCTAGGGTTGCCAAGTCCAAGAAATATCTGGGGACTTTGGGGGTGGGGCCAGGAGATATTGGAGATGAAGTCATGAGCAAGGTTGGAACAAGTACAATTGAATTCCAAAGGGAGTTCTGGCCATCACATTGAAAGGGATTGCACACCTTTAGAAATAATGAAGGATAGGGGCACCATCTTTGGGGGCTCATAGAACTGCCCCCCTGGTCCAATCTTTTGAAACTTGGAGGGTGTTTTGAAGAAAGTCATCAGATGCTATGCTGCAAATTTGGTGCCTCTACCCCAAAGAACATCTCCCCCAGAGCCCCAGATACCCGTGGATCAATTCCCCATTATTCCCTTTGGGAATCGTTCTCCATAGGGAATAATAGAGTGCACAGTAGACATTACCTTCCCCTCCACTTTCTAAAGCTTTCTAAAGCGGGGGAAGGGCCTTCAAACCAGGGAATCCCCTGCCCCCACCTGGGGATTGGTAACCTTCCTTCTCTCACGCACACACACTTACTGGGTCTGGTTCCTCCACTACTATACTTGCTCTGAAAATGAAAGCAAAACAAACGGAGGGTCTATGCTCTGACGAAGCTGCTACAGACCCTTCCCCATGAAGCGCTTCCTGTTTCCTGCTTCCTGCTCAACTTTAAAGGCACCCATTTTAAAACCAGAACTGTCTGTAGGTTTCTAAACCTGCTGGAGCTCTAGAGGTATATGGTGGCTGTGGGGGAGGAGCTTCCCCCTGCCAGCCAGCTGGTTGTGAGCGAGGGGGAGCTTGTAAAACTGGGGGATCCCCGCTGGGACCTGGGGATTGGGAAGCCTACTAGCTGCAAGCCACTTTTGGAGAGATGTCATATCCATGTTACGATTTTTTAAAAACAAAAACAAAAATTTGGATGCTTGAAATAAAGAGGACACCCCTTTCCCCTGCGTGGTAGTGAAAATAAACTAAATCACTCACAATTTACTGGCCCTTAAAGAAACCTTCAGATCTGCTCAATGCCTCACCATGCGAAATGGCAAGACCAGCCCTTTGAAAAACTCCTTCCTAATCTAATGCCTCATATATGGTTGTGATACAAAACACGTGTCATATAAAACATATTCAAAACATTCATCAACAATAAGAGCTAGGCTTTGCGCCATTATTATGGCTGACATCTTTGCATAACAGGCAAATATAATGGAATGTTAAATTATTTCAGTTAACAGTTGCTCTAGAATGTGGACATGCAAACAGTTCTTACAGGAGATAAAACCATTGTTGATATAACAAGAGCCTATAATTCATTTTTAAAATGACCCATGTATATGAGACTTACATACCTGTTGTGTCTGCCACTGGACACAATTATGACATCATAAAATGATGAAGAGTCCTATGGCAACTTGCTTAGCAATGTGGCATGGGAATTAGAGTCTCTACTGGCCATTAAAAAACCAATAATCTAATATTGTATTGCAGTAATATACTTTTTATGGACAAGTAACGGGCAGTTATGAGCAAATGTTTTATCTAGAGAACATCTGGAATAGATAGCACAGTAATGGTAATTTGTACAATATGAAGCAACAATCTCCCATTAAAACAGTTGGATACTTTAAGGAGGAGCTGTTGTTTTTGCAGTGTGATTGCAACAGCTAAAGAAGTTGCTTGTCTATCACCAGTCATTTCAAAATCCTAAATTTCCTTCAGTCTCTTCCTATTTTTGACAGCACAATATCCTATCACACTAACACTGAAATCTATCCAATGGTCCCTAGAGCCAAAGCATGGAAGCCTCATATTTCTTCCATTCTTTCTTTGCTCCTGAACTAGGGATGTAGGTCACCCTGGCCACTGATGGTAGATGAGGGGTTGGGAAACTCCTGGAAATTCAGTAATGGAGCCTGAGGAAGACAGGGACCACAGTGGGGTACAATGCAATAGATCCCCCCTCCAAAGCACCCATTTTTCTCCAGGGGAAATGATCTCTGTTGCATGGAGATGAGCTGTAATTCCTGGAGATCCCCCAGTCCCACCTGAAGGCTGACATCCCTATCTGGAACAAGAAATTGGGCCACAAGTAATTTACTGAGCTACAGGGCACTCATATGTAAAGAACAAGACAGGGAGAACTATTGACACTCTTCTTTACCCAGATTAATTTATTAAATTGTTGTGGTCTCATGTTCTCTACTTCTCCTGAACAACAACAAGAAGAAATATTTTCAAAAATACACATTTTTCTGCTACTCCACTTGCAAGACCTATACAAGCAGAATCACTGCACAGGGATTTTTCTCTACTTATGTCCTGAATCAAAAATATCATTTTTAAAATTTTAAATCAACCCCCCCCCCATCCATATGTCATGGAGATGTCATATAATTGATATTGAGTATTCCCTAGTGAAATGAAATAGCAAGGTAATTATGCCTATTTTCATCTTGTAACTGCAGTTTTGGTCTTTCTATATACCTCAATGGGCAGAATAAAAATTCAGTTTAATGATGCTATCAGTGCTGGGGAAAGGGATTGATGGTATCTCAATGTAACATTCCATTGCTCTTCTGGGAGTAACAAGAACATTGTCATTTTCTTGATGTCACCCTTGGGGACAAGGTTAGAGCAGCAAGATGTTCTGACAATTGGATTGCAACATTACCAAGATGGAATTATTCCTAACAACTTGTTTATTTAGGTGGTCCATCAAAATCATGTATCAAAGTTCAAAAAGTTCATCCCTGCAGTTTGGAATGGGGTTGTGATGGGGCAGAATTAGGGGATGAGATGAAATTTTGCAAGTCTTCTGATTTGATTCAAATAACCCAGTTTTTCTTCCCCCTTGTGAGAAATGAATGATGAGTCCTTATTTCCTCATGTTAACTTTTCTCAGTGTAATCTGTCAACAAATATATAACAAACAAAAGAAACATCAGCATAAGAGCACAAGCGAGGCCCATCCATATCACATCAGTTGTCCACCTAGTCCAGTAGCTTATTTCACATAGTGACCAACCAGTTGTCCTGGAGGGCAACAAACTGTGAATAGAGTCCAAGACCTTCCCTTGATGTTACCTCCTAACAGGACTTTTTTCTGCAAAAAGAGGTGCTGGAACTCTCAAGAGGGAAATGAGAAACACACACTGTCTCTTATTACTACTCTTCAGAGGCTTACTGCCTCCAGATGTTGAGGTTGCATTCAGTCACCATGGCTAGCAGCCATTGATGGACCTCTCCTCCATGAATTTGCCCTACCTCCTTTTAAACCTATCAACAACAGAAACAAAATGAAACCAATGCTAGCAACAAGATGCAGAATAAAAAAAGGAACTAAAATGACTGCATCATCTTCCACGATAGTAGGGATCAATGGAAGCCTCTCAGAAAAACCTCTCCTTTGCCACAAGTGCCAGCTAAATTTAGCAGAAAGAAAACACATATATTAGAAGCTTGCAATATTGGTTCCAAGAAGCAATCCACCATTTTGAAAGTTTCAAAATATTTATACTTAACAATATTGTTGTTAGAATTAAAGACAGAGAAGGATGGCAATGACCAGCACAAATCATGGGATTACAGGTTATGGACAAAAGAAGAAAACTCATACAAAAAGAAGTTGAACATAATGACCAATATACAAAAACATTATCCAATTATAAAATTATCTAATATTTAAATTTGGTATACAATATCTGTGCCTCTTTAGTGGGTTTCAAACTTTTACATATGAAACTCTAGAAGTGGAATGCTTAACAGTGATAGATTGCAGAATGTGTCATGAAGTGTGCCACCTCATTGTCTAAGCATAGTGCTACTTTGGAACCTTTTAAATATTCTTTTATTAATTTTTGCTTTTTAAAAAACTGACACCCTTAAGTTTTGGGGCAGGCCACCTTCTGAGCTTCTGTAATGTCAAGAACATCAATCACAAAAGTGTCACCAGCACAGAAAGTGGCCCCACGTTAACCTTTCTAAACTCTAATACAAAAAGAAGGACCTGTCCACTGTCATATTACTGTGATTAATGTCTTTGTATAATGAAATCAGAGAAAATTGAAAAGCCAGCACAATTAACAGTGCAAAATTAAATTGGAGTACCATTACAGAGCAAAATCTAATCACTAGAGTTTAGTTAATTGGAGATTTAGCAATTACGGAAACACATAAAAGTATATGTAATATCATTTTCTAGTTTCAGTTTTTAAATATAAGATGGCAATATGGTTTTGTCGGCCAGCCACTTGGTTTATGCTGTCACAGTTCATGTTAGAGATTTGAGGCCCCACCTGAAGTACCACCTAGATATATAGGGGGGGGGGGAGAGCTGGGACACAATGGGTTGGCTCCAGACTACATTTGCCATCAGTAGATTGTAACTTTCCTGCTTCCCTCCTGCAAATGCAGCTCACTGATAACATGAAATGCTGCTCCTGGGAGATAGTGGATGCTGAGGAATGATATGGGTGGCCAGATTGCAGCAGAAAGGGAGAGTTTTATTTATTCATTAAAACATATATACCTTGCCTTTCCTCAAGGTGGCTTCACCCCAAATTCCTTGTGATTCAAGAATTAGTGGAAACTAACATTCACATCTTTAGGCATATCATTTGAGTCCCAGTCCAGTAACCCAGTCCAGTTCCACAACCTGACTAGTACAGAGCTGAGTGGATTTATTCAGCAGATACGAAGGATGTCCGGCTGTATGATCGTATACATAGTTGTGACCATGCCAACAGATGTGGGTTGAGTTATAAACAGCACATAAGGATAATCACATAGAATTACACCTTATATATATATATATTGTTAATGCAGGGCAGAAAATGAAAGGAAATTGTTTTTAACGATTTTGCCCTAGAGCAATTTCATTTTGGCTTTTTAGGCTTGGTTTTGGGAAAGAGATATCTGTGACCCCACTAGTGGGAGATCATAGAATCACAGAGTTGGAAGGGTCCATATACACCATCTAGTCCAACCCCTGCTCAATGCACGATCTACCTAGAGTATTCTTGACAAGTGTTTATACAACTGCTGCTTAAAGACTGCCAGTGAGGGGGAGCTCACCACCTCCCTAGGTAGCTTATTCCACTGTTGAACAACTCCTATTGTAAAAAAGTTTTTCCTAATATCCAGCTGGTACCTGCCCACCCTTAATTTAAACCCATTATTGCCAATCCTATCCTCTGCTGTCAACATTTACAACTGGATAAGGGAAATTCTTTCATTTTGTACTTGATTTATTAGCAGCCTTTGACACAATGGACCATATTATCCTTTTCAATCACCTGGAGAAGAGGTATAGAGTTCATGGACAATTCTTCCTTGGTCTTTTCATCATTTTTGACTTGATGGACTCAAAGTTTCCATTGGGGAGCTGAATCATGGGATCTAATTTATGAAGATACTCAAGGCTCTATAGCAAAGGTGTCCAACTAATTTGTTATGAGGGCTGGATCAGACATAAATGAGGCCTCGTCAGGCCAGGCCACATTGGGCCAGGTCGCATGTGTACATATTTAAGATTAGATAGCAGAGATATAAACTTTAGAAAGGACACAGACAAACAAGCTTTTTACTAGATTTTTACTCTGTATGTCATATACAAAACGGGATGGCTTGTGTTATAGATATTGTTATTGTTATGGTTGATGTTTGTAGAATTGTGTTTTTATTAATTAATAAAAAAATTTAAACTTGAAAAAAAAAGATTTTTTTTAAAAAAAAACTTAAAGCATGTGTAAACATTAGCACTCATTGGTCTTAAAGGTGGTTTCTTTGTATTTCTCCCATGTGATCCAAGGAACCAGGCAAAGGAAGCTCTAGCTCTTTTCTTCCTTCCCCAGGGGACCAAGAGCGGGAGGAGCCTCAGCCAATAGAAGAAAGAGAGGCTTAGATCAGTAGCTCTGATATGTGATTGAGAGACCTGACAAAGCAAGCTCTTCTTCGCCCTCTTCCTCCCCAAGGGAGGAGCCTTAGCCCATGGAGGAAATAAGAGGTTTTGCTCTGTAGCTCCTTTGTGATTGAGCAAACCTTGCAAAGCAAGCAAGATGTTATGCAGAAGGAAGCAAGATATAGGTAGAAGAAAGCAGATGATAGCCAGTTGCTTGAGGGCCTGATAGGAGCCTTCTGGGGGCCTGATTCGGCCCCTAGGCCAGATGTTTGACACCCCTGCTCTATAGTCTTCAATATTTATGTGAGGTCATTGAATGAGATGATATTCTGGAAAGGATTTATTTGCAAATCTAAAATGGAATGAAGTTGTCCTTGGGTGATGAAATAAAGAATCTGGGTGGTCTTTCTGGATCCAACGTTGCTCCTGGAAAAGCAGGTTGGTGTTGTTGCCTAGAAGTGTACTCGTATCCTGACTAGAGTCAACCAACCTGGTCATGCTGATTTATGCTTCTCTAACTTCTAGGCTAGATTACTTCCATGCACTCTACAGAGGGCTGCCCTTCTAATCAACTTGGAAGCTATAGCAGGTACTAAAGAATGGCCTGCCACACTTTGCCTGGGTTTGGCATTTTTGTTTTTAAAATCAATTTTTATTTATTATGATATATTAATCATACTTTATCCCAAACCCCCTTGAATTGTGTTCAATCATATCCAGCCAATTTTGAAGCAACTTCGTTGGCTCCATATTTACTTCCAGGTTCACTTCAAGGTGTTGGTTCTTATTGTTAAAATTCATCATGACCTGAGGCCCACATATTTAAGGACTACATCTGCCTATACGAACTTGTAAGTCTGAAATTCTTGTAGCAGCTTCCTATGATGGCACACTTCATTCAGAGAATATGTCCATCAGTGTAAACTGAGACTAAAATGGCAATTTCCTCTGATTTTCTCTTTGCACTATAGACCACCCCCCTCCCATCTTTCCTTGGAATCCCCTACCCACCAGAAGCAGCATTTCATCAACATGTGGCAGTGGTAAAGAGAACCTGGAAAGTTCTCTTATTCTGATGGAACATTATTCTGGATCTAATCCTTCCGTACAGTCCCAGATCTTTTCTGTTGCAGCCAAATCATGGAATGTTTCCACCTGTGGAGTGTGTCCACTTTCTCTGTGCTTTGTTTCATAAAGGCATTTGGAGGTCTGTAGGTAATAAAAAAATGGCTTGTGTTTCATGTGTGGTTTTTTAACTTTTACACTTTATTCTGTGTTTATTTGTCAGCCACCTTCAATTTAGAAGACTTGAAGCCAAGACTAAAATGGCTTCAGTCTTGAAGCAAAACAAAATCATCTTCTAATTATTCATGTGTTACATTTTACAAATCAGAAACCATCTTTATAGTTCTTTATTCTGTTCTTGTTATATGCTTACTTGGTGAAATGTATACCAAGAGCTAAGCAGTGCACTTTTAAGGGAAAAAACCCATACTAATGCAAAACAAAGTGAATGAATCACCCCCTGTGTCTTACTCATAATCCCTGCATTAAGGATACCCAGTATGTTGTCTGCTTTCTTTGCGCAGGCACTGCATGGCGCTATTGTAACATGCTGGCTTGGCTTAACAGACATTGGGTTTTTCAGTCAAAAGGGTCTGTTAGTTTTACAGAGCTATTGTTCTTCACTCTAGTCCTAAACAGAGTTATATAACCTTTCTAAGCTCATTGACTTCAATAAACTTAAAAGGGTGCAATTCTGCTTAGGAAGGTACCACTAGTGTCCACAAGGAAGTAGTAAACTGGCACTCTTTCCCTTTCCAAAAACAAATAATGTAACCCCTGGACCTGATAGCTTCTTTACACATCCAACAGGAAGATAAGCTTCTGAGTTCCAGACTGCAGCCTCCTTTATTCTCTTCTCTCCATCCATCCATCCATCCATCCATCCATCCATCCATCCATCCATCCATGCAACCATCCATCCATCCATCCATCCATCCATCCATCCATCCATCCATCCATCCATCCCATCCCATCCCATCCCATTCCATTCCATTCCATTCCATTCCATTCCATTCCATTTGTATATATCACCATTATTTTGATGCAGTTAGGACCCAGTGATATTGCCACAACTAAAAAATGTTCATCTTTCATTCTATGCTTTTCAGTGAGTATGATTCCTGATGGGAAGTTGCTCACTTTGCACAACTGAAAGCCTCAAGCCATCCATTCCTCCTTTTACTTTCAACAGATCCTTCTTTGCACCTGTTCCTGAGTGTCTACCTCAAGCTGTTAAGTAAGGGCATCCCTACAGTCTTGATGTGAGCAAATTAGGGGACCTGTAGCTGGCCCTGTTGAAAGTGGCATATTGGAAAGAACTTTGGTCTGATCCAGCATAGGAATTCTTATATCCTTATGCAAGTTCTAGTGATCTGAAAAGTCTGTGGTAATATACTTCCATACTAGTTTCCTTACTTTCCAGCACTTCACAAGTTGCATGCAGGGTACCAATTGTTAAATCATCAGTTCAGCTCCTCATCAACCTGCCCTTAGCTGTTTGGTGGGCTGTTTCACTCTTACTTCCTGACCAAGAAGTTCAGTGCGTTTTGTATATGTGCATCCTTACATAGCCTGAATGAGTTACCCTACTTCCACATCTTTAGTGCATGACACCTACTCAAGAAACAAGTGTTTAATTGGACAATTAAACCAGTCACAAATTATATAAATTAGTCATAAATTAATGCTGTGTTCTAATGAAATCCTACCCTTTATCTAAAATTTGGGAATGTGTTTGTCCTATGGAAATGCTACAAGCTCCCTGAATTTTGTCCAAAATCATGACAGTATAGTCCCAAAAAGAAGGTAGGTTTTACATTGAAACAAATGGGAAATAATAACAAAATACAATTATGAAAACTAAACAATAATGAAACAAACAACAATGAAACAAAACCATAAGAAATGACCCCATAACAAAGCAGTTCCTTTTGACATTAATAACAAAACCAAAAGAAAAACTCCTATGTGCAAGTCTACAGGGTTTGATGAAACCATGGAGAATAGGTCCCCTGAAGAAAAGGGCTGCTTTGGAGGGTAAACATGATGGCATTATGCCCCATTAAGGTCACTTCCCACCCCTAATCTTCCCAGAATTTCTCAACCTGGAGTTGACCACCTTACTATTAAAGGATGCATATTCCCAGGGGTGGAATTCTAGCAGGAGCTCCTTTGCATATTAGGCCACACACGCCTGACGTAGCCAATCCTCCAAGAGCTTACAAAAAAGAGCCTTGTAAGCTCTAAGAGGATTGGCTACATCAGGGGCGTGTGGCCTAATATACAAAGGAGCTCCTGCTAGAATTCCATCCCTGCATATTCCATCATTTACAGGTAGGCCATTTTATCCTACGGAATATGTGGATCATTCGCTGTAATTGAAATTATTTAGTTTGCTGACTGTGCAAGTGCAAAAACTGCCACAAACTGCAACTTTTTTGTTCTTCATTTCCAAAGTACAACCTGGCCTTGTACCACAAGCACCTACAGTATACTACATCTGTTATCTGGATCATGTGTGCAGACAAAGAGACTTTAAGAAATTTGTGTGTGGGTGGTGTTCTGGATTAGAAAGCCCTTGGAGGTATTTTCACCTAAGTGATATTCTATGATAGTGACAAGAATGAACTCAGTTGAAGTTAAAAGGAGAAACATAGCCATAGAATGTAAGAATTACCATGCTGGATTAGAATGAGATTAATGTTCTCCAGATAGATACTAGCAGCTGCAGTATAAATGCCTCTGGATTCCCAAGCACTGTATGAAGGCTAAAGGTTTATCCCTTTGTACATGTCATAAGCAAAGAAATGCTGCTTCTGTCTGTGGCAGATCCATTTAGGTATCACGGCTAACAGTAAGTGCTAGCCCTAATCTCCATAGGTTCATCAAACTCTTTTTCGAGCATCATCAAAAGAGGTAGCCATCAGAACATCTTGAGATATTATAGCCCATTCTATAAGTGAATTACCGTATGTCTTGAATGACGAAGTGCTTCTTTTCACCTAGCCTCATAGCCTGGCAATCAATCACATTGGGATGATCCTGAGTTATTGTTTTAGGAAAGAGGGAATGGTTGCCTTCATTCATGGTTAGAGATATGTCAAAAGAGAGAAAGTGAAGCTGACAGTGCATCCAGTGTGCCTTGATTGGTAGCAAGCAAAATGTGAATTTTCTTCTGTAAAACCAATTCCTTGTTGAAGATACACTAAGAAAATCCATATAGGATTTCTGGTGAGGGACATATATAATCCACAGGAAGAACACCCCCCACATACTTCCCTCAAAGCTCCATCAAGTCTAACTTTGCAGCAACAATGAAATATGAACAAGTTTCTCTTCCTTAGAGCTATGAGCAGGAGAGAAGTGTGTGGGGGGGATACAGTTAGTCTACATGCAGGGCATACAAATACTGCAAAATAATTACTAAGCAAGGGATTCAGGACTGCCTAGTCCCTCTTGGCTGCACTTGAAACCCTAGGCTGGCAATCCGCACTGCAAAAATAGAAACACTGTTGGCATGGTAATAAACGCTTCCCCGCATAGCGCTGCTGATACATCTCTGACCTTCTTTGCTTCTACACACACCTGTTCTTTTAGCACAGAGACTCTCCCAAAGGTTGCCAATTCGGTGTCTTCTTTCTAATGTGGAAAGAACCTCACCAGGGAACAGGTTTGTATTGCAACAGTTTTTTTGTACAAAGCTTTGGAACCAAGCCTAACAAGCACTTGTTCGCCAGCACTATACTTATTACACAGTAATGTCACCTAAGTAACATGTTGTATGCATAAATCATTACCAGAAGTTAATAATTAAGCATCCATGGTGTGTTTTTCACAGAGTTACAGATCACTCTTGATAGCTGTCTGTGTAATTATACAATCATTATCATCAACACCATTTATATTTTTCTTTAAGTGTGGATGTTATGAGGTGCATTTTACCTCAGTATTCTTTGTAAAAACCTTCCAAGGTAGGTTGCTTCCCTGATGTTACAGGTAAGGGGCAGAATCTGAGAGAACAGACTGAGCTAAGATTTTTGGGCACCTCTTGGGTTGTAACATATCTTCCGTTCTACTATACCATATTAGTATTTTCAAAAAAGATTAGCTAGATTTCTCTACACTTCATTTACATTTAAAACACAAAAAGATGTAGGGTTGTTAGGCCTACTATGGCAACCAGCCAGAGATCGAGTGGGGTGGGGACATGGGAGGCAGGGTATCAGCAGTGACATTACATCACTTCCAGGAAAACTCAGAAATGATGTCATGCCTCTCTAGGAACTGCCAAAAACTCTGTGGTTTTAAAACCACAAAGTTTCAGGAATTTCCTAGAGAGGCAATGATGTCATTTCTGGGCTTCCCTGAATGCGATCTCTTGTCATCCCTAATGGCAAAAAAAAAAATAATAATCTTTCTCCCACTCGTTGCTAGAACCCTAGGCTCCAAGCAAGTGCCCAATCAGTTGCCCTGGAGGGCCAACAAACAAGAAGTTAAGACTGAGGCCTTCTCTGTTGCTGTTGCCTCCTAGCACTGCTAATCAGAGGTTTGCTGTCTCCATATATGGAGGTTCCTTTTTATTACCAAGGCTAGTCACCATTGATGCCTTTCCTCCATGAATGTCTAACCCTGTTTTAGAGCCATCTGTGATTGGCATTATTTTTTTATTTGCAAAACAATTTTTCTGCTGTTCCATTGCTACATGAGCAACTTAATCTGTTCTAGTTTTCTTCAATGTCTGGAACCACTAACTTGACCTCTTCTGTAATTTTGTTGTGGTTTTTATTGCTTGAAATTTTATTTGTGATTTTTATGTAAATGGGAATAATAAAAATATAGCTCTAAAAGTGGAAGTATTATCAGTTTAGGTTAGGGACCATATCCCTCACATAGTATTCAGATTGCAGTTTCGGTTCCTCTTTTCCAATTACTAATTAGAGACAGCCTATATTTCCCCTAGAGGCTTTTTGTTCTCATCCAGCAGTTTGTTGCAAAGAACGATCAGCCTTGGAACTGCTTATAGCTTGACCATGTGATAGCATTTGAGCTTCCCAGTCTCTCAGTATCGTCTACAATTTATGCTAAGGATGAGACCACAGTCTGCAAACTTGCCAATTCAGTTTATATAATTCCATTTCAATTTTACTTCTCCCTTGAGAGAAGCAAAATTGAAGAGTCTGGCTTTTTTAAAAATAATTTTTCCCCTTGTACTGATCCACCCCCCCTCCTATAAAATGTACAGATCTGTGAGACCCAGCCATGGCAACTGATCCTGTTGTTGGCTAAACTCCAAACCTGGACCTAGAGCAGGCCAAACATGTCTTCCCATGAAAGGCCAGACCAGCTCCCATGGAATCATAGACAGAAGAGGGACTGGGTAAATATGGGATCAGGCTCACCCTTCACCAGCCTGACAAATAGCCAGCAAGGCAGGGGGGTGGTGGAGAGGGGGGTGTTTGCATTTATATCTCACCCTTTACTCAGAGTCTCAGAGTGGCTTACTATCTCCTATTCCTTCCTCTCCCCACAACAGACACCCTGTATAGTAGGTGAGGCTGAGAGAGCTCTTTTGTGAGCTGCTCTTGAGCAGAACAGTACTGAGAGCCTTATGACCAGGACCTTTTTTGAGCAGGAACACAGTTCTGGCTGGCTTGGCATCAGGAAGTGTGACCTAATATACAAATGAGTTCCTGCTGGTCTTTTTCTACCAAAAAAGCCCTGCTTATGACTGGCCCAAGGTCATTCCAGCAGCTGCATGTGAAGGAGTGGGGAATGTGAAGAAGTTGGGAATCAAACCTGGTGATCCCAGATAAGAGTCTGCCACTTTTAATCACTATACCAAACTGCTTCTCTGGTCATTGCCTCTGGGGAACATGCTGGATTTAAACCCCCATTTTGTTTTGTTTTTTTGAAGTTTTCCATTTTTTTCTGTATACTTGGGGTGTCCCTCAAGTTTGCAGAACAATCTGTTTTGGGTATATATGGCCCCGATTCACATATTTATGTATCTGCAGATGGGCCCCCCATTTGAGAAATAGATCTATAAAGACAAACCTTTTAACTATTTGAGGTGTCTTTTCAAAAGTACACAGAGAGAGTGATTTCAGTTATCCAAATCATTGTGAGGGTGTCGGTATCCTTTCTGCTCCTGTCTGCATACACCTGTAATTTGACTTTCAAAGATGAATGGAGATCACTTTGCAGGCAGAATTTGAGACTGTTTGCATACAAAGTTGTAGCCCTTCCTTGAGAGCAGCAAGAGCAGATTTATCTCTACCACAGTATAATTGTGGTGACTCTCTGGATGAAGCCTCCCTTTTAAAGAATTTCATTCTTGGCAAAAAGTCTTGAGAATTTTCCTTGGAATGCATTCAGACTACCAATGCGGACAGACATGTTTGAAAAGACTTTACACTTAAGTTCCTTTTTTTAAACAAAAAACTTTTATGTGGTTCACAGTGTTCCTTTTGCTGAAGGTCAATGGGTTCAACTTGCCTTATTCTTTATTTGTCTCTGAAACAACAAACTGCATAGAGACCTGCTGTCTTAAATACACAACAGGAAATTAATTATAATTTAAATCAGAGGAACCACATAGCAATTATACCCTCATTGACTTTGATGGGTTTCGAAGGATGTAACTCTGTTTAGGATTATGTTGCTAAAAAACATTTAGGAAGCTAATGCTACAGATAGAATTTAACTGCAGTTCTCCAAATCATTGTATTGCTGACAATTTGGCTTTGTTGTTGATAACTGGGCAAAGAGGTCTACTTATTCCAGTGGAGAATTCCACTGTTAAATATGGTGGCCATCTTTGTATTATGAATCCACATGTCATATGGGCTAAAGTGCCATGAGGAAACACACTTGGAGAGTTCAGCTATGCAGGCATTCAGTGTAGGAATGCCAGATATAGTCACAGCAGCCTGAATAGCCGAAGGCTGGTCATGGGCAGTACTTGGAAGACCAGGGTTGCTATGTACAAGAAGGCAATGGCAAACCACCTTTGGTTGTTGTTGTTGTTGTTCCTTGAAGACTACAGAAGCCGTCATCATAAGTTGGTTGTGACTTGATGGCAGTTGTGATGGATATTATTGTCTGTTAAAACAATTGCTTGTCAAGCAGAACAGCAAGGATTGGAGTGAAACAGGATTCAATCATGCTGTGTGAGAATGTGCATACACAAAAAAGCCTGTTGTGTTCTTCTGTACCATTAGAAAGGAATATGGTGAAGCAACATTCTGAACTGTCATGCATGGGTCATAAGAACATAAGAGAAGCCATGTTGGATCAGGCCAACGGCCCATCAAGTCCAACACTCTGTGTCACACAGTGGCAAAAATTTTTATATACACACATACACTCTGGCTAATAGCCACTGATGGACCTGTGCTCCATATTTTTATCTAAACCCTTCTTGAAGGTGGCTATACTTGTGGCCACCACCACCTCCTGTGGCAGTGAATTCCACATGTTAATCACCCTTTGGGTGAAGAAGTACTTCCTTTTATCCGTTTTAACCTGTCTGCTCAGCAATTTCATCGAATGCCCACGAGTTCTTGTATTGTGAGAAAGGGAGAAAAGAACTTCTTTCTCTACTTTCTCCATCCCATGCATTATCTTGTAAACCTCTATCATGTCACCCCACAGTCGACGTTTCTCCAAGCTAAAGAGTCCCAAGCGTTTCAACCTTTCTTCATAGGGAAAGTGCTCCAGCCCTTTAATCATTCTAGTTGCCCTTCTTTGGACTTTCTCCAATGCTATAATATCCTTTTTGAGGTGCAGCGACCAGAACTGCACACAGTACTCCAAATGAGACCGCACCATCGATTTATACAAGGGCATTATGATACTCGCTGATTTGTTTTCAATTCCCTTCCTAATAATTCCCAGCATGGCGTTGGCCTTTTTTATTGCAAACGCACACTGTCTTGACATTTTCAGTGAGTTATCTACCATGACCCCAAGATCTCTCTCTTGGTCAGTCTCTGCCAGTTCACACCCCATCAACTTGTATTTGTAGCTGGGATTCTTGGCCCCAATGTGCATTACTTTGCACTTGGCCACATTGAACCGCATCTGCCACGTTGACGCCCACTCACCCAGCCTCAACAGATCCCTTTGGAGTTCCTCACAATCCTCTCTGGTTCTCACCACCCTGAACAATTTAGTGTCATCCGCAAACTTGGCCACTTCACTGCTCACTCCCAACTCTAAATCATTTATGAACAAGTTAAAGAGCATGGGACCCAGTACCGAGCCCTGCGGCACCCCACTGCTTACCGTCCTCCACTGCGAAGACTGCCCATTTATACTCACTCTCTGCTTCCTATTACTCAGCCAGTTTTTGATCCACAAGAGGACCTGTCCTTTTACTCCATGACTCTCAAGCTTTCTAAGGAGCCTTTGATGAGGAACTTTATCAAAAGCTTTCTGGAAGTCAAGGTAAACAACATCTATTGGGTCTCCTTTGTCCACATGTTTGTTCACCCCCTCAAAGAAATGTAACAGGTTAGTGAGGCAAGATCTTCCCTTGCAGAACCCATGCTGAGTCTTCTTCAACAAACAGAGGAACAATCTGCCAAAAAGCTGGGTCTCTGTTTCCATGTGGTGAACAGAATGTAAGCCAAACAAGCAGGAGTTCACTAACATCCATAGTGATTTGACCAAGTTAGAGTTCAATAGCATCTTTAAGACCAACAAAGTTTTATTCAGGATGTGAGCTTTCATGTGCATGCACACTTTGTCAAACAAGATTGAAACCTTAGACAACGTGTACATGCACATGAAAGCTCACATCCTGAGTAAAACTTTGTTGGTTTTAAAGGTGCTGTTGGACTCTATCTTTGTCACGTTATTTCAGACTGATACAGCTACCCACCTGGATCTAACCACAGCAATTGGGGGCCAGACACAAGTTTTCAGCCTAACCCTAACCACAACCCTAACTGTAATCTACCTCATAGAGATGATAACATGGAAGACAGGAGAATGTTTTTGCAAAGATAAATTTGTTACAAACACACTCAATATTAGGAGTGCACACTTATGGCATCCTAAGTGTACACTAATACATGAACCGAGAAATGACTTCAGACAAGTTGATTGGCAAGTATTGTAAGAAGGCCACATAAAGCACAAAGATGTCAAATGGTCAGCCCCAACCCACAACCTGGCACATAGATTGTAACAACTTGATATGCAATATATAAACTGAGCTAAATTTTAAAACTGTGGTGTGCTAAGGAAAAATCACTCAAACTCCTTTGTCATTCAAAGGAATAATGCAGGAAAGAAAACAGGGAAATATCACTGAAAATATCTGCAGTGTGAATCAGACAAATGAGAGGCAGTGCCATTTTGCTTCATTGTGTTCTCATGCTGCTTGTACACGTTACCACTCAAATGTGATACTGTCCCAGGAAGTATGATCATTGGGACACTAGGGACACCATGATGCAGTGACAGAGCATTCCGTGCCATGGAGCCGTTCTCTTTCACATCAACCGTCTCAGTCTGCAGCCTTCCCTCCCCCCCCCCCCCCGAGAGTTCTGTCTGCTATAAATTTTCATACACACATCGCTGAATACTAATTAATAGTACTTGGTACAATTAGCAAATGAGAAGGGAAGGGGAAAAGAAAGAGAATCAGGGGGTCTTTTCTAAACTTGCTAGTAAATCTTTGATTTACTTAGGGAAAAGACAGTAACTTGAAATAAATACTAAAATATGTAATACAATGCCTCTCCTGTCCAACCATGTGGCTTGACTCCCATCAAGTACTCTTCTTCTAGAACTTGGATGTTCTCCAATATATAAGTAGTTTATTCTCAGAGTTGTGGGAGTGTGTAGATCTAGAGATGGATCTTCAACACTAGATTGCTGCTGTCAATTCCTGGAGTGGCCATGATTGAGCAGGAGATGCAACTAAGAATGTAGCAGGCAAGAAGTTCTGCCCTATTGACTCCCCCCGGTTGCAGAATACCAGGTCCCTAATATAAACCTAACAGGGTCAATCTAGACTGCAGAGGCTTTATATAGCATGGAGTTCACAGGAGATGTTGTTGCAGTCTTGTTTGTTTCGTTCTAGGGCTTGCCAGTGCTTGGTAGCTCAGATTAAGTTCCCGCCTCAGGCTATAAGTTTTTTGGCCAAAATCCAAGATTCTCTGACTGTTATATCAGTTTCAGAAGAAATGCTGTATTGATTCAACTGCCCCCTGCAACTTTCCAAGGTTGGCTGAAAGTTTCAACTTGCACTGGCAGACTCTCTTCAGCCCCCCTCCCATTTTTATACTTCAGCTGGGGAGCTCAGGCCCATACGTATAGATTTGTCCCTCATCCATTTAATCCTTATAGCTCCCTAATGAGACATTAGTTAAGGGAAAGTAACTGAGTAACTTCACCCACTGACCAAGTAGATGGAAATTTGAATCCAAGGCTGATTCCGCACTAACCTTGCTCCATACCAGGCTTCCGTTTCTCTCTGGAGCGAGCTAGCAATTTTGCACCAGCTGCTCCACGCCACTGTTGTGCATGGGGAAAACCCATGATTTTTCACGCTGCAGTGTAAACCTGGAAGAGCCCCATGGCGCAGAGTGGTAAAGCTGCAGTACTGCAGTCCAAGCTCTCTGCTCACTACCTAAATTCAATCCCGGCAGAAGCTGGCTTTAGGTCGCCAGCTCAAGGTTGACGCAGCCTTCCATCCTTCTGAGGTCGGTAAAATGAGTACCCAGCTTGCTGGGGGGAAAGTGTAGATGACTGGGGAAGGCAATGGCAAACCACCCCATAAAAAGTCTGCTGTGAAAACATTGGCTGATTTTACACTGGGCAAAAGGTCCAGTAATGCTGCACTTTCAAAAGTGATCATCTACATTACAATGTGCCTTGACTTCTGTCTTGCTCTGGTGTTTTGACTGTCATTTACATTTAAATTCCTGAACTGGCTCTGTCACCGTTTTCAGCACGGAGTTGCCCCTGATTTTCCAAGACTACTTTTGAAAGAGGGTTTTCCAGGAAGCGCATTCCAGAGGACCATAAATATGATATCTTTCCTGGGAAACAGGGCAACCCTAGATACCCCACCAGTGGGCACCCAAAGTGGTTTACATCATTCTTCTTTCCATTGTATCTAATCCACCATACAGCTTTGCTGCCTAACTGGTGACTGTGTGCTAGTCATTTTCTCTCAACTTCGCCTACTTCACAGGTTTGTTGTGAGCATAAAATGGGGAAGTGATGAACAGTTTTTCCACCCTGGAATAAAAATACACAGATAAAGGAGTGGATAAATTGTCCATCACTTCACCATTTGCAGGTACTCCGTAGATATCCTCCACAGCTTTTATTTTCAAAGTTTAATGTTTGGGAACTTCAGAATCAAAATTACTAATATTACTAATATTTCATTTAGTTTGGCTCTAAGTCATACTGTTATAACCTGCTTGGCCTACATGCTGCACTCAGATGTCATGAAAGACAAAGATTAACTGAAGCTGGTAAACTACAGTTCGTTGTCATGGCTAGGTGCTGTTCTCATTGCTCTCACCTCTCTTCATTTGTCAAGCTTGTTTCAAAACTTCCTGGTTTGTTCAATCTGCTGTTCGCCATTACTTACAAATGCAGACATCTTGGAGAATTTACTCTCCACTGTCCAGGATTCTCAACTGAGACTGAATCATGGTTTAGAATATTGGATCATATGGCAATAACAAACCCCAATACACTGAGTTACCTGCATCTGGATTTCATTGTTGCAGAGGTGGTCTTAACCCATTACATCTGGGGCAAATGCCCTGGGTCCCATGACAGGGAGGGCCTATGCTTGCAGACCCCTCCCTGTCTGGTTGCCTCTGTTGCTACCAGGATGCCAGAACCAATGGTGGGATATACGCAGGTCTATGGAGTCAGGGAGTTTCAAGTAGCAGGGAGTTCCAAATGGACAGAATTAAGGGGTGGAGGTCAACAATTAAAATAGTTAAGTGATAAAGTAAAAGAGCAAAAGAAAAATCCAGCCATAAGCTTAGCTGTGGGGCTGGTGAAAAGCAGACAATGGCTGGAGCTAGCAACTCCGTTGTTCCCCATGTGGGATGAGAAACTGAAGCATCCCCTCCACAAGTAGTAGAGTGGTTTCTCCCCTTCACTAAAAACACTTACCAGCAAGAACAGCTGCTACAGCTTTATAGTGCTGAGCAAGAATGGAGGGTTTCCCTGGCTCTTCTCTGTGCTTCAAGGTGGGGGAATTAACTTCTGCTCATTTGTGGTTTGTTTGTTTTTTCCTTTTCTGTTTTAACTTGAGGACCTCTGATGTCCACCCCACCTCACACATACCCTCCAAACTGGCTGCCTCTTCTGATTCCCACTCGGGGGAAAACAGATTGAGGGTTAAGGAGTACACTAAGTATTCAAATCAAGACTGGAAATTTGATGCCATTGGAGTCTGCCTGGATCCAAGCAGAAATGAACTGCTTCAGCCACCACTTTGGTGTATATTTTGAAATGGTTTAAATGTTTACTCCATTTATACGCCAGTTTCTTCACTGATGAGGACCCAGAGTGGCTTAATACCATGCCAACCACGTTAGGTAGACTGAGTTGGGTATGACTAAAGGCAGCATTGGGGAGGTGCTGTGGGGTGCTCCATCCATGACTTTTGCCAAGGACTCCAGAATTACTAAGACTGCCTTGCACAGCTGATTAGAAGCTTTGAAGGTATGTGCTTGAAGGGAGATGGAGGAGCAAGGACAATGTTCAAACACTACAACAAGTTGTGCTCTTGCCCAGTCTCATTTTCATCTCAGTTGATTGCGATGTCTGAATGTAACCATTATTATTCGTATGGAAAACAACAGAAAAATAATGACCCCCAATAGCCATTTGTTGAGATTGACAGGAGCAGAACAAAATTGCATAAATGCAACACAAAATACATTTCATTTTGGGGACTGAATGTTTAAAATAACATCTGGAGATGCATTCTTCTTAAATCTACTATTGAATTATTTTTTCCCTAGCGTCAATTTTTTTTAAAAAAAAAATGGGAAAATAAGATTTCATTTTCAGCTCGTGTATCCCTTTAGACATTAGTTTGCATAGTTCTCTAAAGTTGACAGATAAGCTTTTTAATTTTGGCCTCTTGAGGAATGTATTACAACAGGATAAGCCTTGTTTTCCATGGCTGCTATTTACTCTGGAGAAATCATGAACCATTGTGCTTTTTCAGAAGGAGGATTTCCTCTAGTAAATTTGCCAATAGAAAACAATTGCACATTTTGATTTCTTTATTTGGACATGCACTTGGTACCCTCCTTAAAGAAGTATGAACAGAAAAGATTAGAATTCAGCAGTTTGGAGCCTATCAGTATGAAACTTGGTCATGGATATTTGCATGGAGATATGCTAAACAGAGCTGTTCATTTGCATAATGAGAGGCAAAGAGCTGCTCAGTATGTATAGCATTTCCATCATTAAATTAAGCAGCATGCAAATTCCAAACTTTCAGAGTAATATACATACATACTGGGTTCTGATAGTAGATGATTTGCATGCACATGTCCAGGATCTGCATCCAGATACACAAATTCAAAGCATTGCAATATTGTGATGAAATTCTCCCCAAAAGAAGAAATCAGTTTCTAGTATACACCAAAGATGTCAAATCTGGAATTCAAAGCCATAAAAGAATGGTGAATTTAATTACAGATACTTGATTTCATACTTTTATCTACATTGTACTGGAGTTGTCTCACAAGCTACATAAAACCACTGGAAGAAGACACATGGCCATCTGGAGTGAAGTATCACAAATATGATGAGGATAGCTAAAAAAAAAAAAAAGGTAAAGGTAGTCCCCTGTGCAAGTACCAGTCGTTTTCGACTCTGGGGTGATGTTGCTTTCACAACATTTTCACAGCAGATTTTTTTTACAGGATGGCTTGCCATTGCCTTCCCCAGTCATCTACACTTTCCCCCCAGCAAACTGGGTACTCATTTTACCGACCTCATTAGGATGGAAGGCTGAGTCAACCTGGAGCCAGCTACCAGAACCAGCTTCTGCTGGGATCGAACTCAGGTCATGAGCAGAGGGCTCCGACAGCAGTACTGCAGCTTTAGCACTCTGTGCCATGGGACTCTTTCAAGGATAGCTAACTCTCCTTTAAATCTAATTTCAGGGAAATGATGGAAACCTTGATCTAGCATCTGGAATCAGTGAAGGCTGGATGACAGCAAACAAACTGATAGTAAAATTACCTTATGAATTTCAGCAACTGTGAGATAATATTCAGGCAAAACCATGAGGTAGTAAAGTTGACTGCAAAGAGCTTTTCGATAAACCCAGCGTCTGCAAGCTGTGCAATTTAGCTTCATCCTCTTACTCAGTAATTTTTATAAAATATATATTAATTTAAAACATTTATTAGTCACCTGTCTTTCTTATAGAGCTCAGGTCAGCTTACACAACTTTGACAAGTCACATAGGATAAAATACACTAAAAACACAAAACCAAAATTTACAACACCAAGTGTCTCCACTATGGGAAACCCCAGAAGTGCCTTCAAGTCACTCTAGGAATGACCAGAAACTCTATGTTTTTACTGTGCTTCCTAGGATGACAAGAAATCACTTCCATTCCTTCCCAAAAGTGACATCATGGTGCATGCAACACTGGCACCCTCATATCTTTGCCCCACCCAAGCTCCTGACAACCCTCATTACACCCTTCTAAACCCCTGGCGCAGAGTGGTAAGCTGCAGTACTGCAGTCCAAGTTCTGTTTACAACCTGAGTTCGATCCCTGCAGAAGCTGGGTAGCCAGCTCAAAGTCAACTCAGCCTTCCATCCTTCCAAGGTTGGTAAAATGAGTACCCAGCTTGCTGGGGGTAGTGTAGATGACTGTGGAAGGCAATGGCAAACCACCCTGTAAAAAAAGTCTGCTATGAAAATGTCATGATACGACATCACCCCAGAGCCCTAAACAACTGGTGCTTGCACAGGGGACTACCCTTACCTTTTTAAACCTATTGACTTCAATGGACTTAGAAGGACATAACTCTGCTTAGACTGGCATTTTTAATTACCTGACCTGATGACCCATGACCCTGAAGGAAAAACCAATTTTACCCACTCAAGGTCAGGATCGTCTGCTCAGATGGAAAACAGTCTTAGGGAAAGGCCTTTCACTTCACCTACTGCCTGGTCTTTTTAACCAGAGAAGCTGGTGACTGGACCTAAGACATTCTGTATTTAAAGCAGAGCCATGGGTCCTTCCCCAGTGCAAATGCAAAAGGGCCTGCAAGGCCAAGAAGCAAAATTCCAGCAACACCACAAGGAAATAAAGCTTCACCATCACAGCTACTGAGCAGCCGCAGCCACAAAGCTGCTTTGGTAACTGTTTGACTTAGATGACAGATAACTGAATAGATTTGCGTCTCAGCTCACAGGTGGTCACAAGTGTCAAAAATGTTGTGTTTGCCTGCAATACTTGTTTATGGTGAAGTCTGCAGCATCCCTAGCTGGGATAATACATGAAAGCAATCTGGCAACAAGAAAGATTTTCAATCAAAACACATTTTAAAAACAGTACATTTTCCTCTCAGAATTATGTTTATTACTGTATTATTTTCTCCTGTAATATCTCAAAATTGATTGTGCAACTACAGATTTAAACCCACACAGAACTCTATTTTCTGCATGTGTCCGTGATTAGAAGCAATAATTTGGATCATTTGTTACTATTAAATGATTTATTTGTTTCTGCTTGGTTTTCTATGCTTTGTTTCTGCGAAGGTCTTCCTAATAGCTTGCTAATCGTTAGTGTGAAGCTGCCTTTTTAATAGAAAATCCTATTAAAGCCCTTTGAAAATATTTATCTTAATTCCCTATTAATATACATAGGATAAAGAGAAGCAATTTTATAAATTGGCTGTAATCCTGTTAACATTTTAATAAAGCACTAATCAATCCATAGAGGGGAAACAAAAGTGTTATCTTCTTTTAAAATGCTTCCATTGATTTGTTTTCCATTACAGCAGCAGGAAGACATGTTTAGCATTACTGCATTTTAACTAGCTAGGAAAACCAGGTAAACCAATACAGATGGATGTCACGAGTCATTGATGGATGTCATGAGTCATTGTCTTCTTCTTCTTCTTCTTCTTCTTCTTCTTCTTCTTCTTCTTCTTCTTCTTCTTCTTCTTCTTCTTCTTCTTCTTCTTCTCACTACAAGAGGATGAAAGAAGGTACTTCATGGATAAATACATTAGAACAACTTACATCTTGTTGATGGCAGAGATAGGGTTGCCAAATAGGGTTGCCAAGTCCAATTCAAGAAATATCTGGGGATTTTGGGGGTGGAGCCAGGAGACTTTGGGGGTGGAACCATAAGCAAAGTTGTGACAAGCACAACTGAACTCCAAAGGGAGTTCTGGCCATCACATTTAAAGGAACCACACACCTTTTAAATACCGTCCCTACATTAGAAATAATGAAGGATAGAGGCACCTTCTTTGGGGGCTCATAGAATTGGACCCCTTGGTCCAATCTATTTGAAACTTGGAGCACATTTTAAGGAGAGTCTTTAGATGCTATGCTGAAACCTTGGTGCCTCTACTTCAAAAAACAGCCTCTCCAAAGCCCCAGATACCCCCAGATCAATTCTCCATTACTCCCTATGGGAATCGATCTCCATAGGGAATAATGAAGTGCCCAGCAGACATTTCCCTCCCTCCCCCCCCCCATTTCTGATGACTCTGAAGCGGGCGACTGGCATCTCTACTCACCAGTTGCTGAACTTACAACTTCTTCAAAGTAACACAGAGCAACCGACCTCTGAAAAGATTATGCAACCAAGGAAGGGTCTGGGCTGCAAATGAGCTCTGCAAAGATTGTGCAACCAAGGGAGGGTCTGGGCTGCTTTCACAGCCATGTTATTCTGTCTGCTCCCCCACCCCCCTTCGGCCTTAAAGATGCAGACGCACCATCCCAACTCCACTTTCCAGTGGAGTCTGAAGCCTCCAGAGGTGGAAAGGTTCATGGGGGCTGTGGGGATGGGGCTCCCCCCTACTGGCCAACTGACTGGGAGCGGGAAGGAGCCTGGGAAAGCGGGAGAACCCCCGCTGGGACCTGGGGATTGGCAAGCCTATTGCCAAATCTGGGTTGGGAAATTCCTGGAGAAGGTGTGAAGCCTGGGAAGGTGTGTTCGGGGGAGGGGAGAGACCTCTGCAGAGTATAATGCAATAGTGTACAACCTCCAAAGCAGCTAGAACTGATCTCAATTTCAGGAGATCTCCAAGCCCTCCTGAAGGTTATCAACTAGGGATGGGTACAGACCCGAACCCAAACTAAAATCTGGCCCAGATTTTACCTTGTTCAAGGTTCGAACAGTTCGGTTCAAAAAGCACATGTTCGGACCAGGAAGTCTCCGAACTTTCTGCCCGGGTCGGAATCTCTTGTGCACTCTTGGCAAAGAAACACCACCCATGGAGTTTCGTGCTGAAAAGTGGGTGTAAGTGGGATATTTCCAGCCATCAAGGGACCAATAGTGACAGTGTGAAAATGACAGGCAAGTATGATTTTCAATGACAGGCATTGATCTGACTTCCTCAGGATGGGGGGGATGTATATAATCACTGGAGGCGCATTCCTGTCATCTGTTTGCATCTAGTTTTTGCAAGTCTTGATCTTCTTGCATGTGTAAGAATATCTTTTGGTGGACTGGGGGGGGGGGTGGAATTACTGGGGTGGGTAAAGAAACCTGTTGAATCTCCTAGCCTCTATACAAACCGCCAGAGTAAAAGCATCACCGCTCTCTTTTTTCTCCTTTCCTTGCATTCAGAGCTACATTTCTCTCTCCCCTCCCCCCCCCGTCTTTTTCTTTGCTGTGAGGAGTGGGAAACATGGATAGATTTTTTTTTCATTTAAAACATGGTTTTGATTTGATTTGGGAGTTGACTGTTCACTTTTGCAGGTTCTGAAAACTGCCCTTTTCTCTGCATGCTGGCTGTGGGGTCCCCTTTCTGCTCCTCCAAAAAGCACCCCGTTTCTTCCTGCATAGCTTGAGTCTCTGCCGGGGGGGGGGTATCCTCTCCCACTCAGGCACCCAAACTACCTACAAATTTCTGGGGGGGGGCGTTGGCTAACTGCTGTCTTCCCTGGCTGTGGGGTCCCCTTTCTGCTCCTCCAAAAAGTACTCCATTTCTTCCTGCTTTGCTTGAGTCTTTGCCTGGGGGGTTTCCACTCTCCTCTCCCATTCAGGCATGCAAACTACCTGCAGATTTCTGGGGGGCTTGGCTAACTGCACTCTTCTTCAGCTGTGGGGTACCCTTGTTGCTCCTCCAAAAAAACATCCTTTCTCCTCTGCCACATATCCCCACACATTTATTTATTTGTTTCTCAGGTTTATATCCTGCCCTCCTTGCCGAAGCAGGCTCAGGGTGGCTGAAGAACATTCCCTTAGCTTGTCCACCAGTGCCCCCTTCCGCAGCTGTGCAGTGATTCCTAGCTGCCAGGCTTGATTGTCCCTGTCACCTTCCCAGGTAGGATGGAAGGCTTGGCCCCAATCAGTCATGTCACCAGAGCTGGATTGCTAGTCCCAGGAAGACACAGCCAACTGCAGCCATGTGGGTGATCCCTGGGGAAGTACTCTGGGAATCTGATGCCTGTAGCTTAACCAGGTCCACACTATAGTGATTCAAACTGACTCTGGACAACTTCCCCAAAAACAGTTTCCTGGATGCACCTTGCTTAGTGGTCTGCTACTTGGATCCCTCCAAATCTGACATGCATGTAACATGTGGGCCATGTGGAGGGTCACCCCAGGGAGGAATTGTGTGCGTTGAAGGCCTCTAGCTCACCCAGATCAGTTCTGGTAACTTCTGAACCAGCAGAGGTGACATCCCATTGAAAAGCATTGCAGTGAATGATTTTTTTTAGGGGTCTGTAACTCAGCCCCCACCCCCCTCCGAAGTCCAATGTGGACCAAACTTGTTGGGTACATTGAGGAGAGTGATCTGGAGACAACCTGCCATTTTGGAGCTTCGAAGTCCTGTGGGGGGCTTTTAAAAAACCGGGCCAGTTCGCAAACCAGGCTGTGGTTCAGTTTGCGAACTGGTCCGGGAACCGGTCTGGTTCTGTTCGTGAACCGAATCAGCATTTTCTGGTCTGTGCCCATCCCTATTATCAACCCTAGGTAGAGACATTCAATTGCAGAAGAGTTAACTAGGAGCTTTACATTCCAACAGCAGCAATCATGCAACAGCTTTTTTTCTGGGATTAACCAAAATATTTAACAGATGGAGGGGGTTCCCATATATTCCTGAATGGCAATTAGAAGTTCAAGACTGGCCCTTCTCTGTCTCCACCTTCTTCTGCATTAAGATGGATGTTCACAAAGCAAGGTGCCTCTTCAGTGGTGGCATTTGTTGAATTTTCTGTCTTCAGAGTCTTGGCTGGTACTTAGCCTGGCTAAAACCTACTGGCTCTGTTGGGGGTGGCAGACTAGTGAAGTTTTTGTTGGTTTAATGTTAAATGCATTTTTATGGAGCTTAGGAAGAACATCTTTATGGCATATGAATGATGTTTGGTGTTGGAGGAAAGTTTTACAGATGCCTTGAACCACCCTCCCCCCCACCCAAAAAGACAAGAAAAAAAGACAAATCAGTGGGTTCTAGACCAAATTGAAGCTAAAAAAACTATTATATTTTGGTCTGAGGCTGTTATACTTTGGTAATGTTATGAGAAGACAAGAGTCACTGGAAAAGACAATAATGCTGGGAAAAGTTGAAGGCAGCAGGAAAATAGGAAGACCAAACATAACATAGACTGACTCAGTCAAGGAAACCATGGCCATCAGTTTGCAAGACCTGAGAATGGCTGTTAATGACAGGACATTTTGGAGCACATTGATTTTTAGGGTTGCCATAAGTTAGAAGTGATTTTATGGCATTTAATACACACACACACCTGATTAGGAATACACCTTTCATATAAAGTATGAGCAAGATACATGACACAGAGACCTGTAGGAATGTGTGTGTAAAGTGCCATTAAGTTGCAGCGAGTTGATGGAGACCCTTCAGGTTCTGAAGGGAAGAGGTGTACAGAGTTGGTTTGCTACTACCCATGTCTGCATAGCAGTCCTGGACTTCCTTGGTGGTCTCCCATCCAAGTGTTCACCAGGGCTGACCCTGCTTAGCTTCCAACATCTGATTAATCTGGACTATCCTAGCTATCCTGGCCAGTGTCAGGTCTACGACTCTCTTCAATAATAACCATTCCATCAGGATTAGTGTTTATTGTAAGACAGGACAGTACCACTGGCAGAGCCAGTGATGAAATTAAGGTGATATGCAAGTGAGCACAAATATATGGAAGCATTTAGCCATTACATGCGCGCCTAACTTTCTGGCCGAGATAAGTTGAAAGCAGTTCAGAACAGTAAATTGTTACAAAGCAGGCATTCTCACACTATGAAATTCATTAGCAAAACACTCTTAACAGATAGTCATGACCTTGGGAGGCAGACACTGCCAGAAGGCCCACATACTTTCATTTCCCAGTAGTGTAGCAGGTGTTAGAATAAAGTATTAATATGGCAAAGGAACGTGACAGTCAGACTTTGCAAGAATATACCAGGGATGCCGGCCTCCTGGTGGGACCTGAAGATCCTTTGAAATTACAGTTCATATCCAGATGACAGACATGAGTTCCTCTGGAGAAAATGGCAGCTTTAGAGGGCAGGCTCTATGGCATTATACAGGAAAAAATTGGAAGAAACAACTGAGGCAGGGAGACTACTCCCAGCCTCTCAGCTGTTTCCTTCCACTTTTTCTGCAGCCCCTTTAAACCAGACTCATTTGAAGGGAGTGTAGAAAAAAATAATGGGAAACAGCTGAGAGACAGGGAGAATGCTCCCCATCTTTCAATTGTTTCCCCCTGCTTTCTTTTGCAGTTTCTTTAAACCAGGCTGTTCTAAAGGGATTTCAGAAGAAAATGGGGGAAAGGGCTGAGAGGTGGGGAGACTGCTCCCTATATCTCAGCTGCTTTTCCAACTTTCTTCTGCAGTTCCTTTAAACCAAGCTGGTTTAAAGGGACTGCAGAAAAAATGTAGGGGGGACTGCTGAGAGGCAGGGAGCAATGTGTTTTGCTGATCCTGGATTTTTTCCTTCCTTTTTTTTTTTTTTTTAATCTTTGGTCTTATGGACCTGGAAAAAATTGGGAATTTTTTTTAAAAAAATCCTGAATCTGGATACTTGCCAGTATTAGAATCTGGGATTTTTGGAAATCCTGAAAAGTTCGTGGGTCTAATAGACTCAAAAAAATAAATAAAGTGGGGGGGATTGTACACCCCTATAGTCCACTGAGGTTCCTGACTTCCCCTGGCTCCACTCCCTGATTTCCAAGAATTTCTCAACCTGGTCCTGACAACCCTACCCCCTTGGCCATGGCAATCCTAGAATATTGCCTCATTTTATGGCATCCTTCCCCTTCAATAATGGCAAATTATGCAAATCAAGCCTATGTGTAAATGCTCTCTGGCCAAACAAACATAAGAATCAGCTTTATGCTATAGACAACATTTGTCTATCATATTTCTATATCATGCTTCTTCAAAGGAAGGAAGGGTTTCCTTAGAAGTTTTCCAGATGGATCCTGCAGAGAAGGTTTGAGACTGGGATGAGGTCTCTCTGATGTGACCTACTGCATAATTCTGAGTAAAGAAACAGTGCAGTTAATAGTAAATAAGCTTACATTGATTCATTATCAAGAACCATGCAGTTGGCATCTTCTTCTAGTCTTTGTAAAACTGCATGTGTACACCTGTCTCTCCACCTATCTCTCCACTTGGGATTCATTGAAGTAAATGATTGTTTCTTTCCATGTTTTACAACAGAAGATGGCCACAGCTGTTAGATGCAAAATAATCCTCTTTCTGTTCCATTGAGAGACCCCTGCTGGCTAAAAACCAGTAGAGCTATATAAACAACAATAATAAATCTATGTTGCAATGCATGAGACAGCTGCAGCTCGGCAGATTTGCCATACCCAGGTGACATAGAGGCTGACATTCTGGCTTGGCCAAAACCGACAAGGGGTAAAATATATCTTTGGTTTTGGGACACATATATTTGTCAACGGGTACTCGTATTTTCAACTATCTTTTTTGCAGTGTCTCACAAGCAAAAGGCAAACTTATGAGGAGGGAAACTGATTCTCTTACAAAGTGATAATTCTCTAGAAGAGAATGTCTCCAGAGACACACTTCCTTTCGATCAGGATCATCTTAAGCAGTCTTAAAGCTTTCAAAGTTCATTGAAGCAAATGCATTCATAAACACATAACCGTTTACGATCACATTATGAATCTCTATCCCTAGTTTCTTTTTTTGTCATGCCATACTACTCTTCTCTAATTTCACAATTGCTTTCTTGCCTAGACCCCATAGGACTTCCACAGGAAAAGTTCCTGCTCAATTAGACTCGTCATTTCTAACAGAGAATTATGAGTTGTCACAGAAACCTAAATATCTGTTTTCATTTTGCAAACGAAAAGAAGTATCCCCAGATAGGTGGAAATCCTTATTACTGTTTCTAGCTTAATAAATGAACCTCTTATTTGTAATGAGTTGAGAAATCCTGTGTCACCCTGGCAGCCACAGTTGATAAAATATTGTTCTATTAATGGCTTATAAGGAAGCCATTGGGGTCTGCCTTTTCTTCATCCCCATCTTCTTGACTCACAGGCCTGTGAATGACTGGGACATTCTTCCCACAGTGACTCTGAATGTGATGATCTTGGTTGACTAGTCAACAGAATGCACCAGTCATTGGGAGAGCTGACCTGTGACCAAAGAGTTCTAAGAACTGAACTGAGAAAAAAGGAAGTTCAAAAATAGGTAGTCACAAATTACATGAACAAAAGCAGAAACTTGCATGATTTGCTGGAGGAATCTCATTTTAAGAACATAAGAGAAGCCATGTTGGATCAGGCCAATGGCCCATTCAGTCCAACACTCTGTGTCACACAGTGGCCAAAAATTTTTATATATATATAAAAAAAATACACACACACACTGTGGCTAATAGCCACTGATCCTCTGCTCCATATTTTTATCTAAACCCCTCTTGAAGGTGGCCATGCTTGTGGCCGCCACCACCTCCTGTGGCAGTGAATTCCACATGTTAATCACCCTTTGGGTGAAGAAGTACTTCCTTTTATCCGTTTTAACCTGTCTGCTCAGCAATTTCATCGAATGCCCACGAGTTCTTGTATTGTGAGAAAGGGAGAAAAGTACCTCTTTCTCTACTTTCTCCATCCCATGCATTATCTTGTAAACCTCTATCATGTCACCCCGCAGTCGACGTTTCTCCAAGCTAAAGAGTCCCAAGCGTTTCAACTTTTCTTCATAGGGAAAGTGTTCCAGCCCTTTAATCATTCTAGTTACCCTTTTCTGGACTTTCTCCAATGCTATAATATCCTTTTTGAGGTGCGGCAACCAGAACAGCACACAGTACTCCAAATGAGACCGCACCATCGATTTATACAGGGGCATTATGATACTGGCTGATTTGTTTTCAATTACCTTCCTAATAATTCCCAGCATGGTGTTGGCCTTTTTTATTGCAAACGCACTGTCTTGACATTTTCAGTGAGTTATCTACCATGACCCCAAGATCTTTCTTTTGGTCAGTCTCTGCCAGTTCACACCCCATCAACTTGTATTTGTAGCTGGGATTCTTGGCCCCAATGTGCATTACTTTGCACTTGGCCACACTGAACTGCATCTGCCACGTTGACGCCCACTCACCCAGCCTCAACAGGTCCCTTTGGAGTGCCTCACAATCCTCTCTGGTTCTCACTACCCTGAACAATTTAGTGTCATCCGCAAACTTGGCCACTTCACTGCTCACTCCCAACTCTAAATCATTTATGAACAAGTTAAAGAGCATTGGACCCAGTACCGAGCCCTGCGGCACCCCACTGCTTACCGTCCTCCACTGCAAAGACTGCCCATTTATACTCACTCTCTGCTTCCTATTACTCAGCCAGTTTTTGATCCACAAGAGGACCTGTCCTTTTACTCCATGACTCTCAAGCTTTCTAAGGAGCCTTTGATGAGGAACTTTATCAAAAGCTTCCTGGAAGTCAAGGTAAACAACATCTATCGGGTCTCCTTTGTCCACATGTTTGTTCACCCCCTCAAAGAAATGTAACAGGTTAGTGAGGCAAGATCTTCCCTTACAGAACCCATGCTGAGTCTTCCTCAATAACCCGTGTTCATCAATGTGTCCTCAATAACCCGTGTTCATCAATGTGTCTACTCATTCTGTCCTTGATAATGGTTTCTACTAACTTTCCCGGTATTGAAGTTAGACTGACTGGCCTGTAATTTCCCGGATCTCCTCTGGAACCCTTTTTAAAGATGGGGGTGACATTTGCTACCTTCCAGTCCTCAGGAACGGAGGCAGATTTCAATGAAAGATTACAGATTTTTGTTAGAAGATCCACAAGTTCAACTTTGAGTTCTTTCAGAACTCTCGGATGTATGCCATCCGGACCCGGTGACTTATTAGTTTTTAATTTGTCTATCAGTTGTAGGACCTCCTCTTTTGTCACCTCAATCTGACTCAGGTCTTTCAACACCCCTTCCAAAATTAGTGGTTCTGGGGCGGGCAAAAAGTTCTCATCTTCCACAGTGAAGACGGAGGCAAAAAAATCCATTCAGCTTCTCAGCCATTTCCCTATCCTCCTTCAGTAATCCTTTTACCCCATGGTCATCCAAGGGCCCCATTGCCTCCCTGGCTGGTTTCCTACTTCTAATATTCCTGCCCCCTGCCCTTTGGGCTAGCCACTCACTGGCCATCCTGCCTGCCTGCAGAGAAGCTGCCTCTGCCAGCTGCAGTTAATGTGGCTGCAATGGCAATAGAGGCAGGGGCTGCAGCAACTCCTGCTCCTCTTCACCGCTGCCACCCACCTTCAATGGCAGCAGCTGAATAAAGGATTGTTGTTACTGACAGCAAAACTCCCAGCTGGCTCTTGCATTGGTCATAGCAGCAGTGGAGGGGAGGGCTGTGGTTGTTCTATCTCCCCCTCACCTGCCTGCTGCCCATGTGCAATGCCAGCAGCAAAGTGGGGGAGTGGAAACAGCTCCTATGCCTCCTCCCCTGCCCATTTGCTATGGTGCTCCCTCAACTGGACAAATGGACTCTGCAGTGGCAGCTCCTGTTTCGCCCTCTTCCTCCCAGCACTGGCAACACAGGTGAACAAGTGGAAATGGCTCCCCTCTCCCCCTCCTGCCCTCCCATAATGCTACTGCCTCAGCTCTACCAGGTCAGGTGATGGGAGGGCCTCTCCTCCATAGGAACATAGCATCATGAAATCTTGGCATTTTAACAAAGACATTCTATTTTTCTGCAAAGCTGGGGGTTTCTCCCAGTTCTATAAGAAAATGTCTAATGTGTGTATCTGCCCCACTCTTTGAATCTCAATTAGATATATGTCATCACCAGGGCTTTTTTTGGTAGAAAAAGCCCAGCAGGAACTTATTTGCATATTAAGTCACTCCCCCTGACACCAAGTCAGCTGGAACTGCGTTCCTGTGCGTTCCTGCTTTGGGGGGGGAGCCCTGGTCACCACCTAGAAAACTGGGGTATACCATGTTGAACTAATGAATTACACAATACTAACATGAAGTTAACTTATACTGATGCAGACCATTAGCCCTTCCAGCTCATTATAGCCTCTACCAGGGTCCTCAGTCTTTTTGAAACTGTGGAACCTTTGGAATTCTGACACCTGGTGGTGGGTGCAAACATAAAATGGCTACCATAGGAGGCACAGCCCAACATAATATGTCAGGGAATGAGGTCAGGTATACCCCAATAGTAACTTTTCAACATTTGGGGGGAAGCTCAATTTAACTGGGTGCCATTTAAAATGGATGTTGCTTTAAAAAATTGGTTTTTTGCATACACACAGCTTATCTTCTGTCACATAGTGCAGATCCTTTTGCTGCAGATCCTTTTCAGCTACTGCTGAAGCTACTTCTCAAAAATCTGCACAGTAGGTATGATCCCTGATAGCCAATTACAAGCTCTGCTGGCCAAAAGCCCCATCTGGCTTCAACCTCTCTAAAAACATGAGGCAGGTGCCAGAAAACATGTTGGTGGGCACCATGGCACCCACATACACCATGCTGGTGACCCCTATCTTAGACTTTAGGGAACCTCTCTTTAGTAAGATAAATGTTGGTTTTTATGTGTTCCTACATTTCAAGGTGACATCAAAATTACCTAACATATCTAGGTGGATGCAAACATTCATAACTGTTTGAGTTCTAATGGATATAACATGTATGATGTGATCTTATTTTTCCACAAGACTTAGGACCATAAAATGCATATATATATTCACATCCCTGAACTATAGCAGTGCTGGACATTTGTCAAAGGTATCGTTCACCCCTTTCCATCTCAGCAAATCCATAAGGAATTCAGTTTCTTCCATAATTAGCTCCTAAAGCCCAACCAAAGAAACCTTCTTAAATTGCAAACATACTGAAATATATAGCTGCCCCTTAGAGCAACCCTTAAAATAATAAAAAAATCAGCATTATAGCCATTTATCTCTGCTCAAATTGCAGCACGTTGGCAGCACTTCCTACTTGTACGACCTTTTTAGTTCTTTGAATTATAATCTAATGCTTCTAAATGTGTTCCTTACCTCAAAATTTCCCTGTAAGCCAATAATGAAAGACCTAGAAGTAGCTATTTTTTAAAGGGGGAGATTAAACGGAAGACTGATCTAAATAATTATTCCCTGAATACTAATAAATCAAGAGTACTGGAACCTACAAAGTCTCCTCAGGGGATGTGAAATTACACTGAGAGCAGTGCCTATTTTTCAAGCATACTTTGGCTTCTTGATATTTTGAAATTCTAACTATTTCAATATTTTTCTTTCTTAAGAAGTCAAACCCTAATCACAACAATTAATTTAAAGAACATAAAACTGATATCTTGACTTGTGAGCCTTCTCTTATTTGGAGCTAGAGCACTTTCTTGGACTAATTGTTTTATGCAAATAGGAAGGGGAATATTCTTATCCATTCCAATCTAAAGCCATTTTCAGACTTTTGACTTTGGTGCTCCAATCAGGGATGGAATTCTAGCAGGAGCTCCTTTGCATATTAGGCCTGATGTAGCCAATCCTCCATGAGCTTACAAAAAAGAGCCTTGTAAATTCTTGAAGGATTGGCTACGTCTGGGGGTGTGGCCTAATATACAAAGGAGCTCCTGCTAGAATTCCACCCCTGGCTCCGATTATGACTAATGGGAGCACCACCTACAATCCCCCGGATACATATGGTCACCATTTTGTATAAACAGAGTACCATGACTAATCTCTTTTAACTGTGTAGTTAGATAAGGTGTGTCTTTAAGGTTCTTGTTATTTCTCTCTCCTGGGTATGTAACACTGCCACCAGGAATTTTATTCTGATCCACTTAACTAACCTTTCCCATAGTATTGTGCCCAAGCTCTAAGGCCCCTTTATTGGAGTATGTGGCCCTGAGGTTGAGACTCTTATATTTTAATAGCATAGGACTCCAGGTTAGTATAAAACAAAAGAAAACTTTATTTGTACAATAAGTATATTGGTTTCAAGATGTTCTGTAACTTATCTTTTCAGTGAATAAAACAGTATATGTTAATAACTTTTGACTGAGGTCAGACCTTTTAACTTCACAAGCACTCCTCTTTATCAAATCCTTTCTCCTCAAAATGTACTTTGTTCAAGCTTTAATATACTTTTCTCAGTTAACCCTTTGCTTTTCTTTTATCTCAAGTTTCTGTCAGCTTCTTTTCCCCACTCTCTTATAATATTTATTTATTTATTTTGATTTCTATCCCACCCTCCCCCACAAGCAGACTTAGGCTGAGTTACAACAGAAAAATAAACAATGAAACCATATCATAAAACCATAAAACACTGAATCCAACTTTAAAACAAATGGCAAGTCAGTAGTACTCCATTGTGCACTTGCATTGAAGGGCAGATGGGCAGAGACATAATAATAGTCCAATTACAATTGATGGAAATCACTGCCTTCTACACCACTGAATGAGTATGAGGGGAGTTTGGGCAGGAGGGGTCAGAATGAGTAGTCTCCTGCCAGCTAGCCAAAATCCTGCAGGAACAGCTCTGTTTTACAAGCCCTGCAGAACTGTAATAAATCCTGCAAGGCGCTGATCTCAGTTGGGAGCATGTTCCACCAGTAGGAGTGGCTCTGCTGAGCATAAAACTCTCATACAGCTTCAGTCCATGGGAGTTACATCTCTCCAGGCTCTCCCTGCTTAGTTTTCACTCAACCAACCAATGATCAGGGGGCTGTCTACTCAGGGCATGTCTTTCTTCTCCCACCAAGAACCTTCCTGGTCACCTCTTCTCTCTCCTTTTCCTCCTCTCCTAACTTTACAAACTTCTTTAGACCTGGCCTTCCCATCTAAGCCCCACCTAAACCAGATCCCATGGAAGAGGGCCTGTTGGGCTCCTACAGAGCACCTCTGGATAGGAAAAGTTCCTGGGGCATGTGAGGTTGCAGGCCCAGGTTGTGAAAGGGAGGAATGGCCGTTTGTGTTGTGTCAGTCCCAGAGGACTCATCGCACAGTGGGAGAGGTCTTCTTAGGAATCCAACAAGTGGTCAGTATGCTTTCCCTACTCTGGTGCAAGCCAACCCTCCAGTCACAATATCATATATGGGAAGTTGTCTGGCTCATTTCTGTGAATTTTAAGGAGGATGCTCATAAAATATTTTAATATTTTAGTAAGTAAATAAATAACACCCATAAGGAAGGAATTCTTCCATGAATAATTGTAATTTTACATTTGGGGAGGTTGTTTTATATTGTTATACTGTTTTTGCAGAAATAATTCACTATTTTGTTGTGATTTTTTTTATTATTATTTATTCTTTTGGAAATGCTGGGTATAAGACTTGTAATCATTTTTCCTTTTGAAATTACAGATCCCCAGTGCAGAATCTATGTAACTTCTATAAAGGAGCTTTAGACACGGTTTTCTGGAGAGGAGACAGACGGATTTCTATTTTGGTCATTTTCAAGGAAGGACATTTCATCATATTTTGCCTTTGGAATCTTTCATTGCCAGAGTTTCTCATAATAACACATTGCTGCTACTAAGCAAATTGTTGTTGTATATATAACCCACCCTTCCCTTAATGGGCTCAGGGTGGGTAACAATAATCAATAAATACAGAGTTAAAAATTAATTCATATGGTAAAACAATTCAACATTCTAAAAACCAAACTCAGATTTGTCAGATGTCAATATCAGATGATGATTTAACAGATCTCCCCATCTCGACTGAGGCTGGGCTCTGGGTGATGTATTACAATAAAAAATACATTGATTTAAAACATTAAAACATTTTGAATTTTGAAAACATTAAAACATTTTGAATCTTATGGACTCCCGATGGCTTCTGATCAAATATTACTGTTTCATCTCAATGGGGAGGGGGTAACTCAGAGGGTGGCAGAGTAAGGTGCCAGTGGGACGACTATTGCTGTCCTTACTCGAAGGCCTGGCAGCACATCTCTGCCTTTCAGGCCCTGCAAAATTGCAAAGGATTCTGCAGGGCCCTGGTGTCAGCTGACAGAGTTCCACCAGGTTGGGGCAAGGACTGGAAAAGCCCTGGCCCTCTTTGAGGACAGCTGGATCTTTTTAGGGCTTAGGAACACCAATAAGTGGTTACCCACAGAGCGTAACGCTCTCCCAGGAATGTAGCGGAGAAGGTGGTCCTGTAGATACGTCATTCCCATGGGGGGGTTTTTTTTGCCTTACCTATTTGTCTACATAAAGGAAACTCATCTCTTCCAAGCCTACAATCTGAGTTTTATCACTTCATTTCCTAGGAAATAATATTTTCCCTGAAACCAGGGCCTCCCTAAGTGTTAATCAAAGGACCCTACATTTCTTTATCACAACACATGCCACATACTAAGTCAATTCTGTTGAATGCTCTTCTATTTGCTGATGACCCAATACTGCTGTCCAGGACTCCAGTGGGCCTGAAGAGGGCTCTTAGGACTTTTGGTCAATACTGTGTTACTAATAGTCTCATGGTCAGTTTTGACAAAACCAAGATTATTTCTTTCGGCAACAACAGGAAAATAAGGTATTGGAAACTAGAAGGCCACAAATTAGAGGTTTCCTGTACCAAGTACCTACAGGTAATGTTTCATGCCTCTGGAAAGAGTACAATGCACCATGAATATGTGGCCACAGTAGGACAGAAATCTACTCAAGGTATCCTCACATTTTATCATACTAATGGTGGCCATTTTCTTCCAACAGCCTTTCACCTTTATAAGGCAAAAGTTCTGTCACAATTGCACTATGGCTCTATGTTAGGACCTCCACCTATTAACCATACTTCTTTGGGAAAAGTGCAATCCAAATTTTTAAGATCTGTCTTCCAAGTACCCACATGTGTGACTAACACAAGTTTACGTCTAGAATCAGGCTTGGTTAAAGTTGAAGCTAAGGTGAAACTTACCTTCATTCTTCACTGGCTGAGACTAAGGGAAAATCCACAGGGTCTTATGACTTTATTTTTAAAAGATGGATTTTACTCGTCCTGGGCAAAAGGGGTACTTCAGAATCTCCAATCTAATGGACTGGCAGAAGGCTGAGCCTGCTTCTGCGGGGAGGGCGGGATATAAATACGAAAAATAAATAAATAAATAGTATCCTCCGACTAGAGAGCTCCCATGCCAAAGCACTGATTCAACAAAAGATACTCAATATTGAGAGGCAGGAAGATAACACTAAAGTACATTGTTTTTTAATTCCAGAGAACCGCAAGTACTTAACTGCACTAGCTGCACATCTTGTTATTGGTGGTACCCAAACATAGAAGAGCCTATACATTGGCAAGATGGCAGGCTCTTGATGGAAAATTCAAGAAGATTCCCTTGGAACAAAGACCATGTCTCTGTGGATCTAATGAGATTGAATCAGTTGAGCATATCCTATTACACTGTAATATGTACGTGGATATCCGTGTGACGTTCATTGCCCCTTCGCTTCAGTCTTACCCCGAACATTGAGCTAAAAAAATCAGAATCTTCTGAAAGGGACTAACTCTCAAACAACTATTAACTGTGCAAAATGCTTCGCAGCTTCTTATAGAATACGCCAGAGATCCACAGCAACAAGTTGTTTTGTTTTATTTTAGGGCAAAATAGAATTTTTATCTAATTTTATATTATCTCTCTTGATTGATACCTCTTTGTTTTATTCTGATCTATGATCATAATAAATATATTGATTGATTGAATACTGTTGAATGGCAATGGCTTTTCATGGTCTCAGGCAAAAGTCTTTTCCAGTTCTGCTACCCAAGATCCTTTAACCGGCAGGTGCCATGAATTTAGCCAGGTATTTTTTGTTTGAAAATATGGGGCCCTCCACTGATTTACATCTTCTCCCTTTCTACAAGAGAACTAATATTTCCCAGTCTTGTTAGAATAAGTTTCCCTGCTGTTCTGTGCACTGTTTAATGACACATAGTAAATACTGAATTCCATCTATCACAGGCATTTTTAAGTGCAAGCCCCATCGATCCTACATGAACACAGGAAGCTTGTACTACATCAGACTTGTGGTCCATCAAAGTCAGTACTGTTTACTTTGACTAGCAGTGGCTCACCAGGGTCTCAGGCAGATGAATTTCATAACGCCTTGAAAGTAGAGGTGCTGGGGATTGAACCTGGGCCCTTCTGCATGCAAAGCAGATGCTCTGTCACCAAGCACTAATGTATTATTACATAGTTCTTGTTGATTTCATTGAGATTTGCCCAGAAGGACATCTCATTGGACTGGGCCAGTTCTGTTTTCTCATCTTTCAAGTTCAGTGGAATGTTTCTACTGAGTCCAGTTTATATATTGTGATACAGTAGAAACTGAAATCAGTATGACAGCATTTTAAAACAAGGATTATAAATTATACTCAGTGACTTAAAAATGGCTATAAATACTTAAATATGAGTTCAGAAAGTTCAAGATCCAATCTTGGTGAAAATTCCTTCTTTAATTGTATGATGTGTCCTCATTTAACTTGCTACGAAATTCAAAGGATTACATATTTATCACCTAAAATGCCGGCATTGCTATTCTGTCAAGGGAAGATAAAATGAATGTGCTCACATATGACACCAAAACCTCCAGACTGAAGCTTAAATTTCATAAAGTATAAATCATATTGGTGGCAGAGGAGGGACCATCAAAAAAAGAAGCTGGAACTCTGCAGCAAATTGTGTGAGTCTTGCAAATTAATGGACTAAATTGGCAAGATAATATAATAGCTTTAGTTAATTTAATTCAGATCAGAGTGCACTATCTGACTGGAGAAGGCCTTGAGAATAAGACATGAAATATGACAAACAAATGAAAGGAGCATTTTACCAAGGACAAAAGAGCAGCCCATATACTTCTAACTTCCTTTTATGAAATAATCCTAATATATATATATATAGTTTCCCTTTAGCAGATTTAAAATGATAAACTGTTTACAAAAAGTACATTTAAATGAAAGAGTATTTTAAATGGTTTTGACTACTCAGGCCGCAGTGCACATAACAGTTACAGAAAAACAGATTTGAATGATAGCACTCTAAAACACCTTTGTCATTGTGGTGAACTGGCATGGCATAGAGGTTTGAGTTTCAGGTGTGCATTCAGATCTACTTGAGCAGAAAATCTACTCAAAAAAATACCTCGTATTTTCTTTTCCAGATAGATTTCCACATCCCAACTGCATCTGGGTTTTCTGCAGAAAAAAAAAATCCCCCAAAAGTCCTGGATATAGTCAAGAATTACTGGGTGGATCTGAAAACAGTAGAGCTTGTTGGGCTTCCACTGCAGTTTAAAGGGACTGCAATAGAAGCACAACAAGGGACTGCAGAAGACAACTTGAAGATCAGCTCTGTCAGCTGTGTCAGTGGGGAGAGGATTGTTCCCGCCATCTCAGCTTAGGGCTGGCTTCTCGTGCAGCCTGGTTTAAACTGGACTGCAGGAGAAGTGAGCCCAGTCAGGATTCGTTGTGTCCAAGGGGGCAGATTGTTCCTTGCCGATTGAGCTTTGCACTGGCTTCTTTTTTTGTTTAAAAAAACCCCAAAAAATCCATGCCAGTATTGAGATCTGGAATTTCTCCATAAATCCCCCAAAATTGGGGAGTCCAATAGACCCAAAAAGAAAAAATATTGATTTTAAAAAATATTGCACACCCACAGTTTGTGTATCAGACTGGGATCTGCAAGATCTGAGTTCAAATCCCCACTGTGCCATGAAAGCTTGCTGGGTGACCTTGGGCCTACCTCACAGGATTGTTGCTATAGAGAAGAGGAGAAAAGAATGATAGGGAGAAAACTGAGGTATAAAATAAAAATAAACAATTGGAACTGCAGCCATTCCACTTACAACACATGCTTGGGGATGGATACAAACTAGCCCTTGCACAAGTAAAAAAAACCAAAACACTTCTGCTCATGCACAGGGATGCAATCTGCTATTTTTGCACACACACAAAAAATTAACTAGCTATCTAAAAAGGGCCAATTTGTTATGCAAGGTCCAAGATACTGGAACAGGAAAACTCTTCAAATGTTCAAGGAAAAAAGGAACATTGTTGCCTCTATTTTATATTCTTCAGTGTTATGTTCAAACCATAAACAAAAGTTAACTCCTTGTTTGTTTAACCCTGTGGGCTTTGCTTCTCAGGGAAAGAAATAAAAACATACATTAATCTCAGTCTAGGTATGTGTTAATAGGATATGAAAAAATAGTGGTAGCATGGAGATGGAACAGTATTTGAACCCCCCAACCCCCAATAACTCTGTGATGTTTTTGAGTTAGGGTCAGTTAACTTATTAAAGGGGCGGGGGGCTTGGCTAATCTATCTGCTGATGTCTCTTTGAGTGAGTGAGGAGAGGACCTGAAAGGTGACATGGGCATGGACCTCTAGAAATTCTAAAAGATATAAGAAGGGTCACTTGTGATGGCCTAACCTACTGGTAACCCTAAACCTGAGATTGAGCAAGATGTAGAGGGTGGTAGGCAATCCGTGTGAATGGAAACGTGTGTCACATTTCTATTTGCACTATTATCAGGGCTTTTTTGGAAGTAAAAGCCCAGCAGGAGCTCATTTGCATTTTAGGCCACATCCCATGATGCCATCACTGTTTCACATAGGGTTTTTTTGTAGAAAAAGCCCAGCAGGAGTTCATTTGCATCTTAGGCCACACCCTCTGATGCCTTGCCAGCCGGAACAGTGTTCCTGTGCGGTTTTGCTCAAAAAAAGCCCTGACTATTATGCAAACACAAACTCAGGCCCATATCTGAAGTGTGCTTGTGCACGAAATCTCACAACTTGAATAAAACTTTGTTGGTCTTAATGGTGCCTCTGAATTCAAACTTTCAGACCAAAAATGGCTGCCCACTTGCTATTCAGTATTATTTCTGGGATGCATTAACATTAATTAGTATAGATTCAGGAAAAACAATGCAGCTGGCTGTTGTTCAAACAAGGTCATAGCCTGGCTTATTTTTCAGTGCAACTATGACAATGGGGTGGGGGACATCTTTGCTGCAGTAAACATTGCAATGGCACTTTTTTTTTTTTCTAAACTAGAATTGATAATTGGGTGATAGATGAAGTCCCTTCAGCGCTGTGGGAGTCTGAGATATGTATGCACACATCTGCCTTTTAAAATTATTTTTACCTGACTGTAATGCATTGCAACTGGAATTTCAGTGGTTTTGCCCAGTGATTTTAAATTTCAAGGATACTGAAATTTGATATGATTCAGCACAGGCTGGTGCCTCATCTTATGTGGCTTAGAGACAAAAATGCCCAAGACATCATCTGTATTCATGCAGTCTGACTATGCCCTTTCTTTGGCAGAATACCAAGCTTTGCATCCCCTATTATATCACTATCTACTTCCATTCGGAAGCACCTTAAAACTTGGAGAGGAAACAAACTGCCCAGGTGCATAGAAATAACTCCTGTGGTCTTTTAGAGCCATGTTTATAGCAAATTGCTTGGGCAGAAAGGTTGTCCTTTAGAGGAAAGTACTCTATGTGGGAGGCTGGGTACATCTGGCATAGCAGCCAAACAGGAACCATGATTTAAACTTGCACTGAGCTTTTCTTTAACTAGGGAAGGAGAAAGACAGTAAATATGTAGCCCTATTCTACCTTGCTTTATGATAAAATGCCACACAGAAGATGTGTATGGCATTCAAGAGATCATGAGGAGGAATTTTAAAATGTGATGGGGCGGGGTGTGTGTGGAGGTGATAGAAATTGTATTCAAAGGCACTGTGAGTGTAAAGTGCTGTCAGGTTGCTTCCAATTCATTGCAAATTGGTGACTCTATGAATTGCTCCATATTGTTCTGTCGTTAACACCCCTGCTTAGCATTTGCAAACTGAGGGCTGTGGTTTCCTTCATAGTTACTGGCACCTCCAAATTCGAAAAGACAGATATTCTGTAGGAATTGGATACATAGGAAGCTATGTTAACAATCACACCATTGGTCTGTTTAATTCAATATCATCTCTGATTGGCAGTGGTGATCTAGGAAGCAAAAAAAGCTTGGTGGTGTTGTTTTTCTGAAATGCCAGTGATGCAACTGTATATGCTCCAAGACTTAGCCAAAGCTCTTCCATTTTTTTCCCCCCTTAAAAAGATATTTGTTACTTCTGGAATGATATGAGAAAATTCAAGTCACACTGCTATTCAAATCCTTTTACAGCCATGAAATTCAGGATGGGTTACACTCACCCTGACCCATCAGATTTGCAGTTTGGGGCAATTTTACATTTTATGGTAAGGAACTTATCTGAGCTTGCAATGGACCATGACAAACCATGAGGAAAGGTAGGATATGAATGTTTTAATCAATAAAAATAAATTTAAAATGGAGATAAAGCCAGCATTATTTGAACTACACTGGTTACCAGTTTGTTTCTAGACCCAGTTCATAGGTTGGCAACCCTGGGTTGGGAAATGCCTGGAGATTTTTTTTGTGTGTGTGTGTGTATATATATATATATATATATATATATATATATATATATATATATATATATATATATATATATATATATATATATATATATATATATAAAATGTGGGAGTGAGTGAGTGAGTAAGTGAGTGAGTGCATGTGGAAGTCATGGCAACCTCTGTTAACTGGCCTCTATTTCATATTAAGTCATGATGAATAGATTGGTATGTGGTAAAACCAGGGCTTTTTTTGAGCAGGAACACAGTTCCAGCTGCCTTGGTGTCAGAGTGTGTGGCCTAATATGCAAATGAGTTCCTGCTGGGCTTTTTTTGCAAAAAGGCCCTGGGTAAAACTGTAACTGCTGGCCGTTGATTCAGTTTATTCTTCCCACCATATGCTGATAACTTATTTTGAGGATCATAGCCTTAATGCTTCTGAGGGAAAAAACTAAAACCAAAGTGATGAAAAGTAATGTCTTTAGAACTTTGCATTTATGTCACTTTGTATTTTTCTCTGAGGAAAAAAACCCTGTTACTTCTGGAATGGATAAAAAGTTCAGTCACGGCACTATTCAAATCCTTTCATAGCTGTAAAAGGACTCAGAATGGGAAAAATGATCGAGTGGGGCCTGTACATAATCAGTCCCTTTGAAAATATATTGGTAGCACTATTCTCAGTTAATTCATGAGTCTGAGCTTCAAGGATTACATTCTGAGCTCATTGAAGCAGTCTTTAAAAAGCCGTTCCAGCTGCCATTGTTACAAATCAGAAATGTTTTTTTAAAATGGTGATGATCGTACTGAGAACGCGCCACCAGGGTAAACACAAAGATTTTTTTTTATTAATAGGATGTGGTTCTACAGACTGCACAACTACAGCTGCACAACATAATACTTAAAGCCAATTTAGACTAAGCAGCTACCATCCTGCCATTTTTCAGTAGGTACTGCTACTGTATTGCCCTATTCTTTGGAAGTATTTTCTTTTCCCTGTTTCAACCATTTACAGAGTTGATTAGCTAAAGTCATGTCCAGCTTCCTGCACTATGGGAACATGATTTAGCTATAAAACCAGTGTTGTATAGTTGTTAAGAGTGTCAGTAGTATCTGGAAGACCTGATTTCAAATCCCCACTCATGCCATGGAAGCTCACTGGATGACCTTGGGCCAGTCACATTCTTTCTGCTTCACCTATCTCACAGGGTTGTTGTGAGGATTCAATGAGGGAGAGAATAATGTGTAAGATGCTTTGGGTCCCCACTAGGGAGAAAGGCTGGATACAAAATGAATGAATTAAATAAATAAATAAATAAAAGCAGATATGGAGGATGCAGTAACAGAGATACAGTAGCGTTGCAGGAATTCTTCACTTCCACTGAGTCCTTCATGACCTTGGTCTGCTATCTGGGCAGTCCCCATAAATCTGGCATGCATGACATCTGAGAGGTGCTCTATATGGAACTGTCCTTGCTTTCCAAAGCTGTATATTTGGTTTGCTATAAGCACCACAAGATCAGCCACTCAGGCCTTGATTCTGGGTTCTCACTGGCAACAATAGGAGTAATAGGAATGTTTAAGAAGGAGACTACCTATTGTCAAGTAGCCACTAAAATGGCATCTACATAGCATGATGTCTGTGCTTTTATATAGGGTAGATTCTTTGCATGACCCAAAGTCATAGTGCTGTGATGTTTTCATGTCCACATCCACAGCAGCCAATAGCAGGGGAAGGATTTGGTATACATTAAGTTATCTAAATTTCACAGGGGCAGGCAGTGTGGTGAAGGTGTTAGCATATTGGACTGAGATCTGGGAGACCTGCAAACAAACCCTCACTCTGCCATGAAGTTCACAAGGTAACTCTTAACCTGACACTCTCTCAGCCTCACAGGTTCCTTTGAGGACAAAATGAGGGAAGGGGAGCCATGAGCTCCTTGGAATTACTGGGCAATGTCATTTTCAGTAATGTTCCTATGACAGTCATAACCTGTATTTTGGGATAAAGTAGCCTTTTTCTCAAGATATACATTATAGAAACCCAGTTTACTTCTCTGCAAGATTTTCAGAAGATCTTTCTGAAGACTAGCACTAAGAGAACAGAATAACATCCATGGAGAGTTGTTTGTTCCTTACATATTGCACAATAGCATATCCACCTTCACCTAAATGTTGATGGCACCTCCAGCCACGCCTTCAGGAAACATACCAAAGATCCTTTGTACTGGCAACCAAATAACACTTTGCTGTCTTTCTTTGCAAGAACAATTTATTTAGTCAAAACTGATTGTCAGTTTTAAACACTGTGGCAAATGTCATATGGATTAATCAATGCCACCAAAAATCTAATAATAGAAGCCATGAGAGGCATTTGCAGACTGTTTGCACAACAATTATTAACAAGGAAATAAGATGGTAGACAAAGATTTTCAAATGATATTAACAGACACTGTTGTTTAGCATTGGCTGTTAATTCGGATCTATAAACTTGCCAAATGGTTTTACTGCAGTCAAATGTTTGGATTAAAATGTGGAATTCTGGGCTATTGAGAATAGGAACAGCTGCCCAGATCTCTCTCACTCTCTCTCCGGCAATATAGTCCCATATCCCAAAGAATCTTTTCCACTATGCATAATATAACATGCATAATCTTCCCCAAAATGACTGGAAATCTCTGCCTGGTCTATAGAACTTCAGACTGCAGATGAGGCCTTACAGAGCATTATACAAACAATCCCCTGCACACAGCTACTGGAAATAAGAGCTGCCCCGGAAGTATTTGCTCCTCTACTTGGATAGAGATAGACACAGTCACATTTTAATCTGAAAGGGAATGAGTTATTCTGTGTCTGAAGACATGAGTTCTTGCATGGGTGGCTTCTGCAAGAGAAGAGCAATCTTGGCTATCACACTATCCCCAACGCTTGGGTGCTTGGATGATGGTGAGGGAATTCTAGGAGAAAGGGTATCCATGTGATGCATGACTGCATGAACCACCCCAACACTTCCTATGTAATGCAAAGCCATGGATAAGATTAGGGTTAATGTAGCGGCCATGTTCGGATGACAATTCTATGCTAAAAACTGTTAATTTAATTGAACTATGCTTTTGCATTACTTCTGAGCTGACTCGTAGGCTTGACAGGATCATAACAATTTCTGTTGATGGATCATGAAGAAATCCCTAATTTCCCATTCATTTTCTGGAAGTCTACCCTGAAAACCTTGAGCTGGATAGCCCATGCTAGTCAGATCTTGGAAGCTAAACAGGGTCAGCCCTAGCTAGTGTTTGGATAGGAGACCTCAAAAGAATGCTATGGTCATGATGTGGAGGCAGGCAATGGCAAACTACCTCTGAACATCTCTTGTCTTGAAAAGCCTGGGGGGTGGCCATAAGTCAGCTGTGGCTTGATGGCACTTTATACCACCACTTATCCTGGAAACGCACCATGACAGAATGGGGTGATGGCCTTCTTCACACCCCACATTTCTCATAAAGATTCAATAATACTACAAATAAGGCACTGCTGGTATAAATTACTACTGTGGGTGTTTTTACATTCAGTTTGATCCAGAGTTTTAGAGTCTTCAAATCGCCTGCCGCTGTTCTGCTTTAATTATTTTCCTTTTACATTTAAGCATTTCAATTTGGGGGGTGGGGTGTCTCTGATCAGAGGGCAGCCAGAATACCAGTGCTTAGTTGAATGTATACAAATGCTTGGAAATCGTGTCAACACTGCAAAAACAATGCAAATTTAAATCACTAGATGAGGCAAGCAATGATATGTAAAAATTTCAAGTGCTGTCAGTTCTCATGCAAATTACTGCACCTTGTGGTGGCTTTTGGAGGAGTCTTTTAAAATGCAGGAAAACTTTTACAGTGCAAGTTTGAAATGCCCGTAGAGAAAAGACCAGACCAAAACTAGTCTCGAGAAAAACGCTTTTGTGGCGGCGTCGAAACCCATCTCACTGAAACAAATGTAAATGCCTCGGGAAGCAATGATGCGAAACATTATGGGAACGTTATGTAATGTAAAAGGTGAGTTTACAATGCAGAGATAGTCACAAACTGCCAGTATAAAAACATCCTCTGTTGGTCGTATCTTTCTGGTGATACTGAAGGTAGGAAGGCAATGGCAGAACCATTTGGAGTAAACTTCTTGAACAGTCTAAAACTTCATTGTTTGACTGTTCATTATTCATTTTCTGTCTTTTGTTTCCAAAAGGAATTCTGAGAACCACTAACAAGTACTCATTGGTGAAAGCTAGCTAGTGGTAGAGGTTATGCTTTCTTCTCCTGCACTCTGGCAGTCCAGGTGGCAGCCAATCTGGCAAGTTGATGATGGAAGAAGTATTCTTCTTTTCCCCTCTTTTATTCAGCTGGCAAGTTGATGATGGAAGAAGTATTCTTCTTTTCCCCTCTTTTATTCAGCAGTACTATAACTTCAGCTCTTGGGAACAAACGTTGATTATAAAATAAAACTAAAGCTTCTACTGCTTTAGACCTTGAACCTTCAAGCAATAAGGCACATGAAGCATGCACTTCAGGATCTGCCACGATGATAGCCAAATGCAAGACCGGTATATCTTGCAGGTGAATATCATTCTACAGGGAAAAGATAAGAGGTTTCTTTACTCAGACAAATATGATACTATTACTTATACAAAACTATGGGAGGAACTTGTAAAATATAGATGGGCTGTCCTGTAATGTGTTATTTGGCGATGTACTGTCCTGAAAACAAGGCATATTGTAAATTCTTTTAACATATTTCCCAATAAAACGAAGCCATGTCATAAATTTAAAACTTTAATAGAAGATTTGAAAGCACAGGCTGAATAACTTTTCTGGAAAATACAATATATGTAAGCCACAGCTAGCAAGATGCAAAGTGGAAGCAACAGCAACCTCAGACCAGCTTGTAATGATGCTGAACCCAAGTGGCACAGCTTGACAGATTTATCTCCTTTTCAAGGTCTTCTACACTTATGAAAAATGGAGACTGGTACATTTCTATGTGGGAATAGCCAGGGGGAAGTCAAAGTGAACAGTAAAGATATCAACCAAAATTAAGAACAGTCATAAATCACAGAGTTGTTAAAGTATCTAAAAGTACAGGTTACACTATGCTTGCAAAGGGCTTATCCAGGGCAAGGTAGAACTGCAAATGGAAATTGGGAATGGACTGGTAATGGCATCTTAAGTTTCACCCCACAGCCTGTTAATCATGCCAAGAGAGGGAAGTAATACCACAAGGAACTCCCTTTGCTTAGAGTCAAAAGGTATTTCAAGTAAGAGAGACAGTTCAACATCTTTGCTTCACTTGCTTAACTTACAATATGCTTTTTGTGCTGGAAACTTCTTATTACCACTGGAATACCAACAAGGCAATGGCTTGCAAATGAAAGAAACAATATAGAATTATTTCAGAGAATAACCATGTTGGTTTGCAGTTGAACAGCTAGTTTCAAGTCCAGTAGCACCTTAGAGACCAACAAGATTTGGGGGGTATGAGCTTTTGAGAGTCAAAACTCCCTTCATCAAGTGCTACTACTGGACTCAAATATAGAATAATAGCCAGCAGTTGGGTGTACACATGACAAAATGTAATAGAGTGTACTATTAGTTAAAGAATCCAGATTCTCAAGCATTGAAATGTCCTTTTAAAAAAAGGAATGAAAAGCAAGTTCCCAGGCCTTATGGTTGGAAAAGATGTGTTTGAAATCCCAGAACCAGAATTGGTGCCAAATTAGATTTCCAGTTAATTGGGGGCCTGTAGCTTGTATAGTACATGGCTAGCAGAAACAAAACAGCAGAACATAAGAATAAATCACAAAATGTAAAGGAAACATGCAAATGTAATTGATCTGTCTGACATATGTAGGGTGCAGAATTCAGATTTTCTTGTTGAAGATTTGTTTTACCATGGAATGAAAATTTTAACAGATACACAGACTTGGTACTTCTTCAATCGAAGGAAGGAGGGAGGGAGGGGGGGAGGGAGGGAGGGAGGGAAGGAAGGAAGGAAGGAAGGAAGGAAGGAAGGAAGGAAGGAAGGAAGGAAGGAAGGAAGGAAGGAAGGAAGGAAGGAAGGAAGGAAGGAAGGATCTCTTGTCAAGAGATATTAGGAAATTAGACACAAATCTCAATTTAAAACAAGTGCAAAGAGATCCCAAGATAGAGCCTAAAATGCAGCAATTTTCTTTCCTTCTCCTCCTTTCTTCCTTATAGTAGGATTTTGTGTTTAAAAAGGTAAAGGTAGTCCCCTGTGCAAGCATCAGTTGTTTCCAACTCTGGGGTGATGTTGCTTTCACAACATTTTCACAGACATTTTAAACTGAAAACACCCCAGCCAAGGGCATGAATATCAAATAAAGATAAAGGGCCATTTGATAAAGGACCATCCCTCCCTCCCTCCAGCTTTCCATTCATCTTGTTTAGCATCTATGTTTTCCCAAGGTCCATATTTTGAACTGAAAAAGGGCTTGAGGTCCAGGAATGCTTACTCCACTCACTAGCATGTCCATGCTAGCTGAGATGCAAGCAAAGGGCTTTTTTCACAGCTTCTTTTTAGGACTTTTGGGTACTGCTATTGCTGAGTCTCATCCACTAGTGTTTTGAGTTACACCCTTGTGTAAAAAGCCAAGGTGCATTTATTTTATTTATTTGAATATTTTTATTCCACTTATCTCCTGTAATGTGGGGCTCAGGAAAGGGAAGGTCCCCTGTGCAAGCACCAGTCGTTTCCGACTCCGGGGTGATGTTGCTCTCACGTTTTCACGGCAGATTTTTTAACAGAGTGGTTTGCCATTACCTTCCCCAGTCATCTACACTTTCCCCCCAGCAAGCTGGGTACTCATTTTACCAACCTCAGAAAGATGGAAGGCTGAGTCAAACTTGAGACAGCTACCTGAGCCCAGCTTCCATTGGGATCGAACTCAGGTCGTGAGAAGAGCTTGGACTGTAGTAATGCAGTTTACCACTCTGCGTCACGGGGCTCATAGGATTTTGTGTTTGGAAACCTGTTAATGCTCTTTCTTAGCATCAGCATATATAGCAGCATCACTATATTTAGCCAGTTAGGTAATTGAAGACTGGGGAATCAAATGTAGCTTCCAGAGGTTTTCCCATCTGGCATGTGCATCCCATGATCTTTTCTCAAAAGCTCGTATATAAAAAAGTACTGAGACCCCTCTCATTCTGTTTTTCATAGGCAAAGGTGACTTTAACCCCTCTCTCACCAGTGTGATCAGCATCAGACATTTAATACAAATTCTTTCCTCATGCTGCATGCCAGGGGAGGCTATTCCACTGGGGCTGAGTTCTTCCAGCTGCTCAGCGCCACCTCCTGGCTGCTGTGTATTTTATGATTGCATTGTGCTTTTGTTTTTGTTGTTTTTGTAAGCCCCTCTGAGCCCCATGTGTGAGCCCCGTGGCACAGGGTGTTACAGCTGCAATACTGCAGTCCTAAGCTCTGCTCACAACCTGAATTCAATCCCTAGAGGAAGTTGGGTTTTCAAGTAGCCGGCTTGAGGTTGACTCAGCCTTCCATCCTTCCGAGGTCAGTAAAATGAGTACCCAGCTCGCTGGGGGGGAAATGTAGATGACTGGGAAAGGCAATGGCAAACCACTCTGTTAAAAAATCTGCCATGAAAACGTGAGAGCAACATCACCCTGGAGTCGGAAACGACTGGTGCTTGCACAGGGGACCTTCCCTTTCCTGAGCCCCACATTACAGGAGAGAAGTGGAATAAAAATATCCAAATAAATAAAATAAATGCACCTTGGCTTTTTACACAAGGGTGTAACTCAAAACACTAGTGGATGAGACTCAGCAATAGTAGTACCTAAAAGTCCTAAAAAGAAGCTGTGAAAAAAGCCCTTTGCTTGAATCTCAGCTAGCATGGACATGCTAGTGGGTGGAGCAAGCATTCCTGGACCTCAAGCCCCTTTTCAGTTCAAAATATGGACCTTGGGAAAACATAGATGCTAAACAAGATGAATGGAAAGCTGGGGGGAGGGAGGGATGGTCCTTTATCAAATGGCCCTTTATTTTTATTTGATATTCATGCCCTTGGCTGGGGTCTTTTCAGTTGTTTGTACTGGGCTAGCTTTTATATTGAGGGATGTGGAATAGTATTGTATAGTCCCATCTCATCAGATCCCAGAAACTAAGCATGGTCAGTACTTGGATGGCAGACCACCAAAGAAGGCTCTGCAGAGCAAGGCAATAGTAACCACTTCTCCTCCTCACGTGTCTTGAAAGGCCCTTTCTTGGCTTGCCATGAGCCAGTTGCAGCTTGATGGCACTTACACACATAGGGTTTTTTTTTAACAAAATCAGTAGTCCCTTTCCTTTTGCTGCAAAGCATGCATCTTCTTATGTAATCAGTCCACACAGCAGCGTCATTTCACTTTCAATATCTGGTGACTTTTTGCAAGACTTATAGTACCATTTACTTCAGTGGTCTCAGGTGGATGTAACTCGGATTGCACCGTTAGTGTCATTTGCATTATTCACAGTGGTAAGTTGTGATTTCTAAATGTTCTGTATAGATTTAAAATTGTCACTAGTACTAATTGCACATTTTATTCTTTCTGTAAATGAACCAGATTTTCATTTTTGCTGGCATGCCCAAATTTCTCCAGGTTTGAATGTGCGTAACTTAATCCCTAATAAATAAGCTGCAGTGCTGCATTTTAGCCACATGAGAGCATAAAGATCACATTTCTGGGCTATGGATTTTCCAGTGTGAGCCTTTCTTACCTTGAAGAGGAATCAGCTTGTTGCTGAGGATGCTAATTATGTTTTAAGAATCCACTCAAAATATTGCATCCTGCTGAGCATACAAAGAACTTTCTTTTTCAGATGTTACCTGAGGTTCTTGAAAGTTCAAAGCATAATCCTCTATCCTCCAAAATAGTTTTAAAGTTTGGGGGTTTTTTACTTAGTCACACTGTCACACTGCAAGCCTTCCCCATCAGACATTTATTTATACAATAGCATTGGCTATTTTTCTATTTGTGGCTGAAGAAATTCTATAGCTACATGGAATTGTTACTTGGGGTTCCTTTTCATGTTATCTAACCTAAGAGCAATTGCACTTTCTAAAGCTAAAGAAAAAAAATGTCCAAGTATAAATGCAGTTTTAGATTTTCAACAGGTTATGCCCAGACATGCTTTTAAAAATACAGAGCTCTGCAGCAACCCAAACATTAATTCCTTAAAATCTATAACAGGTGAGATGATTAACAGTGCATTCCTCAGGTGAATTATAGTAAGCCCATTGACTTCAATGAACTTAGATGGGTTTAACTGTGATGCAGGCACCACTGCAAATGTATAAATAAAACTTCTGAGATGAGCAGATGATCAACAGTGTTACAAAAGAAGTGAGTTAGATTTCCTGTGTGGAACCCGCCTTCATGCCCTTGGCCTTCTTCAGAAGAAAAATGTTCTAAGCTATAACTAAATATAACTCAAAATGAATATTCATGAAGATGTCACTGCTGTCATATCAAGAATGAGAGAATGTGCTGATGGAGTGATGCTAAATGCAGCCTATGAACTTATAAACTACCATGTTATGATTTGTTCATATTTAAAATATATATGAGGTACAATAGGAAACAGCACTTTTCTACCTTCCCATTGGGCTTTGATGACTGATTCAGTTTACCCTCCAAAACTAAGGAACTGTGAAAAATTGGAGGTTTTCTTCACTGCCAAAGATCATTCCAAATATACTGATTTCTTTTCCCCTTTCAGTCATAGATTATGCCAAATTAAAATCATAGCCTGTTGTAAATATATTTTAAAAATGAAAAAATAAATAAATTCAATTAAAATGTGATAAACTTGGCTTCCTATTTTGCAGATAGGCAGTTAGCTTCCATGGATCATAGAAGTTTACTGGGCAACCTGATACGAAGTTTAAATATAATGGCGTGTCCAGACACTGAGGCAAAAATTGATGGTACACCCAGGAGTTATGACTATGAGTCTATATTTCCACTGAAATGATATTTCCTATCCAATAGCTTCCTGAAATGCAAATCTGTTGCATAACATTTACACACAATTAAGGATGATCTAATGTATAATGCATTTACTGTGAATAGAAGGTCTGTCTCAGAATGTGAAATGCCGAGAATATTCACAAGAGCGGAAAACAACATTGGTAGATCTGAGCTTAGCAGGGTGTCGACAGTCTATAATACAGGCTCAGAAATTATAACAGCCCTCCTAATAGGATTTGTGGGGGTGAAAAATTGAGCCTTAGACCTGGTTCAGACATGCTTATCATCTCTGTATTTGGTTAGTGTATGCTTGGATGTCTAGGAGATGGAAGCATGAACTGAAAAAACGTTGGATGCAGCCAGGTTTTTTTCCCCCACTCAACCCAACCCAATTCCTGTCTTGACTACTGTCCCACAAGGTTTTCATCAATGCATGTCCAATAATCACAAAAACAGTCTTTTCTGCTGGTCACACTCATAAGCAACCCCTCATTCTTTTTGCACCAGCTAAGAAGTTGATTGGATCCAGTTTTGTATCCCTACTTCCTCTATTAGAGATTGCTAAGGGAATCATTTTAAAAATGCAGCATTTCAAACAAACCATAAAAGACCAAAATAATACAGTCGTTTAATATTATCTCAAAATAGAACTAACATCATTTATCCAAAGATAAAGGAAAAAATGGGCTTCTCCCTCCCTAAGCCTGCCTCAGTGGGGAGGGCGGGGTACAAAGCTAAATAAATAAATAAATAAATAAATAATGTGCCAACAGAACAAAAAGGAAAAAAAAATGCCAGGCGATAGTTGATTGACTTCTCTTTGCATTTTGCAGTGCCATGCCTTTGTCAGGAGAAATCAGAGCATTCACCTAGTGCTGAAACTAGTGGACAGTTTCCCCCTGATGAAAAAAAAAATGCAAAAATTATTCTCTAAATAAATGAATAATGTTAACATAGCACATGTAGAACTAGGCTAGATTCTTTTTCCTTCTTGTGCTAATTTGGGAGGGCAGAGTAGGAAGTTTTCACATGGGTAAGAATTTTTTGTTTAAAAATTGACTTTGTAATTTGTAATTTTTTGTAATTTGACCACTGTACCACCTCTCTCTGCCAGGCATATAGACAGGTGATGAATTTGATAATGAATGTCCTTGTTGATCCCACATAGAGCCGCTGCCAGTCTGAGAAGACAATACTGACTTTGATGGACCAAAGGTCTGATTCAGTATAAGGCAGCTTCATATGTTCGTATGTTATGTTCACATTCTTTGGAATTCTTCTTCTCAAACCAGATTCTACCTATTTCCATATTTCCTTCTCATCAAAACGTTCCACTGTGTTATTTTGTATCCTTCCTCTGCATACCCCTTGGCCTCCTGGTCCATTTCCAATTTAATCTTTCTGAAAATGTGAATCTTGGAAACAGATCACATGTTTTAAAAGCAACCCAGAACTGATTTGTAAGAAGCTGTTTTAAAGAATATTGCCATCTTCCTATGCATGCTCTGGAAATCAGGATTGCATGCTTGGGCTTTTGGAAGAAAAAAGATGGGATAATAATGGTTGCTTCCACTGTGAATGTGCTCACAGTAGGTCTTTGCCATGAAGACTGAATGCATTAAATGAAGACTCTGTTCCATGGTTGTTTTTCATGACGCTTAAAGCATAGATTTACTTTTGGTTCTCTGCATCATCTTGTTTTTCGTGGCATTTTACACTATGCATTAAAAATTAGGTGTTGATCTCACCCAAAAATAGATGCTTCACATGGAAGTACAGCATTATTTGAGAGATTATTAATCACTCCTTTCTAAACACCAGTGCAGCAGGCTACACCATTTGATGAATGGGCATGCAACCCATAAATGACTATGCAATGTCACAAAGCAATAAATTAGCTGGTGAAGCCTGTAGGTATTTCAAAGATCTATTATTTCTCCTCTTGTCGGTGGCACAGTTTCCATTGGGGCTTTGCACTGGATGTCTCTGTGTGCAGAAAACAAACTTAATCCAGTGACAAATATCATAAGCAATCAATGTAGACTGTATATCCCTACTGGAGGGAGGGACGGTGGCTTAGTGGTAGAGCATCTGCTTGGTAAGCAGAAGGTCCCAAGTGTAATCCCTGGCATCTCCAAAAAAGGGTCCAGGAACATAGGTGTGAAAAACGTCAGCTTGAGACCCTGGAGAGCCGCTGCCAGTCTGAGTAGACAATACTGACTTTGATGGACCAAGGGTCTGAATCAGTATAAGGCAGCTTCATATGTTCATATGTCCATATTTGGTTTTCCCTTCTCAATAGAAGGCCCACCTTTTATGGCTAAGGATTTAACATGCCCTGTTAATAATTACAGCAAGGCAACCTGTCTGAATTCACAAAAAAAGAGAGCACTTTGCTCATGGAGTGCATTGCTGCTGTTTAGCTTTCTTTCCTTTCCTTTTTGATGTCAAGTCACAGCTGACCCAGGGTTTTGGGTAAGAGACTTCCAGAGGTGGTTTGCCATTGCTTGCCTTCATGTCAGGAGGTATTCCTCCAGGGTACTTGAGGATGGTGCAGAGTTGTTTTCTGTTGCCCCAGAAGGGTGGACAAGAACCAGTGGGTTGAAATTAAATCAAAAGAGTTTTGGGTTCAACATTAGGAAGAACATCCTGACAGAGTGGTTCCCAGTGAAACAGGCTTCCTTGAGAGGTGGTTAGGCTCTTTTTCCTTGGAGGTTTTTAAACAGAGGTTAGATGGCCATTTGACAGTAATGATGATTCTGTGAACACAAGGGTTGGCATTTCTGAATTTCTTGCATTTTGCAGGGTGTTGGACTAGATGACCCTTGAGGTACCTTCCAACTCTATGATTCTATGATAAAGCATTCCTTGGAGATCGCCTGTGCAAATACTTTCTAGGGCCAATGGTGCTTAGTTTTTGAGATCTGACAAGACTGTGCTAGCCAGGCTTACCCTGGTGCTTCAAAAATCAAGAGCTGGGTTAAGGATGTGGTAGCAGAATTGAGCTACTGGGCCCAAGGCACCAAAATAATGATGCTATGTTGTTCTGAGGTAGAACTTACTCTTTCTTCACTCATAGAGGGTAATGAGCACCTTTTCTTTCTTGGCAGCTGCAACTTGCTTGCCTCTTTCTCCTACCTGGAGAATACCCATCCTCTGTAAATATGTTAACCATGTTAGGATTAGGTGCACAGTAAATGATCAGAGAGTGGATGTTAGTATTTTTAGATCCATTATATCCATGTCACACAGAACAGGATAAATAAATCCTTGCCTTGTTTTCACAGGAACTGTTGAAATTTCTTTGTCCCACAATGCCAAAAAGAAACCTGAGAAGCCCTTTGGGTGCCCACCTGCCTGCAAGCTAACAGCTCTCCTTGCTAGCCAGTTCCAACCAGGTAGCCATAAACATTATTTATTTTTTCAATGCATTTTACATTTAAAGAAACTTAAAATAAAGCAACAGGGAGGCCAACGTGGGTACTAAAGTAAAAAAGAGAAACAATTGCTAAAACAGCAAACTTAATAAATAATACACATTTAAAAGCCCTGACTTTTTTCTCTCTATTCTGTGTATGCTACAGGTGCAACCTTAAGTAGTTTTATGCCATTCCAAGCCCACTGACTCCAATGGATTCAGATGGGTGCAGCTGTGTTTAGGACTGCACTGTTAGTCTTCCACATAGGCATCTTTCAGGGATATACTTGCTTTGTTTGACCATAAATGGTGGCACATCTGCCAAATCATTACTTTGACCTATTCCCCACTCGTTTTTTGGCCTGCCTCTGATCACAGGTTTACAGTGAACATCTGTACAATCTGTGTACATTTTTCTTTATACGTGCATGGAGGTTCAATGCACATATAGCTAAACCTGTGATTAAAACCCTACATTTATCCAGGAACTGGTTTTCAATTTTATTTGTAAAGTGAACATGTGTTGTCTCTTTTTTACAAACAAATGTAGGACATACGTATCTCCGCTATAACACATGAAGACTTGGAAAGGGAAGATGAAGCTCTCAGGATGCAGGATTCTCCATGGACCTGCATAGTAGAAGTTGATGTTGAAGAGATTGCAGCTAGGGAGAGTTGAACATCCACCAGTTTGTCTTGTATCCTCTTCACTGGTTGTAAACTAGGGATGCCAACCTCCAGGTAGGACCTGGGGATCCTCCAGAATTGCAGCTCAACTGCAGACTACAGATATCAATTCACCTGGAAAAAAAGGCTGCTTTGGAGGGTGACTCTTTGGCGTTGTACGCCACTGAGGTCCCTGTCCTCCCTGCCCTTTACCCCTAAATCTCCAGGAGTTCCTCAAACTGGAGCTGGCAACCTTACCCCCTGCCAGCAGCTAGGGGACCTTTGGCAACCCTATAGCAAACAGATACCTGTTCTTCAATGACTGGTTTGAAAGTTGATCTGTTTGTGGATGTTCAGCAGGTTATTTCACTATATGCCTTCCTAGCCATGCAGTACCATACAACTGGCTTTCAATGTGCGTGCATTCTCACACCACTCAACTGAGTTTTACCATCCTCTCTCCCTTCCATGCAGCACAACTACTCTACATAGCAGGCAATTGTTTAAATAGAAAATCAGGTCACTCACAAATCCTATAAATCGGTCATACATAAATACTATGTTTCAATAAAAACCTATCCTTCGGTGTTTGTCCAAGCAATCCTTAGTGATTCTAATGGCTGCCAGTCAGTCTGAATGAGCAGCATCTTTGCACATGCACAGGGAAAGCCAATGCAAACCAGTTTGTCAGGCATTCATGACTGCATGGCTCAAACTGAACAGACTGAGTGATCTCCCTCCTCGCTTCTGATCACCACCTTAGAACTCGGGAAGTTCTTCCGTTGGATATGTTCATGCAAAATTTGCAACATCCCCAATCACAGCATAAAATAACACTTTCCTTCTGAGGAAACAACAGGGCAAAGAACCACTGATGTTGACCAGAGCACATGGCAGAAGATAAAACCACAGAAGAAAACAAGTATTAATCCAATACATCAAGAAAAATGTGCCCACTAAAAGCTTCCTAAATTGCATTCTTGCCTGTTGAAACATCAATTTTTCAACTGCAGAGTAGAAACTAGCATTGTTTACTTCTTACTCTGTTGTGATGTGAGGAAAAATCATTAATATTTTTAGTGGCTCACATGATGTGAGTGATTGATCCCATAAACTCTCCCGATTATGCAGAAAAGAATACAAGGGAATCATTTCTATTTCCAGTCCACTTTCTGCACCACTGGGAGGGAGGGAGATAACTAGCCTAGCTCTACTCAATCCAAAACACGTATCTTGGTTACTATCTAGTATAATCATCTGTACAGTTTGCTGACTCTAGGTTCCCCACACACAAGGCCATCTGCACATAGCATTTAATCATTTTCATGTTGCGTGTATTCATGTCATATGATTCAAATTCAGATTAGAGCAGTTTCCCTCCCCTGGAGGACATTATATAAGGATACTAATGGAAAAACAGGAAACTGCTCAATGAAGGTTTTCCTGAAAAGAGAAGGAGCCTTATGTAGAATCTGATGAAGAGTCCTGTCAACTTGAAAGCTGGCACAGTGGTCCATGCTATTTAGGCTGTTCCTAATAAAAATGAATTATGTGATTGCAGAAAAAGATGATTGATTTTTTTTTCTCTATACTGCCCAGCCTTTTGGGGGAATGCAAGTTTTCCTACTGTAGCCTACTGTACCATCGAAAAGTTGACATCCAGATGTTAGGGGATTCTCCCTCTGCCCTGCAAAACATTGCTGAGCTCTGCTCCGTTTTTATTTAGCTCTTCCTAGTGTATTTAGGGCCTGCCACCTTCATTTTATTCCCATCACAACCTTGTGAGGCACCTTAGGCTGAGAGAGAGAGCGAGAGAGAGAGACTGGACTGCAGTGGAAGCTTTTGGCAACAAGAAAATGGCAGGGGAGGGAGGGCTTGAACTCTGCCCACACCTACAGGGCTGGCCCTAGACTGTCTGGCACCCTAGGCAAAGCTAACTTCTGGCAACCCCCCCCCCCCCCACAAACACACACTGATTATGTGACCGAGTCATATAGGGGAGCCCAATTCAGCGCCCCCAGAAGTCTGGCATCCTAGGCAATCACCTAGTTTGCCTAGTGGCAGGGCCAGACCTGCACACCTATATCATTTAAAAACAAACAGAGAATAAATCCTATATTCTAGTTGAGCACCACTTTATCCCTTTGGTGAGAACTGTGGCTCAGAAGCTCTCAGCTAAACTTTTTTGCTCCCAGCTAAATGTTTTATATTTTGAATAATACATATGCTGAGGCACCTTTCTTCTACCCACTTGGCCAGGTTTCTTTCCTACACTTCCCCTTGCCAACTTCTAATCCCTAATGACTCTCCCAAGCTCACTGATGTCACTTTGACCCAGGAGTAATTCTAGTGGCTGAAAATAGAGGCACTTATAGTGTGTTGTTCTGAGTGATTAGCCTGAATCCTTATTAGCTTAGCTTCCAGAGAGTCCTGTGATTATCTCCATTATGTATTTGCGCACACAGCATACTATGCGTATACAGCACTTTATAGAATTATATAGAAAAGAACAGAGGTCTTTGCCCCAAAGAGGCTTATAATGTAAATTTACAGTGGGGAGAGACTATATCAGGGATTGATGAATGTGGGCAAATGCAGATGCATATCCTTTCCATGTGATTATACTTTGGAACTGAGAATTAAGGGAGAAATTGCATGAGTAGTAATCTTCCATTTAACACTCTTGGCAACAGGAATGTATTCTTTAAAGGTTCTCATGCCAGCTATGGACTGAGTCAGCCAGCCAGATCATTAGTATCACTTACAGGCATATGCAGTAGCCCAGAGTTTCTCTGATTTTTGGCCAGCTGGAAAAAGGGTGTTTCATTGCATTCTATCAAGTTTCACTTTTACCCATCATTAACAGGATGTTAAAATAGTGTACAATAAACATAACTTGGTCATTCCAAATTTGTGTTGGTGAACTTATCTGCCTTAATGTATTTTTTCCTAGCTTTCCCTTCACCTCAATAGGAGACCTGAATGTTATATAAATTTGTTTCTGGGAAGTGGCTGAAAACTGAAGGATTTATTTATTTTCTTCACAGCAGGGAGTCCTTGGCACAGAAGACAAAAAAGCTCATCAACAAGAATAATGTGTTCAGCTTGAGACACTTTTCTGCATAGCTGTTGAACAGCTTGATTTGATACTTGCCGGATGATTCTGTTAATCCAATTTAGAAAAAGACAGTCTTCTAGGACTTATAATAAGGTTTTCATTTAAATATTATGCCCACACCTTTGCTGTAGTGGGGCTGCATGTTCGGGATCTCATAATTTGCTCTTTGGAAAAGTATCTCCAATTGTGGGCTTTTCAAAATGGATTCTAAAAGGAATGTTCAGTATTTTTTTAAAACAGAATTAGCTTAAATCAGTGAATTAAAATCTTGAAAGGGGAAGGGAAACTATTTGGGGACCCCAGATATCTTCACACAAGGTTCGGCCCCTTCCCAGCCGAGCCTGCTCGCAGGCCATAGGCTGGGGGCCGTCTTTGCTCCTCCGGAAGGAAGGAGGGGCAGAAGGATCACCCGACATACGGGTGTTTTGGCTGGGCGCGGAGGCGGGGCTATTTAAGCCCCGGCTCCCGCCTCAGCACGCAGTTCGTTTTGGCTCTCTGGTTGGAGAGCCACGTGCGGGCATCGTGGATCGGAAGACGAGGCCTGAGTCGTCAGGGGACTGTACCTTGGCCAGCGAAGTCGGAGCGCGAGCGGCGGCTACAGCGCTGGCTGGGTGAAACGCGGAGCGCGAGCGGCGGCTGCAGAGCTGGCTGGATGAGACGCGTGCGGCTGCTGGGACGCTTGAGGCGGCGGTTTGCGCAAGCGGGAGTCGGGCGGCCCTTTCGTTGGGTGAAGGGGCGGCCCGGGGGGGTTGCTGGCGGCTGGTGACAGCGGCGGTATTCTATAGGTTGGGAGGCCACAGAAGGCAAGCGCTAGCGGCGGCCATTTCGTCGGCGCTGGGGCCCTTTGCTCATTCAGGGGCTAATTTAGTGAGCATTAGCTGTGGGAGACGAGCGCTGGCCTCCTGTTTCTTCGCCCCTCGGTACCGGGCTTAGAGCGCAGCGGCCCTTCTAAGGGGCGGTGCGCACGCGGCGGCCGTTTTAGGGCATCCAAAAGGGTGATCAACATATGGAATTTACTGCCACAGGATGTGGTGGCGGCCGCGGGTATGGCCACTGTTCAGAGGGGTTTAGATAGAGCACAGGCCCATTGGTGGCTATTGGCCACAGTGTAGGTGTGTGTATGAAATCTTTTGCCACTGGGTGACACAGAGTGTTGGACTTGTTGGGCCGTTGGCCTGAACCAACAGGGCTTCTCTTATGTTCTTCTGTGACACAGAGTGTTGGACTGGATGGGCCATTGGCCTGATCTAACATGGCTTCTCTTATGTTCTTCTGTGACACAGAGTGTTGGACTGGATGGGCCTTTGGCCTGATCTAACATGGCTTCTCTTATGTTCTTCTGTGACACAGAGTGTTGGACTGGATGGGCCATTGGCCTGATCTAACATGGCTTCTCTTATGTTCTTATGTGATGCAGAGTGTTGGACTGGATGGGCCACTGGCCTGATCCAACATTGCTTTTCTTATGTTCTTCTGTGACACAGAGTGTTGGACTTGATGGGCCGTTGGCCTGAACCAACAGGGTTTCTCTTATGGTCTTCTGTGATACAGAGTGTTGGACTGGATGGGCCATTGGCCTGATCTAACATGGCTTCTCTTATGTTCTTCAGTGACACAGTGTGTTGGACTTGACGGGCCGTTGGCCTGAACCAACAGGGCTTCTCTTGTGTTCTTCTGTGACACAGAGTGTTGGACTGGATGGGCCATTGGCCTGATCTAACTTGGCTTCTCTTATGTTCTTCTGTACACAGAGTGTTGGACTTGATGGGCCGTTGGCCTGATCCAACACGGCTTCTCTTATGTTCTTATCCTGCCTTTGGGCGGCATTGGGAGCTCTCACCAGAATCATACCCTGGGGCCGAGGCTTGTGCGCGTGAGCTGCTAGTCGGTGCGGCGCGGGCCTCCCTTCTCAGAGCTGCCTGGTCGGGGCTGCAAGGAGCAGTTCGGGATGGCTCTGGCAGCGCTGGACAGCTTTAAATAGCTTTTAAGTAGCACATGAATGGCAAATCAGTTCTGTTAAGGAATGAGGGGAGCTTGGGCGGGGGTGCACGAGGTGAGACCGGGTGGCCCCCCCTCCCCTCTTTTTTCCTTCCCCCTCCCGGCGGGTCCAGATGGATAGGCTTTAAACTTCAGCTTGAGTCCATGGGAGTTGTTGCAGTCGGTGCGGTCAGTGCTGACCCTGGTGTAACCGGGGGTCTGATTCAGTATAAGGTAGCTTCATATTTTGTATGTTCAAGGTCTCCTTTGGAGCCAGTTTGGTGTAGTGGTCAAGGTGCGGACTATTATCATTTCACCTGAATTGCCCAGGTTGGGTGATCTTGTTAGATCATGGAAGTTAAACAGGGTCTGCTCAGGTCAATACTCGGATGGGAGACCACCGAGGAATACCGGAGCTGTTATGCAGAGGCTTGCAGTTAGGGTTGCTGGCCTCCAGGTATGTCCTGGAGACTTCCCACTTTGGGAGAGCCAGGTTTCATTCACTACTCCACTACTTGCACCTTTTGCATAGCTCTGGCAGGAGCTGGCCTGGATAGGGCGGCTGCCATGGGAGCCCTCTCTAGCCCCACCCACCTCGCGGGGTGCCTGTTGGGGGAGAGGGAGGTACTGGAGATTGTGAGCCGCTCTGGGACTCTCCGGAGTGGAGGGCGGATATGGGTCCTGTATCTTCCTCCTTTTGAAAGGGTAGCTTCTTTGTGAGCTCTCCCAGCCTACCCACGTTGCAGGGCGTCTGTTGTGGGAGGAGAGGATGGAGACGCCTCCTCCACCTGTATTAGGTCAAAGCCGTGGCCTTGGCGGCAGGCGCCCCATTGGGGAGGTGGTGGCAATCAGCAGCCCCTTGAAAAGGGGGCCCTGCCCCATTTGACTGAGGGTACTCAATTGATTAATGAGCAAGTGCCCATGTGCAGCTGATGGCCAGTATCTGCCCAAGGTGTTTCTCTTTGGGGTGTCTGAGCCCTGATCAAGGGTCTAGGGCCAATCTTCAGTGGTTAAAGACGGGTCTTGACCGCGTAGTTAGGGTAAGAGCGCCAGGAAGGCAGGGTCTTAGGACCCCCTTTGGTACGCCGCCTGTACCCACATTGTGCGTATTTCCCCCGGGGGTGGTGCCTAATAAAGCGCCAGGGGAATATCGCCTCATTCTTCACCGGTCCTACCCCAGTGGGGTGTCGGTGACTTATGGAATTATGTTTGTTTGAAGTACACTTCCATTGACCAGCCGGTTTAGGGCTGTGTGGATGGTGGTGTTGGGGCAGCATTGGCAGTATGCCATTAGGCGGCATTTCGCCTCTTGCCGTGCATTCCTAGGATTATGAGTTCCTCAGGTTTTTTGTTTTGAGAACAAATCTACATGGATCGGGCCCTCCTGATGGGGTGCTCAGTCTCCTGAGCTGTATTCAAGCGCTTTGGCTCCTTGGTGGAGTGGCCGTTATAGGATAGGACTGGGTTTAATGACACGGTGCACCATCGGGGCGCCTGCCTCTTACGGTCCAGCAAGTACATGGTGATGTGCCTGGCTCTGATACATTTTCATGAGTTGGCCATCAAGCTGGGGGTATCTTTGGTATATGGGAATACTGAGGGGCCCAGTACGGTGCTTTTGTTTCTTAGGTATTGAGCTTGATACCCACCAGCGGCCATTTCGGCGGTCGGTGAAAGTGCTTGCTGACTTTAGGGGCCGGTTGGCTGCGTTTAGGGGGCAACGCAAGGTGTCGATGCTTTAATTACAGTAGGTGGTTGGTCACCTTAACTTTGCATGAAAGTGGGGGCACCTGGCGGGGCCTCTTTTAGGTGTATTTGGGATGACAGGGGCACCTGCGTTAGACAGTGGGTTCAGTGCGGTCCCGCCAATTTGGAACTTTTTCCAATTCTAGTGGCAGTTTGGCTTTGGGGTGAGCTACTCGCCGACCGGTTTGGGGCTTGACTGCGGCTTTAACATGGCGGTAGTACATGTTAGCAACCCCTTGACCTCTAAGTCGTGTAGGTGACGAACACGGTTAGGTTATTTATACTTTACCTCCGGGGGAACACTTGGTTCATGGTAGGGCACGTACCCGGAGGCTGCAATGGGGCGGTGAACGCTCTACATTGCCAATAGCTGTGGTGCTTTCGGCAGCCCGCCCCGGAAGTTGACTCGCGGCCAACGTGATTCCTCCTGGATTTCTGGCAATTTGGGAAGCTGAAGCTGGTAGGCACTCCAGCTGGCGTTGGCACCTAGTACCAGAGGGGATCATAGTAGAGCGGCTTTCCTATTTAGGAGCCGCATGGGGCCGTGGTGTTGCAGGATTACTGGCCATTTTCGACGGCTCATATTAGGCAATCCTGCGTGTTGCAGAGAGAGAGGTTGGAGTCGAGGACTATTGGGGGCCAACTGGTGGTGTTGCCTTTATTGGTAAAGCCCATGGGTTGGCTGAGAAGACCTAATAGTAGAAGGGCATATGACAAAGCAGCGTCCCAATTCTGGGCATTTGGGAGCACCGCTGGTCCACATGTTAATTGGGTGGTCCTGTGGCACGGGTTATGCTGTTCCCCTTCGGGACCGCGCTGCTTCATGCGGCCTTGTTGATGGCCCGTTGGGCGCTATGTATTGGCTAGTTAGTTGTGCAGTCTAATTATTGACACTGATAGGCGAGCGCCCCAGGACGGGATGTCAACATTGGTTGGCCTGCGGAGGGCGGCAACCATTTGAGCCAGGGGCGTCCGTTGGTTGCCTAGTGGGCATTTTGGAGGGCGAAGGTTGTCATTCCCTCCTGGCCATGACTCGTTCTGACAATATTTTCTGTTTTTCCAGGTGCTGTGGCTCGTAGCCAGAGGCAGCGTGTTCTCATCTGCGCGCACAGCGGGGCGTTCCAGGCGGCCCCTCAAGCCATGCGGTCTCCAACAGGCACCCAGCTGGGTTTCAGCGACGGGGCAGTTGGGGAAGGGCTGGGTCGCTGGGGGCCGGGGTTGGCCGTAGTGCGGAGAGAGGCGGGGCACCTTCTCCGCACATCTGTGTCTTTCGTTGGGGCGGTTTCAGGGGAACACCTATGGCCTAGCACCTAGTGTGCAGGTGGTCTGTATGAACAGCAGATGGGCTACACGGCTCAGTGCGGGGACTACAGATCACTGAACAGCCTCACCTGAGCGTATCTTTCCATGGGGGATTGACGCTAGCACAGGTGGTGAATGGCACGGGGCCTGGCCGCTCAGCAACAACCCGAACTGGGCGGGCTTGTGCTGGGGGCAGGGTGTTCGCCCTTTGGACAAGGCGGGGTCAGGGTGTGACCCCAGGGCTTGTCCTTCTTGGCTGGTCCTGGTATGGTCAGCTAGATCGCCATGAAAGACTTGGTGGTGTTCCCTTTCACCTGGGGGGATAGAGCGCACTAAGCGCAAGGACAATACGGCCGCGTAGAGATTGGGAGGGAACGACTTGGGGCGGCTGCGTGGGAAAGCTCCCTCCCAGCAGGTGTTGGCTGACCTCCGCGAAATTCAGCAGAGGTGGCCCGGGATCATTTTGGTCTGGTCGGCAATCTTGCCGCCATTTCGCCAGTCGACCTGTACCGGCCGGATGGTGTTCATTTATCTAATTTGGGTAACCGGGCCTTTGTGGACGAGATCCGGCAGGGGGTGCGGTTGGCTCTAGGCCACCCGGTGGGGCGCTAATGCCTAAGCAGAGGCTTGGCATTGGCGGTGGCTGGATTAGGTTTGGCCACAGGGTTTTCCAGGGGAGCACCTATGGCCTAGCACCTTTGGTGCGGTGGTCTGCAGGAACCGTAGATGGGCTAAACGGCTCAGTACGGTGATGCAGAACACAGGGAGCCTCACCTGGGTGGATCTTTCCATGGGGATTGTTCCAGCCCGGTTGGTGATGGCTAGAGGCCTGGCCGCTCAGTTACAACCCGATTACGGCGGGTTTGTGCTGGGGGCAGGGTGGCTCGCCCTTTGGACAAGGCGGGGTCCAGGTGTTGACCCCAGGGCTTGTCTGGTCTGTTTTCTCTCCCCCTGCCAGTTATATTTGTTAATTTTAATAAAGCGGCCCGGTTTTAAACCCAACAATTGTGTCTGCCTCTTCTTTCCGACTGGGGGGGCAAGGTTCGGCCCCTTCCCAGCCGAGCCTGCTCGCAGGCCATAGGCTGGGGGCCGTCTTTGCTCCTCCGGAAGGAAGGAGGGGCAGAAGGATCACCCGACATACGGGTGTTTTGGCTGGGCGCGGAGGCGGGGCTATTTAAGCCCCGGCTCCCGCCTCAGCACGCAGTTCGTTTTGGCTCTCTGCCCGCCCACCCTTCCCATTGGCAGTACAGGTGTATACCGGTCGCCTTTTGGGGCCAGGTAGGAATTTTTTCACCCCCGCACAATTGGCCTATGCGGGGGTGTTTTTCGCCTACCTTGTACTGCCTAGTAGGTTAGGTTTTGTTGTGTTCTAGTTTGGTCGCAGGCTGGATTAGGTTTGGCCACAGGGTTTTCCAGGGGAGCACCTATGGCCTAGCACCTTTGGTGCGGTGGTCTGCAGGAACCGTAGATGGGCTAAACGGCTCAGTACGGTGATGCAGAACACAGGGAGCCTCACCTGGGTGGATCTTTCCATGGGGATTGTTCCAGCCCGGTTGGTGATGGCTAGAGGCCTGGCCGCTCAGTTACAACCCGATTACGGCGGGTTTGTGCTGGGGGCAGGGTGGCTCGCCCTTTGGACAAGGCGGGGTCCAGGTGTTGACCCCAGGGCTTGTCTGGTCTGTTTTCTCTCCCCCTGCCAGTTATATTTGTTAATTTTAATAAAGCGGCCCGGTTTTAAACCCAACAATTGTGTCTGCCTCTTCTTTCCGACTGGGGGGGCAATACATACCTAACTTGTGGGATCCATTGGCAGGAGATATGGTAATGTTCACTAGCTTAGAAGGCTTTTTAAAGAATCACATTACTTTATAGAAGTTATCAGCACTTTTACCCATAATGACAAAATGGAAGTTTAATATTCAGAAGACTGTTTCTCTAAATGCCAAATTCTGTGGAGACTGGTTGCCTTCATGATCCGCTAGTAGCATCTGCCTGATTACACTGCTGGAAGCAACCCAGTAGTCCAGATAGATCTTTGTTCCAATCTAGTGGAACTTCTCTATTATTTTCAAATGTCCTGACTATCTCACCACCAGTGTTCCCTCTAAGCTGAGTTAGTATGAGCTAGCTCACGGATTTTTAGCCTCCAGCTCACAGATTTTTGTCTTAGCTCAGGAAGGATGACCCCAGAGCACACTAATTTATGCAGTAGCTCACAACTTTAATGCCAGTAGTTCACAACTTTAACACCAGTAGCTCACAAAGTAGAATTTTTGCTCACAAGACACTGCAGCTTAGAAGGAACATTGCTCACCACCCAGCCCGAATAGAAGAACCCTCGCCATAGATGAAAACCTAAGGCAATGTAATCTGAACGATAAAAGTTAGCCTACCTATGCCAGAGTATAGTTACTAGTAGGCCACCTTTCTACTGGCATGACTGTTTTGGTCTCCCTGTTCTGATCAGCTGGTAGATGAGTTATTTTCACATAACATTGGGAACAGGAATTTAACCATTTTAACCATTTACTGCCTTTTAAGGCAAAGGAATTTGCTGTACTGTGCCTTTAAGACCTTAACAACACTAGGCAAATAATTTTACTTTTCAGGCCAAGCTTTTTTGTGCTTCGGTAAATGATGCTTTGGTAAATGATGTAGCAGTCTTTGGTTGCCTTCTCTGCTTCCCTTTCCTTCTTGACATCTAATCAGTGAGCAAGGGGAGGATGCTGAGAATCAGAGATGAAGACAGGCAGCCTAGGTTAATGTTTCCTGTTGTGTCTGTTTTTTCACCCTGCACTTTGACCACTTTTCTCCACCCTTTAACCTCTCAGCTCTTTCCCTGGGCAAGTGTGACTAGTCCCACCACCATTGTATGGCCTTGGATGAGTAGAAACTGCTGTTTGTCAAATTTGTTCTAAGAGTTGAAAATTTTACCTTACAGGACCTGATTATATATATCAGGGCTGGGATCCAAATAGGTTGCCAGCTTTGGGTTGGGAAGTTCCTGGTAGAGCCTGGGAATGGTTGCATTTGAAGAGGAGCAGAAGCTCACCAGGGATGAGTCTACTGTACAAAGCTGCCACTTTCCTCTGTAGACTGGAGATCATTTGGAATTTTGGGATGATTCCAGGTTGGCAAAGAATTTTGTTTGTTGAAGATGGTGTTGTTGTTTTTACTCAAGCCCAAAGTGTTTTTTTTAAAAAAAAAAAATAGCACCATTTTTCTTTAAATATATTGAACTTGCTTTAAAAACTTTTTTTAAAAAAATTGATTTTCATTTGGCATGGCAAGTTGTTGTTTCAGAAACAAAACCCCAAAAGGATTCTTGGGCCATATGGCATTCCTTCCACACCTCTTTGGATGCAGACCTAAGTGTCCTTGATATTACTTGAGTTTATGCTTGGCATGCATTGGTGTTTTCTGTCTGCATCTTCATCTATTAATTGTCATTATCTGTCACTTTTACTCTCAGGACCATCTGTTCCCAGTAAATAGCTATCCCTGCTGCTTGTTATGTGTAACCTCTCCTATTCATAAAATCTTGATTTAGGAGAAGCACTTGGCTCCTAGTAAGTGTCAGTTACAAGTCCTAAAGTTTCACTTTATAACCCAACAGCAATGCTGAAATACTGAATGTTGGGCTTATGCTGACCTAGAAAGAATGTCCCAGGCCCTGAAAATGTTTCCCTAAAACTGAGATGTACATGGACTTTTCACTTTTGTTGTTGTTGTTCAGAAGCACATTCAAGTCCAACACTTTGCAACGCCATGGACAAAGTCATGCCAGGCCCTCCTGTCTTCCACCATCCTGTGAAGTCTGCTCAAATTCATGTTAGTTACATCAGTAATACTGTCCAGCCATATCATCTTTTGCCATCCCCTTCTTCTTTTGCCTTCTGCCTTTCCCAGCATCAGGATCTTCTCCAGTGAGTGCTCCCTTCTCAAAGTGAATGTTCTATGCACATGGGCAGATGCACACTTTATATATTATGGGACTCACAATGAAAATAGATGGAAAATCCTTTTCCAGCTTTATCTCTAAGAGCTGATTTGCAAGTTACAAAATCTTCATGTACACTGTCTGCCTTAGTCCTGTCAATCTGATGTAGTTTGGGAGTTCTGTGCCTGGAATTAAATTCTCTGATGTGCAGGGACCCAGTTCCTAGCAGGAGAATGGTGCCCAGGTCGAAGGGGGTTCTGCTTCCTCCCCTGAATTGTTTTGCCATCCTGAAATAGCTCTGAGAAGCCACTTTTTGCCTCATTGGGGAAATTTATGTGCACTTGGGGACTCATAAGCTTCTCCAATGGGGCAAAAAGTAGTTTATGTGACTATTTCAAGTAGGAAACCAGTGCAAGGGAGGAAGGCTTAATTAAGTAAAAGCATCAATTATAAGAGTAAGTTCATGTGGGGGACCTTCACAACATATGAATTGGCTAGGGTTCCTATCACTGTCATAGCAAATGTTATTATTTATTGAGTGATACTGAGGGGGTGGTTAGTGAGGCTGTGGCAAAATTTCTGGCTGACATCCTTAAATTTAATTCTGACCATGTTTGAATGTATCTGTAAGCTCGGTTTTATTTTGATTTTATCTCCAATGTTTAAATTTTTATATTCTGTGTATTTTTATCTGAATCTATTATGCCATTAAAGGTTTGGTATGGTATGGTATGGTAAATGCTGGAAGATTTGGAGATGGCTGACTTGGGGAGGATGTGATGTCACTTTGGGGTGATTCTGTAGGCTGCCTTCAGTAGTCTCCATGGTCTTTGCAATAAATAATTGGAAAAATTCCTAGAGCATCACTGTGTGAGGTAGATAGGAGTCCTAGGATCAGCCCTCAGTTCTTCCTTAAATAATCCATTCTTGTTCTTTAAATGCATCAAGGAGTTATTCTACGGACATGGCCTCAATATGAATGAGCTATCACCTCATAACCCAATCCATTTTCTAACTGAAAACCATATTATGAATACAGGTAGCTTCATTCTGCATTGGTAGATTCTTTGTATTGCATTTTCATTTTCTTAAAAAAGAAAAAAAAAACCTCACATATTTAGAAATCACAGATTTACTTAGCATAACCTTGTCACAATGCTGAAGCCAAAGTAGTTGCTTGTTAGAACTGAAAGAGTCCTCAAATGTGTCAGAATGGTTAGAAATAAAATCCACTTATTTGTTGTGCCTGTTTCTACTCATTCATAGCATGCAAATAACTTTTGAGTGCTTACAGAGATAGCTGCAAGAGCTCTGCAAAACAAAATTTTCAATTATTCATGACAACATATTTGTACAAGGATTCATGCTGTTAAGTTTCTGATGTCTCAGATGAAAGATGCCAAGACAATAGCTTTCTTTTTTCAGAATTAACATATTAGAGCAAGCCTTGAATTAACTACATAAATGATTTTATAAATACAGGATACAATAGTGTACTGACTTGTAGTTATTGGGTATTTTCCATTCAAAGAGACTCTTAATGTCATGGGGAAAGGGAATCATAGGTTCTGGAAGCCACCTAGCATAGAGAAGCCAGCCTTTAGGCGGGGCCTGGGGATCTCCTGGAATTACAATTCATCTCCAGACTACAGAGATCAGTTTCCCTGGAGAAGATGGATGCTTTGGGGGGGGGGGTGCTCTATGACATTGTATCCCACTGAGGTTCCTGTCATCCCCAAATCTCCAGGAGTTTTCCAACCAGGATCTGGCAACCCTACCTCCCATCCCCCACGTGTGGCCAGGGAAGGGGGGCTGGCAACCAAACACTGACCATATGTGTCAGCTTCATGTGTGGGATTATGAGGGCATGGTTTCTACAGGAGAGACCGGTAGAGTCATATAACTTCATGGAGAGCCATGTGAAGTGGTGGGTGTAACAAAGGCCAGAGACACAAAGGAGGGGTCAGAGGGCAACTCCCAGGTAAAGACAAAGAGAGGAATCCCATTCAAGGAGGTAGCACCTATATACACTTAGAGTGATGTGGTACCCCTACCCCCATGTCCAGTATGATGAATCACTCACTCCAAAACTGGGTCAGATAATAACTCCCCAGACCAGTTTCATGTAGGGAAAACAACTCCATTATCAGAGACTAGAGAGTGATAACTGGGAGTGACAGGTACCATTCCCAAATTAAAAGTGAGTTCGGGTATGTGTTGGAAGGAGATGAATGGAAGCATGCGAGTGTCCAAAGATAATGGGATGGATCTCATCACACATTTTCTTTGATGGAAGCAGAGCAATTTGTTGATTCCTTCCTCCTGCAACTGACCTCTGAGGACTGACTGACGTCTGAGGACTCCTGCTGCTGTTCTTGAATGTTCCCTGTTCTGGAGCAACATTTCAGTTGTCATTTCATCCATAGTAATTTTCAGTGGGATCCAAGTCACTAAGAGTGGAAACTCTCACATGAATGCATATAAAGATGTGAACTACCACATAAGCAGCATTCAAAGATTTAGGAAACTCTGATTTACTCTGCCCCTCCTTCCAATCTGCAGTCAAGTAAGGCATAACCAATTATGCATTATATTAGTCAACTATTAAGTATTACTAGGTATTCCCGGAAGTTGTCAGAATGGAAATCTGCATGTTTTCATATTATAATTGCTGATACCAATAAAGTGTATGAAGCATTCTTATATCAAAGTATCAGTGTCAAGATAAACAAGTGATAATAGTCTGTTGGCTCTTTGTAATTTGGGGGATGTGCAAAGTCTGTGACAGAAGTTCTGCATGCTCAAATAATTTTCAGAGAATGAAACTCAGCATATGAATTCTAAAGAACAATGTATGCAGGAGCAGAAGTTTTTTTTTAAATCCATTTTAAAAGTTACTAAATGACTAATGTTCCTTGAGCCATTTAGAACATGTTGCCTGCTTAGAAACTTTTGTGGAAACTTTCAGTTCCAAATGAACTTTTACTGTTGTATGGATTTACGATTAATCCTTTGCCTGACAAAGAATTTGCTAACAGGAAGATAGCTGCTCACCTGTTGCACATTGTTGCCTGAATTGAAGGATTGAGAGATACATCTTCAATTGATTCACCTTGATACTGAAGGCTTTCAACAGGAGCTACATTGCAATAGATACCTTTCTTTCTTTGATGCTAATAGCATGTTATTTATTTGCTGATGACTTTGAAAAGGATTTGTATATTTTAAATCCTATAAGGATTTTTGGGAGTATACTGATTATAGTCAAAGTTGTATTTTTTCACTTTAAGCTGATTTTTATAGTAATTGAAAAATTGCTTTATTACTCATCTGGAGATTGGCAACAGTGGTTCCCTAGGAGGAAATGTCTGAGGTCCCAGCCCTCCTCAAACTCCACCCTCTTCAGGCCCAACCCCTTAAATCTCCAGAAATTTCCTAACATGGAGTTGGCAACGCTATCCTTCCCTTTATTTGCCCCTCTGACTGACTTCAGTTGCCCATTGCCTTTCCCCTCCCTGCAGCCTTTACATAGGAAAGGACAGTCTTTCTCCACAGTGGGGGAGGAACCAAAGCAGCTAACATCATTCCCCATCCTGCTTTGTTCTGAACAAAAACCCTGTGAGGCAGGTTAGGCTGGAAGTCTGTGACTGGTCCAAAATCACCCAGTCAGCTTCCACAGCAAGAACCTGTGTCTGTCTCAGACAACTGCAATTCTTAAGACTCTTATTTCATCAGTTAAACCTGCTTCAGGCCACTTAAGGTATGGAAGGTCAGAATATTTCATACAAAGCCTCAAGCTGATTTGATTTTTTTTCCCTCTGTGTCTGACCATCACAGTTATATCAGACCTCTGTCTTTTTTCCAGAATCTATAAAATAGGACCAACAGGCATACGCTGAGACTCTCACACCTTGCAAAATACCAAACCAATATACTATCCATTTTTTGTTTGCTTGCAAGGTGTCCCCCTCCCATACCTTTTCTTTTCACAATCCTAGATGATAAAGCCACTGGCAGGCTGTAACACATGACTGACCAATTCGATCCATCTTGATAATAAATTGTGCAGGTCTTTGATAAATATAATTATAATAATAGTAGGGCCTAACAACTGATGGGGGGAGGTATCGGTGATGGGGCAACATGATAACATTACTGGAGACATGCTGGAACCACTTCTGGGAACATGGGGAGTGACAGAAGCATGTTGGAATCCTGCTGATGCCCCCCCCCCCATTTCCCACCACTTTCCCCCTGCTGGCCAACTGAGCAATGGTGCAAAGCACCAACCACTGGCAGTGGGGAATCCTCCGCCTTGAGTGGGGGAATGGCAAGCCTGAACAACATTGACTTGATTGGAACTGAAGTGTTCCACACACGGCTGCATGGAGGAAGCCGTTCTGTTAAACCCGAATTAAAGGACAAAATAGGCTAGCACTGCAGTACCCATTTTAGACATCACAAGAGTTCCACAGTATTTAAGTAAAGTTCTTTTGTTGCCTCTTCCCGTTCTTGTTTGCCCTATATATAATATTTTTGTGAAACAACTATTGTGCTAGTAGCGCTGTGATGACAAAGGAGAGTGATTGATAAACTCATAAACCCGTTGTGAAGATTTATGCTTGAAAAGTGTGTTTTTGAATTCACTTGGACTACTGACACGTTACACACTGATTTTGTGGTGGAAGCACCCTATGCATCAACCCTCAGGCTAGAATAAGTGATGGCAATGTCATTTTAAGTGGCTGTAAAAAGAAAAACAGGAAAAGTTTGTAATGGAAATATAAGCACAAGTTTTATCTGTAGCAGGACTACCCGGCAGTGCTGTCAAAGCAAACATGATGGAATTGTCTCTTACCAGTGGTGATTTAGATTTATGCAGATACATTTGTTAGCAGAGTAAATATGAGTTCACACACTGGGACCACTTATGCACTTTTCCAGGGTATAACTCCATGGCAATAATTTTTGAAAATCCCATCATGTGTTTGAATCGAGTGACAGTGCTATTTTTCTTTTTCATCTTCATTAAAGATGGCTCAGCAGCTTCTGTTTGTGTAGAATGCATAGTGAGATTGTTGACTGGCTATGGATATGGAAACCATATCTCACTAGTTTTCAAATAAGCTTTAGATCCAGTGCAAATTTCTGGCTGTTATGTTCCATTAAGTCCAAAGATATCTTTTTTGGGAGGTGGGGGTGTATTTGTGTGTGAGAGTGTGTGTGTGCATGCACATCTTGCCTGGAAGTCATGCTGACTTCTGGCCCTATCGGGGCAAGGAGGATGTTTAGAGAAGTGGTTTGATGCATCTGCCTCTACCTCCCAGTCCTGGTATTCCAAGGAGGTCTCCCATCCAAGTACTTGCCAGGGTTGGCCCTACTTAGTTTCTGAGATCTGATAAGATCAGGCTTGCCTGGGCTAGCCAGGTCAGAGTGGGACCAAGGATATAAAGTACTATCTTCTCCCATATTTTCCTGTCTATCTATCCTAAGTTGGACAACATTTACAATGAGAATTTGGCATAGAGACCAGACATAGAGACTAGGTTAATAATGATTTAACCTCACCAACTGTTTGGTATACAGTATGTCACAGAAGTGAGTACACCCCCTCACATTTTGTAAATATCTAAGTATATCTTTTCATGTGACAACACTGAAAAAATGATATTTGGCTACAATGTAAAGTAGTGAGTCTACAGCTTGTATAACAGTGTAAATGTGCTGTCCCCTCAAAATTACACAACACACAGGCATTAATGTCTAAACTGCTGGCAACAAAAGCGAGTACACCCCTAAGTGATAATGTCCAAATGGGGTCCAAGTAGCCGTTTTCCCTCCTTGGTGTCGTGACTCGTTAGTGGTACAAGGTATCAGGTGTGAAGGGGGAGCAGGTTATCACTCTCACTCCCTCATACTGGTCACTGGAAGTTCCACATGGCACCTCATGGCAATGAACTCTCTGAGGATCTGAAAAAATGAATTGTTGCTCTACATAAAGATGGCCTGGGCTCTAAGAAAATTGCCAAGACCCTGAGACTGAGCTGCAGCATAGTGGCCAAGACCATACAGCGGTTTAACAGGACAGGTTCCACTCAGAACAGGCCTCACCATGGTCGACCAAAGAAGTTGAGTGCCCGTGCTCAGCGTCATATCCAGAGGTTGGCTTTGGGAAATAGACGTTTGAGTGCTGCCAGCATTGCTACAGAGGTTGAAGTGGTGGTGGGGGGTCAGCCTGTCAGTGCTCAGAACATACGCCACACGCTGCATCAAATTGGTCTGCAGGGCTGTCGTCCCAGAAGGAAGCCTCTTCTTTAGATGATGCACAAGAAAGCCCACAAATGGTTTGCTGCAGATAAGCAGACTAAAGACATGGATTTCTAAAACCATGTCCTGTGTCCAATGAGACTTAGATAAACTTATTTGGTTCAGATGGTGTCAAGCGTGTGTGGCAGCAACCAGGTGAGGAGTACAAAGACAAGTGTGTCTTGCCTACAGTCAAGCATGGTGGTGGGAATGTCATGGTCTGGAGCTGCATGAGTGCTGCCAGCACTGGGGAACTACAGTTCATTGAGGGAACCATGAATGTCAACATGTACTGTGACATACTGAAGCAGAGCATGATCCCCTCCCTTTGGAGACTGGGCCGCAGGGTGGTATTCCAACATGATAACGACACCAAACACACCTCCAAAACGACCACTGCCTTGCTAAAGAAGCTAAGGGTAAAGGTGATGGACTGGCCAAGCATGTCTCCAGACCTAAACCCTATTGAGCATCTGTGGGGCATCCTGAAATGGAAGGTGGAGGTGCGCAAGGTCTCTAACATCCACCAGCCACGTGACGTCATGGAGGAGTGGAAGAGGACTCCAGTGGCAACCTGTGAAGCTCTGGTGAACATTATGCCCAAGAGGGTTAAAGCAGTGCTGGAAACTAATGGTGGCCACACAAAATATTGACACTTTGGACCCCATTTGGACATTATCACTTAGGGGTGTACTCACTTTTGTTGCCAGCGGTTTAGACATTAATGGCTGTGTGTTGCGTAATTTTGAGGGGACAGCACATTTACACTGTTATACAAGCTGTAGACTCACCACTTTACATTATAGCCAAGTGTCATTTCTTCAGTGTTGCCACATGAAAAGATATACTTAAATATTTACAAAATGTGAGGGGTGTACTCACTTCTGTGACATACTGTATTTTCTGAAGAGCAGGAGCAGTGGCATACCAAGGGGGGGGGGGTGCAGTCTCCCCCAGGTGCGACTTAAGGAAGGCCATTGAAGTGGGCCTTCAAAGACAGCATCATCCTGCTGTATGCAGCCGAACGTCTTCCTTCCTTCCTTCCTTCCTTCCTTCCTTCCTTCCTTCCTTCCTTCCTTCCTTCCTTCCTTCCTTCCTTCCTTCCTTCCTTCCTTCCTTCCTTCCTTCCTTCCTTCCTTCCTTCCTTCCCCCCATGTGATAACTATATAATTTGATTATTAGTGCCATCTGAAATTGGTTTGGAATTGTCTTGTATTGTAATTGTCTTGTCTTTACCTGTTTTATTGATTATGATGCTGTTCTATATTTTTGTTCACCGCCCTAAGCCTTGTGCATACAGGAGAGTGTGGTCGAAAAGTTGAATTTATAAATAAATAAACACATCTGCCTCTCTTCCCTCCCAGCTCACTGGCTACCTTTCTTCATATTAACCACCACTTTGCTTTTTTAACTGTTTCATTATCGTCATTAGCACTGAGTGGATTTTGTCCAGTCTGAAATCAATACATCTGCTCATCTGTCTGGACCACATCAGAGATTGGTCCAGATGGTAATAATAAGATCCCCACACTTACCTGGGTTTTCCAGAAAAGTTCTTGACCAACATGGAATGTTCTGGACTTAAACCATGTGGGATGACTGCTATCATCATATTTTTCATAGATTCCTGATTCTGAATGACTTAGCTGTATACTTTTTAATTTCAGCAAGTCTTATCAGGTGCAAACAGATCTACCAAACATCATTCCAGAGAGGAATTTTCCAGTTGTGTTTTAACTCCATCTCCAGCAGTCAAGTATCTCTTGCAGAGCAGGAGAATAACTTTTAGGTTACCATACCATCTGTGTTGAGTGTCTCTCTTTTTTCAGGGACAAGTCCAGATAAAAGGAAATGGCAGAGCCCTTTCAGTGGTGGCACCATAGCTATGAAACAGCTATGGTATATAAATAAAACGTTGTTGTTGTTGTTGTTGTTATAAACAGCCCTTCCCCATAGGTTCACCTATTGATGAATGGATCTTATATCTCTCCAGCACTGCAGCAAATCCATTTTGTTATTGTTGTTCTTCAGCTAGGCTTTTATGTGAAATGAGGCAATTCTCTGTGGTCTTTGCAGATTAAATTGCTGGTTGTATAATGATTATTGTATTAAATTTTTATTCTAATGTTTATGTTATATCTGGTCTATTGCTTTCTTTGATGGTTTTAAATTGGAATTTGGCATTTTAACTGACATGCCATATATTACATATATGGATTCATAATGCATGTAGTAGATATTACTATGTAGTTTAAAAAATCAATTGCCAACATGCTAGCAAAAGACACATAAAGGAGGAATTTGATCTGCCAAAAAATGTTCTAGCTACAAGTACTGATATTTTCCAGACTGAATTATTTATTATCAAGCAGCCAATAAAATAAATTTGCTTTAAAAATGCAATATGTTGCATCACTGCAATGAAACAAGTACTGTAATGAGCCCATGAAAGTTTTGTGCAAGTAAAATATTAATAAGACTGCAGCTTGTATCCAATGATAACAGAACAGGTTCTTCTGTATTTTTATTTATTTATTCTGAGATTTAACAGCTGGTGAGTCTATGCTTCTACATAGTTTCACAGTTCTTCAGCAGATGATAATAGGCTGGTCTGCAAACTGTTTTGGCCTTAGTGAAATGAATTAGCTTGGCTTAGTTTAGCTTCAGAACCATGGGATAGACAATCCATTTGCTTTTTGCTCCAACAAGTGTGTGTGTGTGTATATATATATATATATATATATGAAGTAGAAAAGTATGCTTCACTGAGAAGGCACCCAGACTGGTTCCTAGTTAGTATTTGATTTTCCTCTCTAAGGGTAAAGGTCAGGTTATAATATTTTCTGATTTTACTTTTTCCAACAGTAACCTGCATGAGATGAGTGAAGTAGAGAGATTTTCCCAGTCCACCAAGTGCATGTTATAATTCCACAGGGATTTCACCTTCTATCTACTGCAGCAGGGAAATTCTCAGTGCCTGAGGTGGAGGACTGGTTGGATACTTTATTACTTAGAATCAGGGGACGGGGGTTAGCTTTTTTTTTCTTCTTCAAGCATTTAACATCTAGTTAGAATGATGGTCCACCTCCCTGCTTGAAATATAGTCAGGAAGGAGTTCACAAGGAACACAGTTCTGGCTGGCTTGGCATCAGGGGGTGTGGCCTAATATGCAAATGAGCTCTTCCTGGGGTTTTTCTACAAAAGAAGCCCTGCTTAGAATCATGGCACCCCTTTAAACCATTAATCAGTTATTAAGGCTTCCCAATAATTTAATGTTGGTAAACTGTGGCCTAAACCATATATTTCAAATTATTTGGCTTTCTGGAATATTATAGCACAGTAGTAGGTTATGGTGGATCTAATTCCCATGGCCTGTTTTGCTGAATCACTTCCATAAGAAAAGACCATAATTCAGTGGCAGAGTTCATGCTTTGCTTGCAAGTTCGAGTAGATGATACTTTAGAAGATAGATATATTGGATTTTTTGCATCCCACCCTTCACTCTGAATCTCAGAGTCTCAGAGCGTTCACAGTCTCCTTTACCTTCCCCTCCTTTACCTTCCCTCAACCCTGTGAGGTAGATGGGTCTGAGAGAGCTCTCACAGAAGCTGCCCTTTCAAGGACAACTCTTGCAAGAGCTACGGCTGACCCAAAGTCACTCCAGCAGCTGCAAGTGGAGGAGTGGGGAATCAAACCCGGTTCTCCCAGATAAGAGTTGCTGCGGTTATTTATTTATTTAATTTGTTAATCACCTTATTCCAGCTTGCACCAGGCTCTGGGAGATGTACATAGGCATGATGTCATAAAGCAATATACAACTTTAAAATTCAATATACAATTTTTAATTGTAAGATAAAGTATGGACTATGTGGTCTGACTCATTATTATGCACATACAAACCTATATCCATTTTGCTTGTGAGAATTATTTCTCAAGCATTCAAAAGTGAAACTAGAGACTTAAGGTTTTGATACTTAAAATTACATAATACCACTATTCAAAAACTTTAATTAGGTGCCCTGATGTGGATAGCGCAGGCAAGCCCAATCTTGAAAGTTAAGCAGGGCCAACCCTGGCAAATACTTGGATGGGAGACCTCCTTGGAATACCAGGAGCAAGAGGCAGATGCAGGCTGTATCAAGCCACTTCTCTGAACGTCCTCCATGCCCCAGTAGGGGTCACAAGAATTTGGCATGACTTCCAGGCATGCACACAAACATACAAACACATATAAAAAAAATACCCCCCTCCCCCCAAAAAAAGATATCCTTAATCTTGATACAAGATAATAACCCAAAACCTGAAACACCATATCTGAGTTTAAAAACAAAAAAAACTGATAACATTTTCACAGCTCTGGGACTCATGTGAGTTATTAACTCCTACCCCCTTAAATGTATGAGATATTATTTCCCACTATTTCCCACTATTAGTTTGTTTAGATTTATTAGGCCAGCCTTCCCTGCAAACAGGGCTCAGGGCAGCTTACGACAGGAGTGTAGACAATAAATAATTCAAGTTAAAACCAACAATAAAATACGTAACACATATATCAACAAATAAAACGACACAATTTCCAAGATGGCAGAAAAAATAATTTCAGTTTCCACAAGCCTTGGCGGGGGGGGGGGGGATTAGGGGGAGGGTTGCCTGCCTTTAGGTGGGGCCTGGAGATCTCCTGCTTTTACAACTGATCTCCAGCTGACAGAGATCAGCTCGCCTTGAGAAAATAACACACAAGAGAGAATCATGGAAGCAGCACAATGACAGAAAAAAGCCATGAAAAGTACCTAAATTGAATTACAGCAATTTAGAATGATACACTTTATGAACTTTTTAAAAATTTCTTGATATCTTGTTATTATGATTTGATGTGACTTCAGTCAATGATTTCATAGCATTATAAATTGTTGTGATTCAATTTAGTCACTTTTCACTGCTTTTTTCCTGTAATTGTGTCCCCTAATCTGGTGCTCCACTGGAAGCCAATATCAGTGTATCAGTGTTGCCTATGAGGTCATGGCAGAGTGACAGGACTTATCTGCAGAAAAGCTCGCAAATGCTTCACAGTTTATGGTCAAATTTCTATTATTCTGAGTCCTCTCTGGGAGAGACATAAGAGACCTAATTATCCTAAATAAATGAGCTGGGCAAGAGCTAGCAGACACAATGGAGGCTGCGTAAAATTCCTTTATACCAGCCTTCACCACCATCTCATAGGATTTCATAAGTGTCCTATAAAATGCTCTTGTGGTTTCATTACAAAATTCACTCTGGTCATCTGAGTTCCATTTCATCCCCTTAAATTCCATAGTATAGCAGGGAGATGTTTTCTGCCAGGGATGGAGAGGACATCAAGGGGCAATTCCAATGGCTTCAGAGAGATGGGAATTCCAATCCTCTATTAGCTCATCTAAGGAATTGATGGAGGGCATCAGTTCCCGCAGAGCATTCTGGAATCCAGTCATATCCATTAGTCTCTATGGGCAAGCATAAATCCACTCACTACCTAGATGAGGGGGGGGGGCAGGGGCACCCAGCTAGACCTTCACAGTGCAGTGATCTGACCATGGCACTAACATCTTGTATCAATTCTCTTTTCTTCTTCAAGCATTTAACATCTAGTTAGAATGATGGTCCACCTCCCTGCTTGAAATATAGTCAGGGAGGAGTCCACAAGGACATTTTGCCACTCAATGGTGATGGGAATATGACCTTAACTTTATAAATTAGGGATACTTAATGAGACAGGCATTTATCCCCTAGTTGTTGATACCTGCCATGGTATTCACATTCCAGTTATACAGTCTTATAGTTGCAGTTCTCTGCTGAAAATCTCAGCTGATTGTTAATAGATGGGTTCTGTTTATAAGTCTATGTTTTATGAATTTGGAGAAAACAGGCAAGTAGCACTGACCAAGGTGGCAAGAGGTCACAGAAAGTCAAGTCTTTGAGAGAGAAGAGAGGAATAAGTCAGGGTAAGAGATAATGCAATAACTTCAAACAGCATCGTGATAAGGATTTATTTCCTTTTGCCAGCTGAAGCAAAGACCAGGAGAGTTCTTTATATTGCTCAGTTAGTTTCTAAAACTAAAACGGAAACATTTTGTCACATAAACCAAAGCTGTTCAGCTTTCTCTGTGACTGGTTGTGCCTTCATTGGTACAATGTAGGTTTCTCTTTCCAAGCCAGACAGAGAGGGACATTTCACTTTGTTTGCAACAAGACGTAGGCCTTTTAAAGAGGTGTCTTATTTTGCTTGTCAGCATATCTCTGAAGTGATCTCCCATGAAGAAATAGAAGATGGGGTTAATTGCGCTGTTCAAAAATGCAACAGGCCTGGTTATAATATAAACAACGTTGATTATGTTTCTTGTGCACTCAGACACCTCCCATAGTTCTGTGCGAGAAGCAATCCTAACATTGCGCATGATGTGATAGGGAGTGAAGAGCAGTGAAAAGATACTCATTGCCATGATGACTAATGTGAGAGGTTTCTCAAGAGTCATGGCCGCAGTGAGCTGTGAGCTGCGGCTTTTAAGGAAGTGAAGCGTCTTGATGTAAAAAGAGCACATGATACACAAGGGAATTATGAAACCAACAATTGTCAAGATCACACTATAGATGAGGCTTTGGGCTGCATCTCCTGAACTTGCATAGTCCATACATTCGCTAGTGCTGTTGTCTTCCTGTACTTTTATGAAGATTATCATGGGTAGCAATTCCAGTGAAACTAAGACCCATATGGCAAAGGAGAAAACAACAGCCACATTCTTTTTCTGCAGAAAATGATTTCTGAAAGGGTATTTCATGAGCAGGTATCTATCAAAACTGATAAAGGAAAGGAAAAGGATGCTTGTGTATAAATTGGCATGTAGAATGATCCTGTTGACTTGACACCAAACGATCTTATAAGGCCATGTTCCACTAGAATAACTGGACACCAGCAAGGGAAGGGTGCAAAGGAATGCAAAATCCGACAGTGTTAGGCTGAATAGGTAGATGTTGCCGCTTCTCCAGTTTTTGAGGCAGAATACGTAGCCAAAAACAACCACACTGTTGCCAGTGATGCCAAATATGAACTCAAGAGCATACATGGTGGAAAGGTAATACTTTTCCAGATATTTTGATATATCCAAGCATTGTCCGGTCCCATTAATATCCTGGAAATGTAAACCTAATGTTAATAGTATGAATAAAATTGCATTTACTTTACTACACATTTGATAGCAAAGGAGATTATTGTAGTCTCATATTTCTTGTCCTTTAATCATGTCCAAATGTTAGTTAAGCCTTTGATAAATATTTGAACTCAATGTGTTCCGAGCTGGTAGCATAAAACGAACATCATTACAAATTTCTTCTAAAGGAAAGTTAAATCTCAGTTCTGTTTTCACAATGGAAGCCCAGGCAGAGTTACTTCAATCCAAGCCCATGGATTCTGTAATACCTCTGCACAGAATTGCATCATTAGCCTACCAAATGGGAGAACAAGGCTGTCTTTTCTTTAGAAAACAACATTGTATCATATAGTAACATATGATATGCTGCTGTTTTCTAAAGACAGCTTTTTGAGGGAAATTCAGGAGAAGAACAAAAATTACCTTAATGCAATCAATGAAGAACTAAAGAGTAGATTCTCAGAGTTACACCCTTCTAAGCCCTTCCACATAAGTTGACTTTGAAGGGTATAATGCTTATTAGGACTGTACTGTGCTTACTGGGAAAACTTCCTTAGTGACTCACTGTTTCGAGATCATTTTTCAGGCATGCATCATAGCTACAATTGTGTTCATAATCAAGGTAGTCCTTCAAAAACTATTATAAGAAATGGAAATGTTTGCCACAGCACAGTGAATACGGATAGCAAGTGTAGGTGTTCTTGGCAATATTAGAGAAACGGTTCCTACAAAGCTTAAATTGGGAGAAAATGAACAATGGACTAGGCTCTATGAACTGCCAGTGGAAGCCACTGATGGTCTGGAATCTTCCCTGCCCTCTTGACCCTGAGCCCTTCCTGTCAGCATCTCTAGCTAGAGGAAACAAGCAGGTCCAAACAACCTCTGTCTGCATATTTTCCAACCTGATCCAGTTTGATTCTGTGTGCTTTCCCCATATTAGATGTTCAGGGTGCGATTGATTAGGAGAGGGTACTGAAAGCCAAATTTTCCCTCCCCACCAGAATTAAGCACTATTCAAAGTACTGAATTAGGGAAAGATACCTAAAGCCCCAGTTTCTACATATTAAAGTCTGGAGTGGGGCCTGTGTGTACAGTGTTTGCACATTGCACTAAAGGACTTTGTAGAAGCTCAAAATATTGATGGTAGATCAGTGAGAACAGATGGTGGGTGAGGAAACCAATATAATCCCATCAAAGCTTGATTTTATAATTTCTACTAATCCTCAATTAAGATGCCTTTTAACAAAAGCACTTCTGAAAAATCTGCTAAATGCCATGGCCCTGAAAATAGAATTCCTAAATCAGCAATGTGTAATTAAAGGAATCTGCATATTTATTGCAGAAATGTTTCCTAACTCAAAGAACCGCAGAAACACAACAAAACTCTCCTTAGGCTTGCACCTGTGGAGAAGTGGCATCCAGCCTCCACACAAGCTCCTGCCTGGAGATTCCTGCAAATGAGCTCACAAAACCTATGCATTGCTAGAATGTGATAAACCCTAAAGGACCATCTCTTCCCGTATGCCCCCATGCAGCAGTTGTGAGCCTCAGGTTGCCACCTACAAGTTGTTCCACCACTTCAGGCAGCCTGCCTGGCATCAACTAGAGCTTATATCTATTCTTTTGCAGCTCCTCAGGGAAACCAGGAGGATGCTGTGTCAAGAAATTTTTAAGAGGTGCTGCAAAGCCATTTTATTTGCCAGGGCACTGAACAGGGCAAAGGTGAGTTATTCGGGTTTTTATTTTATTCCGTAAGTTTTAAATTGTGACTTGTAAGCTGTCTTGAGACACATGGAAAAGTGGGATACAAATATTTTAATGAATGAAATTAAATGCTGGATGCACTCTGACAGTAAAGATAGACAGTGAAGTGCTAAGTACAACCACGGAAAGATATTCTGCCACCTAGATTGCATTCATTTAACTGAGGTACATTTTTTAAAAAAAAATTGTCTGTATACTCTGTATAAATGATTGCAAAACTTTGTTTCATACTACAATGCAGTAAGAAAGATGTCAATAACACAAAGGTAATTACAACTATCATAACATTTTAGACTTTGGACAACAGTTTTTACTATGTGATGTAGAAGTTCTGAACAAAAGTATGAACCATTCAGGCATTTTCTTAATAAGATTAAGATAAGAGAAACTACCACTTTTGAAATCATTAGCATTTAGAATGTAGACTAGATGTTATCATTGCTGAAAGCAAAACTTTCAAAACATGTCACACAATCTTTAAAGTAATAATCAAGTTAAAATTCACTCTTAGACAGGTTGGGCATCCTCCACTAACAGGTTTATTAACTAAAATAATTAGATCCTCAGCCACTCATGATTACAAAGGATGCAAAATAAATTACAAAAATCCATATAATAGATCAGTTTTACTACATACCATTCTGTAGAATGGGTATTGGCTTTTCCAGATATGCCTTTACCATGATCCGAAGAAAGATTCCAGGTCAGTAGAATGCTGCTTGGCACAGCTCTCAGCATCTGGTTTCCACAGTGGATAGAAAGTGGTTAATGATTCAAAGTGTACAGAGAATTTGTTTGTGTGAGGTAGGCATGGGGCTGCTCCACTGACAGAAAGTATTGCAAAATTCATCCTGAGTCAACAGCAGAAATAATGGAAATAATTATTCTTTGCAATGGCCTGTTCAAAGCTAACCAACTGCACTTGTTGTTAAGGGCCCAGCTAAATAGTTTTGATTGTGCTCAGTGCCCAAGAAGCTTTTTCTGCAGCCCTTAGGGTTGTTATAAGGCAGCAAAGAAGTGCTTTTAAATGTCTGGATTCAGCAAAGTGATCTATAATGCTGCCTATGAAATGTACCTCTTACAACAGTAACAAACTCTTATATGACTGGTTGCTGCAATATGATTCCTGGAGTCACCCTGTATCTTATCATCACTACATATTCTGCTGATACCTGTGTTTAAATATTTGGACTATCTAAATCTCAATGAAACGAACAGGATGAAGCCAGGGAAATCAGAATACTTCAGTTTACCTATGGTTGTTGATCATGTGTTGTTCTACCCAATCTGACCTTGTGTTTATTTATTTACTTCATCTATACCCCACTTTTTGCTTGCAACATTCCCTTCTTCTCCTTTTTATCTTCACAACCGGTCTGTGGGGCAGGTTAGGGCAAGAGTATGTGACTGGCCCAAGGTCACCCAGCAGGCTTCCGTGGCAGAGTGGGGATTCAGATCCTAATCCAAGACTTTAACCACTAATTTGGAAAAGGGGCTGTGGCTCAATGGCAGAGCATCTGCAGAGGAGGAGGAGATCAGATTTATACCCCATCCCTCACTACTTGAAGGAATCTCAGAGCAGCTTACAATCTCCTTTCCTTTCCCCTCCCCACAATAGACATCCTGTAAGGTAAGTAGGGCTGAGAGCTCTAACAGAAACTGCTCTTTCCAGAGCAGTCTCTGAGAGTTGCATATGGAGGAGTTGGGAATCAATCCCAGTACGTAACCACTACACAAGACTGGCTTTCACACAGAAGCACACAGAAGATCTTGAGTCTAATCCCTGACATCTCCAGTTAAAGTGAAGTGATGTGAAAGACCCTGCAGAGCCACTGCCAGTTTGAGTAGACAATCCTGGCCTTGGTAGGTCAGTGCTCATATTCAGGGTAAGGCAGCTTCACGTACGTTCATGTGTGTATTCAATGTCTCTTTATCTGGAAACTTATAAACCACCCTGTAAAAAGTCTGCCATGAAAATGTCATGATGCAATGTCACCGCAGAGTCAGAAATTACTGGTGCTTGCCCAGGGGCTACCTTTACCTTTTTTTTAGCTGAATCTCATCAGAGGTAAGATGGTCTAAATTACCAAACAATCTGGTAGCATACCTATTTATAAAATACCTTCACTTTTTGCCATCCCTGCAGTAGCCATAAAGGGTAGATGGATATTAAACCCATAGTGCAGCTGAGAGTGGGCTAAGTCTCTCAATCATGTGCAATTCCCCTCCCACATTCCACATGAGTTTTGTATATGCAAGTTCTGTGTTTCTCAAAACAGTTGAAGTGGAAGTTCAGTGGAATGAACTATTCAGTTCATTCTTCAACCCACGTATTAAGCATATTAACTGAGTAACCTGAGTTTTCTTCCAAGCACCAAATGCCTTCAGATATGAGTTTCTTCCATTGTGTTCTTACATACTATTAGATATGTCAGCTGAAGCTAACCACCTTGAGCATCCTACTGATTTTCACGCATGCTTAATTCTCCCATTGAAATCAATAGCAATTAAAAGGGCTTAATTGTGGACACATTTTTAAGCTATGCTCACTAGGGTTCTATTTCACATTAGCATACAAAATCAACTTTGTTCATACAGAGAATGGAAATTTCCCGCCTCATATCAACTAATACTTCACAATGGACCTATAAATTATTTATTGGAATAGCAGGACAAAATAGACAACGAAAAAGATAATTCTGATTGCCCCATAGAGCATGCTGTAGGACTCCATTGTTTGTATAGTAAATGAATATGAGATTACATACATTCATAAAGCACTCATTGCTTGTCATAGCAGTTGCATTGGGAATATCGAAAATGGACAACAAACAAAGCATTCATTATTTCAGTGCTTCTAAGGCTTCACAAAAGGAAAGAGAAGCTAAGTGGGATACCCAGATGGGAGGCCAAAGAAAACTCTACAGAGGAAGGCACTGGCAAACCACCTCTGCTTCTCACTTGCCTTGCAAGACCCTTGCTGGGGTCATCATAATTTGGTTGTGTCTTGACAGCACTTATATGCATAAGAATCCACTTCCATGAGAAAAATGTCATGCAACTTCCATTTATAGGATCGGGTGCATGGATCAGAATTGCAGTATGATAGTCTCAGACTCGAAGTTTCCTATTTTGGGCCATCTAGTTGCTAAAAGGCAGGATAATTTGTCCAGCAAAGAGGGACACTGCATCTTTTACATATTATAGACAGTCCCTCCCATCATGAATCTTGAATCCCACTAGAGCACTGACACAGCAGTTGCCATGAGTACTGCATTCTGATGCATTATCTGGCCTCCTGTTTTCAGTGCTGGGTTATAGAAGGAACAGGCTTCCATGGTATCCTCAGACACACATTAATACACTCTTTAAACAGGATGTGCATTTAACCAAAGCAACAATAGGAGTCTATTGCTTTGACAGAACTCCTGGCTTCACTAAGATCTGATCACCATTTAAAGTCCCCTCCCCACATGTTCAAATAGCTTTTGGGGGTTCCCTTGTTCCATTTGTCCCTACCAAGCAGTGAAATATCTACCACAGTATCAAATGTGACATCATTTTTGAAAACAAAGGCTTTTAACTCTCACTGTTTTTGATATAATCCAAAATTACCAGTGTGGGAAAGAACTATTAGTACTCATTGTTAATCATGCTATTGGTATAAGTTGGCTAATCACTTCCAAGAAATGAAAGTGTCTCATCAGCCATAGCACAAAAATAGGAACAAAAACCACATCATACTTTAGGAGCAACTACACGGTGTTTTATAGTCTCATTTATACATCTCTTTCCCCAATGTGTTTTTTAAAATGACTCCTCTTGTCTCCTACACTTGGGCTTCATGTGCATATTTGCTTCTGCTTCCTTTAGTGACCATTTTGTAGTTGGCTCTGCCTCCTGTGGCAGCCATTTTGTGATTGCACCCACTACCCTGTGTTGAAGGTACCCACAGGTCCAAAAGAGCTGGGGACTCCTACGGTACAGCATTTTTCTGTATGACACACATCAAACTTTATGTCCCATATCTGGACTGAATTTTTTTAAAATGTGTTGTTTTCAGAACTTGCTGGTTTTCAGAGTGCCTCTGATGATGCGCTTATCACATTTCAGTTTTCAACCTGTTGTAGAAGTATCTGAACGATTTAACACCCATCCTCCTTTGTTTGTACAACCGATGCTGATGTTCTACCTACCCACTTCTAAAATGGTCATAAAATACTGTTATGAATGAGCTTCTAACACTATTGACAGTTTGTTTACATTATTCACAAAGGCAGCAGCAGAAATATTTTTAGCTATTATTTTCAGTCTCTGAACATGTCTGCTATAAACAAATAGGAAACAAGCAGGAGGCCAGCGGCTGTGACACATGCTATAGGTCTAGCTGTGCCGTTGGCTGTTGAGATGAGTTACTGGCTACAGCTGTCGTGTTGAGTTTAGGAGGCATTCTCACATTTCTTCAAGCAAGGCAATAAGGAAAGAAAGAGATGCAAAACAGAGTGGGGGTGAGGAGAATTAAGATACAGTTAATGGCTTCAAACCACACAAGGTTTCTATGCCTCAGACACAGGAATAAATGGGAAACCTCATACAATGAATAATAATTTTAAAAGTTGGTTTTGTTTTGAGGCTAAAAACAGCTCATTCCTCCCCCCTCCCCCTAAGAATAAGAGCTTTGGGAGCAATCTAATAAACTTTATAGCATTATTCCAGATAGTGAAAAATACAAATGTGCACACCAGTAGCACCTTTAAGACCAACAAAGTTTTATTCAGATTGTAAAGTTTCATGTGTGTGTACACTTCATCCGACCAATGTATGATCACACCAATGTACAGTAGGCTTCACAACTGGGTAACATCAAATACTTTGTAATAGTGAACACATAACAAGAGTTAACCTATATCCATCTAGATACAGAAAAGAGCAAGAGTCCAGTAGCACATTAAAGACTAAAAAAAATTGTGGCAGGGTATGAGCTTCCATGAATCACTGCTCACTTTTTCAGATACAGCTAGAATGTGAATCCAGGACTTCTGGGCTTCGTCGCCTTAAGCTCAGTGGGGGTCCGCGGAGCTCGTCTCTAATGACCACCCTGAATGGGATGATTGGAGACGTACCGCAGTCGCGGCATCTCTAGGGAGACCCTGGAGGGGTCTCCTGTTATCAAGGGGCTTTGCAGGGAGCCAGGGAAATAGTGGCAGCTGTTCCTTATCCTTCTTCTCTGGTGCTCCACTGCCATGGTCACCATTACAGCAGAAAGAGGTGAACACCCAGCTGCTTGCTTTCTTCTTCCAACAAGCTTCTGATGCATTGTTTTTCTACCTTAGGCACTGAAATACTACTTTGCAAGTAAGTCTGCTTCTCATTACCACTGCCTAATGGGTCATTTTACATAACAACAAATGGGACAGTTCAAAGGAAGGGAAAGAGGTGAATTCCCTCCCACTTTTCCATGAGTGTGGCTTAAAAAGACAAAGAACAACTTTAAGCATTTGCAACAATCTGAATTAGACTGAATATAGATACTTAAATCAACCTGGTTTATGATTGAATAAGTGACAAGGAGATCATTACTCAGTTATAATTTGGTCTGAACAAAAACAAGATATATTTTAGAGAGATTTGTATCTGTTGCCTGAGTGGAACTGAAATGACAACAATCAAAAGACACAGCTGGAGAAGATTTGGAAGGATAGACTAACTGGGTTTCTGAGTTATTTTTCAACTTTGATTACTAGACTGAGTTATTCTGTGGAGAAAAATTGCATTGCAAAGCGAAATGTTTCATAAAAAAGATATAATGGATACCATAATCTCTCTAAAGAAGGACCTTGGTTCATTAACAGAGTTGATAAAAAAGCAAATGGGAGCTCTTATTTTGAAAGGCAGAGAAACTTTAAATCTACGTGGGCAGAGTGTTAAAGAGATCTCGGTGAAGTCTGTGGAGTTGAAACCAATGGATAAAGATCCATTGGGGAAGGAGCCAAAGAAAATTAAAATGGAACCAGATTGCGCAGTTATTAATAAGGACCGGAAATCAAGACCGACTAAAGCTTTTCTGAGAGGAAGTGATGGTGTGGGAGCCTTATTATTTTTACCGAGATGGATGAACGCACTAAGGAGAGAGGATATTTCAGGAAAAAAATCAAGACTTGGAAAACTTTCAAGAAGAAGGGATTTTAAATTGTTTTTCTTTCTGTAGGTAATTGGAACTCTTAACAAAAACTGACATGCGATTTCAAAAGGTCAAGTGAGACCCTAGGGACATGGATGCTTCTCTTTTGTCTGCTATTTTCTATATTCTTTTTTTTTTTTTTAAGAAAGTTAAATAGAGCTATGTATTAAAGAGCGAGCTATAGAGGTAATAGATGCTTTGTTTGTTTTTTTAGGTAAAAATATATGTGTGGGAGTTGTGGCTGTTATGGTATATTAGGTTTGTGCCTCTCAGAGCAATATGGTTATAGAAGTTACAGTATCCAAAAGCTTTTAAAAGAATTTTACATAAATAAACAATTAACTTGGATCATTTTTAAGAAGGCAGATAACACAATTATTTTGTAATCTGGTAGATCTGCTCATAGTATGTTTAACTGGAGAAACTGTTTATATTGATAAACTATTATGTTTTTTGTTCGCCACTTTTTTATCTCTCTATTTTTTATGTTATTTTAAATTTGCTTTCTTTCTCTCCATTTGAAATAAAAAAGTTAGAAGGATAAAGAGATGATATTTGTTTTTCATGCTTATCCAAATGATGACATCGCTAAAATAACAAGTCAACTTGTACTTTTAATATGGGTAAGTTTAACCAGTTAGTTTTGTGTTGTGACCTTTCAGACTTTTTATATCTATATGTGCTGAAGAAGAATAGAATAGTTTAGACTCGTATCTTAAGTAACAGATTAGTAAAAGGAGTATAATGGAAAATGAAGAATATAAGGAGAAAATTCAATACTTGCAGGTAGAAAGAATTGGGTATTTTGTTTTGCAGTAGAAATGTAACTGATATATTTGCAGCTTTCTTTGTTTCTGGTTTCCCATTCTGTATCCACCCCTCCTTCTTGTTGTTTCTGTATCTATGCATATGCTTTCTCTTTTTGTAGCTAAAATCAATAAAAATTATAAAATTCTAGAATGTGAATCCAGCTGTCATTGTATCTTGGAGTGTGGAGTGATTTCAGATGGGGCAAATCACTCCACTCTCCAAGATATAGGACAGATGGACTTAAATTCTAGTTATATCTGAAGAAGTGAGCAGTGACCAGGGCTTTTTTTTTTAAGAAAACAGCTCAGCAGGAACTCATTTGCATATTAGGCTACACCCTCTGATGTCACCATTGTTTCACATAGGGCTTTTTTGAAGAAAAAGCCTAGCAGGAACTCGTTTGTGTATTAGGCCAAACTGCTGATGCCAAGCCAGCTGGAACTGCGTTTCTGTGCATTCCTTCTAAAAAAAAAAGCCCTGGCAGTGACTCACAAAAGCTGATGCCCTGCCACAAATTTTCTTAGCCTTTAAGATGCTGCTGAACTCTTGCTCTGTTCTGCTGCTACAAACAGATGCACAAGGCTACCCATCTTGATACATCTAGATATAGTTCATGAGAGACATTTCTCTTAAAAATAATGGATGGGTAGGACCAGGCAAACTGAAAGCAGGAGGAGAAAAATGATCACTCTGTCAGAAAACTGAATGGACAAGGGAAATGCTTCCTTGGATTAAAGATTGTCATTGTAAAAGAAACACATAGATGCTAACAGGCAAGTTGATTGCAAAGGCAACAGTGCACCCGAGATTTAGGGCCTCTTCAAATGTTAGCTTGCTTCCAATTTGATATATAATGAACTGAATGCTATGACCCGCTGCTCATCTAACAAGTTTATTAGCATCCCCATGCTTTGACTATGGACTAGGAAGTGTTGAATGAAATGTAAAATGTCTCTTGCAACAACAAGGGGGAAAACTCTGACCCAAATTTCATATTTCATGTGGGTTATTAAACATCTCAGAGCAAGATCAAAATCTATATAGCATTGTTGGACTTTGAATAATGGTTTCAACAGGACCATCACTTGTTTTTGTTTCCAATCTAGATACCACAAGCCACTCTGGAAATACAGTGCAAGAGAACAGATTCATCCTGCTGTCCACTAAATCTTTTCTTCCAATAAAAATAAGCAATGTGATTATGAATTGCAATATGAAACATTGCTAAATGGGGGAAAATGCCATCTAAAGATCTGAGTCACCAGAATTTAAGTTTTACAGGGTAGCACAAGTATTATGCTGATTTTGTATGTGTACATTAAACCTGCGCCTGCAAATATAGTGCTTCATTGTATGCATGACTAATGTGCAGGTTACCATAGATGCTCCATGGGATATATAAACACTTGTAAAATCTATGTGCCATTGCCAGTACATCAATCATATCAATACCAACTTTATACTTTTGACAGCACATGGAATTATTTATATTGTAAGTAACTCGTTTGAGTGTTTGTAACGTGCACAGCCTTGCATGTCTCAGTCTTCCTCCAGCGATTTTACACAACATTACCTGCATTAAAAAAGAAAACACAGATTCTCCAGAGTGACTAAATGGAACATATGGCAGGAAAAATCTACTCCTGAACTGTGTAAGAGGTCCAAAGTCCAAATGTAATTGCTACTAGGGTGAACATTGTCGATGACTACTTTCTCCTCTGTCTTTTTCAATGGAGAACAGATGTCATGATCAGTACAGATGAGTTTCCTATGGGTTGCTGTGGGCAAGGGGTGCCAATCTGACACCAACACTTTGGTTCAACTTGTTTTGTGCATTAACAGTATTTGTGTACATCATTTTAATGGCTATAGAATCAATTAGCAATATTTAAGAATTCACACAAACAGCTAATTCCAAAAGCATTTCCACTGGTTTCAATGAGAAATGTATGCCAACCTTTAACTTCCCTTGCCCAAGTGGGATGAAATTCTCCAGGCTCCACTCCTCTCTCACAAGACTCTCCTGCTCCAACTTTAGGCAGAAAGAAGGAAAGTACAATTCATCTGTGGATCTAACTCCCCCTAACCATACAACTGAAATTCTTGGGGTTTAATGGAGCCTCCCTGCCAAATTGCAGGCAAAGAGGACCATGGGTCCTCTTTATGGATCCATTTTACTATGGGTTCATTTTACTATTTAAAATCTCCTATGCAAGATGGGCGCACAGAATGTAGATAAGTTATTTCACTCTGACCCCTCTTGCTTACAGGTGGAGGCCTACACACACACACACACATAAAACCCATCCTTTGTGCCAGAATCATTGATTTCAGCTTTTGCCCCCTCCCAAATCCTGTCTAACAATTGAGCTGTTGAGATGGTGAAACCTCCGAACTGAAAATTAACACAGAAAATTCCTTTTTGGCTTCATTCCAGGATTTCCAAAATGGATGTGGGTAGGAATGGACATGAACCACAACAATGCAGTTTGTTTTGGTTTGTGGTTCATGGCTGAACTATGAACTGAACTAGTTTGTTCTCTTTTGAACCAGTTCAGTTTGTAGACCCAGCAAACCTCATTTAAAGGGATTGCAATCCCTTTAAATAGGGTTTTCAGAAAACTGCAAGAACAGCTGAGTGGTGGGAGCACTTCCCATCTCTTCAGCTGTTTCAGGCTTTCTTGTGCTGCCCCTTTAAAGTTTAAAGAGATGGCACAAGAAAGCCAGAAAACAGCGAGAAACCTTTCAGGAATCAGAGCTGGGCACCACTTCAACAGCAGGAGCTCCTCTGAATATTAGACCACTCCCCCCTGATGCAGCCAATCCTCCTGGAGCTCCAGTAGGCCCTGTACTAAGAGCCTTTTAAGCTCTCAGAGATCGGCTACATCAGGGGAGTATGGCCTAATATGCAGAGGAGCTCCTGCTAGAAAAAGAGCCCTGGCTGTGATCCAGGAGAGCCCAGACACTCACACAACCTTCCTCCATTGCCTGAGGATGCTCCAACACCTAGACTTCCCAGCAGGAACTCACCCAGGAGAGGTCAGCAGTGGAGGAAGGGCCGCCAGCCAAGGCAGCTAGCAACAAGGTGGAGGAGACAGCAAAACTGGGCCCAGCAGAAAGTGTGCATCTTGATTTTCCTCTGTGGGCAAGGCCATCCATCCAGTTTCATAGTTGTGGTCTAGTGCTGTGATCCCCAGTATAGCACCCACAGGCATCTTGGTCCTCAGATATTGTGGCATTTGCTTCTTTCACCTACCATCTCTTCCATATCTTGAGTCCAGACTTGGTCAGGAGAATAGCAACTTCAAATATTTTAAATAAAATAAAGCAAAGCAAGACATTGAATGTATTGCCTTTTGTCTGGGGTTTTATGTATAATTCTATTTTTATGTTACATGGGTAAATCAATCACCTTTCCCACTTCACAGCATTAATTTTTCATAGTGTTGCTTGTAAGTGGACTCGCTTAAAACATACTCTAATTTGCAGCTGACACTGTGGCATGCTACACAAGACTGTTTCAGAAGTTAAATGAATCCAGGTTTTCTTTAAGCCATCACTTGCCTAACCATGCATTGAGAATGTCCTTGGGATCCCTTCTCTGTCTGCCTATGCCCTCTGAAGTTTAACAAGTGGCAAAGACCTTTCTTAACAGAGATGCCCAAACTATACAAAAAGTCCCTTCTCAGAAAGATTAATCTTGTCTTTCCACTAATGGCATTGTGTGTAGGAAGTGCCATCAAGTTGCAGGTTATGATAACTCACAGCTTCTTCAAGGCAAGAGATGTGGAGAGGTGGTTTGCCATTCCCTGTCTCTATACAGAGGCCCTTGATTTCCTTGCTGGTCTCCCATCCAAATTCTGACCAGGACCAACCCTGCTTAGCTTCTGAATGCCAGGTAAAATCCATGCTTTCCTTGCTAGTTTCCTCATTGTGTTCTTTCTTCTTCCCCTCACATATCTAGATTTTCTACCAAACCTCTTTATACATTTACAAATTTTGTAACTCCTATTTGTTGGTTTGGACCATTTTCATTGTTATTTACTGATTACGTAGTTGCGGACTCTTTTCTGTTAAAAGGCTGAGCATAAATATTTCCATAAACAGATTTATAAAGCACTGTGAGATGTAACACAGTATGAACTGACACAGGAATGATGTATCTGATTACTCAGTTGTATAAAGCTATGTTTGACTGAGCTTCTAACCTATTTACTTAACAGGATGTTAAAGTACAGTTTAATGAATTAGCAGGGAACTTGTTTTTAACTATGGATACATGCTCAGCTTCAAAGAATTCATGCAGGGCTTTTTGTAGAAAAAGCCCAGGTGGAGCTCATTTGCATATTAGGCCATACCCCCTGGCACCAAGCCTGTCAGAACTGAATTCCTGTGCTTTCCTGTCCAAAAAAAGGATGAGCTCAGCAGTTTGCTAGTCAACAAGCTTATTGGTAGTGGTACAACACTTCCTTTTTCCTGTCCCATTCAAGACCCTTAGATTTTATCCTCAGTACTCAAGGAACACACAGGCAGCAGGGAGAGTGTGGCAGGGACTGTTGCTCTAAAGAATTCAAGATGGCATCCAAGCAGGGTGGTTATTTTCCCATTATATCCTATGACAAAAGTGAAGATGAGTGATAATGGTTAGCTCTTGACCATCCAGTGAGCACCACAGCTAAGCAGACCTTGAAACCCAGGAACAACTTGACTTCAATGAAGCCTCCATGTGCAAACCAGATCCACCAGGTCAGGGTCAATATTTGGTTTAAAGCAGATGGAGATGATCCCTCTACAGCCAGTAAAGGTTAAGAGCATTGTGCATTTGGCTTGATTTAAATACATTTAAAAGCACTGAATTTCAGCCCATGTCCCACTGAAGAAATTGTCAAAGTAACTACTGATGGCATATTTCTCAAAAGCATTCTTATGTCCTAGTCCAATATACATGCACAAAGTCCTTTTCTGAGCATGAAAATCCTACCAATTGTTTGATGTTGAATAGAAAAGAAAGGTGAATTTCATGTGCACAGTTCTGGCTGTTGGATTGGAGAGGGAAACTGCATGCATAGCTCCTTATTGAGGTAGAAATATTTGTACATAAACTGGCTTCCTTGACATAGCTGAACACATGCTTGTTTCTATCCTAGGATTTACTCCTAGTGCTAATGTAGTTGGACAATTGGATACAACCCATGATATAAAGGAATGTATTATAGACCTGACCCCTTGGCCCTTGGGAGCATATTTATAAAAGTCTGTTTGCTAGCTGGCTGCATTTAGAGGAAATTGTTTGCTAAATAAAATATTGGCACACATTGTTGAAAATCTCTGTTTTTCATCTGTCTCTCTGGAAAGAAATACACCTGGCATTAAGGATTTCCTGCCAGATTCAAAAGGTATTTTTGCAAATGTTTTGAAGTATTAGTGGTGCTCAAAGGGGAAAAAATATTATAATACAAAGGCTTTTGCAAACAAAGTTATATAAAAAGCCTGTTTCTGGACTCCATCTCTTTGTTTATTCATCTATCCAGTCTTTTTACCCAATGGGGATGCAAAATAGATTACATCACTGTCCTCTCCTCCATTCTATTCTCACAACAACACTGAGAGGTAGGTTAGGCTGGAAGTGTGTGATTGGCCCAAGTTCACCCAGCAAGCTTTCACAGGAGCAAGGAGAATTGAACCTGGGTCTCCCAATCCTAGCCTGACCCTTTAATTACTATACCACACAGGCTTTTTGTTAAAAAATTCAAACCCAAGGTTAATTTTAGTTAGCGATTAAATGCTTTTCCTCATTCTTATTTTCCTGGCTTGTAAATTACTGGGGCTGTTCCACACATGTTTTGCTCTCTCTAATGATGAATTTGATATCACACAGGTTTCTTTCTGGCATAGAAATCTACAGTTTAAATCTGCAAGGAAACTTGTTGGACATAAACTTGTGTGATGTTGAATTGCCCACTAGAGGGAGCAAAATGTGTGGAACAGAAAAACACCCAATGAAACAAGAACGTAAAACTGAGGAAAATGATAAGAGAATTTTTCAAGAAGCCATAAAGGTTTGCTATCTTGTAAAAAAATAACTTTTTTTTTTGCATCTTTATACATCCTCAGTGTACTTTGTTTCCTTCTCTGCACTGATGCAGCCCTCTTCTGTTTACTCCCTTCTAATTATCCATATCTTTAGCACTGGAGAAAATTTTGCATACATATTTTATTCATTTTTTATTATTAAAACATTCCTATCCTGTCTTCCCTTTTGGTTCAAAGTGGTTTACTGGGAAATGTGTGGATCTTTTATCCAACACTTAGAGGAATGAGGTAGCATCTGCTCACAAAGAAACCCCCTGCCATCCCCAAACAAGGAAGATCCCATGCATATCTGATAGGATAAACACCATGATTTTCCCTCCAGCCTAGCCAGTTTTGAAGGCAGAATTAAGGGAACTATGATTAGGATAGTGGCTACAGTTGTGGCTACAGATGCATGGCTTATGGGGGGGGAGGGGGAGAAGAAGAAGAAGAAATTGGATTTATATCCCGCCCTCCACTCCGAAGAGTCTCAGAGTGGCTCACAATCTTCTTTACCTTCCTCCCCTACAACAAACACCCTGTGAGGTGGGTGGGGCTGAGAGGGCTCTCACAGCAGCTGCCCTTTCAAGGACAACCTCTGCCAGAGCTATGGCTAACCCAAGGCCATTCCAGCAGGAGCAAGTGGAGGAGTGGAGAATCAAACCCGGTTCTCCCAGATAAAAGTCCACGCACTTAACCACTACACCAAACTGGAGGTGGATACAATGGGGAGAAAAGTTACAGAACTACAGCCAGATCTGACCTCAGCCACAGTGCATCCCAATCACCCCCCATCCACATGCACAGACATTTTGAAACTTGGGAGGACTTCAAAATCAGGAGGCTGAAGTTGGTTCATTATTCACAGATGCTTATTCATTCCTTATTCATTCCTTATTCATTCCTTATTTGTGAATTCAACCAAAAACACTGAAGAGAGTTTGAAAGCTCTGAACCCCAACATAAGGTCTGGACCCCGTATATCATACACCCCCTTCTTCAGGGGACTCTGCCCTTCGAGAAGACATGTGCTGCCTCATGGTCCAATGAGCGGTTCTTGTGCCAGCTGCTCCAAAACAAGGTGCTCCAGGACACTCAGACAGACAGACACTGGGGACAAGCTGTACTCCAAAACAATGCTTGGACCACCCCAAGTGACACATCCCCACACTTGGGTCACTGTCCTCTTCAAGAAGACATGCAAAGGTGCCCAGTCCAAACACTGGTTCCGGAACCACAAGCTTCCAATCGGGGTGCCACCTAGAAGCTTGTATTTTAAAGGAGATTTGAATAAGGAACTATTTTGATTGATTGCCCTCTGCACCCCAAAATGCACTCTGGACCACCATATGCCATACACCCCCACATTCAGGGCACTCTGCCCTTCGAGAGGACATGTGCTGTCTCATGGTCCAATGAGCGGTTCTTGTGCCAGCTGCTCCAGAGCAAGGTATTCCCAGGACACTCAAAGAGGCAGACACTGGGGACAGGCTGTACCTCAAAACAATGTTTGGACCACCCCAAGTGACACATCGCCATACTCAGGGCACTGTCCTCTTCAAGAAGACATGCAGAAGTGCCCGGTCCAAAAACTGGTTCTGGCACCACAAGCAGAGTGCCCTGAATGTGGGGGTGTATGGCATGTGGTGGTGCCTGGTTCAAATATTGGTTCTGCGCCAAAGGCTTCCAATTGAGATGCCACCTAGAAGCCTGTATTTCAAAGGAGGTTTGAATAAGTTACTATTTTGATTGCTTGCCCTCTACACTCCAAAATGCACTTTGGACCACCATATGCCATACACCCCCACGTTCAGGGCACTCTGTGCTTCGAGAGGACATGTGCTGTCCCACGGTCCAATGAGTGGTTCTCGTGCCAGCTGCTCCAAAATGAGGTGCTCCCAGGGCACTCAAAGAGGCAGACACTGGGGCAAGGCTGTACCCCAAAACAATGCTTGGACCACCCCAAGTGACACATCCCCACGCTTGGGACAGCTTCCAATTGGGGTTCCACTTAGAAGCCTGTATTTTAAAGGAGATTTGAATAAGGAACTATTTTGATTACTTGCTTTCTGCACCCCAAAATACAGCATGGACCACCACATGCCATACAACCCGTAGGTTCAGGGAACTCTGCCCTTTGATCTGAGTAGCATGAGCATGTGAAAGCAATAAAACAGTAATATGTCAAAATGTGAGAATGTCTGTTCCTGGGCCAAAAGGAAGGCATTTCTGTCTCAGGAGTTTTCCCATCCAACTAATTTACCTTTTAACGTGTAACATACATATAGTTTGCATTAGGAGAAAAATACATTAAAATATAGTGGGAGATGGGTAATGTAATGGGAAATGGGAAAAACATATGTAATGGGAAAAACATCCACTATCCCTATTTGAGTATGTCAATACAGCTAAAAGGGGATTACGTTGGATAGTGATGTTCTTGTCCATCTAATTTACTTTTTAACATATAAACATCATTCTAGTTTGCCATAGGAAAAAAAGAATACAATAAAATATAGTGAAAATGGGTTAAGTATATGTAATAAGATAAACAGGCAATATCTTTATTTTGAGTATGCCAGTACAAATAATTATTCTGATACACTATTCTAAAAGAGAAATACATAGGAATACTGTGGATGTATAACTATACTCAGTGAGAGTGTATTTAGCATTTGTAATGAGATAAAAAAACCCAATATCCCTGTTCAGTCCTGGGGAGGTGTTTCATAATAATTTGTAATTCAGCAATCTCTCTCTCCATTCTGTTCTTGAAGTTCCTTTGCAGTAAAACAGCTACTTTGAGGTCACCCATTGAATGCTTTGGAAGGTTAAAGTGTTCCTCCACAAGTGTTCCTCCACAAGTTTCTCAGTTCCGTAATTCCTGATGTCGGATTTGTGTCCATTTATCCTTTGGCGGAGGGTTTGTCCTGTTTGCCCTATGTAGAGAACTGAAGGGCATTTAATGGCATATATAATGTTAGAAGATGAGCAAGTGAATGAACCTGAGTTGGTATAGTTAATGCTGTTAGGTCCAGTGATTGTGTTGTCTGGGTGTATATGGCAGCAAAGTTGGCACTTGGGTTTATTGCGAGCTCTGGTACCAGTGTCCATGCTCAGACGAGATGTTGTATTGTTGTGGATGAGGAGTTGTTTGAGATTAGGGGACTGTCTGTGTGCAAGAAAACATTTACCCCCCCCCCCAGTACTTTTGAAAGGGAGCTGTCACTATCCAGTATAGGTTGTAAGTTGTTGATGATTCACTTTTTGGGGTGTAGAGGGCAAGCAATCAAAATAGTTCCTTATTCAAATCTCCTTTGAAATAGAGGCTTCTAAGTGGCACCCCGATTGGAAGCTTTTGGTGCCGGAACGAATGTTTAAACCAGGCACCTCTGCATGTCTTCTTAAAGAGGACAGTGCCCCGAGTGTGAGGATGTGTCACTTGGGGTGGTCCAAACATTGTTTTGAGGTAAAGCCTGTCCCCAGTGTCTGCCTCTTTGAGTGTCCTGAGGGCACTTGATCTGGAGCAGCTGGTAGAAGAACCACTCATTAGACCATGAGACAGCACATGTCTTCTCAAAGGGTAGGGTTCCCTGAACATGGGGGTGTATGGCATGCGGTGGTCCAAAGTGCATTTTGGGGTGCAGAGGGCAAGCAATCAAAATAGCTCCTTATTCAAATCTCCTTTGAAATACAGGCTTTTAGGTGGCACCCCAATTGGAAGCTTTTGGCGCTGGAACAAATGTTTGGACCAGGCACTTCTGCATGTCTTCTTGAAGAGGACAGTGCCCAAGTGTGAGGATGTGTCACTTGGGGTGATCCAAACATTGTTTGGGGGTAAAGCCTGTCCCCAGTGTCTGTCTGTTTGTGTGTCCTGGGGGCACCTTGTTTTGGAGCAGCTGGAGCGAGAACTGCTCATTGGACCATGAGGCAGCACATGTCTTCTCAAAGGGCAGAGTCCCCTGAAGAAGGGGGGGTATGATATATGTGGGTGCAAATCTTATTTTGGGGTTCAGAGCTTTCAAACTTTCTTCAGTGTTTTTGGTTGAATTCACGAATAAGGAATGAATAAGGATCTGCGAATAAGAAACCAACTTCAGCCTCCTTTCAAAATCAAGATGTGATGGGGAAGGGGGAAGGGGCATTCACTTAAAACTACTCTGGATAATTACAAGCTCTTCCACAGACCTCTCTCTCTCTCTGTGTGACAACAATGAAACAGAACACAAAACATTTTTATTTCAACCAGTTTAAACAGCTGGAAACCGAATTCAAATCAAAACAGAGTTCAAATTGTAATTCAAATAGAATTATGTCCCGTAGAAAGTGGCCATGGCACAGTGTAATAATTGATTAATCATCTTTAGACTAATAATTAGAATATTATAACATTAAAGACAACAAGAGGCTAGTCTATATGTGTGTGTGTGTGTGTGTGTGTGTGTGTGTATAATTAAGTTCCCTTTTCAGTTGGTATATATACAATTGACCAAGAAACAAATGCATCCACATTTTTACCTGCAAAGTAGAGATTACTAGTTTAGGTGTTACTTATGACATTAAAATTAATCTTATAATAAGTCGCTACTTACCATGTCATGGAAGTGGAACTGATTTCAGGCACTGGTTCACAGTTAATGGTTTGAGAATATCAGTGCGCTGCTGGAACATAGGTCAGACATCCAAATGATACTGTTATTTAGAGAATTCGGAAGGTGTTTTGCTTTTTGTGGAAGATGGGTTTTTAGAGGAAACGGAAATTGCTGAATAACAAGTTATTATGAAATACCTCCCTGGGACTGAAAAGGGATATTGGTTTATTATTACATATGCTAAACCATTCTCACCAAGTAGAGCTATACATCCACTGTATATCAGTGTATTTCTCTTTTAGAATAGTGTATCAGAATAATGTATTTATTTGTATTGACAAACTGGAATAAGGGATTATTGGTTGTTTATCTCATTACATATTGTAAACCCATCTTCCACTGTGTTCTAATGTATTCTTTTTGGTATTGGCAAACTGGAATGATGTTTCGAATACAATGCCACATGCTAAAAAATAAATTAGGTGGGCAGAAACACCTCTAAAAAATATGTGCTTAGTTTAACCCATGCTTGAGGAGAAATAGAGCAATTAACAGACTACATTTATTGCCTTTGTGGACTGTCATCATCATTCTCCAATTCTGACAGTTTTATTGCCTTTTGTCAGCCGATGTAACTTCTCTGAAATAAAAGACTTAGCTGAACTGTCGCCATCTTGAAACGCTGTTACTAACCATGAGAAAGGCCTTGCATATCAAAGTAGAGAGTTGTAGATTGTTGCTAATGCCTGGTGTGAATATTTCTTTCCCTTGATACTAACAAAGGCAGAAATTCCCCTTTGAAGATAAAGCACCTCCAGGGACAGCCGCTTGGCCATCCCCGGAAGACTAACCGTAACGATAAGAGAAGGAGACCGTGTGAATCTTTGCACCTCAACTCAGCAATGTTTAGAATTGTGGCTTTGTGTAGTTCCCTTTAATGTATTCCCTTATAGCCTGCTTCCTACTGCTACAATGTATCAGTCTCAATTTTCCTTCATGCTGATGCTTATGGATTATCAAATAAAGCCTAACTTTGCAACAATTCAAGGTCTGGTTAATTTGAGATCCCATCGTCTGACACCTTTGCTGTTTTCCCACTCAACTGATGCTATCCAGACCAAGCTTGCTATTCTTTCAGTTTGTTAATTTCACTGTTTTGCCACTGAATTCTAACTTTGTACTATTTTGCATGCTTAACCACTGCCCACCTGCTATATGTAGCATTGCTCACTGTACCCCATTTCATTGTCTGATAAAGTGTGCATGCACACAAAAGCTTATATTCTTAATAAAATTGTGTTGGTGTTAAAGGTTCCACTGGACTCCAACATTGTTCTATTGGTGTAGTGCTAGTTTGGTGTAGTGGTTAAGTATGCGGACTCTTATCTGGGAGAACCGGGTTTGATTCCCCACTCCTCCACTTGTACCTGCTAGCATGGCCTTGGGTCAGCCATAGCTCTGGCAGAGGTTGTCCTTGAAAGCGAAGCTGCTGTGAGAGCCCTTTCCAGCCCTACCCACCTCACAGAGTGTCTGTTGTGGGGGAGGAAGGTAAAGGAGATTGTGAGCTGCTCTGACTCTTCAGAGTGGAGGGTGGGATATAAATCCAATATCTTCTTCATCTTCTTCAGACCAACACAGCTGTCCGCCTGGATTTATCATGCTTAGTAGAGTAATTGAAAACAGCACAACATTTCTACAATAACTCGGTCACCATTTATAGGAAGTATTACTACAGGTTAAGGTAAGTAAGCTATTGAGATGCTAGCTTGACATTTTGTTGATGTTATATGCACATGACATGCAGGGATGGTCCTCATGAAACACCCATTGTTTGTGGCGTTCCCCTCCCATCTATAGTCAAATCATCTTGGGAAAGTGGAGGGTATTTTGGTTACAAAATATATTCTGATAGCCATAATAACATTTTATTTGCACACAGTTCACACCACAGCTGAGTAAAGCTAGTATGTTTTGAATTAAGTAAAATATTTCCCATTGCCTTCTGTGAAGCTATAGCTGGAAAGGCGTCAAATAGATATCTGAGGGTGCAAGTTCCAAGACAATTGGAATATTGTGAGTCATATCTGAGACGTGTGTCTGACTAGCTGCAACTACAGGCAGAGAGTGTATACATTACTGCTTTTCAGTAGTCAAAAATTTGTGTTGGCAAGACTTCAGGAGTGTGTTCACCATGTCAGAAACCTCAGGTTTTGAATGCAAAGTTTCTGTTCTACACTGTGTTGTGTTATCAGCATGTTAACAGACCAGCTCCCATCTTCAGGCTGGAAAGCTTCTATGCCTGTTGAGTGTAGCATATACCAGAAGGGAGAAAGCCAAGTAATATCCTGCATCTTGCCACCATTGCAGAGCATCTTGTACCTATGGCTGACCCAGGAAAATATTCCTCTCCCTTTTGCAACATCTAGTCAGGCTAGATGGAATGTTTACCTTGAAGATGGATTGCATGGGGTTATCCACCAGGTGAGCTGGCTACTACAATAAGATCCTCACCTTGTATGTTAATTAACTTGGAAGTTAATTACTCAGTTATATTGTTGCCTGTTTTCACACCAGTGCACTGTGCTGACTGTTTTCCGAACTGTTCTTAAATGTGTAATCAAAAGAATCAGGAGTACAGACTCAATTATGGAATGGAAAGTTCTTATCTCTTCCCAACTTCTGCAGCCCTCCACACTCCTCCCCTCCCCCAAAACAGTTTGTGTTGCTATGAGATTCTGAGATTCAGAGACTCTGAGATTCGTAGTATGAGGGAGGGGATATATTGAATATAAATTCAATATCTTCTTCTTCTTCTATGGAGAGGGCTGCAGATTAAGTGGCCAATCAGCAAAAAACACAGATCCCTTTGGATGGGTGCTCTAGGATACAACCCTAGGATACACCATGTGAATGCATGGTGTCATGTGTTATATATAGATACATTTATACACAAATATTGTAGACTTTGAAGTGGCAAATGCACATCCAGAGTTTCAGTATAATTAAAGCCATCTCATCCATATGGTGAGATACATTTGCCTTAGGCTGTGAATTCTGCAATATGGCAACATGGCCCTATCCTTTCCAATCAGTTCCTTACTCACCCTTACCACCATCTCTCCATTGGCTCCATTCCTACCTGGAAACTGGAGAAGTTAATGCTGTCAAGCATGGTTGAACATTATCGCCAATTGATTACTTTAGGGTCCTGCCTATATCTGGTCTGTGAATTGTCATGAAGGACCCCAGTTCATTTGTATGTTATTCTTTCCCTTTTCTTTTCCCGCTTTATGGCTGTTAATTTAGAGTAGTGTGAAGGGAACAAAGTAATCAGCACCTTCCCATATATCCTCCGGAGGGAGGATGAGATATCTGGCGAAAGCAAGGACAAAGTTCTGATAAACGTCCTGGGAAAATATACAGTCTGATAGTTTAGGTGTGAATGCTTCCCCGCAGCCCCCTTCCTTGGAAAGTTTTGTATCAATGTATCAGTTTCATTACTCTCAAGAAATACCTTTGGCTAAAGTATCAGTCTATCAATAAACGGAGTCTTTGTATCAACTTCGACTCATCATTGAACCCGCATGCTTGACAAATGCTCCTTGTCTTCATTCCCCTAAGTCCTGCATAGGGCCCTTTTGAACTCTCATTGATAAAATCAAAGTTATGGCGGAACTTTTGTGAGAGGAATGCATGAACATAATGTTTGGTTCATTGAAGATAAATTGTAAGTAATTGCAGGCATCCCCCCTCCCCCATATTGCACTGCATACTTTCTGACCCCTGGTATTGTTATATCTTTAACTATCAGTAACCAGTTTTGTCAGTAGTTGAGTCTGTATAATGTATGATGCAATGCTTAGATTGTGAGCATCTGAGAGTGACAGCCAGTGACAGATAAGATCATGTGAGCTGAGTCAGGTGTGCAGGTTTTTTTTCTCTGTACAAGGACATGTGGGAGTGGGTAAATGACTCAGCACTATGTTACTATTGGCTGGCTGTAGTATTGTAGCAGGAAAAGGTCATACATTACCAATTTCAGCCGGATCAATAACAAAGGCAGCATGAGGAGAAGTCAGGAAAACAGCTTTCTTTATTTAACGTGCACATGGGCCCTGTACACGGGCTGCAGACCCGAGAGTCTGAGCAAAATCACAGAGGCACACAGGCCTTATATACCATTTGCACAACTGTTGACTTCGTTCAGTTAACTTTGCATAAACCACATAAACCAAAACCAAAAGCCCAAAAACCCAAAAGTCAACGTCTATACAACATGCTACGTTTATACAACATGTTCCCCTTTCGGTCGCCTATCAGTTCCTCTTCTAACCTCTTTTGGTCCATCTGTTTCCTAGGCAACTTTCCTCTGTGGTTTTTGGTTGTTCTGTTTGTGGGAAGTCTTTCTGCTTCCTTTTGCTTCTAACACCTGCAAAGCCTGAGCCACCCCAAGCCAAAATACTACTGTCGGGAGCCTGAGCTAAACCGAGCTATCTTGCTATTTCTATATACCTGAGCTCAGCTAAGCCTAAATGCTTATGCCAGCAAGCCTAAATTAACCTGAGCCAATACAGTCTATTAGCCAGGCAAGTCGGGACATGCCCGAGCAGGCCTGTCTCTTTTGACCCCTGCATCCTAATATATTCTCTTTCCATAAATCTAAAAACTCTTTCCAATATTTCCTTCTTGGCTCCCGCCTCAGTATAAATGCACATGGGTTACTTAGTGTTCTCCCCTTGGGATTTATCTGATGATTGTCGAAGCACTTTGGCACTCTGTGCAAGCTCTTGTATATATTCACCTTGTAAATACTTGTACAATACACACTACTTTATTTAAAATCTTTGTGTGTGTGTGTTTCCTTGCTGAGTCTACCTGAACAGTCAGTTGCGAGCATAACTCAGCCATGGACCGAGAAGTTTAGCTTTTCCAGGTCTTCAGGACCTCTGTGTGTGTGTGTCAATGTAAGGGTACAGGACAGAGGTGGCCAATGGTAGCTCTCCAGATGTTTTTTGCCTACAACTCCCATCAGCCCCTGTAAGCCAAAATGCCCTCAAAACGAGGTTGGGGAATTGACAGGTGGGCACCTGGCTTAAACAGGATCTTTTAATCTATGTATATACAGGATACAAGTCCAGAAATTATTGCTTAAATTTACCAGGGACACTAATTAAGTAAAAACAATTAAAATTTGTTCCAGAAAAATATAGGCATACATACAAGACAATAAACTCATAAAAACACACATACTGTCCTAAGAAAAATAGAGATAGATTCAGAGATAACACAAGGATGGACAAACAGGGTGATAATTACCGATCGTAGTCTTCAAGGAAGGCTCCAACGGCGACAAACGAGGACTAGAGGGAGGGGAACCTCAACTGATCAGGAATCGAGGATGTATCTAGACAGCGGAACTGGGGTACTGCTAGATGCACACCTGTGAGGAGCTGGGTCACAGGTTATAAGGACTACCTTGAGCCCTCAGGGAATGGGAGGTACAAGGGCGGATGACAGTGGTCAGCTGGTACATGACCTCAGAAAGAGGGGAGGCCCTGCAGTGACCATAAGGGCTGGACTTCTGCAGTAGCCAATAGCCAGTTAATTGGCATTCCCTGATTGGATGCTCATAGCTAGCCAATGAGCAGACTTGGCCTTAGTTACCTGATTGGACTTCCAGGTAACAATGGACCAAGGGGGAGGCTCCAGGATGACCGTTAAGGGAAAGAATGGGAACAATTGTTAAGGTGGGGGGTACTTAAGTCTATCAAACTTATCTAAAAAGGGGACAATAGATGGCCAAATTGCTACCTAGGTAACACCCAGTCTATACAATGGGACTTGGCTGTGGGTGAAGATGTTCTTCCTCCTCTTCAATCTTCTATTGGCACCAGTCTTTGTCTTGAGTTCTGTTGGACAAAGGCTTAGGTGGTCTGGCAGGATCCATGCCTAAGATAAGCTTGATGGCTCTTATGCATAGGTGACATCTGTTGAGTATGTGAGCCTCCCGCTTCGCTGAAATGGAGTCTGGCACTGCAGGAAGATAGCTGCTGGTGGTGTTAACCTCCCAAAGTGGATTCTATGATCGAGGCTAGAAACCGCTTGCCTGAACAGTTCCTAGCGGCGCACCTTCGTCCGCTTCCAAAGCCAAGATGGAGATAGCACGGGGCGACTGGAAACCATCTGTCCTCCTGGTTAGCACTCCTCCAGAGACACGGAGTGCTGCTGCAACGTTATGGCTGTTGGTACTCATAAGTCCCTTCCAGTTTGGTTAGACAAAGCCCATGTTCTCCTAGCAGATGTGTGTGAGCTGAGTCTCCAGGCACCCTGGCAACCAAGCAGGTGACTACGACGTTCTGGAAGTAGGGGTATTTTTTTCACACCCCAGCCATTGTCCATGCTGGCTGGGGCTGATGGGAGTTGTAGGCAAAAAAACATCTGGAAAGCTACCATTGGCCACCCCTGGTATAGGATCTCAAAACTTACAGCACAGACTGAAACTACTACACAGAACCAGTAGTTCCATTGCTTCTTCCCAGCCAGTCGGTTTTAAAACACACAGGGAATGGACTCCGTGGTTAATGGAGTGAGCAGTGTGATGAGACCATCTGGTAACTCATGGATCTTATGGTTTGCCAGCAATTGGTAAGCAGGGAAAAGTAAGATGAATAATCATGTTGTTTGGAAACAGTAGTCGTTGCATTTGTGAACTCCTGATCATTGGAACTAGCACTAGCATCAAATTAACAATGTTTGAGCTCTGGGAAATGTTTCAGAACCAGTCCCATGGAACAATTTTTAACTACGGAAAATTTCCTTGGCAGAATATGCATGCAGTATATTGCATCCAAATGTAATACATTTAATCTGTCTGGGGTAGTTTTGTTCAGGAACATGGAATGTATTTCTGGTCATGTTAGCAGGCAGACCCCTACTCCCACAGAGGGACAGTTTATGGATAAAGAGAGAAACAGCCCTCTTAATATCACCCCAATATTTGAGATGCAGGGTACTGCTTGGGAGCAAGATGAATGTCAGCCAGGCATGAGCCTGGAAAAACTATTTTTAAAAGCAAGTCAGAGCAGCTGGCTGCCTACTACTTCTTCCTTGCCCTGGAGGGATGCAGGACTTTAGAACATGGGTTACCCAGGACCTATTAATTCACTCAGCATAATCCCATCAGCACCACAGCCTCACCCATTACCCCCTGATTAAGCCGCAATTAATCAATGCTTAAATATTTTCTCTTCCCAATTGCTCTTCCCATCCAGTGCTTGTAGAACCATCAAGCCTGTCACACCTTTTGTCTACGCCTGATAAAACCACTAAGTCATTGTTTTCTGGCAAGCCTGTCATTCTTGCCTAAGGGTACATTTTGCCCTATAACTATGGCCCCCTGCTACCCAGCAGTCTGTGTTCCTGGTACCAACCACATTCACCTAAACTTTGTGGGCTCTTCTCTCACACACACCTCCCCAGACGCTGGCTGTTTTGTCCTTCAGGTTGCTACTTCTATGGACCTCATCAAGATCGGTCATTACCATCCTTCTCTAGAAATCACTCCCCTTACTCCCTGCTTTTCTTAGTTAGTTCTTCTGTGTGTTTCAGTGTGTGTATGCATTTTTGTTTATTTCCATTTTCCTTTTTAAAAATAAAAACCTTTCCAGTTCAGCATTTGCATGGTTTATTTTAAGAGTTCTCCTAAAGAGAAAAATCCTGGTACACATTGGTGGCTATCCCAGTTACCTGCTTCTGACTCTGTATCCTTCAGCTGATTCTCCCAGCTTAAATGTACAATGCCTCTTTGGGTTAAGGGAAGAACTAAGTTTGAGTCCAGTGGCACTTTTATTCAAGAAAGGGAGAGTTAACCTTCCCATCACTACAGTCCTGATTCAGATCTGTTCCAATTATGTATCATAACACTAAGTACACATGAAGCTGCCTTATACTGAATCAGATCATTGGTTTCTCAAGGTGAGAATAACAGGAGCTCTTCTAGTAGAGAGGTCTTTAACATCACTTACCACCTGATCCTTTTAGCTGGAGATGTCAGGATTGAATCTGGAACCTTCTGCATGCAAAGCAGATGCTCTATCACTGAGCCACAATCCCTGCCCACTTCATATGTTTAACCTTATGATGTAAAGTACAATGACAAAATTTCATGATACAAGACTGAGGCTGCTTCTTGACATATACTCCAATAAACAATTTTTCCATAAGAGGCTGAGAGTGTTTTCAGCTTCTTTCTAGTGACTTATTAGAACATTTCTGTATATCATTAAAACTGAAGTATCTCCACATGCATTACTGGAAGGGTGTAATCAAACTAATCTTTCTTGTATAGCAAAAGTGCTTTTTAAAATACCACAGTTATCCAAATGGAACCACAAAAATACAATACTATCCATCAAGATCATACATAAACACTGTTATGTAAATTATTATTAACAATATTTGTAGTCTATCAATTCATTACTTAGGACTGGTGAATGAGTCTTGGTTTAATGCACATACTAATAACAATCTAGAGAGTCAGTTTGGTGTAGTGGTTATGTGTGCAGATTCGTACCTGGGAGAACCAGGTTTGATTCCCGACTCCTCCACACGCACCTGCTGATGTGACCTTGAGTCAGTCACAGGTTCTCACACAAGGTGTCTGTTGTGGAGAGGAGAAAAGAAGATAGATTGTAAGCTGCTGAGACTCCTTCAGATCATGAAGGGTGGGGTATAAATCCAATCTCTTCTATTTTAGCCAGGGCTTTTTTTTTTTTAGCAGGAATGCACAGGAAGGCAGTTCCAGCTGGTTTGGCATCAGGGGGTGTGATAGGGTTGCCAATCCCCAGGTGGGGGCAGGGGATCCCCTGTTTTGGAGACCCTCCCCCCGCTCCAGGGTCGTCAGAAAGCGGGGGGAGGGGAGGGAAATGTCTGCTGATTCCCTATGGAGATTTATTCCCATAGAAAATCATGGAGAATTGATCCGCGGGTATCTGGGGCTCTGGGGGGGGCTGTTTTTTGGGGTAGAGGCACCAAATTTGCAGTATAGCATCTAGTGCCTCTCTCCAAAATATCCCCCAAGTTTCAAAAAGATTGGACCAGGGGGTCCAATTCTATGAGCCCCCAAAGATGGTGCCGCTATCCTTAATTATTTCCTATGGAAGGAAGGCATTGAAAAGGTGTGTCATCCCTTTAAATATGATGGCAAGAACTCCCTTTGGAATCCAATTGTACTTGTTCCAACCTTGCTCATGACTTCATCTCCAATATCTCCTGACCCCACCCCCAAAGTCCCCAGATATTTCTTGAATTGGACTTGGCAACCCTACAGCAGAGGCACATGGGGGAGCTACTCAGGGGCCATCTGCAGCAGACATGGGAGCTGCTCTGAGTCCAGCTGTGGTGGCAGAAATGGGGACTGTTCTGGGCTTGGCCCCCATCATGGCACATGCAAGGAGCCACTTGGGGCTTGGAGAGGCTCCCAGACATGCTGTAGTGAGTGGTTGGGCCTGAGCCAGTGAAGGGGGAGATATGAGATTCCCCCCTAGTGAGTTTTGTGGACCCCACCTCGTGTTCCTCTAAAAGTCATACATGTGGCCATTAAAAAAAGGTATAATCTCATCAAAACTCTCATTTTCTGTAAAAACAAACAAAACAACCCCCCAATATATTACTTCTATCTCTAGTGAAATCATTCTCAAGAAAGCTTAAACTGATTCATTCATTTATAAAAATATGATTGTTATAATTTAAGAAAACAAAATAAACAGCAAACAAAATGTTGATGGACTAATTTATTTCTTCACAACTGCACACACAAATGTCACACCAACAACCCATTCTTCTGAGGTTCATGGATTATGAGCACAAATGACCAATACATAGTTAAAGCTACATTTTCTTTTTGTGGATCTATCAAATCCTGTGAAGACCAGCAGAGCTAAAGTTTACACCATCCTGACAACAGAATCACACAAAGCAGATTGTTACAGAATACAGAAAATGAGATGAGGATGTTGTCATTCTATGTCTGTGGCAAAATGGCTGTGAGAAACAATCCTGCAAAAAAAAAAAAAGGAAAATGAAGGAAACTATCTTCATTTTTAATGATTACATCTTACAAAATACAATGCAAAGTAAATATTTACATTTATGCACATATAAATACATTGCTTTTTAATGAGCTCTATACATTGTACATTATAGCAAAAATACATGAGACACTCTTTCCAGACATGAAATAATACGTTTTCCTTAATGCCATCATATGTAATATTGATGGAAAAGCTCACAACCTATATGTGGGAAAGGAAAGATTGGTCCCCAAGATTGTGTGTGTGTAAAAATGATCTCCTTTCATTTAAAATTGGAAACAGCATTTTGTGGAACAGCTGCCTGTTACTAAGAGTCAAAATAGATCTCCTATGGATCTCCTGAGGATTTTTAATAGTAAAGGGCCCTGATTTTGATTGGATTAACCAATTAACTTCATGCTATTTTTCTTCTCTTGCATAGTTCCCTGAAGTTGCTATTGGCTCCACTGGAGGTTTATCAGCTGGTTGTTGTTCCCAACAGAACAAATAGTTCCCTGAGGTCAGGAAAACAAAAAGGGGGGAAATATTAGCTCACTTTTCCCTATGTAGCTGCTATTGACTAATTTAAAAATACTCAGGAAATTCATCTTCCTATTTCTGAACTTTTCATCAAGTTTGGCCTTCAGTCAGGCCATTGTTCTATCTCACCCATTATTGCAGGCAGGCATGCTCAAAAATGGCAGGCAAAGATGTTGCCTGTTACTTTTAGTTCCAAGTGGGTAGCCAAGTTAGTCTGAAGCAACAGAATAAAGTAAAAGTCCAGTAGCATCTTTAAGTACAACAAAGCTTTATTCAAGGTATAAGCTTCCGTGTGTTACGCACACACTTCTTCAGATACAATGAAACGGGAAGAAAGCATTCCAATGTATTTATTTTATTTTATTTTATTTATTTATTTTATGACTTCTATCCCGCCCTTCCCAACAAGTGGCTCAGGGCGGCTTACAACACAAGAATATAACATAAATAGAAGTTAAAGATAAAACATTTAAATTTAAGTATTAAACCATTAAAAACATTAAAACATTTAAAACATTTGGCATTTAAAACATTTAAAACATTGGGGCAGCGGACATCCAGTATAGCTACATTCATAGACAGAGTATGAAAAAAAAATGAATTACTGCTATTTGAGACCCTTTAAATGAAGGTGCTGAAGCCTGCAGCATTTCCCCAGTTTGCACACAGCTTGTGTATCAACTTGCTAACCCCCCCTGCCCCAGTAGAAAACAAATTGATTAAATTGGACATAAGAAATGTCAGGAGAATTATCCTTCAGAACAATATACTCCCAGAAAACAAGCAGATCACTATGGCATTGCTATCTATCTGTATTAGATTCCAGCTAACACTCTGGTAAATTCTTGTATTTGCAAGGAAAAAAGGGGAAGGGAATGGGTGAGAAAATCCCTTTGAATCTTCAGGAAATACCACAGCCTGTTTGCCAAAAACCAACATTATGTAACATGAAAAAAATAGTTCTTGTTTGAAAGAAAACAGCAGCCCTGTTTCCATAGAGATGGTGCCTTTAGAGAAGTAACTGATGTCAGCGTATGGATGGAACCTTCTTTTGTGCTAAGTATCACTACTATAGGTAGAAAACCCTCAATAGGTCTTGACATAGGTTTATTGTTTTATCAACCTTTTTTGACAATGTACACCTGTTTTATTTTCTGGCGGTGAAACTCAAACACGCTATATGGTTGCCCCTGTCCAGCTCTGTGTCAGAACCTTGCCTGGTGCTAAAATAAGTTGTAAACTCATCAGAGGAGGGAGGGAGGGTCTTCCCACAACTGAGGACCCCCAGTTAGTCAAAACACCCAGAGGGAAGCCCCAAGGCCACCATACAGGAATAGGCTCCGTGACAGACAAGTTAGGTTCTGTGTCTTGCTAAGAGCAACCAGTGAGAGGTGATGAAATGTTGAGAGAGTAAGATGAGAAAGAGCAGTGAAGAACAGCAGTTATAGGTATGTGAAAAAAAAAATTGTATTTTTTTTTTATTTGGGGCATTTGGACCCTTAAAGTTTAGTATTGCCTTGAAAACCCAAATTCCAATATTGGTATTGTACTGGAATTTAGGTAAAATTTTGGAATCCTATGGGATTCCATTTTAGTCCATGGCAAACCTCCTAGGGCATATTCAGTGGGCTGGGGAAGAGGGAGTTTGAAGTAGAGCCACTAAATTTTCAGTGTAGCTCCTAGAGCCTCTCCCCAAAAGAACATCCATGTTTCAAAAAGATTGAACCATAGGGTCCAATTCTACAGGCACCCAAAGAGGGTGCCCTCGTCCTCCATTGTTTCCAAAGGGGGGAAGCAAAGGTATACAACAAGCCCAGCAGATTGTCCCAGAAAGTCTCTGCAGTAAAAAGTGAGGTGCGGGGAGGGGGCATGTTTGCAAGGCCAGAAGCTGAACCAGTGCCACCGTGGCAGTGCCAAAATCCAACTGGACTAAGGTCAGATTTGGAAACCCTGAAATAAAGTGTGGGGGAGAGATTTCTGCATGGACAGCAGAACCAGTGCAATTTATTAGTACCCAGAAGCAGAACCCAATGCCAACCTACTGGTGCCCAGAATCAGAACCTGTGGCAATGTGGCAGCAACTAACCAAGTCACACCAGAGAATCCCAGTAAGGTTTTTTAAAAAATAATTGGCAGAAACAAGAGCCGTAGAAACTCAGCAGGACATTCAAAAGTACATTTTGTTAGCCCTATTATGCCATTAAAGGTTTTGAACTTGAACTTGACTTGTTAGCCCACCTGAATCAAGGCCAGCCCAATACAGAGAAGCCCAGTAGTATCGAGCTGCCATTTGCCACAGTGGTACTGGCTTCTGCTGCTGGGCACTAGTAAGTTGGCACTGGCTTCTGCTGCTGGGCAACCACCATTGCACTGGTTCTGCTGTCCTGCAACCCTCCTCCCCCTTACTTTGATTCTGGGCTTGAAATTAGCCTGCTCAAGCTGGCATGGCATTCGCCACAAGGGTACTGGCTTTTGCTGTTGGGCCCTAGTAGGTTGGCACTGGGTTCTGCTGCTTGGCCCTAGTAGGCTGGCATTCAGTGCTATGGCTGGGCCCTAGTGCATTGTGGAAATACCCACCCTTACGTCAGTGATTCTCAGTGATTTTTGTTGAAGCATTTTTAATATACACACACACACACAAATATATATATATATATATAAAATCCATATTAAACATTTTATCCATATATATATAGCGTTCAAACAGAGAAATTCCGCTCAGGAACAGTCAGAAGAATTTTGTTCCGGATTTAAAGCAGTATCAAATTAGTCCACGCCCCAGTCGTCTCAACGCGGGACTCAAACAAGCTAACCACCATTCGCAGATGCTGACGTTTGGACAACCGCTTAAAATCCGACATGCTTCCGGACTCCACTCATGCCTTTAGCGGGATTTTATGAACGTCTGACCTCACCCAGGGTGGATTAAATTAATATGATCGGACATTTAATAAACAGTGTTATAGGATTAGAATTGCAGGAACCAGAAAGAAAGTAGATATCTGAAATGAAGCATTAACATCATGTTCTACAATGCAGAAATTATATTGTAGGATTTTGTAGGATAATGTCAACAACAACAGATGAGGTCAGGAATGCTCCTGCTCTCCTAGCATTTCGCATACTGTGCCAAACTGAATTATTAGGGAAAGCCTTTTTATAAAGGCAATAGTGCTATATTGTAAAGAAACAGTCCTGGAACATCCTCTGAATAAATGCAAAAGGGACTGTGGTTCTGTTTGTTCATAAATGAAATGCTCCTTTTTCAAAATGGCCTTTACCAGAAGATCATAAGAACATAAGAGTAGCCATGTTAGATCAGGCCAATGGCCCATCCAGTCCAACACTCTGTGTCACACAGTGGCAAAAAAAAATTATATATACACACACACTGTGGCTAATAGCCACTGATGGACCTCTGCTCCATATTTTTATCTAAACCCCTCTTGAAGCTGGCCATGCTTGTGGCCGCCACCACCTCCTGTGGCAGTGAATTCCACATGTTAATCACCCTTTGGGTGAAGAAGTACTTCCTTTTATCCATTTTAACCTGTCTGCTCAGCAATTTCATTGAATGCCCACGAGTTCTTGTATTGTGAGAAAGGGAGAAAAGTACTTCTTTCTCTACTTTCTCCATCCCATGCATTATCTTGTAAACCTCTATCATGTCACCCCGCAGTCGACATTTCTCCAAGCTAAAGAGTCCCAAGCGTTTCAACCTTTCTTCATAGAGATTCATCAGCATTTCCTAACAATGCCTGTATATTTTTATCAATGCTCTTTAGAACAACAGAAGGATGTTTGTCTTGCAGATGTGGGGTAACTCACAGAGATAAGATTATGCTTTCTGAGTAATACTGGTGTTGCTTTTGGTATTCATTCCTTCCAACAGCTGTAGCCAGCATTGCATTAAAGAATCACTCTATGATTGTACTCCATCTGTTGATGTTGCAAATAAATTGGAAGAGAGACGCTATCAATGCTACACCTGACCTCCCTACATAAGGATGGGCTGTCCCCCAAAAAACACTTTTTAAAAAAGCTTTGTCCATAACATTTCAGCCCTATTCCTTGGTGGCTGAGGGTATGATTTATGAAGTTCAAGGTGGTTAGAAGAAGGAGGAAAGAATCAATATGGATCACAAGATATGAAACAGATGTCAAAGAGTTCCCACCATCAGGAGCCAAACAGATTTTGCACAGAATGGAATTAAGCCAAGGAGTCTCTCTTGCACAGTATTTCTATCCATCGGTGCAATTTTATCTCATTTCTATTATTTTGCTTCATGCCTTTCTCCCCTTCTGGGGCGCCAAAGTGGTGTACATCGTTCTCCTGGCCTCCTTAAAGCAACCAGGGAGGCAAGTTAGTTTGAGAGTATGTGACTGGCCCACAGTCATCCAGCTGTGACAAGAGTGGGGATTTGAACCTGGATCTCCCAGATCCTAGTCTGACAGTCAACCACTACATCACACTGGCTGAGACCACTTTCTTAACTTAATAAGCAGCAGTGACTCTCACCAACTTCTCCCCCCCTTTCTTTGATATAGCTCTCTTCTTTTTGAGTCGAGACTGTCAGATTATTTCTGATGCTTTGCTATTTAACTGGTGTGTGACTTTTTCTACCTTCCATATGCTTTCCTTTACCTGGTGGCTTTAATTCTCTCTGCTTCTCTGTATTTATGAGTGCAAAGACGGAACTATCTCTGCACATTTCATCCAAACTGGACAGAGAACAAAAACATTACCATCAGCAGTATCTCTTATTGATATAAAACTACTGTGGCACTAAAAGAAATGTAGTAACAAAAATTAACATGTACAATAACAAACAATGAAAAAAAACTTCTGAAACAAGAACAAATGGGGGTAGGGCAATTCATATCCTTATTCCTGCTCCAGTGGTTGACACATACAACATGGCAATATTTTATCATTCATACTCTTGTAATGTGGCCTGTCTCATATTTTGGGACTCCTTGCTCTCAGTCAGTAGCACCACATACTGCTTTAACTTGTACACAGAATTTGTTTTACTTACAGTGAACTTGCAAAGTACCTTTCTAATTATGGAAAGTCACAGTTCCTTCTCCTCATGTACTTTTTTTGGAGGAGAGAGGATCTCAGAACTGCAAACTGTTTCTGGGAACTATTTTAAAAACTTTCTTAGAGCTAGCAATAAAAATGCTTAAATGGCTTTCAAGAAACCAGACAGCATAAATGTATTGCAACACAGAGACAACGTGCTTTGCAGTTATGTAACCCTCCCTAAAACATAGTATGATAATCTGAATTGCCTTGCTGGTCCACATAGTACAGCATTCTGTTTCAACTAAATGCCTTTGGAAAAGTCACAATTGAGAAAGGGCAGAGGAAGACACTCAAAGACATACTGCCTCTAACTACAGAAGTTCCACTGGTGGCTAAGACATCTAATATTCACTAAGAAAGCTTTCCTCCAGACTCTGAAGAGCTGCCTCCCCTAAATACATTTCATAGATATTGTTCTCTTTTATTCTTGTAAATCATCCTACAAAGCATGGTTAAAAGGCAGGCATTTTAAATAAAAATATAGAAATTAAATAAACTATAAAGATGGGAGCAAGCAAACATGGATGAGTACTTTTAATACAGTTCTAGTAGTCCCTGGAAATTCCTTTCATTTGACAGCTCTTCATCTGCACTTTAGGAAATGGATAAATATGGCCTTGAGAGTTGCCTCTGTAAGTTAGCAGCATCATCACATAAAGGTGAAACTGCTCTCTATCAGAACTGTTCTATCTTGTAGACTGCCATTAAAGATCACAGGATTAAGTGAGTTAGATGAGGGAGAATATATCACAAGACAGATGGACAATATATCATGACTAGTGGCTCACATGCCTTACACTTACAATACATAGATCCAAGGCAGTGGCCTACCTGCTATGTATGGCTCTGCTCAGCTATGTATGGTTTTGCTCATTGTGCTGGATTCCTCATCTGATGAAGTGTGCTTAAGAGCAACGAAAGCTTACGTTCTAAATAAAAATTTACAAATAGCAGCTCTCCAGCAGCCCTGGCCCCACTCAATGCACAGCAGCCAAGAAGGTCTGAGCGCCTGCTCTGGCTGCAACGCCACTGAGGATGTTCTCCGCAGCTGAGAACGAAACGTCTGGAAGGAAAACTTTCTCCAGTAGAACACGGCACTTGATCCCGAAAGATTCTACAAACCCTAATGATGTTACCAGCCGTGAAAACCTGAATTCTTTGATAAATAAAAATTGGTTGGTCTTAAAGGTACCACTTGACTCCTGCTTTGTTCAACTTGGAATATAAATCATTTGAACACCATACTATACACAGCACTGCTAGGTGCATCTTTACTTAACAGCACGGCTAGATGCATCTTTACTTAAGTACTGCCTTAACCCAAAGTCAGAACCCGGGAGGCATTCACAAAAGGCAAATAATTTTTTAAAAAATAAGTCAAGCAAACTTGTTCCAATTTAGCCTGGATTTTCATGCTTGTTTTACACACAGTGAAGTCACCCAGAGTTAACCTTTACCTAGAAGTTAAAGTTATATACATTTGTTCCAAAAGCGCCCCCTTGTGGTGAGATCCAGGATCTACCTTATTATGCAAGGCCTGATCTAAACGCTCCCCCCACCCCTGCATTATGTCAATAGCACTTTCTCATACGGGCTTCCACGTGGCTCAGAACACACTGATAAAGAGTTTTTAAGAACATTCACAAGTCAGTAATTTATGACATGGATGGAAGCCATAGCAACATGATTAGAGAACACTTTATAGGTGACCCTGATTTGTGGAACACTGAATGCAAGAAATTTTGTACTCAGTATCTTAGTTACATCAGTGTGGTAATGAGATCTCAGCACTCACCTTGTGGAAATTACATAAGGAAAAATAAGCATGGGAGCGTGAGTGAGAGAGAGAATTCATCTGAAAGCCACAGAGAAAACTCTCTCTCTCTCTCGGCTTGGCTTCGCGAATGAAGATTTAAGAAGGGTGCAATAGTCCATGTTTGCTGCAGGCTCGCTGGTGGCTGACAAGACCAATGTGGGACAGGCAGGTCCGGCCACAGCGGCTGCAGGGAAAAGTCTGATTTAGGGTTGGTCCTGTAGCAGTGCGATTCTTCCTCAATCTCCTTTTGTCCTCAAGACCAGCTATGCGTGTGTTCTCAAAGGAAGAGACAGCCTGGTGGATGGTGTGCCTCCATGCTTTGCGATCTGAGGCTAGGTCAGACCACTGGTGATGGTTGATGTGACAGGTGCTAAGGGATTTCTTCAAGGAGTCCTTGTACCTCTTCTTTGGTGCCCCTCTATTTCGATGGCCGGTGGAGAGTTCGCCATACAGGGCAATCTTGGGAAGGCAGTGGTTTTCCATCCTAGAAATATGCCCTGCCCAGCGCAGCTGCGTCTTCAACAGCAGTGCCTCGATGCTGGTAACCTCTGCCCGCTTGAGGACTTCAGTGTTGGTCACAAAGTCACTCCAGTGGATGTTGAGGATGGTGCGAAGGCAGCGCTGATGAAAGCGCTCAAGGAGTCGCAGGTGATGACAGTATAAAACCCACGATTCGGAGCCATAGATGAGGGTTGTCATCACAACCGCTTTGTAAACATTGATCTTTGTGCCTTTTTTCAGATGCTTGTTGCTCCACACTCTTTTGTGCAGTCGGCCAAATGCACGGTTTGCCTTTGCCAGCCTGTTGTCAATCTCCTTGTCGATCTTGGCATCTGAGGAGATGATGCACCCCAGGTAGCTGAACTGCTGGACTGTCTTCAGAACTGATTCACCCACAGTGATGCAGGGAGGGTGATAATCTTCCTGGGGTGCAGGCTGGTGGAGAAAACTAGACAAGACAAATATCCCTTTTAAAAAATGACTCTACAGTTCAGAGAACTCCCCCCCCCCCCCCGCCCCTTTATCTAGTTACATGGGATACAGGGAAACCTTTCGCAATGACTCCAACCTTAATCATGCATAAGAAAATCTGGCAAAGAAAGAATCATGCCATGCTTATCTAGACAAGAACCCTAAGAACAGGTAAGGTTTTATCTATATTTTTCTTCACATATATAGTCTTCTTAAATTTTACAAAAATGTGTGGAAGCATAGCACCCCCAGTAGGCAGGGAAACAGTGTACTCTGAGTCCCGGAGAAAGCTTCTGACTCCACAAGCCCGGTCATGACCTCAAGGTTACACCACACCCGCTTGCCTTTTACTTCAGCTTTCTTCTTCTCCTGCCAGCCTCCTTCCATTTCCTCCCTTTTTATATTCCTAGCTTCACACCTGGTCCTTAAATTAATCCTCGCCCCCTTCTCCTCTCTTTCCTGACTTGCCTCACAACACCTGGGCCTAGAGAGACATTGCAAAGTCTGCCCTGTTGCCAAAGGCTTTTGCACCTTTCTGTCCTTGTTGCTACCTGCTTCACCCAGGTGAGTCCTGCTGCTGGGTTCAAGGGCCTGCCCTGCCCTGTCAGGTAGTTTGTTTCTGATAGCCTGCCACAGCAAGATTAGTATGCAGCTGTTGCTTTTCGCACAGCATAACATTAATCTTTAAATTAAAAAGATAATCATTTAAAATGCAACGTATTTAGGGTTGCCAAGTCCAATTCAAGAAAAATCTGGGGACTTTGGGTGCGGAGCCAAGAGACTTTGGGGGTGGAGCCAGGAGACACTGGGGCGGAGCCAAGAACAAGGGTGTGACAAGCATAATTGAACTCCAAGGGAGTTCTGGCCATCACATTTAAAGGGACAGCACACCTTTTTAAATGTCTTCTTTCCATAGGAAATAATGAAGGATAGGGGCACCTTCTTTTGGGGCTCATAGAATTGGACCCCCTGGTCCAATCGTTTTGAAACTTGGGGGGTACCTTGGGGAGAGGCACTAGATACTATATTGAAAATTTGGTGCCTCTACCTCAAAAAACAGCTCCCCCAGAGCCCCCAAAACCTCCAGAACAATCCCCCATTATACCCTATGAGAATCGATCACATAGGGAATAATGAAGACGTTTCCCTCTCCCCCCCACCACCCCGCTTCTGGCCAGTCTGAAGCAGCGGATCAGCCTCTCTACTCACCATTTGCTGCCAACTTCTTCACAGACACACCATCCTAAATTGAAGTCAAGCCTCTGGAGGTGCAAAGGCACATGGTCCTTTGCGGGCGGAGCTCCCTCTCCCCCCCCCTCCACCAGCCAGCTGATTGGGGCCAGAAGCAGCCTGGGAAAACTGAAGAAAGGCTGCTGCGATCGGGGCTGGGTGGGAAGGGCAGGGCAAGGAGAAGCTGCTGAGATTGGGGCTGGGTGGGAAGGGTTGCCATTCCCCCCCGCTTTCCAGATTTTTGGCTAGCGGGGGGAGAAGACTCCAAATCGGGGGTCCCCAGGCAAGGCGGGGGATTTGGGAAGCCTAAAAGTATTTTTCAAAAATTGGTCTCTACTAAGAGTGCATGCTGGCTCAAAGTTGACTCAGCCTTCTATTCTTCCAAGGTTGGTAAAATGAGTACCCAGCTTGCTGGGGGTAAAGTGCAGATGACTGGGGAAGGCAATGGCAAACCACCCTGTAAAAGGTCTGTCATGATGCAACATCACCCCAGAGTTAGAAACGACTAGTGCTTGCACAGGGGACTTCCTTTAGCTTTTTACTAGCAGTTTACCAAGAAAGGGAGTGTATGCACAAGTGGGCAACCTGGAGTAACTTGTGGAGGATATCTCATTTTCTTCTTCTCTGCTATTTTTTTTTGTCTTTCCAGAAAGCTCCCATATGCCGTTTCTATGCTCAGGGATGATTCTGATTTTATGAGCATTGAATTTGCCTGCAAAAATCTCCTGTTCAAAAGGTGTGTTACTGAAGGAGAAAGAGAAAGCGAAAAGACAAGCGGCAATGCTATTACTTGTTCAGAGTGGCGGTGAGCAAAGGGGACAGATTGAGGGCCCTCCAATGGAGGAGCCTTATAGTTGAAAGGGGAGGTTGAAAGGATGGGCCTGGCTCCTCCCAGGCCCCATTGGAGCTACGGGCCTGCTCTCCTTCCTACCGACCTTTTATCTTCCAGCCATTTTCAGCTACATTTAATATTTATTTACTTCATTTATGCTCCACTTTTCTTCACAACAAAGACCAACAGCCATTTTCCTCTCCTACACTTTATTCTCACAGTGATCCCATGAGAGTATGTGGCTGACCTAAAGTCGCCCAGTGAGTTTCTGCAGCAGAGGAAAGATTTCAAACTGCATCTACCAGATCCCAGTATGAAACTCTTACCCCCTGCACTACACTGGCTTTTGCACAGTGGCTGACAATGAACAGTAGCAAGCAGCCAGGCCTGGGCAATTTATGCAAGTTGCCTGAAGTTGCTGCCAGGCTTGGTCCTAATGATTATGCATATCTGTGTGGAAATCTTATGATCTCTATAGCGTGAGAGTTTGAGAAAGCACACATTTCTCTGGTGCTGGGAAGGGGCTTTGGTACATTTCTGACCCAAGCCATATGTCTAATCCACCTCCACAGCGGTATAGTGGCTTATTCCCTGACTGTTTATTCTTATATCTCTACAATAAAATGCTAGAGGCATACTTTTCAGAAAAATATGAAAGCTGAAAGTTCAGGAAAGGGGCCTGGAATATCCAAAAAAGCCACGTTCCCACAGAACCCACCCCCTCCTGTGACAAGCCCTTATGACATAAATTCCTTTTTATTGTTTTTAGATCCCTTCATTCCTTTGTTCTCTGTGAAATTATCAGACACTCTCCGCTTTCTCAAAAAGGTAGAAAAAAATAACCTTCCAATTCTATTTTGATAACCATCTGCTAAAGAACAAATAATATGACTGTGTAGTCTGTATGAAATTGATTAACCATCTGAAAGCAAAGCCTGACTTTATGCCTTTCTCTTCATTTAACATTACTGTTTTTGTTGCCTATAGTGAACAATTTTAGATTAGGATTGCCAGCTGTGGACTGAAACATTCCTGGATATTTTGGGGGTAGAGGCCAGGGTTAGACGGGGGAGGGAGCTCAGTGGACTCTAATGCCATACAGTTCATCATACAAAGCAGCCATTTTTTCCCCCCAGAGGAACTTGTATTGGTAGCCTAGAGATCACCAAGCCACACTAGGAGACTGGCAACACTATTTTAGATATAAATCTGTTATCAAAATCAACACCCTAAAACGTGAGAAATTCCTGATACTCAAGCATAGAACAGACCAAGATAAAAAAGGACATTGGCGGTCCTCTTGCGGCATCACCCTAATATGGCTCATGTTGTAATACAAGCAGACTGTAACAGGCTATTGTGTATCTTTGGCCTAATGGATTCTGGGTAGCCTGGTCTGAGGCAACAGAACACAACTTGAGGCCAGTGGCACCTTTAAGACCAACAAGGTTTTCTTCTGTGTATAAACTTTTGTGGGTGTACATGAAAGTTTATACCCTGGAGAAAACGTTGTTGGACTTAAAGGTACCACTAGACTCACAGTTTGTTCAGTTGGCCTAATATTTATTATTATTTAATGCATTTTTATCATGCCCTTCCTTCCAGGAAGCTTAAGCCAATGCACATGAATCTTCCCTCTTTCATTTTATATTCACAGCAACCTGAGAGGGAGCTTGGGCTGAGAGAGAATGAGTGGCCCACAGTCCAGTCATCTAGTAATTGTCACAGAAAGTGGGAATTCAAACAGAGGACTTCTGATCCAGCTTTCTAAATAGCAACACTAGCCCTAAGTAAATAAATCTCCTTTGTGGATCTACAGTAACTTGGAAAAGCTGTTGCTCTATTGGGCCACATATCTGCAAGTACAAATATGCACTGTGTTTCTGAAAAGGGAAATCATCAGTCCCTAATCCAAATGAAAACTTGTGTGAGGGGCATGTGCAAACTGTGCATCTGAAGCTTGCAAATAGCTTTGGGTTTGCAGTTTCCTGTCACAGATGCCTGCGTTAGTACTCTTTATCTCTTTTATAGTGATTCTTCATCATGCTGGTTAGGCATTTGCCCAATGACTGTTTTATATATCCTGAAGGGTTTTTGGCAGTTCCATAGTCACAAGATATGAGAGGATTTACTGTTTCATACAGCAAGTGCCACATTTCTTTGGTTTTTCTTCTTTGCACTGAAGACTAGACTATTTTATTCATAATTTACTTTTAACTTAAAGATGTTTAGACCAAAAGCCGAAAGGCATTTCTATGGTGCGCTCTAAGCCCAGCCATAACATTTAGAAGCACTTTTCACATGAGATCCTTTGCACGTCATTTCCATTACTGTAGAATCCTGTGATTTTGTTTCTTGATAGAATGGGTGCTCTTCTTTTTATTGAACAATCTGTGGTATAGTCATAAATAAGCAGGTAATAACTCAAGTTAGTATAACGTGCAAATATATTATTAAATTGTGCAACTAAATGTGATAAAGTCACCATATGCAATCACAGAGAGATTAACAAGGGGAAACCCCAGTCCATAAATAAGTTTGACTAAGTCAATAACAGTGCAGAAGTCTTGAAAGGGAGTACAAAATTTGCAGAGGTGCAGTGTCTTCAAAGAGAAAAACAGAGAATTCCAAATAGACGTGGCTCCTAGGTGTGGCCGGTGTTTTGTGAATCTTTGGCAGTTGAATTCCAGTATTAAATAACAGTCCATTTAGGAAGACAGTTCTCACTCATCAAGATGCCAATCAACATCATTCTTCTAGGCCATGGTTCAGAAATGTTTGTTGGCAAAAAACTCTTGTTTAACTGCCTTTTTTAATCGTGTGTCTAATCACAGGCTCTGCAGTTAACAGAAAAGGCCTTCTTAGAACTAAATACTATAATTGTTGGATATTGTAACTGCATGCAAGATGATCTTGGAGGGAAAGGGTTAAGAGAATTCTCTCTCACGCTCAGGTACACTTGGCAGTTGATCCCATTCTCTAATGGTACATTGAGAGCTTGCCTTCTGTTTCGTCTTATATAGGACCTCTACTCTCTCTTAACTGGGCTTGGAGCTGTAGCAAATTAATCTGTTCACTATAAATGTAATATATCTACATGCATATGTTAAGATGTGATTCTATTTTTGTAAGTACATTTTCTTCTCTTGTTACCATTGGAGTCAGATCATATCTGTTTGAATTTGTTTGAATAGCATTTTTCCCTTAACCGGGAAATGTGGAGAATCTGAGATACAGCGTAAAGCTTTTGTGTTTCTAAGGCAAATGATTTTTTAAAATATTTTTAACACAATAATAGTATCCTGAAGGTATGCTGCCTCGCATGTCATTGTCCACTAGATGGCGAAAAATAACGCACAATTCAGTAACATCCTGCTGAGGTTTAGTTAACCACCCCATCTGTCTGAAAAGATCAAATGTCTGCTAAAGCTAGAACAGGAATGACTTGTTTATAATTACATAGCATAGGTTCATTATCCGTAATACATAGTTTGAGAGAGGCAATGGTCCATCCTGGTATGTCCTTTGCTACTATGCTATGCCCACTCCCACAGTGCTTTCTCAGAACATTAGAATAATTCCCTTAGCTAACATTATATAACTACCTCAAATGTTGGCTAAGTATATTTCCTATATCATTTAGTTAGCCAGTTCAGTTGTATTGTCCAAGGCAGAAGTCATCACAAACAAGTAATTATAATAAAAGTACATTGTGTTTGCTGAAGTTAGTGCCGCAAACCATAGGAGTACCAAAGAAAGTACAGGGCATTTACAACAAAGTATTTGTGGTTATACTGCCTGGGTCCTCATGTCTCTTCCGTCATGGAGGAAGGTATTTGCAGACAGACCCGTACCAGAGTGGTGGCAACTTTTAGAGGCCATCCCTGGTCCCCTGCATGTGACACTGCACATGGGGATGTGACCATTTTAAAATATCCTGCTATGTTCACATCCCCAGTTGTTGCAGCTTCATTCAACAAGTTGACAAGTTTCACTGTACAGACTGTAAGAAGAATCTTCCCCAAGTTCTGAAATAGTAAGTTTTTAACAATCCAAACAAGCCCAAATCTCCTTGAATTTCAGCTCAGCTCACAAATATGTCTGGTCATTTTGAGCAGCTGCTTTTTCTTCTTTCTGACTTGTTGGTTTTTATTGTCTAACCTATGTTGTGATCCACCCTGAGCCCGTTATGGGAAAGGGTGGAATATAAGTTCACTAAATAAATAAATTTCTGACATTATTGGAAAATGTCCAGCCTCAGATAAATGGAAAATGTCTTTTGCTAAGTATTCTGGGCCCTTATTAAAAACCCAGAAGCACTAGCAAACTTATGTTTCCTAAGGATTTGGGGGCTGGATGGGAATTTTCTGTTTTGAGTCTTTATGATGTAAATATTCTTTTATATTTCTCCATCACAGCTACTGGAACATATGGGACTGAAGGACCACACAGTGGGGCTACAACTCAGAAGCCTCCTCATCAGCAACAGCAAATAGTTTCCTCCTTTCAGTGTAGCATAATATAGTGGTTGGGGTGTTAGCTAACCTAGGATCCAGGAGATCCAGGTTTGAAACCATTCTGCCATGAAAACTTGCTGGGTGGCCTTGGGCCAGTCACACAATCTCAGTCTAACCCATCCCACAGGGCTGTTATGAGCATAAACTTGAAAAGTGGAGAATGATGTAAGGTGCTTCAGGCTCCCATTGGGGAGATCCGGGGTATAAATGAAGTAAATAATAAATTCTTACAGTGCCATCCTAAAAACACTATCCAGGGAACAAGCCCCACTGAATACACTTGTGTAAAATTCTGGTTGTTTTAGGAATGCTCTCTCTCCTGGGCAAAGTTATACCCTTTTAAGTCAAATGATGTCAGTGGGTTCAGAAAGATGCTTATGATGGCACTGTTAATGTCTGAGTCTTTGCAGTTTTCAGAGATCTGAGGTGAAGCTCAAGCTTTAAAAAAGAATTCTCTAAAGCAGGGACATCAAACTCATTTGTTATGAGGGCCAGATCTGATATAAATTAGACCTGGCCGTGTCGGGCCGGCCCATGTGTGTACCTATTTAAGGCTAGGTAGCAGAGATACAGTATAAACTTTTAAAGGACACAAACTAAAGATTATTATTTAAAAAAAAAACTTTAAATAAAATATGCTTAAAACATTAGCACTTGTTGATCTTAAAGGTGCTTTCTTTGTATTTCTCCCATGGGATCCAGGGAACTGGCCAAAGGAAGCTCTGGTGTTTTCCCTCCCTCCCCAGGGGACCAGGAGAAGGAGGAGCCTCAACCAATGGAGAAAATCGAGGTTTTGCTCTGTAGCTCCTGTGTGATGGAGCAAACCTTGCAAAGCAAGTTGAGATGCAAAACGAAGCAAGAGAGACGAAGCAGACAAGAGCCAGTTGCTCAGGGACTGACAGGAGCCCTCCAGGGGCCTGATTCAGCCCCTGGGCCACATGTTTGACACCCCTGCTCTAAAGCTACTGTTCTTAAACGATGGATCATGCCTTCCTGGCAAGGTAGAAAATGAGCCCAGGAGGGAGAAGGAATATGATGAACTCAGAGTACACATTTTAGGAGGCTCTATGGCAAATTTGAGCTTGCTTCTGCATAATGTGCAAAATGGCCTTGAAATGCAGCCTGCTGCTTAGTCATTCTCCCTATTATTAACAGGAAACACAAAGAATGAAAGATAAACTTGTTCAGTGTCATTCTGCAATTGGCTTCCTTCACTTTATGTAGTGTGGGGGAAAGCTGCACGCTGGTCCCTAAAACTACAGTAACTTTAGAAGTTTGAAAACCACTGCTCTAAAATACCAGTGGCATCAACACCATCAGAATACTCTGTGTGGGCTGGAGCTGCAGATGTGCTTATGCAGGCAATGCTCTCTATTTGCAGTATAGCCTATGTAAGGACTTCCATGCAGCCTACATTTAGTTGGAATGGCATCATTAAAGATGATGGCACTGGTAGGTATCATTCATCAAAGGATGACTGCACATAAACTACTTAAAGTAACCTATTTATAATATTCACTAGTAAATCTAATTAACAAAAATAACCTGAAGGCAACATCAGCTTTCTTATCTGTACTGTGCAGTACACCCAAATATAATTACTGTAGTATTTGAAGAGGTACAACACTACTCATACCATCAAAAACCAGTTCATTGTTAAGAGGCCAAAAGGCATTGTATTTTGTTGTTGCTGCTATATTTACAAATCACAGAAGGCATCATAAGGAAGACAGGATCTCTTCAATCAACTGAAGGACAGGCTCTGTTCGATCAACAAGACTTTCAGCAAAATGGTCAGCAGCATAGTCCCTGGACAGGGCATCTTGAAAAGATGAAGAACAGACTTAAGACCTTTCCCATTATTATGATTTTCACACTCCTACCCTGTGTATCAGGACAGTGTGCAATGTGTGATCCTCTTGATAGTTTGTTCACTGTATAGAGTGAATAGGGCAATGTGTATATTTTCCAGAGTTAAGAGAACATAAGAGAAGCCATGTTGGATCAAGCCAATGGCCCATCTAGTCCAACACTCTGTGTCACACAGTGGCCAAAAGACCCAGGTGCCATTAGGAAATCCATCAGTGGAGCCGGGACACTTAGAAGCCCAGACAGAAAGTTCCAACAATATGCTCTGTTCATATGTTTATCCAATCCTCTCTTTAAAGTGGCTTGTAGCTGCCACCATCTCCTGTGACAGTGAATTCCACGTGTTAATCACCCTTTGGGTGAAGAAGTACTTCCTTTTATCCTTTCTAACCCGACTGCTCAGCAATTTCATTGAGTGTCTATAAGTTCTCATATTGTGAGAAAGAAAGGTACTTCTTTCTCTACCTTCTCTATCTCATTCATAATCTTGTAAACCTCTATCATGTCACCCCTCAGTTGACATTTCTCCAAGCTAAAGAGCCCTAAGCGTTTTAACCTTTCTTCATAGGGAAAGTGTTTCAACCCATTAATCATTCTAGTTGCCCTTTTCCAATGCTATAATATATTTTTTGAGGTGCAGTGACCAGAATTGTACACAGTACTCCAAATTAGGCCACACCATCAATTTATACAGGGGCATTATGATATTGGCTGATTTGTTTTCAATTCCTTTCCTAATAATTCCCAGCATGGCATTGACCTTTTTTATTGCAGTCACACACTGTCTTGACATTTTCAGTGAATTATCTACCACAATCCCAAGATCTCTCTCTTGGTCAGTCTCCACCAGTTCACACCCCATCAACCTGTATTTATAGTTAGGATTTTTGACCCCAATGTGCATTGCCTTGCACTTGGCCACAATGAACCTCGTTTGCCATGTCGACGCCCACTCACTCAGCCTCAACAGATCCCTCTGGAGTGCCTCGCAATCCTCTCTGGTTCCCACCACCTTGAACAATGTAGTGTCATCCGCAAACTTAGCCACTTCACTGTTTACTCCCAACTCCAAATCATTAATGAACAAGTTAAAAAGCACTGGACCCAGTACTGAGCCCTGCGGCACCCCCTGCTTACCACCCTCCACTCCAAAATTGCCCATTCATACTCACTGTTTCCTATTAATTAGCCAGTTTTTGATCCACAAGAGGACTCTTGAGCTTACTTAGGAGCCTTTGATGAGGAACTTTATCAAAAGTTTTCTAGAAGTCAAGGTAAACAGCATCTATTGGGTCCCCTTTGTCTACATGTTTGTTCACCCCCTCAAAGAACAGGTTAGTGAGACAAGATCTTCCCTTACAGAACCCATCCTGAGTCTTCCTCAACAATTTTTGTTCATCAATGTGCCTACTAATTCTCTCTTTAATAACGGTCTCTACTAACTTTTCTGGTATTGAAGTCAGACTGACTGGCCTGTAATTTCACAGATTTCCTCTGGAACCCTTTTTAAATATGGGGGTGACATTTGCTACCTTCCAGTCCTCAGGATTGGAGGCAGATTTTAATATATTATCAATATTTACACCTGGAATAATTCAAAGGTATAATTCCTCCCAGTTTTTAGAAAAAAAGGAAATGCACTACACAGTGTTGAAGAGGGTTTTTTTCTTTAATCATCCAAATGGAGAAAAATATTCCATCATTTCCAATATTTGCAATATCAACAATATTTTAAAAGGTAATTTCTTTAATTGGAAAACAGTATAAAACTTAACTCAAATAAAAAGAGCCAAAGGCATTCTGCAGATATGGTTTTCTTCACAGGTTCTCATTTAGCCACTCAATGTAATTATTTGCCAACTTCTGTCCCACAGGTAAGTTGAATGGGCCCATAAGAAATGTTAGAGACCCATGAACAGCACCCTCCACATGTTCATGTACCACTGGAACTTCTGCCTCCCTAAGTCGTGAGACATACATAAGTCCATCGTCTCGCAAGACATCATATTGACACGTGATGATGTAGGTAAGAGGTAACCCCCGCAATTTGGTCTCGTCAACTAACAATGGTGCTGCTCTGGGATCCAGGAGTCCTGGGTATTTCTGTCCAACCTTGGAACTTCCATGTGATGAAGAGGTGTAAACGTAGCCCTTTTTAAACTTTTCAGGCAGCCAGATACTCCAGTTTACAAACTTAAAGATATCACTTGACTCTGCAGGAACATGTTGGTTGGTCTCCATTGCTTCCCTTAGAGAGGCGTCAGTTGTAAAATACTCACTCCAGAATCTTACCATTAAAGACTTAGGCAAAATTGGCATGTTTTCATTATCCCTATAGGATGGCAAATCCAGATCAATGGTCTGAAGGGCAGGGTAAATTAACGCTTGGATCTTGAGTTTAACTTTGACTTCAGGGTCATGAAGAAGCTGTAAAACCATAGAAAATGCAGTAAATAAAAGTATTACAGATGGAAAAGCTAGCCCAAATGCATGATTTAACATATTGCAATAAAAACAAAAAATGAAATCCGAAATTCCAGGTTTATAGGCTGCATACTCCTTTTTTAAAAATTGAAACTAAATGCCGATAACATCCAGTGTTTACACTACTTTACATTGACCATAAAATCAATTTCACAATAATTGTAAATTAGTATAATTTTGTAATTTGATATTAAAAATGTGTTAATGTACTAGGTCTCCATCAGGAGGAATGATCAAAGAAGGCTCAAATGGCCTCTAACTTTCTCCCCAGAATAAGTTTTACACCCAGATCCAAACATCAATAGTCCTACAGAGGCCAGTGACTTATTTCCAAGTAAGCAAGCCCTGATTGATATAGCCCAGGCTAGCCAATCTCATGCTCTTGGGAGCCAAGCAGGGTTGACCCTAGTTAGTACTTGGATAGGAGAACACCAAAGAAGTCCAGGATCACTATGCAGAGGCAGGCAATGGCAAGCCACCTCTGAATGTCTCTTGCTTTGGAAACTCTCTATGGAGTTGCTATAAATCAGCTGTAATTTGATAGCTGGGGTGGGGAGAAGCAAGCATAGTTTTGCCAATTTAAGTGTTCAGCTGTGGAGTTTTTTATCCAGGTAAAGCACTTTTCAAGCTCAAGTCAAAAGAAACAGTTATGAAATTTATAGTGTAAATGTACTGGTGGCTGAAGCATTTCACATCATTCCACAACTGGCTGTTAAACATCTTGAGGATCACTCTGTTTTTACAAAGAGAGGTGTTGTCACATTTGAAAATCATTCATACCATGAGTGTTACTCCGTTTCTTTTGAAACAACATTTTTGACCCGTGTTGTGGGGGGGGGGGTCACCTCCTCAGGATCTGATGTATTTTTGATGTATGAGACACAATAATACTTGATAAAGAAGATGTTTTCAAAGTTGCTAACGGTAGAAAATCTGTTTTGCTCCACTGGGGTCCTGGAGTTTGATTTTTTTTTTAATCAACAATTGCCATTGCAGTCTAACTGCCAAGCAATATATTGCCATGACCACTGAAGTACCAGTGAAGTACACTAAAAAAATTCCATTGCAAAATTATCAAAAGAAAGGTATACCTGAAGACATACTTTATTTTTAGTGAAAGCTGGGAGTTCAGCAATCATGGCAATACATTACTCAAATGCTAGATTGCAACAGCAATTGCCAATGCAAAATAAAAATACCCTTCAAAAGTCTTCCAGTGGCATGGCAGGGGAAATGGTGGTCATGCCTACAAGAAAAACTGATTCTGCTGTACTGGACTTTCAGGAAGGAAGACAGTGAAGCAGCCTATCAAAGAGCCACAAAGAAGTCAACAACCAATCCAACTGACCATTGAAAAATATTCATATTTGTGACTAGAGAACAGAATGAGAACCAAGCGGTGGGTATTTCAACATCCCTAATCTCTGTGCTTTACAGAAGGGCTCATTGGAGTGTGCTCAGCTCATGCATACACTGGATCTCTCTGCTGCCCAAAGTGAACAGTGCAGCCTAGATTGCATGTGACACTTCAAGTATCTCAACAATGCATAAAGACAGAGTTGGCATTTCTGGGTTGGGAATACCTGGAGATTTTGAGGTGAAGCCTGGGGGAGAAACTTCAGAAGAGTACAGTGCTATTGAGTCCACCATCTAAAGCATCCATTTTCTCCAGGTAATGGTTGTCAGGTCCCTCCTAGCAACTGGAGGATGGAGCAGGACTAACTGGGAGCAGCAGGGAGGCCCAGCCAACATACAGGGACATGTCTATGTCACTGCCCATGTGAACTGGAAGTGATGTCATGGCAATGCCAGGGCAATGTTCTGGTACTTGGGCAAAAACTCTGTGGCAAATTTGACTTCCACTATAGAGTTTTTGCCAAAATATCAGAACATCACCCAAAAATCCTAGATGTGATGATATCACTTCCAAGTCACCTTGGCAGTGATGTAAAAGTCACTGCATGTCAGATAGATCTTCCTCTTTTGTGGGGTAAGTTCCCCCCACTGGCCAGCTGTTCAGCAGCAGTAAGGTGGAATCTGGCAACAGGCAACCCTCGCCTCCACTGGGAGGGGTCTGGAATTCCTATCTCTAGGGGAACTGATCCTGGTCATCTGGAGATCAACAGGAATACCAAGAGATCTCCAGGTGCCACCTAAAGATCATTCACAAGGGGCAACATGTCAGTTTGGAAGGTTGTCTGTCACTATCATGCTGAGAGCCAGTTTGGTGTAGTGGTTAAGTGTGCAGACTCTTATCTGGGAGAACCAAGTTTGATTCCCCACTCCTCCACTTGCATCTGCTGGAATAGCCTTGGGTCAGCCATAGCTTTCACAGGAATTGTCCTTGAAAGAGCAGCTGCTGTGAAAGCTCTCTTAGCCCCACCTACCTCACGGGGTGTCTGGGGGGGGGGGAGGTAAAGGAGATTGTGACCACTCTGAGAATCAAAGTGTAGGGCAGGGTATAAATCCAATATCATCATCTTCAATACCTTCTTATATGTCTAATTCCCATGGATCAGAAAATCTGTACAATAGATCTATTTTGGACAATGAAGATGTTCTTTGCAAAGCTGGGAGCATCCCTAGGTTTACCAAGGAAGGAAGGAAGGAAAAGAAACCCTGCAAACTTTAAAGGTTATCCCTCGCCCCAAATAAGCACAGATAGCACAGGAAAGAAAAAAAATGTGTAGGGGACACTTGCAGTTCCTGTTGCAGTCAAAAATGATTTTCAACCCTCACCAGGAAGAGGAGGAGCAAGAGCACTGAACAGAAAAGAGGAAAAGAGTAGGGAGGAGATGTGAGGGACTGTGATGGGAGCTAGGAAGGAAAGCAGTTAGTGATGGGGTGAATGGAAAACAGGGGTAATTACGGAAGTGGGAACTGGAGAAAAAGCACTTGAATTGATAGGGAAAAGGAGAGTGCTAGTGTGTGGGGGGAGGCCAACAGCAGGGATTACTAGGTGGCAACAAAGATCAGACCGGTGGAATAAAATGGAAAACAGATTGGGAGGAGCTAGAACAGACGGGGCAGAGAAGGAAGGGAGGAAACAGGGACCTGAACAAACCGTGGGGAAGCAGAACCCATCACAATGTGAGTAAACAGTCTTCATCAAAATAAATGACATTTTGGTAAGTTTTCTCTTTGCCTTATGCAAGCATTCTACATGAAGCTCATAGTAACCCCCACAATTGGCTTGTGCCTGGTCCAAGCACTTCCATGAGATATAGTAATTATTCTCTTTGAGCATGCATCTCCTTGAGCATACCTCTCTCTCACCCCTAGGTAACTGCAACCAGTCTCTAATACACCTGAAAAGGTGGGGATGGCTCTAGGCCAAACTACACTAATAGCATTCCAATAGCTCCTTTCCTACTCACACAAAAATCCACTCCATTCCCCCCTCACTCTCTTCCAGCATTTCTTGATCATCAATAGCTGCTTCTCATCCATTTCCTCCTTTAGCTAGCAAGGCAAGAGAAACACTTTGCATGCAGATTAGCAGGTAATAATTAATTTCACTTTTATTGCTGTGAGCAATCTGGCAACCCCTTCCCTGGAAAAAGGCTGCTTCAGGAAATGTTTCTGAACTCAAAGCCTAATCTGGCCCCAGTCATCAGAAATGATGGGTGGGAGAACTCAGAGCTGAAGGAGGGAACTAATCCACCAGTAGCATCTTGCCTGTCTGTTTCTTTAACCTCCCAGAGAAACCCCAGCCCCTTGGCCCCTCCCCTCTCTTGGAAGCGATGTCTATCCCCTACTTCAGCTCTAAAAACTGGACCCATCTTCATGCAGATTTTAACAGGGTTCATGTTAGATACATCACATCCTGATAGGGTTGCCAACCTCCTGGGATTACAACTGATCTCCAGGTAACAGATCAGTTCACCTGGAGAAAATAGCTGCATTGAAAGGTGGGCTCTATGGTATTACAGCCAAATAAAGCCCCACTCTTCCTGAAATCCTGTCGTCTTCAGGCTCCACTCCCAAAATCTTCCTAACCTAGAGGTGACTGACATATCCTCCTGAATGTACAAAAAAGAGGAGTTATCCCAAGATTCACATGACTGGCTTTTCAGTGGATGCTGGCATTTCATTTTGTTACTGTTTTCAAACATCTACAACCACTCACCTGCTGTGCCACAGCTGCAGCTAGATTTCCTCCTGCACTGTCTCCCGCAATGCACACTCTGCTTGAGTCTACCTTGTATTGGTCAAGAACACTGCTTTGCAGGAAGTACTTTGCTACTGCATACACGTCTTCAAACTGAGTTGGGAAGTGATATTTAGGTGCCAGCCTGTAACTGTGGAATAATTTTTAAAAAGACATTCCTATTAAGCACTGTGGAGAAATGCATTTTTGGGTAGAGGTCTGACCTGAGTAAAACCTTTACCAGGAGGTTTTAAAAGTTTTTTTTATCTCTGGGCAGAGAACAGACAGGAAGAGAAGTCAGTTCAGTTGCTTTCCAGACTTACCTCAGCCTACCTTCATCCAAATGCTAACAAATCTTTCAGGTGAGATAATGGATGGATCAAGCTCCCCCACCCCCTTCTCCAAGCAGGGAACAGAGATATGGAAGACTTTAGAAAAGCGCCAGGAAGAATCTCCAGGAAAAGTTGCTCTGACACAGCCTAAACAATAAAGGCAGGTGATAAAACTCCTGGAAGCCAGGCAGAAGATCTCTTGAGTGATAAGTTCACCAGAGCAGACAGAACTCAGGAGATGGTGGGTTCTCCTTTTCGGGAGGTTTTTAAACAGAGGCTCAGTGGCCATCTGACAGTAAGGCTGATTCTGTGAACTTAAACAGATCATGAGAGGGAGGCAGGAAGGGTTGCACCAGTGCTTAGTTCTTGTGACCCTTTCATCCAGGGAAGTGCTGACCACCACTTCTTCTCCAGATCCGTTTGGGCAGGTATCCTGGAGAGTTTTTGCCATCTTTTGGGCATGGAGAAAGGGTCACTGGGGATGTATGTGTGTGTGGAGGGAGGTATTTGTGAATTTCATGATTTATGTAGTGGATTGGATCCTGGCGGTCTCTTCCAACTATATGATTCTAACTCTTAACTGAGATCTGGAGGAGACGGTTGTAGTCATGTCTTGGACTAAACTGCTGGAGGAAGCTGCAAGGTTGTTGGAAATTCTGTAACACTCTAAGCTAAGGACTGTTCTATATTTTAACATCTGATAGGGCATGTATAGAGAAGGACAGAGGAATTGCATTTTATTCATTTATTCTGAATCCCTTGCTTAGACTGGTGCTATACTAAAAGTATGCTTGTGAACATTTTCTCTTTTGATGCTGGTAGTGGCTCTCTGTACCACATAGACTTCCACAGTCTGGGACATGCTATTTTTAAAAGGATTGCCAGGGAGAAGGCAAGTAGTTGGCAAGCAGCTATTCTTCCAGGAGTGCACAAGGCAGTAACCAGTCCTCATTGTGACAGCAGGAGACACAGAGGCAAGGCCTCAGAACTTGGAAGGGAAGCTGGGAGTTCTGACCCTTCCAGAGAACAATTCCTTACAAAGGTCTAGTGGAGGCAGTGGTTACCCAAGAGAAAAAAAAGCCTCTGTAGGTGTTGGGAAAACCTTGGCATCAAGGTGGAACAGGATCTGCAGGCTGAAGCAGGCCCATTCTGTCACAAGCATTCTTGCTGCTCATGCAAACCAAACTATTTCAGGAAATTTTACACCAACAACGTTGACTTGTTTAATGGACTTTTTTAAAAAAAAAATTTTTTACAGTCCCTGAAGTTATGCACCCCCGACCAGGATAGCCTGGTTGTCAAATTTCTGAAGCTCAGCAGGGTCAGACCCAGTCCTAGGCCTATATTTTGATGGGAGGCCTCCAAGGAAGACTAGGTTCAGACTTGTGACATGGAGACAGGCAATGCCAAACCACCTCTGAAAGTCTCTTGCCTTGAAAACTCTATGAAGGTTGCCATAAGTCAGCCGTGACTTGAAGGCACTTTCTACCACCACCACATTATCCACCTGATCCTCTTCCCCCCTTTAGTAGGCACCCCCCTTCCCCTTTCCCCTCACTGAACTACAAACCATGGTTAAGAGTCACCACAGTTTATTAATAGGGAGAAGTGGGATTAACTTGACTTTTAACTATCTCACCATTAACTGAATGCCATTCTCACAATATAATGCAGCCCTTATAAACAAAATAGAAGTGCAGGACTAACTAAATTTATTCCAGCCTACTGATAAAGTGACCTCTGACTGACAAAAAAACTTATGCTGGAATAAATGTTGTGAAGTCTTTAAGGAGTCACTGGACTTCTGTTCAGTTTGGCTGTGACAGACTAACACAGCTACCCCTCGAGAATTATTGCAAGCTGATTCCCTGCTGAAAGCAAGGGAACAACGGAATCTTATAACCCTGAGGGTTTGCCACTCCTAGGATTAAGGCAGGCATAAAAGGTTCGTAAATGGCTTCAATTCAGCTTTACAGCTGAACAAAACTGACAGGAAGACTAGCTAATTAAACAAGGGCAGAGCCATCAGTTTGGCCCTCTTCCCATTGACTCACCTTTTCCACTCCCCTGTCACCAGGGGAAAAGTAACAGCAATGCCCACATAATTGTTTCCCCCCTCTGGCTGCTGCTGCACAGGGAGGGAGGAGAGCAAGCAACACTCTGCGCTGCTTCCATTTCTGAGCAGTGTAGATCCACTGCTCAGTAATGGAAGCAGTGCAGTCTCCTCTCAACTCAGGCAGCAGGCAGAAGATACACAGCAAGTAGGAGAATGCAATACTAATAACCAAGTTACAGTGTAATACTAAACAGCGTCAATGGGTTTAGAAGGGCAGCAACTGTGTTTAGGATTATAATTGTATTCACTTGCATGCCAGACTGTACCTTCAAGTACAAGGTGGGACTGCAGAGCAGCTAAAGAATACACATGACATTTTTTTTAATATTGCATCTGTCTTCCTCATGAGACTTTTAGAGCCAGGATCCTGCTTCAGAGATATGATCAGTGTGTGTTTGTTTTTTGATGGAAAAGTCTGCTCCCCATTCCAATGTTTTACCTCTTCGTCTTTTTCAGGAATGGAGTATAATGCTCCATTGTGTGGAAGCTACTGGACAATTTGTGCAGAGCTTCTGGTTATCTCGTGTACCAAAGAAAATTAGGGGAGTCACTCGGAAAGGTGGACAAGCTTTTTCTGTCTCCTAGCAGCAGGCATGGCCTGCCTGTCCTTTCCCCTTAAATGAAAATGAGGTGCTAATCTTTGAGAGGCCACACAGAAATTTTTAGAGCACAATACCAGATAAGGATATTTGCCTGCTTCAGCCTGTTAGTTAGGTCCCATGACTAGGGGAGCAGAGAGCACGGGTGCATTCACACACTAAATAATGTGCTTTGCAAATGGATTTTTACTGTGTAAGAATTGCAAAATCCACTTGTAAACCATCACTGTGTGAAAGTTCCCAGTGTGACTTTTGGTCCAAAGCAAAAGAAAATTGGCAAGCACCAAGAGGTATCTATGGGTGAAGAGAATGGCCTAAACCAGGCTTTTATAATCAAAAGGCTAGAGGGACTTTGTAAAGGTACTCCCTTGAATCTAGTAGAAACTAGGGTTGCCAAGTCCAATTCAAGAAATATCTCAGGACTTTGGGGGTGGAGCCAGGAGACATTGGAGGTGGAGCGATAAGTAAAGTTGTGACAAGCACAATTGAACTCCAAAAGGAGTTCTGGCTGTCACATTTAAAGGAACCACACACCTTTAAAATGCCTTCCCTACATTAGAAATAATGAAGGATAGGGGCACCTTCTTTTGGGGCTCATAGAATTGGACCCCCTGGTCCAATCATTTTGAAATGAGGAGAGCATTTTGAGGAGAGTCATCAGATGCTATGCTGAAACTTTGGTGCATCTACCTCAAAAAACAGCCCCTCCAGAGCCCCAGATACCCCCAGGTCAATTCCCCATTATACCCTATGAGAATCGATCTCCATATAGGGAATAATGAAGTGCCCAGCAGACATTTCCCATCCACCCTGTTTCTGATGACTCTGAAACAGGGGATTGGCATCTCTACTCATGAGCTGCTGAACTTCCTACTTCTTCAAAGTAACACTGAGCAACCATCCCAAGAGGAAGCCTTTCCAAGCGGAGTCAGAAGCCTCGGGAGGTGGAAAGGCACATGGTGGCTGTGGGGGCGGGGCTTCCCTCCACCAGGCAGCTGATTGGGAGTGGGAAGGAGCCTGGGAAAGTGGGAGAACCCCACTGTGGCAAGCCTAGCAGAAACATTGAATTCTAATGCTGAAGCATGGGAGAATAAAGATGAAATAAGGCCTCTCTCAGCATGGCTGTGCTTTTGCCAGGTGGGGTTTGCCCTGACAAACCAAGGTTTAGCACTGAACTGGGGAATAAAGTCAATAAAATGGTGTTACAGATCAGTTTAACAATCCTAAGCAACAGGTGGGAATGGAATAGTTTTACCTATGAGCAGGGCTTTTTTGTAGAAAAAGCCCAGCAGGAACTAATTTGCATCTTAGGCCACACCCCTGACATCAAACTGCGTTCCTGTTAAAAAAAAAAAAAAAAAACCCTGCCTATGAGGCTGAAGTCATCTCTGACTCCAGTCACTGACTCCAGTCAGGCTATGAATAATCCAGAAGAGGCTTGAGCTGGGGCAGTCTCCTCAATTGTGCACTTGCCTTTCCCTTGGGCTAGCTATTAATACCTTTTGTTGAGTTGTAACAGGATCATTTTCAATGTAAACCTGCCTTAAGCCTAGGAAAGAAATGTTGGGAAATATACAGGGCTTTTTTTTTTTTTTAAGAAAAAGCCCAGCAGGAACTTATTTGCAGATTAGGCCACATTCCCTGACATCAACATTGAATTCCTGTGCGTTCCTGCTCAAAAAAAAGTCCTGGGAATATATGTATAAATTGGCTTTGGTTGGATTCCAGAATAGAATTTGGTGCTCTTACACAATAAATTTAGTCGACTTCCAACACATTAATCTGTTCCCTGGATTGCGGCTTATTCATTAGTATCCCAATTTGTGAGCAAGCATTATTAATAACAGTCATAAAAACAAAAATACACAACAGAAAAAAAAATTCAGTTTGAACCATGCTCCCTTACTCTACTGATACGACGACAGCATTCAACTTCTCTGAAGTCCATCTTGACAGAAAGTCATAAGATTTCATGCCTGCAACAAAATAAGTGACAGAGTGCATTTTATTACTCTTCTAAAAAGAAATAAAAGAGTTTGTTGTTACTCTTGGCTGTAACCTTTTGAGAATTTTCCATGATTCTAGGCAACTCCATGCTTCCTAAGTGTAATTCAGTTTCTGCACAGACTGCTTAATTTACAGACTACAGCCAAACATTAATACATTGTTTGACAGAGAACATTGATGTGATATCCCACTGTGCTCTCCCTATACCCTTGCATCAACTACGTCTTAATCATACTTTGGAGAAATAATATTTTTAAGCATTAATGGATATTTTACCATCTGAATGGTTTCATTGTCTTAAAGAACAATTTACAAAGTAACTAGCATACATTCATATTAAAATATCAATATGTGCAGAGAATAAAAGAGGGGACACACATTAGTTGACTCCTAATTCTTTGTCCATGCCTGCAAGTCATAGTTCTGCTCTCCTGACAAAGGAAGGGTTTTTTTAAAAAACAATTCTTCCCATCACAAACCTCTGTTGAACCCCACATTGACTCCCAAGTATCCATTGACTCCCAGGGGCTTCTTTTTCAGAATAAGATGCAGCAAAAGGGGAGGTATAAGCATTCTGCTCTGTACATGCTGCAGTGTTCACTGTACTTATCATTCAACCCAGTGTTTTAAATCAGTAGTTCCCAGCCTGGGGATAGCAGGGGGTCCACAGACTTATTGCAAGGGGTCAACGAATCCATACTCACACTAAGCATTATCATTTTGATCTTTTTGTTATTATGTACTTTCATAATCGACAGACACTAACGGTACAACTACTATAGTGGGGGGGGGGGTACACAAATGTTTTGGAATTTAAAAAGGGGCCCTGACCTGGATGGCCTAGGCTAGCCCAATCTTGTCAGATCTTGGAAGCTAAGCAGAGTTGGCTTTGGCTGGTATGTGGATGAGTGATTTCCAAGGGATATCAGGGTTGTGACACAGAGGCAATAGCAAACCACCTCTGAAGTGTCTCTTGCCTCAAAAACAAGCCTAGTTTGCCACCTAGTTTACAGAACACTAATGAGCTAGAGCTTCTGGCTGCCAGTCAATCTTAGACTCTGCTTGCTTTGCCATATTATTATTATTACTCTTATAAATCATTGAGGAGGAATTATACTATGTTTGTGGGATAACCAAATATATTACTGCAGTGTATCTAATCTGGATTACCCTGTAATGTGGGACTTCTCTACATTTCGCGGGGCCTATAAAATGGAGTTCTTCCGGCAGACTTTTAATTTGCCGGGCATCCTCTCAAACCTTCCCCCAGCACTTTACTATCCTTGTGCTTGAGTTGGTTCAAGGGTCTGAGTGGTGTCAATGACCTGAAGCTGTGCTAAATGGTGTTAACCAGCCGAAGTCATACCAACTGCAGAACTGTGGCTTCTGGTTGTATTATTGTTGGAGTTATGACCCTCTATTTTATGTATTATGTTTATAAGATAATTTTAATTTGTTGTGTTTAATTGGATATGTTTTATTTATTACAGTTTCTGCGTTCATTAAACAAATACAGGGTGGTATTTTGGCTTGGGGAGGATTAAATAACAATCAGAGAAATAGTAAATCCTCCAGTGGGGGAGGAACCAGGAGAAAGAATCTTTCTGTTACTGCAATGTTTTAATGTTGTAAGCCACCCTGAGCCCACCTTGTGGGATAGGGCGGGGTATAAATATTTCAACATATACTTTTTTTTGCTAGTCCTTTTTGTCCTTTCCAGTAACTACTACTCATTATTTTGGCTGCTACCATTAGGGGAAGCAGTATTCACATATTCACTTGTTATTGTTTATTCTCCAAACTTCAGAATGCACTAATAGCCAAAATATTTGTTATATATAGGATTGCCAGACCCCCTTGTCTGGCGGGGAGGAGGGCTTACCAAGAGTAAAGGGCAGGCTCAGGCCATGCTGTGTTGTTGCACAGGAACTGAGGTCATCATCACATCAGCAACATCTGGAAAACTGGTATTTGGGCAAAAACTCAATGGTAGAAGCCATTTTTACCATAGAGTATACCAGACTGTCACAGCATGATGTCACTTCATGTGCTATGCCAGCAATGTGACCTGGGCACTATTCTTTCTCCTAGTCCCTCCCCCACTGGAGGATTTACTATTTCTCTGATTGTTATTTAATCCTCCCCAAGCCAAAATACCACCCTGTATTTGTTTAATGAATGCAGAAACTGTAATAAAATATAACCCTTCTAATTAAAAATATACCCAAATATTTAATTGACTGCTCAGTCCATTGTAACGAGCTTTAAAAACGGCTAGTTTAAAAAGCTGTTTATGTTCAGCCATGTAACTTGTGTGTGGTTTTTTGGGGTTTTTTTACCAAATTAATTTTGTCCTGCTCTGAATGTGATGCTGGAAATCAAGAGGAACTTATCCATGTAATGCTTATACTAAAGGATGTCAGTTTAAGCTTGGGAGATTCCTGGAGGTTTGGGGTGGGTGCCTGGAGAGGATGAACTTTGGGGAAGGGAAGGGCCTCTGTAAGGATGTGATGCCATACATTCTACTCTCTGAAAGCTCTATTTCCTCCAGGAACCTACTGTGGTCTGGAAATCAACTGTAATTCCAGGAGAACTTCAGACCCCACCTGGAGAAGATATAAATAAAAAGAAAAGGGGCCTGGCAATGTATATCAAGGATAAATTTAATCCACAGTTACAGTATGCGTCAGAAGATGGAAGAATCTTAATAGTGGAAGTAATGCTGGACAGCAAAAAAAATTTATTGGCAAACATCTATGCTCCGAACGAACATCAAGAAAGATTTTTTAAAGAATTACACCTTAGGTTAGTAAATTTGGACTATGCAGGATACTGTCTAGTAGGAGACTTTAATGCAGTCTGTGACAGACAATTGGACAAAAAAAACATAAGCATACTAAAGCTAAAGGTTTTCAACTACCAACAAGCTTTTGGAAGCTTGCAGAAGAATTGGAGTTGACTGACGCATGGAGAACAAGATATCCAAACTCGAGAGATATGTGTTGGCTGTCCACAGACCTGGTTAAAGACTTAGTTGAGATGCAAATTCAACCAAGAGTTATATCAGATCATAATCCTGTAATGATTGAACGCAAGGGCACCCAAATGAGAAGAATTTGGAGGTTAAATACTTCAATTCTAAAAGACAAAGATTTCCTTCAAGAAACTAAGGCAGAAATGGAATCCTTTTTCAAACAAAATATAACTCAAGATGTCAAGATGCAAGTGGTCTGGGATACGGCCAAAGCATATTTTAGGGGACTTGGAGTTAGATTCAGTGCCAAGAAAAAGAAAGAAAGAACTGAAAATTTTCAAAAGCTAGTGTCGCAAGCAGGGGACGCTGAAAAGAATTTAAAAACACATTCAACAAAACAGGAGTTTCCAAATAAAGTAAAAAAAATACATCAACTCAACTTACTACTTGCAGAGGAAATGGAGAAAAAATTAAGATTTGCTAGACAGAATTTCTTTGAGCATGCAAACAAACCAGGAAGGGGGTGGGTCTACAGATTGACGAAAGAGACTGCAAAAAGAATAATACCTGTATTGAAAGATGAAAATAATAAAGAGAAATTTCATAGAAAGGAGATAGGTCGAATTGTGGAACAATTTTACAAAAGATTATATGAAGATAAACAAGCTCCAAAGGAAGATTTAGAAGAGCAACGGAAAATTCTAAATGAGCCAATAACGATAAGGGAAGTGGGAGAAGCAATGGCATTTCAAAAGAATGGTAAATCACCGGGTCCAGACGGCTTACCTGCAGAGTTCTAAAAAGCCTATGAAGAATGTTTGCTGTTACCATTTAAATGTCTTACTGAAAGGATTCAAGAGGAAGCTCAAATTCCAGCTTCGTGGCAAGAAGCTACAATATCTCTAATTCCAAAAGAGGGTGCAGACTTGAAAGACATAAAGTACTTTCGACCAATCTCTCTTCTAAACGTGGATTACAAAATTTTTGCCTCAATACTGGCACAATGTTTTAAGAAGGTCCTTCAGACTACAATACATCAAGACCAGACAGGATTTCTTCCTAGAAGACATTTGAAAGATAATGTCAGAACAGTATGTAATATATTGGAATACTATGAGAACCATTCAGAGAAACAATTGGCACTATTTTGCTTAGATGAAGAGAAGGCCTTTGACAATGTGCGTTGGCAATTTATGTTGCAACAATTGAAGGGTATGGAATGCAGTGAGAACTTTCTGAGAACAATACAATCAATATACTCCTTGCAAAAAGCAAAGGTGATGGTGAATTATGAACTAACAGAAGCAATTGCTATCCAGAAGGGTACAAGACAAGGATGCCCACTGTCACCACTTCTTTTCATCTTGTTTCTAGAGATACTGAATAACCAAATAAGAGAAGATACAAGTACTATGGCGGCTTTGATCAAGGGGGAGCAATACAAAAACAATACAAATTGAGAGCCTTGCAGACGACTTGGTTTTTATATTAGAGCAGCCAACAGACTCAATTGACTGTTTGATAAATAAGATTAACCAGTTTGGCCACTGGGCTGGACTAAAAATAAACTATCACAAAACAAAATTCCTGACAAAGAATATGACGACAGAACAAATCCAACTTCTGCAACAAAAATCAGGATTTTCTTATGAGAAAAGAGTTAAATATTTGGGTGTATATATTACAAACAAATGTAGCAGTTTAAAGATGGACAATTATGATAAACTGCTCAAAGAGATTAAAAAAGACTTGGGAAAGCGGCAAGATTTGAATTTATCCTTAATGGGAAGAATAGCTTCTGTAAAAATGAACATCTTGCCAAGACTGCTATTTCTATTTCGAACTATACCAGTGCTTTTAACCAATGCATTCTTTCAGGAACTGAACAAGATGGTCTCTGATTTTATCTGGCGGAAGAAAAAAAAACAAGAATTAAGCTAAAGACACTACAAGATTCCAAATTGAGAGCAGGCTTGGGTCTTCTGGATTGGCAATTGTACTACAGAGCTTCAGTGCTGTCCTGGGTGAGAGACTGGGTGCTACTGAATGATAGGAGACAGTTGTTGCTAGAGGGCCACGATCTCAGCCTGGGTTGGCATGCGTATTTATGGTACCAAAGATTAGAGGGGCATTCTTACTTCAAGCATCATTGGTTTCAGAAATCTCTATATCATACATGGTCATGGTTAAAACCAAGAATTTATCAGAAAATTCCAAGATGGCTGTCACCAGTGGAAGCATTTACACCTCCAAATCTTATGAAACCCAATCAAAATTACAGATATGAAGAATTGTTGAAAGATGATAACCAACTGAAAACCAAGGAGGAATTAGAAGATATGGACATTAAAATGAGTTGGTGGTTGAGAACAGAATCCAGATATGCTAAAGATAAGACAACAGATTTTAATATGGAACAATGTCCATTTTATAAAAAAAATTTTGGGCCCCCAAGAAAAATTAATTTCCAGATTATATTCATACTTATTACAGATGAAGATGCAAGATGAGATTGTAAGACTGTATGGTACAATGGGCTAAAAACGTGGGTCGTAATATTATTTTAGAAGAATGGGAGATGTTATGGAAATTTAATATTAAATTAACCAAGTCAGCAGCCTTTAAAGAAAATCTGTACAAGATGTTTTATAGATGGTATGTAAACCCACAGAAGCTTTGTAAAATGTACTCTAATATGTCTAACAAATGTTGGAAATGTACTAAACATGTTGGGTCTTTTTATCATAAGTGGTGGACCTGTGAGGTGGTGAAAGATTACTGGAAGATGGTTCATGAACTATTACAGAAAATTCTGGACACACAGATTCAATTCAAACCAGGACTGTTTTTATTGAACATATAGCCTAATGATTATTCAAAAGAGATGAGACATCTGCTGGAGTATGTTATTACAGCAGCTAAAATTCTTTTGGCACAGAGATGGAAACTCCAGGAAATTCCCAAGAGATTGGACTGGATTGGGAAGATACTGGAAATGCCTGAGATGGACTATTTATCTCAGTTATTGACTGGGAAATTGAAAGAAGCAAGAAAATACTAGGTGAAGTTATATGCCTGGCTAGATGCTCAAAAATCTTAAGACTCTTTGGTGTGAACTTTTATCTTCTATCTCCTGTAACGTGTATTACAATAACAGTTATAATGGTAATGGAAGCTTAATTAGATATCTTAAATGAAGACTTACAAGCATTAAAATATGTTTAGTTGTGGATGATATAGTGTAAAGAGACAACAGCATTTGACAATATTGTATTTTAAGAAAGTATTTCTCATGCAGGTTTGATTATTATAACATTGACATTTGTATTTTGAACTTTCTATTTCCCTCTTACCCATTTCTCTCATTTTTCTGGAAAACTAATAAAAATTTTCAAACCAGGACTTAGAAGGAGGGCCTTATAACCAAGGATTAATATAAACAAATCACCAGCGCCTGTAGAGAAAAAGTTAGGAAAGCTAAAGCTCAGTATGAGCTTAGGCTGGCCAAAGATGCTAAAAACAACAAAAAAGAGTTCTTTTCTTATGTTCAGAGTAAGAAAAAGAGCAAGGATATGGTAGGCCCATTATGAGGGCAAGAAAGTGAAATTGTAACGGGTAATGAAGAGAGGGCGGAACTGCTCAATTCCTACTTTTCCTCAGTTTTCTCTTCTGAGGGAAACGGTGCTCAACAGGGCAAAAACAGAACATATAAGGAGGGTATGAAGTTCCAACCTAGGATCACCATAGGGGTAGTACATAAACACCTAATTTTTTAAAATGAAACTAAGTCCTCAGGGTCAGATTAATTCAATCCAAGGATTCTAAAAGAGCTTGTGGATGTAATTTTTGAGCCTCTGGCTATTATTTTTGAGAATTCTTGGAGAACAGGAGAGGTGCCAGAAGATTGGAGGCAGGCGAATGTTGTCCCCATCTTCAAGAAGGGGAAAAAAGATGATCCAGGTAACTACCGACCTGTCTGCTTGACGTCTATACCTGGAAAAGTTTTAGAACAAATCATCAAACAGTCAGTTCTGGAACATTTAGAAAGAATGGATATGATTACTAAGAGCCAGCATGGGTTTCTCAAGAACAAGTCACGTCAGACTAAGCTGATCTCTTTTTTTGAGAAAGTTACTACCATGATGGATCAGGGGAATGCTCTAGACATCGTTTATCTTGATTTTAGTAAGGCTTTTCATAAGGTTCCACATACTATCCTTGTTGACAAGTTGGTAAAATGTGGTTTGGATCCTGTTACCGTTAGGTGGATCTGTAACTGGTTGACGGATCACACCCAAAGAATGCTTGTGAATGGTTCCTCATGCTCTTGGAGAGGAGTGACTAGTGGAGTGCTTCAAGGATCTGAACTGGGACCTGTTTTGTTCAACATCTTTATCAATGATTTGGATGAAGGAATAGAGGGAATGCTTACTAAATTTGCAGATGATACTAAATTGGGAGGGGTTACAAACACAGAAGAAGACAGAAACAGGATGACCTTGACAGGCTGGAAAACTGGGCTAAAATCAATAAAATGAATTTTAACAGGGATAAATGTAAAGTTCTGCATTTAGGCAGGAAAAATCCAATGCATGGTTATAGGATGGGGGAGACTTGTCTTAGCAATAGTATGTGCGAAAAGGATCTAGGGGTCTTAGTGGATCATACGATGAACATGAGTCAATAGTGTGATGTGGTGGCTAAAAAGGCAAATGCAATTTTGGGCTGTATCAACAGAAGTATAGTGTCCAGATCACGTGATGTGATGGTATCGCTTTACTCTGCTCTGGTAAGACCTCACCTGGAGTATTGTGTTCAGTTTTGGGCACCACATTTTAAGAAGGATATAGACAAGCTGGAACGGGTCCAGAAGAGGGCAACTAAGATGGTGAGGGGTCTGGAGACCAAGTCCTATGAGGAAAGGTTGAACGAGCTGGGGATGTTTAGCCTGGACAGGAGGCGGCTGAGAGGTGATATGATCACCATCTTCAAGTACTTGAAGGGCTGTCATATAGAGGAACATGTGGAATTGTTTTCTGTGGCCCCGGAAGGTAGGACCAGAATCAATTGGTCGACATTAAATCAAAAGAGTTTCCGGCTCAACATTAGGAAGAACTTCCTGACGGTTAGAGCGGTTCCTATGTGGAACAGGCTTCCTCGGGAGGTGGTGGGCTCTCCTTCCTTGGAGGTTTTTAAACAGAGGCTAGATGGCCATCTGACAGCAATGAAGATCCTGTGAATTTAGGGGGAGGTGTTTGTGAGTTTCCTGCATTGTGCAGGCGGTTGGACTAGATGACCATAGAGGTCCCTTCCAACTCCATGATTCTATGATTCTATGTTTTAAGAGTTTTTAAAATATATATATTTAATTTTGTTTGTGTCCTTTATAAAGGTTATATCTCTGCTACCCAATCTAAAATAGGTATACACATGACCTGGCCTGACATGGGCCTGGCCAACAAGGTCTCATTTATATCAGATCTGGCCCTCATAACAAATGAGTTTGACACCCCTGCACTAAAAGTTCATGTTATGAGTCTTGGATTTTTGTTGTTGTTGCTAAAACCACGGGGACAGTATTATGCCATATTGTATTACAGATCCTATTCCAGTGCAAAACCTATAACAGTACAATAACTTGATGTGTTCTTCTCTGACAACCCACACTAGTAAAACTAAGTACTCTGACTTACCTTTTCCTCCTACACACCATCCACCCCCATGAAGGTAAATCACTGCTCTTTTCAAAGAGTCAGACTTCCCTTTAGGGATATACAAGCGAACTGGAACATCATTAAATGTGGTGTCTGTCACAATAACCTTTTCATCAGATACTGGTGGTGTATAATCCATCGTTGTAATCATCATCATAACGTCCATGTAGTGGGCAAAACCCAGCTTCTCAGCAATTGCAGCCTAGAAAATGATGGATATTCATATCTATGTATTTGCAAGGCTCAAGCTGCATAATACACTATATTCATCAATGTCTTTTACATTAAATACTATAATCAAAACCCTTTCATATACATATAATTATTAATCATTTATAATCTTATGTGCTTCCCTTTTCCCCAAAGAAATGAAGTCCAGTAGCAGCAATAGAGAGTTTTGTATGAAGGAGAATTGGAGACTTACAGAGCTTTGCAATATTTGTCACAAGTATACATATTTATAGAGAGCCCTGTGGCGCAGAGTGGAAAGCTGCAGTACTGCAGTCCAAGCTCTGCTCATGACCTGAGTTCGATCCCAGCAGAAGTTGGGTTCAGATAGCTGGCTCAAGGTTGACTCAGCCTTCCATCCTTCCGAGGTCAGTAAAATAAGCACTCAAACTGAATCAAATCTGTACAATCTCTAAATCAATGTGTTATGTATATTACGAAGACACTGAAAATACCAGAGGAGGCCAAGCAGTCAGACAAGTGACCAAAAATACTGAAATGTTGGTAATAGAAGACATGATAAGAAAAAAACCCCCTCAGAACTCAATAAAAAATTGAGCAAGGAGAAAATTACTTGGGAATGAAGGAACTCCTTTTTTTGCAAACAATCTAAATAATTTTCACTGTGTGCATGAAGAATAACGTATCTCTTTCCATGCATACTATAAAAGAAGCAATCACTGTAATTTTCCAGGGGAGGGGGAAATATGAAAAAGGGCCAGCATTTTCAGTTTGTTGGTAGAAATTACCCCACCTTCACCACCCAGTCTTGCAATTAAACACGTTTCAACTGGAATGTTTCAGTCAAAATTATTCTGGCATCTCATCAACCGACAGTTCACTGATACATGTATCAGAATTTATCCAGCCAATCATCCAACAGATTAATGACATGATATCAGTGCCAAAAAATCTGTGTCCTGTTATGAAGGGCATGACCCTTATCTCTTTCTTTTTTCTCTTTCAAAATCCATGTTCTACTCAAAGAACTTAGTTTGCAAATACACCTCAACAAAACTCAGAAGAAGTAACTCTTCAGATTTTATCAGGACATTCACAGAAAAAATCTCTAAAGGTTTCGAGGTAAACTCAGAGATTGCGCAGCTTCTTTCTCTCAAGGTTCCACAGAGTCCTTAGCTTTGCCCACCATTCTGTATAGCCTTAAAATGGGAATATTGTGTTGTATAGCATTAAATATTGTATAGCATTAAAATGGGAACATTTGTTAAAAGACTCTTAACAAAATGCGCACGTGAGAGCTGCAAAGTGGCAGGCCTTTGTTTTGGTTGTGGAGAGCGGGGGAGGGGTGAGTGGAACGCAGCGGTGGTGGGGGTGAGCAAGCGGCGGCGGGGGCAGGTGAGCAGAGCGCAGCGGGGGGGGCCGCCTGCCTAGGGCGCTATTCGCTCTAGAGCCCCCCTGCATATGGTGTCAATTAATTTAATTTTAATTTAATTTTTAAATTTATATCTCACCCTATCCCGCAAGCGGGCTCAGAGCAGCTTACAACAATAAAACAACAGAGTTAAAATAATATCATAAAAACACACATTATGAAACAGGAGCAGCACAGTAAACAATCTTACAGACATAGGTGGTAAACAGCATGTGACTGATTGCTAACAGCATAAATAACACCATAATGGTGAAATGCTGGGGAAAGTGATGGCTTTCAAAGGACATCTGCTGGATTAATTAAAAGCCTGGCAAAAGAGCCTACTTTTAGTCTGAGATACAGGCACTGGTTATGGAAGATCTTCAACAAAGACTGCAGAAGAAGGCCATGGTAAACCACCTCTGTTCTTCACTTCCCCTGAAAGCTTCTTGCTGGGATCACCATAAGTCAATTGCAACTTGATGGCACTTAATATGTAGAGCTACTTAGTTATGGCTTCAACAGAACTTAGTTTTAGTCACGGCGAGCAGGGAGAGGGGAGTGAGCAAGCAGAGTACCGTGGCGGCGGTGGCGGTGGGCCAGAGGGGGCTAGCAGCAGCGGGGGGGAAGGAGGCAAACTAAGCGCTTGCCTGGGGCACTGAGGGGGGAGAGCCCAATTTGCTGCCCCCCACCTCTCGGTGCCCTAGGCAACTGCCTAATTTGCCTAGCAGGTGAGCCAGCCCTGACCATATGCAATGCTTGTAGTCTTCTCTCAAATGGCAAGCCAGTTTAGAATGAGGACGGTGGGGAATTTCTTCCATCTTGGTTTTTTCATTCTGCCTCTTTTACAAGTAGAAAGCAGGATATAGATTGCTGGACTGAAGTGAGATTCAATTAATATTAGTTATAAACTATGTATGTACATGATACACTGGAGCCTATGAGGCTTCTCCATACCACATTGTTGATGCAGCTCACCTTCTTGACTGCACCGGTTTTCCTCCTTTATGGACAGTGTGGTTTGCCAGTAGCTACTCTCCTGGTTTTGTTCTTGTTTTTTTGTGCTGTCCCATTTCATTTTTAGTTCCCCCCATGTTTTTTCAGACCACCTGAAAGGTAGTTTGCAATAAAACACTGGAAAAGTTTGAGAAGGAAAATCGGGAGAGAGGTGATCAGCAATGATACTATCTGTAAGGGAGGAGAAAACCCAATGCAATTAACAAAGCACACTGATTTTAAAAAAGTGGTTTGGAAAATCCTTATATGTAATTACTCTAATTGCTATGCAGTCCTAAAGCTAGTATAGCGGGACCCTAGTGTAGCTCTCCCGCTACACTAGTATGTTAGCTGCTTAGGGCAGCATCTATGGCTCAGCGTATAACTAGGGCATAATCCTGGCACTTGGCTGGGTATGAACACGGCACCCCAAATATGAGGCCAAAAACTGCATGGAAGAAATTTCATTCTGTTGGTTCCCTTATCAAAACAATACAATTATGACACTGGAAACGAAACTAATGAATAAGGCTAATTTATACAGAAGAAATGAGCCATGGAAAACATTCATTGTAACACCAAATGTGTTGTTTTGGCATTCAACAAAGAGTAGTTTTTCAGTACAAGATCTGGAGAAACTGTTTGACTAGCATTCAGGTTAAGAATCTATTCGACTAGGAGTGAAAAAGGAAAACAAGTGACAGTTTGCCTCTCAGCCACTATAGCAACACTTCTTGTGGTCAACAGTTTGACTGCATTCATTGTTCGTGAATGTGTTCCTATGCCTCTTGGTCAAACAGTGGTGTGGTGTATGCTTATCCTTTTCCCTGACAACCAACTCATGACAAGGAGTTCTCCCCTGTCCATGGGATTCTAACTCTGTTTGTGAAGGATCACACTGAGTGAGAGGGAAAACTTGCTTCTAAGGTAATAATAATTATAATATGACATTGTGTGTAGCATAGTCAGATGATCCTAAGATTGTCTGGCAGCCTTAAGTTCTAGTTCTTTTAGTATTATGCACCACTAGGTTGCGAGCTAGACTTATTTTGGAGGCTGTGAGAGCTCTGACAGAGCTGTGAGTGATCCAGAGTCATCCAGCTGGCTTCAGGTAGAAGAATGTAGAATCAAATCCGGTTCTCCAGATTAGAGTTATAACTCTTAACCACTATAGCACACTTCCTGTGTTTCTGGGGTGCACTGTTAAGAAAGGGGGGCACAGTAGAGCAGGATAGAGTTGCCAGTCTCAGCTGAAAAAGAATTGCAAATTTACACCCCGCCCTTCTCTCTGAATCAGACTCAAGAGCGGCTTACAATCTCCCATATCTTCTCCCCCCACAACAGATACCCTGTGAGGTGAGTGGGGCTGAGAGGGCTCTCACAGCAGCTGCCCTTTCAAGGACAACTTCTGCCAGAGCTATAGCTAACCCAAGGCCATTCCAGCAGGTGCAAGTGGAGACTGTGAGAGCTGTGAAGACCAGGAGAGTAGGGATATGGGGGATGGCCATCAGTGATGTCATGATGTTATTTCTGGGAAACCCCATAAATGATGTTAGATTACAGCTTTCTAAGAATCACCATAAAGTTTCCAGAGATTCTGGTGAATCCAGTGATTCCTAGAGAGGCATGAAGCCACTTCTGGGGAAAACCCAGAAGTGACTTCTGTTATCAATGGTGATTTTTAGAAAAAATCTCCTGCCAGCTTCTGCAGTGCCAGCAAGCAAGGCTCTCACAGGCACATGACAACCCTAGGGCAGGGCAACAAGAAATCTGGTCTTTCATTTGTTTAAAGCATTTTTACTACCAAAAGGACTCAAGGCACCTACCAACAGTTCACAGCATAAACTAATAAAAGGAAATAAAACAATAAAACCTAAAAATTCAGTTGAAAACAAATATAATCATAATATTACCCACAATCAAAAATTTCCATTAAAAAAAAAGTTCAGTTTTCAACAATCCCACAGTTGGTTTTCACAAAACGCCCTTTGAAAAGCCAAATAACACATGACCTTTGGAAAGCTAAAAGGCCAAGGCAAAGTCTCTGGGATACTATGGTGTTTTGCCATGTAAATATTCTCTCTGTGTTTTATTCCTATGTTTTAATGCAGAGTGGAAGACAGATGAATGAACTGTGCTGTGATTGGATGGTAGCTGTACCCTGGAAGGCAGAGTTGTCTGGGTTGTTCATGGAACGGCTTTTGTGTGAGAGGAGTGCTAAGCAATGTGTGGGTGGAAGAAGGAATTTGAGTGAGAGGAATCTGTCTCCTTTGTGGAAGTTGTTATTAGCCTGGGTGGCAAGGTGGGAAGTTAATATTTGTGGAAGTTATTGACCTAAGTGACAAGTGAGAAAATAAAGTTATTTTCCCACGTGTCACTTAGGTCAATAACTAAGCAGTTGTGCCAGAAATGAGTGAGAGGCAAATGTCCAGTTTTTGGAGGTGAGGTCTGCTCTTGTGTAACCACTTTCCACATGGCAATTACAATACCATGCACCTCTTAAGGAAAGTTTTACAATTTCTCAGAAACAAAATATTACCCTTTGATTGCAACACCCCATGGACAGAAACACCACCTGAATGCACCAAATGAGAAACAGGTGTGCACAATAAACTTGTCATGCAAACAGGCCCTACCAGATTTGTTTTTTTTACAATGATCTTATGTTTCCCTTTGATTTGCCCCATTGTCCTTATCAAATGCATATAGGGTTCCCAGGCCTCCACCACCTCAGTAGAAGTAGAGGTCTCCTGCTGACAGGACTCATTGCCCAGCTTTTGATTTTTTTAAAAAGCCTCCTTTTAGCATTGCCGTGTTGTAGGGGTCCCAACCCTCCCGCCCTAGTGGGGGACCCCAGGTTTTCCAGCCTCTTCCCCCGCTCCCCAAAAAAACGGAAGTGGGGGGAGAGGGGGGAAACGGCGCCAAGCAGCATGGCGAGCCGCCCCATCTCGGAATGGCAATGCCGCTGCGCTGCTGCCGCCTCTTCTCCGAGGACCCCAGCTCAAGCCAGTTCTGGGGGCCCGAGAGGCCGCGCTCTTCACTGGCCCCGGGGAACTCAAGCCGCCGCTGCCGCCACCGACCGGAGCCGGGGGAGGAGAGCGCCTGCCCGCAGAGGAGATGGTGCAGGTAAGAGTCCTTCGGGCGCGCAGCTCGTCCCAGGAGAGCCGGCTTGGTGTGCCCCCCCCGGCTGTGGAGCGGCCGGCGGCCTTGGGTAGGGCCAGGCGAGGGCGTGGGACGGACAGGCCGCCGCAGCTGCAAGTTTTAGAAGCAGGGCAAGGCAGGCCAGGTAGAGGATCCCTCGTGGAAAGGACGTGCGGCTACGCAGCGTGGCGAGCCGCCCCATCTCGGAGCGGCAACGCCGCTGCGCTGCTGCTGCCTCTTCTCCGAGGACCCCAGCTCAAGCTAGTTCTGGGGGCCCGAGAGGCTGCGCTCTTCGCCGGCCCCGGGGAACTCAAGCTGCCACTGCCGCCACCGCCGGTCCTCACGTGAATGAACTTAACAAGGAATGCTAGTCAGCTGTCTACAGCATAAGGGGGGGGGGGGAAGCTACTTTTAATTATGCCATGAACTTCAGGGGCCACTCAGTTTGGATGGCTATTTTTCTATTGAATTCTAATGATGTGTTTGCAAATCTGATGTCCATAATTAGTGGTTGGCTAGTTAGTTAATTAGTGGTTTTAATGTTTTAATTTTCTAACTATGTATATTCTTATTATATTTAAAATTTGGAGTTCAGTTATGCTTGTCACACCCTTGTTCCTGGCTCCGCCTCAATGTCTCCTGGCTCCACCCCCAATGTCCCCAGATATTTCTTAAATTGGACTTGGCAACCCTACCGTGTTGTAAAGTTCATACATATGTATTTTATCTTTCCGTGCAAAGAAAGTATTAAGAGTTTTAATAAAGATGTGTGTGTAACACTTTTCATGTTTTGTGGCTCTCAAACATCTGATGCTTATTCTGTGTGGCTCTTACATTAAGCCAGTTTGGCCACCCTTGCTCTAGAGACTCAAATTGCTATGCTGGGAAGAGCACACAGTGATCTTGTATGGAGTAATAAGCAACTTGCCTTGGCTTTGTTTTGCAGTTATCTGCCCTGTACATTCCACCCAATTAGGCACCTGTTTGTTTGGCTGCAGACAGACTCTTCTGCCTTCTGGTGCAAAGGTCTAGCAATATTCAGAACTCTTGGCAATAAAGAAAGCAACCAAAAATCTATTCTTTAGCCTGGAAGGTGCCTACATGAAATCATGGCTTGTTGGCATGCCTTGGCTCATTTCAGCCATCTTTGGACTTAGTTTGCTGAAGCCAATCAGCACTGGCTTGTAGAACTCCGGAGAAGAGTTGTCTTGGAACCTGCAACTGGAAGGGTAACATCTTGGACTTATGAAGCATTATCTTTAAAGTGTTTCAGCTAGCATCTAAGTATTTACATTTCTTATTTTCTTCTCACTGACTGGTCTTATGTTTTAAGTACTCTTTCCACCTTAATAAACTATTTTTAAAAAACATATATAACTCCAGTTATTTGTCTTCACAGCCTGCAAAAGAATCTAACAGAATCTGCCTAAGACTGGCAGTCCACCTACCACTAACACTTAAATTTTGTGAATTCCTGCTGAGATTCCATCTTGCAGGAAGGAATTCTTAGTCATTCCTGGTAAGGTCAGGAGTTTGACTCCTGACTAGAGGGAAGGAAAAGGGACAGGTGACAGCCTACCAAAGTTGAGGTGCACAGAGGTGTATGCCAGCTGTTTGTAATCTTGCTAAGCTGCCTCCTTGAACCACAAAGGCCATCTGTCCTGGGTTGGGCTGGGTGACCATTATGACAAGACTAAAGGCCTGAACTATGACCTGTTTGAATTGCAATTGCTAGCAATGTAGAGAACACCTGAGCTTTGGCCTCTGACTGCTGAATCATGGTTTGTGCCATCTAACACAAACTCTAAAAGTGTCAGGTAGCTAAGCCAACTTCTTTGTTTTCTTTGCTGCATGGTTTAGAGCAATGTGTTGGCTACAGAATGTAAATTTTCAAATCGACAGAAGCTGAATGAAATTTTATAAATCTTTTTTAAAAATTAACAATGGTCTGGTTACTTGTGTACAAGTTGCCCTGTGGACCCACGGGGTTCAGCCTGGAATTCCTTGACACTCTGCCTATGGAATGCTGAGAAACAAGCCAGGCCTGCCATCTAACATACATACTGAAAAGAGCCCTTTAGCAAGAACTGGGCTTGCTATTTGCTTAGGGTGTTTGCTTCTTTTCTGGCCGTGATCTTATTCTTTTCAAAGCAGTCAAGCAGAAACAATTAGAGGTGAAGGAGGAAAACTTTACTTGCATAATTTCTGTATGCCCACTCACACTGCCATTCAAAACATGGGAGCAAGGCCAGAAGAAATGGTGGCGGCCCTACATTTGTTGGAGTGATTTTCTCTCAACACGCACACTTGCCTTGTCTTGTCTTCATACCCAGTCCTGACATGTGGCTGAATTCTGAAGCTTCACTGTTTTGATCGGAAAGTCCCCATTTCATTTTTATTTCTCCTTGCACAAAGTGAACTATGTCCCTCTCTTATTCTTTTTTGCCATTTTTTGATTTGTAATACCATTTTTTTCTTATTAAATAACGTTTAAAATATTTTTGCTTCCACTGCATATATATAGGCATATTATTATAATTTTCATCTATAGCCCACCTTTCTCACTGGGACCCAAAGGAGATTATAAGTATGACAAAAAGCACACCTTGCTTAATCTGTAAACAGGTAACATAATACAGTAACACCAGGCAATTAGTGAGCAAATCACAGATAACATTAGAATGTAACAGCAAAGATTTGTGGTTAGATAAAATATTACAGAGGTAGAACTAGGCTTCCCAAACCTCCCGCTTTGGCGGGAGACTTCTGGGTTCGCAGCCTCATCTCCCGCTCTTCAAAACTCTGGAAGCGGGGGTGGGGGGTGGAGGGGGGGGAGAACATACCTTTAGGCTTCATGTTGTAGAGCTCCTGAGCCGTTTGCAAAATGTCTGCCCCTTTAAGGCTGGGCAGGAAGCAGGAAGGGCTTCTGAGAACGGCCCCTCCCTTTCTTTGCTTTCGTTTTCACAGGAAGTAGAGTTGTCCGGAGGAAGATCTGGTAAGTGTGTGTGTGAGAGAGGGAGGGGGCAGGGGATTCCCTAGTTTGGAGGCCCTCCCCTCCTTTAGAAAGCAGGGGGGGGGGAGGGAAATGTCTACTAGGCACTCTATTGTTCCCTATGGAGAACGATTCCCATAGGGAATAATAGGAAATTGATCCATGGGTATTGGGGGCTCTGGGAGGGGCTATTTTTTGAGATAGAGGCACCATATTTTTAGTATAGCATCTAGAGCCTCTCCCCAAAATACCCCCCAAGTTTCAAAATGATTGGACCAGAGGGTCCAATTCTATGAGCCCCAAAATATGGTGCCCCTATCCTTAATTATTTCCTATGGAAGAAAGGCATTTTAAAAGGTGTGCTGTCTCTTTAAATGTGATGGCAAGAACTCCCTTGGAGTTCAATTATGCTTGTCACATCCTTGTTCTTGGCTCCACCCCCAATGTCTTCTGGCTCCACCCCCAAAGTCCCCAGATTTTTCTTTAATTGGACTTGGCAACCCTAGGTAGAACAGTGGCTGCAGTGATAGAACAGGAGGAACAGGAGGGAAAAAAACAAGATAATCGGTTTCTGTTTGAACTCAGGACTGCAGAATTTAATTCTTCAAGCTGTGATACTGAAGACCAAAGTCCTCCTAATCACCTTGTCTTTTTATCTTTATCATACCTTAATTACCTGATCCCAGGATCCATTTGTGTGCCTATATCAGCAACACCTAGATAGCAACAATCCATACGCAGGTTCATAGAGGAGTTATTGACTATTTTACCACAGGACTGCCGCTAGGCTACAGCCATGGTGGACAAGGCAGCCAGTTAACTACTGACAATAACATGGAAAGCCAGAGAGAAATTTAAATATTAACATCACAATGTCACCAAGAATGTTTGCCGTTAGAGACAATTCTAACCTTGATATAGTAATCGTGTTACTGGGCATAAGGCTTCTTTGTGGGTTCATCATGAAATAAAACAATGCAGGAGGGTGCATTTGTGACCCAACCTACTTAGGGTTGACAGTTGCAACTTGGAACACTCTTGGAAGTTTGGGTGTAGAGCTGGGGAGGAGAAAATTTGAAGAGGGGAGGGAGTTCATTAGAAAGGTGATACGGTAGATTCCCTCCCCCTCCGAAGTTGTCATTTCCTCAGGGAAACTAATACCTGATGTCTGGCCAGCCAATAGAATGCTGGAGTTTGGCCCCACCTGGAGTTTGGCAAACCTATGTTGCCAAGACCTTCTTTTGCAAAGCAGAGAGAAAGCTTTGTTCTGGTCTCAAAATCCAGGGAGCTGGGCTATTGAGTGAGAAGAAATGTGTTCTAGAGTAGAAGCCCTCCCCCTCCTTTTGCAGGCTTGCTGTCTTCCTACTGGCTGGACCATGCTTCTAACTAGGCCCGGCTCTAGGAGTTCTAGCACCCCAGGCCGAACCCTGCCCCCCTGTTCCCCCAAGGGGACTATTTGGAAGTGACGTCATCAGGGGTGCAAAGACCTCTTCCTGGCTCCCTCAGAAAGCCTCAGTGAGGTCAGGATGGCAGTGGGCACAGCGCGTAAGGAGAGGAGGTGCCCCTAGGCCAGGTGGCACCTCAGACCACCGTCTACTTGGCCAACTCCCACACGCCGGCCCTGCTTTCAGCCAAAGACATGACAGACCAGTGACCAAACTCTGAATAAGACAGCTTCGTGTGTTTAGCACGGTTGCCATACAGGGTTTTTTTGTGAAGAAAGGAGGGAGGTATTGTGTGTGGCTTCTACTTCTGTGGAAGCCTTTTAGCACAGTGCTCAGCCTCTCTCAAAATTCCAAGGTGCCCACAGGCTCAAAAAGTTTGAAGACACCTGCTGTAACAGAAGGGTAACAGAAGTGCTTCCCCTATCAAGTGCTAAAATTCTCTAAGAAAACTTTATCCTATGTAGAATTTGGCAATATTAACTTCCAACTTCTTAATTTAAATTGTATTTTTCTTCCTTGTTCAGCCACGCCACACCTTTCTATATTCTTTGTTTCTTCTCCTTCTCTCTCATCCGATGCATGGGAACTACTCTAGCCACCAAGACAAACTCATGAAAGCAGGCGCCACACACAGAAAAAAAGTATGGAATACCCTTTTGCAAACCCACAAAACTACTTTTAAGGCAGTATGGTAAAAACTGATATGTGTTCCTGACATTTGTTTGAAAGCAGCAAGGTGTTAAGGTCATCTTTTTGCCAGTGGGGGTTAGGCTCATTTTGTAGGCAGCACCTGGGGTTGTCTTTTTGCAGACATGTTATAGTAGAGAGGAGTACTGGCAACATGTCTCTTTTCAGACAAATATTGCAGTAACAAAGTTCACAAGACATCCAAAAGTCTCCATGATCTGCCATAATCAGAAATGTATACCCAAGATCATGGAAGTCGCTATAGCTGTGATCCATGAGCATCCAGTTCAGGGATGGCCAAACTTGCTTAATGTAAAAACCACATAGAATAAATGTCAGATGTTTGAGAGCCACCAGACATGAATGTCAGTTGTTTGAGAGTGAGCAGGCAAGCAGGCAGGAAGGAAGATAGATGGAGAAGTAGAAGGTGAAAGAAAGCAACTTTAATTTTAAATGCATTCTCTAAGCTGCCGACTGGCTTGGCCTGGAGAAGTGATTTAGAGAGAAATGCCTTCTCTAATCCAGCTGATGGGATAGTGGGGGCTTCAAGAGCCACACAATATGTGTGAAAGAGCCACATGTGGCTCCCGAGCCACAGTTTGGCCACCCCTGGTCCATTTGATGGTTCATTGCCTCGCATAGATGGATGCAGGAATATTGCCCTTGTGCCCAAAGGTGACTCTCTGTAACCTGAGAATTGTGCTGTACATAATACTGGACAACAGGGCTTTGGGTGCTTGTCTGCTGGAATGACTATAGTGTCTTTACTATAGTCATGGGGTGCTTGTCTGCTGGAATGACTATAGTGTCTTTACTATAGTCATGGGGTGCTTGTCTGCTGGAATGACTATAGTGTCTTTACCCTCTCTAAAACTTCCAACTTCAATCACTTGAAGCTCCGAGGTGGGCATGACTGGATGACCACACTTCTTGTGATGTCAGAGGTGTGGCCTAATATGCTAATGAGTTCCTGCTGGGTTGTGTTTTTTTAAAGGAATGCAGTGTACAGGAACGGAGTTAAGGCTGACTTGGCATCAGGGGGTATGGCCTAATATGCAAACAAGTTCCTGCTGTTTTTTTTTCTACAAAAGCCCTGTGTAAAACAATGGTGCCATCAGGGGGTGTGGCCTAATATGCAAATGAGTTCCTGCTGGGCTTTTTCTACAAAAAAAGCCCTGCTGATTAATTGCAAATGGGAAACAAAGCAAATTGATTAATGCAAAGTGGTAGCTGTGTTAGTTGCAGCAAAACAAAACGGGAGTCCAGTGGCACCTTAAAGACTAACAATATTTCAATAAAAGTATTTATCATAAAAACTCATATTGAAACAAATGATATTAGTCTTGAAGCTGGCACAAGACTTTTAAATTGTTCACTTGTTTGAACCCAGCCTTTCTCTCCAATGGGGACCCAAAGTGGCTTGCATCACTCTCCTGTCCTCCATTTTACCCTCACAACAACCCTGTGAAGTAGGTTAGGCTGAGAGTGTATGACCGGCCCGAGGTCACCCAACCAGTTTCCATAGCTGAGTCAGTATTCAAGCCTGGGTCTCCCACATCCCAATCTAGCCACTCTGCCGCACTGGCTTCAACATGCAGCTTATAATAAAAGCATAATTAAACCTGCAGTAGCCATATAATTCTCATGCAGATCCACTGCAGAGTATTGTATGTAGTTCCTTCTCTTTTGCACAGAACTGCTTTAAGAAATTGTATTAGTTCTAAGGGAAAGTGATTACAAAATTCTAAGAGCTTTATTCACACTGGATTGATTACTACCCAAAATACCAGTGCTTATTTATAACAACACTCTGTGCATAGTATGCATAAAATGTGAGTCACTATCAATACAGCCACAGCTCTTTCTTGTATCCAAGGATGCATCTCATTTTCCTGCCTCAAAGACAGAATGCTATTTAAAAAAAAAAAAATGCAGAGATTAACGGCTGCAGCAGCTTTCTACAGCTGTACATTTTAAATAACAGGTAGCTCACATTCCATTCATGTTACCTGTTAAAATATCATATCTGAGCCCAAAGAAATTCCCACAGATAGACACATACCTAGATTATGTTTCCCTGTTTCCTACCCCCTCTGGCACAGCTTGTTCATTGTCAAAAAGTACTTGATTTGAAGTACTATTAGTTCTAATTTTAGGATCCTAACCATTCTGGGTTCTCTGTTTTCTCTTTGTCACTGAATTTCCCTAGGAATATATCCTTTACATTTTAATAATAAGAGCACAGAGATACTGAGAATAAGTAAACATTTAAACTTACCACATGTCCTAGACTTCTAAATAAAGCATTCATAAACATCAGCCTCCAACCATCTTCCACATTCTCTGGAATGGGACTGTAAATGTAATAAGCAACCAAAACAGAAGCAAGCAGAAGGCCCTGGAACTTGATTCCCATGTTGCTCTACTGAACAGCTTCTTTCAAGACCAAATCTCATTGAACACTCTCGAGGCTGTGAACAGTTCCAAGTCAGCTGACAGCAGCAAAGTTAGTCCATAGTTTACACACTGATCACACCCAGGAGAGTAGTCCTCTTTTGATTCTTATAGTTCTGCAGCAGTGTACGCAGTAATCAAGCTTTCATCCACCCACAACGTGACTAGAACAGTTGACATTCCTGTTTAGAGGTTATAGTGTGTCATTATCAAAGTGGGGGGGAGGGGGGGCTGCTGCAGCTATTGATTCTGACAGGCAATTTCTGCAGCTGCTCTCTCTCTTCTCAAAGGCTTGAACAACAAACTTACTGCTTGCAAAATTACAGAGGCAGAATACAGTGTTATACAGTGCAATACACATTAGCAAGTAAACTGCCTGAACTGACAGATAAGCTACATGTTTCATTTTAGTGAAAGAAGAGGCTAAGTAATAAGAGCATAAGCAATTGTCATGGGGTGGGGTTGGGAATCAGATTTCTTACCAAAGCTGAGGTATCTGAGGACCTGTGCCTCATTTAGTATACTCCTGGGCAAGGCTTTTTTTGTAGAAAAAGCCCAACAAAAACTTATTTGCATGTTAGGCCACACCCCCAATGTCACCAGTGTTTCACACAGGGCTTTTTTTTTATGAAGGAACACATTTGTATATTAGGCCACACCCCCTGATACCAAACCAGCTGGAACTGCATTCCTGCTCAAAAAAAAAAAAAAGACTTGCTCCTAGGCACTCAGATCAACTGGTTGGGTTTTAGAGTAAATGCCTTAAGTTGTTAATTTTTTTATTTATTTAAAAAATTTCTATGCCACCTTTCCACCCCAATAAAGCCTCCAAGGCGGCAAACCTTGAAACATTAAAACATTTTAACCATAAAACAACATTTATTATAAGGTATGTATAAACCAATTCAATAAAACATATAAATAACCCCAAATCCAAGGAGGACAGCCAAGAACAGTTACTGAGGGCATGCCAAACAAAAGCAAAAGTTTCCACCCACTGGCTGAAGACAACGAAAGATGGAAACAGATGAATTTGCATAGGGAGCAAGTTCTGAAGTTTTGGCACCATGACCAAGGAGGCCCTTTCTCATCTACCCATCTCATGCTACCCATCTACCCTCAGTTGGTATGGGCACCTGAAGCAGGGCCTCTGAAGATGACCTGAGAAATGTGTAATTCATATGGGAGAAGGCAGTCCTTAAAATATGCTTACCCCCAAGCCATATGAAGCTTTAAAGACCAATCCCAGATCCTTGAACTGAAGTTGGAAGCAAACTGGGAACCAGTGTAGCTGGAACAAAACTGGAGCGATAGAATCCCTTTTACCCATTCCAGTCAACTTTGAGGCTGTAGCATTCTGTATCAAATGTAGGTTTAGGACAGTCTCCAGCCAAAGGCACTCCTTGCCACCATTGCCACCTGTTTATCCGACAGGAGGCCTGGAACCAGAAACACCCCCAAGCTATGAACCTGCTCCCTCAGGGGAAATGCAACCCCATCCAGAATAGGAGATATCCCATTTCCTGAGTCAAACTCTTCCTCCACAAGTAGCTGTTTTTGGGCCAATTTTCCCCATGTTTAGCTTTCAAGCCAAAGATAATTCAAAAGCATACAGATTCCCTTGGACTTCCCCACTTTCCTTTATTTGCCTCTCAAAGGTCACTCTCCCAGCCACATCAACATCATTCCACCCACTCTGTACCTTCCACTATCCTCCTTCTTTCATTGGTACACAAGCTCAATTCCCCCCTCATTTTTTTTTTTACAAGCAGCATGAGTCTAGCAATATGAGACTATCGTTCATTTTGGCTGCAGAATAAAAATGTTAAAATATGGGGGGGGAGTTTAAAAGGAGCTGCATGAGGTTTAGTTCCCTCTGGGTATTGACTTGAAAACGTGATCAGAGAGAAGGCAAATGGCAGCATCCCCAATGCAAAAAAAAAAAAGGATTTCAGTACTGCATGCAAACAAAATAAAGGGGAGGATCTTCAGCATGGAATGAAATTGACATGAGATATAAAGTGTGAGAGAGAGACTGGAATGGGAAGCCTAACGCTTTGGAGCCTAAACCTTTTACCTTTCACACTTTAATGAACTACATTTGAGATGGGGAACTATTTTGGTAGTCTCTGGTGTGACGGAACGGCCCTGGTTTGCCTACCAGACCCCGTTCCCCTTTTTGGAGGGAGCTATTTCTCCTCCGGCCACTTGGGCCACTTGGGCTCGCTGCCACCATCACAGAGACCACAGCACTTCTTCGGGGAACCCCTGGAGGATTGGCACCTTATCCAACTACAGGCCTTCCCCCTTTCCCCAGGGCCCCCTTCATAAAGCGTGGTCTAAAGCGGTTGGGGATCTATGTGGTACAAAGTTTGACTGCCAGCATTCAAAACAGTAAAAATATTTAATTAGAAGAGAAAAAGAAAAGAAAAAAACCCCCAAAAGCAGTTGCATGTAAAAGTTTAGCACAGCACCCGAGCAGCAACCAGAATGACAAATAAAAGGTGGATTTAAACACATCCTCCCGTCCCTGGTCTAAACTTGCCCTGCCTTGTGGATGTCTTCCTCGGTCTGACTGCCTGTTGTCCACTCTTCCTCTGCCTCTTGAGAAGGCCTCTCCCACAGTCAGGAGCCCACAGACTGACAACCTCTCTCCTTGAGGGCCAGCCGAGAACTGAACTTTTCCCGCCTCACTCCAATAAAAAAAAAGAACTTCCTGCCCCTCTAAGAGGCTTTCCTCCTAGAGTTGATGGTTTAACTCTGGAAGGGAGGAGGGAGTGAAGGGAAGGCTAGGCCGCAAAGCCTGCCTTAGCAGTTTCATGTTCCCTCCCAACCAAGCACCACCATTAACTAAGATGGCGTTTCTCCACCTCTGGAAACATTAAAATGGCAGTTGAGTCAATGTTCACAGCTAGCAATGCCAGTGTCAGTGGGTTCTGCCATGCATTCTGTACACTCAACATGTACCCCCATATTATGAGATCATGTGACTCTTTCCCATTTTTCACAGTGGTCAATAACACAGCAGAGAATCCCCAAGAGCTCGGCAATATGAAAAATAGGACATTGCAGCTGCTTGTTAGTTGCAGAAAAAGTCTGGTCAGTTTCAACAGTGGGTTTCCCCCCCCCCCCCTTACCTGTGTTCCTTCCTATTCTTTTTCATTCAATAAACTAATGCTAAAATGTCTGTGCAAAACCTGGACCATGAGGATTTAAATGGAAGGTACTTGCTGGACTGTACTGAGCAGTTGTGATAGAGCAAATGCAAAATTAAAAAAAAAAAAACCTTTGGAAACTACCACCCCACACATCACAAGTGACATTCCCACACTGACTGGGATATGGCCTTAAAGGCTACACCTACTCTTTCTATTATTATTATTATTATTATTATTATTATTATTATTATTATTATTATTATTATTATTATTATTAATTACATTGAATGAATCGCCCTATCCCAGCTAGCACCAGGCTCAGGACAATGTACAACAGTAAAACACACACACACACACACACACATATATATATATAAATATATATATATATATATATATATATATATATATATATATATATATATATATATATATATATTAGCGTCTTTAAAGTGCTCTTATTCTATGAATCTTAAGCTGATATTTATTCAGCAAAAAAAAATGTATTGGGGATATACTGGACACCACAGCAACTCTTTGTCAAAGAACTGAGTGCCTAATTGTTGGTGTTGTAACGTACAAGATGCATCCCTAAAGCATATGTTTTGAGTATGTCCAGTTATTTGGTTTTTCATGGAAGAAGTATATCAATTTTATATTAGTTTTTTTTAAAAAAAAATTCTTATAGAATTTCAAATTATCTTTGAGGCTAACTGATGGTCAGTGGAAATGGACCCTCTATGCTAAGACTCATATTACAACATTAGAAAGATAAAAGTCCACCTCCTGTAAACAAATGGATCAAGGACATTAGAACTGTATCAGCATTTGAACACATGGCATATAGCTGGCAATTGCATATGGATTTAGATATTTGGAAATTGCAAAAGTTAAAGAAAATATCAAAGCAGGATTACAGGTGAACATCAAGAAGACAAAAGTAATGACTACTGGAGAATTACACAGCTTTAAGTTGTGAGCTTTAAGAGACTGAAATTGTTAAAGATTTACATCTTTGCAAAGGGCAGATCCCATATGAACCATGTTTTTCAATAGGAAGCTAAGGCAACCAGTTTAAGATCCAAGAAAAGACAATCCTAGAGACATGAGACACCCCTGGGAAAGGGAGAGATATGACTGAAACTCTAGTTAGTAGGTTGGAAGAGGCAATTAGAGTAATTGGCTTCCTAAGGGTATATTTTCCCCTCTCGCAGCCTCCTGTTCTCAATGATACTGCACACTGTTTCTCATACAAACACTTGCTTCGGAGCAAGCCCTACTGAAATACTTCCCAAAAAGCATGCATGGGATCAACCTGTACAGCAGGGGTGGCCAATGGTAGCTCTCCAGATGTTTTTTGCCTACAACTCCCATCAGCCCCAGCCATGCAAGGATAAACCTCTAAAGAAGAGTATTTGAGGGTTACTAGGCACTGTAGGTTAGTCATCGGAGAGGCCAAAGCTCACAGTGAGCTAAAGCTGGCCAGGGAAGCTTGTTACAACAAGAAAATCTTCTTCAGATACATAGACAGAGAAGTAATTGAGAAGCACCTGACTGCACTCAATGAGTACAAATCCCCCAGGCCAGATGGTATGCACCCAAGAGTGCTCAAAGGACCTTTGACAATCATCTTCCAGACCTCTTGGAAGACAGGAAATGTGCCACAAGACTGGAGAAGGGCAGATGTTATTCCAATTTTCAATTTTCAAAAAAGGGAGGAAGGATGACCTGGGAAACTACAGGCCAGTCAGCCTGACCTCTGTCGCAGGGAACATACTGAAGCAGATTTGAAAGGGATCAATCTGTGAGCATCTAAAGGACAACTTGGTGATCCAGGGAAGTCAACACAGATTTGCCCCCAACAGGTCCTGCCAAACCAACCTCATTTCCTTCTTTGATTGAGTGACTAACTTACTGGATCAAGGGAACGCTGTTGATGCTTATATGGATTTCAGTAATGCTTTTGACAGGGTCCCCCATGGTGTTCTGATGGGCAAACCAGAACACTGAGGACTGAACTCTAGGATAGTTAGGCAGATAAGGAACTGCTTGGAGAAAGCACTCAAAGAGTAGTTGTCAATGGCATTTCATCTGAATGGTGCTAGGGTTCAGTTCTGGACCCAGTACTTTTAAAATATTGCGATGGTCCCTTTTGCTGCCCCTGCCCCGCAGGACATCTGTTGCGGTGTGCAGGGAGGACCAGGGATGCTTGTGGCCTCAGAAAATGGAGGGGGGCCTGCGTTATGTCATGCAGCAACCTCCTCCGTGGAGTCAGGCACTCTCTCTTTCTCTCTCCGTGTCTGCCTCTTTTTCTCCATTCTTTACTTCCTCCCCGGTCATTAGCGTTTCCCCCTTTTATTGCTTCACACCTCCATCCCCACACCCTCCTCCCTCATCCAGCCCTGTGCTTCCCTGTCCATCATCCCTCCTCCCTTGCCATTGGTGTGTCCCCCCACCCCGCAGCTCAGGCATTTCCTGCTCAAAATACACATTCCTTATTTGGCACATGCTCTCACATTCCCAATTCAAACCTTTATTTATTTACTTACTTACTTACTTACTTCAAGATACAGTCACCTGCAGCCAACTAACAGTTTCCTTAGGGATTATTTCTTAACTAAACTTAATAAATACACTCAATAACATGGCCACTCATGACTGTACCCATTTAATTAATAAAACATTCAATTATTAAATTCAACATTCAAATAACAAACTTAACATTAATAAATTTAATTACAATTAATAAATTTAACATACAATTCATAAAATAATTGAATGGGTACAGTACAGTTAGTTGGCTGCAGGTGACTGTATCTTGAAGTAAAGGTTTGAATTGGGAATGTGAGAGCATGTGGCAAATAAGGAATGTGTATTTTGAGCTGAGGAGTGGTTTGTGTATGTATGAGTTGGCTATAGGTATGTATGAGGGTGTTTAATTAAGTGAAAGGTACAGTCCTGGGTGGCTATGTTACTGAGTGTATTTATGATGTTTTGTTTGTTAAGGAATAATCCCTGAGGAAGCTGTGAACATGAAACACTGTCACAAACCAGCATGTGAGCCAGAGGCCATGGTCTCCCAAAGACCCCACATTAACTACCCACCAAGGACTGTGCACTGTGGTTAGTCATCTGCAATGAGCTGCATTTCAACTACTAGAAGTTAGACAAATATTGCTAGGAATCGGAAGTTTTAGACTAACAAGGAGCTATGCATAAGGCTCTGAATGCACATTTCAAACATACAGTAACAGACAGGAAGACCACTGTCCCAGTCATCCCTCATCCCTGACCAGGCTTCACTACACTGAGAAAGCCAGGAAGACAAAGGAAAAGCCACTTTCAGAGGAAGGGTGGAAAAGGACAACACATCTTCTTCCCAGCCACCATTACTCCAAAGCAGCCACATCACGTACACAGCTGCACCAGCGGAGCAAGGAAACCCATCAACAAGTCAATGCCAACCATCGAGACCGGGCAGCCAACAGGCCACATCCATTGTTCTTCCTTTCCTCCTTTTTGTTTTGCTAAAAGTTTCCAAGAGGTGTCACAGGTAGTTAGCATCTGGACTCCAAACTTATCACATGATAACACAATCCTGGCCTTCATTGGCCCTCCTTGGGAACCAATCAATAGGGCAGGAGTCAGTGTCCACTTCAATCAGGGTTACTGCCCAACTGGTCACTTTCCCCTTGCTCCAGGTCATAAACCCAACTATTTAAGGTCAGGTAAGCTGGTGTTCATTGTTCTCCTGGTGGTATTTCCCCTACTATAGCCAACAGTGATAGCCCTCATACCCTGATCAGGTGTGAGTCCATTATTGTAAGATCCGCTGACAGGTTCTTGCTACCCCATTCCCTCCTGACCATTGCTGTTGAGACCTTCTCTGCTTTCCGGACAGGTAACTCTATAACCTGTGATCATCACTTCAAACCTGCTAATGGAGATGTTGCTATCGAATTTAACCTCTGTATATTCCTAGTTCTTCAATGATTGTGAGTGTGTTAGTGCAACCAGGGGCGACCCAACACCCCATGGTGCCCTAGGTTCACTTGCTGCCTGGTGCCCCTCCAAGCGCCCCCACTCCTCCCCCCACCACGCCTCCTCCTCCCTCCCTTCGGACCCTTCCTCGTGTCATTTTCAACGCTGGAACCGCCTCCAGTGCCACATTCCGGCTCTTTAAAGCCCCCCCCCCCCGGCTGAACACTCAATACGTGGTTAAAACCGCACCGTGGGGCTGGGGTGTACTCACCAGCTATCAGGAAGAGTGTCCTGAAAGGGTGACCCCCTGCTACTACTGACTCCTCTCTCCCATCCAGGAAGTGAGGGCTATCACTGTTGGCTATAGTAGGGGAAATACCACCAGGAGAACAATGAACACCTGCTTACCTGACCTTAAATAGTCGGGTTTATGACCTGGAGCAAGGGGAAAGTGACCAGTTGGGAGGAGTCAGTAGCAGCGGGGGTTGCCCTTTCAGGACACTCTTCCTGAGAGCTGGTGAGCGCGCCCCGCCCCTGCAGCGCAGTTTTAGCCGCATTTTGAGTGTTCAGCTGGGGAGGGGGGGCTTTAAAGAGCCTGAACGCAGAGCTAGAGGCGGTTCCAGCATTGAAAATGACACAGGGTGGGAAAGGGTCTGAACTCCGAAGGGAGGGAGGAGGAGGAGGCATGGCTGGGGGGGAGGCGTGGGGGGAGTGCAGAGCCACAGCGGGGAGGGGGGAGGCACAGGAGTGCGGAGCCACGGGGGGAGGCGAAGGGAATGGAGGGGCGGGCAGTGGTAGCAATGTTGGTGGGCGGCGGTAGCAGCAGGGGGGAGGCAAACTAGGTGCTTGCCTGGGGCACTGGGAGGGGGGGTGGGGAAGCCCAATTTGCCACCCCCACCCTCCCGGCGCCCTAGGCAACTGCCTAGTTTGCCTAGCGGGAAGGCTGCCCTTGAGTGCAACTGTATGATTGTGTAATCTATCTTTTCCAATAAAAGCCTATTAAACTTTAGTTTCCTCACCTCATTTGGCTCCTCTAGACATAGGTTGTTGATCCTGCCTATTAATTTAATTCCCCCATTTAATCTCAGGCAATTTGGCTAACAGGTGGAGGTGTCGGGGTGGGGCTGCTTTGGCAGCTCATGAAGGATTTTGCTTTGGCAGCCTATGGAAGAACATTGCTACATTGAATTCTAAACGACCTGGATTTATTTCTTACAAGAGCAACTGAAGTGGATTTCGTACTGGGCTTATGGATACAATATCTGAAGTTGGACCGGGTTTTTGAACTGGAAAAAAAAGACCTGGAGGAAAGATTTATATACACAGTGATTTATGTTGAGTGCTGGATGTTTATGAATTCTGTGTAAATCTTGTTGATTGTATGATGTGGACTGTATTGTATATTATATTAATTTTTATGATGAGTGTATAATTTAACAGTTTGAATATTGGCTTGCACAGTGTATTTTATTTACTTCAATTGTTCCTGTGTGTTCTTTGCTTCTTCATACACTGCCCTGAGCCTCGTCTTTCTGGGGAAGGGTAGTCTAAAAAAATTTAATAAATAAATAAATTTTAAATAAGAATGTAAGGGCTGTTGTTTTTCTTTCTTTGTTTTGGATTTTCAAGTGCATTGGAAGGGATGTTACAAACAAAGTATTTTAAAATTGGGGAAAAAAATCTTTGTACTGAGATACTAAAAGCAATTGACTTGCCCATATGCTTTGTGAAATACAAAAGAAGAAATTCAGTGAATGGTTGAAGATTGGTAAAAAGGTGAAGAGTTTATTGTTAACATTTTGATTTTCTGCCAACTGAGTGCAAGTATATTTCTGAACACAAATAGCTATGAAGAGCAGTTAATTGCACTGGAAGGCATGTGAAGCCCATCTGTGCCCCAAACTGGTTGACAGTTTGAGCTGAACTATGTGAAACATCACAAAAAGCCTCTAGGACTGAATGCTACTACCACATGTTTGAAGGAAAGGTACCTCCAGAGAGTTTCACATGGAATGGGCACCTGAAGACCAACAGATTCAACAGGAATGATAGCCATGAAGAAGACACAAGGAAGCTGGGAATCAAGCTAACAAAAGCAACCCTGAGAGGATAAGGAAGCCCAATAAGGGAGAACATACCAAGCCTGAGGAACCAAATCAAGTGAAATCAGAGAAGATAGAAGGTAATGCTTTGGGTGGCACTAGAGATATTATGACAACATGTGCTATTGTTCCCTTGGGGGAAAATTAAGTGCTAAAGAAAACTAAAATAATATTAATACCTCTGGTGCCACCCCTAGTTGAAAGAAATAATTAAAATGCGGAAGTAATGTGACTGATGATCGACTGAAGCCATCCAGATGTCCTGGGCCTCCTACTGAGGCTTCTAAATAGGTAGCTGTATATCTATGTTTTATATATGCTTAGAATACTTCGGTAGCTTAGCTTTAAATTAGAATGGGTGGAGGGAGTGTAGAGGCAAAACCAGAAGTGTAAGCTTTACTTCTTTCCTAATTTCTTCCTACATTGCCTTGTAGCTTTTTAGTCACAGCCTCTCAATCAAGAAAGTGCTTGATGCATTTCATTTAAACATGTGAAATCTGCACTTTTGTTCATAACTCCAGCAATTGTCCACTGAGGCTATAAAATGACCTCATTTTCACCAATGCACTATTTTCAAAAGCATGTTTAGATTGATGAGCTGATGGTATTGGTGCATTTTTAACAGTTGCTAGCTTTAATGATCTCATGCAAAATAACCAAGAGTCTGCTAGTGCCGTTCTAAGAAGAGTTACACCCTCCTAAACCCACTGACGGCAATGGAATTTGAAATATTGCTCAGAGTAGCACTATAATTCTATTTTACATTTAAAATTTCACTTTTTGTCCTGCTTTTACTTCTGTGGTGTGTCTTTTTCACAAAACTGACTGGTTTTGTAAAAGATATGATCAGTTCCCAGTAATTTTAAAACGACTGGGTTGTTAATACCATAACACAATATTTTAATAAGATGTAAAACATGGGCTAACAGGATATGGCTGCATAAAGACTCACTATCCCCTGACTCATAGAATCATAGAGATGGAACGTACCTCTAGGGTCATCTAGTCATCTAGTCCAACCCCCTGCACAATGCAGGAAATTCACAAATACCACTACCCCTTAAATTCATAGGATCTGCATTTTTGTCAGATGGCCATCCAGCCTCTAACCTCCAAAGGATAGCCCACCACCTCCTGAAGAAGCCTGTTCCACTGAGGAACCGCTCTGTCAGGAAGTTCTTTCTAATGTTGAGCCAGAAACTCTTTTGATTTAATTTCAACCTGTTGGTTCTGGCGCTACCTTCTGGGGCCACAGAAAACAATTCCACAGCTACAAGGCAATATAGGAAGAAATTCCTCTCTGACAGCCCTTCAAGTACTTGAAGATGGTGATCGCATCACCTCTCAGCTGCCTCCTCTCCAAGCTAAACTTGCCCAACTCCTTCAATCTTTACTCACAGGACTTGGTCTCCAGACCCCTCACCATCTTTGTTGCCCTCTCCTGGACCTGTTCCAGCTTGTCTATATCCTTTTTAAAATGTGGTGCCCAAAACTGAATACAATACTCCAGGTGAGGTCTTACAAGAGCAGAGTAAAGTGATACCATCACTTCACATGATCTGGACACTATACTTCTGTTAATACAGCCCAATATTGCATTTGCCTTTTTAGCTACCACATCACACTGTTGACTCATGTTCAGCGTATGGTCCACTAAGACCCCTAGATTCTTTTTGCACATACTACTGCCCAAACAAGTCTCCCCTATCCTATAAGCATGGATGGAATTTTTCCTATCTAAATGCAGGACTTTACATTTATCCCTGTTAAAATTCATTTTATTGATTTCAGCCCAGTTTTCCAGCCTATCAAGATCATCCTGGATCCTATGTCTGTCTTCTACTGTATTTGCAACCCCTCCCAATTTAGTATCATCTCCAAATTTAACGAGCATTCCCTCTATTCCTTCATCCAAATCATTTATAAAGATGTTGAGCAAAACAGGTCCTAGGACAGATCCTTGAGGCACTCCACTTGTCACTCCTCTCCAGGAAGATGAGGAACCTTTCACAAGCACTCTTTGGGTGTGATCTGTCAACCAGTTACAGATCCACCTAACAGTAACAGGATCCAAACCACATTTTACCAACTTGTTTAGTTTAGTCTGACATGACTTGTTCTTGAGAAACCCATGCTGACTTTTAGTAATCACAGCCACCCTTTCTAAATGTTCCAGGACTGACTGACTGATTATTTGTTCCAAAACTTTTCCCACCTTCTGGGAAAGGAAGTTGTCAGCAAGACAAATCAGGAATTTATTTGACCTTTCATCTTTTGCAGAGTTGGACTTCCAACAGATATTCTTGGATAACTGCTTCTTTTCTGCAGTTTAATTAGTAGGGTAGATTTATTTAACAATTAATAAGAAATATTAAAAGGTCTAAAGACAACTAAACAGTAGTATGCTGTTTAACGAATTCAACAGCAATTAATTGGATTGAACAATCGTGCTGGCAGCAAAAGTCAAGCGAGTTGTGCAATTAATTTGGGTGAGCAAGCAAGATATGAAACTGAGTGGCCTGTGAAATCAAGTGGGTTGTGCAGTTAATAGAACTATGCAATTAAGTGGATTGGTAAATAGCTGGACTATGTACATTTACTTGGGTTTTGTAATCTATCTGGTTCTCTTAAAGGGCTATGGTTTGGGTGCATTGTGAACAGCAGGTTTCCTTATTTGCAGGATAGTTTTGATTATGCACTGTGAACAGGGGTCATTTTGTAGCAAAATAGGTGGTGGAGCTCATCCAGGGATTGTTATGCAGCTGCACATAATATTCAATGGACAAGGAAGGTGGAACTCTCAGAAGGAGGAGGTGGAACTCTCAGAAAGGTTCAGGAGCTACCCACTGAATCCGAGGCCTGACTATGGGGAATGTGTGAACAAATTTGTAATACATGTTGAGGTTACTGCCACCACTCTAGATTTTTTGTCCTTTACCCTAAATCTGCCCTTAGATATACTTTGAAAGATACTAATAGAAGTGTAGATATTGATTAAAGCTAGAGGGGCAAAGGAATTGCACTTTAATTTTAATTAAAGTTTAATTGCACTTAAACACCACAAATCTGTTTTCAGGGGCTGAAAGATTGTTGAAAATAGGGATGATTTTCATCAATCTGGGGGAGGGGATCACACTAGTACAAAATTTCTTCTCAATCCTAATTTATAAAAATAATCCCCATCAGCCACTAAGAGGCAGCACAACATCAGAAATATTCGTGTCCCTTCACTTAAATGAATTTAAATAATTTTTGGAAAACAGCACCATGTTAATAAATTATACCACACATACACTTGGGCTTATATGAAATGAATAACCCATGTAAAATAATAGTCACTGAATAGTCTTTTCCACTGACAACCAGAAAATTAGATCATTAATTCTCATTTTAAAATGCACCGTAGTAACCTGAAAATTAGATCACCAAGGTTCATTCTAAAATGAACTGAGAAGATGCTTTCTTTTAAATGAAGTATTTATGAATTTCACTGTAACTCTGTAATGAACTTAATACCACATAATTTTAATTAGATCTGAGTTTGATCTAAGAAAGCAGAGACAATGAGTTTCCAACAAAAACGCTTGCAGGAAGAGTTAGTGGACCAGATATTTCCCCACCTTCCCCTTTACCAAGAAGCCTGCTGTTTGATCCAAAATTCCTTTCTGAGAATCCTCAGTACCATCTGTTTTAATTTTTTAGAATATTTCTATGCTGTCTGTTTAGACTCCTGCTTGAGGTAGCTTACAATTAAAATCATATAACAATATTAAAAACAACTCAAGCCATTAAAAACAAGTCGTTGGACACAAACAGTATAAACAGACCTCAGGCTAGAGCCAGACAATTTTAAAAGGCTGGTAAGATAAAAGCCCTTAATTACAATATGTTTTTTATTCTGATGCCTAAAAGATAGAAAAGTAGATGCCGGGCAAACCTCAAGGGGGAGAGAATTTATTTATGCATTGTATATCCCATCCTCCCCACTTAAGCAGGCTCAGGCAGCTTACTTATTCATAAAACATCACATAAAAACCAGTTAGTCAATATATTCCTAAAACAATAACATATAAAAACATAAAACAATTTCAGGGGAGCTGCCACTACAGAAAATGCCATCTTTACTTGCCACCCACCTCACCTCTGAAGGTGGGGCACAGAGAGCAGGTTTTGAGGCACAGATCTTAATCAGCCAGCTGGATTGTAGCAGACAATTTTTATTAATGATAATAAGAATAAAAAGTAAAGAATGCATCATAGCAGCTGGGTATTGTGAAAGGCAATGATTGTGTAAATCATAGAAACAGAATGTAAAATGTCCACCAGAAAATACATATAATCAATTTTGATTTTGTAAGTTCTTTAGTCTTCATCTGACAAACAATTGTCTGACTTTTCTTTATCATCTGTGGCCTGAATTACAATTAATTTGATTGCAAATCTCTATTGTCCACAAGACAGAAATTTGTGTGCTGCATCTGATGCATACACCCTATGTATATTGTGATGCTCATTTTGATGTCTATTAAATTGGCTGGATGCATGCTGTGAAGTAAATAAACATGTAAATCTGTATCTAGGACCACTGATGGTTAACACATAATTTCTTGTCCATCACTATAGCTGGATCAAGATCACTGAGGTTTTGTTTCACATTATGCAGGATTTAAAAGGAAAAGCCAGAATCATGTAACCTAACAGATGTAACTATTCCATGAGGTATGTGGGAAATAAGTGGTCCAGTGACTTTAAAGAAAACTACTGAATATTTCTGACTGCAAAGTGAGTCTTGATCCAGCGATGATTCTTAACTTTTAATCCACTACTGCCCACTAACAATGAAATATCATGAGCAAATGCTCCCCAAGCCACATTTGCTTTTTTAAAAAGACATTAAAAGACAATTTTATCTTCATATCTAATTCTGAACATGACCGTTTATTAAATTCACAGTGTGCTAAGAGAGAGATTTTTCTTCAGACTTAGAAAAACCCTAACCCCAACCCCTAGGTTTGCAGAAAAATATAAAAACTGGGCAGTGGGAGGTGACAAGGATTTTAAATTCCTGAAACTTTAAAAATTCCTGAGTGATTGTGTTGACGTATCACAAGATCTCAGGGAAGCAACCCCCATGATGCTCTGGGGGACTGTCCGAAGAGAAAAGACAAAGGCTGCTAGGGAAGAGGGGCAGCTTTAAGAAGGGATTGTATAAACATATGGAGCAGAGGCCTAACAGTGGCTATTAGCCACAAGGTATAGATGGAACACTATGTCTGGAGTAGCAATCCTCTGTATCCTTGGTGCTTGGGGAGCAACAATGGGAGGACTTCTGGAGTTATGGTCCTGCTGGTAGACCTCCTGATGGCACTTAGGCACCATCACTACAGCTGGCTACTGTGTGACACATACTGTTGGACTGAGTGGGTCATTGGCCTGATCCAGCACAACTTCTCTTATGTTCTTATGGCAATGAGCACTGGCTGCAATTGGGCTGGTGCCACTGTCTTCCCTCTCCTATGTTCCTTTCCCTACTACCACTTTCTGCATTTCACCACTAGGAGGGAAAGAGGAGGGCAGCCAGGGAAGGCAGGCATTAAACTCCAAAGTTGTGTTTGAGCTGCCACCACTGTCCTCCCCTTCTTCCACTTCTGTCTTCCCACCACTTGCTCCTCCTAGCTGTTACAGGAAAAGAAGAGGGTGGCTGGTGATGGTGGACATGAAGCTATCACGATGCCTGGGCACCTACAGATTCTGCAACCTGATTTTGCAGCAGCTGAGTGCAAACGGTATGGGAGCTACATCCACCAGGGCTGCCCCCTAGACCCAGCCCAAACACTGCCAGCACTTAGCACATGCCTCTTCCAGCTGCTATCCTTTTTTCCTTCTGCTAGCAGCAGGGGAAGTTCTCCAGAAGTTTCATACTTCGGGATCCCACACCTCGCCTTCTTCCCTAACAAAATAGCTTGCCAGTCACCCATGTGTGGGACTGCACAGAGACCATGAAGAAGATGGACAGGTTTCCTACCTGTAACTGATGATCTTCAAGTGGTCATCTGTGCAGTCACACACGCCCGCCCAGCCTTCCCTGCTGCTGGTTCCTTTTTTGCTCTTTTGACTTACAAGATTTTTCTATACAGCGGCTAGAAGAAACTGGGTGGGTGGAGTGCCTCCCTCCCGTTCTAGGCATGCGCAGTGGATGCCTCCTCCCCAGAACGGGACAGAGTGCATGCCAAAATTAACACTCAGGATTGCTTTGAATTCTCCGAGGTCGGGTTCAATCCAGGTGGATAACCCATGTGTGTGACTGCACAGATGACCATTCGAAGATCATCAGTTACAGGTAAGAAGCCTGTCCTTCTCTGCACATGGAAAAGATGAAGAAGAATGGAGGGGGGGGGGCACAGTTCTAGTGTCCTGACCTCACTGATGGACCTCCTGATGGTGCCTGGTTTTTTGGCCACTGTGTGACACAGTGTTGGACTGGATGAGCCTTTGGCCTGATCCATCATGGCTTCTATGTTCTTAAGAAGAGATTGGATTTATACCCTGCCCTTCACTTGCTTCTATTGACCTTAAATGGCTCAAATGGCTTACAATCTCTTTTCCCTTCTTCTCCCCCCAAAGATACCCTGTGAGTTAGGTGAGGCTAAGAGAGCTCTTTCCAGAACTGCTCTTGAGAGAGCAGTTCTTTCAACAACTGTGACTGATCCAAGATCACTCAGCAGGTTCATGTGAAGAGTGGGGAATCAAACCCAGTTCTCCAGATTAGAATCCTCACACTTTGAACTGCTAAACCAAATTGGCTGTCTTGCTCTAGGCATCATTGCAGCCAATCTCTGTACCTTGACATGTGGAAGATGTGAACATTTAGATATGGTTCTTTCTACAGGCAATTTAACATGAAGCAGTCTAGGAAATACTGAATTACTTTATTATGGTGTGTCGAAATTGTAAATTGTTGTAAGTTATCACTGAGCTGGAAGGAAGGAATAGTTGTAATCCTGGGGCAGAGTCTTGCTGAAGGGGAGGTAGGTAACTAATGCTGCAACTATATGCCATGTTAGTCACTTCAACACAATCCACTATTAGGTCCTACAGATGGTAGCACTGTTATCCTGCTTTGTTAGTTTTGCTTAACTGTACAATTATCCTTAATCTCATTATACAAAATGAGTATGTTGTGTTTGTTATTGAATGTTCTTTGAATTGATGCTTATAAGAAGGAAGTGGCAGGGCCTATGTGTTACTATTTTCTCAATCAAATGAGATGTGGCTTTCATGATACTTTCGGTAACAAAGACGTTTTGGATTTCTCCATCTGGTTCTGATTACTGAATTATGAGCTATGTAAATGGAAACAAATGTCCTACTCAGTGCTGCATTCATATTCTATCATCTGCGCAAACAGCAATTCATTGCTGCATGAAAGAAAAATAAGCATTCATTGAACACGTGACATTTCCCAATGTAAAGCCTATCAAGTTATGTCAGTCACTCGTGCTTGGCAAAGCATTGGTCTCGAAGCAGTTTCTTTTCATATAAAACATCAGAGTCCCAGAAAAACTTCATAGAAATAACTTAAACAAACAAGATTCTAGCGCTACTATTGAGGTACCTTACTTTATTTTACAGAGCAGCCTTTCTTGCCATATTATTTTACGGACACAACTAAAAATATGAAAATTATGGATGCTTAGTGAGAAAAGATAACTGCCATTTCCTCAAGGAAAAAGAAGAGGTGCATGCTTTTTAAATGTCTCATTTCAAAATGTTTTAAAATATTACGGACAGTTTTGACTATAGCCAGGGCCGGCCCTGCCACTAGGCAAACTAGGCGATTGCCTAGGGCGCTGCTCTTCTGGGCCCCACAAATTAGGCACCCCATGTGACTCGACGTCACGCAACATCATATAATGCACTGCCACTGGCTCGCTTCTGTCCCAGGATTCCCCATAAGGTGCCTGAATAGAGCCTGCCCTCCCAACTTTGTTATTTCAAGGAGGTCTCCCATCCAAATACTTGCCAGAGTTGGTCCTGCTCAGCTACTGAGATCTGACAAGGTCAAGCTTGCCTGGGCTTATCCAGGTCAGGGATCAATTTCAAGTTTTATGCTTTTCATTTTCCCCACAATTCATCTGTTTTTGAAAACTGGTTATCAGTGCAGGAGGGGCACCGGAAGTTAGCCTTCCCTAGAGTGCCAGATAGTCTAGGACTGGCCCTGACTATAGCAGTAGAAAAGATCCAGTAGAACCTTAAAGACTACAAAAAAAAATGTGGTAGGGTATAAGCTTTCATGAGTCATTGCAATGACTCATGAAAGCTCATGCCTACCACAAATTGTGTTAGTCAAGTGCTACTGAACTCTAACACTTTTCTACTGCTGTAGACAGACTACCACGACCACCCAGCTTTGACTACAGGCCCATATTTCAATTTTTTAAAACTATATAAAGTATAGGGGTTCAAATTCAATGGAAAAAGACTCGGATAAAAATGAATGCACAAGAAAGTTAGTTTACAATTACATATGATATTATTTAGGGAGAAAGTGATACTCTAGATGCACAAAATATGATAGATGGTTTACGTTTCAAAAAGTCATTTTTGTCAGGACAGTCTACACACTCGTTCTGGTTTCATATTTAGCCAAAGTAGATTCAGAAACTGAGACCACTTAAGTTATTTGTAAGTCACAGGACTTAAGTTAACCAATGTAAATAAACTGCCTTGGTTGTAATGAACTAAAGCGTAACTGGACTTTATGCCTGTCAGGATACCTGGAACATTTCTCCAATAAACTGAGATATGATAAATGGTTTTCAATAAGCTCATTTCTCAAGATGCATCTTTAGAAATTGGGGTCATGAAGCAAAGTTTAAGTCCAGTAGCACATTTAAGGCCAACAAAGTTTAATTCTGGGTATAAGCTTTTATGTGCATGCGCACTTCTTCAGATACTCCAATTTTGTTCTGTTGCTTTAGACCAACACCTATCTGGGGTCATGTTGTGACTAAGAAAATGGCCTGTGATCCACCTGTTCAAACCTGGCCTCTATTATGAATTTACTAGGTAGCCATGGTCAAGACTCTCTCTCACTTTCACACACTCTTTCTCTCTGCCTCCGTTTGCAAAATGGGAATAATACTGACTATAAACTTACAATGATGTTATCTGAAGTTCTTTGAACCCTGAACTTGAACATTATTAAATATTATTTTTCATTACTTTAGGAAAACAAAACAAGATGGGGACTGCTTTTAAAATTATTTTTGGGGTATACACAATGAAAGTAATGGTGTATTGACTAGTATTCTTTTCTTTACAGGGGCAATGAAAATGGCCCGTTAATTATTGCCATTATCCTAATGAAAACTAATAAGGAAAGTAATACATTCATTTATATTAGTTAATATTGGTTACTCTGGTACCTAGCTATATGTTGGTCTGCAGTAGAACAGCTAGACTGGAATCCAGTAGCACCTTAGAGACTCACAAGATTTTGGGGGTATAAACTTTTGAGAGACAAAGCTCCCTTCTGGTATCTGACAACGAAAGCTTTGACTCTTGAAAGCTTATAACCTCACAGTTTTGTTGGTCTCTAAGGTGCTACTGGACTCCAATCTAGCTGTTTCAAGTATCTCTTATGCCCTGCAAATTGAATAGCTCCTATGTAACTGACATGTATGTATAGTTTCACACATTATTGTGTTCCATGTATGTCATCCATTGCAGGACCTGTACTTGAGAAATGCAAGCCTCTGAACTTCCTCTATCCAGCTACCTGTCCTTCACAGAGTGTCACATTCCACCCTCAGCTTGCCTTTCTTTTCTTTTTTTCCAAAAAAACATTTTTATTGACAATCCAATCCAATCGTACAACAATGTAACAAACTGATCTTAATACATAACCAAATTTTCTTAATTTTTTTTCCTTGCTCCAGTTGTATACAATTAACAAAGAAAAATAAAAAATAAAAAACCAAGTTATATAAACAACATAACATAGAGAATGGAAGTGGCTTTCAACTTCAAAGTTATCAGCCTAACTTATTAAACCAATCATATTGTCATACCAATAATTTTTTCTCCCCCATTTGCCTCAGACCTTCCACTATCATTTTCTTGTTTCTGTTTATTAAACCACATATATAGTTTTTCCCATTTGTGACTTGCCATAACTTTAGATTTCCCATTCAAAAGAGCAGAGAGTATATCCGCTTCAGCCACTTGTAGTACCTTTCCGACCAATTCCTCTAAATTTGGACAATTTGTTTGTCTCCAATATTTGGCAAGTAAAATTCTAGCCGCCATAAGAATATAGACTATCAAATCAACATCTTCCTTTGGGACCTCTTTTCCAACTAGAGATAGTAACATAACCTCTGGTTTAAATTGCAATCCAATATCAAATAGTGCCTTCAAAAATTCAAAGATCTTCACCCAAAATTTGTTTACAACACTACAAGTCCACCATAAATGATAAAACGTACCAATTTTAGCTCCACACTTCCAACACTTTGGAGACAGATTAGGATTGATCCTAATCAGCTTGCCTTTCTAGAGGTACCAAATGCCTCCTTGTGTCTTCTGCCTACTTTATAGTGTGCCAAATGTCTGCCTTTGCCTGTTCTACAGCAAGAATGTTCATGATCTCTGGACTCTGCCTGCCTGCATTTGGGAAAGAAAGAATTCTTGAATGAAAGGCACAGTCCCTGAATTTTTGTTCCAATTGGAGTGAAAATAAAACAAACAAAAAACTTTACAGCCAGAAACCTTTCCCCCCAATCCAATTTGGATGAAAATTTCAAGGACAGTGTCTCTCATCTACTGAAGCCAATGGAAAATGAAAACACTGCAATAATAAAAGCAAAAAGCAAATATAATTTCAACCATGAACCATTGTACACCTCCAGTAATTATAATTATATGCTGTCAAGTTGCAACTGACTTACGGTGATCGTGGGCTTTTCAAGGCAAGAGATAAGCAGAGACGGTTTGCCATTGCCTTCCTCTGCATAGCAGCCCTAGTCTTCTTTGGTGTTCTCCCATCCAGTTTCTGATCATGGTCCACCCTGCTTATAGCATCTGAGTTCTGATGAGTGCAGACTATTCAGGCTGTTCCTCTAGTAATAATGGCCATTAACATAAAGATATTCTAATTAACTATTAACTCCTCACATTTCCCCAACCCAATCCTTTGGCATGCACAAGAATGTGGGGAAAGGCTAGATTTTTTTTAACTTGCCCAGATTACAGTTCCAGTCATACAGTGTCCGTTGAGTGTGCAGAATCTGAGAACAGCAGAACAGATATACAATTATTAAACGGAAAGGATAATGCATTCTTTTGTCAGTGAAAATTCCCTCAGTTTCCTACTGGACTGATGCAAAAGGTTGTTATGCCCATATGTGCCATGACTTGGGCACAGTTACCTACAACACCATTGCCCCCCCATTCGGAATAAAGAGACAGACAACCATGTGGGATAAAGGGCCACTTTATTTAAATTAACGGCAATGGGAAAACATGGGGCCAGGTTGAGCCAGGGGTCAAAACACAGACCACCTCCACAACCTGAAACAGAGCGAGCCACGGGCCCCGGGAGTGAGGTGACCCAACGGCTCAAAACTGGCCGGCCAGGCACTAGATCCAGTTCACTGAGCTCTACACTCACCCGCGCCATGCAGCCTGGGCTGTGGATAACTCCCTAGTGACTGGATCGCCAGGCTCCCCGGAGCCAACCTTGAGCCGTGCAGCTTAGGTCCCCCAGGAACGCCTTACACCCCCAAAGGTGCGTTGCCATGTGAGCTCACCAAATGCCCCCAAAAGAACATGTTCCCAACGGCAAAACCGCCAAGGACAGTGCCAAGCCTCTGCTTAGGCAACTGACCCCCCACTAAACATAACATGTTCCAGCCCATGCCTCAAATCAGCCAAAAAGGCCTCGTTGCCCTTTATCGACACCATCGGGCCTGTACAAATCTGTATATCTGGCCCTGATGGATGGATGAGGCACATACGTTCCCAGCCCTGCCTCCATGACAATACATAAGGCTCTATTAGCCTTCCTCCTGGCCTGTTCCAAGCCCTCTGGGTCCCAAGCTGCCCGCCACACCCCGGCACGGCAACATGGCCGACCACAAGACGAGGACGCCCGGCCATCTTCGCTTAATCAGGGTGATGTCATCCCGGACCTGAATTGATAGGGCCCTACCCTTCATTAGGCCCAAATCATTCTCCCCCAGGTGAATCACCAAGATGTGCGGCGGCGGGCCCCTCCTCTCCTTAAACAGCAGCGAGAGGAGGCCCGCCCACTTCATGCCCCGTCGGCTCTGCCACTCAATTGTGGCCTGCTAGCTCAGGCCCAACTGAGATCCTCCCGGCATCCGACGTGCCTGATGCGCCGCCCAGAAGACGATACTGTGGCTGCAAATAAGGATCCTCCTCCTTTTCAGGCCAGCCACAGCACCTAATAAGAAACAGTAAATTCATAAAAAATTAATAACCATAACCGTAACACGATGGAAGCAAGCTCCTTGTATTATCTTAAGAAACCAGAGGCCGAATATAGGTCCGAAAGGCCCGGGACTTCCAACGGCCCACTCGGTGGATGACATCACCTTCATACCCCATAGCCGCGGCCGTAGATGCCGCGCTTATGCGAAAAGAGTGAGTGCCAAACTTTGCGCCCCCGAGTCCCAACTTTTCCAGGGCCCGGGTGGTGACTGCCCAAAACTGGAACTTGAAAAGAGGGGAGGAGTCTTCATGGTGGAATAACAGGCCCGGAGCTTTTCCCCGCATTTCCAAATATAGCCCCAAGGCCCGCACCGGGCACAACTCCTCCTCTGAACAAGGGCCCAGCGTAATCACGTTACCCTTCTGGTTTTGGTCAGTTTTAGAACAACGGACTCGAATGACCGCCTGCCCCCTCTCCAGTCCAACGTCACCCACCATCAGGGCCCTGCCCGAAACATCATTGCGTGAACCGGCAACTAGCTCCAAGACCCGCAACGCCCCCAAAAATGCCGTTAACGCAGCGGCGTGAAATAGTGCCTGCTCATAACTGGACACACAAACTGAAACCCATGTGGAATGGAGTCCCCGCAAAATCGATGGCGAAATTGGGAGCCTGCTGTCAACCTGACGGCCTACCTCACGGGACCACCCTTCCAACATTTTGGAAATTCGGAAGTCCTTGGTGCGACCTGCTGGCAAAAGCCAGCCCCGCGAGCTGACCCTTAATGGACTTCACAGAAAGCCCACGTTCCTTCTGCCATACGCAAAATTGAAGCAACTGCTCAACCGGGACTGGCCAGGTCTCTTCTAGCCCAGCATCTGCTCTAAACAAAGAAAATTGCTTTGCCGCCCGGTCATACGACCTCCTCGTACTGGGTGCAATCGCGAGTTGGATGGCCCGTCTCACTTCCTCCTTCCAATTCGCCACAGCTCTGCCGGCATGGGCACTGGACAACTGTCGGCCTCTGGGGCGAGCTGCCGGAACCGCTCCATCTGTTGGCGAGACAGAGCGTCCGCCACACCGTTATAGATCCTGGTACATGCTGGGCGGCAAAAAGGACATTCAGTTCTAGGCAACGTAATGTGAAACGCCTAACCAAACTCATAACTGGGGGGGACCTGGACGTGAGATTATTGACAACATGGACAACTGCCAAGTTGTCGCACCAAAAGTGCACCGTATGGTTGGCCAAAGAGTTCCCCCAAATAAAACTGCAACCACAATAGGGAAGAACTCCAAAAATGCCAAGTTGCGAATCAAATCAGAGCTCCGCCACTCAGCTGACCAAGGTTCAGCGCACCACTGTCCCCGAAAATACACACCAAACCCAGTGGTGCCCGCAGCATCAGAGACAATCTGCAGTTCGGCTTCCAACAGCATAATCTCCTGGCAAAAAGATGTCCCATTAAAATGCCGCAAAAAGTTCTCTCAAACCTCTAAGTCCTCGCGCATGCGCCTAGTTACTCGCGTAACGTGGTGAGGCAAGCGTAACGCAGTCATGCCGTCGCAAAATTGCCTCAAAAACGCCCTGCCGGGCGCAACCACCTTACACGCAAAGTTCAGGTGACCAACTAGCTGTTGGAGCTCAAGCAGTGAAACTTTCTTCCTTCCTTTCATTACAGCCACCTTTTCCCGCATGCTGCGCAACTTATCCTGCGGCAACCGAGAGGACTGCTGACTGGTGTCCAGCTCCATACCTTAAAAAGTCAACACAGTCGAGGGGCCCTCCGTTTTTTCCGCTGCCAACGGCACGCCCAACTCCGCCACCAACCGCTCAAAAGACCTGAGCAGAAAAGCACATTGGCCAGAACCCGCGGGGCCCGCGAACAGGGAGTCATCAAGGTAATGCACCGTATCACGCAACCCTGTCCTGAACTGCAATGCCCATTCCAGGAACGTACTAAAACGCTCAAAGGCTGAACAAGACACGGAACATCCCATAGGGAGGGCCCGGTCCATATAGAAACTACCTTCAAAGCAAAAACCCAACAACTCAAAATCCTCCGGGTGCACGGGCAGCAACCTAAAGGCCGACTTGATGTCGCATTTAGCGAGTTCCGTGCCTACCCCACAGTAACGCACCATTCGCACTGCCCGGTCAAAGGAGGTATACCTAACCGAACACAACTCATCTGGAATGGCGTCGTTAACTGACTGACCCCTTGGGTATGATAGATGATGTATCAACCAGTATTCACCCTTAGCCTTCTTTGGTACCACCCCTAGAGGGGAGACCCTCAAATTAGGCACCGGTGGTTCAGTAAAGGGGCCCAAAACGCGGCCCTCCGCACATTCCTTCCTAATTTTACTTCGCACAACGTGCTCTAACCCTTTAACCGACTTCAAGTTGGAACACAAAAAGGGGGCATGCGGACCCTGGTAAGGAATCCGGAACCCAGATACAAAACCATCCAACAAATAACGGCTATCATCCAAACACGTATAATATAGCAACAGCTTATTGAGAACCGTCGTCCTGATGGGGCTGGGGCCCTTTTCCAGGTGGCTGATTGGGACCTCCCGGCCTCTTAAAGCCCCCTTTCTGTTTAGACCTATTACATGCCGTAAAGGCATGGGGTCCCCCACACACCGGGCATTCGTGCCGGTACCTGCAGGCCTTCCTGGCTCACGCCCCTTGAGAGGTAAACTCCCAGCAAAGCAGCCGAGGTTGAACCGGCTGCCCCGCGGGCGCGCGGGTAGCGGCGGGATGACTCGTTTTCTGAACAATGTGACCACTGTCAGATCTATCGCCCGTATTGGGCTTCGCGGGAGCCATAAGTTGCAGCCAAAGCTGGTGACTGATCTGATCCCAAGGTAAGCCAGGATTCACTGCGGCCCTCATTCAGAAGGCCTCATCATATTGGAGCCACGCTCTGCCCACAAAATCACTGTAAGCGCGATAAATAATATCGCAATATTGAAAGAGTGGGGCGGCCCTCCAAGGTTGGGCCCTAGCAATTACCCCCGCATAAATTAAAAATCCGGGCAACCAGTTCGACCAGGACCTGTCGACCTTCCTCCTCTTGAGCTTTTCCTTGTCCTTTTCATCCATTTCCTCTTTCGGCTTTTTCTCTAACTCCCTGTATAGCAGACTGAACACGTCAACGTATTCGCCTTTCAGGATCTTTTCTCTAGTCGCCGCCGTAAGGTGATCCCCCAGCGGCATAGCCGAGTCACCAAAAGGAATAGCATGGAAAGGGACTGCAGCATACGAAAAGGAGGGGTGTGCTGGAAACCCCAACCCCCCCACACTGTTGGGAGGACCAAGGTACCGCTGTCGACGAAGCTATCTGGCCACCCCAAGGAAGAACGCCCCCAGCTATGGGATTCGCAACACCCCCGGTGGCGTTAGACTGGCCCACTGCTAGGGGCAAAGAGGACCAGGTAGACCCTGTACCGACTTGCCCAGCTGATGGGGGCAAAAACGGTGACCACCTTAACGGAGACTGTAGGCTCGGAGAGGGGCTTCCGCCTGGATACGGGAAACCTGTCGCTTGCGCAGGCACCGATGCACCCGCCCCAGGTCCTATGACCGGGCCCCAAGGACCCCAAGGCCAAACCCCCCCTCGGGGCTGCGCCGGCCACCTACCTTCCTGCTTCTGTGGAACCACCGCCACTTCCTCGAACTCCCGCCCGTGCTCATCCTCCGGAGTCACCTGGTCCGGCGTATCGCTGCCTCCAGCACCCTGTAGGGCAGATAAACGCGCCAGAACCTCCTTTTGCAACGCAATGGTTGCCGCCCTACCACCACCCGTCAAACCTGACGTGTGCCGCGAAGGACCCGCCACCCCTCTCTCGCCTTCCAAGGCTGCCAAGCTTTCCAGAATGGCTAGGCGTGTGCTAGCATCGTCCCAATCCTCCGCTGGGGGCTCAGCTGGAACGGGCCTTTTAACTGGTTTTTTCGCCGGTTGCTTCTCCTTAGAAGGGCCTTGCCCCTTCTTGGGCCCCATATCCCCCAAAAGGACTGATGCTCAGCGCAGCACCCGCTCTAAACCCAGCCGTGAGGCCTGAGTGGACACCCTGAGTCTGCTCCTGCCCGTAGGTACACCACCCCTTCTGTCTCAGTGCCCTCCGGCGAAAGGCCCGTCGCACCACCTGCTCACCCTGTCACCCCAAGCCAAAGACCCCGCAGGAGAGGGGTGAGGTGGAGGCAAAGGCAATAAGCGCCACAGGCCGCCTACGCGCCCAGCCACGTGCACACCCCACTACAACCGCCAGGCCAACCACGCTTAAAGCTGAAGGCGGGGGGGGAAGGCAAGCTGAGGCCTCCCGCTGCAACCCAGACCGAGCCTCCCGACAAGTGTTCAGCCGAGATAGGGTATAAAGTAAGAACTACCTAAGGCTCAGCGGACTACAAAGGCCTGTCGCACCACCTGCCCACCCTGTTGCCCCAAGCCAAAGACCCCGCACGAGAGGGGTGGGGTGGAGGCAAAGGCAGCTCAGCGGACTGCCAAGGCAGCCCGCTTGTCTAGCCGCGTGTGCGGCTCGCCGCTCCGACCGCCACGCAACAAGAGGTGAGGAGAGGGTGGGGAGAAAAAGGGCGGGAAGACAAGCAACCGCTACCGCGGCCGCCCGATACTCCCTGCTCCATCGCCGCACTGCCGACGCTCCCCGCTTCCAGGCATCCGCCAGAAGCACCACCGCGAACCTCGCCGACAAGAGGTGAGGGGCCGCTCTAACGCTCCCAGGCAGCTCCAACTGGCACCAATTCCCAAGGGCCCAGCTCGCAGCCATGCATGATCGTGGCTGAGCTGCACCGAAATGCCCTGGGAATTGAACTGCGCCACAGGGGGATGGGCCAGCCTAGTTAAGGCTGCCCGCCCCACAAGCAGCCCAGAAGCAACCAATGTCTCCCATCCTACAGGGGAGGCAATGGACGGCCCCCAGCCTAAGGCGGCCGATGGGCCGCTCGGCTAGGTGGTGCCGAATTACAGACCTTCCCTAACTCATAAGTATTGGAAACGGCAGAATATGAAACAGTCCCAGTCTGCAGCATTCTTTGCACCAAGTAATTGGTCATATTGCAGACCCTTAATGCAAAAGTCTCCCAGTGATGCAATATTTTTTAGAAATACTGAAACAGAGTAGAGCAGGGGGAGATTTTAACAAATGAAGACATTTAAAGTCATGTTTTTAAATGTAATCTTAAGGGTAACTGAGCTGGTGGATGAGGGGATGATGAGTAGAACAGGCATTGCTGCGGTAATATTCTGAGGATAATGTTCTTTCTAAGTGATTTGTTGTGGAATGTAGGGATCTTGCTACCAGGTAAAATCAACATAGTGGTTTCAAATTGTAATTTCAACAGAAGATGAAGTATGTATGACTAGTGAACAAGGAGGTTTAACTTGATATTTCATATTTACTTTTGGGAAATGATATTTTATAGGCCGGTTTGGCAAATTATAGGGCTTATTTTTACAAGAGTTTGCCTGCCTAGTGGAAAGTTGGCAGTATCACCTAACAAATCCATGCTCCATGCAGCTCATTTAGCATGAAAAGTTCTAGCAAAATGAATGTTCATTTTTCAGCATGTTCTTTTCCTAGAAATATATGCTGGTATACGGCCTCCAGGGGTCTACACTGACATTAATAACATGGGAATTTTATGTGTATCATTAATAGGTTCACTTAAATACAGGGTGGGATAGCACTTCTTCTACATTCAGATAAATAGGATTTGTGGTTCAGATTTCGAGGATTTCTAAAGGCAAGAGTGAGCATGGTCTGAGCACATGCAAAGGAGAATGTTCTGTTTCTTACTGCTAAATTATCAAGCTGACTTAGTGCTTCCAATACAATGTTTCCCAAAGGAGGAGGAGGAGGAGGAAGAAGAAGATATTGAATTTATATCCCGCTCTATGTTCTGAATCTCAGAGCAGTCACAATCTCCTTTCCCTCCCCCTACAAGTAAGTGGGGCTGAAAAGACTCTCACAGCAGCTGCCCTTTCAAGGACAACCTCTGCCAGAGCTATGGCTAACCCAAGGCCATTCCAGCAGCTGCAAGTGGGGAATCAAACCCGGTTATCTAAGGTTGCCAAGTCCAATTCAAGAAATATCTGGGGACTTTGGGGGTGGAGCCAGGAGACTTTGGGGGTGGAGCCAGGAGACATTGAGGCGGAGCCAGGAACAAGAGTGTGACAAGCATAATTGAACTCAAGAGAGTTCTGGCCATCACATTTAAAGGGACCTTTTTAAATGTCTTCCTTCCATAGGAAATAATGAAGGATAAGGGCACCTTCTTTTGGGGCTCATAGAATTGGACCCCCTGGTCCAATCGTTTTGAAATTTGGGGGATACTTTGGGGGGGAGCACTAGATACTATATTGAAAATTTGGTGCCTCTACCTCAAAAAACAGCTCCCCCAGAGCCCTCGAAACCTCCAAATCAATTCCCCATTATACCCTATGAGAATCGATCTTCACATAGGGAATAATGAAGACGTTTCCCTCTTCACCCCCCTTCCCCCTCCGCCCCCCCCCCCCCCCGTTTCTGGCAAATCTGATGCAGGGGACTGGCCTCTCTACTCACGAGTTGCTGCCAGCTTCTCACAGCAACACAGGCACACCAGCTGGGCACTTTATGGCATGGAATAGGAAGCCGGCAGAACTCACTCACCTCCGGAGGTGCAAAGGCACATGGCCCTTTGGAGGCGGGGCTGGGCTCCCCTCCCTTCACCAGCCAGCTGACTGGGGGCAGGAAGCAGCCTGAGAAAACAGAAGAGCTCTGGCTGCTGCGATCGGGGCTGGGTGGGAAGGGCTGCCATTCTCCCCCCCCTCCCGCTTTCCCTTTTTTGCCACGCGGGGGGAGGAGGCTCCAAATCGGGGGTTTCCAGGCCAAGCGGGGGATTCGGGAAGCCTACGGTTATCCCAAATAAGAGTATGCACACTTAACCACTACACCGAACTTGGGGAAAAGGCTTCCAGAAGCTTAACAGGACTTGGGAGAAAGACTTCCAGGAGCTTAACAGGACTGGCAAAAAGTGTTCACTGAGGGAGCACAGGAAGAGAAAAGGCAGGTCCCAGAAAAGTACCTTCATAAAAGGTCAAAGAGCAACCAGGACCCAGTGCTGCTAAAGCAGAAACTGTAAAGTCTTTAACTACTGTATACATGCTGAACCGCTAGAGTTAAAAACAGCCTGCTCCCAAGCATCTAGGGAAATTCTGTCTTGCCTGCCTTGTGCTTCATCACCACTGGAAGAAGTGGAACTCCTCTGAGCCAACTCATGCCCAATAGTACTTCACAAGGTACAGTATAGAAAACAGAAAGCCTGGGGAGTGTCAAAGAAAAATTGGATTTACTTGATTATGGATACTTGATAATGAATAATGATTTACTTGATAATGGATAATGAAATACTGAATGTACTTGATGATGAAATCTCCTTTAATTACAAAATAAAATCAATGGTGACTACTCTGAGATTCAGCGTATAGGGTGGGATATACAAAATAACATCAATGGCTAAAGGTTGTATGAGTTGGACAAAGGGTATATTTTAAACAAAGTTGTTTAATACATATTTAAGATTAGTTTATACATTAAAAATAACAAAATAAGCAAACATATACATTTAGCATCTGGAAACCACAATAACTTAAAGTACATGATCTCCTATGTAATCCAAGTTCTGTTTTTGCACAGGCCTCAGGACTTAAACTTGTTAGTGTGCAGAAGTTTTCAGTATCATCACATTTTAGGATGCCCTGTAGAAAGAGATCGCTAGCATACTTTTTAAACATCTTTTTGTTCCTGATATGTTTTCCCCCTTTAACTTCCCAAATGAGGAAAAGTACTGCAAAAGCACACACAACATGCTGTGAATCATGGCTGATATTTATTATAAAGTGAATACTTTGCATTCATGCTTGGATTTCTTTTCAAATATAGAGTTTTATTGTCTTGTTAATATTTCTATCTTGCCTTTTCACCCAACTCAGAATCCCTTAGGCAGTAAACATTAACACATTTCAAACGTCAAAATCATTGAAAACACAAATATGTATAAAATAAAACAGTTAAATAAAGCATGTCTGAGAGTTAGTGAGGGAACTCAAACAAACAAAAAAGTCTATACCTGCTGGTGGAAGACAACATAAAAGGGAGATAGACTAATCTCTTTGGGGAGGGAGTTCCAAAATTTCAGTGCCAAAATCAAGAAGGCTATTTCTTGGCTCACTTCAGATTGTGGGGGCACCTGAAGTAGGGTCTCTGAAGGTGACCAGAGTGATTGAGTAGGTTCATATGGGAGTAGGTGGACCTTAAAGTATTAGCTCTACATGTATATATTTATTTGCTTCATTTATACTCATTTCTCCCCAGTAGAGTTCAAAGGGGCTTACAACCTTTTCCTCACCTCCATTTTAACCTCACAACACCCCTGTGAGATAGGCTAGGCTGAGATTGTGTGGCCATGGTGTTTTACACATGGTGACAGGTTTGTGTGATTTCCATGTTGGTGCAGAAACAGGATCCACAATACTATCAAGCCAAAAGGACAGGATCAGGTGCCCTCTGGTAGAATCTGGATGGCATTCTGCTGCAGCAGTTGTTGATACAGGACACTGGTCATGAAGGTTCCTCATGGCCAGGTTCCTCACAGTTTTGTTAGGCCCAACCTCCCAGCGGCAGCCCTTTCACAACACTGCTGGTTGCCCCCCCCCCCCAATTTTTTAAAATGGCAATTTCATATTATTAATTTTGTTATAACATTATAATGATATGTGAATTGGTTTCTCTCAGTCCTTCCTTTCATCTTTAAATTAAGTCTCTAGCTCCTTTCTTTGAGGAGAAGGCATACTGTATCTCTAAAATGAGATTTTTTTTAAAAAAAATGAAAACTGGAAATTCAGGGGACCTGATTCACATACAGGCACACACTCTTAGTCTAAACCACCTCACAGGGGTGTTGTGAGGATAAAACGGAGGAGAGAAGAATGATGTAAGCCTCTTTGGGTACTCACTGGGGAGAAAGGCAGGTATAAATTAAATTAATAAAATAAATAAATAAATATCACAACAAAAAATATATTAGATTCTTCAATTGTCAATTAAAAAACAAAAAGTGCCCTTGGTGTGTGTGTGGGGTGAATGCCATGGAAACTGGGTCAGGAAAAATGGCTTCCAGGTGAGTGGACTGGGAAAAACTTTCCCACCCTTATTGCAACCACCCAGATTCTGTTGTGATCTTTCCCCAAACTTCACAGCAAAGCAGATTTGGAGAAAAGCTGAGAAAAACCTAGAACTGTACTGCAATGATGTGGGGGAAGTGAGAAAACTCCCACAACTCTAGCACTGAACCTTGGAGATATAACCTTTAGAAACCAAAATCTGGGTATCATTAGCAGTAAAGTAGCAGACTCTTTTGACAGATATCCTTTGGAACACCTTTGAGCAGTGTCTCTTCATTCCAGCAGGTGTTAGAGAACTTTTCAATGGATTGTATTCCTTGGTAGTTAATGGTAGTATCTTGTGAGAGTTGGATTTCCTACCTTAAGCTCCAAACTATTTTGACAGGACCAGTCATTATTTACATGGTTGCAATTTGTTGCTGTCTTAGCTGTCTCAAGGTGTGCTATAAATACTTTAAAATAAATCAATAGTTGCATTTAATATGTTTCTCTCAGAGGTGACGGCTGCATTGAGCAGTTCACATGCCCATTTTTCTCGTTTGAGAATGGGATGTACTTTTGTATCCACATATTCCTTTTAACACTTATATATACACTAATATTCATTTTAACATTTACACATACACTAATTTTTTATTCCCAGAGTTTCTTGAAAGGGAACTTTCATCTGCTTTCTGTTCTTATGTAACTGTCTTTTGTTTCTAAACAGAAGAAAAACTGCATTGATTGATCCACTTCCTACTAAATAAATTGTCCATTTTTATACATTTAAGAATTGGTTGTTGGCCACTATAATTTATGTGGAGGCAGACTGCAGCCAGTTCACAGAGAGTTCGCAACAACAATATATGTGGGAACTGATATCAGCTATCCTTTATTCCCCTTTTCCTCTGCTTCAGACAGAAGCTTTATTAACTTGCCGAAACCAACACTGTGCAATGTCACCAAAGCCAGATCACTTTAAGCTTGTTTTGTAATATGAAATATTATTCTAAAGAAATACCAAAGCAGTCTTCACATGGCTTCCCCTGACATGCAGTAACTTTTAAACCAAGATAAATATTTGGGTATTGTCTGTTTTACATTGCAACTTTTTATTTTAAAAAAATGTTCCACACTATTTTATACAGTGAATGAAGTAGCAGCAGTAGTCTCAGCCATACCACTAAGCCAGTTATATATGGTTTCCAACTGCAGGTTGGGGAAATCCTGAAAATCTGGGCATGGGGCATTGGTTTTAGGGAGAAGAGGGACCTTAGTGGGAGATATAATGCCATAAAGTCCACCCTCCAAAGCAGATTTTCTCCAGGGGAACCAATCTCTGTCATCTGGAAATCATTCTGGGAGATCTTCAGGAGCCACATGAAGACTGGCAACCTTGCCACACATCCTTATACCCCGTGTGCAGCACAAGACCAGACATACATGGGTCTTCTGTTCCTTGCCCAGTCCCGTTACCCAATTCCACTTCCCCATATTGTTGCCTAGCAACCTTTGGGCCCTGCTTAGTCGAGCAGATCAGAAGACCAGAAGAGACATAGAAAGGAACAGCTATGGCTGCCTCCTCTACCATTGCATCTGCAGAAGTTTTAAAGGTATGATAGTGCTGCCAATCCCCAGGTGTTGGCTGGAGATCCCCCACTATTACAACTGAAATCAGTTCACTAGGACACAATGACCACTTTGGAAGGTGGACTCTATGGCATAATATCCCACTGAAGTTCCTCCCCTCTCCAACCCCTGCCCTCCTCAGACTCCACCCTCAACTTCTCCAGGTATTTCCCAACTTGAAGTTGGCAACCCTAGGTATTCGTCTGGTGTCTGGGTTTTGAGTTGATAGCCCTAACCAGACATACTGTTTCAGATTCATTGAGTAGGATTGCCAGCTGCCTAGGGGGGGGGGGGGCGGAGTTCTCTTCTTGTAATAAGAGATTTAATGGGATGTTATTTACCAGGTAATGTTATTTACCTCCTGCCCACTTCCACACATTACACCTCTATTAAAGGCACAGGACTCCCCCCCCCCCTCTCCTCAGATTGTTAGCAACCCAATGATTAGGGCCTACATTTGTTCTCTGGGCCTCTGGAGCTCTTCAGGGCATCCAGCCAACATGACTGAATTTTGCTTTTGTTCTCTGTTTCAAAACCACTTGACTAGACTCCATTTTGTTAGTTATCCATTGTACAATAAAAAAGAATGAAACTTGTGTAAGCTTTAAAACTCTGCCTGGATCTTTTTCTGGAACCCATGTAGAAGTGTCTATTTTTTAAATGTTTGTTATTTTTCTTCCCTATTTTTAGACATTTTCTGCTCTTTACTTCAATGAGTTTAGAAGGGTGTAACTCTGTTTAGGATGGCACTGTCAGGTACCTTTGAACGACCAGAGACATCTATTTGATTGAGGCAAGCTATTGGCCATTTGTATAAAAGTACTGTCTGGCCAGCAAGAAAAAAGAAATTCCAGGAAACCTCAACACTCGTGCTGTTAGCATAAGCAGTTAAACAAAGAGGGATTTCTAGGTTCCACATGGACTGCCAGACACAAAGGAAATGCAGTGTTCACATGCAGAAAACAAGTCAATTTGAACTAAAAAAAAAAGTGGAAAAGGCAGGTCTGCAAAAATAGAGTTGATAGACAATCATGTAACCATGAAAGAGCAGCTATGAATGTTAATGCTGTGCACAAAACTCTGGAATGAAAGTATCATGCTTAATATATCCCTGCCAATGTTCCCTCTAAGCCATGGAGTCTTGTGAGAAAAAATTCTATTTTGTGAGCTACTGGCATTAAAGTTGTGAGCTAGTGCATAAATTAGTTTGCTCTGGGGCTATTTTTCCTAAGACAAAAACGTGTGAGCTGGAGGCCAAAAATCTGTGAGATAACTCGCACTAACACAGCTTAAAGGGAACATTGATCCCTGCCTACTCTGAATATCAGGAAGAGGGACTGGGACTTGGACATCTTGCACCCCATCTCCAGGAAGGAATGTGTGCTTTCTGTATCAGCCGCATTCACATCCCCTGATGAGAAAAATACCCAAGTCAGTGTTTCATGCCAAAAATACATATGAATATACAAGAACCATGATTTGCTTGCTGTTGGTTATATACCATTAACATCTAAATCAGGCTTCAGATGCCACTGATATGCTGGTGACAGGCTGCTCCGGCTCCTCTTCACATCTGGTCCTTGTTCTGGAGTGTCTTGGGAAAGAATCAGACCACTAGGAGCCACCCACACAGTAGCAAGCTTGAAAGCTTAGCGCATGGCTCCTGGAACCACACAGGAAAGGCTCTTGTCTGTACTGTAGATCTTTGCCCATAATGCTGAACTCCTCCGCCCCCCCCCCCAGATTTACAGCTGGCTAAGACTTTTGAGAATCTTCCACCTTCCTTGTACCAAAAAGAGCTAAGCCCTGTGGAAAATCTGGTATTGATTTTGGAGGGGGGGGGGAGCTCTTGTACATCTGGTCCAGCCTGAGTGCCTTTCAAAAGTCTGGCCTTCACTGCTATTGTTGGCTTTTATGCAAGGCACATTTGCAGTGAAGTCATTAATTACTCATAACTGGATCTACTGATCACTTCCAACTCCCATCTCATTTGTAAGAAGGCAAATGTAATCCTTGGAAGACAAATATGTCACAGCAACAATTCATCAGGCTGTATTCTCAAGGAAAAATAATCATTTTTAACATGAGAGCAAATAAGTCCCAACTTAAACAAAGCATAGTCCCCCAAAACAAAGAATAAAACAGGACAAAGAGATGAGTTCAGTGGCACCTTTAAGACTAAATTGTTGGCCTTAAAGGTGCCACTGGACTCATACTTTGTTCTGTTGCTTCAAATCAACATGGCTACCCACCTGGATCTAGTCTTAATAGATGTTGCATTGAGATTTGCAAGAGTGGTCTCAAAGATAAAAGTGCTATTCCAGCTGAAGTTAGTCCCTATCAATTAGGTCCAATGATACAAACAGCTCTTTCATATGAGCTCTTTAATTCACTTCTGCTTCTGAAGCCAAACAGATTTTTTGTAAGGTTTCACAGATCATAATGATAAATTGCTGTCCTCCTACAGCTAACAAAGCCTTAGGGATGCCAGCCTCCAGATGGGACCTGAGAATTCCCTGGATTTACAGCTCCTCTCCAGACTACAGCCATCAGTTCCTCTGGAGAAAATAGCTGTTTTGGAGGGTGGACTCTGTGGCATTGTACCCCACTGAGGTTTCTGTCCTCCACAGGCTCCATCCCCAAATCTTTAGGACTTTCTCAGCCTGGATCTGGCAACTCTTCCTTCCCTCCCACAATCCCCTGTCAGGGGCCAGAGGGGACCTGGCAATTCTAGCATTAATTCAGGGTTGTTGGGGGTTTTTTCCTGTGGTGCCAAGTCAGGACAGGCTGCCAATTGAAAAGTCTGCCATAATTTTCAAGACGCTGCCAACCTTTCTCCCATTGTTTTTCCTTTGACCATTTGTACACAGTGACAAATGGGCTAATCAATAACTAATCTTCTTCCAGTCGTCACAGATGTCACATAGAGGTGTTAAAAATTTATCTCACAATCCATCTCCTGAGGAAGAAGCCAACATGTCCTTCAATGGCAAGCTGAATGGGGTGAGGGCGGTATCATGCAGGGAAAGAGAAACCCTTGACCATTTAGCAGGGGGGAAAGGTGTCCAGTGCAGGATACCGTGTCACAGTCTGAAAAGAAAATAGCAATTTTACAGCCACTTACAAAATGGATTTAAATGGTGTCTGAAGTCACCATTCCCACTCTTCCAGCCTTGCGTGAGACAGATATGAGGTTACCTTGTTTCAAATTAAAGGGTTTCCCAAGTCTAAAATAGCAGCCATGGCCACAGGAGAATCCAGAAGATAAGTATCTGGGCTTTCCATAGCCAGTGTGGAGCTCTATTCCTCTTCAGGTCTAACTGACAGTTGCCATGAGCCTTGCTCTAGTTCAAGGAAGAGCCCAGAAAGCTGGGCATTGCATGAGAGATGCTGTGTCCAGAAGCAGAAGCCTACCTCCTCATTCTCCAGACTTGCTGCCCTGTTCTTCCAGCAGCTGGATCATGCTTTCATCAAAAATATTTATAATACTAATCTTGATGGACTAATGACCAGGTGTTGAATAAGACTGCCTCATGTGTTTAGTGATTCTTCTGCAAAGCAAAGTGGGAGGTATCATGTGGCATCAGAGGTTTGGCTCTGTCTCCTGCGGCAGTCATGGGGGCGGGGTCACCACCTCATCTCAAAATCCCAACGGTGCCCATACAATCTAAAAAAAATTGTGAATCTGTATTAGTCATAAATCTTTAAGATTCTTGGATTCTTTATTAGTCATAAAGCTTCAAGATTCTTGGAATGACTTCAAAGTATTTGTTTCATAAACCTGGTATTCTGTCACAAGTTGGACAGAAACATATTACTGCACAAAACAATAGGCCAAAATGTTTGTCTTGATTTCAGTTATCTTGGCAATGTTCCCTCTAAGTCAGGGAGTCCTGTGAGCAAAAATTCTACTTTGTGAGCTACTGGCATTAAAGTTGTGAGCTGCTGCATAAATTAGTTTGCTCTGTGGCCATTTTTCTTGAGCTATGTAAGGAAAAGCCCCCTACTTTTCATACACATGGACATCGTGGTCACCAGTATGGTTGCCAGGGTGCCTGGAGTTTTGACTTGCACACATCTGCTCTAAGAAGTGGACTTTGCCCACGGTTTCTAAGGCTTATGTGGATACTATTAGCCTCAGCTTTGCAGCAGCATTCTACATCTCTGGATGGGTGTTAGCCAGAACTACAGACGAGCTTCCAGCTGTTCCTTGTGTGCCCAGTCTTGGCCACTGCAGTGGAAGAAGCCACACCACCATGAACTGTACAGGCAAACAGTTTCCAGCCTGTTTCCATGAACCAAAGGCTAACACCACCAGAATCCATCTTGTTTTCCTGACTCCATATCCAACAGCTGCTTCAACTTCTGCATAAGGCAATCAAGCATATCTTAGGCGTGGATCCTGCCAGACCACTCAAGCCTTTGTCCAACAGAACTCAGGACAAAGACTGGTGCCAGGAAGAAGACTAAAGAAGAGGAAGACCATCTTCAGCCAGAGCCAAGTTCCTTTGTACAAACTGGGTGTTACCTAGGCCATGATTTGACTCTCTATTGTCACCCTTTCAGATAAGTTCCCTAATCTTAACTGTTCCCCACCCAGCAGTCACTTCTATTCTTCTTTCCAATTGTCACTTTGGAGCCTCCCCCTGGTCCGTTTCAATCTGAAAGTTCTCTCAGGTATCCAGGATCCAGGCAAGTCCATTGGTCAAGAGCAAGCACCCAATTAGGTGCCACCAATGAACTTTCTATTGGTTGTTGCAGTAGTCCAGCCCTTATGGTCACTGCAGAGCCTCCCCTTTTCTGAGGTCATGTACCAGCTGACCACCTGTCATCCACCCCTGTTCCTCCCATTCCCTAAGGGCTCAAGGTAGTCTTTATAACATGTGACACAGCTCCCCATATGTGTGCATCTAGCAGTACCCCAGTTCCACTGTCTAGATCCATCCCCAATTCTGGCCACAGTTTTGGGTCCATTTCCCCCGTCCTCTTACGTCGCCATTGGAGCCTTCTTGAAGACTACGATAAGTAAATATCACCCTGTTTGTCTACCCATGTGTTCCTCTATATCTCTCTCTATATTTCCTAGGACTGTATGTATGATTGTAATCAATCTTGTATGTATGCCTATATTTTCTAGAATAAATTGTAATTGTTTTACTTAATTAGAGTCCCTATTATTTTAAGCATTACTTTCTGGATGTGTCTGGTATACATTGGTAAAAGATCCCTAGTGAGCCAAGTGCCCACATAATAATTCCCCAACCTCATTTTGAGGGCATTTTGGCTTACAGCTAAGACAAAAATGTGTGAGCCAGAGGCCAAAAATTTGTGAACTAGCTCACACTAACTCAGCTTAAAGGGAACACTGCTTGTAGGTAACTTTTAAAAAGTTCTGTTTTCTTGTAAATTACACATGAACAATGCATCATTGTTTGCAAACAAGCAGGGGCTCATGAGACACACCAGTGGGAATCATTTCCCTCCTACTCATCCCGGGCATGGCTCCCTGCCACTCCCTCTGTTACCAACTCCAGGTCTCCACAGCTGCCTTGGCCTGGTGTTCCTCAAGGCTGAACCCAATATGGCTTCTGAACACTGAAATCAATGAAGCCAAGCCTCGTATGTGGAACCAAGATGATGATTCCACAATCAGCACAGAGCAACTCCTGGGTGCTGATGCTGTTGCCATAGCCAGGCCAGGGTGGCTCCTAGATGCCACTGCCACAGCCAGAATGACTCTCAGACTCTTCCACCACTGCTGAGCCAGGAGCCAAAGACATGACCTCCAGCAACTGTGGGGCTAGTACAGCTCCCAGACTTTGTCACAGGGCACAAGAGGCATGTCTGTTATTCATGCAGACAACACCCTTTATTTTGAGAGATTTAACCCCCCCCCCTTGTAATTTTTAAGGTTTTCAATTTTTTCTGTAAATCTTCCCCATTGAAGATTTGCAAAACTATTTGTTTTGTGTCAGTTCAGCTGATTTGCAGATGGGCCCACACTTGACTATTAGACATAAGCTGTACGCATTGTGGAGGAGCAGTACTGTGCCAACCTGCACATGTTACACATGATATTTTAAGACCTACCTCATGCCTTCATGAGAGATAGCATAGAAATAGTCAAATAGGAGCAAACCTTTAATTGTTTAGAGCTCCATGTTTCCATTGGAATGTTTTCATATAAACCAGATCAGGGAGACTGAAAGAAATATTCGAATCCAGTTGAAAGTTTTAACATCCCATTTGTAAGGGCACAAGTTCATTAGTAAAGCAATTAGTAAAGCAGTTCATTAGTAAAGGAATCTTGGATGACTCCCAAATTTAATAATTTGTTGTATGAAAATGAGAAAAGCAACCAGAAAAGTAAATACTATCCTTTGATATACTGTACATACAACTCCGGAAGAATATAGCTATCTGTCCACTTTTTTTTATATGACAGATGGATTTACATTCTAGCTGTATCTGAAGAAGTGAACAGTGACTCATGAACGCTCATGCCCTGCCGCCTCAGTCATTAAGGTGCTTCTGGACTCTTGTTCTTTTCTACTATTTTAAAGGGACATTCATAGAACACATAATCATCCCAAATACTACTGCCGATTAATCTCAAGCAGGAACAGATCTTTCCTAACACTTACCTGAGAACATTTAATTACATGCCAGAGACCTGAACCTCAGGCCCACTAAATGCAAAACATGTGGCTCTCTTACTGAGCCACAGTCACTCCACAGAGAGTGGTGACTTACATCATTCTTGCAGTGTAGTATCTTCAGTCTCTTTTTCTTCAGGGAAACCTGTAGATAGTAGAGGATTATTCAGTCTTTAATTGCTGGAAAGTTTTCAGTTCTTTTGGAATCTGCTGAATCTTAACTGAAGCTTCATATGAAAGTGGGACAGAAAAGTAATCATGGATAATCCTTAGCAGCTGCTAAAACCACTAACCCAAAAGTCTTAGGAGATGTTTGTATATGCCAATCGTATCTTAGCCAAAGTTCTGCAAACTAGCTGCAGTTGATATTTTCTTTTAAAAAATGAATTTGTTGAACTGTCGGTTTCTCATCCTGTGTAGAAGGAGCAGCAGTCATTCTTTTTACAATAGATGTACTATTCAACTTGGCCTTTTACTCTCAGGAGAATTGGATTTCCTCAAACACAGCACCATACCAAAATACATTTTGAAAGACTGCAACGCGTTTTCATTAAAGTTGACTTTTTTATTACTTCTAGTGCTTAAGGAATTTGACCTGAATTTATTCTGCATAGCAAAAACCCTGCATTTGTGATTACCTGTGACTGAAACAAATAAACTTGACAGAATAATATGTGTTTTTAAAGACTGCAAAATCTGAATGTAAAATCATTTTAATGCAGTGGGATCATCATATCAACCTGATGCTGAGCACCACCGGACCATAAACCAGCCACGAGTGAATTTGTCCCTAATCCCATTGCAATCAGGGACTTTAGGGCAATTAGTTAGCCAACTTGTTACAGGGAGATTTAAAGGGTTAGGATCAAGCATCAATGACAGAAAGCCACTAATGCATCCAACAGCTGTGGGAGACTTTTGCTTACTAGTATTTTGTTACTGTAGAATACAAGAGTTTCATGTGTTATTATATGAATATGCATTTTTTAAAGTACTAATGAAAAACAATAGGGAAATCTGTTCAGCATGATACAGTTCTGACATTTAAGACTGGATTGGGGGTTTTGTTGTCCAATAATAAAAAGACAATGTAGGTCTTCCTCCCCCACCTGCCTTAAGACCCATGTTTTGTCGGTAATATGATGGTTAACAAACTAGAAAACAGGTGAGGGAAATTCTACATTCAGGTACGCACAAGTCCCCAGGTTCATTCACTACCTCCCCCCCCCAACCATACTGTAGGCAGCATGGGAGAGGTGAGAATGAGAGAACAGGAGCCCAAGACCTCATCCCACTTTCTCCTCAGGAACCACCTTGATGGGAATTTAAAGTAATACTTGATGATAGAGGTTTACAAGATAATGCATGGGATGGAGAAAGTAGAGAAAGAAGTACTTTTCTCCCTTTCTCACAATACAAGAACTCGTGGGCATTCGATGAAATTGCTGAGCAGACAGGTTAAAATGGATAAAAGGAAGTACTTCTTCACCCAAAGGGTGATTAACATGTGGAATTCACTGTATAGCCACAAGTATAGCCACCTTCAAGAGGGGTTTAGATAAAAATATGGAGCACAGGTCCATCAGTGGCTATTAGCCACAGTGTGTGTGTATATATAAAATTTTTTGCCACTGTGTGACACAGAGTGTTGGACTGGATGGGCCGTTGGCCTGATCCAACATGGCTTCTCTTATGTTCTTACTTTTCCCTTCTTTTGAAGGCTGAGACTGGAATTATACATTATCTGAAGTTCATTATCTGAGAAGAAGAATGTTTTTAATGCAACTGCCCTCATATTGTTTTATTAGAATGTTGCATGTTTCTGAAAGAACTCAAAGTTGAACTTGTGGATTGTCTAACAAAAATCTGTAATCTTTCATTGAAATCTGCCTCCGTTTCTGAGGACTGGAAGGTAGCAAATGTCACCCCCATCTTTAAAAAAGGTTCCAGAGGAGACCCGGGAAATTACAGGCCAGTCAGTCTGACTTCAATACCAGGAAAGTTGGTGGAAACCATTATCAAGGACAGAATGAGTAGGCACATTGATGAACACGGGTTATTGAGGAAGACTCAGCATGGGTTCTGCAAGGGAAGATCTTGCCTCACTAACCTGTTACATTTCTTTGAGGGGGTGAACAAACATGTGGACAAAGGAGATCTGATAGATGTTGTTTACCTTGACTTCCAGAAAGCTTTTGATAAAGTTCCTCATCAAAGGCTCCTTAGAAAGCTTGAGAGTCATGGAGTAAAAGGACAGGTCCTCTTGTGGATCAAAAACTGGCTGAGTAATAGGAAGCAGAGAGTGAGTATAAATGGGCAGTCTTCGCAGTGGAGGACAGTAAGCAGTGGGGTGCCGCAGGGCTGGGTACTGGGTCCCATGCTCTTTAACTTGTTCATAAATGATTTAGAGTTGGGAGTGAGCAGTGAAGTGGCCAAGTTTGTGGATGACACTAAATTGTTCAGGGTGGTGAGAACCAGAGAGGATTGTGAGGAACTCCAAAGGGATCTGTTGAGGCTGGGTGAGTGGGCGTCAATGTGGCAGATGCGGTTCAATGTGGCCAAGTGCAAAGTAATGCACATTGGGGCCAAGAATCCCAGCTACAAATACAAGTTGATGGGGTGTGAACTGGAAGAGACTGACCAAGAGAGAGATCTTGGGGTCGTGGTAGATAACTCACTGAAAATGTCAAGACAGTGTGCGTTTGCAATAAAAAAGGCCAACGCCATGCTGGGAATTATTAGGAAGGGAATTGAAAACAAATCAGCCAGTATCATAATGCCCCTGTATAAATCGATGGTGCGGTCTCATTTGGAGTACTGTGTGCAGTTCTGGTTGCCGCACCTCAAAAAGGATATTATAGCATTGGAGAAAGTCCAGAGAAGGGCAACTAGAATGATTAAAGGGCTGGAGCACTTTCCCTATGAAGAAAGGTTGAAATGCTTGGGACTCTTTAGCTTGGAGAAACGTCGACTGCGGGGTGACATGATAGAGGTTTACAAGATAATGCATGGGATGGAGAAAGTAGAGAAAGAAGTGCTTTTCTCCCTTTCTCACAATACAAGAACTCGTGGGCATTCGATGAAATTGCTGAGCAGACAGGTTAAAACGGATAAAAGGAAGTACTTCTTCACGCAAAGGGTGATTAACATGTGGAATTCACTGCCACAGGAGGTGGTGGCGGCCACAAGTATAGCCACCTTCAAGAAGGGTTTAGATAAAAATATGGAGCACAGGTCCATCAGTGGCTATTAGCCACAGTGTATGTGTGTATATAAAATTTTTTGCCACTGTGTGACACAGAGTGTTGGACTTGATGGGCCGTTGGCCTGATCCAACATGATCCAACATGGCTTCTCTTATGTTCTTATGATCTCTGATACCACCCTTGCATAGGGTTGCCAGGTCTGAGTTGGAAAATACTTGGAGACTTTGGGAGTGGATCCAGGAGACGGTGGGACTTGGGGAGGGGAAGGGCCTCAGCAGCCATTTTCTTCAGGAGAGCTAATTTCTGCCAGCTGGAGATCAGTTGCAAAAGCGGGAGATCTCCAGGCCCCACCTGGAGACTGGCAACCCTACAAGTACACCACCAGTGTAAGAGACAGGAGGAAAGAATGTGAAACATGATTCAAACTGCAAGAACTTTTAAAATGTCTCCCAAATGTCTATGTTATAATGTAAGTTACTTTGGGCTCAGTAGAAACAATCTGAAACAATGTTCTCACCAAATGTGTGGTCAGCTCTCAGGAAAGATGCTGTGGATCCAGACCACAGAAGTTTGGAGCCTACCAAGGCTAACCACACTTCCCAAGCAAAACTTCTGAGGTCTGCCCATCGCTAACTACTGCACAGTAAATATTGTGTGGCCTAGATACTATAACAACACAGAGCTCACTTCTGAAAAATTAGCGTCCTGTTGGCAATATTTCTTCCCCTCCTTTTCCCCTTCCCAGACAACCACCATACCAGTTTCCAATGTTCTTTGAACAATCCAAATATATGTTCTACTGCCACTGTGTGGCCATAAACTGAGCTGATTTGTTGTGGGAACACAGTGTCTTACTGATTCCTTTCTGACCTCTGGAGTGTGAATGGGACAGAAGGGTGTCCCTGAAATGCAAGCTGCAAGAGGAAAGTGGATAAATGTAAATCATTATAAAAATGTGAAGATTTTATGTTATTTTGTGTTAGACCTCAGAACATGAGCACAGGGGCAGGTTATTTCCCCTATGTCTGGGCAAGCAGCCCTTGTGTGAAAGTTGTTGCGGTGCTGGCTGATATGAGGCACTTCCTGAACCAATCATGGAGTGGGGAAAGGAACATTTTATGAAGGGGAGAGAACAAGTTAAGGAACGCCTGCTTTTCATCATTAAATAAGGTGAAAATAAAAATGGTTGAAGAAACATTCCGTTAAAAGAATAGACAAGAACAACTCTGTTTTACAGTATCACCTACTGAAGAAAATTTCAGCAAGCTTGCAGTAATCAAAATCAGTAGGCATTCTACTATGGAGGCAAGGACATTAGGCATGTTGTCTGCTAAAGGTGAAACTTTGGGGTGATAATTCATGATTTCACCATTGAAAAGGCCAGAAAACTAAAAGGTCTATGTATAAAATATTTGCAGATGGTTTGGTCCATTGGAATTTTTAGGAGGAGGAGATTGGATTTATACCCCTCCCTTCACTTGGAGTCTCAGAGCAGCTTACAATCTCCTTTTCTTTCCCCTCTCCACAACAGACACCCTGTGAGGTAGGTGGAGCAGAGAGAACTCATGGCTAACCCAAGGTCACACCAGTAGCTGCATGTGGAGAAGTGGGGAATCAAACCTGGTTTTCCCATATTAGAGCCAAACTCTTGACCACAACACCAAACTGGCTCTCCTAGCAACAGGATAATACCTTCGGGCAAGCTAAAACTTTACAAAATAGTAGACAAACTTTATAGGGATGTTTTTCAGGCTAGATGTTATGTCAGTGGTACTCACTGCATGGCTTGCAGAGAGCCACATTCGCAATTGCTGTCAACCAAAACAGCCACATATATTTCTATCCCTGGCATGAGGCTTCTAGCTTACCCATTCTCTGTATTCCTTGCATGCATGAAATAGGAATCCTATCTCATGACTTGGTCCATGGGGTCACAAAGAGTCGGACTTGACTGTGCGACTGAACAACAACAATCTCATTTATGTGGTAGGATGTGGAAACTTTGTACTGGGCTCAAAAAAGTGACGAGTTGGTCACAGACACTTCAGTGATTGGCAGTCTTCAGTTATATGAGACAGGGGAGTAGAGCCCCCATCCTCACTTTGATGGAACATCTGGGTGGTCTAAGAGAGCAGTCCTAAGAATAGGGTTGCCAGCTCAGGGTTGGGTTGGGAAATTCCTGGAGATTTCAAGGATGGAGCCTGGGGAGGGTGGGGTTTGGGGAAGGGAGGGACTTCAGTCCACCTTCCAAAGCAGCTGTTTTCTCTAGAGGAATCTATTTCTGCAACCTGGAGACTAGTGGTAATTCCAAGAAATCTTCAGCCACCACCTGGAGACTGGCAACCTTACCTAAAGGGCTACTCAGAAATAACTCCCCTTGCATTCAGTGGGACTTCTTTCTAGGAAAATGTCCTTAGGATTGCATCTTGAATGTTGCCTTCTGTTTCACATCACTGTAGTGCTTACCAACTTCTTATTATGCTTTAGGGAGACATGAATCTTTTATAGGCTTCAAGGCAATAATTATTAAGGAATATAGAATTCCACTGTGAAATTCTTTACCAAGGGCTGCAGTTCCTCCTTGGTCACTTCCTGTTTGTTATTTATTGCTAATAGTATTCTTGGTGTAGGCACTATTTTCCTGTATGACAAAGCATATATATATATGGCTTTTTTGGTAGAAAAAGTCCAGCAGGAACTCATCTGAATATTAGGCCACACCCCTGACATCATTTTTTCACACAGGGCTTTTCTATAGAAAAAGCCTATCAGGAACTCATTTGCATAATAAGGCACACCGTCTGACACCAAGCCAGCCAGAACTGTGTTCCTGTCCATTCCTGCTCAAAAAAAGCCCTATATATAAGCTTTTCATGTTGAGCACATTAAATCATTATCACTAATATGACATTGGGATCATGGTGACAGTTGCTTCCATGAACATCTCTGGTTTACTATATCACACATAAAACGTTCACAATATATCTCATGGATTTATGGTGAAGTTCTAATAGCACTGCATGGAATTCCATGAATTTATCATTATTATAGAAGTGCCACATTAAATATCTTTCATAAATATTGAGTTCATAAATCTCCTGGTTGCTGTCCCTCCCCTGAAATACCTGTCTGTTGCTTTTCAGTGGGTGTGTTCACACACACTAAATAATGCACTTTGCAACTGGATTTTTACTTTGTAAGAATGGCAAAATCCACTTGCAAACAGTTGCCATGTGAAAGCGCACAGTGAGAGGGAATCTTCTTTTATTAAATGATCAGTTGTTACATCCTGAAGCAATGACTAGGTCATCTTTATCAGTTTACCTAGTTAACTTCCTCACTAGACTTTCACAGCTGTTACAAATGTTAGTGGGTTCTGAGTCATTACTTTGCGCAAAGAATCCTGGGAACTGGAAAGTTGCAAGGATACAGAGACATCTGCATTTAAAAGAACCAGTTGTCACCCAGATGTGGTACCTGGAAGAAGTCATACACAGTGATTTTCTCAGTTATCTGTAGTATAACTAGCACTAATGCCAAAGTGACATGTTTCACAATGTCCTCTCTTTTATATATTGTCATATGTAAAAAGGGGTGGTGATGCATACGTGCATGTGTGCAGTTTTCACACCATAAATGTATAGAATCAGGGGTCATTTTGTAGAAAAATAGGTGGTGGAACTCATTAGCATAACTAATTAGCATATGCTCCCCCCCCCCCAGCCAAAAGCAACATGATGCAAGAAAGGAGAGCCCCAGATGAGTAAGGCCTGCTTGGGCTGGCTACAGATCTAGCCAGCCTGAGTAGGCCTCATTCTCCTGTGGCTCTCCTGGGTTGCCCCCCCCCCCGCACCAGTCAAAAGGCCAGCAAGCAACCCGCCACCCAAAATCACATAAGAAGTGGAGAAAAGGTGGTGCGGGCTTCTTCGGCGGTTAATGAGGGCTTCTGGGGACGTGGAAAAGCCCCTGGTGGCTGGCTGGCTGCCTGCTCTCCTAATCCAGGGATTGATATGTAGCTGCACCTACTATTCAATGGACAAGGTAAGTGTGAGGAAGACAGGGAACCCTTGGAAAGGTTCAGGAGTTGTGCTCCTGTGAGCTCCTGCTGAATTTGAGGCCTGTGTAGAATGACACAGGGCTCTCTCAAGCTGAATCTGCAACAGCCTTGTGTTTCTTTCAGTGATGGAAACAACTGGGGGACATCAAAAGGGGATTCTTAAAGATGGGCATGTCTACTAAACGGAAGGTATATGAGAAGGCAGAGGGACTAAAGCTGGCCTGACCTTCTGCTTCTAGAGGTTAAAATGCCTACTTTGTTTTTTTCTATAGAACAGGCAGGGTAAGGCACATGGCATAGCACTGGTCCAGGCTGGATTTTGTTTTCTTTTGCCACAGTTGACTTATGGGAACCTCATGGGGTTTTCAAAGCAAGAGATATTCAAAGGTGGTTTGCCACTGCCTGCTGCGTCACGATTGAAGTCACAAGGTCTCCCATCCATATTGTAGCCAGGGCCAACCCTGCTTAGCTTCTGAGATATGATAAGATTGGGCTAGCCTAGGCTATCCAGGTCAGGGCTGGTTGGATAATACCAGTTGTCAAAGCTACTACATGAGAGGCAACTGCACTTGCTGAGATGTACCAAGAGACAGCCATCCCGGAAGAAATGGGGGTGCCGCATCTTTTCCTGGGAAGCTTAAGACTTCTTGCTGGGTGATACATGGTGATATGTCCTTTCTTCCCTTCAACTATGCCAGGCAAACGGGGGAGGGGGCAGGTGTATAGCCTGCAGCATCTTTGAAACCTTTAAAACTTGTTTGACCAAAGTTGATAGCCAGCGAAATAATTACATAAGAAACAAAGACTCGTCTTCACATCTCTTAAAAATGACTGCCTCTAGCTATCTGTAGAATTACACTGGAAACTTGGGGTGAAGGTAGAAAGTCATGTAGAAAGATGACAACACTTCTCCCTTCTGTCTGTACCTGCCAAAAAAACCAGAGCTTGTACTGAAGAGTCTAATTTTTTTGCATCATATTCTAATGCAGGCTAAAATGAGAATGTAGATGTTTGGCCTTCATGCATCTTCCCCATCCTCTGCCCAATGGCTAAAGAACCTTAAGAAACTTGAGGCTTTTGGACCTTGTGGAATACAGTAAGAAGAGGGTGGGGGGGACATTAGATTAATCTACAGAGGCAGGATCCACACACACACACCCTTTTACTATTTCCATCCTTTCAGCCATTCTGCTTTGCTGCTACCTGTAAAATAGGTTTTGTGATTAAATAAATGGTTCTTTGATTATGATCTCCATTCCAGTCTCTTTCACTTTAATTACAGTAGGCCTTAATGCTTATGCACCATTTTCCTGTCTGCAAAAAAAGAACAACAAACCTCTGACTACTAGATATATTTAATATCCATTTAAATTACATTCAGCATGAGGATCAGTAAAAATAATGAAATCTCTTGGTTGCTTCCAAGGTGAATGCTGATGGCTTCCCATCATCATAAGTACCCTCAGGATGAGCTTTCCAGATGGAAGCTATTTACACACTTAGTATCATTTTATCCCAGTGGATTTTCTTAACTATTGGAGAAAGCTGTAATGAAATGTCATATAAAATGTCAGATGAGCTCAAAGGGAGTTTAAGTCGTGAAGTACATGTTGTGACCAAATCAAGTATCAAATCATATTATGCTACAGTGAGTACAACAGATCTCCAAATTAAATAAGAACATTTTCAAGCTTCTCTGAAGCTGACTTATTTATCTTCAGGAGAATTAACTTGAACAGGTTATTGAATGTTAGATTAAGGGTACATTTCTATGGGACTTTCTTTAGGTTTCGCACAAGATATACAGTCAAAATATGTGGTTAACAAGATTGGAGAGTAGTGCTCTCACGTTTCTTTCCCAGATATTTTTCTCATAAGTGAGTCTTTTGGGTTTTATTGCATTTGTGTACCTAGAGAATGTGTACATTCATTCATTTTCAACAGAAGAAAAAAGTGATCCACAGAGCAAACATCCACACTGACGGTGCTTAAAAACTGCAGAAATCAGAGCCTGGAGGAAGAATTATGAACTTTGTTGCATGTGACAGAGCATGGGACTCCACCAGAAACTGGCAGTTGGTTCTCTTTCTTACTTCTGGAATTAATGCCATATTGAGGCACACTATAAGGTTGATGAAGAACTACTAAATGATTTTATTTCATGCCTTGAGTCCTGATAAGTAACAGCCAAGAGAAATATATATTGCATATCCCAGGGGAACACTGGTGGATTTCAGCCTATATTACTCATCTGCACATTGCTGCTGGTCCAAAGTCTACAGAAGAAAAACATTGTGCTTATCTCCCTTGGTTGATCTAAGCCAAGTAATATTTTGCATTCATAGACATTTCAGCAATTAGGAACATTACACTGTATGAATAACACCATCACATTTGCATGAAAGCAAACACTTAGGTACAAGTAGGAGGACAGAAGAGGAGGAAGAAAGGGACACAGGGAACAGTTGCTTGAATCAAACAGTATGCCCTAGGGTTGCTAGCCTCCAGGTGGTGGCTGGTGCTCTCCTGGGAAAATGGCTGCTTTGGAAAGTGGACTCTATGGCAGGGGTGGCCAAACTGGCTTAATCATAGAATAAATGTCAGATGAATGACAGCCATAAGACATGAACATCAGATGTACAAGAGCCACAAGTCAGGAAAACAGGCAGGCAGGCAAACAGATGGGAGGGAGGAGGAGAGGTGGAAAGAAGGAAATGAGTTCTCCAAGCTGCTAGCTGGTTTGGCTTGGAGAAGTGATTTAAAGAGACAAATGCCTTCTCCAAGCTGGCTAACAGGGCAGTTGGGGCTCTGAGAGCCACACAAAAGGTATGAAAGAGCCACAGTTTGGCCATCCCTGCTCTATGGCATTATACCTCATTGAAGTCCCCCCCCCTTCCCCAAACCCCACCCTCCTCAGGCTCCACCTCCCAAATTTCCAGGTATTTCTGAACCTGGCAACCACAGGAAGTTATGCAGAATTTTCCTTCTACTGCCCCTTTTGATCTCCTGACACATCATTCCTGATATCATAGGACCAATGTGGACGAATAGCCATGTGAGTTGGGGAGCTGCTGTGATGAGGATGATGGGGTTAAAATCACTGCTGTCTCTGTCTTTTTTCATAAGATATATTGTCTGACTGCTAGGGAGAAGGGCATGACTTTCTCACTTCTGCAAATAGGTAAGATTCTGTTAGCTTCAGGTGTTTAGTTTATTCTTTGCTGTAATTGGTTTGTGTTAGATTCATATAGATCCTCCCATTTTACATTGAGATTCTTGCCTTTTACATATGTTAAAATTCTCACATTTTACATAGGTTCAGATTCTCAAGTTTTACATTGGTTGAGCTGAGCAATAGTTGCAATAGCATTCTATGGGAAGATTCTCAGGTTTTAATTTTTTTGCATTTTTTCCCTCCATTGAAATTTGGGGGTTATTTAAAGGACAGGCACTAGCAACTCCCATGCAATTTTGATACCAGTACCCTTAAAAATACCCCCCCCCCGCCGCTGCAAGATTCCTCATAGGGAAAAATGGAGCAAAAAATATTGGAAACAGGGGGTGGGGGAGAGAGGATCCAAATACCATAACAGGATTTGGAACCCAGGAAACTGGGAATGCTGCTATTTTTTAGCTCCAAGGAATCCAGATCTGAATATGAATTTTAAAAACATTTTCATTTATTTATTTTTGCTGCGTGCCCCTACCAAAATCTGATGAGATTGGGCTAGCCTGGACCATCCAGGGCAGGGCAGGGTATTAGTTAGGGTTTATTAATTAAAAACCTTTCTATGCTGCCTTTCCACCCTCAGGGTCCCCAAGGTAGCAGACCTTAAAACATTTCAAACATTAAAAAGCATTTTAAATACATACCTATAAAATGAAAGCAAAATGTTAATTCAAATGCAAACACATAAAAACATACAAACAGGGAGGAGGGCCAATAAGAATTAGTGAGGGAGCATCAAATAAAACAGACAAGCCTTCACTCACTAGCAGTAGACAATGATAAAGGGAGACAAGCAAATCTCTCTGGGAGAGAGCTCCAAAACTAGTTAATTCTAACTCTGCTAGAATTTTAATATTTTACCTTAACAGTTTGTCAATGAACCTTGAAAACCACATTTTCCAATATGACCAAGGATTCTACAAGTTCAAAGGAATGCAGAACAGCCTACAAGTTATAAACATCTGCTAACACTGTTAAGTGTTGCCACATCCAGTGCAGCTGTAATGATCATAGCAGAAGTGGGACACATGTGTGTTACAGACAAGTGACAGGTGTTTCCCTGTCATCTCAAGTGCCCTAGTTTGATTGCTATCTCTAATTGTTCCCAAAGGATTTATGCACATTTGCAGGAATCAATATAGGATTGGAAGCAATTCTGGCTCACCACTCTCCTTATCAAACATGTCCAAAACAAGGTAGACATTTCACAGTAGCCTTAATGTTCTGTTTAAAGTTAGTGACACGGATCCAGCAGTATACAAATAGGCCCGGTCCATGGTGGGAATTCACTTCACCCCTGGAGATAAAGATCAGGGTCTGGAGAGCAGATTGTGACCATCAAAGCAGTTCATATGGGAGCTCGGTGCTGTCACGTCATTTCTTCATCATGTATTATTTTACCATTTGTCCAGAATGCCATTAAGCCATAGCAACAATTTACCTGACTTGCTAAAGATCTGCTATTGGGATTCACTCTCCTGTTATCCCATTTTCAAGATGCAAGCAGCACACTGAGACAGTCATGACAAGAAAGGCCTCCTTTGGCAATCAGTGTTTAAAAATTCTTTTTACAACACAGGCCGGGTATAAAGTTCATTTTATGAAGATTATTTCAATGCTTAAGTTCATACATCGTAAAAAAAATTAACAGTAAAATGGAAAGTTGGCTTTGAAGATGATCTCTTCAAAACCCACAAACATATAAATATAAAATTCTAGCCATTTGCATTAAGTGGAAACTGAGCTCATGAAAAATAGTGCTGGTTCTGGATAAGGTTTTGACTCGCTGTGTATTTGCACTGAATAAAAACTTTTAACCATTTTTTTCCATTGACTGTTCTCTTTTTTGGCCTGAAAAGAAGGAAAGTTGCTGGGTTTTGTTACTCAACAAGTTCTAAAGACAGTCCTAGATCAAATACCCAGACATAGCCTTCTACAAAGTATTTAATTACCAACAAGATTCCCAAACAACTTAACCCTTAACTAACATAATTTGTTAAATTACACAGGTTCCCCTATGTTAAATCATTTCACAGGAGCCTTTTTGTTGGTATTACAGCCCATCCAAGCATACCAGGAGATCAGCAAGCCTAAACAGAGCCTCTGGATACACATGGTCACTATGATTCACCCACATTTCAAAGGGGCAACATGCAGATTTTCAGCTTTGATGCATATGAATTAAACCCCTGAAAAAGCAAGGTTTTGTGTAGCATGTTCACACAGGCAAAATCCACATGTTGCCCCTTTCAGGCCACATGCCAGTCTTGCATATTGGGAAGACTGTGGGTAGTGCTTACATTCAGTTGGCCGGCCCCCAGTATGCGTGAGTCTGAAAAGTGCTAAGAAGAGCAGGGTATGAGAGAGTAAACTGGTGAATGGACCTTAGCTGTCTTTCCATGTGTGTTTATTTTGGAAACAGATCAGCCCTAGATAAGTCCAGACATCCCTCCCGAATATGATGGCTGAACAAAATCTACAGTGGAGAGAAAAGAAAATACTAAAAATAAGGAAAGCAAAAAGACAAAAATGTCTAACTTAGAGCATTAAACTTGGTACTCTTGATGAGGCCAGCAGATGCTGGGACTCCAAGAACATAAGTGAAGTTGGGTAACTCGATCATATGTTGCTTCCCTAAAGTTTATACTATTGTACAGAAAGAACATTAAGATTTATAGCTTATAATCAGCCTGATGTTTCTCAGCTTTGGAAGCCATTCCATTACAGGCAAACCCCTTACATCAGGATAGGTTCAATTCTCCAGTCCTTCACAGATCAGCGCATTCCTAGGTAATGATTTCTTTCCTTTTATATATTAAAAGAAAAGCAGCAGATCTCTGGAGAGGTAGTGCATACATTTTTAAATAATAAATTAACGTCATCCTAATGTTTCAAACAACATCCGCTTCTTACATGGAAAGTGCTTCCCTGTGCAGAATATTGTAAAACTCACATTACTTGGTGAGGCTCAGACATCAAAAACTCGGATTTATTAACAAGTTCCATTCTGTAGTCTGATGGATCCCGGAGGTTTACTGAGTGCTCTTAGAGAGTTTTCCACGAACACCCCAATTTAACTTCTGCAATTCAGAGGGGCCCCATTGTCCTAGGTGCCTTTTATCTTTTGACAGTGGCCAATCTGCAATTTTAACCAGTAACTACACCTAGGGGCAGGGAATTCTATACCTCAGTTGTTCTGGATAAACAATTAATATCTATAACCTGTCTTCCATTTTAATCAGGTGATCTTGACACATATTAAAAGTATTTAGTATTCATTTGGGATTAATTACTCTACCCACTTTGCTTCCATATATTTTGTATTAGAAATTTAATGGTTCTCTGTCCCTCAAGTTTTAAAGGCTAGTTCCCTTGCACATAATGATTAACCAGATTTGACCAGATGGACACATGAAGAAACTGCCTTATAAGTGAGTCAGACCATTAATCTATGAGGTCATTTTGTAGAAAAAGAGGTGCCAGAGCTCATTAACGCATTTGCAAATGCCATTTGCATTACTGGAAGGTGTACTAAATTATAGCAGCTCAGCATCTACCTTAAAATGCTTCTTGAATTACAATTGCCATAAGAAAAACTTACTCCCATCATACCCATCTGTCTGCTTTATATGTTTTGGTTATTTTCCTATTTTTTGTGGGAGAAAATATTAGGAATATTAGGAAAATATTTGTCAAATTTTAGAGTTCAGCAAAATTCCCACGGGGGTTTGAACAATGGAACCCAGAAGCAAGTATTGGGGCGGGGGGGGGGCGGGTTTAAGAAAGAAAGAGCACAAAATTTAGAGGTTCTGGAACTTCGCTCCTGTGAGCTTCTGCCCAAAATGAGGCCTATTATCAGTGTCCAGTCTGACAGGCAGCAACTCTCGGGGGTGTTTCACATCATTTACTGATTGCTTTCACTGAAGATGCTGTGGGACTGAACCTGGGACTGTTTGACTGCAAAGTGGTTGCTCTACCACTAAACCATGGTCCCTCTCCTCCTGAGGGGAACCTGCTTACCATTTTTTCTTCTCTCCCACAACCCCAGATCTGAAAATTAGAAGGTAAATTTAGAGCAATGTGGGGTTTTTTACACAGGATCTACATTGCTCAATGTTTTAGCAATGTCAGCAATTTTCTTCTTGCCAATTTTTCCCTCAAAAAAAAAAAAGTCAGAAACAAGAACTGGATCCCACATTCTGTCGCCGAAGCCAGAAAAATGATCTCTGTCTCCGGAAATGACTTAACCTATCACTAATGTCATTCAGCCTCTTTGGCTGCTGTCCTCATCCTGAAATAAGTTCTGCTTAATCAGCTACAGCTGAAAACTCAGTGCAGACCTATAACCCTGCTTAGTTATGCCAGGTGCCTGTAAATAACTCTAGTATAACCTGGGGACTTTCACATGTCACAAGAGCAGCCTAACTAAAACAGCCTAGATCTTATCTGAAAACTGTTATCCCATGAGATGTATAAGGTGACTGTATATAGACAAAAAACCCCAAAAACCCACAGGGTTTGTGTCTTTGATCCAAATTTGTTGAAGGATAGCCTGCTTTACACTACACAAAACAGGCTCATGTTTGGCAATTTCTGTGATATGTGAACACAGTTGTGTAAATGGGAAACATCCTCTTAAAAATGTTTCCAACAAAGGCTTGCAATAATAAAAAAAAAGTGCTAAGGATACTATGCACTTATTGGCCCTCAGCCTTAACTTTCTTGGCAATGTTTAAAAATAATTTCTCTTCCCTTAATAGTGTGGCACATTCCCACTAGCTGGTGGCCTGCCAATTATGGTTCTTAAATTTTCAAGTCAACGCAGCCTGCATGTGCATCTTTCAACAGAAGTGTTGGAGGTTTATCTCATTTGCTTTAATTTGTGTGTGATTTTGCATTCATGGGCTTTATTTATTTATTAGTCCAGTTTCTAAACCACCCTCCCCGTCAAGGCAGGTTCAGAGCAGCTTAGACTCTTTGAATCACCTGACAATTGGGAAGCTGAAGGAACTGCTGCCTTGACACTTACTATACCTTAATGCCACCATTGCAAATGGTCAGAGGGTGGTCTTGTGACTGCCAGCCCAGCAGGGATCAGTTGATGAAAAGAGCCATCTGGTCTTATAAAGCTACCTGCTCTGGCTTGGCTCTTCAGCCTAAGGAACTCAATTCTCAGAAGTGCAGACTTAGCTGCACATGGAATACTGACTTCCTTAGCTAAATGACTTGCTTGCCTCCAGGCGACCTGCCCTGCTACACAGGTGGGAAAATTCTGGAGTAGAGGAGATGCAATACAGTTCAAAAACTTAATTGGCTTGAATGTGAAAGAACACTAGAGTGTCAGAATAGAATCTGGGAGGCCCAAGTTTGAATCCCCACTCTGAAATGGAAGCTTGCTGGTTGACTTTGTCTGTTAGGTGACCTTGTGCACACTCAGCTTAACCTACCTCATAGGGTTGTTGTGAGGATAAAATGGAGACTGGAAGAATGTTGTGAACCTGTTGGGGGTGGGGGGAATGTTAAGTATGAAGTTAATCATACAAGTGGCAGTCAAGCAGTGTAGAAGAAGACGAAGATGATATTGGATTTATATCCCGCCCTCCACTCCGAAGAGTCTCAGAGCGGCTCACAATCTCCTTTATCTTCCTCTCCCACAACAGACACCCTGTGAGGTGGGTGGGGTTGGAGAGGGCTCTCACAGCAGCTGCCCTTTCAAGGACAACCTCTGTCAGAGCTATGGCTGACCCAAGGCCATGCCAGCATGTGCAAGTGGAGGAGTGGGGAATCAAACCCAGTTCTCCCAGGTAAGAGTCCGCACACTTAACTACTACACCAAATTGGCTCTCCAGTATGTTGAATTGAGTCGGGGGTATTTGCCCCCATAGGAACAGAGTCTTTCACACAGAGGTACTCGATGATATCTCCCCTGTAAAACTTTAGAGGGGAATGCATTTCATCTGGCCTATGGTGACTCGGAATCATTGTCTGATAAATAGTGGGGCATCTTACCATTAGAAACATTGGGATCTAAGGAAGCTGGGGAGCAAATGTAAGAGATAATTGGACATAATTTAAGTTTCTCTGAGTCTAACAATCTCTGTTTAATGCATCTGAAGATATAAAACTCATCAGAAAGTTCTCTCTGTCTCCTGATTACTGGACTAACCTGCCCCTCTGTCAAAATTTATTGAATGATACTAAACTGGAGATTACTAAGGCTGTAGCAAACCTTTTGACAGATATTCTAAAATTTATATCTGACCATGTATGTCTACATACTACCTTCAGAATTAATAAGCCTTATCGTATCTTCCTGTAATTGAAACCAGAGAAGTAAATTTGACAGCCATCCAGTAAATCTTCAGGAGCCTGCAAAGAACTAACATCCAAGTTGATCAGATCATCAAAAGGCAGATCCAGTTTTCTATTCACAGCCAAGCTACATCCTGTTTCATTAACATCGCTGAAATAGGTATCTGAAATCTGGCTGATGTCTGAGAGGATCTGACAATCAGGCTTGCTGGCTTCATTTGTAGGAGTCGATGTGCTTGGGGCACTCTCTTGCTTTGACCCAGGTTCTACAGTATATATCAGCTGATCCTGGCAAAATCCCTTCTCAATATGGTCAAAGAACCACTGGATAGATACACAGTGGGCATTCCATCTTCTGCACACTTGTATTTTGGGCCTTTAGGGTCTTAAACAATAAGATGGGTACATTAAGAATATAAGAACATAAAAGAAGCCATGTTGGATCAGGCCAATGGCCCATCCAGTCCAACACTCTGTATCACACAGTGGCCAATACACACACACACACACACACTGTGGCTAATAACCACTGATGGACCTCTGCGCCATATTTTTATCCAATCCCCTCTTGAAGCTGGCTATGCTTGTAGCCGCCACCACCTCCTGTGGCAATGAATTTCACATGTTAATCCCCTTCGGGTGAAGAAGTGCTTCCTTTTATCCATTTTAAACATTCATTCATCCTGAGCTGCCCTGAGTACTGGCCATCATTGCCCTTCCAGTCGGAATAAAGAGACAGACAAAGGAAGCTGGGTAAACTAAGGGCCACTTTATTAAAAGTCCAACAGCAAAGGCAAGGCATTAGCTGGTGACATGGCCTTCCTGGATCCCTCCCTAGCCAAGCAGTGGGGAATGCCTCTGCCCTGGAATGAAGCAAACTCCCAGTGGCTCCCTTTCAGCGGGCATATTGCTCGGGATAAGCCCAAGAGATTCCCCCCCCCCAACCACACAGCTTAAGTGAAGATAAATCTCAGCCATTCTCCCCCCCCCCCCCGCCGCCCATGCCATACAGCCCAAGGGGGGGACTCTGCCAGACCCCCACCCCAAATGGGGCTGCTGAACGGTGTTCATCCAATACAACCCACCAACCACCCACCTAAGTGACAACCTAAACTACGACCCCACCCTAGCCAATTCCAAAATCCTCTGGACCACAGTACAGGGTAGGTGAAAACACTCCCTCCTATTGGTCATTCAAGGAAGGAGCAAAAAATTCCTCCCCAGCCCCCATTGCAACTGGGCAACCAGCAAAAGCCTACACTATATCCAGGGTGGGAGGCAAGACTGAGAGGAAGGGGAGGAAGTCAGCTGACCAAGGCTGACTCCTCCTTCCCCCACAGTAATCCAGCTGCTCCTGTAGCCCTGTTCTTTTCCTTCCAGCTGGGCAAAGCCCCCCCAGCAGTCTGGGACCCGGTGTAGGTAAGGGGTTGAATTCTCCAATGGACAGCTATTGTTTGCCCATAGCCACTGTCTACCTTCAGAATGGCAAAGAACGAAGGTAAGGGTTATCTCAAAAATAAAAAGCTCTTGAAGAAGCACACACAGTCAAGAGATCCAGAATGTACCGAGACTGCTTTTCCTTTCAATACAATGCAATTTCTATGGCTATTTATACTTGTTTTCTTTCAACATGAAAGGACATTAAATGCTTTTGTAGTTTTTTTTTAAATGATGAACCTTGGTTTGATTCAGTAAGGCAGTTCAAATGTTCTTATCCACCTACTTAGTACTCGTTACAGGCTAAATCTGAACAAAATGTTTCAGCCTCTGTCATGACATCTGACAGTGAAAACTTTGAATAAACCAGTATTAGGAAGATAACTGACATAATGAATAATTTGTCCATAATAATTTTTAAAAAGCTATCTGCATGTGATACCCCCACTGTTACAGTTTTCATGACTATGAAAGATTCTTGCTTCTTACACACACACACTCTGAAAATTAATTTCAAAAACAAATAGCTTAGGTACATTCTACCCAGTGACGAAAGTGGGCAGGTAAGATGTCACATCAAAGCACTGTGGAGTTCCAGGAACCATTTTTTACTCACACTCATTACTGAACTTCAAGTAGTACAATAACAATTTGAGAGTTCTGGCAAAAACACATGAAACAGTTTCATCACTCAGTATGCTTCCAATTTTGTCATCACAAAAGAGTTGAATTAGAGTTATGGCAAGAAGAAAGGGGATGAAACTAGCAAAAAACATTTGTCAATACATAAATGAATACAGTTCAAAACAGTGACTGCTAGGAACAAAAACCAAAGACAACCATGTCAGGTCCCTTGGGAAGAAAACCCATAAACAACAAATAGTGTAATGTCTTTTATTAGAGTCGAAGATTATTGAGCATGCCATTGAGTTCCTTAGGATTCATCATAGGGGTGGATTTTAGGTAAAGCATAAATTGAATGCTTGTGGTGTGACTTTGTCCATGGGGTTGCAAAGAGTCGGATTTGACTGTGCAACTGAACAACAACATAAATAGAAAGGTCTTAAGATATTGCTAGGTTCTCTCCTTTACTTCTCAGATATATATGCTATATGGCCCAGTCTAGATAGATCTCATTAGATCCTGTAAGATAGGGTTAATATTTGGACAGGAGATCGCCAAGGAATACCAGGGTTGTGATAAGGAAACAGGTGAAAGCAAACCATCTCTGACTATCTCTTGCCTTGATAAGGGGTCTCCATGAGTCAGTTGTGACTTGACAGCACTTTAGACAAACACATGTATTCTATTGAAGACAGATGCAGCACAGGGATAGTTACATCCCAAGCTGTGTGATTTCATTTTGTGTGGTACCAGAGGAACTTGCAGTCACATAGCTCTGACCAATTATTTTTATATCTCAGGATGCAGAAAGGTGCTTCTGCACATCCTTTCAGTGACAAGAGACTGATTTAGTTCCGTTTGCATAATGCTCAGGGCTTTTTTTGAGCAGGAATGAACAGGAACGCACTTCTGGCTGGCTTGGCATCAGAGGGTGTGGCCTGATATGCAAATGAGTTCCTGCTGGGCTTCTTTTTTTAAAAAAAGGCCCTGATAATGCTCTGCAGGCACAAGTGGCCATGTACCCAGTCCTTCTTCCTTGGTTTCTTCACTCTGCTGTTTTCTGGAGGTGGGACAATCATCGGGACAAACTTCATGAAACTATGCTTTGAAACCTGGAGTGTCCATGCCTCTTTCTTGTGGTGGTATTTATTTTATAATACTTATGGCCCCCCCATTCCAATAGGGAGCTTTGCCTCTTGGAATCATAGAATCATAGAGTTGGAAGGGACCTCTAGGTGATCTAGTCCAACCCCTGCATAATGCAGAAAAATCACACGTACCTCCCCCTGCCCTCCTTCTCATGATCTGCCTAAATCACAGAATAAGCATTGCTGTCAGATGACCATCTAGCCTCTGTTTAAAAACCTTCAAAGAAAGAGAACCCACCACCTCCCAAGGAAGCCTGTTCCATTGAGGAACCACTCTAAATGTCAGGAAGTTATTAGTCAAAAACTCTTCTGATTTAATTCTAACCGGCTGGTTCTGGTCCAACCTTCTGGGGTAACAACTCTGACTGCCCTTCAGGTACTTGAAACTGGTGTCATATCACCTCTCAGCTGCCTCCTCTCCAGGCTAAACATATTCAGCTCCTTCAAACTTGGATTTGAGGGCAAACTAAATGAAAGGAAATTGACAGGTAAAGTAAGGTGTCAATTGATGGAGAACAGAGGGGATGCAGAAGAGTTGGGGGTAGGTTGACAGATTAGGTGAGGAATAGACTGGTGGTTGAGGGGGGTGAAAAAGATGAAATGATAAGTTGACAGATCCAAGGAGTGGTAGGAATGATGGAGAATGGAGGCAAAAGAGATGGGGATAGGATGACAGATATGGAAAGAGATGTGAAAGAAATGAAAGTTTGTTAGAGTTGGGGGAAGCAAAGGCGGGGAAGGGATGCACCCTTGCTGCAAATTTCTTGTGGGTCTCCACAGCTACTGAGAGTCATAGCGGCCTTCACTACTGGACCCAAATCTTGCTTTTCTAGTGCAGATCAACATGGCTACCTACATGAAACCATGCCAATAGGTCACAGTCCAACTGAGTGCAGAAATATCCCCTTAAGTTTCCTGATAAAATGACAGGCAAACTACATTCCTTCCTTCTTTGCTGGGGATTCCAGGTGTTCAGCACAAGTAGTGGTGAAGGAGACAGATTTGAGAAGAGACAGAAGGAGCTGTGGTTGATTTCTGTCCTGTTGTATTGGGGCACTTAAATAAAAAGGTCTGGCAACTGTGTGGCAAGATATCAACCCTATTACTTGGCATGGTAGAATATCCTGGGACATCAGGGGACAATAAAGTAACTGCAGGGGTACAGCTTTGCCATTTTAATTGTGAAAATACCTGTGCTTCCTGTTGCTTTGCTTACAGTTGTTGGAAGTGAGTATTCAAGGGCATTCAAAATGCATTTCTGCCATTAAAATATAGCTGAAAATTAAAAGCACCATTAAGACCAAGACAATAAAGCCAAGATTTTCTAGCATCTGTGCATCTTTTTTATTTGCAGATTAAATGCTATTTTGGGAAAAAAAAAGATTAAAAAGAACACAATTTCCAGAAATGCAGAGGAAGAGCTTCAGTCATCTGTTTTTTATAAGTGACTCAGAAGATGCTCAAAATATAATCAGGATTCTACCTTTCACACAGAAACTGGGCAAAAATGACACTTAATGAAAGGAGAAAGAGAAGGGTTTTATGGTGATTTATGGTACCAAATAATTAACATGTGTTTGAAGAGACACAGGGTTTCCTGGTGGTTACCCAGATTTGCAACAGAGACATTTCCAATGAATGAGATAAAGTTAAAATGAGTTTCAAGTAATAAACAAAACAGATTGAACATAACTCATAAATATTGATTTTGCCATGACTGACAACGAATTTTGGTTTCCAGAGTAAATGCCAAAAGAGAAGACCAAGTGGGAGATTTACTTTTTTATATTCCACCTTTCCATGTTCAGAAAAGCTTTACAAATAATCATGAAGCATTCAATAAAGTAAAGCAAAAATGTCATCATCATGTCAGGAGTAAAAATACTGGTTTTAAAAAATCAGCATAATTCAATTATGGGCTCAGGAAGACAAAGGAAAACAAAGGCCATATGCCAAAAAGACTGAAACAATAATGCCCAGCGATCACTTGTCATGCATGTTTTCCACAAGCAGGAGCCGCAATGCAATGGACCTTTTTTTCAGTTGCCCATATTCAAATGATGAGTGAATTAGCAGGTTCACATGGGATGGAAAATGGCCCTGCAGGTGCACAGATTCAAGACACTGAGGGCTTTACAGTTTAACACAAGTACCTTGAAGAGTGTCCTGAAATAAACTGGTAACCAACGTCGATTTGGTAAATATCAGGCAAACTAGGGGAAGCCTCAGAAGGGAACAGAAGAAGAATTATTAGAGGGTGACATTGTGTGGATGTTCCAAAAAATCATGCTCCTGCCTGGGCGGAAAGGTGGAGCACATCTTCTATGTGGAAATGTCTTAGAACAAAGTAGAATCATCATATATCATAATTCTCTTGTGGACATTCCATGCACTCCAGAAATCATTGGCTCATCACAGCTCAGTCGGAGTCTTTGGCCTCCCATTGGCTGACTCTCCTGCTCCCACCTACTCAGACTCAGGAATGCTAAACAAACTGCCAGAAGCAGTCTTACCTCAGAAGCAACCACATCTCTTAGCTCTTCTCTGTCAACTGGCTTCAGAAAGGGCTGCAGAGCTCCTGTGGCCCCACAAAAGTCCCTATCAACAGCACACACAGATGGCCTCCCAGCACACACAGCCTCTGCAATAGCCAGGAAGCCTGGCTCTGCCTCAGAGGGCATGGCTGTCCTACATTACTGTCTTTCACTCCCTCTCTCCCTCCTCTCCTCAGCCTCACCCCAAGATGGTTGCCTGAGAAGGAGATAGGGAAGCCTCACAGGGTTGTTCAGATCAAAGGGGGGGGGGGAGAAATGAGAAGAATGATGTCCCCCCCCTCCCACACACACACATTGTGAAGAAAAACTGTCCTTTTCCTTAGAGGTTGCAGGCTTGGCAACTCCAGGTTAGGAACTTCCAGATGGCAGAAATCAGCCCCCCTTGAGGTGGGGAGGGGGGGGGAATTAATGCTTTCACTTGGGTGGGTCAGAAGACAGCAAGGCTGGGGGGGGGGGGGACTCACCCAGAGGTCTTTAGTGGTACCTTTCCAGGTTGGTGGGAAATTCCTAAGGGATCACTACAGGCCTCTGAAGGAAAGGCCTTTCCTCCTGGGGAACCAGTTGCCAGTCTCCAGGTGAGAGCTGGAGATCTCTCAGAATTACTGCTCTCCAGATACATGGAAGAGATCAGCTCCTCTTGATGTGGGAGGAGGATAAAATGCCTTCACTTGGGTGGATGGAAAGACAGCAAGGATGGCAGGCACTCTTCCAGAGCCTCCTTCTAGAGTTCGTATTTTTCTTCACAATGGGCCTTACTCGTAGTATATCATAATTCTCTTGTGAACATTCCATGCACTCCAGTAACCACTGGCCCAACACAGCTCAGTCAGAGTCTCTGGTCTCCCATTGGCTGACTCCCCTGCTCCTGCCTACTCGGGCTCTGGAATACTGAACAAACTGCCAGAAGCAGTCTTATCTCAGAGACAGCCACATCTCTTAGCTGTTCTCTGTCAACTGGCTTCAGAAAGGGCTGCAGAGCTCCTGCAGCCTCACAAAAGGCCCTATCAACAGCCCACACTGAGGGTCACTCAGCATACGCAGCCTCAGAAGGCCACTGCAATAGCCAGGCACTGCCTCAGAGGGCATGGCTGTCCCACCTTTACTGTCTTTCACTTCCTCTCTCCCTCCTCTCCTCAGCCTAGGGTTGCCAAGTCCAACCCCAGAAATATCTGGGGACTTTGGGGGTGGAGCCAGGAGACTTTGTGGGTGGAGCCAGGAGACACTGGGGTGGAGCTAGGAGGAGGGGGGAAACGGCGCCGGGGAGCGTGGTGAGCCGCCCAGCAGCTGCCGCCTCTTCTCCGCTCGCCGTGGCTGCTCCTCCGAGATGGGCTCAGGCTCTCTACATGGCAGGTTAAAACGGATAAAAGGAAGTACTTCTTCACCCAAAGGGTGATTAACATGTGGAATTCACTGCCACAGGAGGTGGTGGCGGCCACAAGCATAGCCACCTTCAAGAGGAGGTTAGATAAAAATATGGAGCAGAGGTCCATCAGTGGCTATTAGCCACAGTGTGTGTGTGTGTGTGTGTATATATATATATATATATATATATACACACACACACACACACACACACATACATATATATATATTTGGCCGCTGTGTGACACAGAATGTTGGACTGGATGGGCCATTGGCCTGATCTAACATGGCTTCTCTTATGTTCTTATGTTCATTAGCTCCCCTTGAGGTGTGTGTGTGGGGGGGTCAATGCCTTCATTTGGGTGGGTGGGAAGACAGCAAGAGTGGCAGGCACTCGCCCAGAGCCTCCTTCTAGAGCCCATTGTATTTTTCTTCACAATGGGTCTTAATCCTAGTATTTAATAAACTGTACATCCAGCCAGTGTATGGTATAATGGACAGAATGTTATACTAGTGTTTGGGAGACAAGACACTCAGTTATGAAGTGTAATCTCCCTCACAGAAGTGGGGAGAAGCAAGATTGCCACCCAGAGGAAGGAAGGATGAATAAAAACATATTATGTAAGGAAAAGTATACAAATGAGAGAATATGTAGGTGTGTATTGTTAAACTACCTGGCTCAAATTACCTGTACTTTTTACATCTCATGGTTCAATTATGGCATTCCATAACAATGTTCATGATTAGGTATGAACTTCCACAATGGCTGAATTATTAAAAATGAAATTTAATATAACATGCATTTAATATAATATATATATTATATTATATAATATAAATGTACAAGTGGGAACCCGCAAGAACTTGCAGGAGTTATCTCAGTCCCCCCCCCCCCCCAAGAGATCTCCAGGTGCCACCTTGAGGTTGGCAACTTTATACTTCCTGCACACACCTCTATATCAGAATATCATTAAAATGTTAATTCATAATACAAACAAGCTCCTGAGGGAGAAAAGGAGCTACTGGTTTCCAGGCCCTGGATGAGTTCTTCAGCATTTCTTGTCCACCTTTCCAAGTATAAAAACAAAGTGCAAAATCACTTAATGAAGCCACATCTCCCCTTGCTTTCCTGAAGACAAATCAGAAAAAATGCTAATAACTGATATCCTCTTTTGTTCATGTAGCAAGGAAGTGAGAGACAAAGAAGCCACAGAAAACTGTGGAACAATTACTGTTGAGAAACAGGTTTGAAGGTGAATTTTATCAGTGACCCAGTTAAGTCATAGTATATCTATTAAATGAAGGAACAAAGTTAACTATTCCAGAGATGCTGAGATGAAGAAAGAAACAAAAACAGAAGACAGAAAAATAGAACTTCCTGATTCAGTCAAATTAACATTGTCATATTTTACAGTATATGTGTCATCTTCATGTTCCTTTATGAGAACTGAATGAAAACATTCTTTATTACCAAATCATCTACCCTTTTCCCAATGCCTCAGTTGCTAAGGATATAGTAAAAGAGAGGTCAGACTTGCCAAAATCTCAAAATGCTTGGTTTATTAAATGCATTTCTGTTTATTGAATTTTTAAAGTGACTAAACTCGGTGTTTTTTAAACCATGTAATATTGCTATTGTAAACACAATCCACAATTCAGAAAGCAGATAGCTGGGAAAGGACTGGAGCACTTGCATCAGTCGAGATATGACTTTCAAACAAAACATAGAGGGCTTTCCAATCAGCACATATGAACATGAAATATAAACATTAATATTTAATAGGCCCCCAAATACCACATTGACATCAGCGTAACAGTCAAATCAGCTTTGTGACAATCTTGTCCATAGTAATGCATTAACAGAATATGGCCCATGGGATATTTGTAAAGCCTTATTGTACACTTAGTGAGCCAAGGTAAATCTAAGTGGGAAACGTGGGAGCTGTCATTTCTAATAAAACTGTTTATTGTCTCTTCATTCAATGGAACTTCAGTATTTAGTGCTTCTAAAATGCTAAAAGAGCACGGTTGCTGGTTGGGGGATATGATTATAAGTTATTTGATGTACTTTATAGCACTGAATGCATACTTTATCACTCTGTCCATGGCAATCCATGACAATAATATCCATATGAGAGCTGTATATTCCTTAGAGAAAAGACACACTAATACAAATCCCTCCCCCCTAAAAATGTAGGGCAATATAATTTGTAAAGTTTGTCAGATTTATACAGAGCAGCAGATTTATATATTGTACAAAACCTAGAGGGTCACATAATATATAGCTTTGAAACCCTCTGCCTATTGAAAAGGTATTTTATGTTTCTTGTCTCATTTACTTTAACCAATATAAATTTGTGAGCTTATTCTATAGATACATATGAAAGATCTTACAAAGTTACTAAATTCTATAGATATACAGGAATTGTGCAGGCAGTTGTACTAGATGACCCTGGAGGTCCCTTCCAACTCTATGATTCTATGACTTCTCTAAACTACCTAACATGCACTTTTCCAAACACATTACTACTATCATAGCTTATTAGATCCAACCCAACATTCTGGTTTTGGAGAACTTCAACATTCATGCCAAGGTTGTTTTGTCTGGAGTGCTCAGGATTTTGTGGCAGCCATGGCAACCACAGGCCTATCTTAACTAATATTGGATGCGACACATGTAGTAAGATACAGCTGGGATCAAGTGTTTGGGGCAGGCTGCAAGAATGATTATTTGGAACTGGAAAACTTTTGTGTGACTTGTCTGTGACAGATCATTATCTGACAGGATTCAGGCCAAAGGCACCAAAGAATCCCAGTATAATGGCCCAAGATGGTACAAAAAGGTTTTCTGGGGAAATTTCCAATGAGTATGGCTAGCAATTATGCCATAGAATTTAAAATCAGGTCATGCAGATAATGATTGCTCTTAAGTGTGCTCAGCCATGGAAAAACCCCTTTTAAATGTTGGTAAATTATACTCTTATTTTGGTTTAAATAATGGATTACATTGTAGTAAACTGTTTTGAATGTCCTGAATTTAATGCTGTGTGGATTATGAGACACTTTGAGCTGTTCTTTGAATTGGAAAGACAGCATGTAAATGATATAAATAAATATAAAATGAATATATTTTCTCATAAACTCCATGATGTATGAAAGCGTATCTTGAGCTTTGTCCTGTAAGCCCACTGTTGTTACTTTGTACAATAAAAAGTTGTATTTTAAGAAGGAAAAGATAAAGATTTCAAAATCACAATTTCCAGTTCAGGAGTATTTTAAAGAAAAACTAAAATCACATAATTGTAGCACTAGCAGAACCAAATCTCAGCTCTGCTGAGCCACCATAAAGAGAGCAATTGTATTTAGAAATGTGTATGTGTATTTTCTCAGGGCTTCATCTTGGTAGGTATTACAGCATATTCTGGGTTAGTTGGACGAAGTCCATGGAAATGTATTTTCCACATGAGACTTCATGGTTTAAAGAGCAAAGAGGTTACATTTATTGTGTTTTGACTGGAAATGTATTAGTGCATGGTTTTTGGAAGGTGGGAAAGGGGGGGTCACTGTAGTAAAAATAAAAAGCTGGTTTGTTTGCTTGCATACATCTGGTGCAGTGATTAATGGGTAATCTGAATATAATCCCACTTTTATGAATTCAAATAAATCTAATCACTAATATGCTATAAAAAAGGAATTTTGCAAAAAAAATAAAACCACTCCAAAACTTTGTCAACATTTGAGTAGATGAAGGATTCTGATCTGAAGTTTTAAAGGAAATATGCAGTAACAACAACAGTAATTTGGATTTGGCTGTAAAGAGGATGACAAAAGAACAGAATATGTAATTCATTCATGGTTATAATGGAGCCAAATATTACCTTTAGTCAGCCCATATAATTTATATAATTTACACATGGGATTTAATAATTGTTCAATGGGGAGGAGATAGGATGAGGATGCTTATAATGTATTCCCACCTTTTCCTTAATAGGCTTAGCTACATGACCTGATTCTTTTGCCAATCCTGTTACATAATGTGGGATTAGTTTATTGCTTTATGGTCCAAGTAATAATTTTGTGGGTGCTTTCAAACTGGCCCAGAAGGGATTCCCCCCCCCCCCACCTACTCCATGCTGTTCTTGGGTTTGTGGTGGTATATGCTGTTCTGGTTTCATTGGGTAGGCCGTAACTAGGGATCACAGGGACAGGGCAAGTTGGCTGATAATAACTGGCAAGTGCCTGAGGCATCTAAGGAGGAAGAGTCATTCCTAAAATGACCCATCATTCCCTGGAGCAGAGAGGCATGGGTTGTGGAAAGGATGCACTTGATGTGCCCCAGCAGTTGCCACAATGCCAATTTGGGGGAGGGGAAGAGGCTTGGCACCCCTCAGCATAACTGATGTGCAGTATAAACAAAGCCAGTAGTTGTGCTGGCCAAGTTTTTGAGACAGGGTGGTGTTGCCTGTAATATGGGCAAAATCTACCTTAGTTTCAACTCCCAGTTAAAAGATGAACACAATTGATAATGATGGTCAGCCATTTTTAATAAATCAATAAAACCATAGTATAATGAAGTCCCATGTCTTTATTTGGTGGGTGCTGGCACATCAAAATATACATAACCAAACTTCATCGATCTGCTTCTCCTTTAAGCACAAGAATGATCATTTACCCAAGCATTCTGGCTATTTATCTGAATTCTAAACATCTGAGATGTTTTTATTGGCATGGCTAACTATGTATGCATCACTCCTAATGGGTCTCTCAGAAGTTCACTTCTAATGCTGATGGATTATCTTTACTAGTTTCTGTCTTTCCTTTCCCTATGGTACCAACCTTACATACTGAATTGCCTCACTGACAAAAAAAATACCCTTTTCACTTGGAAAAACTGTAATTTAAAAGTCATATTTCCCACTTTCAGACTGTCATGTATATACCACGGCTCCAAAGCCTTCCTTCTTTCTCATTTAATGCTTCCTAGTCACCTTACTTTACATTCCAGGGTGCATATGTGAGAAAGGCAATGATAATGTCCAAAAAAAAAAAAAGCCACAAACACCTCCCACCCTGGGCCTGCACTGCATACTCCACAATTGGAAGACATATTAAACTAACTTTCTGGAAAATTATAATACTGATACATGGGACAAAAAAGATTAATTGGCAGAAAGTACTGCTGACTTAACATTTACTGTATCAAGTTACATGCACTGTTCAAATTTGTATGCATTCAGTTTTGGGAATCCATTAAAACTGCTTTAAGTTCTTCTTGTAAAACAAAATAGAGGCCTCACATTTGTACGGTCAAGATTAAAAAAGGATACCGAAAGGAAAGATAAAGAATACTCATTTGGATCACTTATCAATACTGACAAGTAAGATTTTTAAGAAGGGGCTTTAGTTTTCCCAGGTTATGTCGCCTTGAGCTCAGCAGGGTCCGTGGGTTGTCTCACCTGCGACCCCTCTGAATCAGGCGGGTGGAGGGATGCCATAGATGTGATACCCCCAAAGAGACCCTGAAGGGGTCTTCTTTCAACATGGGACTTTTACAGCAAGTCAGGGGGCGCAGCTGTGGCTGTTCCTGTTCTTCTTGTATGCCCCAAAGCTCCCCCCCCCCGTCATGATAGCCAATACAGCAGAAAGAGGTGAACGCCCAACCACTTGCTTTTCTTTCTCTCAATAAGCTTCTGATCTATCGTTTCTCTACCTCAAGCATGACAATTCTATGTGGCAAGTAAGTGCTATTTTTACTGAAAGGGATGACTGCATTAAGAAGAAAGAAGGTGCATCTTAACCAAAAAATCATGATGCGGAAATTTTTCAGGAAGAAGGGTTTTCGAACTAGCTCTCTCTCCATGGATAGTCGGATATGGAACTTGTAATAAGAACTGATATGCGATTTTAAAAGGCTACGTGAGATTTTTGGGCTATAGTAAGTTGTTTCTCCTAGAATAATATGGGTATAAAAGCTAAAGGACTGAAAAGTTTTAAAAAGAATTTTATGTAAAAATAATTAACTTAGATTAACTTTTAAGAAGACAGACAATATAATTATTTTGTAATCTGGTACATTTGCTTTTAATAGATAAAGATATTTGTTTCCTATGTTTATTATAATGACAATATTGTTAAACTAACAAGCTAGTCCATATTTCGAATATGGTTGAATTAAGCAGTAAAACTAAGATGTGGAAATCTTTGAGGAAGAAAGATTTCTGAATTGTTGTTCCCACTGTGGGCAATTAGATATGGAATTTTTAAATAAGAACTGATATGCGATTTCAAAAGGGTAAGTGAGATTTTAAAGATGGAAAAGTTTTACAAAAATGTTATATAAATAAATAGTTAATTTGGATCAATTGTTAAGAATACCTTCTTAACCTTCTTAACTGCACAATTATTTTGTAATTTCGTAGATCTGCTTTTAGTATATTTGTCTGAAGAAATTGTCTATAATGAGATAGATAAATTATTGTGTTCTATTTTTAGCTTGTTAAGGTTAAAGATATTTGTTTTAGATTGTATTAAGGAGAGAGAAGGTGCATCATAGCCATAAATCAGGTTATAGAATTTTTTAGGAAGAAGGGTTTTTGAATTGCCGTTTTATCACTCTGTGGGTAGTTGGATATGGAACTCTTAATAAGAACTGATATGTGATTTTTAAAGGTCAAGTGAGATTTTTGGGCTATATTAAGTTGCTTTTCCTAGAACAATAGGGATATAAGAGTTAAAGGATGGAAAAGTTTTGAGAAGAATTTTAAGGAAGAAGGGTCTTCAAAATGTTATATAAACAAATACTTAATTTGTTAAAAAGGCAGACAGCACAATTACTTTGTAATCTGGCAGATCCGCTTTTAGTACACTTGTCTGGAGAAACTGTCTATACTGAGATAAATTACTATGTTGTGGGGGTTTTTGCTTGTTAAGGATAAAGATATGAATTTTATATGCTTATTTTAATGATGATATTGTTAAACTAACAAGTTAGTCTGTGCTTTCAATATGGTTAAGCTCAGCCAGCCAGTTTTGTGTTGAGACTGCTGTGACTTTTTTATACTTATATATGTTGAAGAATTGTTTAGACTTGTATTTCAAGTAATAGTTTAGTAAAAAAAAAATTATATTGAAAGACAAAGATGGTAAAATATATGGAGAACTTCATACTTGCAGGTAGAAAGAATTGGGTATTTTATTTGGAGGTAGAATTATAACTGATATATTTGTATTCATCTTTGTTTCTGTTTTTCCCGTTCTGTATACACCCCTTCCCCTCTCTAATGTATCTATGCTTGTGCTTCTTTTTGTAGTTAAAATCAATTAAAATTATAAAAAATAAAAAAGAAGGGGGCTTTATTACCATAAATATTTCATGGTAATACTTTAAGGGGTTAGCTCAACATTTCTGAATTCCTTATAAGACTACTGTATTGCCTCACTGCAACATTTCAGTCCTAAAGCAAAACCACAGCTTGGATTATTTATGAAGACTATAAAAGGAACCAGAATAAAAGGAACAGTATGTGCATCCAGAAAGGCAGCGGAAACTTCATGTTCATTTGTCAAGGCAGTGCAGAAAGGAAGAGAACCTAATAGAACAATCCTATGCAGAGTTACACCAGTCTTAGCTCACCGCAGTCAGTGGTTGAACATTGGTTTAACTCTGCTTGGGACCGCACCGTATAAAACTCCCTCATAGAGCATCCCCACACTGCCTAATCAGAACTCTCTTGAAGCTTGATAGCTCAAATGATGGATGGCTTCAGGGGCAGGAAAACCCTGATGAAAGGCAAGATTGCCAAAGCATCTCTGCTGGAATGTGTTCCTCTATGAGAATCATATGAAAACTGAATATTATTAATCCATACAGAACCAAATTTCCTCTGAAGATCTAATTGCACATTTTTGTAAAGAGTTAAGACTTTCATATACTTCTAAGGTCGTTATTTGAAAGTAAAATGGCTATCTGGATAAAGAAATCCCTCTTTCATATAATCGATATATAAGTTTCATTGGCTATGTGAAATGTTAACACACAGAGTTCTGTTACTATGGCTTTTCTGGTAGTAAGCCCCATTGACTAAAATGGAACTTAATTCTGAGGAGGCCTGTTTGGGATTAATCTCCATGAGTGTTCATATACTTGTCCTTATATGACATGTCTACATGGTGGATTGGAAAACAGTCAGGGGCACATTCAGTTCATTATGATTCTATTAAGTGTCCATGCAGGTGGCAGCCCATGCTGGACACCAACAATTTCTCCCTAATCCATCAGGTGTGAAATCTGATCTGACCTACTCTGTTGTTTTTACTGCAAGATTTTCAGACTTTTAAAAGAACATAAAGAGAGTCCTGCTGGATCAGACCAGTGGCTCATTCTAGTCCAACAACTTCCCTCACACAGTGGCCAACTAGTTCCTCTAAAGGGCCAACAACATAACACAGAGTCCAAGGCTTTCCTCCCATGTTGCATCCTGGTACTTGGATTCAGAGGCTGACTGCCTCTAAATGTGAAAGTTCCCCTCAGTCACCATGGCTAGGCCTATCCTCCATGAATCTATCTAATACCCCTTTATAGCTATTGCTGTTGCTTGCTACAAAAGCATTCCCCAAATCCCTAGGTTTTATTGTGTATGATTATTTATGACATTCTTTGTTAAACTCTATATACAACTCAATCAATCTTTTACTTTCGGTTACTCATGGTAGCCTATGTGTAATTTATAACCACATTACACATTTAATAACATGCCTTCTGGGAACCTGCTCTGTAGAGGGCTTTTCCCCCACAACGAAAATTGCTTTGAACTTTTCAAGGATTTACTGCAGTTCTTATTCCATGTGTACGTGTTTATCTAAACCAGTAAAGTGTTCCAGTTTTCCATGGCTGTTTTTATGCAGCTGTCTTTTTCTTTAATGCAGATTTGTGTTCTACCTTCAAGCCTGACTCTGAAACCAAGAGTTAAAATGTATTGCAATCCATTGCTACAGATGGTTGGAAGGTACAGCATCAGTGCAACAAACATCAGGTGACACAAAGGGCCAATGAGGTTCCACCTGAACTTCTAAAGCTTCCCAATTCTGACAGAGAGGAACCCAGCACTCAGGGGCAAACTGAAACTGCCTGCTGAACTGTCCATTCCAGGCCACCAGCCCTGGCCATTTACCTTTCTCATCCAGGACTCATTCCAATAACAGTGATGATCCATGGAATTCACACTCCCACTGTAATGCAAGGAGTGCTCTAAAAAGGATGCTCTTGTCATTTGAAGACTGCCCCATGCCCAAAATTAGGGACCATCAACTCAATGCCACTTGTACCTGATGCTACCTAATGGAACAAAAGTCTCAGTTCTACCTTGCCCTGGATAGTCCAGCCAAGACCAATCTTGTCAGATCTTGGAAGCTAAGCAGGGATGATCCAGGCAAGTATTTGGAGGGAGACCTCCAGAGAATACCAGGGCTGGCAGAGGCAGGCTATCAAGCCACTTAACATCTTCCATGCGCTAGGTTGAGGTGCATGCATGTGTGCGCGCACACACATAAATGCAATAAAAATAAACGAAAAGTCCAAGTCCTGAGCATTAAATCAGGGATTGACGTAGGCTTGGCATGGCAGCATTTTTTTACCCCTCCCTTTGTAGAGAATTCCAACAGATATATTCCTTAGTGTTAAGGGAGTGGGGAAAGTGGTTAAGTGTTTATGAAAGATGATTTGCATGATATTGGTTCCCCAAGTTCATTTTAGCTCTACATTCAAAGAGATATTGGCTGAATGATCATCTACTGAAATCAGTGGGTTGGAACTGGTTTGAAATATCAAGTTCTACACCGCAGAAGCATTAGAAGGAAAACCCAGTTTTTCATTTTAAAATATAAGGCTTATGAATAGAGTTTCAGGATTTTTCCAGTTCATTCTCTGCACCCAAGTCTTTGGGACTTTGTTTGGTGTGCCGGAACCAGTTGAAACTTCAGCTGTGGAGAAATGCTTCATAGCCTTGGCTTTGGGAAGACAGAGTTGAATAGCTTGACATTCCTAAGAAGCACCAGATGCCTATTGGGGGGGCACCAGATGGGGGGGGAGCACAGTGAAAGGGCTTCTAGCCCCACTGGTGGACCTCTTGATGGCACTTGGTTTTTTTGGCCACTGTGTGACACAGAGCGTTGGACTGGATGGGCCATTGGCCTAATCCAACATGGCTTCTGTGTTATCCTGTGTTACTGTAAGAAAATACCCCTAAAATTCAGAACATCGTACTCACCCGCCTGGTTGCCAGGGTGCCTGGAGACTGAACTCACACACATCTGCTAGGAGAACATGGGTTTGGCTACCAGACTGGGAAGGACTTATGAGTACTAACAGCCCCAATGCTAAAGCAGTACTCCGTGTTTCCTGAGGAGCGCTAGCAAGGAGAACGAATGGTTTCCAGTCGCTTCGGACGAACGCCATCTCTATCATTAGAGAGGAAGAAAGTGCGCCGCTAGGAGCTATCCAGGCCATGCAGTTTTCAGCCTTGACCATAGAATCCACTTTGGGAGGCTAACATCAGCTATCTCCCAGCAGTGCCAAGACTCCATTTCAGCAAAGCAGGAGGCTCACGTACTCAACAGATGTCACCCATCCAATCAGGTAACCAGGACCCAAGCTTGTTCATTGGTCAGTTATGGGTACCCAATTAGGTGCCACCAATTAACTTGCTATTGGCTACTGCAGATGTCCAGCCCTTATGGTCACTATAGAGCCTCCCCTTTTTCCACCCCTGCACCTCCCATCCCCTGAGGGTCTAAGGTAGTCTATATAACCTGTGACCCAACTCCACTCATGTGTGCATCTGGCAGTACCCTAGTTCCACTGTCTAGATCCATCCCCAATTCCTGATCAGTTTTGGGTCCATTTCCCCCATCCTCTTACATCGCCATTGGAGCCTTCCTGGAAGACTATGATTGGTAATTATCACCCTGTTCGTCTACCCATGTGTTGTCTCTATCTCTCTCTCTATTTTTCTTAGGACTGACTGTATGTATGTTTCATGAGCACATTGCCTTGTATGTATGCCTATATTTTTCTGGAATAAATTTTAATTGTTTTACTTAATTAGAGTCCTTGATAAATTTAAGCATTAATTTCTGGACGTGGATCCTGTATACACAGATAAAAGATCCTTATTAAGCCAGGTGCCCACCTGACAATTCCCCAACCTCGTTTTGAGGGCATTTTGGCTTACATTACAGTCCCAGTACATGGCTGTATTTACTCAAATGCAGAGTGGTCATATTATTTCTGGTTACTGAAACAAAACTTGCCATACTAAACAAAAACAATACATTTTAAAAAAATTATATTAAAAAATTACTCCTGGGTCTTCACATGCTTTTCTTAAGTAGAAAATGGTGTGCACATGTGAAATAACCCAGATTATTTCTTACCTTGACACTGAAAGAGGGGGGGGGGGGGGGAAATAGCAGAAAAGCATGAAGTCAAGTAGAATCTATTCGAATTCTTTCTAATTCTGCTATAGTGAGTTACAAATTGCCACTGAAACTTGAAACAAATTTCCCCTTCAGCTTAATTTAATAATTTTCTCCAGAGAAATACTGCAACCAAACTGACAGGGAAAAAGAAAATAGGTTCTAAAGAAATTACTTAGCCTTAATATAAACCATTTTTCCAGTAAGAACTTGTGGTCATCATGCTTCTCTGTTAAGGGTGTGTTAATGTGGCCAAGTCTTTCCATACTAAATGTAAAGACAGGAAAGCAGTTGCCCCTTTATTACACAGAGTGTGTTGCATCCTAAATATTCTACCCTAATTGGAAATAGATTTATTTTTAATGATGACATGTGTTACTTTCACATAGCTTAATATGACTCATGTAAATTGCCTTTCCTGTTTTTCTCTCTTTCCTTCAGACACAATTGTTTGTGGTTGCCATGCTTTAATGATGACACTGGTTACCAAATTCCACATTACATTAAGCAAATTACATGCAGCCTCTTGTCACCATATGGATGCTTACAAAACTGATTCTGAGAGAAGATCACAGAGGAGTTATCTATTACTTCTATTATGCTTTTCATGTATAATACCTTTCAGTTTTTATCTCTCTGACCATTACAGGTTTTTCAGACGATTATATTAAACATGGAACTGAAGGTGAGAAGTCATGGCTAGTTTACATAAATTGGTCTCCAGTTCATGTGCCCATTCCTATTTTGCACTTCTCCCCCCATCTCCTCCATAAGAAAAGTCCTGCAAGAACAGACCAGTGGTCCATCTAATCCACTACTCCCTGTGGCAGAGAGTGCTACCATTTTGCATTGCAGTAAAGAAATTCTTTATTCATCAACCTTCACTTGGTTCCCCTATATGCAACTGGAGAAAAGTTCTTCTCTGTCCCCTTCGTCAATAATATGTATAATTTTATCACATTCCTCCCCCCCCCCCTTTAAATTAGAGTTGCAAACCATGATCAAGCTATTTGGAAGGAAATGTACTAACCCTGGTTTTCTGGTTCAGATGTAACTAGGTTTTGCTTCCAAACAGGAAGGGAGGGAGAAAATTCTTAGCATTTTAGGGCAGAAGGGAGTATGTAAGCTCAAGTCTTGAAATGCCAAATCAAGGGTTGATATGATACTTGATCCAGCTAAGAAGATTGTCTTGAGGCCACCCAGTGAGCCAATAGAAGAGCAGCTAAGCAAGTTTGGTGAATGCACAGTAAACAATTTTGAGATCTCCATTAGGATACCAGAAAATTCTGGGATATTCTCTCTTGATTACATATTATTGGTAAAAAACTAAAACCTACAAGGCAAAAACAAAAAAAAGTCTGGTGGAAAAAACACATTTTAATCTCCCCCTTCATAATCCAAATAATGTAAATAAACTCTTAAAATACTGTTATATCCTTGAATTTGGGAGTTTATGAAACTTGAGTATTGTGGCTATCCTGACTCAGAAAAATGTTCTGTGGGTTCTGCTAAAAAAGGAACAGTTGTTCACAGAGTGCAGTTGTAAAAGATGAAGAAGCTTCCCATGAAAATCTTTATGAGTGTCTTCACATAAAAAACATGAAGATTTAAGTGACAGTTCTGCTTTGCAAAGGTCTCCTTTTCTCATACAGATGTGAAGACCAAAGGAACCAACACAAAATTTGTTCTTGGTGATAATGAATCCTGAGCAGAAATCTAGTTTCCTGTATTCTTCTCTCCCAGTACTGCCAATTCTAGGAAAAATGGGAGGTCATGTCTACTTGTTCATGAGTCCAATTTGCTGTTGGTCTTCAGAAGAAGGCAGACTCGTCAGTGGTTTGGCTAGTGGCTAATGTCTCTTTGTAGGGGCAGCAAGCCCTGGAACCATCTTTAGATTGGGTTGGAAGAGGATTACAGGCATCTTTATTGCAGACAAAACTGAGCCAAGCTGAGCAACATCCCTCTGGAAAAACTATTCAGATAATTGGCAAAACATAATACTCTACTGCTACCGTACATCTGTTACATTTTTCTAGGTTTTCCCTCTTGACATGAAGCCCCAAACCTAAGAGTCTTGCTTTTCCTCTGTCTGCCTCATTTTAACATCTGATCCAGTTTTTGCCTTTTGGTTCCACTTTGAAAGTTTGAGCAAAATCTATTCTAGCTTTTGATTTATATGCCTCACACAGAATTGTGCTTTACAGAAAATGCAGATAAGCCATACAAAACTAAATGCACAGGTGACAGGTTAGGTGGGTGGGATTCCAGAACCAGCCTATAATGACCAAATATTCATTTGATCAAGGTAACACAGGGTATCTCAGCATAGCATTCCCTTTCCTCTGTGTTTTCCACCACAACAGTTTTTCAGTGCAGTGGCCACCTTATGATAGGTTACCAAGGCAAAACAACATTTCCAGGGTAGAAACCTAGGTGATTACTCATTGTACAGTTGGCTTCAGGTTGAGAAAGAGAGCTAGACATTTCAACCCACAGCAAGAAAATCACTGGCGCTAACAAAGCACTTACATGGCTAAAGGCCCTAAGACATTTTCAAGCAACATATTTTATTGTGACATATTTTATTGTTTAACTTGCACAAATTTGAATAATAAATCAGAGAGAAATGTTTGTAGGCTTATTAGGTTGCTGGCTACAGTGGACTGCATTGCTACGGTGGATTGCTTGCAACCACAGTTTGATAGGTCCACACAGCATTCTATCAGTATCTATAATTTAACAACAATATGCCAGTTTTACTGTTTCACCTAGGTTCAAACTGCATGCCATCATCAATCAAGTGTTGTATATCTCTACTGATTTCTTTGTTTGTCTGACTTAAAACAGCTAATCACTCTGGAGTGTGGGAGAAAGCTTATTTCCCCAATCTCTTACAATACATTCATAGAAGACCACCAAGGTTCAAGAAATATCTAATAGATTTCCAGGTTCTCAAGAATTTCCAGGTTCTCCTAAACAGAATTACACTCTTTTAAACCCATTGACTTTAATGGACCTATAAAAGTGTGTCTCTAATTTCAGCACTCTTGGACAGGAATAATTCTGCATTGCAAAGGCCATTGTGATTTGCTGTTATAAAATTAAATTAAATGTTCATTTATACTTAAAGCATTAGACTTAACTAAATACACTTGACTGAATTTATTTAAATGCATTCATAACTTCCCAAAATGCTCTCTATCCCCATAATAAAAATTTAAATCCCCAAGGATTTTCTTATCTGAATTGTGCTCTGTTAACAAAGCACAACAATCCATTCACACTTTTAGAATTCATTTTACAGCTTAGCTCTTACAGTTTTCCTTGTGTGAACCAAAAGGGAAAATATGCCTGATTTGGAAGCTACCAAGCTGCATTTCCCAAGACTATGTCCACTTTTTCAAAATTAAAGGCATGTAACCTAGGCCTTTATCCAAGAACAGAGTTTGCTGGTGTGTTTGCTTCTCATCTGGTGTTACTTGAAACCAATCAAGCTTCTGGTAGAGCTCAATTCTTTGTCATCCAATGGTCTGTTTATACAATAAATGTAGAACGGTTACTGCTGCATATTTCTACATCTTTACAAACTCAGTGTCTATTGCAATGGATAGGAATTGCCTTTATTGTCTTGGGTAGGAACCCATAGCACAAGCAGGGAATTATTTATTTTTTAAATCCTGCTTTTCTATAGACTGAGACTGCATACAAAATCTTAAATATATACAATTCAATATAAGCTATGGTGTTGAAGGATACTGTGAACTGCCAAAAAGACAAATAAGTGGGTTCTATATCAAGTCAAGCCTAAACTCTCCCTAGAAGTTAAAATGACTAAACTGAGGCTATTGTACTTTGGTCATATTATGAGAAGACAAGACTCACAGGAAAAAGGCAATAATGCTATGAAAAGTTGAAGGTAGCAGAAAAAGAGAAAGGCCCCGCATGAGATAGATTGGCACAATCAGGGCTTTTGTTGTAGCAGGAACACCTTTACATATTAGGCTACCCTCCCCCACAATGTACCCAATCCTCCCAAGAGCTTACAGTAGACCCTGTAAGAAGAGCCCTGTAAGCTCATGGAGGATAGGCTACAGGGGGGGGGGGGTGTAGCCTAATATGCAAAGGAATTCCTGCTACAAAAAAATGCACTGGACACAATAATGAAAGCCAAAGCCCTAATTTTGCAAGACCTAAGTAAGGCTGATGATGATAGGATGTTTTGGAGAACACTGATTCATAGGTTCGCTGTGAATCAGAAGCAGCTTGATGGCAGTTGACACACACCCAACAACATAACCTAAACCAGATTAAACCTCCATAAAATCACAAAATCACAGCCAATGTCATAAAGATCAGAACCTACCAAGACAAAAATACACTCCATCTTCACACATTATGAAGCACAAAGGCAGGGCCTGGGTTGTCCGTAAAGTCTGCATATGCAGTGTTTGATTAGGATCAAGAACATGGTGCACATGGAAAAGGTCCAAGAGGGCAGCTGTGTTGCTCTGAAGCTGCTGAACAATACCTGATCGCCTCGTCTGAGGAAGTGTGCTTAGAGAGCCCACGAAAGCTTACGTTCTCAATAAAACTTGGTTGGTCTTAAAGGTGTTTCTTGACTCCTGTTTTGTTCACATGGAAAAGAGGCTTCAGATTTTCCTTTGTGTCATTTTCTCAGCCAGAGATAGTCCAGGGAGGGGGGCGGGTTGCAGTTGGGCCTGATGAGGAAACTCACATGTACCCCAGGGAATACATGAGTTTCTATAAATAGTGCCAGTTTGAAGAAGTGGCATATACCTGCTGTCTCCAAACTATGTATTGTAATGTTTACAGCACTATGAAGAAACACTTGCCTATTTAATATAGTTGGGTCCAACAACTCCTTTGCACTAAGTCTTTGATGAAGAACAATGACTTTTATTTGACTCAGGAAGTCTTTCTCTGTCAGTCAGCCGATCCATCCCAGTGTTTTCTTCCTGAAAAGGAATTTCCTCAGCTCAAGAATACAATATCTGTATCAAAACAGACAGAATAAATGTGTGTGTTAAGTGCTGTCAAGTCACTTCCAATTTATAATAACCCTATGAATCAATGTTCTCCAAAACATCATAGCATTAACAGCCGTTCTCATAGAGTTTCCAGCACCCCCCCTCCCCCGGCCACCAGTGGGAGATGGGAAGGGGGTATGGTTGCCAGATCCAGATTGGGAAACTCCTGAAGATTCGGGGGAAGAGCCTGGGGAGGACAAGGACCTCATATGGATAAAATGCCAAAGAAAGCACCCTCCAAAAAGCATCCATTTTCTCAAGGGGAACCTATCACTGTAGCCTGGAGATGAGCAGTAATTCCAGAGGATCCCCAGGCCCACATGGAGGGTGCCAACCCTTCATTCTCAGAACTTGAAAACTGACAGCTGCAGCTACCTTGAGCTTCTATTTGATGGTGGGTCTTTTCCTGCTGCCTTCAGCTTTTCCTAGCATTCTTTTCTTTTGCAGGGACTCTTGTGTTCTCATAATGTGATCAAAGTATGATAGCCCCAGTATAGTCATTTTAGCTTCTAGGGAGATTTCAAGCTTGATTTAGTCTAGAAGTCACTTATTTGTCTTTTTGGCGGTCCACAATATCTGTAAAACTTTCCTCCAAAACTCCATTCCAAATTAATCTACTTTCTTCCTGTCAGCTTTCTTCGTTGTCCAGCTTTAACACCCATACACAGTAATGGGGAATACTATGGCATGAATTAACTTGATCTTGGTCACCAGCCTAAGCATAAATTCCCTTAAATGCACTACAGAAACCTAAAAAAAAAAAAAAAAAGTCTCCACGTATCTGACTTGTAGTGTCCCATCTAGTTATTGGTTTAAGGTCTGCTTCTTCACCAGCATATAAAAGCTTGGCAGCTTTGGAATCACAGACATACTTTCCATAGTTATAACCCAGGAATAATAGTACATACGCTGGATAAGCATGGTGAGGCTCTTGTATGAACCACGAATGCTACTACCTTATGTGGGACAGAAAAGACCAGAACAGTGTTTAAAATAGACTAGGAAGTGTACTCTCTGCCAGCAGCAACAGTGCAGAAAGGAAATGTAAAGGTGAGATGTAAACAAATTTCATTTTTATTATATTTTGGTTACTTGGGAAAACATCCTGGTTGTAGTTTCTTTCCACTTGCATTTTAGTACAGCAGACTGCATCAGTTATTGGATACTATACATTTAGTGCCAAAACCCAAGCTTGAGAATGGCTTGCAGTGTTCATGCACACAATGTTTATATGCTCACTTTCCATAGGTACAATAGTATGGAATGGAATGATTTTCTTCTGTGGAAGAACATCTATGAAATACATTACAGCAAAATGTGAAAAAGAAACCAACAGGAATCTAGCCTCCTTCTCTCTCTCTTTAAATAAGGTTTAACATTTTTACAGAAATTCTCCTCCGCAAGTATTATTCCATGAAAAAAATGCATAGAATTACCCTGTGTACACAAAAATAATAAAATATTCTTATAGGATTCTCTGTATATGCATACAAATAAACAAAAACCAGGTACTGAGAAACCCATCCAGACCATGTTCTGTGATATTTAATCATTGGTAAATTGCAAGGAACATGGCTTGTTTCATCTTGTAAAACTTTTCTTAAGTTCCTTTAAACCACAGATGTCATCCTTGTCATGTTTAAACCATAGTAGCATCATCAGAACCAGCCTTTGGAGTGGATTCTGGGTGCCCAGGTCAGCAGGAGAAACCCAATTTAAGCACATTGAGACATACTTCTGAGCAAACAAGCATAGAATCAGGATGTGCCATGCATATTTATGCATGGTGATGGTCAGATGGAATGAAACACAAATGTTCATAATGTGTTTTGCTTAGCATCTAAAAGGGACTCCAACAAGCATAAGGCCCTCCAGAGTCTAAAACTGTTCCACGGTTAATCTAACAGTGTTAGACTCTGTTGTTTTACAGAATTAATGCAAAGTTTTCCAAAAGTCAAAGGTATGCAGTACATCAACCAATCACCTGCGTTCCTTATTGAGAAATCGTTTTGGAGAGAAAGACAAATTCAATCTTGACTAGTTCTGAGATTTAGTTTTATTTATTTATTATTTAAATTTATATTCTGCCCTCCTCACAAGCAGGCTTGGGGCAGATCTCAACATAAAACATAGTTTAAAGCATGCCACACCTATATCGACCTATGGAATCTGGGGAGGGACAGTGGCTCAGTGGTAGAGCATCTGCTTGGGAAGCAGAAGGTCCCAGGTTCAATCCCTGGCATCTCCAAAAAAGGGTCCAAACAAATAGGTGTGAAAAACCTCAGCTTGAGACCCTGGAGAGCCTCTGCCAGTCTGAGAAGACAATACTGACTTTGATGGACCGAGGGTCTGATTCAGTATAAGGCAGCTTCATATGTTCATATATATATAAGGTAAAAAATCCTTATAACCAGGCACACAACAATAACGGCAGGCCATTTTAGTCCAAAACCAATTATGTCTCTGAATAAAGTAAAATCCCTTAACTTTGCTTCATGATTCACATAGCCCAGTACTTCTTGAACTGTGGTCCACAGAAAACTGGAAAGTAGACCACAGGGATGGGGAAGACTGCTTCACCACCAACTGGGAGCAAGCCAAGCCTCCTTGGTCAAGGCCACCAGTGTTGCATGCCTAGGAGGCACGGAAAAGAGCTCCAGGAAAAGGAAGGATGGCTTGGGAAGGCACAAACAAGGCTAGGCAACACTGACAAGGGGCACTGCTGTGTCACCCTAGCTGGGCAGAATAAGGATTAATATGTATGCTGAGAAAAAAGCAAAATCAGCAAGAAGCAGGAGCTTGATCAGATTCATAGGAACTATGACAGGAACCTGACTGGGCTTTCACACTAAATCTCACTAACTTTTACACACTTAAGAGTGAAAACCTGGTCTTTTTGGCCTAAGCCATTGGTACATCTGAATGAAATAACTGTCTAAATGGTTTGGCTGTCTCACCAATGTTGTGGTTAATGGGCTGCATGCCATCACAATTGGTTTTATGTTATTTTACCCTTTGGAAATCTTTGTGTCTACTTCTGTGGAATGATCTATTATAACACGTGTGCCAAAAAGAAATTTCCATTACTTTCTGCAGGGTATTAAGTTCAAGAGCAGTCATATTTGTACTAGCTAAAAATGGAATCTAAGCATAAGTAAAATTTTCAAGGAGCATTTCATTGAATACAGACCCAATCAAAGAAGAACCCCAACCCCTGAACATGCAACTTTTTAAATGCCTCTCAAAAAAAAAAAAAAAAGAGCAGGCATGGTTTCCCTCCCCCCCCCCCCTCACAAAGTAACAGCTGAAGAAACTTAAGTCTAATAGAAGCAAATAAAATGGTCTACAGTAAATACCATAACAGTAGATACTGTAGATACTGTTACGGTAGCTACTGTTGAGTTGATTTTCTTCAAGAAAACATGCACACCAAGCTTTAAAACTGTGCTGACATGTTTTCCCTGCTGAGACACCATCATAATGCTATTCCACAGGTGTACCCTATGTTTGCCAGGCCAGCCTGGCAACTAGCAGGAGGGCTGGGGGCAGGAATATGGGAGGATACACATGGCATAAGATTTTAGTTACAAACAATAGCTCTAGAAAGTTACAAACAATAGCTCTAGAAAGCACTAGAAATCAACTTCCCTTTTATTTGCCTAGGGTTACCTCATCGATCCAGTGGAAGGATTTGGGTGTGGGCAGGGATGTCATGTGATGTTCCCAGTCTGATGACATCACCCAGAAGTGACATCATCATGCAGAGAATGATCTGGTTTTTGGGCAAACTCTATGGTAAAATTGACTTAAAACCATAGAATTTGCCCCAAAACCAGAGTGTCTCCTGTGCAACGACCCTGATGTGATAACATCACTTCTGGGTGACAGCATTGTGCCACAGACATCACTGTTTTCCCCACTGACCAGCTGGTCCACGGTGAGGAGAAGCCCCCCAAACTGAGGGATTCCCTACTGGGACCTGGGGGCTGGCAACCCTGTATTTGCCTCCCATCTTCAGCTATATTTATTATTTATTTACTTCATTTATACTCCAATTTTCTCTACAGTGGGGACCAAAGCAGCTTATACTATTCTTCTCTCCTTTTTATCTACACAACCCAGTGGGTTGGGTTAGTATCAAGTTATGTCATTGGTCCAGAATCACTCAATGAGCTTCTATAGCAAGATGGGGGTTCAAGCCTGGATCTCCCAGACCTGGCTACTGTTGAAGAGTAACAAGCAGCTGGGCCTAGTTCAGTCATGCAAGCTGAGTGATACCAAGTCACCCAAAGGTTGCTGCCAGGCATAGGGTTGCCAACTTCCAGATGGAACACAGAGATCTCCCAGTATTATAACTGATCTCCAGATTACAGAGATCTGTTCCTTTGGAGAAAATGCCTGCATCAGAAGGTGGACCCTATGGCTTTATATCCAGTGTTGGTCTCTCCTCTCCCTAAACCCTGCCCTCCTCATTATCACAAGGAACTTCCCAACCTGGAACTGGCAACCCTAGTCATACTCTAATGACCTCCCTCAAAGGCCAAAATAAGCCTGGAAAATGTCCTGCTTCCTCCTCCTGCCTTTTATTGACAGACCCCAGCCTGAAATACTGTGGTTGCCTAGCAACATCCACTGAGGGAATCAGTTGCTTAAAGTGGCATGTGCTCCTTTTATCATTTTGGGTTTTTTTAAAGACCTCTTTTTTTAGATTTCACCTTTGTCTGCAAACCTGGGGTCCTTTTCAGGTGTGAAGAAAGATCTATCTCGCCTGTTCATAGCTCTAGTCGCTGGATTTAACTATCCAAAGATTTAGCTGACTTCACTATTAAAATATAAGATTACTTTGACTCTTTACTGAGTCCACTAAAAGAAGAAGAAGAATTGCAGATTTATACCCCGTCCTTCTCTCTGAATCAGAGACTCAGAGCAGTTTACAATCTCCCATATCTTCTCCCCCCACAACAGACACCCTGTGAAGTGGGTGGGGCTGAGAGGGCTCTCACAGCAGCTGCCCTTTCAGGGACAACCTCTGCCAGAGCTATGGCTAACCCAAGGCCATTCCAGCAGGTGCAAGTGGAAGAGTGGGGAATCAAACCCGGTTCTCCCAGATAAGAGTCCACGCACTTAACCACTACACCAAACTGGCTATTCCACTATTATAATATAAGCTCAGTGTAACTTACTCTTTCATGCCAAATTAGCTCATGAAATATACATGTTTCAAAGCTGTTTGTGTGACTGTAAACTAGCATTACATTATATAGATAGTACAGGTGTGTGCCACTGTTCCTATACTCCTGCATTGCACAGTCCAATCAAGCCATTAAAGTTTATTGGTAAATTACTTAATCTGGTGCCTCCACTTTAGGTGCTTTTGGGCAAGGGGTTGAGAGACAAACATTGAAGACAGATTCATCAATGGCCATTAATGATAATTGAATAAGATGTCCATGTCCAGAAGTGGTAACCCTCTGACTAGCAGTCCAGGCCCAGGGGGTAAAAACAGGAAGATTTTGGCCTCCATACCCCACTTCTAGGGACATCTGGTTGGCCACACTGTGAAAGAGGCCATTGGATCCTGCAGTTCATTGGTACAGTGATCACTGATCTTTCTTATGGTCCGCTCCATGAAGCAGTCCTTTCTGATCTTTGAAAAAATTATCCCTGAGGTTGTATGACCTGTGTGGTCTAACAGCCATGTGGGCAGAATGATACAGTGGAGGGGGTGGGCACAAAGTGCTTTTTTCTGTCACAAAATTGATGGAAGAGACAGATTTCATTGCCTTCCCCCTCCCTAGTGGCTATTAGACCATTCAAGACCTGTGACTCCAGGAACAAACTTTGCTGGGGTCTGAAAAGGCCATTGGTGGAGAGGAACATAGAAAATATGTTCAACTGTCAGCACCTTCTGCTGATGGGTTGTAAGATGCACTCCAGATTGTTGGTCGAGATGGACCAGTGGTCTGATCCTGCACATCTTTTTTTTCTTATATAAGTGCTGTAACAGTTAGACAGTAACAGTGAGCCAAGGTCATACAACTGTGGGTCCTCATAAAAGCCCTAACGATTCTTCTCATGCATAGAGAGTTTTGCCAAAACAAAAAAACAGCAGTGCGCCTTTAAAGTTACTTCTGAGAATAACCAGGGCCGGCCCTAGACTGCCTGGCACCCTAGGCAAGGCTAACTCCTGGTGCCCCCACCTTGCACTGATAACATCACTAAGTCACATGGGGGTGCCCAATTTGGCTTACCCAGAAGGCCAGCGCCCTAGACAATCACCTAGTTTGCCTAGTGGCAGGAACAGCCCTGAGAATAACTTCAAAATAGATATTGTGAAATATGAATCCGACCCTCAGTAGTGGTTCAACAAAGTATGCTGCCTGAGATTCCCATCTCCTGTCACTGCCTTTCCTTCTACAATGCATCACCAGAAGCCAGATCAGATAACTTCTCTGATCTTATGCCCCCTTTTTTAAAAACACTGTATGGAAAACCATGCCAATAGGGCACCCCAAATTCAAGAATCTGCAAGATGGTCTTAGACAAAAGCAGCTTGATATGCTCTAAAGATACCTAGGAACAAGGAAAAAAGGGGTATTATCTATTTTGGTTCCCGGGTGGGGTTGCTGAGAGGAAAAGATGGTATAAGATTAAGTGATAAATTCCCCTCCCCAAATCTGCCACCTGAGGCCACTGCCTCACCATATTTCATTGAAGAGAGCTAGTCATGTAAACCATGTGGGAATACAAGACGACATGGGAGAAAGGTAGTGCTGCCTGAAAGTATCTGTAAAGAAGCCCTAAGCAGCCCGAGAGTCATTGTCAAAGAAATCACTGTACTCATTCTTACAGTCCTCCTAGGCAATATACCATATTATTCAAACGTTCAGTCATCTAAACATTAATTTCTTGTCTGTTGTTTGGGTAGATGAAGTTCTACCCACCAAGTTATTTTTCTCTCAGATGGTGTGACATTTTTGAAACTTGAACAGGACAATTTGATTTCTATGGTGGAACCAATATATGGCTGGTATGCCTCTCTTTTCTTGCAATGAAGTTTTCAATAACTGCACTTATGCTGTTTCACTTGGATGTCATAAAACGGAGATTGCCCAATACTGCTTAATGTAAAAAAATAATAAAAGACATATGAGCTGTGCTGAGAAATGCATAGAACACAACAATAATTTCAAATTAATAACAGATGGATTTTTAAGTGGCTCTTCACAGTAAAAATCAAAACATGACAACTTTCCTTAAAATAACAAACAAATCCCAGTGGTTGTATACTGTACATAATGAAAGACCAAGGGACAAAATAGAGGATGTTCAGACCTATGTCCTTTCCAACTTGACTGTGATGGGACAAAGCTATTATGGGGAAATATCCCACCATGATGCAACTGGGGCTTCACGCAACAATCTGGTGAAATGGCTAATCTGGGAATCTGAGGATTTAGAGACTAACAGAATAAAAAAATATTTTGCCACTGCTGTCTAAGTTTTTCTAGACATAAGAATGTCATAAGATCTTATCTTAGTGCAGCTAGCAAGACAAAGGACAAAAAAGAGCAGCATGCTTCCAGATACAATAAATTAAGCAGCTAATGAATCTTTACCTTTTAAAACTTCTTTTAGGGTTGCCAGCCTCCAGGTGGGGCCTGGAGATCTCCCACTTTAACAACTGCTCTCCATTTGGCAGAGATCAGCTCTCCTGGAGAAAATGGCTGATTTCAAGGGTTTACTCTATAGCATTGTACTATGCTGAGGCCCAGGGCTTTTTTTTTTAACAGTTCCAGCTAGCTTGGTGTCAGGGGTGTGGCCTAATATGCAAATAAGTTCCTCCTGGGCTTTTTCTCCAAAAAAGCCCTGCTGAGGCCCCTCCCTCAAACCCCACCCTCTTCTGGATCCACCCCCAAAGTACTTTCCAACACAAACCTGGCAACCCTAATAATGCTCAATACTGTTCCACCCTTCCCTCCTAGGGAGTTTGGGTTCCCAACTACCTGGAGGGCTTCTCCAATACCTGCTACCACCACCTGATCAATATAGGGATTTTCCATTGAGGAGAACAAGACTCTCAGCTTCTTCTCCCAACTCAGAGGCCTCTCCTCTATGTCTCCTGCTAGCCCAGCACCTGGCTACTACAAGGACAGTCTACTGTTCTATGTACCCCTGGGGGAATAGCCAGTTGCCAACTACTTGCCTTCCCCCTCCTGGGGATCCATTTTAAAATAGTGTGTCTGAAACAGTATTAAGAAACTCTCATTAACCCAAAGCAAAAACTAAAGTATGCGCAAAATTGCTTTTACCTCAGAAATTTCAACCCCTGTATTCATCTGACCCTGCCCCTCTATGTCAAATAAAATGTTTTGTTCTTATTCAAATTTAATACATCTCAAGTGCCATTATCAGTGGTTTAAGTTAAAGAGGGCTCCTGATGCTTCCCTCAAGTTCTTGAGCTGTACCAAAAAGCCAAAATACAGAACTGTCAAATGGTGGGACAGCCAGACTTCTTAGCTAAAGAAGAAGAGATATCTTTGTTCTTTTCATTTAAATTCAAGTAATAAAGAAACAGAGAATTTATTGCTATCAAGTAAAGCTAGGTACAAATCTGATGGGGGCAAATACTTTTTAAATTAACTGAACTCCTGTAACATTGTTGTACTTCTGATCCCAAATCCTGCATATTAATGCCACTTGATTTTTTAACAATATGTCCAGAATGGTTATTGACAGTTTGAATAGATCTACTCCAGTGTCAAATACCTGTGCTCATATATCTGTTCACAGAGTCATAATTAAATCCTTACAGTGCAAGCTTAATGGTATGTTTTGCAACACTGTATTGATGGAGCACAATTTAAGGAGAGAAAAATCTTGGATAGCTAACTAAAGGTTACCACTATGTTCTGTGTCACTAAAAAGCCAATAATCAAAGGAAAGCAGCTATTTTTTATATTTTTTATTTTATTAGACTTATAGCCGCCCTTCCTGTAAAGCAGACTCAGGGCGGGTTACATCATAAAACCAGGCAGGCAAACAGTTAAAACCAGAATAAAATTTTAAAGAGCTAAAATTACAGAAGCTAAAAGTAACAGATTCAGCCTCAACAGGCATGGCTTATCGATCCAGGTCCATCAGGTCCTACAGCACTAGAATGGGAGGGAGAGGCCAATAATAGGTGATGTCCGCCACCTCAATTGAAGGCCTGGAGAAAGAGCTCTGTTTTACAGGCCCTGTGGAATTGGAGTAGGTCCTGCAGGGCCCAGATCTCCAAGGAGGGCTCATTCCACCAGGCAGGAGCCAGGGCCAAAAAGGCTCTGGCCCTAGTCAAGCCTAGTCAAGATAAGTCAGATGTCTCTGGGGCTGGGTACCACCAAGAGGTGTTAGGCCACTGATTGTAAAGACCTGCAGGACTCATATGGGGAGAGGTGGTCCCAAAGGTGTGCTGGCCCCTGGAATGGTGTTAGATGCTCTCTGATATAACTAAACATCAACCAACAGGGAAGATCAAGTTATATTTTCAGGCATCCAATCACCAAAACAGTCCAAAGATGCTATAATATAGTGGGTTCAATGCATGGCTGAGGCGATGTGGTAGTAAATCACCAGCTCTTTACTGATTACAGCATCTTGAGGCATACACATAAGACTGGCTAGCTGGGCCCACAGGGCCAACTATATACACACAGTGTTCCCACGCAAGCGTTTGATTGGTCCATTCAAACCAGCAGGGGGGCCATAATTGGAGCTGAGCAGCAGGGTTTTGGATCCTGCTGCCCATTGTTCCCAAGTCCCCAAGCTCTGGCCGTTTGGCTACAATGAGCCCGGCAGGAACATGCTTCCAGTTCTCACTTGAGTCCACATACATTACATATGCCCTTGTTCATTTTGTCATAAGAGCCTGGGAGTATCAGAAGACTGTCCTCCAACACCTTGATCCCAGGTATGAAGTCCTGTATTGGACTTCATGCATTCTACTTGACCCTCATCATTTATGGACTTCTTGTCAGCACAGACATTCAGGATGACAGAAATGAATGAGACTGTGTGCCAGAGAAAAGAGAGGTTTCTAATGGATACTATAAAATAGCATCTGAGCAGAGCTTTGTAATGGTTCAGAAATCTATTTTTGTATTCAGGCACCTACACCCAAGTAGAAATTGGAGGTAAGAACCTGGGCTTTAACAGATTGGATTCCATCAACTTTTTAATGTCAAATCTAACATTATTTTAGCTATGGATCATCTGCAGCATGGAAGACACTCTTTGAAGTACAACCTGTTCCACATAAGTCTCTGTGATGTCTACTGACTCCTTGAGTCACACATCTCCTCGTGACAGGGGAATTCTAACTGCAAACCACAATATATTAGAGGCATCCAACAGATTTAAAGACTTAAAGTTATTCCTCTGTGCAGCCATTTTTATCTTTCATGTTTGAAGCTTGATATATATGCTTTTATAATTATTTCAGGTTATAAATTTTGCTGAAGATGCTGAGCAAGAGATAACAATGAATAGGAAGTTCTGATTTAATGTCAAATTTAGCTAATTATTTACATGTGAAAGAAGCTAGGTAATTTTATTTGAAAGATCATCTTTCCTGATATGAACATGTTTCTTTCTGAATTCTTGCCTGACCACAGCCTCCTTTGAATCTATTAGATCTGCTGTGCCTTCCAGACAGCCTTTTTCAGCTGTAACACCAGCCCTTTAGAACAGCCTTCCAGAGGAGGTTACACAAAACTGCACCTTCACTGGCCTAGTTTATGAGGCACAGTTTCAATGGGTGTTTGATGGATACAGTATCTTCTTTCTGCTGCTGGCAGTGTTTGGGGAAATTATGTATTGGCCAGGTTATTTCATTCTGCTTGAATTTTTATGATTATGTTTTTATTGGTTTTGAACAGAGTTCGGTTTTAACACTGTTGTTATAAGCTGTCGACTCATCATTGATTGTGGGAAAGGCTGGTATAAATAGTTTTTTTTCTTCTCTCTGAAAGATGGTCTCCATTTGCATGCTTCTGGAATAAGAAACAGTACTGAAAACTAGTTTCATATGAGCTTAATAGACATTCCTATGGATATGACATTTGATTTTTGTATGTGCTATGTTTTCCAGCACACATTCAAGAGGGGATCCAGGTAAAAATAACAGAGACAATGAAAAATAAGTGTCCCGCCCAGACCGGGCGAGGACTACGCAAGGGAGACCCCCCGGCGCCTGCCAGCCACTCCCGGCCCCCGCCGCTGCCCCGAGAGCCTCCCACGCCTTCCCAAGCCCCCGCGGCGACCCCACCCCTCACCTGGGCTGACAGAGTGCCAACAGCCGCCCGAACGGCGCCTCTCAGCCACCGCGCCCGTCTCCGGGTCCGAGGAGCCTGGCCAGAGCGAGACGTCAGGGAGCAGGAGGGAGAAGCTGAGCCCAGCGCTGGGCAAAGAGGAGGAGAGCCGCCTGACCCGTGGTCGCGAGAGACGCCACACCCCAGCACGCTGCAGAAGTCCGAGACGCCCGAGGCACGCCCAGGCAGCCCAGCCCCGGCCCGCCTCTCCCGGGCGTCGGGGGCTTTGAAGGGGGGGAGGAGCCAGAGAGGGGCAGAACCCAGGAGGGGGGAGGACTGAGACGGGGGGGGGATAAAGGGAGGGAAGGAGGAGGTCGGGGAGGAAGCTGGCCAGTGCTTATGGAGGCTGCCTCCCGAGAGAGAGCGACAGGAGCCGCAGCACAGCCAGAAGGGGAATGGGGGCCTGCGGTGAAGTAACCTGGCTCCCACCCCTGTTTCTGAGACCTCCGGGGAACGCCCCAGAGTGCCCGGGAGGGGCGACGGCGGCGCCGGGAGACCGGGGGAGGTACCCAGAGCGCAACAATAAGTGCTGCATAAAACAACATTAAAACTTGCAGAGAAAATCAACCAAAACCATCAGCAAAAACTTTGCATTAAAACATAAATTTAAGCAGTTTAAGAGCAATAAGAAAACTAACTTCATACCAACAGAAAAGATTTCAGTTGATATGTGCGATCTAATATGTCTTCAGATAACATTAACAAAAGTCTGAAAGAGGTGGGTGGAATAATGAATAAATGTTTGGTAAAATAAAGGTTTTGCCTGGCACCGAACTAGACATTATGTGGAATTTGATCATTGGCTTCTAATCATGAATAAATGCTCAACAGTTGGTTTGGAGATCTCTAAGAACACAGTTAGAATCCTCATAAAACTGTATAATCCCAGAATTCATCTGTAGGATTACTTTTGCACATCACTTCCACTTCCCTGTATTTCACTTCCTCTCCTCCCCACCCATTGTGTGTGGATAGGAGGCCAAGTTGCACATGGCAGTAGGTTGTTATAACTCCTGAATGTTGCAGACTGGCCAAATGAGAAAGGGATGGGAAATCTACAAGGCTGACATACATACCTCCCTGAGAAGTTCTGCTTGCTCATCTCTTATCCACCTTTTCCAGTTACTGAGGTCTGGAATTAGCCAGTTGTCTAACAGGGATATGACCTTTTTTTCTCCCTTAGTCCTAGTTGGGTATGGGAATGAAGGTTTTCACCTATTCTTGGCTACACTTTAGGAGGCCATCCCTTGTACTTGGGGTTTAGTTGCCATTTACACTGGATAACATGTCCTTCAAACATGTCACATCTTACATGGTCAATGCAGTTTAAGTAATTATGTGTCAGTGAAGTGGATACTCCAGGACATCACTTGGATGATAAAGAGGTCTTCTTTACATCACTCTCCCAGAATTACTGTAGTTGAGTGAAACTGGGACCGTAACACCCTTGGAGAGTTCCATGACCCATGTTGGTTGGATATCTGCATAATGATAAGAATAATGCAAACTGCAGGTTGTTTTATCAGGAAATATTTACCCTTTTCGTACCTGTGTCCATAGAAATCACCTTGCATAAGGAAAGCTAACAAGTCAAAGAGGACAACATACTTGGTTTGGAAGGGAGATAGATAATGTGCCAAATAAAGGTTATGTAACATTCAAAAAATAGGAATGATAAAATGTTTATTTGTATATTATATTAATCAAGCCTAATATAAACTGAAATAGACAAATTAAAAGACACCGTTTATGAATATCCAATGCCAAAAAATTGCTACACATAATATAAACAATGTGATTTTGTGTGTTTATCGTAAACACATCATATAAATATAGGCTGACAAACACCATTATTCAAATAGCAAATGCAATTTGATGTGAAATGTTGAATATTAGAAGCCAAGGATCAAATTCCAAATAATGTCTAATATCCAATATTTACAACTATCAAACATTGAATATTGGATACCCCAGCAGCAGCTGGCATGAATTGTGAAGAACATTTATATATCACAGCCATTTCAGCTCTATGAAACCAGTCACTTAATCTCACCTAATCCCTATCCTGACTACAGTTCCTATCCCACATGGCTTTTATCTATCCAGGTCCCAGCAATGGTCAATCAGAAACCTCCTGCTCCCTTTTTCAATAGCAAAAAAACTTGGTTGCATTCAATCCTATCTCAGGTTATCTTTCAAATGTATTTCTGTTAGGCTGACTTATTCTAATCACTGGGTTGGATCCAGTGATAGGAAGGAAAGGAGTAGTCCGTTTTGATCACAACAAAAAAAAAATGCTGGGGATCATGAAACCACTTGGACAAAAGTCATATGGTACAAAGACTGTATAAAAGAGGGGAATGGGGTCTGAGTGAAAAAAGCAGGATTCGATCAATTGCTTACATCTGAAACATTTTCTGTTGCTACAATGGTTACTAGCTACAGAAATTCCCCTCAAATTTAGCATCACAACCTTTGGAAAATTCTCTATGTACTGTTATCTTTTAGCCCTGACCTGGATGGCCCAGGCTAGTTTGAATATGTCAGATCTCAGAAGTTAAACTGGGTCAGTCTTGGTTATGAGAGACCACCAAGGAAGTTCAGGGTCCCTATGCAGAGGCAGGTAATGGCATGCCACCTCTTGCCTTGAAAGCTATATGGAGTTGTCATAAAACTGCTGCAACTTGATGGCACTTTCTACTACCACCACATTGAACTTTTATAGCTTTTTCACTGAATGATAGAGAGGTGTAACCTGAAAAACCAGCAAGTCCAGAGAACTGCAGCTATGCATAGTTACTCCATTCACACTTTTCTTTATACAACATTCAGCAGCATTTTGCATCACTTAAATACTAATTGGCTTAACTTTGTTCTGAACTCAGGAAAACATCCATGTTCACTCAAGAGTTTGGCTTTGAGCAGCTTGCACACTGCTTTGTGTCACAAGTCTGACTTGGAATATCTTTCCCACACTTCAAATATTCAAGAGCTGATTAAGGTTCAACAACAGTAAGGAGAGACAATGCTATAGGTTACATTTAGCATTAATCTTACATAATTCTTAGATCTTTTTGTATGCATGTTTGGTGGAGTGGCACACAGGGCATAGCAGTAGTCGTATGGATCTTTTGGTTAATGGCTATTGCAGATGTGGCTCTTTATGAGTCATGGAATGAGTACCACTGACCTGGTCAATTATACATTGAAGCAGCAGGAAAGATACTAAATTGACTTGCATTGTTCTGCTTCCTCTTTAGAGAAAGGTTTCCCAGAATCTCATTACAATACTACTGCTGAGATGAACACTACTAAATTACTTGTCCGTGTTTACTCAAGATTACCATTCACAGTCTTCTCATTTGCACACTGTGAAATAGTTTCAACAGAGGCATCTGCCTTTTATGTCATCCACTTGAGTACATTTACAGGCCGACAACAAAGGCCTAGTCTAACAAATTAGCCTGTAAAGACAAGTGCCTGAAAGGTCCCATTTCAGGAATTAGGTTCCTGTTGTTATATGTTGGCTCTTTAAATGGTAGGTTTTCTAATGACAATAACATATTTACTTCCTGATGGAGAGACATTTTCACACATATTATCTTATACATATGCTCCTACTTGATCATATCTGTTAAATATATTAGAGTGTAAAGTGAGTCATAGATATATATGGCCAATAGCTCATCTCTCAGAAAAGCCAGTTGGTATCTTATGTTTGCATTTAAAAGATGACAGAACAGCGAATGTGGTGTTTGCCCAGCTGGATTGACCACTAAGAACATACATTAGAGATGCTAAGCTAGTCATTCAGCATAGGCATCAAAATTGCCCAGACCTGACCACCATCAAAGCAAACCAGCCTGTTGCCTCACCTGAAGAAGCGACATTCCAAAAAGTATCTGATCCACCTTGGCAATAACCACTTCTTGACAAGTAACCCACTGAACTTGATGAGCAATATGTTTAGGACAAACTGAAGTATAGAAAATATCCCCAAAGAATTTTGTGATGGCCAGCAGCATAGCTATTTTTAAATATTAAATCATGGATTTAATATTTAAATATTAAACACATTTTGATGGGTACTAGCCAAGGGCATATTCTCAATACAGCCAAGCAAGGCACTAAGCAAGAAAACTTCTTGTTCTGAATTATATGAGAATTCCTTCTTTGACCTGTAAACCATTACATTAAAAATCTGTTTCAGTTCTGATCTTATTATTGGGACAACCATAAATACTCATTTAGAGCAACATGTTAACTGTTGTGGCAGTTAAGGTAATTTTGCCTTTCCCAGTTCTGCATTACTGCTAAAAAGAGAAATGCCTGAGACAGACTAGAAATGGCAAGGAAAGTAGTTGGCAAAACTGCTTGTGAGTCAAAAGGCAGATATGTGCATGTGGGGGAGGGACTTTCAAAAGGATATTTGGAAACATTGGAAAATATTAGTATAGAATTAGAAATAATTGAGACAAACACTTTTGGAGAAGACTCCTGAGAGTCCCTTGGACTGCAAGAAGATAAAATCAGTCAGTCCTAAGGAAAATCAACCCTGACTGTTCACTGTAAGGTCAGATGCTGAAGCTAAAGCTCCAATACTTTGGCCACCAAATGAGAAGAGAGCACTCCCTGGAGACGATCCTGATGCTAGGAAACACAGAAGGCAAAAGAAGAAGGGAACGGCAAAAGATGAGATGGCTGGACAGTGTTACTGATGTAACAAACACGAATGTGAGCAGACTTCAGAGGATGGTGGAAGACAGGAGGGCCTGGCGTGACTTTGTCCATGGGGTCGCAAAGAGTCAGACTCGACTGTATGATTGAACAACAACAACAACATGAACTCTAATGAGATTTTCATAGAGTGGTTCTATGTATTCAAACTTTAGAATAAACTACGTACCAATTTCACACACATTTTTCTTAGTACACATATCTGAATTTCTCTCCTTTTCCTCCTTGACTGAAGAATGGTACATTGTTTCTATCTGAGACGGTCATCCTCTTCTTCCACCAAGCTCACAGCTTCAGGAGGGACATACCTGGAACAGTGAAGGAGGTAGGGGACACCCACCCAGCTAACCAAATTAGTCCACTCAGTCTTGACAATCAATACATGTTAAAGCCAGATCACTCTCACATCTCTCCTTTTCAAACATCTGAATTTTATTTGTAGCCATGTTTTCAAAAAGCATTATTTTTTATTTTATGTTTCAGATATTTGTGAGAAATTAATTCTGTGCATTACTCTTTAAATACATAGGGATTACATTTTATTACATGACAAAGTGATTAAAAACAGCCAGCCTATGGCTACACAAACAAAAACTGGTAATGAGTTTAATAATACTTCATATCCTTACTCTAGAATATTTTGTGCAGTCAAGTGGTGAGAAAAGAAAATGAGACTTGATAAAGAGGTTGTGGGAAATTCACTTTGATGTTTAAAGAAAGAGCTGGTTTCCTGCTTAACAATAACTTAAATACTTTCCTTGTGATCATTGAAGAAGGCCTGTGGTCTTTTTAATTTTCTTACAACTAAAACCTCTCAGGTTTTTTAATGCTTTATTTCAGTGCATAACAGGAGGTAGCTCACTAGTCAAGGAAAGAACTGAGTAACACAGAGAACTTCATACAAACATGAGAACCAGAAGGTTAGCCTTTAATCAGCATAGAGTTGCCAATCGCCAGATGGGGGCAGGGGATCCCCTGGTTTGGAGGTTCTCCCCCCATTTCAGGGTCATCAGAAAGCAAGGGGGAGAGAAATGTCTGCAGGGCACTCCATTATTCCCTATGGAGACCCATTCCCATAGGGAATAGTGAATAATTGATCTGTGGGTATTTGGGGCTCAGGATGGGGCTGTTTTTTGGGGTAGAGGCACCAAATTTTCAGCATAGCATCCAGTGCCTCTCCTCAAAACACCCTCCAAGTTTCAAAAGGAGTGGACCAGGGAGTCCAATTCTAAAAGCCCCCAAAGAAGGTGCCCCTATCCTTCATTATTTCCAATGGAGGAAAGACATTTAAAAGCTGTGCAGCCCCTTAAAATGTGATGACCAGAACTCCCTTTGGGGTTTAATTATGCTTGTCATAATCTTGCTTCTGGCTCCACCCCCAAAGTCCTGAGATATTTCTTGAATTGAACTTGGCAACCCTAAATCACCAAGACCTGGATTCAAATTCACACAGTCTCGACGCTCTCTAAGCAACCTTGGGCCAGTAGATTGAGTGTGTCTTAGCTACCTCAGTGTGTCTTAGCTACCTCAGAGGGGTATTTTGTGAACAAGAGATATATCATCCTGGGCTTCCTAGAGGAAGCTTGCGATAAAAAAAATATTACCAATTCTAATAATCTCCTTGAAGTAGGTTAGAAAGTTTTGAAGTGACTTGAAACTCAATAGTATATGCCATTAAATTTGTAAATTTGTAAGTCATTGTTGAAGTTATTTATTTAAATACAACTGCAAAAGAGCTTGAATATCCTCCATGCTCAACTGGTGACTTAATGTGTTTGCAAGTTTTCTATGCTACTGTTGTTTTAAGTGAGCCCACAGGAACTGAGAGGCCAAAAGTCACACTAACAGCTTATCCTTTTTGTTATTTCTTTGCCAGATGTATTGTGTTCCACCTCTTTAAGGCTTATTTCCCCTTGCATACGATGGAACAAACATTAGTACCTATCAGGCTATTGGCACATAGTAGTACATAGGTATTTTTCAGGATACTTAGCATCAAAGTATCAGAAGTCTAAAACATCTTTCTTTTTAGAATCACACCTTTTATTAAAAATCTTTCAGATTTTCAGGATGAATCTTATCCAGATGTTTCATACACATACAGCCTACCCTGCATCTATACCCCTCCAAAAATGGCAGAAATTGTTATCCCTGATATATTCACTTTTTTCCTACTTGCATTCCAAGGTGGATAGTAAGAGTCAATTAAAATCGTTTTCTACACAAAAGCTAATTCTTGCTAGCCTTAATATTTACAACCCAGATGAAGATTTCATTTTAGTATAATAACGTTTCAGGTTAGTTTTAGTTATAGTGGAAAATTATTTGATTATTTAATACTTGAAAATTGAAACATAATTATGAAATCATTGCAAGGTAAACAATCTCTGATTTAACAGGGTTAATCATTCATATTTGGACAACTGTTCTACTGGACTTTATTAGGAGAAAAATAATCATTAACAATAACCATAACTTGTTTTATTTAACTAAAATGATCATATAATGTATATATTCCTGTATTTGCTTAAACACCCATGAGGATTCGCTTACAAAGATCTCAAGATTCTGGATTATTCTGCTTAAAAACCTCACACTTAGCTCTTATAAATCTCCTCCTTATCCAGACCCATTCCATTCCAACTACCTTATATGAACTAACTTATAGAAACTTAGCACTTAAGAGATAAGAGGTTGATTCTGTGTGCATAGATATGCAGAGGATCTTAGGACTGAGGTCTCTTAACTCTGTATGTTTATTTTATAACATTGTTGCTATAAGGAAGAGGCATGTTATCTCTGAAGATACAGAGATATCTCTCTGCAAACATCTCTCACAATTTTGAGAAATGCAAAACCAACCATCTGTGATAATATCTTCTAGATAGAAAAGCTGCCCAAAATAATCTTACAGAAATATATTGGAGAACATGACATTGTGAATGCATTAATGGAATTCATTTAAACATTGCATGAATATACAGCCTCATGCTGCATAATTAAAAACTAATATATATTTAATGATGAATAACCTTTGGACTCTAATGTATCATAAATTTAAAAACTATTTGTAGATAGATTTTCCCTCAAAAACCATATTATTAAATATCTGATTTAAATAAAATATTCGGGGGGGGGGGTTGAGCAGGAATGCACAGGAACGTAGTTCTGGCTGGCTTGGTGTCAGGGTGTGTGGCCTGATATGCAAATGAGTTCCTGCTGGACTTTTTCTTTAAAAATCCCTTTGCAAAACAGTGGTGATGTCAGGGGGTTGTGGTCTAACATGGAAATTAGTTCCTGCTGATTTCTGAACTGATTTAAATTTTTAAAAATTGATTTAAAAATTGATTTTTACCCACCCTGCTGCATGCTGAAGCTATATAGGATCTGGAAGGCTACATGACACGTGCATTTCCTGAGCACTGATTGAACATCGTTCCAGTTTAGTGAAAATGCTTCTATCATCTCAATATTCCCACTAACCTTTGTGTTGCTTAATGGGGCAGGAAGGAATGAGGAAGAGACTACTGCATCAAGCTGCCTGTATTACTAGTCCAGTTACAATTTCTGATATGGCTTGTGATCAATGTGGCCTGAGAGAGTACTGATAAGGCACCATTCCAACATGCATTTTTAATGACAGGTTTGTGAAACAGCAGCATGATTCTGAGGTGCTAACAAACCATAGTTTCTTGCCTTATGAATAAACTTGGAGCATGAGTTCCCAAATGCGCTATCCACACATACAGATGAATATAGGAAGTTATCCAGGTTAGTATTGTCTCCTCTTGCTGGCAGCAGATCTCTCTGGTGGAGGACTGATCCATTAAAATGAGATGGACATGCAGTGAACTTGGGACCTTCTGCCTGCAGATGTCCTACCACTAAGCCATAGCCCTTAAGAGAGCTTCTGCATTCATGTCAAGTCATAGTATGTATTCAAGGCATAGTTTGCTTTCTTATCTACAAGCAGGATTCCAAGCTCTAGTGGAACCTTGGTTTGTGGCTGAGACATAATGATAAACCATGGTTTATTGAAAAAGCTAAAATTTTAAAATTAGATCATCACTCAGACGAGAGGAGCAAGAAATCACATTTATCAGGCTTGTTCATTTTCTATTATTATTATTATATAGCCTGCCTTTTCCAAAATGGGCTCTGGGCAGGTAACAACAGTCAATAATACAAGGTTAAAATCAGATACATACTGTATAATAAAACAATATACAATCTAAAAGCAATTATGATGATGATTTTCAAAATTTACTGCTGAAGTTTAATCCCTGCAAGTAATTTTAGGCATTGGTGCCACAGATTTATTATTTTTACTATTGTTGCTAATATTCTTGGTCACTTCTTCCGTGGAACAGACTTCTTAGACAGTCTGAATAGCCGTTCTGGCATTTGAATCACAGACTGATAGCCATGTGCCTAATTGAATTTTTTTCCTTTTTCTCAAGTAGAGTTCTTAATCTAGAGTTCTCTCATTCTGCCAAGACCCACTTGTATAAGAATCTAGCCCCTGATAGGCCCCATGCCAATCTTCAGCCAAAAAAAAAAAAAAAAGTCCAGACAGAGCCTAATGTGAGCATTGGCCAAAACCTATAATACTCCCTTTCCAAGAAGCTCAGATGTGTATTTCCTGAAATTGGCAATGGAATTTGCACCTGCATATGTGAGGAGTATAGCCAACTAGAGCTAAGGACTGGGTGGGGAATCTTGAAGGTGAACTAGGAATTAGTTCAGTTTCATATGGGTTAGCAGATTTTCTCTTGCTTTTTTGACTGGCTACCTTTGGTAAACTATTTTGTCCAGAGTTTTACTCATTTATTTTATTATTTATTTAGAAAATGTTTATGCTACATCTCCAGGGATCCCATCCAAGGTGGCTTATTTAAAAAAACAATGAAAACATAAAAAACATTAAAAGTTGTTAATTACAACGCAGCATTAAAACCCAGTCAGAGCACAGAACACATCACTAATCAGCTTAAAATGGATGTAACCCTTTTCAGAATAAAATCACACAAAAATGAAATCAATGAAAGCCTGGAAAAACAGAAACATTTTGTCCTTGTGCCTAAAGGAAAGTAGCTCAGGCACCAGGTGAGTCTCAAGTTGAAGAAAATTCTACAGGCGAGGTGCCACTACTGAAAAAGCCCTGTCTCTTGTTGCCACTAGGCTCACCTGGAAAGGTGGAGGCACAGTGAGTAAGCTGAGTGCCAGAGTACAGAAATTCCAGCCCAATGACTGAATCTTCCATTTGTTCCAGTGCAAGCTAGCCAGCTGCTCTGTCTATCCTCACAGAGCTGTGCATTGGTATTTGGACATACTCTTTGCCCTGATTTGATTATGCCTGCTTTCTGTCATTTTGAGTTGCCTCTTATTAAAGTCATTAACTTTTTTCACCTTTTACTTTTTTCTACTCTGAATGCATTTTTTAAAATAAAGCTTTTAAAGCTCTGTCAGACTCAGTTGCTTATCCAAGAAGCACCTTCCTTGTGATAATGGAAACAAGTAAAGTGTCACGGCCCGAGTCTCTGACACGAAGCTGCGGCTGCTATCGTCCTGGCAACGAGCCAGGACCTCTCGCAGACAGCTCAGGCGAAGCACAGGGAGTGGTCGTAAAACAGTCCAGTTGATTGATAACGTAAACAGGCAGGCTGGAGGGTGAGACGGAAGCTTGGTCAGGGAAGCCGAGAGTCAGAAACCGGGGAGCCGAGCCGAAAGTCAGAAGCCGGGAAACAGAGCCGAGAGTCAGAAGCCGGGAAGCAAAGCCGAGATCAAACGATACCTAAGCCAGTCCGATAAGCAAAGCCAGAGTCCAGAATACCAGTCTATGAGTCAGGCCGGGTCAGGAATGCACAGGTTCTGTCCGAAGCAAGGGGTGCGAGACGCAGACACATCCAAGGGTGTTCGCTTGTTGCCAGCACAGTTTGGCCTGAGGCCAGGATCCCAGATATACTGCTGGCTAATTGGCTCGTTAGAACTCCGGGCTCAGATCTCTTCTAGCCCGCATGCGCGCCTCTCTACGCCTGTTCCTGAATTCCAGGCGTCTCCTCTCGCGCAGGCGGGCCCCAGGTGTTGGTGAGTCTGGGGGAGATGAGCTAGTACCTGGTGTGGCCAGATTGGTTTCAGGTGGCCCCTGCTGCTGGCTGGCTCCTTCAGGACTTACGTCCTCTGTTGCTGAAGGCATCTGCACAGCAGGGGCGGGGTCAGAAGCAGGCACCTGCTCTGAGTCAGCAGGGGCAGGCATGACACTATCCCCCCCCTCAGGCCCCCCCTCATCCAAGCCGCCTGGCTTATCTGGGTAGGCCTCATGAAACTGCCGGAGCAGGTCAGGGGTATGCAGGTGGGCAGCCGGTTCCCAGGAGCGATCCTCGGGAGGGTAGCCTTCCCAGTCCACCAGGTACTGGAGTTGACCTCGGTGCAGCCGGGAGTCTAGGATCTGGTGGACTTCAAACTCTTCCTCATCGTCCACCAGCACCGGTGGTGGAGGCGGTGGTGGAACGTCCCTGTTTGGGTCCGGCGCTGCCGCTGGTTGGAGGAGGGAGCGGTGGAATACGGGGTGTATCCGGAGGTGGGCCGGAAGGCGTAGGCGGAATGCCACGGGGTTGACTTGCGCCTCTACGGGGAAGGGCCCGATGAACCGATCGGTTAGCTTGGAGGACCGGCCAGGAGTCCGGAGGTACCGGGTCGAGAGCCAGACAGAATCTCCGACCTTGAGGGGGGCTCCGTCCTGGCGATGTCGGTCCGCGGCCAGTTTGTAAGCGTCCTTGGCGCGCTGGAGCTGGGTGCGCAGGAGGGCGTGGAGCGCGTGGAGTTCCTCAAGTCGGTCGGTGGCTGCGGGAACGTTGGCGGAGGGGCCGAGCGGAGGGAAGAATCGGGGGTGCAGTCCATAGTTGGCGGCAAACGGCGTGGTCCGCGTAGAGCTGTGGACTGCGTTGTTATACGCGAACTCTGCCAGGGGTAGCAGAGTGGCCCAGTTGTCTTGCTGATAGCTGGTATAGCAGCGCAAGTACTGCTCCAAGGTGGCGTTGGTCCGCTCGGTCTGCCCGTCGGTCTGGGGATGGTAGGCGGAAGACAGGTGTAGTTCTGTCCCCAAACAGTGCTGGAAGGCCTGCCAAAAGCGGGATGTGAATTGTGGGCCCCGATCCGAGATGACCTGTGTGGGTAACCCGTGCAGGCGGAAGACGTGGTTTAGGTACAGCTGGGCAGTCTCCGGCCCGGATGGTACTCTGGCACAGGGGACGAAGTGGGCCATTTTGGTGAACAGGTCCACCACAACGAAAATGCAGGTGTGGCCCTGGGATCGTGGCAGGTCTACGATAAAGTCCATGGACACCACGTCCCAGGGACCGGCGGGAGTCGGCAGGGGTTGCAGGAGACCGGAGGGCTTGGCCGGTACGTTCTTGGCTCGGCGGCAGACCTCGCAAGACGCCACGTAGCGACTAACGTCCGCTCGGACGCGAGGCCACCAGAAGTCCCGGGTCAACAGATGGGCGGTCTTGTGCTGCCCGAAGTGCCCAGCCGGGGGGGCATCGTGGGCCAGCCGGAGGATGCGGGATCGGAGAGGCCCGGGAGGGACGTACAACTGCTCCCGATGGTAGAGCAGCCCATCCCGGGTGGATAGTTCTCCGGCAGGGTCTTGCTGCGGTTCCTGCAGGTGTTTCTGCGCCCACGGGTCGGTGTCTTGGCTGGCCTGTATCTCGGCCACCAGGGCGGGTGCGGTCAGAGTGGCGGCAAAGACCGAGGGTGGCAGAATACTAGCCCTGGGGGCTTCGGTGGCACTAGAGGTGTTATAGTCCGGCCGGCGGGACAGAGCGTCGGCTCTCTGGTTCTGGGAGTGCGGGACGTAGGTGATGGTAAAGTCAAATCGTGAGAAGAACAGGGACCACCGGATCTGCCGCTGGTTCAGCCGGCGGGTGGTCTGCAAATGTTCCAGGTTACGATGGTCGGTGAAGACTTGGACCGGATGCCTGGCCCCCTCAAGGTGGTGGCGCCAGACCTCAAAGGCCACCTTGATAGCCAGGAGCTCTCTCTCCCAAATGGTGTAATTGCGTTCGGCAGCCGAGAGCTGCCGGGAGTAGTAGGCGCAGGGCTGCCATGGCTGGCTAGGCTCGTCCCGCTGGGAGAGCACGGCTCCGAGGGCCACATTGGAGGCGTCTGCTTCCACCATGAAGGGCAAGCTCGGGTCAGGGTACCGCAGAAGGGGACTGGAGGAAAAACTCTGCTTGAGCTGGCGGAAGGCCCGGTCGGCTTCGGGGGTCCATTGAAAGGGCTCCTTCGGTCGGAGGAGTCTGGTCAAGGGCTTGGTGAGGTCGGCGTAGCCCGCGATGAATTGCCTGTAATAATTGGCGAAGCCCAGGAGGCGCTGGATGTCCTTCCGACTTCGAGGGGCCTGCCATTGAAGGATGGCGTCGACCTTCCGCGGATCCATCTGGGTTCCCTGGGGGGAAATGATGTGCCCCAGGAACTCAACGGACTGGAGGTGGAAAGCACATTTCTCCAGCTTGGCATACAGGCGATTGGCTCGGAGTCGCTGTAGCACCTGGCGGACGTGGTGGATGTGCTCCTGTTCGGATGCAGAGTAGACCAAAATGTCATCTAAATAAATGATCAGGAACCGGTCTAGCAGGTCACGGAAAACGTCATTCATAAAATGTTGGAAGACGGCGGGGGCATTGGTGAGCCCAAAGGGCATGACCAGATGTTCGTATTGGCCATACCTGGTGCCAAAAGCGGTCTTCCACTCATCCCCGGCTTTGATACGAACCAAGTTGTAGGCCCCGCGAAGGTCGAGCTTGGTGTAGATCGTGGCCCCTTTGACGCGGTCGAGGAGCTCAGGGATCAGTGGGAGCGGGTAGCGGTTCCGAATGGTAATCTTATTGAGGGCCCGGTAGTCGTTGCAGAGTCGCAGGTCCCCGGTCTTCTTCTTAACGAACAGGACAGGTGAAGACAGGGGCGAGGTGGAGGGTCTAATGAACCCTCGGGCCAAGTTCTTGTCCAAGTACTCCCGGAGGGCAGCCAGTTCCGGGTCTGCCATGGGGTACAGGCGGCCTGCGGGTAGCGGAGCGCCGGGCACCAGGTCGATGGCGCAATCGTAGGGCCGATGTGGGGGAAGCTGGTCTGCTTCCTTCTCATTGAAGACGTCCGCGAACTCCTGGTAGGGAGTTGGGAGTGTGGTGGCGGCCCCCAGGAGGCTGGTGGTGCGTGGGGAACCGGGTTGGTTGACAGGCGGCACCTGAGTCGAGTCGGGTGGTAGCGGGGAACAGGGTGCGAGGGTACTCGAAAAACTCAGTTCACGTTGCACCCAGTCCACATGGGGGTTGTGGGCTTGCAGCCAGGACAGGCCCAAGATAACAGGGAAGCGTGGCATGCGGGCCAAATCGAAGGTCTGCTTCCCTTGGCGCTGTTGGACCCACAAAACGAGTGGTAGAGTTTCGTGGCGGACCGGCCCCGAACGCAGCAGACGACCATCCACTGCCTCGACCAGTGTAGGAGTTCCCTTTTCCCGAACGGGGACGCCATGCTCCTTGGCAAAGTGGCTGTCCATGTAGCAGCAGGCAGCCCCTGAGTCCAACATGGCATGGACGAAGATCCACCGGTCGTCGGGAAGCTGCAGGCGGATCGGGACCAGGAACGGGGTGGGTGGTGGATGGACGGAGCTAGAGGACCTCAAGGAGTGCCCCAGGCCAGGAGATCCGGCTAGACCTGGGGCTGGCCTTTTACCGAGGCAGCGGAGCTCGGGGTGCGCTTTGATTTGGCCGGGCAGGAGCTTGCAAAATGCCCGTCCCCTCCACAATACAGGCACAGGTTGTGGGTGCGCCGTCGGTTCTTCTCCTCGGGGGTCAGGCGAGGGCGGGCGCCGCCCAGCTGCATGGGTTCTACAGCCGGCGGTAAAGCTGGGGTACCTGGAACGGGAGCCGCCGGGGGGGGCCTTGTTGGAGTAGCGCCCCTCTTCTGCCTCTGGCGCCGACCTTGCAGTCGCCCATCAATGCGTAGACACAGCAGGATCAGGTCCTGGAGGGCGGCTGGGCGGTCGGTGCGTGCCAGTTCGTCCAGGACGGCATCCGAGAGGCCTTCAGTGTACTGGTCCACCAAGGCAGCTTCATTCCAGGCCAGGTCTTGAGCCAGCAGCTGGAACTCTGTGGTATACTGAGACACAGAGTTCTGGCCTTGGTGCAGAGCCCGTATCTTGCGATTAGCTGTCTCAGCACGCACAGGGTTGGCATAGGCGGCCTGGAAGTGTGCCTTGAACCGTGTGTAGTCTGCTAGCAGCGGCGAGGGCTCTAGCAGCAGAGGAGTGGCCCACTTGGCCGCTGGCCCTTTAAGCAGGCTCAGGATAAAACAGACTTTTGTTTTGTCTGTAGGGAAGTCGCCCTGCCTTATCTCCATGTATAGTTCACACTGGGCGAGGAAGGCAGGGAACTCTTCCAGGTTTCCTGCGAATTTCTCAGGAATGCTCACCGGGCAGCGAGAGCGGGGAGCGGCGGCGGCAGCCAAGGCCACGGCATTGGACGCAGTCTGCTGCTGCAGAGTAATCACCGCTTGGGTTAATTGCTGCACCTGGTCTAGGAGCCCCGGCAAGGGGTCCATGCCTTCTGCCGCTTGGTCCGTCATGAGCGTGCCTGGTGAGTTTTGGGTGCTGGCAAGCTGTCACGGCCCGAGTCTCTGACACGAAGCTGCGGCTGCTATCGTCCTGGCAACGAGCCAGGACCTCTCGCAGACAGCTCAGGCGAAGCACAGGGAGTGGTCGTAAAACAGTCCAGTTGATTGATAACGTAAACAGGCAGGCTGGAGGGTGAGACGGAAGCTTGGTCAGGGAAGCCGAGAGTCAGAAACCGGGGAGCCGAGCCGAAAGTCAGAAGCCGGGAAACAGAGCCGAGAGTCAGAAGCCGGGAAGCAAAGCCGAGATCAAACGATACCTAAGCCAGTCCGATAAGCAAAGCCAGAGTCCAGAATACCAGTCTATGAGTCAGGCCGGGTCAGGAATGCACAGGTTCTGTCCGAAGCAAGGGGTGCGAGACGCAGACACATCCAAGGGTGTTCGCTTGTTGCCAGCACAGTTTGGCCTGAGGCCAGGATCCCAGATATACTGCTGGCTAATTGGCTCGTTAGAACTCCGGGCTCAGATCTCTTCTAGCCCGCATGCGCGCCTCTCTACGCCTGTTCCTGAATTCCAGGCGTCTCCTCTCGCGCAGGCGGGCCCCAGGTGTTGGTGAGTCTGGGGGAGATGAGCTAGTACCTGGTGTGGCCAGATTGGTTTCAGGTGGCCCCTGCTGCTGGCTGGCTCCTTCAGGACTTACGTCCTCTGTTGCTGAAGGCATCTGCACAGCAGGGGCGGGGTCAGAAGCAGGCACCTGCTCTGAGTCAGCAGGGGCAGGCATGACATAAAGGGAAATGTGGTGCCCCGGGCCCCTCTCTGGTAATGGGACCTCAAAAGGTGGTTGGCAGCAGTGGATTACTGAATTTTGTCTGCTCCATGAAGTAATGTGAGCAAGAAAAAGGACATGTAATCTCTTAACTTCCTAGAAAGGGGACTTCTCAGTTTATTCCCTCCCCCACTTCCATTGCAAGAAAACAGAGGAACAGTGACCTATTTATGGAGGTAACCTGAAGGTGGCAAAAGAGGTACCTGAGTAGGGTTTCTTCTGCACCTTGGACCTGTTAATTCAGCAAGATCACTACTTGGGAAACCTACAGATGCTCAGAAGCTGCATGAAAAACTGCAAGAGTCATCCAAGGTACCACAGTGAAATACAAAATTATACATAAATATATCACATAACATTTTTGGTAATACAGAAATTCTATGCCTAAATGAAAATGGAGATATGGAATTTGGAACAATTCAGATTCCTGTATATTAAACCAGAGATGGAAAAGGCCACTAGTACAAAAACAAAAAAGAAAAGAAAGAAAGAAAGAAAGAAAGAAAGAAAGAAAGAAAGAAAGAAAGAAAGAAAGAAAGAAAGAAAGAAAGAAAGAAAGAAAGAAAGAAAGAAATCATCACAGGAAGCTGCTGAAGACATGAAAAATGCAGCAAGTGGCATCACTTTTTTGGCACAATCAGGACCTGCACACTAATGACTTAAGTAAGCTCTGTGATAATAAGAATCCACAAGGGTAAAAAAGAAAGTTGAAGAAAGAATGCTGGCCTGAAATGCACCATATGCCTTCTGATGCTCAGGCATCAAAGGAAAGATTTCTAAAGAATACCAAGGTCATGCTTTGTTCTGACTATGCATTTTAAAACATATGGCTTTTGTCAGTCTTAAGACTGAGTTTGCCTGTTGTGACGGTTTTAAACATTAAACTTCAGACTTCACAGTGATATCACTTACATTTCTCTCTCCTGACCTTCTTCATACATACAAACCCAAATGCTGGATGCAAAGGGACCCAGTGCCAGGCAAAAACCATATCAACAGCAACCTTTCAGTGACATGTGAATTTCCAGGAGGAAATTCATATATGAAAATATTACTAAAAACCTTGATTATATGGGAAGAAGCCATGGCTCAGTAGTGGAGCATTTTTTTACATGTTGAGACCTCAGGTTAGATCCTCATCTCCACATTAAAGATTGGCTAACATGAAAGACCTCTGCCAGGCACCCCAGGGAGATGAAGTCAGTCAATATATATTCAGCAGGACAGATAAATGGTCTAACTTGGTACAAGATCATGCATGTGTTCATTATACTGTTCTTCATACAGTTGAACATGTTTCCACCCCCTTGAGAAACCAGATGGAAACAATGGAATTTAGCAATATACTCATTGAAACATCAATGCCAATGGCTTTACTTCATTCTAGTTGAACCTCCATTGGCAAATGCTTTATAAAAGGCTATGGGTATTTACAATACCCATCTTTATATGCCCTGCACCTTAAACATACTGAATACATTCTGTTCATGTTTTCATTTTATTACATGTTGTTTGGCTATAAAGGGGGGGGGGGGCATCTTGAAATCAATTGAACTTCTGAACTTTTTATCATTCTCCATAGCCAATTATTACACACTATTGTTTGAATACATACATACATAAACTCCATTGCATGCCCCACTTCCATTTTTAAATAAATCTCTCCCTGGAACTTCATTTCCTTTGAATAATTGCCATCTTCTATAACAAGGTCTTAAGCTTATTGACAGAGAAAAGTTAACAAGATGTTTCAAATTATTCACTAATTGTCATCTCCACCTATTACAGCACAATTTATTGTATTTTTGAAAGCTACGTGCAAGAGCTGATTATTATCATATTCAATAATCCATGGTATGACACCACCCAATTTCTAGAGGACACAATTTAATTATAGACTAACTGTATGTGTCAGATGAATCTAGGGTCAGAAGTAATTCTCTCAAGTCTATTTATACTTGTAAAATCTTATTTTCAGTCAAAGTACCCTTCCAGTTGGAAGTAGTGACCGCATGTAAGGAAACTCTCAAGTGTTCCCTAGTCCTGGATCCACTAGGCCGGCTCACTCAAACCACAGGCTGCAAGCCATGGGCTAAGAGCCAAGGGCCAAGACCACTTTGGATCTTGCCTTTCAGCCAGCTCCTCTGTCCCAACACACACTAGATAAATCCAACTGACGAAGGATAGAAGCTCAGTCCAGATTTTCATACATCTGGCGTAAAGATGTTCCCACCCTTCTTCCACTGTTCTTTTCAACATCCTCCCGTTCCCTCAGGTAGCGCATCTGTGTTATGAAAGGTGCTCTTACAGCAGGATGTGTAAGAGGCAACAGCTAGCCTTTGAGTCTGAAACCATGAAGTACCCTTGCGTTACATTGTGCAGGCTACAGGAAACCCAAAACATAACCTTGGAATATTGTTTGATTTCAGTGGCGTTTGCATCAGGAAACTATTTTTTTTCTTTTTGTAGACATGGAACTGGACATAAACGCCTTTTGCAAAGGACCCCTGAACTTGCTTCCCGAGTCCTCTTTCATGATGCCACACCTAGTAGTTAAGAACTACCGTATGAGATATAAGGCTCGTGATCAGTCCTTTAGTCCAACTAGCTACACACTCTGACTGGCAGTGAATTTCAAGGTCTCAAGCTCAGGTCTTTCCTCACCTTAAGAGATCTGAATTGATGGTGCAGGGATTGAGAATTTGTGCAAGCAGATCACTGAATTATAGGTCTTAATGCGTGTGCACATAGAAGTGAACACACAACTTCTGCAGAATGTAATACAAGAATCAATCACAAATATTACACAATAAGTGCTGCATAACATGAGTCCAAAGTAGAATACAAAATACTTTCTTTTTATAGTAAAGACACAGAATTAAACTAAATGGTTGCATTCTTCTTGCATGCACACACACATTTCTCACAGTCGTGAGAAATTCTAGAGTATGTTTACACTCTTTATGCAGTCTCAGTACATCATGTTTCATTTCTATCTGGGGAAAAAATGTTATTTTTCTCTTTTGGGATTCCCACTCAGCACTCAATCAACATTCCCTTGCCCTGAGCAGCATATCATATACACACAAGCAACACTACTTGCCATACTTTGGAATGTGACAGAAGTCTGAGAAAAATAAATATTGAAGTGAGCCTGAGGTAAGTTTGACATCAAAGATGTGATTTTCTAGCACTATAGTCCATCTGAACTGAATTCTCAATTTTAGTGAGATCTGACAATTGTGTTGCAGTTCATTACAAAGTAGGAATTCCCTCATATACTTAAAAGTAAAGAAGGTAGATGATTGAAAAGAATACTTTTTCCTAACACAGAAATAAAAGCGTGGGCTGATTTCTAGTAAGAACACTCAAGGGTATATAGCTTTTTACTTTCTTATAAACCTCTTTTATGTTACTTCAGTACCAGTGAGGTTCATTAAAAGTTAATTCAAATTCACAGCTTCATTGTACTGGATTTATCTACAGTCCTGAACTTGCTGGCCTAGTTCCATGCCATCTACTAAATCATGATATTCAGCCTTCAGCCTGACCACGGTTGCTTTGTTACCAACAAAATCTGTTTGTTTAGCCAGGTGTTCTGGAAACATGAAATATAAGTAATTTACTGTTTATGGGGTATCCATCTCTTTTTCACCAAATGGCCTAATACTCAGCTTTGCTTTCCCTGAGAAACCCTTCCATGAGAAAGTCACCAAAGTATGACCTCACATTAACATCTTTTGCAGTCACTTGAACAAAAGCCTGCCTGTTCACTAGTAGAGAAAGCTTAGCTGCAGCCCAATGCAACGATCTGACTCTTGTAGACGTTTAATCTACCACCTAGTATTTTGAAACTACCTTTTCTCAGTCCCCCCCACACTCTTTGCCATGAATATGGATGAATAAACAAATGTGAAGCTTTTTGTAAGTATCATTACAAGGTATTAGTAGGCAATTTGTTTGACAACATGCATTTCGATTCACTTTCTGAGGATGATTTATAAACTTAAAACAGAAGATTTTACAGAGAAAGAGATGCTTTGTAAATTATGCTGTCCATGAATTCAGCAAAACCACAAGTGTTTCAAATGAGAAAGCAATTGAGCTAATTCACACATTGATTACAAGACTTAGAGGTTTTTCATTAAAAACGTACCCAAAATCAGATCTCGTTAGGGAAGATCTGATCTCCTTCCCCGCGTGCCTTAGTTCACTCGTTAGCTCCAGTTTCCCTGCCCAGCAACTACAGTTTACCACCTCCTAGTCCATGCATGTACCATTTTGCAAAAATGTCACAAGCACAAATGCTACTATTGATCTTTTTATACCTAAATTAGATTTTGCTTTAAAAGCAACATTTTTCTGCAACGCTGGTTGTTATTCACAGCTTCACTGTCTAAATCTTCCTATCTGCACTGCAAGCTAGCCCTCAAGAATAGGAAAAGGCAGATTATATTATACATACATACACGTGATATTTCTGTCTTGAGCAGTGAGAACCTACCTTGAGCCAATCAACACTGCCAAACCACAGTTTAATTTCACCCAGAAAACTCCCTTGCTTCTTTTCAATAACAAATTCCATCCAATGCACCATTCTTCAGTAACAAAAATATGCCAAGATTTGCTGGCAAAGTGTTAAAAACCAGCATGGGTTTGTGTAACAGCTCATGCATTTTCTTGAAAACAGACCCATTACATTACAACAACAGTATAAGACATGTTTTGCAACAGCTTCACTGAGGATAACTTTTTTTTTTCATTTTTCCTGTCTTTTAATACACACAATGCACCTTCAGATTCATGAATCGCAAGATATGATGTGGGTTTTCTTAAAGACAGGCCCAACGCCAAGTATAACTGGGCATCTGGCAAAGGATTTCTGTGGCCTACCCTCTTTACCTCTTGGTAAACCACCTACATGCTTTTATGAGTTCCATTTTTCTGCTCTGAAACTTATGAAGAATGAACTCCAAGACATTTCTAACTGATGCCTACTGGGAACCACAGCCAGAAGCACTTTAGGGGAAGTCGTGGAGCTATTGCTTTTTACAACAGCATTTATATAGCACTTTTCAGTGTTAAAGACATTTCATATATATTATCTTGGAAGGATTACAGTCGAGTCCATCAGTATTATATCTATCTTGCAGAAAAAGGGTTAAGGTTTAGTGAAAATGGTTTTGCCTAAAGTCATCCAGAGAGTTCACTAAAGAGATGAAAGAGCACCACTTATCTTGCACTATGGGTGCAATCACACAAGGAATCTGGCGCTGCAGTATCCTGGCTTTGAAAAAGAAAGTATTATTTGATGTGTGTCGGGGCATTCACACAGGAGAGGCATGAACCACACAAGCACATGAGGAGTATTCAGACTGCTCATGCGCATGTTAGGTGCACCCCAGCTGTTCAGACTGCTGGGAAATGCACCCTACATACACTTTAGAGATTTGCTACCAGGAAGTACCCGGTGGCTATTTAACCTGGTCCCACCTACGACCAGGTAAGGATGGGCAGGACTCAGGAGGCAGATGTGTGTGTATGATCATGCACATTAAATCCTAATGAGAGGCGTGGCTAGGTCGGGCCCAATCTCTCATGTGATCACACCCTAAGATTCAACAAAGACAGGGGCTAATACTCACTAACAGAGCACACAGAGAGTATCAGGATGAGTCCGTGGCATTTCTAGATATTGGGGGGAGAGATTGGAGGCCCTTGAAAAACTCATCAGATACTGCTGATCTGGAAACTCCAGCTGGTCCAGGATGTGGTGGCAAGGAGTCCTGATGGGAATACCATGAACTGCACATACCTGTGCTGCACCAGGTGCACAGGCTCCCAGTGGAGTACCGGGTAAGGTTCAAGGTTTTGTGCTTTTAAGACCATGAGCAGTCTAGGACCGATGTATCTACAACTCCTCTGGTATGTCCCCCAAATAGCTTTATGGTCTGCTGAGAACTTACTGGTGATCCCTAGTCCAAAAGATGTCCAGTTCTTTTCAACCAGAGCCAGGGCCTTCTCAGCTTTGACTCCTAGCTGGTGGAACTCTCTGCCAAACCACATCTGCACCCTTGAAGGACCTTATGCAGTTCCACAGGGTGTGCAAAGCAAAGATGTTTTGCCAGGATTTTGGCTGATGACAGCAATGGGTACCATCTTATCTGGCACTTCCTTCCCCTCCATCCACTGTTTTTCCCACTTATTGTGAGGATAGTAATACATACTGTATGTATAATTGGCACCATTCTGATATCATTTTTAACTATTTTAACTTTGGCTTAAAATTGTATATTTTGTTGTTAACTTCCCTGAGCTCAAGAAGGGCAGTATACAAATCTAAATTATAAAATAAATATAAATAAATAAATCTTCTGCCAGTGTGTGAAGACTTTTTTGACCTATGTCCTCTTCTTCCTACCCATGCTTTAACTGATGTTTCTATGCTTTTATGTGTCTGTATTTGTTGGTTTTTGTTTCAATTATGTGCCTTTTTTTCAATTAGGTGATTTTTGTTTCAAATATGTTTTTGTTTCAATTATGTGCCTTTATCTAGTTTAAAGGATTTTAACACGTTTTTATTATGTATGCTTTTATTGCATTAGCAATTTTGGTGGCCCTGATGAGGACAGAAATACAGAGTATAAATTTTGAAAATAAAAAAGATAAAATCTTTTTTGGACAATTTTCTTTCAGGTATTCAGGGTGTGGCAGCAGTTTTAGAAATGAGATGCATGTTTGAAGCAAAACAAATTATATATATGCACATACACACATACAAGGTTATAAACATGATGAGTATTATGTAACATATAACAGCGCTCCTAAGGATAGTTACAATGGGCTTAGAAGGGTGTGATGCTACTTAAGACTGCACTGTAAATGTTCAAAAATCTTTCCTTAGAGGATGCCAAAATCTTTTCTTAGATGTACTATGAGCACAAAATGTGGCCTAGATTTGTATTATTCCTTGGGCAAATTTCCTTAGGGAAACTGCTTTCCCTTTTTAATATAAGCCTTGGCTTGCCCTCTTAGGAAAGTGAATAAGTCACATACAATAGGGATCTCGACACGTTGTCTTAAAGATTCAGTTCTGGCAATATAGTTCTCCTAGCAAATAAAGTTGGCCTGGCCAAAGGCTATTTCACATCTGAGGCAGGAAATCAAAATGGTACCTTCTAAGAGCAATAGAGAAAAGGTCTTTACTAATAGAGATGTCTGGTGTCTCAGATCTGTTGCCTGAGGTTAACTGCCTAATGCCATCTAGTAGCAGGACTGGCCCTGGCTTACAGTAGAAATTTTCAAGACTGTAATAGTTAGTACATGGAAATAAATTGATTTTCTTTCTTTCTTTCTTTCTTTCTTTCTTTCTTTCTTTCTTTCTTTCTTTCTTTCTTTCTCTCTCTCTCTCTTTCTTTCTTTCTTTCTTTCTTTCTTTCTTTCTTTCTTTCTTTCTTTCTTTCTTTCTTTCTTTCTTTCTTTCTTCCTTCCTTCCTTCCTTCCTTCCTTCCTTCCTTTCTTTCTTTCTTTCTTTCTTTCTTCCTTTCTTTCTTCCTTCCTTCCTTCCTTTCTTTCTTTCTTTCTTTCTTCCTTTCTTTCTTCCTTCCTTCCTTCCTTCCTTCCTTCCTTCCTTCCTTCCTTCCTTCCTTCCTCTTTATTCATATGTGCAATGTAAGAGTATGTTAAAATGTTTAAATACGGGGTATGAGACTGGAAGTATGGAGACTTTTCCAGTATTAAACCCTAAGAAATTCAAGACCGATTTCCCACTCACCTTAAGCCGCTCTCACATTCCTCTTCTCAGTGGGGCTTCCTTCTAGAAACCAGTTTCTGTTTGCCAGGCAAAAACATCAACTTTACTTACAGCCTGGGGCAGATAGTGTGAAATTGGAAGGAAGCCTTAGTTTTCATCAAGACTTTCTAAATGATGCACTAGAACAGGGGTGTCAAACTCATTTGGTATGAGGGCCAGATCTGACATGAGACTTTTCTGGGCTGGGCCATGCGTGTCATAAAATATAATGCCAGGTAGCAAAGATATAAACTTTTTAAAGGACACAGCCAAAACTTTATAAAGGAGAGCCATTGGTGTAGTGGTTAAGTGGGTGGACTCTTATCTGGGAGAAAGAACTGGGTTTGATTCCACACTCCTCCACTTACATCTGCTGGAATGGCCTTGGGTTAGCCATAACTCTCTTAGGAGTTGTCCTTGAAAGGGCAGCTGCTGTGAGAGCCCTCTCAGCCTCACCCACCTCATAGGGTGTCTGTTGTGGGGGGAGAAGATATAGGAGATTGTAAGCCGCTCTGAGTCTCTGATTCAGAGAGAAGGGCAGGGTATAAATCTGCAATTCTTCTTGTTCAAACACGAAGATTTAAAAAAAATTAAAATAAAACATGAACACTTGTTGGTCTTAAAGGTGCTTTCTTTTGTATTTATCCCATGGCATCCGGGCTCTCTCAATTGCACAGCAGAACTACTGAGCCAAGCCTCTTTTCCTTCTACACATTCTCTATTGAAGGGGCAGGACCCTTTTCTTCTGGCCAACTGGCAACCCTACCAATTAAAGGGAGGCTCTGAGGAGCATAAGAACATAAGAGAAGCCATGTTAGATCAGGCCAGTGGCCCATCCAGTCCAACACTCTGTGTCACACAGTGGCCAATATATATACACAATATATATACACACACACATATACACACTGTGGCTAATAGCCACTGATGGACCTCTGCTCCATATTTTTATCTAACCCCCTCTTGAAGGTGGCTATGCTTGTGGCCGCCACCACCTCCTGTGGCAGTGAATTCCACATGTTAATCACCCTTTGGATAAAGAAGTACTTCCTTTTATCCGTTTTAACCTGACTGTTCAGCAATTTCATCAAATGCCCACGAGTTCTTGTATTGTGAGAAAGGGAGAAAGGTACTTCTTTCTCTACTTTCTCCATCCCATGCATTATCTTGTAAACCTCTATCATGTCACCCCGCAGTCGACGTTTCTCCAAGCTACAGAGCCCCAAGGCACCGGGTGCTCTTCCTCAGGACGCCTGCCTCAGACCCAGCGCCTGAAGCAGCAGCCCACTCTTTAGAAGCGAGGACCTCCACTCTCTCCCAAGCTGCCCCTCCTCTGTCTCTCCAAACCCAAAGAGGGGCATTCGAGGACCCTCCCGCTAAGAACTGGAAATTGACGCCGGGCTGAGCGGGGAAGCCCCGAGGCCTGGCCGCTTGCCCGGCGCGAGGCCAGGCCAGGCGGCCCTTGGAACCGTTTCTGCAACGCACGCGCCGCTCCGAGTCTCTCCCCCCACCCCCCGCGGCCGCCGCCAACAGCGCCTTGCAAGGCGGACAGCCCACCCCGTCTGGTGCCGCGCTGGGGGCGTGCTTCGCCGGCTGGGTCCCTCACAGGCTTGCATCCACTCACCTCTGCAAGCGGTTTCTCTTGCTCGCGCGCGCCACTGAACGCCTCGCGACCCTTCCCGTCCCTTTGCACTGGCGAGGAGTATCCCAGCGGGAGAAGGAGCCGCGCTGGCCACACAGCTGGAGGACTGTGAAGCAAGCACCAGGGCAGGTAGGGATCCTTCCACTTCCCGTCGGGAGGCTTGAAGACCTCCCCCCAACCCCCGGTCCCGTTTTTGTTTGTTTCTTCTGTTGCCGGACTTTTTTTTTTGTTCCTGTCCAAAGCACTTGGCGAAAGAGTGAACGTGTCGCAACTCTTCTTAGCTTATGTGCATGCATACAGAAAGTACACTTAAAAAAACCCAAAACAACCCTACGAATAATTAAACTCATCGTGTAGCCCTTGTTTAGTCTGCAGAAACCAGGGTCAGTGAAACAAACGGAATCAGGGATCAAAGCGTGGCGGTGGGCAGAGAGAGGCATTGGCTTCATTCATTTTCTCCAGAGCGTACCCCAAATGGGACTTGCCTCTCTTCGCCTGCAAAACGTGGTGTTGGTCAAGTGACTGGAAGTGCGGGCAACCGCAGACTGCTTGGGAGCAAGACCTTGTGTACACGAACGGGGGAGGGGGGGGACATATTCAGAGCAGGTCTCCAGAGCAGTCAGTGAGAAAGTTGACCCTGGAGGGTAACTGGCAAGTGGTAAACCTGGAATCCCCCTGCAGGTTTTCCTCTGCCCTCGATTTCCTCCATGTCAAGCAAGCCACTGCATCACAGCGCCCCCCACCCCCGCTAAGAATTACTTAGTAAGGAGTATTAAAAAGTAGGTTGCGGACTCAAGAGATGTGCAGCGTTAATTTCAGAGATAACGCGTTCAGACCCCGTTTTGGGGGGTGAACCAGTGCAAGCTTTTCAGGGCTTCAGCTGTCCAACGAATCAGTGCATTTTCCAAACCGAACCCTGCTATTTTAAACAAATTACATTGGAGGATGGAAGAAATGTTATTTGCATGCCCTGAAAAAGAAAGATAAAAGTAGGGAAAGTAGAATAAAGTTTATCTGTGACTAATTAGATGTCTCAGTCAAGGAAGGTCTCCTCTTTAATCTTTTGGGAACCAGTTGATTTGGCAAGGAAGAATTTGATGTGTTCTTTGGCAAGAGAAAATCCCAAACAGATTTATGAACGCTCTGGATAATGGAAGTGTGTGGGGTTTTATTTGTAACAATGCTCTTATTAGAGTGTCAGATTTCAGGTTGTTTTAATACCTGTCAGCAGCAAGCCCCTGCCCAACCCTCACTAAAAGCAAGAAGCTGAGAAGGAATTTTTTAAGAAGCCATGCATAATTATTGCAGGGGGGGGGGGTTGTAAGAAAGGAAATCCTGTAGTTTTTCTTCAAATTAGACTAATCGAAACAGACTTTGCAATTGAAGACACCTATTGGTGACATCACCTGCTGACATGATGCCTGCTAATGTTCTGTTTTCTAGGCTGTCACTGGTCTATGCTGGAAGGGATGTTGATATAGGATCGTCACACAGGATACAAGCGATGGACCAGCCCTGCTTTCTGGGATTCCTCTTGGGTTTCTGCTTTGCTACACTTCCAGGTAGCAGAGCCTGTCCCAAGCTCTGTGCCTGTTATGTGCCTACTGAAGTGCACTGCACATTCCGCTATCTCTCTACCATTCCACAGCACATTTCCCAAGATGTGGAACGCATCAATTTAGGGTATGTTTACACAGTATTGCTCCAATTGTGATGTGTAGTAATCAGGGCTTTTTTTTGTAGCAGGAACACCTTTGCATCTTATGCCCTATATCCCTGATGTAGCCAACCCTCCTGGAGCTTACAGTAGGCCATGTACTAAGAGCCCAGTAAGCTCTTGGAGGATTGCCTACATCAGGGGGTGTGCCCTAATATGCAAAGGAATTCCTGCTCTAAAAAAAGCCCTGGTAGTAATTAGATTTCAATGAACACACAAAGTTGACTTATACTGATCAGACCATTAGTCTATTAAGTTCCGTACTGTGTACTCACTTGTTAGTGGTTCTGCAGGGTCTCAAGCAAAGGTCTTTCAGCGAACTTAGGTATAACCCTGTTTAGGATCGCACTGTGGGCAGTCTCTTTCAAACCAAAGATATGGGGTTTCAGGAACCAGTGTATGATCCAGTAAAGCTTTTCTAAGGTAAATTATACTAAACCCAATAATAATCAGTGGAAGAGCTTCTGCTTGGCATGCAGAAGGTCCCAGGTGTAATCCCTCACATCTCCGGTTAAAAGTACCAGGCAGTAGGTGATAAAGACCTCTGCCTGACACCCTGAAGAGCCACTGAGGAGATAATGGTGATCTTGATGAACCTGTTCAGTATAAAGCAGCTTCATGTGTGTTCTTACCTGTTTCTGGGCTTCCTCTGAAGCATTTAACTAACATCTGTTTCTGATTTATTGTAACTAGCCATTGTTGGAAATATGGTGTTGAATAAGTTGGACCCTCTGTCTTCATTTGCAGCCTCAACTTTGCACCCCAGTGTAAAAGTACAGTGGGGAAGAGGGAGGGATTTCTTTATAGCAAGGGCTCCAACAACTCAGAATCTGGGTTGGTTGTGCTGCCTTTTGTCATGCTCTGTTGCTCTAAATAATTCAAAGCAACAGCAATGTTTCCTAAAATACAGGGCTTTTTTGTAGCAGGAACTTCTTTGCATATTAGGCCTCATCCCCCTGATGCAGCAAATCCTTTAAGAGCTTTCAGGGGGGGGGGTGGCCTGACATGCAAAGAAGTTCCTGCTACAAAAATAGCCCTGAGCGTAGGACAACTGCACATCAGCTCAGGCGGACCTTGCTTACCATGCTTACTCCTGTCTGCAAGTACAGGTGGATGGAGGGATGGCCACAGTTATAAAGCTTATGGGTTAGCCCTACACTGAGAAGCGCAGACGCAGATTTGATGAGTGAATTGTTAACACGGATACACATTCGTTTGTACCTTTTTATACTATGCAAGTAATAGTTAACATTTTTATGAAAGGAGTCTCTCCTTTGCTCCATAGACTCCCACCTCTGCCACTGTAATGCTTGCAAGCCTACAGGGTCAGACTGCTGGAGTCAAAGAAAGCTCTGATCTGTTCCACTGTACTTAAACTGAAAAGACAGTGGCAGTGTAAGAGAGAGAATAGCTTGTGCTGTGAGGACTCCCATGAGGCAAATACAAGATCACATGCTGGGCCCTGGGACTCATGCTTACAGATTTGTAATAGAAGTTTCAGTTTTTCATACAAAAATGCATTGAAAGAATGAACTTTTTTTAAAAAAAGGGTTTTGTATGAGGTGGTGTATTTCATTGACATTTAATGTTTTTAGTGCAGTTTTATGAGTTACAACTGTAGCATTGCATTGTGATTTTGTTAGGAGCTGCATCTGGGATCTGGAGTATCCATTTTTTAAATAATAAAATTCATACCTCTGACTTTACATCTACAGTTGCAGAGGACAAGATAGGGGTTTTTTTTGTTTTGTTTTTGTTAAATGATGCAGTTAAAATTTGCTAATATGCATTTGCAAAAGAGAGACTCTGTTTTTGTTTGTTTTACCTTCAAACTATAGCTGACTGACTAAACCCAGATCTGGAATGAAATGTTTGTTACAGCTACAACAGTTTGGTTAAACTGACTGAGGTGGATTTTTCTGGCCTGGAGAAGCTGGAGTTGTTGATGTTGCACAGTAATCAGATACACACAGTCCACGACAGGACATTCTCCGATTTAAGTTCATTACAGGTAAGGATGAGATAGAAATTATTACCCAATATTGGTGCTGTTTAAAGCCATGCTGAGTTTTTACCTTCAGATATTTGAGGCAAAGAGTGTGTTTTCATGGGGAGCGATGCAGAAGTTTGCTGCAGCTTGCGCACTTGTAGTCTCCCTCTCAGTATTAAACAGATTCCACCACACACTCCTAGCTTTAAATCTATTGATTACACGTCTTCAAATGACATATGTACATTTTGGTTCAGTTTCTTTTTTCATTTTTTTTTCAATTGACAGATCTTAAAAATGAGCTATAACAAAGTCAAAGTTATTCAAGCAGATACTTTTCATGGCCTCACAAGTTTGGTACGTTTACATATGGATCATAACCAAATCGAATTTGTAAGCCCAAAAGCTTTCTATGGTCTTACATCACTGAGGCTGGTCCACTTGGAAGGAAATGTGCTTAAACAACTTCACCCAGACACTTTTGTCACTTTACGCTACATCCGAATATTCAAAACATCCTCCGTAAAGCATGTCTACTTGTCTGACAACTTCCTTACTTCACTGCCACAAGATATTTTCTCTTACATGTCTGAGCTAGAGAGCCTCTATCTTCATGGAAACCCCTGGACTTGTGACTGTGCATTGAAGTGGTTTGCTGAGTGGGCAGAACGTTATCCAGGTACTGAACATTTTTCGCTCTTCATACTTTTGAAATTTTGGAACATTACTGAATAAATTATGCACCAACTGTTGTTCTAGAGAATATGTGGACATATGAAGGTGCCTTTATACCAAGTAATTCAATAGATTTTCCTAGACCCATTATTGTCTGCTTTGGTTAGCAGCAGCTCTCCATGGTCTTAGGCAGAGAAGGGTCTTTCCTTCTACCTGGGATTCTGTAATTGGAGATGCTGGGGACTGAACCTGGGACTTTCTGCATGCCAAGCAGACACTTTACCACTGAGCCACAGCCCTTCCCTATAACACATATGCCATTTAAGAGGGGAGGGGAAAATCTGCTTTTCCCCACCCCCCACCCCCCCGTCCTCCAGGAGTCCTGTATAAGAACTGTTAAGTCTCCAGATACTCTCATAAAATCTCTTACTTCTATATCATCCTTATCCAAAATCATCTGTCATGCTGACTATTTAAGAAGCAGTAAAGAAAACTATTCTTGCCCTGACCTGATAGCAAGCCCAGGCAAGTCTGATTTTGTCAGATCTCAGAAGCTAAGCAGGGTTGATTCTGGCAAGTACTTGGATGGGAGACCTCCTTGGAATACCAGAAGTTGGGAGACAGAGTCAGGCTTTTATTCAGCCACCACCCTGAATATACTTCAGGCTCCCAGTAGGGGTCAGTCACCAGAGGTCGCCATGACTTCCAGGTGCAGACATAAAAGAACCACACTGTAGGTGATGTGAAGGACCTCTGCCTGACACACAGCCAGTCTTAGTAGACAATACTGACTTCAATGGACTGATGGTCTGATTTACTACAAGGCAGATTCACATGTACTAACTTTGGTGTGGAAAATCTGAACATTGGATGAGTTAAGAGAAACCAGTTTGAAATCAAACACTTTCTCACAAAATTTATCTTATAACCACTGTCTTTTTGACTCTGTGTGATTAGTTCTAATAAGAAAATCTTGTACAGCAGTTTTGTTAAGAAGTGCAACTTTTTTTAAAATGGACTTTCCGTTATGATAACAGGTAGAAAAATTCAATACCTATCAAAACTATGTGCTATGAAAAAAAATAATTCCAACAGCCCACCTTCTGAACTGGTTCCAGTTTTTCCCTACAGTGTCTTCTTGATGACTGTTTATTCTTGAGGCTTTGCTACCACTGTGTTGTCTTAGAGTTTGTGAATTTCAAGGACAGAATCTCAGGGCTAAAGGCAGAACATCTCTCCTTTCACATTAGAGAATAGTGTAATGCTTGTGCAAAAAGATCAATGAATCTTTGGGTGTGTTTTTCCAGAGGTGCCTTATTTGGCAAAAAATGAACATTCAGGGCCTGGCGGTAGGGAGGGACCAGATCTCTTGGTGTCCTTGCTCACAAGATTCTGATAAACTTTTATAAAATCATGGGGCTGTTTAAATCATGGGACTCTAAAGCACTGAGACCATGACACTTAAAAAAAAAATTTGCCCAGTGTTTGCAGTCTTTCTTCTAACACTGGCAGGAAAATTAGCAGAAGGAAAAGCAATGAATGCTAGTCACTGGAAATTCCAAGGATCACAATTATGTGAAAAATGTGATTTAATAAAATTTTGCCTGATCTTGACTTTGGATTTAAAAAAAAAAACCATCTTCCACATGTGGAAATTATTCCCATGGAGGAATCAACACAACAGTCTTATGGAAAGATCTAGGAACAGGATATTAGCAGCCTGATTTTTAAAGATTCCTTCAAGATCCCAGTGAATGTTTTAGTGCAACCTAACAGTTGTCCAATGTCCTTCAGAAATTGTCTCAAGTCATTTCCATGGTGGGAAACAATTATGCTCTAGTCAGCCCAGTTAAGGTCAAAGATGTATCAAGGGCAGGGCTTTTTTGGTAGAAAAAGCCCAGCAGGAACTCCTTTGCATATTAGGCCACCCCCTGACATGTTTCACATAGGACTTTTTTGTAGAAAAAGCCCAGTGGGAATTTATCTGTATATTAGGCCACACCCCTTGACAACAAGCCAGCCAGTACTGCGTTCCTGCTCAAAAAAAGCCCTGATTAAGGGGAAAGGAATTACATCCTGGTTTCGAGATGGATGTGCTCAGAAAATTAATTCAATCAATGATATATTCACACTGGCACTGCTCACAATTTTCAATGTATGTATGTACAAGCTGTGTGCAGTGTATGCTTGATTTTTCATTATATATGCATTGGGTAATTCTCATGTTATATTCAATGCATGTACAGCTGAATGTGTGATTCAAACCCTACATATATACAGGCTTTGCCCCAGTTTCACTTGTAAAATGATCATGTATTGTCTCTTCCTTACAAAGGGATGTACACTCAAAATGTACATGTATTCACTGTAACATATGAACAGAGTTACTGTTATTCAGTAGAGGCGTAAGTTGTGAATGGGAACTACAAGATAAGGACCAAGGATGATACAAGGCTGGACCTCCCCCTCTCCCCTTTATGCTCTGATGGTCCAGAAGGCGAACTTAATTAGTGGGATGCTCTTGGGGTTTGTTTTAAAGTTTTAACCTGAATTTTAATTTTTGTATTGTTTTAACTGATGTACATTGCCCAGAGCCTGCAAATAAATAAGGTTTCAAAATGAAATATGGGCACTGAGCAATAAGATGAGTTGTAGCCATCTTACCTGAGCTAGTGACTTCTTCCTAAAGCCCATTTCCAGGATCTTTTTGCCTTAATGCTTCCCCCCGCCCTCCCCCCCAAGCCTCAACCTCCAGTTCTTTGTCCTGGCCTGTGAGAAGTATGTTCTGTAACAACAGTGATCAACATTTATAGACAGATTTTTTAAATGATCACTCAGTTGAAGTCTGCCTTATCTCATAGACACAAGAGTATCTCTTGTCAGCAGAACAGAAACTTTTGCTTTTATATCAAAATTTTTAAATTTTCTCCCGCTCTCTTTCTTTCTAGATGTGATAAAGTGCAAAAAAGACAGAGGCCCTTCTGGTGTTCTACAGTGTCCATTGTGCTCCAATCCCAGGAACTCCAAAGGCAAACAGTTAATGGAATTGCAATCTTCAGATTTTAATTGTGTTAAGCCAACCATTGACCCAGTCTTAAAATTCAAGAACATCACTGTGCCAGAGGATGGTGACTTCACCCTAGTCTCCTCTAAGGATTTTATTGCTCCCATAGGATCTATCGCTTTAAACATGACAGATCAAGCAGGGAACCAAGCAAATGTGGTTTGCAGCGTGCAAAAGCCTACAAAGATGCCTCCTGTCCAGCTTGAAAAAAATGACACAGTAATACTTAAAGCATCCCTATCAACATTTCTTGTGTGCAGCATTGACTACGAGCATATAAAGCAACTGTGGAGTATACTTGCCCTGTACAGTGATTCTCCCTTGAAACTAAAAAGGGATCTCTTACTGACAAAAGTGCCTTATATCAGTTATAGGTATAAACAGACTAACTCTGAAAATGAAGACATTTTCACAAATATAGAAGCTGAAATGAGAGCTGAGCCATCTTGGCTGATGCAAGGTCATGTGTCATTGCGATTAGACAGGACGGCAACCACACTCAACACTTTGCACGTTCAGTATTCAGTGGATGCTGAAATCTCTCTTCCAGATATTGCACCCCAAAAAGAAATACAAAACTGGGCTATGATGTTACGAGTCAACAGTACGAGGACCGAACACACTGTTTTGGCAGGCAGGTCTGTGGAACTGGACTGTCAGGCACTCGGTGACCCTCCTCCTATCATTGAGTGGGTATTACCTGATGGCAGCAAAGTTAGAGCCCCATATGTTAGTGAAGATGGGAGAATTGTGATAGCAAAAACGGGCAAATTTACCTTACACACAGCTGATAATTTTGACACTGGAGTTTATCACTGCATAGGAACCAATTATGATGATGCAGATGTCCTATCTTTTAGGATTACTGTGATTGACCCTTATATGGAACACAACTATTTAAACGGATGTCAGCTCTCAGCATTTTTAGGCGAAACATTATTCCTTCCCTGCCAGTATGCCAGTGTCCCAGATGCCTCTGTTCATTGGGTCTCACCTGAGCATGTGGTTCTTGATCATTCTTCAAAGAACAAGATACTTTTAAACAATGGTACACTGAAAATACAACTAACATCAGACCGGGATGGTGGCTACTACAAGTGCATAGTAGCTAATCAGTATGGTGTTGATTTTTTGGTTCATCAGGTAGTAGTAAAAAAAGATCCAAACAGGTCACAAAAGGGAGATAATCATGAAGATGCTGCTGAAGGTTCAGGCAATGGAGAACTTGATGTTCTTGCCAAAACACAAAGCACTCCTTGTACAGCGCAGACCCAAGCAACCAGCCAGGCAACTATTGAAGTTTTGTTTACAAACCGTCCCATGCTAAGGAGAACTAATAATAACTACAGAGAGGTTTACAAGCACAACAGGGACAAGATGACTAGACGGCTTCGAGGACACAGAAGACAATTCAGTCCTTCCTCTAGAAGAATTGATCCATCACGTTGGGCAGCATTTTTAGAAAAAACAAATATCACACTGCCAAGAAAACAAGAACATACTACAATGAAACCAACAGTAAAAGTCCTTCTGCCCCAAGAGATTTCGGCAAATGAAAGGGAGATGTCTGGAGATATTCCTCCAGAGGAGGAATTTCTGCTACTAGTGACTAAAAGACCTGCATTGTACACATTGGGAGAGGCATCAGGAAATGTAGTAACAGCAGAATTTGGAAGCATACAGAGTAATTTTCACTCTACTGTAGGATATGGCACTGCCACAGAAGCTGTAACTCCATTAAGCAGCCCAATAGTTACACATTCTGAGGTGTCAAAGAACCAGGAGTCATATACAGAACATAAGTCTGAAATTAACAGAGGAACTCTGGAAGCATTCCAACCATCACCTACTAGTATGGAGTCACTGAGGCCATCATTGTACTTGCCCAGTAGTACAACAGACCCATTGAATGCTTTCTCTCCTGGGAAAAATGATTTGCATTTAAAAATTAAACCAACAATAGCACCAGCTGTGCAGGTTACTAAGACTGCCAGCCCTGTGATTTCTCATGGAGTTACTAAAAAACCTAATTTATTTGTAGAAGCTACTGATAAAACATCAAGCAAATCAAACCATCAGCTATCTGTAGTGGCAGTGAGTGCACCAGATGATGTATTTGGGCATATTTATGTTTACAGTACACAAAAAATAACAACACCTCAGCTGCCTGCAGGTTCAACCATTATTACTCATCAGCAGATTAAGATAGTCAGGGATACTACACCTCGTGTTCCACTCTCTAGGCGATATGGCAGACGGAAGAAAATCTCTGCTAGGAGACGGATCGTTAGACCTGATCGTATTCCTAACAACGCAGGGCGTAGATTTGTTTTTGTTAGACCTAGAATTGCTAAAGGAAGTACAACACTGCCTCCTCCTATAGAAATAAATGCTCCTACCTTGACACCGCCAAAGAAATCTCTTGCACATGTTACTTTCCAACCACCTATTCCCACTTCGTTCACTGTACATCATCCTGAAACAACAACTGTAAATCCGATCTTGACACTCTCTTTCAATGCAAGAAACAAACTGGTCACAGCTGAAGAGCATACAGCTTCCACAGTAGTTCCCTTATATCTGGAAAGCTTCCAAATTGTGCCACAAAGACAAGAAACTACTTCTATTCCATTACAGACAGTTACTGATACATCATTTAGCAGTAACCTGCTGGCAGAGACAATCCATACACCTAGCGTTGCAGTGGAAAACATATTTACCACAAGCAGTGCTTCCCTTTCAGATTTTAAATCAGTTCATTCCACTCTTAGAACAGACTTGTCTTCCAGTGTTTCAATAGGAAAAAATTCTTTGAATGTTGGGAATTCTCTTGGAAGCAACCATTTTCAAAAAGAACTACTAGAAAAGCAACTTAGACAGAAGACAAGTGAAGACCCCTTGCCCGAACACCATGACACGTATTTCCAAACTACAAGGCCCATACCAGCATTAACAGTTTTACCCATACGTAAAAAACAAACAGATGGTCTCAGAAACTTAATTGATCCCAAAAGTGACAGCACAATGCTTGAAGAACATGCTCCTACTCGACCACTCAGCATTACAGAACCATCGTCAGCCTCTGTCTCCAGTCTTGCAACTCATCTAAGCAAAAGCTTTCATGGCCCAAGCATCAAGCCAGTTCTGACTCTACCTAATTCTGTTCATGCTAACACAAAAGTCTCCAGAATCAAGGTGTTAAGACCAGGAAGGAGAAGAACTCAAAGGAGGAAGAGGCCTCTAAGAAGGTTTATGCATTCACAGAAAAACATTACTGTCAGTGTTGGAGTTGCTGCTGCTCCGTCCAAAGGAACTGTAGCTTCACTTAGTTTAGCAGCAGATAAAAAGGTAACAGAGCCCACTCCTCCTATATCCACTGAACTGCTTACTGGACACACTGGTACAGATGTAATGGCAACTACGCTACAACCACCGATTCTTCACACAACCAGTATAATCAGAGATACCCCCACAGTCACCCCTCAGCTACTAACAAAGAAGAACACTGCTGAAAATACTCTTTCTACTAAACTGCCAGTGTATAGTGGGCCTTCTCAAAAACCAACCACTGCAATCCCACTCACAGTATCATCCTTAAATATTTCAGGTGTGACCACAGCACTACCAGACACATCCTTGTTAACACCAGCATCAGTGTCTACCAAAGTAATGCAGGCTCCGTCAGTAACATATAAGGGATCATACCAGAATGTGGGAAGAAAATCTGCTAACAAAAAGCCCACAACAGAAGCATCTCTTCCTGCTGAAGCTGAACGAAGCATCAAAACTCCAACAGATGCAGGATATCCCACTACCACACAGCATCCAAGTCAGCTGAGACCCCGAACAGTAGTCATGCCTGTCTTGCAAACTACTGTATCTCCCAGGTGGCAGGAAAAGTTCTGGCAGGCACCATCTCCTAAAATTGCAGAAAGTAGCAAAACTTTCCTTGTCAGCACATTGACCATATTGAACTCTCCTCAGAGCTTCACTCAACATACTCCTGCGTGGGAGAAAAAGAAAAAGAGTTACCATAAAAGTTGGTCTGAAAAGACAGCAGCCCAGGAAACCACAACCACCAATCTGGTTGCCTTAGAATCTTTTCATCTTGCCAGGCTAGCCAAACCCAGGATAACTGGGGGGAAACTTGCAGCATTTACTGTACTGGCTAATTCTGATGCCTTCATCCCTTGTGAAGCCACTGGTAATCCTCGGCCAACGATACACTGGACCAAAATATCATCAGGTAAGCTTCTTAAGTTTACATTAAACATTTCCTCTTTAACCTAATAATACAAGATATGAGAACTAATGTACTATAGTGGATATGGTGCAGATGTAGTAGATATGGGGCCTTGGATACCCCAGGTTAAAATTCCCCTTCTCCCGTGGAATCTTATAGGGTACCTTGTACCAGGCACTTTCTCACAGCCTAACTCACCTCACAAGATGGCTTCTGTAAGGATAAAATGTAAGTAGTGGGAAATGCCGTGAAGTTGCAGTTTACTTATGGCAACCGTATAGGGTTTTAGAGATGAGATGAACAGAGATGGTTTACCATTGCCTCCCTCTGTGTAGCAGCCCTGGAGTTCCTTGGTGGTCTCCCATTCAAGTGTTAACCAGGGCTGGCCCAGCTCAGCTTCTGAGCTCAGATTAGATCAGGTTAGCCTGGGCCATCCAGGTCAGGGCTAATATATAGGAGGGAATAACAGTGTTGTAAGTTGCTTGGATAAGTTGAGGAGAAAAATGGGGTATAGATGTCTAAATAAAAGCAAGGAAACATCTATGCTTGATCAATGGAATAAGATTGGGCTGTGATTGTGTAGTCCTGCAGTCAGTTAAAGAAGTATCTCAGCAGAAATGTGTCTCTGACAAATTTACTTTTGACAAAATAATAGGTTAAACATCATAGCAGCTTGAAATGATTTCAGTTTCAGTAGAATATACATATTCAGAAGGATAAATCTGTTATAGAATCATGGTATCTAGGATAGCAAAGCACAAGCCTGAGTTCTTCCTCTTGGACATGGGAATAGGATAACTGCTGAAAAATTCCAGTACTTTCTTCCAATTTTGTTACTGCTAATGTTTCCTCCCCTGAGAAGACAGCTTCTTTTCTTAGTCACATTCCTGACACTTTTGTGGGAAAGGTTCCTTTTCCCCCTGAAAAATGTACATTGTTACAATGAATTTAACTTTGTATTCAAAGGTAGGATATAAACATTTTAATTTAATTAATAAATATTTAAAAAAATAGACTGATGTGAATAGGAGATGAAAGGCAGAGAATCTTTCCAGGTATTTGCTAGACAAATGTCTCATAGATAACACAGACATGCTGTTCTCACAGATACGCATCATACCTCACATTTCAGCACTGGATGTCATCAGTGATTTTATGGCCTCTTCCCTAAATATCTTTTAACATTCTTGAGACAAATGGGAATGGCCATATCCTTGTAAAAGTCAGTGTGAAAATACACCGGTTTTAAGATTTCAATTAGGAAAAAGTGCTGAGTGTAATGATTTTGTAAATGTGTGGGGTGGTTAGAGAGTTCAGGTAATGGTTCCTAAACATATAAAGCTGTCTTGTCCTGAATCTATCTGTTGTTCTTCCCAATTCAGGATTGCCTAGTTTGATTGGTGTCAGGTCTCCAGGTTCTCAGTGGCAGAGAAGGGGTTCTTTGCACACCCACTATGTGAGAGCCTTTAACTGGAGATGCCGGGGACATTTTGCGTGCTGTCTGCCACAGAAACACCACTTGTAACTGACTTATGGATGCTCTTAGCAGCGCATTTATGATACTGGGCTTTTCTGCACACTTACCTTCATTGCTTGTGTGCCTGTATTGCATGGGGGGGGGGGGTGTTTCTTTTCCCAAATGTGTTTTGCTCCCTCTAGCAGTCACTTCGATATATCATCTCCAATTTAAAGTGCAGGAAAATAAATCGGAGATTGTGATATATAGAACCAACCTCTAGAGGGAGCAAAACGTGTGCTGGAAAAAAAACCCCTGATGCCCTAGGCCAAACTTGTTTAATGTAAGAGCCACATAGAATAAAGTCAGATGCTTAAGAACTGCAAGACATGAACATCAGATGTTTGAGATGAAGGAAGAGAGGAGTAGAAAGAAAGCAACTTTAACTTTAAATGCATTCTCCAAGCTGCCATCTGGCTTGGCTTGGAGAAGTGATTTAAAGAGAAAAATGCCTTCTCTAAGCTGGCTGACACGGTGGTGGGGGCTTGGAGAGCCACACAATATGTGTGAAAGAGCCACATGTGGTTTGACCACCCCTGCCCTAGGGGCATTCAAGCAATGAAAATAAGAGTGCAGAAAAGCCACTGAGAAACAGATGCATTTGAGGAGTGGCAGGTAGAACATAAACGCAAACTAAAATTTTTACCAGCAGAATGGCTTTTCCCTGCTCCCCCTCCGCCTCACTGCAGCCCATTGATCTCAACAAAATACTGCTCTATGGGGTACAATACCCTGAGGGTCACAGCCCTTGATATTTAAATTTAGTGGTAGAGTAATGCATAAACAGTGTGGTCAATTAGACATGAAGGTATGTCAGCTAATTTTCATGTGGCATATTGTTTTGTACAGTTGTAATATATGTAATGATGTTGACGTTCCAATGGATTATGATTATTTTTTAAAAAAATTGTTTTTAAAAAATTAAAAATGGGAAAAGGATACCCTGAGGAAGGATATGAAAGGATGGTGGCAAGAAGTAATCAAACCATTTGGCCAGAAGATTCCTGAAATGCCTCAGGAACAGCAGATTTGGGAGGGCTGCAATAAGGTTATAATCATGTGGATTTCCCAGTGGTAGCTGGCGATAGCAGGATGGGGGGGAGGAATTGAAGAGATTATGAATAAGCAGCTTCCAAGATGCATCCACAACAGCTAAGTGATTGTTTTGGTGCATTATACAAAAGAGCAATAAAAAGAAAATCTGTATTCCATTTTCAGTGGCAATATAAACTTTGTATGTGTACTGAAGGGACAATCTGAATTGGCAACCAATTTTCCAGTCCTTAAAATGCAATTCTAGTAGCACATGAACACAGTTTATTATGCACAGCTGTGTTCCTTACAGTTTCAAAAAGTAACAGAGCTGGGATAAAGGGAGCCTGCACAACTACTGTGGGAAGGAAAGCTACCAAGAAACTTAAGAATGAAGCTTAGGATATTACATCCCCTTGTTTGCAAATTATCCTTGTAGGATACAGAGCAAACAGGCAAGATTTGAATACCTGTCTAATTTTATTTTTGTCTGCTTTAATTAGGGGATGAAGCCTTGAAACAAAAAGATGACAACAGATTTGAAGTTCTTCCCAATGGCACTCTCTCCATTGAGAATGTGAACATCCAGGACCGTGGACAGTATCTATGTGTGGCTGCCAACCAGCATGGCTCCAGCAAGCTTCTTGTCACGTTGTCTGTGGTGGCCTACCCACCTAGAATCCTGGGAGGGAGGTCGAGGATTATTACTGTCCACTCTAGCAAGCCTGTGTCCATGAAGTGTGCAGCTGAAGGCCGTCCAACCCCTACCATTTCCTGGATCCTTGCAAATAAAACATACATTTCACAATCATCTTTGGGAAATGAGGTGGCTTTTGTGCAAGCAGATGGGACACTGATGATAAAGAAAGTCAGCATGTATGACAGAGGAGTTTACACCTGCACAGCAAGCAATCCAGCAGGTTCTGATTCAATGGTAGTAAGACTGCAAGTAATTGCTGCCCCACCCATTATACTGGAAGAAAAGAGGCAGCATGTACTAGGGAGTGTGGGGGAAAGTTTGAAACTTCCTTGCACTGCCAAAGGAAACCCTCATCCAAATGTTCACTGGGTCCTCCTTGATGGAACTACGGTGAAACCTTTGCAGTATATAAATGGCAAGCTTTTCCTGTTCCCTAATGGAACCCTTTACCTCAAGAATATAGCTACATCTGACAGAGGAAAGTATGAATGCATAGCTACCAGCTCTACTGGTTCTGAGAGGAGAGTGGTAATACTTCGGGTAGAACATAGTGATACAATCCCTAGAATTGCAGATGCATCGCAAAGATTGACTCAACTGAATTTTGGGGACAGGTTGCTTCTGAATTGCTCAGCTATGGGTGAGCCAAAGCCCAGAATAATTTGGAGATTGCCTTCCAAAGCTGTGGTTGACCAGTGGCACAGGTAAGATTCCTTGAAGCTGTTCTCCCTGCTTGTGCATTTTTTTACTTATTTACTTCATTTATACCAGTGGCGTAGGGAGGGGGGGTGGGGGGGGCGGATCGCCCCAGGTCTGGGAGATCTGGGGGGCCCCCGCATTGCCAAGGGGGGTCCCTCCCCTCCCCGGCAGGGCTCCGGAGCGTCGCGCAGACCTTCCGGCCACAGTCCCAGCTCAGGGCGGGGGAAGCGGCGTCCGCCCCTCGCCTGCTCGAGGCTTCTCCTGCTGCTCCACGTGCCGCGGGCAGCAGCAGGAAGCAGAAGGCGGCGACGGGCAGCAGGAGGAGGAGGCGGCGGCGGCAGATTAAGGGCAGAGTGGATCAAAAAGGAAATGGTCCAGAAGAATAAGAAGACTGGAAGCAATCTGAGAGCAGGAAGTAGAACTGAAATGGCAAGAGGGAAGTTAGTGATCAGAAGCTGTAACAGTGATGAAAAAGGTTGAACTGGAAACAGGGAGTTGAGATAATTAACTGTCCAGCTGCAGGCCTCATGTGGGGGTGTTCTTCACTGGTTAACACAGTGAAGTTTCTGGTGTAACACTGAGCTAGGGTTACCATTCCCAAAGTGGGGGCAAGGGAACCCCTGCTTTCACAGGCTCCTTTCTGCCAGTAGCCAGCTAGCTGGTGGGAGGAAATCCCCCCAAACATTGACTGCAGAATGCACTGATGTCAGCCAGAAGTGACATAGGTGCATCAGTGGTGTGGGGGGGGGGATGCTCTGGTTTTGTGGCAAAACTCTATAATTTCAGGGTGATTTTACCCATAGAGTAAGACGATGGGTCCTGGAACCATACACTAAGCACATAAAGGTCAGAAGTTTGGACCTCTTTTCTCAGAGTTAAGACTGAATTTGCAGTATATATTGGAGAACACTGTAAAATATTGCTTGCAATATGCAATGTGCAAATAGCTTATAATTAAATAGCAATACAAAATAACATTATTAACATGTAAAGTCCCAAGCAATGCAAAGTCCTAAGCAATAAAGCAGTACTCTTGTTGATTTTCAGTTTGTTTCCAAAAGCTTGAAAAGGGACTTAAAAAGGGATCTAGTGTTTTCGATGTAGTGTAAAGATCTATCTGATTGTTGGGCCTCTTCTAAGGATCACAGCAGAAGAGGTTTGAGCAAGGAAAGATGCTCTGAAGATACAGGAGTTTGTTTGTTTGGTTTTTAGATCATTCCTATCCCTTCAACAATGCCAAAAATTGAACTATTAGAGTAAAACAACAACTAATAAAAACAGAAGTTCAAGCAACAAAAGCCAGTTTCACTTTGGAATAAGTTGTTCAAGGAAAATCTGATCCTTACTGAGAGCTCCACCACCAAAAGAATCCAGTAACTGCCAACTAATTTCTGATTACAGGGATTTGGAAAAGAACCACTGCTGATGGCCTTAAAGCTTGAGCAGTTCATTTGGAAGCAATTAGCCTTATTGGCATGGCTCTTAGGTCAAAATCAGCACCTTTGTTTGGGCCTAGAAACTTACACAAATGATTTAACTCTAAAGGTTTCCTGTATTTCAAATTAATTTTTCAGTGTTTTTTTTAAATGACATGGCCTGTGATCCAGAAGCACTTAAACCACTTAAGCGATTATACTTTAACAGATGCTGTATTGATAAAGTAACTATTTAAGTAACCTTAAGTAATGAAACCCTAGTACTTAATGGGTTTTATAGAAAAAGATCATTATCAGTATCCAGTGCTTATTCATAATTTTGGTGGGTATTTCTGTACAACTTCAGTAGAGTGGTATCCAGATTTATAATAAAATTAAGGAAGATTTTATTATAACTCTAGACATTCTGATAGTGGTTCCATTTGACATTGGCCATGAATTGAGTTCCTAAGTGAAGCCAAACTTGACAGCCACAAATTTTATAATTTAGAATCCAGTACATCTGTGATCATATAGTATAGAATCCAATATAACTAATAGTCTCAGATTTGGGGGAGACCACAGAGTCCTATTGACAGGACCATATATGGGAAGCTTCTCTGCCAGTGAAGCCTCTGAAGGGAATGAGTAAAATGAGTGATGTCTTCTAACATGCCCATTCTTTTCTGCCCTATAATGGGCCATGCTATATGACCAAAAGCTTCCAGTTGTCTTGATCAAGCCTTCCCTAGAGGCCATTTTCTTCATCAGTATGGGCATGCAGGTTTTAAATTTTAATCTGTTGTTAATCATTATGAGAAGACAAGAGTCACTGGACAAGACAATAATGCTAGGAAAAGTTGAAGGCAGTGGGAAAAGAGGAAGACCCAACATGAGAGTGATTGACTCCATCAAGGAAGCCACAGCCCTCAGGTTGCAAGACCAGATTAAGGCTGTTAATGATGGGCCGTTTTGGAGAACATTAATTCAAAGGGTCTCCATAAGTCGGAAGCAACTTGACAGCACTTAACGAACATACAATTTTTCATGTGTTGTTAGACTTATATGGAAGAAATAATGGCAGCACATCAGAGCATATGGATGTTGAAAAAATGCAGGCAGAGTTACTTTGTGTATTGCTGTATTGATATAGCACAGCATTTTTTATTTTATTTAAATAACTGTATTTGGGTTTTTTAAAAGATTGATTTATAGAAGCATGGCCATGCAAATGTAACCCAAATTCTCTGCTTGAAGCCAGGGGCAAGAAGGAGCTTTAGTGAAAGACCTTTCTTGGTTCAGCCTAGTGTTATTCTTCGGTTTTAGCTAAGTTGTCACCAGATTTCAAGATATCTGATGAATGTCCCCCAGAAAGCCAGCAGAGTTCAGTTAAGAAAAAGAATGAAAACATGAAGAAGACTCATCCCTACATGCACACCAGTTTTTGCCAAAATAAAATTGAAGAAATCTGGGGATTCTTGTTTAGTAAAAACATGAGAAATTTGACATAAGAAAAGCCATATTGGATCAGGCCAATGGCCTATCCAGTCCAACACTCTATGTCACACAGTGGCCAAAAAACTAGGCGCAATCAAGAGGTCCATCAGTGGGGTCAGGACACTAGAAGCCCTCCCACTGTACCCCACCCCCCAAGCACCAAGAATACAGAGCATCACTGCCCCAGACAGAATTCCAATAATACGCTGTGACTAATAGCCACTGATGGACCTCTGCTCCATATGCTTATCCAATCCCTCTTGAAGCTGTCTGTGCTGGCAGCCGTCACCACCTCATGTGGCAGTGCATTCCATGTGTTAATCACCCTTTGGATGAAGAAGTACTTTCTTTTATCAGTTCTAACCCGACTGCTCAGCCATTTCATTGAATGTCCACGAGTTCTCGTATTGTGAGAAAGGGAGAAAAGTACTTCTTTCTCTACCTTCTCTATCCCATGCATAATCTTGTAAACCGCTATCTTGTCATGGAGCTTTGACATAACTAGGAGATTATGCATATGCCTGCATTCAGCTAAAATTAGTTGTTCCTGATAAATTACTGAAGTGGGTATGTAAGTGGAAGAGGAGAGGTTTCATTCAGTCTTGCCCAATTCCACTACCCATATGGCTTCTGTCCATGCTGGTACTATTATCATCAAACAGCAAAGATCAATACTGTTCTGTGGCTATCTATATAGAATTCTCTGTAGAAATTAAATGAGTATTTATTAAATAAATTCTAATACAATAGCCAAAAACTTATATCTGTATGTCTATTTATATAATGTAATCACACATATACAAATATTCTCCTAATATTTTCTGGAACCAATATACAACATCATCTTGCAAGTACCAGTATACTGTTATCAAAGCAGCAATACTGCTGTCCTCTGATGCCAAGGTTCAGTGACTCTTCAGCAAGCAGAATACTTAATTCCTCTAATAGCTTCTTCTATATGTGTAGAAATTGGGAGAGGAAGAGAAAGGCAATTGTAAGCCTTAAGGTAGAGAAAAGGGGGGGGGGTGTAAACCAGCTCTTCTTTGTCCTGGCATGTATGTAAGGAGTATACAGTGTGTCATTAATGAAACTGTTTATTTTTCTCCCATCTCTTTCTAGAATGGGAAGCCGAATCCATGTACATCCCAATGGATCCCTAGTTATTGAGGCAGTCACAGGAAAAGATGCAGGTGACTATTTATGTGTGGCAAGAAACAAAATGGGAGATGACCTGATCCTTATGAAAGTTAGTGTGACAATGAAGCCTGCAAAAATCGATCAAAAGCAGTATTTTAAGAAACTGGTGCCTTATGGAAAAGACTTCAAAGTAGACTGTAAAGCTTCCGGATCACCTGAACCAGAAATATCTTGGAGTCTGCCAGATGGCACAGTGATTAATAATGTGATGCAAGCAGATGACAGTAGACGCAGGTCTCGGAGGTACATTCTGTTCGACAATGGAACTCTGTACTTCAACAAAGTTGGAATAGCTGAAGAAGGGGACTACACATGCTATGCTCAAAACACACTTGGAAAAGATGAGATGAAGGTTCACATAACCATAGTAGCAGCTGCACCTCGTATCAAGCAGAACTCTAAGACCTATGCAAAAGTGAAAGCAGGAGATACCACAATGTTTGACTGCGAAGCCATTGGAGAGCCTCAGCCAAAAGTGTTTTGGCTGATCCCTTCTAGTGACATGATTTCCGCTTCCAGCGATAGATATTTTCTACATGTTAATGGATCATTGTCTGTCACTAAGGTGAGGTTGTTAGATGCTGGAGAATACATATGTGTTGCACGCAACTCTGGGGGAGATGACACAAAGCTGTATAAACTAGATGTGGTCTCTAAACCACCTCTTATCAATGGCCTGTATACTAACAAGACTATCATTAAAACAACAGCCATAAAGCATTCAAAGAAGCAAATACACTGTAGCGCTGAAGGAACACCCCGTCCCCAAGTCATGTGGATCATGCCCGACAATATTTTCCTGACAGCCCCATACTATGGGAGCAGAATAACAGTACACAATAATGGAACTCTTGAAATTCGTAATGTAAGATCTTCAGACACAGCAGAGTTCATCTGTGTGGCCCGTAATGATGGGGGAGAAAGCATATTGGTGGTCCAGCTGGAGGTGTTAGAGATGCTAAGACGTCCAATGTTTAGAAATCCTTTTAATGAGAAAGTAATAGCAAAGCCTGGGAAAACAACCTTATTGAATTGTTCTGTAGATGGCAATCCTCCTCCTGAAGTAATCTGGATGTTACCAAATGGTACAAGGCTCTTCAGTGGTGTCAGAACGCCCCAATACTACTTGGGAAGCAATGGTACCCTCATTGTCTATAGCCCTTCTAAAGCTGATGCTGGCAAATATCGGTGTGCAGCTAAAAACAAGGTTGGCTACATTGAAAAACTGATTGTGCTCGAAGTTGGCCAGAAACCGACCATTTTGACCCCCTCAGGAGGAGCAATAAAGAGTATTAGTGGGGAGTCAGTATCCCTTCACTGTCTTGCAGCTGGGAGCCCCAAACCGAATATTGTATGGACAGTACCTAATGGCTATGTCCTAGACCGGCCTCAAATTAATGGAAGATACACATTAATGGAAAATGGTACTTTAGTTATCAGAGAAACAAGCATTCAGGACAGAGGAAGTTATGTCTGCAAAGCTCAGAACTATGCTGGCGATTCAACAATAGTAGCTTTTGTAATGGTTATAGCACATCCGCCACGGATTACAAACAGACCACCAAGGAATATACGCACTGTGGCTGGAGCATCAATTCAGCTTATTTGCATGGCATTGGGAATACCAAATCCAGAAATTACATGGGAGCTGCCTGACCACTCACTACTTTCCACAGGCAGCAAAGGCAGACCATATGGAAGTGAACTTCTTCACCCACAAGGAACGTTAGTCATTCAAAATCCCAAATCTTCAGATTCTGGCACATATAAATGTTTGGCTAAGAACCAACTTGGCAGCGATTCCACAGTAACATACGTTCAAGTCATCTGAAATGAGAAGAATGCTCTGAACAAGTGATAACAAAGCCTAATCAGGACAACATTTGATTTTTAAAACTAATCAAAACCAGAAGCCGGCTGGTCTTAATAGCAGTTTTAATGTTCCATTGACAAGAGATGTGCTAAGGCACAGGTATATTTGGGGGTGAGTGGGAAATCTGCATTTTGAATGGTTTTCAAGAATCCTTGGCACTTAATTTTGCCATCACAGCAGCAGTGCATATCAACATGGAACTACTTTACTTAAAAATATTTGTAGTATAAAGGCAGACTTTTAAGAAATGCTTATTTCCTATCTGATAGCAGTTTAAGCATGGCGGACATTGTAAACATATGTAGAAGTATGTAAAAAGAACAAATATGTTTGCTAGCTGTTCCCCTATGGACATGTATGAATATTTTGTAGTACTTTTACAAACATTTTAAAACAGCAAAATGTGCTGCTGTCCTATTTGTATACTAACAATTTGTTCTTTCCCACAGCAGTCCTTTTTTGTGGGACAGTGGAAGAACCAATGGAAAATAGTTTAATGATAGGGTTGTCGTTGGGTTTTTCGGGGGGGGGGGGGAAGACACAATATGGATTATTTTTTTAAAATAAAGAACCAACAAATATGCTTATGAGGAAGTGCAAATGTGTACCATATCTTAATTGCCAAATACTTAGCAGCTAACTTTTACATTTTTAGAAAGGATCTTAAACTCTGTTTTTTTAAAAAAAGACAATGCATTATCAAGTTGCAGAGGAGCAAACAATTGGATTTCATGCCCTACTTATTAGCTTCCTAAAGCAGGCAGTTGGTCACTGGTATTATAGACTAGATAGCTCCCTGGTTTTAACAAAATGCGCAAGTGCAATGGAAAACAGCAAATGCAAGAAATCCCTGGTAGCGCACTTCATTGCATACTGTGAGTGAAATCAGCTTTAAACTTTTAAAAACAGGCTGTAGGGAGAGGCAGGCTTTGGCAAAACTCTCCTCACTGCATCAAGACTCTTCAGACAGAGATACCCCAGTCCCATGAGGGATTGCTGCCAATACAGCTTTCTTGTTTATTTATGCATTCATGCAGTCTTGTGGGTAATATAAGAGGAAACTTTATGCCCGGGTCTCAAATCTGATGTAATTATAGATACCAAGTCTCTCATTTTAAAATCACAAAAAGTATCTCAAATAGCCTGTAGTTGTAATGTGTTCCCTCTAAACTAGATGTTTAATAAGGGCTGAGGTTTGATGCATGAATTGCTTGATATAAAAGCAAGAATGTAGGAAGTGGCATCTGTTTGCAAAAGGTAGTATACTTAGGGGTGTCTTCCATTCATTTTTCTTGTGCAGCATGCCTATGAGAAACCATGCCCCACCCTTTATTAAGAAATTTGCATTCTGCATCATCCCACAAATGTGTAGTAGTATATAGTTGAAAACAAAGCCCCCTCCAGTCCCACCATAGTCCACCTGAACATAAAGCTTCTACATTGCTTCTAAAGATCTTCAGGGTTGGATTCAGCAAATCACCAACAACAACAACAAAAAAATCCCAACTTGCAGGCAGTGTACTGTGATCACTCTGAATATCCCTGTAAAATATTTAAAGCAGAACATTCTCATAACGAGGGCTTCATGAGTCTGCAGCAATCAGTCTGTGCAATCAAGATTTACTTACTGTAACTCATCACCAGCTGCTGGATTCATCTGAAGAGCAAAGCTGTCAGTCATGGGCGGATCCCACAAACACTGAAAAACTGTATGTTATTGCTGTAGTTGTGTGTGAGATTTTGCAGCCAAAGTGGGGAAGACTGTTGCTTTCATGAGCTTCCAGAGACTTCTGGCATATCAGTGCTGGAAACACTGCATGGGTTAGACCAGGGGTCCTCAAACTTTTTAAATAGGGGGCCAGTTCACTGTCCCTCAGACTGTTGGAGGGCCGGACTGCCGTTTCTGTACAAGGCCGCGGGCCGTCAGTTCTCCGTCTTCTGCATCTCTCTCCCTTCCCCAAACCACACATCCGGCCTGGGAACTCACCTCACACTCTGTCTCCGCCGCCTCAGCCCAGTGCCGGAAGTGTGCGTTGCTAACACGAGTTTAGGTCAAACGTCACTTCCGGTCTGATTTTGCCATAACCCAGCAGGCCGCATAAACGTCCTCAGCGGGCCGCATCTGGCCCGCGGGCCGTAGTTTGAGGACCCCTGGGTTAGACAGACCTTCACAGACAGACAGTGCTCACATGGATCAATTTTTATGTACTTATTTGAACTACATTTTAAGATGCATGTACTTGAATTAAAGTACATTAAGCGGTACCATATTTTGACTAGGAATGCTCTGTACTAACTTGACATAATGATTTAGACAAGCAGAAGACGCCATATCATTCAAGATGCTAAGTTCTAAAACTGTGAAAAGATCCAAAAGAATTTCACAAGATCTGGGTGACTCATAGATTGTATAGAGTCTAAAATTATATGCCAAATGATATTAGGACAAAATCTCCCCCACTGCATTCATAATGCACGTAACGCAACAGATCTTCGATTAGGTCTCTTGCTTTTCTACTTTAAAGCAAGACACACGGGGCTCAAAATCTGTCAAATCCATAGAAAGAATAACAGCAGCTTGAGTGAAAAAGAAGTATGGAGTTTCAAAGAATCTGTCCCTTAGGACAACTACTTTAATACACTTATGAGACTCCCTCGCAGCTTAGAATAAAACAGAATTGCCATTAATGTGAAGTTTGGTACCAATGATGCTTTCCCCATCTATAATAACCAGGTCCACCATATTATGCAGTCACTGAGAAAATGTGCAACTATGAGTAAATATAAGCAGGGCTCACGAACAGCTGAAATCCATGCATAAATATCAGGTATGTTAAAATATATTTACAGTTCTAACAGCACAATCCTAAAAACACAACTGGGAGTAAACCCCATTGAAAACAGCATAGTAGAATAGTAGTTCTAGTAAGTAGTACTGTACTATGTAGAGTAGATCTGTTTAGGATTGCTCCTTTAATGCAGTAGCCTAATAGCCCAGACTAGCCTGATCTAATCAGGGCTTGGACAGTACTTGGATGAGAGACCACCACCAAGGAATACCAGGCCTGCTGTGCAGAGGAACACAGTGGCAAACCTGCTCTGCCAGTCTCTTGCTTTGAAAACTACATTGAGAGCCAGTTTGGTGTAGTGGTTAAGTGTGTGGACTCTTATCTGGGAGAACCAGGTTTGATTCCCCACTCCTCCACTTGCACCTGCTGAAATGGCCTTGGGTCAGCCATAGCTGTGGCAGAGGTTGTCCTTGAAAGGGCAGTTGCTGTGAGAGACCTCTCAGCCCCACCAACCTCACAGGGTGTCTGTTGCGGGGGGAGGAAGATAAAGGAGATTGTAAGCCACTCTGAGATTTGGGGTGGAGGGCGGGATATAAATCCAATGTCGTCATCGTCTTCTACATGAGGCAGAACTTTCTGGGGTCTCCATAAGTGGGCTGCGGTTTGACAGCACACTTTTATCTTACAACTCTTAGTAACTTGTTAAGAATTTGAGAAGTCTGCTGGCAGTGAAAATAGTGTTGCTTATGGATCTTGACAAATTTAGAATGACATAATCTCAGTTTATCCCCATAAACATGCAGAAATTCATGAAAATATTTATCACAATTAAGAGTCTGACATCCTCCAAGAATATAAATTTGCGTTGGATGGTAATGCAATGGAAATTATTTTATTTTATATAATGAACTAGGGTTTTTTTGTAGAGACTTTTTATTCACAGTAAGTCTTGCTGTAATCTTATCACAAGGTAAATGAAAAGTTCATACAGAAACATGGCAGAATAGCCCCAAGTATCTTTAAACGCCCTACACAATTCACATTCAAAATTTGTGCATCTAATTCTAAAAACATAGCACAGAATACTCAAAATTTCACAAAACAGTAGTGGTTTTGGTTCCTCAAATATGAGCAGGTATCACTGCACAAGGTTAAAATAGTCTGTCTTCCATAATAATAAATTTAATTAATAATTTACTTGTGCTTTACAGCAAATTTATAAATACAGCAATATTTACATAACTAAAAAAAGTTTAAACTTAGCCATTGTACGAAACAAGGAATAACTATTGTCTCTGTGACTAGAAAACTGGTAGAATTCACAAACACCAGATAAGGTGGGGACTGGTATCTGGATGATGCTACTTAGGGGCCAATTCGCATGGCGGCCTCATAGGGGACATGAACTGTTACGGGAATGTCATCCACAACCATGCACTGTCCAGACTCCGACGGGGACTGTGGTGTATAGGGAGAGGGGGCTTAACCCTTCCCAATCATTAAAGGAGTTGCTGTTTGGGGAAATGTGGATCCATCAGTACATGTACATTTCCTCCACAGGCAAACAGTAGCTTCCTAGGGCTGTTTGAGATTGGGTTGTGTTCCCACCTCCCAACATACTTACAGTCCCTACCTGAATCTGACCCCTGCACACCTGCAAACTGGGTTTTCCAGCATGGAACTGCCAGCACACATGATTGAAAGTCGTCACGGCAACATGAGACCTTTATAACATGAATCAGCCATCAAGTTTTAGGTAAGAGTACTCACATGGCAAACAAGCACAACCTAGCCCAGCCAGGAGTGCCGCTTAGTTCTAACATACTTGTTTTCTATATCGAGGAATATCAAATGAGAAATGGTTCAGCTGAGTCACAGGTTTAGCCCCTAATATGCTGCTTATGAGAGCAATGTTGGTTTCTCTTAGGTCCATTGTTAATTGTCACACCAAAGTAGTAACCTAAAGTGTTTTCACCTGAATTATAAAATCATTATGGAAACTATTAGTTAAATCCTTTCCTTAAAAAAACACTTTTCTGAAACTATTTTGAAAAATACACACACCTGGTAATTTAAAAAGCCAGCTTAATTTCTGTTACATTCTGCAGATGGTGTGTGTTCATGTATTTCAATAGAGCTAAGAGAAACAGGGCAAAAACGTGTTAGTGGTTCTAGCCTCTCTTTATTTCATTTACTTCATTTACACCCCATCTACTTCCCTGATGTGGACCCATCATTTCATTCTCTGCTCCTTCGTGTTATCATCACAACAATCCTGTGAGGTAGGTGATGCTGACAGCATGACCAGCCCAAGGTCATTCAGCCAGCTTCCATGGCAGAGTGGCAATCTGAACACGGGTCTTCCAAACCCTAGTCTGATACTCTAGCCAATACACAGCACTAGCTGTCAACTAGAAGGATAGGCTGTCCATTGTACATAACTGGGCACATGTACCAGTTCAAGTTGCAGGTGTGGGATCGCATTTTGACTGCTCTATACAAAATAATCTCCCTACAAGAAAAAATAATTATTACACCAGTATAAAAAGTTCAGCCCTGCCTGCTCCCTGATTTAGTGAGTTTTTTACTTGCATGGCGTATTCTTTTAATGTGGATCAAAAATGTGAGCCCTACTTGCAGTGGTCTATCAGCACACCCACTGCATTCTTCCGCATATGTAGACCAGGACTCTGTTCCTCTGGCTTCAGTACAATTTACAACTGGGTATCATAGCACAGAATTGCAACTTGGAATTAGCTCACCTGTTGTGATTTTTCTTGGGGCATATAATGCCCAAGCAAAGTCCCCAGAAGTTATTTAGGTTTTGATTTCTTGTTTTGATCCTTCAGAAAATGTTCATGCGGCTGAAATCTGCATTGAAAAGAAAATCTAGCAAATTTTATTATTGTTAAACTGTGTTATTTTCACAGAAACTTTATAAATACAAGTAAGGATCCACCTTCAGGTATTTTATTACAATCAGGAAATCAAGGGGGTGGAAATCAGGACGTTTGAAACAATTTTATAAAGTGCTTAAGAAAGCTACAAACTGTGCTATGATACCAATTTACAACTGGGTATAGCACAGAATTGCAACTTGGAATTAGCTCACCTGTTGCGATTTTTCTTGGGGCATATAATGCCCCTCTAAGCAAAGTCCACAGAAGTTATTTAGGTTTTGATTTCTTGTTTTGATCCTTCAAAAAGTGTTCATGTGGCTGAAATCTGCATTGAAAAGAAAATCTAGCAAATTGTATTATTGTTAAACTGTGTTATTTTCACAGAAACTTTATAAATACAAGTAAGGATCCACCTTCAGGTATTTTATTACAATCAGGAAATCAAGGGGGTGAAAATCAGGACGTTTGAAACAATTTTATAAAGTGCTTAAGAAAGCTACAAACAGGATCAAAATTAACATATCGGAAATCAATATACAATTGACCAAATACTAAAAAATGGGGGGAGGGGACAGCATTTATGCAAAAAAAAGGAAGTGCCTTCCTAGTTAGTAGTTTGGTCCAGTGCAGTTCTTAAGAAGGGAAAAACAAATATTGTTTCCCTCAAAAAGAAAGTCGGGATTTTTAATCCTCGGCCCGGGGGGGGATGTTAATACCCTAAAAGCACCAAATCTATATATTCTGCAGCAATAATGTTCTTCATATAGGCCCACATAATCCATGTTTAAAATTATTATACACAAAGAAAAAAGCCACCTATTTCTGACATAGTCACATCAGCTGCAGCACAAAAATGAAAAATAATAATAATAATAATAACTGCTTCCAATTCTTCAGTGTAAGTTCTGTGTTTCCTATGTTTCAGTGCAAACACTATGTCTTGCTCCCATCTTCCAGATTCAAAACTGTGAAGGGTGACCATATGGGTTCACACCTTGTTGTGGCTGGTTACCTAGGAATCAAGAAAAAAAATACATTTAGGTGCCCTATACACAAAGACTGAAACCCTGATCGCTTAAGTCAACAGGACTTATTTTCAAGTAAATGTGCAGAGGATCAGGAAAAGGGCTCACTTCAAACTGAACTTACTTCCAAGTAAGCAAGTTTAGGAAGAAGGCAAATACAGGCTGTTTCTGCTGCAGGCTGATTTTCTTGCAACTCACCCCATCACATCCTTACCCAGCTCCAACATTTGCAATCATCATCATCAATCATCATCATCGTACTTGCTTGATCACCCATCCTGGCCAAGGCCAGGCTCTGGGCAATGTACAACAGATAAAACAATGTATAATCAAAATTTTGAGTAAAACATTTTAAGAAGTTAAATTAAGCCAATAAATCTCTAAAATCCATGATGGCAGCTACTAATTTAAGTCTCTCTTCAAACTATCAGAGCATACGGAGACAGAGGGGAGGAAGACTGCTGAAGGGGGGTGGCCAAAAGGAAACAAAGGCCAGCCATTGCTGTCCTCAATTGAAAGCCTGGTGGAACATCTCTGCCTTACAGGCCCTGTGGAATTGCATAAGATCCAGCAGGGCTCGGATGTCATCTGGCAGAGAGTTCCACTAGATGGGGGCCAGGACAGAAAAGATCCTGGCCCTAGTTGAGGACAGCTGGGCCTCTTTAGGGCCGGGGATCACCAGCAGACTACTTATGCCATAGCATAGTGTAACATTCAACCAGGGACATAACAGGAGAGACAGTCCCACAGGTATGTTGGTCCCAGACAAGGCCTAGAAGGTTGAAATCAATACCTTGAATCTGACTTTGTACTCAACTGGAAACCAGTGCAGCTCGTGCAGCACAGGTTGTATAAGTGCCATTTGTGGTGTTCTGAACAGAACTCGCACCACAGCATTCCGGACCTGTTGGGAGTTTCCAGGTCAATCTTAAGGGTAGGCCAGCATAGAGAGGTTACAGTAGTCTAGTCTGGAGGTGACTGTCACATGGATTACAATGGCTAGGTCCGAATGGGACAGGAGGAAAACTAATTGCCAAGCTTGGCATAGATGAAAAAATGCCACCTTAGCAATATGTATAACCTGGGCCTTCACTGAGAGAGAGGCATCTAGTGTCATGCCCATGTCTTGACAGATGGCATCAGATGGCACCAGTGTTAGTGGCGTCCCGTCAAGTGCTGGTAATCTGTGCTCTAGCTCCATTCCCCCCAACCACAGAATCTCCATCTTTGATGGATTCAGCTTCAATCTGCTCCTCCTTAGCCAGGGCTTCCAGGCCCTTGTCCTGATCTTGTGGAACACTGGCTGACTGGTTGCTCAATAACAGATATAGCTGGGTGTCATCCACTTACTGATGACATCCAAGCCTGAAACTCTATGCCAGCTGGGCACTGGGGCACATATAAATGTTAAACAACATCAGAGAAAGGAATGCCCCCGGATGAACCCCACACACTAGGGGGAACCAAGTGGACACCTCCTCACCCTGCACCACCCGCTGTCCCTGACCATTGAGAAAAGAGAAAAGCCATTGAAGGGCTACCCCACATATTCCCACATTGGTGAGGCAGTGAGCCATCGAGTCCTGTATGCTGTTTCAAACACCAGCCCAACCAGTTTCCCTGGAGGGCCAACAAACAAGGAGTAGAGGCCCTTATGCTCTCTCTCAGCACTTGTAGCCAGAGGTTGGCTGCCTCACGACATGGAGGCTCCATTAACTCATCATGGCTAATAGCAACTGATGGACTTTTCTCCCATGAATTAATTTAACTTGCTATTATGTGCTCATGGCCATCACTGTGTCCACTGACAATGAATTCAGTCTAATTATTCAATGATTTTTTTAAAAAAAAATTACTTCTGTCTGTCCTAAGCCTGTCTTGCCTATCAACTTCACTGGGTGCCCCCAACTTTTATTATTGTAGAAGAAAAATAAAAAGCTTTGTCTATCCATTTTCTCAAGCCCATGCATAATTTTATAAACTTCTATTAGGTTTCCACTTGGCCATCTTTCTTCCAAACTAAAAAGTCTTGAGATTATTTAGCCTTTCATCATAGGAACAGTGCACCAAGAATTTAATCATATTGATTGCCCTCATCTTCACTTTTTTCCACCCATGCAATATCTGTTTTGATATATGGTGACCAGAACTGTATACATTATTCAAATGAGGTTGCATGATAGTTCTATTTAAGGGTATTACAATAGTGACTATTTTATTTTCAGTTGCTTTCCTGATAACCCCAGCATAGAATTTGCCCTCTTCACCACAACATATAGTGAGGTGACATTGAGCTTTCAACTTAAGATCTTTTTCAATCAATCTCATCAGCCAGTTCAGAACCAATCAGCATGTGTTTAAAGTTAGGATTTTTTGTTCCAGTGTGCATCATCTTACACTTACTGACCTTGATCTTATTTGCCATGTGGTTTCCTCACTAATGTAGAGAGATCCTCTTGTTGCTTCAGAGTCTTCCTTGGTTTTCACCATCTGACTAATTTAATATCATTTGCAAACTTTGCTACTAGACTGCTCAGCCCAGTTCCATAGTACTATACTCCTTTAAGGAATTGGTAGCTGTGGATGCCTGGACAGCATAGGAATACTAGAGTCATGGTGCAGAGGCAGGCAATGGCAAACCACCTCTGAACATCTTTTGCCTTGAAAACCCTATAGGGTTTGCATAAGTCAGTTGTGACCTGATGGCATTTTCCACCACCATCAGGTGCTTGACAATCCTTGCAAGTTTCTGCAGTTCTAGGCTACCAGCAGAAAGTAGCAGCTTATCAAGGTCCTGCTAGGCTACCATTCAGCAATGGTCAGATATGTTTGGCTGGGTGGATCAAAGTTCTACAGTCTTGCATTCATTAAAAGAACATATTATTTGGATATCTGGCTTTAACTGCCACAGTTTCACCAAGGAATTCCATCAATCATAGTGTCTATCCAATTTGTCATCATCCTCACAATCAACCAATAAACTGGCTTAATCAATTTAAACTAGGTATTCCAGCTAAGAACTGTGCAACTTGAGAGCAAATCAACAGAAATGCTGGCAGATACTCTACCCATCCTTGATAAGCACATGTACATGTGTGTGACACTTTTCAGGCCTCATTTATTTTTTAAGTAATTTACTGTGTTATCAGAACTGCCTAGGACCAGATTTATTCTATCAAGAAAATGACTTGTCAAAAATGTGTCTAGAAAATGTAAGAGGTCAGCTATGGAGACATAAAAAGTTGCATACTTACTTGACAGCTGTTTCTGGAGTTGTCTTACGAGAGCAGCTGTCTGTTGTTGCTGTTGTGTCTGTTGCAAGCCTTGCCTTGGGAACTGCAATAGTCAACATCAAAAGAAATTAGTCAAACACCACTGTACTTCACAGCCTCAGCAATACTGTTTTGCAATCATAAGCAGAAAGATGCTACTCAGGAAAGTCAGGAGAAAAGGAATGATCATTTTGTCCCTTCTCTTGCAGACTAATACCTACGATTACAACTGTGTGTGTTTTGGGGGGGGGTGTCAATCTGATGTGGTCCCATTAGAATAGTGTTTAGACTTGGAGATATGACTTCCATATATCTTGTTCAGCACATAGTAATAAGAGCGATGCTGGATCAGACCAAGGGCCCATCAAGTCCAGAATTCTGTTCAAACACAGCAGCCAACCAGCTGCCTCTAGGAAGCCCACAAGCAAGATGACAGCAACGCAGCATCCCGCTGCCTGATCCCCCAGCAACTGATATAAAGAGGCACACTGGTCACATCACACTTTATTTCATTCCCCACAAAAATGATCAAAATGCAGTCTTAAAATCATCTTCCTATGTTCACTCTGAGGATAATGGGTCCCTTTGGAATTGTTCTTTCATGTGTTTATAGCAGTTTGGATTAAGTACAACACTTGGTGGGGAATTTAGAGGCCTAAGTTCTAGTTCTAGTCCAGCTAATAATATTTTCCATACATTCAAACAAATTCCTTTAGACTGAGCTTTCTCAGAGAAATGATCAACAGCAGACAGATTGTGAGAGCTGCATGCAACAAAGGTGAAAGGAACCTAAAACAATGTGAAAGCAGAAGTATTTCATGTAAAGCATGTAAAGAAACATTAAATTAACGCCATGAATAATGCAAATAATATTGCTAACCTATATGTTTGCCGCTTATGCCTGAAATAGTGTCTGTCATTCTAAATATGCTGTTCTGACTATTGAAACTGTTTTATGATGTTTTAATTCTGATGTTTGTTTTTCTTGCTGCAAGCCGCCCTAAGCCTACTTGCGGGATAGGGCAGGGTATAAATAAAAATATTAAATTAAAATTAAATTAAAACTACAGACTTGAAAATAATGTAGTAAAATGGGTTCCTTTTCATCTGGATTCTGTCTGAGCATCTTTGTACAGTCCTACTGTTCATAAAATGGGCAAACACAAAAATCTCTGTCTTGATAATGGATATAATGCAGGCTTTCCATTTTCTTGAACACATGCACTTAATTCATAGTAATAAAAACTGCTGTCCTCCTCTGCAAAGCAGGCCAACCTAAATCAGAAGGGCCAGATAGATTATTCCATGGAAATCTGAAGCCTTTGGATGGGTTTGTGGATTTCATGATAAAACTCCAACTGGGGGCATCCCACACATCCTTGTCACAGGAGGCTTTTGCTTCTCTACACTCAAGTCTTGAAGATGTGGAAATAATACAGCTTTGAAGGCCTAAGTGAAAAGCACACCCTTCCCTCCAGAAAGTCCATTAGATTTCTTTTGCAATGCAAGTATTTTGCCCTACATGGTTCTTTTTTTCTGAAAGACTAAACTAGAACTTGACTCTGTGTGTTTTGTCAGTGTGATTAGTAAGGGATTTTTTTTAAAAATCAACAAATTCAGGATCATGTCATGAAGTAGATTAGAGCCTATTCACTATGAAAAACCTGCCAAACATTTATTTTTAAAAGATACATTGGCAATCCGGCACTGGCAAGAAATGGAAAAACTGGTCAAAACATCTCTCCCCCAATACGTTTCTTCTGTGAGGCATTATTTATCATTCTGAGAATTAAACACTGTATCTTCAAAACTGCATATTCAATTGGGAGTAAACCAGCAGAGACGATTATACGATAACTTAGTGGGAAAATGCTGTGTTATTGCTTTATAACATTCCAAATTTTTTTAAATAAATCTGTCTTCAAACCAGAACACATGCAGAATTCAGAGTCTTGGTTTGCCCCTGTTCTCTATTCAGAATGAATCAATTAATCTTCCAAAATCTGCATTTTAGCTGCCCTCACAAAATTCCTGATCAGTCATTGCATTTACCTAGACATGTGGGGAGAAGATGCCTCATACCACTGCCATTTTGTCTGCAAGGGGTAATGTACATGTTTTCCAGCTTTGACATATGTTCTGCTGAAAAGGGCTCAGATCTTTTCAGAATCTTTGCCAATAAAGAACAAAACAATAATTCCCTGGGTTTTTACTGTCAGGAAAAAACAGTATGGTGCAAAGTTTTCTGTGTCCAACTAGAATTTGTGAGATCCAAGTCAGAATCCCCACTCAGCTGTGGAAGTTTTGTGGGTGACCTTGGGCCAGTCTAACCTATCTCACATTCAGCCTAACCTATCTCACAGAGTTATTGTGAGGATAAAATGGAGAAAGGGAGAATGTTGTACACTATTTTAGGTCTCCACTAGGGAGAAAGGTGGAGTATAAATTTAAGTCAAAAATAGTACTAAAGTTAGAAGTATCAGAGTGTTAGTCCATCTCAGGATAGCAGCAGAACACTCCTTCCTCCCCAAAAGGGTTAGGGTGGGTTGATCTTGAGGCATGCAGGCCTTCTCTGAAGCTTTGTTCAGGTTGCCAGGTTCCTCTGGACTGTTGTTGTTCTCAGAAGCTTGTCAGAAGCTTTGTTCAGGTTGCCAAGTTCCCCTGGACTCTGGCAGGAAGCAAGCAGATTGAGAAACTCCTGGAGATTTGCCAATGGAGCCTAGGGAGGACAGGGACCCCAGTGGGGTACAATACCATAAAGTCCACCCTTCAAAGCATTGATTTTTCCCCAGAGGAACTGATCTCTGTAGCCTGGAGATCCCCAGGCCCGACCTGCAGGTTAGCATCCTTAGGCATTGTTGGGTCAAAGATAAACATTGGAAAGAGAGAGTGCAGACCCAAGGGTATGGGGGAAGACATATAGGCTCATACTGGAAGAGTAGTGATAGCTTCGCTAGAGTTTATTTACTATGAGAGTTTGAGTGGTGCCTTGGGCAGTGCATAGCTCCTATGAATAAAGCAGCCTGGGAGAAGGGGGTAGTATGTGGCTGATCACTAAGGATGTAACGGGCAATACCAACAGGCGCCTCTGAACCTAATGCAGCAGGGCATTCTAAACAACAAAGGGACATAAACAGAAGGCAATTAAGGATCCAGGTTAGTAAACGGACAAACGGCTGAGCAACAAAGCAGAGGTATACCTCCAGGACCTGTTTCAGAGGTTGCTATCAGGAATCAATCAAGTCAATTAGACAGATAACTTATTTATTTATCTGACATTTCTACATGTTCATTGTGGAACTCAAAGTGGTGTATGAAGAGTTCCCAGGAGGTCTCCCATTCAGGCACTCAGCAGACTCAGGACTGCAAAGTTTCAGCAAGGCTGCCTTAGCCGGTATCTTCCAACCACACTCTGGGACCTAGTTAGGTATCATGATGAAGGGAAATACGGCAAGCAGATAAGGTTAGTGTGAAATATTCCCTCCCAGCATCCATAAGGGGTAAGATTGCAAGCTCCAGGTTGGCAAATACTTAGAGATTTGGAGAGTCTGAGGAGGGCAGGGTTTGGGGAGGGAAGGAAGTTCAATGGGACATAAAGCCACAGTCCATCTTCCAAAGCAGTCATTTGCTTCAGGTTAACTTACCTCTGTCATCTGGAGATAAATTGTAATCCCAAATCTCCAGACACTACCTGGAAGTTGGCAACCCTAAGACAGGGTGACTAGTGAGGGCAAGACAAGAGTGTCTCTTACAAAACTGGATAGGTGGGTCACTCTTTCTGCCTGACATCACTAACACAAGGAAATATAGACACACACACACACACTCCAACTTCTCATCTAAAATCTTGTGAGAGCCCAGAGAATTTCTGAGGAACATAAAAACATAGACTGGAAATCTGGAATTACAACTGATCTCCAAACAACAGAAATGAGTTCCCCTGGAGAAAATGGCTGGTTTGAAGGGTGGATTCTATGGCATTATATGAGCCACTGAAGTCATTCCCCTCCCCAAGGCTCATCCTTCCTCGGCTCCACCCCCAAAATCTCCAGGTATTTCCCATGTGAGGGCTGGAAACCCTACAGCCAGAGTATTAAAAAGCGTAAAACACTGAGCAGATTAAAACAGGTCTCAAAATAGTTTAGGCTAGGCATAAATAAAAAAAAAACAGTGTTAAAAGATCAACGCATAATTAAAAGCCTGGGTAAAAAAATATTTGTCTTGCAGGGTAGGCACCAAGCAAGTCTCAAGGGGAAGAACATTCCATAGCTGGCAGCTGGAAAACATAGGAGGAACCTGACTCCCAGCCCCATGCCATTTAAGGCCTTGTAGATAAGATCCAACACTTTGAAGATGGATGAGTATCATGGACTTGCATAGGGCTGCCCTGTCATTTAACTTCGCCTTGTTTGCCTACACAAGCGAAGTCAAACTCATTTGCTATGAGGGCCGGATCTGATATAAATGAGATATTGAGGGGCGGTGTAGTGTATCAAGAAATGTCATGCGACCCGACGGGGGGGGGCAACTGGGCAGTCCCAGGAGCCCCAGCGCCGGGAGCCTGTCCCCGCCTATCTCCAGCTGTGGCGGGAAGTTCAACGGGGCTGGATTGGCCCAACCAACCCAGTAGGCTGTACCCGGGATTGTACATAAGCGGGACCCGGCCCGCGTGTTCTCTCTCTTGCAACGTGCTCCTAATAAACCATGTTGCCCTACTCTCGTCTCCGCTTCGAGTACGTTACACTGGCGACGAGGATGGGATCCTAGCCGCAGCGGCTACGACGGAGATCTGGGCAACAAGCGACTGTCGCCGCCATCATGGCCAACCAAAGCGGAATCACCGGCTACCTCGAGCCCTTCGACCCAACCAATCCAGAGGGATGGGAGTCCTACGCGGAGCGGGTCGAGTTCTACCTCCGGGCCAACAAGATCACTGACGCCGGAGCGAAGAGGGACGTTCTCATGAGCGTCTGCGGGCCTGCCACGTTCGAGATCGCCAAGGGTCTCTCGGCAGAGAAATCCTACGACGAGATCTCCCGTCTGGCAGAGAAATCCTACGACGAGATCATCCGACTCCTCACGGGACACTTCTCACCACAGCCTTCGCGGGTGGCTCGCAGGTTCCTGTTCCACAAACGGGACCAGATCGCGGGCGAGTCCGCCGCAGACTACCTGGCGGCCCTCCGTAAACTCGCCGGGAACTGCAACCTCCCCCAACTGGAGGAAGCCCTGGCGGACAGATTCACGTGGGGCCTCCGCGACGAGAGGCTCCAGCAGAAGCTCTTCGCCAAAGAAGAGCTTACTCTCCAGGCCGCCTTCAGCGAAGCGGTGGCATGGGAACGAACCGCACGAACGTTTCCCCGGGCCAAGATGGAAGCTGCCCACCACGGAGAGCTGGACCAAGACGGCCCCAAGGAGGAGGAAGCCCATCAGCTACGCCGCCCAGCCGGGCCACCCAACAGAGCGACCCAACGCCCCCGAGCGACCGACCGACCACCAGCGTCGGAGAGAGCCCCGGCCACCAAGTGCGCCAGCTGCGGCGGCCCCCACGAGCGGAGAGACTGCCAATACCGGACCTGGGACTGCAGGAGCTGCGGAAAGACTGGCCACATTGCCAGGGCTTGCCGAGCCAAGCCCAACCGCAGGAAGCCGACCACGTACCACGAGTCCGCGGAGTCCCACGCGGTAGACTCCACGTCCCTACAGGTACTGAACTTGCCCCACGATTCCCCCGATAAAATCAAAGTGGCGGTCCTTATAGAGGGGAACCCCTGCCAAATGGAGGTGGACTCAGGGTCCTCCATTTCCCTTATTGCGGAAGAAACCCTAAGAGAACTGTGTCCCCGCCAGCGGCTGCAACTTCGGCCGGCAGACTTCATACTCCGGGACTTCCAGAAGAACCCGGTGCAAATTGCGGGGTGGGCGCGGGTACAAGTCGAGCGGGGGTCCTTCCACGGCCCGCTGGACATCCTGGTGGTTAAGCGCCAGCTGGCCACCCTGCTAGGTCTGGCCTGGTTCAAGCCCTTGGGAATCCGCGTGGAGGGGGTGGGCCAGACCATAACGCCCCGGGGGTTCGGGGAGATTTGCAAGGAATTCCCCGAGGTATTCGATGGGTCCCTAGGGAGCTACCGGGGGCCGCCCATCTCCCTGCCCCTAGACCCCACGGTCAGACCGATTCGGCTCAAGGCCAGGAGGGTTCCGTTCGCCTTGAAACCTAAGATCGAGGCAGAGTTAGACCGCCTCACGGCACAAGGCGTCCTGGAGCCGGTGGACTACGCCACCTGGGAAACCCCCATCGTTACCCCCATCAAGCCAAACGGGGAGGTGCGGATCTGTGCCGATTATAAATGCACCATAAACAAGGCACTACAGGACAACCCCTATCCAGTGCCGGTGGTGAGCCATGTCCTGGCCGCCCTAGCGGGGGCTAGGATATTTGGGAAGCTAGACCTGGCCCAGGCCTACCAGCAGCTCCCAGTAGACAATAAGACGGCGGAGGCCCAAACGATCGTGACCCACAGGGGGGCTTTCCGGGTAAAGAGGCTTCAGTTTGGGGTTAGCGTCGCTCCGGGGATTTTCCAGAGCCTAATGGACGCTCTCCTTAAAGGGATCCCAGGAGTCCAGCCGTTTTTCGACGACGTTTTAGTCGCCGCCCCGGACCCCGAGGAATTCGGCAACCGCCTTCGAGAGGTGCTCCGCCGGTTCCAGGCAGCGGGGCTCAAGGTCAAGAGAGAGAAATGCTTGCTGGGGGTTCCACGGGTAGAGTTTCTGGGGTTCGCCGTTGACGCAGCAGGAATCCACCCCACGGAAGAAAAGACCCGAGCCATCGTGCAAGCCCCGGCTCCCACTTGTAAAGCGGAGCTCCAAAGCTTCTTGGGGGTGCTCAACTTTTACCACTCCTTCCTCCCCCACAAGGCAGCCCTGGCGGAGCCCCTTCACCGGCTGCTGGACAAAAAAGCCCCTTGGGTTTGGGGCAAACGACAGGCCGCGGCGTTTCAGGCGGTCAAGGACGTCCTGGTGTCCAATGCGGTGCTCCACCATTTTGACGAGGCCCTCCCCGTCATCCTGGCCTGCGATGCGTCGCCGTATGGGGTGGGAGCAGTCCTGGGGCACCAGCTTCCGGACGGGAGGGAGGTACCGGTCGCATATTACTCCCGCACGCTCACTTCAGCCGAGCGCAACTACGCGCAGATAGATAAAGAGGCCCTGGCAATCGTGGCAGGGGTCCGAAAGTTCCACGAGTATCTATATGGGAGAAGGTTCACCATTGCCACGGACCACAAGCCCCTCTTAGGTCTACTGGCCCCAGACCGACAACCCCCCCAAATACTCTCACAGCGCGTGTTGAGGTGGAACCAATTCCTCAACTCATACACGTACACACTGGTTCATAGGGCCGGCAAGGCTATGGGACACGCGGATGCGCTTAGCCGTTTGCCGCTTCCGGAGACGGGTCCGGACCCCGCACCCGCACACCAGGTCATGATGATAGAGAGCCTCCCAGAGCCGCCCCTCCACGCAACGGAGGTGGCCAAGGCCACCCGGAAACACAAGACACTGGCACGGGTGCTCGACTGGGTGGTGAGGGGGTGGCCAGAGGGAAACATGGGGGAAGAATTCAAGCCTTACAAGGCGAGGAGGGAGGAATTAGCCGCACACAAGGGCTGCATACTTTGGGGCAGTAGGGTAGTGATTCCACCTCCGCTCCAAAAGCGTGTTCTAGAATCCCTACACGAGACTCATCCCGGCATAGTGCGAATGAAGGCTCTGGCCAGGAGCTACGTCTGGTGGCCGGGAATGGACGGGGAGATCGAGGGCTGGGTCCGCGGGTGCCAGACCTGCCAGGAATCCCGGCCCGAGCCGCCCAGCGCCCCCGTCACTAGGTGGGAGTCCACCCGGAAACCATGGTCGAGACTCCATATCGACTTTGCGGGCCCATTCCAGGGGCAGACCTTCATCATAATAGTGGACTCCTACACCAAATGGCTGGAGGTCATCCCCGTAGGGTCCACCTCGTCCACAGCCGCGATCAGAGCTCTGCGCAGGGTCCTATGCACACATGGCATCCCGGACACCATAGTCTCTGATAACGGGGCCGCCTTCACCTCAGCCGACTTCCAGGCGTTCCTGCAAAGATACCTGATCAGGCACATAAGGTCGGCTCCCTTCCATCCGGCCACCAACGGCCAGGCGGAGCGGATGGTCCGCACAACAAAGGAGGCCCTCGGCCGAATTGTACAGGGGGACTGGGACCACAGGCTGGCCGCGTTCCTCTTCGATAATCGGATCACCCCTAACCCGGTCACAGGAGTCAGCCCGGCTGAGCTCCTCATGGGACGCAAACTCATAACCCGGCTGGACCGGCTGCATCCCGACCGGGCTTCAGACACCCGCGGGAGCCCCGAAGTCCGAGACGCCGCCCGGGGCTTCTTCGCGGGCGACCCAGTTTTCGCCCGTAACTATGCAAGGGGCCCCGATTGGGTGGCGGGGCGGGTACTGAGGGTAACCGGGTCCCGCCACTACGACATATCAACGGAGGGGGGCCAGGTACTGCGGCGGCACATTGATCAGTTGAGGCGCCGCACCCTTCCGGAGGCCCCCACGGACACGGACGAGGCTATATCCAGCGAGGAGCCTAACGGAGACCGCCTAGATGACGCGATCCCAACATCCGTGATGCGGGCGCCGGAGGTACCGGAACCGACCGAAACCGAGGGATCCGCGGAACCGGACGGGCCGCCCCCGTCCACTCCAGGACCTACCGAGGCACCATCCTCGGCGGCCGCGCCGCCGCCACCGGAACCCCCCAGACGGTCCACTCGGGAGCGCCGGCCCCCCGCATACTTACAGGACTTTGTACATTAACCAGGGGGGGAGGGGTGTAGTGTATCAAGAAATGTCATGCGACCCGACGGGGGGGGCAACTGGGCAGTCCCAGGAGCCCCAGCGCCGGGAGCCTGTCCCCGCCTATCTCCAGCTGTGGCGGGAAGTTCAACGGGGCTGGATTGGCCCAACCAACCCAGTAGGCTGTACCCGGGATTGTACATAAGCGGGACCCGGCCCGCGTGTTCTCTCTCTTGCAACGTGCTCCTAATAAACCATGTTGCCCTACTCTCGTCTCCGCTTCGAGTACGTTACAGGCGGGGCCATGTTGGGTTGGGCCAAGTCATGTCAGGCCAGACCATGTGTGCACCTATTTAAGATTAGGTAGCAGAATTATATATTTTATAAAGAACACAGACAAACACAAATATATATATTTTAAAAAACTTAAAACATGCTTAACACGTTAGCACTCATTGGTTTTAAAGGTGCTTTCTTTGTTTTTCTCCCATGGGATTCAGGGAACTAGCCAATGAAGCTCTGGCTCTTTCCTTCCTTCCCCAGGGACTGGGGAGGGGAGCCTCAGTCAATAGAAGGAAGAGAGGTTTGGCTCAGTAGCTCTGCCACGCAGTTGAGAGAGCCTGGCAAAGCAAGCTATTCCTTCCCCCTTCCTCTCCAAGGGAGGAGCCTCAGCCAATTGGAAAAATAGAGGTTTTGCTCCGTAGCTCCTGTGCAATTGAGCAAGCCTGGCAAAGCAAGCTGTTATGCAGCAGGAAGCAAGAGAGAGGGAGAAGGAAGCAAATGACAGCCAGTTGCTCAGGGGCCTGATAGGACATGTTTGACACCCCTGGCCTACACAGTGTGCTTCCTATACACTAATGATATTCTGTTGGTCTGAAAAAATGTCATTTCACTGTAGTGTTTGCTGTTATAATGGCTTTGTGTTCTCTTGCCAGTAAGTGTTACAGCAATGAAGTTCTGAACTTTTGCTTCTGCTATAAGTATATAGCATGAAACTGAAACCCAGAATATTGTTGGAACATGGGGGCATTTGATCCAGATGCCACACTAAAACTAAATGGAGTCTGGTCAGTGCTCAGGTAGGAGATTTATTGAGAGGCCTGTTTAGGCTACCCTGAGTTGTGATGGAAGAAAAGTTGGAGATAAATGGATCACATATTTCAAATTTCAGCCCTTGCACTTGAATTCTGTGTTAATCATAATGCTATGCTGCAATTGCGGCTATTTAAAATTTGTTTTAATATTACTAAAAACTAGTTACCCAAATATGCAGGCAATAAGAGCTGGCAGGCATTTTGGTGAATCTGGACAAGAAAAATAGCAAAATAATGTTACAGCAGTTGCATTCATGCTGCTGAGAAGAGGATGATGAATGAAGCATTTCCCTATGATGGATGAATCTGCCATTGTGTCTGCTAGAAGCACATGTGATATCTCATAACTCAATGTGAAATTCAGAAGCTTTTAGCTACTGAGGAAATTGAATAAATAATGTTTAACCCTTTTCCTACTGATATCGGGCAAAAGGAGCTTTGACTCTTGACAGCTTATACCCCGGAAATACTGTTGGTCTTGAAGGTGTTACTGGACTTGAACCTTGCTTTTTTAACCCTTTAGTAGATGAAACCTCTGGAAATTAACTAAGTGTTTTTGGAGGAGGGGTTTCTAGAGCACATGATTGAGCAATGGGCTGCTGCATGTCCTGTCACCTATATAGTCCCCATACTTTAACAACCAGTATGTGTCTCAGGTAAGTCCATAAACGTCTCCTCGGGGTACCCCTTCAAAGTCTTCTGAGGGACTTTAGGTAATTTAAGAGCTAGCTCCTATGAATTCAACTGAACAAAATCTTTTGTTATTCTTTAGAGAGAGTTTGGAGAACTTCAAGCAGGCAAAGTGATAATATACAACAATCTACCTAAATTTGACTACTACTCCTTGTTAAAGGCGTTGGGGCTGAGACTATCCCTATTAAGACCTGTGATTTCTCACTCACACCACAATTAAGGATATCATTGGCTCTTGCTTCTTCTCTGTTTGCCTGTTTCCAGTCATCCGTGTTGTGGGACTCAATGCCTGGTAATGGGCACTGATGACTGCAAATATAAATAACAGTACATTTTTCCTAGCCCTGTATAAAAAACGTTTGTTTGCATGAAACCAAGTACTAGAATCCCATCAAGTACTTAAATAATGAAGCTATATACAACTTGGCAAATATGTTGTTGGCATATAATTGGCTGAATCCACACAGTTATCTCAAGCACAGTGTCCTCCCAAAAAGATAGAAGTTCTGAAATCAAGACCACTGCAGCATTTCTGATCCATGTCATTGAGAAGAGGCTGTGGCTCAGTGGAAGAGCCTCTGCTTTGCACACAGAAGGCCTCAGCTTCCATTCCTTGCATCCATTTAAAAAAGACCAGGCAATAGGTGATGTGAAAGACTGTTCCCAAGTAGACGGCATTGACCCTGATGGACCAGTGGTCTGATTAAGTATAAGGCAGCTTCATGTGTGTTCACCTTCCTCTAAGTCAGCCACCCCCAAACCTCACAGTGTTTTGTGTTTCCTCTAGACATCCACCATCCCCTCTTTTCTCTCTGAGTGTAGGAAGAAACAAGAACAGAATGCCAGTGAAACAATATAGCATTCCAGCAAAACATTTCCCCCTCATTTATCATCAACAATCCATTATGTTGTTATTTACTATTCTAATTTACATGGATTATCTATCATAATTTAGTATGTCTAGTAATAGAAAGATGGCAGGGCGGACTAGAATTCTTCTTTACTGCAGCTCTTTTTACCATTTGTGAATTTCTTACCTAATGAATTTTTAAAGCTTCCATAAAACATCTATGGAATTCTTTAGCAATGACAGAAACTCATATTTTGGCACTAACTTACATAAACTTTTTTTAAAAACCACTAAATCTTAGGGGCAAATCAGACATGATGAGTCCAATCTATATGTATTCACACATGTGTAAAAAATCTGTTTTGAAAAACAGAAAATGAAGCATGTGTGTAAAAAGAACTCAACCTTGCTTCAACTCCGTGAAAATTCCAAACATATATAGGACTATTACTCAGTCTAAGTGCTGCATCAGGTTATGGTTGCCAATCTCCAGGCAATACCTGGAGATCTCCCACTATTATAACTGATCTCCAGATGACCAAGATCCCTGGGGGAAATGACTGGTTTGGAGAGAAGACTCCATGGCATTATACCCTGCTGAGGACCCTCCCCTCCCCAAATCTCACCCTCGCCCCAAAATCTCCAGGTATTTTCTAACCCAGAGCTAGTATCCCTAATCAGGGGTTTCTAATGTGGCACCCTCTACCCTGTGTCAGAATTCCAAAGATACCTGCAGGTTCAAAAAGGTTGCAGAGCCCTATGCTGACAAGCACCACAATTATATTACTACGCCGCCAGGATAAACAGAGATTGTAGCACCATATTGTTTTTAGCTTTTTAATATTAATGTATATTTATATTCATATTTGTATTTATTGTGAATTGATTTTACTTGTATTGTCACTTCATGATATTATGTCATGACATATTGTAAGCTGCCCTGAGCCTGCCTCGGCGGGGAGGGCGGGATAGAAATAAAATTTATTATTATTATTATATTGATATCAGCCTTTCTTATTTAAAGACTTGTGATATCTCTTTGATTAATATATTGGCATGGAAAATATAGTTCTACTGTCCTACAACATACAAATCCAGGTGGGTTTTGTGGGGTTTTTTGGCAGAGTTGTAAATATAATTTGAAATTTCTCTGGTGTGTTGGCCACTAGAGGGCGTTTCTACTCAAGCACTGCACAAAACAGCCACCAAATGTTCTCCAGAGGTACCATACATCTCAAATCTAGACAGAAAAAGTGAATAGTACTGAAAATATCTGCTACTTATATATTTTACTATGTTAGTGAGTCTAAACTGGGAGGTTTCGAGTAGGTCCTTTACACTGGAAGAACTAGAGACAGAAAAGCAAAGTTATCATAGCCAACAATATGAATGGTTTTAAATACACATGAAGTAACTTCTCATGTCAGCCCAATTTTTGTTCTTTACGATCCCACAAATCAATGCCTAAAATGAGACAAGCTACTTCTGCTTGAACAAGAAACGCCCCCAAACAAAACTTTTGTGTGTGTGTGTGTCTAATTTAGCTGTTTAAAAATGGTTTAACTGCTATTCAAATGCTGGTCTCTAAGTATGATTTTCTGTGACTGCTTCTACAGTTGTTTATTTTTCTAACTGTGAACCATGGTTTTTATTGTCATTGTGGATTTTATGAACTTCTGCAAGCCAACTTGAGGTTCAAGTAGGACAGGGTAATACTGAGGGACTGGCTAGGAATGTTTTAAGATAATTTTTTTAAAAAAATTGCTTACCAAAGGTTGCTGGGGCTGCATTGCTTGGAGACCAAGAGCCTGTTGCTGACTTTGCTGCTGCTGTTGCTGCAACTGAGAAAACATCACCATAATGACTACATTGCTACTAATTACTATCTACTTGCATTATAAGAGCTAGAAAGTAAGTGCCAGAATGAAATCTGGGAGATGTAGGTTCAGATCTTCACTCTGCCATGGGTTGGCTAGCAAGACTTAATGGCCTGACACATTATAAGGTTATATGCCCCAAATAATGTATCATTCCATCATACCCACGATTGTCTAAAATACCATTTGCAGCTACGACATGTTCCTGTACCTATCTTTTGTTAATCTAGCTATATATTCATATCCTGCACAAGCAGAGTTGGGGGCATTTTTCACTGATTCCATCTTTGCATAGAAGACCTCCAGTTCTCCTCCAAGTTATATATGGGGTCTCCCATTTACATGAAACAGCATTTTAGAGTGAGGGAAGATTTTGAAATGCAGCAGGAGGAAGGAGGTGGTAAAGTCACACTCCCTCAGATGGAAATCCTTCTGCTTGCAGAATTGCAGGAGGATTGCAAGCAATTCATTCCTTGACACAGAAAATAAGGCAAGGCTCAAACCTGAAGGAGTCGCTGCTGTCGAATTTGTTGTTGTCTCTGTCTCATCTGTTCCTGAGGCATCTGAACTGAATTAAGGTTTGGGTGGGAAGCCGTGGCTGGTATAGCATCAAGTGCTCCTCCAACTAAGGGGTTCTGCTGCAAAGGCTGGTGACTCAGTCTGCAAGAAAGGAATTAATTATACATTGATTTACAGCTGGAGAAATAGATGAAAATCTGCAAGCTTAATTTTCAGGACTTCCATACTAAAATCTGCCTTGAACCACAGCAATGGAATATGGCTGGAAGTAATAAAGACAGAAAACTAACAAATAACTAAGAATTTTCTTTTGTGCTAAAGTACATTGGCTTCATAACTGCAGCATTTTGATCTTTTGATCTTTTCAATGTGCAAATCAGTATTAAAGAAAGGTTACCAAAGCAAATTAAAATGTTTAAAAAGGCAAGCAAACTGGCCACAAATTAACCTCCAGTTATTCCACTGCTTTCAGGGGGGGACTTTGCTATGATTTTTAGTAGGATCAGAGCCAGCCAGGCACTCAAATGAAGCTAAACATGTACGAACGCTTCTTTACGTGACCTTTCATAAACTGGAACTGCAGGCAAGTCCAGAATACATATTAAAGAGCTAGGGTTATGTACATGGATTTGTATATGGAGCCCTTTACAAGAACTACCCCCCCCCCTCGTTTAATAGGAGGAAGAAAGCTACAGTCCCTGCATAAACACATACCCTATTATCCAACAAGAATGTTGTTTAATGGTTTGAATGTTGTTTAATGGTTTGAAAAAGGGCTCAATGTTTGCTTTATTATAGCAGGGCAAGAGACTGGTTGCACAGATAGCATCTAACCATGAGCACTGCTTCTTAAACTGCTATAATAATAATAATAGTAGTAGTAGCAGTAGTAGTAAAATCTAGGTATGATCTATCTTTGAACTGACCCAGCGGGCCCATATTGTAATTAAATAACATCTACATCTTTAATCAATTTGACCACTTTAAGATTAATATAAAATAAATGGACAGGAAGAGAATTTAACTCTGCCCAATGATTATAAATTTGATCCTTTGACAATTCTGTGAGTTATGTATTGTTATTCTATTGGCTTCATCTTGTTATTTTGATATTTGCCTAAGAAATAAAATGTTTTCATGATCACAGACATGTAACATCTGGAACACAAAGACAGCCAAGGCTGCTCCATGTCTGGTCCCTATTACCTCAAGGATATTTTAAGGAAATATGGAAACATTATATGCAGGCTGAAGCTTTTAATAAGTATTACGACTTCAGAAAGATGCTCTACAGAATCAAACATATTGAAAAAATATGGGTTGGATCCTCCCATAAGTGAGAAGTAATATTTTGCTGGAGACCTTTACACTCTTCCCTTTGGAGTACAACTCCTCATTTGGAGAATGGGAGTTGTAGTAGCCAACCCTTGGTTTACAAAGGTCACAAGCTTGTATTCTTTTAAACTGAACAATTCTAGTAATTTGATTAACAGATTTCATTACCATAAGCATTAGGACATAAGAAAGTGCACACTCTAGCATTCATCACAAATCTAGTTGAAAAGACTGGAAGTTGTAGAAAAACAGTTTTTAGCTAACTGCTTCCTAGAAGTACAAATCTTGGGCAAGCACTGAAGAACTGAAATACTCTAGATTTTTCAAAAGCACACAGCCCTGGCTTGTCTTCTTAAATCAGGCCAAAGAGATAACATCTAATTGAGAACAAATAGTAAGAAACAGTGAGCAGCAGCAAGTGTAACAAGATATATTGCCATGGTTCAGATGTGAAAATCCACACCATGGTTTGGTGCTATAGGAAGATGTCATCAGGACTTACCCTGCTGCCACTGTTGTGGTCTTGGGGCTTTAGGGAAGCTGGCATGTGGCTGGGGAATGGCGAGGTCGAGGACCTGGATCTCCAGCAATGACAACCGGGATCCTGCATGAGTCAACATCAACTGGGCTGCGAGGAGGCAGGCAGTCCTGGGGGCTTTTCCTGCCTGCCACACCCCTCTATAGCCAGGTGGCTGCATGATCCTCAGCCTCTGATCACCACAGCTTTCCCACCCACCCTCCTTGCAATTTGATTTACAGGATATGCTTATGCTTTTCATGACTGTTACAGCTTTGGGTGATTTGGGCATGGGATGGATCCTTTTGGTTAGGGAGGCAGTGCCTGTGTGCCCGCATCCCATGGTTCTGGGACTCCTTAAGGGTTCTTGGGGTAAAGCCAATTTCAATCGCATGCCCAGTTCAGGGGCTGTTGGTGGGGCTCTCACCACCAGGTGGCAAGGGAACCATGCAGCGGCCAGCACTCACACAGCTCCTGGGGCTTGCCACTCCTTGGTAGCATCCCAGCAGGTGGGTTGCCTGATTCAGGATCTATCCCTATTGCTGTGCCGGTGCTCCTCTGGTATAATCAGTAAAGCTGTGTCCACTTTATTTTTCAAATCAAGGCTGTCCATGTTAATTCCTTGCCTGTGGACCATCTATGCCCCTGGTGACCACAATGACCCCATTTGGCACCTTCCTTGTTTTCCTACTCAATTAACAACTCCCAGCTTAGCACAAACCACTGGCTTGGATCTGATACTGTATTTCCCATGGATGGAAAATTTCAGGAGCTTTTCTTCCCTCCCTGCTTAGGCTATCACAAAAGAAAGGAGACAAGAACTCCATGCTCCATGGGCAGAAATTGTTTTTTCCCCCTGTGGAAATGCAGCAATCCACAACTTGGTATGTTCAGACTGTCGAACTATAGTTTGCACTTTCCTTGCATGCTATGGTTTGCAATCCTGATTTGGAGTGAGAATGCAAAACCAATCTGGTTGTAATGAGAGACTGCAGTTTGTTAACGTGGCAATGTTTCTCAGAGGCTTGCATTGCAAAGCTATCTTTCAAAAGGTGCATAAATCATGGCTGTAAAGGTTGGAAAGTGCCTCACCGCTGATTGCCTGTTAAAGGCTGAAGATAGGCAGCTGCTTGCTGTTGGATGTATCCACTTGGCTGCTGTTGCATCTGCCTTAGCCTTTCCATTAAAGCTGGATTCGAATGAGCTGTTTGATATGCCCTGGGATTGTAGGTAGGTGAAAGAACTATACCCCCAGCCTGTTGTGGTTGTAATGACATCTGAGTACTATACATTGTATAGCCATGAGGTATAGTCTGCATGGAAAACAATCCAAAATAAAGGTTATTTCAATTGCTGTGCTTTGAAAAAAATTATCACTGCTTTAATGAAAGCAAGATGACAAAAGGCATGAATGATCTGTAAGTTTTTAAGCTGCATTGTTGTTCCAAAACATCATCCAAAACTTTTTTAAATCGCCATATTTTTAAATTGAGTGTTTACATTTCTTTATGGCTGCCAACTGAATCTAATAAAGAAAATTAGGCTCAACTGGCAGCTCTGAAGACATCAATTTCTTGCCAGAGGTTTTGTTCATTAATCAAGCACAACATTTATGGATGTTAGACAAACACCACTTTTGTCAGAGCAGAACTCAGAGAGGCTGGGCCATACAGAAGTAGTGGAACTTTATGGGCCTACTCTTTCTCTAATCTGGGCCAAAGCAGATATTCAAGTTTTTAAACAGTTGTGTCCTGGTTCCCTAGACCCTACTTGGATTCCACAGAACTAGACAGCAGCTGTGGGGTATAGCTTTTTAAAACTAAAAAAAAAAGAGGTATAGGTACTCCCCTGTGCAAGCACCAGTCGTTTCTGACTCTGGGGTGACGTTGCTTTCACAATGTTTTCATGGCAGACTTTTTACGAGGTGGTTTGCCATTGCCTTCCCCAGTCATCTACACCTTCCCCCCAGCAAGCTGGGTATTCATTTTACCGACCTTGGAAGGATGGAAGGCTGAGTCAACCTGGAGCTAGCTACCTGAACCCAGCTTCCACTGGAATCGAACTCAGGTCATGAGCAGAGGGCTCTGACTGCAGTACTGCAGCTTTACCACTCTGCGCCATGGGCTCAGAATGCTACTGTTATGGGGAGGGAGTTCTTGCCATCTCTCAAGCTGTTTTCTCTGTGGTGAAATCACATTGGGGGTGGGCTCCTTTGCATGCACAGACAACTCCATGTAGAGCAGCAAAAACGGGGAAATACTAATTTTTTTCCATGCAGGAAAAAGAGTGGGGGGGGGGAGGAAGGCAGGAGCCCATCCTTTCCTAGCAGTGACTTTGAACACACATTAAGCTGCCTTATACTGAATCAGACCACTGGTCTATCAGTACTGTCTATTCAAACTGGCAGCTGCTCTCCAGGGTCTCAGGTGGAGGTCTTTCACATTACCTATTGCTTGGCCCTTTTCATTGGAGATGCTGAGGACTGAACCTGGGACCTTCTGCATATCAAGCAGATACCCCTTCTTTTCCAAGTCTTTTGGGCTCTCCTTTATTTTTAAGAAGCCATTCCTTGCAGCAGTTGTGTGGCTGTGAGGAACCCAGACCAACTCTTTAAAAAACCAAATGTCTAGTTTGGTGCCCTGTAACTCTAAAACGTACAGGCTAGTGCATACAGGCCTCAACACAATTCGTGATTGTGAGAATACTATGAGCTACCACATGTGCACAAAGTACAGCTTTCATGTAGAAGCAACAATGTGGTTGTTGCCTATCTATGTTCACATGAAGGCCACCATCAGATGAGAATTAGTCCCTGGCAATGAAATTGTGCTGATATGGGATTTTGGAAGTTTGAAGATATTTCTGCATGATTATAAGCTACCTTAAAGCCACTTGTAAATCATTAATCTAGATCTCAGCTGCAAGGCATTCCAGACTTTAAGCTGTATTTTCAACACCAGCTCTCCCAATCCCATATGGAACCAATTTTCAAGAAGAGTTCTTTACCTGTGCCTGCTGCAGCCCTGGATATTGTGGAAGTTGAGATGATGACCGGACTTGTTGAGCAAAAATAGCAGCCTGGTCAATTGCTGGACCCTGAAAAACCATATAAAAATTAAAACATTAATTCTATATATTCTACATGAAAACTCAGGATGCTGGTTTGAGACATTCAGATAACTGAGAAATTCTACCAACAACATGCTTGTGAACAATGCTTGTGAACAAAAATGTGCAAAATTGTGGTACTGCTGTGCACTGTGGAATTAACAATTAGGTGTGTAACAGAAGCTGTATTATATTCAACCCAGGATCAAAAGCCTAAGCATTACTTCCTACATGAATGTTAGCAGAAATAATTCCCATGTCTCTTTCTAAGCCATTAGTAGGAAACTTCCACATCTGAGTACACCCTGGTATGATTCTTTATTAAGCATTATTGGCGTGCATAGTTCTGAAGAACACAGAAAGACAGGGCCTTGTCTTTAAGGGCTTACAGTATAAAGTTTGATGTAAGAGAGGGACAACAAAGAGGTGTGGATAAATAACAGAAAGGAAACACATTAATTTCAGCCACACATATCTAGACAGTAAGGAACAGGAAGGGGTTGGCACAAAGGCTTAATGGACATTTTAAGAAACAACCTGAAGAAAGTAAAGAAGTGTCATCTCTCAGATGTTCTGGGAGAAAGTTCTAAAAATATAACCACAAAGGAAAAGGGGATAAATTTGCTCCCCTCACCCCCCCGCAAGTAGCACCAGCAGGAAGTACAGCTTGATCCTTAAAATATACTAGGATGTTGTCCTGTCTGAAGCGCAAGACAAGAATCTTTCTTTCACTCCTTGTCTTTCAGCAACATTATATTACTCTAAACAACCACAATCCAATCTAGGTGTCTCATAATACCTCTAACCCACAGAGAACCAGTCCACTTTCTAATTTTTACCTCACCCTTTTCCCAAGAAGTTCAAAGCAACATATATGGGTCCTCCTTTCTCCACTTTATCTTCACAACAACTCCGTGAGGTAAGTTAAACTTAAAGATGGTGGCTGGCCTAGGACCACTCAAGGAGATTTAAAGCTAAATGGTGGTTTGACTTCAGGTTTTCACAGTTCTCGTAGCAACACTGTTGTAGTGTATCGTGCTTCAGTTAAGCACCGCGCAACACGCAACAGAGGCGACCAGGGGGAATCCCCTGGTCACTCGACACAGCTCGCGAAAGCGCCTGCCAATCAAGACCTGTGGCGGGAAGTTTGATGGGCCAGGATAGGTCTGGGCCAGCTAAGGGGTAGAGTGTATATAAAGCGGGTCCCGGCCCGCGTTGCCCCGTCTTGTTGTGATGTACCAGCAAATAAAGTATGTTGCCTTCAACACGTCTCGTCTCCGAGTACATTACAACTGTAATCACGTCATCACAATTTTACTTACTCTAGAAAGAAGCCACATTCCAATATACCTACTTCTATTTAAAACTTATTTTAAGTTTATTGTTATTTTGAATTTTTTGTTAATTTTTTTTTAAAAAACTTATTTATCATCAATACTTTAATACAGGCTGTGCAGAATGTGGAAGTGGAAGTTCCTTCCCAGAAAGCTCAAAGTTCATGCTATAGAAAATACTGGGGCTAGGGGAAGGAAGGTGATTAAGAGACTGGAAATTGAAAGTTGATGTAAAGTTAAGGATAAACCTGGCTCAAGCACTGTACTGAGTGTTGGAAAAGGATCTGAAAATAGGAGGGCCAGGCAGTTCAAATGGACAGAGGTAAAGAGGCTGTTTTCAGGCCAAAGGGGTCTCACAAGAGAAGTCACAGAGTTGGAAAGGTATAAAATCAAGTTATACGGTAGCTGAACAAAATCTGCAGGATCAAGATGTGATCAGCACACTTGGCTGCAATCCAGAGCACATTCTTGGTGTCCAAGACATTTGAAATAAATTAGTTCACAAGAACAGGCAAGCAATGAAATGATGATGAGGGAGGGAATGAAATTGTTTGATTATTTGAATGTAATGACAAACCATGGTTCATCATTACAGCTAAAGCAAGCCAAAGCCAAAGCACAGACATGTTTCAGAAGCACTTGAGACTTTAATTTTGCTAGGCTGTGGGTGGCCAGAATTAAGCTACCTGAAAGGGCATGATTAGCCTCAGCCAGTTTTGTTCACAAATTTTAGAAACAGTTTTCAAGTTTCCCAAGTTTTTGCAAAGCAGCAGCCTAGGAATTTAATTAATGATAGTATTTGAATTTTATACACATAAATCATAGTGTGTCTAGCTGCAAACATCTCAGATGAACCTGGAACCTCAGTCTAAATGTGATAATCACAAACCAATAGCTAAGTGATGTACGAGAGATCAAAACTGGTCAAAAGTGACTTTATTTCTAATTGATTTTTTTTTAAAGGCTTTAAATACCAGAATTACATTCAGTGTCACATCTGCTGTCTGTGTCACATGAGAACAGGATTTTACAAGACTTGCAGTAAAATTAAAAGAGGAAATGGAGACAACAGGATGAGAACATAGTTTAAAGGAAACCAGCCGCCCACATGCAACAAGTTAAACGTTCTTTATCCTAACTTGGCCTCTGTCATAGTTTTCTGCATCATATAATCCTAGTGGAGAAGAAAATGAATTAGATTAGTACACTCCCCCCATTTAAGGCAAAATTGTTGGGAAAGGCCTTGCCTGGGCTTGCTGCCTTAGAAGACGCTGCTGCTGCTGCTGCTGCAGCAGTTTCATTTGGAGGAGCTGCTGCTGAGAAGCAACTGCATGAATGGATGGTGGTTGCATCATAGTGCCAGAACGCCGCTGTAGCATGTTGGACAGAACTTGTTTTGTGTTGCTGGGGACCATGGAACCAGTTGGATCCAATCTGGCACCACCTAAGAAAAACACAAAATACCAAAAAGCCACTCAGCTCACAATGGCTAAAAATCCACATACAACAAACTAAATGTCAAGAAACATGTTCTTTCAATGAAGACAATAGCAAACCCCCAATTTATGACTTTAAAAAAAAATGAACCCAATATTTCCCAAACATTATAGCAGCAACAGTTGGCAATCACCGTTGACTGCCACAATATATGGCAATAACCATATAGCAAGCGCACATCCACACACTTGGGATGAAGCCGTATAAAGGTCCATAGATGTACCGTGATAATTCAGAAGGTCAAACACCCACATTCTTTGACAGTTTTGGCTTCAGGCTCACATTTTTTGCAAGATGGAAAAAGCCAGAGCTTTTGTCTCATATATGGAATAACCTCAAGGCCACCTGGCCTATTTGAGTCTAAGGACTAGAGTGTGTAGAATTGATGAGACCATCCCAAGAAATGACACCACTGAAGTCTAGAAGTCTAAAGAAGAAAATTTAGTATATTTAACAAGAAAATGCTATTATTATTATCAGCATATTTTAACTTGAAGTGGACCTGCATTGTGGCCCAAGGAAAGATTAAAACCAGGGGTTTCAAAATAATTTGTTATGAGGGCCGGATCCAACATAAATGTGACCTTGTTGGGCCAGGCCATGTGTGTCATAAAATGTAATGCCAGGTAGTGGAGATATGAACTTTATAAAGGACACAGACAAACACAATTAAAGTTTTTTTAAAAAATTAAAATAAAACATGCTTAAAACATTAGCACTCAGTCTTAAAGGTGCTTGCTTTGTATCTCTGCTGTGTGATCCAAGGAATTGGGAAAGTTTCGCTTCTTTCCCCAGCAGACCGGGGGCGGGGGGGGGGGAACCTCAGCCAAAAGAAGGAAGAGAGGTTTGGTTTAGTAGCTCTGCTGTGCAACTGAGAGAGCCTTGCAAAGCAAGGTATCCCTCCTCCCCTTCCTTCGCAAGGGAGTAGCATCAGCCAGTGGAGAAAACAGATACTTTGCTCTTTAGCTCCTGTGCAATTGAGCAAGCCTGACAAGGCAAGCTGGGATACAGAAAGAAGCAAGAGATAGGGAGAAGGAAGCAGATGACAGCCAGTTGTTTGGGGGTCTGGTAGGAGCTCCCCTGGGGCCTGATTTGGCCCCCGGGCTGCATGTTAGACACCCCTGGAGTAAACATTTCAGATTATTCACAGTAGAATTCTTCACTCTGAAATCTAGATTAGAGTCCAGTGAAACCTTAAAGACCACCATGATTTTCAGGATATATGCTTTCAAAATAACTGACAAAAGGAGCTTTGACTCTTGAAAGGTTATACCCTGGAAATCTTGTTGGCCTTTAAGATGCTCCTAGACTTTTTTGACTGTACCAACCAACACGACTGTCCATATGAAACCCACTTTGAAATCTATCACTCATTTCCCCCCTGAAATGCTAATGTTCTTAGCTAAACTCTGTTTATGGTCAAGGATATGTAGATGTGAACATGCAACCAGCTTTAGATAATGTAAAATAAAGGAAAGAATAAGCTATTTTGGTTTAAAACAGTTTTTCAAAAACTGACTTGAAAAACAAAAGGCGTTTTATTTGGTTCGATTACTGCACACATTACATGATGTTGTCTTAAAGACTTCTGAAAGAAATACAAATTTCTTTATATGGAACTTCAAATGTATTATTACGTATCAAGAAACAGCCTTAAATATTTGTGTATTTCTTCAGAGAGGAAGAACAGTTAGCCTCTAAGCAAAGTCTTGCTCTGCTGCCCTCTAGAGTATATGGAACAGTTTTTCAAAGATTTGCTGATGTTATCTGGAAAATACTTTCTTCAGGAGGAAAAAGGGAGACTTTTCCCTCCCTTACTAATAACAATAGGAGTCAAATGCCCATCATCCCAGTGGGGCATTAGAGGTACTTTTTTTGTAGCAGTCAAATAAAATAATCTGGATTTGACCAATTGTTATTGTTATTCAGTGCAATAACGTATCAAACAAATAAATGTTCCCTTTATTGTTTTTGTTTATGCATCCTCTATCACTGCCTTTCAAAAGAAAGAGCAGAAGTGAGAACGTCTGTACCTTTAAAAAAGCAATTGTCTTGTGCCCTCTTATGAACCCCAGACATACCTGATGGAAGAGGCTGGTTCTGAACAAAAAAGCCAGTCTGTTGTGGTTGCCCCATAACATTGTAGCCCCACAAGGCTGACTGAGGATGGTTTATCATTTGAGAAGAGACCGGTGAATAATTGGGAGGTACTCTATATACGTTGTTCTGTGGGTAATCCTTAAACAAAGAAGGTAAAAAATGAAATGTTACTGACGTTCAGACCCAAGTATCTCATAAATAATGCCAATTTTCCTACTGAATTATTAAAGGCTTTACAGCCATTCACATTGTGGTTTACAAACCTGTTAAAAATAGATTCCATCACAGACTTCACAAAAGCAAACCAAGGATGAGGAGATCTTTTCTTCGTTGCTGTATTGCTTTTATAACTTAATCAGTGTATAGACAGTTATTTTAAAATAGTGTTGTAGTGCTATGAAGCACATATAGCCAACACCAGTAGAAGCTACACATCATGAGATATTGTACTAGGGTATTAATTCATCTCCCGGATTTTCATCCTGGGGAGGAGGGAGAAAAACTCCAGAAATGATAAAAATACAGTATCTAACAATGTGTGGCTCTATACACTGTGTATGATGATTTTGGCTGGTTATACTTCCAGATCCTCACAAAGCTGCTGATAGTGACCACAGGTCCCAGATAGTGAGAATGCCACCTCACAATACAGGTCCCTTCCAGTGGGAACATACACAGGCACACAATACGTTCTCTTCTGTTCTTTCTGCCAGCTCTGCACTGTCCTTTAAGAGATATGGTGACCAGAACTGCACAAAGTATTTTAAATAAAGCTGCACCATAGATCTATACAGGAGCACTGTAAAATGTATGCTTACGGTCTTCTTGAAGGTAAAATTTAGCTGTAAGTTTCAAAGGAAAGGAAATCCTTGCTCCTGATTTGCTAAGACCTTAACCATTTTCGCACACTGCTCACCTCGGACTCACGTCCCTCTTCACTCCGCAGCGCCTGCTCGGATTTCCCACCATCTGCGCCGGAGGAGCAGGAAGAGTCGTGGCTTCTGCATTGCAAACGGAAATTGCTAAAACCCAGTTTCCATTTGCGACAAAGCCGCGGCTCTTCCTGCTCCTCCGGCGCAGATGGTGGGAAATCCGAGCAGACGCTGCGCACTGAAGAGGGACGTGACTCCGAGGTGAGCAGTGTGCAAAAATGGTTATTATTTTCCAGGTGTGCTTCCTACCAAATAACATAGCATTTTTAAATCTTAAAATGTTATCTAGAAAAACAGCATGTTCCTATACATTTTCCAACACTGTATTCCAACACATCCCACTGTTGATCTGACCTGTCAGATGCGCCAACAAGTTTCTTGCTTAAATTTAGCCATTTGGAGGTATAACTGTACAAAATCCAAATCAGGCTCTGTATCTACATAAAGATATTTCCAAATTCACAGAAGGATTAATGGCACACAACAAAGTCTCTCCTCCCTTTCATGCCATATGTTCTAATCACTTACATCAGTTTTTGAACTTGATTTGCTTTTCCTTTTCCTGCCTTTTGCCTTCTTCTCATCATCAGTAGAGGGTTTCCCCTGATCTGACAATTCTGCTGATTTCCTCTCTGGTTCCTGAGATGCAGGAGTGGTGGGCTCTTCCTCTTCCTCATCTTCTTCAGGAGGAAGAGGTAAAGGCTCGAGGTAGTAACTTCGTGGCTTGGGTTTAGGATGAGTGTGATAGAGAAGAAGGTGCTGCTGCTCCTCATATTTTATTATTTTCCTATCAATGCGGACAGTACCAAACCAAGCCCAGGAGAGTGGAGCAGGATTTTTATTACCCTCAAATAAATCCCAGGGGGAGACTTTCTGCTTAGTTGAGACCTGAAGCCCCTGTTTCAAAATTTAAAACAATGGATAAAAATGATTACATTTTTAACCAACTCTAAAACTGTAGCACAATACAATTCAGCAGCATCATGTGAGCAGAATCTTCATTATTAAAAGAATTATCCGGACTACATATTAGTCAAATAAGAGTTCAGCAATGCTATTTCATATGTTTTAAAAGCATATGTATAGCCAAGTAATGATAACATTGTTCAAGACACACAGCCAGTGGAGTTGCCATTAGGGACACTGCAAATTTTTTAGTGAACCTGTTCAGCAGTCAACTTTACCCTGCTGGACACTCATAATTAGACTTTGAGTTGATCAGGGATGTGTCTGGATTGCATTGACTATTTCAGAAGCTGAATAAGCTTGCAGCTGCCTGTTGGTCAAAAGCCATCTCACAGCTAACCAAAGTCTCTTCTGCGATTAAGGTTCTGATCTAACACCACTTTCCTCATCAGAATAGCTACACGAAGAACTTGCAAGAGGGAGAGGACAAAGAGCTCATTATTCTCCTAAACTGGGCAGGGACAGATCAATGCTTCTGAGCTCCCTATTGCAAAAGGCAAAGGAGAAAGGCTTCATTTCTCTACAGCCAAAACTGGCAACTTGGGGTGGGAAAAAAAGCAGGGAAATCAGCTGGACTTCTGACCAATGCTCCCTCTAAGCTGTGTAGTCTTGTGAGCAAAAATTCTACTTCGTGATCTATTGGCATTAAAGTTGTGAGTAAGTGATTTGGCTACTACATCAATTAGTTTGCTCTGGGGCCATCCTTCATGAGCTAAGACAAAAACGTGTGAGCTGGAGGCTAAAAACTGTGAGCTAGCTCACACTAACTCAGCTTGGAGGGAACACTGCTTTCTGACTCCCACCTCTGCTAAATTTACTACATCCCACAACCTGGAGTAGTGACAAACTTTCAGGGATGGGAGATCAGAAGACCCTGCCTTCCAGCTGACAATTCCCCCTCCCCCCAAAAAAATGTAGCAGGAACAGAGCAGAATTTCTCCAGCAAGATTGGAAGTCAACTCTTAGCAGATCCCTCACCAGCTAGGAGCTGGCTTCTGATGGCTGCAAGTAGACTTTTCCTCCCTGGCCACTACTGGCTAAAGGCAAGCGAGAAGAACTAGTAGGCATGTTCCTAGTTGCCACTTGAGTTTTGAAATATATATGTTTCCATTCAAAACATTCACAAAGTATCTCGCATTTGTTTAATCTAATAAATTTCTTATCTAATTTCTTATTTTAAAAGCTCAGTCTTAACACTACATTATTTCTTTAGTCCACTGAATGCAGAAGCTCCAAAGATAAAATAGTTTAGGAACAATCATATATATTTTATAAGATATTAGGACATAATATGTTATTAAGTATGTGTGTGTGTGTGTGTGTGTGTATATATATATATATATATATATATATATATATATATATATATATAAAAATATATACACCTTGAGCAAATAAATTTAATTGAGTAATTAAAGGGCTACCAAGTATGCATGAGAAAGTTGATACGTAAATAACATTTCAAGGGAAATGTTTATTCTTGCCTGTTTTTTATCTATGGAGTCAAATCCAGCAATTTTGTTTCCCTTGGTATCAATCAATGATCCCATAGGCTCACAAGCAATAATGTCACACGTCTGTTTGGGTAAGGGTAGCAGTTGACGAACTTTGTCGATACTTTCTGAACACTTGTCCCCTAGTTCCTTCTACAGAGAACAAGAAAGAAGTTAAAAGGTTAAATGTAGATATATATTTCACAACTCTAAAGCAGCCAAATTGCAGATGAATCACTTCCTTGTACTTTTACTAATTTTACTCAAGACTTCAAGCACCTTAAAAATGCTTTTTAAGCTGTTTTCCTTTTCTGTTGATATAAAACCTAACTATAGAAATGCACATTCAATGTTGAGTTAGAATTCTGGGTGTGGGAGGGAAACAGAGGAACAAAAGAAGCAGAACAATAATAAGGGGTGGCAGCAGTATATTGCCCCTAATACATTGGCCTCAAGTCAGAGAACCATGGAAGCAACACAGAATGGATCCACAGTGCTGAGTATGCTCAGGACTCGATATGCCATAGTAATCCTTACAGACAATCTCTCATTATGAATATAGTCTTTTTTATTCCCTGCATAGCATCGTTTTTCACACATAGCACATATAAAGAATAATACCTTGTTCCTAAACACAAATTGTATTTTGGTGGATTTAGCATAATTTCTTGGCAGCCGCCCATCAAATGGATAAGATCAATAGCTGTCTGTACCCAGGCATTCACTGTTGTTGCTCCCATCTGCGGGAATGGCTTGCCTGAAGAGATCAGGAAAGGTCCTGCACTTGTGTACAATTGTTCTGGGGGGCCTTTTTGAATTGATTAACGTAGTAGTTAGGGTCTGTGGAAAATAAGGCAGTCTTCGTGTGTGTGTGTATTACTCTGTGCTTATTGCATTGTTCTGTAATTTTGTAATCCATTTTTATTATAATCTTTATTATATGAAGGGATTTTTTTTTAAAGCAGGAACGCACAGGAACGCAGTTCTAGCTGGCTTGGTGTCAGGGGGTGTGGTCTAATATGCAAATGATTCTTGCTGAGCTTTTCTACAAAAAGCCCTGTGTGAAACAATGGTGATGTCAGGGGGTGCGGCCTAATATGCAAATGAGTTCCAGCCGGGCTTTCTCTACAAAAAAGCCCTGGATTATATGTAATAGAATGTTTCCCTGCATTGCTCTTCAGCCTTGTAATCCTCCTTTATTAGCTGTTTCCACATAAGGAAGGCACACAGCAAGCCCCTGCTTTCTTTGGAAGCTTTCACATGACATGATGCTCTTTCTAGGCACAGCTCTTGGGGCTCCTGGAGCTCTTCCTTTTAAGACACAGCAACAAAAAATCTTCTTAAAGGGGAAACAGCATGCCAAAACCTCGAGTGAAATTGTTACCTACGGCCGTGGAGGGGGCGAAGCTGAATCATAACACTCTGCCCTGGTACACATGTATCCTTTAGCATTTAACATGGGTTTTTTCCCCCTTTAACAACTGAGCTGCAGCTCAGCTACAGCTTGTCTATCAGGTGTAGTGGATAAGTGTGCAGACTCTTATCTGGGAGAACTGGGTTTGATTCCCCACTCCTCCACTTGCAGCTGCTGGAATGGCCTTGGGTCAGCCATAGCTCTCACAGAGTTGTCCTTGAAAAGGGCAGCTTCTGTGAGAGCTCTCTCAGCCCTACCTACATCAGAGAGTGTCTGTTGTGGGGAAGGACGATAAAGGAGATTGTAAACCACTCCTGAGACCCTGAGATTCAGAGTGGAGGGCAGAATATAAATCCAATATCATCACTGTGCTGTTTTTAGTGCACTATTTAGTTGTGATCTATCATGATGTCAGCAAAAAAGGATGACTATAAATGAAGTGTGTCTGTTTGTAATAATATGCTTAAGACATGTCCTTATATCTGTACATTGTGTTGGAACCTTTGCTTCAGAGCAAACCAACAGTACTGAATGCCTTAGCCAAAGTTAAGAGACTGGGAACCAGTCATGGGCTCATTCACTATTGTGGATGGTGGGAATGGCAGGGTAAAGGTACTTAAATAAATGTATTCCCATCACTCCTTCACAAAACATGGATGCCTGTTCCTTATCCCCAATAATGGTTAAGAGATTGGCACATAACATCTACACTGAGCCTTTATGTATTATTTTTGTTCGTTTCCGTCATTTCTTTATCTTTAAATGCTTTTCCCTCACAACAAAATTGGAAGAATTAGAAAGGAAAGTCAAAACACCATTTTACTGAAACAGATTTCAGAAATCAGATAGGCAACTTACTTTCAGCTTTTTCACTAAATTCATGTACGCTCTTTTGTTTTCTTCAGATCCAACTTGGGATGCATTTGATAGGTCTGATACTAAAGTTCCATTGATCAAAACACTCAGCATGTCTAATACAGTTGTAAATAGTTCACTAAGAGAATTAAAAATAATAATAAGCAAGCAGCGGGTTACTTTCTAACAAGAAACATTGAATTTTCCAGTTAGCCAAATGTTTTATATTTTTCTCCTGAATGCAACATTATCTATTTTTATTGACAAAGGTAGTTGTATAAATCGCTCAGATCCTGGGGGTTGTATAAACCCCTCAAATGAAAATGGTGGTGAAATGTAACCCTCTCCACTTCCCGATACTTTCTACAGGTTCTTAAACCTGAGGTCTGTGTGGCCTTCTTTGTTGATTTCCTTTGCTCCATCTGGGGACAGGAGTAAGCCGCTATCTGTCTGATCCTATTGGTTTCCTTGGTTGTGTTTGAGGAGGCCTTTACCCCTTGGCTTATGGAAGCTAACTTACGTCAGACCTTTGAATGCTCTTCTTGAAAATAATATGGCAAAAACTGCAGATGGCCAAAATATTTCAAGACACATTTGTTCAAACTGCAGAAGCTACTTTAGCTATGCTCTGACCTGGATGACCCAGGCTAGTCTGATCTCATCAGATCTTTGAAGCTTGCTGAGGATAAAGTGTAGATGACCGGGGAAGGCAATGGCAAACCACCCTGTAAAAAAGTCTGCCATGTAAACATTGTTATGAGAAGTCACCCCAGAGTCAGAAATGACTGGTGCTTTACCTTTAGTACTTGATGAAAGATTACTAAGCAAGTCCATGGTTGCTATGCAAAGGCAGGCAATGGCAAATCACCCATCTGCCTGTTGCCTTGAAAGTCCAAGGGGGTCTTCATAAGTCACCTGTGACTGGACAGCACTTTCTACCACTGTTTTAGCAATGCATACAAATAATGTTACTATTGAGTGGTACTAAATTATACATAATGTTAGTTACATACTTGTTGGTTTGCATATCAACTGTTCCTGAGGTTATTATTTGAAGAAGCAGAAGTGCCCAGTCAGTGGTCCACTGAGTACTTCTCTGCACAGTGTCAAACATTCCGCCCACCTAGAATTTTAATAACATGGAAAAGGTAGACATTAAAAGGATATATTGTACTGTCCTTACTGCATTTACTGGATGTTGCATTAATTTCAAGCAAGTCCTTGTTGGTGTACTCTCTCAGAGTTACATGCATATGTTAACATGGGTATAATAAGATGGAATCTTCAGGAGGGAAATTCTATATATTTATAATAAGGAAGTTTTAATTTTCATTGCCTGTGAAAATGTTAGGCAGCCTTCTTTTCCTCCCACCTAAATACTACATTGTTACTGGATGTATGATAACATCTGTAGTTTAGCGTCCTGTGATTATGAGATCCAGTTTACTGGATGTATTATATTCTTTCTATTTCATTGTTATTTAATTTGTGTAATCTGGTTTTATTGCATCATTCATGGTATGTGCTATACTGCCTTTATTGCACTGTCTTTTATAACTCTGTAATCTGCCTTGAGTCTCAGTGAGAAAGGCAGATGACAAATGGTGTAAACCGACAATCAAATGTAAATAATGATTCAGAGATGCTTTTCATGTGCCTCTAGGGTAACCTCTCTTCTCACTACTTAGAACCTGGCCAGTCCTGCATAATCTCTTGCATCATACCTACCACCACCAGTTGCCTGCTCCTCCTTCAGACTCTCACATGAGCTATTCTGAACACCTACACACACATTCTTAGGAGCAGGCTGATGAAAGACGACCTTGACTTCAATGTGCTGGAGGCCTTATTGCAATATGTTCAAGATATACAGCTGCATGCCAGTTGTGGAGGAGGCAGCAGAGGAGAAATCCCTCCTACAGCTCTATGAGGGTTGCTTTCACACATTGTTGGATAATGCACTCTCTATGTAGTTTAGCAACTGTTTGCAACTGGGTTTTCCAAACAGGAAAACTGAGTTACAAACAAGTGCTAAAGTGCATAGAGATTGCATTATCCAATGTACGTGAAATCTGTTGTCAAGCATCCCTAACCCTCAATGTTTCTCTAATGTTGACTATGTTATGTAGATAAGTTATCAATTGTACACACATTTTTTTCGTTCTCTATCTGCAGTATGTAGCTTTCAAAAAGACCACAGGAACAACTCTTTAATGAAGCCATGACTGCTTCCCCTGCAAAGGGGGTTGTCTTTAACATACAAAAGAAAGAAAATGAAAATTTACAGCCACATGCAATACATGATGTAACCATCTTCATCTACATGACCTGACTTTCACCCAACATGTTAAACCATGCGCTTCACAACTCACACATTGCTGTGCTCCCTCATATTACTTATTACTTTTCCACTACCTGCCTTCATCAACCACAGGCATATGGGTGATGAAATGCTGGTGCAGTATGGAAAAGTCTTCCATGAAGTCTGCAGCAGGGAATCATTTTCTAAGTATGTGTGCCGGTAAAGTTCAAGAATACAGGCAAGAGATCACACACACACACAAATGCAAGTCATGCAAAAGCACAATGCTGTTATTTCAAAAAGAGTACCAGTGGTAGAAAACAAAAATGCATTCTCAGTTTACCTCTGTGAGCCCCTCTTTATTAAAATATCCATACTGTTCCATTGGATTTGTAAATTCCCATAGTAGTTAACACAATTTTTTCAAAAAAACATTATACCAATAGACAATGTTGCAAAAACATAATATTCAGATATGGCAGATAACAGAACTAGCTATCTGATGCATCAGTTGGCTCACCAAACCCAAAATTGCAAAAGACCTTAGGAAAGGACTTTGTGAAATTATGGAATGCCCACCCCAGAGAGATCCTTCTGTTCCCCCCACCATCTTCCAACAGAGAATGAAGACTTATCAGTTTTATCTAGCTTTCTTTTCCTGATCTTCCTTCCTGTGTATGTGTTATAATTACATGTGTGTTTTGTTTATTTTTGTTTTTATGCTATGCATTTCAAAAACTTGTTTTTATTGCTATCCACTGTGGAGGGAAGGATGGAAAGAAGGAAGGAAGGTTCCAAATTTTTGTTCTGCTGTTAAGAAGATCCTGTCATGGGTAACCTCTACTAGCAAGAGCAAATACAGCAGGAACCTAAAGATGTTGGAGTGGTTTTAGCATTACCTTGACATGCAATTTGGAAATTATTATTATTTATCATCTGGCAGAGTTACAAACAGGAAGAATATAATAATCCTTTCTATAATAAAAGCATAGTAATACTGGCAAAATGGAGCTCTCCCATTGACTGTTGTGTGTATGCCATCAACCATTGGACCGTCAACCACCCCTCAAGGTCTGTTGCATTCCATTGGCTGAGGACTGAGGCATTGCTTTGCAGAGGAGAGAAAGAAAGCCTGTCCTTGATTGGCAGACAGAGGGAGGAAGAAAGCCTTCCCTCAACTGGCACTGCTTCACAAAGGACATAAAGAAAGCCCACCCACCCACCAATTTACCTTTGTCTTCCCCCTAATCTTCAGCTATATTTATTAACTTCATATATACCCCACCTTTCTCTACAGTGAGGAACCAAAGCAGCAAACATCATTCTCCTCTCCTCATTTTATTCTCATAACCAGGCCTTGAATTCAGCAGAAGCTCACAGGAGCATAGCTCCTGAACCTTTCTGAGGGTTCCCCCCCTCCTCCTCCCCACTTACCTACTTTGTCCACTGAATAGTAGGTGCATAGCAATCCCTGGATGAGCTCTGCCACCTGTTTCTCTACAAAACAACCCCTGCTCATAACAACTTTAATAAACAGGTAAGATAAGAGCGTGCAACTAGCCCAGGGTCACCCAGTGAAATTCTATGACAAAGTGGAGATCTGAACCAGATCTCACAGATTTTAATCTGAAACTATAACCACTAGACAACACTGATTTTCATGGGGTGCAACCAGTTCTGAGTGAGTCATGCAAGCTGAATGGTAGTAAGTTTGCTGTGGTTTATAGCCCTGGAAATGACCTGATTCTCCACCTTTTACTAAGAGAAACCAAGGCCTGCAGTTGCAGCCTAGCTACAACCACTGGAGGTATTCATTTCTTAAAGCTAGAGGTATTGCTTCTAGCATTTGGGGGAGGTTCTCCCCAGTGCATGTTGTGGAGGGTGGTTAGATTTAAGATCTCTCCCCCCCCCCACCCCGCCACCGCAGACCCGGGCTTTTCTCAGCTTTACAGAAAGACCTGTCATCTTTCCATGATCCCAGTCTTTGAATTTAAGTATCCACAGATGGGGCCATGGGAATATCCACTGATGGGGAGAATTAGATACCCTGATACTTTGACTCTTTTCTGAGTTTCTTTCTAGAATCTTTAAAAATAAACAGCCAACAGACAAAACTAATACTTGAGCAACAGGACTCTTGCTTCTGCAGACTGTATGCTGGATCTTAAAAATCTGTTACTAAGTGGGGAATCTTCCATTCAAGAGTTTCTGAACTAGCAAAACAGAATTTTTGCACCCAATCTTGTATCCGAACTTAGGCTATCAAATTCATGTTCAGGTGAAATCATAATTCTTCATCTATTAAAGCCTTTGACAGTTCATCTGAATTAGAAATGTGCCATATATCCCACCAAGAATAAAGTCTGCTGTCAGTCTACAGAAGTTAAATAGTTCCCTCTTATTTGGGGACTTCTCATTTTCAATTTGCCTTGCTGATTCAGATACTAGTTTTTTGTTATTTGGAAATTAAAAAGTCCTTAGGATAGCATTTTAAACTATGGTTTTCTAAGGCTGAGCCAAAGATCTAACCAGAAAACTCCCCATGAAATTTATACTAAACTCCTTCCTTCATTGTTCTTCAGCTTCCCCATTATTATCAGAATAATTTTTAACCTTGGGCTGTTTTCAAATGAACAGCATTCCAGAACATGAGAAACATGTCTTATTCTTACCAAATTAAGGCGGAGTTGTAAGGCTTCATGCATCATTTGTCTAGCTTTAACATCATCCTGAATTCGTTCTTCCCTCCAATTGCTTAATATCTAGGAACAAAAAAAGCAATTAACACAAGTGTGTTTATTTCAAATCAAACACTAATGTATGAGCTTCCCACTAATGCCTGTGAGCAATGGGTCCTTTCTCATGTTCACACATATCTTTCAAGTCAACATAAGAGACAAGGAAGCCTCTACATTCATGCTCCAGAGTTTGTACTTCTCCAATATCTGTTAACACTCTGTAATCTATACAGCCAAGGTTGGAAAGATGGTTACATTAGAACATTTAACCTATACTGGCTCCAAGTGAAAGTCTAGGAGAGTTGAAGCAAAGAGAAAGAATTAAAGGCAGTCAAAGTGGAAGTGGAGAAAAGTATCAGGTAATGTAGCAGTTGGGACTGGATATACAGAGAGTTTGACATAGACACAAATGACTATGAACCTATTTCTTGCAGTAACATATAGGGCACTAATTTGTGTATTACTGCAGCAGACTGGCAATATCTTCCCCCATAGTGCAGCCCCATAGTACACTCCCAATGTCCAGATAGAAGACCTATGTGACCTGTGCAAGCAGCTTGGTATATTCCCTCACTAATCCAGTCCTTCCTGGAGGTAGGCTTATGATACTTACCTGGTCCACATAGATCTTCCATCTAGTCATTATGGGCATTGCATGAAATTGTACCAAAGAAAGCAGTTCTCATGTTGCAATGGCAGTACAGGAATTGAGCACTGAAAAGCAAAGATCAAATGCATGGCTGGCTCTACAATGAGATGAGCAAAGGTGGCTACCTTGGGTGACAATATTCCAGGCAGGGGGGGAGCAATCTCTACTACCATCACTTCACCTTTACCTCTAGTGTGGTCTTCCTCACTAATGTTCTTCCTTCCTTGCTGTTCAGGCATCTTTTAAGATAGCACGGAAAACTACATGTGTTCATTGGGGCTTGCTAAACTCTCCCAAGAGTTTAGGAAGTTGAATGGACATATGTGGTTTGCTGCACTGCCATTAAAAGATGCCTAGGGAATGAGGAGAGATGGAACATCAGGGGTTTTTTTTGGTGCTGGGCAGGCATTGAGAGACAGGAGTGGAAATGGGGCAGCAAGGATGGCAGACAGCAATCTCCGTTGAGCCACCACTGACAAAACAGAAGCCATGCTGAATCCTGTGCTTTCTTTTGATCTACCTTCCGCAATCCTAAAGAAAATGTCATGGTCCCACTGGTTTTACTGAAATTTATTGCCCTTAATGTGCTTAAAAGAACTAGGTCTGTGAGCCCATGGAGTTTTGGGTTTCTGTTTCTCAAAAGGCAATTCTCCAAAAGGAGTTCTTCATTGAATGAAGTAGGTTTCCAAAAGTGGTTTGCAATTAGGAAGGGCAATCTATAGACCAACAAGATTTTCAAGGTACAAGCTTTTGAGAATCAAAACTACCTTTGTTGTCTGTGTCTTTTGTTGGTCTCTAAGGTGCTACTGGACTCAAATGATAGTACATGAGTCAGATTGCAGAATACTGCATGTGCAGCCTCAGAATGGGTCAACTAATGTACCGGGTGGAGGACAGAAGCATCTTCTCCTCCATGTCATGGTCCTGACCCTAATTGGGCTTTGTGGTACTTGAAGAAATAAATTCTTCACAGCTTCCATCTAGCTGTGGGAAAAGCCGGTTCCTCCAGCTCACCTCATGGTCAATGGTATCATTTAGTTCAGTCTTAAGAAAATCAGCTGCACTCTGAGAAGTACCCAGACCAAATTTAACTTCTGTCAGTAGCCTGTTTTGTGTTTGTGTGTGCAAAGGGTCAACAAGTTGCAACCAACTTATGGTGACCTGCCCCATAGGGCTTTTAAGGCAAACTACTAACAAAACTAGTTTGCCATTGCCTTCCTTTGGATAGTGACCCTGGAATTCCGTAAAGATATCCTATCTAAATACTACCCAGGGGAACGGAGCTGTGGCTCATTGGCAGAGCATCTGCTTAGTATGCTCAATCCCTAGTATCTCCAGTTAAGAGATCTAGCAGTAGGTGATGTGAAAGACCTCTGCCAAAGACCTTGAAAAGCCACTGTGAGTCTGAATAGATAATACTGACTTTGATAGACCAGGTCTGATCCAGTATAAGGCAGTTTCATGTGATCCTGCTTAGCTTCCAAGGTCCGACAAGATCAGGCTAGCCTGGGCCACCCACATCAGGCCAGTCTGTCAAGCTGTCTTGGGCAAAATGCTCTCTCTCAGCTCTTTGAGTTTAGGTCTCATGGATCTGCCCCTCAAACCGTAATGGTACAAAAGCTTTGAAATAAGGGAAGGCTCTTTGCACCAGGTGAAAGCACCACCATTAACAGAATGGGTCCATGGAACACAACCCTACATCTGTAATTTGGGGATAATAAATACTGGTGCACACAGTAGACCAGTACACATCGCAACATATAAATATAATGAGACTGCGTGTATGAAAGACCTCGAATGATAAAAATGTTATTTGAATGCTTGTTGTTGTTGAATGCTTGTTGTTGAGTAAAGCCTCAAAATCTTTACTCAAAACTTCATAGGTTGACCGACTAGTACTATAGATTTAAGCACACTAATGGCAAGAATATTCATAAAAACTGGGCTCGCCAAAAGTTTCTCATTGGATCTCAGTTCCTAAAACATTGAGAAACCAGATATGTTGGTTTCAAAAACACTACAGTGTTTTTGGAATTGGCTATTTTGGCACCAGTTGTTCTTATCATAAATGGGAAATTTTGGAGGGGATATTATTTCCAAAATTTGAAGGAATATTCCATCATTGCTCCTCCATCATTAGTTTCCTGAAACTGATAAGGAATATTTTTCAATTTTGTTTGCCATCCGTAGGGAATCCATTGGTATAATTGATTTGCATCAGATGCAGAGCATAAAACTATCTACTCATTTTTACCTGATTAACTTGATTTTGTAGAGATGTGAGAAGCCCTTCTCGCTGCTCATCCTGTCCCTTAAGGCAAGTAAGAACCAAAGAAAGGAAAGGTTGCTGACTCAAAAGAGACATGCTTTAAAAGAGGCAGAGACAAGATTCAATTAGTAATGTTATTTTGATACATCCTGTCTCCAACCCCTTCCTTCCCTTTGTCTGCGCTTTCCCTGAAAGGGTTTGTTCCTATATGTCTGTTTTAATGGGAGTGTCTGCAGTTCAGCAGTACAGCATTGCTTTGCATAGGAAAGGCCTCAGGTTTAACCCACTCTAGCATCAAGAATTTAGGTAGGAGGCATTAGTAAAGACCTTTCTCTGCCTGAGATTGTTCATAGCTTCTACGTGTCCTGGTAGACAATATTTAGTCTAATAGACCAATAGTCAGCTCAGGGTAAGGCAGCATGTACTTTGGCAGCAATCTAAAGCTTTACAAAGTCAAAGTGTGTGATTAGGCCAATAGTTTTCCAACTCCATAAAAATGAACCTTGGGCATCACAGAAACAACTGGGAAGATCAATAAATGCAAACAAAGTTTTCCAAAAGCTTTTCTCACATTATTGATCTAGCTCTGAAATAAGAAACATCAGAGGACTATCACATGGCTGGCCAATGTAAAATGATGCACCTTCAAATGCATCAAAGCCACCTCTGCAGTATCCAGGGTTTCCTGGTAGCCCAATTAATGCAGAAAAGGTTCTTTGAATGTATATTTGAATCTGGAAGCAGGATACATTAATCAATCAATGGAGGCTAATGATTCTTTACTTGGAAATGACTACCAAAAATACATGTGCCCTATTTCCTGACTCATCTAAAACAAATTATTTTCATGTGCTCTCACCTTCTGAAACGAACTAGATGTCTCCACATCTTAAAAGTGTCTCCCCATTCACCCACCCACCTAGTGGCAAGATATATGAAAGTTCTTTTTCTTACAAGACAGAAAACAGCAAGACGCTTTTGCTCTCTGCTCCTCATCTGTCTATGGCATATCCTCTGTAAATTTAAACCAAAGAAGTGTACAATACTCTAGTTTCACTTCAGGTGCAGAAGGAAAGGGCATGGTACTTAATGCTCTCAAGCCTTGCTAATTAAATAATGCTATTGAAGAATCAGTATTTTGTCAAACTACGAGTTAGTCTAAAACAGATTACAGTTAAAATATGGTTAGGGTGACTGAAACTGGCAATCATGAAGTGGAATATGGAGGATAAAAGGAAAGAAAGCAGGAAAAGGTTAATTCTTCTGAGGAAGGCTTTTGAATTTAGACAAGTGTGAATTCATGCAGAAAAACTGGAACTACAATATTCTCTAAACTATTTTATACTGATTCTACTAAATGCATCCCTAAATCACTTCTAGAGTTGTCACACTGACCAGGCATTGCTTGGCAGGGAAGCAGACTTTCATATGAAAGCAAAACATTGTAAAAATCCTTTTTTTTTCCTTTGAAAATGGCTTAGTAAGTGTGGTTGTGACGAACACTTGACTTTTAAATGATACCTATTATGCTACTTCTATTGAATTACACAAGTGTTCAGCATAATTTTTTTTAAAATGTGACATTTCCCAGAGCACCAGTAGTGGCATTTAAGAAGCGGACTCTAGTCCACAGAGATTACATTATCAGTCTTTAAGGTGCCACAAAACTCTTCTACTGTTTTGTTTAACAATACATACTGCTGGTTTTCTGCATCCAAACAGTTAGGCCAAGCAGAATCATTGTGAGTCAGGAAACAATTTTCTCCAGGCCAGTTTAGCCAGGTATCCTGGAGGTTGTTGATTTTATGATCATACACACCAGAGCTTTTGATAAAATAAATCTTCATTGCATGACAGATGATTTTGCAAAGCAATAATCTGACAGATTTCTTTCTGTAATGGAAGCACAAACCTTCCTAGCCAGTCTGTGTGTCAAATATTATTACTATAAGGTGCACTAATGTGTTTTTCCAATCAAATCTACCTCTTTTGCTTTTGTCTGTCTCTCTCTTTCTTGGAAGATGATCCCAAATGCTGGCCTTTCTCTAGCTCTTCTCCAGCGGCTTTCAAGACTCTGCCTTGAACAGAAGTTGGCAGCTTTGCAATCAGGGGAGCTACTAGCCACACACCTTGTCGTTCAGAGGAACTAGAAGTATGAAACATACAAGACCCAATTCAAGCAACCTATTATTATATAAATTCAGTAACTGCTTCAGAGTAAAGAGGCAGATTTTTTGACAACTCACAATATGTAATAAGGTTTTAAGCAGAACATGCTTATGCCATTAAAGGTTTGGATGGCACTGAACATGTTGTTTCCAGATACCTGGCATTAACATCACAACCTTAGTTAAAAACAAGTAGCAGTCTACAATTTGTACATCTGTCAAGTCCCGTGGCACAGAGTGGTAAAGCTGCAGTATTGCAGTCGGAACCCTCTGCTCACAACCTGAGTTCGATTCCAGTGGAAGCTGGGTTCAGGTAGCCGGTTCAAGGTTGACTCAGCCTTCCATTCTTCCGAGGTCGGTAAAATGAGTACCCAGCTTGCTGGGGGGAAAGTGTAATGACCGGGGAAGGCAATGGCAAACCACCCCATAAAAAGGTCTGCCATGAAAACATTCCGGAAGCACCATCACCCCAGAGTCGGAAACGACTGGTGCTTGCACAGGGGACCTTTCCTTTTCCAAGCATCATAATGTTTCAATTCTACTAATCAAAGCCTATTCAGATTTATTTCATTACCTGAGGAATGTCTTTTTATTGTTCTGCCTTGCAATATTTGTGTCAGCATTTCCAACAGAGATTGGATTGAAGAGGCCTATACCAGAGTTAGAAGAGTTATTGTTTAGATCAGCGGATTGCTGGAACACCTCTATTGTCGCCTTTGCAATATTATCCAACAAGCTGTTCATTTCAGCCACAGACCCAGAACCCTACAGTGAAACATAAGTAAACTAGCACATTCATGGCAAGTTTTCTTGTACACTAGGTTAATTTTTTTTTATGTACTTGATTGAGTAAAACAGTAAGCAAGGAAACACTCACTGGCTCCTTCATGCACTGTTTGATCATCAGCTGGAGTTCCAGCCAGGACTGCCTGAGAGTCCACTGGTCCAGGTTCTGGGCAAAGAAGAGGAAAGAAGATTTCTTTTAAAGATAATTGCTTCTCCAATTAACTCAGCATGTTGGTTTGGTTCACATCTATTCTTTATGCACCTTGTATGAGAGACACCTTGTTCTTTTCTGCTACCTGCTGTGGATTTGGCCCATGCAGCTAGAGGGATGATGAACTGAGGGAACCAGTCTTGAGTAAGAGGCTGCATCTGACTAGAAATTGTTTTCTCAAATTTCAGCTTTTGACTAAAGATAGTTGTCACATTGGACATTGTGCAGCATAAGGCTACTGTCAAAAATAGCAGCCTATAGTCTCTTCTATAATTTATAGGGTCATTTATCCTATTTAATGACATCATCATGTTGTGTATTTCCCTTCCATTTCCAGTGTCAGCCAGTGTTTCACCAAGTGTTCCCTCACTGTACCGCCTTTCTTTGTATGTGTTTTAGCCATGAATGTGTTTTGTATTCAAGCCTGGGCCTCTTAATGTTACATAACACTTACTAACTCTTGCAATACAATCATACCTGCAACACATCCTTTACTCAATTTTAAAATCTCAAGGACTGTAAACTAAGAGTGAAGCTTCTCTACCCCATCTCTTTCCTGCCTAATCCTTTTCTTTGTACTAAACAACCAGCCTGATGAAGTCTTCAATAAAACTTAAAAGTTTGCTTACTATTTGGAGAAGTTTTGTTTGATCCTAATAAAAAGGGAAATACACTGCTTCTGTTTTTAAACTTACCTGAAGGATGCGCTTGATGTGTTGTCTTTGAGGATTGTCACCCTCAGCACACTCTTTAACACCATGAGGATAACAGATAAGCTGCAACAAAGTCTGTGCTTGCTTGTTTGAAAGAACTGGGTCCAAGATAAGATCTTTATCAGTGCATAGTCTCTCTGGTTCTTTCAAGCAGTGTTCTCCCACCCATTCCTATCAACAAAGAGTTGGATATATAACACATTTGTTAACATACTGCACATCTGGTGGGTCTTCCCCTTTGAATAATTATTAAATGTAATGTTTTTCAGAGAGAAGCTGGTTTATTTTGTTGAAGTGGGATGGAATTTACTATGGAATGCAATAAAAGCACTATGAAGAAATTATTTTACATTACAGTAAACAGAGTTGCCCTGACATGGATGATCCAGGATAACCTAATCTCATCAGATTTTGGAAGTTAAGCAGGGCCAACCCAGCTCAGTACTTTGATGGGAGACCACCAAGGAAATATGGGGTCACTATGCAGAGGTAGGCAATGGCAAACCACCTCTATCCATTTCTTGCCTTGAAAATGCTATAGGATCGTCATAGGATGGCTGTGACTTGATGGCACTTCACACACACACAAGGAGTTAATGTGTAATGCTGGGTTTTGCCCAGATGTTTTCAGATACAAGAGGTGAAAATTTCACTGCATTTATCAGTTTGGAATGTAATGCCAACTTACACTGATCTATTCTTAAATGATCTAACATGACCATTTTTATATGTATACCTTATTTGTAATATTGTAATAATTCTCAAATAAATGTTCAGTGAAATAGGATGATTCTTACTGCAGTAACAGTCTTGTTCAATCTGGACTGCTTCAAAATGTATTGTATGGCACAAGGAAAATACTGCCATTGTAAGATAATGACTTTCTACCTCACAGGGCACTCCTATTCCACTTCTCAGGCCACCAGACATTCAGGGGTCATATTTCAGGATCAATGTATGTAGGCAACATGCAAATATTATGGTAGAGCTACATAAGACAATTTAAGAAGGCCTGAATGAAGCAATTTCTGAATTATGTGTGTGATACTGATCATATTGTTTCGATCTCTGTATGACAAGTTTCTTTTGTTCAGAACCTATGCGAATCATACACCTGCATATGGACATCTAGAAGAACTTTCTTCTGCATGTTGTGTAGTCTAAATCACCTAAATCCACTGAAAAGTCAAACATAACTTCAAATGTGATTGGACATCACTATCGCAATACATGGCTTTTGACCAATGGCAGCTTTTTTTAAAGACTCATACTAAAGAGCAAAAAATTAATCCTCAAATTATTTTGTCTGTGGAACTTAACTTTATTTGGCAACTTGGGCTCTTGGCCTGTGGCTCTTCACCTAGGGGCTCTCTAAGGACCAGGAACCCAGATCCCTAATTTCCTTGTTCTCCCAATAAGGTAAGTTGACCCTCCAGAAGGGGAGCCACTTAAACAAACAGCATTTAAAGAAGACTGTATATTTTAAATAGGCATTCTGCTGGCATTCTATCTTTTATATATATATATATATATATATATATATATATATATATATATATAAGATAGAATGCCAGCAGGGGGTGGGGGCTTTCCAGTGTTATGCACTGTCACATGTATGACTATCTGCCCAAAGGACAGAAGTCTTGGGTGTGTGCTCGATGCAAGGAGCTCCTGGTCCTCAGGGAACGAGTTCGTACCCTTGAGGCCGAGGTGACTGCCCTGGAGAAGCAGAGACGGTCAGTTAGGCACTTGGAGAAGACTCTCGGGGGCATATTAGATGAGCCCCGCTCTGAACGTAGCAGCCCCGTTGCTGCCAGAGAGCGAGAGGGTCGAGAGGGAACAGGGCACTGTGCTGAGGATAAGGGGAATGCACCCTCAGAAGGGACCTCTTCTTCAGTTGGTGAGTGGGAATCCTTTCGCGCCAAGGAACCATCCCTGGGCAGGGGGAGGGGGGGTTGGTAGTTGGTGATTCGATCCTTAGGCAAGTAGACAGCTGGGTGGCGAAACCGCGTACTGACCATATGGTGACTTGCCTACCTGGTGCGAAGGTAGCGGACATTACGCGTGTAGTAGATAGACTGATAGACAGTGCTGGGGAGGAGCCTGTGGTCATGGTGCATGTTGGCACCAACGATGTGGGAAAATGCAGTCGTGAGGTCCTGGAGGAAAAATTTAGGCTGCTAGGCGGAAGACTTAAGGCCAGGACCTCCAAGGTAGCCTTCTCAGAAGTGCTACCTGTTCCACGTGCAGGGCAGGAGAGACAGGCACAAATTAGAAGTCTCAATGTGTGGATGAGATGATGGTGTAAGGAGGAAGGGTTTAAGTTTGTTAGGCACTGGGATGCTTTCTGGAACAAGCGGGAGCTGTACAAAAGAGATGGTCTCCACTTGTCCCCGGATGGAACCAGGCTGCTGGCGCTTAAAATCAAAAAAATGGCAGAGCAGTTTTTAAACTAAATCTTGGGGGAAAGCCGACAGGAGATGAAATGTCTCTGGTTCAGGAGGACTCATCTCAAAGAGATGAAGGGTTGGCTGCTATTTTTCTACCGGGTAACGGATCAGAATTGTCCACTGTGATGGTGACAAACAGTATGGACTGTCTGCCAGAGTCTCGAGGCGGCAGGAGGAAGGTGGCGGGCCTAGCTTGCCTGGGAAATTATAGATGTTTGTATGCAAATGCTAGAAGTGTTCGAAGTAAATTGGTGAACTGGAATGTTTAGTGTTGGGAAAAACATAGACATTGTGGGAATTTCAGAAACTTGGTGGAATGAAAAGAATCAGTGGGACATGGTGATTCCTGGATATAAGTTATATCGGAAGGATAGGGAGGGAAGGGTTGGAGGTGGGGTGGCTCTGTATGTCAGAGAGGATATACGGTCCAGTAAGACTGAGGTCGGAGAATTAGATTCACTTTTAGAAATGCTTTGGGTTGAAATAGAGGGCCCAAAAGGAAATTTAACTATGGGAGTTTGTTATCGCCCACCAAATCAAAAGAGAGAGGACGATTATAATATGATGGAAGGCTTAAAGATAGCAGCTAAACGTAAAAACTGTGTCGTAATAGGTGATTTTAACTACCCACAGATTGATTGGGTCAATATGTGTTCTGGTCGAGAGAAAGAGATTGAGTTTCTTGATGCTCTCAATGACTGTGCTGTGGAGCAGATGGTCTCAGAACCTACCAGGGGTGGGGCGATCCTGGTTTTGGTCCTAAGTAATGCCCAAGACTTGGTGAGAGATGTAAAAGTGATTGCGCCGCTTGGGAGCAGTGACCATAATGTTATTGATTTCACCATTTGTATAAATAGGGAGTTGCCCAAAAAGACCGCCACAACCACGTTTAACTTTAAAAAGGGTAAATTCTCTGAGATGAGGAGGCATGTGAGGAGGAAACTGAATGGAAAGGTAAATACGGTCAAAACCCTTGGGGAAGCTTGGAGACTTTAAAACTATAATCCTAGAAGCTCAGATAAAATACATACCACAAGTTAGGAAAGGCACAAACAGGCATAAGAAAAGGCCTCCATAGTTAACAAACAAAGTAATGGAAGCTGTAAAAGGTAAGAAGGACTCCTTTAAGCGGTGGAAAACCAGTCCAAGTGAGATTAATAAAAGGGAACACAGGCTGTGGCAAATCAAATGCAAGACTGTGATCAGGCAGGCAAAAAGGTACTATGAGGAGCATACTGCAAAAAACATAAAGACCAACAATAAAAATTTCTTCAAATGTATTAGAAGTAGAAAACCAGCCAGGGAGGCAGTGGGGCCCTTGGATGACCATGGGGTAAAAGGATTACTGAAGGAGGATAGGGAAATGGCTGAGAAGCTGAATGCATTTTTTGCCTCAGTCTTCACTGTGGAAGATGTGAACTTTTTGCCCGCCCCAGAACCACTAATTTTGGAAGGGGTGTTGAAAGACCTGAGTCAGATTGAGGTGACAAAAGAGGAGGTCCTACAACTGATAGACGAATTAAAAACTAATAAGTCGCCGGGTCCGGATGGCATACATCCGAGAGTTCTGAAAGAACTCAAAGTTGAACTTGTGGATCTTCTGACAAAAATATGTAATCTTTCATTGAAATCTGCCTCCATTCCTGAGGACTGGAAGGTAGCAAATGTCACCCCCATCTTTAAAAAGGCTTCCAGAGGAGATCCGGGAAATTACAGACTGGCCTGTCTGACTTCAATACCTGGAAAGGTGGTAGAAACCATTATCAAGGACAGAATGAGTAGGCACATTGATGGACACGGGTTATTGAGGAAGACTCAACATGGGTTCTGGAAGGGAAGGTCTTGCCTCACTAACCTGTTACATTTCTTTGAGGGAGTGAACAAACATGTGGACAAAGGAGATCTGATAGATGTTGTTTACCTTGACTTCCAGAAAGCTTTTGATAAAGTTCCTCATCAAAGGCTCCTTAGAAAGCTTGAGAGTCATGGAGTAAAAGGACAGGTCCTCTTGTGGATCAAAAACTGGCTGAGTAATAGGAAGCTGAGAGTGAGTATAAATGGGCAGTCTTCGCAGTGGAGGACGGTAAGCAGTGGGGTGCCACAGGGCTCAGTACTGGGTCCCATGCTCTTTAACTTGTTCATAATGATTTAGAGTTGGGAGTGAGCAGTGAAGTGGCCAAGTTTGCGGATGACACTAAATTGTTCAGGGTGGTGAGAACCAGAGAGGATTGTGAGGAACTCCAAAGGGATCTGTTGAGGCTGGGTGAGTGGGCGTCAACGTGGCAGATGCGGTTCAATGTGGCCAAGTGCAAAGTAACGCACATTGGGGCCAGGAATCCCAGTTACAAATACAAGTTGATGGGGTGTGAACTGGCAGAGACTGACCAAGAGAGAGATCTTGGGGTCGTGGCAGATAACTCACTGAAAATGTCAAGACAGTATGCGTTTGCAATAAAAAAGGCCAACGCCATGCTGGGAATTATTAGGAAGGGAATTGAAAACAAATCAGCCAGTATCATATTGCCCCTGTATAAATCGATGGTGCGGTCTCATTTGGAGTACTGTGTGCAGTTCTGGTCGCCGCATTTCAAAAGGATATTATAGCATTGGTGAAAGTCCAGAAAAGGGCAACTAGAATGATTAAAGGGCTGGAACACTTTCTCTATGAAGAAAGGTTGAAACACTTGGGGCTCTTTAGCTTGGAGAAACGTCGACTGTGGGGTGTCATGATAGAGGTTTACAAGATAATGCATGGGATGGAGAAAGTAGAGAAAGAAGTACTTTTCTCACAATACAAGAACTCGTGGGCATTCGATGAAATTGCTGAGCAGACAGGTTAAAACAGATAAAAGGAAGTACTTCTTCACCCAAAGGGTGATTAACATGTGGAATTCACTGCCACAGGAGGTGGTGGCGGCCACAAGCATAGCCACCTTCAAGAGGGGTTTAGATAAAAATATGGAGCAGAGGTCCATCAGTGGCTATTAGCCACAGTGTGTATATGTGTGTGTGTGTGTATATATATATATATATATAATTATATATATATATATATATATAATTTTTTTGGCCACTGTGTGACACAGAGTGTTGGACTGGATGGGTGATTGGCCTGATCTAACATGGCTTCTCTTATGTTCTTATGAACTTTTTGTTGTTGTTAACGTTTCCTTTGGGGGCCCTTGAGGAGCTTACTAAGTTCCCTACCTCCCTATATGGTACCTTAGATGGGCCAAGTTAGTTGACATGTGTGCATATCACTTGATCTCCATCCCTTGATTCTCTCAGCTAAATGTGTGAACAGTTTTGTACTGACATCAGATAATGTCAAAAGTCCTATATGTAGTAATGAATTTATGGCTCACTCACACCTAACCTACAAGTCATCACTTATCCTTGGTTTATGAACATGCATATGTAAATCAGCCTTGATATTCTTCTTGCTATGTTGTTCAGTCTTACAGGTTTGGGAAAAAGTAACTGTGCCACAACTGCTGTGCTCCCACCCAACTTAGGAAAGTTTCTACATACAACTTTGAAAATATTTATGAGCCACAACTATGAAAAAAATACAGCTCCACCCAAAGAAAAACAATAATTATACATTACCTGCTGACATATAGTTCTTAGCACATATCTGGCATATTCACTGAGACTAGCAGTTTCTATGGAAACAGGTTTTCCACATGATTTCAAAGCATGTGAGGCACCATCCCACATATCATCATCATTGAGGTCTCCTAACAATCTCTGCACAGAGTAATCAGATTTCTTCAAGGATGGTATGCTGCTGCTTCCAATTTCAGCATCTCCTATAGAACAAAAGCAGCATAAAGATGAGTAAGTGTTCCTCATACTACAGTCCTGAAGATACTGTTGTGGGTAAAGCCAAGAATATAGGGTAGCAGTTGTTGGTCTTAACTATAATGATAATGGGGGTGGTCAGAAAGCAGGGCTGGCCTGGTCTCTTAGCTAAACATGCCAAACAGGCAGTTCAGAGAGACAGAATAGTAAAGCCCTGGAGAATGGTAAAGAAAAAAAGTAGCAACGAACTAATATGGCCTCTAGTAAATTCAAAATAATACAATTAATATCAATATCAATAGATATAATTTGTGTTTGGGCCCAGGTGCAAGCAGTGCCTGAGAATGGGAAGAGAGTCCAACTACATTTAGAAAAGAAGGTATAGTTCAAAGATGGAGGGCATTGACTGCGATTCAATAGATAGTCATGTGTATGGAAAAAGCTGTAATTACTATTTTTATATTCCCAGTTATGATTAAAAGTAGTAAAAACGATGATGATATGAAACATACGAACATATGAAACTGCCTTATACTGAATCAGACCCTTGGTCCATCAAAGTCAGTATTGTCTTCTCAGACTGGCAGCGGCTCTCCAGGGTCTCAAGCTGAGGTTTTTTCACACCTATTTGCCTGGACCCTTTTTTGGAGATGCCAGGGATTGAACCTGGGACCTTCTGTTTCCCAAGCAGATGCTCTACCACTGGGCCACTGTCCCTCCCCGTTGATGTTGGATTTATATCCCGCCCTCCACTCCAAATCTCAGAGTCTCAGAGCAGCTCACAATCTCCTTTATCTTCCTCCCCCACCCTGTGAGGTGGGTGAGTCTGAGAGGGCTTTCACAGCAGCTGCCCTTTCAAGGACAACCTCTGCCAGAGTTATGACTGACTCATGGCCATTCCAGCAGGTGCAAGTGGAGGAGTGGGGAATCAAACCCAGTTCTCCCAGATAAGAGTCCGCACACTTAACCACTACACCAAACCGGCTCTCTACTACTACTACTTAATATTTTTTAAGAAACATAACTACAGATGTTTTGTGCAGTGTTTAAAGTTGTAAGATAATGAAGAGGGAGAGGGCTGGGCAAAGGGCAGGCCTAGTGAGAACGCTTTAGAAGCGGCTTCAGAGTGAAAGAAGAAGGATGCAGCTGCTGCCCAGTCCTCTCCTCCGCTTCAGAGGGAGCTGGCTGGGTAGTGGCTGCTGCCCAGCCAGCAAAGTGTGCCATCACAATGACATCACTTTCGTGTGAGGCACATGTAAAGTGTGCATGATTAGAGTCCAGAGGCAGGGGCTCAGGGTTCTGCCTGGGGCGGCAGAAACCCTTGCACCGGGACTGGGTACTTGGTTCTATGAAAGTTCCAGGGATTTTCCCAAGACCTTGGTGAGTCACTAACAATCACAGTTAACTGAGCTAAATCAAGTTCAAGTTCACCTTTATTGGCATAAATATATCAGAACAAATTAGTTTAAAAAGGTAAAATGTAATCATCACGTACATATACAACTGAGTGAGCATAAACATAAATTATTTCTATGAGATCCCTGAGCTAAATGTTAAAAGGTAAATTAGTTGGAAAGGAAAAACTGGGAAAGAAATGCCTTCTTTTTGACCCAGGTTTATTAGCAATAGAATAATTAACAGGCATTCTCACATTCTGACATGTTACTGTTTTATGGTTTCCCACACTAATGCAACCCAGATCAAAGGCTTTCTGAATTTGTTAATTTTACTATTCTGTTATTGGATTTTAACTTTGTACCAAATCCCACCAGCTATATGTGGCTCTGCTTACTGTACCTCATTCCTCGTCTGAAGAAGTATGCATGCACACGAAAGCTAACATTCTGAATAAAACTAAGTTGGTCTTAAAGGTGCAATCGACTCCTATTTTGTCTAGACATGTAATTAAAAACATTACATATGATGCCATACATGACCTTACCAAGCATCATTATGGCTTTTAGAACAGCAAACACAGCTCCAACTTCTATGCTATTGTGAGCAGCGGTTAAGAGGTGACGATCACAAGAGGACCTAATTCCTGGGAAAGATTTCTCTAGGGAAGAAGAAAATTAGTACACAATGGTACACCTGACTAAAAATTACACAGAGATCTTAAAATTAAATACACATTAATTAGAATGTAAAATCATACCATTTCAACAGACAAATCTACCTGTAATAGGAAAGAATCTCAGACACACCTTTATAAAGGGGAAGACTCAATTGTTGACAGATTAGTTGGATTACATGGCAAAACTTCTTTCCTTCTAGGCACAAAACTCAGGAGCATCTCTGCGTTTAAAATCATGTACAGATTCCTACAAATAGTCTCCACTCCTACCTCACTCATCTAATCAGAGCTGGCCCTAGGGCAGGCAAACTTGCCACACCACACCCCCTCCGCAGCACAGCCCTGCAGTGCTGTGCTGCAATACCCCTCCCCTCTGCCCGCATGCGTCGTGCCTCCTCCCCTCCCTTCTTCCCTTATTTGCAGCACCACAATGCGGTGCCGTGCTCCAACCTCCCAGCCATGCTCAGAGGAGCGACGCCAGCCTCCCCCTTACCTGCTTTGACATGGACATTTCAGTAAAACGTTCTCTTAAGAGAGTGCACGATGACGAAGAAGAAGATATTGGATTTATATCCCACCCTCCACTCCAAAGAGTCTCAGAGCGGCTCACAATCTCCTTTACCTTCGTCCTCCACAACAGACACCCTGTGAGGTGGGTGGGGCTGGAGAGGGCTCTCACAGCAGCTGCCCTTTCAAGGGCAACCTCTGCCAGGGCTATGGCTGACCCAAGGCCATGCTAGCAGGTGCAAGTGGAGGAGTGGAAAATCAAACCCAGTTCTCCCAGATAAGAGTCCGCACACTTAACCACTACACCAAACTGGCTCTCAAGGCTTCACTCCCTCCTCCCTTCTGGAATCAGAAACAGAGGGGGGAGGGAAGCCTTGTTGTCGTGCACTTTCTTAAGAGAACGCTTTACTGAAATGTCCATGTCAAAGCTGGTAAGGGGAAGGCTGGCATCACTCCTCTGATCGCACCAGGGGTGTGTGGGGGGGGGGGGGAATTAGGTATTTGTCTGGGGTACTGGGAGAGGGGAGCCCAATTCGGCACCCTCCTTCCCAGTGCCCTAGGCAAATGCCTAATTTGTCTAGTGGGTGAGCTGCATCTAATCATACAGATTCCGAAAACATTTATGCAGTCCTACTCTGCTCATCTTTTCTCCAGTTTCTACAGCATGCTCACAGCCCCAAATGCCTGTTTTGTCGATGCAACTGTCTTTATTCTACATGTTCTACTTGCTAGCTATAAGATCCCAAGTCAATCAGGGCTCATGCAGACGTCAACATGGAACAGCCTATCAAACCTATACAACTGAAGGAGAACAAAGCCTTTTAATCATTTTGAATCTCAATGAAAGAGGGAATGTATTAGGCCATACTGAAGGAAACTGGCTAAGATCCAGTGGTTGTGTAGGTGGTTTCACGGCCTGCCAGAATAGCACAGCAAGATAAGAAGAGTTGGTCTGGGTCGCCTCAGTAAGAAAGAAATACATTTCTCCTTCTCCATTATCATCACATTTATGCTACCTTAAACAACTGTCAAAAGCAGAGTGCTTAGGTGGACATAAACATCTTAGAAAAAATTAGCCCCTTGATTTGGATAAACACTAGCTGTGACATTGAAAGCACAATTTTCTCACAAGAGCTTCTCCAGACTTCTGACCTTAACTCAAGTTTTAAAGTACCTTTAAGGAAAAATAACACATGTAATAGTTGTACTCCTAGCAAAGCTGGTAGTATGCAGATTATGCATAATAGGTTGAAAACTCTGAATAGACACCTGAAGGTTCCTGGGAAAATGCAGAAACATTGGTACAGGTCCCAATTTTTTCCAAAGGGTTTTTTCCATTTTTCCAGTATAAACATCAGGAAATTTGGGGAAGCAAGCACCATAAAAGCTCATCTGATTTTTTTTGTCTTTTGGAGTAGGAGAAATGATTTTTAAGATGCTTTACTCACTCAAACTGTAAAGCATGAAAACATTACCTAAGACAATATAAAACATTAGACAATGATGTTTCCTATGTGTACTGTAAACATACTCAGTATAGTTTCATGGATAAATTCATAGTTTAAATGCAAATAATTTTAAAAGGTAAAGGTAGTCCCCTGTGCAAGCACCAGTCATTTCCAACTCGGGGGTGACATTGCTTTCACAACATTTTCACGGCAGACTTTTTACAGGGTGGTTTGCCATTGCCTTCCCCAGTCATCTACACTTTTCCCCCAGCAAGCTGGGTACTCATTTTACCGACCTTGGAAGGATGGAAGGCTGAGTCAACCTTGAGCCGGTAACTTGAAACCCAGCTTCCGCCGGGATCGAACTCAGGTCGTGAGCAGAGCTTAGGACTGCAGTACTGCAGCTTTTACCACTCTGCGCCACGGGGCAAATAATTTAGCAACAGTTGTTATGCCATAATGTGTTTTATAATACATTATTAAAGAGTTCCATATTTTCAATGTTATGAAGTTGATACCAGATGTGCTAGCAGTCCTAGTTGTGTGGTTGCATGAATCTGATTCTGTCCAAATACACTCACTTTCCTTTGTTACAGAATTTGCTTTCTAATTTCAGCATGTATTTTTTTCTTGCCTCTCACACGGCAAAAATTAAAATACTTGTGCTAAGGTAATATACAATGCAAGAGTTTGCTACCCTGCATTAATTGTAATGTAATGTAACACTGGTCTTTGTTACAAGCTTTGCTGAAAAAATTACTGAGTTGACTTACATTAAACATTTTGAAAACATTATGGAAAGTACTATATAAATTTACACAGCTTGCTAGTCATATCAGATGTAGTCTTCAGAGAAGCAAAGAATATGAGTTTATAAAATGGTTGGATGCAGGAATAGCTAAGAAGGAAGTTGGGTAGGTACAGCTAATTTTGCTATTTCTCTGTTATGTCAAGGATTAGCCATTTCAGACAGAGAATCAGCATCAGTCAGGAATTTTGTGCTCCTCTCCAGGAGCAGAAGGCATGTATTTCTTTATCATAATTAAGAAAAAGCAAAAAAAAAAATTACATGCTTACATGGGCATAGGGCACTTTTTTGTAGAAAAAGCCCAGCACAAACTCATTTGCATATTAGGCCATGCCCCCCCAATGTCACCATTGTTCAACACAGGGCTTTTGTTGTACAAAAAGCCCAGCAGGAACTTATTGGCATATTAGGCCACAAACCCCGATGCCAAGCCAGCCAAAACTGTGTCCCTGTGCATTCCTGTTCAAAAAAAGCCCTACATGGGCATGTTTTTTGTGTGCATATGCACACGTACATTAAACCAGGCCACAAAGTACAGAAAAAACTGGTACATGTACTTAAACCAAGGATGCTGAAAGGAAGAGGGGGGGGGGGCAAAATTCTGATCTCCAATAAATGAGATACTTACCAGCTGGTAGAAAACAAGCTTCAGGAGTTCTAAAAAGATGCAACAGAAGCCGACATGTCATCCTCGCCCCAGGCTCAGCATCCGGATCACCACAGGCTGTGAAAGAGGCAAGCAAGAATTTCTTTTTGTTGCTCCTTAAAATATTAGACCACACCTTTCCTTTGTGGCTCAAGATGGCTTGCCAAATTCCAAATTAACCATACACAATACAGTCTCCCATTAATCCCTCTCTCCAAGAAAATGCCTGCAGCTTAGATTTCTTTGAAAGATCCAGGATATAGCTAATTAAATTTTCATTATCAATAGTTAATTAAGTGAAACTGAAGGTGTGCTCCCAAACCTCCATTTAAGACCACTACTATTGCAGACAAAAAAAAAAAACCCTTTTAATTAAAAGCTTGGGTAAAAGGCTTTCAGCCCTGCACCTGCCATGACAGTGTTGGGTTTTATTCTCTCTCACAACTCACTCCTCTTTCCCAGTCTATTTTTTAAAAATTAAATCTCTTCTCCCTGAACTTGGACTTTGTGTGTGTGTGTGATCGGCTGCCTACAGCAGCCATTTTGTGGTTGCTCCCACCACTTTGTGTCAGAATTTCAATGGTACCCACTAGCTTAAAAAGATTGCGAACCTTTGGTCTGCCTATATCTGATGAAGGGAGCTTTGACTGTCAAAAGCTTACAGCTCAAAAATCTGGGTCTCTAAGTTGCTATTGGACTCAAATCTATCTGGTCTAGATAATCAACATGCTACAAGTCTGTCTGAAACTATGTAACCAATATCCATTCAAATGCCTTGCCCAAGAATGAAATGCTGGCTACCGGGCAGCAGGTATTTAGATCACTGGGGCTCAGAGAAGCCTTCTTCAGAAGGGGTCTCACAACTGCCTCTTTCAAACTGGCTGAAGTCACAACTTCCTGCAGAGAAATATTTACTATGTTAAAGTGTTAACAGCAATGCTGAGGAAATTCTCAGTGGAACCATGCTGTTCCAAATATCAGAAGTCCTAAAAAATCAGGTGGTGCTCGATCATTTTATTAAATGTTTGAATTGGCTTATTTAGCAGACAAAGAATCCATATTCACAAAAACTATAGGGATAGCTTGCGGGAAAAATATGCTAAATAGATAACATGGGCACATCTGCAGGCTAAAGGGTGTTGGAGAAACAAACAGGAAAAGGTCATGGGAAATGTAGAATTAATTGCTTGAAAGTACCAGCAAGGATAAAGATAAAGATTGAATGAAGCTGTGCCAGACCTCTAAGGTGAAGATGACAAACCACATAATAGAGAAACTGGGTGGAAGACAAGAATGCAGGAAATTCCAAAAAAGTGTAACAAGTGTGGTGCCATCAGAGTGTGGGAAGTCTATTACATCTAATTACTTTGTAACACGTTGGCAAGAAACCAAAAGTTAGCAGAAGTTACACTTGAGGGCTGAGGCAATGACGTCACATACAAAAATTTCTAACTGGGGAACCAGAAGAGACATGCAAGATTAAAAACAGAATTCGTATACTGTAAACTGTCCTGAGCTTTAGTTTCTGGTAGGCAGAAAATGCATGAAAACGATAAGAAATGGCAGGCTGCCAAAAGGAGCAACTTATACTTTAGATGACTATGACATGACTAACACAAGTATTTTCCCCAAGACATTCACCTTAATGTTATGCCAAAAAAGAACAAAGGTGAAGAGCATCCAGACCACTCTCCCTGTTTTACACTGATTTTATAAAGTATTTTTTAAGTTGAAGAAAAGCTTGTGCTGCTTTCACTCACCTGCTGTAAGCAGAGAAGGAAGAGCTACGTGTTGAACTACATCCTCCAAGAAAAAGCACTGCCGTGCTATCAGTATTGCAACAAAGGTGGCCAGCGAATCATGGAATGACAGGTCACTCACCTTAAAGAGGGGGGGAAAGCATAGGCATTTTTGCTATTTGTCTGCAAGGAAACATAGCAGGACTGCTTTACTATTCTTGTTGGAATGGCCTACAAGAGTGGGTGAAGAGGGCACCTTCACTTTCTGCATTCAGGAAGACATATAAAATGGTTTCATGTATTTATTTAGGTATTTAGCTGAGACCCAAAGTGTCTTCCAGTATAACTGTTTCTAAAAAAAAGCCAGTTAATGGCATAAACATGTATGGAAATGTTTCCACTTATTGCTAACCCATCTCTCTCCCCTGTCTGCTTCCCTTAGCATTCTCATTTCTGCACCCTTATTTTAATCCTCCATCTCCTTCCCATTTTCACTTACTATTATTCTCTTATTTAATTTTTATACCACTCATTCCCTAGGGATCTGGGTGAACTACAGTGATAGATATCATGTAAATTAAAACATCAAAAGCACAATAAGACTTCAGTATCAAATTATTATGGCTATTATTAAATTCATATCTGACTGTTCTAAATACAACACTTGCCACAACTAGATTAATAAAACAACTACTACAATAAAACCTAGTTTGATTTTTTTTTAAATGCAAACCATGCAAGACAATAGAGTTCAACTGAGACAAGAAGCAATTTGCACTGCAATATGAAAGGAATGCAAAAAAAATGCAATGTCATGCTGCCAAATAGGGTTGCCAGGTCCCTCCTAGCTACTGGTGGAGGGTGGGGGTGGGGTTGCCAGCTCCAGGCTGGGGAACTCCTGGAGCCTGTGGAGGACAGAGACCTCAATGGGGTACAACCTCATAGAGTCCACCCTCCCAAGCATGCATTTTCTCCAAGATAAGTTGCAATTCCAGGGGATCCTTAGGTCCCACCTGGTGGCTGGCAACCACACTGCTAAAGCTCATCACAAGCTGTATGGTCTCCTTCACCACCCCATCAAGACATGTCAAATCCCACAGTGCCAGATATGAAAAACAAGCCTTGATTCCATAATAATTTTAGATGTCCTACAGAAGATACACAGAAGTTTATCAATTAAAAATGGCATGTTCTGCACTTACATCCACACTGCACAGCAGATCATTAAATCCCCAGACATGGTTGGAAGAGCAGCAGAGAGCTTTCAAGACCCCTAACCACTCTGAGCTTAGCACTGTGCAACAAGCTGTCAGCTCCGCACACAGATTAGCAATGTCATTGATTCTAGAAAAGAACATAGCAAAAAACTGAATACTAAATGATCAACAATCATTACTAAAGAAAATATTGTGCCTTTGGTATTAAATGTCTGCTTTTTTCAACAACATACTGGTCAGCAGCTGGTAGGTCAGAACTCACAACTGTGGATCCACATGGCATTCTCTCCCCCTCCCCCCCTTGTTAAGGATTGTTAAGAAAACACAGGTGGAAGGCAGGGTGGAAGACAAAGCTGAGATACGAAGTTTCACTTTAAAATGTTAGTATATGTGCTGCTGAAATGAGCACATATGACTTTTTAAAAGAAAGAGAGAGAAGTCCCATTTGCGGATTAAACACAGATTCCAGGTTTGAAAACATCAAGGGTTACACCCACACATCACAAATAAACAAACCAGGAAGTCTTTAGTCTGTCATGTGCAACTGTAAAGATTCTCAGCTGGGATTAATCACAAATTGCTATAACATCCAAATCCTAAAAAGGCCAAACAGTAGTTCATTCTCTTGCTTATAAATTATGGTTCTAAAACATGACTTAAATCCCGGTTTGAGGACAAGAGCACAAACCACAGCTAGTCATTTTGACCTTTTGGTCATTTGTAAGTAACTGAAATTCAAATCATGAGCTGATAGATGAACATTTGCAATCCAGTTACTACAGTTAAACACACCAAGAAAGCCATACATCAGTAAAGATTCAGTTAGCATTGTTACTGAAGCTAATAACTATCAGGGCTTTTTTTGAGCCAGAATGCACCAGAACGCCGTTCCGACTGCCCCGGGCAGCATTCCAGCTGGTCCAGGCAGCGTTCTGGCTCGGTCTCATCAACTTCCCCCGCTGGCAGGCTCAGGGAGCCAGCTGCACTTGTGCGGGGGCATCCCAATGTCTGGGTGTCTGGCGGGGCTCGAGGAGGCCTGCCGTGCTTGCATGGGGGCCTCCCGGCATTGCACAGTCTGGCGGGGCTCGGAGAGGCCTGTCGCACTTGTGCTGAGGCCTCCCGACATCTGGCAGGGCTCGGGAAGGACTGCAGCGGTTGTGCAGGGGCCTCCCGATGTCGCGCTGCCCGGCAGTGCTCGAGGAGGCCTGCCGCGCTGGGGTGGGGCCTCCCAACATCCAGCTCGAGGGGCCAAACTGCAGAGGCAGAGCTTTGTGGGAGTTAGCACTTTTGCAGGTGAGTTGCTTGCATCCCCTTTTCTTTCAGTCTCATTTTTTTTTCTTTTCTCTTTCTTGCTTTTTCCCCTCCGTTCTTTCACTCCTTCCCTCCCTTTTCCTTTCTTCCTATTTCCTTTCTCTTTTTTTCCCTCTATTTGTTTCCAACGGTCTCCCTCTCCCTCCCTCCCTTTCATTCATTCATTCATTCATTCATTCATTCATTCATTATTTCTTTCTTTTCAGCAGTGTTCTTTCTTTCTTTCCAACTCTCTCCCGCCTTTCATTCATTCATTTTTTCTTTCAGTCAGTCCCTTTCATTCATTCATTATTTCTTTCTGGCAGTGTTCTTTCTTTCTTTCCAACTCTCTCCCCCCTTTCATTAATTCATCTTTTCTTTCTGTCAGTCCCTTTTATTCATTCATTTTTCCTTTCTTTTTGGCAGTGTTTTCTTTCTTTCTTTCTTTCTTTCTTTCTTTCTTTCTTTCTTTCTTTCTTTCTTTCTTTCTTTCTTTCCAATTATCTCCCACCTTTCATTCATTCATTCTTTTCTTTCTATCAGTCCCTTTCATTCATTCATTATTTCTTTCTTTTTGGCAGTGTTCGTTCTTTCTTTCTTTTCTTTCCAACTCTCCCCCCTTTCATTCATTCATTTTTTTCTTTCTATCAGTCCCTTTCATTCATTCATTATTTCTTACTTTTTGGCAGTGTTTGTTCTTTCTTTTCTTTCTTTCCAACTCCCTCCCCCCCTTTCATTCATTCATTTTTTCCGTCAGTCCCTTTCATTCATTCATTATTTCTTTCTTTTTGGTAGCGTTCTTTCTTTCTTTCTTTCTCCCCCTTTCATGCATTCATTTTTTTCCTTTCTGTCAGTCTTTCTTTTTCTGTCTATTTGCTTTATTTTCCACTCCCTCACTTTCTTTCTGTCAATATTTCTTTTTCCCAGTTTGTCTTATTTCCCACTACCCCCTCCCTCTCTCTCTCTCCTTCTCTCTTTCCAACTCTCTCCCCCCTTTCATTCATTCAGTCAATCTTTTCTCCTGTCTGTTTGTTTATTTCTCTTTCTTTCTTTAAGCACTACACCATGCTGGCTCTGTAGTAGTGGGTTGGAATTTCATTTTTTTCCTGGGATTACTATATATTTATGGCTTTGTGTATATATGTATATATATATGTGTGTGTGTGTGTGTGTGTGTGGCTATAAATTTCTGGACTTTTTCCAATGCTAGAATATCTTTTTTGAGGTGTGATGACAAGAATTGTTACCACATCCCAAAAAAGACATTATACACTTTTGGTGATGTCAGAGGTGTGGCCTAGTATGCAAATGTTGATGTCAGAGGTGTGGCCTAGTATGGAAACGATGGTGATGTCATAGGTGTGGCCTCGCATACTAATGAGTTCCTGCTGGGCTTTTTCTACAAAAAAAGCCCTGAACTATAATAAATTATAAGAGTGGGAGGGGAAAAATAAGGAAAAGGAAATTCAAATTATTTGCTTATGCAACACAAACTGCTATTTACAACTTCACCCACCTGCCAGCATCTTGATGGCCCATGCATACATTCATCAGAGCATTACACACAAAGCTATAGCGACCAGGTGCATTGTCACTCAAGATCTTGCCAAGCATTGAGTAGTTGAGGCTGTGAATGGAAGGATTCTCTATAAAATCCAGCATGAATTCTGGATCCCACAACAAATTTGAGTTCGAGGGCTGCACATTGCTATAGATGGTTTGCTTCACTTTTGAACAGGCACTACTAAAAGGAAAAGAAAGGAGGAGGATTAGTTTTAAAGAAACCTGAATTTCTGATTCAGGGACTCTGAAATGCTGGCTTGGTTTTCCAAGGGATGAAAAGGAAGCAGAGGATCCCCTTTGATCTCAAAAAAGGCTACGTTCAGAATAGAATCACAGAATCATAGAGTTGGAAGGGACCCCCAGGGTCATGTAGTCCAACCCCCTGCACAATGTAGGAACTTCATAAATACCTCCCCCCAAAGTTCACAGGATCAGCATTGCGGTCAGATGGCCATCTAGCCTCTGTTTAAAAACCTCCAAGGAAGGAGAGTTCACCACTTCCCGAGGATGCCTGTTCCACTGAGGAACCACTCTAACTGAATCATGGGACCTGTAAGGACAAAAGTCATGTGGAATAGAACTGTAATAAGGAGGGGAATTGAGCAAGACTGAATTTAAAAGCTGGCTGAATGAAAAAGGTGGATTCTCTCCTATGAATTATACTGGTTTCAAGCTTAAGCATCAGAATGACTGATACTTGTTGATATACTTTGTAGCCTAGTTACAACTAAGTGATAGAACACAATGACAGAAATGCAAAATTTGAATATCGCAGGTTGTCTTAGCTTTGAATAATGAATTTGTTATCAAAGGAAATTTGTATTTGTAGCTATGACCATAAATGCGCAACCATTTCTATTCATGTAATAAATATGCTATGTGTGTATTTGTATTATACACAAATTTATTTTTTAGTTTAATAATTAGAATTTTTATTTGTATACCACTTTTGACATTCAAAATGATTAATATAATATAATATTAATACTTGTATCAGCCCTACAAGCACTGAAATGGGCTACGAGATTTGAACACATATGATCTTCCAGATAGTATCACCATCTTTTTGTCACCGTGCAACACCAGCTCTTACAGGTTACTGTTTTAAAACCAGCATATAAATGCAAAATCAATACAACAATTTAAAACCCAGCTAAAAGTGTTGTTGAGTAGTTTTGGTAGTTTAGCTTGGAGAATTCAAAAGGAAACCCAAATGCCTAGCTGAATATTTCCACTGATTTTCTAAAATTTCCTCAAACACAGGCCTGGCTAAAAGCTCCTGCTGTAAAGACCCATGTGGGTTGGGCTGTTGCAAGAGTTTAAAGCAGGATCGCACTGGAGAATTATCCCCAGTGTAATACTAAAGAGAATCACGCCCATCTAAAATCACTGAAGTCAATGAACCTAGAAGAGCGTCATGTATTCATGCCTGCAAACACACACATACACACTCTTCAATCATATCCCTTTCTGTCACATAACACAATATAACACTAAAGTAAATATAGGTCATATTACAAAAACAATAGCTGCAACTTACAAAATATTCTCTGCTTGATTTCAAAATAACGTGGAGTCCTAAGAATATTGCCACTAGAAGAAACACAACTGTGTATGGAAGTAAGTTCACTCAACATGCATTTTTGTGCAAGCTTTCAGAAAGCTCTTGGACAAAATGTACACATTAGAGAAAACAAGGCCTATATACAATTTGATTAAAGACTTCCCTTAATGCTCAACAGCTGGCAAATCAACAAATGCTCTATAAAGTGTTTATTCAAAAGCCTGAATACAGCAGGGTAATTCAGAGTGCATCCAGCTTGTGGAGATGATAACCTCATGTTTCATAAACACATACAAAGCCTCTTTATGTTCTATAATCTATTTTGTGAACTTAAGCAGGCAAACTAGGAATTGCTTTTAGGGTTGTTAACCTCCAGACAGGGCTCATAAATCTCCCACTATCACAATGAATCTCCAGACAACAGAGATCTGCTCTCCTGATTAGAGGGTAGTTTCTATGGCATTATACCATGCTGAGATCCCTCCCCTCCATGAATTCCCTTCCTAGGTTTCACCTCCCAAATCTTCAGGAATTTCCCAGTCTGGAGTTGGCAGCCCTGAATGCTATGATCCTAAGGTTCAATTTTTTTGGAAGATCATGTGTCTGTCTTATTCCAGGTCCAACTCTAGCTTGGAAAAAGTTCTGGAAATGTGGAGTAATGTCTGGAGAAGGCAGTGTCTGGGAAGGAACTTAGAGGGGATATGAGGTCAGTGAGTTTGTCCTTTGAAACTACCTTTGCCTATAGAGGAAGTAATGTCAGTAGTATGGAGAAAGACAGGTTGCTTACCTGTAACTGTAGATCTTCGAGTGGTCATCTGTGCATTCACACTCATGGGATAGTGCGCCTGCGCCGATCCCCGAATCGGTATCTGAAAAAGCCCGGGATTTTTTCGCGCTCGGCGCCAACGAGCATGCGCAGGCGACCCACTGCGCATGCCCACCGGCGCCCGCGCGGCAATCCCGCCAGTTCCTCCCTGACCGCTGAAAGCCCCTTACTGGAAGGAGACCGTCAGCAGTGGGGAAGGAGGGCGGGTAGTGTGAATGCACAGATGACCACTCGAAGATCTACAGTTACAGGTAAGCAACCTGTCTATCTTCTTCGTGGTCTCTGTGCATCACACTCATGGGAGATTAGCAAGCAAAGCATACCTGGAGGAGGGAAGACGGTCAGCCTGAAGAAACAGTTTGCAGCACCGCAGCTCCCAACCGAGTCCTCTGCTGAGCATGCACGTCCAGCGCGTAGTGCTTCATGAAGGCATGCGGAGAAGACCAGGTAGCCGCCTTGCAGACATCGGAAAGGGACACACCCTTCAGGAACGCCACCGACGTGGCCATCGCCCTTGTGGAGTGTCCACGAACAGGTCCAGGTAAAGGCTTCTTTGCCAACAAATAACAAAGTTTAATAGTCTCAGTAAGCCACTTGGAAAGTCTTTGAGACGAAATTTTGGACCCTAACTTGGGGGCAGAGTAGGAGACAAAAAGCTGGTTGTCCTTACGAAAACCCCGTGAACGGTTCAAATAAAACAGGAGGGCACGCTTAACGTCTAACGCATGCAGCCTGCGTTCCTCCTCCGAGGAAGGACTAGGGTAAAAGGTGGGCAACCAAACTTCTAAGTTCAGGTGAAACTGGGAGACCACTTTCGGGAGAAAGGTAATGTCCGGAGCCAGAGAGACCCCAGCCTCCCTAAAGGCAAGGTATGGATAGTCACAGCGCATCGCCGTGAGCTCCCCCGCACGACGTGCCGAGGTGATGGCAACTAAAAATGCAGTCTTCCAGGACAAAAGCTGCAGGGAACACGTTGCCATGGGTTCAAAAGGGCGACGAGTCAACTTGTCCAGAACCAAAGTTAAGTCCCACAATTGTGGAGGGGATCTGGAAGGAGGGTGAAGGCGGAATAGCCCCTTCATGAATCTCTTGGACTGCGGGTGAGCAAAAACGGAGTAACCCTCAACTGAACCATGAAAAGCAGAAATAGCTGCTAAATAGACCTTGATGGAGGAGAATACCAGCCCCTCATCCACCAAAGACAAAAGAAACTCAAAAACTGCCGATAGCCCAACAGAGTCAGGTGACATCGGGGAGGCAGCCACAAAGTTACTAAACTTCTTCCACTTCCTCTCGTAAGAGGCACAGGTAGAAGGTTTCCTGCTGCTTTGGAGCACCTGCTGGACCCTGGTAGAAAAGTCTAGCGGTCGATGAACCAAGCTGTCAACTTCAGGTGCGGCACGTTGTGATGGAGCACGTGTCCGCCCTGAGCCGACAACAGGTCCGGTTCTGACGGGAACTGGTAAAAGATCCCCCTCGACTGCTGGAGCAGGATCGAGAACCAGCTCTGACGGGGCCACCACGGAGTCACCAGAATGCAACGTGGCTTCTCCTGCACCAGCTTGTGGACCACCCTCGTCAGCAGAGGTAAGGGCGGGAACATGTACAGGAACCGACCCTCCCACCGGAGTAGAAGTCCGTCTCCCAAGGAAGCCGGATCCGCACCTCCCCTGGCACAGAACAAGGGGCACTTCGTGTTCTGTGCTGTGGCGAAAACATCCAGCTGCGGGTAACCCCAACGCTGGAACACCGGCTCTAGGAACTTCCAATGCAGTTCCCATTCGTGTGGGGAAGCTCCACCCCTGCTGAGAGAGTCCGCCTGTATGTTGAGGACCCCCGGCAGATGGGTAGCCTTTACAAAAATGTCCCACTGGAGACACTCCTCCCAAAGATCTACTGCCAACGAGCATAGTCTGCGAGACACTGTCCCCCCCTGTCTGTTTATATAACACAGGGCAGTGGTGTTGTCCGTCAGCAGTGCCACCGTCTTTCTCGCTAACAGTGGACGGAAAGATTGAAGGGCAAAGTGAACCGCCAGCAGTTCCAGATAATTTATATGGCACCGGCTCAGTGTCGGTGGCCATTTGCCCCCCACACACAGGTCCTCCAGGTGAGCTCCCCACCCCCACATGGAAGCATCGGTAGCGATGGTCACCGAAGGGGTAGGCAGATGGAAAGGAGCTCCCTGACAGATGTTGCTCTCCGATCCCCACCATTGCAGTGATTGGAGAGTCCCCGGTGGGATGGTGAACCTCTTCCGAGGTGAATCTCTGAGGGGGCGAAAATGCTGCAAGAACCACAGCTGTAGACCTCTCATATGCAGTCTTGCGAAACGTAGCACGCTTGTCGTCGCCACCATCAGCCCCAGCATCCGCTGGAGCTGCTGGGCTGTGCCCCACTGTCGCCTTTGGAGAAGCTGCACCAAAGAAATGATGTCCCGTGCCCTCTGAGAGGGAAGGAACGCTCTGTGCTGGTCTGTGTCCAACAGAGCCCCTATGAATTGAACTGTCTTTGATGGGGTGAGATGGGACTTCTCCATGTTGACCTTTAGCCCCAGGATATCTAGAAGCCGCAGAGTGATGGCAATGTGAGATGACAGGCTCTCCCTCGACTTCGCCACAAGAAGCCAGTCGTCGATGTATGGGAAAACAATGACTCCCTGAAGACGAAGGTGAGCAGCCACCACACTCATCAGCTTCGTGAATACCCGAGGAGCGGTAGACAGTCCAAACGGCAGGGCCCTGAACTGGAAGTGCCGAGCACCCACTGCAAATCTTAGAAATCGCCTGAACGCAGGATGAATGCTGACATGAAAATACGCGTCCTTGAGGTCCAAGGTCGCCATCCAGTCTCCCTGATTGACGAGGGGCAGGATTGTTTGCAGTGTAGCCATTCTGAACTTCTGGTACCGAATGAATTTGTTCAGACTCCGAAGGTCCATGATAGGCCTCAAGCCCCCGTCCCTCTTGGGGACCAGAAAATAGCGGGAGTAGAAACCTCCCGTCCTGGCCTCCGGTGGAACTATCTCTATGGCTTGTTTCTGTAGGAGGTTGTCCACCTCCGCCAGCAGAGGTGGGGAAGGGGGAGTGGTGACTACCACGGACTGGTTTGGGGTCTGAACAAACTCTATTTTGTAGCCCTCTTCTACGATGGACAGAGCCCACCTGTCTGTGGAGATCAACTCCCAGGCAGGCAGGAAAGGGCGCAGACGAATGAGAGAGTCGACAGTGGGAGCGATGACGCGTGCTTGCAGGAAGTCAAACCCCCTGTTTCTGTGGCCGAGCCCCCTTAGACTTGTTGGAAGGCTGGCCCCCGTAACGGTTCCTGCCGTTACCGGAGTAGGACGGTCGTTCAGGCTGTTGAGGACGAGTACGCCACTGCTCCGGGGAGAACTTTTGGTAAGGTTTTTTGGACCAGGGTTTGGGCCATTGCTTGGATTTAGAGGACTTGGAGGACGACTGGACACCCAGGTTCCTAGACGTCTTGACACTCTTGTCAAACTCTTGCAGCGCCGTGTCAGTTGTGGCGCTGAAGAGTCCATCACCCTCAAAGGGTAAGTCCTCAATAAAAGTCTTGGTGTCCTGGTGCAGTGCGGTGGACCTGAGCCAAGCGTGCCGCCGAATGCAAACCGCAGAAGTAATAGCCTTGGCTGAAGCTTCCACCATATGTTTAGCTGCGGCTAGCTGCTGCCTGGCCACAACGAGACCCTCCTTTTGCAGCTTCATTGCCGCCGCCTTCTTGTCCTCACTTAAAGAAGAGAGGAAGGGGGAGAGCTGTTCCCACACTGCATACTGGTATCTAGCCATGCATGCAGCATAGTTAGATACCTTAATGCCGAGTGCCCCCGCTGAATAGACCTTGCGGCCCATTACATCAATCTTCCTGCCCTCCTTGTCCGGCGGGGAAGAATGAACCTTCCTAGCCTTCGATGAGGATGAGACCACCACCGAGTTAGGACGCGGGTGGGTAAACAGGAATTCGGCCCCTGCCTCCTGGACCCTGTACATATGGTCCAGCCGTTTGGAAGAGACCGGTGTCGAAGAAGGCTTCTTCCAAGGTTCCTTGATGGCCTGAAGGATCACCTTGGTAACCGGCAGGGCCACTGCAGTGGACGTGCTCCTTTGCATGATGTCAAACACGTTGTCATCCACCACGGGCTCCGGCTGAGTCACAGGCAGTCTGAGGGTGGCCGCAATTCGCCTCACGAGGTCCCCGTAAGACTTTAGATCCTCCGAAGGCGAAATCAGAAGATCCTCCGCCATTTGAGGACCCGGTGAGGGTTCCAACTCCGGATCTTCAGTTTCCGACTCCGATGACGAGGAGTCTCGCTGAGTAGAATGCTCCGAGAGCATCGGGGATGATTCTCGCGGTGGAAGATGAATCAACGGTGGTCTTAGCGGGGTCTCGACCGGAACCAGCTGACGATCGGGGGGAACCGACACCGATGCCGACGCTTTTCGGGATTGATGCGAAACCCTCGACATCGAAGAAAACTCCGATGCTCGCTCCCAGTCTGGGTACTCGTCCGGGTACCATCGACAGGATTCATACCTGGAGTAGGGAGGCCGCCACCTGCGCTGTTCCCATGGTGGTATCGGGAAACGCTGGGGAGCAGGAAATCGCTCTCGCCTTTGTCGGGCCTTGAACGGCGGATCTATGACCGGTGCCGAAGCGTCCACCTCCGACGCCGAATCACTGATCGACCGCCGACGGGAGCCCGAAGATGAAGACCGCTGAGTAAGGTCGATCTCTGGCTCCTGCTCCAACGCCGACAGCCGACGGACTGATGGGCTTCGAATCGGAGAGACCCGCGCCGACTTCGACGGGTTTGCCGACGTCGATGCACCACCCGACGGGGATGGAGTGCGGGGTCGCTTGCGCTTCTCCTTCGACTTCGCCTTCTTAGGAGCTCGGGTCCCCGAGTCCTCTCAGCGTTTCTTAGCGGGCGTATCCGAGCCCTCGTGGGAACGGTTTGTAGCGCCACGCTCCACCGGCAGTTCTAAAGTCGATATCGGAGCGGCATCGGCCGATGCAAGCTCCTGTGCCGGGGTGTCGGTCGACTTCGGTGCCGATGACTCCATCGGTCGACGAGGCTGAAGCGCCGATTCAGTCAGTGCCGCTGATAATCGAGCCGCGCGGTTCTTTCTGGTTTGTTTAGAGAACCGAAGGCAATGCAGACACGACTCTACTCTGTGCGTCTCTCCAAGGCACAGCAAGCAAAGGGAATGGCCGTCCGGAGGGGCGATTTTCTTGCCACAAGCACGGCAGCGCTTGAAAAACCCCCAGTGACTTTCCATAAGCAGCCGCCCGATAAAAAACTCTCAGCTAAAAACCGCCCGAGAGGAAAAATGGGGGAAAGCGAAAACGGAGTACCCCGAGGGGCAGACCGCCAGACAAACAGAAAAACGCTTTTTTTTTTTTAACTATCTAACTATACACTAAAAACTAACTAACTAACTAACTATATACACAGTGAAAACGGGCTAGAACGAGAGAAAAGAAACTCTCACCGACCGGGAAAGCAGAAAGTGAACCTCTCTAGCGCAGCGGTCAGAAAGGAACTGGCGGGATTGCCGCGCGGGCGCCAGTGGGCATGCGCAGTGGGTCGCCTGCGCATGCTCGTTGGCGCCGAGCGCGAAAAAATCCCGGGCTTTTTCAGATACCGATTCGGGGATCGGCGCAGGCGCACTATCCCATGAGTGTGATGCACAGAGACCACGAAGAAGATCAGCTGAAATTCCAGGAGAACTCTAGGCCCCACCTGGAGGTTGGTAACCCTAAACTGTAGACAGGGTCCAGTCCTGGAAATGATATAGCAGTTGCCAACACCACCATTGTTATTATTTTGACCTATGCAATGAGTACCCAAAGCCACTTACAATATTGTTTTTCCTGCCTTCATTTTAACTTCACAGCAATTGCCATGAGATAGCTTAGGCTGAGAGGGTATGACTGAGTTATGGTTAGCCAGTGAACTTCCAAGGTGAAGCAAGGATTCAAACTTGGGTCTCAAAGTCCCTAGTCCAACAACACACTAACCACTGGGAGTGAAGACCAGGTAGTATTCAATACAATCTAACACTAGCACATTAGAGCACATCCACAGGTATAGGAATAAAAAGAAAAAAAGGAAAGATGTCTGTTAATGGGCTTTGACTAATAATTGGAAGCAGGTAGTACAACTCTGCTTCACATTAATGCAGTAAAGATGGTGGGTTCTTACAGAGAAGATTTCACTATCGCTAGAGCAGCTGTACAAATCACTCCTACTGTCTACCACAGATAGTCGCAGGAAGTGGGGTCAGACTGCATGGACACATGGTTTTCCTGTTCCACCAGTTCTGCTTTGCTCACAAAAGAAATAATTTACAAAAAGGGATCACAGTTAATAAGACAGGCATAGGGCGTTGCCACTAGACTATAAGAAGTTTTTGCATTCAGTAGAGGCACGGGACTGGCCTGCTTAAAATCATACACTTAAGTGGGTTTGAGCTAATTTGCTGTCAAAAGAATGGCTCACTCAAAATTAAAATTAAATAATTATGGAGAGTAGAAGAGCAATTGGCCATCTAAAAGAACACCTTGCTTCTAATAAAAAATATTGTAGATAGCTAGGCCAACAAACTCCAAAAGGCTTGTGCATCTGGTTAAAAGAATAAGTTTGGACTGGCTTAAGCTCCAAATATAAATATATGCACTTAAGTGTCATTGAGTGAATGAGAGAACTTGACATAGAAGATGTTACAGAAGAGCATTTACATTGAATTGTTACAAGAGGCTAGTAACCCTGGAAGAATTTTAGGAAGGATTACTTCTGAGGAAGTCCATTAACGAAATGAGCCTACATCCGGGTACTCATAGGACTTTTCTTGTAATATTGAAATGTGAGACTGGACCTCTGTTATAAAAAGATAATTTTTATAAAATTATAACTATAAAAAGATAATTTACAAAGGTTTTTAAATGGTTTTATTAAATACTGTTAGCCAGCACTTCACAGTATTTGTTTCTTTCATTGCCTTGCTCACAAAAGAGGCAACAGGGAGTGTTTTCACCCCATTCCCCCAATGCAGCCTCCAAACCCACATGGCTATTATTCTATATAGCTCTAAAAATTCTAGCACTGAATGGTTGGAAATGGCAGCTGAGTGCAAGCAAAGCTAGGAAGTCTGGTGACAGCGCGTGCCTCCCACTGATGCATTGCAGGACCCAGTCCCAGGATTCTAAATTGAAACTGAACCCTGACTGGATGGAGGTAACACAAGTTAGGAAGCCTGAGATCTTGAAGGACATCATGCTCCCCACTTTTTATGATGTTCTTGCAGACTCAGTCAAGTGTCTAGGAGTTATACCGAACCCAGCATTACTACATCAATGTTTCGAAAGAGGGAATAGGAGTGTGGATCATTCTACTAATGTGTATTATTGGTTTCTGTATGTTTTTACCTTTTTATCTCTCAGTGCATTATATTTCTACTTATGTGATACTATTTCTTGCACTGTTCAACATGTCATGTTTAATATTTCTTTTTTCATGTTTCTCCTACCCCAGTCCCATGACATTTGTTTTTAGATGTCTCTTCATCCAATTTATTGTACTGACTGACATTGCATAATCCACCTTGAATCTCTGTGAAAAAGGCAAACTATAAATAACAAATTACACACACCCACACCCTGCTTTAGAATCCTGGCTCACTCTATTAAGCACTCATACAACATTGTTAACTGGAGTGAGTTGTAAACAGGATTCCTTTCATTACACATCATGCACAAAGGAAGCTGCATTCATAAACATGGTAAGAAGCTAGTTTGTACACAGTTTGCACATAATGTACATAATATCTGAATTACAGTCATAGTGGGGGGAAAAAGTTGCAAAACTTCACTGCCTTTCTACATTCTGTGACTTTACCTTTGAGTAAGAAACTTCCTTTCAGAGATCTCCAGCCTGAAAAGCACATCTGTTCCTTCAGAAATGCTAGCACTGTCACATAATTGTTAGAGCTACACTAAGAATTTATAATTGAGCTTCTTAAACTAGTAGAAGCAACTTCCTTAGCCTCTGCCCAGCAAAACAGAGTTTACGCCTTCTCAACAAATGTCAGAACTTAAGAAACACTTCTAATATCCTGTCAGCTAACCTGTTAAAATTAGAAAATAGCATTATGGTATTACAAAAGCTCTTCTGAACATACACTGCTGGATCACAAGTCAGTCAACCAAGGTTTGGCAATACGACCTGAAGCTCTACAACACAAGATGCCTTACAGTTAAGGGGGGGAGAGATAGAAAGAGCCACTGTTCACTTAAAAATATAGGAAGTTTAGAAAAGACAACAAAACTTAAAATAGGAAGTCCCAGAATTTTTACATGTCATCTGCAACGGACTATTCATGAAAAGGCTACAGATTGAAGTAAAATATAGGTAAGACTCAAATTTAATACAAACATTTTATTTGAAATATTTTATTTGAAGTATTTAAAATATCTAATGTTATACTTTTTAAAAATGTTATACTCCCTGGTAAAAACTGTAATAAATGGAACACTAGAAAACCTTGCCAATGTGGCACAGTCCACAAGTTGTTTACTGATTGCCACCATTTATTCAGAGACAAAAGGTGGGTTTGTTTTAACTCTCTCACTTTGGGGGATTCAAAGAACAGATCTAAAAAGCTGTTAAGCCAAAATCAAGTAGCTTCACAGGAAACAAGCTTCTAGGCAGGCCAGTAATCTGAAGATTTAAGATTGCTCTGTTGTCTGGAATGTAAAGATACTTCAAATTATATCAAGCTTATCTTCTAATAGCAAGCAAGAAAAATGCCCAGAGACATTTCTTATAGATATGCTTCAACAAACATGCTGTTTCTTAAGAGTATTGATATACTCTTTAAGATGTTGCATTCAACTTGTAGTCCTAGAAAATACAGCAAGAAAAAAAACCAGTTCCTATTTTTCTAGTCCTGGCAGCCCCTATACCTCCTTCCTGAATTCTCTTCTCCTGATAGCCCCCCTCACAACACTGAGAGGTAAGTTAGGCTGAGTATATGTAACCAGTCCAAGGTTATCCATGGCAAAGTGAGGATTTGAACCTGGGTCTCTCAGATTATAATCTGAAATTAACCACTATACCACAATGGCTTTCAGCTTTCCTTCTTTCACTCCTGGCAACTTCCCTCATGGGAAAAGTATGGCTTAGTGTCAAAAATCAAGTGGTAAGCAAGTCACTCAGATGAACTTATGGTGGCCACTGCCAATACTGGTTAAATTGCACAAGTTGTGTGGAGGCTGCTGCTAGGTCTAGGTGAGTTGTACAGTACCAAGTTGACTGGTAGCCACCACTTTATATGGGTGAGTTGTGCACACTGAACGTAGCAATTTACCCAGTGGTTGCAACTAGGTCCAGCTCAAATAAGTCCTCCCTCCAGGGCGGGAAGGATAGAAGTAGCAGCATACTATGAAGCCAAAATAGCCTTGGAACAGATCTTTCTCCCAGCCTTTTGACAGACACAGGTTTGAAGGCTGGCAATATCATTCTGGTTGCTTAGCAATGCCTACAACAGCTAATGAGATCTGAGAAAACATCTATTTCTTAAAGATAAAGATGTTACTTTTCTTATGTTGAGGGTCATTAACCCCCCCCCCCATGTTGTTTTTGATATTTAAGATTTTTTTCTGCAAACCTGGGACTCTTCTGGGGTTTGTAGAAAGATCTTTCTTGCTTGCCCATGGCTACAGTCTCAGGATTTAAGTATTCACAGAGAACTGATGGAATACCAGCACAAAACATAACCCCTTTAACTATGGGCAACTTTATTAACAAGAGAGGGAGTCCAAGGACTTGTATGACAGCAGACATCTCAACTCCTCCCCTAATCATCACCTCTGGCTTCTTTTCCATTTACAATGCAGGCATCGCTCCCCCACATCAGAGGAACAAATATTATTCAGCCAGTAAGATGCTGAACTATAGAAGACAAGCTTGTTATGTAGCATAGCTGCCATGAAACAATGAAACCATTTAAACTTCAGTCCAGATGGTAACCTCTAATTGAAATCATGGTCTTGAAGCACCTGTGATTGGTTTTAACCAGGGTGGGAGGGGAGTCAGTCAGCTACATAGTTTCCAAAAAATTGGAGCTTATGATTAAATTGGAACAACTGTGCTACAACCATTCAAGTACTAAATGCCTAATTGTCTACAGCATCGCCCACATGGCATGTATTCTAGGTGGCAACTAATTTACATGGTAATTAAGACTCACTCTGTATAGAACAGTGAAGGAATGCATGAATTCCAGGGGGAGATTCTCCATTTCTGCCTATATAGAATTTCAGATAAGAATGAAAGTGCAAGATGTCCTGCACTTAACCATTTAACTATTTTGTGCCCTTTGCGAGTAATTAAATCATCACTCACATATGTAAGTATAGAAGCTTCTACTTATTTATTAGTCAAGTCCTTGTTGAGTTAGCAGCTATTCACGATTTAAAAAAAAAACAGTAGAACCAACCTGAAAAGATCTCCAAATTTGCTTCTGAGATGGCTACAGGACACATAGAGGTCATAGAGATAAGCTAAAATACACCTTTCTGGGGAAGAGCATTCCGATGGATTAATTACATGTTTGACAACACCACATAATCTGCAGGGGGGAAAAACATTAATGGCTGAAAGCAATTGCAACTTTTCAATACATTTCAGTACCTCAGAATTTAATTTAGGCTGTATTCCTAAGCACATTTATTTGAAAATAACCCCCTTTGGATTCAACCAGATCTAATAAAGAGGCATAGGACTGGCTGCAAAATCCTAAACAACTAAAACACCTTTTGCTCCCCAGACAAAAGGTATAATACAGGTGTAATAAGAAAACCCAGTTGTATGTAAGTAATGTTCCGTCTTAACCACAAATTGTCCTATCCAGGAATACCACAGAGAAAGCTGTATGATGGACATGCCTACCCTGCAAACATAAGTTGGCCTCATTTTGGCTCTCTGAAGAAACCATGAGAACTGTAATTCTGTAAAAGGACAAATATTTTTCAACTGACACCATATCTACAATTCTCAAGACTCCTTTAGGAACCTTTATAAGAAAGTACTTCTATTTTATTCACTAAGCATTTTTAAAGGGAAGAGTAAAGAGGCTCCATTATCCAAGCCTCAGTTATTAACCTTCTAGCTCCATAAATGCATCCCACAGATCTAAGTCTATTTGTTTATTAGGCTTCCTCCAAGAAACTTTCACAGCATGGAGGACCAAAGGCTATTTTGCCTGAGCTGTGTCAGGCAATCTTCATATCATTTTCTGAGGCAATATCAACATATATTTGCATTTCACATAATACTGATGTCTTGGCATTTTACTCAGGCACATTGAAATAATATAAAGTGTATCTACGGATGAGTATAATCTAGGGATGAGCATGAATCAGCTCATGAACATTTCATTCATTAAGTTCATCACAAATTTTGGGCAGTAGTTAATTCGTGAAGTGCTGCTCATGGAAGGGTGACTGGCATGAACATTTCATGAACTTTGGTGCTGTTTGTGGAGGTTTGTAAATGATTACATTTTCAAGGCAGTCTCGGCTCAATTAAACTGTTTACAAAACTCCAAGGCAATGGGGGAGGGCAGAATTCTCCAGCCTTGGTAACACCAATAGGAGCCCTCCAAAGTTTAACAGGCATTGCTAGCAGCCAATAACAGAGTTCCTATTGTCCTGCCAGTCGGAATAAAGAGACAGACAGGGCCAGCCTTAAGACACGTGGTGCCCCAGGCAGACCCCCTGCCCACCACCCCACACCCCTGGGGGCCCTAGGCGCTCATGCATGCCCCAGGTCAGGCCACCCCCTGATGCCGCCACCAATCTTCATCAAACTTGGAAGGCAGGTAGAGAAGCGACCCCCTGCAAATTTGGTGTCTCTAGCACATTCGGGAGCAATTCTACTGCATCACAAATTTTACAAACCAAATCAGTTCATCTAGCACAGGGGTCCCCAACCCCCTGCCAGGGACCAGTACTGGGCCGTGGCCTGTTTTGAATGGGCCGCACAGCCTCACCACCCCCACCCGTGGTGCTTCCTTCTCCCCCCGTTTTCACCATTTTAAGGACAGGAAAGGAGGTAAGGGCAGCATCACTCACTTGCCACTGCTGCGGTTTTCTCAGCGATCAGCTGATTGCCGGGGGGTCGGCCTGGGAGGAGCTTCACAGCCCCTTCCCTGGCCTTAAAATGGTGAAATGGGGGAAGAAGGAGGCGGCGAGGCTGTGCAGGGGTGGGGCAGGAAGGAGGGAGGATGAAATGGGGGAGGAAAATGGCAGGAGGAGGAGGCTGTGAAGCTGCATGGAGCAGCAGCAAGGCTTCGCAGGTGGCCAGCAAAGGAGGGAGAAGGAAATGAGGGAGGAGAAGGAGGCGCTGCGGAGGGAGGTCGAATTGGGTGCCCCCACCCTGCTGGCCCTGGGGCCACAGTCGGCGGACCAGCCCTGAGGTGAAAAAGGTTGAGGACCACTGATCTAGCACAATAAAGTTTGTGATGGTCCGTGGTTCATGAACCAGGAACTGAACCAGTTTGTGCCTGTCCCTAGGTATATCTAAACTGGGCATAAGAATATAAACAAAGCCCCAGTATCAGATTTAAAATTCACTATCCTGGGTTAGATTCTGTGGATGCTTTCTGCTAACGGCAGCACTTTCATCCAGTGCCAGAAGCTTTCTGTAGACACTGGCAGAAGAACACGTAACAATGAAACGTTCTGACGGGAAGAAAGAACTACCATTAGCAGAAAAAGACCTGTAGGAATACAACTGCTTAAAACAGTAGCCAATCAGATTAATCCAGAAAGACTACATAAGGTCAAAGTTTACCACTTCCTCCTATGCAAATAGCAGTCAGAGGCACACTGTTCCTAAGTATGGAGCTTCCATTTAAGCACCATTGCTACTAGCCACCAAGAAGCCCATGTGTTATGAATTTGATTTAAAAAAAGAGAGAGTGTTCAGGTACCCCTGAGTCACAGCCTCTTTTTGCATACTAACATGCTATACGGTTAGTAACATTGTGAAAACTTAGGAAAAAACATTACCACTACAAACCCTTCAAAAACCTGTGCCGTCTGGTCTGGGTTTAAAATGAGACAGGCATGGTAATGCCTCAGAACAGCAACAATGCAGACACACAGCCCTGTTGTGTAACTTCCCGCCAGGTTGGACGATTTCAGCAGGAGTTCAGCTTCCACCACACTTAGCTCGTTCAGCAACTAAAACAAAGGATAAGTATTGAATTTAGTACTTCTTTCTACCATTTTATTTGTTTTAGGGTGGCTAACTTAGCACCTCTCTGCAGGAAGGCTGCAATGAGATGCTCCAGTTCTTTTCCAAAAGAAAAGCACTGAAATACTAGAATACAGACCTTTGCAGACATTACAGTCATAATGCTGGAAGCCTAGCTACTGTATATACCAAGAGCGCACAATACAAATAATTCTTCCAATATGCGTGATTGGACTTTTGTCTGGAAGTAAGTAAAGTAAGTAAGTAAATTTATTTTTGTATCCCGCCCTCCCCCGCCAAAGGCAGGCTCAGGGCGGCTCACAGACATGGAGCAACCATGATTTCAATAAAATACAAAGGCAAGACATTGTCAGCATTGACATAGATGAACTAGAACCTAAGAAAAATCATTGTTGTGCTACTTGTTGGACTGGTCTCTGCATGCATTGATGATGTTTGGTATCTGCAAATTCAAGACATTAGACAGTTGCAAACCTGTTCCTTTAGCAGAGACAGTGAATTTTTACAGAAGCACTATGTTGTATTTTATTTTTTAAAAAGAAAATAAATAAGCACCCTGAGCTCTATGAATCAGAGAAGGGCGGTATACAAATCTAGATGATAAATAAATAAAAATAAAAATGAATGTCCTCTATTTGTATTCTCTCTTTATTCCAGGCTTAATGCCTGTACCTCACCAATTAGCCTCAGCCAGTAGTTCATAGTTAGAGATAAAGCATTCCATGGATAGATCATGGTACTCCCATGCAATTAGGACACAGCAACTTTTTAAAAAGCCAGGCACACATCAAGGTCTTTGGATCTTGTTAGCGATGTGGAACTGGGCAAACGTGTGACTGGCTATTAGCCTAGGCTTGCCAAACTCCAGGTGGGAGGTGGATTTTTCCTGGAATTACCACTGATTGACAGAGTACAGAGGTCAGTTCCACAGGAGAAAATAGCTACTTTCAAGGGTGGACTTGATGGCATCAGTTTCCTGCTCCCCTCTCCAAATGCCACCCTCCCCAGGCTCCACTTCCAAATCACCACAAATTTTCCAACTCAGAGCAGGCAACCCTATATTAGCTCCATGGCATGACATCTCAAGAGGACTCAAGATCCCATGATGAAAACACTATGTATTCACAATATTAAGGAAAAATTGCATGTATTTACAAAGTATTAAGAAATCATACAAGCACATAATACATAAACTATCAGTATACAAATGAGAAAAGAGGTTCCTCATTAAAAATATATCCATAAACCTCAGAAAGCATCAACAGGGGCAAACAGTTCTTCAATGGATCTCTAATGAATATAAGGAAGAGATTCCTCACAGTCCTCAAGGCCTTCCATTAAAAAAACAACAACTATGGGAGCTAAGTCCAATTCAAGAAATATCTGGGGATTTTGGCGGTGGGGGGATAAGCAAAGTTGTGACAAGTACAATTGAACTCCAAAGGGAGTTCTGGCCATCACACTTAAAGGACAAGCACACCTTTTAAATGCCTTCCCTACATTAGAAATAATGAAGGATAGGGGCACCTTCTTTGGGGGCTCATAGAATTGGACCCCTTGGTCCAATCGTTCTGAAAATTAGAAAGCATTTTGAGGAGAGTCATGAGATGCTATGCTAAAAATTTGGTGCCTTGGCCACAACAAACAGCTCCTCCAGAGCCCCAGATACCCCCAGATCAATTATCCATTATACCCTATGGGAATCGATCTCCATAGGGAATAATGAAGTGCCCAACAGACATCCCCTCCTAGTTTCTGATTACTCTGAAGCGGGGGAGGACCTGCTTCCACCTGGGGATTGGCATTTCTACTCACAAGTTGCTGAACTTCCTTCAAAATAACACAGAGCAGCCAAAGGTTCAAGTTTACCTTTCCTATGCAAACGACCTCTGAAAAGATTGTGCAACCAACAAAAGGTGTGGGCTGCTTTCACGGCCACTGGGAGCAGCCATGTTCTTCTGCCTGCTCCCCCCGCCCCCATTCAGCCATAAAGACACAGACACACCATCCCAAGAGGAAGCCTTTCCAAGAGGAGTCTGAAGCCTCCGGAGGTGGAAAGGCACATGGTGGCTGTGGAGGCAGGGCTTCCCCCACAGGCCAGCTGACTGGGAGTGGGAAGGAGCCTGAGAAAGCAGAAAAAACCCCACTGGGACCTGGGGATTGGCAAGCCTATCTAGTAGAGTTCTCTTTCTTCAATTGACTGATGGGACAAGGTATATGGATAGTTTATATATTATGTCATTGCTTACATTTGAGTGATTCTTTCTGTATGATGTTGAAATACTTTGTAAATATATGTAATTTTTCCTTAACATTGTGAACACACAGCATTTTCAACAAAATATCTTTTGTTTAAGTTGGATTGGTTCCAATACTGTGGTCCTCTCTATGTGTATCTTAAAAGGACTGTCAGGGATCCTCAGTGTTCAGGGAGAGATGCAATAAGCCTGTCTTTTGCTTATAAAACCCTGTTAAGCCTTTCTAAACATCTCTAAGAAAGAAAGAACATCAGTCTTTATCATAAGGGATTTGTTTTCTTCTTAGGCATCCTGCACACAGAAAAGCAGAGTTTGCCAGACCCTGACTCTAAATAAAAACACTGGAGATAATTATTGGAGATAATCTTTATTCTTATCAAAGAGACAGCTATTGATAAATGTGCTATTGTGAAGATATCCATTTAGATACATGCAGAATCAATGTTCCTTCTATGGTGTGGAGTCTTGTGAGCAAATATTCTATTTTGTGAACTACTGGCATTAAAATTGTGAGCTACTGCATAAATTAGTGTGCTCCGGGGCCATCCTTCCTGAGCAGGCTGAACTAAGACAAAAGTGTGTGAGCAAAACTGTGAGCTAGCTCACATGAACTCAGCTTAGAGTATTCAGAATACAAGTTTTCTACTAACTTAATGAAAGAATCGAATGGGTAACCATGCTGGTCAGAAGTGGTATAACAAAGTTTGAGTCCAATGACACTAAATACCAATATAGTTTTATTCTGGGTATAAGCTTTCATGCGCATGGACACTTCTTCAGATATCTGTGGAAGTGTGCATACACACAAAAGCTTATACTCAAAATTAAACTTTGTTGGTCTTAAAGATGCCATAGGACTCAAACTTTGTTTTATTAAAAGAATTGTTGTTGTTGGTTTTTTTAAAATTTATTTACAAAAATTACAGCCCTCCTCTTTTTTATTTATTTTTTTTTAAATCAAATTATATAATGAGGCAGAAAGCAGCAATTCAACATCCCTATTAAGCAGCCACTGTTACAATCTGTCAAAGGCCTCAGTGAAGAAAACAGTTGTAATTTGACTTTTAGTGAGGATGACACGTTCCTAGAGAGGACATGCTAAAAACGAAGGGCCACAAAACCAAACAATGAATTCTCATTTCCACCTTATCCTTGAGGTAGGAACTATTTGTAGATGGGCCTCTGCTAAGCACTTTAATATGTGGGGTGATTCGTATTAGAGAGAACTGTTTTTCAAATAGTTCATTTAGGGCTTTCAGGTCAGAGTCAGCACTTGAAACTATGCCTAGAAACAAATTAGAATACAACGAGGGCTTTAAAAAAATCTACATATGATCATACTGAGAAAACCAGCCAATATCTAAGCAGCCATTTTCTTAATAAACTGCAGTTTCCAACTCCTTTTTGTAGGCAGTCTCACATAAAACATACTAGAGTAATATTTAGATAAATTCAGCAGAGTAACTATGTTGGTCTGCAGTAGAAAAGGTAGATTCAAGTCCAGCAGGGTATAAGCTTCCAAGAATCAAAGCTCCCTTTGTCAGATATGGAGTACTATGAAAATAACCAAGCATGGATAATGGTGCCAAGATCCCGTATTTGACCAGCAGTAGTAAGGGACAGGAGAATAACAGTGTTTCCTCCTGATGAAGCAGCAAAGTGCAGAAGTGCAGTAGTTTAATCAAGGAGAAACTTTAGCAGTATAGTAACAGCAGTGCTGTTTGAAAAGATAAGCAGAAAACTCTCAGAATGATAAACTGAAAGCCCTTAACACAGGGGTCACCAACCTTTTTGAGCCTACAGGCACATTTGGAATTCTGACATGGCATGGTGTCTGCAACTACAAAATGGCTGCCACAGCTTAGTAACAACTGTAGATCCTTGTGGTGTGATGGCAGCTACTGCCAAAGCAACATTTTTTAAAAAATCTGCCAATCAGATCTCCAACAGTCAACCAGAAGCCTTGCTAGGCAAAAGCTCTACCTGGCCCCATCCACTTTCCAAAAATACTTGGCAGAGGCCAGAAAAGGTGTTGGCTGATGTCATAACACCCAAAGGCACAACACTGGGCACCTCTGCCAATGCCATTTGTGGCAAAATGTATCCACACTTGGAAAGAACATTCTAAAGAACAAAATCTGTTACCTGAACAGCAAAATCAATAAGTCCATTGATATTGAGAGCAGGTTCCATGAGATCAAAAATAAGCTGTATGTGGTGAGCCAGAGGAAGATGATATGATGTTCCTGAAGCAAAGCTAGTAATCTGTTCCAGGACATTGTTGGAAATCTGCAAAATAAATGGAACCACTCAAAAAGCTGGAATACAATTACACCTGAAATCACAGTTAACATTAGCTATTTTAAATTGTTCCCCCAAAGCTGTCAGCAATATACTATATCATTTCAATACAGGAACTGCACAACAATGAAAAATTATAAAACAACAACAATGAATTGACTTTGACTGCTTTATTGTTTTTATGCATTTGCAACTTGTTGCTTTAGCTGCTTTGATTTTATGAAGATTTATAGTTATTAAATAATATATTTATTCTCTTTTGATTCTTAAACCTGTATACGCATTACACTCACCACATGAAAAGCCATCATACCAAGTATGAAAATTCTGCATGCCTTGCCCTTCAAATAAATGCCCTTGCCTTGACACCACACAAACAGGGAGAAAGTTGTTGCTGGCCTGTAAACACAAAAAGGAGTCTGGTGGCACCTTAAAGACTAACAATCTATCATAACATAAACTGTTGTTGGCTAGAGTCCACTTCACCAAAAGAAATGAAGATGCTGAATGAGCTCTAGCCCACAAAAGCTGATGCTATAATAAAGTGATAGTCTTTCAAGTGTCACAAGAGTCCCTCAATTTTTTTTTGATGCAACAGACTAACATGGAAATGGATGGTCAACAGGTTTGCATCTCTATAGCAAGCTGCCTAGAGATAAAGCTGCTAGTGCTGATCAACTTCCTTGTGGAGTCCAAGAAAGCCTTTTTTTTGTCTAATTTAATGCTAATGTACATGCACAAAAAATGCTTATACTTCTTGTGATGGAACTGGCCCAATCCGACCTTCAGACACAGTCCTGTCAGCTCCTTCTTGGGTTGCCAGCTCCTGGAGGGAGCTATTCTTTTTCCTGCCGCTAGGGTGCACTGCCACCACCTGCTCAATTGAGGGATTCCTGATTGAGAGGAATAGGACTCCCAATTTCCCTTTCCAGTTTTGAGGCCTGGTCTCAAGGTCCTCTGCCAACCCTGCACCTGGTTATCACAGAGACCAAAGTCCTTCTTTGGGAGACCCCTGGTGGATTGGCACCCTTGTATGCCTTCCCCCTTCCCGGGACTCCCCTCTTACAGTAGTGTGGTCTAAGGCAGTTGGGGGATTATGTGGTACAGAGCTTTACTGCCAGCCTTCAAAATAGTAAAAAGTTTATTTTAAAAAAGTTGAAAGTTACAAGCATAATCTTAGCACAGCACACAATCAGCAACCAGAAGATCAAATAAAAGTTGGTTTGAAACGCATCTTTCTGTCCCTGGTTTAAAAACTTGCCCTACCAAATGTTTAAGCAGAGCAGGCACATCTAAGCTTAGTAAGTTACAAAATCTTCTAATGATACCTCATTGTTTCTGGTTTCCTGCATCCAGCCAGGCCCAGTCACATGGTCAAATATGGCTGTTGGCTACTGGCTGGAGAGTAGCAGTCTGTTGTCTTCCAGCCCCAGCTCCCAGAGAGAAGAGCCCCTCGTGCTCTTCTGAGCAAGCACTTTTACTAATCCTCTGACTCCACCCACTTTACATCAGAAGCTGGATTCATTAGCCGACCCAAGGTTGACTCAGCCTTTCATCCTTCCGAGGTAGGTAAAATGAGTACCCAGCTTGCTGGGGGGAAAGAGTAAAAGACTGGGGAAGGCAATGGCAAACCACCCCGTAAGAACTCTGCCGTGAAAACGTTGTGAAAGCAACATCACCCCAGAGTCGGAGACGACTGGTGCTTGCACAGGGAACCTTTCCTTTCCAGGTTTAGACTTCTTTCTCTGTTGTCCCGAGGAAGCCTCTTTTCTGGTAGGCATTCTGGGAAAAACCCCATGCATTCTGGGAAATCTCCAGCTCATTTCTGGAGATGGTCTCTGGGGCTGCCCTAGCCCAAAGCCCTCCCCACTCTGTTTCCAGCCCAGGTGGAGAAGGATGGCCATTGTCTCTTCAAGTACCTCAATTAGCATCTCTTAAGAGGTAGCCCAGATGCTGCTGTAATGCCAGGGGCTACATTCTCCCATCCTTCCTGCTTGTCTCTGAGCTCAGAGACAGAACCTTTTAAAAAGCCAGCTTGCCACCTCTCCAGGAGGCAAGGCATTTCTCCACACTTCTCATAAAACTTTGTTGGTCTTAAAGGTGCCACTGGATTCAAACTTTCATCTGCAGCTTCAACAACACCTACCACTTCAGTTGATGTACTGTATGTCCCATGGCAAACCAATGCTTGAATAAACAGTGTTAAGATGGAATTGTGTAGTTCACCCCTATATAAAGCTTGCCTGGCTGCAATTGTGCCTTATACACTAAGGTTGCATTCACACTACACTGACTAATGTGTTCTACATCCATATTTTTACTCTAAGAATAGCAAAAATCCGGATGTAAAACACATTAGTTAGTGTAGTGTGAATTACCCTAATTGCCCAAAACACTTTGAGGAAATAAGGATTGGATTCCTGGGGCGGGGGGGGGGGAGCCTTCAAGGCAAGCTTTGACATCTAGGCAAGCATCTCCAGCTTTCTTTGACTGTCAAGAAGGAATGCTCAGAAAGCCAGTCAGATTTCTAATGGATTTTCATGCAGTGAATGCAACACTCAGCTAAGATCTTTATTCATACAAACTATGATGTGCTACTTAAAAGGAAATGTGGACAATACTAATGAGATCAATTACAAAACATGATTATAATGTTTTATCAATAATAGGTCATAATTTTCTAAGGGTAAAAAACACCTGTTTGTGGTTGCAGAGAAAATCTTGATTTAAGATACAATTCCTGCTGTTCCCTACATCTGGAAAAGTTTTTCCCTTCTTCTCTCATACATCCTCAATATGGCTCAGTGGTAGATTAATGCTTCAGTCCCTGGCACCACCAGTTAAAGGACCAAGCAGCAGAGTGTTGAGAAAGACCTTTATACCGGCTGGCAGTGCCTCTCCATGGTTTCAGGCACAGAAGAAATTCTCAGCTAGTTGGACCAAAGCATCTTGAGATGTTCACTTTTAATAATCTTTGAAGAACCACATCTTTAGCAATATCTTTTCTGTACCAGCACAAAAGTCTCCATGTGCTTTCTCCTGTCCATTAAGAGTCCACCCTATTCTCATCCTTGAGTGTTACATGCCACCAAGTCATTTTCAACTTATAGCAACCCGATGAATTAATGACCTCCAAAAATTTCTCTTGTTAATAACCTTGCTCAGGTCTTGCAAACTGAAGGTCATGGCTTCCTTTATGGAGTCAATTCATCTCATGCTGGGTCTTCCACTCTTCTACAATTTTCAACTATTCCTAGCATTATTGTCTTTCCCAATGAATCACATCTCATGATGTGGCCGAAGTATTATGGACTTGGTTTTTAGCTCCTAGGGAGAATTTTGGCTTGACTTGATCTAAAACCCACTTATCCTTGGTTCCTCTTTATCATGCTTGGCCTTCTACTCGACATTCGAACTGGTCTTAGATTGTTGTTTTAAATTAATGTATAATTTCAATGTTGTTTTAAATCACCTTATATTGTATATTCTATATTGTATAATTTTATTGAACTGTTGTTAGCCGCCCTAAGCCTGCCTAGGCGGGGAGGGCGGGATATAAATAAAATTTATTATTATTATTATATTACTCTAGCTTCAGTACCATTTATATAAATTTAGTTCTATCGATACCACTTGCTTAAAATTAACAGAAAGAAAATTGGGAAAGACCATCATTTCAGAACAAGTGTACCTGGCATGTCACTTGATGTTGATCAAAATAGGAGAGTTGCTGCAGTTTTGTAAACAATGTCTCTAAAGTTGGGAAAGCTTCTTGCTTGTTCTTTCTTACTTTCTGTCCTTCATCACCAGCTGAAATTTTGAAGTTACATTTTTATAGTTAATATTTTTTACATAATTCAGCAACAGTTTACTGCAAATACCTAACATAATGTTAATTTAGTTGAGAATGACAAAATATGATTTTTGTGTGTGTGCAGTCTTGCATGGGAAGACACCAGGGGGAAACCACCTCTGCCTTTTATCCAGCATTCTATTTGAAGACTAACATATGCATGTGAAATTATGATTTGTTCCATCAAGCTGAAGGTTTTCATACTCTCAACTTCAGCAAGGGAGTGTAAATTTTTATCATTTTACTATATACTTAATTTGTAATGAAACAACACAGCCATAAATCTAGTTCATGGTTTACATTTCATGATAAACACCAGAATATGTTTGATGCTTTCAATAGGATGATTCAAATACTGAGAGTCCACTTGATAAATTGAGCCTTTCATAATTTTCCCTACACTATACTGTGTACAAAACCACAGAAAACTCAGAAGCATGCATGCAAATGATTACCATTCATTTCAGTAGTGCTCTTCCTATTCAGGATTTTCAAGATATCTTTGGTAATTTTCTTCAGCTGATGCCTAGCCTCTTCACGTTCTTTGCCAACACCATGAAGGAGAATCATGCGCTGGTTACATTCATGATTTGAAGATTCATCCTTTTAATCAAACAATAGAAGAACACACAAATTTTGCATAATGAAATTAATTATCTAAAACAGGTTGATCCCCCCTCAGATACTTACTTTATTTAAACAGTGGACTCATATAAATTTATAGGCTATAAATTTATAAGTTATAAATCTAAATATTTAAATCTATATAGCTGTCACAGGAATCTCCATGTTTCTGTTCCCCTTAACATCTCACTCTTTCCAGCCACTAAACTGGGAACCACTGCCCTCTTTTTCTGTGAAAAGTCTCAGTATTTTCCTCATACTTGTTTTTGTTATAGTAATTAGGCATAGTTAAATTTAAGGCATTAAAGTATGCCTCAGGATTCCTATTAAGAAAAAGCCTTCACCACTAAAACATCTCACACACACGCACACACACAGAGTTAGGGTTGTCAACCTCCAGATGGTGGGTGGATTTCTCTTGGTGATCTCCAAGTGGCAGAAAATGCCAACTTTGGAAAGTAGATTCTGATATTATATCCTACTGAAGTCCCCTCCCCAAACCCTGCCCTCCTCAGGCTCCACCCCCCCAAAAAATCTCCAGGTATTTCCCAAACTGGAGCTGTCAACCCTAATATATATATACAGTTTCAGGAGGATAGCTGTGTTGGTCTGCAGTAGGAAAGCTAGAGTCAAGTCCAACAGCACCTTAGAGACCAATAAGATCTTCAGGGTATATATAAGGTCTTAGGATAGGGCTGCCAATCCCCAGGTGAGGGCCGGGGATCCCCCGGTTTAGAGACCCTCCCCCCGCTTCAGGGTCATCAGAAAGCGGGAGGAGGGGAGGGAAATGTCTGCTGGGAACTCTATTATTCCCTAGGGAGATTTATTCCCATAGAAAATCATGGAGAATTGATCCGCGGGTATCTGAGGCTCTGGGGGGGGGAGCTGTTTTTTGGGGTAAAAGCACCAAATTTTCAGTATAGCATCTAGTGCCTCTTCCCAAAATATCTCCCAAGTTTCAAAAAGATTGGACCAGGGGGTTCAATTCTATGAGCCCCAAAAGAAGGTGCCCCTATCCTTCATTATTTCCTATGGAAGGAAGGCATTGAAAAGGTGTGCCGTCCCTTTAAATGTGATTGCCAGAACTCCCTTTGGAGTTCAATTATGCTTGTCACAGCCTTGATATTGGCTCCACCCCTAATGTCTCCTGGCTCCACCCCCAAAGTCTCCTAGCTCCACCCCCAAAGTCCCCAGATATTTCTTGAATTGGACTTGGCAACCCTATCTTAGGATATAAACTTTTGGGAGTCAAAGTTCCCTTTGTCAGATATCTTTGACTACAACAAGCTGAAAATCTGAAAATCTTGTTGCTCTTTAAGGCACTACTGGACTGCATAAAAGTTATAATTGGGATCCTTGAAAAAGGCTTCTGTATTGGTAAATGGAAGAGATTGGATTTACACCCACCCTTCATTTCCTGATGGAGTCTCGGAAAGGTTTATAATTTCCTTTCCCTTCCCTTCCCCACAACAGGCACCCTGTGATGTAGGTGGGGCTGAGAGAGCTCTGAGAGAACTACTGTTGTGCAGAACAGCTCTAAGAGGACTTGTGGCTAACCCAAGGTCACATCAGCAGGTGCATGTGGAGTAGTAAGTAATCAAACCCATTTCTCCAAGAGTCCCCGCAAATACCCACTACACCAAAATGAGGATAATGGTAATCTACAGTATTTATTTGAGGATAATTTTCCATTTCTTGTTTTCTCCTGCCCAGTTTTATGATTTTATAATTTTATATTGGAGGATTTTAAGTGTTACAGGATTACTTTCTGCATAGTGCTGATTAATGATAGCATTATTCCAATGTGCAAAGGACTGAAGAATGATGGCCTTTATTTCAAACTAATATAATTGCTGCTGTAGTTAACTGTTTTCTAAGCAAATAATAATAAGGGCACAGCACTCAATGTATTCCAAAAGAGACATATTACTAGCCACAAACTGGAGGGGGGGGGCATTTATTATATTAACATGGCTAAGTTACACAATCTATTCCTGAACTAAAAGCTTTTAAATTGCATTATGGAGAGTGGGCTTTTTGAAGACGTGTTTGTGTTTCGATCTGCATTCAAAGGCATATATTAGAATCTACCAAGCATCACACCAGCACTGTTCCACAGACTTTTCTGAACCTACCTCAGAGCAAGATATTGGGATTTTTTTTTTGCTGGCAATGATCTCATTTTAAGCAAAAAACCCTACTTGGTTTTTTTCAGGCGAGGTAAAAGTGCAGAAGCTGTCACCTGGAATTTGAAATGGACTGTATTCCAGCTGCTTAAAATCACAGAGCACCCAAAGAACCAAACCCACTACTTCCTCTCATCTGTGCCTGACTCACTCGTTTGGGCTTCTGCTGAACAGGATTAGGCTTTTTGCTGAAAAGGAGTCTACTAAATGGATCTAACTATCATGCCAAGACAAAGAGGGGGAAACTGAACGGAGAACATCATTCGACTCCCAGCAAATGCAAAGGAAAGCAAAGGAAAATCCAAGCACTTCATAATTTTACAGCTGATTCAGGTAATTTAATTCATAATTTTTGCTTATATGTTCTTTCTGTGCAGCAGGAAATGATTTAGGATTACTAGGGGTAAAATTTAAGTGTGTACACTTAAATTCAGTACTTTTAATAATTTTAAAAGAAATTCAACATTGTCAAAACTGACATACTAGGAAAATACTACAGTAATCCAGTGGCACCATAGATATTAAAAGAACTCATTTCTTCCAAAAGCTTTCATGAGTCAGTGATCCTTTTATCAAATGTATTCTATTTCACACTTACTTATATGTACAAAATTTGAGTCCAGTGGCACCTTTAGGACCAACGAAGTTTCATTCTGGTTATAGGTTTTCATGTGCATGCACTCTTCTGGACATTTTAAAACCATCTCTGCTTGCTCAGTCTTTTAAAAAATCCATTTAATTTTATGATAACTAACAGTTTCTCATTGATAGCTTTGGAAAGTCACACTAATTATTCTTCATAAAAATAGCTAGCATGCAAGACCGAAAGCCAAGTTGCATGTTTATAAATATTTTGATACCTCCAGGCAATGTTCTTTATACATTTTTTCCAAATCAACATCATATCCACTACATTTAATGCAACAGATTTCCTTCAGTCTCTAGTAGCAAATGTCCTTAGTCAGTTGTTGAAGACTGGTGCAAATATTATTTTTTCCCGTTTGGTGACATTTTCCACTGAAATCACCACAATGAGGTGGTCAGGGAGAGTGAATATTTATTCACTTTCAGAAACTGAAGATGAGCAGCAAACTAGACATTACAGCAGCTTGCTCCTTGAATCAGAAAAGGGCCATGCCAATTTCCTGTAATTTGGTGGAGTTTGTGTCCTTTAAAAATCCTGTGTATTACAGCATGGTTTTGTTTCCAAACCCTTAATACGGAACAAGCAAATAAGAAGGGTAATCAAAGACACAAGATAGATTCAGGCGGTCTGAAGCAATACAACAACAATGTGCTGGTCTGAAGCAATAGAACAAAGTTTGAGTCCAGTGACACCTTTAAGATCAACAAAGTTTAATTCTGGGTATAAGCTTTCATGTGCATGCACACAAAAGCATATACCCTGAATTAACTTTGTTGGTCCTAAAGGTGTCACTGGACTCAAACTCTATTCAAACATCCCCTTCTGTCTGTGCATATTCTCCCTCCCCTCCACAACACTTCACAAGCAATTATCAGACAGGCCTCCCACTATATCTGTTGATAGGATAACAATCCTGGAGCCTTCCAAAAGTTACAAAGATTATCTGGCAACAGGAAGGTCATTTTAGAGCTGTATGAATATGTCCTTTTTCATTGTGAGCCCTTTCATTTCATTTTGTCAAGTTTTGTTGCTAGTATCCCTGTCCATTCTTCTATTGTACAACATTTTTACACAACTGATTAGAACTGTGTGAATTTAAATTGGAAAAATTCAGAGTGAGGAACACAAAATGGTGTGAAAATAAAGATTCACAGGTTTGATCTGAACAAAAGAGAGGGGGGGTGTGTGAGGATTTTCAAGAAGACACAATGGGACCATAAAATTGAGTAATGTGTTGAGCCCTCCCCACACCCCAGCAGATTGACTTTGCTCTATAGTGCATCTCCTGGGGATAAAGTCCAGAAACCCACAAGGGAGAGACACAGGCACTGAGGAAGGGTCTTTTGCTGCCCAGGTGTTGCCTGATAATTCTGTTTTCAGCAACTGCTATTCATGGTCTAAGTACTAAGATAATTGTCTCTAGTGGTTCAGCTAATCAGATATTACAGAAAATGTGTTCTATCATCATTCCTCACCTTTCTCAAAGCACAATATGGTCATTCAGAGTCCTAATTTCAGGGGGCTGCAGAAAATAATTCATTTTGCCCTCCCCCTCCCTCTGGAAACAAAGCCATTAGATTACTATGATGCACTTAATATTAAAAAAGAGATCATGGTGGGAAGTTTTCCTCACTTTACATCCATTTGAAAACCTGGAAACCTCAGGTGCTCCAAAAATCAGCAGCCAAGTTACTGTCAGGGGTAGGATACAGGGCTGACATCATCCCAGTGATGAAAGATCTACACTGGCTGCCCAACTGTACATTTAAAGCCCCAAATAGCTTGGCCATGAAGGACCACTTCCTCCCATATTGTTCAGGATAAGATCTTCCTCACAAGCTCCGCTCTCTGTGCCCTGCCCCCCACCCAAGGCAGGGCAAGTGGCAACCAGAAATAGTGTTCAATAACTGCACCTTAGCTGTGGAATGATCTTCCCTTTCAGATTCACCTGGTGCCTACACTATTCTCCTTTAGGCATCAGGCCAAAACAATTCTTTTTAGCCAGGCTATTAATTAAGGATGAATTTTCAATATCATTTTAATAGTCTGCTCTTAGCTTGAGAATTGTGTAGGACTCACTTTAAAATGCCTGATTTTTTTTTAATATTTTGGTTGGGTTTTTAATGATGGGTTTTAAGTACTACTTCATGGCATTTTATGTTTACAACTTTTATTTTATAAGCCACTTTGGGCAGGTCCCCTGGAGAGTCAGCACAGAGTTCACTAAATAAATATTTATGTGTATTAATAACTAGGGTTTTATCTGTTTTATCTGTTTTATCTGTTTTAAATATGGATCCCTTTATATGTGTAATTTTGATGGATCTACTATTGGAAGCCGCCCTGAGCCACTTGTGGGAAGGGCGGGATATAAATCTTAAATAAATAAATAAATAAATAAATAAATAAATAACTATATCTAAAAAGAAGAAAGGAGCCTATCACCATACCACCATAAATGTGTAGGAACTGTCAACATGCTGACAACCATAGAAAAGGCTGGGATTCCAACTGAACAGAGAGACCTCTGTGGGTATACAGTTATTCATATAGAGGGTCTATTCATAACTTTCAAGCAAATGAACATACACTGAAGGCAGAACTCTTCCTTTACATATATTTATTCTGCACTACACATCTAAATAGGACTATACCCTATAAGACTATATTTTATTTTATTACTATATTTTATTTTCTGCTGCTACCTAGATTACCTGGATCATTTTCTATTTTATTGTATGTATCTCAGTGATTCGCTCTGTGCTACCTTGGGTAGTTTTAATAGGCAGCCTGGCATACAAATGCTTCAAGAAGATAAACTGTGTTCAACAGTCCACCCTCCATTTTATAAGTCTAATAAAATAAACGTAGTTTCTATTCTTTTGTCTGGGCAAATCTGCCACCAGGAAAGAAAACTCTTATTTTCTTAACATTGTTAGAATGACCAAAATAGGATAATGTAAAGCTGTGTGGAAATCATACTAGAACAGTATTTGTACATCAAATCAACCACTTAAGTGACAGTCATTAAAGTCTGTGAAATTTTCTTTATTTTGATCAACCACAAGATGGCACCAGCAATATACACAACAGCTGATGACCTCAAAAAATTCTTCACAGTATTCTTAGTGTCAGATTATACATGAAGCAGACAATATTTTAATGTTTTAATCATGTTTTATTGTAATGTGAATCTGTCATTGAATTGTGACTGCTGTTAGCCGCCCTGAGCCGGTTTGGGAAGGGTGGGATATAAGTGCAATAAATAAATAAATAGTGAGCTGATCCCCAGCAAGTTGTATTTTATTTAAAAGCAGCTATGTGAAGGAGAAGCAACCAACTGGAATGGTGAAGCAGTGCCATGGGAGGGCATGTCTAACACTACCTTTTCTTTCTGTTTTTTTCTTACCCAATCTATCACAATAGAGGACAAATACAAACACTCATATTGTCTCACCTGTGAGGAAAAAAGCAGTTATTTTTATTGAAACAATTAACCTCCCCCCCTCCCCCCAATATGCTACTTGCCTTGGGGGCCAAAGCTACGGGGCACAGAAGTATTTAATGACTAAAATAAACATATTATTATTACTCTTGTTATTTACGTATTGACATTTTAACCAACATAACAACTAGGAAGAAGGGGGAGGGGGCTTAATTTGATACTCTTGCATCAGGCACAAAATTAGCTAGTAATGGCTCTGCTGGGCTCATCTGATTCTGAGTGTGCTTCCCCACATGAGAGATTTCAAGTAATTCATTCACAGAATACTTCACTTTGTGAATGGTATGACCTTTACACCAGAAGAGCACGGCTCACCCAAACAAAGCCTTTTGAAGGTGTGACCCTGCAAAGGAGTAAGATCACTGGCTGCCTGTACCTGGGCATTCTCTGCTGTGGATCCAACTTGAGAGAATGGCCTGCCTGAAAAAGGCTCCCATGCTTTTATCATTTCACAAGAATATGTAAACAGAATTATTCAAAATGGCCTTTTTATAAGGAGAATAGTGTTGCAGTTAGTGAAGCTGTAGGTAGGTAGCATTTATCACTTTGCTCTGAATATATTATACTGTTGCACTAATTTTGAAATCCAGATTTATTTCATTATTTTTTATTATCCCACTTTTCTCCCTGAATAGGACTCAAAGTGGCTTATTCTTTCCTCCTTCACTTTATTCTCCCCTCCTTCAGTTTATCTCCACAACAACTTTGTGAGTTAGGTTAGGCTGAGGTGGTGTGATAGGCCCAGGGTCACCCAGTAAGTTTCCATGGCAGAGTGGGGATTCAAACCTAGACATCCTGGGTTCTAGTCTGACACTTGAAAAACTCTCCCATGCTAGCTATCAATGCTTATTGTATGCAGTACAGTATTTTAATAGGGCGTTCTCTGTTATGTTATGTAATTTAATTTCATTGCATTGCTGGTAACATGAATGACCTTACTGCATTGTTTTTAACTGTGTAAAGGGCAGTCTATAAATAAAATAAATAAATTTATTAACAAAATGCAATATGCCATTTTCACCAAGACTTACTAAAGAAACAAAAAGTTCAGCAAAAAAACCCCTAAATCAGCTCATGAAATTTACATTACCATCAGGCCTCGATCAATTACACAAAACACACTCCTTCTGGGTACATCTGTCCCAGTTTTCAAAATTAACTGAAAAGCAACAATGATGATGATACCATATACTGGATGGATTTTGTGTATATGGCTATAGACTATCAGAATTTCTCATGGAGAAGTCCCTGTTTCATGAATGAGAAAATGACTTCCCTGTAGAATTTCATAAAGAACACTGCCATGTATCCATGTAGTTCCTCTGATGGACTAGTATTTGTTTGCAGGACAACAGGTAGCAATTTCCACCACTTCCCTCCAACCTACTATAGAATCCCACTTTACCCCTATGTTATTCATGAGGATCTCTTGATCCTCAAGAACAAAATTTCCAAGAGTTCAGTGGGTCACAGTGGGGAGCACACTTCCTGCTTCAAAATTTACAGATAGTAGCATATGTTCATTTATTTGCTTATGTAATTTATGCATTCCAGTCTTCTTCTACAAGCTTGTAGCTTAAAGGCTGCACATTATGTGGAAGGTCTGTGACTGGATAAACCAATGTTTTCTTTATCAATTAAAGACAGGAGAGGGTAATTCAGTTGCATGTGCACTGGATAGGCTTCCCAAATCCCCCGCCTTGCCTGGTGACCCCTGATTTGGAGCCTTCTTCCCCCGCTAGCCAAAAATCTGGAAAGCGGGGGGGAATGGCGGCTCTTCCCACCCAGCCGCGATCTCAGCAGCTTTTCCTTGCCCTGCCCTTCCCACCCAGCCCCGATCGCAGCAGCCTTTCTTCAGTTTTCCCAGGCTGCTTCCGGTCCCAATCAGCTGGCTGGCGGGGGAGGGGGGGAGAGAGGGAGCCCCGCCCGCAAAGGACCATGTGCCTTTGCACCTCCAGAGGCTTGACTTGAAAGGCTTCCATTTAGGATGGTGTGTCTGTGTGTGTTTCTGTGAAGAAGCTGGCAGCAAATGGTGAGTAGAGAGGCTGATCCGCTGCTTCAGACTGGCCAGAAAGAGGGGGGGGGGAGAGGGAAACGTCTTCATTATTTCCTATGTGATCAATTCTCATAGGGTACAATGGGGAATTGTTCTGGAGGTTTCGGGGGCTTTGGGGGAGCTGTTTTATGAGGTAGAGGCACCAAATTTTCAAAATAGTATCTAGTGCCTCTTCCCAAAGTACCCCCCAAGTTTCAAAACAATTGGACCAGGGGGTCCAATTCTATGAGCCCCAAAAGAAGGTGCCCCTATCCATTATTTCCTATGGAAGGAAGACATTTAAAAAGGTGTGCTGTCCCTTTAAATGTGATGGCCAGACCTCTCTTGGAGTTCAATTATGCTTGTCACACCCTTATTCCTGGCTCTGCCCCCAGTGTCTCCTGGCTCCACCCCAAAGTCCCCAGATATTTCTTGAATTGGACTTGGCAACCCTAGCACTGGAAGAGGAAGTGGAATTAGCAATCACACATAAATACCAGCTGCTGCCACTACTATGCAAATACCTGCTGCAGCTAACATCAGCTCCAGGGAAAATCCTCTATTGGAGAAATGGAATGGAGAGGGCAGATTAACCTCTTGTCCCCCTTATGATATGGTCCCATGGTGTGCTATTGTTTTTTTCTTATTTGCTAATGCTTAATTATGGATCTTCTATGTAATGTGTATTGAGTCTTGTAAATAGACTTGTAAATAGTGGCTTGTAAATAGACTCATTTATGGGGAGACTCAGATTATTTTGACAAAGTATTTATGAGCAAATAGACCCATTTATGGAAGGCCTATCACACCTGTCTCAGCCATCCTGAGAAGTAGATCTGTTTGCAAATATTTCTCCAATATGGCTCAAGAAATTGTCCAGATAAAAATAAGATCCACTGGTGAAGAATTTATCCCTGGTGAAATAATTGCTAGAGGCTGTTACTGATGGAATGTGGAATGGTATGGTATAGTCCAATCTCAAAAGCTAAGCAGGGGATCACCAAGGAAGACTCTGCGGAGGAAGGCAACAGCAAACCACCTCTGCTTCTCACTTGCCTTGAAAGCCCTTTGCTGGGGTAAACCATAAGTCAGTTGCAACTTGATGGTGCCTACATTACTGATATCTTCCTTTTGTTTTAGGAGAAAATAAAACACAGCCCAAATGAAACCAGAATATGACCCTCCTGGAAACATCAGCAACTGCAGCAGTGATAACAAAATCAATCAAGTTCTCTTTCCTTTGCTGTACACTTTTATTTTCTTTGTGGGAATCATTATGAATGGACTGGCCATGGGAGTGTTCTTCCAGATTTCCAGCAAATCTAATTTTATTGTCTTTCTTAAGAACACAGTAATTTCTGATATCCTCATGATCTTGACATTTCCATTCAAAATTCTCAGTGATGCACGACTGGTATCCTGGGAACTGAGAGGATTTGTTTGCAAAGTATCCCAGGTTATATTTTATTTCACCATGTACATCAGCATTATTTTCCTGGGCCTTATAACTATTGATCGCTACTTGAAAACAGCCAAACCTTTCCAATCATCCACCACTGGCAATGTAATGGCTGCCAAGGTTCTTTCCATACTTATATGGATATTTATGTTCTCTCTGTCACTTCCAAACATGATTCTGACAAATAAGGAACCAACACAGGAGACAGTGAAAAAATGTGCTTATTTGAAATCTGATTTCGGGTTACTATGGCACGAAATTGTTAACTATATTTGCCAGTTTATCTTCTGGGTTAACTTTGCCATCATAATCATATGCTATACACTTATAACACAAGAACTGTATAAATCCTACAGAAGAACAAGAAGTATGGGAAATGCAAACAAGAAGACTGTGAATGTCAAAGTTTTCATCATCATTGGTGTGTTTTTTATTTGCTTTGTGCCTTTCCATTTTGCCAGAATTCCTTACACCTTGAGCCAAACAAGAGATGTTTTCAAATGTTCCACTCAGAACACATTGTTTTATATAAAAGAGAGCACTTTATGGCTGACTTCGCTGAATGCCTGTCTAGATCCATTTATATACTTTGCCCTCTGTAAATCCTTTAGAAAATCACTTCGAAAGACACTGCATAAGTATGTGATTAAAACAAGGGGGGATCAGAACATAGAAACAATGGATGATGAGGAAACTCCAATATAGAGCAATGAGAAATCCATATAATGTTGCCAATGACATTTTGCATTCTTTTCAATGCATGTATTTGTTCTAGCCATAAACCTGCCTTTCTCTTTCTGTTCCATTCAAGAACCTTTCATGATACTAGCAACATTATCATTATTATTATTTATTGTATCACAGACTTACATGCAGGAAGCATATAATAATATAAAATACATAACCAAATTGATACAACTGGTGTCAAGCATGCATATTTCTGAGAACCATTATGGTTCCTCAGACAAAGAGCAGGATACCAAGCTCTCCTTCTCCCCCCTCTTTTACAACCTAAGGGCAATAATAAATCCATCTGGCTCAAGGATGTTTAGGTTAGCTTGGCTGGTAACACTGTGATGTACCTCTCCCCCAGATTCACACAGACAGGTCTTATCTACTCGCAGAGAAAGTGTGAGAAAGGGAAATGTTTCTATTAACTTACATTCCTTAGTAATAAAAGAGATACTTTGTAGTAACCTTTGAACCTGTGACTCAAATTGCATCTGTATGTTATCCTTTGAAGCTGTCCTATGTAAGTCTTTACGCGTCATTACTTCCAAGGAATCTGTCCTTGGCAAAGCTATGGAGTTTCCACAATAAAGCAACTTTTGATTCAATAAGAAAAGACTGATTACTGGGAAATATCAATGCTTGACATTTTGGAAGCAATCCTACTGAGGGACATAACCGAACTGGCAACTTTCTGACCATATGGCAGAGAGAGCTCCAGACAACGGAGAGGTTCCAAACACCTTAAAGAGGCCGCTAGACGAAGAGCGAGGAGAAGGTGCCAACCCGCAAACTCCTCCGTGGCACATCCTTGACACTAGGAGAGCGGCAGGGAGAGAATCTCCGCTGCATATCCAGCAGCTGTTCATCACTCCCAAAGTGTGGGTCCCTTGAAAGTCCACCACCCTAATGGACGGAGCACCAGCTCGGAGAGAAGCGATCCTGGCACTACCCTCCGCACGTTTGAGAATGGGAGAGGATAGCGATCAGGGCACTTCAGAGGCAAGCGGGAGAAATGGCTGGGACGACAGAGACTGGCCATATTCTGACCCGGACCCAGATGAGGAGGAAGAGGAAAAGCAAAACCCTGATGCCCGGGATTTCCTCCAAACAATGAGATTTGAGATGGCAGAGATGGCCAAGGGGCTGCGAGATGAAATGCAAACCAATGCTACCTTCGTGGTCCAAGAGGTGAGAAGGCAGTTGGAAAGAGCACTACAACCACCGGCTTCCTCCCCTGCCACCCCCAGTTGCACAACAACCTCAGCCACCACTACCGTTGCCGCTACCACGTGACTATGGGAGGGGCCGAGACCTGGATGCCACCTTTGACGGGGACCCCAAAGAGGTGGAGTATTTCTCAATACAAGCAAATAGCTTCATGTATTACTGGGGGAACACCTTCCCCAACGAGTTCAGCAGAGTAGACTATTTGGGGTCGAAGCTGAAGGGGGAACAATGGTACGTGAGCCTGTATGAGACCAGGAGCCCCGAGTTGGGCAACGTGGCGGCATTCCTGAGGGCCATACTGACCCAGTACGAGGACCCTCTGCAAGAAACAAGAGCCCTCACCGCATTGAGAGATCTACAACAAGGGTCTAAAACGGTAAGAGAATACACAGCCGAATTCAGAGTCAATGTGGCAAAAGTAAGAGGGTGGAGTGAGCAAATGAAGATAGAGCAATTCCATTGAGGTCTAAACGCGAGTGTACTGGATCGAGCCCTTCAGCAAGCCAGCCCTATCACGTTGGTAGGGTGGGTGCAACTGGCAGGTGAAGTCGAAACTAACATGAAGCGAGTGGCTCTCCAGCATCAACAGCAACAAGGGAGTAAGGGGGAACGTGAGTCTCAGTCAGGGGCAAAACCTGAAGGGAAGAAAGCAAGCCAGACTGGCTTGCTACCAAACCAGCTACCCTCCAATGCTGCTTTCGATGTGGCGACCAAAACCATCTGGCGGCTGATTGCCCGGAATGACCTCAAGCCTCCCCCCCTCGTTCTGAAGGCCAGCGCACCCAAGGCGAAGAAGACAGACGGACGAGCGAAAGAGTCCGCGAAAGGGAGTTCGGCATCGGTGGCTCCACAAGAGGAGGGGGTTGTCATGGTGGATGAGATGGGAGAAGACGACTGGGAGAACAAACCGGCGGGAAACGGGGACAACCTGCACTGAGAGGTGCCGAGCAGCAGGTTGCGGAATTAATGGCACTGTTGTGGGTGAGAATAACGGGAAGTTTGTTTTTCATCCCATTTACTTTGTTAAACCACAGTCTGAAACGTTTTATACATGCTCAGGCCTTGCTCGATTCAGGGTGCACTAGAGACATAATCACACCCAAGTTGGTGGAAGCACTGGGACTCCCTACCACACCCCATACAGTTTGAGCAAATGGATGCAACAGTAATGAAAGTGTGAGAAAGGGAAATGTTTCTATTAACTTACATTCCTTAGTAATAAAAGAGATACTTTGTAGTAACCTTTGAACCCATGACTCAAATTGCATCTGTATGTTATCCTTTGAAGCTGTCCTATAAAGTAACTATGTAAGTCTTTACATGTCATTACTTCCAAGGAATCTGTCCTTGGCAAAGCTATGGACAATAAAGCAACTTTTGATTCAATAAGAAAAGACTGATTATTGGGAAATATCCATGCTTGACAATTGGTATGTAGACTGATTGGGCAATCCCCCAAAATATTAACTTCTAAATTTTCAATCCATGCAGTCACAGCTGGGGAGAGTTCAAAGAGCTCTATCACATCTCCCTAAAAAGCACAATGCTCACATTCCTGTGACAGATGGAAAATAGCTTGGTGGGCTGCACCACAATCTCATTTGGGTCCTGGTATTTTCCCCCATTTAAACAACAGGTCAACATAAATGCCAAAGCTTGTTCATATTCTATTATCTGTCTTCCATACTTTATGTGCTAAGTCAAATTCTGTGGGCTACTCATTGGTATTTATCAGGTTATGGGTACTGGGTGGAACCAGGGGTGGAATTCTAGCAGGAGCTCCTTTGCATATTAGGCCACACACCCCTGATGTAGCCAATCCTCCAAGAGTTTACAAAAAAGAGCATTGTAAGCTCTTGGAGAATTGGCTACATCAGTGAGTGTAGCCTAAATATGCAAAGGAGCTCTTGCTAGAATTCAGCACCTGGGTGGAACTAACTGTATCCATGTTTGCAACCATTCATTCCCTAGACTGAAATTTTGTGACTGCAGGATTTGTGCAGCTCTTACTGCTGTATGTCGGGATCTTAGTAGGCGTGTCAGCCATATCTTTGTGAATGGGCAACTCTCAGTTTTCAGTGATCTTTCTATATTCATGAAGAAGAACATCCTGTGGAGACGCGGGGGGTGCACTGTGGCATAACATGGGTAGCCAATAGGTCGGAGTGGGTTTAATACAACCGCTGATGGTTCTCATTGTTGTACTGAGTTGGACATCAAGTTTGTGGATATGAGGGCTACTGAGCCACACCATATTCTGCAATACTAGCAACAACCAGTTTCTGAATGAGAAATCCTGCAGTATTACTACCGCTGTGTTTTCTTTTAAAACTGTGACTGTGCACTGAGAAAAACTGAAAGGTGATAGAGTAAGGAGTTTGATGTACTCATGGCTAACAGAACAAAGCCAGGGCCAATAGGTTTTGATGCATTCATTTTTAGCCAGGTATATATAAAGAAAAAGAAAGGAGATGTAGTTACAGATACTGCAAGACAAACAAATGAGAAGCCAGTTGTATAATTTCCCATAAGGGAAGTTGGTGATGGTAATAGTACTTGTACATTTTAGCTCCCAAACTAACTGGGATTCAAACTTCCTGTGCTGATGTGGAAGGAAACAGGAAAATGTATTACACTCTAGATCATGAGCATCAAACATGTTGCCCTAGAGCCAAATCAGGCCCCCCAGAGGGCTCCTATCAGGCCTGCAAGCAACTCCTGCTTCCTTCTTTGCTCCTGCTTCCTTCTGCATCATAGCTTGCTTTGCCAGGCTTGATCAATTGTGCAGAAGCTACAAAACAAAGCCTTTATTTTCTACATTGGCTGACCAGCACACGAAGCAGCTTATGTACAAAAGCCTGCAATGCCCAGCCATTTCATGTTTTCCCCTGGGTCTTAAGTGCAAAGCATGGACCATAAGATTTCTGTAATGAATGTCAATAAATCAAAAGTAGGTTTGGAATTAACAGATATACGCCTGAACAACACCTGAACAGCATACTCAAGATTGCTACAGCACAGACATTGCCTCCAGATTTTGATACAATAATTCAGAGCAAGAGGTATCAGTTATCAGAGACTGGACATATGGACATATGAAGCTGCCTTATACTGAATCAGACCCTTGGTCCATCAAAGTCAGTATTGTCTACTCAGACTGGCAGCGACTCTCCAGGGTCTCAAGCTGAGGTTTTTCACACCTATTTGCCTGGACCCTTTTTTGGAGATGCCAGGGATTAAACCTGGGACCTTCTGCTTACCAAGCAGATGCTCTACCACTGAGCCACCGTCCCTCCCCATGTTAAATAAATAAATAAACAATTAAATAAACTGTTAAATAAACAAAATATTGCATGAGTGCTAAACTTTTAAGCATGTTTTAAGGTGGTTTTTTAAAAAAATTAATTATGTTTGTCTGTGTCCTTTATAAAGTTTATATCTCCACTACCTGGCATTACATTTTATGACACACATGGCCCAGCCCAATAAGGTCTCATTTATGTCAGATTTGGCCCTCATAACAAATGAGTTCGACACACATGCTAGATCACATGAAATTATTTAGGGTTGAATCCTATCAGTTTTTCTGGTAGTGTAAGAGGGGTGATCTGGTCCAACTACCTTTCTCACTGCAGAAACCAATTAATCATAGCTTGTTGTACACATGGGTCCCAAGGTCCTCTGCATAATCTTGGAGGTGTCAAAAGGGGTGAGTCCTCTCTGATGCTTAAGCAGAAATCTGGTAAAGATCTCTATATTTAAAAGTTAGTCTCCTGAATGAAAGCCTCTTGGCTCAAGTACATTGGAAGATTAAAAATCATGTTCTGCTACACATTTTAAAGACTTCCTCATCTGTATTCTGTATTCCTCTTCCTCATGCTTAACCGCTGCCCCCGTACACAAAAAATTCACCGGATGCTTTCCTTGTGTTCAGTGCACTAAAAGTCATTGCAGCTCTTCACCAAATATTCTTTCCAATAAATATTTTAATTAGGAACAGCACATATAGAAAAGTTATTTCCTTTTCTCTGAGTTATATCAGAAAAATATTTTACTTTTTTGTTACATTCTTTTCTAATAGTCAACAGCATTCAAATCAGACCACAGAACTGACAATTCAAAGTTGATGTTAAAAAGGAGTCAGTGTTGAGCTTTATGAGACAGCAGCATCAGGAGCGCTGCTTATTTGCAACATAAAGCTACACTGGCCTTGCCTGGCTCAATGAAAGACTCAACAGTCAGCGTAAGACCACAAACCACCTACTGATTCATATGCCTTTTAAAGGAAGAACTTGTAAATAGTTTTATGTCCCCCAGTGGTATTTTACCTGCTGGGAGTAAAGTTTCTGTGGATGGTAGAAAAACTAACATAATTTTTTAAAATTACATTATGCTGTATTTAAAGGGGCAAATAATTTGTAACAAATTACAGTTGTGAGAACTTGCTTTCTATAATGGACAATATTATGAATGGTACTACAATGCAAAAGAACTACAATGTTATGTAACAATAAAGTATAATACATAACATTTTGAGATATATTAACTGCTGTCAGCACTCAGATACTCCATAAATTTCACTGCTTGCTGGTTTTTTAAAAATGAATATTAATATAGAATAATCATATTATGTCTACCAAGTAGTAAATTATTTTCTGCTATGATAGAAGAAGAAGAAGAAGAAGAAGAAGAAGAAGAAGAAGAAGAAGAAGAAGAAGAAGAAGAAGAAGAAGAAGAAGAAGAAGAAGAAGAAGAAGAAGAAGAAGAAGAAGAAGAAGAAGAAGAAGAAGAAGATGATGATGATATTGGATTTATATCCCGCCCTACATCCAAAGAGTCTCAGAGCGGCTCACAATCTCCTTTACCTTCCTCCCCCACAACAGACACCCTGTGAGGTGGGTGGGGCTGGAGAGGGCTCTCACAGCAGCTGCCCTTTCAAGGACAACTTCTGCCAGAGCTATGGCTGACCCAAGGCCATTCCAGCAGGTGCAAGTGGAGGAGTGGGGAATCAAACCTGGTTCTCTCAGATAAGAGTCCGCACACTTAACCACTACACCAAACTGGCTCGGGGGAGGGTCAAGATTTCAGACCCTGCAGGAGGAGGACATTTCCTTTGTAAAGAAATACAATTCAAAATTTCAAAATCCTAATATTCTCTTTTCCTGAGACATCCTTTCAAGTACTTAATGTGCATGTGCATAAGACAGTTCTCCATCAGTGCAACCTATCTGAAGAGATGCCAAATTAAGTCCCCCCCCCCCAATTTTGAGACACCCTTGATAAGAAATGTTAGAGAAAAACATTGCTAGCACTACTTGGTCTGGGATTCACAGCTACGAGCATCCACCGTGTTTTACAAATGGAGTTTATAATCAAGGAGAGTAGGTGGCAGAACTTAAAAAAAAATAGACTAACACACTTCTAGATAGGCTACATGGACACAACTAAGTGTTTAATGGCTCTTGCCTGGATGGCCCAGGCTAGCTGATATTATAGCTAAGCAGGATCAGCCCTACTTGGATGGGAGACCACCAAGGAACTCCAAAGTTGCTTCACAGAGGCAAGCAATGACAAACCACCTCTGTTCATCTTTTGCCTTGAAAACCCTACGGGGCTGCTATAAATCAGCTGCAACCTGATCACACTTCCCACCACTGAGTGTTTAATGTGACTGGTAAAAGTTCCTGAGAGGAACTATCCTTTGAAAGGCTGTGTTAATATAGCCATGCGTCAGAAATCTCAGTCTGCAGCAGTTATCGAGTTGCCAAAACTGGCTATGTGTTTTATTCATGAAAGGAAAAATCACATTAACATATCCCTAGATGAAGATGAGGACGCAATTATAACAATATTATGAACGCATAACTAGACCAAACTGTTTATTCTAAATCAAGCCTAAATTATCCTGTATGAAACAGGAACAACTACATTTGCAGTGTTATAGTAAAATAAAGCTGAAAGAGGAGTAGGGCAGAGGAAACAGCATGCCCACAAGTGGTTTGAAAGAAAAACAAGTTTAAGAAAAATATACACATAGCCAACAGGAAAAATGCTTGTAAATATCAAATTAAAATTTTGCTATAATAGTATATGCAAAGTATGGAATAAAATTACCTTTTGAAGTTTAATAATGTTTAAATGTCAATGATCTATTCGTGACCAAATTTTAATTCACACTTCTAGCTATTTTCAGTTCCCTTTTTTCTAAGAACAATTACTCATACTGTTAGGCAGTGGGCAGAATTTTGCAGAGTGCCAGTTTCCTAGACCAACATTCTGCTTGAATTTATTTAACTCACAGCCCTTACAGCCAGCCTCTTACTCACATGGGACTCAAGGTACATATGAACACACATGAAACTGCCTTATCCCAAATCAGGCCTCTGGTCCATTAAGGTAAGTATTATTTAATCAGCTCTGCAGGGTCTCAGGAGTAGGTCTTTCACATCATCTACTTGCTTGGTCCTTTAACTGAAGATGCCAGGGACTGAACCTGGACCTTTATGGCTGCAAAGCAGTGGCTCTTCCTCTGAATCACAACTCTTGCCCTGAAGGCAGATATTCCAATCTCTATTTATATGCTTCATTGAAAACATACCACAAGAATAATTTCCTCTGACCAAAGAAATAAAAACAGAATGTTGGGTTGGATCCAGAGGTCCTTTAGTAAATAGAAAATACTGATGACTGTGGATCTGCCCCCTTTCTCCTCCTCTCACAGTTCCCTTTCTTCCTCAAAGTTATTCTGAGGGTTGTGGGAGTAATACCTATGCAGACTCAGAGGCTGCAGTGAGGAGAGGAAAGAGGGATACTCCTGACTGGAGAGAGAAGAGAGGGTGGTTTTGACTCCTTTACTTTTTCCACAACAGCCCTCCTGGCAGCTGCTCCACTGGGTCTCATGACTCAGGGAATTAGCTGCCCTGGGTTTGGAAGGGATTGTTGCAGGGCGGGAAATAATCTGTGATCCTTGTGTGGTCATTGTATGGAGTCCTTATAAATAATGCAACTCTAAGGGGGAATTTTGTTGAGTGATTTTGTCGCTCTAGGTAAAAAGTAATCACATAACATTTCTACTTTACATGGAGATACAGTGGGATACACTGCCTTATACTGATTCAGACCATTGGTCTATAATGGTCATTGACTGGCTGTGTGTCTCCAGCATCTCAGGCAGAGGTCTTTCACATCACCTACCACCTGGTCCTTTTAAATGGAGAAGCTGCAGATTGGACCTAGGACCTTTTGCATGCAGAGCAGAGGCTCTGCCACTGAGCCACAGTATGTGTTTCCATCAAGGTTAGATCAGCCATGAAAAACAGAGAAGAACATAAAATAAGTATCTATTTTTTATATACTGTGACAACAGAATTTTCACTGTAAAAAATGAAGATGCTATGAAAAGAATATTAGAAATATTCTAAAAATATTCACTGCCACAGGAGGCGGCGGCTACAGGCATAAACAGCTTTAAGAGGGGATTGGATAAGCATATGGAGCAGAAGTCCATCAGTGGCTACTAGCCACAGCATATTGTTGGAACTCTCCGTCCGGGGAAGTGATTCCACCTGTCATCAAACTATCACAGTTTGTGCCTATGGAAAAAGATGAACTGGGAAAACAGTTTAAATGCCTCAGTTGGTCTACTAAACTAAGGCTGCAGTCCAATGCATACATCTAAGTATGGCTCACTGAAACCAGTGGAACTGATTCTGAGTAACATAGTTTGGATTCGGCTATAAGATATAGGTTTCTTAAATATATATCTTCTACTTGTGACAATATTTTAAGCAAACTCCCTTAAAACTCCTTTCTTCACTAACCAAGCAGATGCTGAAGAATTTCATTCTTTATACTCCTCCTCTCCTATTTACAAATACACTCTAGGTGGTATATGGATGCTCCCCATGGTATATGCATGCATTAACACAATATAATGGTAAACAGTCTAGCGTTTAGAAAGTTACCAATAAACAAAATTCAAATGGTGCAATATATGAAATAAAAAAAACCATGTTGGATAAATACAAGTATTTGCATCTTTTTAAAAAACTGAACAATGTGTACTATTGCAGTAAGCAATTTCTCAGTTTCTATTTTTCTTGCCCATGAGGTCAGCCAGTTTTCCACAGCATTTTTTTCTTGATTCCCATGATTACTGAAACCATCAGTACATTTTTTTTCACCCCAATGCATGAGCATTTTTATTGTTGAGAAACAACAAAATTGAGTTCAACCATCTGATTTTTGAATACTTTCCTTACAACTTGCAATAGGTGGGGGAGACTGAGTGCTGAAAAAAATGAGGAACAGCAAGAACAAAATGCTGTAAGCTTGTTTCTGAAAGTACATTTCACTTTTGCTGCTGTTGTTAACACGCTTGCAAGAGATTGCCCAGCACTGAAGGAAAAGACAACTATTCCTACCAAGAGAAGTAAGTTATTTTATTCCAGTGTTTGTCTTCCAATTCATCCTTATCAAAGTTAGCCAAAGAAATGTCTGATTCACAGAATTACTGAGTATTGTGCTGTTTATCTATGAAGTCAATTTTAATAAGCCTTGTATAAAGTACAGATTAAGCTATGTACCACAATATTTTTAGGAGAATGTACTGCACTATATTTAGCACAATGAAGTACAATACGGTAAAACAAAATATAACATGTAAGACTTCAAGAGAAACACTACTTTTTACAGATTTTTGCTAATAATTAATTACTGATTTGCTAAATTAGATATACCAAGTGTCTGCTGAAATGTTTTCTAAGTATGATGGTAGCTGTTTGAAGAAGTGTGTAATGTATTCCACTAGTGTAGCACAACTTGTCTTTATTTTCTTCTCAATACCAGCCCTCCCACATTTCCAAACATTGCATGCAGTATAGTCAGTAACATTTCAAAAGCAATGTATAATGTAATATAAAACTGGGTCACCTATGGTGCCCCTGCTAATTGCCTGACTTACTTTTTGAACAAGAAAGGATCATCATGGAGATTGACACATTACCTAAATGACTAATGGGTGTCAGGGATGCTGATTCAGCAGATTTGACATCTGAAAAGCTCACATCTCTAATGTCCTTATTGCCAAGAGAACTACGCACAGTGTGTAACTGAAACTTTTTCAGTTACACACTGATAAGTGTAAACTAATTATAGCAGCCATTCCCATCCTATGCACTCTGTGGGTACTTTTGTTAGAGAAAAGCCTCTTTGGCAAGGGTAATCTGGAACAGAGAAATGGCAGCAGGATAAGGAAGTTTTAGTATTTCCATGAAATGCTCCTTTCCCACTTCACTGATCTCCATGACTGGTTCCAGACAGCTATTTCAAATTCACCATTCCCAAATCACTGCGTTTTGTTTAAAAAAAAAAAAAAAGCAGTCCATTTTGTTCCAGACATTTCCTTATAAATGTTCATTCTGTTCTCAAAAGGCCTAATACTAAAGTAACCTAATTAAAGCTTTCTCCCCTTTGTCTGACAGTCAGCACAGTATAGTGGCTAGAGTGCTGGACTAGAATCTGGGAGGCTCTGGTTCCAATCCCTGCCTCGTCATGAAACTTGCTGGGTGACTCTGCACCAGTCACTCAGCTTAATCTCCCTCACAGGGCTCCTGTTGTGAGGGGGAAATGACATATGCCACCACAGGCTCCTAAAAAGGGAGGGTCAAAAAGTGCTCAACAAATAATAAATAGGGTAGACTTTGAACAGGTTTGTATAGGAGAGTAGCTGGAAAAGGGAATGTGCATATTCATTCAGTGTGTCTATGAACCTTAGTATTGGAGAAAGCATGTGCTTATGGTGAGAAGCATGTGTTTCTTCTTTGACTACATGTCACTCAACTTGCAGTGGGCAGTCATTACACATTCTCCTTTGCGCAAGATCTCAAAGAGGATCAGAAAGAGGATCACACACTTCCACATCACATGCAAAGACAATTACTAAGCAAATATTATCATAGTAATGAAACATTTGCTTTGCTTTCCATTTGTTTTGCTTTCAAAATCTAAGCATAAAGAAATTCAATATTTTAAATATTGTCTGATTCAGCAAAAAGGCATTTCCTTGCTTATTCAGAGTCAGACCCAGACTAAATTGGCTTTCTTCTTTCCACTGCAGACCCCACCATGTTGTTCTTCTGGATCCCTATCCCTAGAGCAGCATTACAGGAAGATCAGTAAGCAGCAGTGAAAGACAGAGGGAGGAAGTTCTGTTTGACAATTAGGAAATGTAGTCTGAATCCTGCCCTCAGTGTCTGCATAACAGCAATTTTTTTATATATATATAAAAAAGACTGATATTACAAAATATTTCTTCCTCATTTTCTGTTTTAGACCATGAATGGAAGTATCAACATCTCCAATGAGACAACATCTTTCTCTGGACAGTGCCAAAGAGACACCAGAATTTCTCAAGTGGTCTTTCCAGTCCTGTACACCATTCTTTTCCTTGCTGGATTTCTACTTAATAGTTTGGCTGTACTGGCTTTTTTCCAGATTCCAGCCACATCAAGTTTCATTGTGTACCTTCGGAACATCTTGTTTTCAGACTTCATAATGACACTTATGCTGCCTCTAAAGATCCTGGCCGATTCAGAACTGGGACTGTGGCAACTCAAAGCTTTTGTCTGTCGTTTTTCAGCAGTAGTATTTTATGACACCATGTACATCAGCATAGCACTCCTTGGACTTATATCACTGGACAGGTTTCTCAAGATCGTTCGGCCATTTGGGAAGATCTGGTTGAGAACTGCCACTTCAGCAAAAATTCTTTCAGGGTTTGTATGGTTGTTCTTTTTTGGCCTCTCCTTGCCCAATATGATTTTGTCAAACCGCAAAGCTACACCCCTCTCTGTAAAGAAGTGTGCTTTGTTGAAGAGCCATCTAGGACTGAAGTGGCATGAAGCTGTTAACTATATATGCCAAGTTGTCTTCTGGATTGTGCTGATCTTAATTCTCCTATTTTATGTCATCATTGCTAAAAAGATATGCAGCTCTTACAGGAAAACTCAAACAACAGAGTGCAAAATTAAACAAAGAGCCAAGGGTAAAGTGTTTATAATTATAGCTGTTTTCTTCATCTGCTTTGCCCCTTTTCATTTTGCCCGAGTACCCTACACCCTTAGCCAAACAGGCAAAACCCATGACTGCAGCATACAGAACCAATTATTCATTGCTAAAGAAGGTACTCTCTGGCTGGCAGCTACAAATATCTGTATGGATCCCCTAATATACATCTTATTGTGCAGACAATTCATAGAAAAAGCCTTCTGTGTTAAAATGCAAAAATCTAGAAGTACAATTCAGGAAAATGTAAGTGTTGCACTAGACACTGGAGTATCTACATAGTGATGTCTGTGAGATGGGTTTGTTTGCAGTCTCAGATATTTGCACAACAATGTTGCCAAATTAAAACACATTTTAATTTCAAAAGGGTTTTGTTGATTGTATTTCATTCTATATTGTTTAAATGCAGTTGTTCCAAGGAAATGACATGACTAACCTGCTCACTCATTCTTCTCATTCATTTCAATTGATTGCTGTCTTATGCAAACCAAATGCCAGATTTTCTATAAAGGCTGTTTTGAAAATTCTGCTGGAACAGATTATTTTTACTAGACTCTAAACATCTCAGTTACAGAATAGTAATCTTTTCCCAGAAATCCGGGGACTAGCGAACCCAATCATTTTGTTAAGGAATCCTACCATGTCATACAGCTGAGCACCAAACTACATGTGTAATGTAGCTCCCCAGGGCAACTAGCAATTCCAGGATTATTTTGGTTCAGGAAAATTGTATGAGTTAAAAGCTGAAGATGCTGCAATGTGTTCCTAATCTAAATTAGAGCCACTTTAGAAATTAGTTCCCAGAAGCTGACATTTGACTGATGGGATGGTTGGAGGGACCCTGATCCAACTTAGAAAGCAAGGGAAAATCTCATCTAGTTTGGCTGTGAGAAAGAATATTTCAAGACTCTCTTGGAAATCAGTTCCTGAGTTGCATTCCTTACACAGTAACTGGCTTCTGTTACCCCCTTTTGCTTCATCAGCTATGAAATTTTCAATTGAATCCAGTTACTGAAATGCAGATAGTAAGTCATACTCGTGATTCATACTTGATGCAGAAGATGCCATTTTGAAAACATCGCAAGATGTAGTACAATAAGATATAATTTTCAACTTTTATATCTGTCCACCCCTCATCTTGAAGCCAGTTCCATTCTGCTGGCTAATCCATTTTCTACTCTAAGACGTTTTCATGGCAGAAACACCAAGCCACACATGCCTACTTTGTCATGACTGCATGTGACAAGAAGCCTGCATTTCCTGCCACATGCATATACATACATGTGTTAATCACACATAACTACATGCAAAGTTTATCAACACTTTTCAGTATTTTAGTGCGGGAAGTCTGTTTCATTATTTCTGCACTGGAAAAAGTATCAGGAGAAAAAGAGTATTTTGTTCTTTATGCAGGATTTTGCAAAAATGTTTTATGCTATGGCTATACGATGGTATGTGTCAACTCAATAGAATAATTCCGCAATTCTTCATATACTACCTAATATATACATATTCTGACATAGAAAATAATCTCCATGCATATATTGTAACATATAAAATAACCATTTCAAGAACACTATCCAAGAAAGAGTTCACACTCTATCAAGTAATACACTAAGGAAAAATTCGAAAGTGGATATATTTAGTTTAATAGCCTACATTACTGAACTGTTTCTCCTGCACTCAAGTCTAAACAACAAGCTATGCTATACAGAGGATTGCAGTTCTAAAGGGTGGAGATAAATACAAAATAATCAGGAAAAAAATCTCTTTATCTACAAAAGAGCTGTCATCTCAAAACTTATAGAAAGCTTCACTTCTTCTCTTTTAATAATTGAGCTGCATTTGGCTGTTTTGGGGAGTTTGGATTTATTATGTTTCAGGTACAGCCATTTTTTTAAAAATAGCAGAAGACTGCCTTGAGGACTTGGGCAGAGAAAAAAAGGGTGTGAGGTATTATATCCTGCTCTTCTTAAACTCTTACTCATATTCTTACTTGTTTACAGAACCACTTCTATTTTACAAGCTTCAACAAACTGCCATCACTGTTGTTCCCTTGTCTTCCTTTAAGCTTAAACATTTTGATCAAAGTCTGCTGCAGGGCTGCCAAGCCTCTGGTCAGGGCAGGAAATTCCCTCTACTAAACTCATGTTGCTCATTGCTGCTCCAAGAGAGGAGGGGTGGGATAAAAACAACTCAGCCAAATCCACCCGGGTGATCAATAGGGTGACAGATGTCACAGCCAGATCGCCCTCACATCCAACAACTCATTAGCATTATGACTGCAATGACATAATTGGCACATTATCGGCTGGTCTCGAATTTACCCTTTTGGGGTAAAATTATTGAGAGGGCAGTGGCATTGAAGTTACAGAGCTTCCTGGAGGATGCTTCTGTTCTCAATCCCCACCAGTCCAGCTTCCGCCCAGGCTATGGGACGGAGACAGTGCTGGTCGCCCTGGTGGATGACTTTCAGCGGCACCTGGATCGAGGCGGCTCGGCAGTACTGATGCTGTTAGACCTATCGGCAGCGTTCGATACGGTCGACCATCAGTTGCTGACTTGCCGTCTCGCCGACACGGGGATTCGGGGTTGGCCTTACAATGGCTTTCCTCTTTCCTTGATGGTCGGGGACAAAGGGTGGCAATTGGGGGTGAACTGTCCCAGAGACACACGCTTGATTGCGGGGTGCCTCAGGGGGCAGTGCTCTCCCCGATGTTGTTCAACATCTACATGCGTTCCCTTGCCCAGATTGCCCGGAGGTATGGGTTGGGTTGTCATCAATATGCCGATGACACCCAGCTCTATCTACTGATGGACGGATGGCCTGACTGTGTTCCAGAAAATCTGGACCTGGCGTTGCAAGCCGTGACTGGATGACTTAGGCTGAGTAGACTGAAACTAAATCCAGCAAAGACAGAGGTCCTTTGCTTGGGTTGGCGGGGTCCAGGAAGGGAAATTCCCCTACCGGCCTTTGATGGTGCGCCAGTGACAATGGCGCGCAGGGTCAGGAGCCTGGGGGTACTACTGGAGCCTGCCCTGACAATGGAGGCCCAGATAGCAGCCACAGCTAAGTCCGCATTCTTTCATCTGAGGCGGGCGAGGCAGTTGGCTCCTTTCCTGGAGCACGGCGACCTGGCAACAGTGATCCATGCAACGGTCACCTCAAGGTTGGACTATTGTAATGCCCTCTACATAGGGCTGCCCCTGTGCCGAACCTGGAAGTTGCAGCTAGTGCAGAATGCTGCTGCTCGGCTAGTGTTAGGGCTCCCTAGGTGGGAGCATATTCAGCCGGAACTCCAGGGACTGCACTGGCTGCCAATAATATACCGAGTTCGGTACAAGGTGCTGGTTCTTACCTTAAAGCCCTATCTATATGGCCTACGACCTACCTACCTTAGGGACCATCTCTCCTCGTATGTTCCCCAGAGAGTGCTTAGATCTGGTTCTCAAAATCTGCTAACAATCCCCGGGCCAAAGGAGGCCCGCCTGAAGTCAACCAGAAATAGGGCCTTTTCAATTACAGCCCCTGGATGGTGGAACCAGCTACTGGAAGAGGTGAGGGCCTTGCGGAACCTAGGGCAGTTCCGCAAGGCCTGTAAGATGGTTCTCTTCCGGCTGGCATTTAACTGATTGGGATTTAAAAACTGTGAAGGAAGGTTGTAAGAATAGCACCAAACTGATTGACCGTTTCTCTGTTTTACTGTTTTAATTTTTGTAAATTATTTAATGTATTTTACTATTTATTAAGCTGATTGTTGAATTTTATGTTGTGAGCCGCCCTGAGCCCGCCTCGGTGGGGAGGGCGGGATATAAATCGAATAAATAAAAATAATAATAATAATTTCCAGGTAAAACCCAGAAGCAAAATGGTCACTCAAGGAATTGCCAGGTACTCTGTGGGTTTTCCCCAGAAGTGATCCCATCATGCTTGCAATGCCAGACACACAATGTCCCCACCCCTAAGCATTCCCACCAGTCTTTTCTTTTTTGCCTTCAAGTTACAGCTGACTCATGGCGACCCTATAGGGCTGCCAAGGCAAGAGACACTTAGAGGTGGTTTGCTATTGTCAGCCTCCACATAACAATCTTGGTGTTCCTAGGTGGTCTCCCTTCCAAATATTAAGCAGGTCCAACCCTGCTTGACTTCTGGTATTGGGCTACCCTGGGCTATCCAGGTCAAGACACTCTTCTCTTACTCATCTATTTCCCTGCCTAAAAAAAGAGAGATTCAGGTGGCACACATGGCTGTCTCCTCCTTCATTTTATTCTCACGGCCCTCTGAAGGAGGTTAGACTGAGAGTGTGTGACTGGTCCAAACAAACCCAATCACATTTAGGTATGAATCCAGACTAATGTTCCCTCTAAGCCATGGGGTCTTGTGAGCAAAAATTCTGCTTTGTGAGCTACTGGCATTAAAGTTGTAAGCTACTGCATAAATTAATTTGCTCTGGGGCTGGAGGCCAAAAATCTGTGCGCTAGCTCCCACTAACTCAGCTTAGAGGGAACACTGACCCAGACCCCCTCAGTCCTAGCCCAACACTCAAGCCAACACACCACACTGACTTAGGCAGCTATATTTATTGTGGATTTCTATATTTGAGACTGTTGAGCCTAATCCCCAGTTTATTTTAGGGATACAAACCTCAAGATAGGGCCTGAAACTCTCCCAGAATTACAACTCATATCCAAACTGCAAAGATCAATTGCCCTAGAAGAAATGACAGCTTCGGAGGGCAAACATTATGGCAGCTCCCTCCCCTCCCCAAACTCTACCCTCTCCTTGTACCATTCTCAAATGTCTAGAAAATTCCCAAGATTGAGTTGGGAACCCTAGTCTATGTCCCTGCAGCAAATTTTAATACAATTACTGTACACTTTCTTCATATTACTGATTATGAATTACACTTTGTTTATTTGCAGGAACTACACAATATTGCTGCAGAACAGGTATATACAAAATCACCATGTCAAGGTATCAGATTACTATTTCAACAGTAAGATTGCTTCAGGTAGGGATTATGAAACCTGTCTGAGCTCCATCATGGGAACATCCTTTAGACGTCTTCACACCCACAACAAAGCTGAGGTGATCTTACCCAATTACCAGCCTAGTCAAAATCATTCCTTGCAAGAGATGTATAGAACTATGTATTCTGCTTAAACATAGCAAGCACTGCAGGGATTTAGAAATACACAAGCAAGAGTTATTTGTAATGTTCCTGGTTGGCTGCATAGTACCAAACATAAAAAGCTCATTTCTTCCCCATCTGTTGTGTGTGAATAATCACTCAAAGTTAAAATCTTCGTAGTCAGTACATAGATTCAAGTAGTCAGTTGTGTTGGTCTGAAGTAGTAGAACAAAACAGGAGTCAAGTAGCACCTTTAACACCAACCTAGTTTTATTCAGAACGTAAGCTTTTATGTACTCTCTAAGCACACTTCATCAGACAAGGAATCCGGTACAGTGAGCAAAGCCACACGTAGTTGGTAGTCAGTTTGCATTCTAAGCCACTGACTACCAGTTACGCGTGGCTTTGCTCACTGTACCGGATTCCTCGTCTGATGAAGTGTGCTTAGAGAGTACACGAAAGCTTATGTTCTGAATAAAACTAAGTTGGTCTTAGGTGCAACTTGACTCCCATTTTGTTCTATTAGTCAGTACAGTAAAGCAACTCAAAAAATCATCTTGGAATTCTCTAGGTGGCATCCGTCTATTTCACATGAGGGTGAACAAGATCAGGCAGACTCAGAGCCAAACTAGATACGACGGGCAAAGCCCATAATTAGAAACTCCTATACATTTTTGTAAAAAGTCTAACAGTAATTGTCAGGAAGGGCAATTCAGACTGACCCAGAGCACTGGAGAAGGAAAGGGGACCTATGCATTTCCCCATACTCAAAACAAACAAATTGATATTTGCATCAAAGGGGAAACATCTAGGTACCATAAAACCAGGTTTTGTCCTGCAGTCAGTTCCATACCATGGAGCCCAATAACAGCTGGGGAGGGGAGCTGAAATAGAACAAATAGTGCAGAGAAACTCCACCTTCTCTGATATCCCAGCAAATCAAATTACTCCTCATACCAGCGCTTAAATAGTAGGGTTGCCAAGTCCAATTCAAGAAATATCAGGGGACTTTGTGGGTGAAGCCAGGAGACATTGGGGGTAGAGCCAGGAGCAAGGTTGTGACAAACATAATTCAATACCAAAGGGAGTTCTGGCAATCACATTTAAAGGGACCACATGCCTTTATAAATGACTTCCCTCCATTGGAAATAATGAAGAATAGGAACATCTTCTTTTAGGGATCACAGAATTGGACCCCCTGGTCCAATCCTTTTGAAACTTGGAGAGTATTTTAGGAAGAGGCACTGGATTCTATGCTGAAATTTTGGTGCATCTACCTCAAAAACACCCCCCCCCCGGAGCCCCAGAAACCTACGGATCAATTCTCCATTATACCCTATGGGAATCTGTCTCAACAGACATTTCCCTCCCCCTCCGCTTTCTGATGACCCGGAATTGGGGGGAGGGCGTCCAAACCAGGGTATCCCTTTTCCCCACCTGGGGACTGGCAACCCTATTAAGACACATGACTTGGAAATAAAGTTCTACACAATTTTTTTCCTCTCCCTCTCTCAACTATTTTTGACTATTTGTAAAGCACCAAATGATTACTTAAAATAGCATGTAAATATGTGCTGGCAGGACACACTGCACAACAGCAAGGGGCCTAACATTAATGAAGGGTGTAACCATGGTATAAAACAGAGTTGCTTCTTAAAAGAAGGGTGTGCCAATGGTTGAGAAATGCTTGAATCAGCTGCTTTTCAACTTCTTTCATCTTTTATTGGGGAGCACAAATATCAATTTTTATAGACAGGAAGGGCAAGCTGACAGGCCTAAATTAGGCCTATCAGTGTATACTATATTTAGAGTGCCAAGAGAAACTTTAGCCTCAGTGCATTTTGGAAAGTACCATGAGACAAACCAGCATGCCTACATTTCTTGGCCAAATATATGAAGAATTCACCTGCAGCAGGTGAGTGCTACTAAATGTTTTTGGAACAGGGACCAAAAAAGGCCAAGTACAGTCCAAGAGGACAAGATCAAGCTTCATTTCCCATGTATGAACTCTATTTGGAAAGAAAACAATATTTGCTTGTTTGCTTAGAAGTCATTTTGAGACTATGACCATCCCTTGTAGACGATTGTATCTCTGCTAGCTGTGATAGCCACAAAAATAGCATATAATTATTATGACAGTCAGCTCAATTTCCCCAAGCATTTTTGCATTCAATGTTCAAATGTAGGACTTATTCAAATAATGAATGGGCCCACCACAGAGATAAACACACATGAATTTCATAAGAGAGGATAAATTTCTTGGCTTGGAAAATCTTTCCCCCTTTAGCTATTAACTATTATTTATGCAAAGAGTAATTAAAATGTGGAATTCACTGCCAGAGAATGTAGTGATGGTCACAGGAATAAACAACTTAAAAAGAGAATTAGACAGATTAATGGAGGATAGGTCTACAGTGACTGAGGGGAACCTCCACACTCAGAGGCACTAAACCTCTGGAGGTATGCATTTGGCTGGATCCAAGCCACAAAAAAAAAACCCTTACTGGGTATTTGGGAGTATTTTGAGCCAAATAAAGATCAGAGAATCTGACCAGCTACTGGTATCGCTGATCCCAAATAAAGTCAGAAAAAAATCAGCTTTTATTTAGGTATATTCAGCTATAACAAATAGCTGGCGGTGGACTGGTTTAAAAGGCTGTGGAGTGACTTTCCGTTTACCTCTAGGGCTCTTTTATGCCTTTTGCTCTGGTTTCCAGGGCAACAGGAGAAAGGGAGAAGATGCACCTCTGCAGCCCAATGGCAAAAGCAACCTTAGGGGGAAACATAGTGCCTTAAGAGCCAAACATTGCAATGTTTTTGCAAATGGCACTGCATTGCAGGTTTGCAACCTGCAAAATTGTTGATTTCAAATGTGAAGTCCAGCTAAGTAACTACCTTGCTTTCCCCATCCATTTCCCAGGGAACAGGAGGAAGCGGGGAAGGAGCAGTGGGAAACTGACAAGTAGACTAGCTGACAGAGGACTCCCACTTTGCACAGTGCAAGCTGCATAGAGCCTGGATCAGTTGAGGGAGAGATCTGTTATGTCTTGACTACTGGATTGTGGAACCATCTGAAGGTAGAGGGTAGAGAAAGGCTGCTGGTGGGGTGCTCATGTGGTCACCACCAGTCAGCCAGTAGATGAGTCATCCTACAGCCATTTCCAGTGCTATCCCTGGAAGTTTTGCGATAGGAAAGGGATGCCAAGTATCTCTGACGAAGGTGCATCAAAGGCGGGGGGAGGGGAGGCGAGGAACAGGAGGCAAGGGTCACTCATCTCATTGCCCAAATAGTTGTTTTAGATGGCAGCTCCATCACTGTGGTCCACATGCTGCTCCAGAATGCTGCTCCTGATGCCTATCCCTGGAACACACACCCTGCTTGCACCACCCCACACTATGTTACCCTCATTGCATAGGGCTGCCAGAAACCACTCAAATCTGGAAGCCATACTGCTTCAATAATTCTTCTATGAAATTTGGAATACCATATAATAAAACCCAATTTTAATGCAAATATTAATTTCAATGTCTTTTCTCAATATCTTTTTCTTAAGTTATTTACATTTGTGAAAAACTTAAAACTCCACTGACTGAGCAAAACTGCTAAAGAGTCACCAGTCATCTTCAAGTACCATCTTTAAGTACCTGAAGGGCTGTCATAGAGGATGGTGCAGAATTGTTTTCTGTTGCCCCAGAAGCTCAAACCAGAAACAAGGGGTTAAAATCAGGGCTTTTTTTGTAGCAGGAACTCCTTTGCATGTTAGGCAACATACCCCTCATGTAGCCAATCCTCCAGGGACTTACAGGGCTCTTACTACAGGGCCTACTGTAAGCTCCAGGAGGAATGGCTACATCAGGGATGTGTGGTCTAATATGCAAAAGAGTTCCTGCTACAAAAAAAGTCCTGGTTGAAACTAAATCAAAAGAGTTTTCGGCTAAACATTAGGAAGAACTTCCTAACAGTTAGAGCAGTTCCTTAGTGGAGCAGGCTTCCTCGGGAGGTGGTGGGCTCTCCTTCCTTTAAGGTTTTTAAACAGGCTAGATGACCATCTAACAGCAAGGCTGATTCTGTGAAAAGGCAGACCATGAAAGGGAAGGAAGACAGGAAGGGTTGCATCAGTGCTTAGTTCTCATGGCCTTTTCTTACATGCCCAGGTGAATGCTGACTGACTCTTTGGGGTCAGTCAGCAATTTTTCTCCAGGCCAGTTTGGCAAGGTATTCTGCAGGTTTTTGCCATCTTCTGGGCATGGAACAAGGGCATGGAACAACCCCTGCATTATGAGGGGTTGGACTAGATGACCCTGGAGGTGCCTTCCAACTCAATGATTCTAGGAAATGTGCTCAAAGGCACTAAACTAATTTCTGAGAAACAACAGACTTTAACAGTATATGAGAAATATATTCCAGCTGAGAACCTATATAGTCTGATACTGGTTTGCAACAACTGAAGATGCACATCTTACTTGCTGAGCTACTGGGCCATGAAGGAGGCAGTCTGCGCAGACCTCTCTGCTGTGGCCCAAAGGCTCTTCTCATGCCTTCTGACAATCATGCAGAGTGAGCAGGTTTTTTCTTATGTGGGTAACACTGTCAGCTCACACTGCTCACACCTGCTCCTCTAGACAGCTGAGCAGGTGGTCTTTCTGAAAGTCAACTTGCCACTGCTCAGTTAGCCAGTCCTGGACTTTGAGGGTGACTGCAGTGAGCACATATTTGTGCATGCATCTTCTCTCAGTCTGTGCTGGGAAGCCGGGGTGAAACACTCTTCCCAAAATTAAAATGAGACTAGAAAGAAGAAGAAAGGCCATTAACCAGTTGGATTGACACAGAAATGCTGCACCAATCTCCGCACTGCCATTCTGAATACACCTACACCAAAAGACATCCACATAGCTCGTCCAAATATCTTTAAGTTCAATTTTTTTTTTTTAAAGAGTAGCTGCTGTTTTGTTGCTATGCAGCTGAAAGGTAACAAAATACTATGGCACCTTGAAAGTACAGCAGGGCTTTTTTTTGTAGCAGGAACTCCTTTGCATATTAGGCCACATACCCCTCATGTACCCAGTCCTCCCAGAGTTTACAGGGTTCTTAGTACAGGGCCTATTGTAAGCTCCAGGAGGATTGGCTACATCAGGGGGGTATGGATATGCAAAGTAGTTCCTGCTACAAAAAAAAGCCCTGAAATACAGTATAAGGATTGGCCCATTATAATAAAATAATTAGACAAATTGAAAATACAGTATGGAGAGCCAGTTTGGTGTAGTGGTTAAGTGTGTGGACTATTATCTGGGAGAACCAGGTTTGATTCCCCACTCCTCCACTTGCAGCTGCTGGCATGGCCTTGGGTCAGCCATAGCTCTGGCTGAGGTTGTCCTTGAAAGGGCAGCTGCTGTGAGAGCCCTCTCCAGCCCCACCCACTCACAGGGTGTCTGTTGTGGGGGAGGAAGGTAAAGGAGATTGTGAGCCGCTCTGAGACTCTTTGGAGTGGAGGGCGGGATATAAATCCAGTATCATCATCTTCTTCTTCAAAAGCTGATAAGCATTTCTGGTGTTATTCCCTGGCCTATGTAAATATGGCTATTCCAGCCTGCTAGCCCCTTATCCTTGCCTGTCACATTCACAGCCAATTTCACAATGCTACCACAATGGAGCACAGTTCACAAATAGCATGCATTTTAATATTTTACAGATTCTCTGGCTGATTCATGAAGTATCATGAGCAGAACCCTCATTGTCTGAAAAAAAGAGGAAACTTGTGGTGACACCCTCCCACCATGGCCAGGAGGATAGGGAACCAGTTTTGTCTCGGCCACCACAGAGTAATCAAGATGCACTCCCGACGCTCTTGGGCCAGTTTGTGAACCACTCTGGTAAGAGGCATGGGAGGATACAAGTAGAGGAACTTGTTCGCCCATGAGAGTAGAAGACCATCCCCCAGGGACCCTGGGTCCATTCCCCCTCTGGAACAGAATAGCTCGCATTTCCAATTGCTTGCCGTGGCAAACACATCTATCCTGAGATGACCCAAGTCCAGGAAAAGAGGTTCTAGATAAATCCAGTTCACCTCCCATTCATGATGGGAAACCTCCCCCCTGCTCAAGGAGTCTGCTTGCACATTGAGCTCCCCCGGCAGGTGGGTGGCCACAACGAAGGTCTGGGCAGCTATGCAGGCTTCCCAAAGCTGCATTACCAGAGCACATAGCTTCCTGGACACAGTTCCCCCCTTGATGATTTATATAGCTTACAGCTGTCGTGTTGTCGGACATCACTTGCAGTCTGACTGCTGATCAGGGGTAGGAATGATCTTAGGGCTAAGTGAACTGCCATGAGCTCCAAGAAACTGATGTGATGATGTGCCATTGACGGGGACCATGGGCCGCTTATGCGGAGTTCATCTAAGTGCACCCCCCCATCCCCACAACGAGGCATCCGTTGTCACCTTGACTGAAGGGAGCGGAACATGAAATGGTGCCCCCTCGCAGAGATTGGACTTCACCTTCCACCAGTCCAGAGAGTGGAGCACCACTGACGGGATTTGAAAAACCTTGGACGAGAGACCCCTCACAGGGTTGTACATCCTGATAAACCAAAACTGGAGGATTCGCATCTGCAGTCTTGCGAACCTCAAGATATTGGTAGCAGCCGCCATGAGGCCCAAGAGACATTGGATCTGCAGAACGGAAGCACATCTCACCGTTTGCAGGAGCTGAATCAGGGAGATGATATCCAGTGCCCGTGACTCTGGTAGGAAAGGCAGATGCCAAGCAGTGTCCAGAACTGCTGCTATAAACTGAACTTTTCTTGCTGGAACCAGGTGAGACTTCTTCTCATTCACCAGAAGCCCTAGTTCGCCCAGGAGGTTGAGAATCACTTGCAGATGAGCCCATAGAGATGCTTCAGACACCGCAACCACCAACCAATGGTCTATAGAAGGAAAAAGGATGATACCCTGGAGACGAAGGTAAGCTACCATGACCACCATGGTCTTCGTGAAAACCCTGGGGGCAGTGGAGAGTCCAAAGGGGAGCACCCGGTATTGGAAATGGTTCATCCCAATTGCAAAACGAAGAAACCTCCTGGGACTGGGGAGGATGCTGATGTGGAAATAGGCATCCTTCAGCCCCAGGATTGTCATCCAATCTCCTTTGTTGATGAGTGGAAGAATGCTCTGTAGAGTCAGCATTCTCAACTTTTGATACCAAATAAATTCGTTCAGTCCCCTCAGATCCATAATCGGAAGTCCTCCGTCCCTCTTGGGGACCTTGAAGTATCTGGAATAAAAACCCTGACCCCTTTGACAGTTGGGGACGGGTTCTAGTGCTTGCTTGCTGAGAAGACTTTGAACTTCCTCCAGTAGAACAGCTGTTGGATGTGTGATTACCAATCTGGGATGAGAAGGGGGCTGAAAAAAATCTGAACAAATGTCCTCCTCTATGATGGACAAGACCCACTTGTCGGTGGTAATCCGCTACCATGCTTGCAAAAATCTGTGGAGACGGGTAGGCCCAGGGGAGGGGGTGCGGAGAAGGGGGAATGCCAAAGTCAAAGTCCCTGCTTGGGATTCCTGGTATTCTTAGACTTTCCCATGTGAGAGGAGAAGGAAGAAAACTTGGCTTTGCCTCCTGCGGTGAAAGAGTTCTTGGCAACATGCTGTCCCACATGCGGCTTCCAAGATCTCTCAGGGGATTTGGTCTGATAGGACTTCTTAGTCCACTGCTTGGATCAGGGGCGAGGCTTGCTAGAGCGTGAAGAAGAAGCAGGTATCCCCAGATTACGCGATGTCTTAATGCTCTTGTTCATTTCTTGTAGGACTGAGTCAGCAGTGGAACTGAAGAGACCCTCTCCTTCATAGGGGAGGTCCTCAACCCAGGATCTAGTGTCTACCTGGAGGGCGGTGGCACGAAGTCAAGAGTGATGATGCAGGGTGACAGCAGAGGTAAGCATTTTAGCTGCAGTGTCCACCATGTGCTTAGAGGCCTGAAGCTGTTGTTTTGCTAGTAGCATCCCCTCCCTCTGAGCATTCTTGGCCAGGATACATTTTTCCCCAGGCAGAGCGGCCAAAAGAGCTGAAAGCTGTTCCCAGAGGGAATATTGATATCTCGCCATACAGGCAGAGTAGTTGGAAATCATTAAACCAAGCGTACCCGCAGAATAGAATCGCCTGCCGAACTTATCAATTCCCTTCCCTTCCTTATCTGAAGGCGAGGAGTAGGTTTTCTTAGCCTTGGAAGAGGACGATGCCCTGCTCCTGGATTCTATACATGTGGTCCATACGTTTGGAGGAAACTGGGGTTGAAGAGGGCTTGGACCAAGGGTCTTTAATGGCCTACAGGATCACCTTTGTGATAGGAAGGGCTATAGCTGTTGACGTGTCCTTCTGCATAATATCAAAAACTATATCATCGATGACCAGTTGAGGCTGGGACCACTGGAAGAGACAAAGAGCTCGCCATCCTTTTAATCAACTCCCCATATGATTTTAAGTCTTCAGAAGGAGAGATTGGGAGATCTTCAGCTATCCTGGATTCCAGTGAGGACCTTTCCTGCTGTTGACCCGAGTTGTCTGCCGATCTTGGCACCGCTTCTCCTTCCTATGCTTCTTGGACTCAGCGGAGCGAGAATCCCAATCCCCTTTGGCCTTCTTGGCCAGAGTCAAGGGTTCAGACTGGGATACCGAGCCCGCGCGCTTGTGGGGGTGGTCGGCTCCCTGGAGTGGCTGAGTCCGTTGGCTTGACAGTGAAACCGGAACCGATGCCGATGTGGCCATAGAAGTGCTGGTAAATGCCGATGTCGACATCTGCGGCGCGAGAGCCAACAACACTGTTGATAGTCTTGCCACTTAGTTTTTTCTGGTCTGCTTAGAAAACTTCAAGCAATTATGGCAGGATTCCACTTGTGACCTTCCCCAAGACACAACAAACAGAGGGAATGTCCGTCAGGAGGAGGAATCTTGCGCCCGCACTTAAGACACCATTTGAAAAACCCCCAACGCTTTTCCATAGACAGGGGATGGCGGGGGGGGGGGAGTAAAACCCCGAAGGGTAGCAACAATAAACTAACAGTCTCTTCTTCTTCTTCTTTTTTTATATAACAAGAACAAGAAAGAGGAGAAACCCGGAGAGGAGGGGGGGGGGAAGGTAAGTGACCTACTGACCAGAGCAACCATGAACGTGTCTATCCGACGCAGCGGTAAAGAAGGAACTGGCGGGATGTTCGCACCCACTGGGTGAGCATGTGCAGTGGGGCTATCACGCATGCCCACCGGGGTCAGGCGGCAAAAAATTCTGGACTTTGGTATTACCGATTGGGGATCAGCACTGGCGCTTCATCCCATGAGTGTGAAGCACAGAGACCACGAAGATCTGTGCAGACACCATGCTACTGCAATCCTGATCTGGACTGGGGTCTCCCATGGTTTCTGTTTAAGAAGGGGAAACATGTCAGGTCTAATTGAGCTCTTCATTTGGCCCATAATGACTACTGCTATGAAGAACAAACAGGTGATTGTAGAGCAAAGGTACAAAGTCTTATGCTTAAAAAGGGCATCATTGTTTGACTGATAATATTTCTACAGTTCTCAGGTATTTAAAAACACACAGTAAACATTGCTTGTAAGCCACTGAAATACATTTGATAGAACGGGTCCTATTGTCCCTCACCCACACTATTTTCCTCTGCCCCTTCCTAGCTCTCAAAAATTTGAAATGTGTGTGTGTGAATTTGTACAAAGCCCTAGGTTCTTTTGCAGGATTTTGAAGCCCTCCTTCTTTCTCCTCATCCACCTTCCATTTCATACCAGGTGTGGCACTCACCTCATGGAGTTTATTATAAGCAGACTTAAAGCTTGACAAGCCTCAGCTTGCAAACTGGCAGCAAAAAAAAAATGCCTAGATTAAAAGAAACTCCAAAGTCAGCTTTAGCTGTTTTTATACTACAGTTTTAACTTTATACAGCTTTAACTGTTTTACACTTTCATCAGTATAATAAAACCGCTGCTGTGTCTGGTTAAGCAAGTACACACTTAAAACACAAACATACCTGTAGTTTTACAGGGGTTTTGCCATCAAGCTGCAGCTGACTTAGAACAACCCAGTTTGATTTTCAAGGCGAGAGACACTGAGAGGTAATTTGCCATTGCCTGCCTCTGCATAGCTGCCCTGGACTTCCTTGGTGGTTTCCCATCCAAGTACTAACCAGGGCCATCCCTGCTTAGCTTTCAAGATCTGACAACACCAGGCTAGCTCAGCTAATCAAGTCAGAGAACATCTGCCTACGGAGGTCAAAATGGTTTGTAACTAAACTTAGAATGTATGTAGTGTATTGTATTTTGTAACTGGATAGCAAGAGAACTTATCAGATCTCAAGTTTTTTTTTAAGTAAGATTTTGGATTTAAATTTGCCTTTGCACCCAATTCCAGCTAGTCTTGCTTTTTCATGCCTTAAATATTTAACTTTTTAAAGAATACAGTAAAATCAAAGGCAATTTCCTGTTCTCCCAGAATATAATCTGTGGAATCACAGAACACTTTTTCAGGGAGGCCACACTTTTAAACATTTCTAGAGTTCTAAATCCAGGGGTTCATTACTTCATCTTCTGAGCAGATATCACTAGCCTTAGCAACCTCACTTTTGAAATTCTGAATCAAACTTAGTGTTTGCATTACCAAACCTGATCATGCAAAAGGCAAACTTATATGAGTCAAGATGAGAATTATTTTACACAGGTGGGTACCCACAGTACTCACAGGGGCCCCCTCCCACTGCTGCCGATTCTCGCTTTATGGCTTAGTGGGGAATCCCTACCAGCTGCCAATGTGGCTCCTTTGCTGCTGCTGCTGAGCCAGGAGCAGCAGCTGGCATCCTCCACTGCCAGACCAGGCCAGCATGTTCCCACCATGGCTGGGCCCAGAGCAGCAACCAGGGTGCTCCACCACTGCTGCTGGGCCCGCTGCAGCTGGGCTGGAGTAGCTGCTGGTGTGTTTCCCTGCTGCTGCCAGGCCAGGAGTGGCAGCAGGCATCCTCTGCCACTGAGACCAGGTTGGTGCAATGTCACCGCTGGGTGCACTGTCACCGCTGGGCCCAGCAAGGCTTTCCTGGCTGTGCTGACCACCTGGGGTAAGTCTGTTCTCCGCACATGCACAGAGAATGCTACTTTACTTTTGGGGGGATTTAACCCCCCCCCCGTGTGTTTAATTCAGATTTTTCTGCAAACCTAGGGAGTGCCCCAAGTTTGAAGATCTGCTTAGCCTTCACACGCCCCCAAACTGCAGATTTAGTTATCCACAAATGGGGGCTATGAGTAGCCAAACTGTGGCTCTTTCACACATATTCTGTGGCTCTCGAAGCCTCCACTGTCCCACTGGCCAGCTTGGGGAAGGCATTTGTCTCTTTAAATCACTTCTCCAAGCCAAGCCAGCCGGTGGCTTGGAGAATGCATTTAAAGTTGAATTTGCATTCTTTCCATCTCTTCCTCCCTTCCTTCTCTCAAACATCTGATGTTCATGTCTTGTGGCTCTCAAACCTCTGATATTTATTCTATGTGGCTTTTATGTTAAGCAAGTTTGGCCACCCCTGGTATATAGGTAAACAAAAAAACACACATATCTACATTTATTTCCCCCATAAACTCCCCTTGTGAGCAACTTATCCCAACTGTGCTCATTTAGAATGAATTTAATCACAAAATCCCATAAACAAGGTTATGGCTGGATAACCTTCTTTATGGCCATAAACAAATTGTTACGGCTGGATTAAAAACATTTTAAAACAAGGAGAGAACTTGCCTAGTAATTCTGAAGATTTAACAGAAGGGGGGAAAAGAGGCTTTCAGAGATCATCTAATACCACATTTATACAGGAAACAGAGGCTAAGAAAATAGGTAGTTTAAACCAACTTCTTAAAACTTGCACAACAAACAACATAAAGATGTGGAAGACACATCTGCACTGGTATCTGACAATATAACACTTAACAGCTGCATCGTGAAGGCAATTCCTCCTCACATCTAATTGGATCAGTTCTGGTCTAGGAAAGTACATGCCACAAAATAAAGTAGTGGCTAAAGAGTGGTAAGACTGGGCATTTGCTCCAAGACTGGTAAAGGATTTACCACCTTAACATTGTCATTTTGTACAATATACTCAGCAAAATGCACAGCAAAAAAAGAATTTTCCATTTTCATGAAAGTGTTTTGCCCAAACATCTTCAAAATCCTGAAGCTAGCACAGGATTATTAAGGTACCACAGAACTTTCACTATTTGCTATTCCTCTGACAGTCCATCATATGAAATAGGCATAACCCATATTCTGCCCTTGGCTCTTTTCACCAGTTTCAGTGGTGTGGGGGGCAAGAAAATTAATCTTCTTAAAAGCTGCTTCTAACATTCATCTACTGCCTTTTCACACATACACAGCCTCAAAATGAAGGCCAACTTTTATTTACCCTGTATTATTAACATAAAACATGCACTCTAATCCTTTCTGTTGCTTTCACAGTCAAATCACTGCCACTTAGATTTTGGTCTGGACTTGGGAAGCAAGCCCCATGTTTCCGAGTCTCACCTACACTACCTTGTGAGTCATCCACAGGTACAGCAAAAGCCAGTTGCTCAAGTTCTTTCTAGCAGGGACAGTTCCGTTCAGGAGTTATGAAGACAGCACGCATGAACTGAGGATCTAATATCCCCCTTCCCTTGAATTAAATAAGCCACCTTATGCAGAGAAGGTGTTTCAGACTTCAGATCAAGGCACGTGTTTATTCTTCTACTGAAAACAGATTTTAATTCACCGGTTTGCCCGAAGAACATAATGCCTTCCAGAAATGCTGCTAGGAGTCTACCAAATCCATGAAGAATAACAAAGACAATGGCAGGTATTTTTTAAAAAAATATCTCAGTATAATATTAACTGCATTTTAGGAAATATTTTAAATAATTTCTGAAGAATTTAAAGGGAAGGTGAAATGAATTTAGCATAAAATGTTTCTGTATTCAGTTTCCATTGGTCTTTAATCTGTAAATGTCTAGATTTACTAACTGACCTTTCATACATTACTTGGAGTAATGATGTCTTTCAGCTTTTGAAGCCTGTGATAGCCAAGAGTCACATGTTGTAAAACTGCAATGAAATGTTGCTTTTAGATTTAAAGAGCCAGTGTAGAGCTCTTTAAAGTTTACTGGGTGACTTTGGGTCAGCACTCTCCACTAGCCTCACCTCTCAGATTGCTGTGATGATAAAGCAGAGGAGGGAAGAAATCTGGGATTCTGGGATTCTCAGCAGAATATAATCTGACAGATAGATCTGCTGCGTCATGCTCAGCAAATAAAATACAGAGTTTAAATTCTCTGTGTTACATTAATGAAACATAAGGAGTTCTGAAATCATGCTACTCCACACTGGGTTCATTATCTTATAAAAACCACCCAAAAAAGACATCTAATTTTAAAACACCCATGAATGCATCTTCTAAGCCATTTAAGTTTAGCAGGCTGCTTATGATTATGACATTCTGCAGAATACCTGACTTGGCATAATTGCCTGTGTTCAGCTAATTTACCAATAAGTTCTTAGACAGTCAAAATATTTCAGCTTGCAAAGCAGCAAAACTCCTACCTAATCTTTTAGACAGGTGAAATAAACGTTTTAAATAGATTGTTTTTAAATGTGAAAATTCTGAAGTGACCCCATCATCCCAGGTTATAAATCAGCGCATTACTTAGTTTTTAATACCAAAAAAGTGTAACTAATGATTTCACAGAACCAGGATTGCTTTCTAAGATTCAGACTGTATGCTTCTATGATCCCATTGTCTTATTGATTAAAAAACAGAAGCCTAAAAGAAGCCATAGAACAGTAGTTTTCATTTGTATGTGGGTGTTTTGGGGGGGTGTTTTTTTCTTTCATATGCCTATGCCTCCCACAGCTCATCCTGAACTTTCCTCTGCTCTTTGTGGTTTATTCTCACCCTTTTCTGCAGAATAAATGGTAGAGCATAACTGTACTTACTAGCTGTTGGTATTTTAGGACTGACTGTTGGGAAAAATGAAAGTGGGTTTACTTGAAAAGAGCTATCCTGGCCTCACAGGGTGTGTGAGAAAAGTTTGTTCAGAAAAGATTTTTCCCCAGATTCTGAATTTCCTGACAGCTTTTCAGCCTGAGGAGACCTTCCTCTCTTTCAGCCTTTTTTCAACCTTAAGGTTTCCCCCTCTGCAATGCATGGCACTCTCCATTCCCAACCACAGGTGTCTTCCCTGAACTCCCTACCCTAGAGGGATTCTAGGCAGAGTTAACTCATCAGCCATACAGTTCTTCTGTACATGTAGTAGCATGTAGTGCTGTCTGGGTTACTCCTGGCATTGTGGAATGCAATGTTCTGAACAATATGCTGCTCAGTTTGCAAAAACACCAGCCCTTTCTTAGGTCTTTCTGCACTCAATCCTGGATTCATCTACACCGGGATGACAAGAAAGATCTCTTACAAGAATGCCAGAACTGGAAGTTTTATGTTGTGCTTTCTTAAAATTCTATGCTGTTGCTCCATTTCCAGAGTAAGAACCATTCTAGGAAATCAGTTTTTTCAATCTACAAAAGCTGCTTATAGTAAAAAAAGAAAAGAGCTGCTGGACAGAGGAACATCCAGGAATAAAAATAAACCTTAAGAAATTGTAGGTGTTTAGACTTCAGTAATTATTTTAGCATGTGGATTGCTGGATAAAATACTGCAAGGGCAACAGGATTGAGATGTCAATACAAATCCTTACCTCACATCACATTCTGTTCCTGAAGAAGCAACTGTGGGAAAGGGGTCTGCAAAGGCTGGGCAAAGGCAGGAAAGATACCAACTGCAAGTCTTTGGATCCAATATTATGGAAATATTACAGTAACCAGATTTTAAAGTGATGGTCATATGATGTGCAGGTCAGTCCAAAAATACCAACATATCACGGCTCCACATGATGAAGCAAATGTTCCACTATTTATGGGACAGGAAATACTAGGTCAATGACGGAATGCGATTGTACAAAAACTCTTAAAATATTTAACCACTTATACTGTTGTTTTATTGCACTCTACCCTACATATGTCTTTAAAAGTCCCAAAGGTGGTTTTAGTATTTTCTGTGAATTAAGACCCAGCACCATGCCCATATCCAGCAACTGTAAGCAATGAACAAAGGAACAATGAGCCAAAACCATGTACAATGATAACTTTTGGTGTATACATATTGGGGGCAAAATTAATGGGTTCCAGAAACACTGACTCTTTACCCTACATTTGGGTTTCTCCTTTGAATTTAGGCGCAGGAATATATTCTTTTCTCTTCTGTTCTGAACTTTAAAGCAACAAATTCAAAAGTGAACTGCTCTGTCATATCTACTACAGAAAAAAACAAAAACAAAGTTAAAGCTACTTAGTCACATTGCTACACTATTTTGTTAAAACTCTGGGGAATATTTGATAATACTCTTAGGAATGGAAGAGTTCAGGTTCAGAGAAAGAAATTGAGTTTCTAAATGCTCTCAATGACTGTGCTATGGAGCAGATGGTAACAGAACCTACCAGGGGTGGGGCGATCCTGGATTTGGTCCTAAGTAATCCCCAAGACTTGGTGAGAGATGTAAAAGTAATTGCACCGCTTGGGAGCAGTGACCATAACATTATTGATTTCACTATTTGTATAAATAGAGAGTTGCCCCAAAAGACCAGCACAACCACGTTTAACTTTAAAAGAGGTAAATTCTCTGAGATGAGGAGGCATGCGGAGAGGAAACTGAAAGGAAAGGTAAATACAGTCAAAACCCTTGCAGAAGCTTGGAGGCTATTTAAAACTACAATCCTAGAAGCTCAGATAAAATATATACCACAAGTTAGGAAAGGCACAAACAGGTATAAGAAAAGGCCTGCATGGTTAACAAACAAAGTAATGGAAGCTGTAAAACGTAAGGACTCCTTTAAGCAGTGGAAAGCTAGTCCAAGTGAGATTAATAAAAGGGAACACAGGCTGTGGCAAATCAAATGCAAGACTGTGATCAGGCAGGCAAAAAGGGACTATGAGGAGCATATTGCAAAAAACATAAAGACCAACAATAAACATTTCTTCAAATATATTAGAAGCAGGAAACCAGACAGGGAGGCAGTGGGGCCCTTGGATGACCAAGGGGTAAAAGGATTACTGAAGGAGGATAGGGAAATGGCTGAGAAGCTGAATGCATTTTTTGCCTCCATCTTCATTATGGAAGATGAGAAGTGTTTGCCTGCTCCAGAACCACTTATTTTGGAAGGGGTGTTGAAAGACCTGAGTCAGATTGAGGTGACAAGAGAGGAGGTCCTACAACTGATAAGACAAATTAAAAACTAGTAAGTCACCAGGTCCGGATGGCATACATCCAAGAGTTTAGAAAGAACTCAAAGTTGAACTTGTGGATCTTCTGCCAAAAATATGTAATCTTTCATTGAAATCTGCCTCCGTTCCTGAGGACTGGAAGGTAGCAAATGTCACCCCCATCTTTAAAAAGGGATCCAGAGGAGATCCGGGAAAATACAGGCCAGTCAGTCTGACTTCAATACCGGGAAAGTTGGTAGAAACCATTATCAAGGACAGAATGAGTAGGCACATTGATGATTAACATGTGGAATTCACCAGACCACAGAGTCAATGTAAACTGGCACTGCAAAGATTATTCTTATGATTCCTGAAGCTTTGCATGGTCTGGATACTGCATTAGTAATAGAACATCATATAATGCTTACAGAAATATAATATTCTAATACATTATCAGGAGTGGATCAAGCCATTTGGCTGCCCTCAGTGGAATGCCTCCTGTGCCACCAGTTGGGTCCATGGTAGAATAAAAGTCAAGAGTTTGCATTTCAAAAAGTCTTCTTCTCTCACTTTCCCCCAGCAGCTGTTCCTTTCTCCTTTCATCCAGCCATAATGATCATGGTTGGAGCTAAAGAAGGGGAAGAGGCAGGAGATACAAGTGGATGAGAGCAGATGTGGTTTAAAAAAAACCCCTCAAGACAGAGGCTTTTAGAAATGCAAAGCCTTCATCTCTAGCCTGATCCCAGCTGCTGTTCTTGTCCCAATCCTCCCCCTCCTGTCTCCCTTGTCATAGGTGAGAAAATCTGATATCTTCAGGAAGTGCTGCCATTCATCATCAGGGTGGGGCTACACTTCTGAAGGTATCTCTGATTACAGCCAGAGGAAGCCTAGAGGGGAATGCCTATTGGGGCAAAAGTGCTGGGCCACCATCATCATATCCCTCAGCATCCACTTGTGCCATAAACTAACAAGCACTGTATTTATTCATTTAAAATATCTATATCCCATCTCTCCATAGACTCAGCATAGTATAGCACAGGATGGAGCAGACAACCTTCTTTCCTTGAATGTCTCCACACATAAACTCAGTGAAGCTGATGTGTACCAGCAAAGAAAAGATGGGGGAGGAGAGATGGGCGTTGTATTTGACTGGTTACACCAGGAACAAATTGAGCCCCAGAGGTGCTGCCAGTGCCTTAATTCCTTGGGTGGAAAATGGCCCTACATGCCAAGCAAAGAAACATGCTACTATTCTTCTTGTATGCCAGGGATTGCGGACGCTTGGTGCACAAACACCATGTAAGATCTAGACTTTGCAATAAAAAGAAAAGAAGCAAGGTACAGCTCCAGTGAACATAATGCACATAATACAGCTTCTATCACATGGAGACTCTGTGCTCAATTAACACAGAGAGATAAAGAATGAAAACAGGAAGAACAGTTTCAATCTACCCTCCATTCATTGACAATCTGTTTTAATATAGGTTTGCATATAGCTGCTAAGAACATTGTTTAATCATTATCTATTCTGATTGGTAGTGACTGCCAGCATGGATAAAAATTTTCTAGTCCCTGGAATTGGATATATCAAGGATTTGACATAGGAGCAAGTGAACCATAATGTGATTGAAAGGAGATTAAACAGATTCATGGGCAATAGGTCTGTCAGTGGTTATTAGCCATGGTCACTAAAGGGAACCCCCACATTCAGAGGCAATGGACTTCTGAATACCAGTGCCAGGAGGCAACATCAGGGGAAGGCCTTGGCCCTATTGTTTGGCCCCTTAGAATAACTGGGCCATCCAGACTAACTGCACCATCTGCTGTGTAAGACTAGATAGACTGCTGGCCTAATCCAGCTGGTATCTTCTTATATTCACATTCTTCTATAGCATATTCAGTTTCTAAACAATTAAAGTTCTGGTCGCCGCACCTATAAAAGGATATTATAGCATTGGAGAAAGTCCAGAAAAGGGCAACTAGAATGATTAAAGGGCTGGAACACTTTCCCTATGAAGAAAGGTTGAAACGCTTGAGGCTCTTTAGCTTGGAGAAACGTCAACTGCGGGGTGACATGATAGAGGTTTACAAGATAATGCATGGGATGGAGAAAGTAGAGAAAGAAGTACTTTTCTTCCTTTCTCACAATACAAGAACTCGTGGGCATTCGATGAAATTGCTGAGCAGACAGGTTAAAACGGATAAAAGGAAGTACTTCTTCACCCAAAGGGTGATTAACATGTGGAATTCACTGCCACAGGAGGTGGTGGCGGCCACAAGCATAGCCACCTTCAAGAGGGGTTTAGATAAAAATATGGAGCAGAGGTCCATCAGTGGCTATTAGTCACAGTGTGTGTGTGTGTGTGTGTGTGTGTGTGTATAAAATTTTGCCACTGTGTGACACAGAGTGTTGGACTGGATGGGCCATTGGCCTGATCTAACATGGCTTCTCTTATGTTCTTATGTTATGTTAAAGGAAAAGCCCAATATATCTGTAGCTTGAACAGCAGCTTTGAAGTAATATTGGATATGTGTCTGAATCTACATATGAACATCAGTGTTCGTTATGTTTGAATGCAAGGATACAATACAGCATGGACCTTCTCAGACCTGGACCTTAAGCAACAAACTGGGCAAATATAATTGCAATTTCTGGTATCAACTTCTATTAAAAAACACAGCAAATCTGACACACTCTTGTTTCAAATTCCACTGTCACAGAAAAGACACAGTTTACTTCTGCAGCAACATTCCTTATCTCTGAAAGAACACATACTGAATAGCTTATCCAGTAGTCTGGAAGCCAATAATACTCCAGTTTCCTAGTGACAAAATGAACTCCATATTTGCTGGAGTTCCAATTAATTTGAGTTCCTGTTCATTTAACTTAATCAACACTGAAACCTTTAAAGAGACAATGTTAGTCATTCAAAACAATGCAAAACGTTTTAAAAACACATGCTATGACCTGTGAAAATAAAACAACTCAGGGCACGTGGGCCATTCCACTAACTATGGCTGGTTAGGGAATGTCATACCAGGATCTGAAATCACAGTTTATAAACTGGTTGATTAACCACAGTTTTAAGTATGGTTTCAAATAACAAACAAATGTGGTCTTCTGAGGCTTGAGCTTAGCTTGCTCCTCAGCATTATCCCAACAGTATAGACTGGGACACAGTGGAGGAGGCGGAGCAAAAAAAGTAATGAAAACAGCATTTGTCAAGACAAACCAAGATTTTGATGAGCTGGAACCCAAAGTAACAAACTAACCATAATTAAAATAATTTCACATTATGTCTGAACAGAGTCATTGTCTCCTTGAAGACAATGACTGAACTGAGTCACCATCTCAATTTAAAAGGGGGGGGGAGCCCTGTGATTAAAATTCAGCTATTATCCAATTTGGATGCTTGAAGAGAACCTTGACGTAGATGCTATGAAATCAACAGAGGCTCTTGTAGTAATATCATAATTTATTTTATCTAGTTTTCGTGTTGGATAGGATGCATAGAAAATTAAGACTGCTGTGGGAATAGAGTTGGGCTTTCCAGTACACTCCTTTTTATTTTATAACAGTTGTGTTCCTCATACCCATAAAAGCTATCCTTCCAGACATCTTGGTATTTATTTTTTTGGCAATAATTACTAATATTTAAAAAATCTGAAACAGACTTGACTAGGATCTTCTTCTTGCCAATATGCAGCCCCTTGCTCTCTTGCAAATACTGATGCTGCGAGCATTCTCTCCTCCTTCAGGGCACTTCTGCTTAAGGCTTCCTTTCACAGAGATCCATACTGTGAGATGACTCTAATGTTACTTCTAACTTGTCACTTGAACCTAGCCCAGTGTCTCATCCAGGATGAGACAAGGACATAAGCACTGAGGGAGGGAAACCAAAACTACAATTTATTTGTTTGTTTTAAACATTAATTAGCCACCTTTCTATCTTACAGGGACATCAGGGTAACTTTCAATGTAAATAATAACAAAATACAATAAAATGCATAACAACCACTAGTTTAAATCAATAATTTAAAACTGCCAATAGGTAGAAGAACTACAATGTTAGCTCCTCCTGGCAGGCCTTGATTAACCAGGAGGGGCATGGGTCCAGATCACAAGTAGTTGGGCGTGCAGGGACAAGGATTCTGTCAACTTCCTCCAAGCTGAGTGGGTCGAAGCAGTCCAGGTTCAAACTAGAAGACACACACGGAGCCTCGAGTTCACTCACTGTATCCAATATGGCAGGGCAGTCATGGCAGAGTGACTGGACCTTGTCTGCAAAAAAATTCGCAAAAGCCTTGCAGCCTATCTCCAATTCCTTAATATTTGGCTTGCCTTGTGGCAATGTAGTAAAATTCCGAATTATCCTAAATAATTGTGCCGGGCGCGAATTTGCAGACGCAATCTTGGCCGCAAAGTATGTTTTCTTTGTGGCCTTGACTGCCATCTCATAGGACCTCATAAACTCCCTATAAGATGTTCTAGTCACTTCGTCACGGGTACGTCGCCATTGCCTCTCTAGCCATCTGAGACCTTGTTTCAGCTGGTGTAACTCCGGGATGTACCACAAAGCCAGCCTACTCCAAGGCCGTAGAGGGCATAGAGGTGCGATCTCGTCAATGGCCCTAGAGAGCTGGCTATTCCAGGTCTCAACCAGGCCATTGAGGGAATCGCCAGAGGGCCAGGAGTCCCGCAGAGCCATTTGGAACCGTTCTGGGTCCATCTGGCTCCGCGGGCGAGCCATAATAGGCTCGTCACCTAAACAGGTTTGGGGTGGCATATCTACACGAACCCTAAGGGTGAGGTGGTCCGACCATGGCACCACTTCGGTGGTTATATCGTCCACCATAACCCCGGCCGCAAAGATCAGGTCTAACATGTGTCCGGCCTGATGAGTGGGGGCTGTGACAAATTGAGAGAGTCCTAGTGTCGCCATGGATGACACTAGGTCCGCCGCCTGACTGGAGGCCGGGTCATCAGTATGGACGTTGAAGTCACCCAGGATCACCAGCCTTGGGTGCTCCAGCCTGTCGCCACCTCGAGTAGGGACAGTAAGGCGCTGGCTGGTGCGTTAGGCGTACGGTATACCAGCCAGATCGCCAACCCCTCTCCAGCCTCCCACGTCAGACCGGCACATTCAATACCCTCGATCTTTGGAGCCGGGAGCGCCCTAAAGGAGTAAGCCTCACGTATAAATAATGCCACTCCTCCCCCCTGCCCGCTAGTCCACGATTGGTGAAAGACCGAGTAACCTGGGGGAGTTGTTTGTGAGAGGGCTACTGTATCTCCCTCTCGAACCCAGGTTTCGGTCACGCATGCCGGGAGGAGCTAAGATGTCCTATACGGGACATCATAAATAGATCTCTTTCTGAGGGCTTTTTTCCAACGCCCCTGAAGGAGGCAGTGGTCCGCCCTCTCCTGAAAAAAGTTACATCAGATCCGGCCGAATTAGCTCATTATCGGCCAGTCTCAAACTTGCCCTTTTGGGGCAAAATTATTGAGAGGGCTGTGGCATTGCAGTTACAGGGCTTCTTGGATGACGCTTCCACCTTGGACCCATACCAGTCCGGCTTCCACCTGGGCCACGGGGCGGAGACAGTGTTGGTCGCCCTCATGGATGACCTCCAGTGACATCTGGATCGAGGCAGCTCGGCGGTATTGCTGTTGTTAGACCTATCGGCTGCGTTCGATATGGTCGATCATCGGCTGCTGGCCTGCCGCCTCGCCGACGCAGGAATTCGGGGGCTAACCTTACAGTGGCTTTCTTCCTTCCTTGAAGGTCGGGGACAAAGGGTGGCAGTTGGAGGAGAGCTGTCCCAGAAACACCTACTTAATTGTGGGGTGCCTCAGGGCGCAGTCCTCTCCCCGATGTTGTTTAACATCTTCATGCGCCCCCTTGCCCAGATCACCCAGAGGCATGGGCTGGGTTGCCATCAGTACGCTGATGACACCCAGCTCTATTGATGGGCGGCCGGACTGGCGATGCCTCTATAAATCTCGACCGGGCGTTGCAAGCCATGGCAGGTTGGATTAAGTTGAGTGGGTTGAAGCTGAACCCAGAGAAGACAGAGGTCCTTTGCGTAGGTTGCAGCGGGCTGGGAGGGGAAATCCCTCTACCAGCCTTTGACGGTGTGTCACTGATACCAGTGCGCAGGGTCAAGAGCTTGGGAGTGCTACTGGAGCCTTCCTTGACAATGGAGGCACAGACAGCAGCCACTGCTTAATCCGTCTTTTTCCATCTCAGAAGGGCGAGGCAGTTGGCCCCCTTCCTGGAACGTAGCGACATGGCAACAGTGATCCATGCAACGGTCACCTCGAGATCAGACTACTGTAATGCCCTCTACATGGGGCTGCCCCTGTGCCGAACTCGGAAGCTGCAGCTAGTGCAGAAAGCGGTGGCCAGGCTGTTAGTGGGACTACCTCGATGGGAACACGTGCAGCCTAGGCTGAGGGAGCTGCACTGGCTTCCAATTGTGTTCCGGGTTCGCTACAAGGTGCTGGTTATCACCTTTAAAGCCCTATATGGCCGAGGACCTGCCTACCTTAGGGACCGTCTCTCTCCATATGTTCCCCAGAGAGCACTGAGATCTAGTTCCCAAAATCTCCTAAAAATCCCTGGACCAAAAGCACCCTCAAAAGCCCCACTACCATCACAAAAGGTTGCAGAAAATAACACCTTTTACCTGACATTAGGTTGTATCAACAACAGAAAGCATTTCTTTCAGCTGATCAAAGGGCTTCATATACATTACAAAAAGTCTATAAGGAGGTCAATTTATCATTCCCACATAGGAAGACCTAGGTTTAAAAAGGGTGACTTGCCTACAGCTACTTAGTGAGTTCATGGCAGAGACAAGATTCAAACTGAGGAGCTCCTGATTTGTAATTCAGTCCCTTAATAATTATGCTCAGCCAGTTCTGGAGAACCATATAACAGAGACAGAGTATTTAAGTGGGTAGAATTTTGGACTAGGATCTTGGAGACCCAGGTGAAAATCTCCACTTTGCCATGAAGCATGCTGGTGATCCTGGACCCCCACACCCCTCTCTCTCAGCCTAACCTACCTCACAAGGCTGTTCTAAGGATAAAATCAGAAAGGAACAACTATGCACATGGAGTGAAGGGCAGGATAAAAATGTATTACATACATAGCAGCCAAACTGAGAGAGATCGATGGCTTTCATGCAGTAGTTTCTGTTACTATTTCAACTTGATGATTTTTAAATAGGCCAAATAATGCAAACACCCTAGCAATTATAATTAATCCATTGTCATCTGTGTAATTTCAATACATCCTACAACTTATGATTTCATTTCTTGTGCTGGGTTGTATCAGGGATTTACAAAACCAGTCTATCAACATTAGTGACACAAATTGCACCATATAGGCAGCATAGTATACTTAACATTCACTATATATGCCAAGTTTTTATTTTACTGTTGCTAAAAAAATGTAGCAACACAAAAAAAGTATCTAGGATTTGTCAGTAAATAGTCTTCCATACTAAAATTCATATTGAAGCAGCAATGTAGGCAAAAAATCTTTATGATATTAACTACTGCCCTCTTATAGAGCCCCGTGACACAGAGTGGTAAGCTGCAGTACTGCAGTCCAAGCTCTTGCTCATGACCTGAATTTGATCCCAGTGGAAGTTGGATTTAGATAGCCGACTCAAAGTTGACTCAGCCTTCCATCATGCCAAGGTTGGTAAAATGAGTACCCAGCTTGCTGGGGGTAAAGTGTAAATAACTGGGGAAGGCAATGGCAAACCACCCTGTAAAAAGTCTGCCATGAAAACATTGTGAAAGCAATGTCATTCCAGAGTCTGACACGACTGGTGCTTGCACAGGGGACTACCTTTACTGCCATCTTAAGCCATTGCTGTCAGTTCCCATTTAAAAAGATTTATTTGCTACACATTTTTTAAGGCAAGACCACTGGACATACCTCCTTAGGATTACATGGGCAAATGAATTTTAGCAGGGATAAATGTAAAGTTCTGCATTTAGGTAGGAAAAATCCAATGCATGGTTATAGGATGGGGGAGACTTGTCTTAGCAGTAGTATTTGCAAAAAGGATCTAGGGATCTTAGTGGATCATACGCTGAACATGAGTCAACAATGTGATGTGGTAACTAAAAAGGCAAATGCAATTTTGGGCTGTATCAACAGAAGTATAGTGTCCAGATCACGTGATGTGATGGTATCGCTTTACTCTGCTCTGGTAAGACCTCACCTGGAGTATTGTGTTCAGTTTGGGGCACCACATTTTAAGAAGGATATAGACAAGCTGGAACGGGTCCAGAGGAGGGCGACAAAGATGATGAGGGGTCTGGAGACCAAGTCCTATGAGGAAAGGTTGAAGGAGCTGGGGATGTTTAGCCTGGAGAGGAGGTGGCTGAGAGGTGATATGATCACCATCTTCAAGTACTTGAAGGGCTGTCATATAGAGGATGGTCTGGAATTGTTTTCTGTGGCCCCAGAAAGTAGGACCAGAACCAATGGGTTGAAATTAAATCAAAAGAGGTTCCGGCTCAACATTAGGAAGAAGTTCCTGACAGAGCGATTCCTCAGTGGAACATGTTTCCTTGGAGGTTTTTAAACAGAGACTAGGTGGCCATCTGGCAGCAATGAAGATTCTGTGAATTTAGGAGGAGTTTCCTGCATTCTGCATGGGGTTGGACAAGATGACCCTGGAGGTCCCTTCCAACTCTATGATTCTATGATCCTTACAGAACAAGATCTACATCTTATATCATTGCAGTGAAAATCAAATTGGATAACTATTTGTCATAGGGATCAGTTATCTGCTGTGTGCATATGTTCACATGCATTTACTGACAGAATTTGAAGCAACTCCTACTTGGCCACAAAAAAACTAAAGGGAAAGCTAGAGACACGCCTTGCCTACCCAAAACTGCCAGTGATAAGAAAGAAAAACCAACCATCACTCTTTGTCAGTTGTATGAAATCTTAAATAATTCCTGTTTCCTATCTCCCATATCCATCTTCATAAGAATGGATATGGGAGATAGGAACCAATTTCCAAAAGCATAGCCACTTATTGGCAGAGTGTATCTTTCTTGTATATATATTATTTCACGCCATTTTTTATTTTATTTTATTTTATTTTTTTGGCATCAAGCCATAGCTGACTAATGATGGCCCCATGTAGTTTTCAAAGGAATAGTTGTTCAGAAATAGTTTGCCATTGCTTGCCTCCACCTTGTAACTTTGGTATTCCTTGGTGGTCTCCCATTCAAATACTAATCAGGAGTCCAGGACCGACCCTGATTAGCTTCCAAGACCAGGCTAGCCTAGGCTATCCAGGTCAGGGACCATGGGTATAACAAAATCCAGTCCATCTCCACCTTGAACTAAAGCTTAAATTTATAAAATGCATACTCATTTGTCACCCTTTTACTTATATTTATTGTCTTGACAACCACTTCCTTGGTTGGCAAAATGTGTGGTGGTGGCAGTTTCTTTCCATCATAAGGGGTACGCCAGAACCTTTCACATACTGAACCTGGTTGCTGCTTGTGACATGCTGTGCAATAGGTTGTGTAGGCTGAGCTGTAGAGGGGATTGATGAATAGATACCAAACTTTGCTTTGGATGTGCCTTTGATCTCTTGTATATCTGATTCTCTGCCAATCTTGGTCATCTTTTCTAGATTCAGCCATGATATTCATGACTACTCCACAAATAAAAGCCAAAACAACCCTCCCACAAGTGGCCTGCACCTGCACATACAGTTTCCAGGTGACATAGTATATAGTATAGGAGCTCACTGTATGACAGCCAAATGAAAAGAATAAAAGTGTTCATAGACATCTCTTGTCAGTGAAACTGGTTTTGTTGTTAAGTAAGTAAGTGTTTTGTTGTTAAGTAAGTGCTGTAATTCCTCATCATTTCTTACGCAGTCTTTGGAGACATAAACACAGCTCATAAAAACCATAAGGTTCACTGAAGATTCACTCCAAGGACATAACTCTCTGGAGTGGCCTTGGGTCAGCCCCACCTACCTCACAGGGTGTCTGTGGTGGACGGGAGGAGGTAAAGAAGATTGTAAGCTGCTCTGAGATTTGAAGTGTAGGGCGAGGTATAAATCCAATATTATCATCATCATCTTTAGCTGTGTATTCCTGTGGTTATTCCATGTCCTCTGGCAGTGAATTCCACATTTTAATTACTTGCTGTTTAAAATAGTAGTTCCTTTTGTCTGTCCTGAATCTACTACCTATCAGCTTCATTGGATGCCCTCAAGTTCTAATATTTTGGGAGAGCAAGAAAAAGTTCTTTGTCAACTCTCTTGGCACCTTGCATACTTTTATAAACCTCTATCATGTCTCCCTTACTTGTTTTTTTTGTCTAAACTGAAAAGTCCCATACTTTTCAGTCTTTCCTCAGAGGGAAGCTGCTCCAACTCCTTAATTATCTTGGTTGCCCTCCTCTGTACTTTTTCCAGCTCTGCAATGTCCTTTTGGAGATACTGTAATGAGAACTTTACACAGTATACTGAATACATGGGCATTATAAAGTGTATAAAGGGGCACTATACACTTTACACAGGGGCATTACCATAACACATTTTATTCTCACTCCTTTTCACAATAATCCCTAGCACAGAGTTTGCCTTTTTCACCACTGCAGGACACTGAGTTGACACTTTTTTTGAGCTACCACTATGACCCAAGATCTTTTCCCCTCTCAGTCTCTGAAATTGAACATTAGGTGCTGCAGTGCTAAGTGAAGCTGCCACACACAGGCTCAAATGAAGTTTTAGCTATAGTGATGTTCAAAATATGGCATTTAATGTGGTGCAGTTTCTTAGTCCTTTCCAACAGCTATAGTCTAACCTCCAACATCCATATATTCCTCTATAACTGCAGAATTAAGTATTTTCTTACTACTAGAACACTCATTAAAGCACCAGGAACCCTTAATATCGAATGGGATATGATCTTCTTACTACTAGAACACTCATTAAAGCACCAGGAACCCTTAATATCGAATGGGATATGATCTTCTTACTACTAGAACACTCATTAAAGCACCAGGAACCCTTAATATCGAATGGGATATGATCTTCAGTGGAGGCTGTATTTGCTTCTATAACAGCTATATAGGAAAACAGTTTGAATCCAGTGGCACCTTTAAGACCACAAACTTTTATAGATATATGCTCTGGTGAATAAAATTTTGTTGCTCTTTATGGTGCCACTGGACTCAAAATTTGTTTGGGAACCAGTTTGGTACAGTAGTTAAGTGGACTCTTATCTGGGAGAACCAGGTTTGATTCCTCACTCCTCCACATGCAACTGCTGGAGTGACCTTGGATCAGTCACAGGTTCTCACAGCGCTGTTCATCTCAAGAGCAGCTTCTGTCAGAGCTCTCTCAGCCCCACCTATCTCAGCCCATTTGTTTATAATGTAATTTACTGATAGTACTTATGTTCATTATGGAATAATCCTTTATCGTTCCTTATTATTGAAGTCATCAAACATGATACTGAGTGGGGCAACCACAGAACTACATTGCACAAACATCATCTTCTTTTCCACCTAGGCTTAACATATCACAATCCATTCCACAAGCCATGTAATTGTCTTTCTAAATTAATCTGGGAGATACCAGGCAAATGTATATGTACACAAATATACCAAACACTTACACTTGCTCTCTTCAGTCCTGTCAACACACCACCCTACTTGAGTAATTTAGTATGCCTTTTAAACATATAGCCATCCCATATAAAACACTGTAGTTGCGTCTTTCAGCAGAATATGTCGGAAACAGCAATTTCACCAACTATTTTTATGATATTCCAGGTGCTTCATAATGCCTAGTTTTGAACTGGGATGCTGCAAAAGCAGGAGGTATACTGCGCTCCTGATCAGCTCACACATGTGGTGGCTAGCCTGTATATAGCCTTGTAGGTCATATATTGTACAGACCTAATCAAAGAAATAAAATAAAGGCAAGTAGAGAGATTGACAATAAAGACCCTAATTTTAAGATTTTTTTAAAAAGAGGAGAACATTCTTATTCAGGGGAACATTCTTACTCAATGTTCATACCTTCAAGAGTTAATTTACAATCCAGGGTAACATACAAAAAAGTATTATAAAAATTATAACGGGGAGGGACGGTGGCTCAGTGGTAGAGCATCTGCTTGGTAAGCAGAAGGTCCCAGGTTCAATCCCCGGCATCTCCAACAAAAAAGGGTCCAGGCAAATAGGCATGAAAAACCTCAGCTTGAGACCCTGGAGAGCCGCTGCCAGTCTGAGTAGACAATACTGACTTCGATGGACCGAGGGTCTGATTCAGTATAAGGCAGCTTCATATGTTCATATATGTTCAATTAGAAAACAAGCAGCATAAAGCATCTATATGAAATATATCTCAGACAAGAAAAGAAAGCCATAGGAATAGTAAAACAGCAGCAATATTAAAAGAAAATGAAGAAGCCAGTAGCAGTAAGCATAATCATTAAAAGCGTGGGAAACTAAATCTTCAATACTGATGCATAAAATTTAAAAGAAAAGGAGAAGGGAATGCCTTGATTAGTGTTATTAAGAAAACCTTATCGCAGGCAGTCACCCACCTTGCCTCTTCAAATTACTGAGTAGAATCTCGGGGAGGGGACGTGTAACAATTAGATAAATTTATATTTATTTTATTTATTTACATTATTTATAGTCCAACTTTGTCACTGAGCCTCAAGTCGGATTACATAGAGTGAGTCAGGACAATCAACAGGATGAGATTTAATAAACAATAGAATAGGATCAGGATTGTAGAAATCTGGAACCAAACAGAAATGTAAAAACCAGAACTGAAGAAAAGCATAAGTATTAACCTGACACATTAAATGCCTTAAATGATGCAAAAAATACATAAGAGGATCCTACTTACAACAACCTATACACAATAGTATAGACCATAGTCTCTAATCATTTATCCAAGTAGCCTTATAAATCATGTTGTACAGTATAACCCAATTACCTGTGTATGGGAACATATAAGGGCTAACAATGGTCCCAGACCATTACAAGATTTCAAGGTAAGAACCAAATACTATGAATTGCGCCCAGAAATTAACTGGCAACTAGTGCAATGCTTTTAAAATTGTGAGACGTGTTCTCAATAATCTGTACTAGTTAACAATCTAGCAGCTGCATTCTGAAGTTTCCATACAGTGTGCAAAAGTAGCCCCACTCATAGTACATTCTGGCAGTCTAACTGGATGAGATCATAACAAAGATATTTATTTATTTATTTTGGCAATTTATATTCTGCTTTTTCCCAAAAAATGGGCTCATCTGTGTACAAATGCTGCCTTTCTATGAAATAACTTATTTAGTTTATACTATTTATATCTCATTTATGTCCTTGAACTCCAGGAGGCAGCTGGTGCGTCAATCAAAGTTGGTTAAGGATGATAACAGAAACATACCACTTATATTGTTGGACTGGTAGCACCATTAAGATTCAAATTTGATTCTTTAGAAAGAATGCAAGAACAAGCTGGGGGGAATCTAATCAACCAATAGCATCTCTGTTCAGTGTGGGCTGAGTAGCAGATTACTGGCCCACATCAAATTCATTATATTTTTAATGCTTGTTCAGAATATCTACCATCTCATCTGAATCTATTAAAAAGGAGAAATAGAGTTGTTAATGGTGCTTTTCTCCATATTCTCAGACAACATCTCTCAGGATATCATGTAGTCATTAAATAGCATGAGCCATAAAAAAAAGAATTTGGCAGAACCTCATAGCATTGTACCAGGGGACTGAGCAGCAGTCTCCCAATAGTATCTTCTACTAAATAGGAATGAAATCTTTGGAGCATATTTCTCTCAACACATATCCCAGACAGACAGCACAGGATACCATGATTGACTGCCCTGAACATCTCTGAAATTTCCAGGAGAATCAACAGGGTTATATTCCTCTCATCTCTTGCCTGAAGAAGGCTGTCAAGTAGGGGCAAACAAGACAATTTCAACTTGAACATTCATCAGAAACTGGACTAGATGGGATATAGCTAAACTATTCCATCCATTAATACTTGGGATTGCATGATCGCCATTTATTCAAGCATCTTCTTTTAAAATGGAATGTTTGCAAATGGATTATAGTAGTTAAGATCATGAAGAGATAATGTGGACTTCTTCAAGAAAGGCAGCAAGACCATTTATTTAAAGACAGTTCAAACTATCTCTGGATCCAGCCAGTTATCATTCTTTGTTGTGAAAAGGCATATCTAGATGCCATTACACTTCAGTCCCCTGAAGAACATCTCAGATTTCACTATATACTCAATAACATGGGGAATAAGCTTACATACTTCCTTATAACCTTAATGATGTTTCCCTGAATTAACCACTTCTTTCCCGAGTATTTCAACAATACATCCTGAAAGATGTTTCTCTAGTCACTATTTTTCTCTTAAGAACTATACCAAAGATATCCCCAGTATTATTTATGTGATCACTTACTCTGGGATGAAGATGAAGTGACATAAGAGTTATTTTACCAGAAGTGGACGCTGGCCAACTTGTTTCACCCTCTAGTTTATAATTCAATCATCTGTGAGACCCTTGGGTACACAAAGATAATATTGCAAAATAGACCTTTGCTCAAGAAACTTTCAAAAAAAAGTATGGCAGACATGACTTATAGTCAGCATGAGCTAATAGCCAAAATAGGTATACAATCCAAAATACAGTTATATTTACATTCCTTTGATTTCATCGGACTAAAGAATGTACCACAGGGGCCATGTAACAACAGTTAGTAGGTTACAGGTAGTATAATCACATCTAATATCTAAGACAGGAAAGTTAGCTTGGAAAGAGTTAGCTATTGGCCCTCTTTTCTCTTTCACACAAACATGCACATATTTACCTGCCCACAAGGTACAATCTGTCTTTGTTGCATTCTTTCATGTCATGCCATAGACTCATGAGAACTATATAAATGATAATTATCTGGAGACAGACAGACAATTAGTTTTATGATCCAGAGGTATGAAGGAGTGGTTACTAAAGGCCAATGGCTGAGATAGATTTGAAGGCAGATGTAAGCTGGTAAATGATGGACATGAAACTTAAAATCTGAGAATTAAAATATAGCTTGACAAGAACAATACAGACAGTGATTAATGAAGCATAAAGCGACAAATGGACATCATTTCTTTTACAAAACAGCCCCCCTATAACATCATCTACATACATTGCCAGGACTTAGTTTCCTGCAAGTACATGAGAAGCCAATGCCCAGTCTTTACATACAGACTCTTGAAAGGCCAACCTGTATCTTAGGAGTTCATGTTTGCCCTAAAATTAGAAAATAACCTGTAGAATATGTTGTAGAAGGCTTTCACGGCTGGAGCTCATTAGTTGCAGATTTACCAGGCTGTATGGCCGTGGTCTTCGCATAGTAGTACCTGACGTTTCGCCAGCAGCTGTGACTGGCATCCTCAGAAGTATAACACAGAAAGAACTCTATATTTCTGTATTATACCTCTGAGGATGCCGGTCACAGTTACTGGCAAAATGTCAAGTACTATGATCCCAAGACCATGGCCATGAAAATCTACAACTAACCTGTAGAATATTTTGACACCATCACACTCTGCTTCTTCTCTTACCAAAGTGTTAAAAGATGCTGCTATTCTTAGTGAACTATGTGCTTCCTTGTAAATATCTTCACTTCCTGTATTTTTCAGAAATTAAAACTTGTACAACCCACGATGCACCCCATATCAATTGCCACCAGCATGTCTCCTGAAAAGCATTTGATCTGCAAATCATCAATAATAATGGGGTCCAATGTATCATATGTGAAGCTTTCAGGTAATCTTTTTTAAAAATTTGGAATTCCAAATAGAGAAAATGTAATTATTCACATGATTGTATATGCTTTTTAGCCACACAATTTGTAAATAACTTGTCCTCTAAGTTAGTTACATATGAAATCATATTCAATTATTTCTGCTCCTGTTTTATAATTAGATTAATACTCTAACCAATATTAAGAGCAGACCAGTTTTAAACATAGAAAGACCATTATCTAAACTTTTTTCTATTTCTCAGAATACTGAGTGGAAATCCATAATATCAACATCAATTCTGTATAAAAAGAACATTCCTGATAATCCACTATGCCCACTCCTTAATGTTTACTTCATTTATGGTCTTTAGTTATAAGTATCATGGTTTAATGTACAAAGCCTTCCTAAACTACAACTGCATTTGATTACCCTGTGTAAGTAAAATAAGGCCTTACGAGGTTAATATAGCATCTAAATAATAACTGCATTGTTCAGTAATGTAAAGTCCGACAATAAACTCTTTAATTAGTTACCCACCACCTGCTACCAGTTTCAGCAGGGTTGGATGTACCAGGACACAATGTGAAGCAATTGCTTCAGAGGGCAAGTTCCAGAGGATGTGTGATGCAATGTTCTGCAACACAACTTCTAGAGTTAAACACAATAAAGCATCAAAAGTGGCATGGGCAAACAGGTTTCATGCCAAAATGTCTACAGCACTGATGTAAAGCTGTCAAAAGTAAGTTTCTTTCCTGACACATATTGTGTCAACCGAAGTCAGACAGCATCTTATTCATAAAACCTGAATTGGAACTAGGGCTTTTGACATTAGTGCATGGACTAGTTTCAATGTAAGGCATCAGGTAGTTGAATCACTCCCCTTTGCATCTCTTGCAGTCTTCACAAAACAATGAACAAACCTAACAATTACAGTAGAATGTACCACAGTGTTTTTAGTGTTGTATTTAACGAAAAGGAACATGACCCAGAATGTAAGACAAATCCCCTTAAACAGAGCTATATGCCGAAGAAGATTAATTTACATCATTGTAAAATTCACCAATAAGATGCCCTCCTTCCCCTGCTCTTTTTCTTGGCAGCATATGTGCGGAGAAAGCTCTCATCTTTCCAGGTCAATATTATTATTTTTTTAAAAAAAAACTGGTTCTGCTTTGCCTTTGGTCTTCACTCTGGAAGCATCATTTAATGTTCATATATCACTCATGAAGAATGAGTTATTACATCCCTAACCAACCACAAAGAGGACCAATTAATCTAGATCAGGCTCCCCTTATTTCTACCAGTCTTAAATTCATGCACATTTAACAATTGTATAAGAAAAATAACCCTCCACCATTTCAAAGAGCAAATAATGGTTACATTAACTCATTAATGGTTGTTATGCTTCTGAGCGATGCTTTAAAATCCATTTCATCATTAAAACAGAAGGGTGGCTCACCATATAAAGGGGTGCCTAATCCGGGCAAGGAAATCTTTAAAATGCAACTAAATGACTAATTCATACTGGTTATGAAGGGCTATTGCCACAAAGTGATGTTGATTCCACACTCCTTTATCATCACATTAATCATTATAACTGTGAGAATGTTCCTCAAACTAGCAATGTTCTTGTCTCTAGCAAGTGATTCATATATCAGGGCCTTTACTGATGTAAACTAGTGAAAGATATAAGCCACAGAACTGCATATATCTTCCTCAGTCTGCATATATCTTCCTCCTTTTACACAGATTTCCTCATCCTTAACCGCAATCCATTACATCTCTACCCATTTCACCCATGTTTAATGCTTGTAGCCAACTACAAATACAGGCCCAGTTAGGATGCTTATGTCTTCTTCACACACTATACATGTATTTCTATGTTAGGTCAGCATCTGGAACTCTAAAGACTGTTGCTGAACCAAAAACACAAGGACAATCTGAACAGACAGGGTCAAGTCTTGGACATCAGCCATTTGTCTATGGATGAGAGGTCTGAATTCTGAGTCTACCTCCCACTGCCAGAAAAAGCAGGCCTACCCAAACTATGGGGTAGCCAGGTCCCCTGGACCGGGAGGGGGGGGTCTTCAGCTTTTGGGCATACTTCTCCCCACACACACACAGCTTACCCCCTTACCATCATCAAGCCAGAAATAAACATGATGTACCCACATCACCCAAAAGTGATGCGGGGACATCATGCAGCAATGCTCTGGTTTTGGGGCAAAGCTCTATGACTTGTAGCTAATTCTACAAATAGAATTCTAATTCTACAGTGTGGTCCAAAAAACCAGAGCAACACTGCCTGACATTCCCAATGTGTAGATGTTATTTCTGGGTGATGAGGACATGTCATGGTGCTCGACCTTACTCCTGGAAAGCTCCCTCCCACCCATCCCCTGCCAGCATGTGATTGGGACCTGGCAAACCTAGGGGTAGCAGGTCTACCCATAAGCAAGCTGATGCCCCAACTACAAGCATGGTAGGCTTGCAGGCATACAGATCCTTGCACAATATCCGCTGCTACATTTGAGGACCCATAGATTTGCGCTAACAGATTTACAATGCAAACCTAAGAACACTTTCCACTGAATAGAGTACAGTAGGATGCTGAGTAGGCCTGCTTAGGAGCAGCTTCTTGATCACCTGGCATGGAGTCAACACATTGCATGAGACTGAAGGGGTGATGTAGTTCAAAACTGATGTCCCAAAGTCTTTCTTCTTAAAGGAATGGGGCAGCCAGCATTTAATCATGATCCAAAGACAAGGAGGGAGGGAGGGAATCTGCAAAATAATATTGGGGCATTCTATTGTTCCACAGTCTCATGCTCTTGATTTGTCTTGTGGCATCCTTACACCTCCACTATTCCACAACTTCCTTATAATTCTGCTGAGCTGCTCTTAAGCGTTAGGAACAGCAGATATTTAATGTCCCAACCACATATATTTTTTCATCAGTATGCTTCTGCATCTTTGACTAAACATTGCAGGACTCTGTCAAACAAGCCTTTGCATGCAGAGAGGAACTTAGTCATCTGCTTCACTCAGTATACTTGTACAGCTGGCTACAACTGCTTCAGTTTTAAAAATAAATGCTTTTCCATCTCATGGCTAAAACAGAATTCTAAAGCCATTGTCTGTAGAATACAAACACAGGCTATAATGAAGAATGTCCTTGAAAAAACAATACAGTTGCTACAAGGCGAAGGCAGAGAACTCCTCCCCCAATTTTACCAGAGTGAGACTACCTCAAATGAGTAACCCTTTCAGGAGGGGGGTGTTTTCCTATATTTATAAATATTAAAAAAAACCCTAATAAGACAGTTCCCAGTTCCTTCTGCCTGTAACCAGATTCTATGGACTTCCCTCTATCGGCATCCACTGCAAAACAAATCTGCCAAAAGCCTATCTTAAAAGAAGCTCCCCTCATGATTTGATGGGTGCTGAGCCCCATTTACACCAGCCTTAGCAGAATACACTAATGCCATCCAGCAGAACCATACTCAGGAAAGTATACAGAAAAGATGAGGACCAGGAAAAATACCACCTGATGCTATTAAGCAGTAGCTAATTCAAATTCATAACCATAATCTGCAATATTAGACAGGAGGGAGGGACACTTTAAATGCCCTAAGAGCAAACCAAAGAAGGGCCGTAACTACTCAAGTCTGTTCCTGCTATACCTTGTCCTACCCAAGCCAATTGTAGTTTGGAATGATTAATGAGGATAGGCCATTCCAAGGCTGCATGGTAGGTGTTCAAGACTCACCATAACCAGGCCTCTCTCTGCATGCCTCATTTTCCTAATCCCACTGCAAACAACTAGGCCCAATCTATTGACTGCAGTATCTGGCACAGTAGCATATACACACAAGCCAAGAATTTTAAAAGATACTTTAGAGAAGTTCACGTGCCCAAAAAGCACAAGAAGTGGAAGCAAATCTTCTGCTTCCTCTTCCAAGCAACGTGTGAAGACCATTTTCAGTGTAACTATGAATTAGTGTTCCCATAGTTACATGAGAGCAACATATGAGAAGCTACAATTGTTAACCAACTTAGATTCTTTCTTTCCATCATTTCCATAGATCAGTACCATCAACCGAGTCAAGATAACAGTATTTCAACCAATTATTCACAAGGTCTGCTTGGGAATTCTACAAATAATGAGTTTACAACTATTGTTTTACCAGTGCTTTACCTCGTCATCTTCCTGGCAAGCATCTTGCTGAATGGCTTGGCTGTATGGATTTTCTTCCACATTCAAAACAAGACAAGCTTCATTTTCTACCTTAAGAACATTGTGGTCGCGGACTTGCTAATGACTCTGACATTTCCATTTAAAATCATTCAGGACTCAAGAATGGGGCCGTGGCACTTCAATTTCTTCCTATGCCGTTACACAACAGTTCTGTTTTATGCCAATATGTACACCACAATTGTATTTCTTGGACTCATTAGCATTGACCGGTATCTAAAAGTGGTGAAACCATTTGGAGATTCCCGGATGTACAGCATCACTTTTACCAAGATTTTGTCGGCGTGCGTTTGGATTGTTATGACGTTTTTGGCAGTGCCAAACATGATCCTTACAAATGGTTACCCAACTAGGAAAAATATAGGTGACTGCTTAAAACTAAAAAGTCCTCTAGGAGTAAAGTGGCATGAAGCAGTCCTATACGCCAACAACAGTATCTTTGTCATTGTACTGACAATCCTAATAGGATGTTATATTGAAATATCCAAATATATCCATAAGTCAAGCAAGCAGTTTATTAGTGCTTCAAGTCGCAAACGAAAACACAACCAAAGCATAAGGGTGGTTATAGCTGTATTTTTTACTTGCTTTGTACCATATCATTTGTGCAGAATACCTTTTATTTTTGGCCATCTGGATAAATTTTTCAGTGATCCAGCACACAAAATCCTGTACTACTGCAAGGAAGTGACTCTTTTCCTGTCTGCGTGTAACGTGTGCCTAGATCCAATTATCTATTTTTTTATGTGTAGATCATTTTCACGAAGGCTGTTCAGGAAGTCAAACATTCGAACAAGGAGTGAAAGCATTAGGTCGCTACAGAGTATCAGAAGATCAGAAGTGCGCATATACCATGATTACACTGATCTGTGATATTACCACAAGTCATTCAAAGACTTTTTTCCTTTTGTGTACTACCATAGGTTTGTTATTTGTATATAATAAAAGTATTTTGTTTGATTATATGTTTTTTTTAAAAAAAAAAAATGTGCCAAACCAATCAAAGGTCTCATATTTCTCAACTGCAAGAGAAGCATACAAATACAGCCCAATAATCTTTGAGAAAATGGCAATATCTGAAATGGTGACTGAAAAAGAGGTTTGAGAGTTTGGCAGCAGTAGAGTAGTTACACAGTGCCATCTAATGGAGAACATAACAACAAAGCATGCTGTTTGGCATCTTCAGAATTGCAATTGTAGTTGATTCAGACAATGCTCTCTGAATTGTACCTGTCAACTGGGACTCCGACTGCATAAACCTAAATTAAGTCTGTAAAGGCCAGTTTCACAGTTACAAGATGTACCACTTAACTTTCAAAGAAATTATCAGGTTACAATTTGCAATATGGAAAACAAAAAAAGAATACTTTTGAAGAATGCAAAAATGATGTACATAATCACAAGGAGGTATGTAAAAAAAACCAGGGATATATTGTGAACTCCAAATCAAAATCACCACCTGAAACCACAGTATGAGAAAAAATATATAATAAGCAATTACAATGTTCGACATATCAATAACAACTGTAGGAATACAAAACAATAGGCAATATAAATATATAATGCATAAAAAGTATACAAAAGAGTTAAAACGCATGACAGATAGATTGAAAGCCATAACTATTGCAAGTGAATCTTCATCAGAGTGTTTCTGTATTATCCTGCTTATTCAGACTGTTTTATTTTTAAGGACAGGCACAAGTTTAAACCAAGCAGCTGGAAATAAGTTCTCTTGCTTATGCTATGTGAGGTGCAAATAATTAGAAATGATGAAGGGTCATTTTGTAAAAAAAAAAAAAGGAGGTGCTGAGCTGATTAACACAAGTCATTTGCATAACTCATATGCATATGCCACATGCCTCTGACATCACCAGAAGGTGTACTAAATTCTATCAGCTCAGCATCTATCTTAAAATGCTTCTTGAATTATACTTGTCATAATAGAACCTTACTCCCATTATGCTTTTAAATTTACTTTCTCCTATGTTGACACTGTGCCACGAGGAGGATTTCTATCTGTCTGCTTTATATGTTTTGATTATTTTCCCATTTTTTGTGGGGGAAAATATTAGAAATCTTAAAGTTCAGCAAAATTCTCACAGCGGGTTTGAAACAATGAAGCCCAAAAGCAAGTATATGGTGGGGAGGGCGGAATAAGAAAGAAAGAGCACAATAAAAATTAGAGGCTCCAGAGCTCCGCTCCTGTGAGCTCCTGCCCAAAATGAGGCCTGGAAATTATTATGTTAGGGTTTGCAACATGATCTATGAGACTGCATCATAAGTAATGTTAGCCTTGAACTTCACAACCAATTGATTCTCTACTACAAGTATGACAAAACATTGGCATCTTATAATACTTCATTATGGTGCAGGAGAAAGCTGTACAATATCAAGGCAATTGGTAGCCAGGGAAAATCTGTTCTGTATGGTCAGGTTCACTCTACAGTGCAACTGAACTGCATACAACAGCCATTACCCAAATAACAAAGGAGGCTTTCCAAGCACTCCACGACATGCCCCTGACTATCAGTTAAAGCTACTTTATGTTCCCACTGCTATTATACAAAAAGCATCATGGACATGGCTTATACTTAAGGCTAGAGGCAATTCTGAGGAGAGGGTGTAATAAGTAAGATGTAGAAATAGTCACAATTTAAGTTGGCTTTAAAAAGAGTATTAGACTTCGATAACTAAACTCCAATCAATCAATGACTATGCCCACGTCTCACAATGGAGCCTCTATGTTCACTGACAATAGCCTTCTGCATAGCAGTCCTAAGGGGTAACAAGAGGGAAGACTTTCACCCTCATGCAGGGCCAGATTAACAAAGAGGATGAGTAGGCACCGGCCTATGGGCCCCCATACCTTTAGGGGTCCTGGGCCAGCTTCCCCCCCTGGTTCCCCCCCAGCTTGCAGCCCTCCCAGCCTGCAAGTGCAGCCAGCAACTAAGCTGCTTTTTGCAAGGGGGGCCTCAAGATTATGACTGCCCACAGGGTTTAATCCGGCACTGCCTTCATGCTCTTGCAGACTTTTCTCAGGGGTATTTGATTGGCCCACCATATGTAAAAGGGATACTGGGACTACATGAATCATTGGGCTGATCCACCATGTACCTTTTAACCAATGGAATGTGCAGAACTCACCCTTATGATAATGCTATGGTTCATTCTTTTGTGATTGGGCAAAAATTACCAAGGGCCAATCTGGACACAGCCAATATTTAATAGGTGCTTCCTCTTTTTAAATCAAATTTAAGAACATAGCTCAACATTCTTTATAGCCAACCACATATAGATATAAAATTTATCAGTGGAGCCAGTTCCAAGCCCTTCCTTCCATGCAGTAACTTTCCCCAGACCATCATTTCCTACACCCCAGTACAGACACTGCACTAACATACACTTTTACATGCTAGACAACTGATGCTCACCAGTTGTGATTTGCAGTTTCATGTAACAGACCATTCCAGTACTTTTGTAACACAACAGTTGGGGGTGGGGGTGGGGAGAGTCAATGAATGAATGATTAAGAATACTGAAGACAGCAGGTGAGTCCACCATAAATTGCATACTAATAATGTGTTCCTAGGCAACAGGCCTTTTCTTCCACTGCTGGTTTTTGCAATTTCATGTCTCAGCACTTTAAAAAAATCCCTACACCTGTAACTCTAAAGTTTAAAATCACCTGATAAACAACAGGATTTATCTCTATCACCACTATTATAGGTTATACACCTTATCTTCAGTTGCAGGAAAACTATGAGTACCATCTAAGGCCTTCTTAAATTGTATGGAATATGTTTAAATTTAGGAATTTCATTCCCTGACATCAGTAGCACAATAGTCATAGGTTATAAATTACAAACAAAAAGGGTTATATAAATGGCTACAGTTACAGTTCACATATGCAGTTCACAATGGTTACAGTTCACATATGCAGTTCAGCAGCTTCCTGCATCTAATCAATCCATACTGTTCCCAGATCCAGGATCATATGAAAATATCAACAAGAACGAAACTGTACCAAGCTAGAACCAACAGCAAGTTCATTGGTTGGTACATCCTAAATAATGGAACTATATCCAGTGCCTTTTCAGGTGCATTCACCTGAAAAGTCAATTAATATCCTAGCTGCTATACAGTTATCAACTGTAACACTGTACATGGGGCTGCCTTCAAAAGTTCTTGGAAACTTCAACTTGTTGGAAATGCAGCTTCTCAGTTTTTGATTAGGGACTAGTTAGTCCGAACCCATCATGCCTGTGTTACTACTAAGCCTTCATCATCCTCAAGTCCTTTTCTGGGCTCAATTCATAGTCCTGACTTTGACCATTATAGTTCTGAACATTTCGGAACCTGGGTAACTCAAGGACCACCAACTCCAGTATTGCCCCCCTCCAATCACTGAGATAATCTGGAGAGCTTTGGCTCCATGTTCTCCTACTCTCTGAAGCTCAGCAGGTAGCTACATTGAGGGGGGCTTGGTCATGTGGTCAGTGGTCATGCTCTATCAAGACACTGCTTTTCCCATGTGGTTTGCGCTTGTCTTTCCTGGTTTAACAGAAGATCTGTGTGCTCTGACATGGCTTTTAATTTAATCTGTTGCTAATTTGTGTTGTTCTGGTGACAGCTAATGGATACTATTGTACACTTTTGCTGCTGCTGCTGCTGCTGCTGCTGCTAAATTTATCTCTTCTTGCAGAAGTGGAGGGCTTTTGATATTTATAATTTGATGCATATTTGAAATTAATGTATTTTTAAAAAATATATTTAGTTGAATTCATGTACAGATACAGACATGTTCACACTATTTCTCCATACACACCCATAATTGTACAAGAAAAAAAAAACAGCCATCATGCATATTTTCTCTTATGCAACCTTTTTTTCCTGAAAGGGCATGTAAGCCCAAGAGAAAAAGAATGTGTAAGAGAAAGCACACATACTTTACTCCAAGATGCACACTGCTTGCCAAAATTTAATGAGCTTGCTTTGAACTCTAAAGTACAGCAGACTTCTTTGCATTATACACATAATTATTTTTTATATGTTCTAAATATTTTGAATCACTCTCACCCTGAAGGGGGAAAGTGCAAATGAAAATAGTACATGGATGAGTATCCATGACTCTGAACTTATTTATAGTATTATTTTAGTGGGGGGGTATTAAAATAAAGTAGTTCAAAACAAGATGTTTCTATTCCAGTCTTAGTGCAAGTCTAAACACAACCTAGTAGATAAGAAGCACCAAAAACTGCATGGTCTAAATCCAGAAACGTAATAATTTTTTATTAACTGCAGATAAATTGCACAGCCAAACATAGAAAAAGATTAATGGTTATTCATATAACCTATTTCTTATGAACATTAGTACTACTAGCACTAACATGAATGAAGATAAGAAATCTCTTCAGGATTTAAATCCCATTAAAAGGATTAATTTTAACTTTTTCCTATAGTGATTCTATTCAGGAGAATTAAATCTCCAGGTTGGTTTTGTTGACTTCAAGAGCCCAGTATGCTGCCCCACTTGTGGTCCCATGGAATAAGTGGGGTGGATCCAAAAACTCTCTTCTGCTAGGGGAGAGTTTTCCTCTAATAGAGAAAGTCTTCGTTCATTGGAGGAAGATTCTCAGTTCACAAAAGCCAAACCATGAATCAAGCTCACCATTCAGAAGAAAACAGGAATAACTTTAAAGTCTCACACACACAATAATATTTTTCTTCTCTTTAAAATGAATTATTATTGGTACAATGAAGTTTGGGAGTAGCATTATATTTCATTGATATACGTAAATGGGATTTACTTCCAACTAAGGTTTTTGCATTCAAATGTAGTTGTGGATGTGAACATGGGCCCAAGGGATAACAGATAATGTAGAATAATTAAGAGTATTGTAGAATAATTAAGTGGATGTTGCTGGAAAGCAAGGGGAGGGTGGTGGCAGGAAAATTGACACTTTTTATAGTTTGACATCATTGCTGTTTTGTAGCCTTTTGTAGCACAGGATAGAGATATCTCAAATAAATGAAATATGTAAATATATGAACAAATCTACATATACATTGATCCCTTCTGGAATCAGACTCTATTTATTTATTTATTTATTTATTCAACTTACACCCCGCCTTCCCGGCCAAAGCAGGCTCAGGGCAGCTCACACTAAAAGGTCATAAAAACCAGTATTCATAAGCCATAACATAAGAATATAAAATACATCATAAGTAAAAACATATAAAACAGTATCATAAACAATGGTAGGTGCTATTTGATCTTTCAGTAGATTGTATTCATAATGGCAGGTAACGGCCGATTCATAAGGCAGGGGTGTCAAACATGCAGCTCGGGGGCGAAATCAGGCCCCTGGAGAGCACCTATCAGGCCCACAAGCAACTGGCTGTCATCTGCTTCCTTCTCCCTCTCCCTTGCTTCCTTCTGTATAACAGCTTGCTTCGGAAGGCTTGCTCAATCACACAGGAGCTACAGAGCAAAACTGCTATTTTCTCCATTGGCTGAGGCGCCTCCCTGGGGGGGGGGAGAGCTTGCTTTGCCAGGCTCTCTCAATCACACAGCAAAGCTGCTGAGCCAAGCTTCTCTTCCTTCTTTTGGCTGAGGCTCCTCCCCCTCTTGGTCCCCTGGAGAAGAAAGGAAAGAGCCTGAGCTTCCTTTGCCCAATTCCCTGGATTCCATGGGAGAAATACAAAGAAAGCACCTTTAAGACCAATGAGTGCCACCCGGCATTAAATTTTATGACACACATGGCCTGGCCCAATAAAGTCTTATTTATGTCAGATCTGGCCATAATAAATGAGTTCGACACCCCTGCTCTAAGGCATGAACTCAGAACACCACTAGGAATAAACATTAACTTCAACAGAACTATATATGTGAATTAGGCTTCCCAATCCCCAGGTTCCAGTGGGGGATCCCCGGTTTTACAGGCTTCCCCCCACCCCCAGCCAGCTGACCGGTGGGGGAAGCCCCACCCTCACAGCCACCATGCAGCTCTAGATCTCCGGCAGGTTTAGAAACCTGCAAACAGGTCCATTTCAAAATGTGTGTCTGTGTGCCTTTAAAGTTGAGCAGGAAATACTTCGTGGGAAGGGTCAGCAACACAGTCCCTCGGTTTGTTTTCGTTTCAGAGAAAGCAAAGCAAGCAGGGGTGGGGGAATTATACCCTATGGAGACTGATCTCCCTAGGGTATAATGGAAAATTGATCCATGGGTATCTGGGGCTTCGGGGGGGGGGTGTTTCTTGAGGTAGATGTATCAGTTTCTCAGCATAGTTTCTGCATCCATTGCCTCTCCTCAACACCCTCAACCCCAGTTTCAAAAAGACTGGACCAGGGGGTAAAATTCTATTATCCCCAAAAGAAGGTGCCCTATCCTCCATTATTTCCAATGGAGGGAAGGCATTTAAAAGGCACGCAGTCTCTTTAAATGTGATGGCCAGAACTCCCTTCAGAGTTCAATCATGCTTGTTACAACCTTGCTCCTGGCTCCATCCCAAAGACTTCTGGCTCCACCCCTAAAGTCCCCAGATATTTCTTGAGTTAGCCCTGGTAACCATCATTTAAATTTTATAGCTATCATGTGATAGTCAAACAGAAGCATTTTCCCATTGCATCTATTCACATGGTGCATATTTAGGCTTGAATCCCTTCGTGCTGCTACATCCGGGCAGCAGCAGCATCTGATGGAACAAGTTTCCAACAGACCCACACAGCAGACTCCCAATTTGCTTTTTGCACTGTTCCTTCAGGCCCACTGACCTGCAGGATCAAAATACAGAGACATAGAAGATTACACTGAGAGCAGAAATACAAGGAAGGTGCCTTCCTCTAGCGCAGGGGTTCCCAGTGTAGTTCCTGTTGTCATGTACCCACGGACACCTTTTCTGCTGCCCACCAAGTGCGTTTTAAAAAGTGGGTGGGGCTAGGTGAGTCTTTTGCCCAGTAAGATTTCTGATTGGCCACTGGAGATTTGACGGGCTGTTCAGATTTGTGAAAACATTGTTTTGGCAGCAACTGCACAAGGATCTTCACTGTGTGACTAAAGGTAAGCTATGGAAGCCATTTTGTGGCTGGCCCTGCCTCCTGCAGCAGCCATTGTTTGGCAGCCATTATGTGGCTGTACCAACCATGCTGTGTCAGAATTCCAGAAGTGCCTACAGCTTCAAAAAGGTTGGAGACCCCTGTTTGAGCACTATTCTACTTGCACTGTTCAGGATCCACGTCATATTTTTACTGCATATATCTTTCTCCAATAATATGCAGAAATACATCAGAGAAATGCAGTGTTACAATGCAACATCACACATGCAGTTATTTATTTAAGATTAATCTACATCACCTTACTATAAAAAGTCTGAAGTGGCTTGCAGCATAAAAGGTCAAAATACATTTAGAAACAATTGATAAAATAGGTTGGCTGCTGTGGATCTATTCTGTCAGCAAAGACACTTTTCTCTGGCATAAAGTGCCTCCCCTGTTGCAGAAACTCTTCTGCCATTTGAACCATATCACCATGTCACATCCAATGCATGTATTGCCCCCAACAGGAATGAACCTTTTAATGCAGACCTTACCATTTTGGAATGATTCAAGGAACTGTCACAATGAATAAGCAAAAAAAAAAGTCCAAAGAGCTTTCATGTGCATGTGTTTTTAGAATGTGAATGATAAGGTAATGTCACATTTTGCAGTGTGCTGGGCCAGTGTGCTGGGCCAAACTACAGTCTAGAATTCTATGAGTGGGATTCCAGATGAGTAGTTTAGCCCTAAAAGCAACCGGAGGGCAGGTAGATATGTGATGAGAAAGGGTTAACTCCCTCCCCTATCTTGCTTCCCTTATTTACAGTGACCCCTTCCCCAGTCTGAGCACCCAGAGGATATTTTCAATCCCGGAAAAAGTATTACCCACCCAAACCCCAGCACCAACGCTCCAATACATTACCCCCTTGGCAACTTTTAGGACCAGATCTACAGTCCTGATCATTAGACTCCACCATCACATGGAATTCAAATGATATTCAGGCACACCCAAGTTCAAAACCCTACTTCGTCAAACACACATCGGAGGGAGCCATAGCAGTCACTCAGTCTCTCCTAGTCTAACCTGCTTCAAAAGAACAAATGGCATCTTTAAGACCAACGAAGTATAAGCTTTCATGTATTGTACATTCACATTAAAGTTTTCACCCTAAATTAAACTTCACTGCTCTTAAAGGTGTCATTGGATTTAAACTTTTTTCTGTTGCTTCAGACCAACATGGCTATCCACCTGAATTTACCTCAAAAGGTTACTGCAAGGACAAATGGCCCACATCCACTGCTTTGTACACTTTGGAAGAAAGTCTAAACAAAAATAGAAATTGTTATTTTATTGCCCTGATAATAAACGTAAGTGGCTTGATAAAAGGGGGTTATTGTCAAAATCAATGGCTGTAGCAATGCATTACTTAGGTCAACATGCCTTGAAGGCAGAAAGCAGGGGCCACTTGGCTACTCAGATAGCCAAGGAAAACTCATTCCTCATCCCACCCCTGCAAAATCATTACAACATTTTCCAGAGAACTCAAAGTGACTGCAGCTGAAGCCTTGTGAACCATTTTTCAGCACGCTTCCCAAGTTACTATAATAGCTATGCCTCTTTTTTTTTCTTGGAGTTTTTTTTTAAAAAGGTTGGAGCTTCAAAACATTTATTCTTTTGCCAAAGACTGCAAATTTGTCACTCTCACAAGCAGTTCTGAACTGCCCCTTGTGGAAGTATAAGGGAGCTGCCCATTGCAGCATTTGACATTTAATCCACACATAGCAGCTGTAAGACTGTACTAACAATGGATTTTTAAAAGTCCAGTTTTGGAGTGAAAGTAGCAATGCTCAAACTTTAAAGGGTGAAGCAGGAATAGTAGCAAGTGTTGCTTGTGCATCAATTTGAAGGAGAATTAATGGCTGATACCAATAGACCATTCAGGAGCCTTTTGAGGTAAGTAAATACTGCATTTGAAATAAGCATTGCAGCTTTTTTTTCACTGACAGACTTTCTATAACATGTTCATACTTGGTCCTCTGCTAAGTTTCTCTCTCTGCCTATCTAAATTAGCAACAAGAATCTAACAAGTCTTTTAAAACATGCCTATTCTAATAATGAAGTAGATTGGTTTGGGGGGAAATGCTTCACTTTTGCATTGATGATTCTGCATGACCAAACATTAATTCACAGGGACTCACTCAATTTTTTAGGATAATTAGCAGAATTCTTAACAAATATTTTAAAAAGAGTAAAGGAAAGGAAAGGAAAGGAAAGGAAAGGAAAGGAAAGGAAAGGAAAGGAAAGGAAAGGAAAGGAAAGGAAAGGAAAGGAAAGGAAAGGAAAGGAAAGGTCCCCTGTACAAGCACCAGTTGTTTCCAACTCTGGGGTGACGTTGCTTTCACAGCGTTTTCACAGCAGACTTTTTACGGGGTGGTTTGCCATTGCCTTCCCTAGTCATCTACACCAAGGGTGGCCAACGGTAGCTCTCCAAATGCTTTTTGCCTACAACTCCCATCAGCCCCAGCCAGCATGGCCAATCTGGAGAACTACCGTTGGCCACCCCTGATCTACACTTTCCCCCTAGCAAGCTGGGTACTCATTTTACCAACCTCGGGAGGATGGAAGGCTGTGTCAACCTTGAGCCGGTTACCTGAAAACCCAGCTTCCAACAAGGATCAAACTCAGGTCATGAGCAGAACTTAGGACTGCAGTACTGCAGTTTTAACACTCTGCACCATGGTGCTCCTCAAAAGGAGTAAAGGGAGTCTCAAATAAAATCAGTATTTGTTTTAATCCTGCACCAGTTTTTAGGGCTTTTCTAAAAAAAAAAGAAAGAAATAGCGGGGGGGGGGGGGTTGTACCAGAGTACTGCACAAGAAATATTTTGTGACGCTTTCTCATAAATTGTAAGACTAGAAAGTTAGCTCTTTAAAAATTAACATCAAGACAATCAAGTTCCAGAAAAAAATCTAACAATAGCCTCACCCAAGAAATTGAGAGCACCAGGCAGCTAACTAGTAGACGTTATAGAGGACACAATACAGCTAAAATTGGAAGAGAGGAAGCAATAGGATCCTCAAGCAGGTGGATCCTTTTTACCAACCGGCCAAACCCTGGGAAGACTGAATGCCCCCAAGCACTGGGCACTTAGAACAGGATTAATGTGGGTGTCCGATCATCTCAATGCAAATTGGAAAGAAGGTAGTTCCCAAAGAGCTGTTTCTTTCTTGTACTTCTCAGCTTAATGTCGTTTTAAGGAGAAGGCAAGACATTCTGTTCTATTTCTCTCAATGCCTCTGCAGCAGTACTACCACAATTTACAGATTATCTCAATTAGCAGTTGGCTGTATTATGCATACTACTACTTGTGAGATTCTCTGAACATTTATTTAAGAAACAGATGATTGGTATTGGATGAATGAGGGAGACAGAATTTGTGTAAGCTTGTAAGAGGAGAAGAATTTAAACTGTTTAAGAAACACAGATGTACATAGGCTTCCCAAATCCCCTGCCTTGCCTGGGGATCCCCGATTTGGAGCCTTCTCCCCCCGCTAGCCAAAAATCTGGAAAGCGCGGGGGGGGGGAATGGCGGCCCTTCCCAGCCAGCCCCAATCGCAGCAGCCTTTCTTCAGTTTTCCCAGGCTGCTTCTGGCCCTAATCAGCTGGCTGGCGGGAGGGGAGGGGAGAGGGAACCCCGCCCGCCTGCAAAGGACCATGTGCCTTTGAACCTCCAGAGGCTTGACGTGAAAGGCTTCAATTTAGGATGGTGTGTCTGTTTCTGTGAAGAAGCTGGCAGCAAATGGTGAGTAGAGAGGCTGATCTGCTGCTTCAGACTGGCCAGAAAGGGGGGGGGAGAGGGGGAAACGTCTTCGACCCTATGCGATCGATTCTCATAGGGTATAATGGGGAATTGTTCTGGAGGTTTCGGGGGCTCTGGGGGAGCTGTTTTTTGAGGTAGAGGCACCAAATTTTCAATATAGTATCTAGTGCCTCTCCCCAAAGTACCCCCCCAAGTTTCAAAACGATTGGACCAGGGGGTCCATCTGTAGGGGGTAGCATTGAATTTCCTGCACTGATCAGGCTTGGACTAGATGGCCTATACAACCCCTTCCAACTCTACAGTTCTAAGAAAGTCCGTTCACACACTCAGGTTTAATTTCAGTGCTTCCTCTAAACAGTGAGCAGACAAAACGTGACTTCACTCTTGAAACATCTCATGATAGACATGAAATGCACAGAATGTGGACCCCTGCAATAAACTCAGCATAAAGCACCTTCTCTCATTCCAGACACTGACAAAATGAAGCCAAACCTTCCACTTCAAATAACATGCTAATCAGCCCATAATGCCCATAACATCATGTTGGCAATTGTGTCACAGACCATAATACTAAATGAAAAAAGAACATTGATATAAACAGTGTTGCCAGATGTCTTGTGTTTCTGTGGCTCAAAAACCAAACTTCCTCATTCCGAGCTGTCTTTGCATCTGCCAAGAAGCATCTCTTTCTAAATAAGCAGCAGGAGTGAGGGCTGCAAATGAAACCTCTGTTGCTGCTTTTCCTGTTTCTTCTCTCTCACACACACACACAGAAACCAAATCCCTGGAGGAGGTTCTGGGTAAAAGAACAGAAGTGGTGGTGGGGAAATTAGTGTTAGGAATGCAGTTTTGATAAGGACAGTAAGTCCATCAGGAACTAAGAAGGCTGTCTTCATGCCAATGGACACAAAAACCTGGAAACAAAAACTTTGTCTTCTAATAATATGCAGGAAAGGAATGCATAAGGAACTGGAGCACTTTAACAGCTGTCTCTCCAGCCCACAGGTGTGGGGTATTGTACAGGTGTGCAAGAGTTTGGGAGTCTCATCAATCCTAGTTCCTCTAATTTGTATCTGATTCCTTTCTCACTCTTGCACATACTCTCATAATGAGAAGAAGCTATTTAAATTCTGGCTTCATCTTGGTCACAAACAATCACACAGATATATTAAATATTCTTGTTTTAAAAATTCTTAAAACACATTCAAGTTTCTTCTAAGAACTAATTCCCACATGGAGATTCTTAGACTACATCTGGGAATCAAAATTCATCTGGAATTTTTAACACTGTCCAAAATCAGAGAGACATCAAAATTTACTGACAAGACAATAACTTGTACAATCACACAGAGCTGTAGCATATCACATCAGACCCCTGGTCCATCTAGCTCCGTACCATCTACTGTGGCAGGCAGTAGATTTCTGTAGTCTCAGGTCTCCTTACCTGAGATGCTTTAACTAGAGAATTTAACTGGATTTTCTGCCTGCAAAACATGCTTTACCAGCAAACCACAGCCTCTTCCCAGCTGAGACTACCAGCATTCACCTGCATGAGTCTAAGCAATGAATACACAGGCCAACAAATACTGACATTTACAAATTAATTTGGGATTACAAATGCCAATATTTACATGTGAGCGTCAGTATTCATATAACTGGAAATTCACTCAGAGGAAGTGTGTGTGATGAATGATAAAAAAGTGAGAAAACACTGTGTACTGCTACCTTTAAAATAAATAAACCTGTGGACAGGAAGGGATTCTAAGAATTGGAGCCACCTTTTAAGGAACTTCATGATGAGTAATACGGATCTAGAAAGTGTTGTCTTGACACTCAAATGGGGTCATGCAGTTGTAAACATCTAAGCTGCTATTCACCATAAATATTTATCTGGGAAAGCACAAATGTTTCTTTCTAGGATGTAAGTCAAAGGTCATAAGGATTACTCTTGTGGAAATTATTCACTATTAACATTAGCTTCAAGTTATACTTGTATTTGTACTAATACTCAGAACTGCTATTTTAGAATGGTTCTACAATATTGCTACAATAAATAGACTACAAACTTCTAACGGAGGATATTGAAGCAATTTCCCCTCTTACTGAATTTCTCTCTCTGCTTGTAGGTGCCGAAAATGAACTAAGAATGTCGAACTCTAACTATACCAGTTTAGGAAGCCGCTGCAACTACAGCACAATAATAACAAGACAAGCCATCCCAGTGATATACAGTTTCATCTTTATTGGAGGGATCCTACTGAATGGCGTAGCAGCCTGGATTTTCCTACATGTCCCTAGCAAGACAACTTTTGTTGTCTACCTCAAGAACACTGTCATAGCTGACCTCATCATGAGTTTAATGTTCCCATTCAAAATCCTTGCTGACACAAAACTTGGCCCTTGGCAGCTCAATGTTATTGTCTGTCGTTTCTCAGCTGTTCTCTTTTACACTAATATGTATATCAGTATCACTCTGTTTGGGCTCATAGGCTTTGACAGATGCTCCAAAGTTGTGAAGCTGCAGTATGTCACCACTGTTCACAACGTTCGTTGCAGCAAAATACTCTGCTTATTAGCCTGGGGGTTGCAAATTCTTGTGTCACTTCCCAATATGATTTTAACCAACAAAACACCCAGCGAAGAAATTTCAGAAAACTGTATGAAGCTCAAGAGTGACTTGGGATTAGAATGGCACAAGGGTTCAAATTACATCTGCCTAGGAATTTTTTGGACTGTATTCATTATATTAATAGCCTGCTACACTTCTATAGCAAGAAAAATATACATTTCCCACAGAAAATTCAAAAGAAACTCTACAGTAACAAGGAAAAAAACCAATCGGAATATTTTCACTATTATGCTTGTGTTTATCATCTGTTTTGTTCCTTATCATATTTGCAGAATCCCATATACATTAAGTCAAACTTCATCACAATATAGTTGCCAGTCAAAAAGACCTCTGTTCTACATGAAAGAATTCAGTTTAATACTATCCGCTGCAAATGTGTGCCTTGATCCTATTATTTATGTATTCCTTTGCCAACCCTTCAAGGAAAGGCTGTACCAAAAACTGCACCTCAAGCTGAAGACATCAGAGGAACTAGAGAACTCTAGATCAAGAAGGTCAAATGCAGTTTGTGAAACTGTAATTACATAAACACTTTTAGCAAAATACACTGCCAAAACTGGGCTGTGTTGTACCAGTTTAAGGGAACAAGTGTATGTTGTAGCAGTTTTGCAAATGCTTATTCAGAGGACAGTCACACATCTGTCTCAACTGAACTGAGTTATTGCTCTTACACTGCCCCTTCCCCCACTCCTCTGTAGAACTACAAAACTGAAGAAGAGATTGGATTTATACCCTGTCCTTAACTCAGAGTGGTTTACAATCTCCTTTTCCTTCCCCTCCCCACAATAAACACCCTGCGAGGTAGGTGGAGCTGAGAGAGCTCTCAGAGGACTGCTTGAGAGACCAGCTCTGCTGAGAACTTGTGGCTGACTCAAGATCATACCAGCAGGTGCATGCGAAGGAATGGGGAATTAAAGAAGTCCAGTTGGACCTTATAGACTAACATTTATTTTATCATGAATTTTCATGAAACAGAGCTCACTTCTTCAGATGCAGTGGAAAGAAAGAAAACCATTTTCATCATATTTATCCAGAATATTACAGAAGGACAGGAGGAGGAGCAGGGTAAAAAAAAAGTCCTGGTATCCTAAATCAGGTGTGATTTCTCTAGATCATGAACTTGAACTTACCTTACATAACAAATGGTGAGAGAGGTCAGATGTTCTAAACTCATGTAATAAAAATAAACAGAAATGCAATAAAGTAGGGCAGATTAATTAAGGAAAAAGTCTGAAGCAAGGGAGAGCTGATATCAACAAAGGGTTACGGTATAACACGTTAATAAATGTCTATTAAAGTGGGTCCCGTTGGGTTATCAAAAATTATAATGAACAAGGAAATGAGTCTTGGTTTGAGCGAGGAGGACATAACTTCTTGTTGAATTCAGCATTTTCACACTGAATACTCCCTTTAAAGTTTTTGTAGAACAATGACTTTCAGATCTTAAAGAGTATGTCCAGGAAAATTAAAATGTTTACCCACTTGTTTCCCAATACTGTGATTTCTTATGTCATATTTGTATTCATTGAATGACACATTTGTCCAACATAGATAGCTAAAGCGCACAGTTGGCACATGATAGCTTAGATTAGATGACATGTAAGTAAATGAGCCCAAGATGGTGTAGCTGCTGTTTTTAGAAGTACCTGAGTATATATGGGGGTAAAGTTGGTATCTAAGTTTGCTGCAGGGTTTGGGTCCTGGGTTTGTATTTTGGTGATCCATTGTTGTTGGTAAGAAGCTGGTTTTAAGTTGGGGGTTTGTCTGTTAGGAAAGGTCTCTCCCAAAGCTTGTGAAAGAGGAATATCCTTATCCAGGGCTGCGATCACACACACAATAATGCACTTTCAGTGCATTTTCCAACAGGATTTTGCCGGTTCACACAGCAAAATCCAGTTGGAAAGTGCACTGAATATGGATTGAAAGTGCATTATTTAGTATATGTGATTGCAGCCTAAGAGAAGCAGTTGTTCATTCATATGTGTTGCAGTGGTTTAAGTTGTAAGCTGTAGAAGACTACCAGTGGTGCTACAGTACCATTCTTAGAGTAGTTACCCCTTAATGTGGCTCCCACCAATGTACTCCCTAGTGCCTGCTTGTTTCTTGGGTCCTGCACACAAAATACAAAAGGCCTTGAAATGAAAATGATAAAAAGATTTTCAGATTGCTCCCTATGAACTGATTGACTGAAATTACTCCAGGCAGGCAACAGCTGTGCACTTTTGGTTGGCCAGTCACAGATGTTCTTACGAATCCAGAGTTGGGGATCAGATCTTCTACTTTCTTTTGGAAACTGAAACCAAACACCATCACTTCCCCAGCTTTCCTCCACCTTCTCAGTGCAAGACATGCTTCAGAAGACACTAGAAGCACCACATGTATGTCTGCAGGGAGTGCCCATTTACAGCAAAAGACCCCAGCTGGTTTAAAACATTCATTAGCCACCTACAAAAAGCAACTACAAAATACATTAAAACCACTAGTTAAAATCAATCATTTAAAACTAATCAAATCCCATTATACGAATAAAACTGTCTTTAGTAGTCTCCTAAAGGTCAAGAGTGAGGTGAGGGGGCCAGGCGTACTTTCCTGGTTCCAGAATTGTCAGGTTGTCACTGAAAAGGCCCCCTCTTATGTACCCACCAGACAGGCTTCTTTGGTCAATGGGGCAGGGAAGATGGCCCCTCCGTGTGATCTTAATTCCCAGGTAGGAACATGACAGATACCCCAGCGCCAAGCCATATAAGGCTTCAAAGGTCAAACCCAACAGACTGATTCCCCACTAGCCTTACACCGCTCTCACTCTCTTCTTCTCTGTGGAGCTTCAGTAGGATTTCAAACTATTTGCCCCAGAGCTGCAATTCACTCCGCCTCTCCACAGCAAACAAGATCCTCTAAAAAACAGTTTGTTTGCCACGCAAAAAAGGTAAAGCAAGTTGCAGCCCTGAGGCAGATAGTGTGAAATCCGATGGAAGTCCCACAGAGAAGAGGAGCGTGAGAGTGGTATAAGGTTAGTGGGGAATCAGTCGCAGTATAACTGCTGTAATACTGGAGTTGCATGATCCCAGTAATTGGCCCCAACCAGTGACTGACTGTTGCTGTTCTTCCCTTGCTGCAGCACTCTACTATTGGCCCAAGAAGCAGAGCAGCCAATGCGCCTTCTCTTTGTAGCACCAGGGCTGATCCAATAGCACAAGAGTGAGGAATCACGCTCAGTTCTCCCAGATAAGAGTCTATGCATTACACCAAAGCAACCATTTGCTACAGAGTAACTGATCTTGGTCATCTGGAGATCAAATGTAATGGGGGAGATCTCTAGGTGCTACCTGTGAGTTGGCAACCCTTTGTGATAAAGCAAAAAAAAACCCCTTATATGTGCAATGTTGCATACATTCGATGTTCTGGTTAAGATGGACTTCCACCTGTGCAAACCTTAATTACCAGGCCACATATCTCTGGTGTGCAAACCAAGCAGACGTGACTTTCCTGCTTAGATAACAGGTTACTTGAAATATGACGGTGAACACATGCAAAGTCATATGGCTCAGTTAATTTGCCTCACCAGCATTATATTGAAAACATGCTTCAGTGGTGGCTGTTTCTGCTCTTTTTCTCACCGGTAAAAAGGAACCACCTGGAGGTTAAAGTGAGTTATGAAATAATGCTTCTTTTCCAGATAAAGCTCACAGCATGGTTGGTACTCAGTTCTGACTAAAACTGGCAAGGGGTGCATTACTCAACTTTCTTCAGGTATGTAGCCTTCTTCAGTATGCATCCAAGTAGTATTTGCAGTAATCAGAAGCTTATTGTAGAGGTAAAAGTGAACCAATTATCTTTGTGAAAGGGGTAGTCTCAATCTCAGGTTTAGGTGAGTCATATTCCACATGTGACATTAAAATATTGCCCTTACAAATAAAAAGGGTACAAGAGTAATGTGTGTGTACACCTTTGTTTGAAACAATCATGCTTTTCCTCTGTATTTCAATCCTATTTCATTTTCATGGCTCCCAGTCAAAGTGAGTGCTTTCCAAAAGCAGGGGAGTAAGTAGAGCAACTAATCTCACCAAATCACTCCCAATACATCTGCCCTCAGCTCCACTAATACAAAGCTCCTATTGCATCCCAGCACCACCCTTGATAGTCCCTCCTACCCGTCATGAGAGAAAATACCATTTTCAGATACAGCATGCTGTTATGTTTAGAGTTGATCCTAGAGGTTCAACAGCAACTGGTGGAACAAAATTAAGAGTGTTAGGAAGTGGCTATGGCCTTTTGAACCTGCTAGCTGAGAACACTGAGTGGGGAAGCAAGTACTTTATCTGTGAAGACAAAACCCATCACAAGATTAAGGACACAGGAAGTCAGTGGTACCCCTGGCAAGTATGATTATTACTCAGCCTGGAATAGTTTCAGCTTTTGTGAGAAGGTGGAATACATTTCTCAGAACCTGAAATTTCTCAGCAGACCTTTAAAAGGGCTCAAAGAACTCCTTTCTTCTGGAAGAGTGGGAGGTAAGGAGCCACAAGAGGATGGTATCCTGTGTGAAAGAGCTGTAGTGGCTAAGGAAGGGAAAATATGATTCATTATTGTCAGGGCTTTTTTTGTAGCAGGAACTCCTTTGCATATTAGACCACACACACCAATCCTCCAAGAGCTTAAAGGCTCTTAGTACAGGGCCTACTGTAAGCTCCAGGAGGATTGTCTACATCAGGGGGGCATGGCCTAATATGCAAAGGAGTTCCTGCTACAAAAAAAAGCCCTGATTATTGTAAAAAAATATTGTGTGCAATTCCATGCTGAATTAGTCCAGTAATTTCAATGGGCTGAAGTACCCTTTCAATTAACTACAGGGTCCAGTACAAAGTGTTGGTTATCACCTTTAAAGCCCTATATGGCCGAGGACCAGCCTACCTAAGGGACCGTCTCTCCCCATACGAACCCCAGAGGGCCCTGAGGTCAGTGGGTAAAAACAAAATGACTACCCCTGGGCCGAGAGAGGTCAAACTCCAAAACACTAGAGTACGGGCCTTTTCAGTTGCGGCACCTGCACTGTGGAACCAGCTTCCGGAGGAAGTGCGGGCCCTGCGGGACCTTGATCAATTCTGCAGGGCCTGCAAGACCGCCCTTTTTAGACAAGCCTATGATGACACTGACTGCTGAGTTGCATGATATAAAGAACCGCCATCTATTAAATATAAGAACACTCATATAAGATTGTCTAAACTGGCAGAACCAGCGCTATAATAGTTTATTACTGCCAGATATATTTATATATAGTGTAATGTAAATTATGTATTTTAACTTAACTGACTGGTTTTTATATGTTTAATTTTAACTGTTAAATTTAAAGTTTTATTTATGTTAACGTATAAATTGTTGTTAGCCGCCCTGAGCCGCCTAGGCGGGGAGGGCGGGATAGAAATAAAAGTTATTATTATTATTATTATAGGATTACACTGTGAGGTTCCTCCCTGATAAAGTGGAAGGTGATCTTCATGCAAACTTAAAAAGTTGTAGACTAAGGCTGACTAGGGAAATCCTTTGACACCTGCAGTTTCAGATCATTAGGTGACTTAATGTATGCCTGTGAAGAAGAACAAACGGCTGGCTCCATTTTAGATGTAATTCAGAATAGGATGGCTCATACAGAAAGAGAGCTGTGAGGCTTGTTGTAGAATCACTAATATTGCAGTCTAGTTCATATGTTTAGAGTTTAGCAGCATTCCTATCCATCTTGCAGATCTTTTGTTAAACATTACAGCCAATTCAATTCCTATTTTGGTCTCTCATGTATTATAAAACCAGAAACAAAAAGGAAAACAGTGATATTAGATACACAAAAATAATGACATGGTTTATCCAACTGACTTGTGCTCCATCTCAAGTATTCAACCTGTTAAATCCAGAATTTAGCTAACTCAGAACACCAGGGCTTTTTGGTAGAAAAAGCCCAACAGAAACTCATTTTCATATTAGGCCACACCCCCTAACACCAAGCCAGCCGGAGCTGCGTTCCTGTCCACTCCTGTTCAAAAAAGCCTTGCAGAACACTATCATTTCAGCTTCACTGACAGGCACTATGAACTGGGTCAAGATGAGTCCTGGCTAGGATAACGGAATTCTTAATATATATTAAATGTAATCACTCCATAAGAGGATAGTAAATGCGTGGTTAATTGTGTGGACTCTTATCTGGGAGAACCAGGTTGATTCCCCACCCCTCCACATGCACCTGCTGATGCGACCTTGAGTTGGTCACAAGTTCTCACAGAGTTGTTCCTCTCAAAAGTAGTTTTTGTCAGAGCTCTCTCAGCTCCACCTATCTCCCAAGGTATCTGTTGTCGGGAGGGGAGGGGAAAGGCGATTGTAAGCTAGTCTGAGACTCCTTTGGGTAATGAAGGGCAGGATATAAATCCAATCTCTCCTTTTCATCTAATAATGCCTGCCTTCATCATATACAACCTACACATCATATATAATCCTTAAAACAGCCTGAATAAACTAGCTAAACCACAAAACTAGTGTGGTTCAAATTCATTGAAGAATCTCAGAGGGAAATCTTGATACCCTTTTTGTTTCTTTTACATGCACACCTATCGACATACTAAATTGATTGTATAAAAATGTGCAAAGGGCAATGGCTTTTCACTTTCTTTTTTAAATTTGCAACATTTGTACATCTCACCTTTCTCCCAACATGCAGGACTCAAGGCAAAAGATAACAAATAAAAATTTACACAATTAGCATATATAATTACAAACAATTAAAATTAAGGTCCTTTGCTCTCCCTTCTCTCTCCCCACACCTTTTGATTTAAAAATCACTACTTCACAAATACTTTCCTTGAGCAGCTCTTAATTGTTTATGAAGCATGCCCTTTAAAATGTCTAGTTTCATTTACGTCAACCGGCACATTTCAAAACCACAAGCTTCCCCACCCCCACCCCTTTCATATAATGTCAGCTAAGAAAAAAGCTAGAAAACATTAGCCAACATGCTGAAGGGGGGAAAGAGGCACATCACTGGACAATACTGACATTTAACTGATTCACTCGATGCTTCAGATACTACTGCAGGTAATACAGCAGGTATGTAGATTCTCATTCCTTTTGAAGCATTTACCAACTTGGCATCAGTGCAAACTAGGCAATGTAAATTACAATGAATTATAAAGAGTTATATAGTAACCTAGTAGCCCAGACTAGCCTGACCTCATCAGAAGCTAGGATTAGAAATTGGAAGTGACACCACCAAGGAAGACTGGGGCTATTTCATATGGCAAAGCACCTGCTCATCGCATGCCTTGAACACCCTGTGAGGTAAAACTTCATGGGGTTACCATGAGTCAGTCATGACTTGATGGCACACTTTACCTTTATAAAAGATTGTAAGTGTAATGTGCTGGAAGTATAATGGTTGTTGTAAAAAGGCTATCAAGGATTCAGGTCTGGTAACTGGAACCATAGTGTAGCTTTCTCTTCACTATATTAGTGATTGTGCACGTGTGTGTGTGTTTCAGTAGAAGCAATATGGTGTCCAACCTTAAGCAATCTCTTTACAGGGACGTACATTCTCACTGCAAAACAAATTGGACAAGGAGAATTGGGATTATCTCAGTCAAAAGGGCTTTCTTCCAGCTGTGGAACGGACATCTTAGGCACACTGTGTATTCACTTTCAATAATGTATCTGAATAATATTCCGATGTAAAATCAATCTTTGGTCAAACAACTGTTAGCCATCTGATAAATTAAAGCCTAAATTTTAAAGGAAGGGATAGTGCAAAACACGATTGCGAATTATATTGTTTTTAAATATATCATATGTAAACTATTGATACGACTGATGAGTAAAAAATATTTTAAATAAATAAATGGAAAATCATAGCTTAAGTGCAGAGTTTATACTACCACATAAGCAGTTTGGATACAATACAGTACCATACTGAAATGAATGTATAATAGTGAATTTATAATCTGCTTTCCATATTCCATTGGGGAAGTAGTATTATTTTGTTGCTACAAAATCTGCCTAAATTCACAGAATCAGCAATGCTAACACGGGGTAGAAGTTGGCATCTTATAGCAATGCTGATTCTGTGAACTTCGGCAGTTCTTGAGAAGGAGGGCAGGAAGGGTTGCATCAGTGCTTAGTTCCTGTGGCTCTTCCTTACACGTCCAAGGAAATGCCAATCAGTACCTTGAGGCCAGTTTGGCCAGGGATCCTGGAGGGCGGGGTTTTTTGGCCATCTTCTGGGCATGGAAGGCAGAGGTACTTGTGAATTTCTAGCATTGTGCACAGGGTTGGCTAGATGACCCTGGGAACCCCTTCCTACTCTACAATTCTATCACAGCTAATTAAAGTTAACACTGGGGCTTACTGTTTCAGTAGTCTTTTAAGGACTCAAGATTCCATTGTGCTTTGCTATCCACATGCAGATGCCTTATCATATCTTAAGTCTACATCCTACATCCTCATTTCCCTTGGACTGTTGCTGTTAAGAAGATTCTTAGGACCCTAATCAGATCAACATGAGCAGCTATTACAATGCAGGGCTTTTTTTGGAGCAGGGACTCCTTTGACTATTAGGCCACATGAAGCCTGCTGGGAGACCTTAGGCCAGTCACAGTTCTCTCAGAACTCACTCAGCCCCACCTACCTCACAAAGTGACTGTTGTGGGGAGAGGAAAGGGAGGTGACTACAAGCTGCTTTGAGACTTTTTAGGGCAGAGGAAAAGGAGGTTATAAAAACCTTCTTCATTCATTGGTAAATTTGATTGCCCTTTTGTTAATGTTTCCTCATCACAACGTCAGCAGAAGGACATATGAAAGTGTAGAAGAAAGCTGTATAGAAGGACAGTGTAAGCAGAAATCCACAGGATTTGCCAATGCTAAATTTCAGTAGTATACAAGTTTAGCACACAACCAGAAACAACACAATGTGTAATTCTCAGTATTAACAAATATCAGTTGATCAGCCCCACTAAATGAGGAGCAACTCTGAATGAATAAACTGCTGAGATTCATGCAGGCTCAGAGTCACAGATTTACCCAGAAATTGCTTAAACATTAAGACATAACACTGACACCAGAATAAAGGGTTCCAGAGGGTGAAGAGAGGCAAATTGCCTCACGCTTTTTAGGAACAGGTCTGACAATTCATGCTGTAGAATTATAAGGGAACAATCATTTTCTCTACTGGTTCTGATAAATCCATTTATTCCTCTTTCATTCTCTACAGGTTCTGTTCTCTTAGACCAGGACATATATTTTGTCTATCCCATAAAGTTCCTGAGATGTCCTTCCACAATGTTTCAGCCTGCAATGTTTATACTGGCATGGAGCCATTTACTTATTTTTATTACTTGATATTCCTTATCGGTTTCATTGGGAGCTGCTTTGCCCTATGGACCTTCACCCATACAGAGCAGAATCGCAAGTGTATGAGTATCTATTTAATTAACCTCCTCACAGCAGATTTTTTGCTGACCTTGGCCTTGCCAGTGAAAATAATTGTCGATTTAGGAATTGCTCCCTGGAGATTGAAAATATTCCATTGTCAAGTGACAGCTTGCCTCCTCTATATCAACATGTATGTATCAATCATATTCTTGGCATTTGTAAGCCTGGATCGTTGCTTCCAATTAATACACAGATGCAAGATCTATCGTATTCAAGAGCCTGGGTTTGCCAAGATGATATCAGCAGTAGTATGGATAATGGTTCTCTTTATTACAATGCCGAACATGCTGATTCCAATCAAAGAAATTAAAGAAGTGCCAATTGTGGGTTGCATTGCGTTCAAAACTGAAATGGGAAGAGACTGGCATGTATTTACAAATTTCTTATGTTCTGTGATATTTCTAAATTTCTCAGCCATAGTGCTCATTTCCAACTTCCTTGTGATCAGACTGCTCTATCAAAACAAATACAATGAAAGCTACAAACATGTACAAAAAGCTTTAGTGAACATACTCTTGGTCACTGCAAGCTATATTATATGCTTTGTTCCTTACCACATTGTTCGGATCCCATACACTCTGACTCAAAGCGAAGCTATAACCACTAACTGCTATTTTAAACAATCCCTCTTCAAAGCAAAAGAATCAACCCTGCTGTTTGGAGTGTCAAACCTGTGCTTTGACCCTATTTTGTATTTTTATCTTTCAAAGACATTTAAACTGCAGGTAAGCAAGACTTTTGGATCACGTAAAGAGAAATATAGTTTCTCAGAAGAACAGCAAGGAACATGTACAGAATTGACACAGCGATGTGATGTTTCAGTTTAGAGGTCATAGGTCTTTCCACATGCTCAGTTTACTGCACAGTAAAATGTACTTCCTCTGTTTTATTTTTGTGCACAGTTCTCTCATCTTTGCTCCAGGCAGAAACAGAGGACATTTTTCTGATCACGCCAAGTGTACTGTGGAACTAGCTATAGTTTCTTTCCCTCCCCTCCCCACCACAGTATAACATATTTACCCCAGTTGTATTTTCTGTGCATTTCCAGTTGTATTTGCTGTGTACAACACATGTGTCACAAGCACTTATGATTTCCCACTTATTTAATGGCAACTGGCAACCACACCACAGCATTCTCCTTGCTCCACCACATTCAATTTGGAGTTCACACATACCATACCTGTTTTGGAAATGTTGCAGGGTTTTATCATTTGAATTTGCAAATATGAAAGCCATCTCCTGAGTGTGTATAAAGAGATTGTTTTTGAACAGAGAGATGATTAAATGTGCCATATCTTTTTGTCTTCCTGTGCTGCAAACTATTATTTCTGAAGCATTGTTTGTGGGGGTTGTCTCATAATGACTGCAGTGCTGCCTGGAAAATGTTTAAGCTACTGTATGGAAAGATCTTGGGAAGGAAGGACAAGGTCAGAGCTTGGCTGCAGATTAGGACCAAATTAATCATAACATGCCCATGAATAAGCAAACTCCTGTAAGTCAACAACTTGAATAACAAAATTACATGCTTTGGGTTTTAACTTTTCTTCATTAGTAGTAATCTGCCTCCTGATTCTCATCTACTCAATCTGTTCATTTGATTTCCACTAACTACGGTTCAGAAAAAGGGAGAAGAAATCCATTCAGGTAATAATTGCTGCATTTTGCAATTCACAGCTGCCTTTACTGAAAATACTTTCATGGTGAACATTTCATTTCAAATGAACAGATTTTAATATGTCCATGCTATTATATCATGATTTAGCTAGCATACTTAAGGGAAACACTGCCAGTTTTTGAAAATACTCTGCCCAGGAAATCTGACTTGCATATAACTCCTAAACATGAACAGAAAAAATGAAACAGAAATTTAATTATGTTTCTTGTTTCACCTAAGTCCCACTGAAAGCAAACAGAGAAGGCTCTTTGGGCAGTTGTTATCACATGATTTATAGAAATCATATACATTTTAAATGTACTGTGATACTATTTCAGGACCTAGCCCAGGTTAAATTAGCCATGACAAATAACACAATGTAGAGTTATTCGAGTCCAATAGATTTAGACTAGAGAAAATCTGCATAGGATAGCACTGAATGTCTCATTGGAAACATCAGAACAATATTTAGTCACAACTAACGTCAATCTCTTTGCTTCCTATGGGTCTCAGTAAAATAAAATGTGGGGGAGACAGCCTAATCCTCCTAAAGTTAGTTGTTATTTCAGTTGTGGCGGATTTCAAAGATAAGTCTCACTGAATATGGAATTTATTTCCATTTGGACATCTTTCAGGTTACATAAACAGAAAAAACAGGTTGCTTACCTGTAACTGATGATCTTCGAGTGGTCATCTGTGCAGTCACACACATGGGTCTTGCCGCAGGCAACGGATCCATACCTCGGAGCTCCAATAGCTCGTATATAACGTCTTTTGGCGCGCTTTCCTCCCGCCCTGGGGAGCGGGCAGCGACCGCGCATGCCTGGAGCGGGGGGAGAGCGCCCATTCCACTCAGTTTCTTCCAGCCGCCGCTGGCAGAGACACTATGAAGAGTAAGAGGTTAATGAACAATCACCAGGAGCCAGCAGCGGGGAAGGCTGGGTGGGCGTGTGTGACTGCACAGATGACCACTCGAAGATCATCAGTTACAGGTAAGCAACCTGTTTATCTTCTTCGTGGTCTCTGTGCAGTCCCACACATGGGTGACTAGCCAGCTAGGTGTCCTGGAGGAGGGTGCTGGTAAAGAAGAAGTTAGTCACGTAAAACAAGCAGTCAAATGCAATTACATTGTAATCAGTCAAATGCAATCACATTGCAACCTGAAATATGCAACAACATATGCAACATGGTATGCAAGTTAAAGATGGAAGCGGATGCACTCACCCGAAGCTTCAGTGGAAGATGGATTTGAGGACCGCCTGACCGAAGGAGGCGTCACGTCTCGCACGAACGTCTAGCGCATAATGGGAGACGAACGTGGATGGAGAGGACCAGGATGCAGCCGCACAAATGTCCTCCAGAGAAACGCCTTGCAGGAAAGCCGAAGACGTCGAGACCGCTCTAGTAGAGTGGGCCTTAAGGCCTTCGGGTAAGGGCTGCTTAGCCAGTTCGTAGCACAACCTGATGGCACTAACTACCCATTTAGACAGCCTTTGGGTAGAAATTTTGTGACCCTTGTGAGGGTTGCCGTAGGCCACAAACAGATTAGGGTCCTTACGGAAAGGTTGTGTGCGATCAAGGTAGAAGGACAAAGCCCTTCTGACGTCCAAAGAGTGTAGGGCTCGTTGTCCCTGGTCGGATGGGTTGGAGAAAAACGTTGGTAAGGAAGTTGAGGTCGATAAGTGGAACTGGGAGACAACCTTAGGCAGGAACGCAGGGTCCGGTCGTAAAACAACTTTGTCCCTATGGAACATGGTGTAGGGAGGATCGTAACGGAAGGCGCATAGGTCACTTGCCCGTTTGCCTGAGGTGAGGGCTACGAGCAATGCCGTCTTCCAGGAAAGAAGGTTGAGGTCTGCGGTGGCCATAGGTTCAAAGGGGGCCCTTATCAGGCAGGAAAGAACTAACGATAAACTCCAGGTCGGGGCAAAGGGTTTAACAGGTGGGTTGAGGTGCAACATGCCCTTAAGAAAGGACTTGGATAAGGGATGGGAGAACACAGTCTTGCCGTCAACCAAATTGTGGAAAGCAGAGACAGCAGAAAGATGCACCTTTAAGGAAGAATAACAGAGTCCTGCTTTTTGCAGAGAGAGCAGATAGTCCAGGATCAGGTTCAAGGGTGCCGACTCCGGCTGTAGATGCTTAGATGTCGTAAAGGAACAGAAGCGCTTCCATTTACGCTGATAGGAAAGTCTCGTGGAAGGCTTCCTTGCGTTAAGGATGACATTGGCTACCTCTGCAGAGAGGTAGGAGGGTGTATTCTCCAGGCTGTCAGGGCCAGGACTCGAGGGTTGTGATGCAGAACCTGACCGTTGGCCTGGGAGAGAAGGTCGCCCGCAGGAGGAAGTCGGCGGTAAGTGTGGCATGAGAGTTGAAGAAGCCCCGTGAACCACGGTTGTCGAGGCCACCATGGCGCAATGAGGATGCAGTCTGTTCCATCCCGAGCTATCTTCACCAACACCCGCGTCAGAAGAGGAGTTGGTGGGAAGAAGTAATGAAGGGGGCCCGTCCAATTGTGTAGGAAGGCGTCGTTGCCCCTCCTGGAGTAAAACCGAGGGCATTTGGCATTGTCCCGGGATGCAAAGACGTCCACCTTGGGTATTCCGAAGCATCGGAAGATGCGTCGAAGGTAGGTTGGATTGATGGACCATTCGTGATCGTCTATGCGAAACCTGCTGAGGGAGTCGGCCAGAGCATTCTCCACACCTGGGAGGTGAATGGCAGTCATGTAGATGTTGTGCTTGACACACCATTCCCAGAGCAGTACGGCTATACGGCAGAGACGGAGGGATCTGGTGCCGCCTTGTTTGTTTATGTAATAAACTGTTGCCATATTGTCCGTGGAGATCTGAACGTGCCGGTCCCTTATCAGGGGAAGAAAGGACTGTAGAGCTCTGTGTACCGCGATCAGTTCCAAGCAATTTATATGCATGGTTCTCTCGGAGGTTGTCCAGAGACCTCTCACAGTCTTGTCCTTTAGGTGGGCTCCCCAACCCCACCAGGAGGCATCTGTTGTAACTATGGCCGTTGGAGAGGTTGACAGAAACGGCCTGCCCTCGAGGAGATTGTTGGGAACAGTCCACCACGTGAGGGAGAGAAGCGCCTTGTGTGGAACAGTCAGCAAAGAACTTTGAGATTGTGTCTGAGGGTGGTAAGCTCTTACAAACCAGATTTGCAGTTGTCGCATCCTTAACCTGGCAAAGCGGAGGACGGACGTAGTGGCGGCCATGAGGCCCAGCAGGCGTTGGATTGTAAGCGCGGACTGACAGGGTTGTTGTTGTACTGACTTGGCTAGGGTGATAATTGTCTGTGCCCGATCTTCGGGAAGAAAGACTCGATGTAGGGAGGTGTGGAGAAGAGCTCCTATAAATTTGAGCTCCTGGGTAGGTGTGAGGTGTGATTTTGAGGCATTCACACGAAGGCCCAGGGAAGTCAGGAGAGTGAGAGCTGTGTCGAGGTTGTGCTCTAGTTGTTGTTGAGTTGGGGCCACCAGAAGCCAGTCGTCTATATATGGGAAGACTGGGATGTTCCGGATGCGAAGCGCAGCCGCCACCACTGCCATGCACTTTGTAAAAACGCGGGGCGCAGTGGAAAGGCCGAATGGTAGGGAAACATATTGGTAGTGGTCCTCGCCCATGGCAAAACGCAGATACTTCCGATGTTGAGGTCGGATGGTCACATGGAAGTAGGCGTCCTGAAGATCGAGAGAGGCCATCCAGGAATTCCTGGGTATGAGGGGCAAGATGGACTGCAGGGAGATCATTCTGAACCTCCTGTATTGGATGTATTTGTTGAGCCTCCTCAGATCCAGAATGGGGCGCCTGCCTCCATCCCTCTTGGGGACTAGGAAGTATTTTGAATAAAAGCCTGTCCCTCGGTGGAGAGGAGGGACGGGTTCTATGGCGTTCTTGTGCAGTAAGTCCAGAATCTCCTGATGCAGGGGAGAAGACGGGGGTGTAGCGATGAAGGAATGGTGATGAGGTGGAGAAATGAACTTGATTGCGTAACCTAGGCGCACGATGGTCAGCACCCAGGAGTCTGTTGTTATCGAATTCCAAGTTCGGAGGAAGGGTGAGAGACGGGTGCGGGGCGTTGGCAGAGTGTGAGGAGAGTCAAAGAGACTGCTTTGAAGGAAGGGAGGACTTTTTGGGCTGCTGTGAGCGAGGCCTCTGTTGAAACGCAGGTTTCTGTTGTCCACTCTTCCGTTTCCAGAAATCATTGCGCCTAGGAGATCGTTGGCGCCTCTGGAATGATGGTCTCCAGGATCTTGTACGGTTAGGCTGCTGGGAGAACGGTTGAGAAACTCCCAGACGTTTTGCGCGCTTGCGCCCGTCGTCCACTGAGGTGAGAACCTCATCAGTAGAGGCATGGAAGAGACCCAGGCCATCAAAGGGGAGGTCTTCGATCTTTTGCTTAATGTCCGGCTGTAGGTTGGTGGACCTTAGCCAGGCATGACGGCGAAGGGCGACAGATGACGCAAAAACCCTTGAAGAGCAGGAGACAGCGTGGCGAATGGAATTTATTTGTTGCTTCGATACCCTAGATAGTTCTGATACTAGCCCAGAGGCCACCTTTTGAGAGGGTTCCGGAAGGGAAGGGATGAGAGGTGTAAATTGGTTGGCCAGATGGAAGATGTAGGCCGAGAAGTAGGCAAGATAATTGTTCAGTTTCGAATTTGTTGAGGCAAGGTTGAACATTTTTCTGGCCAGGGTGTCCAGCTTCCTGCCCTCTCGGTCTGGAGGTGTTGGATGTCTGGAGGGCTTAGCCTTAGTGGCTGAGTGCACGATAATGGAATTGGGTGCTGGATGGGAAGCAAGAAATTTAGCCTCGGGAGCATGAACCCTATAAAGCGAGTCCAAGCGTTTAGAAGTAGGGGGAATGGAGGCTGGTTTTTCCCAGGTCTCACGGAGGCCTTCGAGGTGCACCGGTAGCATAGGGAGTAGTGAACCAGGTGGAAAGTCCGTTTGTACAAGGTCGTGTACGATATCAGAGACCTTAGGTGAGTCCGACGGAAGGGTAATGTTTAAAGCCTCGGCCATAGCAGTAATCAGATGAAGGTAGGCCTTGGAGGCATCAGATGGAGAGAGTCGGGGCTGTGGTGCCGAATCCGAGACTACCGAGTCTGGGTGGTCCTCGGAGTCAGATGAAGCTACGGAGTCGGCGTCGGAACGGGAGTCGTCACCGGAAGGAGGGGGCGGTGGCGGAATCGGGTCCGAAGGGGCGGTCTGAGGCTTCAGCACCTGGTCGCGTTGGTCCGTGTGGGTATGGACCGGAGGAGCAGTCGAGGTAGAAGCTAACGGAGTGCGCGGTCTAGCACCTTCTGCCTGGTAAGAGTCCCGAGATTGCTGTATACATTCCCGTAGTCGCTCACGGAGTCGGGGGGAGTAACGAGAATAATCAGGTTCTCGGATCGGATAAGGTTCTCGGGCCCGATCTTGATCACGGGGTCGCGGATAGTAGCGATCACGGATCCTAGGCGAATCGGGAAAACGCTCGACATCGCGGAAGCGCGGGGAGTCCCGGTGTCGTGGGGAATCCCGGAGTCGTCGTAGGGAATCACGGGGTCGATCACGGGGTCTAGGAGAATCCGCGTATCGAATAGCAGAGTACGTTGAGAAATCGGAACCCTCCACGGATGGGGACCGAGAAGGATGGCGATGGAACCGACGTTTAGGAGAAGGGGACCGAGAGAAATGGCGGTCGTACCTCGAAAGGGCGTAGTATTGTCGATACTGGCCCGAAGAGTCGGAGTCTCGGCGCCTGCGTGGCGATCTGGAGCGGCCTCTACGAGGCGGCGACCGAGATAGGGCTCGATGAAGAGGTGAGCGAGCGCGGCCTTCATTTGAAGCTTGAGTGGCCGAATCCCTATACAGGGGAGAAATCCCGATGTCTCGGAAGGATCCGATCCGAAGCGGAGGCTTAAGATAGGCCTGAGTCGAATCTGTAGTCAGGTCGGGTTGCATGAAGTCGGCAGGGACCACGCTGTGCACTGAAGGCGAACGAGAGTGGACCGGTATGACCTCTACTGCTGTAGATGAGTGAGGAGTCAGTTGCGGCATGTCGGTGATGACGTCAGAAGGAGCCGACAGTTCAAGCGGAAGTGCGGGCTGCGTCGAGGCCGTGGTATCCATAGGCGTCGAAACTGGAGCCCGAGGCTCTTTAGGAGCCGAGTGCGAGTGGTGTAGTTTCCTCGGCGCCGAATCAGCCGATTCGGAAAGGCGAGACTTTTTGGGCGCCGAATCGGAAGATTCGAGATGGCGCGATTTTTTCGAAGCCTTATGGCCTGGATCGGCGTGCTTCGAAGATTTTTTAACGGACTTGTGCTTCTGCTTAGGAAGAGACACGTCCGCAGAGGCCGAAGCTCCCGATTGTTGTTGGGGAGGCGGCGGGTCCGAGGCGGGCATAGCCCTCAGGGACAGTTCAATAAGGAAACTCCGGAGCCTGGCTGCACGGTTTTTCCGGGCTTGCTTGCCGAAGTTCGCACAGTGAGGGCAGGAGTCAACTCGATGAGCTTCGCCCAAACAAAACAGGCAGTGGCTGTGGCCGTCTGACGAAGGGATTTTGGTCCCACAGCGCGTGCACTTTTTAAAGGTAACTTTCCCTTCCATGCGCCCCGGACAAGGGAGGGGAGGGAAGGGAAAAAGGAGAGAATAGCGCAGGGAGCGGTTTTTTTTCTTTTTTTTTTTCTTTTTTGTTTTTCTGGGACGAAAAGGGTAGCGAGAAGAGGAAAATAGTAAGTAGTGAAAGAAGGAATAAGAGATGAGGTAACGGACGAGCTAAGGAGGAACGCAGCGAGGAGGGTGTTGTCCGGGCGGCGGTAGGAAAGAAACTGAGTGGAATGGGCGCTCTCCCCCCGCTCCAGGCATGCGCGGTCGCTGCCCGCTCCCCAGGGCGGGAGGAAAGCGCGCCAAAAGACGTTATATACGAGCTATTGGAGCTCCGAGGTATGGATCCGTTGCCTGCGGCAAGACCCATGTGTGGGACTGCACAGAGACCACGAAGAAGATCTTGCCGTGACTCTTCAAAAAGCCAAAGTTGTTTACTTACCTGAGGTATTGGAAAATGTGTTGCATACTGCAAATGGCGAAGGAGATTGTAGTTTGATGGAAATATCAGTTCTCTCACTTTTTCTCTCTTCATAGACTTTTCACTGTTCGCTGAAATTCTTCTCTCTAATATGGAGTTCAGATTCTCACAAGTCTCTCCAGGCATCGGAGAAAAAATCTAGGTCATGTAAAACAAGCATTTAATATTGTAAACAGAACTATCCATTGCATTTTACACAGTATAATGGGTTTTGTACTTTTTTCTCACTAGTATAACTAGTGACATAACATCAGTGCAAATGAAGGAAAATTTCTAGGAATAGCAATAATACTTTTATTCGGTTTTCAAAGGTGTCCATAAAGGGATGAAGATCAATACTCATTAGCAAATTTAAAACACAGTCCTTTATATGCAAGTGACTGCCAAGTGAAACTAGGGTTGCCAACTCCGGGTTGGAAAATACCTGGAAATTTGGGGGAGGGCAGGGTTTGGGGAGAGAAGGGACCCCAACAAAGTATAATGATATAGAGTCCACCCTCCAAAACAGCCATTTTCTCCAAGAGAACTGATCTCTGTTGTCTGAAGATTAGTTGTAATTCCAGGAGGCTGGGAATTCCAACTGAGACCCATCAAATTTTTAAATAAGTGTGCTTTTAAGATCATACCCACTGTGTAAATCCTCTCCTCCAGGCGACTTGAGATAAAAGTGAGTACACAACCCAACATTCCCTTTTCCCAAAAATAAGTTTCTAAGTCAGAGAGCATGGGATGCTCCTGGATATGAAGTAGAGGGACAAAGGAAATTAAATTATAATAACCAGGGCTTGAATTCAGCAAGGGATCACAGGAGCACAAGCTCCTGAACCTCCAGTCAGGGTCTGCATGCAGTGGGGAGTTCTCTCCCTGCTGCACATAGATCCTGGGGCATATGCAAATGAGATATGCTACTGAGCTCCTGCACCTTTTTTTCTTACAAAACAACCCCTGATAATAACTAATGACAAGAAACATGCTTAGCTATCCACTCTTGGTATGTTCTTGAGATAAAGCCTGCACAGTCATTCATTCCACTAATTCTTCAATGCACATTTCAGCACTTAGTTACCACATTTGCTTTGTGGGAGAAGCTGGGTAAATTGATAGTTTCTAAATTATGCTGTTTTATGCCCCCAATTGCGTTTTTTGTTTTTAATTTATGATGTTTTTACCTATGAACCATCTCAAGCAGAACTGTTAAGAGGGCATAAAAATACCTAAATAAATGAGTTAGTTATACACACACACATATTATTTAACATTTTAAAGAAAGTTTTCAAAGACAGTAAGCTTAGTAAGGATAAAAAGTATGAAATCATGCTTGATTGCTTTTGATGTTTATGACATTAGCATTTTGAACACAGTGGAAACATATGAGGCATCTTTTATAAACCTAGAAATGTGAAGCTGTTCCAAAGAGGGAAAGTTGACTATGGAGAACAGAAGTGAGATGTTTTGATACTATTAAGAGGTATGAAAAAATGTTGGTTAGAATGTGTCTATGTGTCAGATCATGCTGGTATATGTAGAATAATGAAGAAATGTGTCTTGAAAAACAAAAACCGTAAGTTAAACCTACTGGAAATTCCGAACCAAAGTCTGTTTTAAAGTCATTCTTGTCTACGTCATCAAAAATATTAGTGGTTCCAGAGTCAATGTACATATGTTCCATAATACCATGCTCCTAGTGACCACCAAAGAGAAAAAGAAACACCAGTCAGAGTATGATGGAAATCTTGGATGACTGGCCACAAGCTGGTAAAAAAAAATAACCCCACTTAAAATGTAAAATATAATTTATTGTTTCAATTAAGAACAAAGATATTTGTGCTACCAATCCACGACATGCTCCTAAAATAAAAATAACAGGGACAATGCCTCTCAAGGGGACAACCTCCAAGTAAGAATAAAGATATTTGTGCTGCCAATCCATGACATGCTCCTAAAATAAAAATAACAAACTCAGGGACAATGCCTCTCAAGGGGACAACCTCCAAGTAACTGAATGGGTGGATCTCTCAGGGAATGTTCTCTTTTGTTAAGAGATTCAGTATTACTTCAGACTAGAGAATGGCTGCAGCTAAACCACCACAACTTCTCTAGGGGACTGAGCACTACCATACCATTTATATATGGCTGATGTTCAATGCAGATTTTACAATATCAGCCACACAACCTTACAGAAATACTTCAAAAGCTGGAAATTGCTATTTCCATGGTCCCACAGATACATAATTGTAAACTAATATACAGTAAAATTCAAGACAGTATTTGGGGAGTAAACCTTTTTCTACAACTCCATCTATGTGTCCATGTGTTCTGCAATCACCTCTGACAAATCAAAGGACCATAATCCAGCAAAGACCTTTATATGCAATGTAACAGGTGTTTACTCATGTACCTGTCATTTTTCATTTCTCCATCTTTGCAGTAAAGATTATATCCCAGTATATTTCTCATATCTGTGTCTCATGGGAATGTAAACTACATTTTGGAAAAGTAGAAGAACAAACATATGACAGTGCTATCTAACTATGATTCCAAGTGCTCTGTTGGTAGAATTATTCTGGCATAATAGTAGTTCCTTCCCATATTACTAGTGTAAGCCCAAAGCACATAGAAGGAACTGCAGAAACTGGTCCAATCCTGACCATGTGCGGAAGCAGTAGCATGACCTACTCTTATGAAGTACAGGGCTTCCCAAGCCACCTTGGTAACTTAGGAAGCAGCCATGCTGCAATTGATCCCCTACACCAATCGCCCCATGCAAGATGGCCACAATTCAACAGGCTACATGAGACAAAAACTGAGAATCTGAAAAAATAAACCAGGAAATAATTCAGATTTGTGCAATTTTTATTGTAAAAGGAGGACATTGATTTTTGAATTGTATTCTTTGACCAAGCAAAATCTCACAGAGAGGAAAACACATACACAAACATCTCTTACCTCCATTTTGGAATCTTGCTCTTTAGAATAGCGTTCATCAATGTTTTCTCCAGCTGGTGAGCGTGATCGAGAGGCTGCAGTGACTAAGTCTCCTCGCGATATTAAAGTGCACATGTAAGCATCATGGGAGAAAACATCATGTCGAATAAATTCACAGAAAAGCAGAACCAGGTTCACAAATTCCATCTTCTCATATTCACTGTTTGGATCAGCTATCAATAAAAGTTAGATTTTATTTGTTCCCCAAAGACTACAGCAGGGTTTTAAACAAAACCTATTAATTGAATTATTTGGTGGTAATAAATTTGTATGCTACTGAATTCTTTTTTATACAGGCAAACCTTAATGGAAGACTATACAAATACATCCTGCTCTCTATTAGACAGTACCTTTGGGTGTTCAGTTAGAAAATATTTGGGCTATGATTGCCTTTGCTTTAAGAATTTGCTAAGAGGTTTATTGCAGCTTGAAGAAGCTCTCTGTTAAGATGTCTATTCCAGCTTGAATAAGCTCTCTACCAAGAGGTGTATTGCAGCTTGAAGAAGTTCTCTGCTAAGAGGTCTTTTATAGCTTGAAAACGCTTTTTGCGAAACAAGGGTATTAGTACAACCTTGTCCCTTTCCTCTTTGAAAATGGAATTATTTGGCTGGATCCATTGAGAGACATTCATCATTTGGAATATCACGCCAGGATTACATGGAAAAGCTGGACAATTTTACTGTTCTAAGGACTGAGTATTATGGTTGTTTTGATGAAAGTAATATATGTGGGTTAAATACAATTATTTATATATGAATGGTTTTTCTTGTTTATGTAATTTGATATAGAAGCTGGTTTCACGTGGGGCTTTTTGCTTTTTGTTTCCTTGTTCCTCTATTATACAGTGACAGAGAGCTGCTAGTTCTGTTCTCCATCTATCATAGTCAATCCTTGATTCCCTGCCATGTATGAAATCTCTACATCTCTACAGTCTTCTGTCAATGGGAGGCTGTGGTCATAGAGAGAGGAGGGGGCACATGTGTAGGCAAAAGAACGATAATGGCAAAACTACATAGATAGGGATCAGACATCAACAAAGCTAGATAGTTAGGACTCAAGCATCTATAGAGTGGCAGAATTGGGATAGGTAACCTGCGATAGGCAGCTCCGATTACCTCAGAGAATAGCACATTAATGATTTGTGAGCGGATTAAGGAGACACAAACTAACACAGCTTCAAGAGCTTGAGATTCCTGGGTATTGTGAGCCATTCCAAGTAAAATAGATCCATCTCCCTTCTCCCCGACAGAAACAGCCTGTCACCTCTGTAACCTTGAGTGTGCGATCTGTAATCCTTCTAAAGTAGCACTTCAGCTTCCATTAGCTGTACATAGTTACTACACCGGTAACAACTACCTTTTACGTTCTTGGCCAACCACTATTTAATAGCTTTTCTAAGGAAAGATAATATTCTTGTATTATTGAAATAAGGTGTTACGAGTGAATCATTGAATGAAAGGCATGTGGGGGTAGTGGTAAAGGAGAAGAAATGATGTGCTACCCTCCCCATGTCCCATCAGTAACTGCAGCACATTATCCAGCACAGTTATTTTTATACTTAACCTTACTGACCAGTCATAAACACACCATAACCAAAACTGCTTGATCACTGCTACTGGAAATATGATGGAGGGGGAAAACTGAGGCAGCACAACTTGCCATTGTGTCAGCCTACAGATGGAAGTCCCACAACAGTTGTCAAAGGTTTTGTGTTGGACAGTCTGGCATGCAGTTTATAATTTTTTTGAGGCTTGCTGTAAGTTAGCTTGCAAAAAAAAATCCATTTATGTGACAAACGACTACTAGGTTGTTACGAGGTTGCTTGAGTATATCATGTATGCCTCTCAAGAGGGACACTCTTCAACAGTTATAATTTTACAGAGGGCCCTTGATTGAGGTTCTGCATGACATGAAAGGGAGACTTGGCACTCAGTTTGCAAGACCTGAGCAAGGCTGTTAATCACAGGACATTTTGGAGGACTTTAATTCATAGGTCACCATGAAGAAAAAAATTGATGGACCTTAACACACATGCAAATAAAGGTTATCTAAATTTAGAATTTCTGCAAAAATTCTTTATTTGTCCTTCATTCTTCAAATGTCCTTCATTTGAGCAACATGACTACCTTACAGCAAACCTCCCCCAGCCTGTGGAAAGTTTATCCTTTCAGCAGCAGGTACCAACAACAAATTTTAAAAATCCAAAGGGACTGTCAGGGATTGACAGTGACATGCTAGACAGAGTTACACACAAGTCCACTTAAATTAATGGGCTTGGAAGGAGGGCACCACAATTATCTTTTGTGTTTATAACCAATCAGAGCAGAATAGATATATCTCATATTCTAATGAATAGATACCAGATCATTGTGTAAACCTCTCAATAAGCAAAGACTTTAAAAGATTTGCAGGGGGAGGGTTCACTTTCCCCCTATCACATTATAATTTTTACAATAGTTCACTCTCAATAACCTTGTGCATATGGGCCATTGTAGGCACCAATGACATGCAATCATTGCATGAACTAGCATCTCCAAGTGGGGGGACACATATGCAACCACTGTAGTAATTTATGTGACCACCACAATTACTCAGAAATGTGCTACCATGACCACATAGATACAAACAATTCTGAGATGCACTGAAGGACATTTGGGTTAAGGTAGTATTTTGATTTTAGTTATCTTCTTGTTAGGGGCTCACACTTTAAGGAGTTTATCATACATCTAATTTTAAAAACACATTGTAGCCCTCAAGGTAATGAAAGCTAAAATATTTTTCCATATCCTGTTACATTGCAGATGACCAAGTTCCTTAAAATTTACTTTTGGGCAAAACCAACAGACAAAAATGCTTCAGCTCCCAAAAGAATGTTCTGGATCCCTGAAGACATGCACATAAAAAGTTTGCAGGTGATGCTGAAGTAGGGCGATATTTCAAGATGCAAAACAATAATGAAGCAAAACCAATTAAGTAGCTGTACAAGTAGATTCATCCTACTGAACTGATGCTTACATAATGAGGGAGCCTGGGTATCTAAAAACCTAAGGAACACATTCTGGAAAACAGGAAGGCTGGATCCAGCAACTGATGCGGAAGAAATGGATTCCTTTTCATCCAATACTTCTGCCTCACCACATCTCTACAAAGATAAAAACAGATGAGGAAAAACCAATCAGTGTAGAATTCTAACATCACAGCAATGAAACTGATACCCTTCTCCCTGCCCTATACAATCTGTAATCCAGAAAACCCATATGACGTCTGTCAAAAAACAGTATTACACTCTGTTTGAGGTAAAAAACACAAAATCAATGAACTATAAAAAGTTGGCTATGTTAATACTTTATTTTAAAAGTGCTGTTTCAAGTAAATGGGATTTCCTCTTGAGTGAATTGTATCTCCCCACCCACATTTATCAAACTATAAGGCAACTTACTTCTGCCTCAATTTCAGCTTGTCTCTTCTCCAATAGTTTGGCAACAGCCATTGCCCTGTGCTTGCCAGATCTTTTACTGCTCACAGCCCATTCACAAAGCAATGTTACCACAGCCTCATCATTAGGTGCCACCTGTAAAATCACAAAAAACCAGACATCTTCTTTCATCTGGGTAAAGCAGTCATGCTAGCTGTTAACTGAAAACACAAAGATGGCAGGGGGGCAAGCAGCAAGTTTCATGCTTAAGCTTCTAAACTTTGTTATACCTAGGGTAGACCACATCATTTTATTAAGGTTTGTTTTCAAGATGATAGATATGGGCTGACAAAATAATTTCAGAAAAATAATTAGGGCATATAAAGTAGGCATAAAAGAATCAGGCATTAAGGGTAGGGCTGCCAATCCCCAGGTGGTAGCTGGAGATCCCCAGAAATTAAATCTGATCTCCAGGGGACAGAGATCAGCTCATCTGGAGAAAACAGCTGCTTTGCATGGTGGACTCTCAGGCACTATATCCCACTGAAGTCCCTGCCCTCCTCATGCTCCACCCTCAGAATCTCCAGGGCTGCCTTTGAGGCTGTTCCGGAAGGTAGTTCAGAATGCAGCCACCAGATTGTTGCCTGGTGTAACCTGGGATGCACGTACCCATCCTGACCTGTGGCATCTATGCTGACTACCTGTCTATTTCTGGATCAAGTTCAATGTGCTGATACTCGCCTTTAACACCCTACATGGTCTGGGACTATCATATCTGAGGGACCAGCTCTCTCACTATAATCCCCTTCATATACTGTGTTTATCATCATGCAACTTGGTGGTGGTGCCAGGCCCCCTTGAAGTCCACTTGGCTACTACCAGAACAAGGGCTTTTTCCCTCTTGGCCCTGTTCTGGTGGAATGCCTTGCTGGATGAGCTTTGAGCCCTGCTGAGCGTCTGGAGGGTTTACAAGTCAGTCTTGTTCAGGGAGGCTTTCTCCTGATCTTGCTCTCTTGGCCCACCTAGAACTTATCCACTTCTTTATATTTTATTGATTATTTATAAATGGTCAGTGTCTGCTTTTATTATCTTATGCACTGATGTGTCCAGTTGTTGCCTTGTTGTTGTAATCCACCCCGAGCCTTTGGGAAAGGGCGGAATAGAAACCTAATTAATAATAAAAATAAATATTTCCCAACCTGGAGTTGGCAAGCCTAGGGTGAAATAAAAGGTATGCAGAAGCCAACTATGTGTACAATGTGGATATGCTTGCACTGCATTTTAAGAAAGTTTTCCTCAAAAACAAAAGTTTTAATTAGTCAAATCTGCTCATTTCTGTTAATAGCTACATAAAAAGTTTGTTCAATCTTGGAGACTTTTTAAAAAGCAGGTCATAAATGTTGCCAATAAAAACAGAATAAAAGTAAATAAAGTAAAAGTAAATAAAAGTAAAAATAAAATAAGGTGCATTCTAGAAAATATTTTGTAATTAATTTTATAGTCTTTAATAGTGCTAGTCCTCTGTCCATGTACATGCCACTTTGACTTTACCAAAATGGGGGAGATTCTTAATGACAATAAATAGAAAGAGTACCTGTGGTTATGAAATTTGGATAAGCAACCATCAAAAACTATTTTAAACCATTTCTATAAAACACAGACTGCAAGGCTGCTTATTATACCGGATGCAGATTCCTGATATAAGATCTTTATGAAGACAAGTTTCTTTTATCAGCAGTAACAGACCAGAACCATAATGGTAGCACATAGCTTTCCCACATTCTCCTGCCTTTACATACTGTCTTGCACAAAGAACTGTCTTAAATGTAGAACTAGCTGTATTGCCATCACAATATCATAATCACCTGCAAGATGAGAAAGGCATCTACAGTAAGGTGGCTATGGTACTTCTGAAAAACTCACCGTCATGTTAAAGACTGCCACCCCTTTTGCTAAGCCACAACAGAATGTCAGAGTAATTGAACCATGAAAATGGAATACTACAGGGTTTTGGCTGCTAGACCTTTCTGATGTAACCTAGCACTTTGTAGAAAAGCCTAGAGGGACCACAGCAGAGTAAAATTCACAAAATATTTACAAAACTTTGGATGATACAGTCAAAAGAGGAAAAACCTATTTCCATTAAAATACAAACAGGAATAAAACAGGTTGACTGTGAGTTACGATATACATGCACACGGTGAAAATAGGAACCAAGTACTTTTAATGTGGAAATAACTCTCAAAGACACAAACTTTTTAGAATATGGATGCAAGACTGTAGGGGTATATACTGAAACTTAAGCCACAGAAAATGATTTAATTTTCCCTCCAACAGCAGCTGCCATTGGGGATGGGCACACTGGACAGCTAATGAAAGAGTTCCATAAACAACAGCATGGCATAGCAATTAAGAGTGCTGGACTGAGAGCTAAGAGAAGCAAATTCAAATCCCCATTCACCATGAAACGCACTGAGTGGGCCTGAGCCAGTTACTCATAGCACTGTTTTCAAAATAACCAACCAACCTCATAGCATTGTTTTCAAAATAAAGTGCAGAAGGATAGAAAAGCATGTACACCATCTTCAAGGAGATTATAAAGCAAAAATAAATTGCATGTTCTCCTTTAAAATCAGAGCAACATTTATTGACGGCCTATTATGCACAGGTGTTTTTCTCTTGCTTTTACCAGGTATGTCCTTCAGATTTTCTTTTTTGTTCTGCATTGACTTTCCTCCCTTCAGCACTCAGTTCATTCTCTAATCATTATTTCTCTGGGTTTTCTAAGAGCACTTCTGTGCTGAAATTTTCCTTGCTTCCAGCCAGGCCTCAGATTCAATGGGAGTTCACAGGAGCACAGCTCCTGAACCTTTCTGACAGTTCCACCTCCTCCTTCCCACCTTGTCCATTGAATAGTAGGTGCAGCTGCATAACAATCCCTGGATGAGCTCCACCACCTATTTTTCTACAAAACAACTCCTGCTTCCAGCCAGAGGTAATTTAAAAATGCAGAGATTCCCTCAGTTTCCCCCCTTTGCCCTTTTGTCACCCTTCTGCTGCCCCTCAAAGCCAACTTCCCCACCCACATCAAGGTCATTCCACTCATGCTGTACCAAGTTCCACCATCCTCCCACTTTCATCAGCATACAAGATCCATTTATAAATTTTTCCATTTTAATTTTTTTTTACAAGCAGTATGAGACTAGCAATATGAGGCTATTGCTAGTCTCAGATTGGTGAATCTTTTGAAAAGTAAAATGACAGAGGAAAACTTTAAAAGCTGTGGGAAAGGTTGTGATCCCCTGAGATTCTTTTGCTATCTGTGCTTCTCTGGGAGCTTTCCAAGGAGCATCCCTGGCAAGCTCTGAAAGCGGGGATATGAGGGGGGGGGGAAGACTGGCATCGAGTTGTGTGCCACCCATCAAGCCCAGCAGCAGGGCACAGCAGCCAGTGCTGAGTGGGTGTGGGTGGGTGTGCATGGCTGCACATGCAGAAGGAGACAGCCAAGTTGTTCAACAAGCTCTCTCCTCCCCTCCTGTCTCAGCATCCCCATAGTTCTCTTATTCATTCCACTCCCCCATCTGTTTCCATTGTCTAGTGGATGGTGTTTCTCCACTTTGGTCATGAATCACCCTTGAAACATTTGCAGGTGGACTTGGAGCAGGGGTGGGGGAATTACCCCTCTTCTTCCTTCTCTCTCTCCAGTCTCTTGTCCATGAGTGCATGTAGATATGTTACTGTGCAGTCTCTTGCCTTTGGTGGATTTAAAATTAACGTTTTATCATTAGTCATGTACAGTTTATTAAAGTAAACTATGGGGAAAATAATTCAAAATAGCGCTTCTATGGCAGTGAAGGAAGGGGATGGCAGAGGGAGATGACTCTTTTCCATTTCTCATAGTTACTGATAACACAACACAGAATCCCCCAGAGCTTGGAAATATGGAAAAGGGGGTTTCACCGCTGCTCTAGTCAGTTTCAAAAATAGCTTTGTCAATATCAAAACTTTTTTCCTTTGCCTGGATTCCTTTGTTGCTCCAGTTCATTTCAGAAACTGAACCACCAGAATTTAAATGGAAGACACTTACTTGATGTTACTGAACAGGTAAAAAGGTAGTCCCCTATGCAAGCACCGAGTTACCGACCCATGGGATGACATCACATCATGATGTTTTCTTGGCACACTTTTTACGGGGTGGTTTGTCATTGCCTTCCCCAGCCATCTACACTTTACCCCCAGCAAGCTGGGTACCCATTTTGCAACAGGGCAATTGTGTAAATTAAAAAAGAAAACTTTGGACACCATCTCTCGCACATCTCAATTAAGAAAACTGCAGGGTTTTTTTTAAATTTAAGCTGCAGAATAAATATACTGGAGAAAAAAGGAAGTTTTATAAGGCAGGCACAGAATCCAAAGTCAAACATAAAGGCTTGACTGCTCGGAAAATCTGCAGTAAAATGTGCACACATAATAGGTCAATTAATCAATAGAATTCTAACATTGCATAGTGACTAACCATCCTGCACAAAATAGAGAAAAACCTCCATTATATAAGCCTGCCTTGTCAACCTGGCCCCTTCCTTGCATTTTCCGATAACACCCGATATTCTGCAGAAGGAGAGAGTAAGAAATGGAACTGATCTGCAACCAGGACATGGCCCTTTTTCAGGTGCATTACACCTTGACAGCAATTATCAGTATATAAATTTTAAAGATAAATACACTTTTATAATTAAAGGATAAAATGATTACATCTGCATATTGTGACAAAAGTATATAAACAAATAAATAATTTATTAAATAATTAAATGGCTGCCAGTTTAGCCCATCAGTTTTGCTTCTTCCTGCTTCAAAGGGGAGAAGTTAAACTGAGGGATTTAATGGCTTACAGTCATTTAAATCTAACAGTTGAGCAGCTCTACCAGTCAGCTGTTAGGTTTAAATGGCAATCCTTAGTTTCACTTCCCCGTTCTAATGGGGAGGTGCTAAACCATTTAATGATGAGGTAGTCACAGCCATTTAAACCTGAGGGTGGACTTTGGAGGGCAGACTATAGCACTGTACCCGTGTGAGGTCCTTGTCCTCCCAAGACTTCACCTTCAAATCTCCAGGAGTTCCCCAACCTGGATCTGCCAACTCTACCCCACCACAAGCCAGTGGCCAGGGAGGACCTGGCAATCCCACCATGAGCCAGTGGCCAGAGAGGACCTGGTAACCTCACCATGAGCCAGTGACCAGGGAGGACCTGGTAACCCCACCATGAACCAGTGGCCAGGGAGAACCTGGCAACCCTAAAATGGAAGAGATATTTTCAAAGCAGGATTGCACCATCTGGGAAGGCACAAAGGAATTTGTGGACACAAGCAATGCAACTCTTTGTGCAGAACACAGTCACAGTCCTTCCCAAATGAGATCCCAGCTAGAAGTGCAAGGCTGAGCTAGGTCCAGACTTCTACAGTGAGAACTCTGCTCCTCATTCACAACATAGCAGTGGCCCTTTCAGTAGAAGGCAGAATTGAGCCCAAGTGTTACAATAAAAGGCTCTTCTTTCCCATCCATCCATAGATCATACAGATGACATTGTAAAACATTCCTCTCTTCTTTGCAAAAGCCTGGGAAATTAGCTTTCCTGTAAAAACTAGCCACACAAAACAAGAAGCAGAAGGCAGATGGTCCTGCTTTATGAAAGCTAACAATTCTTAAGCTACTCTTAGTAGCAGTAGCTTTTTACATTTGGTATGAATGCTTCCTTAAATGCCATTTCAATCTCTATTCAAAAAGGAAAACAAGACTGCATTTGAATACTCAGCAATAAATTAATAGCCTCCTGTCCACTCAGAAAAGTAGTGTGGGGTTTTAAAAAGTACAACTGGAGTATTTGAATTGAAAACCTTCTGTGAATGGAGGAGCTGCTTGTTATCTTTAGAGATAGCTTACAGTAAAGTTTTTCCAATGAATTTCATAGTCCTTTAAGTGGTAAAGCTGTAGTACAGCAGTCCTAAGCTCTGAGTTCGATCCCAGTGGAAGCTGGGTTCAGGTAACCAGCTCCAGGTGGACTCAGCCTTCCATCCTTTCGAGGTCAGTAAAATGAGTACCCAGCTTGCTGGGGGGGAATGTAGATGACTGGGGAAGGCAATGGCAAACCAACCCATAAAAAGTCTGCCGTGAAAACGTTGTGAAAGTAACGTCACTCCAGAGTTGAAAACGACTGGTGCTTGCACAGGGGACTACCTTTACCTTTTTATTAATGAACAACAGGCCAGTCTACCCTGATCTTGTCAGAGCTTGGAAGCTTAAGCAGGGTTGGCTTTGAAAAATATTTGGATGGGAGACCACCAAGGAAGTGCCACATTGCTACTCAGAGGCAGGCAATGGCAAATCAACTCCTGCCTTAAAAACCCCATGAGGGGTTGCCAAGAGTCAGCTGTGACTTGACAACACAATTATTATCAAACAACTAAATACATGCTGTATGAAACTGAAAGTGCAAAATTACTTTTTCATAAAGATATCAGATTCAGATGCCAGTATCCCAGTTCTATTCACAAAGAACAGAATGCAACAAAAGACTCCTAAGAATGCTGGAAGCACGCCTCAGATTCAGCGGGAGCTCACAGAAGCGCAGCTCCCCTTTCTGAGAGTTCCACCTCCTCCTTCCCACCTTGTCCAATGAATAGTAGGTGCAGCTGCATAACAATCCCTGGATGAGCTCCATCACCTATTTTTCTACAAAACAACCCCTGGCTGGAAGAATATGCACCACTGTGACCAATCACAAACCACCTTCAAAGCTGAATGGCACAGAGTCACAAATTTTTTGTAATTTTTTTTACTGTAGTCAATGACCTAGCTGAAAAGGCAAGCTAGTTTGAATATGGAGGAATGGCATGGCAACCCTACCAAGTACTTTGCTGCATGCCAACACTTTTATCTGTGTGCATGCTTCTCTTTCATCCATGTATCTGATTGACAAGAACAGTAGTCTATATTTACTTTATATATTTAACGACAGCACTTCCATAAAACATTCAAAACACGTGAATTCAAAATTTAGTTCAATAATAAAAGTTATTTTGAATGCTCATTTAAAGAAATTAAATCATATCAAATTGGGAATGTTTTTAAGTAGAAAGAAATCATTGTCTTTTATATTAATCTTGGAAACCACAGCCTTAATATCAATAAATTTCCTATAATATATATCTAGTAATGCCCCAATAATAAACTGAGAGCTATATAAATTGAACATAATCTGCTTCTATTAGGGTCCTTGCTACTGAGAAGAAGCCTGAAAAAAGGAATACATTGTGAGACTGTAAGAAATGGTTACATCAAACAGAACATTAACTGAGATGCATAAAAATGCATTGTTGTAGTATATTAAATCAAGATTACTGTTATGCTTCTATCTCCTAATGAATGCTGTATTTCAATACCAAATATGGTGGTAAATCTATGTGGAACTGGGGAATAAAATTCAGGCCCAATGTCAGTCATAAAGTCACTGGATAACCTTGAGCAATAGTATCCTAGATTCAGTTATCCAGTACATTAAGTGGGTATACCTATGATCTACCTCACACAATTGATTATGGTAGCAGTTCATTCAGGGAAAGAAAATAACTGCTCAACCCCTGCTGGTTATTCAATAGCTGCTCATGTACACTGTGGCACTCCACTTCACAGCATAATTAAGTGATTTGACTTCCACAGGACTGTTTCTCTATCTCAGCAGAATGCTTCCCCATACAGGACTGCCACTGGCTGTTAGAACAAGCACCTTGGAAACAAAGATAAGTGCTCACAAATGTAGTAATAATGAAATGCATAATAAATCGTCTTGATGAAAGAAGTTACTCAAGTGCTCGAATGATCAAGTATGCATCACCAAACCACCTCCTGTGACAGGAAGAGGTTTGGGCAGTTCTGGGGAAGCACAGATGTATTTGAAATGATAAACGCTAGAGATATGATGATTCACAAGGGCCTGTGATACGTACAACAGTGACAGGCCATGTTATGGAATATTGAGATACATCAAACACAGAACTAATATAGCCTCATTGTTAAACCTCTCATTTGAATCACCTTATTCTGGGATATTTCCCTCCCTGCAAAGTGAAAACTTCCAAAACTTGTCACTAGAGTTGCCAGCCTAGGCACTATTACAGTTGATCTCCAAATGACAGAGATTAGTTCCCCAAAGAAAATGGCTGCTTTGGAGGGTGAACTTTAGAACATTGTGACCTATTTAGACATCACTGAAAATGAATAGTTAATAGGAAACATGAAATAGTAGTAATGAAAGAAGCACTATCAAGCCATTCAGAAGCATACAATGGAAAGCTATCACCAGCTCCTTTCCCTTATTGGAAATACATGCACACCCATGCACATACTTCCATTCTCAGATTGGAAAACAGTTTACAGAACCAAGTTCCCATGTAAGGCAGTTTCTAAGGCCAAAGGGAAGAAGAGAAAATCCTATGCTTACAAGATTTATGGGTGTGGATGTAGGTACTTGTATTAGAAACACCCTAGGAACACTGTTTTTGTTGGAAGAGAAGGCCTAGACGCTGTCTCAAGACTCAGCCTCCAAGGAGGAGCGTTGCAAACAAGCCAGTGAGATAGTCAGACAGGCAAACTGTGGTTTTTACTTCTTGTTTATTCTCTTGTCACTGTTCCTTTGAAGTAAACTGATAGTTCTCAGGGAAATTGCCTCTCTTCCTTCCTTTCCCTCTCTCACCTCTTGCACACATCCACAATAGAGGCTGGATGCCTTTCTGCACCCGGACCCATTCAAGGTAGTTCAGCTTAGCTCAGCCTCTGTCTCTTAAGCTTTACTATCTAAAATGTAGCTCCTAAATCAAAGGATTATTATTAGTCTTGAAACTGAAAACTGGTTTGTTTATTGTATTCTACTTATATCCTGCCATTCCTGCAAAGCAGGCTTGGGGTGGGTTCCAGCAGTAGATCAAACAATTAAAAACAATTAGGAAAAAACAATTAAGAACAAAGTTAAAATTACATACTTAAAAACTCAACAATCATGACCCCATCGGTCCAGAGGTCCACCAGATCCCAAAATTGCTAAAGTAACGGGGGGGGGGGGAGATTTAATAGAAAGTTCTGTGTAATTTTGTACCTTTGCCAGCACACTGAAAACAAAGGGCTTCCACTGCATGTAGGTGTATTCTGCTGAGACGAGATACTGGACTAACTAACTAACCAGTTAATTCCAAGTAGTTTTGCAACAGAATTCGTGCATTCCTCAATACTGGATCCAGTTTCTTTGTATCTAAAACCTCCTGTGAAAAGTGGTTGTTTATGTACCCTCCTGCAAAATGGCTGTAGAAAAAGAATATAAACCTGGAGAGTTGAAAGTGAAAAACCAAGGAAAGCGAAGTCGGGATGAGAAAAGTTGTCTTTGAGCAGCAAGGTGAAATGGAGATGCTGAGTGCATAAGGACAGACAGGAGCTTCCCATCACTTGGGGATTGGTCAGAGCAGAGTACTTTAATTTTCAAGATATTTATTCTGAAGACTTCACTGGAAGACTTCAAAGGCTTGTTCTACTAAATGCACAGCAGGAAAGGGGGGAAAGGTTGATCTGTTATTGGTTCGGGGGGCGGGGGTTACCCAAGACTAAAATAGCCATTATTAAAACTTTCAAATTCCTCTCCCACAATATGAAAAAGAACACTATATCCATTAAGAAAACTTTGCAATACAGAAAGGGCAAAACCCAGCCAAGCCAAAGTTAAGCCTAAGGCCTTTGTTCCAAGTCATAAATCCCCTGACATTTGATTAGTATATTCTTGTTGCCATGACAGTTATTTGGTTTTGGTCTCACACTTGAGAGTTCTCAGAACTTCTCTTTTCATCTACAAGAAGCAACAATATTCAGTCATCCAAGAAACTATGGTAACAATTTAAAGCTACACCTTTCACACTAAACAAGTTAATAGTGTTAAATATATTAACAAAGATTTACCAATCCAAGAGTTCAACTCCCAGCGCTGTTTCCATCCCTATTTATTCAAAAAGCAAATAGCTCAAATTCAAAATATTAAAGATCACAGAGATCAAAGACTAGCACAGGCAACTGACTTTTTAACCATTGCATCTACCACAGTATTGAACTAAAATAGTTCAGATTTTCTATGTTGCAGCTATGGCAGCACACCAATAAGAAACCAGACCACCACCGTTTTCTCTTTAATTTCCTTGGTGCTGCCTCCATTATTTTTATTTTATGTTATTTATTTAGTGAATTTATATTCCATCCTTTCCAAAAATGGGCTCAGGGCAGATCACAACACAGGTTAGACAATTATCACAAGGAGAGTGCTTCTGAGATGAGGAACCAAGTCTGAGAGGTTATACTCCAACAGAATTTTAAAGCCTTTTAAATAAAAGACTATATCAGAAGCAGAAAAAACAAAAAAAGCACAAATGGTCAAGAATCATCATACAAGAAGGCAGCTCTAAACAATGGAAAACCAACATAGTCAAAACAGACTTAAATAGGAATTGCCCAAAAGCCAATGCAATGAACAGGCAGCTCTGTGCAGCTGGGTAGTTTGCACTGGAACAACTGGACACTGCTGCATAAGAACATAAGAACATAAGAGATGCCATGTTGGATCAGGCCAACAGCCCATCCAGTCCAACACTCTGTGTCATACAGTGGCAAAAAAATTTATATATACACACACACTGTGGCTAATAGCCACTGATGGACTGTGCTCCATATTTTTATCTAAACCCCTCTTGAAGGTGGCTATACTTGTGGCCGCCACCACCTCCTGTGGCAGTGAATTCCACATGTTAATCACCCTTTGGGTGAAGAAGTACTTCCTTTTATCCGTTTTAACCTGTCTGCTCAGCAATTTCATCGAATGCCCACGAGTTCTTGTATTGTGAGAAAGGGAGAAAAGTACTTCTTTCTCTACTTTCTCCATCCCATGTATTATCTTGTAAACCTCTATCATGTCACCCCGCAGTCGACGTTTCTCCAAGCTAAAGAGCCTCAAGCGTTTCAACCTTTCTTCATAGGGAAAGTGCTCCAGCCCTTTAATCATTCTAGTTGCCCTTTTCTGGACTTTCTCCATTGCTATAATATCCTTTTTGAGGTGCAGCGACCAGAACTGCACACAGTACTCCAAATGAGACCGCACCATCGATTTATACAGGGCATTATGATACTGGCTGATTTGTTTTCAATTCCCTTCCTAATAATTCCCAGCATGGCGTTGGCCTTTTTTATTGCAAACGCACACTGTCTTGCAATTGGATTGGAATTGAAACTGAATACTGACACAAGAAGAAAAAACAATGATGTTTGGTTCAAAAGTAAAACACAGAACATTACAAATGGTAGCCAAATAAAGAAAAGCGACAGAAAATTCCCTAATACATCTCAAACTGAAACTGACTGCTAGGTCACATGCAAGTTTCTTGATATAATCAATGAATCCTATTAAGAACATAAGAGAAGCCATGTTGGATCAGGCCAATGGCCCGTCCAGTTCAACACTCTGTGTCACACAGTGGCCAAAAAAAAATTATATATACACACACACACACACACACATACATGCACACACTGTGGCTAATAGCCACTGATGGACCTCTGCTCCATATTTTTATCCAATCCCCTCTTGAAGCTAGCTATTCTTGTAGCCGCCGCCACCTCCTGTGGCAGTGAATTCCACATGTTAATCACCCTTTGGGTGAAGAAGTACTTCCTTTTATCCGTTTTAACCTGTCTGCTATTGGCCAGATTCTCACTCTCCACCTGGGCAAACATATGCCATTATCAGAAGGCCCACTGCTCCTGAAGTAGTCCAGGAAGAACACGCACTGGAGCTCCTTGTGAAGTGAGCTTTCTGGCCAATACTTACCAAATGGACTCATTTTCCAACTGAAGATTGGCATGGGGAAATCAGAGCATAGATTCTTACCCAGGATACAGGGGAAGGGGAGGATTAACACCTTCTCCTAACAGAGAGAAAGAATCCCTGTTGGGGGCCAGGAAAGATAGTAAATAAGTGGAAATCATAACGAATCTGTGTTCACAATTTGTTACAGTGGTCACCCTACATCCTGTTGCAGTGCATTCCAAAAGCACTTCATGCAAAGGATAAATACTTCGAAGCAGAGAAATAACGAGGTCCGCACAGACTTACTGGTATGAAGCGAGGTTTACTTTCTGGTACCAGAAGGTAGGACCCAGTCGGGCACAGGCGCCAAAATGACTGAGTTAAAATCATTCTACATACAGTTTTATTCACACAGAAAACAAGCAGGCAGGCACACAACCTTATCTGATTTCAAAGGGTCCCACCTCCACTAAGTTCCCCTTGGTAAAATTCCATGACTAAGTTTCCTTACTTATGTATCACAGCAAGTCGCCTGTAGAAGGCTGTTTCTCTTATCTTAGTTAACCAGCTTCAGACACACACCTGCTCTGCTGTGGCCAGCTCTTTAATGGAAAATTACAGCAGACATCGTTAAGACAAAGCATGCTCTTATTCAATATAGCAATTACTATTACTGGGGGTATTAACTAATTATTCAGGGACTGCCCCTTCAACTTCCTATGTCCTGATTGTATCCACCAATTTCATTTAATGCCTGTGAGTTCTGGTATTATGGAGTACAAACAGATCTCTGTCTAGTTTTTTCAGTCATGTATTATTGTATGGGCTTCTACTATGCTTATACAAGACACAGCAAAGTCCTACATGAATGAATCTAATCTAAAAGAGGTCTAATATAGTCATAACTGTTTCCTAGAAGAAAGGAATGTGAACATGGAATCCAATAAGGAAAAAAAAGTAATAATAGTCATACATTTTGGACATGTAAGAGTGCTAGATAATTTCAAACACATACCAGCTGTGTCTTTGATGCCGTTTTGTGGCTAAAGAACTGGAGAACAAAGTGCCATCTAGTGGTTTAACTACAATTCTTCAAAGGTTTCAGGAACGCAGCCCACCTCAAGGGACGTTTACATCTGAGAGTCTAACACTCCTCAGAAATGTGTACATGACACTAGCCATTTAAGTTTGAATTTATAAACTGAGCATTTAACAGTATGTTTTAATACAAGGTTAAATTAGTTCTTAGAAAAATAACCCTAATAATATTTTTAAATATTTTGTAATTTTGCTTTAAGTGCTCAGTGTGATTCATATACTTTTTCTCAATACTCTTAATCATACAATAAAAAGACAATGGGGTGGGAGCAGAAGGTTGTGAACTCACTATATGCCAAGAAAAATAATCTCCCAAGGGATGTGGTTATAAGATATATGACAAAAGAAATGGTGGGAAAAATCTTGAATAAAAATTTTGAAAAGAAATTGATAGTGGGAGGCAGCAGAATAAGAATCATGGAAGAATTGTCAAGAGAGGTGATAAATGACAGAAAAGCATACAAAAAATTGACAGAAAAATTACGTGACAATGAAATGAGGTATAGATGGATAATACCTGAAGGCCTGAGCTTTGAAATTAGTGTTTAAAGATAAAGATGGAAGATATGTAGCGGTAGAAATAATATTAAATGCAAAAAACCCCATTGTTATTGGGACTGTATGCACCAAATGGTGCAAAGGATGCTTTTTTTAAAGACATCATACAACAATTTGATGAACTGACTTATGACCAAGTTTTGATAATGGGGGACTTTATTGGAACAATTAAGAACACACTGGATAGGTCTGGGGGTAAAAAAAATAATAAGGAAGGAAAATTGCCAAAGTCTGTCTTTGAATTGGTCAAACAAGAAAATTTGGAGGATATATGCAGGAAATGTAATCCTGAAGTGCGGGTCTATACCCTTTCTTCAGCAAGACATAAAACTTTTTCCAGAACTGACATGTTGTGGGGCACTAAAGACTTAGGCCTTATAACAAAGAAAATAGAGATTTTACCTAAAATTGGGGCTGACCATAACCCAATAATGTGGATTACAAAATTGTCTAAGAAGTTAAGAAGATGGGGATTGAATGAAGATTTACTACAGAATAAAGAAATAGTGACATCTCTAGAAAATGAAACTAAAGCTTTCTTCCAAATAAATGATAAGGAGGATATAGAATTTCAGATGGTCTGGGATGCTTATAAAGCAGTAATGAGAGGAATATTGATTACACTTAATAACAAAGATAAGAGGGCAAAAGAAAAACAGATGTTTTTATTTCAAAATGAAATAAAGAAAAAAGAAGGGGAACTGAGAAAAAGGCCAGGGAAAAAGAAAATTATAAGGGAGATTAAAATATTACAAACGCAAATGAGACATTTGTTAAATAAAGAACTGGAATGGAATCTGAAAAGATTGCAGCAGAAATCTTTCGAGGGAGCAAACAAACCCGGAAAATAAACCTTAAAGGTTAAGGGTACCTTTAAACATTAGTACTTTAAGTAAATAACACCAGCGGGGGTCAAGTAACGGTGGGAGGGGTGGGCAGAAAGTAATATATGGGATAGATAAAAGTTATTAATGATGTAAGAAATATAATTTGTTACCATATGTTACCAAATAAAATTGTTTTAACCAGATAAACCTTGAACAATTTGATTCAGAGCTGCTTTCTGACATTCAAAATTAAAACAATACTAGCTTCTGTAACTCGTAGGTCTCTCAAGTACTGAAGTTTACAACCCAAAGATGACTACGTTTTCATGGACTATGGGATAGATCCAGCCATAATGCTCTGAAAACCTCCTCTAGCCTAAGAAGCCCTTTCCCCAAATTGAGTAACATTCTCTGGAATCCTTTGAACATCTGCAGTGCCTGTTCCTTCACCGCTGCTCTACAAAAATATTAACAAACCATATGCTCAGTAAACAGAGAGAGAAGATGATGACCCCTCTGAAACTGAGTCAGTGGTTTAAACCTACTCCTGACTTTTATATACACAAAATTGTCCTGCTCTATGTAGGCGCAGAGTGGTAAAGCTGCAGTATTGCAGTCGGAGCCCTCTGCTCACAACCTGAGTTCGATTCCAGCGGAAGCTGGTTCAGGTAGCCAGGTAGACTCAGCCTTCCATCCTTTCGAGGTCGGTAAAATGAGTACACAGCTTGCTGGGGGAAAAGTGTAGATGACTGGGGAAGGCAATGGCAAACCACCCCGTAAAAAGTCTGCCATGAAAACGTTGTGAAAGCAATGTCACCTCAGAGTCGAAAACGACTGGTGCTTGCACAGGGGACTACCTTTTCCTTTATGTACGTTGAATCTAAGCCTGAAAAACAGTTTCAAGGAAAAGGTTTTACATCCCACTAGATTTCCATACTGTTTATTAAAAAAAAAATTATGAAAGTGTTGATTAGCAATCAAGCTATTCAGAGTGTAGCATTTTAGCATAATTGAGACCTTTTATTCTGATTAAAGTCTGAATCATATACATAACCTTTACAAAACTAATTTTTAAGAGACAGCTAGAGAGCTGACAGGTTGTAACAACAGCAACTGCTAAAATTTTAACATCAACAAATGACTTTTTTCAGAAGCAGTCAGAAAGTTAACTGCTTTTATTCTCGGCATAAGAGATACAGCAAATGATTTTTAAACATTATTATTTAAACGCCATCTGACTAAAAACCCAGAAGCAATAATGAAGTTTGAGGTGAAGAACTTTGCCAAGAACAACATTCAAATATAACAACATGGGACAAGAAGACAGTGTTACACACAATAAATATTGTTTTGGTTAACCTAGATCCAATAGTAAAAACATCAGGGTTTTTTTAATATCTTAGTTCTTATGGAATTATCAATATTTTTTTGTTTTGTATAACACTAAATTTCAGCTAGGTCTCAGTCCTAGAACTAATGTTGTCAAACTCCACACGGGGCCTGAAATTTGTCCAGTATTATAAATGATTTACAAACTACAGAGATCAGTTCCCTTGTAGAAAACGGCAGCTTTGGAACAGGAACTGAACTCCCTCTCCTCCACTAATTCCATCTCTAATCCTATCTAGAAACTGTTCTGAATGCCAGGGAAAGGAGTAAACAGCTGTGCTTTTATGCAAGTATACTTTTCTGAGGAGCTACAACCACACTCACACCCCTGAGAAAAGAAACCCCAGATCAAAATAATGTCTTCTAAACCAGCACAAGTCATGGCACATTAAAAATTGAAAAATGTTTCAAAAACAATTATTACAACAGCAATGAAAATTTGTATACTATTATGGTGCTTCAGACTTGGATCAAATACAAAAGGGAAGGGGGGGAATCTTTCTGTTCTTAAATACAGGTGGGAAAAATAAAATTACCTCCTGGTTATCCTTATTCTGGTTTGGCCAGAAAATCTTGTGATAAAGGGTTTCCATTGAGTTGCTGGAATCTGATCGATCAAAGCAATGTCTATCCAAAACCTCCAATGTGTGCAAAACACGGCTGATAGTAACCCCTAGTAGAAAGAGAAACAGAAAAGAAATAACTGCACATATAACCTGACAACTGAGAAGAATCTCTTTTGAAGTGTTGTTGACTTCTTTCTCAAGGAAATCACAACAACAAAAACAAAACCTTCTATTGCATGAAAGTGAGGTTTGACTTACAAAAGCTTTTATTTTGGAAAATTATGTTAGTCTCTCCTGTACTACTGGACCCAAATTTTGTTCTGCTACTACAGACTAACAGTTACCCACCTGAAGCACAATTTTCTGTGACTGCACTGATTTTGATGCTTGTAACTAAGGAAGTTTCCAAACTTCTCTGGACTCTGATGATCCTTTTTTTTCAAACTTCTACTCTTGATCCTTATAGCTTTTCTTCACTAATTTTCAATCTGCCCATCTTCATGTTCAATCATCCTTCAGTATTTTACCCAAAATACTCTACCTTCATTCTATATTTACTTTGTTTTTCCCCTCACCAGTCTCAACACTGTCTTTTCCTATGACGTATCAAGGAAAAAAATTATGGCTCCTTAATACAGTCTCATAACACACTTGTACTTCTCTCAAGATGTCTGTCATTAGAGCATAAGTGGTCAATATCAATGCCAATTTACACTGGGTCATCAATCCAAAAAATAAAATTTCTCACCTACTTATAAAAGATAACATTAATGACTTTCAAGACAAATAAAGGCCAACAAGACTTACAGTTTCTGCAATTTTATTATTATTAATTTTTTATTCTTTTAAAATATAACATACTAATAATATACATTCAAATATAAATAAAATACAACTAAAACATGCATATTGCAGCAGACAACATATACAATAAAGGTTTTGCAACAATGCATTTTTAACCTTATTTATAAATCCATAAGGATTTTTACCAACTATTCAATAAAAACTGAAGGTATTATTATTAATATTATTATTAATATTATTATTATTATTACACCCATTACCTGCAGTTGATTCTTGGCACTTGTCAAATGACCATCGCACTTCCACAGCACGTCCCCTTTGTTTTATCTGTTGTTCTACTTCATAAATTTTTGCCCGAACCTGAAAAGCCACATTCTTAATCATATTATCACTGGGAAATGGCAAATCTGAAATCAGATTTCTTTGTAGCAAACCATGCTCCCAGGTTAGGAAGCAACAACTGAAAATACATTTTTAAAGTCACTACAAGGACACAAACCGCAGGTAAGAAAACAGTATTTCTACTTCCTATTTACTATTTTACAGATTAAAATGGAAGCTCTCTTAAAAATCTCTTTCATCTCAAAGCATGAAAACAATCTTAACAGGAATTTTCCACATACTTTAAACCAAATCTTCAACCATTCAAAAGGAGAAGTCTGCAGCTGAATTCAGTTTGACATTCAGCTTGGACTCTCTGCCTGATCCACTTGCTACAGAGACCTAAAACAGGAGTCAAGTGCACCTTTAAGACCAACTTAGTTTTATTCAGAACGTAAGCTTTCATGTGCTCTCTAAGCACACTTCATCATAAGAGGAATCCGGTACAGTGAGCGAAGCCACACATAGCTGGATAAGCCTGATATTGAAAGACCATCTGACTCAGCTGTTGAGCATGTAATATGGAACATCTTGCTTAAATGGAAAACTGAAAAGAAACCTACTTGTTGATTGAATATGGAGTTTCCTCCTGGCATAGGCAAACTGGATGGAGCAACTTGAAGTAAATCCAAAGGAGAACCTGGATTAATACTTTTACTTTCATTTGTGGAATAATTCCACACCAAGGCACTTGGGCAACAAAGAGTTATCGTCTGTAATGAGAAATATTTAGAACATTATTTAATAGTATGCTATAATTTAAGATCATATTAACATAATCATTTTAAAATATACTGACCAAACATATTTCAGTTACAAAATCACAATTAGGCTGGTTTACCACACAAATGGGCCCTTCCTCCTCACCACTGTAGCCTGCCAATCCACATGGCTATTAATCCACGTATATCCTGCAACACCAGGAGTAAACCTTCACAAGGTTGGAAATAGTGCTAAGAGAAAAGAGAGCCAGGAAGACCTGTGCCACCAGCAATTATCCTATTTGGACCCAAAACTCTAAATCTGTTTTCCTAAATCTTTAAAACTACCTTGCACTTACATGTGAGGAGGACTGTTATCATTTCTCAGCAATTTTACTGAACATCTCAAATGCTCAAAGTACATCAACAGCTCCAGGTCAATCTAAGTGCATTTGCCACAGTGACTGGCATCCCCATGACAGAGTTCTCTATGCCATACCTCCCAGCTACAATCTTTATTTTAAAAACTCACTGCTCAAATTGGGGACATCATACATGGATTTATCATCCTGCATTAATGGTGCTTGACAGTGGGAGGAAGAGAAGCTTACAATGGCATGGCACCTATTCACACAAAGTTGCTGCAGATGGGAAATTTACCACACGGTTGCCAATCCCAGCTGCAAGTGCAATGCCTAGAAGGTGTAAAATTACTATTTCCATGATGCAGATAGTTGAGACACAGGAGGATTCCCTAAAGTCACCTAGCGATCTGACAGCTGAGATGAGATTTGAACCAAGAACAGCCCACCTTGAAAATCTGACTCCTACAGCACACTACCACTTCTTTAAAAAGGCAGGGTTATTTCAGCTGTTTGGGTGCATTCTGCAACTGAGGGCAACCAACCCCAAATAGTAGTTCTCATGGCATGTTTGAAATACTGAGGTTATCATTTAAAGTAATGCAATTAATTGCACTTAAAAAAGAACTAATACAGAATGCATGCCCCTCAATTCCTGATTAATTCCTAGGACACTAGGAAGCATCAAAACATCAACCTACCTGCAGCATACAACTGAGTCCATAAACAAGCGGACGATGTTGTGGGCAGGAAAGGAAATCTGAACAGGCCATCTGTGCAGGGCTCATCACAGGACCGGTTGTAGTGGGACTTGGAGCTGCTAGTGGAGGATTATTTGGTCCAATAATCATATGAGGCGAATGGGCAGCTATGAGGTTAGGACTATCACTTATCAACAAAGAGACACGTCTGGCACAGAAATATGCAAGGCGACGTGACAAGTAGGCCGACTGAACGAATTCTTCTGAATACTGAAACATATATTTTAGATAAGATTTTAAATATCATTCTGATGGAATATTAACATGTAAAACTCTCCTATACTGAGTTAGACTATTGGTGTATCCCTTCTGAATATGAACCTCTAAAGAGTTGAACAAAAGATATTTTTCCAGCTTTGATATCTACAGTTACTTTGAGACTCCAGGAACTGAACCCTATAGCTTCTGTATTTGAAATAGTATCCTACCACTGAACCCCAGCCCTGCTCCATTATGTGACAGTTATTGAGACAAAGAAGAACCACTCCTTATATTGTAACTATCACTGCCAAGAACAAGTGGTTGCCTCTTTTAAGTAGTTAAATAATCGATTACCACATTTAAAAAGCTTAGCCAAGCTATGATAAAGTTTTTCCATATTAACTTGGTTGACAGTAAGTAATCTTCTGGTTCTGATTCTGAACATGCAGAACCCCCAAACAATTTGTCATTACAACAATTTCTACTTTTTTTAAACTGCAGAATTAGAAAAATTCATGAAGTAAATTACCACATTCTAATAAGCCATGTTTTGAGACCAATAATAAACAGCAATTGTAATATGCACTATACCTGCAACATTAGTGGCAGCAGCAGTTTTAGAAGTTCATCATCAGCTGGCCTTATTTTTTCCAAGACATCCAGTATCCAAGTTAGATATTCATGTCTTTCAAGCATTCCTTCCTTAAGGAATATGAGAGGTAATATAGTTAAAAGTAAAAACAGGTAAAGAAAAAATATGCAAAATTATATTGCATCCCACTATTATTGAGAATACTAACTTTAAAAGAGAGTGATAATGAAACTGATGTCAATGAAAAGACATCCAACTAATCTAGGTAGAGATCTGCATTGGTCAAAAAAGGTGTGATCAATTGACCACGCAAATAATAAACAAATGAGTGCGTGGTGTGGTTTTTAAAGCAAGGGGGGGAATCTTCAGTTACCAGCAAGTTTAATACTCAACTACAGATTTTTTTTCAGGTTTCAAGCCAACCTGTATACATGTCGTGCTATTCTCTGTCCCAGGAAAGCGTATTTAGGGAAGCAGAGATCAGGTGGATGGGTAGTGTATATTCAAATACGATGGAAAATCAATTGTCATTGCTATTCCTTGGTTTCATGCTCTAGTCATCTGAAGTCTGCCTCAGAATAGTCTGCTCTCCAAGACGTCAGCAAAATGTCTACTTACATTTAGGTAGAAGTTTTGTTATAAGACTTGTTGTTGCCAACCTGATGTGAATAAATATGATATGTTTTCATAAAAGCAGCTGTTTCTCTATAAACTTTAAAATCTGTTGTATGCTATAAAGAATATCCCTAGCTAGATTCGTGTCCACTGTGTTTAATGTTCCTAGTTTGTGACTAGAGCATGAAACCAGAAGTTCAGGGAATAGCAATGATTTTCAGGGAATAGCAATTGATTTTCAGGGAATAGCAATTGATTTTCCATCCTATGATCTTCCATCCTATGTGAATATATACCACCCATCCACATGATCTCTGCTTCCCTAAATATGCTTTGCTAGCAAACTAGGAACTGTGAACACAGTGGACATGAATCTAGCTAGGAATATTATTTATAGCATACAGCAGATTTAAAAGTTTATAGAGACAGAATAGTCCCTCATTGGTGGAAAGAGAGTTTTATGAAAACATATATTTATTCACATCAGGTTGGCAACAACGTCTTATAACAATAAAACTTCTACCCAAATGTAAGTAGACATTTTGCTGACATTTTGGTGAGCAGACTATTCTAAGGCAGACTTCAGATACCCCAACACAGTCTTGCTTGAATTACTACTGGGTCTCTGAAAGCAGCTAGAGATGCACTAAGTCAGGGTTTCCCAAACTTTTCTTTCCCATGGCCCGATTATTTTTACACGTCTCCTTCATGGCCAGCTAAAATTTAGGAGTGGAACCGGGAGACTTAAGGGGTGGAGCCGGGAGACCTCACTTCAAGGTCTTCTTTGCGCCACATGGCGACGGGCTCCTGGAGGGAGGGGTGGTGATCCCACTGGCAGCTTTCTCCCTGCCAGCAGTTTGGAGCCCACCAAACTGGAAGATCCCCTGTCCCGGGGGGGGAGGGGGGGGACTTGGAAGCCGTAGCCTGCAGACACACAGTGAGCGCCAGGAGAGGTATTGGTGGGTGCAGCTCCACATTGGGGATCCCTACTCTACTTGATGCTTTGTAATCTTGTTAGCTGGGCTATACCGCAGAGCTGCTCCAGTTATTCTTTCTCTAAAGCAGTATTATCAGAGCTTGTGCTAGATAAGATATGGAGCAGAGGTTCATCAATAGCTGTTAGCCACACTACAGAGGGAACTCTCTGTCTGGAGCAGTGATGCTGTCTTTTTGGTGCTTGGGAGGTCACAGTGGGAGGGCTTCTGGAGTTCTGGCCCCACTGGTAGACCTCCTGATGGTCCCTGGGTTTTTTTGGCCACTGTGCAACACAGAGTGTTGGACTGGATGGGCCATTGGCCTGGTCCAACATGGCTTCTCTTATGTTCTTATGAGACAGGAATTATGTCATTTACTGTGGTGTCACTTCCAGGGCACACTGAACCAAAACTCCACCAAAACCAAAACTCCACCTTTTCCTGTGACGTCACTTCCAGGGCACTCCCCCAAACCTGCCTCTTCTTCTTAAGTAACTTCATTTTCAGAAAAATCTCTCTGAAACTCATGCTGAGCCAAAATGGGGGTGGAAAGTGGGTAGTCTGCAACTTTTTCATACATTCCCAGGGTCCTCCCTTTCCACCCTCACACCTGCATGCACCTGTTTGTGTGTTCTTCTCCAGCTTGCAAGCACTCCTAATGCCTATCTTCAATTGCCTGCACCACCTACACACCCCTTCCTCAACAGCACTAGCCAGTGTATGCAGTCGGAAGTGCTGTTGTCATTGCCATCAGGAATACCAGTGCTGTGTACCACCCACACTGGGCCCTGGCAGCTGCTGTACCCCAAAATATGCTGACACATTTATAGGCCCTTCCTTCAGCTACTACTACTGGAACTCTGCCTCAAACTACAACCAAGCTTGCTTGGTTTCAAGAAAATCTTTTGACAGCTATTTTTCATACTTTTCCTTGACTGAAACACTGGGAAATTGCTGTGAAAGGTAGCAGAGAATTGTACTGCAATTAATGAATTAATTTCAAGTTATATAAAGTTCATACAAGCTTTTCTGCAGTTATCCCAAAAAGTACATTTATGCGGGGCTAGAAGCTTTTTACTGACTGTGTTTCCATTGCCTTTAAAAGCAACCTGTTGTGCAGATATTTAGCTAGTGAACTTCTTTCATCCTTTTAAATATATACAGGAGGAATTTAATTTTGGTGTCAGACAGCTGTTAAAAGCAGGACCAGTAAAATGGTGCCAAGTTCATAGTACCATCACTTCCAGTGCTATTGAGATATACAGCAGTAATCTCCAATAATCTCTTTCTGCCCCACATTTCTAACTCTCACTCACTCACACAAAAATCTCATAGAAAGACCAGGTGGCTACAACTGGGGGGTGCCAATTTTTCATTGACAGAGCTCCTATGTCTGCAACAACAGTATGATGGACAGAAATGTTTCATCCAGTAAAAATGGAAGGAAAGAAAGAAAGGGAAAGAATAAAATGAAGGAAAGGAAAGGAAAAGAAAGACATGAAAAGAAAGAACATAAGAACATAAGAGAAGTCATGTTGGATCAGACCAGTGGACCATCCAGTCCAAAATTCTCTCATACAATGCCCAAAAAGCACCAGAATGTCCACCAGTGGGGCCAGGGCACTAGAAGCCCTTTCACTGTTGCTTCCCCCCCCACCCCCAGCAGCAAGAATACAGACAGAGCATCCTTTGCAGATGGAAAAAGAAAGAAGGGGGGACAAAGGGGAAAAAAGCCTTACTCACCATCAGATTACCCAGCCAGCAATAATTCAGCCCAGGAGTCATTTGGTAAAAAAATAGCTACTGGAATGCCCACTCCCTGTCCCTCCCAGCTGAAAAAAACACACACCCCTTCTTTGCTGCCCAGGCCTCCTGGGAAATCTCCCCAAAAGAACATACTGCAAGGCACATGAAAGCTCATACCTTGAAGAACACTTCATGGATCTAAAGGGCCAGTGGATGCCAGCTTTTCTCTCAAACACTGGGAGAGGGGGAGAAGGAAGAAGAGGCAGCCCAGCTCCTCTCTGCACAACACAGGGACTGGAGAAGGAAGGAAGCCAAACAGAGCTCAGGCTTTGCAGCCTGTGTCAGTCTTCAAGGCTAGCTTTTCTCTGTACAACACAGAGACAGGGGAAGGAAGGAAGCCAAATGGAGTTCAGGGTTTGCAGCCTGTGTCAGTCTTCAAGGCTAGCTTTTCTCTGCACAACAGAGAAATGGTGGAAGGAAGGAAGCAGAGCAGAGGTCATGCTTTGCTGGGTGCAGGGCTAGCTTTGGCTTTTCTTGTGACCCGGTAGTGAGGCTTCTGTGGCCCGGTACCGGGTCCCAACCCTGCAAATGGGAAACAGTGCACTAAGCAATAGCCCAATGTTTAATATAAACTGGAAAAGGTGAATAATGACAAAAAAGCAATCAACAAGCCAGATGCAAGTTCTGTTACTTGGTTTAACTACATGTTAAGTGACCACCCACAAAATCCCATTTATTTAGAAAAGGTTACCTGGAACATATAAAATGCCAGCTTCTCATTATATTCCCACTGCTTCAGGGCTTGTTCCACTTCAGGAGGCACTGCAACAGAGCTGCTACCTTGGTTTGAGGTCACATGATAGAATTCCGCAATCTTTGCAAGCTGTTCTCGAAGGTACCTGGTTGCAATCTGAGTCCATTCTACAGAGATACAAATTAGTTGCCAGGATTTTTTTCCTTCCATCAATAATCAGAATAACTAGCTCTCTATCAAAATACATTTCGAAGACAATAAACAGCAGGTGCATGAAACAATGCCTTCTTGAAGACACTGCAATGCCTGCTGGCCTACAAGCAGAGGTACAAACCTTGATCCAAGGATCATATTTATGCTAAAAGGAATAATTTACAAAGCAGACTTGAGAATAAAAATGCATGCTCAAAGAGAGAGCAGTGAATCATTTTCATGATGACTTCACTCACCAAAAAGCCTTAATTCTTAAAAGTTTTCAGTTAATAAAAGATAATGCAGAATGTTGTAACAGTTTTTTAACATCACCACAAAAAGCCTCTTATGTTAATTCTTTTCTAGAGCACAACTTAAAAGTAATTTATTATTGGACCATCACAGCACAATCATAAAGCTCCTGTAGAGAGTTTAGGATGGCACCTAAGCCCACACACAAGTGTACCTGGGAGATATGTCAGTACAGTACTGGTGTGATACAAATGTAACCCAAACAATATCATGCCATCAAAAAAACTGGAAACAGCAGCATTACAGTCATGTCAGAGAAGAGCACGTCATACGCAGCATCCTAAGCTCTTTTAGCCTAGGGGCATGGGTGATCTAACTTGCTTAATGTAAGAGCTACAAAGAATAAATGTCAGAGGTTTGAAAGTCACAAGCCATGAATACCAGATGTCTGAGAGCCACAAGACAGGGAGGGAGAAGTGGCAAGAAAGCAACTTTAACTTTAAATGCACTCCAAGCCACTGGCTGGCTTGGCTTAGAGAAGGGATTTAAAGAGAGAAATGCCTTCTCCAAACTGGCTGATGGGGTGGTGGAAGCTTCAAGAGCCACACAACGTATGTGAAACAGCCATATGTGGCTCCAGAGCCACAGTTTGGCCACCCCTGGCCTAGGGTTTCCACAGCACAGCTAACTCTGTTTCCTCCTGTTTGTATCCTAAGAAGGTTCAGCACAGCTAACTAACTTTAAAACCCAATTGCAGCTCTACCTAACAGTATATAAAACCCAACCAGGACACCACTATCCTAGGTGCTAAGAGAGCCTGCATAGTACTACATCTCTCTGTCCCCCATTCATGCACAATCAGAACAGATGTAGGAATTCTGGTCTTTTGTATAAAAACAGAGAACACTGTATAAATGACCATGGCTACAAAAAAACACAGGATAAGCATACTGACAATACTTCTTTTCTAATTATTGCACCTGCCCCTCTTGCCTGTTTCCAGGCAGTCCTTTAACAGAGGGAAAAGGCATGACCTGAGCTTACAACACCTAACTGCTTTGGTGATTTTTGTGTATCTAGTTCTTCAGCTGTTGGGCAACCAACTCTCTTTCTCTGTTTTGGCTCCTGCATCATTGCAAGCCACTTTGCTGGTTAAAGTGTTCATCAAGAAGTACCCATCATCAACATACACTCATGGTTAAACTGCAACTGCCAAAGGCAAAGAAGCCAATCAGTTTGGATTGTTTCACAGCTTATTCCCACCCTTCCTTGGGCTGGACTCAACAATGCTCTTTCCTGGTGAAGACAACAGAGGTGCCTTCTGCGAATACACAAATGTATCTTCTGTTATTGCTTGCACCAATGTCTCTAATTAACTTCCCTTGCAAAAAATTCCCTCTCTTCCTAGGAATATTATTCCAACAATGAGATCAAAACCCTAGTCTGAAAGTGTCCATAGGATTCCCCCTACCTCCTCTCCCAAGGGGGCTGTAGACATGGTTTGGGTAGATATGCCTGGACTACCCATGCTTCCTTCCCTTGCATGTCTGCCTACAAAAGGAAATTCAGACACACACACCCCAACAGCAGAGTTCAGCAGAGCACAGTATTCTCACAGCTCCTACTGAGCATGTCATGACCCTACATGCCCCTGAGAGAGCTGCCTCTCTGTTTCTTCCCTTGTTCTGTTTTAGAATAGATGAAGATTAAGAAAGGCATTTGGGAATGTTAAACACTTAGGTGACTGCCACTCAGTTCCTAAGCAAAATAATTAACATTCTAGTAAATCTGAACCTTCTTATGATACAAATTGGAGGAAACATAATGTATCTGAATTCTGAGCAGCAGTAGGTGCTAGTCAAAGCTAGACTGCTTTGTGGGATGGAGTGAAGAGTAATACACTCCTGCAGACAACCGGCTTTCTCCCTTTGGGCTATTAACATGGAGAACTTTTAAAGATAAATAATAGCTGAGTCGCTTTGAATTGCAAAAATATATTTATGAACAGACAATGCACATATTTCCATGGATGACACACTGGCATCGCTAATGTTGTTATAAATACATAGAAGACCTCTAATATAAAAAGGCATTACAATTCCCGATCACTGTATTTTACCAAGGTTTGGATCAGCAGCCTGACGTTTCTTGATTTTAGCTTCAGAAATTGCAGAGTAGTAGGCACAGGTCATCTTGATCATCCATGCTGCTCTCAACAGTGGCACAGAATACTTTGCTAAATATGCAAAGACATCTTCCTTTTTACTGAGAATGGGAACCTGGATAGGAGAACAGAAAGGAATAAACAACGTAACTTAACCCATAAAAATGAATGTAGTAAAACACTGGAGTGGGGAAAACAAAGAGCAATGGGATGGTACTACAATTGGTTTACTGCTGACTTCCCAACTCTCTATTCCCTTCATTACTACCTTGGCAATTAATACAGATGGCAATGCTTCTGTCATTTCCTAATATGGGTTCAGCATAATGTCACATAAAATTTTGCCCTGTCTGTTTGAATTTTTATTCTGCAATCCAGAGGTAAAGTCAACAGCAGTCCATAGCTACATTTGTTCATTTACTTATTAGCTTTCTCCAATACAATTAAATCAATATTAGCAAGATGCTCATAACATACTGCTTCCGGGGGGGGGGGGGGGGGAACCAAACCCCAGTTTGTGTCCTTTGTGATCATATGACAGCGGTAGACCTTACAGGTGCCTGTTGTAATAAAATGTGTGTGTATGAATGCATAAACAGTATGCCTCTGAGGTGCCTTTACTCACAGCTTAAATAAAGCGTGAATCAGATACACCGATGTCAGTATTGTTCGTTTCCTCACCCCCACCCCAAACTTACTGACAAACAGATATACGCAAAAGCTATTGTTTCCCTTATGATACAAACAAAATAAGCAATGTCCATTGCACAATTAAGACACAAGGACATATTAAAGAGCAAAAAAGCCAATAGTAGAAATACAAAAACGAGATGCTTGGTCCCATGCATATTTCTTATTCATGCTGAAAGCACCCGTCACTGGATGATGCCAAACACAGAATAATTTTAAGTGATCAAAATAAATGTGGTAGACGGCCCTAGAAACATCCCTGCATTCTTATCTAAACTGAACAGACTCCCCATAGAGTGTTTTACAAAATAAGAGAAAAATGACTACTCCTGCTCTATAGTAAAATTACAATTTCCCCCAAAATTTTCCTTGTAGTTTTCCTTAGCCATTCATACACACACATTTTTGGACTTGGATTTTTTCCAACTTCATGAAGAACTTTTTTTTACAAGTCTTTGGCTATAGCTTGCTGTTTTCTTGATCAGAAAGAAATTCCTTGGGAAGAATAAGTCCCAGAAATACTATGTTACATTAATAAACAGAGCTATCTGCTAGAACAAAATAGGAGTCGATAGCACCTTTAAGACCAACTTAGTTTTATTCAGAACATAAGCTTTCGTGTGCATGCACACTTCTTCAGATAAGGAATGAGGTACAGTAAGCAGAGCTACATATAGCTGGTGGGGTTTGGAATGCCAAGTGGTACAAAGTTAAAAACCAATAGCAGAATAGTAAAATTAACAAATTCAGAAAACCTTTGATCTGAGTTGCCTTAGCGTGGGAAACCATAAAACAGTAACATGTCAGAATGTGAGAATGCCTGTTAATTATTCTATTGCTAATAAACCTGGGTCAAAAAGAAGGCATTTCTTTCCCAGAAGAAATGCTATTCTTGAATTCATAGGGAACCTGCTGCTGCAGACAAACCTAAGCAAAGGCTTAGAAGAACTTTGAGACGGAGAGGATTTAGGACAATAAGGATGTGATGTCATCAAAACTAAGTGCATACAAAAGAAAATGGAATTAAAGCAGTATTAATTAGCCAAACACTATTGAGAGACTGCAAAGGTAGTAGAGTCAAAATCCATAGCAATTTAAGCATTACTCCCTGTTAATTACAAGGTATCATTATAAACGGGATATCTATCATTCAGAACTATCTTTACCAAGCACCATATCAATATACAGTCTGCTTCTCAGATCAAACTTGCTGCTGCTATTGCTTTCAGCTTGTACAAAGATTCCTCCTTTATTGTAGTTTTGGGATCCATTCATGCTTCATATGCATAGAGCAGCTCCTGAGTACGGTTGCCAGGTCCCTGCCAATAACTAGTGGAGTGGGGGCGGGGGGGGACTCCCGGGCAACCAAGAGAGGTCTAGGCTGATGTTGCTAGGGAGTCAGTGACATTACTTCTGGCACATACTAGAAGAGGTGTAATTGCATTGCATCACCATTTTTACAAAAGAGATTTTCCCCAATTACAGACTGTCTTGCATAGCCAGCAATAGAATGCCGTCACTTCCAGCGCACATCAGAAGAAATATCACTGTATAGCCGGTGATGCTGGCCTACACCTCTTTGCTGCCAGCAAGTCTCTCTGCCCACCAGCTGATCTGAGACAAGGGGGTGGGGCCCAGAGAGGCTATCAATCCTGCTGGCTACACGGTCAATACATATAAGACCTTCATTTCTTCCCATGGGTTTTGTGTGTGTGTGTGTATTCTAAAAGTTATTACCAAAAAGTATATAACTAGCATACTTCAGTTTTAAATGAGTCCATTGCCTTCCAAACCCAATCTGTGAAATCTTCAAAATGCTAATTTTGTACCTTCTTTGCAAGAATAGCCAGTGGTTTATTTCCTGCTAAATCCGCAAACCAATTGTGAATTGCACTCTGGGAACGAGCAGTCACTAGCCAGTAGTTGTCTTTGGCATTTACTTGCGGTTTCTTCTTTCCTGTGTCTTGGAAGGTATTAAGTTTTAACTTCTCTGCTAATATGCTGCTAAAATAAGCACCAATCTGATTGGAGGAGAGAAAACAAACACAATAAGTATCTGCTACCCACTGGCATGAACAGTATCCTCATCTGAAAAGGTCTAAACATCACTGTGATTTAGACTATCCACTTAATAAGATTATACTCTAATTCTCTGATGTGGTACTCGGAGATCTAAAGTAGTACCCCATTACTTTTAAGAGGAAGGCGTTCCAGGCCTATAAAATGAAAGCAATCAACTAAGAATATACAAAATGTCATTCAAATTAAGTAAAGAATGCACAAGGTAACCATACCAGACATGCAGCATTCAAGATTTTCTATGGAACCATCCTAATCAGTTTAGGCTCCCGTCCAGCAATAGTCTTTAACCTCAAACATGTGACAACAAGCTTCACTCAAGATTTAAATCCTTTGCTGAATTAGGCTCTTAATGAGTGCACAGATGCTGTGCCATGAAATGAAGTCCCATCAACACACACATAGGCTTCAATTGATAGATATGATCACATCATCTCAAAGAATAAGGTATAGCATTTTTAAAAAATCAGTATCTTTTACTTGACCATGGATTAAGAACTAGTAAATTGTCAAGCAGCACAGAATTTATACCCAATAATCAAGGGACACATCTACCTAATTCAGGGATTCCTCAAATGTGCATGTTCCCTCCTTCTCCACATGCATCAGCCCTTTTTGGTGTTGTGTTATTCAATGGGAGTTTTTTCCAGGAAATTGTTCTTACGATAGCAGCCTTGATGCTTTGGCACCAAACCACAACTATTTGTTTCATCTGAATCATAAAGTATGATTTGTTCTCTTGCCCCCCAAACCAGGAATAAACCATGGTTCAGAATCCTTGTTTGCGATTCCATTGGGGGGAGGGGACTATAGTTCACCATGTAAACATTTAATTTCCTAGCTGTGCATCAAGAGAAGAGGAGGGCATTGCATAGGAGGATTTCCAAGGCTTATTTCAATAATTACAAATCATGGCTTACTGTTACACGTGAATCATGCCCTACTAAAGGATGTGTCTTGAAAACAGTACTTCTTTAAAGAAAATATTTTTGCCATAGATTTCAGCCCAGAGCTTACCTTTGAAGGGTTAATGACAATATTTCTAGCAGACCCATGCTCATCTCCAGAGAAGGCTGGCTGGTTAGTGAAACCCTGCTTTACATTCACAGCAGTAAGTTCATCCTGCAAGGAGAATAATTCTTAAGTCACAAACAACGTAGCCTTAAATTTTAATTACAGAGCTCAAAATTTGTTTAAGGAATTAAAATGCCTGGTGAATTGTGCTTGCTAACATAATATCACACTACAATAATAATGCTTTCCTTGTATATCTTAGGATTTTGTGCCTGTTTATTATGGATAGAATGTAATACTATAAAGTTGCTTTCCACAGTATTTTCATAACATATACCATGTGCAGCAAAGCACAGCTTACCATCTACATCCAGCTCTTTCACACTCAAAGCGTGGCTGGCTCAAAATGAGACTGTGGTTGGCATGTTGTAATAGCCCCACAGCAAGTGAGTCCTTTTTTACTGACACATACATAAAGGAGGGCATCATCATATACTCTACCACAACTACTAATAGGAATACATTGTGAAAGCACCTGCAGGGGTGACTGCCAAGAAAAGGATGAGCTCTTCTTAATACTCCCATCCCTTCAAAACAGAGCGACAGGAAGGGACTCTAAACTCTTTTCTAGTCACATCAGTCTCTGATTTAAACAACTGAGAGGTTGAAAGAAATTAGCTGAATTGATATCCCAAGGTAATAACCTGGCTACATCAATCCCTCTTTTTAAAAGAAAGGAAATCCAAAAGACGAAGACTCAAAGTAGAAACCTGAAACAACAGCACCTTGGCCTGTATTGATTAACAGAGTTTAGAGATAAAAGATGCCTTAATGCAAACTGAAATTTACAGATGAGGATAAGGAGTTCCTTGCTTCAGATTCCTTAAATTTCAAACAAGCAGTAATACACAATTCTGCAAGCTCCAGAGCATTTTGAAAGCAACAGTTGTATATCTAAATGTACATACACAACTTTTGGTCACCCAGTAGACATAGAATGGACATGTTAAATTTAATCAATGAACAAAGAAACATAAATTCAAATAGGAAGCCCCTGGGACACTAGAGATATTAAACAGTAGTGAAATTGAATAGAAACAGCAGAACAGAGATGCATGCCACATAATAATTTAGCATACTGGGCCTATAACTATATCTTTAAACCTTCTTGCATTGAGGCTGTGGTTTTCTCTTGGTTGGAGGTCCTTCTGATGAGTCACCATCCCAAGTTACTACTACTGTTTGTTTGATTTATGAGTGATTACCAAATCTGCGAACACTGGGTTAGCAACATGTTATTACAGCCCACCCGCAGTGATATTGGGATTTCCCCTTTCTCTTAGAATTAGGGTTATTCTCTGCATGAAGTGGGAAAGGAATTCTGAATGTGGTCAAAAGGCCAGTGCATAAATTCTTAAATCAAGTCCCACACTTCTTGCCTGAAGATCCATCATCACTCCTGGAAACTTTGCTGCTTAAGTGATACAGGTCTGCAGTTGTTTTACTCTGGGGATGGGAAGGCTTGGCCTCTGAATATGCTTAGAGCAGGGGTGTCGAACTCATCTGTTATGAGGGCCATATCTGATATAAATGAGATCTTGTTGAGCCAGGCCATGTTGGGCCGTGCCATGTGTGTTCCAATTTAAGATTAGGTAGTAGCAGAGATATAAACCTTCTAAAGGACACAAACAAACACAGTTAAATATATATATTTATATCCAAAGGAAGCTTTGGCTTGTTCCTTCCTTCAGGGGACTGGGGGGGCACCTCAGTCAATAGAAGGAAGAGAGGCTTGGCTCAGTAGTTCTGCTGTGCGATTGAGAGCCTGGCAAAGCAAGCTCTGCCTTTCCCCCCTTCTTCCCCAATGGAGCAGACTCAGCCAATGGAGAAAATAGGTGTTTTGCTCTGTAGCTCCTGCGTGATTGAGCAAGCCCTGCAAAACAAGCTGTTATGCAAAAGAAAGCAAGAGAGAGGGAGAAAGAAGCAGATGGCATCCAGTTCCTCGGGGGCCTGATAGGAACCCTCCAGGGGCCTGAATTGGCCCCTGGGCCACATGCTTGACACCTCTGGCTTAGAGGGTCCAGACAGACTTCACTAGTGACTCAATTTGGTACTGAATTCGGATAGCTCCAGGAGAAAAATCTGGCACAGATCAGGCCCATACATACATGACATGTAAAAATAAACGGGTTCAGGGGGGAATTGTTGCCACAAGATAGGGTTGCCAATCCCCAGGTGGGGGCAGGGGATCCCCCGGTTTGGAGGACCTCCCCCCGCTTCAGGGTCGTCAGAAAACGGGGGGAGGGGAGGGAAATGTCTGCTGGGAACTCTGTTATTCCCTATAGAGATTTATTCCCATAGAAAATCATGGAGAATTGATTGCGGGTATCTGGGGCTCTGGGGGAGCTGTTTTTTGAGGTAAAGGCACCAAATTTTCAGTACAGCATCTAGTGCCTCTCCCCAAAATATCCCCCAAGTTTCAAAACGATTGGACCAGGGGGTCCAATTCTATGAGCCCCAAAAGAAGGTGACCCTATCTTTCATTATTTCCTACGGAAGGAAGGCATGGAAAAGGTGTGCCATCCCTTTAAATGTGATGGCCAGAACTCCCTTTGGAGTTCAGTTATGCTTGTCACAGCCTTGATCTTGGCTCCACCCTGAGGTTTCCTGGCTCCTCCCCCAAAGTCCCCAGATATTTCTTAAATTGGACTTGGCAACCCTACCACAAGACCACAACCCCTTTACATCCAGAGATTTTCTGGCCTAGTACAGTCAAGAAGCTTGAGAGAATCAATCTTTTGATATCACACCAGGGATTCCCTATAACAGTATGTCTCTCCTCATATACTTGTGAGAGGAGGTAACCTTGCTGCCATAAGAATTCCAGGACACATCTATCAAGGTTCTGTGTGACCCAGAAGGCTCCCTACAACCCAGCAATGACCCAAGTTTGTAGAACAAACCTACCCTCCCAGACCTCTCGGAAATCCCCCTTTCAGTGCAGACTTGCTGGAAATGTAATCAAATGACTGCTTGGTTTAAAGTCCATGTTTAAACCAAATGACTGCTTGGTTTAAAGTCCATGTGAATGTTCCAAGGAAAAACTTCAAAAGGAGTATACTGTGTCAAAGTTCTGATTTACAACTCAACAAGAAACTAAATATCTTCTGTCATCCTGGCTTAAACTGAAAATTGGATTTTCTCAGTCAAAATTTCTAATAACCCAATAGAATCAGCTAATAACTATCAGTATTCTTATTCTTCCAACTGCATCATCCATAATGAGCTTGTTATTGACCTTACTTTATTGTACCTTTATCTTCACTACATGTGAGAGAGGCCAGAACATTTGTCCTCTTTCACCACCCATTAAACTACCAAAATGTTTCAAATTCCCACATAAAGAATCCTGAAAAATGTATTATTATAGTAGGTTTCTCTAGTATTATCATAGTAGGTCTCTTTTTGCTCAATGGCTCTCTCTTTCCCCCTCTCCTTTCAGTAATTTTCTGTAAAAATGAGGAAATTTGTTTTCTTCCCATTGAAATTTGTTTTTTTCCCATTGAGAGCCAGTTTGGTGTAGTGGTTAAGTGTGCGGACTCTTATCTGGGAGAACCGGGTTTGATTCCCCACTCCTCCACTTGGACCTGCTGGCATGGCCTTGGGTCAGCCATAGCTCTGGCAGAGGTTGTCCTTGAAAGGGCAGCTGCTGTGAGAGCCCTCTCAGCCCCACCCACCTCACAGGGTGTTTGTTGTGGGGGAGGAAGGTAAAGGAGATTGTGAGCCGCTCTGAGACTCTTTGGAGTGGAGGGCGGGATATAAATCCAATATCTTCTTCATCTTCTTCTTCTAACTGAAGAAATGAACTCTGACTCACAAAAGCTCATACTGAAATACCTGTTATTAGGACTAAATGGTGTTAGGACTAAGGACTTGTTTTGTTTTACTATAATAGACTAACATGGCTACTCTACTGCTGGGCAAGTACCTTAATCACCTGAGCCAGGCCCACTGCATCCCCTAGACACATCACCTATTAGCATCACCCCAAGATAAAAAAAAATCAGTTGCTATTTGAAGCTAGGCAGAGTACACATATTACACCCAGTCTGATGCTGGCTGTTTGCTGATAACAAAGATGAGTAGTTGCAGGATTGCTTCTGAACAGCTCAATGCAAACATGACCCTTAGGCATGGGGCTATAAAAACCAGCCATGAGAGGCTATTAGGCATGAACATAGAGTTGCCAAGTCCTAGGCTCTTGTTGGTGGGGAGTGGGAGGGAGCTTTCCAGAGGGGGCGGGCCATATCACCACATGTGACGTCCCCAACATGATGTCAAACAGAAGTGACATTCCTGGCATGCCATCATCATGCTGAGGATGTCACGCTGGGTCATGGCTGTTAGGGGTACAGCTTCCCCCAGCTGGTTGATAGCAGACAGGAGCCTGCAAAATTGGGAGATCCCCCACTCCCACCTGGGGGCTGGCAATCCTATGTGGACGCAACGAGTATGAGAGATGCTAAGCCACCAATTCTGCCCTGCCTAACTTCTGGCACCTGATCTTTGGAGCCTCTAAGCCGGTACAAAAGTGCATAAAGTGGGTCTTTCAAACCCTACCATTTCGTAGTTATTTATTCTGCCCTGGACAAGCTGTCACTGCTGACATGAAACAACAGGATCCTTTTGTGTAGAGGAAGCAGAGTACAACTTCATATCGCCCATTCTACATTCCAGTCTTTCCCTCCATGTCCTTCCTTATTTTCTTCCCTCATTTTAGTTCATCCATTCCTGATCCTCTGCCAGTCTGTAAAGTCTTCCCTCCAGCTTCCCATGATCACCACCACCACTCCTTTCCTTTCCCCCCATCAAACCTTCATGAAGAAACGCCCCTGAGCAGCAGAAATACCTACAACTTAACGGATGAATGGACTGAAAAAAATTATCTATAAAGTAATGTGGAGTTTTTAAAATTACAAAGTAAAAAAAGCAACCAAAATTGAAAGTTCAGAATAAGATAAAAAGGGGATAATAAAAAGAGCTCTGAAAATCCTCATAAAGTGGACACTTAAGAATATGAAAAGAGGTGTCAATCTTACTAGTCAGAGACAGAGTCTATCAGAATACAGGATATTCATAAATTACCCTGGCGAACCTCAGAAGGTTTAGCGTTTAACCTTGCCAGAAAGAAAGCACTTGCATATCAAGGAATGTTTGGATAATATACATAAGACTGAAGGTTTTTTTGGAATGAAAATACCAAAACATTGAGAGGAGCAAACTCTGAATCTGATACTTTCCTTTCCTGGGATTCCATTTCCCTTTATGCAGACTATCTCTTCCTCCCACCATGAACATTTTTGTATTCCTTTTGGGGAAACCTCAACAATTTTTTTCTGTTTCTTTGGAATACCTTCAAGAGAGCAACATTGTGGGGGGCGGCATTAAAGCAACTACACTTAGACACTAGGCTTTGACAAAGTAAATGGTTCACTGGTTTGCCACAAATAAATTGCTACTATGTTCTATCACAAACAGTTTAGAGTTGTTAACTTATGCTGCTATCATTTTACTTTTATTCTATATCTTAGTTACAACAATAGTGCCCTTTACTATTTAAGCATTTGTCTCTTTTTCTCCTTTATTCCCATCTGGAAGAACGTCAGAGTCTAGAGTTGTGTATACAATAGACTTAAATAATCCTGTGGGATCAGGTTCCGGGAACACTCGTAACATACCCTTTAATGAGGGCCATTTTGGATAACAAGATAAGTGGATGTCCAGTTGCCAATTACGGAGCACTGCTCTTGTTAACGGTGGAGCACCTCTGTTGCAGAAATATAAAGCATGGCCTTTTACTGGAAAATATAAAAATGAAATACCAAATATTTTTCTTTTCAGTCCTCTCTAATTTGAAGACAGTTCACTTGTGTTCTTAATGTTCTAACAGAGATTCAAAAGTTTTTACTTTAATTGTGGGTTGTATGGAGTTTATTTTAAGATTTCATGAAAACAAAAATAAAAATAATCACAAGTACCTTTTTGTATAATCCCAAAACAATTGTTATATTTAACCAATTTTGCTAAGGTGCAAATACAGGAGTGGTTGTGTTTTATTTTGTTTTGCTTTTTAATTTATGAATTTACTAGTAGGTTGGCAGGCTAATTGCTCTGTTAGTGAGGTGTAAAGAGCTATCGTAAGGCTGTATTAATTTCCCCTTGTTTTAGTTGTAATCAGTTTGGTGTAGTAGTTAAGTGCATGGACTCTTATCTGGCAGAACAGGGTTTGATTCCCCACTCCTCCACTTACAGCTATTGGAAGGGCCTTGGGTCAGCCATAGCCCTCACAGAGGTTGTCCTTGAAAGGGCAGCTGCTGTGAGAGCCCTCTCAGCCTCACTCACCTCACAGAGTGTCTGCTGTAGGGGGGAGAAGATATAGAAGATTGTAAGCTGCTCTGAGTCTCTGATTCAGAGAGAAGGGTGGGGTATAAATCTGCAGTCTTCGTCATCTTCTTCCAATCATTTATGCTTCACTCCATGTTAAAAACAGGAGGGTTCCCAACTTCCAGATGGCACCTGAAGATCTCCTACTGTTACAATTGATATCCAGATGACCAAGATCAACTCTGCTGGAGAAAACAGCTGCTTTGGAAGGTGGACTTTATGGTATTATACCCCACTGAGGTCCCTCCCCTCCCTAAACCCCAGCCTCCCCAAAATCTCTAGGTATTTCCCAACCCAGAGCTGGCAACCCTAGTGAAGAGCCATCTGAATGAGAAAATGAGAATGAAGCAACAACTTCTTTAAAGGTATCATGTTCCGTTCCATTGCTCTGCATGATATGAGAAACTGCCCCTCCACTCTCCTGACAGAAGACATGACACTTTCAGCAGTAGGAGAAGGAGAAAGTGATTTCCCCCTGTTCCTTCTCCTCCCTGCTGCAGTGCCTTTTGTTTCCCACCCTCAGGATTATGGGGTAGCTGGGGAATAGAGAAGGGCCAGGTATGGAAGATCCATTCACCAACTCCTTTTGCAAGTTTCTTCCTGTAGAATTCTGCCCAGTGGTTTTGTGCCAAAAAAAAAAAGACTGCCCTGATGAAATTTTAAAATCTTTTTTTTAATGAAATAAAATTATTTACTTTCTGTTTAGGGAGGGAAGGGACCTCAGTGGGGTATGATACTGTAGAGTCCACCCTCCAAAGCAGCAGTTCTGTATTACAAAAGAGCAAAGTTGTCCTCTACAACAAATTAAACCAAAAAATAACAGAAAGCCCTATAAATCATCCCATTTTTCAGACTAGAGACTGAAAAAAACTAAAATCTTTTGGATTTCCAGGTATAAATTCCACATCTGAAAATCAAGCACTATTTGCATCTCAAAGGGCAGCCTGAATTGCTTAATAACTTTGTATGCTCCACTAATTTGGAACGGCAATGCAGTACACTCAAGCATCCCTGGGATTCTCAGCCTTGGCTGCACAGCCACTTCACATGATGAGCAGAGGAACAGTCCACCAGTACAGGAGACAAAGAGAGACACCAGTCATGAACCTGCAATAGCAAGGCTGATCCATAAGTGTCTAGATTAACAACACCTGTCAGACAACATCAGCACCACAACATTAAGACGTTAGCCCTGGACTGCTTCATAGCTTTTCTGTGGCTGATAGTATACCAAATGTGGGGGGTTTCTTGGTGATACTGGGGACAATTTTTATCTGCCACAGGGTGGAAGTTCAGGATACTATTTTAGTACAATTAGAAGCTGGTAGATATAGGGGAAAGTATGTTCAAAGAAGGCAAAAATGTTCAGTGCTTCTCTGATCTCCATAGCATCTGGAAAGATGATGACACAAAGGCTCCTATTCCCTCCACATCTTCACTAACATTGTGGAACACCAGATCAGTGAAGCACAAAACAGTACACCTGTCTGGGTTATTACAGCAAAAGAAAATCAACCTGGCTTGCATAACGCTGGAAGAAAATGACATGGTCAATCTGGCCCAATTAACTCCACCTGACTACACAGTCCTTCATCAGCCCCACTCTAGTGTCCAAAGAGAAAGACTGGCTATTACTTTCTGTGGGTCCTTCAGTTTTTGCAGACTCCCAGTACAAACTACAGTTGGTATTGAATGAACGTTCCTTACACAGGGAGGGGGGGGACTAAGGATAGAGTAGGCATTCTTTTTGGTAACAGTCAGCCCAGTTCCTCACTGGGCGCCCTCTTTGAGTTGACAGAGGCGCTCTGCGGTGCTGGTGACACCTAGACTTTTATTTCTGGGTGACTTCAACATTCATGCTGAGGGCTCCTCACTGGTGTCGCCCCAAGATTTTATAGCTTCTCTGGCTGCCCTGAGCTTTTCTCAAATTGTAACAAGTCCAAAACATGAAAGAGTTTCCACCTTGGATTTAATTTTTTTGCATTGAATCTTTGAAGGGAGGTCTTATTTTAAGGTCTGACCATTGTCTACTCAAGGTATGGTGCCAACATCCTGCGAGGAGGGGGGGGGAGTTAAAATGGTCCACCCATCAAGGTTCAGGGATTCCAGAATTTTCTTGGGGATTTTATGATTCTGTTGAGGCTGTAGTGAGAGCATGGAACATGAAGCTATCAACAAGACTCTTCCCCAACAATCTCTTCTAGCCTGCTTTGTGGTTTACCATGGAGCCGAGTGACCTAATGAGGGCTAGAAGACTTCTAGAAAGACACTGGTGGAAAACACACACTGAATCCAACAGAATATTCTATAAAGCTCACTGGAAAACAAATGAAATGGTGGTAAAAGCAACATTGCATCAGCTAGTTCATGGCCATCCCACTTGTTTAAAGTAGCTTGACATTTGCTGCTTTCTAAATCTCAGCCTTTATTGTCTCAGGAGTAGCCACTTAGCTGTGATAGCATGACACAATTTGCTGCCAATAAAATAACATGAATAAACTCTAATCTGGATTCTAGTTGTAATAGAAGCCAAGCAGAAGAACAACCAAATACTGCATCTTATCTGCTTATGGAACATTTTGACCCAACAGACATGGTGGATACTGACAGGACCCTGGGATCTGCGGATGCCACTATTTGTGCACTGGCTGCTAAAATAATGTAAGAACCTCATCAGTGAGTCCTTGAGGTCCATCATAAATTAATCACTAACTCATGGCCCCTTCCCTCATCCTCTCCATCCACTATTAGTCCACCGCTTTTTAAAAAAAATCCCTACAGAAAAAAATGATGCAGGCAGTTATTGCCCTGTCTCTAACCTTCCCAACACTGAACAGCTGGAATTTCCTCTGACAATCTCGGTGAAGTAACAAATACTACATCCTACCCCCACACATATCTGAAATATTTCTAGGATCTAACATCTCTTTCCCTACACACACTTCTCCCCTTCAATCATTCAAGGAGCACCACCATTAGCTCACCTATACCCCCTCCCTGGAAATAATTCATTTGGGTCAGTTCAGCCACACCACTGCTAATTTATCAAAGCTGAGCTTTGCATATGCAGGGAAATTGTAGTCCAGAAATTATCTTCAACCAGCAGCCTCCCATATGCAATCTGACATCAACTCCCTTTCTCACAATACAAGAACTCGTGGGCATTCGATGAAATTGCTGAGCAGACAGGTTAAAACGGATAAAAGGAAGTACTTCTTCACACAAAGGGTGATTAACATGTGGAATTCACTGCCACAGGAGGTGGTGACGGCCACAAGCATAGCCACCTTCAAGAGGGGTTTAGATAAAAATATGGAGCAGAGGTCCATCAGTGGCTATTAGCCACAGTGTGTGTTTGTGTGTGTATAAAAATTTTGCCACTGTGTGACACAGAGTGTTGGACTGGATGGGCCATTGGCCTGATCTAACATGGCTTCTCTTATGTTCTTAACTCCCACTCCAGTCTCTTCCTGAATGTTTGAGTGATCTTAATCTCTGCAGGACTGCTGTGCCACATTTCCTCCAAATGAGCCACAACATGTAACAATGGAAAGTCCCCAGCTTATGACAAGAAGGACTCATTTAACTGAGAGTTGTTTCAGACATGCTGAGAAGAGGGAGCACAAGATACGCACTTTACCTGCACCACCTATTCATTTCTGTATAGCCCTCCAACTGGAGGAAAAATTTAGCTATCTCCATGTTTTGATTGTGAATGACAGGCAAGCACAAAGAACAGGCACTGGAAGTTAATAAGCCCAAAATATCTTAGCTCTGTTATCTTTTCCTTTGTCCAATAAAAGCTCTATGACTCAATGCCTTGAGCAGAATAACAATTTGAAATTTCATTTATATCTCTACTTCCCAAAAGACAAAGAATTTTAAAAATTCAGATGGACAGCCAAAAGAAAGCCAAGATTCAGCCAGTTTTTACAGGTACACATTTATGCTATATTGCATAACCTGTTAGAGGGCAAGTAACAAGCCACAGTATGTATAAAGACAATACACTAGATTTCCCTAATCTAAATCACTGTTGCAGCTGCTACATTATGCAAAAATTTAGGTGGCATTCTCTCAACATCAAGTAAGGCAATACCACACAGTCCCAAAATCATTTGTGTTTATTGATGCACTAGACTTAGAAAAATGGTCCGACCAAATATGATGAGCAATCCCACTGCAGTCTCAACTTTTCCCCAAAAAAAGCATTTTGTGCACAGCATAGTATTTGGAATTAAATTTTCTTTTATACCTCACCCTTCTTCCTTCACAGCAAACCTGCGTGAGTGCTCCAAAACCACCCAGAGAGCTTCCATAGCAAAATGGGAATTTGAAACTGAGTCTCCAAAATCCCATTCTGGCACTCTAACCACTAGACCACAGAGGCTTATGAGAACTTCACTGTGCATGTCTGGCACATAAAGCCCAGAAAGCATTCTTGGAAAACCAAAGTATTTTCCTTGTCTGAGGTAAGCAAATTTTCATAAGCAGATTGAGAATCATTTTGTTCCCCCATTTTTTTCCAGTTAAACTTTTGTTCCCCACCCACAACATGGATCAGACTCAAAAAAACCCAGCACCTTACTGTGGAGAGGAAAAAAACAGGAATAAGCTGTCAAGCAAGGAGTTCACACAGCAACAGGCTCAGTTAAGTGAAGTATAAAGGTTAAGAGTGCTGTCATTTGGCATGACTTGATTTCCAAGTCATCTCCCACTGAATAAACACAGGGTGACTGAACAGTGCTGTCACATACAAAATAATGTACTCCAGATGATATACTGCGCTGGATTTTGCAGGCTCCTGCAAGGATATCATATTGGTTTTCAAAATGTCAACTGAGGCCAAGTGAAGTCAAATCAAATTTTAGAATATTCTTCGGCTGTACACAGACCGTTCTGTAGGCAGTGGCATTTTATGGTTGCACCTTTACAGCGCTCACTCCACCCAGTTTGTTTTTTGTCAAATTCTGTTTCAAATTAGCTTGCAGCCTACTCAAATAAGTAATTGTGAAAATGACAGCACTGTATCTTTATGTCCTTAATTATTTACTTTTTGGAAATTGCTATGGTTGTTGGCATAGCAATCTTGAAAATTTCACATGAAGTGTTCATAACAGTACAACTTCTTTTTTTAATGGACACTCTGATCCTAATAAAAAAAAGATTAAGACAGCTGCAATTCCCAGCTTTGGGAACCTATTATTAATATTTCAACATGAAAAAATTGAATACCTTGGTTTAAAATAAAGAGATGATTATAGCAAGGAAATATGAAAAGGGCAATATAGCTGTTCTTCATCTATTACTCCTCTCTAGAGTAAAGATTCATTTAGTATATAAAAAAATCTCTGCTTTTGTAGAGAAGGCCTTTAACTGAGATTTCACTGGAGGGTCAAGGATTAAATTACCCCTACCTCCAGCCAGTCTTTTGCTAAAATTTGAAGCCTTCATAAATTGCTTTTGAGGTAAACAAAAATACAGGCAACTGAGCATCCAGTAACATTTGGATACTAACATTTTAAGAATTACTCAAGGCCATGGGCAGAACTACACATTAACAGCTGAACCCTACACAGCTCCACAATTCTTTCACATAACCCCCCCCCCCCTCTTTTAGCAGACAATATCCACTGAGACTGCAGTTCTACTTGGAAGACACAGGGGGGAAGAGGAGTTATTTAACTCTTTCTCCTAGCACTGTTTTCCAGTAAAAATCACTGTACTTGTGCTTTTTTTACTCATGGTCAAAGGAAAAAATGAGTTACCTATATATTTTCTCCAGCATTTCAGTTCCAACCACTCACTCGCCTCATTAATCACAGCTGCAACAGCCTTTTATTTAAAAAAAATATATTGGGACGTAAGAATCATGAACCATATGTACTGTGTAGTTCCACTATATAACTAATTTACTTTCATGTTCAAATTAGTGCCACTGGTTCCCAAAGTAACAGGAGTATTCCCTCTCCTCAACTAGAAGTTGCAGTTCCCTCTTTCCCAACTTCTGAATTGTCCTTCAACACACAAATACACCTGGTGATCTTCTCACAAGGCTTTTATGACCCTGTAGTGCCTCCCAAACCATGACTACAAATGATTAGAGTACATGAACAAAATAACAGCCCACATGGCAAAAACAAATTTCAATTAATTGCCTCAATTATGTTACTGCAACGCAAGGGATTTGGCATGATACACAGACTGAACTTATTTATTTTCATTTTCACAGGTACACTGTTCAACATCTGCATATTGGCAACTCTTTGAAAAAAAGGTTTTTGAGGATGCATCTGTACATTGATTAGCTTAAAGAATCTTGGCCAATGCCAAGAGTTTTCAAAAAGTTTTCACAAAAGCAGCAGTGTACATCTACAAAACTGATATTCTTTTGGGGCTCTAGTGGCTTCCATCCCATTCTCCAGCCACAGCCTGTTCAAACAAATTAGCATTCTGAATTGTGGTAATGAAACTACAATATAAAAGCCACTTCATACCATTTCACCTCATTTCTTTGCTTAAAATCATAGGCTGTTACAGGGCATCTTTCACAGACAGGATTGTTGCTGAAGTTTCTGTAACAAATCCCCTTAAGAGCACATATGAATTGAGGAAGCTATAAAAGACCAATATTACATAGTAAAATGTATTATCCCAGATTATGTCTCAGTTCCTGTACCAAGTACCCTGACAGGTGCAAATAGTGTCATAGCATAAACAGCACACCTTAATCTAGAATAATAAATCTTATCAGACTTGCATAAAGCAATACACCTGTTAAAGAGTCCTTGATAAAGCTCTCTCTGGAGAGAGCAATACACAACATATGGATAATATCTTTCACAGCCTCTTGGCTACAAAACCAAAAACATAACTTTATCACAAGTGTTAGTCAATGTACAATGGAGGCCAATATTTTTGGGGGGTTGCCATCAAGTCACAGTTGACTTATGGCAACCTCATGGGGTTTTCAAGGTAAGAGATGTGCAGAGGTGATTTTGCCACCTCTGCATCATGACCCTGGTATTCCCCCATCCAAATACTAACGAAGGTCAATCCCTACTTAGCTTCCAAGATCTGACAAGATTGAGTTAGCCTGAGCTATCAAAGTTAGGGCAATGTTATCTGAAACTGAACAGAAACAAAAGTTGGATGTTTTAGCACTAGATATGTCTACAAGATACCTCTCAAAGGTATGGTAACTGATAACGTATACCACTGTGAAAACTAAGACTGTGCACATATCAAGGTGATCAAGCTTTCAGAAGCACTTCATAGTACTGTCTAAAGGTGTCCTTCTGGATTCTTTGGTACATTCCAGTGGTGCCATCCCAGTAATCACCAAAATTAGTTAAACTCTCCCATCCCTACTAGCATAGCTGGAAAAAAGTATCATCATCATTGTTGACAAGCATTGGAATCCTCCATGTTCAACCAGAGCGTAGGAGATAATTGGGCCTTCAGAATTCTTCAATCATGTAGGGGTTTTTTACACAAAATAAAAAGGGAAGGGTGTTAACAAGTACATCTAAATCAAATTATTGTACTGGCTTACCCTAAACTCCAACTTCTACTTGTATATAGTTGTCACTAAGGCCTAGAGTTTCATATGATGTTATGGTTGAAAGTGTATCTCTGTAAATGCCTCCATTCACTAAGTCAAAGGCTGTTGAAAGATATACAGAAGCTGCACACACTTCTAATTAGCCTATAATTTTCAGGATGCTTATTATAGCCTTTTTATGAATGGAAACAATTATATTTGATTCCTAGCCTCTAGCAATTTGCATATATAAAAATAATGTAGACAATTTAGTTAACACCAGGCTCTATCATGAACATTAGATTTGCTCCAGCTATCATTCAGAAGACACAATATGATCCATCAAAGGACTTATAAGAAGGCATTCTTGAACATGCAGTAAAATGAAGAAAGACCTAGAAGGCCACACTGTTACCCAGAAAAGATCTATGACAACAATACCATATCTAGCAGGAAAAATGAAAGAAAGAACTCTGTGGCAGACATTTATAGCTCAAATCTTGCTAATGTGTTGTAAATGTCTTATAGCTAGATCATAAAGAAACCTTAGCCTTTAAAGCAGAGCTGAGAAACAATTTACAGAATCCCTTGAACCTAAAATAGTAGCAGAAGTAGAGCATCTAAGATGCACGTTGAGAATTCAAGCAAAAGAACAAACCCCAATACTACCTTTCCATCTCTGCAGCAGATAATCTGGCAATCAAATACCCTAGACCCAACTCCATCAGGTGTACTATCAAGAAGTCATATTACCTTCTAACATTCATACAGCAATGCCAAAACAAGACAACCTAAATATATATCTAAAATTTATGGGAATGTGATGGACATTTGACATTGAAATACACAGGCTCGCACAAGTTAGCCTCAAGCTGATCCACTCTCTCTCCTCCTTGCATGCTACAATTCCTTCCCTTTCATGGTAAGTCATAGTTTACCATTACACGCAACCTGAACCAGTAACCTATGATTTGTACTGCCTTCCAAGACGAATTGGAAACCATGGCTTGATTGCAATTTCCATTTCTGTTCAGAAGGTTAAGGGCAAACCAGTGTGTGCCAATTTAGATGTTAACAGCAAACTATGGTTGCAATAGAGACAGATGGAATTGCAGGGCATAAGAAGAAGTGGGAGAGCACAACCCAAATGCTAATTCATTTAACAATTAACCTTAATTTACTTGACAGTAAATTTACTTGACAGTATATCCTGCCCTGTTAAGCCTTCTGAGTTAACAAATCAACTTACAATTGCTTCAACAAAGAAAAAAACACAATAAATAAGCCCAAAGTGCCTATTTAAAACTACCATAAAAAATCAACTGAAACTTAGGGCCTGAAACTGCCTTATACTGAATGAGACTATCAGTGTATTGAGATCAGTACTGCCTACTTAGACTGGCAGCAGCTCTGCTGGGCATATCAGCTACTACCAGAGCCATTTCAGTAGAGGTGCTGGGGATTGAGAACCTGGGAGCTTCAGCATGCCAAGCAGATGCCCTGCCACTGGGCCACAGCCTCACCCTTTGTAGGAAGAGGAAAGTTTTAGCCTGGTACCTGGAACTACCAAGGCAACCTCTACTGAGCATTCCTTAAGTGGAACCCCACAACAGAGATGACTCTCTCTTTCAGGTCCATCCTCAGGTTGGAGCACACAAATGACATGGTCAGCACTATGTCAATAAGAAACTTCCACAGCATTCATAGGAATCCATCTGAAGCTAACAAAGTTGTTAACATATCCCCCAGCCCTGCAGTTTTCAAGCCACAGTAAACCTTAATGACTGCCAAGCAGCGGTCATTTTGTAGAAAAATAGGTGGTGGAGTTCATCGGGGGATTGTTATGCAGCTGCACATACTATTCAATGGACAAGGAGGTGGAACTCTCAGAAACGTTCAGGAGCTGCACTCCTGTGAGCTCCCACTGAATCTGAGGCCTGCTGCCAAGTGATGGTCAGTTAGGGTTGCCAATCCCCAGGTGGGGGCAGGGGATCCCCCGGTTTGGAGGCCCTCCCCCCGCTTCAGGGTCATCAGAAAGCGGGGGGAGGGGAGGGAAATGTCTGCTGGGAACTCTGTTATTCCCTATGGAGATTTATTCCCATAGAAAATCATGGAGAATTGATCCACAGGTATCTGGGGGGGCTGTGTTTTGGGGTAGAGGCACCAAATTTTCAGTATAGCTTCCATTGCCTCTCCCCAAAATACCCCCCAAGTTTCAAAAAGATTGGACCAGGGGGTCCAATTCTATGATCCCCAAAAGAAGGTGCCCCTATCCTTCATTCTTTCCCATGGAAGGAAGGAATTGAAAAGGTGTGCCGTCCCTTTAAATGTGATGGCCAGAACTCCCTTTGGAGTTCAATTATGCTTGTCACAGCCTTGATCTTGGCTCCACCCCTATGTCTCCTGGCTCCACCCCCAAAGTCCCCAGATATTTCTTGAATTGGACTTGGCAACCCTATGGTCAGTCCATGAGGTAAATAATTGAAAGATATCCCTACTGTACCTTCAAACATTAAATCAGAATAGAAAATCTAGAATGTGACCTGCCACACTGATGGTTGAGCAAATGTATTTATGGAGCCATAAAAGTCTTCCAAAAACAAACATACATTTGAAATAGGGAACTTACTGGGGGCAATGGTACTCCAGACCACTACAGATCTTACCTTTCCATCACTGAGTTTCAGTTGGTACTGTCTCAAGAATCCTGGAGGACACATCTGGGACAAATCTACTCCATCCAGTTCATCCCACTGAGCCTCAGTAATCCGTGGATCTTACTCATGATCATATGTGGATGGTAGATGTTTTCCAACAGATCAACTTCAGCAGCAATACCATCACCCTCAATGATCTACCATTATAAAATTGCATCTGACCCAATAAAAACTAAATGAGAAAATCTTTCAGTCTTAGGGTTACTAAATTTTAGAATTTCATGCAAAATTAATTACAGTGGGAAGCTAGAAAAAACTTGAATTAAAAGAATAGGTTTTTATATTTCACTCATCTCTACCTTAAAGAGTCACAAAGTGGCTTACAATCACATTCCCTTCTCCCCACAGCAGGCACATTGTAAGCAATGTTCCCTCTATGCTGCGGGGTCTTGTGAGCAAAAATTCTACTTTGTGAGCTATTGGCATTAAAGTTATGAGGTACTGCATAAATTAGTTTGCTTCTGGGGCCATTTTTCCTGAGCTAAGACAAAAATGTGTGAGCTGGAGGCTAAAAAACTGTGAGCTAGCTCACATTAACTCAGCTTAGAGGGAACATTGCTTGTAAGATAGTTGGGGTTGAGAGAGTTCTGAGAGAACCGTGACTGACCCCAGGCCAGCCACACACACCTGACTTCCTGCCCTGTTGCCCCACCTGCCATGCCATGCCCTTCCTCCCTTCCTTCCACCCACAGACAAAGCCAGGCCAGGGCCCTGCTGCCGCTGCCTCCCCCTCCACATACCAAGAACCAGTTGACTGGGTCTGGAGGGAGGAAAGCTGAGCCCAGCAGCGCCCCTCAACAAACAGATGGACCCACAGATCACGAGGTTCCCTGCCAGTCAGCCATCTGCACATTACCCCCACACCCAGTCTCCCCTCACGGGCGCCCGGCTTGCCTCACCTCAGTGGAGCTTCCTTCTCTCCTGAGGGGATACAGCAGCTCCTGTAGCAGGGCACGACTGGTGGCTTCTGAGAGATGAGGCAGAGCTCCCTTCCTGCCCACCCACTGGCCTCACTGCTGCCACTGGCCTCACTGCTGCCACTGGCCATGCTGAGTGCAGGCATGAGCTTCCTCTTGCCTTGGTGGCCATCATGTTGAGCACTGGCAACCCCCATCCCTACTGCCATGAGTCACGTGGGGAGCACCCAATTTGGTGCCCCCAAGAGCCACCATCCTAGGTAATGACCTGGGGAGAGAAATCTACGCAATCACTCACCCCACTTCAAAGAAGAAGATGCTTTAAGGTCACCTCCATGCCTAAGAGTAAACAGATTAAGCATAGTGGCAGGGTCTCAATTAATTACTCTCAGCATTCCACAATTCAGGATATGCCCATCAGTCTCAAATTTTGATATACAGATTTCCTCCACTATGTCTTTCCCCAGAATCAAACTCAAACAAATGGTAACCATATAAACTAAGCTTGTTACTCCTGTTTGGCCCTTGAATCTGTTAAACATCTTTATTATGCTATATGTTAATTTACTGCTCACCCTCTACCTATATTATGGACTTGTAATTTCCAGTTCATTGTATCTTAAATTATGTGTTGAGTAAAACATTGTTGGTCTTAAAGGTGCCACTGGACTCAAATTTGGTTTTGCTACTTCAGACCAACATGGCTATCCACCTGAATCTAAACCTAGCAAGGGATCTCTAAACTACAGCCAGAGCAAAATACCCAAGGGAGGAGATGGTGAGTTTTCAATTTATTCCCAACCTCCAAACCGTGACTTGAAATTGGAAATATTATATTTTAAATGAATGTGTGTTGAAGCTGTCTTAAGCAGAAGTCCTGGGTAGTCCTAACAATCTATATAACAGTTAACCACAGTCATAGTCTTTTGGAGAGATATTCAGGCTCCAAAGGGAAGTCAACAAAAAAAAAGCATACAATCCTATGGCCCATTCCGAACCACTTAAGTAATCAGCTTTGTGTCTACTCTGACCTATAGGTCAAGAAATGCCTCAGCAATTTTTGTATTGCCTCTTATCACTGATCTTGATTTCAATGGGCTTAGACAGAAGTAGCCCTGACCTGGATAGCCCAGGCTACCCAGATCTTGTCATATCTCAGAAGCTAAGCAGGGTCAACCCTAGTTAATACTAGGATGGGAGGTGACCAAGGAAGTCTAGAGTCTCTACATAGAGAAGCAGGCAATAGCAAACTACTACTGTATACTTCTTGTCTTGAAAACCCTAAATGGCTACCATAAGTCATCAGCAACTTGACATTTTTAAAAATCCACATAGCATTACATTGTAGGTCTCCTAAATTCTGGAAAAGAAACTAGGAAGTCTTATGATGCTGCTATCCCCCTCCCCGATTATGCAGGATTTCAAACCCTGGCTGTTTAAGGAGCTTACACTTGTGAACTGTGCTTGGAGGTTAAAACAAGCAAGATGATTTTTATTCTATTCAGACCTGCTTCAGCCACATCTTGAACAGCACAATACAGCAAAGTCTTGGACATCAGCACAACCTCAGTACATTGTTGGTTACTGCCTGAAACATGTCAATTTACAATGCAGGGGTACTGGGGGAAGGTATTGCCCACCTACTGGTCCTCACACAGGAGAAAGCCATCAAAATCACTGAACTGATTATCAAGAGACTGGAAACAAATGAGAACTATCTGAATTGCAACTCTTCAGCATTTTAGGTTTGCCAGCCTCCAGGTGGCACCTGGGAAACTCCTGCTATTTCACTTGATCTTCAGATGACCAAGATCAGTTCCTCTGGAGAAAATGGCTCCTCTGGAGGGTGGATTGTATGGCATTGAACTCTGCTGAGGTCCCTTCCCACCCCAAATCCTCCCCTCCCCAGGCTCCACCCAAAATCTCACAGTATCTCCCAATTCAGAGCTGGCAACCCTAATCTGAAGTCTGTTTGCTCAGAAGTAAGCCTGCTGAATTCAATGTAACTTACTTGCCAGTAAGAAGCAGAGCTTTTTCTACAGAAAAAGCAGGAACTCATTTTCATATTAGGCTACACACCCTGACACCAAGCCAGCCAGAACTACGTTCCTGATAAAAAAAAAAAAAGCCCTGATAAGTAGACTGCAGCATTTGTTCTCAGACAAGGCAGCTCTTTTACAATTTGTAGTTCTTCATTTAGTGTGATTTGTGCATTAGATGAGATATCAACAAACATCATTCTCAAACACAAATTGGGACTCAAGGTTTTAGAGAGAAAGGAGTGCTTGTAAATCTTTTCATTAAATACATACATGCATTTGAATAGGCATACTTTATGCTTAGAAGTTGCTTTAAGGGCCAAGTTGAGGCAACACTCCACACATGTTAAGTGGGAAGGAGGGGTCTTAATTTTTCAGTAAAACAGATAAGGAAAGCTAAGTTCTTATCTACACTAACTCCTGGCAACTAACCAACTAATCTATATGTAATGGTTGAAAACATCTTGTTTCACTGTATCTGACAGTGTTGCCAACCTCCAGGTGGGGCCTGGAGATCTCCCGCTTTTACAACTGATCTCCAGCTGGCAGAGATCAGCTCCCCTGGAGAAAATGTCTGCTTTGAAGGTTGGACTCTATGGCATTGTACCGTGCAGAAAAAAACCGCTGTCTGATATCCACTATAACTCTGGCTAGACAGAGTAGACCGTGTTAACACTGACAGACCAGTGGTCTGACTCAAGATAAGGCAGCTTCATGCTTGGGCCAATCAAAAACATGTTTAGCTATTGAAGCAAGAATGTTTTAACATTCAACATAAAACCTAGAATGGGTTTAGCAGTGAACCAGCTCAGTATTTATTAGTGTGGAAACAATATAATTCACATCACAATGCTAAGTTAAATATGTCAGAAAATTATTGCTATTCTTAACATTCAGTGGTACAATGGCTTACACCAAAAAGAGACTGCATGAACAAGAAGATGAATGGTGGGAAGGGAAATTTATATTTTAATCTTGGATTGTTTCATGTTACTGAAAAACAGAACATTGAAAAAAAATTAAGGACTAAATTAAAAAGACATCCATTCTCTTAGCCAGTTGCTTTCAATCTCATACCATCTTTCAATCTCATACCATCAAACCCTTCCTCACCCCAATGATGTAAAATGGTTCTGAAGCCATAAAGTAGGAGAAAGGGAAACATTTTTTCTCTGCAGGGAAAGGAATAAATAGGTAAAGGTAGTCCCCTGTGCAAGCACCAGTCGTTTCAGACTCTGGGGTGATGTCGCATCACAACGTTTTCACGACAGACTTTTTTACAGGGTGGTTTGCCATTGCCTTCCCTAGTCATCTACACTCAGATTGCATTCTGCGCCACAGGACTCTTTAAGGGAAAGCAATACAGGTGAAATAAAATTTGTAGGGAAACTGAAACTTTCCCAGTTTTTTAAATCAGATGTAGACTTTTCTCCTTTAAGAACATAAAATTATTTATATAATAAAATACATAAAATTGAACTGTTTGTATTCTGAAATTTAAAAGGATTAATTTTATTCAGATAACAATTACAAATGTACCCATAGATGGAGCAGCAACCTGTATACTCAGAGATGGAGCAGCAACCTGTATTTGTTACAACTGCTAAAATAGGGGAAAGGATAAACCAGAAACTAAACCTTGCAACAAAGCAGGAAGTTTTTATGAATCTAAACTTCAAAATAGTCTCTAAATAATGTTGAGAGCACAGACAAGAAACAATGCAAAAACAAGGAACATCTTTTTCAAGCAATAATGGGGTGAGCCTATGCACTATGAACAAGTCTTCCAAATTCTCCTTAGGATCAAAACATTCACTTTTATCTTCACAAACTTCAGAGAACTGACAATTTGCAGACTGAAACAAACTTCTCTACTGTTTTTATACACCAGCTTGCTGTTTTTGTTTTTGATTTAGTGTACTTACTTTGTTTCATCAGCAAAAAAAAAAAGCCAGAAGAATCTGAAACAGGCCAGAGGACTCGAATTAAACTCATATTCAGCATTATATAGGAGATGTAATTACCCAGATCCGTTAATTATATATGTATCAAAAGGCATTTTGAGGGAGAATGAAGAAGCCAAATTATTTTAAAACCTTGCCTTACAAAACATTTTATCATACTAACAGAGGAAAATGTTTCAAAGAAGTTTTGTATTTTTCAAGATTTCTTAATTTTATCTTTTTTAAAAAAAAAAAAGATCTAAAAATTGGGACACATGGAGGGTCTAATTTTCTAGGTCTCCACATCACGACTTCAGCTACCTACTTTACAACTAGGACACTGGGATCATGCTGCACTGTGTTCTGTTTTGAATTTTCCAAGGTTATTCACCAGAGATGTAGTCAGTCAAGGAATTCACTTCAGATAGTGGCCAATCAGCTTTGGAGGGCCAACAGATGGGGCATAGAGGCCAAGGACTTCCCTTGACTTTGTATCCTAACACTGGTATTCAGAGATTTATTGCTTCTGGGGTATATTGGCCATGTAACTAGTATACTAGTTATAGTATATTTTGTTTGGCATTTCCTATCTGAAATCTATGTCCTTCCAAAATCTGCTGCTCATCAGACATTCCATGTAAACATGTCCCATAAACCATTATTGGGTAAATGTCCTGCTAGCCATGATAATTCATCTCTAAGGATATGGCACCCCAGGGATGCCGTCAAAAACTTCCCCGCAGTGAGCAACATATTAAAGACTAACAATTTAACTGCAGTATAAATCTTCATAAGATACAACCCATATTATTATCAGAGCCAACAACATAGACTCTTCATAGACAGCCAGTTTGTAAACCTCACACACATTCACACACCAGCCTATGCTGGTCACTTTGACAACCCACTGTCTGACCAGTTCTGCTTTCAGTCCAAAAAAAAACAGGCCAAATTAAAATAGTGCTATGTGAAACTATCAACTTATCCATGGGAAGGGTCGGATGCTATGGTATAGAGAGAGATGTCTCATGCATAGTTGAATATTGGCAGTCAAGACTAAAGACAAGTAGCAGGGTACCATACAATGCTCCCTCTAAGCTGTAAGTCTTATGAGCAAAAATTCTACTTTGTGAGCTACTGTCATTAAAGTTGTGATTGAGCAATTTGTCTACTGTATAAACTAGTTTGTTCTGGGGCCATCCTTCCTGAGCTGAAACAAAAACATGTGAGCTAGAGGCTAAAAGACTGTGAGCTAGTTCACACTAACTCAGCTTAGAGGGAACACTGGTACCACAGCAAACACTCCCATTGCAAATGCAGATAGATCAAGACAGGTAGCAGCATAGTCTGTCTGTAGTAGTAGAAAAGAGCAGCAGAAAAGAGTAAGAGTCCAGAAGCAAAGGCTACCAAAATTTGTGGTAGCGTATGAGTTTTCTTGTGTCACTGCTCACTGACTCATGAAAACTCATACCCTACCACAAATTTTGGTAGTCTTTAAGATGCTACTGGACTCTTACTCTTTTCTGTAGCAAAGGCAAAACTTGGATTTGACGTCAAACTATAGAGATGAATTGTGCCCTTGCATTGATACTGACACCATAAAACTCAATCCTATGCATAGTAACTCTAGTTTAGTTATACAATACAAAAATAGCAAAGAACAGACTGCTCAGTTTATGTAGAAATATACAATACTCACTCATTCTGTAACTGATAGTATTATAACAACAGTTCTCCCTGATAAAGTGAGATAGGTTTAGGTTTATTCGATTTATATCCTGCCCTCCCCACCAAAGCAGGCTCAGGGCAGCTGAAATTCTATTATTAACATGAGGAGCAGGCTCATCTATTCCTTTTTTTAGTGATCCATATGGTTACTTTCAAGAATAGAAGCTTTGTATGAGAATGTAGGTACAATAATTTTTTTTAAAAATTGAGCATAATTTCTTCATGCTTTGAGACCTCACACTGCCTTAATAAATGCCAAAAAAAATGGTTCACTAGCTGAATACACAGTAACAGTAAATCTCAAGAATCACAAACTTTTCTCGCAAATCCTGTACAACCTCTAGAACAGAGATGGCCAAACTGTGGCTCAGGAGGCACATGTGGTTCTTTCACACATATTGTGTGGCTCGCAAAGCCCCCATCACCCTGTCAGCTGGCTTCAATAAGGCACTTGTCTCTTTAAATCACTTATCCAAGGAAAGGCAGCTGGCAACTTGGACGATGTATTTAAAGCTGTTTTCTTTCCACCTCTCTCTTCCTCTCTCCTCCTCCCTCCCCTGTCTATTTGCCTGCCTTGCAGCTCTCAAAGATCTGACGTTCATGTCTTGAGGCTCTCAAATACCTGATATTTATTCTATGTGGCTCTCATGTTAAGCAACTTTGGTCACCCCTTTTCTAGAATATTAAGTTACCAAATTCATCAAGTGTCTGACTTTCACAGTGCCATCTTAGGGAGATTTACATTGTTATGCGTCCATTGAAATTAATGGATGTATAACAATGTAACTTTGCTTACAATGGCACAGTTACTTTAACAAACATAAAAAATATTAAAACATTTACTTGAAAGTTTGAGAGAAAATATGCTTTTTCAGTGCACCATTCAAATTATCCATACAAGCCTCACAACAATTTGAAAACTACCACTATTTTTTTTTAAAGGAAACACCAAATTATAGCCCCCAAATGGGAAGATTCAGGACACCATTTTGCACAGTACCAGTTCCACATGGGAGCGCTAACATTTGCATGCCACAAAGCCATGCCGATTGGTCCAGTTCAAATACTAAACATTTCTGAGAAGCACTGAAGTGGAGACTGTCTACGGGGAAAGACCCATGGGGTATACAAACATTACAGCCCCCACATAAAATTACTGCCACCCAAAAGCAGAGAGACTTACTCCAAAAATATAATATGCATAACATAACAGAATTGACCTCTTAAGAAATAGTTTACCAATAACTCATGACTTTAACCTTAAGTGGGAAAAATAGTTACAAACAGGTAGCAGGTGAGTTAAGGAAACAAACAAATCCCTTGACAAATGGCAGGCGAACATTATAATAAGCCTGTGTTTCCCCTAAAGCAATTATCTGTTAATTGCTGTGAAGCGTACCTAGATAACATCATGGTTACTGTATTGGACCAGCTAATGTCATTTAAAAAAAAAAAAAATACCGAGTGCAGGTGTTTTGAAGTTACCTGCTTGAGGGAGACTTTCTCTTTCTCTTCCCTCCCCATCCCGCCCCCCCCCCCCAAGCCCGCAAAGAAATCAAGCGAAGCTGTGGCCACCACTCACCAGCTTTCAAGTTACTTTCCCCTTTGCTATACCTGCTTCCATCATGCACACCCCCCGCAGCACGAGTTGACCACGGGGTTTTCGAGCCCCTCTCCGCCTGCCGCCAGAGCCGGGGGGGGGAAGAGCATCCAGCGGGAATGGTCTGCCCTATGGGGGAGGGGTCCTCCTATTCACACAGGTCTAGCCGAGCTGGCCCAGGCGGCTCCATCCCCGGCTGCCAGCGGGTCTGCTTGCAAGTGGCATAAAATGCAAGTCAGGGTTGGGGGGCGGGGAAGAGAGCGGAGCATTTTCCCTGTGCAAAGCCGACATTTTTCAAAAGTTTCGGGGGGTGCACTGAGGAGAGAAGCAGGGAAGATGGGAGAGGGGGCGGGGAGCCAGCAGCAGGCAAGCCTCCAGCGCGTCAGGCCCAGACACTCAGCGGACCCCCCCCCCCCCCCCGCCGCCGGCTAAGCTAACCAGAGGCTCCCGACGCTGTAGCCTGACCCAGCCTGAGAGCAGCGCCGCTCTAGGGCGAAAAGGCGCCTTCCCCGCCCCCCTCAGCCCACCTCGCCGGCCGGCCTCCCCTCCCCCTCTCGCGCAGGTGGCAGCAGGCGGGCAAACTTCTCCCCCTCGCCAGGTGCGCGCCGGCGACTGGGCGGCCACTCACCTCTTTCTGCTTGGGGTCCTGCGGGTAGACGTCGGGCGGCCCCAAGCGGGCTCGTTTGAGGGGTCTCTGTTCATAGCTGAGGAGCCCGAAGGCGGCCATGATCTCTCATGTTAACCGGCGAAATGAATGAGAGAGAGTTGGAGATGGAGCAGCCTTTGAGCACCAGGGAGCAGCACTTGGCTGGCAGACAGACTCCCCCTCTGGGTCTGGCTCTTTTCCTACAGGGAAGAGAGAGGCAGAGGCGGGCTGGGATGCTGCACAAACGCAACCCACCCACAGAGGCGACTGCCAGCCCGCCCCCCCCCCCCGAAGTACCAACCGAGGAGGCAAACCAGTCAATAGAAGGAGCATCTTCTATTCAGTACCCAGAGACCACCATAACCCTTCTAGGTGATATCGCTTTCTCTTTCATCTCAAGGCCGACGGAGAGAGACAGTCTTTCAAACAGGAAGGGAATTAAATTTCCCCAGTCCCCTTTCTTCTCCCTGGTGGGGTAATTGTCTGGTGAAGGAAAAACAGGTTAAAATGGTATCTGTACAGAAATTCACCATCTTGTCATTTGAAGTAACTCCCCGCTGCAACCCTACTAACTTACTGACACGGCCTAATCTGCACTTTTGCATTGAAAGAGTAGGAAAATCACCCTGATTTTTGAGTCTGACAGTAGAGGATCCATCCATACCCATTTCTGAGTTTAGTTATATACGTTTGCTGTTGATTGCTTTTTAAAAAGCCACCCCCACTGAACCCTTTCATATTACTTGATCCAAAGTAACTACCACTACCTAGTTCTGTACTCACAGACACATTAGAAGCCTTCCCACACTTAACCACATTGTTGAGAGTGCAAAGGATTAGCTAGATGATGCTGAGAGCTAAGTAATCTCTATCAAGTGATCCCTGAAGCCTATTCATATGCATTCTTACTGAGAAGTCCCATAGAGTTCAATGGAGTTTATTCCTGAATAAACATGCAGAAGATTGCAGACCCTTAGTTGGCTCATAAGACTCTTTCAGATTGCGCTAAGGGCTGAAGTCAAAGCTGTCATTCCAGATGTGTAAAGTAACTTCTCCTTATGGAATGACTGTTTTATGCTACTCAGACAAGAAAGGTGGAACCAAATCCAAATATTTACTTCTGCTTACTCAAGGTAAGAGCCCCATGGCACAGAGTGGTAAAAGCTGCAGTACTGCAGTCAGAGCCCTCTGCTCAAGACCTGAGTTCAATCCCAGCGGAAGCTGGTTCAGGTAGACGGCTCCAGGTTGACTCAGCCTTCCATCCTTCTGAGGTCGGTAAAATGAGTACCCAGCTTGCTGGGGAGAAAGTGTAGATGACTGGGGAAGGCAATGGCAAACCACCCTGTAAAAAGTCTGCCATGAAAACGTTGTGAAAGCAACACCACCCCAGAGTCAAAAATGACTGGCGCTTGCACAGGGGACAACCTTTCCCTTTTTTACTCAAGGTAACACAACAGTTTGCACAGCCTCTTGCATAAGTAAAAGCATAGGAATTGTACTCCTTGTGTAATCATTTGCAAGCAATTATTGTGCATGTATTTGTTGAACAGGAACTAAATTCTTGTTCCAGATAAATCTAACATTTTCCAAGAATCTGACAATAAATGAGATCCCATAAAGGGGAACAGTCTAATATTATACAAGTGTAATTCAGAAGAAAGTCCTACAGTGTTTATTAATCCCTTAATGTGATACAATACAAAATCTTGGTTGTGTTTGGATTTCCCTTCCCCATTTAGTTGCGACTAACTCAAAAGTCAACTCTGTCATTGCTCATTTTATATGACCCACACACACGTTCACACACACAAAAGCTCTATAGAAAATCTCTCCTGGGTTTTGGAAGCTATACATATACGGATCAGCCTGGAAGGGCAAATTTTACTACATTTCCACAAGGCAATCCAAACGTTAAGGAATTGGAAATTGGCTGTGAGGCTTTTGCGAAATTTTTTGCAGACAAGATCCAGTTGCTCCGCCACGACTGCCCTGCCAATTTGGATGCAGTAAGCGAACTCGAGGCCCAATGAGTGTCTTCTGGTTTGATCCTGGACTGCTTTGGCCCACTCAGCTTGGAGGAAGTCGACAGAGTCCTTGTTTCTGCACGCCCAACAACTTGTGATCTGGACCCATGCCCCTCCTGGCTAATAAAGGCTTGCCAGGAGGAGCTAAGATGTCCTATACGGGCCATCATAAATAGATCTCTTTCAGAGGGCTTTTTTCCAACACCCCTGAAGGAGGCATTGGTCCGCCCTCTCCTGAAAAAGGCTACATCAGATCCGGCCGAATTGGCTAATTACCGGCCGGTCTCAAATTTGCCCTTTTTGAGGAAATTATAGAGAGGGCTGTGGTGTTGCAGTTACAGGCCTTTCTGGATGACGCTTCCACCTTAGATCCGTGCCAGTCCGGCTTCTGCTCGGGCAACGGGATGGAGACAGTTTTGGTCGCCCTCATGGATGACCTCCGGCGACATCTGGACCGAGGCGGCTCAGCGGTATTGCTGCTGTTAGACCTATCGGCCGCGTTCGATATGGTCGACCATCGGCTGCTGACCCGCCACCTCGCCGACGCAGGAATTCGGGGGCTAGCCTTACAGTGGCTCTCCTCCTTCCTTGAAGGTCGGGGACAAAGGGTGGCGAGTGGAGGAGAGCTGTCCCAGAGACACCTACTTAATTGTGGGGTGCCTCGGGGCAGTTCTCTCCCCAATGTTGTTTAACATCTACATGTGCCCCCTTGCCCAGATTGCCCAGAGGTATGGGGTGGGTTGTCACCAGTATGCTGACGACACCCAGCTCTATCCATTGATGGATGGCCAGACTGACAATGTCCCTATAAATTTGGACCGGGCGTTGCAAGCCGTGGTGGGCTGGCTCAGACTGAGTGGGCTAAAGCTGAACCCAGCAAAGACAGAGGTCCTTTGCGTGGGTCGCGGCGGGCCAGGAGGGGAGATCTCCCTACCAACTTTTGACGGTGCATCACTGATACCAGTGCGCAGGGTCAGGAGCCTGGGAGTGCTACTGGAGCCTTCCTTGACAATGGAGGCCCAGATAGCTGCCACTGCCAAATCCGCCTTCTTCCATCTCAGAAGGGCGAGGCAGTTGGCCCCCTTCCTGGAACGTGGCGACCTGGCAACTGTGATCCATGCAACGGTCACCTCGAGGCTGGACTACTGTAATGCCCTCTACATGGGGCTGCCCTTGTACCGAACGCGGAAACTGCAGTTAGTGCAGAATGCAGCGGCCAGGCTGTTAGTGGGACTACCATGGTGGGAACACGTACAGCCTAGGCTGCAGGAGCTGCACTGGCTGCCGATTGTGTACCGAGTTCGTTACAAGTTGCTGGTTATTACCTTTAAAGCCCTATATGGCCGAGGACCTGCCTACCTTAGGGACCGCCTCTATCCATATGTTCCCCAGAGAGCGCTGAGATCGAGTTCCCAAAACCTACTACGAATCCCTGGACCAAGAGAGGCCAGATTGAAAGCAACAAGGGAGCAGGCCTTCTCCACAATGGCTCCCAAATGGTGGAACCAACTACCAGAGGAGGTGCGAGCCCTGCGAGACCTAAAACAATTTCGCAGGGCTTGCAAAACCACCCTCTGTCAACTCGCATTTAAGATGGCACCCGGAGATGACACCTAGCCATCCTATACATATTCTGAACTGTGGCACTAATTTATACTTGATAAAATTTTAATTGTTATTTAACTTAATCTGAATTGTATTTAACTATTTTAATTGTTTTTTAATGTATTGATGGATTTTAGTGTAATCATGGTGTAAACCATGTCATGTGAGCCACCCTGAGCCCGCTTCGGCGGGGGAGGGCGGGATATAAGAATAAATTTATTATTATTATTATTAAATTAAATTTGCAATTCCCTCCTTCTGCATTTATACAGTAGCCAGCCTTTAACTGCTACAAAAATAAAGCTCCAAACCTCAAACTACTTATTTTAAGTTTTATAGAGTTGCCAGCTGTGGGTTGTAGCAGTATGACCTATAAGACATGGATCCTGAAAATACTGACATGTAGCAAACATTTGGCTTAGCATTACTAATGAATTTTTTAGGACTACATGCAGATTATTGTGGAAACTTTGCTTCCTATCTTGATATTGCATTAAGGATAATATATACAGCAAACACATACAAGAAGATAAAGGCACAGATAATAAAAACAGAACATTTACTGTTTCATTCACTCATAGTTTGCTAATGGGTGCACAGATGGCAAAACAGACACATTCACAGTTTTTATTCATGACAGTGAAAATATATAAATTGATAATATAGAGAGTGTTGGACTAGGATCTGGGACACCCAGGTTTGAATCTCTATTGTCATAGCTGCTGCTGGGTGACCTTTTGCCAGTCACTCTTTAAGCTACCTTAATTAATGAGGAAAAGATAAAATGGAGGAGAAGAGATAGATATTATAAGTTGCTTTGGGTCCCAGTCAGGGAGAAAAGTGAGATATAGATTCATTCACCAATAAGCTTGCTGAAATGGTTATGTGACTGCCTCAGCTCTACTTAGAACTCAAGCCTTCTGACGCCACACTCCTAAAATGGGTAGATGAGTATTGAATTCTGACTTGGGTACACTCCGCAGCACATCATTCAATTTCTTGGGCTTGTGGCCAGCTGCAGCTGAGATTTACTGATACCGTATCTCATTCAGCACTTAATCTTAGGTGAATTCATCCTCAGAGATCAATTGCTTTCTCACTGTGTGTCACACCATTTCACCCCATCTTCCTCTTTCCACACATTTCAAAATGGCTATTTGGTCCAGCTTGTAGTAGTGGTCAAGGTAGCAATAGCAGCAAAAAGAGTCTGGAAAATCAACATCTTGCACAAATGTCCTGTTTTTTTTCTAACGCATGAGTTAGTCAATGATACAGATGCAGATACCTATGAAAAGACACATTGCATGGAACGTGGAATAAAATATGTGGGATACTGGAAGCATTCCACAATACGACATAATAAACCAATTGATTGTTTAAACCACAATTTATGCAAAAATGTCTGTTTAGTCTACCAGATGAAAACAATACCTCACAATCTCTCATTTAAGATGGGTAGCCATGTTAGCGTGTCTGGAGCAGCAGAAGAGCAAGAGTCCAGTAGCATCTTAAAGACTAACAAACTTTATGGCAAGGTATGAACTTTTGTGAGTCACTGCTAACTTCTTATCTGAACTGTGTCTCACAAAAGTTCATATCCTGCCACACTTTTTTTAGTCTTTAAGGTGCTACTGGACTCTTGCTCTTTTAAACCTGTGCATCTGTCTTTCTGCTTCTTCTCTAGCAAGGAGGTTCTCTTCCTCATGCTGCTGTCTCTGCATCCAGATGGTTACAGGAATACACAGCTTACATTATTCAACAAGCTATGGCTTGTGAATTCAAACATTACAGAAAAACTGTATATAATAGTAAAGCTGTGATTACCAAACCACCACAAACCCTCCTTGGAAAACCCAAGCTGGTGCCAAGCAGTTTGAGTATTTGCATACTGAATGTCACAACTAACCAATATTTGATCAAACAACAATTTATAACTACAGTTTACTGTGATGTCAGAGTAATAGTGGCCTGCTTATGAACAAAGAAAACTGACTTTAAATCCTTCAGAGGAATCCTTTGATAAGACATTACCCCTGGCATGCAGCATACATATGCGTGTTTTAGCTAGTTTCTTATAATAGTACAATCCTAAACAGAGTTATACCCCTGTAAATCCATTGACTTCAAAGGCGTACATCTGCTAAAAGTTGACATGATCGTGCAGGTGTTCCACTCTGGTCCAATGAAATCCTACTATAACATCACCAATTCATGTCTTGGCCAAAAGGCAAATCATCCTTATTCCTATTCAGACAGTTCTATCTAGATTCATTTAGAAAACTACATACTTTGTGTGTGAATAACATGACAGATTAAAGTCATATTTATGTTAGCCTCCACTTTTAAAATAGCATGCCTAATACATCTTCAATGGGTCATTGACTCTTTAAAAGTTTATCAGACAGTACTAAATCTAAATATTGGCTATTGTGATCATTGAAATATAGACACTTAAAATCAGGATGTGAGCCAGAAAAGTATTGAGATATTTTAATAAAGATTTCCACAAAAATGTTTTATTATTTCAGCTCTAAAATAGCCAGTAAGTAGGATTACCAGCCTTTAGGTGAGGCCTGTAGCTCTCCCTGAATTACAACTGATCTCCAGACTACAGAGATGAGTTTTCCTGGAGGAAATGGCAGCTTTGGAGAACAGACTCCATTGCATTACATCACTGCTGAGCTCCTTCTCCCCAAGCTTCACCCTCCTCAGGCTCAACCCCCAAGATGTCCTGGAATTTAACAAGCTGAAGTTGGCAACCCTGATATGAGTACAATTTGCACGGCTTTTTTGTAGCAGGAACTCCTTTGCATATTAGACCACACCCCTGTTATGTAGCCATCCTCCAAGAGCTTACAGCAGTCCCTGTAATAAGTGCCCTGTATGCTCTTGGAGGATTGGCTACATCAGGGGTGTGTGGCCTAAGATGCAAAGGAGTTCCTGCTACAAAAAAAGCCCTGAATTTGTTTAAAAGCTCTTACCTTCTAAATGGAGATAGGTGAGGATAAGAAGTGGCGATAATAAAGTGTTACTAGGAAGCTGTCAGCATGTGCTCGCGATTAAAACATGAAATCAGATATCTCTGTCATGGAGGTTGTTTTGAAAGTGAAAAGGAAATCTTTAGTTTTACCCAAAATTGTTGCTCGGTTTTTTTCTTGACAGCCTACAAGACTGGTATTAATTTTCAAACAAAGAAATTGAAGCAAATCAATTTAATTGAAAGAATGAATTTGTAATTTTTAAGATTTTTTTTAAAGATTTGAGATAATTTAAGGCATTGTTATTGCGCTGTAATAGTGATTGCATAATGTAACGCGAGATCCTAAGCAGAGATACATCCTTCTAAGTCTACTGAAGTCAACAGACTTAGATGGATATAACCCTGCTCAGGGCTTTTTTTTTTCTTTTCTTTTTTTTGAGCAGGAACGCAGTTCCAGCTGGCTTGGTGTCAGGAAGTGTGGCCTGATATTGAAATGAGTTCCTGCTGGACTTTAAGCCCTGACCCTGTTTAAAAAGGTGCTGGTAAAGTATACATGTAGGAGACAAACTTTGTTTTGTATATAGCTGCCCAATCTAAACTATGCAATTACTTCTTGATAGAGAAGCCAAGACACGAAGATACGATATGATGCAATACAAAACAACAGGGATTCCATAGCTCTCATGAACATACAAAGGCTCCATATGCAAATACAGAATTCCATATACAGAGTATTGCATTTGTAGTTTACTTTTCCCCCCTTTTATTAGGAACATTTACATGCCTTCTCTCCAGAGACCTGCATGAGGGAGCTTAAAATTAAAACAATAAAACAAAGCTGTTAAACCACAATCCACCTGGGTTCTCCACCCTTGTCCTTCCTAACTGATAAAAGCTGCCAGAGGGGGACTGGCCTAGAAAGGGGAGTAGTAAATCCTTCCCTGAGAGCAAAAGTAGTGTTGCCCATTCTCAAGGAGGCAGTGATTAGACCTGTTCTGAAAAGACAAGAAAAAAACCACCTCCATGAGACCTTTTGTGTTAGAGAACTCCCACCCAGTCTCCAGTCTTCCATTCCTGGACAAGGTGTTAGAGTGGGTGGTTGCTTCTCAGTTCTAGGGGTTCTTGCAAGATACATATTTTCTGCAGCCATTTTAAACTGGCTTCAGGCCAGGATTTGGAATAGAGACTATTTTGGTCAGCTTAGTCAGACCTCCATCAAGAACTAAATGAGGGGTGGGGTTTGACCCGAATAGCTTTGCTGCCATATAGGGTTGCAAGCCAATGCCAGCAACCCCCCTGGAGCATGGGGGGATCAGCAACACAGGCACTCTGATGTGCTGATGTCACTTCCAGCAAAAACCAAATGTGACACTATGGCATCAGGGGGGAATTCTATGATTTTCCATAGAAAAACCAGAGTTTTTGGCAACTCCAAGAATATCCCCCCACTTGACATCATGGTAATCACTTCCAGTTGTCATTGTTTGCAGCTGGACGTGCCCCCATTTTCCTCCTGCTGACATTACAGACACTAGTGGGCAGCAGCCATGTTTGCTGGTCTTCTTCCATAGCAATAGACCTCACAAGCTACTGCCACAGGAGGCATAATTGACCACAAAATGCCATGAAGGTGAAGGGCATTCTTGGCATTTAATGGCATATATAATGTTGGAAGATGAACAAGTGAATGAACCTGAGATGGTGTAGTTAATGCTGTTAAGTCCAGTGGTTGTGTTTTCTGGGTGTATGTGGCAGCAAAGTTGGCATTTGGGTTTATTGCAAGCTCTGGTACCAGTGTCCATACTCAAATGAGATGTATTATCGTGGGTGAGGAGTTGTTTGAGACCGGGGGGACTGTATGTGTGCAAGAAAAGGTTTGCCCCCCCCCAATACTTTTGAAAGAGATCTGTCTCTGTCCAATAGAGGTTGTAAGTCATTGATGATGAGTTGAACTGTTTTGAGTTGAGAGTTGTGTATGACCCCTAGTGATGTCCTGTTACTGTCTTTTTTTGGAGTGGGGAGGATGTTATTGTCTTGTAACAGGTTTTCCCTGAGTATCATTCTGGCTTTGTTAATCTGTTTCCTGACTTTGTCAGGTGGGTACTTTAGTTCTAAAAAGTTTTGTTGTAGATTCCTCAGGTAAGAATCTCTGTCAGTAGGACTGGAGAAAATGCGGCTGTAGCATAGAGCCTGGATGTATACAATGGATCTTTAGGTATCTTTGGGATGGTAACTGGAGGCATGCAGGTATGTTTGTCAGTCAGTGGATTTACAGTAGAAGGTGGTATCTATGCATCCATTGTGTATTTTTACAGTGGTGTCCAAAAATGTATTTCTTGCATAGATTGGTTCATTGTCAGGTTGATGGTAGGGTGAAAGTCATTGAGTGCCTGGTGGAAAGCATCCAGAGCTTCTTTACTATGTGTCCAAGACAATAAAAATGTCATCAGTGTAACACAGGTATGAGAGGTATGAACGGGTGGGTGTCTAAGAAGAATTGCTCCAAGTCAGCCATAAAGATGTTAGTATATTGTGGGGCCATACAGGTGCCCATGGCGGCACCATTGATCCGGAGGAACAGTTCATCACAAGATCTGAAGTGGTTCTGAGTGAGAACAAAATGGCACAGTTTAGTGGTAAAGTCAGCTGTGTTTTTGTTAGAAATTATATTCTTTACATTGTAATCCATCCTGGTGTGGGATGTTGGTACAGAGATTCCACATCCATGGTGGCTAAGATAGTATTCTCTGGTTTATTGCCTCTCTCACCATCTGAATTGTATTTTGTTGCACTTTATTGACTGCAGATGGACACTTCTAATGTCCACTGATAACCTGCCCCATAAAATAACTCCCATGCTATCCATAAAATAAATCATAGTATATTATAGTTTCTTAATACTGTGGAGTAAGAAAACAAACAAATCGCATCTAGAATAGCTCTGTAGATGCAGCTGTAGTCAGCACACTTGTAGATGCAGTTGTCGTTTTGTATTCTGGTGATATATCTATACATATTGCATACAATTTGACAGCAATTACATTGAAATGGAGCATTATTTAGCCTTGGAACAATATCTCCAAGAGTTGTGAGTAGCTTTTTTTCTTCTTAAATTCCATCCCATAGTGTTAGATGCTGATGCTTTTTATATTCTTGCAAGGCTACATATCTCTTAGAGAATTCTTGCCAGTTTTAATGTGTAATGCCCACTTTCAGAGTAGGTTAGGAATAAATAGCTTGGGGAGGAATTCATGTGATTAAACAACAGCAAAAACAGAGCATTTGATAATGAAACCCTCAGCACCCTCGTTCTAAGCTAGCACCCTGGTATAACCCGGAATTGCAGCAGACGAAACGAGGGCTCAGACAGCTAGAGAGGCAATGGTGGCGTACTCAAGACGAAGCGACTAGAACAACATATAGAGAGTTTATGAGGTCATATGAGATGGCAGTCAAAGCCACAAAGAAAACCTACTTTGCGGCCAAAATCACGTCTGCAATTTCGTGCCCGGCACAATTGTTTAACACAATTCGGACCCTTACAACAGTGCCACAAGGCAGGCCAAATTTTAGGGAATTGGAAATCGGCTGTGAGGTTTTGTGAACTTTTTTGCAGATAATATCTTGTCGCTCTACCACGACCTCCCCGCCACATTGGAGACCGTATGTGAACACGAGACCCCGTGCCTGTCTTCTGGTTCAACTCTGGATTGCTTCGATACACTCAGCCTGGGGAAGTTGGCAGAATCCTCTCAACTGTAAGCCCAACAACTTGTGATCTGGGCCCTTGCCCCTCCTGGCTAATTAAAGCTTGCCAGAGGGTGCCTAGATATCCTATACAGGATATCGTAAATAGATCCCTCGTGGAAGGGCGGTTTCCAACACCTCTTAAAGAGGCTGCGGTCCGCCCTCTCTTGAAAAAAACAACATTAGACCCGGCCGAATTGGCACATTACCAGCTGGTCTCGAATTTACCCTTTTTGAGTAAAATTATTGAGAGGGCAGTAACGCTATAGTTACAGAGTTTTCTGGATAACGCTTCCGTCCTAGACCCACACCAGTCCGGCTTTCGCCCAGTCATGGGATGGAGACAGTGCATGTCGCCCTAGTGGATGACCTCCAGCGGCAACTGGATCAAGGCGGCTCAATGGTACTAATACTGTTGGACCTATCGGCAGCGTTCAATACGGTCGACCATCAGTTGCTGACCTGCCACCTCACTGATGCAAGGATTCAGGGGTTGGCTTTGCAATCGCTTTCCTCCTTCCTAGATGGTCGGGGACAAAGGGTGGTGATTGGGGGTGAACTGTCCCAGAGACACATCCTTAATTGCGGGGTACCTCAGGGAGCGGTGCTCTCCCCGATGTTGTTCAACATCTATATGCGCCCCCTTGCCCAGATTGCCCGGGGGTATAGGTTGGGTTGTCACCAGTACGCTGATGACACCCAGCTCAATCTACTGATGGATGGCCAGCCTGGCTGTGTCTTAGAAAATCTGGACTTGGCGCTACAAGCCATGGCAGGATGGCTTAGGGTGAGTAGATGAAAGCTCAATCCAGCGAAGACAGAGGTCCTTTGCCTGAGTCGCGGCGACCTGGGTGGGGAAATTCCCCTACCAGCATTTGACAATGGCGCACAAGGTCAAGAGCTTGGGGTTACTACTAGAGCCTGCCTTGACAATGGAGGCCCAGATAGCAACCACTGCTAAATCCACTTTTTTCCATCTTAGGTGGGCAAGGCAGTTGGTCCCCTACCTAGAGCACAGTGAACTGGCAACAGTCATCCATGCAACTGTCACCTCGAGGCTGGACTACTGTAATGCCCTCTACATGGGGCTGCCTTTGTGCTGAACCCAGAAGCTGTAGCTAGTGTAGAATGCAGCCGCCAGGCTGTTATTGAGGCTCCCCAGGTGGGAGCACATTCAGCCGGGGTTGCGGAAACTGCACTGGCTGCCAATTGTATACTGGATTTGTTACAAGGTGCTGATTATTACCTTTAAAGCCCTATATGGCCTAGGACCTGCCTACTTTAGGGACCCACATGTTCCGCAGAGTGTACTCAGATCAGGATCACAAAATCTACTTTTAATCCCCAGGCCAAAGGAGGCCAAATTAAAAACCACCAGAGACTGGGCCTTCTCAATTGCAGTCCCCTGCTGGTGGAATCAATTGCCAGAGGAAGTGAGGGCCCTGTGGAACCTCGTGCAGCTCCGCAGGGCCTGCAAGACTGTCCTCTTCCAGCTGGCATTTAATTGACACAGCATCTGTATTTAGGGAAGTTGAAGAAATGCCGTCGCCACTGAAATAAACTAATATCTTGTTCTTAACTGCTTTAACTATTGAATGTTGTGTTTTATGTGGAAGGCATAATTTTAATGTTTACTAATTTAATTGTCTGTTGAGATTTTATGCTGTGAGCCGCCCTGCGCCTGCTTCGGCAAGGAGGGCGGGATATAAATCAAATAAATAAATATATCAATGCAGGTACTAGATCCATATAGTGATATGAGATAAAGAAAAAGAAACAAACATAACTAAGATTCCAGTATTTTACTTCATGTGGGTGTCATGGTACCTACTAGTGTTGCCAGCTTCCAGGTGGGCCCTGGAGGTCTCTCAGAATTACAAGTGACCTCTCAGAATTACAACTGATCAGTTCCTCTGGAGAAAATGGCTGTGTGGGAGGGTGGACTCTATACTTCACTGAGGTCCCCCCTCCCCAAGCCCTGCCCTCACCAGGCTCATCCAGGAATTTCCCAACCTTTTCAGGCACCTACCAAGTGTTAATTCTTTACATAGGGCAAACAGGACAAACCCTACGTCAAAGGATAAATGAACACTAATCTGACATCATGAATTATAAAACTGAGAAACCTGTAGGAGAACACTCCAGCGTTCCAGAACATTCAATGAGTGACCTCAGAGTAGCTGTTTTACTGCAAAGGAACTTCAAGAACAGAAGGGAGAGGGAAATTGCTGAATTACAAATTATTATGAAACTTGGAACAAATACCTTTTCAGGACTGAACAGAGACATTGGTTTCTTATCTCATTACATATGTTAGACCATTCTCACCAAGTAGAGCTATGCATTTGCAGTATTCCAGTATACGACTGATTCCCCACTAGCCTTGTCCCGATCTCATACGCCTCTTCTCCACAGGGCTTCCTTCCGATTTCGTACAAGCTGCCCTGAAGCTGTAACTCATAAGCGACAAGCAGAAACCGGTTTTTAGAGGATCTTGCTAGCAAATGGTTAAAAGACATTTTAACATCAACTATAAAAACAATATACACATATAAAACATTCCTTAAAACAAAAACATCTTTGCAGAAGTAAACAGTTTTCACAAACGGGCAGCCCAATCCAAAGAACTGCCATGTAGCTGCGCTCGAGTGCAGAACTAGTGTCGGCAACCACAGTCGGCTCCCAAAGGGGAGATGTTGCGCCACGTTTGGAGGGGGAGAGTGGCCCAACAAGTGAGAGAGAACCCATCGCAATGGTGATTCCATCCAGGTGTACGCCATTGGCCCGCTGCCAAGATGGGGGTGGGGGAGGCACAGGCTCGCACAGGACCACGGGATTGGCCAGCCCATTGCACGTGACCGGGCGAGGGTGCAGAAAGCCCGTGCCTGATAGGGCATCAATCCCTTCACTCCCTCCCACTGTCAGAGACTCTGTCAATGGCAGGCAGGCAGGCAGAGGCATGCACAGACAAGCAGGAAAAACCAAGTGCAGGAGTTCGCTGTCCTAGACAGCGGCTGAAATGTGTGTCTGGGAGCAGGCAGACCAAGTCCAAAAGAGACCCACCAGAGCCCCCCCCCTCGGTGTTGCCCTGCTGCCACCCCCTGCTATGTGCAAAGAACACCTCCCCTGGAGGCCGCAGAACTCAGAGTGTGAGCTGCTGGACATGCATCCAGCAACCCCCCATTAGTGCCCTGCACACAACAGCCCTGTGGAGTTGGGTAGGCTGTCAGCCCGGGCAGGCTGAGGGGCGGTACCCCCTCCCCTGTCCAGCTACGCGGGGGCAGCATGGCGGTTCATAGCCTGTTCCCCCCTCCAAGAACCAAGTCTGCCCACCCTCCCAGGCATTCCCTCGGAGAGTCCACTGACAGAGGGGGGGTTGCCCAGGGAACGTGCAGCAGATGCCAAGCAGGAGAGAGAACAGAGGGCAGAGATCAGACTTAATTTTTCTGGAACAGAGTGCAACAGTCTCCCTGGTGCGCGCTGGGTAGACTCGCTGTGGGCAGGGCTCCATTCATAAGGGCGGGCAGAAACAGTAGAGAGAATGGAGAGGGGGTTGGAGTGACACACACGGAAGCTTCTTTGTTGGATTCCCACCTGCAAAACGGAGACAGAGATCAAGAGCACCTGCAGGGGCAGCAGCTAGAGGGGCAGGCTGCGTTCAGCTGGTCACTCTCTTAAAGGGACAGTCTCCCCACATTGGGGCAGCTACCACACACACCACCACCATCCCATCCCCCGTGCCCTGCCAGGGGTTGGGAAAGTGTCAGAGAGCAGACGAAGGGAAGGGAGTAGGCAGCAGCACAGGGCAGCAGGGTTAGCAATTGGCCCCTGCTGGAGCCCACTGCCTGGTTCAAGTGCCAGAGACGCTCGCACACCGAGTGGTCAAGAGCGAGGGAAGGGGGAGGACGGGGGGGCACAGTGGAACTCCGGGAGCTCGAAACCTGTGGAGACCTGGAAACGAGCAGTTAACCCCAGGGGAGAGACCTCTCTCTCCTTCTCGCATGTCAAAGCAACCGCGCAGTGAAAAACCCATCACCAACGTGACTGCCTGTCCCTCGCTCTGTCTGTATGGTCAGGAGCTCGCCAGCAGAGCTTCCCACCATGTGAAGCTATCTCTAACAACTGAGTTGTGCAAGGCCAAAGCGGAAGTATTTCTAGGAGGGGGGAGACTGTGTTTGGGTGCTGGAGAGAAGGTTCATCAGCCCGAGGAACGAGGGGATTGATGAGGCAATCACATTGCTCCCTAAAGGGTTTGCGAGCTTCTGCAGCGGCGGAGGCAACCTGTGCTTTTGGTTTCGACGAGTGCCTGAGACACACTGCTGTTTTTGCAGGCATAACATTGTGCCTCTCGGGGGGGGGGGGGCGTGTCATGGCCCAAATTGCTCAGGAAGCCGCCTAAACCTGGCTGCACCCCCAACTCCACCCCCTCCTCCGCCTGAGCACCACGCTCCACCTCACTTCCACCCACACTTGGGCACAGCCCTCAAGCGCCGCTGCCCTCGGTCGGAGCAGCACTCTGACGGTCCCCCATGCACGTAACTTCCCTCCACTGTGGTGGCGCCAGTCGTACGTGGGCGCAAATCCTTCCTGCGCCCACGTAGCGGATCGTCTGCTCCCATTAGACTTTCCGCGCCCCCCCCCCCCCTTTGGATTGTGCTCTAAGTAATGCCGTTCCCCATAAATATGCTATTTTGACTAATGATGCTTAACTAGGTCATAAATTACCTGAGATCAGTGATGAGAAGTGAGGTAGCCACATTTGCACATGATATCAAGTTATTCAGGATGGTGGGAATCAAAATGGATTGTGAGTAGCACCTTGAGGATCTCTCCAAATGGGATGAATGGACAATAACATGGTAAATAAGATCCAATGTAAGTAAATATAAAGTGACACATAGTGGAAACACAATTAGTGGAAAGTGACAGTTAATGGAAAGAGATACATCTATCTTAAGTGGAGTGGACTTCTCAATGATTGACCAGAAAAAGGATTATTGGTGTTGTGGTGGACAGTTCAGTGGAAATTGCTACTCAGTGTGTGACAGCTAAAGGTTATCAGGAAAGAGGATCAAAAGAACATGGACAGTATCATCATGACATCATTGTATGATATGACCACATTCAGATTATTTTAACAGTCAGGGGTGGAATTCTAGCAGGAGCTCCTTTGCATATTAGTCCACACATCCCTGATGCAGCCAATCCTCCAAGAGCTTACAAAAAAAGAGTCCTGTAAGTCCTGTAAGCTCTTGGAGGATTGGCTACATCAGGGGTATGTGGCCTAATATGCAAAGGAGCTCCTGCTAGAATTCGACCCCTGGTAACATTTCTAGTGAAGCCGCTTCAAAAAAGAATACTGCAGAGTTGGAAAAGGTATAGAAAAAAAGCCGTCAAAATGATCAAAGAACTCAAGCATTTTCCCTCTGAGGAAAGACTAAGGAGTTTGGGGCTTTTCAGCATAGAAAAAGTATGACTATGAGGAAATATCATAGATATTTATAAATTATACATGATATAAACTGTATAGTGGATAAAATGAGGACTCAGGGTTACCCAGTGCTGTTGATGGTCAGCATATGCAAGGCAGACCAAGGAAGTTCTTCCTCAGACAGCACATGATTAACTTATAGAATTTGCTATTGCAATAATAATGTTGAAACCATTGATTTAAGTGGCTTTGTAAGGCAGCTAGGCAAATGAGCGGACAGTAGGAGTATCATTAGCTGTTATTCACAGTGGCTACTGAAAACTTTCATGCACTATGCCTCTAAGTTCCACGCACTGGAGGGCAGCAGTAGCACCAAGGCAAGGCTGTTGCCTGCATAATCTGCTTGTGGAATTCTTGGAATGGGATCCTAGGCTGGATCAACCATTTATTTTTATTTGATTTGATTTATATCCCGCCCTCCCTGCCAAAGCAGGCTCAGGGCGGCTCACAACATAAAAACCCACAAACAAATTAATAAGTATTCAAATTAAAATCGCCCACTGGGGAGATTAAGCAGTGATCTTTTTGTATTCTTAGCAGCAATGTTGGAACTTAGCATGGAAGATCTAGTGATCTGCTGCATGTATTACATTTTCTTCTGATGTTTTTGTTCCATTCAGTTATCTGTATCTGCAGTGGCCCCTAAGAGCACGTACAGTAATGTAGAAATCTTTTAAGTGTATCCAAACAGATTCCCATATTTAGACTGAGATGCAGTAGACTAAGAGGAGATACCAAGATTTACAATGAATAATATTGTCTGGGGTTTCCCACTTGTAGGTTCCATAGGCAATGCTCCAGGGTTTTAGAGAGCATGCTAAGCAGGTCCACACAGAATCCTACTCAGATCTATTAAATAGGGCTTAGTCCCAATAAAGGATTTTTTTGGATTGCAGTGTTGATTGCCACTGATTGTAAGAAAACTGGAGACTTGTCAGAGTCCTGCCATGATTAGTACTGTATTCTGTACTCCACAGCTTTCCAATGTTTTAGACGTGTCTAATGATTTGTATTCTGTACTCTAATGCTTTGTCTAATGCTTGTCTAATGCTTTGATCAGGTATCCTGGCAAATGTTTATCTGTCTTGAATTAGAATGCTTTGTAGTTTAGAGGTGGTCCCCTGTGCAAGCACCGAGTCGTTACCAACCCATGGGGTGACATCACATCATGATGTTTTCATGGCAGACTTTTTACAGCGTGGTTTGCCACTGCCTTCCCGTCATCTACACTGTCCCCACCCCTCCAGCAAGCTGGGTACTCATTTTACCGACCCTGGAAGGATGGAAGGCTAAGTCAACCTTGAGCCGGATACCTGAACCCAGCTTCCACTGGGATCGAACTCAGATTGTGAGCAGAGCTTGGACTGCTGTACTGCAGTTTACCACTCCGCGCCTCGGGGCTCCTGCTTTGTAGTTTAGGAGATAATAAACTCTTATCTGATTGTCAAGGGTAAGAGGCATGGAATTTCAAGGAAGGTGTCAATGGAAGCAACTTTGAGAATAAGAGATGTTAACCAATGGGTCTTTCTATGGGTTGATTTGATATGTTTATGTTACTCTGTGGGAAAGGGAGGGACAAGACCAAATGGACATATCTTTTAGGTATTTTAGTGACTGTTTGTAGTGTTATTCCTGGCAAAACACCTCATGTTAGGCTTGCCAATCCCCAGGTCCCAGCGGGGGTTCTTCCGCTTTCCCAGGGTCCTTCCTGCCCCCAGTCAACTGGCCGGCGGGGGGAAGCCCTGCCCCCAAAGCCACCATGTGACTTTCCCCCTCCGGAGGCTCCAATCTCCTATTGGAAAGGCTTCCTCTTGGGATGGGGTGTCTGTGTTACTTGGAAGAAGTTGGCTGCAACTCGTGAGAAGAGAGGCCAATCCCTCGCTTCAGAGTCGCCAGAAACAGGGGGGGAAGTCTGCTGAGCACTTCATTATTCCCTATGTGGAGATCTTTTCTCATAGGGTATAATGGAGAATTGATCTGGAGGTTTCAGGGACTCTGGGGGAGCTGTTTTTTGAGGTAGAGGCACCAATTTTTCAATATAGTATCTAGTGCCTCTCCCCAAAGTACTCCCCAAGTTTCAAAACGATTGCACCATGGGATCCAATTCTATGAGCCCCAAAAGGTGCCTTTATCCTTCATTATTTCCTTTGGAAGGAAGACATTTAAAAAGCTGTGCTGTCCCTTTAAATGTGATGGCCAGAACTCCCTTGGAGTTCAATTATGCTTGTCACACCCTTGTTCCTGGCTCCGCCTCCAATGTCTCCTGGCTCCACCCCCAAAATCCCCAGATATTTCTTGAATTGGACTTGGCAACCCTACCTCATGTAGAGACTAGATCCTTGTACTGTGCTACTTCATTGAACTTCTATTATGCTTGCATAAGATGGAGTCCTTTTGATTAGCAACTGGCAAGGTCTGACAACTAAGGTGTCTTTGTAATAATAACTGCTTTGTTTACCAATATACAGAGCAAAGTGGTTGTTCTCCTGAATCCAAATAAAACAGCTTGCACTGGATTCTAACTGAAGTATTTGTGTAGAACTGAAAGCTACCCCCAGTTTTAGCTATTACCTCCACAATCTTGGAGTGCAGAATTAAACTCAAATAAATTACTTATGACTATTCTGGGAAACCAAACAAACAGCATTTTACCAGCCATAATAACCATTTGGCACTGATTTGGCAGCAGAAAGAAATTTTAAGAGACTTTCAAAATAACTGAATAAAAATGTCCCAGGCCTGAACACTGTTTGCAATGGGTATTCTCCAGATATAGGCAATGTGCCTTTTCCTCCCTCAAACTGCCTCCTTTCACTAAATTGTTGGAGACAGAACGCATTGTTTTAAGGCAGCCTAGAGCCAAAAGTAATTTTTAAAAAGAAATTATCACTGGCCATATTTATTTGGAAAATGTACCATGAATAGTACAATGGGAAATAGCTAATTGGAAACAATTAACCTGTTTCCAAAGAGCTCTGATAACTGGCAGCAAATCTAGTGGTCTGTTTGATCTAGTGCTTCAAATGCAGTCACAAACACCAATTATTCTTTTTTAAAAATCGTGCCAAAATCACCTTATGCTCCAACTGTATTTTCTTTTTCAGCTACCATATTTTTATGGGTTACAAATTACATAATTTCTCGTCGTCATCATCATCTGTGTCATAAAGGATAATATATTATAATGACATCATTATATAACCTTAAGGCCTTCCTTTGACCATGGATTACAATTCTAAATTATATTGGAGAATAACATTCATGTTCATGTATGCTATCCAGTTTAGAATAAAGCTACAATGCAAAAAACTGATTTAAGGGAGCAATTATAGCGCATAAAATTGCAGCTTTTGCGTTTAGATCTCCATGTAATCTTCTCACCTGACATGTTACATAAATATTAATTTAGCTTTTTAATTAGTACATTCAAGGCTTTAATGGCTTGACTTTTGTGTCTATTCAGAATTTCAGGCACATGGCTGCTGGGTGGAATAATTCTATGCTGAGGACAATTCAGGAAAGAACAATTAAATGCTCCCATTATCTTCATCTTCCACCTTGATCATTCAGTTTGCCCTGCACTGGAGCTGCAGCCCATGTGCACAAAAGCATATCGTCGTCTCAGTCTATTTCTTGATGAAGTTGGAAACCACTTAAGAAGCTTCACAGCATCACTCTGAACTGTCCTCGAAGTCACATCACTTATTTGTTAACATTTGTACTTGAATTTCTGACTTAATGCAAGTGTCATATCTATGTCTCATGAGTCATTTTTACTCAACTTCCAGTCCTTCCAATTTCCAATATAAAATACAAACATGTGGTATCTGTTATAAAAAGAGTACATCATTTTCTTTCAAATCACTCACCTAAGCAGGATGACTGGAGAATGGTCAGTGGCAGACCTACATTTTTTAAGGAGGTTGAAGTTGGTTCTTTATTCCCAGTTCTGAAGCTTGAACTATTGTGGGGGACCCTTCTCAACCAACAAGGTCCAAAAAGTCTTGCTGCCCTTGCAAGGACCTCGAGGCCCAATGGACAGATAATGGTATGATGGGGTGGAGCCCTTGAAAATGGGCCACTCATTCCCACCAGCAACAAGTCTGGGTAACCGCTGTTATCTTTTTCAGTTGGGTTGTTCCATGGCAGATCACAATTTTTTTTACAAAATCAACCACTATATCTCAGATTTTGATTAAAATTGCTGCGTTGGGTTACCTCACATGTCAAAGTCACTTGTGTGAATAAAAATTTCCTACATTATGCCTTATAGTTTTCAAGTTATAGGGGAAGAAAAATAGGGGAACATTATATACATACACAATACATCATAGAATGATGAAATAAAACATAGCAAAGACTACAACTGGGAGGCTGGGTGCTCCAAGCCCCCATGGAAATTTTGAAATTTGACCAATTACAAGGACATTTTGAGGCCATTTGAAATGAGTTTTAGAGCATATTCTAAGGTAAATATTAAGTACTTCAACCCATTGGCTTATGATTCTGTCACCAAAATAGCCTTATTTTAATAACTTTTTCAAAGTTCCATCAATTTTATTAAAATATTCACTTATTAAAAAAAAAGTTGCTTCATTCATTTCATAGTAGATCTGCCTACGGGAACTGTAAACCCCCATTCCTGTCTTTTGAGACAAAAGGCTTCAATTTACACATGTATGAAACTTTTGTGACTTACACAGTGGTGTATTATTTCATCTCAGAATCCAAGTACAAAATTGCTCTTAAGTAGTAGTTCTTGAAAATGCATCTGAGGCTGATGTCTATGAAAGCTCCTGACAAATGACCAGCTTAGGCATAACCAACTGCAAAATTTTCCTTTGCAAACCCAGCTGAAATGGATGACAGGATACCTTTTTATTATATCCTAGAAAGGATAAAATTACACTGCTGTTTGCCCTGGTATTTTCAATCACCCCAATATGAAATGTGTATTACACTAGTCCTTGTGAAGGACCCAGTATGCTTTAGGATTCCTAAAAGAAGTCAGTGAACAGTAGTTGTCAACATTGGGCTTAGGTGTTAGGCGATGAACTGGATGCAATCTTATCACTTGCAGTCTTACCGCAGACCAGGGCTTTTTCTGTAACAGGAACTCCTTTGCATATTAGGCCACACCTCCCTGATGTAGCCAATCCTCCAAGAGCTTACAGTATGCCCTGTACCAACAGCCCTATAAGCTCTTGGAGGATTGGCTAAATCAGCGGTGTGTTGCCTAACATGCAAAGGAGTTCCTGCTACAAAAAAAAGCCCTGCCGCAGACAGTTGCATGCACACAACTTTACAAAGAAAAAGTGAGAAGGCTTCATGTGAATGAGCCAGTTTCTATGGAGTTCAGTGGCATTCCCAGTAAGTAAAATAATAATAATAATAATAATAATAATATTTTATTTTTATATCCCGCCCTCCCCGCCGGGGCGGGCTCAGGGCGGCTGACAGACATGGGAATCCCATGAATCATAAAACAACATAAACAATTTTAAATATCAGTTACAGTAAAAATTATTTAAAAGTTAAATATATAATAAAATAGGTGCTAAATGCTGTAGTCGTGATCTCCACAGATGACTAGTTGTCCATTCATCAAATTAGTCGGGTTCCATCTCAAAGGCCAGCTGAAAGAGACATGTTTTGCAAGCCCTGCGGAATTGGTTCAAGTCCCGCAGGGCTCGCACCATCTCCGGAAGGTCGTTCCACCAACGAGGGGCTATCACCGAGAAGGCCTGCTCCCTAGTGGCCCTCAGCCTGGCTTCTCTTGGCCCAGGGATTGTCAGTAAGTTCTGTGAGCTGGATCTCAGTGCTCTCTGGGGCACATATGGGGAGAGGCGGTCCTTTAGGTAGGCAGGTCCTCGGCCATATAGGGCTTTAAAGGTGATAACCAGCACCTTATAGCGAACACGGTAGACAACCGGCAGCCAATGTAGATCCCGCAGCCCAGGCCGTGCAGTTTCCCACCGTGGTAGTCCCTCCAGCAGCCTGGCCGCCGCGTTCTGGACTACCTGAAGCCTCCGTGTTCGGTATAAGGGCAGCCCCATGTAGAGGGCATTGCAGTAGTCTAATCTCGAAGTGACCGTTGCGTGGATCACAGTTGCTAGGTCGGTGCGTTCCAGGAAGGGGGCCAACTGCCTCGCTCTCCTAAGATGAAAGAAGGCGGATCTAGCAGTGGCAGCTACTTGGGCCTCCATTGATAAAGAGGATTCCAGTAGCACTCCCAAGCTCTTGACTTTGCGCACTGGTACCAGTGGCGCACCGTCAAAGGCCGGTAAGGTGATCTCCCCTCCCGGCCCGCCGCGGCCCACACAAAGGACCTCAGTCTTCGCTGGATTCAGCTTCAGCCCGCTCAGCCTGAGCCAGTCAGCCACGGCTTGTAATGCCCGGTCCAAGTTTGTTGGGACATCACCAGTCTGGCCGTCCATCAATAGATAGAGCTGGGTGTCATCTGCGTATTGATGACAGCCCAGCCCATACCTCCGTGCAATCTGGGCAAGGGGGCGCATAAAGATGTTAAACAACATCGGGGAGAGAACTGCTCCCTGAGGCACTCCACAATGAAGTGGGTGCCTCTGCGACAGCTCCCCCCCGATTGCCACCCTTTGTCCCCGACCGTCAAGAAAGGAGGAGAGCCACTGTAAGGCTAGCCCCCGAATTCCTGCGTCGGCGAGGCGGCGGGTCAGCAGCTGATGGTCGACCATATCGAACGCAGCCGATAGGTCTAGCAACAGCAATACCGCCGAGCCGCCTCGATCCAGTTGTCGTCGGAGGTCATCCATGAGGGCGACCAGGACTGTTTCCGTCCCATGACCCGGGCGGAAGCCGGACTGGCATGGTTCTAAGACGGAAGCGTCCTCCAGAAATTCCTGTAACTGCATCGCCACTGCCCTCTCGATAATCTTGCCCAAAAAGGGCAGATTTGAGACCGGCCGGTAGTGTGCCAATTCGGCCGGGTCTGATGACGGTTTTTTCAGGAGAGGGCGGACCAATGCCTCTTTCAGGGGTGTTGGAAAAACACCTTCTGAAAGGGATCGATTTATAATATCCCGTATAGGATATCTTAATTCCTCCTGGCAGGCCTTAATTAGCCAGGAGGGGCATGGGTCCAGGTCACAAGTCGTGGATCGTGCAGTGCCAAGAATTCTGTCAACTTCCTCCACGCTGAGCGGGTCGAAGCAATCCAGAGTTAAATCCGAAGACACGCATTGGGCTTCGAGTCCACTTACTGCCTCTAAATTGGCGGGGCAGTCCTGGCGGAGCGATTGGACCTTATCCGCAAAGATTGGACCTTATCCGCAAAATAACCTTTTGTAATGTCAAAATATAAATTTCCCCCCAGAAAAGGCACATATTCATCTTCAAACATAACAATTTTAATATATGCACAAAAGGGGACTACATTTCAAATAAGGGCTAGGCACCCATGTTGTTTTTCAGAAAAGGATAGGCAGAAGAAGAAGATTATATTGGATTTATATCCCACCCTTCACACTGAATCTCAGAGTGGTCACAATTTCCTTTATCTTCCTCCCCCATAACAAACACCCTGTGAGGTAGGTGGGGCTGAGAGAGCTCTCACAGAAGCTGCCCTTTCAAGGACAACTCCTGCGAGAGCTATGGCTGACCCAAGACCATTCCAGCAGCTGCAAATGGAGGAGTAAGGAATCAAACCCTGTTCTCCCAGATAAGAGTTCGTGCACTTAACCACTACCCCAAACTGGATACCCTATTTTCCTAGGCTGCTAACACTCCTTTGAAATTATTGGCCATCACAGCAGCATCACTTCCTCATACCCTGTAGCAAAAAAAGAAACGGTTCACTTCCTGAAGTGCCTATTACTTTATGGAACATCTTTCAAAAGCAAGCTCTTTGACATCACCTAGCCAATCATCTTTTGTTTATCTATAAATGGACAAGTTCATCACACTCTACCATAATGACCACCAGTGCTTTTTTCATAGAAAAAGCCCAGCAGGACTTTAGTTGCATTAGGCCACTCACCCCTGACATCAAGCCAGCCAGAACTGCATTCCTGTGTGTTCCTACTCAAGAAAAGCTAGGATGACCCCAGAGTTCATTTTGCCTTAGAGACCTTCTCTACCAAATAATGCATATATTTTTTATTATGTCCATGTTACAAGATCTACTTGAGGAGCACGACACGTTTAATTCATGCACATGTACTTGAACACAAATCTAAAATTAAAAATTTGATAACAGATGCTGTCCTCATGGAACATTTCAAAGATTTCTAGCATGATTCAAATAGCCTAAGATTCTTTGTGGTGGAAAAAGTTCCCCTTAGGTTTCAGGGTAACGTGGACATGGCAAAATGGCTTCTGAGACATGAAATGAAATGGATATTTCTACTGCAGACGTTGACACCTAAAGGTCTTAATAACGACTGGGATCTTGCATGTTTTTTACAGAAGGTTAATTAATTTAATTAATTTTGACAGAATAGCAGTTTTCATTTTTTTTAAAATAACCAACTGAAAGGTTTAAGTGGCTCCTTTGGAACTATTGGTTTCCCTGGTCTACACATAAAATGAGCCCCAACAATTAATTACGTAATTAGAAGGTTGAATCAGAAGTTGAACTGTAAGTTTTTTTCATCTTACATTTGCTTTTGATACAACCTTTTTAAATCAGAAAGTGGGAGGGAGGGGAAATGACCCCGGGCACTCCATTATTCCCTATGGCGACCGATCTCCATAAGGTATGTGGAGAATCAATCTGTGGGTATCTGGGGTTCTGGAGGAGTTGTTTTTAGGTACAGGCACCAAGTTTTCAATACAACATCTGGTGCCTCTCCTCAGAAACCTTGCCAAGTTTCAAAAAGATTGGATCAGGGGATCCAATTCTATGACTCCCCAAAGAAGATGCCCCTATCCTCCATTATTTCCAATGGAAAGAAGACATTCAAAATGAGTACAGTCCCTTTAAAATATGATGGCCAGAACTCCCTTTTGAATTCAATCATGCTTGTCATAACCTTGCTCTAGCCTCCACCCGCAAAGTTTCCTGGCTCCACTCCCAAAGGCCCCAGATAGTTCCTGAGTCAGACCTGACAACCCTATACACTGGTAGAGTGATGTGTCTTCTACCATAGCAATGAGAAAATCTCTTCTTTATGATGTCACCTATCTGAGAGCTTAGCTCTGTAAATCAGAACAGGTTATGTGGTAGAACTTCTGAGAATTGATGTTGTACAGTGGTTAGAGTTTTGGACTAAAACTAAGGGAAACTATGCTGTGAACAGACCAGTCACCACCTCTTATTCTAAACTACCTCATATCATTGTTGTATGTTAAAAAGGGATGGGACCATGTATACCACATTAAACTCTCTAGAGAAAGGTCAGAAAATAATACAGTGAAATAAATTCTCCAGGGCTCAGGTTAAATCCAGTTTATATGAATTTATTGTTGATTTCTGAAAAAAGAACTTTTAAAAACCTGTTATTTGTGGTGAAATAGTATGCTTTAAGCATTAGAGGTACATTGCTTTACATAGATTTTTTAAAAATTCTTTGAAGATGTTTTTGGCAAATCATCTTCCAATAGTGTGGCAGAAATCAATTTCCAGGTATTCTTCAAGTATTACAGTCTGCCATCTTTTGGATATATCCTGCAAGCACAAGTTGTGGCACAAACTTGTAAGGGATAAGCAGTGCAAATAATGCTTCCCCCTGCCTTTTTGTTGAAAAGTATATTATACAAAAACATATATCAAAAGCAAATGTAAGCTGAAAAAAACTTACAGTTCTGATTCAAAATTTATTTTGACAAAATAGCAGTTTCTATTTAAAAAAAAAATAACCAACTGAAAGGTTTAAGTGGCTCCTTTGGAACTATTGGTTTTCTTGGTCTACACATAAAATGAGTTCCAACAACAATATTTAACTTTTCCAAAATGCATACAGCAATATCACTCCAGAAAAGCTCATGAGAAATGACATGTCTTGTATTAATTGAGGAGCCATTTATAAGCTGTTTCATCTTGGCAAAACCAAGCTCCCTCATTGTTTGGGATCATGCATCAACCTTTGGCCAGTCAAACCATCAATCAAGAGCACTTGCATGCTATTGGTTGAGTCCACTCCTCTCTCTCGCATGAGTGGCTGTTGCTAGCCAGTCAGGCTGATTCTGCCAGTAAAATACTTGGTTCTGGCAGTTTCTGGCTCTCCCTACTCTTCCATTGACTGAGCTGCCTGTCTCTTTGCTTCACAGAGGAGAAAAAGAAAACCTTCCCTCAATTGGTTGAGGGAGGTAGGAAGAGAGAAAGGGCTATGGAAAGCATCCCTCGATTGGCTGAGTGCTCCTCCCTCTTTTCCTCTGGAAGGGAAGCAGCCAGAGATTAGGGAAGGGGGGGGAATGGTGTCTTTTACCAGCAGACCAGATACAGAGGAAGACATAGGGAGGGAAAGCAAGAAACAGAGACAGATTAAAGTCCTGTGCTTAAGACAAACAATGTTATCAGAAAGTATTGCTCTGAACGGTATCACTAGAAGCCCCTGAGAGAAAACTCATTTGGGCCATTCCTCACTAGGGATACCAGTTCCAAGTTGGTGGGAAATTCCTGCAGATTTTGTGGTGGAGGATTATTCACATAGGAGCTAGGGCTCCAGAATGGGGTCTGCCGGAACCAGGTTCTTGCTGTGGAAGCTGACTGGGTAATTTCAGGCCAGTCACAAACTTTAAGCCTAACCTGCTTCACAGGGTTGTTGTTCAGATCAAAGGGGGGGTTGGGAACGATGTAAGCTGCTTTGGTCCCCACCATTGTGGGGAGAGACTGTTCTTTTTCTAGGTAGAGGCTGCAAGGAGTGGGGAGGCAATGGAAAGCTGAAGTCAGAGGGGCAGATAAAGGGAAGGAGATAGGGTTGCCAACTTCAGGTTAGGCAATTCCTGGAGATTTAAAGGGTAGAGTCTGGAAAGGAGAGGGTGGGGTTTGAAGAAGAAGAAGAACTACTGCAGATTTTTACCCCACCCTTCTCTTTGAATCAGAGACTCAGAGCGGTTTATAATGTCCTTTATCTTCTTCCCCCACAACAGACACCCTGTGAGGTGGGTGGGGCTGAGAGAGCTTTCACAGCAGCTACCCTTTCAAGGACAACTCCTATAAGAGCTATGGCTAACCCAAGGCCATTCCAACAGCTGCAAGTGGAGGAGTAAGGAATCAAACCCTGTTCTCCCAGATAAGAGACCATGCATTTAACCACTACACCAAACTGGCTCCACCAAACGGCTACACTCCACTACACCAAACTGGTTTTGAGGAGGGGTGGGACCTCAGACAGGTACAATGCCATACACTGCTCCCTCCAAACCAGCCATTTCCTCCTTGGGAACCACTGTTGCCAATCTCCAGGTGAGGCCTTGCAATCACTCAAAATTACATCTGCTCTCCAGATGGCTGAGATCAACTCCCCTTGAGGCCAGGGGAGGGGGAGTAAATGCTTTTCACTTGGGTGGGTGGGAAGACAGCGAGAGGGGGGGGGGCACTTGCCCAGAACCTCTTTCTAGAGTCTGTTGTATTTTTTCTCTACGACAGGCCTTATTCCTAGTTTATTAATAAATGCCTCCAGCTTACATAGGTGGGTGAATTTTTCCATTAACACACAGCACTCTGAATCTTTTGATACTACTGACTGCTCACTGGTGTTGCACCCACATAAAGTCCTTATGCCACAAGGGAAAAAAAATCTTGACAGATAATAGAAGTCATCCTGTTCTAAGAATGGTTATTTGCATCGATTTAATTTAGAAGGCTCATCCTTAACATTTGCATCAGCGTCTCTTTCTGTGAAGGTGATACAACTCTGAGAAGACACAAGCATAATATAATGATTTATGACATAGTACTGGCACAGTTCTTGGTTCACCCTTACTTAAGCACTTGTGCTTGATTTCAAGCAAGCTGTTAAGGGATGATTTCATTGTTAATAGGCATAAATTAGATCGATATATAAAGCTATTACACATATCTTGGATTATTCACAGCAGATTTACAATGATGTCACTTTGACTAGGATCCAGGAAACACGCAAGCTTTTTTCAGCCCACTAAGGTCAATTTCTAATCACACTAAAAAATGGAAACATTTTAATAAAATCATTTTGCGGGGAGGGGGAGTGATAAATGGTGCAATTTGCAGATCAGCTAAACTGGAATGCTTAGATTTACACTGACTTCACTGGAGCCAAAGTAGTGGTAGAAAAAGCATTCAGTGGTAGAAGTAGTGCTTTGGTCCCCACCATTGTGGAGAGAGACTGTTCTTTTTCTAGATGGAGGCTGCAAGGAGTACAGACGTAGTGGTAGAAAAAGCATTAATTGCTTTGTCGGGCGTGCTAGCAATACTTCCATCTGTTCTCAATTCAAGTGCCCCACCTAACTATACCAATCTGGTATTTTCATAAGAAAAACTCAACTTCATGGACAATACTCCAAAATGAGCTTCTTCTCTTTCTGTGTAGTATTCCATAACACCCAGGTAAATATCAGAAAATATTCTATGGCTCTAATGTTTAATACTTCTCTGAACATAAACCTCTGTAACTTCTTTACACTGCTGCTAGCTTAACCAGAGCCAAGTCTGTTTCTGGAATTGTCAGCTCACCCAATCAGATAAAGAGCTGTGAAGATGGGAGGCATTCATCAAATTACACAGAGGGTTCCATCTGTTATCTTAAACCTTTGTTCTCAAGTAGCACAGAGGATACGCTGGAAAATACACTTTGCTAAAGGTTTCATCGGAGACTTATTATTTCCCCTCCCAAATTGCTTGTATGCCCTTTTAGGATTATATATGCCAGCCCAACAGAAGAAAGTTGTTTTTTGCATAGCTGGCGTGTTGAGTTTTGCTTGTGCTCTGAGCATTGCAGGAGCCATAGGAACTCAGCTGTGGATAAAGGGAAGAATCCTCTGCAAAACTGGAGCCCTGCTTGTCAATGCTACCGGACAAGAATTAGAAAAGTTTATTGGTGAAATCCAGTATGGGCTTTTCTATGGAGAGAGAGTTAGACAATGCGGGCTAGGAGGGAGACCTTTTCAGTTTTCATGTAAGTAACAATGGCTTTTGAATTATTCAGTACTTTGGTGCATGTTTTTGTGGTCTGATAGATCCGTTCATGAACATATTTGTATTCTGCTCAAAGCATTTACAGCAAGGAAATATGACAGGAGGTTGTTGCAAAAGAGACCATGCGATTCTTTTGCATTATCAACAGTTCAATAATACTATGGTAGTTAAACTAGGAACTGGCATGCAGCAGCCAGATCCTCTGTACATTTACTCAAAGGTGAAACACAATATCTTCAGTAGGAAACTTAAGTGCGTACAGGACTGCAACCCTAACTATCTGTTGTCCCTTTTCAGTCTAGTGCCTTTGTTATTCCTTTTCAGCTTTCTAAAATAAGTGAAAAACATACAGAGAGGCAGAACTTCCACAGATACTTTTTTGTATCCTGGAGAAGTGGAGCCTGAAAAATTAAAAATATAAATGCATTAGTTGGATCTTGAGAAGATTAATTTGTGCTAGGATTGTGATGACTGGCAGGTACAGAGTTGCATGGAATGATTGTTTTGCAGTCGATCATTAAGGAGAAAAGTAAATTTCCAGTGACACATAAAATGGCTGGCAAGAGCAATGCTCAGTTTATGCAGAGCACCCTATTACAGAGAAAGCCTGGTTATCTGCACAGCAGTTACAGCACATCACCTCACATTGGCATTCTTACCAGAAATAATTTGCAAGCAACTGCAGAGACAGCATTGCCTGAGTGACTCATTTTTGGTGCGTTGCCAGCATTGTATACATGATATACGATTGCACCCTCTTCTTGCAAAGGTAGTTAGTTGACCCAAATCATTTATACTATTACTCAGAACCATTTTGCCTGATTAAATTCAGTAGCTGGCTCAGTCATTGGTAAGAATGTCTCTGAAAGTTTTTTCTTATGACTTCCCCCTGCTGTCTCAAGATGTTGATATTCTCCTTTTAAAGTTGTGGCTGGCTATGAATTTTCAGAATGGCCAACTAAAGGAAATAGGAAGCCATCAATTAACTTTTTTGGTTGATTAATTAAAATAATGGAGCTCCCTGAAATACAGACAGTTCAGGAGTCCCTTAAGCTGATAATAGCACTCGTCAGACAACTTGCATACATTAAAAACAGCACACATGGAGAGGGAGTAGATATAAGTGTACTGGCCCCATCCTCACCTATGAATACTTGCCAGAGCACAAGAAAGGTTGGAGCCAGCAAATCTCAATCATGGTCCATTCCCCTACTAGGATTGCCAACTTCCTGGGGGACAATAGTCTCCTTGATGTGATGCTGGAAATCATCTTCATCTCACACACTGTTTGGCTTTTGCTTTCCACTCTGCGTGGTGAATGTGAAGTATGTTCAGGGCTTTTCTTTTCTTTTTTGCAGAAAAAGCCCAGCAGGGACTTATTTGAATATTAGGCCACAGCCCCCAAACATCACCATTGTTTTGCAAAGGGCTTTTTTGTAGGAAAAGCCAAGCAGGGACTCATTTGCATATTAGGCCACGCCCCCTGAACCAAGTCAGCTGGAACTGCATTCCTGTGCGTTCCTGCTCAAAAAAAGCCCTGAGTATGTTAGTGGCCATCTAGGAGAGGGCCAACAAACCTGACTCTTTTTGCTTTTTTCTTGTTGTAAAATGAAGCATTAGCAATTGGGGTCAAACAGATCTTGCCATGCACAGGTAGGATTTCTGCATACTTGAAATTAGGTGCAACAGCACAAGGTTGGAAGTGGTCTTACATACTCTCTGGTCCAACCCCTGCTCAGTGCAGGAAAGCCAGAGCAAGAGTATCCCCCTCCCTACAAAAATACTTCAAGGCATAGGATTGCCAAAATTCAAGAAATATCTGGAGACTTTGGGGGTGGAGCTAGGAGACTTTGGGGTGGAGCCAAGAGACATTGCGGTTGGGGCCAGGAGCAAGGTTGTAACAAGCATAATTGAACTCCAAAGGGAGTTCCCTCCATTAGAAATAATGAAGGATAAGGGCACCTTCTTTTGGGGGCTCATAGAATTGAACCCTCTGGTTCAAACTTGAGAGTGTTTTGAGGGGAGGCACTGGATGCTATGCTGAAAATTTGGTTCCTCTATCTCAAATAACAGCCCCCCCCCAAAGCCCCAGATACCCATGGATCAATTCTCTATTATACCCTATGGGAATCAGTCTCCATAGGGAATAATTGAGTGCCCAGCAGACATTTCCCTCCCCCCCACACTTTCTGATGACCCTGAAGTGGGAGGAGGGCCTCCAAACCGGGGGATCTCCTGCCCCCACCTGGAGATTAGCAAACACTAGAAATAAACCACTGCGTTTTTATGTTGCAAATAAATGCTTAAGCAATTTCTTTCATAATGATGCAATTATATTATTATCATCACAAATCAAAATTCATTAAATGGCCTTAGAAAAATCAAAAAGTTATTTCACACCACTCTTGTAAGGTAGTACTTTCAAAATTAGAATGTTATTTCACATCACTCTTGTAAAGTAGTACTTTACAGTCCACTGTCTCAGTTCTCTTTTGCTTGAAAGACGTAGACAGTACCACGCTTGTATATGATTCCTCCTATGGGTAGCAGACCGAAGTCTGACAGATGTGGCGGCTGCACAGGTCCTAGGTTCAGTTCTGTGTTTCGTTCACCTTCCACTGCCGCTTTTCTTTTAGCTTTGGAACTGGTGCTAAAGGCAATTGCTCACACATTATAATACAATGTTACTTTGCAGCTTGCATGAATGGTTCTCCACCTGGAGATTGGCAGCCCTATCAAGGCCTCAATGGAAAGCCTTATCCAGATAATAGATACCATTATCAAGCTGCAGTTACCATTTAGAAATTTTACCTAATGCCAGCTTAACTGAAATCTATCCTCCTGTAATTTAAGCACCTTGTATCTCATCTTGCCTTTTGGAGCAGCAAAAACAAGTCTTTGCTCTTTTATGTGACAGCCCTCCTGGTAGGGTTGCCAAGTCCAATTCAAGAAATATCTGGGGACTTTGGGGGTGGAGCCAGGAGACATGGGGCAGAGCCAAGAGCAAGGGTGTGGCAAGCATAATTGAACTCCAAGGGAGTTCTGGCCATCACATTTAAAGAGACAGCACACCTTTTAAAATGCCTTCCTTCCATAGAAAATAATGAAGGATAGGGGCACCTTCTTTTGGGGCTCATAGAATTGTACCCCCTGCTCCAATCCTTTTGAAACTTGGGAGGTATTTGGGGGAGAGGCACTAGATGCTATACTGAAAATGTGGCGCCTCTACCTCAAAAAACAGCCCCCCCCCAGAGCTCCCAATACCCGCAGATCAATTCCTATCATTCCCTATGGGAATCGTTCATGGAGGTGCATAATGGCTGTGGGGGTGGGGCTTCCCCTGCTGGCCAGCTGGCTGGGGGAGGGGGGAAGCCTGTAAAACCGGGGGATCCCCTGCCGGGACCTGGGGATTGGGAAGCCTACCTCCTGGTATGTAAAGAGGTTTCTCTTCTTCAACTTTTCCTCAGAGATCTTGTTCTCCTGATCCCTAACTTATCCCAACCTGTCCACATCCTTTTTAATGTGCAGTGTCCAGACATGGGCACAGATGAGGTGTGATTAGCACAATACAGAATTATTACTTACTATGCTTTGATAATATGATTCAGTGCAGCTTTAAATTATATTAGTGGGGGTTTTTTTGCAGCACCATAATGATGCTTTTTCCCATTTAGCTAGTCACCTGTTGCAATTCTAAGATAATTTTCACAGGCATTGCTTCAAGGGAGATAAAGCTGAAATAAGGGTTAGTCAAACAGAAAACATTTGGCGACATAGCTTAATCATAATTCATATGATTGGTGAGTTCTCCTTCCTTAGAGTTTTTTAAACAGAGGCTAGATGGCCATCTGACAGCAATCCTGATTCTGTGAACTTAGGCTGATCATGAGAAGGAGGGCAGGAAGGGTTGCATCAGTGCTTAGTTTTTGTGGCCCTTTCTTACATACCCAGGGAAATGTTGATTGACACTTTGGCAGTGCTGGTGCGAGGGAGTCTGCGAACTAGGCGATGGCCTAAGGCGCTGCTCCCAGGGGCGCTCCCCCCCACCGTGATTGCCTCCCCCACAGACCTCTGACCTCCCTTTGCAGCACTGAAAGCCAGCGCTGCGCTCCGCCCCCCCCTCACTGTCGTTGCCGCCGCCATTGCTTCCCTCCCTCCCGGCATGATTGCCTCCCTCCCCCGCTGCCACCACCCTCCCTCCCTTTGTGCTACGCTCCAGGGCCATGCTCCGACCCCCCCACCCCCGCGAGCCTAGGCTGGTCCTTACCAGCTGCTTCCATGCACATGGCTTCTAAGCGTTTGAAGGGCCCGCAATAGGAGAGTTCGCTCCCCCTCACTTCCAGTTCCAGCAGTGCCGTGAAGGGAAGGGGGGGAGGGCACGAAAGTTTTTATTTTAAAGGAAGGGTGGGGGTGAATTTTGGCCTGGGACACTGGAAACCTCAGCGCCGGGCATGCATTTTGGGGTGAGTCAGCAATTTTTCTCCAGGCCAGTCTGGAAAGGATCATGGAGGTTTTTGCCATCTTCTGGGCATGGAGCAGGGGTCATTGGGGATGTATGTGCAGGGGGGAGGTATTTGTGAAGTCCCTGCATTGTGCAGGGGGTTGGAGTAGATGACCCTGGAGGTCCCTTCCAACTATATAATTCTATGATACTTTGGTGCATTTTTAGATGTGCGTTGACCCACAATCTGTATGCATGGTGAAACAAACCATGCCATGAGAATGACAGCTTGAATGTTTCAGCCAACTTCTTGACATGCTAAGAGATTCTTGTGAATACATTGTTTATATCATCAGCCTCTTATACCAGGAAAAATGACCACACACTGTTGCATACAGAAGATCCTAGGTTCAATTCCCACCATCTGCAACTGAAAGGATTAAGTAGTAGATTAAAGACCCTTGACTGATTCAGTATAAAGCAGGTTTGTGTATTTCTAGCATCTGAGAAATACATTGCAACCAATTTGGAAACAAAAAATACAGTATAAAACAGTATAAAAGGAGGTACTTCTTCACCCAAAGTGTAATTAACATGTGGATTTAATTACCACAGGAAGTAGTGGCTGCTACAAACATAGACAGCTTCAAGAGAGGATTGGATAAACATATAGAGCTGAAGTCCATCAGTGGCTATTTAGCCACAAGGTATATATGGAACACTATCTGGGCCAATGATGCTCTGGGTTCTTGGTGCTTGGGAGGCCACAGTGGGGGGTTTCTGAAGTTTTGGCTCCACCAGTGGTCCACCTGATGGCGCCTGGGTTTTGGTCACTGTATGTGTACACACGGTATTGGACTGATTGGGCCATTGGCCTGATCCAACATGGCTTCTCTTACTTTCTTACGTAATTGCACTTTTTGTCAGGAAGACTTTACTGGAACACCTTGGTTGATGTTCACCAAAATACTTCTACAACCTCTATCAGTTGCTATAAATGTCCCAGGAAATGGTATAGTTTTATATACAATACATATGTTTGCATTTCAATTCACCAAAGCCCTGATGATGTGACAGGGAACTAAATTACCAGCCCTGGTTGGGTCCTCTGCTTGCTCCCATTAAAGGCTCTCCCTACAGGCCACTATATCTCTGGTAATTGTAAAATGAATTTGCTCTGCCTGTAAAACCCATTCAGGCTCAGGAATGCCTTCTGCTTCATTGACTCTGGTTTCCGTCAGTTTTCTGGGTCAGCAGTTCATTTTCTAAAGGCTGCTGGCCCATGGATTCATCCGTTATAATGAAGGGATGTTTTTGCTTCTAGAGAAATGCTTTGACTGGATTAACTTTTCCCTGATAGTTGCTTATAAAATCGGAATGGTATGCAGAAGTGCCAAAAGTAGCTAGTGAGAGGGAAAAAGCTTCCAATCCAGTAGAGCATGTGCCAATACAATAACAGAAAGGCCTCTTTCCGATAGTACTGTAAAATCCATGTTCTGTTAAAATAAAGTAACATTCTGCATCCATACAACCATATTTCTCCACAGACAAAAGCTGAATTCTGTGTATGGATAAATGTAGGCAGAGTGATGCAATGGGACATCATTCCTTTTTGTTTCATATCATTTACTCTGCATTTTTTTTTACTACACTTATATCATTTATTCTGGTTGGACTGGTAATGGGAAAGCACATTGAAGCCCCCATTCTAATCAGTGTAAATTTTATTCAGCCACTCCTCTGGTACATTCTATGCCCTCCCTCTTCTGGCGGCCTATTAAAAGCAATGGCAGTGAAATTCCTTCGGCAGGAGCGCAGCCACATTCTGAAGGAGCCAAATCCACCTCCCCACTGTGTCCTGATGTCACCCATTTCAGTTCCTATGGCATTATTATTGTGCCAGCATCAGGGTTATCCCTTTATGTTATGTGAGCACAAAGTTCCCAGTTTCTTCAAGATCCACCAGTACAGATGATTTCTTCAGGATCCTGTAGCCTTTAACCTAGCATAATTGGAGAACAGGATCATTTATTTGTTTACATTTATTTATACTTTATTTGATTTATATCCCGCCCTCCCCACCGAGGCAGGCTCAGGCTCATTTATACTCCACTCACCTCCCCTTTATGGACCCAAAGTAGTTTTTGACATTGTGTTCTCTGCCTTCATTTTATCCTTACAACAAGGATCGTGTGAGGTAGGTTAGAGAAAAGAGAGAGAGACTGGCCCCAGGGAACCCAGCATGCTTTTGCAGCAGAACAGGAAAATGAATCTGAGACTCCTAGCTCTTAGTCCAACACTCCAGCTACCACATTTTACACTGTGTTCAGTATCACATTATATACCATTTTCCTGCAGAATCATGGCATATATGCATTCCTAAATATAACCTGTCTATCTTGAACCACTGAGCAAGAATTAATTCTGAAAAGCAAGGGACAGGAAAAGGAAAGTTTAATTTAGAAGATCTATGTAGGAGGTAAGTACGCTTTCCTTTTAACTTATGCCAAACACCACTGATGGATGTTGCTAACAGCCTGATTCCAAAGCATGCTGCATTCAATGTTTAGAGAAAATATCCTGGTTGCTGAACCCACACAACTTCACTCAACCACATGAACCCCAGAAATATGATCCAGCTTTAAGCTCAATTGCAAGCAGCTACAGTCAAATATATGATTAGACTCAGTGGGGAATATTGTGATCACCATAACAATTTGTCGTGTTTTAGATCCACTGATTTCCCCATAAGGGAAAGATATTTGTTGTTATCTTTGCACAATGAATATGCCTTTGTTGTGTGCTGCCTGTCATTTTCTCCTAAGGTTGTATTCTGTTGCAGGGCTATAGTGTTTAGCTTTAGCCATTTAGGTCCAGAACAGAGTTTTAGATTAGCAGACTCTCTTCCTCCCAAGACAAGTTGTTTCTCCAGCTCTTCTCAGTTTCAAAAGGCAGCTTCCCGTGTTGTATTTTGGGCTACTGTTTGGGGGGAAAGCAATCCCTTCAGTGCCAGTCTTTTGGTTCTTTGGATCCTGTCCTTAAAGTGCATGTAAAAGTATTATTTCTAGAGTCTTTATAATAATTAAGATGAGAAGACACAACAACCAGGCTGGTTTCTGAGTGACAATGATCTCACCATTATGGTGATGAATTCCAGAGCAGCACCTGGGAAATCAAAGCAGGAGTCTTGTGCAGATTTCTCAAAATCTTATTCTTCAATAAATATGGTATTTAAGGTGCCAATAACCAGCTACTGCAGGTGTCCTCAACATGGTGGCTGTCAGGTCCTTCCTGGCAACCCACAGGAGAAGTGGGGGGGGGGGGGCTATGAGGAGAAAGAGAAAGGACCAGGCCGCAGTGCTGGTGCCACACAGGAAATGATGTCGTAAGTCATGGCATTGTAAGACATTCAAATGAAAGGATTTCCCAGTGGAGAATGAGGAGGATTGGTAAGCACCTGAGCTTTCCTTTGTCAGAGTGTGGTTCCATTCCCCCTTCTGGCTTTCCTTCTTCCCAGAAGATGTGAGGAGTAGGGTTTCCAACCATCATGAAAGGCTTAGAGATCTCTTGGAATTTCAGTTGATCTCCAGAGTTCTGTTAGTAGGGTTGCCAGGTTGCTCAGGCAGGGGATTTTGGGAGTGTTCCGGGATGCCCTCAATGCAATGATGTCACCCAGAAGTGACATCATCATGTTGGGGATGTCATGCAACAATGCTCTGGTTTTGGCATAAAACTCTATGATAAAATCGACTTCAAACTACAGTGTTTTGCCCTCAAACTCACTGAGTGACACCCCAATGTGATGATGTCACTTCCAGGTGATGTCAATGCATCAGTGATGTCACTGTTTGGTGACTGAGGCAGGACTTGGAGACTGGCAACCCTATCTGTTATTCTGGAGAAAATGGCTGCCCTGGAAGGCGGACTCTAAGGCATAATACCCTGCTGAGGTGCATCCCCTCTCCAAACACCAGCCTCCCTAGGCTTCTCATCGAAAATCTCCAGGAGAGGATGATATCCTATGCTGTTGCTATTATTCATTCCAGAATTTTTTAAAAAAATCTAAGTGATTAAGAAATAAAAGCTTCAGACATAAAGAATGAACCAAAGTTTGTTTGTGATGGGGCTGGTCAGTACTCAGATTCATGCACTCCCTCCTTTCTTCCCTCACCCTTCTACCCTTCAAAAATAGAAGTCAAAACTGAGCATCAGTGACTTCAGTCAACTGCACTTTGTGCAGTATCTAACCATGGGAGCTCTTAACAAACTTCAAATTCTTCCCCAGTAATAGAAAGAGCAATCCTAACTAGATCTAGTTTGAAGTAACTCTCATTTTACTCAGTGGGGCTTAGCCCCAGGACTGTGTTCCTAGATTACAACCTGGAATTCTTAGCTGTTGAGCTAGGGTTGCCAAGTTCCCTCCACTCTCCGTCGGGGGACTTTTGCGCACGCACGACGCAATGACGTCACCCGTAAGTGACATAATTGTGCTGCACTAGCGTGCAGCAACCACTCTAGGCATTTCCGGGGAAACTCTAGGGTTTTCCCGGATGCTCTAGCCATTTGGAGGGGGAAAACTCTATGGTACCTATTGTATAATAAACTCCAGTTTGTGTATCTGTATGCTGCCCAGATCTCCATATATGTGTTTATTAATGTAAATGCATGTAAAGTTAAAATTCCCCATTAGATGTGAGGCCAATCAAGAGGGGAGATGATAATGAAGCAAACATGAAGATGTCGCTAGATCAGATGAAGCTGGCTAAATCTTAGGTAGATTTTTTTACTTTCCTGACTGCATTATAGACTACAACCCACTTGCTGATAATTTACATTTGACATGGTAGATAAATTTATCTGAAGTGCCTACATAGGCAAGCTCTCTCAGCATGTTCTAAGCACAGTGAGGCAGTTTCAGGGAGTTATTAGCCTTGGTTTAATCATACCCCTGCAGACTGGGAGCCATTAAACTGTGTTCAAGGATTCATTATAAAATATCTGTTGTCATGAAATGCACTGAGGTATTTAAGAATTACCCTTTTACAGCAAGCCTAATTTACTGTCCATTCGGGGTTCAGTACATATGTGTTTACTTCTTGTGCATCTATAGTAATGAAAGTTAGTTCATTAGTTTGAACAGCTAAAACCCCACCCCCACCCCCCAAAAATCGGAGCACTTCATTTCATTTATCCTTTGTTCTGGTCCAGCATTTCCAAACTGTTAATAGTTATGAAACATTTATTTATTTTCTTAAATTAAAAACAAGAGTCAGTCTTCTCTCTTGCATCCCCCCCTCCAAAGAAAGATCCACTTTAGACTGTTCAAGAGCTGTGTCCAGCATCCCTTGATGGCAGTTGTTGCAATGGCATCTTCATTGGAGTCACATCTGGTAGAGAGAAGCTGCAGAACAGAAAGAGCAAAAGAGCCTCCTCTACAGGTGTTTCTATGCATAGGTTCCTGTAATTATTGGTTCAGATTGTATAAAGCTGCATTATACTAAATCAGGCCATAGGTCCATCAAGTCCATCAAGACTGGCAACAGCTGTTCTGATAGAAGAGGACTTTTCCATCTCTTGATGCTAGAGATCTTTAACTGAAGATTTCAGGAATTTTTGGGACCTTCTTCTTACAAAGAGGATCGCAGGGCTTTTTTTGTAGCAGGAACTCCTTTGAATATTAGGACACACCCCTCTTATGTAGCCAATCCTCCAAGAGCTTACAGGGCTCTTATTACAGGGCCTACTGTAAGCTCTTGGAGGACTGGCTATATCAGAAGAAGAAGAATTGCAGATTTATACCCCGCCCTTCTCCCTGAATCAGAGACTCAAAGCGGCTTGCAATCTCCCATATCTTCTCCCCCCACAACAGACACCCTGTGAGGTGGGTGGGGCTGAGAGGGCTCTCACAGCAGCTGCCCTTTCAAGGACAACCTCTGCCAGAGCTATGGCTAACACAAGGCCATCCCAGTAGGTACAAGTGGAGGAGTCGGGAATCAAACCCGGTTCTCCCAGATAAGAGTTTGCACACTTAACCACTACACCAAACTGGCTCTCAGGGATGTGTGGCCTAATATGCAAAGGAGTTCCTGCTACAAAAAAAGCCCTGGGTTTGTGCAGTCCATCACCCTGTTTCCCACAAAGGCCTACAAGAAAGGTCATGGAAGGCAAAGCCTTCCCTTGTTATTGCTTTCCATAAACCAACATTAAACAGTATATTTCCTCTGACTACATTGGAGTTTTTTAACTATCGTGTCCATTTATCTTGCCTAACCCAATATAAAGCCATGGAAGTCAATGAACTGTGTTACTAAATCATATTGCAGTGAGTTCCACAATTGTACATCGTGCAAAGAAGTACTTTATTTTGTCGCGTGTTGAATATACTACTGACTTCACTAAATGCCCTGATGTACTGTTGCAAAGGTATGCAGTCTCCGGCATGTACTCTGACAGCAGCATAACAGACCATTCTGCTTGGCAACCTAGGCCAGATCTCCACTCAGGCAACCAGCTCTGCTGAGGCCAGTGATGGAGGAGAAAACAGCAGGCATAGTTTATGCCTGTTACTGGCTCCCAAACTTGCACTGCTACCCATTTGCTAGCACTCCAACATCTTCACAAGGAGACAGTGCATTTTTATTACCCTTGGGCCAAAAAGGTTGCCTATCCTCTTTCTAATATTATGAGAGAGTGAGAAGTTCTCTCGACTTTGTCCAGACTGTGAACAGTTTTACAAACCTCTGTCATGTCCTCCCATCTTTTTTCTAAACCAAAAAACTCCAAGCTCTCATTCAACTCATTCTGTATTAGTTTGCCCCACCACATAGTTTAGGAATTAGAAATCTGCTCAGGGGGGAAGCTGGGGAGACTTCACCCCAAATAAATATAGCAGGCCCAGTATTCTTTTGAAATATAATGTAGATGGGCCACTACATGGAATCAGGGCAGAAAATCTATAATCCTGTATTACATTGATTTCCTATTTATATCATTTCCTTTCCAAGATAAAAATTCACAGCAGCTAACACAAGAACGATAAATATATATATGCAAATGCATTGAAACAGGCAGGTGGAGAGGTCATTATGGTCTCTCCTCTTGTACAGGAGTGGCTGGAAGACAAAACCTTGCGCTCCAGTAGAAAAGGGACTAGTCCACTAGACCAATGGGAAGGGTTTTGTTGCCTCAGATTCTGGCTTCTGGTTATATTTAGTACTTGAAAAATAGCCATCACATTGACTCTTAAGAATTCCAAAAGTTCCCCAAGGGCAGAGGCAACTGGAGATCAGAGCCAGTGGCTGACTTTCTCCATCTTTTATTTATACTTGAGTAATTTTTCCTTGGGAGCTCAGAGGGAGGAGGAACAATGAGAGACTTGTAGCCAAACTATGTGGGAATACACCATACATGGCCTTTTTTTTTTTGCCCCTTACTAGGGCTTAAAGTATCCTAGAGAAGGTGCATTTCCAATTAAGAGCATGCCACAAATAAAGTTAACTCTCCTCCCCACCCCCATCTCTACACTGTGAACCCAAAACATATCAGGGAACTTTCTCTACAGAGATGCCTTTTATAGTCTGAAGATCTAAACCCAGACCACCACCACCCCCCAGCAGCATCTCACGCAGTTTATTTTATTTATTTTAGTGGATTTTTATTCTGCACTCTCTGCAAATAGACTCAGGGTGGATTACAACAAAACATACTACAGCAATTAAAGAATTCAATAATTAAAAAAGTAAAAACCATCTAATTTAAAAGCAGTTTGTTCCTTAGCTGCTAAAATTAGTAAGATAAGGGTAAATAAACCCACTTACAGAGGGGAGTCATGCTGGTCTGAAGCGAAAGAGTCAAGTCCAGTAGGCACCCCAAAGACAAACAAGATTTTTGAGGTGTAAGCTTTTGAGTGTCTGACAAAGGAAGCTTTGACTCTTCAAAGCTTATGCCCCAAAAATCTTGTTCTCCTAAGGTGCTACTGGATGCAAATCTAGCCCAGTGAACTGACAGCCAGCTCTACAACCCTGTCCAATTTTGTCAGTCTCCAGAAAAGTTTTCAGACTTCTTGACACTCCAAACCTGCCTTATGTGTGATTACTTTCTTCATATGGTTGCATGCAACATGAAGACTGGATCTCATCTACCCTTCTAAAAGGCTCCAATTCAGTTCTGTTTACTGAGCTGTCTACATAGCATCTGTCAATCATTGTGGGGCTTAGATAAGGAACCCTGAAAGCTCAGCACCAGTTTTTTCTTCCCTGTACCAACAGGGTTGTTGGGGAGAAAACTGTAATTCAAGCCACAGTATATGCTACCGACTAGAATTTCCCTGGCCAGCTGATCCTAATTCTTGCTAAATATGGTTCCAAGATCTTTTAAACTGCAACTTGTGTAGGAGCTAGTCAACTAGTCTTCTCTTCTGAACTTCCAGGTCATTCTCCTCAAGCAGGTTGCTTCTTCCATACCTGATTCTTGCCAGATAGACCTGACATTCTGGGAGACAAAAACACATCCTGCCACTGAAGAACATCCTTATCACAAGACTTTCAGCAGTCAAATTTATACGTATTTATAAACTACTGGCTTATTTTGCCACATGAGAAATGTTGCTGTGAAGCAGGCATTGCAACCATAACTGTTACAGGAACAATTTCTATGACATGAGTTGTTAACCCCCAGGTGGTGACTGGAGATCTCCTGGGCTTAAAATTGATCTCCAGGCAACAGAGACCAGTTTATTGCTATTTCCACGCATTCTGATTTTCCCAGATGTATATTCATTCTTACTATTAGGGAAGAGGGGGGCTATGATAAAGGCTCTCAGGCACAATTTATTAAACATAAGAACATAAGAGAAGCCATGTTGGATCAGGCCAATGGCCCATCCAGTCCAACACTCTGTGTCACACAGTGGCCAAAAAAATTATACACACACACACACACACACTGTGACTAATAGCCACTGATGGACCTCTGCTCCATATTTTTATCTAACCCCCTCTTGAAGCTGGCTATGCTTGTAGCCGCCGCCACCTCCTGTGGCAGTGAATTCCACATGTTAATCACCCTTTGGGTGAAGAAATACCTCCTTTTATCCGTTCTAACCCGACTGCTCAGCAATTTCATCGAATGCCCACGAGTTCTTGTATTGTGAGAAAGGGAGAAAAGTACTTCTTTCTGTACCTTCTCCATCCCATGCATAATCTGGTAAACCTCTATCTTGTCACCCCGCAGTCGACGTTTCTCCAAGCTAAAGAGCCCCAAGCGTTTTAACCTTTCTTCATAGGGAAAGTGTTCCAAACCTTTAATCATTCTGGTTGCCCTTTTCTGCACTTTTTCCAATGCTATAATATCCTTTTTGAGGTGCGGTGACCAGAATTGCACACAGTATTCCAAATGAGACCACACCATTGATTTATACAGGGGCATTATGATACTGGCTGATTTGTTTTCACTTCCCTTCCTAATAATTCCCAGCATGGCGTTGGCCTTTTTTATTGTAATCGCACACTGTCTTGACATTTTCAGTGAGTTATCTACCACGACCCCAAGATCTTTCTCTTGGTCATTCTCTGCCAGTTCACACCCCATCAACTTGTATTTGTAGATGGGATTCTTGGCCCCAATGTGCATTACTTTGCACTTGGCCACATTGAACCTCATCTGCCACGTTGATGCCCACTCACCCAGCCTCAACAGATCCCTTTGGAGTGCCTCACAATCCTCTCTGGTTCTCACCACCCTGAACAATTTAGTGTCATCTGCAAACTTGGCCACTTCACTGCTTACTCTCAACACCAAATCATTTATCAACAAGTTAAAGAGCATGGGACCCAGTACTGAGCCCTGTGGCACTCCACTGCTTACTGTCCTCCACTGCGAAGACTGCCCATTTATACTCACTCTCTGCTTCTTATTAATTAGCCAGTTTTTGATCCACAAGAGGACCTGTCCTTTTACTCCATGACTCTCGAGCTTACTAAGGAGCCTTTGATGAAGAACTTTATCAAAAGCTTTCTGGAAGTCAAGGTAAACAATATCTATTGGGTCTCCTTTGTCCACCTGTTTGTTCACCCCCTCAAAGAACTGTAACAGGTTAGTGAGGCAAGATCTTCCCTTACAGAACCCATGCTGAGACTTCCTCAATAACTCGTGTTCATCAATGTGCCTACTCATTCTGTCCTTGATAATGGTTTCTACCAACTTTCCCGGTATTGAAGTCAGACTGACTGGCCTGTAATTTCCCGGATCTCCTCTGGAAGCCTTTTTAAAGATGGGGGTGACATTTGCTGCCTTCCAGTCCTCAGGAACAGAGGCAGATTTCAATGAAAGATTACATATTTTTGTCAGAAGATCCACAAGTTCAACTTTGAGTTCTTTCAGAACTCTTGGATGTATGCCATCTGGACCTGGTGACTTGTTAGTTTTTAATTCATCTATCAGTTGTAGGACCTCCTCTCTTGTCACCTCAATCTGACTCAGGTCTTTCAACACCCCTTCCAATATAAGTGGTTCTGGAGCAGGCAAACACTTCTCATCTTCCACAGTGAAGACGGAGGCAAAAAATGCATTCAGCTTCTCAGCCATTTCCCTATCCTCCTTTAGTAATCCTTTGACCCCTTGGTCATCCAAGGGCCCCACTGCCTCCCTGGCTGGTTTCCTGCTTCTAATATATTTGAAGAAATTTTTATTGTTGGTCTTCATGTTTTTTGCAATATGCTCCTCATAGTCCCTTTTTGCCTGCCTGATCACAGTCTTGCATTTGATTTGCCACTGCCTGTGTTCCCTTTTATTAATCTCACTTGGACTAGCTTTCCACCACTTAAAGAAGTCCTTCTTACCTTTTACAGCGTCCATTACTTTGTTTGTAAACTAAAAAGAAAATTTAAAAGGAGGACTGCATCCAGATAAGGGGTGGTGGGGTACTTAAAGAACAGTAATTATATATACACATAACCAGAGCTTTTTTGTAGCAGGAACTCCTTTGCATATTAGGCCACACCCCTCTGATGTAGCCAATCCTCCAAGAGCTTGCAGGGCTCTTTTTAAAGGGCCTATTGTAAGCTCTTTGAGAATTGACTACATCAGGGGGATGTAGCTTAATATGCAAAGGAGTTCCTGCTTCAAAAAAATGCCCTGCACATAACGAAATGTGAACCAGAAAACCAAGCAAAACTGAGGCAGTCTGCTTTTATCTACAAATCAAGGTGACATAGCACAAGACTGCAAAATGATTCCTCATTTAGATGTCTTCACAGCTTACCAGAATTAAATTTTATTGTACGCTTTCAGTGATGACGGATAATAATGAGGTTACACAGATGTACAGTTTTGCATGAAATAATACATTTAATGTTTGCAATGATTCTGTGTTATTTTTTTCCCCTTTAGTTTTTCCAGATTTGTTCAAAATTATCCCTGCAAGTATCCATGTCAGTGTTATCGTCTTCTGTATGGTGTTCTTAGTGTTTGCCCTGATTGGAACGGGGTTCTTCATGTACAATGCATTTGGCAAGCCCTATGAAACGCTGCACGGTCCATTGGGACTGTACCTATGGAGCTTCATTTCTTGTAAGTCTTCTGATATAATGCTGACTGCAAATATGATCCCTTGGTTCTCACGCTTGTGCTTCTCTCAAGCTCAGTTTTCCCACTGGTGTGGAAGAGAGTCACTGGATCCAACCCATGGTCTTGTTGCTGATGTTCTTTGTATAACCTCTGAAAAAGACTGTGGGAGCTATCAGTAGGACGCAGGGCTCATTTTGTAGCAGTAGCTCCTTTGCATATTAGGCCACACACCCCTGATGTAGCCAATCCTCCAAGAGCTTACAGGGCTCTTATTACATGGCCTACTGTAAGCTCTTGAAGGACTGGCTACATCAAGGGTGTGTGGCCTGATATGCAAAGGAACTACTGCTACAAAATGAACCCTGGTTGGAAAATTAGGGTTGTCAACTCTGGATTGGGAAATTTGTTGACAGAGCCGGTAAAGGAACAAGTTTGGGGAAGGGAAGGAGCACAGTAGGGGTGTGGAGCCATATAGTCCACACTCTAGAACTGCCTTTTTCTTTAGGGTATTCAATCTCCATAGCCTGGAGATCAGTTCTAATTCTGGGAGAATGCCAGACCTCATCTGAAGGCTGACAACCCTGTGGACAATCCATCAGCTTTTTGGGGAGAAGAAAAGGGGAACAGAGCTGTGTAAAAGCTTGTCAGCACATAGTGGAGTGCCATAAAATATCACAGGAGGGAAATGGGAAGCAGGCAGACGTATATGTGCAACCATCACAAGTGCAGAGAGCTGCCACAGAGAACCAGAAATTGGTGTGAATCCATTTCTAGACTTTTTATGTAGTAACTGAAGGTGTATCTGTTTTAAACAAATCCATTAAATTTAAACACTGAACAAAAGCAGCAGGGATATGAAGGATTTTCAGAAATATGACCCATCAAAGATGTGGAACATGACATATTTTACCTACCTTTCTTCATTGCACACTGATCATTTCTCAAGTTCCCAAAAGTTCCATTTGTACAAGAACCTCTGTTCCTGCCCCTTTAACCAAGGTTTAATGTGCAGAAATGTGCAACTGAACTTTTCATGACCATCGAGTTGCAATTGACTTATGGTGATCCCACAAGGGGCTTTCAAGGCACGTGAGAAGCAAAGGTGCCTTGCCACTGCCTTCCTCTGCAGAGTCTTCTTTGGTGGTCTTCCTTCCAAGTACACTGACCCTGCTTAGCTTCTGAGATTTGATGACCTTGGGCTATACCATGCTGTCTTCTCTTAATGGAAATATATAATATTGTCGGAGCGGGAGTAGCAGAGTGAGGGAGATGACTTGCCCGACACAGGGCTTCAGGAAAGAAAATCAGGCTTACACGTGCAACTAGTGCCAAAAGGTGTATTAACATATATACACAACAAGTGCTCTCTTGTGCAGTCTATACAATATCACCTCCACGGACAAAGTGCTTCGCCTAACCACCATCTCACAGGGAGAGACCTGTGTGATGCACACACAGATCATATATAGTCCAAGCAGCCAATCCTGGCCGTGCTGACTCAGCAGATTGCATCACTTGGCTTCTGCCGGCTCAAGCCGGTCTGCTGATCAGGTCACTGTGACCTAGCCTGGCAGCTAGATCACCAGCTGTCATACTGTAGCTGTCAGACTGGGTTTATGTAGATTCTTGCTCCAACACACCTCCTAATCTATTTAAACCCAGTGCACCAAAACACTTTACACAGTTTACATACATGTCCACCAGCAACATTACAGTTCATATTTACGTAGCTCGGAACCCTTTCCGGAATTCGTTCAGGAACTCATCATGATTGTAAAACACATCATCGTGTTCCTGTTCAGCCAGCTCTTTCAGACGCTTGGCTTCAGCCTCCTTCTCCCTTGCCTCGCACTCTGCCACCCAGGCTTTCCATTTCTTAGCCTTTTCTTTTAACATTTCCTCAAATCCGGGTGGGTCTGGATTGACAGTCAGAGTGACATAGGGACACTTGTACCTAGCGGGACGTTGGCCTTTGGTGGACCTGGCAGACACCCGTGGCCCTGTGCTTGGACCAGCTTTGTCTTCTTCGGGTTGCTCTGTTCCCACCTCCTGGGCTGGTTGCTCTGCCCCTGTAATTGGGTGTTGAACCTCCTGACTCTCACACTTTACCTCCAGTTCCTGCATTTGAGGCTCTGCCTCCTGACTCTGCTCGTCGGGCTCTGTGCCAGCATTCGGCTCACCTTCTCCGGCCCCACTGGGTGCCACCTCCTGGGCTGGAGTTCTGGGCTGCGCTCCAACATCGTTATCGCTACTTGGCAGCAGGACAAATTGTTTCTGCAAGGAGTGCAACCTTGGCCAGCTGCTTTCTTCATTGAACTGGGCACTCTTACTAAGTGTTATCTTGCTTTTGCTATTGCAGAAACGATAACACCTGGCCCTTGGCTTGTAGCCCAGGAAAATTAGGCTCTCTGCCCGGACATCCCCCTCCCCGCTACTCGTGGAGTGGATGCCAACCCGAGCCCGTGACCCAAAGACTTTTAAAGAACTCAAATCTGGGGTCTTGTTCAACAGTAACCTGTAAGGCACATTTTTCACAGTATTACACCAAACCCTATTTTGCAAAAAAACAGCTGCATGTATGGTTTCTGCCCAATAGGTCATTGGCAGTTGTGCATCCTCTAACATGCAATACATCACATTCTGCAATACAGCCCCATGCCCATTTTCTCGGGGCGTTGCCGGGTTCGTCAGACGGTGGGCAATGCCCTTGTTCTCCAGCCAACGTTTCATCTGGTTAGATAAGAATTCCCCCCTTCTGTCGGTTTGTACAGCTAGGAGATTAACCCCTAATTGTCTCTCCACTGTTTTGACCCACTTGGTGAATGTCTTATACACCTCAGACTTATGCACCATGGTGAAAACCCACGCGTACCTCGTGTGGTCGTCGGTGGCCACCAAGCAGTATCTCCTCCCCGACAGACTCTTTGGCAATGGGCCAATAACGTCTAAATGGACTAGTTCCAGGGCTCGTGTGCTTTCCCTTGAGCTTTCTTTAGCAACAGCACACGCCTTGCTTTTGGTCTTCTTGCAGACCTGGCAATCCAAGTAACATTTGCAAGGATTTACTTTCAAACTAGGCACAAGCTCCAGGGTTTTCTTTAACGCCCTAAATCCGCAGTGCCCAAGTCTCCTATGGAGCAAATGTATACAATTATTGTGCACAGGCTCATTCGACACCTGAGCCACCTGGGCACAATCACTCTGGACCACATACAGTTTACCTTCCCTCTTTCCTGTCACAAGCAACTTTCCCCCACCTCCCAGGATTTTGCAGCAGGTTTTCTCAAATCTCACCTGGTATCCCTGGTCAAACAGTGTGCTAACACTCAACAGGTTAGACTGCAGTGAGGGTACATACAACACATTTTGCAACATACATTTCAGTGCAGGAAATTCCACATTGCCTGAGCAAACAGAATTGGCAGTGGTCCCATCAGCCAATCTCACATACTTATGCTCAGGACTGTCAATGTTTTTCAACAACTCCTTCTCGCAGCAGAGATGGCTCGTTGCCCCGGAGTCTAAAATCCAAGCAGACCCTGTGCTCTCTACTGCAGACGTGACCAGCCGGGTTGCTTCCTCACACGGGCTGGCGGTCCTCCGCTCTCGCCGCACACGCCCCCGCCTCTTCTCCCTCTCAGGGCAAGCTCGGAGCAGGTGCTGCGACGACCCGCATCCATAGCAGCGACGGACTGCAAACGCAGTCGGCTCCACTTCCTCCACCTTCGGACGCCTGCCAGCAGCAGAAGCTGGCTCATTCTTGGCTGTCTTCCCGGACACACCGATAACAGCACGCTGCCCGGCCGACACCCCCGGACAGCTCACGGCCGCAATTCTCTCTTGGAAGTCAAGCAGGTGGGCACAGACGTATTCCATGGTCAGGGTCGCTACGTCCACCGTCTCCAGAGAAGTTATCAGGGGAGTGTACTCAGGTGGCAACGACGACAGCAAAATGTACACTCTGTCGTCTGGAGCTACAGTCTTGCCTCTTGCCTCCAGCTCAACGAAACAGTCCGTTAGCCGTTTGATGTGATCTTTCACACACCCTCCAGCCGGCATAACGGTGCGGAACATCCTCCTTGTCAAGGCCATGAGGGAACCAGCAGTGGTGCTAACATGCACCGCACTCAACGCGTCCCAGGCAGCCTTGGGAGTGTCCTGCCCTCGCACATAAACCAGCTGGTCATCTCCTATAGATAGCACTATGTTGGCCAGTGCCTTATCCGATAACACAGTCTCGGCAGGAGATAAGTCAGCAGGGGGGTTACTCACGAACAGCCATTGCCCTTCACGCTTGAGGTAGTGTTGCATTCTCAGGCTCCACACCGCGTAGTTGGCTGAGGTGAGCTTCTCAACGGCTACTCCAAGCTGTTGCTGAGCCATCGTGCCGACTCCTCCTCACAGCTGGCTGCCGACGTCCCTCTGGCTCTCAAACAGAGAACGGTGGTGCTTCTGTGTCCTTCACCGGCGTTCCTCGCCTCCGGCTCTTTCCAAACTCACAGTCAGCTCAACTCTCAACTCTCTCCTCCGCGCAGCGGAACCGCCCTGGGCCCATAACCCTGTCGGAGCGGGAGTAGCAGAGTGAGGGAGATGACTTGCCCGACACAGGGCTTCAGGAAAGAAAATCAGGCTTACACGTGCAACTAGTGCCAAAAGGTGTATTAACATATATACACAACAAGTGCTCTCTTGTGCAGTCTATACAATATCACCTCCACGGACAAAGTGCTTCGCCTAACCACCATCTCACAGGGAGAGACCTGTGTGATGCACACACAGATCATATATAGTCCAAGCAGCCAATCCTGGCCGTGCTGACTCAGCAGATTGCATCACTTGGCTTCTGCCGGCTCAAGCCGGTCTGCTGATCAGGTCACTGTGACCTAGCCTGGCAGCTAGATCACCAGCTGTCATACTGTAGCTGTCAGACTGGGTTTATGTAGATTCTTGCTCCAACAAATATCCCATTAAGCCTCTATTAAAGGGACAAGACATTTTTCTCCAGGCCATTTAGAAATCTTGATTAAAATCATCTTATAAAAGTAACCCTGATATTTTCAGAGGATCAATCTGGTATCCAAAGCCAGAATGTGACATGGAGTAGGCACAGGGAGAGAAATCAGGGCACGGAACTATAATTAAAAAGTAAAACTAAACATTATGATCAAGTTCTTTGTATTTAAATGTAAAGTTTAAAAAAAACTTCCAAAATGAGTAAACAGCAACAAAGTAAAATTTATTTATAAAGTAAATTTATTTATTTAGGCATTTTTATCCTGTTTGTCTCCCTTAGGGGGGACCCAAAGCAGCTGACAAAATACCAAAGTACAGTTTAAATAAAGAAAAGAGAAAAAACATGCACTAAAGCAAGACTCCCACAGCTTTTCTTCAGTCACACAGGGAAGATCTTTGTGCAGTCCCATGAGCTGTTGCCAAAGCAGGTTTTTAAATCTGTTCAGCCAATCAGACTTCCAATAACAAATCCTCCACCTGGCCTCACTCACTTTCTAAAAAAACTTCATGGGTACCAGGAAAGATACTTGGCAGGAACTCATTTGCATAGTAGACCACACTCTAGGGTTGCCAATCCCCGAGTGGGGCAGGGGATCCCCTCATTGAAGACCCTCCCCCCCGCTTCAGGGTCATCAGAAAGTGGGGGGGAGGGAAATGTCTGCTGAGCATTCCATTATTCCCTATGGAGACCAATTCCCATAGGGTATAATGGAGAATTGAACTATGGGTATCTGGGGCTTGGGTTTTTGAGGTAGAGGCACCATATTTTCAGCATAGCATCCAGTGCCTTAAAGGGAACATTGTCCCTTTAAATGTGATTGCCAGAACTCCCTTTGGAGTTCTATTATGCTTGTCACAACCTTGCTCATGGCTCCACCCCCATTGTATCCTGGCTCCACCCCCAAAGTCCCTAGATATTTCTTGAATTGGACTTGGCAACCCTACCACACTCCCTGACGTCACCATTATTTCACACAGGGCTTTTTTTTGTAGAAAAAGCCCAGCAGGAACTCATTTGCTTATTAGACCACACCTCCTGATGCCAAGCCAGCTGGAACTGCATTCCTGTGCATTCTTGCTCAAAAAAAGGCCTGAAGATTGGCCTTCATTGACCTACTATTGGACAGCTGTAAAGGTCACTGTAAAGATCAAAGATGTGAAGTGTTTTGAATTCTCAGAATATGCTGTGTAAACAGTATTATTACTAAACAGTGTTATTATTATTGTGCTAGGTGATATTTTCTTCATGACAAGGTTTAGTACAAGGGGCACAGTTTACTGGAACACAATTCCGGCATTATTGGACATGTCAGCAAGGTCATCATTAAAATCCTGCCATCACAGGTATCATTGCCCAGAGCATTATTTCAGTAGCCATTGGACTGACCCACAACACAACACACTGGGAAGGAAGATAATTGGGAGGAATGATTTACAAATACTGAAATGCAGCAAAACAGAAATCCTAGTCTGTACAAGTGAATTTTAAAGGTTTGTTGCAGTGGCTGGAGAGAATACCTAGTAATTTCCTCTCTCATTTTTCTTTTTCAGTTTCTTGTGGTTGTCTTATCATGATTCTCTTTTCATCAGAAGTGAAAATCCACCACCTTTCTGAGAAAATAGCTAATTACAAAGAAGGCGGCTTCATATTTAAGACTCACCGTGAGCAATTCGCAAATTCATTTTGGATCATCCTGGTGTGCTCATTGGTGCACTTTCTGAACATTTTACTAATACGCCTTGCTGGATTTGAATTCCCTTTTTCGAAATCAAAAGATTCAGAGACAGCAAATGGAGCAGTTGATCTAATGTACTAGATATATTTTGAATTACATTTATTGGCCCTACAATATTTTTTTTTAAAAAATCTAATACAAGGCAGAGACATTTAAAGAGAGATACCAGCACATAAATGATCTCACCAATGTGTTACAGTTATATTCCAGAAGAGTACTGTCATTCTTAAGACATGACCACTTGTTGACATAAAAGTACTGGGTTGAATCTTGGGGTTCCTTTCTTCTACATGATAGAATGGTTTTAAAATTGAAATAAGTAAATTATGGTTTTATATGTTTTATTGGAATTGATTGTATTGTGTGATGTTGTGAGCCGCCCTGAGTCCGCTTGCGGAGAGGGCAGGATATAAATTGAACGTAATAAATAAATAATAGATGGATCTTCCATTCATTCCATGAGTAGAAGGATGTTTCCAAGAATGGAAGATTGTTCACTAAACAGTAGTGAGCACAAGGATCCTGTCTATTGTTTCCATGGACTGGAGTGCTAGAGAGATGTAACAAAAGAAAAAATACCTGTTAAAAAAGTTAAATAAAGCAGAAATCAAAACAAGTAACCATTTCAGTAGTAAGTCAGTTGAATAGCTGTATGTAAAAAATCTTAATGCATTATGAGATTGGTTACTATTAAAATTCAGACCAAGAATGAGAAGTAAACATCTACGCTAGAAAATTGGAATAAGGGTTCCTTTGTGGGAAGGTGCAAATAAACAGCATATAATCTGTTTAAAGAGAGTTAATTTAGATGCTAATGTCTGTTCTGCAGACACTACAAAAGATGTTTAGTGCTGTGTGTTTCATGTTAAGTGTTTGAAGAACCAGACTCAAATGCAGTTATCTACAACTTCCTTTTATCTACCATGACATTGTATGTTTTTGCTCTTGTTTTGTAAAACCTTTCTTTTATAAAAGTCAGTTTGGAAGTTCAGGTCTGTTCCTTCTGATGTGCATAATGAAACTTCAAACAAAAAATAAATGCTTTCCCTCCTACTTTGCAAGCACTTTCACTGTCATCAAGAGATCCACATAAAGAATAAATGACAACAATAGAAACTTACCTTATTGTCCCATTTGAAACAAGTTATTGAGAAACTGTTTGACCCATTGTGTCCTGGCCATTTCTTCCCTGCCTACCAATTCTGCTGTTTCACATTTTATCTTTTCTAATTAGCAGCAGGTTCCCAAGATTTGTAAATATAGCAATGGAAAGACACATGATCAATCCATGCACATCACAGTGTGCCCTTTTCTTCTCACTTTACTATATATTCATGTAGAAAATCTCCATTCCTGTACAAAATGCCTGTGTACCACAGACCTGAGTGCCACCATTTCATGGAATATCTTTACCTGGGGATGCCAGCCTCCAGGTGGGATCTGCCAGATCTGGGAATCCCTGGAATTACAGCTCATCTCCAGACTACAGAGATCAGTTTGCCCCCCTAGTCGAAATAAGAGACAGACACAAGTATTGGGTTTAAACCGGGCCGCTTTATTAAACTCAATTAATCTGTGAACTCGGCAGGGGTAAGACCTATCCAGACAGGCCCCTGGGGTCACCCACGGACCCCGCCCTGTCAAAGGGCGAGCAACCCTGCCCCCAGCACTAACCCGCCATATTCGGGTTGTAACTGAGCGGCCAGGCCTCCAGCCTTTCTCCACCTGGGCTAGCATCGATCCCCCATGGAAAGATCCGCCGCAGGTGAGGCTCCCCGTGATCTGCATTCCCCGCACTGAGCCGTGTAGCCCATCTGCGGTTCATACAGACCACACGCACCAAAGGTGCTAGGCCATAGGTGCTCCCCTGAAACACTGTGGCCAACACCTCCCCGGCCACCGCCAATGCCAAGCCTCTGCTTAGGCATTAGCGCCCCAACGGGCGGCCCAGAGCCGACCGCAAACCCTGCCGAATCTCCTCCAAAAAGGCCCGGTTGCCCAAATCTGACAGATGGACCCCATCCGACCGATACCGGTCAGCATCATCGACCTGTATGGCCGGATGAGGGAGGAAAATTCCCAAGACATCTTCCATGGCTTTTGTAGTGCCCTATTAGCCCTGCGCCTAGCGCGCTCAATCCCTCCAGGGGAAATGTAAGGTCACCTCCAACTCCAGCCTGGCGATCTAGCTGACCATATTAGGACCAGCCAAAAGACAAGCCCTGGGGTCACCCCCGGACCCCGCCTTGTCCAAGGGTGAGCCACCCTGCCCCCAGCACAAGCCCGCCAGAGTCAGGTTGTTGCTGAGCGGCCAGGCCCAAGCCATTCACCACCTGCGCGTGCATCAATCCCCCATGGAAAGATCCGCTCGGTTAAGGCTTTCCCGTGATCTGCAGTCCCCCGCATTGAGCAGTGTAGCCCATCTACGGTCCCTGCAGACCACCTGCACACTTGGTGCTAGGCCATGGGTGCTCCCCTGACACCGACCAGGTGGATGACCAAGATGCGCGGAGGAGGTGCCCTCCTCTCTCCGCACGGCAATGGCCCAACACAGGCCCCGACGACCCAGCCGTTCTTCCAACTGCACCATCACTGACACCCAGCTGGGCGCCTGTTGGAGAGCACCCGGCACGATGGACCGCCCGAACACCTTGCTGCGTCCGCAGATGAGACCTCTCACTATGAGCCACAGCACCTGAAAAACAGAGAATTGTCAAAACAAATAATGACCGACCGGCGCCTACAACGCTGCCGTCTAGGTGACCAACGGTGCACCTTTCTTTTTCTTTTTAATAAAAGCTGCCAACCGCCACAGGCCAACCAATTTTTAACTTCACGGGCCTGGGGCGCCTGCCCCGCGGTATCACTCGTAAACTACATAGCCAACTCACTATACATAGCACCGAAAAATTGGAGGGCCAACAACAAGGCCGCATGATGCAGAGCGGCCCTGAAAGGGGGACTGCATAACCTGTGCCACGGAACCGGCCCACTATCCAGCGGTCACCCGGTGCCCTCAACTGCCAGAATTGGGAAGCTGCTCCGTCATATGCCCCTCTACTAGTGGGTATTCTCCGCAGACCCATGGACTGTACTACCAAAGGCCAACACCGCCAGTCGGCCCTAAATAATGCTCGACTCCATACCTCTCTCTTTCCAAAACAGGCAGATGCCTAATATGAGCTGGCGAGATCGGCCGACCAGCCTGCAGCGTCGCGGTTCGGTCCAAGCCGCTCTATCCTAAGCCCTCCTGGTACCAGGCATTAAAACCCATCGAATGGGCCAACTAGCTTCAGCCTCCCAAGCTACCATGGGTCCAGGGGCAATTAACTCATAGCGTCACCCAGACGCCACAAAGAAAGGCCATAAAAAAGGGGGGGGCACCTTCCATGCAAAATTAAGGTGACCCACCACCAGCTGCAATTGCGGTGTTTTCTTAGGGCAGCCAACCGGCGGTGTTTTCTTAGGGCAGCCAACCGGGCTTTAAGATCCGTTATTCCTGTTCCCGTCAGCCACACCCATTTGTGGGTATCCCACCCGATTCCTAAAAGGTAAACACCGAACTGGGCCCTACCGGCTTCACATGCGCACCCCAGCTTAACGGCTAACCTGGAAGGAATGTCACCAAGCGCTGAAATGCAGCCCATCAGGAGGGTATGATCCATATGGAAGGGCGCTATCCCCTGGAATTCGCCCTCTAGCAAAAGACCCCATGAGCTCGAAAGCATTGTGATGCACTGGCAAGATACGAAATGCAGACTTAATGTCGCCTATCGCACTTTCAGCCCAACACCGAACAGCCATCCGTGAGGCGTGCCCCTGCAGAAAGCTGCTGGTGTTGCCTCTGTACCACGTGTCCGCTATCGGACCGATCCCCAATATTAGGCTTTGCCGGGGACATCAACCACAGCCAAAGCTGTTGGCTGACGTGGTCGCAAGGTAACCCCGGGCTAACAGCGGCCGTAGTGCGGAAGGCCTCGCTGTAGTGCAGCCATGCCGCACCGCCAAATTCCGTATATGCCCCAGCGATGGCGCCCGCCTAAATTAAAACGCTGGGCAACCAGATTGCCCCTGACCTATCCACCCATAAGCGCTTTGGTTTTCTTCTTCTTTCCTGTCGAGCTCGTCTGTGAAGTAGGCTGGACACGTCTACGACTCTCCCTGAAGGATTTAGACACGTATAACAGCCATTAAATGATCCCCCGCGGCCTCGAAGTATCGCCATATGGTAGTATGCGGAAAAGTATGCTGCCAATAGGATTCAAAGGTGAAACCGCGCCAACGCCGGGACCACCCGTAGACCAAGCTCCTGGAATCCAGAGCTACCCAAGCCATACCCCTGTGGGGCGGAACTCTGCAGGCCCCACGCCCCACGGCAACCCAGAAACCACTGCACAGCGGGTGCTCTCGGCCTTCCTGCGTCCCAATCCCCGCTCCACGTACCCAGTGGGGGTACTGGAACAGGACCCCAGGGCCACCCAGGTGTCTGCTATAACAAAATCATACCACCTACGTCCAATGGCGTTCAAGACCCACCCGGAGTCTACTGCAACAAGATCTTACCACCAATCTCCAATGGCATTCGAGCCGGCATGGAGACAGTTGTACGTCGCCGGCTGCTCACCTGACGGACCCCTGCCCGGGTCGTCGTCTTGTTCCAGCTCCGGCATTGGCTCGTACCCCACTGCGCAACCCTGTAAGGCAGACAAACGAGCCAGCATCTCCGCCGCAAACGGTAGACACGCCGCCGCCCTGAAGCGCTGTGATGCCCCTCCCCTAAGGGAGCCCCATGGCGACCCTCTACTGCTCTAGTGCCACCCGCGGCCAATGATGGCTAGCCGTACCCGCTCCCTTTGGCCTGTCTCTTCCACAGAACAAGGCTGCTGACCCTACCCACGTAACAGGCGGGCCGGCTGCATGCCTATGGAGCCTCCCCGTCCCTTCTTAGGGGCCATGAGTACGACCTAATCCTGTCCACACACCACAGTGGCCCTAAGAATATGCCAATTTAAGACCCCGCCGACCACTAAGCCAGAGAAGGAGGGGTGAAGCGACATGAAGCAAAACCAGGCCCTATGTATGCCTGTCAGTACAATAAACCGGGGGTATGGACCATCTCAATTATGGTTCCTAGGACAGCTGTAGAACAAATAAAGTCAGCACAATTAACCGGGGATATGGACCATCATAATTATGGTTCCTGGACAACTGGACAACCCAATACAGTCAGCACAATTAACCGGGGGTATGGACCCTCTTAATTATGGTTCCTGGACAACTGTAAAACAATTACAGTCCTCACCACATGGAATAGGGGGGGGGGGGTGTTCTACCGCCCCGAAGCGCGGCGTCACCCATCCCATATGGGAGCCCCAATGGCAACCCTCTACTGTTCTAATGCCTTCAATTGACCAATGATGACCAACTGGACTCGCCCCCCTTGTCCCTACTTCTCCGCTGTACCTGGCTGCACACCACACCCCCGAGACGGGTAGGCAGGCAGCTTACCCATGGACCCTCCTTAACCCGTCTTGAGTGCCATAGTGTTGCCCTTCCACCAAGCGGTACACACCACGGTGACCAAAATAGCCCACAAAGCACCCAAGTAGTCACTGAGTTAGCTAATGTGAGCCACCCAACCCTGAGAGGAAGGGTGGAGGCAAAATAAAGCAAAGCCAGTCCCAAACGGCACCATTGCATGCCCGTCGTCACCATAATATGAGGAGAGGGAGGGGGGGCCTCTAAATAGGGTTTACCGGCTGAAGCCGGTATGGTAACATACGAAGCTACCTTCTACTGAATCAGACCCTTGGTCCATCAAAGTCAGTACTGTCTCCGACTGGCAGCGGCTCTCCAGAGTCTCCAGCCGATGTTTCCCCACCTATTTGCCTGGACCCCCTTTGAGAGACGCCGGGGAATGAACACGGGACCCTCCGCCTGCCAAGCAGATGCTCCACCACCGAGCCACCGTCCCTCTCCACAAAGCCCCAGCTGTGGCTCTCCATGGTCCCCGGCAGAGATCTTACCCCTTTCCTGCTGCCTGATCGCCTCCACCGACCCGACTTGTAACTGGAAATGCCGGGGATTGAACTTGAGCTCCACTGCCCACCAACCCACGGAATCTCCCACATAAGGATGAAATGCAATTACCCTCTAGCCCCAAGGGGACGGAAAACCCAGCTCAGGCCTGAGCAACAGCCCAGCCACCCAGGGGTTCAATAAACATGGGGGGGGGGGGTGCCCGGCGGCAGAAAAGTGCGGGAAAACCAAGCCCCAGCACTGCTCTGTATTCCCTTAGCCAAGGCGAGCTCCTACCCACACTGGCCGAAAGGGTAGGAGGGGGGGAGTGGGGGATGATGTCAACTGCCCCTAAAGAACCCCCCCTGTGCCACTTATAGCCACCAAAATTAGCCCCACAAGCGGCCTCGTGCGGCAGCAAAATGGCCGCCGCGCGCGCTTTTCCGACCCCCTCAGGCTTAAAATGGCCGCCGCATGCGAACCCGCGCGCATATCACCCAGTCCTGAGGGACGAAAATCAGCTGTCCAGTGCTTGCAAGCCCAGTCCTGAGGGACGAAGAACAGCTGGCCATCGCTTGCGCTGCACCCGCCGCTCGCGCTCCGCCGCCGCCGCTGCCGCCCGGTCCTGAGGGACGAAGATCAGCTGGCCAGCGCTTGCCAGCCCATTCCTAAGGGACGAAAATCAGCTGGCCCGCGCTTGCTCTGCACCCGCCGCTCGCGCTCCGCTGCCGCCGCGTCAAACCACGGCAAACCGCAACCGCATTCAGCTCCCTCAGTCGAGGCTCGCAAGGCCCGTTCCCCTTGCGATCTACACGTGGCTCTCCAGACAGAGAGCCAAGAAGACAGCCGCACTGAGTCGGGCGGGGCCAGGGCTTATATAGCCCTGGCGCCACGCCCCGCTCAAACCCCGGATGGGCTGGGGCTGTCAAAGCCTGCTCTCCTTCTTCCAGGCGGGCAAATGCGGCCCCCAGCCTGAACGCCGCCGATGCCGGCTTGGCTGGGAAGGGCCGAGCCTTCCTTGAAGAAAAGGTGGATTATATGGCCATGCTCCACTCCCAAATCTCTAGGATCTCCTAGCCTAGATCAGGCAACTCTACCCCCAATCCCCTACCAATGGCCAAGGGGGACCTGGCCATCCCACATATTATATAGATGTGCATTCAGATATTTCCAGTCTGAATATATACCCAAAGTATACCTTTTTAAATATATTTGGGTATCCAGAGAAGTATTCAGAATTCTCTGGAATACTGGTATCCAGGCCTTGTATCTTTCTGAAGTATTTGGGAATATTCAGGGCCAGAATTTTAATCATAAGCCTGCTTTTTCTCCTATAACAGTTTTCTCAGGTGGGAGGGGGGACAGAAGATAGCTCTCCTGGTCCAGAAAGTGCTGCAGGTTGGCTTTCTTCCTTCCTGGGGGTGGGGCCTTTTTTCTCTGCCAGACCACACCTCGGTAAGTAGGATAGTTCTTGTGTATCTTTTTCAGGGGCCCAGAGATCTGGACTCCTTGAAACTAGCGAGGCCTTTTGTGAGCTGACAGCACTTGGTTCCTGCAATTTTGGTGATATTTGTTTGACAAACAGTCACCCTTCCCTTCCCCCCCATCCCCCGGAAAAAGTCCCCCATTGAGAATAATAGAATGGGAATAATTCCAGAATCCTGGAAAAACCTGTACTGAGGGACCCAAATACCATAGAATACAGATATTTATCTCCTTCCCCAAATCCAAATCTGAAAATAAAATACTGGGGGGGGGGGGCGGGTTAGGGTTAGGCACATCACTAGTACTAAACATCACACACATATTTATATTGTTCAGACTTCCAGAGAAATCCACACTGCAAACTTAGACTAGGAATGTGCAATATTATTTTCATGTGAAATCCTTAATTCATTCTTGTTCCCTTGGTTGTTATACATTCATTCACTTTCGTTCCTTTCTATCCCAGCTGCCCTGAGGAAAGGCAGAGACCCAGGATTCCTGAGGGGGCCCACTGCTGCCCCCCTTCCACCTGCTCACATTTCTTGCTCCCGGGCTTTTTTCATAGTAAAAGCCCAGCAGGAACTCATTTGTATATTAGGCCACATCCCCTGATGTCACCATTGTTTCACATAAGGCTTTTTTGTAGAAAAAGCCCAGAAGGAGCTCCTTTGCATATTAGGCCACATCCCCTGACACTAAGCCAGTCAGAACTGTGTTCCTTTGCGTTCCTGCTCAAAAAAAAGCCCTGCTTGCTCCTACCACCCTGCTCCCAGCTACATATACTGCTCAGCACTGCAGGGGAAAAGGTGTGTGAAGATGCATGGCAGTGTTGCCTTTGGCCAGATGCGCTGCCCAACACCATTGATGAATGGTGCATGACTACTGGGATGGCAAGTGAGCAAGTGGGCAGGGCAAGAATGCATAGGTTGGCGGTTGAGAAGCATGCAGGCATGTGATCTGTAGGAAAGAATGGGGGATGTGAGTGAAAGCACAAAACCAGGTAGAAAAGGGATGGTAGAGTATCTGCTTTGCATGCAGAATGTCCCAAGTTCAGTCCCTGGCATGTCCAGTTAAATGGGTCAGGTAGGAGGTGATGTAAAAGCCCTCTGCTTCAGACCCTGGAAAACTGCTGTCTGTCTGGACTGATGGTTTGGTTCAGCATAAGGCAGCTTCATGTGACATGTGAGGAAGTAAGGAGAAAGAGGATCTTGCCACTTCGTGCCCTGTGCCTACCAAATCCTTTAACTGGCCCTGAGTAGTTGTCATCTAGGTTGCTAGCTGAAGAGCAGGTGGGAAGAGAATCACTCTTTTCCCTGTCCAGCACCTCCTTAGAGCTTGTTTTGGCAATACTTGAGGAGCTGTGCACCCTGGGAAATGTCCATGCACTCTGTTTACCTGGACACCCTGGTAAAACCTGTCAGGTCACACGTTTACCTTTGTGTGCTGAGAATGAAATGAAGAACACTGCCAAAATTTCCCTGCACTATAGTGAAAGACCAGTAGTAGTGATCAAGGCTGTCTTTTATAAAGGTTTGTCCTCCATTAATAGACTTTTCACTGAGGAAATCCCCAATAATTTCTCAAGAAACCCCAGGGCACCATTGAATATAATTTGAAAACCGCTGCATTAAAACCAACAGCAATCAATCTTGGCTTTGCAGACTTTGAGCAGCTGAGGAACAAATTCTTCAGAAATCTTCCTCTTTCTGTCGCTGATCCTATTTGTAACAGAGAAATCTCTGGCCTCAACAGTGACAGGTCCAGCTCTTTGTGCAGGGGTTTTCAGAATCATAATTTTCTTTAGTTGTTTTATATATTGCCAGCCGCCCTGAGTCCGCTTGCGGAGAGGGCGGGATATAAATGTAAAGTAATAAATAAATAAAATACTAACCAACCATTCTTTCAATTTGTGAAATGGGCAGTGGGAATAAATAAATTATCCCAATACCCTACTTAAAAGGATTGAAGTGTTGCTGAGTATTGAAGGAGGAGAGATGTACAGAGATACAAAAGCATTTCCACAGAAACTGCTCTGTGCTTTTGTAAATATATTAAGTATTGAATTACCGCTTCTTCACCAGAACACAATGCTAGATTATTAACATTTCTATCAACACTTTTCTCACCACAAACAGTGAACCAAGACACCTGACCAAACTAAACAAAACTACATTCCTCAGGCTTCCTTCTGCTGGTTGCTCCCCTACTTCAGGTGGCCCACTAGAGTTCCCAGCTCTAAATTGGGAAATACCTGGAGATTTGGGGGTTGGAGCCTGAGGAGGATTGACGGGGAAGGACTTCAATGGGACATAATGCCATAGAATCAATCTTCCAAGGTGGCCATTTCCCAGGTGAATTGATCTCTGTCACCTGGAGATCAGCTGTAATCCCAGGTGATCTCCAGCTACCACCTGGAGGTTCACAACCCTGTGGCCCAGCTGGCAGCAGTGCCTCTGCCTTTTATACTGTAGCTTTGTAACTTTGTGGAATGGGTTCCCTGAAGTGATGGGGGACACCATCTCCAGAAATGTTCAGAATGTGCTGCAAGGCCATTTTATTTGCCAGGAATCTTTTAATGGAGTACGGATTGCAGAAATCGAGGGTGGTGGTAATGGGAGATTATTTGGGGCTTTATTTTGTATATCTTAAATTGTGATAAATAAGCTGCCTTGACCCACAAGGAAAGGTGGATATAATTATTTTAATAAAATCAATAAGAATGGCAGATGTATACTTTAAAACCAACCATCAAACTGACAACCAAAAGACAATTACAAAACCCTGATGATTACTAAGAAGGACAGCTAGAGGTGTTGACCTGGAGGATTCCTCAATTCCTCTCCCAAGCATTCCACAATGCAGGCCTGGTACTTAGAACAGATTCTGCATCAGAAACCTAGTCACAAATGAATTCTGTGCTAGAGGAGTGAAGCCTAATGCAAAATCTTCAGAAGAAAAAAACTGTGTAAATGTAAACTAATAAAAGCACCTATTCAAAAAAAATATTTGCCTATGACAACACAGCTCAGCATAAGCTTGCAAACGAAGCAGTTTTGCCAGTGTTGACATTTCCACAGAAACCCTCCTCCCCTTCATGTAGCCAGACGTAACTCTAGCCGCTCAATACCCTTTGCTGCATTCAGCCATTGAAGTTCATCTTTTGCCTGCTCAGAGACATGGAATTCTGGTGGTTTTCTGTGACATGCAAGCAATGGTAAGAAAAGGCAAATTGAAGGGAGAAAGGAAGAAAGCAAACAGAGCATTCCGAGTCATTAAAGTGGTTTTAATAGCTGTTGTCTGAGGCTTTGCTGGCCGTGGAGGCAACAGACCAAACTAGTTCAGGAAAAAGAGTAGGAGAAGGAAACCAATGTTTTACTTATTTGCATTGCCCAGACTCTTGGACACATGCAGTCCAATCCTATGCCTGTGCAAGGAAGCCCCATTTGGTTCAATGGTGTTTACACTCAAGCAAGTGTGCATAGAAATGTGACCTTAGCCTGTAACTATACACTTAATTACTTTGGAACAATCCTTAGTTATGTTAAAGTAGCAGCCCCGTGGCGCAGAGTGGTAAAAGCAGCAGTACTGTGGTCTGAACTTTCTGCTCACAACCTGAGTTCGATTCTGGCAGAAGCTGGATTCAGGTAGCTGGCCCAAGGTTGGCTTAGCCTTCCATCCTTCTGAGGTCGGTAAAATGAGTACCCAGCTTGCTGGGGGGAAAGTGTAGAGGACTGGGGAAGGCAATGGCAAACCACCCCGTCAAAAGTCTGCCTTGAAAATGTTGTGAAAGCAACGTCACCCCAGAGTCAGAAACAACTGGTGCTTGCACAGGGGACCTTTCCTTTCCTATGTTAAAGTATCAGGCTAGGATCTGGGAAAACCAAGTTCGAATCCCTATTCTGCTATGGAGGTTTGTTTCAACTTTGGACCGGCCACGTACTCTCAGCCTAACTAAACTTACAGAGTTGTTGTAAGGATAAAGTGGAGAAGCAGAGACTGATATAAGCTGCTTTGGGTCCCCAAAGGCAGGGTATAAATGAAGTAATTAAATATACCTGATTTCCTCAATAAGGCAAATAATGCACTATGGGGATATTCCAGGTGAAGGAAATGGGAGGAGGGAAGCATAAGCCTCCCCTTCATGTGGAACAGTCCTGACTCAAATCAGCCCTTGCCCTAGGGTTTCCTGAGCCTCCCCTTCATGTGGAACTGTCCTGACTCAAATCAGCCCTTGCCCTAGGGTTTCCTGGTCCCCCGTGCTGACCAGCAGGGGAGAGGGGGAGGGTTGCCAGATCCAGATTGAGGGACTCCTGGAGATTCGGTGATGGAGCCTGGGGAAGACAGGGATCTCAGTGGGATACAATGCCACAGAGTCCATCCCCCAAAGCATCCATCTGTAGTCTAGAGATTAGCTGTAGTTCCAGTGGGTCCCCAGGTCCCACTTGGAGGCTAGATAGGGTGGGATATAAGTGTAATAAAATAAATAAAATCCCTACCTTGCCCTGTACCTAGAACTTTAGTTCCAAGCAGTACACATCTGGCCACAAGGTCCTGGAGAGAAGACCCTCACAGACAGAGCATTATGCCCACATTTTGGGCTCCTTTCACAGCTGGCTCCAAGATCAGCCCACTCTCTTTCCGCATCTAAAACCCTCCTCCCTTGCATGCCTCACTACTCTCAAACTCCCTGTTGTATTTTTTAAATCACTCCAGTTTTCATGAAATCTCATTACTGTCCACAGCAGTTAACAGTTTGTTTCACTATGCGTTGTAGCAACTGTTTTTAAATGTGCTTTCCTGCCGAGAATGCTGTGAGCTATTCTTTCAAGAGTCATTACAAGCCAATTAATAAATAAAGGCACTTTGGTTTGTTTTGCAGTTGTTTCATATTGCTCACATAGAGGCAAATAGAGTTGGGGGAGTGCAGGAGAACCTGTGAACAAAGGCGGATGCTTCACCTTTCTCTTGCCAGTTCTCCTTTGACCCCCAGATCAGTTTTATTCTGGAATAGCTTGAGCTATTTTGAAAGCAGAAACTGGTTAAAGATACACTTTTAAAAACACACATATCACTGTCTTCTTTCAATTTGTTATCCGCTATCAAAATGAACCTCATGACTCTATGAAATAGAAGTTTATGCACTACATGATACATTAGTGATCATGTGTATATGTTTAGATTCCTTTATATTAAAGATGCATCCCGCACCCACTCAGGAATTTGCCCTTCTAGCAAACCTATAGGGAAATCCCTGGAAAATGGCAACTCTGAAAAAGAACAATTCTTACACCTTGCATTAACAAGGTATAAACAGACCATTTTCCAAAGATAAAAGAGAGAGAGAGAGAGACGTTGTGTAGGATCATGTACCAAAAAGAGGGGCTGTCTATAATAAATAGGGACACCTAGAGCACATGGGAGATCCTTGAACACAGATAAGCAATCTCATATATGGACTACTCAATTAAGTATGGTGTAGAATGGTTAGAGTGTCACACTATAACCTGAAAGACCGGGGTTCAGGTTCCTATTCTACCACAAAGCTCACTGGGTGATCCTGGACTAATCTTTCTTTCAGGCTAATCTACTACATCTCAAGAATGTTGTGAAAATAAAATGGGGAAGGGAGATTCAGGCACACTCACCTGAGCTCCTCAGAGGAAAGGCAGGATAATAGTATCCTCTGTATTTTCATATCTGTATTGTTATATATCTGAATCAATGGCTGCAGGAAAGGTTGCTGACATGAAGGTTTTCTGACATGAAGAAAAATGTCCTGTCCCTTTAATAGAGGTTTGATGCGTAGAAATGGGCAAATGGAGCTTTTCGTGGTATGGAAATAATTTACATCATAAGATCCTGATCTCAGAGGAAGCTGGACTCGGGTAACCGGCTCAAGGTTGACTCAGCCTTCCATCCTTCCAAGGTCAGTAAAATGTTTACCCAGCTTGCTGGAAGTAAAGTGTAGATGATAGGGGAAGGCAATGGCAAACCACCCCATAAAAGTTTGCCAAGAAAGTGTCCTGATGTGACATCACCCCATGGGTCGGTAACAACCCAGTGCTTCACAGAGGACTACCTTCACCTTTAACATCGTAAGAACATAAGAAGAGCCCTGCTGGATCAGGCCAGTGGTCCACCCAGTTCATCATCCTGTCTCACACAGTGGACAAGCAGTTCCTTTGGATGGCCAACAACAGGGCATAGAAGTTGAGGCCTTCTCCTGGTATTGGCTGCTGGCATTGGGATTCAAAGGCTGACTGCCTCTGAATGTGGAGGTCCCTTTAGTAGCCCTGGCTAGTACTCACTGATACCCCCAGGACTTTGTCTAACCCACTTTTAAAGCCATCACTGCATCCCCTGGTAAATAATGAGGAAGTCAGAACAAGGCACTTTTAGCAGCAGAATCTACTTCTTCCCTTTAATAACAGTGCAAAATCTAATACAGGCCCCATGCTGAGTAAGTTAGGGTCAGCTGAATTCTATCAAAATTGGGAGATATCTCGCCCCTGCTCCAGGCCTCCTGACTGGCATTACCTCTGTTTTGTCAAGGCACAATTTTAACTTGTTCACCTTTGGCCACTTAACCAGTGGTATACTACACACCTTCTTCCACAAGCAACGTTAGCTGCTAATAAGCGGATGTCCATCAAAGACTGAGTACCCATCTTTTAGTTGACATATCTTCCATCCTGAACATAATACTGCCTTTCCCTTTGAAAGCACGCTACAGATTATGGGGAAAGGAGATCTTCAGGAAATATAGCGGCTCATTTGGCATCCAGTTAAGGAAGAAACCTTAGTCTCTGCTATCAACTTCAGCCCAATCCAGCATTAACCCTTCAAGGACACCGTCACCCCAGCCTGCTGCATAAAAGCAATCTGTCAGTCTGGCTGCATTGCCTCAAGAACAGGACCATGAATTATTCAGCAATTCCGATTTCCCTGAAACAGATATGTAATCGCAGACTGTTTTTATAGAAATCTGGTCTTAGATTAAACATTCATGCTGTATATACAATGAAGAGAAAAACACAAGCTAAGTCCAACTCTAATGAAACTTTCATTGCAATGCGACGGCATTGAGTTTACAAAAAGCACAGCCTGGTGACAGAAAGAGGAGTGCGATCCCTCCTGTTCACATCAAAGATCAGGACTTCAGTTAAAGATGCTGAACCTTTTTTTTTAGATGTTGGAAAGCTTTGGATAGCTCAGCACTGAATGTTTAAAATCCATCGTCTTGCAGTGCACAAACATGGATAAAGAGATACCCCCAGGTGCACCCAATTTACGACAGAAGGAATTGGAGGAGATATCCAGCAAAATAGCAGATCTAGAGAAGTGGAGGAAGATCTTCAGTTGGCATGGGTAAGACTTTTTCTTCCCTGTACTTGATTCTTGCACATTCCAGTAGTTAGATCGCCCTTTAAGGCTTCAGTCCTATGCACACCTCTAAGTCCCACTGAAGTCAGCAAGATTTGCTGCTGAGTAAACATGCTTAGTATTGCACTGCAAGAATGCAGTCCTGTGGACACAAATTTGGAAGCGAGCCTTATGAAACTTAATGTGACTTATGCATATGATCAGCTGACTATGTTAGGTGCAGGGCAAGTGATACTGCTTCTGTGACTGTATTAGGTGGAGTGCAGATGATACTGTTTGTACGCTGTCCTGTTCCACATGGAAACGTATATGTCCTTCGTGCTTTTAGCTGTATCAGCTGTGTTTAATTTTTTTTTTCCCAATTTCAGATTGGAAGTCAGTCATACAACAACTCATCAGGTAACTTTTCTCTACTTGGGGCGCCATTCTAGTTGCAATTATGTTTTGAAAAGTGACTTTCCCTTGTGAAAGTAAAGCCTGGAAATGAGCTTTGGGGAGGTTTATCCATATGCAGCATTTAAAAAGGAAGTTTAAAATGAATTCCAAAGTCATATTCATAATTAGATCCCCTGTGAAATTTTTTTTTAAGTGGTGGGAATTTTTTTAAAAGCATCATTTTTTTATTTATTGATTTGCAAGTAAGGGAAGGAATTTCCATGTTAAAATATAACTTACAGATATCAAGAATAATATGAAGATATTTTATAGCAATTTGGAATGAGCTTCACAGTCTGCCCCCCCTCCCGGCCAAAAAAAATTCTGAAATGTGAACTGGCCTTTTTTTCTGGCTTTGCCTTGTATTTATATATTCCTAACAACTGCCAAAACTCCCTTTGGAGTTCATCCATGTTTGTCACACCCTTGCTTCTGGCTCCACCCCCAAAGTTTCCTGGCTCCACCCCTAAAGTCCCCAGATATTTCTTGAATTGGACCTGGCAACCCCAAAGTGGGGCCAAAAAGAGGCAGCTCAGCAACAACAAAGCAACATGCTGGTAGTCTGTGATTATTGCCTAAGTCCCTATATTGCTTTGGAGATCTGGAGCAAAGCTGAATGGAGAAATGGCCTGAGACTCAATCAAACTGTGGCCAGATGAAGCTCTGAAACAGGTGGGGCCTCTTGGTTTCAGGAACATTTAAGTTCTGGGCTAAATGGAGAGCCTTGTGGCTAGCATGCTTCTGTACTATTTGTAAGTCTGGACACAGTACCGAGACCACAATCCTGATCTCAGGGCCCTTAGAAGATTGTACCTGGTCTCAAACTACTGGTTGAGCCCCTAGGTCAACTGTCACACAGAGACAGACATTCCAATCATGGAAGTTTTGTTGAACCATGTTAGTCTGTTGAATCAAAAATAAGTTGTTTGGTACCTTAAAGGCTTTATTTTATTTTTAGTTCTAGTATAAGTATTTGTGGATTAGAGTCTATTTAATCAGATTAATTAATTGCAGGTTTTGTGCATCCGATAAAGTGCACCATGAAAACTGTTGTTAGAATCCTAGTCTTTATAGAAACACACAGACATTTATACCCTGTCTAGTTTCAAGAAAAGAAGTCAACTATTTATTATAGCTCTTGCTCTACGTTATAATATGGATATTCTCTTGCTGTTTCCTTGCCAAAGTCACAGTTGCTGCATTTTGAAACAATAATAATTTTAAATGTAATGAACTAACCAGCATCCGTTTAGACACAACAAATATATGTATATAAATCAATGTATTTCAGAAAGTGTGATAAAGTAATGCCCTCACTATATAGTGAAAATTGCTCTTATTGAAACATCCATTCACAAAAAAATAGACATTTATTCCCCCTTGAATTTTATACAACATAATAAAGTAGCAACAATCCAACAATCCAATATCAATTGCCAATTGATATTGGTGACCTTACATATTCACATCTGTCCTGGACTATAAAATTAATTTTTGAAAAAAAATAGTGTATAATTTAAAATTAAAAGTAATATATTTGTTGACTTAAATGTAAATTAGCTTTATTTATTATGGTTAAAAAAATAAAAAAAATTAAATACTTGGGGATCACTTTTAATCACAAGTTAAGCTGGGTTTCACATCGTAACAACACCGTCAACTTGGCTAAATGTTCAGCTGCTCAAATTAGTTTTTCTTTGCAAGGGGCAACCAATTAGTTCCAGCAGCAATTAAAGTGTTCAAAGCCAAAATGCTTGCCCAAATTCTCTATGGTATCCCTATATGGATCTCAGCTTTTACCAGGAAAGTGGAGGGCATTCAAGCCTCATTCTTTAGACAAATTCTTGGTTTGCCAAAATGTGTGTCCTACTTTGCTCTCTGCTCTGAAGTGGGTCAGTCTTTGGTGGAGACAAAAGCCTGGATTGCAGTGTTTAAATTCTGGCTCAAAATTCACTTTAGAACAGATCCTAACAGCCTTCTTGATTGTATGAAAAGAGACCCATATATTTCATCCTGGACAGCAGTGCTTCTGTCCAAACTCAATCAATTGGGGTTAGAGGTAGATGATTTTTCTACCTCTGATGAGTCATATATCTTAAGATGTATTAAATTAAGACTGTGGGAATCGGAGGAAACGAAATTACGACCAACAGACCCTTATATTTGCTCTCCAGCTTCCTTAGGTCTCTATGCTTTCTGTGGCAAAATGCCCAATTATCTATCAGTCTTAACCATTCCAAGTCATCGCAGGGCATTTATGTTGGCTAGACTAAATGCGTTTCCCTCCAAAGTTTTACAAGGGAGATATCAGCGAGTCCCTTTAGCCGACAGACTTTGCTCCTGTGGAGCGAATACTCCTGACTCAATCCAGCATATATTGCTTGACTGTTCTTTTTACCATAACCTCCGTAAAGATTTATTTGGCAAGCTTTCTTTTCCCCCAGATTTGTCTATTCTGCCACCCTGTTATTATTTATTGAGTGATACTGAGAGGGTGGTTAGTGAGGTTGTGGCAAAATTTCTGGCTGACATCCTTAAATTTAATTCTGACCATGTTTGAATGCATCTATAAGCATAATTTTGATTTTATCTCCAATGTTTAAATGTTTATATTCTGTGTATTTTTATTTGAATCTATTATGCCATTAAAGGGTTGGTATGCTATGGTATTATGGTTATTGTTCAGTTTACTTTATTACAGTCCATGACCAGAGGCACAGCACAGTACAAACAGCAGCAACTACAGAGAGATTATAAAAAGACACATGTAAAATATAAACATAAAAATAAAAGATTAAACACTGATAACATTGAAGGGTGTCCAATCAAAATTCCTACGGAAAATTCTGGGATTCCCAAAGTGCGTACCATATGCAGTTTTGTGTTTAGAAACAGGGACAAATCTTGTGGAAACACAAGCATGGCTAATATCACTTAAATACTGGCTACGGCTACATTTCCACTCTGACTCAGAGAGCCTTTTATATCAACTGCTCTCAGAATCTAATTTGTCAAATTGGCTAGTATTTATTGAGAGGAAAATAAAATCTATGGGCATTGATTTAGATTCACTTCTTATGCTATCCTTAAAAGAAGCTTTTTTGAAACTTAAGCTCAGAATTCTAGATATTGAAATGCAAACATTATATAGCCTGGCCAACAAGTCCTGCTCCCCGCTGAATTTCGAACTTCCTCTCTTAGTAGGGAAATTAGCGTCGTATTTCTCCTCTCTGCAAGCTCCACAGCAACGGCGTGTGTTCTCGTTAACGAGATGTAATGCATTACCATCTGCTATCCTATTTGGTAGATTTAACAGGATTGAGTACTCTAATAGACACTGTCTTTGTAATTCCAAGTGTATTGAAACTATTTCCCATGTATTACTGAACTGTCCTCTTTATGATGATATTCATTGTATATACTTGAAAGATACCTTAGCAGATACGTTGGGCTGTGCTGATTCAGGCAAAGTCCACAAACTTTTAAATGACACTTGTGCTGAGATAACTTTAATGGTGGCAAGATTTCTCCAACAGGCCATGGAAATACGACAGAGAATGGTTCTGGAATGACCACGTTTTATTTGTTTTAATTATTTAATTTGGCTAAACTCGACTCATATATATTTTATTTATTTTATATATTTTAGCTCCCTATGTACTCTATAATCTAGGATTTTATATTATTTATGTTGCTATTTTAATGCTAAACCTGTTTTATGCCAATAAAGGCTTGCTATTTGCTATAATTATGATTAAACATTGATGCAAATAGCAAGATATTGCAGATAAAATAGTACTAATCCAACCTCTTCTGACTTAGTGCATCTAATGGGAAAAGTTGTGCAGCTCCAATAAAATATATACTAGAATACACTATTTAAAATTACAATCTGTTTCCTCAGCATTAATTTGAGAAATCCAGATAGCGCACAATTTAATTGCTTGGGAACAGAATTTGGCAACTTTCTGGGTGATCTCAGTATTTGTATCAGAGAGAAGCATATTAATAGTCCCAGAATCAGAAGTGACTGAACAGTGTTCAAGTAACAGAAGTTATAGCTATTGTAAAATAATCCTTTTTTAAAAAATGTATGGCTTACAAACATGTAATACCTTCTTACATTTCGGTTTTGCTTGTGATGTTCATCCTAAACATTCCTAAATTCCTAACTAAACATTCCACTCATTCTTAAAACATTTCCCAAGGTTCTAGTGATAGATAATAAAGTTAATATTAATTCTCCTAATCACTTTTTGAATTCATCAGGGCAAAAATGAAAAATATTTTTTTTAAAAAAATGTGCAAGTATTAATTTATATGGAGGAGGAGGACAGGACTTTAGAGTTGGTATCTGCAACTTTGAATGCAATAGCTATGACAAAGGCCACTTTGTTTCTAAACAAGGAGAATTCCTGTTCCCCGGTAATCCTGGGCAGCACGTCCCGTCTGGTCTCTTTTTCACCTGTCACAAGGTGACTTTCTCTGTGACGTTTCTCATTCTATTGGCAAATATGGATCTCAGACCAAAAGCGCAGCAGCTCAAAAGATGTGTAGGTTATAAATTAAGTTATATAGAAATACTGCAGGAGGAAGTAAAGAAGAATCAACTAGTAAGTAAAACAAACCTAGTTGCCTTCTTGTGACTGAAAAACAAGTTGACCTTGATAGCTGAAAACAAGTGTTGTTTGGGGCTTCTCTGTGAGGTGGCATCATTTACAACAATGTGATGTTTATAGGAACAGTGTATAGGGCTTTGAAATAACCTCTCAGCTCGTAGATACTAAAACTTTCAAATTTCAGTGGAATCTACTTTGAAGTAAGTATGCTCAAGACACCAGCTGTAATTAGATAAAAGATTATTTTGTAAACTGTGCGAGGATCTGGCAGGTTTTGTCTTTTAAAATCTTATGCTTTTTTTAAAAAAGGGAGTTAGATATGTACCTCTGAAATAACTTTTTATCTTCTTGCAGATAAAGGAGAAAATATATTACCTGAGAATGTTTTGCTATGGCCCTTTGTTTAGGATAATATTAGCAGGAAAACAAAGTCAGAAAAAGAATAACGTGATGGTAACGCAGTTAGGAATAGGTTTATTGGGACTGCTACATTTGAAGCAATACTTGTTATAACTCAGTTTCTGCTTCTCTTTTATTGCTACAGAAATGTCAAAACCCCAAACCTGATGATGACAAAGAGGATGCTGCTGAAGCAACTACCAGTTGCCTAAAACAGGACCAGTTCCCATCCGATAGCCTTCATTCAATTCCTAAAACGCTCCTGGTCTCATCAAACCTAGGAGGGCAACCTATCTCACTGGAAATGGCAGTGGTGAGCAGACCTTCTCAATTAAGTATGAGCTGAAATTTAATCTAACCACCATTAAAGACACACAGAAATCTTATCCAGGAGCATAGTTGGAATAAACGCTGCAAGTTGCTGTTGCTAGAAATAATTAAAAAGGAAATGGTTTGCTTATTTGGAGTGCTTTTCAAGGGCATTGCTAATCTGCAATGCAGAAACTGATGCTAAGTTAGAGAAAGGGCAATTACTTAGTGAGATGTGCTGTTTTAATTTCCTCAACCCTGTTTTAGAGATTTTTGTCTTTTTAGATTTAATGCATTCCACCAGGCCAATAAGGTCAGTAGATGACCTGGGAGATGTGGACTTCCCTGCTTCAGAGAATATGTACAACTGTTATTTTCTCCAGGATGTGTCCCTGAAGATATTAGGAATAGCTGGTGCAGTTAACACCCATTTAGAACTCACTTTGCTCTTGGGTACTGTTTTAGCAAAAATCACTATGGCATTAGAGGTGCTGCAAAGGTATGCCCATGATAGTTTGTTGCAGAAAAATAAACAGAAGGTTGGTGGCATCTTAAAGACTATAATGCTTATTTCAACATGAGATTTTGTGAGTAACAGCTCACTCATTCAAATATGTGAAGGGAAATCACACTGGGAATTCTTCTTATGAGGAAGATTACAAGGGTGGGAGAAGGAAGAGGAGAAGGAGGTAAGACAGAAAGGCTTGTCGTGAATTCTGCCACGAATGTTCCCAGAGTAAATTCTCAATGTAAGAGGAAAATGGAGGAGTTGGGTTAGAAAGGTGAGGTGTGAATCCCATCACAAATCAACAGAATTTAGCAGTTATACGTAATGAATTATGAGAGAGGTCAGAGGTCTGAACAGATGGACAGAATTAAGAAATAGGATAAACAGGGTACATAAAGACTCAGAGTAGTCTAAAGTTCAAATGAAAATTCACTGATATTGTACAAGCTTATCATCTGATCAATGACTTTTTGAAAAAGCCACTTCTGTAGAGCTATTAGGCTATTTCTCCTTAACTATTTTTAAAAGTATGGGGGAGAGGGTACTACAGCAAGAAAGGTATGGAGATTTGTTAAATTGATACCAAAGCTCCAGATTTGTCAAACATTTTCACACGGGAAAATTCACACAGGTCCAACTCAGGAAATATCTGGGGACTTTGGGGATGGAGCTAGGAGACTTTCCCATTCCCTAAATAAATAAATAAAAATACAGCAGTGCAGTTCCCCTGAATACAGTTTTCATTTCCTTGTCCTCTTTTTTTTTGTGTACCCTGGCAGCTGCACTTCCACTACATGAAAATGAAATTTGTCACACCCTAACAAGTCCCCTTGTCAGGCTTTGGAAGCATTTCCAAGCATGCCTTTTTAAAGAGGGACACACACACACAAAGCAGACAAAATGAACAGAGTTTGCAAGCACACAGGTTTGCAATCTTACTGGGGCAATTTACTCACAGTAGTTGCTGGATGTAACAATCTGCTGTATTTCAACTAGCTTCTTCAGACAGGGACAGGAAAGGAGAGCAGCATGGGTTCTAGCTAACCCTTTCCTATCCATTTTACCATAGAAACAATTTCTGAAGTGAATGCAAAACAGAGGGACTCTGCCTTTCTCACAACTTCACACACTTGTGGCTCTGCCTGCTCACCCCACCTTCTGCTTTCCTGCTGCTGAGATTTAAAGGCACACACACACATTCCAAAACAAAAGCAGTTGCAAACATCTTCTAAGCCTGCTGAGGTTTAAAGGCACATGGTGGCTGTTGGGATGGGGCTTTTCCCCGGTGGCCAGCTGGATGGTGGTGAGGAGGAGCCTGCAAAACCAGGGAGGGGGAGGGGGACCTGAGGACTGGCAAGCTTAAATCATGGTCTTTGTAAAAGTGACAGAAATCTACAATCCAAATTCTGTCTTAAATGTCAGATTCTTTTCCGTTAAATCAAGACTATAAATTTTATTCTTCCAATTTAAGGGACTACGAATGATGTTATTTGGAAGCATATTCCAAGTCTTCAGCTACGAATGGAAAAGGGCATATTTTAGATTTCATGAGCCATGTGCTGACCTGGCCTATGCACTGGAGATAGATAAGGTGAGTTGCCATATACTGATAAATAGTGTCTCTCAGATTAATCCCAGAGGACCCATGAGCCAGTAGAATGGACCAAGTAAAATCTCTAGATATGAAGCTCAGTTTCTCCATGTAAAATGAGACTCTGTATGAGACACGGGGCAGACATGTAGATTTCTTGTTGTTACTGTGGCTGCAAGTACAGTGCAGTGGCAATGGGGCTTCCCAATTTTCATTTTTTTTAAAGTTTCTATCCCCTTTCGTTACAGACATATAAGAGGAAAGGCATATCTCTGCAATAGAAGAAGCTAGAGACTTTTTTTGAGGGGGGGGGAATGGAAGCTGGGAATTCAGAGAATCTGTTTATATACTTTGTTATATCTTTGTATCATTATAACAATACTCAGTTGCCAGTACACCCAAAGGATCACCTACTCCCTTACCTAAGCATTTTGGTAATCTTCCAAGCCCCTGCTTCAGGTGTCCCCACCTTCTGAGACTAGGGGAGTGGCAATCCAGGAAAAAGTGTTGTCAGGTGTCCCCTAGCCACTGTTGGGGGATGAGGAAGTAGGGTTGCCAGATCCAGGTTGGAAAACCAGAGATTTGAGAATAGAGTCTGGGGAGGACAGGTTCGATCAGGTAGAATGCCATAGAATCCACCCTCCAATGCATTCATTTTTTCCAGGGGAACTGATCTCAGTAGTCTGGAGATGAGATGTCATTCCAGGGGATCCCCAGCTCCCACCTGGAGATTTGGCATCCTTACCAGGAGAGAACCTTCTGTAACACTATTAGGGTCCAGTTGGCTGTGGCAGCTAAACTCTGATGGTTGTCACCAGGAATTTTTTTGCAGAAAAAGCCCAGCAGGAACTCATTTGCATATTAGGCCACCCCTGACATCACCATTGCTTCACATAGGGCTTTTTTGCAGAAAAAGCCTAGCAGGAACTCATTTGCATATTAGGCCACAAACTCTGCCACAAAGCCAGCCTGAATTGTGTTCCTGTGTATTCCTGCTCAAAAAAAGCCCTGGTTGTCACAGTCAACTGGAGAGACCAGTTGTGGCACCAAAACTCTGGAACTCTTTCCCCAGGGATTCATTTGACTGTTGAAATCTTCTGCCTGAAGCAGAAGGCTTTTTTTTTGTACTGTCTGACATTCCCTCAGTGATCCCTCCTATGTTTTAATTGTTTTTTATGTTTTTGTATGTGTATTTTAACTTAGGTTTCATTTTAATGATGTTGGGAATTTATTGTTTTAATGGTTTTTAAAATAAGTTCTACTTATGTAGACGCGTCAGTCTCCAGAAATAGTACATATATTCCTGACCGCTTTCATTTTATAGGCTCAGAGCCTGATAGTGGAATTTAACAGTTTCACATCTGTTTACCAAAGTCCTTCTCATTTCTGAGCTACTACTTTAAAAAAGAAATCAAACAGTCCAACTGGTAAATTAACATTCATAATTCTACTATAAGAAGAACAAAACCTTGAGATATTAGGCATTTGAGGTGCTAATTCTACAAACAGAAGGATACAGTGTTAGAACATCAGTGATTTGAAATGCTAATTGATTTATATATGTATATCTGTAAGTAAATTAATTTGCAAAGAGCAATTTGCTGATTTTTTTCTTTCAGGGTGGAGCAATAGCTATTCAGATGGCTGTTCAGGTGAACATCATTAAATACTTACTGTTTGTACAGAATAAAGAGGAGAAAACCCATCTTCAAAGGTATAGAAATGCACTGAAGAGTATCTTTGTATGCACTGTGAATTGTGCCCGAGAATAAGGGTTCTGTACCAAGGGTTCTGTGGACAGCACCAAGTCCATATGCAACATAGTCTATAGTTAGTGGATGAAAAACCATAATGTGTTTTCTGAGACTGAAAGCTGATGAATTGCATTATTATGCTGTTTTACTAGCGTGGATTTCATATCAGACCTTTTTGTATCCTGCTTTACAGTTTGTGTGAATTAAGCCAAAAAGAACAAGAAAAGGCTCTTGTGTCAGCTTTGACAGATATTCTGTGGACAGCAGGAGAAGGTCAGAAAGCTACTATCTGCCTTGTCAGCAATGATACTTATTGGGCTCCAAATATAGACTGCGAAGTGGATAACTTTACTGAAAGAGTGAGTGAGAACTTGTGGGTGGGGAGAAAGAGAAAGTCTGGCTTGACTTTAAAACGCAAAAAGTCAAAAATCTCACTGAAGCGTTATACTTTATATACTACTACAAATGATAAAGTCACATCCTCCAGAGTCCTGTCTGTTTTTGTATTAAACACTGTTATTATTTAACATACAGGCATTCGTTTCCCAAAAATTGTTAAAGAATAGTCAAGTGGAGCAGCCATGTTAGTTTACTGTAGCTAAACAAAACAGGAGCCCAGTAGTATCTAACAACTAACAACATTTTTTCAAGTATGAGTTTTTGTGAGCCAAAGCTCGCTTCTACAGATACAATGAGAGGAAATTAAACTATTTCCCTCATTTTTACAGAAAATTACAGGAGAAGGAGAGAAAAGTTGGACAGAGAAAAGTCTTTGTGATTTTCTGTAAAAATGAAAGAAATTATATTGAAGTAGATGTTGATAGTTCTTCTGTTTTGTTTATTAAAAAGAAATGTCAAAAATGTCCATGTATCATTTAATTTTATGTCACTTTGAAAGGTATTTTTATTGAAAAGTGACTAATAAATGCACAGCATTAGTGTGAATCCAGATGCTACAATATCTTTCATATTAGACATCATAAAAGAACTCAAAATGAAGCTAAGTAATTAACTTCAGTAAAGTTTATTTAGTTATTTAGTTATCTAACATATCTAGATTGTACTGTGATTCTAAGGAGAATTTTACCCTTCTAAATCCATTGAAGTCAATTGTATTTAGAAGAGTATAACTGTTAGTAAATTAAGGTAGAAAAAGGTCTTGGGCTTGAACACATTGTTTTCCTTGCTGTTAATGGAATGTGGCATTGGAATTGGCTGTGGTATATTGTAAAGGTAGTCCCCTGTGCAAACACCAGTCATTTCCAACTCTGGGGTGACCTTGCATCATGACATTTTTATGGCAGACTTTTTTTTTTATGGGGTGGTTTGCCATTGCCTTCCCCAGTTATCTATACTTTACTCCCAGCAAGCTGGATACTCATTTTACCAACCTCAGAAGGATGGAAGGCTGAGTCAACCTTAGGGTTGCCAATCCCCAGGTAAGGGCAGGGGATCCCCAGTTTGGAGATCCTCCCCCCACTTCAAATCATCAGAAAGTGGGGGGGGATGTCTGCTGGGCACTCCATTATTCCCTATGGAGATTGATTCCCATAAGGTATAATGGTGAATTGGTATGTGGGGGTCTGGGCAGGAGTTTTTTTAAGATAGAGGCACCAAATTTGCCGCGTAGCATCCGATGCCTCTCCTCAAAAGACCCTCCAAGTTTCAAAAAGATTGGACCATGAGGTTCAATTCTATGACCCCCAAGGAAGGTGCCTCTATCCATTATGGTGGGAAGGCATTTAAAAGGTGTGTGGTCCCTTTAAATATGACGGCCAGAACTGCCTTTGGAGTTCAGTTATGCTTGTCACATATGCTACTGGCTCTACCCCAAAGTCTCCTGGTTCCACCCCCTCCCCCCAAGTCTCCTGGCTCCACCTTCAAAGTCCCCAGATATTTCTTGAATTGGACTTGGCAACCAGAGCCAACCTTGAGCTGGCTACATGAACCCCGCTTCTGCCAGGATCAAACTCAGGTCATGAGCAGAGCTTGGGCTGCAATACTGCAGCTTACCACTCTGCGCCACCGGGCTCTTGGTATATTTACTCACATATGAAATCTCCATGGACTCACAGTCTATCTCCCCTCTTTATCTGGAGATAAGAGCATGAGACAGAAATCCCACATACACATAAATACAACACAGCCCAGCTCAGCTGTTCCATTTGATGTACTGCAAAGCAGATAGAAGAAGAAGAAGAAGAAGAAGAAGAAGAAGAAGAAGAAGAAGAAGAAGAAGAAGAAGAAGAAGAAGAAGAAGAAGAAGAAGATGATATTGGATTTCTGTCCCGCCCGCCACTCCGAAGAGTCTCAGAGTGGCTCACAATCTTTTTTACCTTCCTCCCCCACAACAGACACCCTGTGAGGTGGGTGGGGCTGAGAGGGCTCTCACAGCAGCTGCCCTTTCAAGGACAACCTCTGCCAGAGCTATGGCTGACCCAAGGCCATTCCAGCAGGTGCAAGTGGAGGAGTGGGGAATCAAACCCGGTTCTCCCAGATAAGAGTCCGCACACTTAACCACTACACCAAACTGGATAAGGGAGAGTCTGGCTGCCTGGACTGAGAAGGGAAGCTGGATCCTGGGTCAGGCAGATCTTCACACAGCTCACGTTCACAAAATTCTGGTTAAAGCAAAAAACCCATGAGACTCAAGCACATTTGCATGTGGTCAGGCTACAGGAGTGAATTAGCACTTCAAATGACTGATGCTATGGATGTTCTGTTCTTCCATTAATGAAATTCTTAATATTAATTTTCAGGTTCGGCTGTTTGATTTTTTTGAGAAAGAAGCAGCTGAGAAATTTCTGTGTGATCACATCCACTGTGTAAGTAGAGAATATGCAGTTTCTGTACAAGTGCTCTTTCTTGCCATCTGTCCTGTTCTAACTGAACCTGAAGGAAACTAATTCACATGAATTTTCACCCTTGCCTTTGCTGATGAATGGGATTAGGGGAGCAGAGCAACTTTTCTAGGAGACAAGAGTTAGGTAGGGGAAAGATTAACTATTTATTGGGTTTTGTTTAGTACATTTTTTTCCCGCCCTTTCCCCAAGAAGCTCAGGATGACATATACCATTCTCCCTTCTTCCGTTTTATCCTCACCATTTGCCAGCCTCTAGGTGGGTCTTGGAGATTTTCTGGATTTATCCACTGATCTTCAGCCCACAGACCAAAGAAAATGGCTCTGAAGAAAATGGCTGCTTTGAAGGTGGACTCTTGCACACATACTGAGTAATGCACTTCCACTCACTATCAATGCATTTTAGTGATTGTTTTCAAGTGGCTTTCCTATTTCACGCAGCAAAATCCAGTTGCAAGGTGCACTGAAAGCAGACTAAAAGTGCATTATTCACCATATATGAGTGATACTATATGTCATTTAGGTCCCTGGAATTTCCCAAGCTACAATTGGCAACCCTACTGTCTACTAAAGAAAGGCAAGATTTATCTCATTTTGTGTAGACTCATACTGTGTACATTAATACCTATAATATCAAATTAATGTACATTAATATGTCAAATTTTGATACACTAACTATGGACACAGCTTTGATATTTACTTGAATGTGCTCTAAAGGCTGTGGGAGCCCAGCTAGGACTTGGATCCACTGGAGATTTCCATGGGCTCTAAAGGAATTTCCATCTGTGGAGCTGGACTTCCTCACTTCTCCCTCCTATGGCAACCCAAATACCCTCCCCCTCCCATGCTGTTCCTGGGAGAAACAGAACCTTCCTTCACCTAGGCACCACTCCCAAATATTCAGGGATTTCCTGAACCAAGCTGGCAACCCTAGGGAAGGCACATGGTGCAAATTGCCCCACCTTCATCTGCAAAAATCTTCAGTGGCATGTAGTGAATGACAGAGACCTTGGGATCTTTTGCATGCAAAACATGTACATTTTGCCTTATCCAATGTACAGATTAGTACCAGGCATGCGAGGACTAGTGGAGAATGAGGAGAAACAGTTAAGTGAAAAATATATGCAGTGACAGTTGCTGTAGCAGACGAATTCATCATTTAATACCATTAACCTATCTTTAAATATAATCTAGCTTTTGGTTAGTCAACGCTATATTTAGGGTTATCTCATTTTCAGTGAAACTAATAGAAATAGGTGTACTATGAGCATATCTGTGAGTAAAGCTTTCACATTCAGCATTCTTGTCTTTTTATTAGCTCAGCTGTGAAGGAAGTCATGGGGTGATCTTATTTCTATATAGTTTACTTTTCTCACGGACATTTGAAAGGTAAAAATGGGTTTTATTCTTTATTAGATTTACATTAAGCAATATTTTCCAAAACAGTCTAGTCAACATAAAATTATGAAAATCTTATGGAAGAAACATTCAAACAAAGAAAACAGGGTTGTTTTTTTTAAAAAAATTAGAAAATTTCTAGGCTACCTCTCCATATAACCTAATCAAGGTGGCTTACAAAATAAAAGTTAGCAAATTATTTTAAACCCTGCATTTAAAAAGTAGTAAGCCTATATATAGGAGGGAAGATGGCATTGTGTATCTCTTGGAAGCTAAGTATTGTCAGGACTTGGATGGGAAGTACAATGGCAAACCCGCTCTGCTTCTCACTTGTCTTGAAAGTCCCTTGCTGGGGTCACCTTAAGTCAGCTGTGACTTGGCAGCACTTCACACACACAAATCTATACATGTTACATACCAAGTTTGTAGAAGGACCATGGGATGGTTTGAATGCATCCAATAAAGTGATCCTGAACTCACTAAAACTTGCACTCAGGAAGCATTGTTTTAAGGTGCTACTGGGTTCAAATTTTGTTCTAACATAGCACAAGCCATCCTGGGCCATTCTGCCTTCTCAAAGCTCTTCTTAAATAATTTGTTTTGTAACATGGCGCCTGAAAAACAGCTCGAGTAATCTGGGAAGCTTGCACAGTTACATGATGTTACTGGGTTGGTCCTAATAAAAATTGCTACATGGATTGTGTTCTTGAATCCACTTACATCCAGTGCAGCTCACTGCAGCTGATACTTCACTGACATTTCACGGCATCAGATGAAGTAGACTCAAGCCCACGGAAGCTTACTCTACAATGGAAGTGTTAGCATCTAGGATGCTACAGGGCTTTTGGTTTGAGTCAGATTATAAATCAGTAACTGTTAAATTTGTTAAGGAGGGAACAGAGATGTCTACCAGCTGTAAATTCTACTTTCGCACAGTGATACTTTTATAATGTTTAGGATATTTCCAGTGGTTTTCCTTCAAGAGGTTTCAGCCAATGACACTGAGTATGTTTCCTTCTAAATCCTCAATTTCTATGCAGTATATCTGTAAATGCCCAAGCATGATGCTCGGATATTCAGAAAATAACACTTACAGCTTTAACAATGAATAACTGGAAAATCCTTCTTGCTTTTCATTAATACTTAAAAGCTGTAATGGTCACAATTGATTGCTCACATTGACCCTTAGCAAGGAATAGTTATTGGCAAAATGTTCATAATTGCTCCTTAAGGTTATTTGTTACTTTATAAAAGCAGTTAATTTTCATAAATGTATTTCTGTCTTTAGTAGGAGATGTAGTATGAGTGTGGGTGCATAAACATGCAGGGCTTTTTTTGTAGCAGGAACTCCTTTGCATATTAGACCACACACACACCCCCCCCCCCCGATGTAGCCAATCCTCCAAGATCTTTCAGGATTCTTAGTACAGGGCTTACTATAAGCTTCAGGAGGATTGGCTACATCAGGTGGTGTGTGGCTTAATATGCAAAGGAGTAACTGCTACAAAAAAAAAAAGCCCTGCACGCATGTAGTATTCCTCTGACTCAATGAGTGGGGAACCCCTTGCGGGGAGGGGAGCTCTGTATGTGTGCACACGTGCATGCATGCACATGCAGGTGCAGTGGTGTTTTGAGAGCCAGTTTGGTGTAATGGTTAAGTGCATGGACTCTAATGTGGGAGAATCAGGTTTGATTCCCCATTCCTCCACATGTACCTGCTGAGTGCTCTTGGACAAGCCACAGTTCTCTCAGACCAGTTCTTGAAAGAGCTCTCTCATCCCCAGCTACGCTACAGGGTGTCTGTTGTGGGGAGGAGAAGGAAAAAGAGATTGTAAGCTGCTCTGAGACTCGAAGTGAAGGATGGGGTATAAATTCAGTCTCCTCCTCTTCTTCTTCTGTAAAAGATCACTGAATCAGGGCAATGATTTTGCATTGTGTGAGAACTCAGTACATTCATTTAGTTTGCATGAAGAAATTATTTCTAGTTTCTGCCACTAATGTTCACACTGTATTACTATTTTCTTTGCATAGGCTTCAAAAAGACCTTGACTTCACAACAACTCATCTGTTACAGTGTAGATCTGGAACTTTCATCTGTAGACAAGCAAGTTTATGCATGGCCTTTGGGTTTCCTTAACTGCTTTTCTTATGCATGTATTTTGATTTATGCAAAGGTTCCCTCTTTAACCTATAATGCAAACAGAAAAAATGCATTAAAAATCCATAAATTTTCAGAATATCCATTTTGATCGAGTTTGGCTCTTGTTTTGTGCTCTCTAAAGAGTAAAAATGGGAAAATAGGAGGAGGTTGTGATAACCACAGCCTTTTTGTTGTGGTGTGTTTTAATGCTTAAATAGGGTTTCCCCAAAATTTCTGTTTCCTTCAGGGGGGTGGGGATGGAGGTCTGGCTCTGCATGTGTTTTGTTTCCTCTTCTGATGTATTTGCTATGCCCAGGAGGTCATTATGTTCGGCCTCCCAACATCTGTTGGCCGCCCCCAGCCCAAGAGACGCCTGCCTTGCCTCAACTAGGGCCAGGGCTTTTTCAGTCCTGGCCCCAACCTAGTGGAATCAGCGCCATATCGACATCCGGGCTCTACCTGGCTTATTAGCCTTCCGTAGGGCCTGTAAAATGGAGCTGTTACACCAGGCTTTTAGCTGAGGCTGCGGGTGTCTATTCTTGATCTCATTGGCCTCCCCAGCCAGTACTGTCATCTGTGCTAGGAAATGGAATAAAAACTGCCATCCCTATGAGATATCTTGATGTGAGATGGCTAGGCTGGGCAATATGTGATGTCATGGTAATCTGAGTGCTGTTGAGTAGTCTGTTTATAAAATGTTTTTATTGCATTATATTGTTTTATTATATGTTGTACTCCGCCCTGAGCCCTACGGGGAATGTGCGGAATAGAAATTTACTAAAATAAATAAGTAAGTAAGTAAAAGAAAAACAATGCTTGTTTTGTTAGCAATCTCTTCAGTAAACTTGTTGTGTCCTAGGCTCAAATGGGAGAACTGTTACTTTTGGAGGGAACTGTTACTTTTGGAGGGAAGCTGAACAAGCAAAGCTTGTACTCCACACCAGGGTTCCAGAGAAGGCCTAAGCGTGCCCAATCAGGGGAAGGATTGAAACATAAGTAGCCAATTAACATCTAGGCTCATACTGTACCCTGATAGGCCCTTAGGCCCCTGTAAATAGCCAATCCATGTACATAGTTAAGGACCAATCAGAAGGGGGCAAGAATTGTATAAAGGAGCGGGAGGTTTGAATAGAGCTCAGTCTGTGTTGGTGTTCCTGAAGTAAAGCTTGCTGAAATCACTCTCCGACTCTGGTCTCTTACTGCGCCGACCCCAGTACTTTACACTGGCGATGAGGATGGGATGCCAGTAAGAACCAGCAACAGAACCAGGAACACGGAAAGGTGGCTAAATCCAAGCCATCTGGGTCCGCACCTCCGCTCTGCGCACACTCCATCTCTCAAGCCGCCCAGACACGCTGCCAAGAATGGAGGCTTCAGCTAACCTCCTGCAGCCCTTTAGCATCGATCGCCCCAAGCTGTGGGACTCGTGGGTCAAAGGCTTCCAGTCATACCTGACCTTCCGGAAGATTACAGAGACTACCATGCAGAGAGCTCTGCTTATCAGTACGTGTGGCACGGAGACCGTGGACTTAGCCAGGGCTCTTCTCCAACCCAGGAAGCTCTCAGAGATGCCGGTGGACGACATCATCAGCGCTCTGGAGAAGTATTTCCAGCCCCAGCCAACCAAGCTCACCCGGCACTGGGACTTCCGACAAAGGACACAGAAGGCAGGCGAAACCACCATGGCGTTCTTGACAAGCCTGCGCCGGGTGGCAAGCCGATGCAGTTTCGCAGACCTCAATGAAGCCCTGCTCGACCAGTTTGTATGGGGCTTGAGGGACGAAAAACTAGTACAGAAACTCCTGTCCCTCTCCGAGTGCGACCTAACAAAGGCAATCGACGTGGCCACCAGCTGGGAGAAGGGCAGATCAGCAGAGCCACGGCTGACAAGACAGGCTGTGACACACCAGATCAACCCTGAACAATCTATGGAGGACTCGGACGAGCACAGAGCTCTACAAACCGGCTATCGTTCAGCAGGAAGGAAGACCACCCATGTCCCACAGGGCATGAGACACAAGACACCACCTGCATGTGCAAGTTGCGGGGGCCAGCACGAGCGGAAGACCTGCCGATTCCGGAATGCCACCTGTCGACTCTGCAACAAGGAAGGCCACATCGCGTGTGCCTGCAGATCCACATCCCGAGCACGCGTCCCGCAAAGATCTGCGCACTCCAAAGGCCAGCCAGACTTCGAGACCGACGCTCTCCACGCCCACCCATACCCGGTACAGTACCTACCCTCGCCAGCCAGGCCCTCCAAAATCCGGGTCAATGTAGGGATCGGGGGGGTGCCCTGCCAAATGGAGGTGGACTCTGGGTCAGCATCATCTATTATAGCGGCAGAGACATTTTTTAAAATCCCCACCAGGCTGAGGCCTCGTCTCAGGGACCCGGGGTTTACCTTAGTGGACTTCCAGAAGAATAAGGTGCCTATCTTGGGAGTGGGCCCGGTCCCAGTCCAATACAAGGGGTTCAAGGGCCAGCTACAAGTGCTAGTGGTCAAGAACCACCTTACAAACCTTTTGGGTCTCGACTGGTTCAAGCCCCTGGGAATAGAGATCAGGGGGGTCAATAAGACTGTCGGAGTGGACTTTAACAAGGTTTGTGAAGAGTTCCCGGCCGTTTTCGATGGCACCTTGGGCTGCTACACGGGTCCTCCAGTTACACTACACCTCGACCCCACAGTGCGGCCTATTAGGCTTAAAGTGCGGCGAGTTCCATTTGCGCTCAAGCCTAAAATTGAGGAGGAACTGGATAAACTGATTGCACAGGGAATACTAGAGCCTGTCACCCACGCAACCTGGGAAACTCCCATCGTGACTCCAGTCAAGCCCAGTGGGGAGGTGCGGATTTGTGCAGACTATAAGTGCACCCTCAACAAGGCTCTTCAGGCCCACGCATACCCTGTGTCCATCGTCAGCCACGTTTTAGCCACCCTAGGCGGCGCAAAAAATTTTGGCAAGTTGGACTTGGCCCAAGCTTACCAACAGCTGCCGGTGGATGAGGCCACGGCCAACGCCCAAACAATTGTGACCCACCAGGGGGCCTTTAGAGTAAAGCGGTTGCAATTTGGCGTGAGTGTGGCTCCGGGGTTGTTCCAGGAACTCATGGACTCTCTTTTAAAAGGACTTCCCGGAGTCACTCCATTCTTCGATGATGTGCTGATCGCTGCAGCCTCGCCTGAAGAATTCGCCGCCCGCCTTAGAGGAGTCCTACAACGTTTTGAAACAGCCGGCCTCAAGGTCAAACGGGAGAAGTGCCTCCTGGGCGTGGATTGGGTGGAATTCCTGGGGTTCTCCATCAATGCCCAGGGGGTCCACCCCTCCGACGCTAAGCTGCGTGCCATCAGAGATGCTCCAGCGCCCACCAACAAGCAAGAACTCCAGGCCTTCCTCGGCCTCCTAAACTTTTATCATGCTTTTCTCCCCCACAAGGCAGTGGTGGCCGAACCCCTGCACCAGCTTCTAGACAAGAACCAACCCTGGGCGTGGGGCCGCCAGCACGCTAAAGCCTTCCAGGATATCAAGGGCCTCCTGATGTCCAACTCCGTTCTTGCCCATTTCGACGAGACCCTGCCCTTGGTCCTTGCATGCGACACATCCCCTTATGGTGTGGGGGCAGTTCTGGGCCACCGACTCCCTGATGGGACCGAAGTCCCTATCGCATACTACTCGCGGACCCTCTCGTCGGCAGAGCGGAACTACGCCCAAATCGACAAAGAAGGGTTGGCAGTTGTGGCCGGCGTCAAAAAATTTCATGATTACATCTACGGCCGGCCCTTTACCCTCTATACAGACCACAAACCCCTCTTGGGCCTCTTTGCATCAGACCGGCAGACCCCTCAGGTGTTGTCCCCACGGGTCCTCCGTTGGTCCATTTTTCTAGCTGGCTACACTTACACCCTAGTGCATCGCCCGGGCAAGGCAATGGGCCATGCTGACGCCCTGAGCCGCTTGCCCTTGCCTGACGTGGATCCCGATCCAGCCTCGGCTCATCAGATCCTACTGATGGACATGCTTCCGGACAGGCCATTGCTCGCCCGCGACGTTGCTGCCCACTCCGCTCGTGATCCAGTCCTCTCCCGTGTCTTGGACTGGGTGGGGAAGGGGTGGCCCAAGGGCTCGACTGGGCCGGAATTTACTCCGTTTGCAGCCCGGAAAGACGAACTATCCACCCACAAAGGCTGCCTACTATGGGGCAACAGAGTCGTCATCCCCAAACCCTTGCAAGACCAAGTGCTTAGAGCCCTGCACGAGGCACACCCGGGCATAGTCCGCATGAAGGCTCTCGCATGGAGCTATGTCTGGTGGCCCGGCCTCGATGCAGAAATTGAGGCTTGGGTTAAAAGGTGCCCAACATGCCAGGTGTCAAGGCCTGACCCCCCACGTGGCCCAGTGCAACCATGGGAATCCACCAAAAACCCCTGGTCAAGACTGCATATGGACTTTGCTGGCCCCTTCCATGGGCGGACTCTACTCATACTAGTGGATTCATACTCCAAGTGGTTGGAGGTGGTCCAGGTGCCCTCGCCATCATCGCAGGCGACCATCACGGCTCTGAGGGCCATCTTTGCAACCCACGGGTTGCCGGAGACCATCGTCACCGACAACGGCACAGCATTCACGTCCGCAGTGTTCCAGGACTTCTTAGCCAGGAACCTCATCAGGCACATTCGCTCTGCCCCGTTTCATCCAGCCACCAACGGCCAGGCAGAGCGGATGGTGCGCACCGCAAAGGAGGCCTTGAACCGTCTGGGCCCCTCAGACTGGCCAAAAGACTTGGCGTGTTTCCTAATGGCCTACCGGACCACACCCACCGCCTCCACAGGTCACAGTCCAGCTGAACTCCTCATGGGCCACCGCATCACCACCCTGCTGGACAAGCTGCACCCTGACCGAGCCCCAGACAGGCGACCGGCGCCGGAACACCTTAAAGCCCCCAGAGGGTTCTACCCAGGTGAGACAGTGTGGGCACGGAACTATGCCACCACTGGCCCCGCCTGGCTCCCTGGAAAGGTGGACCACGTCACCGGACCGGTCTCCTATGCAGTGACCTTGGAGGGTGGACATCTCCTGAGGCGACACATCGACCAACTCTGTGGTCGCCTGCCTGCCGGGGAGCCAAGGTCAGAGGCTCCAGATCCGGACAACGTAAGTCCCCGTGAGCCTGACACAGAACAGGGTTCCGTGGAGCCCGCTTCGGCCCAGCAGGAGGAGACCCCCGACCGCGCAGCTGAACCCAGGTCTCCCGGGGCCGCCGTCCCAGATGTCTCCAGCTCTGCAGCCGCGGAACCACCAACCGAGTCGGAACGCCCAGTCCCCTCGGAGCTCCGACGCTCGACACGAGACCGCCGCCCTCCGGCATATCTCCAGGACTATGTCACCTGATAGCTGGAACTATGGGGGGAGGGGTGTTGTGTCCTAGGCTCAAATGGGAGAACTGTTACTTTTGGAGGGAACTGTTACTTTTGGAGGGAAGCTGAACAAGCAAAGCTTGTACTCCACACCAGGGTTCCAGAGAAGGCCTAAGCGTGCCCAATCAGGGGAAGGATTGAAACATAAGTAGCCAATTAACATCTAGGCTCATACTGTACCCTGATAGGCCCTTAGGCCCCTGTAAATAGCCAATCCATGTACATAGTTAAGGACCAATCAGAAGGGGGCAAGAATTGTATAAAGGAGCAGAAGGTTTGAATAGAGCTCAGTCTGTGTTGGTGTTCCTGAAGTAAAGCTTGCTGAAATCACTCTCCGACTCTGGTCTCTTACTGCACCGACCCCAGTACTTTACAAAACTAAACAGGTGGTTAGTGGAACCAGCACCATAGGTCCATTTTTTATTTGAAAATGTAATTTAAGTTATTTTTCTGCCTCTCTAGGCAATTTTGAATATAATTTTAACTGGCAGAGCCAGCCCACATGTGTTTAATGGGGTCCAGAAGCTTGACGCTGAAGGCAATGTGCAAAAGTTGCTGCATGGTGTTTCGTCCCGCAGTGATGTGGGTTATTTACACTGGAGCAAGGATGAAGTGGAGAATCACCAGCTTCTACAGGTGAGTTAATCATGCAGGTCTTGCATTGCTCTTCAAAGTACCTTCAGGTCCAGGCGCAGGCAAGAGCTACACCCACATAACTTTCCATTTCACTTGCTGAGTTTAGATAAATTCCACTCTGTTAATGCACATCAACTGAAATGTGGCCTAATAGAGAAAAGTATTTTTCTCAGTGCTACTTTCCTCATGTCATGGAATTAAAATGCACTTAGGCAACACATGCCATGATTTGTCTTGGGACTGGGGTGGGAGGATTGACCTTTCCCCCATACCACTATGCCAAATGAGGTTCGCCAACTTCTAGGTGGGACCTAGAGCCCAACTAAATGTGATAAAGAGCTGCCTATAGCTCTTTTGGCATTGGAAAAGATTTCCATTCTGCAGGCCCAATTGGTCCTTCTGGCATTTTAAAATGACTTTTAAATGACAACAGAAAATTTGTGGTGTCTGTAACAAAATGGTTAAATTGCTGGCAATTGCCTAGTTTTAAAATAGCTGTTATTTGTAGTTCAAAATGTCCTCCTCCTCTAACCTACAAGGCCCAGCAGCCTTAGGCCTAAAAAGTGTGGGAAAAGGAGAACTTCCTCAAGGGACAGGGCAACCTCTATATATACTCCTGTCCAACCAGGCAGCAGGCAGTCTTCGTTCTACTCCTGTGGAGGGACTGTTCAGGGTGGCCAGGCCACAGATGTGAGGAACTCTGAGAGTCAGGAGACAAAACCAAGGCAATCAGCTGGTACCAGTCTGGGGTTCCCCTGCCCTCTCTGGAGAGAGGAAGAGAGAGGTGAAGGAGAGCTGGAGGCCTGTTGGAGCAGAAACCCTATCCTTAATTAGGGAAGTGTAAAGCATGGAGGCACACCATCCACCAGGCTGTCTCTTCTTTTGAGAACGCACGCATAGCTGGTCTTGAGGACAAAAGGAGATTGAGGAAGAATCGCACTGCTACAGCACCAACCCTAAATCAGACTTTTCCCTGCAGCCACTGTGGCCGGACCTGCCTGTCCCGCATTGGTCTTGTCAGCCACCAGCGAGCCTGCAGCAGACGTGGACTATTGCACCCTTCTTAAATCTTCGTTCGCGAAGCCAAGCCGAGAGAGAGGTGTAGGGATACTTCTGTTTGATTTGTGCCCTGTTGGTCCACAGTAGGGTTGCCAAGTCCAATTCAAGAAATATCTGGAAACTTTGGAGGTGGAGCCAGGAGACTTTGGGGTGGAACCAGGAGACATTAGGGGTGGAGCCAAGATCAAGGCTGTGACAAGCATCATTGAACTCCAAAGGGAGTTCTGGCCATCACATTTAAAGGGACAGCACACTTTTTCAATGCCTTCCTTCCATAGGCAATAATGGACAGGGGCACCTTCTTTTGGGGCTCATAGAATTGGACCCCCTGGTCCAATCTTTTTGAAACTTGGAGAGTATTTTAGGGAGAGGCACTAGATGCTATACTGAAAATTTGATGCCTCTACCCCAAAAAGCAGCCGCCCCCAGAGCCCCAGATACCCACAGATCAATTCTCCATGATTTTCTATGGGAATAAATCTCTATAGGGAATAATAGAGTTCCCAGCAAACATTTCCCTCCCCTCCCCCCGCTTTCTGATGACCCTGAAGCGGGGGGAGGGTCTCCAAACTGGGGGATCCCCTGCCCCCACCTGGGGATTGGCAACCCTAGTCCACAGTGTGGGGTTTCCTTTGCAGTGTGCCTTATCCTAACAATATAAGTGTTCCCTATTAACAGTGTAAATAAATCCTTATTTTTTGGAGCTAACGGGGTCATGCTCTGACCACTTTGTCTTCCCCACTCTGCATGTTATCAAGAGTAATGGGGGGGGGGGAACCCTGAGAAGGGAAAGGGAAAGGCCTGTTTTTGAGGTTGCCAACTCTCCAGGGCCACCCCAAAGATTGGGGATTTCACCTCCAAACAAGAAGATTTGGCCAGAGGGGTCTCACTGTCCCTCTAAGATGGCAGTGACAAATTCAGTGAGTGGTGGCAGTGAAATAAGGAAAGGTTACACCCACCGGGGGTAGGGGAGGGGCAGCTCAGGACTTGCAAGCCACAGATGGCTGCACAGGTGCAAGGGCTGAGGGCAGGTGCCTGTTCTGCCAGTGTCCATGAGTTCTCCCTTGCCTTTCGTTTGGCTCTTAGAGTTCTCTCAGAATTTCAACTGATCTCCAGACTTCAGAGGTCAGTTGCTACCCTCCAGGTGGTGGCAGGAGATCTCCTAGATTTACAGTTGATCTCCAGGCAACAGAAATCAGTTCAGCTGGAGAAAATGGCAACTTTGGAAGGTGGCCTCTGTGGCATTATAACCCACTGGAGCCCCTCCCCTTCCCAAACTTCACCATCCCCAGGCTCCACCATCAAAATCTTGAGATATTTCCCAGATATTTTCCATTGCCCTTGAAAAATGACAGCTTGAGAGGGCAGAGTCTATGGCAGCACAACCCTCCTGACCTTCCCTCCCCCCCCCCCCGCTTAAGCACCACCTTCCTCAGGCACTGCCCCCCACCAAGGTTCCAGGAACTTCCTTGGTTATCACTATTGATTGCATGGGCTGGCATTTGAAGCCACTACAAAAGCGGTTAAATCCCAAAATGTGTGACTTACAGAGACTGACACATGAAAACAGGAGCCTTCAAAATACAGCTGAGCCTTCAAACCTGACCCTAAAGTTACAACCAGCCATCCTCCCTAAGTTTCTAACTTTATGAACATTTTGATACAAGCCATTTTTAAGCAAGAGGTCTATCTTTTCACACACTGTGCAGAATGAAAAGTTTTAAGCATCTGGAGATACTTCAAAAGATAGCTGTGGCATGAATTTTCCTAGGCAAGACCCCATAGTTTGGCATCAGAGGCCCATTCTATCTTTTTGTACCTGCTCACCAGCTACAATACACTTTGGGCTATCCTGCCTTAAGAGTCATCATTGTATGTTGAAGGGCTTTCTTGGTGGTTGCCCCAAGCTTGTGGAACAGAGAAAGGACACTGGACTATTGCCCTGATGGTGTTTAAAAGACTTTTCAGAATAGTGCTTGGGAGTTGATTGAGATCTGTAAAGGAGGCAGGCAATTGCTGCTTAAATGGCCTGTTTTAATTTTTTACATTTTTATGAATGCTTTAAAGTTCTTTAAAGTTGCCTCATGCACAGGGAAGAAAGAGGGCATGAGAAATGTTCTCAGAGTGTGGGAACACACCTGCCTTAGCTATGTACTAGAGTGTTGAAAGCTTCTATACATATACAGCTTAGAAAACAGCAGTCAAGATAGCCATAATCATTCTTTAATTGGGCCAAGCTAGAAAGGATGCGGCAAGCCCATGAATAGATTTTCTGATGGGGTTTTGTTGGTAAACAGTCATGGGGAAGGGGGTGAGTCTGACTGTAGCAGTGCCATGCTGGAAGGGATGTTTTCCCCTGTCCTAGTGCTATTTTCCCAACCTTTAAGTGGTACCTAGAAGTGGTCCCTAAGCAACTCCATTACCCTGGTGAGGAAAACATACAGGTTCCTTGTATGTTGCCTGTGTCTCCTTCCCCCGCAGGGCAAAGAGCAGATCCTTGAGGCCATTGGACACCTAGAAAACAGAGAGAGCAATTAGCCCTCTACCACATCAGATTTAGCTTGTGGTGAAAGAAGAAATCCTTGTCCAAAGCACAAGAACTAATGATGAAGCCACAGAATCTTTATGGGGTGCCATAAGTGACAATTTCAGTAGTTCAAAGGCCCTTATTTTATTTTTCTAAACAAAACAAAAACTTTTAAAAGACAAACTTTTAAAATATCATCTTATCTCATGTGGTTAACTCTGTATACACTACATCCCATCTGCTCTAGATTGGAAGCATGCTGAAGACTCCAAAACTGCCTATTTGGTTGTGCAACATCAATGGGACGTGCAGTGTCCTTTTCAGCACTAATAGGCTGCTCTTGTCTGACTGGAAAATGGAGCACCTTTTCGATTTGTATTTTTATAATGGGCAGCCCTGGCAGAAGACAACAGTGCATCTCACAGTAGGTAGGCATTTGTGTTTACCGGAGAGGGACGGACTGTTAAATCAAGACCCTGGTTACGTTTTCAGTTCTGTATATGTCAAGAACTTTGTCACAAGTGACACTTGAACTGGGTTTTGTGCATTTCTCCATCTCCTTAAATTGAATGAGAAAAACTATACTGACTCAAAGGCACCATTTGATTATGAAACTGACTATATTCTCCTTTATAAGTGTCTTAAAAACATTCCAAAGCGACACGTTACAGAATAAAAGGTGTTTCAAATAGCACTTACGATGAGAATATTCAGATCCTAGTCACAGTGAACAGTATGAAAAAGCTCTTGTTGAGAGTGGAATTGAACGATGCTTCTAGCAATTAGGAGTTGGGGGCATCCCTAAAGAGAAGGATAGTCCTAGGGGAGAATTCTAAAAGCATTATTGATGGAGGAGAAGGAGGAATCCCCAATCTTTTTAAGGCTATATAATACATTAAGAAACAGGGCGGGGGGGGGGGGCAGGGGTTGTACTAAGCACTCAAGCAGTAATGGATATTATGAGTACTCTTTGTCATGCTGAATAAGGAACAGGCAGAAGAGTTGCATGGATAGTTTGAAAAGTACCATGAGCATTTTGGATAGCTTGGGGGTAGTACCACACTAATGCTTCATCTGAAATTGCCATCACGTGTGCAGTCCATTTTTGTGGAAATTGCAGACATTACAGGCAACTTTTTTTTTCTTTTTTGCTGTTTTCCATCTTCCCCTCCCCCCTCCCCAGACCTGAGTGATGGTGATTCAAAGTGGAATCGCATTGTCAGGCTGTTGGCATTCAAAGCACTCTTGATGCTTCTCAGGACTAGTATGCCTTTTAAATGCTATGCCTTTTCTTTTCTATTTCATTATTTCCAGCCTATTGGTTCTCTCTTATTCATGAATCAGTTGTAAATGTTCAGTTCTTTTCTATGCATGGAGGTAAAACTTTTCTATGCATGAAGGTATGTAACATCACCTGGTAAATAATATTCCATTAAGCCTCAGTTTCAAAGGCAAGGTATTTTTTTTTCCCAGGCTGTACCCCATCTCTCAGTGAGGCTTTTGTCTGAATGGAGATTTGAACCCAGGTTGAACCCTGCCCACCCCCCCCACCCCCACCCCGGGTCTTAGTCCAACCACTCCATCACAATGTTAGTCAGAAAGCTGTTTGGATTCTCTATCTGACTTGACGTGGTGTTTTGCCTTTCAGACACTCATTCTCACCACTGGGAAGAAAAGCACTGTGAAGAGGAAAGTAATGCCAAAAAGAGAGTTCCTTCTGTGGAAATGGCAATCCGAACTAAATGGAAAGGGGCTGCCATCAACTGGAATGGGACCATCCCCTTCTGATGAGGATGGAGAGCACAGTAGGTATGTCAGGTGTCTGTCCTGTCTGACCTCTCATCCTCAGGCACTTTTGAAACTCCAGAGGAAAAACAGTTTTGTTGCCAATGGACCACATGTGGACACCTGAGCTGACCTTCCAGCTTTGTCTTCTCTGGCTAGATGGCCATCCGACAGCGATGTTGATTCTGTGAATTAGGCAGATCATGAGAAGGAGGGCAGGAACATATGAACATATGAACATATGAAGCTGCCTTATACTGAATCAGATACTTGGTCCATCAAAGTCAGTATTGTCTTCTCAGACTGGCAGCGGCTCTCCAGGGTCTCAAGCTGAGGTTTTTCACACCTATTTGCCTGGACCCTTTTTTGGAGATGCCAGGGATTGAACCTGGGACCTTCTGCTTCCCAAGCAGATGCTCTACCACTGAGCCACCGTCCCTCCCCTTGCATCAGGGTTGCATCAGGGCTTAACTCTCATGGCTCTTTCTTACACGCCCAGGAAAATGCTGATTGCCATTTTGAGGTCAGGAAGCTATTTTTCTCCAGCCTAGTTTTGTCAGGGATCCTGGACTTTTTGGCATCTTCTGGGCATGGAGCAGGAGTCACTGGTGATGTATGTGTGCAGGGAGGTATTTGTGTGTTGGAATGAACCACACAACACGCGTGTTGAGGAGAAAATGCTTAGCTTGCAGGGCAAGCTTCCTTTATTTATATACATGCTGCAATTACACTGAAGTCACCCAAACAGGAAGCATCTTGTCCACTTAGCAGGAGGTCATTTCTACAAGATTTAATGCAAACTTAGCAATTTACCAAGGATAGATGCGGTTAAACCACGAGCGTAAGAAGCCTGTGTTCTATGTATCATCAGACTTTCTGAAGTGATCAGGTGGCATGCTGAATGCAGGATCCTCCCACATTTCTGAGTTTCTTGCACTGTGCAGGGGATTGGACCAGATGACCCTGGAGGTCCCTTCCAATGGTATGATTCTATGATTCTTCCTTCTGAGTGACAGGACACAGATTGGAATGCTCAGACATGGAGCTGCAGGCTAAATGCACTGCAAATGAAAAATGGCCTCCAATTTTTTTATAGTGTCCCTAATGATTGATTCCCAGGAGTCTGGGGAAAAGATCATGGAAAGAGTCCCATTCACAGTATAAATATAACATTAGGAGTGACTGAGGACCTACTCAAGGTATTCAAAATACAGCTATAATCTTCCCATTCTGAATGTCCACGTTTATCCATCTAGTTGCTGTCAATGAAAATTGTGGTTTTTTAAAGACCAAAGTCAGTCTGTTCGTTTGTTTATTCTTATCCTTCCTCCACAAAGGGGACCCAAAGCTGCTGTTGTTATTTCATTTCTATACCAGCCATAGTCGAAGCTCTCTGGCCAGTTTCTAACAAGTATGAAAACAATAAAATACAATAAAACTTTAAGAATTAAAATTAGTTTAAGATAACATGAAAACATTAAAAACAGTAGACTGGACTCCAAAAGACCTAACTCAAAATGAAAAGAAAGTACCTGGCCCCTGCTTGATCAAGGAGGTCTTGAAAGGCCTCTGCAAAGATGACTGTCTTAACCTGCTGCTGAAAGGGTGGCAAATTTGGCGCCAGTTGGACCACAGCAGGGAGGTTGTTTCAAAGATGGGGGGCCACCACCAAAAAGGCCCTCCCCCTTGTTGCCACCCTATGAGCCTCTTGAGGGGCTGGCACCTGGAGGAAGTCCCCGGAGGTTGAGCATATTGTCTGGGAAGACTGAGGTTGGGAGAGGCACTCTGACAGATATTGTGGTCCCAAGCCATGTAAGACTTTATAGATTGAGACCAGCACCTTTATTTGGAACCTCCATTTTATCTTTGCAACACCCCTGTGAAGTTGGTTAGGCTGACTGTGCGTGTGACTGGCCCAAGGTCACCAAACAGGTTTCCATGGAAAAGCAAGAATTCAAACCTAGGTCTTCTAGATCCTAGTCCAACAACCTAGCCACTATACCACACTGGTTTTACAACAGAGAGGTTGCAGTCTGAAATCTCTGATAGTCCATTTGAAGCACATTTGTTTGGAACTAACTTTTCATTGCAATCAGTGGGACTTCCTTCCATTTAAAGTGACTGGAGGAATAGGTATGTTAAACCTAATATAAATGTGGAATAGGCAAAGAATAATCAGTAAAAGGCTGGAACAGCTTTACAAGAAAAGGAGCAGGTCAGTTGAATAGCCCGGGCTATCCTGATCAGATCTCAGAAACCAAGCAGGGTTGGCCCTGGTTAGATCTTGAATGGGAGACCACCAGCAATAGCAAACTGCCTTGAGAACCCTGTGGGTTGCCATAAGCTAGCTGCAACACAGTGGCACTTTCCACCAGCAGGCTGAGAAAACATTCTATGGAGGAAAATGTTTGATGTACTTTTATGCCCTGACATGGATGACCCAAGTCAGTCTAATTCTGCCAGGTCTTAGAAGCTAAGGAGGGCCAGTTCTGGTTAGTACTAGGATGGGAAACCACCAAGGAAATCGAGGGTTGCTATGTGGAGGTGGTAACTGTAAGCCACCTCTGAATGTTGCTTGCCTTGAAAGCCCTGCAGGGCCATCATGAATCAGCTGTGACTTGACAGCGCTTTCCACCCCCATTTACTTTTATGGACATTTACCCCATTAATAGTCTTGTCTTTAACTAGATGAGTTACTTCAGAGTATGGGGGTCACAGCTTGTCTGTTGTAGCATAACACACTTGGCATCTCAATCCCTGGCATCTCCAAAAAAGGGTCCAGGCAAATAGGTGTGAAAAACCTCAGCTTGAGACCCTGGAGAGCCGCTGCCAGTCTGAGTAGATAATACTGACTTTGATGGACCAAGGGTCTGATTCAGTATAAGGCAGCTTCATATGTTCACTTTGCAATCTTTAAACAGACCATTTCTTTGCATACCTGTTCCCAATTTTTGCAAATCCCGAGTTGGGTACAGCTTAGTATTTTCTGTCCTTATGACATCTGTGCCCAGCGTGATCAGTAACATTTTTAATCACTGCTTGAGCCAACTAACCAAGAGAATTGGGTATAACATCACCTGGTGAATAACATCCCAATAGGTACGGGACACTTTTCTTCAGGCTATTGGCAACTCTAGCATAGAAGTCAGAAGGGATGACACAGATTTGCTGTGCATCAAGACCACAAACCACCAATTATAAAAAGATTTGTTACTAAATGTTTAGCAACCCCTGCAAGAGACTTATAGGAGAGGCAGAGTTCAAGGAGTAGGTGCTGGGGCAGATTACATTTCTAAAGAAAAAAATTTACACAAAGCATTTAAAGCACTAAAATAAATTTGTTTTTATGTTAATTCTTTTGTCTATGCTGGATCAGAACTGGTCTGGCACCTTTCTAGTCATGTTGTCAGTTTGTTTCCCTTCTTTGACATCAATATATTGTAATAGTCATTGAGTTGCTTTGGGTCCCTCTGGGGAGAAAACCAATCTTAAAATGCTTAAATAAATGTATTAGAATGAGCACATCACAAAAGAGAATATAGAATGGGAGTATTGCATAGTGGAGAAATAACCAGTTTAGGGTTGCCAACAAACTGGAGGGGAAATGCCCTGTATCTTTAATAGGGATTTAATGTCTAGAAATGAGCAGATGATTATCTTTGAGGCATGGGGGTAAATAATATCACCTTGTAAGTAACATCCCACTAAGCCTCTATTAAAAGGACAGAACATTTCCCCCCAGGTTGTTGGCAGCTCTAATTGACGCTTGGAAACCCTCTTGAATACAGCCAAATGACAAGATGTCAAAAAATTATACGATAATCAATGTTAATGGGGAATTTTAGATGCTCAGTTGAAAAGATGGAGTTGAAAAGATGGCGTTAGTACTGCTAAAATAAGCATAATCTGCCAGTGGGAAAGGATAGATATATACACACTTAAAACACATGTTCATCATTCCTAAGAATCTGGGAACTGGCAAATATGCAAAAATTATGTATATTTAAAGGAATCCTGATATAATCTGTTGAAAGTTAGTCATTTTTATAACTTCCTGGAATGAGCAATACATGCCTAAGCATATTGTAATTTTACTGTATTGATTAATCGTGCTAACGCAGGCACATATGCAAAGGGGAAGAATCAGGAGGAACAAAATCCGGGTAATCCTTTGCTATGTTAAATCACCCACCAACTCACACTTCTGAGCCATCCATAATATCCAGGCTTCCAGATATCATAACTACAGAGCAGGTGCAGAGCATGAAGCTTCCTGCAGAGCAGTATTTCCGCATGGCTCAAGCAAGCTACCTGTTATGAGGTCACACAGCAGCAAAAATGTTGCCTCGATGTGTTATAAAATAATCCACAAGGTGGCACTCAGAACTAGAAATTGATCTTTCAAATGGCCACTAGAACTCAGACTCAGAATTAGACTCTGACAAGATATGCCAATAAAAGTTGTGTGATGTGACTCTGATAAAGTAGGCAAAAATGACCACATAACCATGTGAGCTTATTTCTGGGCAATGACAAGCCACAGTTGACTGACAAATTGGGACTTGATGGGGACTCAGTGCAATGGCCCATCAAAAGCAGCTTCATGAGCTTGGGATCCACAGCAGAGATCCAGAGTTCTTGCAGATATTAAGTACTATGAAATTTCCCAAAGGATAGAAAGCATCTCTCTACACAAAATGATTTCTTGAATGCTACTACTAAAATTTGGGACAAATATAGAACTCACTTAGCCCCTGAAATCCCTCTTTGGTCTACATGCCTAAACCAAAAATGGTTTCTCCCTGGCACAGACCAATTGGAAAAGACTGTCCAATTGGAAAAGACTGGGTTGCACATACATTAAGGACTTGTTAGACAAATCAACTCCTCTAACTAAAACTCAAGTGGAAAACAAAGTTGAATAAAGAAAATGGAGGAGCAGCATGCAGCAGAAGGGGGGGAGGTCGAAGATGTGAAATAAAGACACTGAGCAGCAAAGAGCGTCCAGTCTGCTTTTTTCGTCACAAGGCTCTACAAGGATTTTTACTCACTTCAACTGCTTGGTAATTTTGCTGCACAGCAGCAGCTTAAGAAGGTATTTCACACAGTTTTTTTTTTTTCAAGGATTGAGAGTGAAACAGCAGCACTTTTCCTCTAAGCTGCCTCACAATATCATTTTCCCTTCCTCAAGAGCCAGCTGGATGAAGTGGTTAGGAGTGGCAGACTCTAATATGCGAAAACTGGGTTTGATTCCCCATTCCTCCATGTGCAGCTTTTGGGTGACCATGGGTCTGTCACAAGTTCTCTCAGCTGTTCTCTCAAGAACAGCTTTCTCAGCCCCAAATACTCTGACACTCCAAGAGAAGGGTGTGGTATAAATCCAATCTCCTCTTCTAATTCTTCTCTTGAGTCCACTGTTTTGCTACATTCTCACAAAGTGTTCCTTTATTTATTTATTTATTTGGTCGATTTATATTCCACCCTTTCCCATATGGGCTCAGGGCGGATCACAGTCATAATAAAACAGTTAAAATACAGCAATAACTTGGTAATACACAAATAAAACATAGCTCAAAAATATACACAGGCAGGCACAAATTTCAGATGAAAAAAACAAATATTTCGGCTCATTGTAGCCCACTGTATGTTGACAATACCTGTATGTTCCTAAGGAGAGCCAGTTCTCTGTGCCCTAGAGACCCAGCGTGGTGTAGTGGTTAGAGTGTCAGACCTGGAAGGCCATGGTGCTCACTGGAGGATCTTGAGCCTGTTACCTCCTCTTAGCCCTAAACTGGCAAGATTGTTGTGAGGACAAAGGGAGGGGAGAACCATGTATGTTGCCTTGAGGTACTTAAAAGTGTAACAAAAATCGTAGATAGTAGCATAAGAAATAACCACAGGAAGGTCTAATGCTACAGTCCCCATGTCAACACCTTCCTCTCATTGGTGTTAGTTGCCTGGAAAGGAACCAACAGCTGCCTCTATACACTTGAGTCATTCAGAGTGAGATGGCACCATGGGGAAATGGGATCCACAATTCCTTGGTACTTTATTTGAAAAGATGGAAGTGTGAGGGTATCTGTAACAGCATCTCCCCTCACCCAGGATTGTGAGAAATAACGATCATGACACACACAACTGTGGCATAGACAGTTTAGTGTTCTAGCTGAAAATGCGCTATTAAGAGGCACATGGTTTACAGTATATGAGCAATTTGAGGGAAATTCTTCTGTATATTAATTGTCTGGGTGGCCTATAATGGTCATGATGTGAGAAAGGGAGCATATGCATATGAGAGAGAACTATGTAGCACCCATATACATATTAGGCTCTCCCACAGTAATTCCCATAGTTGATGAGACAAGTCAATTTCTAAGCTCAATATTAGCTTGTCTTTTTGACAGTGGAAATAATGCAAGCAACATTAAAGATGCAGGTGAAGGCTTGCTCTCTAGCCTGTTTCTTCACTATGTTTAGGGGGCAATGTAAATCTCATCTAGCATTGCTAGGTCATCACCTAGTGCCCCCCCAGAGGTGAGGCAAGGGGCAGAAAGGACATCACATGATGCATTGACATCATTTTTGTGTGAAAACCTGGATGTGATGTCAGTGTGTCAGACAATGCATTTGAATTTCCCCAACACGTTCTGGTAATACCACAGAGTTTTGAGTAAATTCCAGAGTGTCACATGATATTCTGATGTGCTCAGAACGAAGGTGGACACACTGTGTAACATCATTTCTGTCCCCCCACATTTCTCCTGATAGCCCAGGCACAAGGGGATTGCCTGCTCAAGTGGGCACACTGTAAGCCTAACCTTACATGAAGGTAGGAAATTACCATTAGGTCATTGGCCCATCTAGCCTATTATTATCTTTTGTGGTTAGCAGTGGCTCTCCAAGGTCTCATGCAGAGGATCTTTCTCATCTATGACTGAAGATGTGAAGGACTGCAAGAGAAACCTGCTTACAAAGCATGGTCTCCTACTGAGCAGGGGATCTCCTCCATGATCTCCCTGCTCCCCCAAAAAACAATCACCTAGTAGTGGTGGTAGAATGTGCTGTAAAGTCACAGCCAACTTATGATGACCCTCTAGAATTTTCAAGGCAAGGGATGAGCACAAATGGTTTGCCATTGCCTGCTTTTGTATAGCAGCCCTGAACTTGGTGGTCTCTCATCCAAGTACTAACCAGGGCTACCTCTGCTTAGCAATAATACACAACCCTTAAAGTAGCCCAGGCTTAGCACATTTACATACTTTTATGTTAATGGGAAAATTAAACAGCTTGACATCAAAGACTTCACATCTGTGAAAAGGACTCTGTTTTCAAATGACTTCAAGGAAGCCAAAAAGTCTTCAGTGAAGCGAAGGCAGTTCTTGTCCTGCAGGATTCATTCCCTCCTCTTACAAACTTATATATTTAGTGGGAAAGGCAAAACAGGGACGGTAAAGAATTGCTGTTTCTTGGAATATTTCATGTCTACAAACCATTCTTCTACATTGGTGTTAAGAAGCAAGTATGTGTGCTTAACTATGCCAGAAGAAGCCCTGTATGAAACAAGGGTTGCCAACCTCCAAGAGGTAGCTGAAGATCTCCTAGGATTACAACTGGTCACCAGGCCACAGAGATCAGTTCCCCTGGAGAAAATGGCTGCTTTGGAAGGTAGACTGTATGGAATTTATACCCCACTGAAGTTCCTCCCCTCTCCAAACCCTGCCCTCTTAAGGCGCCACCCCCAAAATCTCCAGAGCTGGCAACCCTAATTCAACCTGGATTAACTCTTACATTTACTTGACACCTTTATATACATTTTTACATCCAAACAGGGTTTCTAAAGTGGGGGCACATTCAAGTCATCAAAAACATTTTGCATGCATTGTATGGTTGCAAGAATCACAGCATCCTGTAAGGTTGGCCTGTATTATTACTCCCATAGTGCCAATGCAAGACTGAGGCTGAGAGAATAATGGCTTGCCTAAGACCACCTAGCCAGTAAATGGTAGAGCAGGAATTTGAACTAGGGACTTCCTGAGTTGTTGCTTACTTTCCACCGGAGGTGTCTCTTTCATGTTCTTCCTAATTCAAGACTGGTGTTCCAGCACACACTTCTTCACCAGACGAACTGTATTTCTCACATGTTGTTGTTTGAGATGGTTCTAGGTGTCAGGCGTGGGTTCACTGAAGCTCACAAGTAAGCAGACTTAGTATTTGAAACAAAGTTGCATTTATTGGATACTTCAGAGTTACTCCAGCTAGAAAGGCATTGGAACTGATGGAGATCAGCTCGATTCATTGGCATTTAATATTCTACATCAAAGCAATCTTTCCTACCCCTCATTTCCCAAAACAAAAGGTTGCTTTTTGCATGTGAGATCTTTCCCAATGCTCCCCCCCCCCTTATCTCTTCAGTTGGTGGTTACATTTCCCGGAGGCAATGCCCTTGGCGCCTCTGGAGAGGAGGTGAGAATCTGGCACATACTGTCTACTTCAAAGAGACCTTGGCAACCTTTGATATTCCTGGGAAGCTACTCTCTACTTTCCCCCCTCCCTCCTTGTTACCCCGGCCCCTATGTTAGTGAGCATTTCTAGGCATTGATCAATATGGTTAGTAACAGCTTTTATCAATGTTATAAGTGAACAGAGCCTGACACTAGGGTGTCTCCAGGCTACAGGTTTCCCCCCATCTAAAACAAAAGAGATATTTCTATTGTGGAGCCCACAGGAAAGGTAAAACAAAAGCCCAACACCTTGGTTCCTCCTTTCCTAATCCTGTCACCTTAATTAATGGGTCATCCCCACAACTGGGTAGCCTTTTCTCTTCAGCAATCTAGGATCATCAGCAAACATTAGCATTCTTACCTTCTTGGACAAATTACATCAAGAGATTTCTGTCTACACCCAGAAATCCATCCCTGCACATAGATGCAATTACAGCAACCTCTTTGTCTTTTCCCGGAAGCCCCATTCAGCATTCCCCAGCATATTGTTTTACTTCCAGTTACATGATCTCATCAGAACACTGTTTTAGTGGGCAGGTACATCCGACTCTCTGTCTGGGGCAGCAATGCTCTGTATTCTTGGTGCTTGGGGAGGGGCGCAACAGTGGGAGGGCCTCTAGTGTCCTGGCCCCACTAATGCCACCTGGTTTTTTGGCCACTATGACACAGAGTGTTGGACTGGATGGGCCATTGGCCTGATCCAACATGGCTTCTCTTAAGCTCTTATGTTCTCTTATCAGCATGCCCTTAGGATACGTTTTTGCCAACTGAAGGAGGAACTCTGGACATGCTCAGTGTGTTGTGTGTATCTGGATCCAACCACACACCCAAGATGCTGGTCATCTTGTCCTTCCCCCTCTGGACCTGGGACCACATCTGCACAGGTAGATATGCTCCCCCCCCTCCCCCCGTTCTCTCATCTCTGCTAACAACTATTTTCTGGTGTTCTTGTGTGTATTTATTTAAATTTTGCTTGTGTGTTAAAATATTATTGGTTTCAATTAAAAAATCCCTTTCTTTATTATAATTGACTTAGTCATTTCAAAATTCATCTCTCTGAGCTAGTACTGGTAAAAACTTTGTGGGAATCCCACTCCTAAACAGCTCTACCTAGGGTGTGCCTCTGCTGATTTCCCTCATAAAAAGAGGAGACCCCAGCATTTCTGGTAACACATCACTATTGTGTATAGTTGAAGGACTGCCTTGGGCTTGGTCTAGGGAAAGGGTATGAGACTGATTTCACTGAATGCTAGGTGCGGGGGGAGGGGAAGCAAAAAACAGGGTTGCACTTACCTGTAACTGTTGTTCATCAATGTCTTCTGTGCAGACACACATTCCCTCCCACCTTCCCCTCTGTGAGCTCTCATTCTGTAATTGATAATTTAGAGCTTGCGGCAGCGATGGCAGAACTGAGGGAATGGGGGCGGTCCACCTGGGATCAGATGACCATTAAGGCACTAGTTTTGGAGCATGCTCAATACGCTCCAGGGGCAGACCACCCAGTTATAGAAATGTTTAAGCTAGTAAGTAATCCCAATGTGGGGCTGCACAGGAAGATGGGTGATGAACATTTCTTACTAGAACTTACAAATCTAACAGAACAGAGAAGAGTAGTTGGCACTAAGTATTAAAGCCGCTTTGCAGTGTCACATATGTTTCCCCCAATCAAGGAAAAGCATGGGAAACCCATGAAGCTGCCCATATTGCTTTTTATGTGGCTCCCTCTAAAGCCCTGACCTTTTCCACCAGCTTTTCCAGTGCTTCAGTGTGAAGGTTTTTGTCTTGTGCCAAGTGCTCAAAAAGATTTACAGGGCTGGCAGTGCGAATGGCTTTGTACACAGTTATCACCTGGGCAGGGAGGAGGTTCTAATCAGGCAGTGGGGAAGATATTTATCCTACAGGGCTGTATTTATAATTGCCAGAATGTTTTCCATCCTTTCTTCAATATCCTCATGGGTCCAGTTTGACAGCGGCACAAAGATGAGGACATGCATCAGACAAATCTTGCAATGGTAGTTAGTGAGCACAGGGTTCTTCCCACCTGATCGTCCAGACTCTCTGAGGTAGATTATGATCTCTAAACATTGCAGGTGGTAACTCTTCTTTGGGGCTCGTGCATCTACCCTGTTGAAAAAGTGCATCTCCAGGACTGCAAAAATGCCCTCTGCCAAACTGTACCAGCTGAATGGTCCATCTCAGCACTCTGGATGGCCAGGTAAATGAATGTGTCTCCATGCTTGGCTCCAAATATGATGTCAACAGAGACTTCCCTTCCAGCCCTAAAGGCCAGTTTCAGCTTAAATGATGTTTTGGAAGGTGTAGACTGGAAATCAAGGTTGTCCTTCCACCTCAGGCTTTTCCCAGCCTCCATCATAAAATTGTGGAACCAGCTGATGGTTTTAGCTACATCCAAGTATTAGAAAGTGTACATGAAGGCATCTTGCTTGCTTTTACTCAGCCTGTGGTCAGAATGACAGAAGGATTCCACTTCTCCAGGCAGCCTTTCTTTCTTTGTACACCAAGATGTGTCTGTGTCTCCTTAACATGCCCTCAGTATATTATGTTTCTAAATTGAATGAATATCCTTTGGGTGCTGAGATGGGAACTAGTATACTAAACACCTTGGATTGTTGTGGGTGCCATCTGTCAAAGGCACTGTCCACCCCAGTGCAGTTCTCCAGCAAGGGCATTCTGACACATGTTTAGTAAGTCATTGATGATGTACTCAAAAAAAAATGGAAGAATTCAATTATTCCTGTCTGTATCTATCTGGCAGTGACAGAAAGCCTCTAGCCCATGTGTGTTTGCCTTTGGAGTTTGTTTCCCCAGTTTTAATTTTGCCATTCCTGATAGCAAACTTTCTACACTACTAAAATGTTTCTTATTATCTAGCCCTGGCTACCTGTCAGAAATAACTCCCAAGGCTTCATGTTACTTTGATACTTAAAAATCATGATAATCAGTTTTGACTCTTGGCTGCTTCCATCCAGAAGAAACAAGAACATGACTGTCATGGGGGCGGGGTGGGAGGGAGAGGAATGAGAGCTTCTCAGCTTGGTGCCACGTCAGCGTAATGGTGAATAAAACTCTCCATGTATCCAGTACTGTTCTTTTCTGTTTTGAGAATCAACTCCAAGTAAACATTCCATACAATTTATATTTATTTATATTTATATTTGAACTTATATCCCGCCCTTCTCACTGGAGTGTCTCAGGGCGGCTTACAACATTGTAATTTACATAGATTCAGTTTAAAAACATTTACATAATACAGTTAAAACCATAATTAATAAAACAGAAATAAAATAAAACCAGCAGTCTGCAAGTGCATTTTTTTTTGTTCCATCCAGAAGATTTTCGCATTGTCAGTTAGGTGTTATAGGCCTGCCGGAAGAGGGCTGTCTTACAGGCCCTGCGGAACTGCCCTAGGTCCCGCAGGGCCCGCACCTCCTCCGGCAGTTGGTTCCACCAGTAAGGTGCCATTATTGAGAAGGCCCGGTCCCTGGTGGATTTTAGGTGGGCCTCCTTTGGCCTGGGGATTACCAACAGGTTTTGTGAACCCGATCGTAGTACTCTCTGGGGAACGTGTGGGGAGAGACGGTCCCTAAGGTAGGCAGGTCCTAGGCCATATAGGGCTTTAAAGGTAATGACCAACACCTTGTACTGGATTCGGAATGTTACCGGCAGCCAGTGCAGATCCCGGAGCCCCGACCGAATGTGCTCCCATCTTGGGAGCCCTAGTAGCAGCCGGGCAGCGGCATTCTGCACTAACTGCAGTTTCCGGGTCCGGCACAAGGGTAGCCCCATGTAGAGGGCATTACAGTAGTCCAACCTCGAGGTGACCGTAGCATGGATCACTGTTGCTAGGTCGTCGCGTTCCAGGAAGGGGGCCAATTGCCTCGCCCGCCTAAGATGAAAGAATGCGGACTTGGCAGTGGCTGCTATCTGAGCCTCCATCGTCAGTGAAGGCTCCAATAGTACCCCCAGCTCTTGACCCTGCTCGCCGCTGTCAACGGCGCGCCATCAAAAACTGGCAGGGGGATTTCCCCTCCCGGGCCGCAGCGACCCAAGCAAAGGACCTCTGTCTTCGCCGGATTCAGCTTCAGCCCGCTCAGCCTAAGCCACCTAGCCACTGCCTGTAACGCCCGGTCCAAATTTTCTGGGGCGCAGGCGGGCCGGCCGTCCATAAGCAGATAGATGACATGGGGGTGGGGATCCTAAATTCTCAGTGTTTTTTATTTCCAAAAATATAATTCTTCAGTTAGCAGAACAAGCCTCCTTTTGTCTTTACTTCACTTGTTACTGTAACTTTGTCAAAGCAAAGGCCCTGTAAGCTAAAATGTAATAATTACCATTGAATCCACTGTCCTGGTTCAAGATGTCTGCAGGTGGCAGGTGATTAAAAGATTTTGGTGTTCCTGAGGCTACACATCTCAAGAACTTCTGCTGTTCTCATTATGATATTTTTATGAGAAAGGACCCAGAGAGAGGCCAGCATGTATGGTTGCTAACTCTGGTTTGGGAAACTTCTGGAGATTTGAGGGGTAGAGCCTGGGAAGGGTGGGGTTTGGAGAGGGATCTCTGCAAGGTATAGTGCCATAGAGTTCATCCTCCAAAGCAGTCATTTTCTTCCAAAGAACTGGTTTGGGTCATCTGGAGATCAATTGTAATAGCAGATATCCAGGTGCCACCTGGAGGTTGGCAACCCTACCAGCATGTCATAGTGTTCACTTGGCATCTATCAGGACAAGGGCCTTCTTTCTGGTGGTCCTGTCCTGTTGGATATATACAAAATAAGCCAAAGGAACCATTCTTATGTACTAATCATACATCATTCACAATGACTATTTGACTTCATTCACATCATGTAAATACAATTCCACTTGAACTGTTACCACATAGTAATCATACTAATTACATCAAGGAAAGGTTTACACATCTTAATAGTACAACATGCATTGTAGAATGTTCAAATTTTTTTTATAGATCTCAATGTTGTCTACAAATCTCAAAGTCCAATTGGATCTTTCCTTCACTATGGTTACATTAAAGAGCTCCCCACAATCTTTCTGTCGATACAAGTTTGAAATGAGTTATAAACTGGTGTTAGTGCAAAACCTAATCCCAACTTAAATAATTCTGTCTCCTTCTGTGTGAGTCGCCTTGAAGACAAATTAATCATTTATTTTTCTTTTTGCCCTTCTTCAGATGTTGTCATTAAAAAACCGTTGTCTAGCCTGTGTTTTGGTCCTTCTGTCCAAACAGGGTCTATGCGATGGACCTCATCCCTGGAAGTATTGGCAGAATCGTCTGCTTCCGTCATATCCCACTACCATGGCTTCTCCTATTGAAACTAGTTTTAAATGAATTTCTGCTGCAGAGATGAATTACAATATTCATCACAGTGTTACAGAGAGACGAGTTGCTCTAATATCTGTGAGACACAAGTTTCAATCCCCACTCTGACATGTAAAATTTGTAGTTTACCTTGGGCAACTGAAACAGTTAAGGGGTTGGAGAGCTTTTCCTTTGTGAAAAGGCTGAAGAGTCCCAAGAATTTTCAGTCTTTGAATAGGTTGGAGTCAGATATGATTGAGGTTTAAAGATTATGCAAGGGGTGGGGAAAGTAGATAGAGAGAACTTTTCCTCCCTCTGCCATAACCCAGCAATAGGAAGCACCAATTTACTCAATGAGTGACATAACAATGGAATTCACGTGAGGATTCACTGATGGCAACTATAACGTACTGAGACAGGAGACGTTGGTGGGGCAACATGCTTTAATGGAGGCACGTTACAAGAAGGAAGAACACGCGGGCCGGGTCCCGCTTATATACAACTCCCGGAACCTCCTTCCAGACAGGCCAGTCCAATCCTGGCCTGTTGAACTTCCCGCCACAGCTGGTGATTGGCGGGGTGTTCGCGCCCTGCGCTGAGTCGCTCCGCGCAGGGCCGCGCTGGCTAGTTTTATGTCCTTGCGTTATGACGTTGTATCGTTATCTTGATACACTACAGCAACAGTCAAAAAAGGCTTCAAACGGGGATGGGGAGAGGTCAATTAGTGGCTACTGACCAAGTCAAGTGAAGGGAATGTTCATATGCAGAATCCACAAACTGATGAAACACAGTGCCTGGAGGCAACACCAGATAAAGGCCTTTGCCTGTATACTGCATTTGTTAGCCACTCAGGGCAGTTGGTTGGCTGTTGTGTGAAACAAGATTCTGGACTACATGGACCAGTCAACTTATGCACCTCTCAAGAATTAACTTTGGAAAATTATCACAATAAACAGAGACCACCCGAATATATGGAGCTTTCTTAATGACCATTCTGAGCACTTAAACAGAAAGGTAAAGACAGAAACCAAGCATTAAAGCTGAACATTTTTCTGGATAACTTTATATACATTTGTGTCAACACTAAGGAGAAATTGATAGAACTAGCACAGTATATGCAGAGGAAGGGAGAACTGAGACAACCGGAGCTTGGGTAGGCTCTCCTTCCTTTAGGGTTTTTAAACAGTGGCTAAATGGCCATCTGACAGCCATGCAGATTCTATGAATTTAGGCATGTCATGAGAGGGAGGGCAGGAAGGGTTACATCAATGCTTCATTCTTGTGGCCCTTTTTTGCATGCCCAGGGAAATGCTGGTTGTCATTTTGGGGTCAGATAGCAATTTTTCTCCAGACCAGTTTTGCAAGGGATCCTGGAGGTTTTTGCTGTCTTCTGGGCATGGAAAAGGGGTCACTGTGTGTGTGTGGAGGGGAGATATTTGTGAAGCTCCTGCATGGGCAGGAGGTTGGACTAGATGACCCTGGAGGTCCCACCCAACTCTATGATTCTGTGATTTCCTTAACAGTCACCAAGATCAAATATGCACAACTTTCTTCTGTTTTGGTCATTCTGCAATTTACTATCAGCAGCATGCAGCCTTCTCCTGTGTCTGTCCACGTGACCATATAGAGACCTGAAAGCATAATGCAGAGAATTATGTACTAAATTCATATTCTTCATTCCTTCTTTCAGAACAAGTTTCCCCAGACATTTGTCTTACCTTTTAGAAAGATATTTCAGACTTTGGGGGCCATTGAACATATGAACATATGAAGCTGCCTTATACCGAATCAGACCCTTGGTCCATCAAAGTCAGTATTGTCTTCTCAGACTGGCAGCAGCTCTCCAGGGTCTCAAGCTGAGGTTTTTCACACCTATTTGCCTGGACTCTTTTTTGGAGATGCCAGGGATTGAACCTGGGACCTTCTGCTTCCCAAGCAGATGCTCTACCACTGAGTCACCATCCCTCCCCTGTCAATATATAATGAAATATATAATGAAACATTATAATGTTATTGATTAGAAAATTATATCATCAGCATGTTACTGACATGATATTGACAACTAGAAAAGGCACTTCAAGTGTTCGTAGGGTTGCTAAGTCCATTTCAAGAAATATCTGGGAACTTTGGGGATGGAGCCAGGAGACTTTGGGGGTGAAGCCAGGAGCAAGGTTATGACAAGCATAATTGAACTCCAAAGTGAGTTCTGGCCATCACATTTAAAGGGACTGCACACCTTTTAAATGCCTTCCCTCCATTGGGAATAATGAAGGATAGTGGCACCTTTTGGGGGGGCTCATAGAACTGGACCCCCTGGTCCAATTTTTTTTTTAAGTTAGAGGGTATTTTAGGGAGAGGCACTAGATGCTATGCTGAAAATTTGGTGCCTCTATCTCAAAAAAGTCCCTTCCAAGACCCAGACACCCACAGATCAATTCTCCATTATGCCCTATGGGAATGGGTCTCCAAAGGGAATAATGGAGTGCCCAGCAGACATTTCCCTCCCCTCCCCACTTTCTGATGACTCTGAAGTGGGGGGAGGGCCTCCAAACTGGGGGATCCCCTGCCCCCACCTAGGGATTGGCCACCCTAGGTTTCAGGCTGCTACTGGTATCACTAGAATATATGGCAGGACAACAGATACTTCATTTAGCTCACACTTTCCCCAAAAAAATCAGCAATTAGCAGATTTTGGTAACAGCATATCAAGAACAGGGAAAGGGCAACTGCATTATGCTTACATTAAACAAGGTCATGCGGGTGCTCTCCCAAAACCATCCGCAGTTGGGTGGCTAACATGGACATAAACATCCACAAGGAAGCAGTCACTATAGCATTAAAGAGGAGTTGACTAATGAAAAGATGGTTATTTAGGGGCAAATCTGCCAGTGACACACCCACCCACATCTACCAGTGAAGATGTTGGTGTGCTAGTAATTAAAAGGTGTGCAGTTGGAGACACAAAAATTGTAGCCAGGAGACACTGCCTAAGCTATGGGAGCACCCTAGCAGGCAGTGGGGTCCCCATTTCCTGACCTGAATTGGAGCTACCTGTCAGAAACAGGCCAAGGGAAAATACTCTCTGCATGGGCCAGAGAACTTGTCCAAGGTTGACTGACTGCATAAGGTTACAACACAGGCATCCTCCAGGCTAACTCCTGCCTTCCCCCTCCTCCACCTAGCAATAGAATGTGTAAGATAATGGGTTCTATCAGGTACAAGTATTTTTATTTCTTAATCTCTAGCTAGCACTGCCAGCTAATCTCTCCTGTCTCCCTACTGCGCCCAAGCATCCTATTGTGTGATCCTATGCTAATGCACAAAGCCATTATACCAACCCCTTTCCTTCCTGCCTTCACCCCAAAGTATCTAGGTAAAAATTAGTCTCAAACATTAAACTATATAGCTCTTCCTGACAACCATCAGGAATCCATTCCCATCTGTTGTGTCAAATGGAACATCTATTCATTTCACCCTGGAAAGCCCATCTCCTGGCTCCCTTCTCTAAGCAAACAGAACATTACACTTTTTTGTCTAACACCTGGGACAACTCAGGCCTTGCTTTTGTCGAGATCTCCAAAAACCATCAAGTTATTGTTTAAACCACTTTACACACCCAAACATACCTACAGGTTATGTTTTTGCTTATTATTAGAAAACACTCTGGACATGCTCAGTGTGTCTTGTCTTGCCAGTGACTCGCACTCCCAAACTCTGGGTCACTTCCATAATCACATCCTCTGCTTCAGGGATCCCTGGACCACACCTAATAATAATAATAATAATAATAAATTTATTTTTATATCCCGCCCTCCCCCGCCAAAGGCAGGCTCAGGGTGGCTAACACGACATGGTATGCACCATGATTACGGTAAAATACAATCATTATTTTAAAACAATTAAACAATTAAAATAGATAAAATTACATTCATAAATTAAGTTAAAATTAGATAGACAGTTAAACCATTATAAGTTATAGATTTCGGTGCTACAGTTCAGACTATGTATAGGATGGCTAGATGTCATTTCCCGGGTTTCATCTTAACGCGAGCTGAAAGAGGGCAGTTTTGCAAGCACTGCGAAACTGATTTAGGTCTTGCAGGGCTCACACCTCTTCTGGTAGTTGATTCCACCATTGGGGAGCCATTGTTGAGAAGGCTTGCTCCCTCGTTGTTTTCAAGAGAGCCAGTTTGGTGTAGTGGTTAAGTGTGCAGACTCTTATCTGGGAGAACCGGGTTTGATTCCCCACTCCTCCACTTGCACCTGCTGGAATGGCCTTGGGTCAGCCATAGCTCTGGCAGAGGTTGTCCTTGAAAGGGCAGCAGCTGTGAGAGCCCTCTCCAGCCCCACCCACCTCACAGGGTGTTTGTTGTGGGGGAGGAAGGTAAAGGAGATTGTGAGCCGCTCTGAGACTCTTCGGAGTGGAGGGTGGGATATAAATCCAATATCTTCTTCTTCTTCTATCTTCTTCTTCAATCTAACCTCCCTTGGTCCAGGGACTTTTAAAAGATTTTGAGAACTAGATCTCAGTGCTCTCTGAGGAACATATGGGGAGAGGCGGTCCCTAAGGTAGGCAGGTCCTCGGCCATATAGGGCTTTAAAGGTAAATATCACCTCTGTAACAATCCCTAAAAGTCTCTATTTCTCACCCCTGATTTCCTTAGCCTCTTGATTGTGTGTATTGTGCTCACTTATGCGAGATTGTATTTTTACATATTTTTCTAAGTAAACATGTTACATTATTTTAATTTGGAGACTTTTTTCTAATACCAGACCTCTGTATTATTAGAGGATCCATGGTCCAGAACCAAGTTTTTTGCAGCAAGATGTTGCCACGAAGCCGTGGATCCATGCGGGGCCAGTATGTCCATTAGGCAGCCTAAGGCAGCTGCCTGAAGTGCATCCCTGGGAGGAGGGGACTGGTTTTGGCTCTCCTGCCCATGCCTATGAGGCAAGGGAAATAGTGAGTTCGGTGGCCACCACCACAGGGCTTCCAGGCTCAGTGTGCACACATGCTGCCTTGCTTCCTGTCACTCCACCCCTCACATCTGTGCTTCCAAGCATGTGTGCGCGGAGCCCAGAAGCCCCGTGGCTGCTGCCGCCAAGCTCACCCTCACCAAGAAGGTGAGGGGCAGCTGGCCTGGGGCACTGGCCTTGTGCAGACTCCCCAGCGCCGGTGCTGGACACATGATTTCATAAGAACATAAGAGAAGCCATGTTGGATCAGGCCAATGGCCCATCCAGTCCAGGACTCTGTGTCACATAGTGGCCAAACAACCCAGGTGCCATCAGGATGTCTATCAGTGGGGCCAGGACACTAGAAGTCCTCGCACTGTTGCCCCTCCCAAGCACCAAGAATACAGAGCATCACTTGCCCCAGACAGAGTGTTCCAACAATATGGTGTGGCTAATAGCCACTGATGGACCTCTGCTCCATATGTTTATCCAACCTCCACCACAACCTCCTGTGGCAGTGAATTCCATGTGTTAATCACCCTTTGAGTGAAGAAGTACTTCCTTTTATCTGTTATAACCTGGCTGCTCAGCAATTTCATTGAGTGCCACAAGTTCTTGTATTGTGAGAAAAGAATTTCTGTGATGTGAGCTGTGGCCATGAATATAACATGTGATTTGAGGGGGAGTTTGGGGTGACCCATTTATTTTTTGTTAAAATTTCTCGCCACTAGCCCTCTGTTAGGGAGCACAGTAGGAAATCTTAACATCACCATTGCTATACAAGTCTTTTTATGCATGGGTTATTCACAAACTCTTTTACATACCCACCTGCAGACCATAAAACGGGCGGGGGACTCACACTCTTGAAAAGTGGTCCCTGGGGACACACATAGCGGGGAGGGACAGGTGCTTGTGAAATTAAAAATCGCTCCAATGAGAGATGGAGGGCCTGACCTAGCTTCTCCTTAAAAATGGGAGAGCTTGTACCTTTCACCACATGCACCTGTTGGTGTTTTTTACCTTGCACCATGGAAAACACACCGGTGACAGTTTTTGACCCACAGGTCCCTGGAGCTCCTGTCAAGAAGTCTAAAACAAGAAAGAGGAGGCGTGAGCTCTGTGATGCTGAGAAAGAAAACTTACAAAAACGCTTGTTTCATTCTGGAGGAGAGGGCCGGTCCCCTGTAAACACAGGTTACAAAGATGGGGAGAGGCAGGCCTCCCCAAACCAACAACCTCTATATACCTTTGAGGTGTGTAAAGGAATTCTAAAGATGTGAGGGATCTCTGAGTGGGAAATGATGGCCTAATGTAATTTTTGTTTGTCTGTTTTTGTTCGTCTGGCTTTAGAAAATAAAACTCTCGGATTTTGCAGAAGGGAAGAGTGCCCTGTACTCGACTATACAGAATTATATGGGTGTGAATGAAGACATACCAGTTGGCAGAGGGATCAGCCAAAGATCCCTCATTAATAAGCTCCTGCCTGATTGCGTGTATGCCGTTCTAAAGAGATGTTGCAGTGATTTATTATTTTCAAAATGCGAAGGTTGTGTTATGGACATTTATAATAAGATGGGGCATAGTTGCCTTTTATGGCCAGATTCCTTTTATGATGAAAATTTAATCTTTATCTGCAAAAATCTGAAATTTCAGCCAGTGTTCTACACCCTCACAGGGGTTGCAATTTCCATGCGTTGTTTCAGCCTAAACTTTCAGCATATTGTGACACTGGCGAAGCTCATTGATGAGATAGCATCAAGCACACACTCTGGAGAATGTCTGAAGACATTTTACAAAGATTGTGAAGGATTTCTTCAAAAAATGTTTAAAGATCGTGAATGTCTAAGCGTCTTTCTGTAAAATGTATAATTAAAATTTATATTAAAATGCACTGTGTCAAAAACATTTTCAAGACCTCAGTGTTTCTAAATATCTTCCTATAAAATGTGTAATTAATATATATATATATATATATATAAAAAAAAATACAGTGTGTCAAAAACATTTTCATTATGTTTCTAAAAGTCTTTCTGTAAAAATGTGTAATTAAAATGTATATTAAAATGCAATGAGGCTTTGTGTGTGATTTTTAAATGTACCCTTGAAACGATGGGTCTTCAGAGATGTTCAACAACAGTAGTGGGTATTTATAGATAACAAGAAGCACGTATTCTTGTATGGTTTTGTAGAACCAGTGGCATGTGTCCCAATTTGATAAGAACAAGTGTATACACCCATTGATTATAAAAAGCCCCTCATGTCACACCCCAATGGTGTTTTAAAACACAGCTCCTCTTCATAACCAGGACCATGGCTTCAGAAGATCTTGTTGATTTGGAAGGTAACTTATTTAACTTATTTTATACTGATGTATATTTTAAAAAAAAAAACTTCTGTGAACATGATCATGAGAGGGATCAGGCTAAATGACTCTGGAGGGCCCTTCCAAGTCTATGAGTTAATGCTCTTTTTGGAAATCTTGTTTGTTCTGCATGTACCAGTCATATTTGCTGAGGACCAAACACTGACCAGCATTATCAGTATCCATCCATACCAGCAAGATGGAGCCACTGACATCCCTCCAGAAAAAATGCAGGATGACAACGGTGGGTTTTTACATCTATGTGCTGGTGGGGGAAAAGTTTCATGGCTTTTCTTGAGAAAAGTTTTTAAAATATGGAAAGATAATCACATATGGCTGCAGCAAGGAGCATGGCATGACAACAGTTGCTAGTTAGAAAACATGTGCTCTGTGTCAATGAAAAAGTATTGAAGACTAGCCTGATCCTGCAGCAACACTACAAAAGGATTGTATCAGCTCTTATTTCTGAAGGAAAAAATGTTATTAATAATAATAATAATAATAATAATAATAATAATAATAATAATAATAATAATAATAATAATAATAATAATAATAATAATAATAATAATAATAATAATAATAATAAAAATAATAAAATTTTATTTATACCCCGCCCTCCCCGCCGAGGCAGGCTCAGGGCGGCTTTCAAGGTATGGCAAAAGCCATGTTGAACAATAAAACAATTATACAATTCAATACAGTTTACAATTTACCATTAAATTTTTACATAATCTAAAACAGTCTAAAATCAGTCTAAAATAGTCTCATCTCATTGCTATCTCAGTTATATTAATGTTAATGATGGCGTGATGTTTATTTCAGGCTCCATCTTGTTAAAGAGTTGAGAAAAACTCATTTGGAGTGTGTATTTATACATTATAAACTTCTAATAACTGCAAAAACTTCCCCTGAGAAGACATGTGCACCAAGGCCTATCTTGCAGGGTCTGACCCTAAAAGTTTTCCTATAGAATTTTAAAAACATGCTGTTTTTCACTGTTTTGTTGAGAGCCCGTTTTTTGGTTTGATTCCCCAACTCCGCCACTTGCAGGTGTTGGAATGGCCATGGGTCAGCCGTGGTTTTCACAGAGCTTGTCCTTGAAAGGGCAGCTTTTAGGAGGTCTCTCTCACACCCAACTGCCTCACAGAGTGTTTGTTGTGGGGGAGGAAGCTAATGGAGTCTGTGCGCCACTCTGAGACTCTGTCTGGTGTGCAAAATATAAATCCATTGTCTTATTATTATTTATAAAGTTTGTATGTTTTTTATTTTAACAAATCAGAGATGGCAGCAGACGGGGCCGGATTCCTCTTCAGCGTTAGAAATGCTGGCTGAGGGTGCAGCTGCCATTGGCTGAAAAGATCCACGTGATTCCCTGCTTTCTGATTGGCTAGAACCTTTTTTCCAGCCAGGGTAAATTCTGTCTGGTAAGCTGTTGATTGGAGCCCCGCTTATCTAGTCCCACCCTAGCAGCAGCACACTTGTTCAACTGACTCTGTTAGTCAGTAGCTCCCAGCCTGCCTTCCAATATACATCTCAGGGTGGGAAAGTGCGGCTGTGTTTTAAAAGGCATTTTTGTTTTTAAAAGCGGTGGTTGGTAAGCAATTGCATTCTCTCTCTTGATGAGCTTAAAGGGGGGCAGTGTAGCTTAAACTTAAAAGGACAGTGAACCTTACAAGGGCTCTGTGTCTGCTGGCTGGGGTCTGGGGAAAGTGGGAGCTTTGCTTTTTGCAAAACCTGCTTGCCTGTGTTTGCAGTCGCTCTCACTCTTTGCTTTAGGAAGCTGAAGGGGGGAAGTGGGGCTTTGGGTAGGATTTTCAGCTTTTTCCTGGTGTGTATAGCTCATTCTCTGACACTCTCTTTCTCCCTCTGTGTGTGTGTGTGAAACGTGAGCTTGTATGATTAAAGTTTGCTGTTTGTCGTTGGCCATGGGAAGGGTGGGGTGGGGATTTCTCTTGGTAAAGCTGTCTCTCTCAACTTTTGTGCAGGCTTTAAAAAATAAACAGTGTCTGTTCCTTGCAAAAGAGAACTCTCTCACAGAAAAAAAAAGCATGCAGCTGCTTTGCTTTTTTAAAAGGGCATTGTCCCTTGTGGGGGAACCACTGGGACTTGCAGGAAGAGAGAACTCCTGGCAAAACATTCTCCAGGTGGGAACTGGAGATTTCCAGGAATTTGTGATTTCAGCTATCTCTCCTTTTCAAATAGTTTTCAAAGCACACCAAACATTTTCCCCACATTGTACAAAAGCACACTTTCCAATACCCATTCTGTACAAAAGCACAGCTCCCCCCAAAAATAGTTTGCACCAAATAAATTTTCACCTAATTAAAAAAAACCACAGTAGCCATTTTGCCTCCTCCTTCTTCCCAGAAGTCCAGGCCCCGGGGGGGGGGGGGGAGGCTCCACCCACCCCTGACAGTCCCAGGTGGGTGGGAGGGGGGAGCCAGGAGGGAGGGGGAGCCAGGAAGACGGGACTTATCTCCTCATCAAATCTTGATTTGACATCAGGGATGTCCCTATTCCTCCTGACATGATATGTGATTTGATGGTGAGCTTGGGGTAACCCAATGCAAAATGCCTGAGGATCCAGAAGGAGCTTTGCTTTAAAATGATGTTTTTTCGCTATTGTGATGCCACAAAGTCATGGTTGTGTGATTTTTTGCTATACAATCTTTTGTTCTCAACATTATAGATGATCTGATGGTGAGTGTGGGATGACCTAAAACAAAAATCATGAGGATCTGTGCATGGTGTGCATGGTGTTGCCATGAAGCCGTGGATCTGGAATTTCTGTGGTGGGAGCTCTGCTCATGGCCATGATATATGAAATGATGGTGATGCTGGGGTGACCAAATGCAAAAACCCTGGGGATCCATGCTGTGAAACTATGTCTTTGTGCTGTTGTGGCACCACGAATCCATGGATGCATGATTTTTCTGGTGCTGCCTATAGACTAGGACATGGTCTACAGTACGATGGTGGTTTTATTTCATTTCAGTGTGAAAATCATATGAATTCAGAGGATCCGTGCTTTGGAACCATGTTTTTGCACAGTTGTGCTGCCATGACTCCATGGAGGCGTGATTTTTGTGCTGCCTATAGACTAAGACATCTACAGTATGATGGTGTTTTATTTCGTTTCAGTGTAAAAATCATATGACTTCATGAGGATCCTTGTAGATCCAGGTTTTTACTTTTCCCAATCTTCCTTCTCCTAACAAGATCTCAGGAGCCAGGAAGAACAAAGGCTGAATTTGTAGGTGGTGGCCTCCCCAGCCAGTGCCGTGCCCTTTCGGCATCAGCAAAGGGCGACCTATGTTCAAATGCCTGCTTCACAACCAAGCTTCTTGGGTGACCTTGGGAACTGGCTGATTTACCCTCCTATGCATCTGAGGAAGTCCGCTCTGGCTCACGAAAACTTATGCAAGAATCAAGAGCGTTAGTCCTTAAGGTGCCACCGGACTCCTGGCTAATTGCACATGTCCGCTAGGTGGCGACCAGAAAGCCTCGCCGAGGTTCTGCTGCGCCATTGAACAATAGAGGAAGAGCCTTCCATGTGCGTGCCCACCTGACTCTTTCTCTCTCCCCACCCCCTTTCCTCACACGCCCCCCCCTCCCCCAGTTTTCCTTCCACCGCTGTTTTGGTCCCAGTGCAAATCGAGGGGAACCGAGAGTGAGGCTGAAGGCCAAGGGACGAGCCCGGGCCGCGACTGGAGTCTCCGCCTGCCGCTAGCGCGAACCAGGGCATGCTCAGTCGGCGCCAGCAGCATCGGCCAGGGAGCGGGCTGTGACTCCGGCACACCACCGCCACCCTCGCGGGCGCTTCGCTTTCCTTGCGTCAGCTTGATGTTCGCAGGCAGGGGCGGGAAGCAACCACGCGCGGTGTGCCCGGGGGAAGAGTCGGGGGCGCCGCTGGGGAGCGGCTGGGAGCACCGAGCTGCCCGGGCGGGGGAACGTTGGGAGTTCTCTTTTGGAACGCGGAGACACTTTGGAACGCCCGCGGTTTGCTGCGGCGCGGCGGCCAGGAGGAGGAGGAGGAGGCCCGAGCCGGCTGTGGGCAGCGGGCGGCCCCAGGGAGAGCGCGCGGTGGCGCTGAGTCCCAGCGGCGGGGCCCTGCAGGGGTTCGGGGCGCGATCCGCTCGGTGCCCGCACTTCGATGGTTTGTTCCGACCGCGATGAGCCGCCCGTCCTCCGCCGGACCCAGCGCTAGCAAACCTTGCGGCAAGCAGCAGCAGCAGCACACGCCGTCGCCGGCTGCTGCCCCCGCCGCTGCCGCCAGCGCCGCCGCTGCCGCCACCATCTCGGCTGCCGGGGCCGGCTCTTCGGCGGTGCCTGCCGCGGCCGCCGTCCTCTCGAGCCCTGGCGGGGGGGAAGGCAGCGGGGGGCCGGTCTCGCCTCAGCACCACGAGCTGACCTCGCTCTTCGAGTGCCCCGTCTGCTTCGACTATGTCCTCCCGCCGATCCTGCAGTGCCAGGCCGGCCACTTGGTGTGCAACCAATGCCGGCAGAAGCTGAGCCTGTGCCCCACGTGCCGGGGATCCCTGACCCCCAGCATCAGGAATCTGGCCATGGAGAAAGTGGCCTCGGCCGTCCTCTTCCCCTGCAAGGTAAGCGCCCTGCCTCGGCAGGAGAGGAGAGGAGAGGGGGCTGCCTGCCGGGCTGGGGAGCAGTGGAGGAGCCCGAGCCCAGCCCGGCTCTCCTCGTCTGTCCTTGAGGTTGCCGCAGTTTTCAGAGCGACACGACCTCCATCATTTCCCCCTTTTCCCTGGTGGAACTTGGCCGGGGGTGGGGATGGGGATGGGGGTTTGATTTACCTGCCAGAAAGACACCTCCCCCGCCTTGCCGCTTGCGAATTTTTCTCGAAACTCTTGCTCTTCTCTCTTAGGGAGAACAAGAGAATCCAGTCTGTGGAAGTTAGAGGTGCCCGTTTGTTTATGCTATTCCTGCCACCTTTATTGGGGAGTTACGAGTATCCTCCCCTTCTATCAGGAAGCGGATCATCCCCCCCTTCCCTTGGAACTCTTGGGGGCCTTCTCTAGCCCTGCTGGTAAACAGTATAATGGCCGTCCCAAGAGGGCAGATCCTTGCTTGCAACAATATCCTCAGGTGAAAAATTAATTTTTAAAAAGGCTTAGGCCATTGCTATTTATAGTGTTTTGGTTCTTAACAGCCTGCCCTGTCAGCCAGGAAGTACCTGGGTTGAATCGCAGCCTTATTCATGGTCATCATTCTCTCGCCTCCCATGCCTTGTAAGCTGGGGTATAATACTGGCCTACCTTACAGGGGTGTTATCAATCTTAAGTTGGCTGAATGGATAGAATGAACAAATGATGCATGCGAAGCAGTTTGAAGACTTGGGACGAGGCACAGTAGATGTGCACTCATGCTTTTATACATTTAAATAGTAGTCTTACTATAGTACTACTGCTGTGCCTTCTATAATGAAGTGTTCTTGTGTGTGATATCAAGCTATGGCTGGTCAAAAGGGAAAATGAGTTCTAAGGCATCGCTGTGTAGAACTAATTAGACAGCCAGAAAAGTAACCAGACTGGTAGAATGAAAAGCCTGAGATATTTTAGGCCACGTGTTCTTTGGTCTCCTATGAAGGGGATGCTCTCTAACTGTATGTAGTTCACCCGAGTATGGCAGCGTTAAGGTATAGCCTATGCTAATCCTCTGGAATTCCACACTAAGGGAATTGTGATACTGTGGCTATATGCATAAAATGCCACACAAGGTGGTATCTTTAATTTGTGAGTACTGCTTTTCACACCTGTAGGTTGCCAGTAAAACAGGATATGTGAGGAGGTGTGGAAATGACTCAGTGGCAGAACATTTGCTTAGCATGCACAAAGTCCCAGGTGTTCAATCCCTGGTATCTGCACCTGAGACCCTGGAGAGCCATTGGCAGTCTGAGTGAACAAAACTGACTTTGATGGCCAGGGGATCTGATGCAGTGTAAGGCACCTTCATGTGTACCAGAGCAAGAAGCTGTTTTTGCCTTATCACACAAATGCAGGGATGAGAGGACATTTGTAGAGGATTCCTTGATCTACTCCCCTCTACCCTTCTCCCCCACAAACAGAAGAACATGTAATCTGTTCCCACCCCCAAAACTCTGAGAGTGGAAGTAAGTCCTGGAAGTAGAAATTTGCAGAATCAGCAGGCAAGAGAAGAGTTAGGTGTCCTTTCCCTTATGCTCTATTTAAAATACTTCCCCTATATTTTGTGTTATCTCAAGTTTGAAAACACGCATGGTTTGGTGCAGGAGGCCAGTGCCTTTTTGTTCAGAAGGGCCCCATGCCCCAGAAGGGCTCTTGAGATCCTGCAGACTCCCACTCAAAGCAGGCAGTCTTGAGGTTTAGGGCAGCTTCAGAGGCTTCATGTGTGGTTTTGCCCCACAGTGTCAAAGCAGGGCCTCTGGAAGCTGCTTCCCTGTGAGCAGACCCTAGGCCACAGAGCCTGTCTGAAGGTAAAGGTCAGCGACTGAGTTACCTCTGCCATTTTTGGCCTCATGCTGATGTGACCAAGGCATTGGCAGGACACCTTGGCTCACCTGACTCTAGGTGGGGAGTGGAAGAGAAGAAGAGCTTTAGAGTGCCATCCTAAGGAGAGTTATGCCCTTCTCAACCCATTGCCTTCAGTGGACATAGAAGGTGTTAGCTCTTGTTAGGATGGCTTTCGTAGTCCCCTCACATCAGAACGACAGCTTCCAAACTTCCTGGAGAGAAAGGAGCCATCAGTTACACTGTCTTGGGAGTTAGGTTTGGTTGGTATGTTTAAAGCAGGCATGCTCTCTCCTCTCAAGATGCCCACCCTGATCCTGTGCACATTTAGTTGAAATTATACCCACCAAGGTCAAGGGTACTTTTACTCAAGGAAGACCTTTCTGAGAGCACATAGACTTTTGCACCTGACATCTATACAGGTATCAGTTACTAAGCCTGTTAATTAGAAAATAATATCAGCAAGTACTAGTCCAAATGGGCTGGCAGGTTGGGCCTGGGGGGCACAGAACAGTGGCAGCAGTACTTCTCTCCCTGCAGTGGTGCCAGTCATTACTTCTTCTGTGGAGCATTCCTATCCTTCCCCTCTGTTTTTTTTTCCCCTTATGCAGCTCTACTTTCGCTGGGGAAAGCGACCATTTGGAAGTGTCCCGAGACACAACAGAGGTGGCAGATGGCTGAGAGAAGCTTTCCGCTTTTGCTCTTTTTAAAATCAGCGCTGATCTTGAGACCCTTTGCTTTTCTAAAACAGGCACACTGGTGTCCATTTCATTTCTGTTGCGCTCCCCAGGCACAGGTTGAGCTGATCGATACACACTCTAAACCCTTCTTAAAGTGACATTGACACAGATCTTAAGGTCATGTTGATAAAAAGCAGAGCTGGAGGCAAAGTTGTGCTGCACGTATTAAATTCACCCAAGGAAGGACTCTAGAAAGGGAAGAAAACTTTACAAAAAATAGAAGGTTGCCCTGAATGGTAGGTGTGGCAGAGAGAAGACACCGAATGGGTAGGTGTGGCAGAGAGAAGACACAGCCACATGAGCCACTGGTTAGGAATGGTAGCGGTGACGGGGGGGGGGCGGGAGTGCTTACTCAGATCAAGATGGACAGACTTGCAACCCAGCAAGTCTGACTTGTCATACATGAAGCTGCCCTATATTGAATCAGACCACAGGCCCATCACAGTCAGTATTTTGTCTACTCAGACTGGCAGTGTCTCTCTAAGGGTCGTGGGCAGAGGGAGGTCTTTCACGTTATGTACTACTTGAAACTTGTTAACAAGAGATGCTGCCAGGGATTGGACCCAGGACTTTCTGCATGCCAAGCAGAGCCTCTTCCACTGAGCCAGGGCCCATGTGATGGAGTGTTCCACTCTCAACACACAAACAAGCAGAGGAAACTAGCATGTCAGGGAATTGGTCAGGCCAGACCTTTCTCTGTAAGAGGCTCATTTTCTATGCACTGGGAAAGTGTTTGTACATTGGGCTTTTCAGTCATGCATGCATATTTTCTATCCACACGCATGCAGCCTGAAGTGTTTATATTGTCCGGATGTCTTCTTCATCTGCTGGAAAACACAACACCCAAGATGTGGCCTCTGGCTGGACAATCCTCCATCAAGAAGTCCTGCTGCCTCTTGTTCTGTTCTGAAAAGTTGCCAATTGCCACGTTAACTTGTCCCATTCAAGCAACTCTGAGCAGCAGACTTGAGAGCATTTTGTTTTACCCTCCAACAACTCTGTACAGCAGAGGCCAGCCTGTGAGGCAATAGGCAACCCTGAGACACCAGCCATGAGGCCCCATACACCCCCTTTTGCTGGCTAAGGTGGGCACAAGGGAGCCAGGGCAAGTTCCAAGGGGCTTGCTGGGACAGGCCTCTCTCTCACCAGCCGCCTAGCCCAGAAAAGCCTCCTCATGTCCAGTTGTCTTCTGTCCAGCTCCAAGTCTGTTGAACACCCACCAAGACTGGGGGTTGGCGTGGGAGATAAAAAATTGCCTTCTATCTCCGTATTCATGCAGCCTATGAGAATAAATGGAAACACCTCCCAAAATGGAGGCTTTCCCTTGCTCTTTTATGCATACAAGACCTGCAGAGGTAAAGGAGAACATTTGAAGGCACCTTGGGGAGGCCATGGGACCTTGGTGGGCTGCACATGTGAATGAAGTATGTGAGCGTTCCCCTCCCTGTGAGTGCTTTTCACCTGCCAGCATCTTCAGGAGCTGCCCCATTAGCTCGGAAGAGGGGCATCTAGAGGCACTGGCAGTCCTCCCTGTGACCCTTTCAAAACCAGGCTGGATTGCAGCACATCAGCAGCTAGGCAAATGCCAACTCCCCACTCCTGCATTGCACCTTGTCTGAACTGGCCAACTTCCCCTTGTTTCTTGGCTCTGTTGGTACAGCCAAACTGGACCAACAAGTGTGGTGTTCACACGTGCAGGGGCTCCCCGGTGGCCTTTCAAACCAAGATGGAGCCTTCCAACCCACAGGAAGGGAAGAGATGTGCAGGGAACAATGCCCCCTTTCTGCACCCACAGGGATACCGAAGCGCCTTGGTTGCAACCGGGGCTCAAGTTCGCTGTCATCATGTCAAGCCTTGCAGTGCCATGACAAACCAAAAGGAATGACTCACTAGTTATCTGTTGTGGCCTGTCAGGTGTTTGACATTTGATGTCTCCTTTGTTTCCTAGTCAGAGACGGAGTACTTGCCTACCTTTCCATAATTGCTTGGTGAATTATATGGTCCCTGCATAGGCTGTCTTCTTTTACATGGTGTAGTAATATGATCAGTGTCACTGCTTGAGGATCGGCGTGCCTTTTCCACGGATCCTAAGTGCTGCCAGCAGAGGGAAGCCTGGGAAGCAGGAAATTGTGGCTTCCCTATTCATGCTGAAGTCCACTTAGCCCCAAATGTTAGAGTCAAGAGACAATCCTTAATCTTTAGGAAGTGGGTGGGGGGCGCCGTGGAAGTGGATCAGTGAAAATTGCCTTCACTCTCCTCTGCCAACAGAAGTATACTATGCTGGCGGAATGGCAATTTCAGGGTACAACCCTATGTTGATCTCTTCTGGAACATGGGATTGGTGTGGGGCAGTGACAGAGGAAGTATCCCATCAACTGATAAAGAGCCCACCTGTCAGCAGTGTGTAGGAAAACCACAGAGGAGGCTGTAAAAGACAGAGTAATACCACTTCACATCTTAATATCCCTTGGTGGAGTAATCACTGCAAGGCATATTTCACCATGTGTACATGTTTGTGTTTATGAATGTGTTTAAGCATTGTGTGTTGTGTTTAAGCATTGTGCATAACAATAAACACCTGGATGAAAAACCAAGCTGCAGGTGCATGGTGTCCTGACCTAGTTGTTTCAAGCTCTCCCAATTGATTCAGATCTCAGAAGCTAAGCAGGGTCAGCCCTAGTTAATATTTGGATGGGAGACCACCTATGGAACTCGGGGTCATTATGCAGAGGGGCAGGTTATGGCAAACTACTTCTGTATGGCTCTTCTCTTGAAAACCCTATGGAGTCACCAGAAGTTAGCTGCGATTTGACTGTGGGGGTGGAGGGGAGATGTATGGCAGCACTCAAAACTGCAGCATGGAAAGCAGGCATGCCACATCAGTTCTGCTCACACACCCTCAAAATGCATAATGAGTAGAAGTGAGGAAGAAGAGATTGGATTTGTACTCCGCTCAGAGCGGTTTACAATCTCCTTCCCTTCCTCTCCCCAGAACGGATACCCTGTGAGGTAGGTAGGGCTGAGGGAGCTCTTTCTAGAGCTGCTCTGAAAGAACAGGTCTGAGAAAACTTGTGACTGACTCAAGGCCACATCAGCAGGTGCAAGTGGAGGAGTGGGGAATCAAACTCTGTTCTCCCAGATTAGAATCTGCACTCTTACCCACTACACCAGACTGGCTGTCAGTACCAAACCACAGACATACCAGAGGGCTTTTCAAGCAGCACAAAGACTGACTATATTCAGCTAAGTGGATTTCAAATCATGCCAACTTGTCCCAGGCAGTGGCATGCAGCGTGGAAACTTGACACATGCTCTAATAATTGCTTTTGCCTATATAAAACTGAGCATTTAGAGACTTCACAGAGAAACAAACAGGAATTCATGCATTGAATGTGTAGGTTAGCATTTTATTTCAAATACTCTCATGTGGGGAAGCCACCAAAATTGCTGATGCTCCATAATGCAGATCACGGTGGTGTTTCAAATCTGCTTTCTGTCTGGTTCATCTTAATCTCATGGTGAGACTCGGTATCATTGCCAGCTGCCACAGGTGCAGGCATGAAAAGTATCCATGAAGTTGGATCAGGCCCCAGAGAAAGTGGTTGTCAGACTTCACATCCACCTCATAAAGTACTGCCACATGGACTTGATTTTTTAACAGTCTCAGCTGGAGACTATAATGTATTAAATATCTCTTGCAGAAGTTTTCTGTGGTTGTAATCTGGTGAGGATTCACTCTTTCCATGTGGGGAGGATGGTTACACATATCTTTAAAATCAAAGCCATAATATTTCGGCTTCAGGAGGTTGTCTGTGACCTTTTGATCTTTTTAAGGCAGTAGGAATCATAAGTGGCAAAGTTTCTTTGCACATTTTTAGCACACACCTTCTAAAAACAGAAAGTAAAAGAGATGTGTTTTAAAAGACCTATGCTGTACAAGTATAACTAGAGGAGCCATGCTTGGTCAGGCTTCTTGGCCATGTGTTTATATCTTTCAAAATGTGTGTTTGTCTCTGTGAATGTTTATGAAATCAGTACCTTCTTGACATGCTGTTCAACCTTAGTTCTTCCAGTTGGGTCATTTTTGTGGGAAGTTGTGGATGTAGAGTACAATAAGAGTGTGTATTTTGATGGCATTTACATAATACGCTGGTTTTTGTCCTATAAAGTGTATCTTCCTAATTTCTTGTTTTATGAAAGAATAATACATCCTCCTGCTTACATTACCTGCGTTTATAATTCAACAAGCGGGACCCACAAGGACTTGAAAAGGTATCTCATTTCTCCCTTCCTCACTCTTTCACTGTTTCCTCTTCCCTGAAAGCTTCAATAACATCTCCCCCTTTTCTGCTTCCTTCTCTCCTTTCTACCTATCAGCTAACTTAGCTTTATCTGTCCTCCTATCTTCAGCTTTCCCTCCCCCTGGCAGCCTGTCCCTGGGAAAATTCTGGCCCAGTTGCAGTGTGGCCACCACCGGGCCAGGACCCAGTTATGTGGTGGAAAACCTGCAAGGACTTTTGGGGGGCACATCACTTTCCCTGAATCCCTTCCCTACCCTGTTTCCTCTTTCCCTTCTCCTAGCAGCTCACATAACCTCTCCCCTTTCCTGCTATCTCCTCTCCTTCACACCCAACCACCAACCTACCTTTTATCTGCCTCCCATCTTCAACTATATTTATAGTGTATTTAGTTCATTTACACCCTGCCTTTCTCCACAGTTGCGACCCAAAGCAGCTCACATCATTCTCTCCTCCATTTCATTGTCACAACAACCCTGGGAGGTAGGTTAGGCTAAGAAAGAGAGACTGGCTCAAGATCATCCAGTGAGCTTCTGTGGCAGAATGGGGATTCAGACCTGGGACTCCTGAAACCCTAACCACTACACCATACTTGCTTGTGTGGGGTTGGTGTTGAAAAATAACAAGTAGCCAGGCCTGAGTGAGTCATGCAAGTTGCATGGTAGCATGTTGCTCAATGAGTCTTGGTACCATTGAGTCTTTCCTCAAAGGCCAAAATAGTCTTGGAAAGGGCTCTGCCTCCTTCCTCTGCCTTTTACTGAAGGCTGAAAATACTGTTGTGGTTCCCTAGCATCCCCAACTACAACACCAAGAGGGCATTTATTTCTTAAAGCCACAGGCATTGCTTCTGTTATTTGGCAGGTTGTATTCCCTCAGGGTATTTTTTATTTGTAGATTTCTGCAAATCTAGAGCTTTTGTTAGGTTTGTAAAAAAGATCCAGCTTGTCTTTTCATAGGCTTAATCTCCAAGTTTAAGCATCCACAAATAGGACCCTGTTGTGAATTAGGTATATTGGCATTTTTATTCATACACAGACAAACATTTATTCCATTCCCCAGTCTTTGATCAATCCTTGGAAATAATTGGCTGTTTTATATATATATAAAACAGCCAATTATTTTTTTTTTTAAGTTTCTCCTTTCTTGATTCATTTGAGCTTCCTGAGTGTGTTAGACCCGATATATGAATTCTGTGCCATGAGGGAGTTCCAGCTGGCATGTGTCAGAAAGACTAGTCTTTCTTTTTTAACATAACCTCAGTAAAGTACTGTATGGTGCTGGGGGAGCGCTTCCTTTGTCCTTTGGAAGAAGAGTTGATTTTGTTGTGCTTCTTCCTGTCTTTAAACAGTTGTCCTTGTGTGCTGAGCTCACATGTGGATTTCATGTGGTGAGCATTTAAATAACTGGTAGGAATGCACCTCTCTAGGTTTGGGCTGCGTATGAGCAAGGTAATCTGTTTTAGGCAACACAGACTTGGCGGCCGGGCTCCTAAGGAAACATGAAGTTAAATAGTGGCCACATTTACCTCTTTAACCTCAGTTTAATGTTTAAATTGACCATGTAAAAAAGTATCAAATGTTAAACTTTTTTTTACTGCCTAAGAAAACTGAGAAAAATAAGAGATGGGTAGTTAATAGGCATTGTGTGTCTGTGGTAAAGTATTTGCTTTACTTTGCACACAGAAGATCCCAGGTTCAGTCCCCAGCATGGCACGCCACTGCTTGACAGACAACAGTAACTTCATCATACATATCAGCAGGGCTTTTTTTGTAGCAAGAACTCCTTTGCATATTAGGCCACACACCCCTGATGTAGCCAATTTTCCTGAAGCTTACAGTAGCCCCTGTACTAAGCCCTGTAAGCTCTTTGAGAATTGGCTACATCAGGGGTGTGTGGCCTAATATGCAAAGGAGTTCCTGCTACAAAAATGCCCTGCATATGAAGCTACCTTGTACTGAGTCAGACCTTTGACTGGAGGCTGCAGGGTGATTGGGAAAAGAGATGTTGCTCAGTGGTTAGAGCATCTGCTTTACATGCAGCAGGTCATCTCAAGTTTGATCCCCAGTTAAGAGGACCAGGTTGTAGGTTGCTGGAGGGCAGCTGCCAGTCAGTAGAGGACATTTATTTATTTATGACATCCTAATTCCACTATACCTTCAAAGCATATATGAAGTTATCCTATTGTATCCTCACAACCGTTCTGTGAGAAAGGTTAGGTGAAAGTAAGTTATTGCAGAAAACCAACCAGTGAACTTCCTAGCACAATGGGAATTTGAACCTTGGTCTTCCTGATCTGTGTCCAGCCAATACACCACTCTGGCTCACAAGAGTTTCACACATTACACAGAGGCACACTTGGGTTTTAGGTACAGTTGAATATCTGGGGTTTACATAAAAAAGTAAAGTTGCCTTTATGATTGATTGCCTTAAAAAAAAAGTCCAAAATCCATATAATACCTTCAAAGAACCAACCAAATTAGGACAGCATTCCATGCAAACTTGTGTTCACCAGAGTTCTACATGAGGCTCAATGTTACAAAATTTAAAAAGATAGAAGGGAAGCAGGCCAGATCCTCAGCACATGATCTTAAGGTCTGATCTCACAAGCATGCCTTTTCTTTATTGGTTGCGACAGAGACTGGGTACAGGTGGAGTTCCAGAAGGCAGGGATAGTCTTTCTATCCACAATATGCTCATCTGAAATTGGGGGAGGGATGTGCTCAGAAATCTGCACACATGCCAATTCCGTGAATAAGCACACTGGGTTTTGTTTTTTGTTTTTGCCTGAACACTAAATATAATGTAGAAACATTATACATAAGGTAGAAAAGGAACCATATTATTTGCATTTTGTAGTTTCCTCTTGCCAGACACTCAAAATAGTAATGACGCTTATTCATATTAATACTCAGTACTTTTTGAGTGCCCAAAGCACTTGACAAAGTAATCTTTGCAAGAGAGGTCAGAATTAATATACCCTTTTTGTAGATAGGCAAACTGAGGCTTAATTATTGTGGCTTGCCTAACATTACTTCTTACTTGAGAATGCTCTCTACATTGCATTTTTGGCCTCTGCAAGCAATAAGCCTCCTTCATTGTAGGAAAGCATATGTTTTCTCCATAGACTTGTTTTTGCATACAAAGCTAGGTTTCATGTATACATGTGCATAAATCTGACACCTGTGTTTAACACCCATGAGGAACTCCTGTGATAATCAATCAGTTAGATGTGTTACTCAGAGCTTGTGCACTGGCTTGGAGGTATGTGTGTTGTGTCGCTGCAGAGTTAATTTTGGTGGGTCCTACTAAAAGGGGTATAAAAGGCTTCAGGTTTTGGAATTTGCTTTAGATCAGCCTGCAGCCTCTGCCACAGTCACCCAGCAGCCCAGAGCCACAGTTCTCTCAGAGTTGTTCTGCTCAAGAGCAGTTCTGGAAAGAGCTCTCTCAGCCCCACCTACCTCACAGGGTGTTTGTTGTGAGGAGAAGATGGGAAGGAGATTGTAAGCTGCTCTGAGACTCCAAGTGAAGGCCAGGGTATAAATCCAATCTCTTCTTCTTCTTCCTTCCCCCTTTGTGAAATCCAAAAGCAAAGGTCAGGCTTTCTTCATGTGAGGAAGTGGAATAGAATTAAGCATCATAATATTTTGCCACCTTTGACAACACAGGTTGGCAGGTCAGTATTTGTCATCAGTTTGTATGGCTTTTGCTTTTAAATCAAAATAGAATCAGAATCCAGGTAGCATAATATATGTCTGTTTGGGTTTCTTTGCTGGGCAGAATTATAGTCTTGTTTTTATTCAGACTAGCTTAACTTCTAGAGGGTTTTTTTTAAAAAAATATTAAAACATGCAGTGTTAATCTGATTCAGCAGCATCCTTCATTAATCTTTATGAAGTTGGTTCATCCATGCCAATTCAGGTCACCTTCCCTTTTCTTATGAAAATAATGTTCATTAAAATGGACCGATCATGTAGGTGTTCTCTTGCCTTAGTAGACCAACCATTGTCTGGTTGAATTTCATAGCCACTTCAGGCTGCTTTGCCATTATCAAACAGGTCTTCAAAAATGGCATAAAAGCGGCAACAACCGTTTTTGTTTACTAGACGGGCTACTAATTAATATAATGGGGAAGGGGACAGCACTGCTTCTGTTATGAATTCTTGATGGCTTAAAATGACTAGGCCATGGTCATTCCAAAGGCTTCCATGACAGAGTGGGAATTTGAACTTAGATATCCTGGTTCCAGCACTCCAGCCACTCTCTGGTTCTCCTTGGATAAAGAAAGCAAGCATAACCATAGGATTCCAGCTGTCTCTTTCTCTGTCACTCATTTCTACTATCCCAGCCACTGGATTGGAAATCCAACCCAGTCTGCTGTAGCTTTGACCTCTACCCTGCATATTCATTTCTGACCTGTTATCCACATTTGCATTCCTCTTCTGTTTACAGCTCTTGCTGCTTCTTAGCTGTTGGGCTAGACTTCGATGTGAGGTTACATCTTCAGCTCTTGAGCTTCTGTCTTCATAGTTGAGTAGTCATAGTGTTGCACTGCTCTGTGGAAACTTGTTAAATCACAGTCTTTCTGCCAAGCCTGTCTCCACAGGGGGTTGCAAGATAAAATGCTTCTCTGCATTCCTTGGTAGAAGGCTGGATAAATAACAAATTAATGAAATCAACTCTACACTATGCAGCAATAACTTTATAGACATCCAGAATCCCTCTTGTTTGTTCTATTGGAAACCTTGAATACAGATTCTCCACTGTTCAGCTAGATAGCTGCAAGTCAGCTACCTCATATACTTATGACTGCTATCATCCACTATCAAAGATAGAATTAGTAAGCACATTGATGAACAAAAGCTATTACATAAGAATCTGCATGAATTCTGTAAGGTAAGATCATGTCTCACTAACCTTCTAAAGTTCTTTGATGGGGTGAACAAATGTGGATGTTTCGGGATTACTTTTGTACATCTTGTTCGCTCAGTAACCCAAACAGCCCATAGTTATCAGAAGGGTAATACATATGAATGAATAAGCTTTTATTACACTTAAGTTACACTCCATACAGAAGGCTTAAAATATATAGATAGAAAAGCAAAACAGTTTAGATACCATTAGTACATTTCAGAATACAGTTACACAGTTAGAATTTACTCAAGCATAAAACATAGTTCTACAGTAAAGCAGAGAGCATAATGAAAATTCTAAGTCCCAACAGGGACTCTACCGTATTAATCTACATTTTCCCGGTTAGAATCTAAATCCCAAGTCCCATTTAGAAAGGCATGACCAGCATGGAGACAGTCTCCTGTCTCCAGTGCAGTTCAGCCCCCCTCCATGGCTTGACTAGCACAGAGACCCCCTGTCTCTATCCAAGTCAGCCCCTTCTCTCTAAATCCCAGGGTTTTTAAAGACAAGGGGGACCCAGTAGGTGTGTTTACCTAGACTTCCAGAAAGTTTTTGATGAAGTTCCTCATCAAAGGCTCCTAAGTAAACTCAGCAGTCATGGGATGAGGACACGTCCTCATATGGATTAAAAACTGGTTAATTAACAGGAAACAGCGAGTATAAACGGGCAGATTCACAGTGGAGGGTGGTAAGCTGTGGGGTACTGAAGGGCTCAGTACTAGATCTGGTGCTTTTTAACGTTCATTAATGATTTGGAGTTGGGAGTAAGCAGTGAAGTGGCTAAGGCTGTGAATTACACATTATTCAGGGCAGTGAGAACCATGGTGGACTGCAGGGTGCTCTAGAGGGATCTGCCAAGGCTTGGCGAGTGGGCATCAGTGTGGCAAATTAGGTTCAACATGGGCAAGTGCAAAGTAATGCACATTGGAGCAAAACCCCCCAACTATAAATGTACTTCTTAACCAGACTTTGATGGCGTCTGAGCTGGCAGTAACTGACCAGGAGAGAGATCTTGGGAGTTGTGGTAGATAATTCACTAAAGATGTCAACTCAGTGTGTGACTGAAATTTTAAAAAGTCAAATGCTGTGCTGGGGATTATTAGGAAGGGGTTTGAAAACAAATCAACCAGTATCATAATACCCCAGCATAAATCCATGGTGCAGCCTCTTTTAGAATACTGTGTACAGTGCCTGGTCACCATGCTTCAAAAAAAGATATAGCACTGGAAATGGTTAAGGGAATGGATCCCTTTTCCTGTGAAGAAAAGTTAAAGAGGTTAGGGCTTTTTAACTTTGGAAAATGATGGTTAAGGAGTGACGTTACAGAGGTTTTAAAAATATGCAAGGTATAGCAGGGGTGGGCAAACATGCTTAACATAAGAGCAACATAGAATAAGGAAGGCAAATAGATGAGGGGTGGGAGAGGTGGAAATAAAGCAGCTTTAAATGCATTTTCAAGTTGCCAACTGGAATAAAGAGAAAATGCCTTCTCTAAGTTGGCTGATTGGATGGGGGAGGGGCTTCGAGAGCCACTTAATATGTGTGAAAGAGCCACATGTGGCTCCTGAGCCACAGTTTGGCCACCCCCTGGTTTAGAGAAAGAGAGATACTTTTCTCCCTTTCCCACAATACAAGAACTCTTGGGCACACAATAAAATTAATGAGCAGTAGGCTTAGAACAGATAAAAGGAAATACTTATTTACCCAAAGAGTAATTAACACATGGAATTCACTGCCTCAGGAAATGGTGGTGACTACAAGCATAGACAGCTTCAAAGAAGACTGGTTAAACATATGGAACAGAGGTCCATGAGTGGTTATTAGCCACACAAGGTATAGATGGAGCACTATGTCTGGGGCAGTGATGCTCTGTATTCTTGGTGCTGGAGGGGGCAACAGTGGGAGGGCTTCTGGAGTTCTGACCCGACTTGTAGACCTCCTGACGGCACCAGGGTTTTGGCCACTGTGTGACACAGTGTTGAACTGGATGGGCCACTGGCCTTATCCAATATGGCTTCTCTTATGTTCTTATGACCCCTTTCCCCACACAGGGAACATCACACTGCAGCTCTAATTCTAACTTTGCACATAGGTATGGCTGCTTGGTTTACAGAATGTTGCTTCTTAGAGTCCCAGCTAAATATCCCTGTTTCATTCCCCACAGGTGTTTACGTTTGACCAGCCACTGATGCTGCTGTTCTTCTCAGTTGTCAGTATGAGAAGTTCTCTTTCTAGCTAAACGTCTCTGGGGATACTGAACTCTACTTCTGAATCTTGATTCCTTCTTTACGTGGTGCAATCCTGGCATACACTCAGGGGAGTTACCATACAATCTTCAGCATAGCATGTTTACTCAAAAATAAGCCCCTTACTCCCCAGTAAGCCTGTTTAGGATTATCACCTTCACTGCAAATGATCAACTTTTGCATTGCAGAGCCTTTAATTTGCAGTGTAAGGGAATAGCATTGTGCAAATGCTTGCCTACATTATTAGTTTTGCAATTAGCTATGTGCCCAGCGCAGCATGACCTGACCTATACAGCTGCTGAAACCACAATTAACGGTGATGGGGGAAAGGGAGAATTTATAGAGCATCTTGGAAAGAAACTTGGAATAAATGCAAATAGCCAAGGAGCTGGGATAGGTCAAAAATGTTAATAGGATTTTGAGCTTTCCACCTTCAGATTTCAGTGTTTGCATATAACTCGTGTGACAGGAAGTTCTAACTAGGGACCCCAGCAATTCCTGTGAAAGAAGCATGTTACCAGGCTGATTAGTGCTGGGGCACATTGCTCAGACAATTTGTGCATGTGCCAACATCTTCTGTGGCATTTTCAGTGGATTCTGGGGCATGTGAGCATGCTGAATCATTGATATCCCAAAAGTTTTGCAGCCTCTTGTGGCATTATTTGGGTTACTTGTGCAACCAGGCCAACCTTGCATGAGATCACTGTGATTTTCCCCCTCTATTCAGTTATGGTCACATGCTAAACAGAAGGAAGCTCATAATAAAATTCGATAGTGCAAGTTCCTGAGCAGCCCTCAGTTCTTGGTGTATGTGTGTGCAAGAGCATCTGCAGGAGTAATTCAGGGGAGGGTCTATTAATTGTGACTTCAAATCACTTGACTGCTTGCAGTCTTTATGCTAGTAAATCTAGTGTTCTGGATTAGAAGCTGTTGGAATACAAGCTGTGTACATTCTAGCCATTATAGAGTTAACTGTTTGTTTACCTGATAGAGGAAGTGATGTATTGTGACCTAAACCCAACTGTGGGCTGGTTTTTGTTTTGCCCGCAAAAGATGTGATCTCAACATTGGTCAGAAAGCATGTTAGGTGTGAAATGCTTTGATCTTGTATGCAGGCTGAATTGCTCTTCTTCCTGGCGAAATGCTTTTTGGGGAGAAGAACAGTCTCACAAAGGATGTAGCCATGTAGAACAGACATACTTAGACTAGCTGGTATGCTAAATTGTTTTTTCTGTTTTATCCCAAGTACCCTATCCTGATGTTTTCCAGTAAACTTTATTGCTTTCCCCTGGGCACCTCTATGTATGTGTGGCTTTGTGGACAGTAGGGTAGCCAGGTCCCTCCTGGCAACCAGTAGAGGATGGGAGGACTTTACCTGGAGAAAGAGAAAGGCCCAGGCATCATGGCTGGTGTCACACAGGAAATGACATCATCACACCAGTGATCACACTGCTTTGATGATATCACTTCCTGTGTGATGCTGGCAATGAAGCCTGGGCCTTTCTCTGTCTCCAAATAAGTCCCCCTACTGGCCAGCTGATCAGCAGCAGGGGACAGGGCCATCTCCATCCCCACTCGGGGTCTGGCAACCTTAGTGAATAGCTGGAATAGAAATTAAAGACTTTTATAACATGCAAAAAAAGGAGAGAAATGGCATTATATGTGTGCCATGCTAACACCCAGATTGGGTTACTGAACTATGTTCTATGTGCAGCTACCTCCGAAGAATGTAGAGAATACCTATGTTGTGTTGACTATGCAGGCTCTCCGGTCCTTTCTGTGCTGTTTTTGGCTTTTGAAGACATAAGACTGCAATCCTAAATAGACCTCCCTAAATAGACCTTTAGGAGTAAGCTCCACTGACTAAAATTAGATTTAGTGATGAGTAGATCTGCTTTTGTTTTTTTATTTTACTGCAAGCTGCATATAGCTGTTTTAATAGCAGATGGACAACGTATAGTCTTGACAAATAAATAAAACTACTTAGGAGTAGCCAACAATCAAGGAGACACTTACAAGCCCTTGCATGGGTGTGGTAAAAGGACCAAACTGGATTCTTGATCCTTGTCTAAGTGCATTTTCCCCTTTTGTATTAGTTTGGGTACCAATTCAAATCTTCCTTCCTTCCTTCCTTCCTTCCTTCCTTCCTTCCTTCCTTCCTTCCTTCCTTCCTTCCTTCCTTCCTTCCTTCCTTCCACAATGTGCCAGATAAAAGATGCTTGGAAATTCTGCATGTGCATGGAAATGGGAATGCTTGAATTGCTAATAGACTTTGCACCTGTATATCTTAATGAAAATTTGGGGTTACATTAATCCTACCACAGGTGAGGTCTCTGTATTAGGAGTTCACAAGTTGGTGGCACTTAACAAATTGTGGGAGAAGGAAATACTTTGGAAATTCCCCCCTCCTCAAACCCGCTCCTTTCTGATTCTGTAAACTCTCAGGGGCTTCAGCAAGCTTATTCTCCCCATCCCAGCCCCCTTCTGTCCCCTTTTCTCCACTACTTTCAATATTTTTTTTGTTTAATGTACAGAATCCTGTTTTTCTGCATACCTCACATTTTGGGAAGGCTCCTATTTTGTCTTTGGCTGGTCTGATTGTGTTGCTTTTGTGATTGGCCTGGGGGCCAGCCACTTCACTAATTTAGATATTTATGCCCTGCATTTCCCCCAGTATATTTCATATTTTCCCCAAGATATGCAGTGCTACAATGATTTTTACATTTAAAATCTATTCTCCCCACCCACCACCACCACCATACATTCATATACACACTTCACCAAACCAGATGACCCTTTGGCACATCAGTTTCTAACCTAAAATATCCCTTCTGCTTCGGGAGGAGTTGTTTGTCTAGACAATTCTCTCTGGATCATCCATTCTTGGCAGATGAGTCATACAGTGATCATCACAATTGCTGGCTGTAAGAGTGAAGTGATAAGAACAGCATCAAAACAGGTCAGATCCATTATATGTTATTAAGCACTGATATGCCACAATACAGAAGGTTCCTGTCTACAGGACCATCTGGAGAGCCAGGCTGCTTCTGCTTTGCTAGGGCTTCATCGATACCTGCCAGATTCTCCACAATGTGTCTCTGTCTCTCCAGGCGGTTTCAGAGACAGACAGGCAAGCTTTACGACTTGGGCTGCAAAGCCAAGGTCCTTTGACTGGGCTGTAAGAGGATCTCTTAAAACTGTTGATATATGGTGTAGGGTAAGACTTGTAATCCAGGATGGATGTTCTCTGTGCCAAAAAGCATTGCATTCCAAGGAAACCGAAACGTGGTGCTGGCAATACATTATTCACGAGGGGGGTTGCTTGAAAAGCCTCACTTGCATAGGTTGTATTCCCGTTTCCATTCAAAGAGACTTGACTTAGGGGAAGGCGGGGCCGGGGAGAGAGGAGTAAAAGTGCTAGGTCAGAGAAAAGAGGTTTTAGAGGTTGGGAGAGATCTCTTTCAGGAGACATTTCAAGCATGTTTCACACATGTTCTATAGAAGATGAATATTGTTGAAGTCCACTGCAACCACGAGGACTAGAAATTTAGTAAATTAATGGGATGAGTCATTAGTCCTGGCCATAATAATATAACCACATGGGGGTTCCTAGAGAAGAATCTGTTGGAGTTTGCAAGTCCTCTCCCTGAAGTCATGAAAGAATGAGCTGTTTGTTTACGCTGATGTTTTAGCTAGCTTAAGGTTACAGACTAATGAAATAGCCTTCACGTTTTTGCCACCAGAACAAGGTGACAATATGCATAATGAGTTAGGTAGGTTTGGGATACTCCAATTGGGTAATCAGAAGATGTCCCAGAGGGTGGAGACTGAAAAAGTTAATTGTTCTTTCTCCTGGGCAAATACATGAGTTTTAGATTTTAGAGCGGAGAGTGGCCAAATAGCTTAATGTAAGAGCCACATAGAATAAATGTCAGATGTTTTAGAGCCACAAGACAGGAATGTCAAATTTTTGAGGGAAGGAAGGAAAGGTAGAAAGAAAGCAACTTTAAATGCATTCTCCAAGCCACCAGCTGGCTTGACTTGGATAAGTTCTTTAATGAGACAGATGCCTTCTCCAAGCTGGTCAGTGGGTCGGTGGGGGTTTTGAGAGCCACACAATATGTGTGAAAGAGCCACATGTGGCTCCTGAACCACAGTTTGGCCACCCCTGTTTTAGAGAATCAACATGTAGGCTTATGAAGTCAAGAGAAAATAGTAATTCTTTGTTTTCTAGACTTTCCCGGTTTCTCTTCCCTCTCTAGATGAATAAAGATTACTTTTTTAAAGGTAATACATGTGCCTAAGCTGCTTTATTTCCATTTACCTTTTGCATATCTCTGCTACCAGAAAACCTAACAGAATCTACCGTATTTTGGATTGTTTACATAATTTTCCATTCACCCTTCAGCTTTTTACCTTTAATATTGTGTTCTCATGTATTTTTCCTTTAATTATGAGACATTTATACCTAAACATTTCACCCACTGCTTCAGGCATTCTTGTGAACCTTTCGGAGCATTCACTGAACAGCAAACAATGCTTCGGCTTACCAAAGTGCTGCGCAATAGCCGTTTGCAATTTTTTTAGTCCCCTCTGTGTTTTGCCAAGGTTTAGGCTGGGTCACTTGAGTTAAAGCTTGTGTGCTTACTTGGTTCCAAACCAGGATGCAGCTCGAGGTGCTTGGGAAGAAAACTCAGCATTGAGAGAGCATTTTCCAAGTGCAGAACTAGACTTTTCAGTTGCCCTGACCTGGATAGCCCAGAGGAGCCTGATTTCATCAGATCTCAAAAGCTAAGTGGGGTCAGCCCTGGCTGGTGTTTGGATGGGAGACCTCCAAGGAATACTAGGGTCATGACCTGGAGGCAGGCAAAGGCAAACCACCTCTGAATGTCTCTTGGCTTGAAAACCCTCTGGGATCACCATAAGTCAGCTGCGACTTGACAGTATCAACAGCATAGGCTTCTCCTTTCTTTCTGCAAACATAGATGTCATTTTTGCCATGCATTGTAACATTATCCTTGCCAAGCCCAGCAAAAATCCCCATACAATTACTAATGTAGCTTGGCAGGCAAAGCATAGTGGACGGTGCCTCTATTGTATAACGTCCCTTGGCAAGATGGAACGATAGCCACTAGGCCAGAAAGAATTGAGCAGAAACAAACAAGCAAACAAAACCCTGGAATTGGAAGAACACTCACAAACATATTTAACATATTTCAAGTGCTCATTGGGTGGATGGTCTCTTGTGATTTTTACATCACCCAATAAGGTAGGTCCAGTAATATTATTCCCCAGGGCTTTTTTTGAGCAGGAATGCAGTTCCGGCTGGCTTTGTGTCAAGGGGTGTGGCTTAATATGCAAATGAATTCCTGCTGGGCTTTCCCACAAAAAATCCCTGTGTGGAACAATGGTGATGTCGGGGTGTGTGGCCTAATATGCAAATGAGTTCCTGCTGGGCCTTTTCCACATAAAAAGCCCTGTTATTCCCATAGATGAACCAAGCGAATAGTCTCTTGCTTGGGGCTTGCACAAGGGAACTGGGCCTTGAACAAATGGCTATTGCATCATATGTGCCAGGGAAGAACAGAAGGTAGGGAACATACATTGGGACGATGTGACAATTTGAGAGGAGAAATGCATTTTACAGAGAGGGAAGGAAGCAACAGAACGAGGTCGGTTTTGATGGCAGCCTTATGGAGCTCACAACCCGCATCTCGCTCTCTAACGTTAACGATTTCGTTTGGAAATCAAGACTCCCTGCTGGTAGGGGAGCAATATTGGTTGATGTGCAATTATTTGAAACTTGAAGAGTTTTGTAATTCAAAGTAACTAAGCAGCAGTTTTTAAAACTTCATTTGCTTTATTACAAACATTTAAACGGCAGTCCCAGTACAGACACATCCCATTTCTCAAGCTGCAGCCACCGCCGGGATTACGCTCTCTGAGCAATTCAGCGGCTGCCATGGACTTTGCGCAAATCCTGCAAACCTAATTAATTTTTAACAGCTAGTGAGAATGTTCACAAGGTTTTGGCGCACAGCAGCCACCAACCACTCAGAAATCACATGGCGGTTTAAAAGCTTCCCTGCTAAAAGACTTTCTGTGTAGCCATCCGTTTCCAGTTACGTATTTAAAGGCTAAGAAACTTCCCAAATCCCTTTGTGCACGTTAAGGGTGTATGCAGAGCCCAGTTTTAATATTGAGCTCAGTGTAAGTAAACATTTAGATTTTGAATTAAAGTTCTACAACATAACAGTTCTATCAACAGGAGAAATGACTATAAAATGCGTTCAACACAATGCACAAAGGGGATCTTTGACCAATTTTAATAAACCCAATTAGCTGCCTGCAACTCCTTGTTCTCAGAAGAAAGGCACACCGTTCATTTGGCCTGCAGTCATCTCAATTTCACCAGCAAGAGAGGCTTGAAAACATAAAACACCATGAGTAACTTCATGGTGCAGGGTGGAGTGGGGGTCAGCAGCCCAGTACTTCACTGACTTTGATTTGGAGACAGTGCTGTTGAGTGGATAACATTAGATTTGAGTGCAGGAATGCTAGATTCAGATTTCTGCTGTGCCTTTGTTTTTTGATCTGTAAAATGGCTGTGACAATGAACCAGCTTCACACTATTGTTCTGAGGACAATGCGTTTCACGGTGCTTCTTTTGCTTAGTACGTGCTATGCTCAGATCAAACACTGCTTGGTTGAGAAATTTTTAAAAGATACTGTGATGTTTTAATTGAGCACTTTATTAAATTGCATGATTCAAGCAGTAATGTTATTAAATTGCAGCTTGTTTCTTGCCTACCTACTGGGATTCTAAACCAGGGTCTCTGGAATCCTGGTGTGCAGGTGAAAAACAAACTACAGTTCATTAAAGCATCTCCTTCAAGTTCTGCAACAAATTTGGGTCAGTCAGTTTCAAACCAACAAGGCTTTTATCTTGGTGGATTGGGAGGGAGGTCATTCAGACCCGGATTTCACAAGTTAATTCTCAATTTCTTTGCATCACCTGACTACAACCTGTCTGTTGTTCAAATCTCACACCAATCTTGCACAACCCCTGTTTACTCAAAAGTTCGGTGTGATTTATGTGTTAGTGAATGTGTTCAGTATTGCGGCTTTTACCAATATACTGGGCCAACGCCACACTGCACTGCTACTTAAGTTTTGATTAAAACAGGTAATAATGTGCAAACTGCTGTTCAAGCTGTTATGGTTCATTTTGCAGACATAAAAATTATGGAAGCAATGCAAGACCTTTTCATTCCAGAAAGATCTGATTAGTCAAGGGATTTCTAGTGGTAACATCATTAATGTTTAATTTTTTTAAAAAAAATACTTTTATTTTGAAACGTTACTGCCTGAATCATGCACTATACCACTTAGCATGTTAAATGAGAACTGGGGAGAGATTAAAATCCCTGTTCTCCTATGAAGCTAACTGGGCCAGTCATTCTGTTAGCCTAACCTACCTCTCAGGGTTGTTGTGATGATAACATAGAAGAGAGTAGAACCACAGTGCTCCTTGGAGGTAGGGTGAGATAAAAATGTAATTTTATAGATCAGCATAGTGTACCTACTGTAATCTGTATTCCAGATTTTGCAGTTGATGATAGAGAAAATACAAATGACATTTATCAAAGTGAGCTGTGGCTTTTATCGTTAAGTACATATCTTACATGTGAAACCCTCCTTTCCTTCCTTCCTTCCTTCCTTCCTTCCTTCCTTCCTTCCTTCCTTCCTTCCTTCCTTCCTTCCTTCCTTCCTTCCTTCCTTCCAAAAAAGGCATCAGTACTAAGAACTTGCCATTTAAATGTAATTGCTCAATTTAAAGCCAGATGATTGGCAACCATGAGCTACTGAGAAGGAAGGAGTGGGAGGCAATTATAGTCTCATAGCACGAGGGAGGGAGGAGAGCAGTTTAGGGCAGTAAGTAAAAGGTCTCCACAATCAAAGTTAGTGAAAGTCCTCCTTATACAGTCTTGAGTTGTGGGGTAACTTCAGGGGAGAGAGGATGGGCCTGTACAGGCCTCTTAAACCCCACCCTGCCACCACAAGGGCATTCTATAGACTATAGCAGTGTAATGGCTGCCTTTCTGGATTGTTACATTTAAAGCAGTGGTCTCCAACATGGTATCAATGGCAAACATTTTGTTATTGGTCCTGTCTCACATGGCACAGTCAGTTTGTGGTGACACCCACTACAATTTCTCAGACCTCCCTAAGTGGCTCAGAAAAAGTGATGAACCCCTGATTTAAAGAATAGTGCATCCTGCCTTTCATTAATCCTGGCCTGGTAGTGATTATGCAGCAAGAGGTCATGTTAGTGGCTTGCCCATCTGAGTTTTTGAAGGTAAAAGTAACACTGAGGATGAATCTGGGGGGGGAAGCAGTTTGTAATCTGCTGCTCTAACATTTATTGATCATATTTATAGTCCAGTTTCCCAACGCTTAGCTCCCAAAGAGGCTCAAAAGGCATGATCCTTGCGACTTAATCTTAGTACCAAAAACCAGACCAAACAAGGTGATAAGTATTTATGTGTCAACTTGGACAGATCTATATTTACATAAAACGATGCCTCTTATCTATTCATGAGAACATGTCCTCCAGAATGTGTGCCACAACTGAGACATGAATGTTTTGAAGACCAGCCAAAACCTCAAACTTCTGAAGAAACCCTGGCATTAACCTTGCTTTCTTTTCTTTCATCTCCTTGCAGTATGCCACCACGGGCTGTTCGCTGACCCTCCATCATACAGAAAAGCCAGAGCACGAAGACATTTGTGAATACCGCCCGTACTCCTGTCCATGTCCCGGTGCCTCTTGCAAATGGCAGGGCTCATTAGAAGCGGTCATGTCTCACCTCATGCACGCCCACAAGAGCATCACTACCCTGCAAGGAGAAGACATTGTCTTCCTCGCCACAGACATTAACTTGCCGGGGGCTGTCGACTGGGTGATGATGCAGTCGTGCTTCGGGCACCACTTCATGCTGGTGCTGGAGAAGCAGGAGAAGTACGAGGGCCACCAGCAGTTCTTTGCCATCGTCCTGCTGATCGGCACCCGCAAGCAAGCTGAGAACTTTGCATACAGACTTGAGTTGAACGGCAACCGGCGGAGGCTGACCTGGGAGGCCACACCGCGGTCCATCCATGACGGTGTGGCGGCGGCCATCATGAACAGCGACTGTCTTGTTTTTGACACTGCCATAGCACACCTTTTCGCAGATAATGGAAACCTTGGGATCAACGTCACTATTTCTACATGCTGTCCATGAGACTTCGGTGTAATTAGTGAGACGGATGTGGTTGTCTGGACATAGTGTTTTTTTCCATTCATGGTTTTTAAAATGTATTCAACTATGTCTTCATGAGTAGTCGGGTTCTTCTTTAGCCTACCATTTTGTAACTCCTCCCCTCCCTCCTTGGGCTCTTTGTTAAAGCACAGATCACAGGGCAATAAACTGATGGAAGACGAGTTTATCCTGTTAAATCAGAAAAAGAAAGCAGGAGTTAATTTTTTCAACACACTGTGTTTTTGAAGAGATGAAAAGCAAAGTTTCATTTAACATACAGAGTAGGAGATAGGGAGTGTACATCAGAGTACCATCCCCTTTAGCAAAAAAAAAAGAGAGAGAAAAAGGCAGCTTATGGCTGTGAAAGATGAGGTGGTGAGAATCTTCAGAAGCTAAAATGGTTCATACAGTTTTGGAATTCTCCCAGCACAACTCCTTTTATGCTGATGCTCTAGTATTTCTAGGAGAGCAGCACATCCCTGCTGTTATTTTTCTGCAGGCAGGAAATTTGTAATGGTGGGGAAGCATTCAAAAATTCAACCCTTCACCTGTAGTGGAAGACCATCACTCCAGGATTCTACCAGCTTGTTCTGGCTACAGTTGCAGCTGCCTCCAAGGTAGAAAATGAGGACATTCTCCAGACTGGCCTCATAAACTAGAATTACAGGGTGGAATTGGGAAAGATTTGCTCTATTGGTTAAGACAGTGACACAGGAACAGAAGGCACTTTGCCTTCATGTTGCTGTGCTTCTGCTGGTTTTTTTTTAAAAATAGGTTTGCCCTGTTACAAGAAAACAGTTCCATTGGCCTGCAAAATGTTTGACCGTCCTCGTCATCCATCCATTTCAGCAAGAGCTAAAGGGGCTCAGTGCTTTTGTGAGAGCTGCTTTGGTCTGGATTGCAAAAAATAAAAATAAAAAAGCCCTGAGATGTTTTTGAGCCGTTAAAAGTAGACCCCATCTATAAATATATTCCGGTTGTTTACATGTGGCTGCCCTTTGGGAAGACATACTTGACATCGACATTGTAAAGACTGGCTAAAATAACACATTACCGGCCTATGTCTTGTCCTTTTTGCTATTTAAGCTTTTTTTCCTTGTTGTTGCCATATTTACTCTAGTTTTTTAAATAAATATTTTGCAAAAATAACCAGGCGGTCTGCTCAGTTGTCTAGATAAACATTGGTCAAAGAATAGCATCAGTGCTCTGCTACAGTTGGCTAGACATCCCAAGATACACCTCAGTGCTGAAGCATATGCCTTGCCTTTATTAAACTAAAAAAGAATGTGGGGAAAACATCCATTTGGAGCCTTGGAAACACTTCTGATCTGGTAGACTGGTTCTTACAGTCAGTGTAAGGTAGCAGTTCTATCTCTTTCTATCCTGCCATTTCTCCTTTGCATTGCATGGTTTGGTCTCCCAAGTATGCCTTACAGTGTTCCACTCCATGCGCCTCAACACTGCCTCAAGCAGCTATCACTCCAGTCTGATTTACACCTGTAGGAGAATGAGGTATTAGATTGTTGAAGTGGTTAAATGGGCTACACCACAGGGAGAGCAGTGGTAGATCATCTGCTTTGCATGCAGAAGGTCCCAGGTTTGATCCTTGGCATCCCCAGTTAAAACGATCAGGTAGTAAGTGAAATAAAAGATCCCTACCAAAATGCTGAACAGCTGCTGGCAGTTAGAATAGGCAGTACTGATAAAAGAACATAAGAGAAGCCATGTTGGATCAGGCCAATCCAGTCCAACGCTCTGTGTCACACAGTGGCCCCCCCAAAAAAGTGCCATCAGGAGATCCATTAGTGGGGCCAGGACACTAGAAGCCCTTTCTCTGTGCCCTCCCTAAGCACCAAGAATACAGAGCATCACTGCCCCAGATAAAGAGTTCCTACAATATACTGTGACTAATAACCCCTGATGGACCTCTGCTCCATATGTTTATCCAATCCCCTATTGAAGCTGGCTATGCTTGTAGCCGCCACCGCTGCCACTTGATCTTGATAGACGTGAGATACTCAGGATAAAGTGACTTTGTACTGCAAGTGATGCTTCTTTACTTAAATAGCATAAACTTGGACAGAAAACTAGCAGAACAAGGAGAAAGCCATAGCTATTGCAGGAGTTGACCTTCAAAGGGCAGCTGGTGTGAGAGCCCTCTCAGCCCCACCCACCTCATAGGGTGTCTGTTGTGGGAGGAGAAGATATAGAAGATTGTAAGCCGTTCTGAGTCTCTGATTCAGAGAGAAGGGCGGGGTATAAATCTGAAATCTTCTTCCTGCTATTTGTTTACTGTGATGGGATTTTTTTCCTTGTTTGCAGGGAATTTTTAATGTAGGAATATTCCAAAATGTGAACCTCCATGATCTTCCTCCTATGACAATGGAGTCCATTTTACCACCTTCCGCAACCCTAGAGAATAGTGTCTCTGTGTATGCATTGCATTCCTAGAAAATACTCAGCTCAGAATACAAGGTTCTCCCTCCATTTTATCCTCCCAGCAGCCCTGTGAGTTAGGTTAGGCCAAGAGGTAGTGACTGGCTCAAAGTCACCAAGCGACCTTCCTAATTGACGGGATCTCTGCAGTTCTAGTCGAGCCCACTAACTGCTAGACCGCCCTGGCTGTTGGTGTGCCATCATGTCCTTGGGGGCTGGGCTATGAACTGGGAAGTACTTGACTGGAATCTTGCCTGTGCCAAGGACTTACTAAGCAGCCTATACCACCACCCCATCTGCAACTTATGAATAATACTTAATGGGCTGTTATAACGATTGCACTAGGTAATGTTGAATGCTTGAAAGCACTATGTAGTGTTAAACATTATTAACAGCCTCCAAGTTTCCATCTGGCCAATGCCTGCCCTGCAATATCTATATCAGAGGTGTCCAACTCATTTGTTATGAAAGCCAGATCTGAAATAAATGTCACTTTGTTAGGCTGGGTCATGTGTGCCATAAAATATAACACAAGGTACTTAAGGTATAAACTTCATAAAGATGATTTCAGATGTTAAATGGCAATAGCAGGCTTGGTTGGATTAGGTGTGACATGCAGAGGGGTAGTAGGTGTGGAGATACCAGTGTTGGTAATGAGACTGGAAACTAGGTCTCAGTTTGGTCCAGGAGGATGCAAAGAATACATGGACATGTGGGAGAAAATGTAAGAATACTGAAGCCATCAGAAACGAAACAACTACATATGATATCAGCACCAGATTGTTTTAATTATTGAATTTTAAATGGTCATATTAGTGCTATGCAATTTTTAAATTGATTGTTTTCATTTTATTGTTATGAGCCACCCTGAGCCTGCTCCGGTGGGAAGGGCAGGATATAAATCAAAATAAATAAATAAATCTGACATTGGAAACTGCAACTTTCAGTTGCTGACCTAAGAGTAGCAGCACTCTTACAAAGGAATTTCAGAGGGAGATTAGAAAGAAAGCTGAATTGCAATTCATAATGAAGTTTAAGACAATGCATTCTCCTGGACTGAGCTGAGAGCTAGTTTTCCTCTCTGTTACCAATGTGTGCTATTATCATTTGGCATCTGAAATCATGCCACTTTCCAAGATATAAAGACCAATCCAGGTATTCAAATTCCTAATCAGGATCTTTTTGAAAGCAAAAAAATCCAGATAGGAACAGAGAAATCATTTTAAACCAAAAAAACAGTTTTTCAGAATAAGCCAAAATGTGCATTGTGCTTGTCAGAAGAATCCACCTTCCCTCCAAAGGAGTAAACATTGTTGGTCTTGAAGCTGTTTTCTCTGTCCTCCCTTTCCCTTTCTTCTCAAAAGAGGAGCAGCAGCCCTGGATAAGGAAGCAGAATCTCTTCTCTCTCTCTCTGTATGTGTGTGAAAGAGAGAGACTTTATCCTGCAGGAAGCAGCCCCAGAGTATGCTGGGTGCCTGTGTGTGTGTGTGTGTGTGTGTGTGTGTGAAAGAGAGAGATATGGGAGGGATACAAGAGGCGGGAAACTGAGGGAGCTGGGGAAAATTAAGCTACAGGGCAGCTGCAGCAGCAGCCTTCAAAAAGGAAGCAAGAGAAGGAAATTGCTCAGGGGACAGATTTGAGCCCTGCTGGCTAACTAGCCCTGTAACTAACTAGCCACAATACAAGATATAGACCAGGGATGTTGAACTTGTGGCTCTTGGGCTACATCATGAGCCACATGTTTGACACGCCTGGTCTATACCTTGTACTGTGGCTAGTTAGCCAGCTAATGTGGTGAATGGCTCCTTCCCCTGTTCTGATATATAGGTCTATACCTATATATCTGATATATAGGTCTATACACAAGCAGCCCATATTGACCTGCTGGAAATTTCCCCTGCCCCCCCTCTCCTGCTCTGCTACCTTTCTTTAAACACTTCAAGAAGGATGTGGACAGAATGGAGCAGGTGCAGAGGGGAGTGGCTGGGATGATCAGGGATGTGGAGACCGAGCCCTTATCAGGAAAGGCAGAGGGACTTGGGAATGTTCAGTTTGGAGAAGAGGAGGTTGAAGCGGTGACACAATTGCTCTCTCTAAGTATTTGAAGGACTTTCACTCACAGGAGACCAGGGAACTGTTCCCACTGACAGCAGAGGAGAGGAATCACAGTAATGGGATTAAAATAAGTATGGGAAGGTACCAGCTGAATATTAGGAAAAAACTTTTTTACAGTAAGAGTCATTCAGCAGTGGAATTAACTACCTAGGGAGGTGGTGAGCTTTCTGCTCACTGCCAGTCTTTAAGCTGCGGCTGGATGAACACTTGTCAGCAATGCTCCTGATACTGCATTGAGCAGGGAGTTGGACTCGATGGTCTGTATGGCCTCTTCCAATTCTATTATTCTATTTGAATATGTTTGGAAGAAAGGGCAGCATTTGGAATTGGACAGAACAAATGGAAAACTTTTTATCGTCCTTTGATTTTATCCAGTTCAGCAATCTTTGCTACATTATGCATCTTCCACAAGATTATCAGCACCAGGGCTTCTTTTGTAGAAAAAGCCCAGCAGGAACTCATTTGCATATTAGACCATACCTCCTGATACCAAGCCAGCTGGAACTGTGTTCCTGCTCAAAAAAAGCCCTGATCGGCACTACTGGAGCACAACATTCCCTAAACCAGGTAATGAGGGTGTGTGATCACAGACTAGTGTTATGTTGCCCTTCTTGGGTTCTCCATGCAAAGTGAGAACGGTGGTATAACTGAGGTGGTGGACCCTTTACCAGCCTTGGAGCCATGGAAGATGCCTCCTGGACCCAGCCATGATATTCCATATATTCCATGATGCAGAGTGCAAATGCAACAATTCATAGTGGGTATAAAATTCAGCCTCCTGAGAATCTCAGGCTTTACACTGACCTGCATGTGTTGTAAAATTTCAAAAACTCAAGGAAGGGGATGTCTGAGTGGCATTTCCCTGAATAGGGAAGTGAGGCTTCAGAGCCCTGTATAGTTGTGCCCCTTCCCCTGAATAGGACAATTTGCCAGTAAGCACACTGATAAGATATTACAGATGGCAGAATGTTCATTGGTTTTAGTCAATGATGTCTCACATTGCTGCCAGTGCAGAGGAAGAACAACTGTTGTTTGACATTGCCAGATGTCTTCTCAGCCAGTTGGCATTTGTAAGTGCAAAAGGTGGCTGGAAGAATGTTACACTATCTCCCTGTTGCCTATTTCCAGCTGTTCATCTTTCTTGGTGTGTTACTCTGTACAGACATCCCCCTGTCCTCTTTCAGCCTAAAGAATCTCAGAACCCCACAAACCCAGATGCTATGTATTTTTGATTTCCTCCATTTTGTGTAATGTTTCCATTTCTGGAGTGCTTGAAATGTTACCCAGAAAGGTTATGACTACCTTTGCCACTGAAAGGAAAATGTGGCTTTTGAAGGACTCAGCAGAACTTCTCCAATTATCATTCACTTATTCCCTGGTCTTGCTCCAACTACCGGGGGATAACCCTGCTCTCCATCGCAGGCAAAATCCTTGTCAGAATACTCCTGAACAGACTGGTGCCCGCCATTGCAGAAGAACTCCTCCCAGAGAGCCAGTGCGGCTTCAGAGCTAACAGGAGCACCACTGACATGGTATTTGTTCTCAGGCAGCTCCAAGAGAAATGCAGGGAACAGAACAAGGCTCTGTATGTGACTTTTGTCGACCTTACCAAAGCTTTCGATACCGTTAGCAGGAAAGGCCTGTGGCAAATCTTGGAACGTTTAGGATGTCCCCCAAGGTTCCTCAGCATGATCATCCAGCTACACGAAGACCAGCGAGGCCAAGTCAGACACTGCAACGACCTCTCGGAGCCCTTCCCAATAGGCACAGGTGTAAAGCAAGGCTGCGTTCTCGCGCCAACTCTCTTTACGATCTTCTTTAGCATGATGCTTCAAAGAGCCGCAGTAGATCTAGATGATGACGATGGTGTCTACATCCGCTATCGCACCGATGGCAGCCTGTTCAACCTGAGGCGACTAAAGGCCCACTCCAAGACAATGGAAAAACTCATCCGAGAGCTACTGTTTGCTGATGATGCTGCACTCGTCTCCCACTTGGTATCAGCTCTGCAGCATATGACGTCCTGCTTTGCAGAGGCTGCCAAGCTATTCGGCCTAGAAGTTAGTCTGAAGAAGACAGAAGTTCTCCACCAGCCTGCACCCCAGGAAGATTATCACCCTCCCTGCATCACTGTGGGTGAATCAGTTCTGAAGATAGCCCAGCAGTTCAGCTACCTGGGGTGCATCATCTCCTCAGATGCTAAGATCGACAAGGAGATTGACAACAGGCTGGCAAAGGCAAACCGTGCCTTTGGCCGACTGCACAAAAGAGTGTGGAGCAACAAGCATCTGAAAAAAGGCACAAAGATCAATGTTTACAAAGCGGTTGTGATGACAACCCTCATCTACGGCTCCGAATCGTGGGTTTTATACCGTCATCACCTGCGACTCCTCGAGCGCTTTCATCAGCGCTGCCTTCGCACCATCCTCAACATCCACTGGAGTGACTTTGTGACCAACACTGAAGTTCTCAAGCGGGCGGAGGTTACCAGCATCGAGGCACTACTGTTGAAGACGCAGCTGCGCTGGGCAGGGCATATTTCTAGGATGGAAAACCACCGCCTTCCCAAGATTGCCCTGTATGGCGAACTCTCCACCGGCCATCAAAATAGAGGGGCACCAAAGAAGAGGTACAAGGACTCCTTGAAGAAATCCCTTGGCACCTGTTGCATCAACCATCACCAGTGGTCTGACCTAGCCTCAGATCGCAAAGCATGGAGGCACACCCTCCACCAGGCTGTCTCTTCTTTTGAGAACGCACGCATAGCTGGTCTTGAGGCCAAGAGGAGATTGAGGAAGAATCGCACTGCTACAGCACCAACCCCAAATCAGACTTTTCCCTGCAGCCACTGTGGCCGGACCTGCCTGTCCCGCATTGGTCTTGTCAGCCACCAGCGAGCCTGCAGCAGACGTGGACTATTGCACCCTTCTTAAATCTTCGTTCGCGAAGCCAAGCCGAGAGAGATTCCCTGTGTTAGGCAGGTGCCTCTTTGATTTCCTCCCAGCCCTGTTCTTGTTCTTCTTATGCTAAAATCTAACAGTTTAGTCCTTTCCACATGCCTAGCACTATTCTTATGAAAAATTTAGTTTAAATATCCTTCTGTGTAATAGTTCCCTCACAAGCATTTATATCCTGTCACTTTTACTATGCTGGAGTCCAAGACTATCTGCTGTTATTACTTACAAAAATTCCATACATTTGTTTCCCTGAATCATGCTGTGCTGGAACTTGCCAAACAATAACAGTTGATATTGTCAATTGGAAGTCTGTGCCACCTTTTAAAAAGGCTATACCCAGGGCTTTTTTTTTTTAGGAAAAAAACAACAGGAACTCATTTGCACATTAGGCCACACCCCCAGATGTCACCATTATTTTGCACAGGGTTTTTTGGTAGAAAAAGCCCAGAAGGACCTCATTTGCATATTAGGCCACACACTATGACACCAAGTCAGCTGGAACTGCATTCCTGTGCGTTCCTGCTCAAAAAAAGCCCTGTTCTTACCTGTTTTCCATACCCCAAAACACATAGTAGGGAGACTCATCAGTAATCCATAAAAAGGGGATTCTAGTTGCTAATATCTAATTCAGAGCAAGATTAAAATTCAGCAGCACCTTGAAGACTAACAATATTTCCAGAGTAAAAGCTTTCATGAGTCAAAGATACCCTAGAACTCATTGTTGATTTTTAGGGGGCTACTGCTCTTCTATTGCAGACCAACACAGCAAATCTCCTAAATCTAAAGCTAATTCAGAGCAACATACTAAATTCAGACTGCCATATTATGGGAGGTAGCTAGAAACAAACTTTCTTAAGATGGCTACACTGGCCTCACGTTCTCACATAGGCTGAAAACTTCTAGCAAGAGCCTCTTACCCTTGTTCGAGAATAATGATACTTAAAATTTTTAGAGTACTCTGTGGCATTCAAAGCATTTCACATGCAAATATTGTGACATCAGTAACAGAGTCCCAGAAACAGAAAGTAGCCCCATAAGAAGTGATGATTAAGATTAAGCCTGTCACCTGGTCCTTCTTGCATTTTTACTTTGTAGTAGAACTGGACTGCTCTTGTGCAGTTGTTTACTTTCCATGATAACTTACTTGCCACTCTGAGAATAGAAAGCTTTTCTGACAGTTCATCTGGAGAGATACACCATGAGTAAAATGTTAAGAATATGATGTTGAAAAGTTCCCTAGATCTTTCCCAACATCTTGAGAATTCCACATTTGCACATCTCTGCTCTGGGCTGATTTATGGGCTGATTTTGCAATTTCTGGACATTTGTTGTACACAACAGGAGTTCAGCAACTAAGGACCAAGGTCAGATTTGACTAAAAGTTCGGTTTCCTTTTTTCTGTTTTCAAATCCTGTACTTAGACATAAGCCTGTTTTTCTGCATGGCAGTTAGTAAAACCACCTCTGATTTGATTGCATTGGGCAGCTGAGAGAAATCTGCCTACACTTACTAAAAAGAGCCCATTTTTTTCAGTTGTGAACTATTTCAAATCGTTTGTACAACTCCAGTGGCAGAGATTAAATGGCAGTGTTAATGCCTATGCAAGTTGTGGAGGAAGGAAACCTTTGGGGACATGTATTTTCATTTGTTTTTGCGTGTATTATTTGCCTGGGGTAGATTTACTGGACTATGAGGCCTGCAAGATTCCTAGAACTTGGAGAGCCTTTAAATTGTAACACTGGCTCAGGAGCCTTTAAATTGTGACACTGTCCTTAGAATAGCTACTGTACATTCCAAAAGTGACCTCACCAGGATATTGAAAGCAAGGATGCCAACACAGCAATGCCTGCAGCTGCTCTTCCCTGTCACTTCCCAGGATGGTGTTTGCATTTCTCTCATGAAGGGAGCTAGAGGGACAAACATGGAGGTGTCAATGGGCAAACATCACCTTTTGACCATATCAATGCAGAGGATAACTGAGCACAACCTACGGCATAAGACAAGAATGCCAATTACTTCCTAAGTGATGTTTCCAGGCCAGAATGAGAACCATCTGAGCAAGCAGAGAGGCTGCCAGGTCCTACTGAGGGCATTAAATGGATTTCCCCCAGCAGAAGCTTCAAGCTTTGTGATGAGCAAAGTAACTCTATTCTTGAACTCTTTCTGTACCCTGTTCACATTGGGTTTCCCCATTTAAGGATTTGTTTGCGTTCTCTTTGAGTCATCTTAAAAACCTTCTCATTTGCAAATCTCTCACCATAGGTCTGTTTGATCTCTTGAATGCACATCATTTGATCGCCCTTGGTGACTGGCCGCTGAATGTGTGAAAGGCTGCTTTTGAAATGCGTTGTGATGATGAACGTGATATGACAGTTTGGTTAATGGTGTTTAATAAGTGATAACTTGTTCACGAGCCCTGAAGTGGATAGCCAAGGCCTGATCTCAGAAGATAAGCAGGGTTGGCCCTGGTCCACACTTGGATTGGAGACCACCAAGGAAGTCCAGGGTTGTTACGTAGAGAAGCCAATGGCAAACCACCTCTGAATGTTTATTGACTTGAAACCCCCATGGGGTCACCGTAAGTTGGCTGCAACTCGAAGGCAAAAAAAAAAGAGATAGTTTAAAAATAGTATTCATCAGTCTAGCCTGATCTCATCAGAAGCTAACCAGGGTCAGTCCTGGTTAGTGCTTGGGAGACCACAAAGGAATTCCAGGGTTGCTTTGCAGAGGAAGGCAATGGCAAACCACCTCTGTTAGTCACTTGCCTCGAAAACTCGGTTGGGTCACCATAAGTTCACTGTGACTTGAGGGCACTTCACACACACAGCTTGTCTGCAGAGGTATTCAAACACTCACCAGTTCAAACACCCATCAGCTCACATCTTGTTCCTCCCTTGTAAACAGGGAGATTTGGGGGTGGACTATTCATCTTCTTGCCAACCAGTATGTGGGTGTTCAGCAGTTTGCTGGACCCTATTCCTTCCCAACAATACAATGCAATGCAATGCAATTGGCTTTTTACACATGTTCATTCTCACACAGCCTGATTGAGCTCTGCTCCCCCTGTTCTTATTGTGCTGCTGTCCTACTTGGTGAGCAGTTGTTTATTTTAAATAGACAATCAAATCAGTCACAAACCATTTACGTCAATCATAAATATAGGTTGGACTTTTTTCAAATAAATCCTACCTTTCCATGTTCATCTAAGTAGACATTAGGGGAGGGAGTTCTCCCTTTCTCCATACAAGGCTGCTGAGGGTCTGCTAAGTGTGAAGTAGCATTTTGCAGTGTCTCCAACCAAACTATTTATTTTGCTGTCTATGCTTCCAGGGCCTTCAGCAAACTGTTTCCATGAGAGACAGGACATTTTCTGTGGTGGCCCCTCACCTCTGGAATGCCTCCACTCTTAAGGCTTGAGTACTTCCTACCTTACTTTCTTTAGGCACCAACCAAAGCATTTATTTTTGTTTAGGCTTTTAACTGAGGGTTTCCTTGTTTGTTTGTTTCTAGATTGATTACTATTTTATAAACATTATTTTAGGCTGCTGAATGTTTTATGTTGTTTTTATATCCCTGGCTTGATTTTATGGCTTCCTTTACATTGATAATTCTTACGTTGTTTTTGTGCTTTTGTTGTATAGTACTTTACAGGTCTCTGGAGAGGAGGCATATACATTTTTGAAATAAATTTTACTTCTTCATTAAAGTCAAGATACTTTAGAAGAAAAACAAACTGACTCCTGAGGCTGACGTCTGTTCAAATGTGTTCAACAGATGTGCAAGCAAGGAACTGGCTTCAATAATATGATGAATGTGGGGATGTGTTTATCATATGGCAAACTTCAGAGTCCATTCTGCAACTGTTCTGGGGCTCAGATCCTCCATTTGGAAAGAATGTTTAATCATAATTCCAGGTCCATCTTTGCTTACCCTCTTTTAGTATCCAAATACTTTACATATTTAAGCCAGTTCAAATACCAGCATCTTCATTTGCTGATGAGGTAGGTCAACAGCTATCACTGGGACAACTTGTAAATTTGCAAAGACTCTAGCTCAGCAAAGCAAGACAGATATGCATTCGTCTAGCAAGAAAGGTACAAGCATATTTATCACATGTGATGACCTGGAGATGGAATTAATGGTATTTCCTGCACAGACATTTCTACAAAAGTAGTCTTTTTCATGTAGTTGTGTTAGAAGCAGCCCTCGGTTTATTTAGTCACTGTAATGAAATGGTGGCGATCATAATTTTATATTCCAAATTTGCATTCATGTATGCACATGCTAAATTTTACTTTAATGAATAGATTCCTCAAATGATATAAAAAAGGGATAGTAGTATCCCACAGGGCTTATACGAAGGAATTGTTTGGAAAGTTTCAAAATGTTTCTATGTCAACAGTTCTGATCATTCAAAAAATTTCCATTCACCAAACAGGGTGGAGCTGATGTTCTATTCATAGAGTGGGGATTTTTGTTGTGCAGCTAAAATATGTGAACATTTTGCACAAAATTTTTTATTGTTTTCATACTTGGGATATTCTTAAACATTTTTTTATGGTTTAGTTATACAATAACACAGTATAATTTTTATTCTGTATAACTTGGTAATCCTCTTATTTTGTATAAAGGCATGATGATGATGATGATGATGATGACAATAACACAGTAATAGTCTTAACAGTGCAGTATTTAGCTTTTCTAATGTGTACTGTTATACATGTTTGTATTTTGTAACAACTCATTGGCTCAAAAGTACATTTTGATGAGAAGCAAGTGTTTCTATGGAACCAGAGAAACTTCTGCTACCGGACATGTTCACTCTCACAGATCTACATATGGTTTCCAGGCATGGCAAGGCAACTAGTGAGAGACCAGGGGGCAGGAACAAGGGGGGAGGTTGTCAGCAATGGTGTGACTGCACTTTCAGGGGAACCCAGAAGTGACAGCATGCTTCTCTAGGAATTGCTAAAAACTCTTAAAATGAGACCAGATTTACACTACGGCAGCAGTCATCTTGAAGAATCACTGGACACTACTGCTTTACCATAGAGTTTCTGCAAATTCCTAGAGAGGTCTGATGTCACTTCAGGGTTTTCCTTGGAGATAATATCACACTACTGGCCCAAAGACCATTGCAGTTATTTTTCTCCCACCATTGCTTGGGGCATTGACAGAAAATGGGATCTGTGGGGGGGGGGAGGAGATCCCCATCCCCACCAGGGCACTAGCAGCCCTGATGACATCCCCTGTGCTGCAAAGTGCAGAAAAGCTGAGATGCAATTACAAATCAATCATCCTCCTAGGCAAACAAGTCAAAATCTGATAAATGTATTTACAGAAAATATTTATAGTCCACCTTGCCCATTCAGCTCAAGGTGGCTTATAAAACATGGCCGCCTGCCAAGCAAAAAACAAGAGAAGAAATATAAGGCAAAAATTGCAGTATAGAGCCATAGATTGCTGAAAAAAAACTCCAGCCAATACAAATGAATGGCCCGTCATAGAGAAATGAATTTATGCACTAACTTAAGACATGCACTATTTTGGACAAGGACTATCAATATAGAGCAGTCTTAACTCTGCTCCCAGCAAAAGACATCAGCATGCTGCATCAGTGCCTTCTGAATTCCACAGCATAAGAGCAGCCACTGAAAAGGCCCTGTTTCTTACACACCCACAACTGCATTCAAAGTTCTCTTTCTGCACACATCTGCCATGGAGGTGGATGAAAAGTTCTTCTGAATTTAGTCTGGAATCAATGATGTTGCAGACACTGACATGTTCAAACCCAATGTGCACACTCTTTTTGGGCAGAGCTCCTGTTGAACACTTTTAAAAAATCCTCCATGGGCACTTCCACATATTTAATGAGATACTCATAAAATGCATGCACACAGCTGCCTGAGTCCCACCAGATATTTCTTCCCAACAAGACACAGAGCCGGCTGTTCAAAAGAGAGAAAGTAACCTGCTGCAGGACTTTAAATGAAGGACCAGGGATCATCTTTCCTATAAATTATTATTCCCAGCCCAATCTCCTGCCAAGATTTATGGGAACTGTAGTTGCCATGGCCACCTTGAACTGAATGGGCAAGGAAGCATGTGCCAAAAGTGAGCTATGAGCCAACAGCAGTGGTTGGCTGACTGCCTCTGTGCTCATCAGTGCTGGCTTGCTGTAGAGATGGAACCATGCTTGCATTTGCAAACAAGAGAAAGCAAGCACTGCCAACAGGTTACATTTGATTTTTCAAAGACATTATAAGCAAGGATTACAGCATCACCTTGCCACTTTTCAGTTGCTTGATGGCTTTAACAGTCTCTTCTAGGGTGGGGATCTCATCCAACTCTGTTTTCACTGGTTGAAGTGGGGTGAGGTGGATTGCTGGATCTTGAACTACGCGGTTGGCACTGAAGAGAACCTGAAAATACTCCGACCACCGGTTCAGTATGGATGCCTTGTCTGTGAGGAGCACTTGGCCGTCTGCACTACGCAAGGGACTCTGAGCCTGATATGATGGGCCATATACTGCCTTCAGGGCTTCGTAGAACCCTCTTAAATCACCAGTGTCTGCACACAGCTGGGTTCTCTCTACAAGCTTGGTCCACCACTCGTTCTGAATGTCTCGAAGCTTGCGCTGGAGGTTGCTACATGCAGTGCGAAAGATTGCTTTTTTCCCGGGACAGGAGGGCTGAGCAAGATGTGCTTCGTAGGCAGATCTCTTTTTCGCTAGTAATTCTTGGATCTCTTGATTGTTCTCGTCAAACCAGTCCTTGTTCTTCCTTGTGGAGAACCCGAGGACTTCTTCAGAGATCGACAGGATGGTAGTTTGTAGGTGTTCCCAGAGTGCTTCTGGAGAAGGGTCTGTGGGGCAACTGGGGTCCTCAATTCTTGACTGGAGTTTTGCCTGGAAGACAGCTTTAACTTCGGCTGACTGAAGGCTGCCAACCTGAAGCTTCCTCCGAGGGATACCTCCTCTCCTGGGTGTGGGTTTAAAGTGAAGACGGAGATTGCAGCGTACAAGACATCTCGAAGGTCTCTCTGGCACACCAGAATGTAGTCGATAAGGTGCCAGTGCTTGGACTGTGGGTGCATCCAGGTTGTCTTCAGGCTGTTCTTCTGCTGAAAGATAGTGTTGGTGATGGTGAGCTGGTGCTCCGTGCAGAATTCTAGCAGGAGGCGCCCGTTATCATTGCAGTTGCCAATGCCGTGTTTGCCAAGTACTCCTTTCCAGGCTTCCGAGTCTTTACCTACTCTGGCATTGAAGTCGCCAAGGATGATCACCTTGTCCTCTGTAGGGGTCTTCCGTACGAGGTAGCGTAGATCAGCATAGAACTTGTTCTTTTCTGCAGGATCTGCTTGAAGGGTTGGGGCATACACACTGAAGAGTGTTGCATGCTGCTTGTTTTGAAGTGGGAGGCGCATGGACATGATGCGATCTGAGTGACCTGTTGGCAGGTTTTCGAGTTTGGAGGCAATGGAGTTCCTGACCATGAAGCCAACGCCAGAAAGGCGGCTCTCAGCCTTTGACTTACCCGACCAGTAGCGGGTATAGCCAGCACCATGTTCTTGAAGACTACCTTCCTCAGGGAAACGGACCTCAATGAGAGGCAGCGGGAGTTGATGGAATCCCACCAGAGATCTGGAAGCATGGGGGCACAGTACTACATAGCACACTTCACAAAGTACTTGTCACCTGCTGGGAACAAGGCAAACTACCACAGGACTTTCGCGATGCAATCATCATCACTCTACACAAGAACAAAGGGGAAAAGTCAGACTGCTCCAACTACCGGGGGATAACCCTGCTCTCCATCGCAGGCAAAATCCTTGCCAGAATACTCCTGAACAGACTGGTGCCCACCATTGCAGAAGAACTCCTCCCAGAGAGCCAGTGCGGCTTCAGAGCTAACAGGAGCACCGACATGGTATTTGTTCTCAGGCAGCTCCAAGAGAAATGCAGGGAACAGAACAAGGGTCTATATGTGACTTTTGTCGACCTTACCAAAGCTTTCGATACCGTTAGCAGGAAAGGCCTGTGGCAAATCTTGGAACGTTTAGGATGTCCCCCAAGGTTCCTCAGCATGATCATCCAGCTACATGAAGACCAGTGAGGCCAAGTCAGACACTGCAATGACCTCTCGGAGCCCTTCCCAATAGGCACAGGTGTAAAGCAAGGCTGCGTTCTCGCGCCAACTCTCTTTACGATCTTCTTTAGCATGACGCTTCAAAGAGCCGCAGTAGATCTAGATGATGACGATGGTGTCTACATCCGCTATTGCACTGATGGCAGCCTGTTCAACCTGAGGCGACTAAAGGCTCACTCCAAGACAATGGAAAAACTTATCCGAGAGCTACTGTTTGCTGATGATGCTGCACTTGTCTCTCACTCGGTATCAGCTCTGCAGCATATGACGTCCTGCTTTGCAGAGGCTGCCAAGCTATTCAGCCTAGAAGTTAGTCTGAAGAAGACAGAAGTTCTCCACCAGCCTGCACCCCAGGAAGATTATCACCCTCCCTGCATCACTGTGGGTGAATCAGTTCTGAAGACAGTCCAGCAGTTCAGCTACCTGGGGTGTATCATCTCCTCAGATGCCAAGATCGACAAGGAGATTGACAACAGGCTGGCAAAGGCAAACCGTGCATTTGGCCGACTGCACAAAAGAGTGTGGAGCAACAAGCATCTGAAAAAAGGCACAAAGATCAATGTTTACAAAGCAGTTGTGATGACAACCCTCATCTACGGCTCCAAATCGTGGGTTTTATACCGTCATCACCTGCGACTCCTTGAGCGCTTTCATCAGCGCTGCCTTCGCACCATCCTCAACATCCACTGGAGTGACTTTGTGACCAACACTGAAGTCCTCAAGAGGGCGGAGGTTACAAGCATCAAGGCACTGCTGTTGACGCAGCTGCGCTGGGCAGGGCATATTTCTAGGATGGAAAAGCACCGCCTTCCCCAGATTGCTCTGTATGGTGAACTTTCCACCGGCCACCGAAATAGAGGGGCACCAAAGAAGAGGTACAAGGACTCCTTGAAGAAATCCCTTGGCACCTGTTGCATCAACCATCACCAGTGGTCTGACCTAGCCTCAGATCGCAAAGCATGGAGGCATACCATCCACCAGGCTGTCTCTTCCTTTGAGAACGCACGCATAGCTGGTCTTGAGGACAAAAGGAGATTGAGGAAGAATCGCACTGCTACAGCACCAACCCCAAATCAGACTTTTCCCTGCAGCCACTGTGGCCGGATCTGCCTGTCCCGCATTGGTCTTGTCAGCCACCAGCAAGCCTGCAGCAGACGTGGACTACTGCACCCTTCTTAAATCTTCGTTCACGAAGTCAAGCCGAGAGAGACAGCATCACCTACTGTCATTTTCCTTATCCAGGACTGATTGGTATTTCTTTATTTTCTTCCTAGTGGAGGCTTACATCATTCTCCACTCCTCTGTTCTTTCCTCACAATAACTGTGTGATGTGAGGTAGATTAGAGTGTGTGACTGGCCCAGGACTACACAGTCAGCTTCCATGGCAGACTGGAGATTCCAGCCTGGGTCGCCCAGATCCTAGTCAGACACTCCAACCATGGCACCACCCTAGCCTTAACACTAAAATCCTCCAGCCACTTGCACAGGAACAAATATCCCAAAGAGATCAGTCACACCACAGTTTTGCGATCACAGTCATATCAGGATTGTCCACTCACTTCTGTGCTTGTGCAAAAGTCATCTTAAAAAAAAAATGCTACCTGCTGATCAGCAACATTGAGCTCCGTGAGCTGTTCTGAATATAGCATGTTCTGCATAAGAACATAAGAGAAGCCATGTTGGATCAGGCCAATGGCCCATCCAGTCCAACACTCTGTGACACGCAGTGGCAAAATACACACACAAACTGTGGCTAATAGCCACTGATGGACCTCTGCTCCATATTTTTATCTAAACCCCTCTTGAAGGTGGCTATGCTTGTGGCCGCCACCACCTCCTGTGGCAGTGAATTCCACATGTTAATCACCCTTTGGGTGAAGAAGTACTTCCTTTTATCCGTTTTAACCTGACTGCTCAGCAATTTCATTGGATGCCCACGAGTTCTTGTATTGTGAGAAAGGGAGAAAAGTACTTCTTTCTCTACTTTCTCCATCCCATGTGGCTGGAAGATGCACATCAGTTTGCTTGGAACAGCATCATGGATATACAAAGATACAAGTGGGGATATGTGCATCTGGAGCCCTATATTTTGCACTGCTCCAGATGTGGGTCTTTAACCTAATTCATAGATGTTGGGCCCAGCAGACATGCTCCTGTTCCATTCCCTGCACGAATCACGTGAAGGAAGGGTCAACGGTCTGGCAAACCGACCTTGTCCTGAATTCATCTATAGACTTAGAAGGCAGCCTTAAGCCTTTTGTACTTTGCCCTATGCAAGAATGCTGAGGGCCTCGGAATGTTCTGCCCTTTCACCTCATTCCTGGAATACACATTTGGGGTAAGAAGCTAAGGTAAACTTCTGTCTCCTTGTTCTGTATACTTCTATTAAATGAGTGTGTAAAGACAAGTGTATAAAATAAAATGACCATTGTAAAATAAAGAGACCACTGTCAGACAAGACAGAGACAGACTGGTACAAGATCCTCAACGCTGAGTCGTGTGACATTCCTACAATCATGCATTTGAATGTCTGCACAACCTTGCAAAGTCAGAATAGGGTTGCCACTGCCAGCACCCCGGTTAGGAAACACCTGGAGATTCTAGGGATGGAGTCTGAAGAGGGGCAGTGTTTGGGAAGAAAATGATTAAAGGGTTGGTACCAATGTTCCCTCTAAGCTGTAGAGTCTTGTGAGCAAAAATTCTGCTTTATGAGCTATTGGCATTAAAGTTGTGAGCTAGTGGCATTAAAGTGCTGAGCAACTGCATAAATTATTGTGTGACACAGCGTGTTGGACTGGATGGGCCATTGGCCTGATCCAACATGGCTTCTCTTATGTTATGTTCTAAGGGACTTCAGTGGGATATAATGCCAGAGAGTCCATCTTCCAGAGTGGCCATTTTCTCCCGAAGAACTTCTCTCTGTTGCCTGCAGATCAGTTGTAATCAATATTCATTCTAAACTGAGTTAGTGTGAGCTAGCTCAGATTTTTAGCCTCCAGCTTACGCATTGTCTTAGCTCAGGAAGGATTGTCCCAGAGGAAATTAATGTATGCAGTATTCAAATAGCTCATTCACAACTTTAATGCCAGTAGCTCTTCAAGAATTTTTGCATACAAGACTCCAGTTTAGAGGGAGCACTGGCTGTAATCCCAGGAAATCTCCAGCCTCCATCTGGAGGTTGGTTACCCTAGGAGTAAAGTAATGCTGCTAAATAATTTCTTCCATTAATGAGCCCAACAACAGTTCCCAAGATTGGGGTCGTTTCAACACACCCACTGTCATTTATTTTGTATTCCACTGGATTTTCTGTGGCAGAATTAAAGCTGCGTGGAGTTTGCTCATTTGTGCAACTTTGTTGACGTAGCTTCTAACTCGTTTTTCTTCCAAAACGGAGCATAACCTTTTGATATTGGCCCTTCTAGGCCCACATACACATCTCTTTCTGTGGGAAGAATAGGTCTCTGCGTCCCTTGAGACCACAGCTTGCACCCGGCACACTAAAAAATTACCACTGCATATGGTGTCTGCAAATTCCCAAAAGATACACGCACTACTATGGTTGTGTGCTCTGGGTTGTGAAATCCTTATTGGGGCGGGGGGATGGAGTCTGGGGAGGACAGGGACCTCACAGGATACAGTGCCTCCAAAGCAGCCATTTTCACTAGAGGAACTGATCTTGGTCTTTTGACAATCAATTTAGCAGATCTTCAGGCGCCCACCTGGAGGTCGGCAGCCTCATAAAGTACCGATATATTTGGACTTTCCAGCCACCGCTGTTTATTTGGAAGCAACTAGCAACTTACTCCGCCTCCTGACAGAGTTTCAAAGGCACAGAATAGAAATGAACAAGAGAGAAAGGAGGAGCGAGTTTGATTCCAAATAGGTCAGGCCTAGAAAAAGCAGGATTAAAAAGGAAAACCTGCCCCAACCGTTGTCGCCTTGACGGCAGGAGGCGGGGCCTTGGCAAAGGCTACCTCCAGCTCCGAGCGTCTGAAGTCTGCGGCGGCGTCTCCCCGGAGACAAGAACGCAAAACATTGTTGGACGTCACAGAGGACGCAGAACACCGCCTCTCCGAGCGCTCCAAGGAGTCTTAAAGGGGCCGCTGCCTCCGCGGCGATGCGCTTGCGAGGAGCGGTCAGGTGCACCGCATCATGGAAGGCGCTTCCGAAAACGCAGGGAAGGAGGACCATGGAGCCGAGGATCCAGGTGCTGCTCGAGGGTCTCTGCCCTGGACCATCGATGCCGCTGGAAAACAAGGAAGAAAAAGCCCTGGGGGGAAGGAGGCAGTGAGATTTTGGGTGCAGTGCATTTTGAGTGCCCCAAGAGGATAGCTGCCAGCCTAGGCTCTAGGGAGGGAATCAAAAGTGCGCGGAATCCGGTGATGTCACGTGGCGCAAGGAGACAGCAGGGGCACTGGAGGAGGGTTGCCAGACTCCAGGGGGTGGCTGGACATCTCCCCCATTATGACGAAGATTAGTTCACCTGGAGAAAATGGCCCCTTTGGAAGGTGAACGCTATGGCATATCCGATTCTCATTGAAGTCCCTCCCCAAACCCCGCCCTCCTCAGGCTCCACCGCCCAAATCTTCAGGTATTCCTCAACCCGGAGCTGGCAACCCTCTCCTGGAGTGCTTAATTCAGCTAACTTTAGGCCCCTCGCAAGATGCCGGGTTAGCACAGTTGGGCCCTATGAAGTCTCAATTTTCGATCCGCTGTGGTTCAAAGAGGCGAGCTGGTTCTTGCAAACGCAACGCAGTGGTACTTCTTGTAAGTTTTGCCGTGTTTCCGACGGCTATGGCGGTTCTCATAACTGAGCCCCAACTTCGTGCTGCCCTCTGGTGCCGCCCTGACGCTATGAACGGTTGAGCAATTCCCCCTTTTCCTTTCCACTGCGTCATCAGGATCAAAGGGGGGTGGGAGAGGGGGTCAAGATGAAGCGAAGATCAGTTCCACCCCTAAGACGTCACATGCCAGGTTTATTTATGATTTATATTTTCGTCCCACTGTATGCCTGGGGGTTAAGTGCGGCTTGCAGCAATTTCCTCCAAGTCATTTCAGTCACTGCCTCTGAAAGGCTTGCAATTTAAGTTCCTCCTGCCACATCCACTCAATAAAGGCATAATAGCATCAGTGGATCCTTGTGACATTCTGGTGGAAAGGCACAGGGGGTGAGGGAAGTTGTACAGAATGGGCGAGTCACACATTACAGAGTGCACAGGTTAAGGTTCTGAGCTTGCATCACAGAAGTGAATTGTGAGTTCTCTCACCATTCCCCATCAAGACACAGCCTGATTCTCATTGTCTCTAGTAGCAAGATAGCTATTTTAATACAGTGTTTAGTGGAATGTTGGTAGATTTGGACAATACAGCATCCCTGGACACACCTTACAGATATAAAGAGTTCCAACTAAATAACATGTCGAAGCAAAAGCATTCTGCAAGCTTGCAGAAGAGAGATCAAGCATATGAACTTTTCTGCTTTTTCTGTTATTGAAATGGTGGTGGTGCTGTTTTTGTTTCCTTACCATTGAATGACCAACTAAAATCAGCAGTGACTCTCTGTGCTTCTAAATTGACTTAAATTGATTAAAATCTTCCTAAACTGAACTGTTGAATTCAGAGCTAGCTTCAAGTGTGCACAGAACTGTGGTTGCCACCATGGCTGACTTTAGCTGAAGTAGAGCCGATATTCTGCCAAGCATGTGTGTTTTACTTTAAACTGTATCACCAAAGTGTTGAAAACTATACATAGATACATTTGTTGTATTTCTATTTCACTTATGCCCCACCTTTCTTCCCAGTGGAGACCTAAAGTGGCTTACATAGGTTTCCACTCCTCTGTTTTATCCTCACAACAACCCTGTGAGGTAGGCTAGGCCCAAGGTCACCCTGTTAGCTTCCATGAAAGAGTGGGGATTCAAACCCAGGTCTCCTGGATCCTAATCTGACATTTTAATCACTACACCATATTGTTTTTATATAGACACAATTAGTAAGTTATTTCAAGCCACCTTGCCTACAACTTTTTGTGTTTAACAGAGAGTGAAGATTTTGAGCAAGGATATTCAGCTCCAGCAACTGATATTTCTAGTGGGTAAGTCAAATGGTAAAGCTCTTATTTTCTTCACTACTTCAGTGTCATTGTTTGTCCCATTGTTGCAGGAATCCTGCAGTGTATCACTGGAGACTGACTATTCATTCAAGACCCATCCACTCACAATAACTGGCAACAGGAGGTTCAGGACTAATGAAAGAAAGTACTCTTCATATAACACATTATTAACTTACATAATTAATTGCCCATGATGGCCATGTGCTCAGAAGGCTTTAAAGATAGAGAGCAAGCCTATGTGTTTAACAACCAAAAATGGAACCTCCTTGTTTAGTAACAACAAACCTGTAATCTATAAATGCTGAGGTTAAATTACAAAAATGGTTGTTTACCCCATGCCTTCTTAGTAAGTTTTCTGGATCAAGCTGATTGGCTGCTTAGACAAAATACGTACCTGCTAAATACTTATCTGGTCTGATTGAGCACAACAATTTTTACATAGGCAGAGCTTGTACTGCATTTTGTGCAGTGTTGTAAACAGTCGTCTATATTTCCAGAGATTGCAGAGTGCTATGTTGGTCTGAAGAAATCTCAACCTGAAGCCTTTTATTAGGTCCAACCAAAATGAAACAAAATAGTGTGCAAACTGTCAAGTCCTCCAGAACTCTTTATTAGGAGGGATGTTTGAAATAGAAGGGTAAAAGAAAACAACAACACTGTTTCAATACCTGATATGCACATACACACGAGGCTGCCATTTCCCCTTTTTCCTTCTACTAGATCACTGATACCATCTCCACTCAATACTACTTTGTGCAAATCTGCTTAGGATTTTACAAGGAGCCTCAAGATCAGCCTGAAAATCTTATTTTTCCCTGTCTCTCCCCATTTTTGCTTTATATATGCATTCTAGTAAACAGTTCTGAAGAACTCGAAAGCTTTCATGTGTTTGTTAACAACAACAACAACAAAATTTTATTTATATCCCGCCCTCCCCGCCGGGGCAGGCTCAGGGCGGCTAACAACACAATTCAAGTTTAGCTATCAAGTGCCATCAAGTCATTTCCAGCTTATGGTGATCCTATGAATGAATGTTCTCCAAAGTGCCCTATTGTTAACAGCCATTCTTTGGGCTTGCAAACTGAGGGCCAAGGCTTCCTTGATTTTATTTATTTATTTTATTCAATTTCTATGCCACGCTTTCCACATACAGGCTCAGGGCAGGTTACAACATTAGATTATAACAATAAAACATTAACATTTGTATAACTATCACTCTAACAAGATGGTATTCAGACAATAGTGTCCCAATAGCACATAGTATAAAAAGGTAAAGATAACCCCCTGTGCAAGCACTGGGTTGTTACCGACCCATGGGGTGACGTCACATCAGAACATTTTCATGGCAGACTTTTATGGGATGGTTTGCCATTGCCTTCCCCGGTCATCTACACTTTCCCCCCAGCAAGCTGGGTACTCATTTTACCGACCTCAGAAGAATGGAAGGCTGAGTCAACCTTGAACTGGCTACCTGAATCCAGCTTCTGCTGGGATTGAACTCAGGTTGTGAGCAAAGCTTGGACTGTAGTACTACAACTTACCACTCTACATCATGAGGCTCTTAGTACATAGCATAAGAGATAGTAAATGCTCTGCTCTTGGCCAAGCCAAGGCGAGGTCTGTCATTTAAGATCCTCAGTTGACCTTCTAAATGATGACAGACAGTAACAAACCTGAGTTGAGTCAATCTATCTCATGTTGGGGCTTCTTCTTTTCATGCTGCCTTCAACTTTTCCAAGCATTCTTGTCTTTTCCAGTGACTTTTCCAGTCTTCTCATCATGTGACCAAATTACTGTAGCCTCAGTTCAGTCATTTTATTTTCTAAGGAGAATTCAGGTTTATTAAAAATGCTTGCATGATTTGTATTATTTTGGCTGGCCTAAATAAATTATATATATTTATAAGCAGGGGACTCGCAAGGATTATTTAATTCATTCATACCCTGCCTTTCTCCAAAGTGAGGAATGGCAAACCATTCCTGCTGTGAAAACATTGTGAAAGCAACGTCACCCCAGAGTAAAAAATGACTGGTGCTTGCACAGGGGACTACCTTTACCTTTTTAAAGCAGCTTACACCATTCTCACCATCTCCTTTTTTAACTTTACAACAATTCTATGTGGTAAGTTAGGCTGGAAGGATGTGAATGGCCTAAGGTCAGCTAGTGAGCTTTCATGGCAGACGGGTAGTTTAAACCTATGTTTCTCAAACTACTGTGAAGTTCTCACTACTACACTACACTGGCTTTCATAGGGTGGCTGGTTTTAACAAGAGCAAGCAGCCAGTCCTAGGTAAGTCATGCAAGTGGGGTGGTATCAAGTTGTCCAATGGTTGCTGCCAGGCCTGGCCCAATAAGTCCTTCCTCAAAGGCCAAAACAGCCCGATTTCTTTCCCCTGCCCTTTACTGACAGAAAACAGGCCTAGAATTCTGGCAAAGCTCTTCTGGTTGCCTAGCAATGGCCACTGGGGGCACCAGTTTCTTAAAGCTACAGGTGCTCCTTTTATCATTTTGGGGTTCCCCCCCCCCCCCCTGTGTGTATGTGTTGTTTGTTTCTGCAAACCTGCATTTTTTAGATTTGTAGAAAGATTTGTTTAATACACTGGACTAATGTATAATGTTCCAAATGTATATTTTATTATCACAACTGTTTTATTGTGTGATACAGAAATTATTATTAATATCTGTCTGTCTGAAACATTTATAATATATGTCCATTGTTCCAGAGCTGACTAGAGTTTCACATGTAAAGCATCTTAAAAGAACTATATAATTAAATCATCATAAATGCAAATAATGGCCATAAGTAGGAAAGGAAATGGCCATAAGTAGGCCATAAGTTGGTATTCAGACCCCCATTATTAACATGTAATTATCATACAGTTTACTATTGCACAAACTTGATTGTTTTTGAAATTCACCCATGTACTCACCATAATGATACTCTAGGTTTCCTTCTCCTCCCAGAAATTGTTGAAGTCTGAGTATATGGTGTTTGAATTAAATGGAGAATAATAATGTGTTGCTCATTTTAATAATGGCTTTACTTTCCCATGCCCATTTTAAAAGCAACATTGACTAGCTCTCAAAGAGGTTAATCTTGGTTATCAAAAGCATTTTGTTTGAAATTCATTGCTGCCCTGTTCTCTGTGAAATATAAAAAGGATAGATTCATAATGCTGTTAACGGTTAGGATTTCCCTGTAATATCTCTTCCTTTCCCCAGATTATGAAACATAATCTCTCCACCCGCAATACTTTTGTCTGAACATATTTTAAACTTCGGTTCCATTGAGTATTTAGGCCACTGACGGTAAGCAGAGAGCCTGATATAGTATTTTGTGGGGCCTGGCAGTTAAGAGCGAGCTTCTTTTCAATATGTATATAGTTTTGTTCTTTCTTAGATAAGATGTGTGTGCTGTTGGTCTCCTTTTCTGGAACAGACATGCCCCCAGACCATCCTATTGGCCTATTTGTTCTGCAGGATTGAAGTACTGTTGGACTGGTGCTGTTGTGATGGCCTGATTCTGTTCATCAAGAGCTGTTTGGTATTCAGACCCCCATTATTAACATGTAATTGTGGAAAAGATCCATGAGAAGTGCTAGATTTATTGGGTTTATATTGAGCAAGATAATGAATAGTACTTAGAATCTTTTGGAGAAAGACCCTTCTAGTTGCTATGTTGTTACATGCCATCCTTCAAGAAGATATGGTCCATGTACTTAATGGCAACCACCAGAAATTGAATTTTGCCTATAAAAAATTGATTCTGCTTCTTTTCAAAAACGTCTCAGTGCACTTAATCATGTTCCTCTTTGGGGAATGCTGCAATAATAATTTCAACTGCAATGCCAAGGACACCTGGACTATCCCACAGACACGTGATTCTGTTGAAAGACCTCATGGTAGTCTTGAGGCCAAAGGGCAGCCAGTTAAAGGGATATATCCTGTATGGGGTGTTGAAGGCACACAGTTCTGCAGACTGTTTATCTAGGACTGCTTGCTAGTAGCCATCTTTTTCATCCAAGATGGTGAATAGCTTTTTACCAGCAAGGTGACTCTGTACATCTTCTAACACGGGGATGGAGAAACACTATTGCACTTAACTGCCCTGAGAGATCCTCAGAGTTCAGGCACAACCTGAGTGATCTTTTCTTTTCTCTTTTGAGTTAACCCCAGGGTTCTGACTCATGCTGTTGATTTGGTTAACGTTCTGATGATCCTTTCTAGGACTGATTTGGAGGTTACAAAGATAGCACTGTGGGGTCCTTATAGAAATGCTGTATTCCTGGAAAGTGCCCAAGGCCTTCAAAGTAATCAGATAAATACTTGGAAAAGTCCTTTGCTATGGTTGGGGAAGCAACACAATGTCATGGACAAACCAGTGTCAGATGGCCTTCCCATTAATGGTGGGCCCACCTTTTGTGTGATATAGAAGGTTAGATTGGATATGGTAGAGCCACACTTGTACTGAGCCACAGTGGTATATGTTCGTTCAGTCTTCCACACACACACCCAAAGGTAATTAGCATCATGTTTGTCCTACATACTTCTGCAACATCCTGGGTTGAGTATGTTGACCTCCACTCTTGCATCAACTTTTAAAAAAGATTGGTGAATGGGCTACAGTGATCAAGCTATGCCAGGCATCTGAACTCCCCACATCTTTGCTTGCTGGTGTGCAGTCATGGCTCTTATGAATAGATCTTTCATGTCTTTAGCTAGATGAGAAGGAACTTGTTTTGCTTCGTACATTTTAGCAAAATGCACACCCTGTGCACCTACTGCAGATTTCTCAAAAAGCTGGGCACTGCCTAGGCCTGTAGACATCACATTCCCACCTTTCTTCCAGGAATTGTTCTTTGTAGTTGCAAAGCCCTTTGCTGGAGAAGATTGCCCCAGTGTGTGGCTTCCTTTGTGAAGGTATCTGGGAAATTTGTTCCTTTGCTGCGAGGATTTGGGGCTCTGTGGACATTGCTGATGCTTGAGCCTTTGCTCTGTCAATATCAGCAGCTTAGGCCTGAGTCAAATGGGAGTTTTCCAGGAGCTCCTCCTTGACCTTGCTGTCTGCAAATGCTGAAGACAATCTCATCTCTTAGCATCAAGTCTGGAGAGACCCTGGATACACACTGAACTGAGAATTTCCCCTGAGGACTGTAGTGTGCCTGAGAGAAGTTGACAGAACTGAAACCGTTCAAAAACAGCTATCTTTCTAGGCTTAAAATAATTCTAGAATTCAGTAGGACTTCTGCCAAAATCTTGTTTGGTGAATCTGCATAGATATCAGGCATGGTGTCTTTCTGATGCCTTATTTCCTAAGCACTGTAGCATTGCAGCAGTTTTATAAACCTCTGGCTCACTGTCAGTGTCTGTTTCCATTTTCTCCAGTTGTCTCCTAAATTTCCAGCAACTTTAATCTCAGAGGAAGGTTTAAATTGCTCCCATCCTTTCTGTTGAATGCAAGGTTCCAAACCTAGAAGTCTTTCAGCAGATGGTTTTGTTAGAAGAGCAGGCCACTCCTGACACCATGTAGCATCTTCCTGCTTCCTGTGCACCCTTTAGTCTTGCTCAGTGCTTAACTACAGGAGATTCTAGTAGCTTAACAACAGGCTTCTTCATTGCTTCCAGCTGGGAAGGAATACATACGAATAGAGGGTACTAATGAAAGACTACAACACATCAGCACCAAAACACAAGATCCAAGTGAGAGGGAAATGGAAACTAGTTCTTGAGGGTTCAATTACAGCTATGCACACATGCATAGTTAGGCTTTATGTAGACTCCTGCTCATTAAGGCAAATTATCATTCCCTAGATTAGAACATAAGAGTGGTAATAGTTATGGCCTTCAAAATCATCAGAGAAATACTTGGAAAAATATATGCTCATTGAGGCATATTATCATTCCCTAGAACATAAGAGTGGTGATGGTTATGGAAATTGCTGTCAAGTTTCAGCCAAATTATGGCAACCCCATAGGGTTTTTTAGGCACAAGACGTTCAGAGTTGGTTTGCCATTGCCTTCCTCTACACAACAACCCTGGACCAGTTTGGTGTAGTGGTTAAGTGCGTGGACTCTTATCTGGGAGAACCAGGTTTGATTCCTCACTCCTCCACTTACAGCTGCTGGAATGGCCTTGGGTCAGCCATAGCTCTCGTAGGAATTGTCCTTGAAACGGTAGCATCTATGAGAGCTCACTCAGCCCACCCACCTCACAGGGTATCTGTTGGGAGGGAAGGTAAAGGAGATTGTGACCGCTCTGAGATTCAGAGTATAGGGCAGGATATAAATCCAATATCATCATCTTCTTCGTCTTCCATCCAAATGCTAACCAGAGCTTCTGAGATCTGATGAGATGGGCAACCTTGGCCATCCAGGTCAGGACAGAACATACAAGTAGTCTTACTGAATCAGACCAGTGGTTCATCTAGTCCAGCATCCTGTGTCACACAGTGGCCAATCAGATGCACCCCTTAAAGTCTATAAGATGGGAACGAAGGGCAGAGCTGTTCCCTGTTTCTGCTCCCAGTAACTGGCATTCAGAAGATTACTGTCTCTGAAAGCAGATGCTCTATTTAGTCATCATCTACTTTCCTTTCCTTTGGGCACCAGGCTGAAATGCATTTTTTTTACCTAGGCTTTTAATTAGGGGTTTTATCATACCAGCTTTTTAATGGCCTGTTTCTTATGGATAGTTTTTATGCTGCTTATGTCTAATAGCTTGGGGTTTTTTACATGCTGTGGTTTTTCATTGTAAGCCGCCTCAAGCCAGACCCTGAAGAGGTAGCTTAAAAACAAACAAATAAATCTTGGTTCTTGATGGACCTGTCCTCCACAAATTTGCCTATTCCCCTTTGAAAGCCTGCATCAGCATCTGAACATTCTTGGAGCTGAAATGAAGGGATGGGCAGGATAGGAAGAGTACTGTTAAGTACCTTCCTGCTACCCATATAAAAACAATTCTGGAGGACCAGAGTGATATCCTGGTCACTTCTAAAATGGAAGGGAGCCAAAGGGTTGCATGTTTGTGCTGCTTTCACAGTGACAGAGAAGGGAACAGTAAGTGCACAGAGTTAGTAAGCCCTTAGGGGTAGGAGTTCGGCTGAAGAGTAGTAAGCAGGCCTCTGACCCTTGCTTCTCTTAATTCTGAGGTCTAAAAAGGAGGAAGAGGAGGGAATGGACCTTGTAGTATTCTTGGGTGCCTCTTTACTTCATATTTTAAAGAACTATGTAATAGGGAAATTGGCCATAAAGGACACATTTCCTCTGAGGCCAGTTCCCTCCTGCCCAGTGTTCATCTATGACAGGGGTGGCCAAACTTGCTTAACGTAAGAACCACATAGAATAAACAGCAGATGCTTGAGAGCTGCAAGGCATGAACATCAGCTGTTGAAAGGAAGGAAGGCAGGAAGGTAAATAGATGGGGGATGGAAGGAGAGGTGGGAAGAAAGCAACTTCTCCAAGTCAGTCAACTGGGTGGTGGGAGCTTTGAGAGCCACACAATACATGTGAAAGAGCCGCATGTGGCTCCCGAGCCACAGTTTGGCCACCCCTGATCTGTGAGCATGTTCCCACAGGCCTCCATTTGTTGTACATGTGGCCCTATGGAAGCAGTTATCAGCAATGCATATGATTTTCTGTTACAAAGAAGTGAAATACTTCTCAGACAAAGTTGACTTAAAATGGTTGCTGTAAGGTAACATCCTTTCTCTATAAATTTTCCCCCCCTCAATATAGGGCATCTGAAGATAATTTGACAGTTCCAGATTTTGGCAGCATTACAGAGGTGGAATTGGAGACCATATATGGACTAGATATAGAACCAGGTAATATAAGATTAGGATTTTGAAACAAGACAGAAGACAGTATTTTTTTCAGGGAAATGAAAGCAAATATTTTGAAGCCTACTGACTATACAAGGTCACCTCCACCACATTCTCATGGCTCAACAAACCAGTTTTGCTGTGCTTGAATTCCTGTTGCTCTTCTTAACCAGTTGTGTTTCCTACAAGCTGTATTATTCATCTGCCCTTCTTATTGTCAGGAACATTTTGCCTGCTTTCCATGAATTTCCTGAGTCATCAGGTTTCTTTGTCTTAACCACTGTTTCAAAGCATGGAGAATGCTGTTTTGCATCCACATCCTCTGTGTGGGGATAGCTTTTGTACAGCCTATTTTTTTGCTTAATAAGAGAGAGCACACCCCAAAATGTGTGATAGCTTAGTAATAATTATACAGGTTGAGCAGGTATGATGAGGGTACAGAAGCAAATGCACAGGATGTGCAGTCCTATATCAGTTCAATTTCAGCACCTGCAAATCCAAATTAGCAGGTAGGATAGCAAAAAGTTTTAAAAATCATTTTTGTTGTTTTGTTTTGCAAGCTGTCTAAATTTTCTCAAGGAAAGCAGATCAATACTTATCCAGTAGATTGTGAACCCCTTCTTCACATTCTTGATTAATGGCATTTTTTGTTGCAGCATGTTTTGTCCAGTAGCATGTGTTTTCCACATGCCTTGGTTTTGCAAAAGCCTACTGAATGGGTTATATTTCCACTTTATATAAAAGGACAATGCACATTAAGCAAAAAATAGTATTATTGCAAAAAAATTCTGCTCTCAATAATTGATGCCCTGGTTAGTATCTAGTGTTACTTTAGTAGTAGTACACACCTGGACAGAAACAGGGGAGAGGTGAGTTGTTGGGTTGTTTCTTTTTTCAACATCTAGGAAATAGTTATAATAGTTAAGTTACCTTTGTTGGCATTAAACATCTAGGAAATAGTAAACCATTCTCATTTATGAATGGATGTGTGATTCTCCATTATATCATTTTTAGCATAAGAAAAATAGCTTTTTTATCACATCAAATGGATTTTCATGTTATTTGTAATATGAAAAGTTCAGTAAGGATGCTTTGTATCTGCCTACTCTTCTAAGTGCTGTCATGATTCACTGTTAATGGTTCTTGTATGCACAGATGCTGAAGAATATCCAGGAAGGACAGAAAGTAGAACTTTTGTGTCTTCAGAGAGGTAATGAAGCATCTGGGAGGGGGGATTGTGTTTATGGGGGGGAGCCTTCCTGCGTGTAATCAACGGAATCAGTCTTGTTAAACTCAGAGGAAGTTACAACAAAATTTGTTAGGGCTGCTATAGGGATTAATTTTGACCATTTTTAAAATCTTGCTGTATTGCATTCAGACTGTACCTTGGGATCTGGAAGCTCTGTGCGGCAAGTATCCCCAAGTATCTCCTGAGATTTTCTGACAGCAGCTACTGCACTCTTGAGATCGCCTTCTCAAGAGTGAAGAATTTGTCACAGCTAGAGCTGTGGCTGTCTTGGGAATGCTTTCTTTGCTTTAGAAAACAGTGTGGTTATCACTTCTGGGGATAGAGTTCCTACACTCCTCAGACATTTCCTTAATCTTTAACAAGATGTGTTGCCTTGTTTTAAATTGGCTGCTGCTTGCTCTGTCTCTGCTCTTCCGTGGGACAAAATACAATAAGATTATAGCAGGGTGTCTACTGCATAGGCACTACAATTATGTTTACTTCCAATACAGTACACTGAGGTTAAAACGTGAATTTCTCTGGACCAGGCTATATGGTGCCCTGATTGGATGGCTCAGGCTAGCCTGATCTCATCTCAGAAGCAAAGCAAGGTCAGCCCTGGTTAGTACTTGTGAGGGAGACCTCCAAGGAAGTCCAGGGTCACTATACAGAGGGAGGCGACAACAAACCACCTCTGTTAGACTCTTGCTTTAAAATCCTTCCAGGTTGGCCATATGTCATCTGCAACTTGATTGCACTTTACACCCACAGAAACCACATGCCACATTTACTGTGTGATCACCATGGGAACTTGCAGCAAGACAATGGCATCAAGAAGAAGAGAAAAGATTGGATTTATATCCCGCCCTTCAATCAGAGTCTCAGAGCAGCTTACAATCTCCTTCCCTTCCCCACAGTAGACACACTGTGAGGTAGGTGGGGCTGAGAGAGCTCTTTTGAGAGCTGCTGTTGAGAGAACAGCTCTGAGAGAACTTGTGACTGACTTAAGATCACATCAGCAGGTGCATGTGGAGGAGTGGGGAATCAAACCCGGTTCTCCCAGATTAGAGTCCACACTCCTAACCACTGCACTGAACTGGCACTTGATTAAGTTCCCCAAGGGAACTCAGTTCAGAAGCACTTCTGGGCCCTGATTCAGAATGGGACCCTTGCATTGGGGAGGAGGGGCACCTTCCTCCTTGTGCCATTTGCCCAACTTGAAACTGCCCGGGGGGGGCTGCACTAGCACAACTTCAGCAAAAGTACAGTTCACCCACAGGGCAAATAATGCTCCCCTGGGCTGTTTTGGGTTAGGAACATGTTGGGGGAGACAGGAGTCCTTCCTACCCCATGCTGTGGTCCCAATCTGAATCAGGCTCATGTAACAATCTAGAATTGAGTTCCCACAGGAAACTCGCACCTGTCACTCTGCTGCAAATCCCTGTAGTGATTACATAGTAGATGTAATGTGTAGTTTGGACCTCATGAACTGACAAATGATCATTACTGAATATCAGGGCTTTTTCCCCCTGGAAAAACAGGTGCCAGAACTCTCAGGAGGGAAATAAAGGAGAAACACATGGGATTTTTTTTTTTAAATTATTTTCATGCACTACAGACTTACCTCTACTTTAAAGCAGTTTCCAAATTTTAGACATGTCACCAACTTCCTCACTTATTTTTTGGGTCTTGCTTTTGGTGCCTATTGCTGAATGATGTCCTTGGAGCAACTGTGTTTTAACAGACTTTGTTGGCTCAAGGGAGGCCCCACAGTTCTTATAAACAATAACGATGTTATGGTCTTGACTGATGAGGAGGAGACGATCAGGTTCATCTGGGAAAATTCTCTTTCACACTCACGGGAGGAAAAAGCAATTGTATCGAGAGTATGCCAAATCCAAGACAGTTATTGAGTGTTTCTTCTCTGGGAGTCAGCGCATGGAGCACCAGCCGGGGTACACTGCTGGGGCGGGGGGGGGGGGGCAGGGCGGAGAAAAGCTTCGGTTGGGTAGACTGCAGTTGATTTTCTCTCTCCTGCCTGAACCCACCCCAGGCTCTTAGCCTGCATCTCACCCTTGGCAAGAGCAACAAGTCCCCTGCACTGTCTAACTGCTTACCTACCCTCCTACTCAGCATCCCCTAGTTTAAATACTTTTTTAAAAAAATATTATATTTTTTTTGTGTTGTCACTTGTGACATCATGCTTCCTTGGTGCCCCTCATGAACTTTTAAACTTTTTTTAAAAAAGAATTTTGTTTCCACAAAGAGGTGTCAGAACTCCATTCCAGCACATTCCCCCTGGGAAAAAAGCCCTGATGGCACTGTTTATTTTAGGGCAGAAAGCTTTGTCTTGAAGTCAGGGTGGGCAATTGTTTGATAAGGTCCATATCCAAGCACCCAATCTGTGTTTTGTGGAGCTCAATGTCATAGCATAGCCTGCCTTTATAGGAATTCATGATGCCTTGATGTTACTTGCAGTTCCTTAGGAATTATTAGATTATCCTGTGTTTGCTTAGGTCTTCCCATGAGGAGATTCAAATGGAGAAGGCTGATGGCATTTCAGAGCCAGACTCAGCAGTTACTCCCTCAGAAACAGTGACAGAGTCACCCTACGAAGAAGAACTACCCTCTGAAGGCACCAAGTCACCATTGCCAAGCACAGGTACTAGGCAGTCCAAGTGCAAATGTTACTATGCCCTGTGAGTTTTTAAAAAAAATCCGTGCAATTGCTTACAAAAGAAAGCAGAGAACCCCAAGACCTGGCCCAGAGCTGGTGTCATGAGAATTGTAGTAGGCATTGTCCCACGTTGGGGGAATGGACTCCCCAGTTTCCTGCAAAGAGGAGCCCAAAGCGAAAATCACACATGTGCTAGCCCAGAACATCACTTAAGAAAGTGTTCAGGGGCCTGATTAAGAAGGACAATGGAAAGAGGAAAAGGTGAAGAGGGAAGGAAGATGTATTCAGTTCAGGCCAGGACTCCTGTTCCCTCCTTGCCAGAGTGTGTTTGGGCAGAATTAGACATCCTGTGATTATTTTTCCCTGACACTACAGTAAAAAAAAATGCAGGTAAAGCACTAATTTAAATGGGCAGACCATTGCGCAAGAATGTTTAACAATTTCCTGTTTCGATCCAAAGTTCACCACCCCCAAAAGCCCCGCTCCTATATTTACAGGTATATGTATGTTGTCTTCAAATAAAAGTTGCTTTGGAGTAGTTTTCCCATGATGGGCTCCCGTTTAAATGGCATCTTCTATGGTCTACATTCTTTTCTTTTTTTAAGATGGGAGAAAATAATAAGAATGCACTATGTGTAGTTCTTCCCTCTTCTTTGTATTAGGTCCTCAAATCTATTCCCAAATCACTAAAATAGAATGGGGGAAATTGTTGTCCCCATCTATAACAAGGGGGGAAAGGAGGATCTGGGTAGCTACCAGCCTGTCAGTTTGACATCTATTCCTGAAAAAGGCATTCATGGAACATTTAGAAAGGATGGCTGTGATGGCATAAGTTTCTCAAGAACAAGTCATGTCAGATTAACCCAATCTCTCTTTTTTTTTTGAGGAAGTTACTACCTTTCTGGATTAGGGGCGTGCTGTAGACATGTTGTTGTTCAGTTGCACAGTCGAGTCTGACTCTTTGCGACCCCATGGACAAAGTCACGCCAGGCCCTCCTGTCTTCCACCATTCTCCGAAGTCTGCTCAAATTTGTGTTTGTTACATCAGTAACACTGTCCAGCCATCTCATCTTTTGCCATCCCCTTCTTCTTTTGCCTTCTGTCTTTCCTAGCATCAGGATCTTCTCCAGGGAATGCTCCCTTCTCATTTGGTGGTGAAAGTATTTGAGCTTCAGCTTCAGCATCTGACCTTCCAGGGAACAGTCTGGGTTGATTTCCCTTAGGACTGATTGATTTGATCTTCTTGCAGTCCAAGGGACTCTCAAGAATCTTCTCCAGCACCACATCTCAAAAGCATCTATTCTTCTGCGCTCGGCCTTCCTTATGGTCCAGCTCTCACAGCAATACATTACTACTGAGAATACCATCGCTTTGACTATATGGACTTTTGTTGGCAGGGTGATGTCTCTACTTTTTATTATACTGCCCAGGTTTGTCATAGCTGTCCTCCCAAGGAGCAAACGTCTTTTAATTTCATGGCTACAGTCACCATCTGCAGTGATCTTGGATCCCAGAAATGTGAAGTCTGTCACTACTTCCACGTCTTCTCCTTTTATTTGCCAAGGTATGATGGGGCCATATCCCATGATCTTAGTTTTTTTGATGTTGAGTTTCAAGCTACTTTTATGCTGTCTTCTTTCACTCTCAACAAGAGGTTCTTTAGGTCCTCCTCACTTTCTGCCATTAGAGTGGTGTCATCTGCATATCTGAGGTTGTTGATGTTTTTCCTGGCAATCTTAATTCCGGCTTGTGCTTCATCCAGGCCAGCATTCCGCATGATGTACTCTGCATATAAATTAAATAAGCAGGGTGACAATATATATCCTTGTCGGACTCCTTTTCCTATTCTAAACCAATCAGTTGTTCCATATCCCATTCTGACAGTTGCTTCTTGACCCTTATACAGGTTTCTCAGGAGACATGTGAGGTGGTCTGGTACTCCCATCTCTTTAAGGACTTGCCGCAGTTTGTTGTGATCCATACAATCAAAGGCTTTAGTGTAGTCAATGAAACAGAAATAGATGTTTTTCTGATACTCCCGTGCTTTCTCCATAATCCATCGAATGTTGGCAATTTGATCTCTAGTTTCTCTACCTCTCCAAAAATCTGGTAGTTCCCTATCTACATACTGCTGAAGCCTAGCTTGTAGGATCTTTAACATGACCTTGCTGGCATGTGAAATGAGTGCGATGGTGTGATAGTTTGAACATTCCTTGGCATTACCCTTCTTTGGGATTGGAATATAAACTGATCTTTTCCATTCCTGTGGCCACTGTTGTGCTTTCCAAATTTGTTGACATAATATGTGCATCACTTTAACAGCATCATCTTTTAGAACTTTGAATAGCTCAACTATTGAATAGCTGTAGACAGGTTTATCTTTATTTCAGTAAGGCTTTTTATAAGATTCTACATAATATTCTTGTTGACTAGTTGGTAAAATGTGATTTGGATTCTATCACTGGTAGGTAGATCTGTAACTTGTTGACAGATTGCACCCAAAGAGTACTTGTTAATGGTTTCTCGTCCTCTTGGAGAGGAGTGACAAGTGGAGTGCCTCAAGGGATCTGTCCGGGACCTGTTTTGTTCAACATCTTTATAAATGTTTTGGATGAAGGACTAGAGGGAATGCTTATTAAATTTGCAGGTGCTACTAAATTGGGAGGGGTAGCAAATGCGGTAGAAGTCAGGATTCAGGATGATCTTAACAGGCTGGAAAACTGGGCTAAAACAAATAAAATGAATTTTAATAGGGATAAATGTAAAGTTCTGCATTGTGCAGGGAGTTGGACCAGATGACTCTGGAGGTCCCTTCCAACTCTTATGATTCTATGACTTGGAGAGGATAGGGGGAGGGTCTGTTCGAGCAGCCCCATGCACCCAAGCCCTGGCATGTGCTGCTCCTTTCATAAAGGGAGAACACTTCTTGTTTTTTTCTACAGCCAGCAGAACAACAGTGATTAGTAAACTGCATGTGTAACTAGTTCAGTTTGTACTTAGCAGGTACAAAGGGTTATCCTACAATCCTTGGAGGAGTCAGGAGAGAAATTTCCTCTCTATACAAGTTAAGCAGGTGAGTATCTGATATTTTCCCTTCCCTACTAAAGAGAGATTGCTAATGGTGCTACTGAGTACCAGAGTCCAAGGCCAGTTCCACACTAGACTTTTAATCTTGGTTCAGCCCTAACCTAACCTAGAATCATAGACTCATAGAGTTGGTTTCTATGATTCTAGTGTAGAATGTCAGTTTGGAGACAGGGCTGAACCAGGATTAAAGGTCTAGTGCGGAATTAGTTTAAATCTCCAAATTTGTCATGATTTGATACATTTCTTTCCTCAAGTTGCAATGAAGGCCAGAAGAAATAACTTGTGTATGTGCGTGTGTATGGTTGATAAATCTCATGTGTATGTATATATAGAAGAAGAATTGCAGATTTATACCCCGCCTTTCTCCCTGAATCAGAGACTCAGAGCGGCTTACAATCTCCTTTATCTTCTCCCCCCACAACAGACACCCTGTGAGGTGGGTGGGGCTGAGAGGGCTCTCACAGCAGCTGCCTTTCAAGGGCAAGTCCTGCAAAAGCTATGGCTAACCCAAGGCCATTCCAGCAGGTGCAAGTGGAGGAGTGGGGAATCAAACCTGGTTCTCCCAGATAAGAGTCTGCACACTTAACTACTACACCAAACTGGCTCTATATATATGAAGTCAGCTGCAAAACCAAACAGGTGTGACAGTGAGTTTGATGGAAGATAGCCAAGCTATCTTCTATATTTTCTCCACAGTGTTGTACCCACTAGTGAAATTAGGCTTTTTTGCAATTGTGTTTGGAGTATATTTCCCTACACTGTTTATGAAGGCATCTTCCAGGCTATATTGATGAGTGCTCTTCCCCTCCACCTCCACCAGGGTAAGCACAAATAGCAAGGGTTATTATACAAATGTCTTGCTGTTGTTGGGAATGGAATTCTAAGCCTGTATCTAAGCACAATTACTACCTTACCATGTATCCACCTGTGTAGTCCTAAGAACACACAATACTCAGAAACCTGAGTAGTATTCTGAGTTGACCCACTTAGGATGGCACTATTGTTTGTTTCTTCTTTCAGTGATTTACTTGCTGCTTCTCAGAAATTTAACATCAAACTAAAGTCTGGTATTTGCTTTGAGAAATACACTGATGGTTTGGTTTCCTTAAATATGTTCTGTCTAGTGAAAGGGAGACATTGGATACCATGGATGCTGATATGTTCCAGAAACCCTTTAGGGTGTCTGTCTCCATGCAGACAGATTCTAGTTGGCTTTATGATCACATGTTCAAGAAAAAGCGTGAGTAATACATTTATTGTGATGTTTACACTATACAGAGCAAAAAAGGATTAGTATCCTTCATTGTAAAGTTCAACCTTAGACATGCTTACTTTAAACCCTGTTGAATTCAGTGGGTCAAATCCAACAAAGTGAGGGGGAAGGAAAGAGCCAGAGGAAGAGAGAGGGATGGGAGTCCTGTGGCAGCTTTAAGACTAATGATGTTTTATTCCCAGTATAAGCTTTTGTGTCTAAGCACATTTCTTCAGAGAGGAGAGAGGGGGATGAGAGATGGGACACAGCCTTTCAGTCCTTAAAAAGAAGTTTGTCTGGGGTCTGTAACAGGGAAGGGAGAGACTGTTTTAATCAACAAGACCTCTTAAAACGGGTGTCAAACAGGGCTCCTCTCTGTCCTGTGAGCAAATGGCTCTAGTCTGCTTCCTGTGTTGCAGCTTGCTTTTGCCCAGCTTTCTCCTCTCCTGCTTCACAAAGGAGAGAAAGAAAGCCAAGACTCCCTTCTCTTGATTGGCTGAGGGCTTCTCCTCCTTTTGGGAGGAAGTGAGGGGGAAGGAAAGATCCAGAGGGGAGGACGAGAGAGGGACAGAGTCCCGTGGCAGCTTAAAAAACAATGAAGTTTTTCCAAGTATAAACTTTTGTGTGCAAGCACATTTCTTCAGAGAGAGAGAGAGATCTCCCTTTCTAGTTCTAACAGATGAGGGGGGGGGAAGAAACCTAACAGCACAGCTTGCAATCTTTATTGGGGGAAAAGTCCATTAGCACCTTAAGGACTAACAAAATTTGTAGTAGGGTATGAGCTTTTGTGAGTCACTGCTCACTTCTTCAAACTTTTTTGCATTTATTCTTTGCATCCTCCTGGATTGAATCCTCCTGGATCAAATAGAGAACTAGGCTTCCTGTCTCATTACCAATGCTGATATCTCCATGCTTACTATCCCTCTGCATATCACACCTAATCCAATCAAGGCTGCTATTGTCATTTGGCATCTGAAATAATTTTTATAAAGTTTATGTCTCTGGTTCCTCAAGTTACAGTTCATGGCACACATGGCCTGGCCCAACAAAGGGACATTTATGTCAGTTCCTTCCGGCCCTCATAACAAACATTTGACACCTCTGAAAACATGCATTCTCCCTCCCTTTTAAAATGTTAATACAAACCAGGGAGCCTGATTTTTGCATAGTAATACAGGGTGGACGTAGAAGGGTTAAACATGGATTCCTTTTCCTGCACAGCCCTGAAGCAAATTCTGGTCACCACACTTCAAAAACGATGATATAGCATTGGAAAAAGTGCAGAAAAGGGCAACTAGAATGATGAAAGGGTTGGAACACTTTCCCTTTGAAGAAAGGTTAAAATGCTTGGAGCTCTTTAGTTTGGAGAAACATCGACTGAGGGGTGACATGATAGAGATTTACAAGATTATGCATGGGATAGAGAAGGTAGAGAAAAAAGTACTTTCTCACAATATGAGAACTCACGGGCACTCAATGAAATTGCTGAGCAATTGGGTTTGAACAGATGAAAGAAAGTACTTCTTCACTCAAAGAGTGATTAACACATGGACTTCACTGCCACAGGAGGTGGTAGTGACTACAAGCATAGATGGCTTCAAGAGGGGATTGGATAAACATATGGAGCAGAGGTCCATCAGTGGCTATTACCCACAAGTTATAGATGGAATTCTCTGTCTAGGGCAAGTGATGCTCTGTATTCCTGGTGCTTGGGAGGGCAACAAGGGGAGGGCTTCTAGTATTCAGGCCCCACTGATGGGCCTCCTGATGGCACCTGGGTTTTTTTGGCTACTATGTGGCTGAGTGTTGGACTGGATGGGCCATTGGCCTGACCCAACATGGCTTCTCTTATGTTCTTATGTTCAAATTAAGGCTGCAAGGAGCCTGCAGTTTGCATTTTATGGACCTATGCAATTCATCAGTTTGAGCCCTTAAGCAGAGTTCTGTCTAAGGGAAAGATCTTTCCTACCTCCCCCTTCCACTGCAGCCCTCTATGTCCCCCTAAAACCCATTTCCAAGGTTCAGGGAGCACACAGGAATAGTGTAGGCTGTGGGGGTGGTTGCAGCTGGGAGAGAGAACTGGTGGAAATTACAGGCACCCCCACATGTTTAACCACACATACCTTTTGCTCAGACAAACCAGCCCTTTCAGACTAACCCATGGTTAAGTGTACCTAGGATTACAGCTTTAATGGAATTATCTATTTACAGCATTATTTATCCGTGTGTAGGCCGAAATCTGGAGGAAGGGGTTTTTTGTTGTTGTTGTTCTGTGGTTTCTTATTTTAGGGAAGTTAGTGGGGGAAGTAAACAGTATGGTATTTTTCAGGAACTGTCCCAATGTAACCCAATGGTAGAATTTAGAAGCAAAAGTCTGACAGCCAGGAGTAGCGTTCTTCAGCCTTCTAAATACAGGCTCCAGCCATATTTTTTTTATAGGGAGCTGATTTATTTTAGGGGACTCCATTAAGCACTTCATGGGAATGCTTGACAGAGCACAGGAAGAGTTGTATATATAGTACCGGTATGGCAGTATTCATGGTCTTCCTGCCTTTATGAAATGGTACCCTTAAAATATCAAAATAAGGATTCTTATACCTGTGTCTCCACATCACCACCACCGCTGCTGCCTTTCCTTTCTTTTTGCTTCTTCTAGAGGAGGTTATTCACACTTGCAGATATTGTGATGGCTTCCCTACTCATGCTCAAACCTTGCCAGTGGGACAGAGTTCCAGTGTTTCAATTCTGGAAGTGTTCCAGCTATAGTTTGCCCACATCACTCACACCTGAAGCTGGGCTGGTGGTGTTTCACTCATAAATATGTTTGCTTTAATTATGGGATCATGTGGAACAGCCAGATTAGAGTCTGCCCCTTTGTTTTCAGACTAGTCTCCACCTATGGTTCTCGTTGTTGTTAGACCCTGTGTCATGTTTGTTCTGCTTTCTTTCCAGCCAAGATGAAGCGGAAGGATGAAAACGCCCTTCTTGGGAATGGTAAATTGATCCCATCCCCCCACCCCCAGTCATTGTTATCTTCTTTCCTGTTTTTAAACACTGCTTTTAGATCTAGATAAAAGAGCTCCGTGGCGCAGAGTGTTAAAGCTGCAGTACTGCAGTCCTAAACTCTGCTCATGACCTGAGTTCGATCCCCAGCGGAAGCTGGGTTTTCAGGTAGCTGGCTTGAGGTTGACTCAACCTTCCATGCTTCCAAGGTCAGTAAAATGAGTACCCAGCTTGCTGGGGGGAAAGTGTAGTTGACTGGGGAAGGCAATGGCAAACCACTCCGTAAAAAGTCTGCTGTGAAAACGTTGTGAAAGTAACGTCACCCCAGAGTCGGAAACGACTGGTGCTTGCGCAGGGGACCTTTCCTTTTCCTTTAGATCTAGACAGATCCATAGAATACCAGCAGGAGAGCCAGTGGGCTGTGAACCTAAAAACTGCAACTTCTGCTCAGCCATAGACCCCCTCCACTCCACACCCTATGCCAGTCAGTTCTCCTGAACACATACATGGTTATGTCTCAGTCCTAGGTGCATAAATGAGAATATTAATTAACCAATTTAAATGGATGTTTTGATGATCTGTGAAATAAGGCTTGTAAACATATTTTGCCCAATAAGGGTGGAGATTTGTGTTTGTTTTTTGAGAAGTCAGCTTGCTCTGACCTGGATGGCCCAGGCTAGCCTGATCCTGGAAGCTAAGCAAGATTAGCCCTGATTACTACTAGAATGGAAGACCATGAAGGAAGTCCCAGGGTTGCTACACAGAGAGCCTGCAATAAGTTGGCTGCAACTTGAGAATACCTTCCAACAACAACAGGAGGCAGCTTGAAAGATGGACTGTAAATTGTGTGGCATGTTGACAGAGGCTTTTGCCAAAATCCCAAAATTTGCCAAAATGATTTGGCTGGATGCACCAGAGGGCCAAAACAAAGGGATCTGTAAACAATGGGAAGTGATGTCCTTCATAAATCAATTTCAGTTCTCAAATAGTCTGGTTCCAGCCTGAGACCTTTACTCATAGACTGGTAGAATTGACTTCCTTCCTTCCTCATATTGTCTCAAAATATTCTTGTTGTGCTGTTTGTGCATTTGCAAATGCAAATATCAACATGCAAGAACAGTTGTGGCAGACACCAACTTGGCACGAGAATCTAAGGCACTTACAAATAGGTCTGTTTGCCCTTGCTATTTGAAATGGCAGACTACAGACTTCGTTCACGTTAACATCTTCACCTGAGATTTCACATAGAAAGCTCATTTCCCCCCACTTTGTAAATGTTCTGCAGGCTCCAGATGCTGTGTTTCAAGGATATTACATTTTGCAGCATTCAGAGTGCAATATCTTCCGTCACAGATAATGTGATTCTTTGTGTAGAATGCTCAGCCACTGTAGCGATCAGCTGTGGAATGTAGATCTAAGAGTACAATGTAAAGCCTATGGCATAAGTTTTCATGGACTTCAGCCTGTTTCATCAGACATAAGCATATGATAAAAGTGAGCTCTAATCTACTAAAGTTTGTGCTGCAATAATTGTGCTGGTCTCTGAAGTACCACAATACCTCTGTTTGGTTTAACTATGTCCCCATTGCTTTGCGGTTTCAGTTCATATATGTTGTGTTCAGTTCATTTGTGTTGTGTGCATGCTTTACACTAGAATGCTATGCAAAATTACTTCCTTCTAAGTCCATTGGCATGAATCCTGCCACTCCACTGTGCAAAGTTTGGATGGCGCCTTCCTTCAACTTGTGTGGATCCATTCCAATGGAAGAGTCACTTGTTGGAAGAAGACTACTCAGCGTAGAGGAATTTCCTCCAGCCTAAGATAGGATACATACCATTGACTTTCATGGATTTAGAAGGAACTCTGCTTAGGATTGCACTGTGACTGAGAGCTGCCACCTATATTCCTGCTACGTATGAACTTTCACGTAACCTGAAAACAAAAGAGGTCTTACTGATAGAACCTCTTGAAAACGCTTCTTAAGTCCTGTCCCTGACTCTGGACACTCCCAGAAGTGTGGAACAGAAGTAGAAGTCTTTTAAAGGCACATTCACAAAAGACAAATGATGTGTTGAGCACATGAGGAATGTCTCTGGAAAGGGAAGATAATCTTTCCTCCACAACACTCTGAGCCTCACAGTTCATTGTTGTGCACACTGATGGGGGAATCAGTGCAAGTTGTAACATCCTGCTCTGTTTGTCTGTGGGCGTGGGGGGGCTGCTCATGCTCTTTCAGCATACCCACTGGCCTAAATAAGAAAGTCACTTGGACATATATGAAGACAAGTCAGTTCTAACAAGCAAGAACATGCTGATTTCCTAACTAATTCTTATTGCTGATGTTTAGATTTCTACGCTGTCTTGCCCCAAGATTTCAGCGGTTTAGACATTTTATGCGACTCGGAGGTATGAATCCCTTGGTCTCTGATTTAAAATGTATTCCCATATAAGCTGCCCTGTGCAACTGCCACTTGTAACAAATCCAGGCTGAAAGTACTTATCCAGGAGTAAGCCTGTGGGGGGATATTCTGGCCAAAGTGGGTTGAAATTGAATGGTCTCTTATTGAGTACTGTTTTTCTCTGGGTTTTGATTTTTAGTTTAAAGAAGAATTCACAAAGCTGTTTCAGGAATCGTTGCAAACACTCTCCAGCGTTGGGCCTCCGACTATCCTAGCATATAGACGGGAAACATCACGAGGAGACATTGAAATAGCGGTGAGGGCTCTTTCCACTCAGTAATTACGGTTCCATAGTAACAAGGGAGGTGTGTGAATTTTATATTACAGATCATGGCTATCTTTTAACCACCCTCACTTATTTATGCCAGTAGGGGTTTTTTTTCTGTATTTGTGGTTAGCTGGGTGTATTTTAATAGGATAGGTGTAATCACCTCATGCCCCAGTTTGATTGTGATTACAGGTATGCATTGATGTGCATACATTGCATGCACTGAAGAGCTGGCCCTAATTAGTACTTAGATGAAAGAACAAAAGTCCAGGGTTGCTGCACAGAGGCATGTAATGGCAAATTGCCTTTGAACATCTCTTTCCTTAAAAACCCAATGGGATTGCCATAAATTGGCTGCAGCATGGAGGCACTTTCCATCACCTTGGACCCTGTAGCCCTTTCCCATTGCAGATGGGGAACCAGCTGAAAGAGGGCTGTGCTTGAACAATCAGTGACTGGCAAGAAGAGTACTGAGCAGCCCTTCACCCTTCCTCCTTGCCTGCTTGCCTCTCAAGATTCCAGCTTCCCATCAGTGGTTTTCCCTGGAATAGGAAAAAGAGTTGTATAAGTAATGTTAATGTGCCAGTTGACTGAGGGATGACGTGTTGTTGTTTTGAAATCACATATGGTGCAGTCCTTCCAGAACATTAGCATAAAAGAACATAAGAGAAGCCATGTTGGATCAGGTCAGTGGCCCATCCAGTCCAACACTCTGTGTCACACAATGGCCAAAACATAAGAGAAGCCAGGTTGGATCAGGCCAGTGGCCCATCCAGTCCAACACTCTGTGTCACACAGTGGCCAAAAAAATTATATATTATATTATATATCTATCTATCTATATATATATATATACACACACACACACTGTGGCTAATAGCCACTGATGGACCTCTGCTCCATATTTTTATCTAACCCCCTCTTGAAGCTGGCTATGCTTGTAGCCGCTACCACCTCCTGTGGCAGTGAATTCCTACTGTGGCAGTGAAAAAACCAGATGCCATCATAAGGTCCACCAGTGGGGCCAGGACACTAGAAGCCCTCCCACTGTTGTCCCCCCAAGCACCAAGAATACAGAGTATCACTTGCCCCAGAGAGTTCCATCAATACCCACAGTGGCTAATAGCCATGGATGGACCTCTGCTCCACTTCATAAAACAGGATTGGGATTACATGACTGAATAATCCCCCCCCCATAAACACTCTTAGTTTGCATGACTGAATGATTCTGCCCCCCACAATGAAAAACTCCTTGTTTACTGAAAGTTAACATATAAGGCAGAAGAGATGTCATGTAGCTTTATTTTTTTTATTTCAAGTATGCTTATTTATTTCAAGCATTGGAAAACATGCAGAAAATGGCAATTAGAATGCTTAAAGGGTTGGAACACTTTCCCTATGAAGGTGCTTGGTGGTCATTAGCTTGGTGGTCTTTAGCTGAGGGGTGACATTATAGAGGTGTGAAAGATAGTGCATGGGACAGAGAAGGAAGAGAAAGAAGTATTTTTCTCCCTTTCTCACAATACAAGAACTTGTGGGCACTCAATGAAATTCTGAGCAGTCAGGAGCCCCATAGTGCATAGTGGTAAACTGTAGTACTGCAGTCCAAGCTCTGCTCACGGCCTGAGTTCGATCTCGGCGGAAGCTGGGTTCAGGTAGCTGGCTCAAGGTTGACTCAGCCTTCCATCCTTCTGAGATCGGTAAAATGAGTACCCAGCTTGCTGGGGGAAAACTGTAGATGACTTGGGAAGGCAATGGCAAATCACCCTGTAAAAAGTCTGCCATGAAAACATCGTGATGCGACATCACCCCAGAGTCGGAAACGACTGGTGCTTGCACATCTTTACCTTTACCAGGTTAGAATGGATAAAAGGAAGTATTTCTTCACCCAAAGGGTGATTAACACATGGAATTCACTGCTACAGGAGGTGGTGGCAGATACAAGCATAGACGGCTTCAAGAGAGGATTGGATAAACATGGAGCAGAAGTCCATCAGCTGTTAACCACAGGGTACAGGTGGAACTCTGTCTGGGGCAAGTGATGCTCTGTATTCTTGGTGCTTGGGTGGGTGGGGAACAGTGGGAGGGCTTCTAGTATCCTGGCCCCACTGGTGGACCTCCTGCTGGCACCTGGGTTTGCTTGCTTGTTTTTGGCAACTGTGTGACCAAGTGTTGGACTGGATGGGCCATTGGCTTGATCCAGCGTAGCTTCTCTTATATTCTCATGTTCTTATACCTCCCTGTTCTCCCCCATGAGGACCCAAAGCAGCTTTCGTTATTCTTCTCTCCTGCATATTATTTTTCTTTCTTATGCTGTATTTTTCTGTGTACTGGGAGATTTTAGGCTGACATTAAAAAATGTGATCCTCTACCTGCTTTTCTGAAGTTATATAGCCCTGGGAAGACTAGGTTGGAGAAACAACCAAAAAAGTCTAGAAGGATGTTTCACATCAAACAAAATTGTTCAGAGTGGAGCTAATCAGAGACAGTCTGACTCCAGGAACATAGGTGGGCAAACCAGTTTATCTTGAGTGCTTTGCTGCTTGTCAAGCTCTTCAGGAGCCAGATGCCTCTAAAATCCCTAACGAAATAACAAATTGGATCATTTACAGTTGTCTGTAATCCCTTTAGAAAGTAAAAGGAAAATTAGTCTCTGAGCTGTCAGTCACGTTAGCCCTGCTGCACCATCTGGATTTGTACAAGGATACAGACAAAGACAAAGGACCAGTGGGTGAAGACTGAATGGCCTTGGTTCATCACTGTTGAATACTTGAGTGGAAATGTAGAACCCCAGGCTAGTGGCAAAGGTATAAGGACAGGAGAAGTCAGGGAAATAATCTCTGTCGGTTTGGTAGAAAAACTGGATTAGAAAAAGACACCTGTTCCTTGGGCCTTGCTTTAGTCTCAGTATTTCACTAATTAGGTTGCTTTTATTTCTGCCGTCATGTTGCAGCTGACTGACGGCAACCCTGTAGGGTTTTGAAGGCAAGAGACAATCAGAGGTGGTTTGCCATTGCCTTCCTTTGTGTAGTGACCCTGGGCTTTCTTGGTCATCCATCCAAATACTAGCCATGGGCTGACCCTGCTTAGCTTCCAAGACATAATGAGATCAGGCTAGCCTGGGTTATCCAGGTTGCATATTAATAATTGTAAATCTTCTATTTGAAACTAGAGTGCTTCTTTGAAGGAGTGTTAGGCCTCTGCCCTGCATTTACTGTGTGAAAATTTACAGTACGGCAAATATTTGATCAAAACCCATTGCACAGCTTTTTCCCTACATTTTTGTGGATGGGTAGAGAAGAAGCATAACCAGTATTGCTGAAAAATCCCAGATTTTCTACAAAAATGATAAGTGAAGCTGAGTTGTTACTATAATTAGTGACTGTTAGACATGTGGCATGTAAATAAAAGAGTGGCTCTTTTATACATGTGTATGTGTCAGCTTTTGGTTCTAGCTCTTTTCCTGCCTGAAGCATCCTATGTGCTCCTGGTGATTTCTCATTAACTGAACAATCCAAAGCAGAGGTATACCTTTCTAAGCTCTTTGATTTCAAGGGTGTAATTCTCCTAAGGAAAGGACTATGTGCACTTAACTTGGACACTGAAACCAATATTGTTTTAAGCATTCTTAGCTTTGCCACCAGATTGTGTCACATTCATCACCTCTAAATTAGATCTGGGCTGCAGCCAAAATGTGTGTTTTGAAGAAAACATTTTATACATTCATAAAGACATTAGAGGAAGTGGCTTGTTCATTTGGCTTTCTTGGTATGATGTTATGAACCCCAGCCATTTTATCTTATTTTTCTGTATTAAATCTTAGACTGCAATACATACCCCTGGAATACTAGACAAAATTAAGATTTTCTCAGTCCCATACACAAGGTGATTCCTTCCCTTCCCCGTCCCCTGTCCTGGCTTTCTGAAATCTTGGTTGTCATGGAGGTGCCTAAAGAGAACCTCCAAGCCAGGAGGCAACATCAGGGGAAGGCCTCAGCCACTTTGCCCTGTTGTTGGGCCTCCAGAGTAACTGGTTGGCCACTGTGTGAGATAGGATGCTGGAGCAAATGGACCACTGATCTAATCCAGCAGGGCTCTTCTTATGTTCTTTTGATTGTGTATTGAAATTCTAATGGGTACAGATAGATCTCATTACAGTTAGCTGGAAGTGAGTTCAGATGTGTTAGTTTGTTCCCAGTAGCCATGAATCTGATCTGTAGCCAATCTTGCACACTCCCTCTCTCACCCATTTTCCCTCCTGTGCATGGCATACTACAAATCAGTTGTGATGTCCTAATATGGGTGCCTTAATAAATCAAGGGCAGTTTACTTCCCAGTTTTGTTTTTCTAAAACAAATTTAAAAATCCAGCTATCCAAGTTAATAAATTACCTACCTTTGAATGTCACAACTCCTTGGTGTTAAATTGGAGAAGTCCATCTTGTGTCTTTGATCTCAGTGTTCTGGACAAGAGGAAGGAAGGAATACACAAGGCCAAATTCTCTTCATGGGTGTCATGTTCACTGCTAAGCCTGGAGCTGTTGCTTTACCTGGGGTTTCTGGAATACACAAATGCAGTGACAAGTACAGAAATACACAGGAGCAAGGTCTAAAAACTGGTCCAGAGCCAGATATCTGAAAATATCCTGTCCAAGGGTCATGGTAGGAGGGTCAAGGATCCAAAGCTTGGGAACAGGTGCAGGATACAGAGGTCTGGATTCAGGGGCAAGCACAGATTACTAGAGACAAGGTACAAGGCAGCAGGGTCAGGATATCGCTCTGCTTGCTAAATAGGTCAGCACACATGAGGGGTGGCAAGCACACCTCACTCACCATGTTCCTTTTATCTGCACCTTTTTGCTGACTCATCCCCTAAGGGCTAGGTGTTGCTCTCTACAGTTACCTTCACCTTCCTACAGATATGGGTCTTTTACTGTTTCTCTATCATTTTGTCAGTTCTGGGCCTGCAAGGACTCTGCTCCAGAGACTAATGCTGGCCATTGCTGAGCAGCCAAGCAGGCACTCTATCATCTTTCCTGAGCCATCAAGTGCTCTCTTCTTCTGAACTCCACTGGCTCAGGAGAGGGGCGAGGGAGGGAGAGAGAAGGTCAGCCTCTGTGGCATCTCTCCTCCTGGATGATGAAACAGCCTGGCTATGACTGGGAAGTGTTTTCACTTCCCAGTGATTCCCCTGTTGGGTCCACTGCCACATCTGGCTGCTCAGGTGGGGATTCTATCAGTGCAGGGCCTGATTTTTCAGATTCCTTCTCATTAGAGGAGGTGGCAGCTGGCTGGCTCATGACCCCAGGGACCACAATCTCCACTTTGATCATGACATCTGGGCTGAGCATTGAAATCACCATTAAATGAAAAGGCAACATTGGATCCAATCCATACTTTATCACCAAACATACTGGAGAGAGTTCCTGGGTTTATGAGTGAACTTTGGGGAACAAAAGGGTTCCACAGAAGCAGCTTCATCCTGTTTCGTTGCTGCACTGGAGAATGTTTGCATTCCTCTTTCCTGCCTGCTGTAATAGTAGAGATTGTCCATGTGACTTTGTATTGGATGCAAAGACTCCTGCAGCCACAAAATGAACAAAGCTTTACTGGCATAAAAGCTACCAGTTGTTGAGTCTGGCTGATGTAGTGGTTAGAGTGTGAGTTTTGGGAGGACCGGGGTTTGAATCCTTCCTTTACCATGAAGCTCACTAGGTGATCTTGAGCCAGTCATCCTCAGCCACACCTACCTTACAGTGTTGTTGTGAGGATAAAATGGGTGGGGGGAGAGGGCCAGGAATGCCACCCTAAACTCCTCCGAAGGAGGGTGAGATTTTTTAAAAGTCTAATAAATAAGGAAGGTGAACCAAGACCTAACCTGAAAATTCAGAGATCACATCAATATATATTTCACTTCCTTCAAAGGCTAAGGCAACTGATGTGAAGCAGTGTTATCTTAAAATCAGTTTACAAATATTTAAAAAAAACCCAATATATACCATAGTGCAACTTAAACAGCAAGAAAATAAAACTAACCAGAAGAACACTATTCTTTATGAGCCTGCATCATGATTGTTATCACTCATATTTTTTAAAATTTTGTTTCAATTCTTCTCCACAGTTGGAGGAAGAATATCCTGCATATTGCGAGTTCTGTGGCAGCTTGTTGAGAATCTATCCTTCATTTGACAGTCTAGAAAAAATAGCTGAATATGAATCTGTAAGTAATGGAAAAGCATTCTTTTGGACTCTTTGCAAAGCCAAGAACCACACTGCCAGGTAATAGCAGGAACTTGCTTTCCAGCTTTTCTGTTGCCAGGAATGCAGAAACCTACAGGAGTTCCTTGTGAATGAAAAGAAGAACTTAAAAGAGAGGGTAGTGGAACGGATAGATGTCAGTCCCCATAAAGCCCACGGGACTGAGGCGGAGAGGAAATTAGCACGGGAAAGAGCCCGCCAAAGGTACTGCTTTCTCAGTCATTTTCAGAAATTTGGAACTTTGGAGCAAGCTTGCATCACAAATCAGTTTTAAAGCATGAAGAGAAATGGGGGAGCGGAAACATATTCTCCATGATTTTCCCTGCTGCTTAGTCAGAGGCTCCAGCCTGGATTCTTATTTATTTATTTTACAAACTTTATATTCTGCCTTTTTGCCCTCAGAAGAGCCAACAAGATGGCTAACAAATTAAAGCATCATTAAAACAGTTTAAAAACAGAATTAAAATATGTACAAATTCATAAAAACAACCATTAAAACATTCGATGAGGAAGGGGGGAATCAATGAGGGAATGCCAATCAGAACAAAAAAGGTCTTCACCTGCTGATGGAAGGCAGTAACATGTCACTTTCCCTGGGGAGAGAGTTCCAGAGAACCCTCTCCCAGGTTGCCACTTGCCTAATCTGAGAAGGCAGAGGCACCCAAAGCAGGTGCTCCAAAATGATCCTAATGGCCAAGTGGAATAGACTCTTAATGCCTAACTGCATTAGTAGGATTGCCAGCCCACCCCCCACCCCTGTGGAGGTAGGGAATCCCCTCCCATCAGACCCCTTTCTCCCCCCTGCCAATCAGCTGGCTGGCAGGGATGCCTGTTGGAAGAAGAAAGGAGATCTAAGCTACATTGCCAGTGACATGGCAACACCATTTCTGGCACACACCAGCAGTAACATCATCATGTTAGTGAAATCACAGCCATGCTCTGGTGTTCAGGCTAAATCTCAATGATAGAAACCATTTTTTTTTCCATAGAGTTTTTGCTCAAATACCAGGGAGTTGCCACAACATCACAACGTGATGACATTGTTTGCAGTACTCCCTGGAAATGACATAGCTGCATCATACCAGCAATGTCTCCTGGGCCTTCCTCTGACTCTCAATACCGCCCCCCCCCCAATTCCCTGCCAGTTGCTAGGAGGGACCTGGCAGCCCCATGCATTACACATAAGCACATATTCCAGAGCTTTGCCAGCGGCTTCTGCTGCAGAAAAGCTGCTGGAGAGAGGAAGTATTAGAATAGCAGTTTTCCTGTAACTGTGGCTATGTTGTCAGTTACTTTCACTACCCTTCCAAGAGCACGTGTAAACTCAGGAAACCAGGAACTTATGCCAGGTTAACTTTGATTTTACAGGATGCGAGAGAGACAAGTGGCAAAACAGTTGTCCTTCTTGGTAGCGCAACAAGGAAAACAAATCTCTCCAGTACATTCCACTCCTGAGCGTGAGTTGAATTATCCCGTTACAGCTAATTGTGTTTGTTAATGCGTACAGCAGTCAGTGACCCTAGCAAAGGAATATAGCCTTATTCACTCTTGCATACTACAGACAGCCTCAACTCAAACTGGAATTCACTGTTGTGGTGCTATACATATAAATCCAAAAAAAAAAAAAAGAACACGAATTCTCTAGTATGGAGCATGGTCTTGAATGAAGCAAGCTGGCCTCTACCGATAGATCATTAGTCCATCTAAAGCAGGAGTCCTCAATGTGGTGCCCGTGGGCACCATGGCACCTGCTGAAATCTTTCTTGGTGCCCACCACATTTTTAGAACATGGGTAGGGCCCAGTCTGCCTTTGACCCAGCAAGGCTTCTGATTGGCCATTGGAGATTCAATTGGCTGTGCAGATTTTTAAGAACATTGCTTTGGCAGCAGTTATCACCACAGCACAAGGCTCTTCACTGTGTGATTGAAGGTACATTGTGGCAGCCATTTTGGGGTTGGGTTTGCCTTTTGCAGTAGCCATTTTGTGGCAGCCATTTTATGCCCACTGTGCTGTGTTAGAATTCCAAAGATACCCACAAGCTCAAAAAGGTTGGGAACCCCTGATCCAGAGTATGATATGTTCTGAGTGGCAGCAATCCCTTAAAGTCTCAAGCAGAGAAAGATCTTTCTCAATATCAGCTGCTAGTGGCACTTTAGTTGATGCGGGATATAACCAGACACTGGGGGCAGGGAGATGTCTGTTGGGCACTCCATTATATCTTATGGCGATCAGTCCCCATAGGGTATAATGGAGAATAGATCTGTGAGTATCTGGGGCTCTGAGGGGGGGCTGTTTGTTGAGGTAGAGGCACCAAATTTTCAGCATAGCAACTAGTGCCTCTCCTCAAAAAACCCTCCCAAGTTTCAAAAAAATTGGACCACGGGGCCCAATTCTATGAGCCCCAAAAGAAGGTGCCCCCATCCTCCTGTATTTCCAATTGAGGGAAGGCATTTAAAAGGCAAATGGTCCCTTTAAATGTGATGGCCAGAACTCCCTTTGGAGTTCAATCATGCTTGTCACAACCTTGCTCCTGGCTCCACCCCCAAAGTCCTCAGATACTTCCTGAGTCAGACGTGGCAACCCTAAGTTAACCATGCAGGAAATGAAGAAGCTTCCTATATCACAGCAGATTTCTGCTTTGGGATCTTTAGCAAGATAACAGAAAGATGCCTGATTAGATACATTTAATTGTTCAAATAAATACACACATAAGTATGTCTAAAGCTGCCCTTGTTTAAATATACATGGACCACATAAGGTTAGGCTTACAATGTGATATCATTCTGTGGTAGCCAAATATATCAGGGGAGATTAGTGTGCATGAAATAATGTGAGTATGCTCACAGCTTTTGGGGTCAGAGGGCAGGGTTCAGTTTAGCAGCCTTGTAGTTCTAACCTGCAAACCACATTTTATGCCTTCTTCCCTGAGTTTAAACAAAAATGGCTCAGCATTGACACCTGTTGGAATGTAGGGGTGCTCTCAGTTACTAGCTTTCTCCAGAAATTGTAGAGCTTTTGGAAGTGATCAACAAACTGTCCTATCAGTATGATCCATAGCTCAGGTCTGACATAATCCAAATGGATCCCTGCAATCTTATCAGTTGGTCCAGACATACTGGCAGGGTCAGCCATAGGGAGCAATGAGCAGTGGTCCTTCCAAACCCTCATGATAGTGGGTACTTCACCTATGAATTATTTCTCATTGCTGGGGCAAATGTCACATGAGTCAAAGCTTTAGTGGTATGTGTGGATCTAGGAATGTCTAATGTATTTGTATTATTGCAGTAAGCTTTTCTCTCAGATGCCAGTGCTTATATCACCATAAACCATCATTTCAGTCCCAGTTAGTTGAGACATCAGAGTACAGATGGTCTAACGAACTGTGGTAGGCTGGGATTTCATTCTAGTAATTTGTTAACCACTGTTTCTGCTAGTTGTGGTTTGTTGTGACATCTGAATTTCCGAAACTGCAGTTTTGTTGAGTAGCAGTACCTCTTGTGGCTACCTAACCATGGAAATGTCAGTGTGGGACGGATGTCCTTCATACTGAAAGGTGGATGAGGAAGCAAAGCCAGAATTTATACACAACCCAGAATTTATTACCTACATCTGGAAGAGTAACTAGGTTTTGTTGAATGGGATTTGTGGGGATGCCCAAATGCAGCTAATGACAAAGAACTAGAAATTTTACAATTTAGATGCCATTTGAAAATAGTGTATGTAATGTACTGTGTGTGCACCTATTAATGATTTTATCCTGGGCCAGTGTAGCAGGTAGCCCTGGTTCCCATTTTCTGCTATGGCTGCTGTTTGATGAAGATCTAAGAAACAAAGACTGGTGCCCAGTGCAACAGTGGTGGAACAATGAGCCTGCAAAGGTTGGATCCAAAGAGCTGCAAGCAGAGCTTGGCTAGCAGAGTGGATTATCCTGCTTCTCCATGTGCCTCCCAAAATGGTGCTTCAAAGCGAATAGTTGGGCTACAGTAAGACAGGGGGTGGCAGTAGAAGTGGAGAATTTGCAGAATGACAGATCTCTGCTTGTATAGACTTCTGCTCATGGAAAGGCACATCTGGATCCAATTTTGTGTCACCATGCAGAGGCTGTTTTCAAATGGTCTTTGCACAAGAAGAATCCCACATAGACTACCTCTATGGCTATTGCTGAAAACCACTCTAAAATGGGCAAAACAAACCATGATTAACTAATGTAATATTATCAGTCCCAGGAGGAGAACCAATTTCCACAGACAAGACTACATGTATACTCTTATTTGATTGTCTCAGTAAAATTTTAAACATACCCTGGTTATTTAAAGTTGCACAGAAGAAACTGGCAAATATAAACTACAACTCCAGATTTTATCTTATCTAGAACTAGGATGCAATTTTTAAAAAGACTAAATGGAAATCTTCTGAAATATATGAATTTTAATTAGACATTGGCTTAACTATCATTTAATTTGAATTATTAGTGCATATTTAGACAAGAGGTCATATGCAACATAGTGTTTTTGTGTGCAATACAATGTGTATACAGTATACATTCTTTGTTGTTTTATATTCTTTAGATAATAAACAACTCAGAACTATTTCATACGTTCTGTCCCAAGAGCCTCCATCTTCAACAGGCTGGACTAAGATTCCTGTCATTCCAGCTGAACAAAGGGGAAGTGAAGAAATCACCTATAACATCTCTTGCTGTGATTTCACCATTGCAGGTGGAAAGGTAACTCTTGCTCTTGGGTCTTAACCTTCCATGTTGACATCCCTGTCCCTGTCTATAGTCTTGGGCTTACACATCACCTATGAAAATGCGGAACTAGAGAAGACTCAGAGACCTCCATGTCTACATAATAGATCACACTCTGGACAATCAGTTGGCGCAGCCCCTTTAAGCTGCACTGCTTCAGTATGTTTGACTGCTCCTCCTTATAAAGAATATTCATGGTATATGAAAGGTTAGTCTGTCAATGAAAACAGTGCTAACTTAGCTTTTATCCCAGAAGGGTAAGTTTTATGTATGTGTAAGAGGGGTATAGTATGACGAGTAGTCTGTCATTTTTTAAATGTGACCCCCCCACCACCACCTTTGCAGTTTTAATTGGTAGATTTCAGGAGGAATTATTTTACCTGGTTTCTCAGTAGTACTGTCAACAGGACCAAAAGATAGAGAGTTTCCTGGATGCTACCACTTCAGGATGCAGGTGGAAGCGCTGCATGTTCTAATATCCCTGTAGAGTCAAGTCTTTGCACATATAAACCCAGTACTTGAAATGGGATGAGAGGCTGTCCTGCCTTTTTAGGTCATCCAAATCCATGCCCTTTATATTTGAACAGATGAAACCCCTCCCAGCATAGAATAGGTTTGCTGAATATTAAGGCATTGTTCACTAATGTTTTAAAGGTCATTTATAATGTACCTGCAGTCATTTCAAAGAGTGCATGCCTAATATGAGCTTGTGAAAGAAACAGTTGTATTGTTTCAGTTGTTTGCCACCTCTGGTAGGTCTCTGGAGAAGCACAGTGTAAGTTTCATAAATAAAAATCTGTGCAGCAGATGGTGCAAAATGGAGCACAAGTTAAATTTCATTTGGCCTAATCTGGAAAAAAGAATGTTTTTTTTCTCCAACTCATAATAATAATAAATTGTCATCAAGTTGCAATCAATTGATGGTTGGCCACTCTGTGAGAAAGGATACTGGACTGTTAGACCACTGGTGTGATCCAGCAGGGCTCTTCTTATGTTCTTAGGACAACATTTTATGGGGTTTTCAAGGCAAGAGATGAGCAAAGGTGGTTTGACATTGCCTTCCTCTGCATAGCAACACTAGTCTTTCTTGGTGGTCTCCATCCCACTACTAACCATGGTTGACCCTGCTTTGCTTCCAAACTGTCACAAGCGCTGACTTTATCCACTGGGAAACCCTACTTATATCCCACAGAAGCTGGGAGTGTCAGAACCTGGAAATGTCAACCCATTCATTAAATTAATCAATGCCAAGGGGTGTGACAAAGTTCAACTTTTTGTGTTTCTGGTTGCCACCATCCTCTTCCTATTGTTCTTGCTTTTGAAAGCTGATTCTCATGCAGATAAGGACAGTTTTTCCTTATCTCTTCTTCTCTCTCCTTGCGCAGTTATTGAAGAACCAGTTCTTGCAACAATACTACAAAAATGGTGTAAAGTTTCTAACTATGTTTCCGGATGGGACGGCGCAAATATTGTATCCTTTTGTGGCTTATCTTATGTCACTGGCAGGAGCATCTGAAACATATTTTGACAATATCTGAGTGAAGTGTATTTAAAGTCCCATTGGTTTCACTGAAAGGGTTAAGCATTAGTTTAAAACTCACCTGCTGAAAACATTGAGACTTAAAATCACTCAACACTGGCTGACTTGTGGCCTTAGTCATGAATAATTGTACTGTAGTGGGTAAAGCACTGTAGATGAATTGGGGCGAACTGACGTCAGTTATATATCCACCCATGTTGCTCACTTGCAGTCCCTAAACAGAACCACACCTTTCTAAGTCCATTGAAGTCAGTATGCTCTGAAGGTGGAACACTGCTAAAGAAAACACTGTTGGTGACTTTAGGCCAGTCCTTCTTCCTCAGCTTAATGCCGAGGATAAAAGAGGAGAAGCTCCTCGTGTGTGTCATCATGAGCTCCTTGGGAGAACAGAGAGATGAAAAAATGATGACATTTACACACAGAGCAATCAAGAAGCACCAGTGTGGAACAGTGAGTGGGGTGTAAAACCAGGACTGGGGAGTCCCCATGGTGAAATCCTTACTCAGCCATGAATATCACTTAGGTATCACTAAGATACCAGCCCTTAGCTTGTATCTAGACCTGGGTTTTTTTGTAGCAGGAACTCCTTTGCATATTAGGCTACACCTCCCTGGTGTAGCCAATCCTCCAAGAGCTTACAGGGCTCTTCTTACAGGGCCTACTGTAAGCTCTTGGAGGATTGGCTACATCGGGGGTGTAGCCTAATATGCAAAGGAGTTCCTGCTACAAAAAAAAGCCCTGATCCAGACAAAGTGTTCTAATAGCAAAATGAATTTTTCCTGCCTCCCTCCTCCCACTACAGGCAATTAATCTCCATAAAATGCTCCTCCTAGGAGAAAGGGGATCTTAAGGAATGATGTAAAGGGGGGAAAGAGCAGGAGGAGGGAATTGGTAACAAGTCCAGATTTGGTTTGGCTCCATCCTCTTGTCTCTCGACCTACCCTAGATCAAGTTTTCATGTGTATGTGGACAAGTGAACATATCATAGGTTGCATCCAGACTAATGTTTTCATGCGTGCGAGGACTGACCCCCATGGAACTTGCTTTTCCTGCGCCCCCCCCTCCCATGGCATCCTGAAATGCCACCCAAACTCCTGTTCCTGGGGAGAGGAGACTAACAGGACTGGGAAGGCATTTTAGACAGCTCTCGGAGGTAAGAAATCACACTTAATGAGCATCTGCAAAAACATCAGTCTGAATGCAGACCTATGCCCGCAGAATGGAACATTGGAACTGAAACTGTGAGAGCATCTTGCTTAGAGAAATGACCACAACACATGCCACTTATAACTGGCTTTCAGAAATTCTAGGCACTATTTCCTGGGTGGCATCCAATTAAATATGTTCAAGAACTAATTAATCGAAGATGGCCCAAAAACCTGGTAATGCAGCAACATTCCTAAGCAAGCAACTGGGCTGTAGGATCCTTATCCCTGTGCAGCTATCCCTCTGGAAATCTGGCAGTTATTGTTGTGCAAAAGAAGGAGAGTAACGGTTATATTTGTATTGTGCAAGAAGACAGCTCTGAGAATGCAAGCATCCAAGCGGTATTTGAATCCTCTGGACAAGGGACTTGCTATCATCCCAATGGAATTGTATGGTATGTCCATTTGGGTTTCTCTCTCTCTCTCTGGATTTAGAGTGGATTATGCATATCTGTCTTTTGTATTTAAAAAGAGTCGGTAGATTTTATTGTTTTATCAATACATCCAGTGTGATCTAGCACTCCCTTTTTGATGGTTAGAGAGCTGCTGCCTTGCCTTGACACTAAGCATGTGTGAAACTTTCATTAAATTCCAAATGGTAAAAGCAGTTAGCCCAAAGAATATTGGACTTTGAAAGTGCACATGTTTTCTGTTTCAGTATATTTGCCTTAGGTGCTCTAACACAAATACTGGCAATAATCCTCTTCATCTTCTTCCATCTAGCAATAGTGGCTCAGCCAGTTTTAAACTGAAATGGGAAGATATTGGAAGTGTGATCTGGCTCACAGGGGAATGGAGAGCAAAAGGCAGAAAAGGGTTCAGACGGGAGTCTGAGCAAGTTGCTGGGCCAGGGATGAGCGCCAGTCAGGAAGAAGTGGTGAGAGAAGAGCGGTAAGGTTGCCGCCACCCATCTTTAGAAGGGGCAGACTGGCCAGAGGGTCACTGCAATATTGTGAGGGCAGAAATAATCCCTCTAGTTTACCAAGCCTGGCTATGGAGAGGAGGTTCTTACGAGCTGGTTGGGATTGTGTCACAGCAAGCAAGTTGAAGTTTTGAGGCATACAGTGAAGAAGAAGATATTGGATTTATATCCCACCCTCCACTCTGAATCTCAGAGTGGCTCACAATCTCCTTTACCTTCCTCCTTTACCCACAACAGACACCCTGTGAGCTGGGTGGGGCTGAGAGGACTCTCACAGCAGCTGCCCTTTCAAGGACAACCTCTGCCAGAGCTATGGCTAACCCAAGGCCACTCCAGCAGGTGCAAGTGGAGGAGTGGGGAATCAAACCCGGTTCTCCCAGATAAGAGTCCGCACACTTAACCCCTACATCAAACTGGCTCTCGCCTTCAGTGAATCTGCTAGGGGAGCAAGTAAGAACTCATTCTTTACCGTGGGTGAAAGCCAATGTGGGCCAGTACTGCATACCAGTAGGGGAGGAAAGTGGCCCATGTGGTACCTCCCATCTTCTGATTTGTGCCCCATCCCCCACCCGGGAAACAGTCCTGATAAAAATATGTTAGTTACTTTCACCGCAGGTTTTAGGGTTGCAGACCAGGGGCTGAATCCAACCAACTTTAATGGACAGGAAAGAGGGTTCCTTTGGATCAACCAAAGAAAGGCTATGCTAGGAATCATGGGACCTGCGTGGACATAGGCCATTTAGAAGGAGAGCCTGTAGTAAAGAGGAGGATCAGAAAAGACTGTATTTACAAAACTGGCTGGATACAATTCAAAGTCTGAGGGTGTACATGGAGGGCAAACGGAAGAGGAAGAATCATGTATGCCGTTCTGAGCATTTCGTAAGAAGAGCAGGATAAATATATAGGACAAACAATATGGATGTCTTTTTTTTCCTTATTGAGCTCATTTCGAATTATTATCTTACTCCTGTAGGATAAATATTACAGTTCGAGGAGGACATTATTCAGACCATGGTGGCAGCAAAGTGAGAACATGGATCTGGCCCAACCACTTGCAGAAGTACACTCCCACTGTAGAATTTAAGCCTGTATTTGTGTCCTTGAACCAGAATGTTGGTGTCAGGATTCTTGGGCAAGAAAAAGTTGCCATTTCCTTCCTGGCAATGGGGAAGCAAGCAAAAATCAACGTAGGAACCAAAGTGAAGGTACTTCATTTTGAAGGATCCAGAGGATGAATAAATTCACATGCTCTTGTAATCTGCAGTAGAGTAGGGAAAATGTGGGATTGTTTTGCAGCTGATGGCAGAAACCTTAGTAAAAAAATTTCTTCAAACTATTAGAGGTATTAGAAGACTGAAGACTGGAACAAAATTGATCTGGGTTGTACAGGACAATTGATTATCATTTGATCAAATAAATGGCGGGGGGGGGATATCCAGAAATTTAAATAATTGAAATATCCTGTTCTGAAATAACAGATCTTTATATATTTACAAAACATTGCAACAATATATACAAGCAAAGTAGACTGGGATAATCAATCATGTTGGATAATCAACTGTGTATTGAAACCAATGGATTAGACTGCAGTAACTCAGCATACAATATCACTACATGGCAAAAGGATGTTTGTGAGGCCTCCTAAGAATCTGGCCTTTTGGCTTAGTCAATTGCATACATGCAGAGTGTTGTTTCTTATTGTATGCCTTCTAGTCTTGCTCCAGAGAATACAGGTACAGGCTGCTGATCTGTTTGCTGTTTCGGTATAATTTTTTTTACTATTATATCATGAGCCATTGTTGTCCATTGAAGGAGGACAATTTAGGCCAAAATGTGTTGGGTTGCAATAGTTTCCTTTTGTAAACATTGTATGTTTATGTTGTCATGAGGCTAAAGTTTGGCCCATGAATGGTTTTAACCGTATAATAATAAATACATGAATTTCTGATAATATTTAGGTTTTGCATATAGTTTTTAATTATTGGCCCTCTATTAGTTGAATAAAAGGAGCCTGCTGGCTTTGACCAAAGATCCATCTAGATCAGCATCCTGTTTCCTGCAAAGTCCACTGGCGACTGGCATGAATGGCATGCCACCTTTGAACATGAAGATTCCGTTTAGTCATTGTTGCTAATAAGGATTCAATAGAACTATCCCCTGTGAGCTTGTTCAATCCACTCTAATACTCACTTGCTCCAATGGCCCTCATTGCATGTTGCGGCATTGGATGCTGTAAACTGAAAAAGTACTTTCTTTAGTTTGTTCAGAATCTATTGCCAATCAATGTAATTGAGTGCTCCTGAGTTCTAAAAACATGGGAAGAGAAACTCTTATCTCTAGCCATTTTCTGCACACTATGCATACTGTTTAAATCTTCATCACATCCTCTCCTGCTCATTTTTCAAAACCAAGAAGTTCCCAAACACATTGCCCTTTCCATATAGGAATGATCCTTTAACCTCATGGGTAATTTTGGTTGCTCTTTTTCTGCAACACCAGCTGTATGCTAACTTTTTTGAGATGCGACTATAGAACTGTGACAATTGTCCAAATATAAGAGTGCTCCAATATACCATTTATTGCAAAAAAAAAAAAAAAATTGAAATGCTATCAGTTTTATTGTCAGTCCCCTTCTTTGGAATCCCAATCAATGAGTTTTCCTTTTTTTAAAAATCACTATTACATAAAAGAGATCCTTTCTGGAGCTCTTTGCAATCAGTTTGAGTTTTCACCATCTTGAATGATGAGTCATGTATGAACAAATTCATTGCTGAATCCTGTAAAGATTACTGGTGTGATCTCCAAATGCTTCCTTCCCTCTAGTCTAAGAACAATATTCCTACCTCACCCCACTTTTTTTACTTAAACCAGTTACCCATCTTTGAGAATACACCACTCTTGTAGCCCATGACTGTTACATTTACTCAGGGTTCTTTTATGAGGGACTTTATCAATAGTATTGTGGATTGGTTTTTTGTTTGGGAGGGGGCGAGGTTTGGGAAGAGAGAGATCACCCTTCCCATAAGTTTTTCAACACTTCAAAAACAAACTCTAAAGAGCCCTGACCTCGATAGCCCAGGCAAGCTTGATCTTGTCATATCTTGAAAGCTAAGCAGTACTGACCCTGTCAAGTGCTTGGATGGGAGACCTCCTTGGAATACCAGGGCTGGGACACAGAGGTAGGCAATGGCAAGCCATCTCTCTGAATGTCCAAATCCCCCTAGGGTTCACCGGAAGTCAGCCATGACTTCCGTGCACACATGTACATACAAAAAAAAATCACCCTCAAAACAAACTAAAGAGTTTGTGAGGTAAGACTTCTCTTTCTAGGATCCATGCTCAGTCTCCTCAAGAAGGCATCTTTTTATGATTATCAGTCTATCTTTTGCAATGCCTTTTACCAATTTGCTTGGGAGACATATTAGACTAAAAGTCCTGTAATTTCCTGACAATCCTGGCATCCCTCCTCTCCCCCCTCCCATGGCATTATTTGAGACAATGTGTGCAGTCTATTGAATTTCTGTTGGACAGAAGTACTATGTTGCTTTGTTAACTCTGTTTTTTCTTTCCATAAAGCCATCCACAAATCACCATCCATGGCCAAGGCACGTGTCTGAAGATGACCTTGTGCTGTTTGCAAGCAGAATAAAGATTCTCAAGGTGTTTGCTAAATTGCATGGCTGTTTAGAATTTTCTTCCAATGATCAGTGGACTAAAATTCAGTTCCCTTCATACATTTCGAAACAGGCTTTGAAGTTGATGGACCTTTGTAGAGAGTCTGCTATAAATGCTACTCTGGACAATTTAATCATGTCAATAATAAACATTTCAGCCTGATTAGTATTATGAGCTAGTTTTTCATTGTTCTTAAGAAGGTCTACAAGTATGGTAAATTCTATACCAGTGTCTTACTGCTGTGGTTGAATGGCTATAGGTAAACAAATTGAATCTGAATCCTGACATGGTGGAAGTAGTGTTGGTTAAGAGAGAGAGGGTTTTACTGGTTCCAGCCTTATTTCTGGAGAAGTAAGTTAATGCAGCTGCAAAAATGCTTTCTTCTACTTTACTGGAGAACATTGACAGGTCTTGACTGGGCTGATCTGATTACATGCTGTGGTTACATCAAGGCTAGACTATTGTAATGCACTCTACATAAGTCTGCCCTTAAAGTCAACCTGGAAATTCCAGTTGGTATAGACCCCTGTAGCCCAATTACAGTTGGGTGCTAGGCGAAATATGCATTTCACAGCCATTCTGTAGTCACTCCATTGATTGCTGATCAGTTACTGATTTAATTGAAGGTTCTGGTTATCACCTACAAAGCCCTTAGCAGCCTTGGACCAACACAGCTGGAGGAATGATCTCTGCTACTATGCTCCTCCACAACAGCTTCACTTATCTGAACAGAGTTGCCCCTGAAGCTCAGACCAGAACCAACAGGTTGAAATTAAACCAAAAGAATTTTTGGCTAAACATTAGGAAGAACTTCCTAACAGAGCAGTTCCTCAGCTCTCTTGGGAGGTGGTGGGCTCTCCCTCTTTGGAGATTTTTAAACAGAGGCTAGATGGCCATCTGACAGCAATGCCAATTCTGTGAGTTCAGGCAGATCATGAGAAGGAGGGCAGGAAGGGTTGCATCAGTGCTTAGTTCTTGTGGCCCTTTCTTACATGCCCAAGGAAATGTCAGGAAGCGATTTTTCTCCAGGCCACTTTGGGCAGAAATCCTGGAGGGGTTTTGCCATCTTCTGGCCATGGAACAGGGGTCACTGGGTGTGTGGGAAGGGAGGCATTTGTGAAGTTCCTGCATTGTGCAGGGGGTTGGACTAGATGACTCTGGAGGTCCCTGCCAACTCTATTATTCTGTGATTGTAATCCTTCTGCAAGTGCCACTCTGCAAATGAATAAGACCAACAACTGTCTGTTTATGCATATTCTCTGTTGCAGCTTCCACCTCATAGAACAGTTTGCTTGAGGAGGTCAGGAAGTCCTCCCACTGTTCTATCGTTTTATTAAATGTGCAAAATATAAATATTCAAGAGGACATAATAACATCAACAGTACAATGGCTAGTGGTTAAACCCAACAACTGGAATAAGTAGCAAGAAGTATGATAAAACAATAAAGATACACCTTTATTTCATGTTCTGTACTGATGCTTCAATTAAAAAGGAGCAGCATCAAAATGCACACCGTAGAACACTTGGCTCATTTTACCTTTCTTTCTCTCCCCCCATTGCATTATTTAGCCAACATGTGCAATTCTAAGTAGAGTTTTATCCTTCAAAATCAGTTGACATCAATGGGTTTAGAAAAATATAAAACTGTTTAGGATTGCACTGATGGAACCTGGTATATTTGCTTATAGAAGATAACATAAGCCTTACAATGGCAAAAAAGTAAAGACATACAAAGCATGTCCAGAAATCTGTCTGTGGCTTCAGTGTATTATTGAAGAATAATTTGGAGAAGCTTCAGCTGTTTTTCTTAGTTTCTCATCCTGATTTAATTTAAAGGATCGTTTTCACACCTTTACATAAAATATACCCATTCACACAGCACTTTTTCTAAATGCTCAGAGACCTTTCCATAAATTAGCTTGGTGGATGGCTGAAACCCAGAGAATACAAATTAGCTAAAGACTGAAGACAGAGCTAAGATTTGAAGAAAATACTTTCCAGTCAGATTACACATACAGAGAGAGACCTCTGAGGGTTGGACTAGATGAACCTGGAGGTCCCTTCCAGCTCTATGATTCTAAAACTCTTATGTTACAGGGAACCAAGTGAGGGACATTCCCTTTATCTGAAAATCCAGAACTCAACTTTCAGGATGGGAATAGCAATAAAAACCCACCACTCCTGATTAATGGGAAATCATTCAAGGATCTACACACTGTTTACAGTAGGAATTACTCTTAGAAATTACCCTTTGTGAGACAACTGTTCACATGAATACATGAGGCAGCCTTATACTGAATTCGATTCTTGGTCTATCAAAGTCAATATTGTCTCTGTCACTCTACTTAGATTGTCAGAGGGTCTCCAGGGTCTCAAGCAGAAGTCTTTCACATCACCTACTACTTTATTCTTCTAACTGGAAATGTCAGGGATTGAACATGGAACCTTCTGCATGCCAAGCAGAGGCTCTTCCACTGAGCCACAGCCTCTCCCCTGCTGATGAAGATAGACAGCCATTTGTCCATCTCTAAACTCTCAGTCAGGCAAAACAAGATCATTATTTCAACTCTCACCCCTGCTGTAATATACAGAGGGAATATTAAAACATCAGACTCAAGTTGCTTGCTAGAAACAAGGAAATGAAAAAAGGAAAGGTCTACTGTGCAAGCACCAGTCGTTTCTGACCCTGGGGTGATGTTGCTTTCACAACGTTTTCACGGCAGACTTTTTATGGGGTGGTTTGCCATTGCCTTCCCCAGTCATCTACACTTTCCCCCAAGCAAGCAGGGTACTCATTTTACCGACCTCGGAAGGATGGAAGGCTGAGTCAACCTCGAGCTGGCTACTGAAAACCTAGCTTGTGCCGGGGATCGAACTCAGGTCGTGAGCAGAGCTTAGGACTGCAGCTTTAACACTCTGTGCCTTGGGGCTCTGCTAGAAACAAAGGGGTCTTAAAAAAATTATAGTTGTTTTTAGCCCTTTATTTGCTATCACAAGCATTCTCTCAATATGCCATTTCCAAGATGTTATCCCATTTGTGGGTTTCAGAACAGCACATATAAAACATACCCTGGATGAACAAGAAGTATATGATATCCATGCCATTTGTAGCTGTAGTTAAGTGCCCTGGTTCACTCATATATAATTAATGTTTTAGTTAACCCACATATGGCGATCTTTGTATCACTAGATCTATCCAGGAGATCAAGTCACGATGTAGGCAACACACATTTTGGTTCCAAATCCTGATTGCAGAAGGGAACTTTTCCTACATTACCTCTTTATTGATTGCCAATGCACAAGAAACCTCTTCACCTCTCTTAAGGCTAGGCTTTTGTTTAATCTGCCTGAGATCAAGATATTGAGAACACTGCTCTGAAGTCTGAAGAACTCTTGCAGGTAGGAGAGTTAGAAGCTTGATCCCCAGATGAGTCTCGCTTTGTGGCTCCTCCAGAGGCGAAGTTACATTGAGCCCTCATGTTGAAATGGATCAGAGCCAAGTCATTAGCCCTGCATGGTTTTATTTGGCCTTTGGTCTTGCACTTCATCAGTTTGGAAAGCTGAGTTCTTATATCTTTACTATACAGTGAGTAGATAAAAGGGTTGACCAGGGAATTGGTTTCTCCGAGAATGAATAGTAAATTCTTCAGCAGCGGACTTAGAATGCAGGAACTGCAAGTAGCTTTCACGATGGCCGCCACATAATAAGGGCCCCAGAAGAGAATGAAGCAGATGATCACAACAAGGACTGTCCTCAGTGCTTTGAAATGGCGGAAATGAGCAGAGGAGGTGTCCATGTGCAGGAAGGCATGACGGATCCTCATGTGCTGTAGGTAGGCGATCCTTCCCACTGAAATGTGCAAACAGACGAGGGTCAACAAAGCAGGGATGAAGATGCCAAAACAGATTATGAACAGATAGTCACTCTTGATGGCAGACAAGAGCCCACATTGACCCGTGAAATTGCTCTGCTGCAGGTAGGAGTAATAGAGAGGCATGTGCCCCACCAGTAAAGAAACACTCCACAGCACAACAAGAGAGAAGATGATCGGCTTCTTCCTCATGAGGGTGGGGTAATAAAGCGGCAGTTTCACTGCCAAGTACCTGTCCAGGGAAACCAACAGCAAGGTCAGTATGGAGCCAATGCAAGGAGTAATGCTTATGCAGATTCTCAAGAGACAAATGGTTAGGTTCCTGTCCAATGCTATGTCTATGGCATCATCCAGTGCTTCCCCAAAGCACATCACACCGACCAGTAAATCAGCAGCTGCCAAGTTAAGGATGAAGATGTAGTTTCTGCTTGGCTTCTTCTTCCTCAGCTGCCAAATGACTCTGATGACTATTAGGTTGGTGGAAGGGATGAGGATGCTCAAGAGGAAATGAAGAACCGCATACATAAGATTGGGCATCTTTGTTATGAAACAGAGATGGAAACATTGGCTTCAAGGTGTGCCTGCATGAGGCACCATCAAGCTAGAAGTAAACATGCTGTTCTGTTGGCCAACTGCTGAAAGTTCTGAAGAAAGAAAAAGATCTCTTGGGTAGAATCCTTTGGCTTGGTCCTGCCGTCAATCCATTTGGAATGGCTGCAAACTGTCAGCACCAGGAGTAGTCGTCAACATCACTGAAGCTCCCAGATCCTTATTTATTTTCCCTCAGTGATCACAGCCTTCACCTGTAGCCTTTGTTCTTCATCTGGCAGGGATGTGTTTGGAGGAGATGCATGGAAGACCAAAGTCCTCGCTCAGGTGAAGGCTTCAGGCAAAAGGAACTCATTGGCTGAGGTGGTTGAGGGAAACAGCTGGGAAGGCAGGCTTGTTCAATCAATTTCTGAGAGTGTCTTTGACGCATAAAGATAAGGAAGGAGTTTGGCAAACAAAGCAGAGAGACATTCTAGCCCTTCCTATTAGGCTTCTAAAACGAGTCAATGCAATAAACTGTGTTTTCCTTGTCCATGCAGAAAAATGACTCCAAGCGTTGATGCTATCGACATATAATGTGTGTCAACGAGATGTAACTGATTGTTTGATCCCTGGAGGAAAACATGTCTCAATTGCTATAGTTTGTCCCCCGCCCCCCATGTAAGTGAATGGTAGATATGAATGGCTAAGATTCAGAAAATAACTGTACAGAAAACATCTATTTGCAATCTTTTTTTGTGTTTGAATGATGAGTCCATGAAGGTATTGTAACAAAATAATATTAGGTGGCAAAGCAGTGCTATAGGAAGACACTCTACCCTAAAATAATCTCAATATGTCCAGGAGACCAAAACAAAAACATCAGAGTTCCCAGCCCACCACAACTACCTGGAAGGATTAAAACAAACTCAGGATTTTTTTAAAAAAATACATGCTTTTAAAGTTTTTCTTTTTCTTTGTAAGGAATACGTTTAAATTTTGGTATAAAAATGATCTGAAAGTACAGATTAAGTAAAGACTAGTTGCTTCTGAACTCTTGTCATAACAACATACTGGCCACATGGATGACGGCACTAGAGGGATGTCCTCTCTGAGGTTTAATGTGCTCTGGAAATGCTTGCCACTTAAAAATATGCTAAACCTATTCTCACCAAGTATAGCTGTATAACCACAATATTCCAATGTATTTCTCTTTTAGAATAGTGTATCAGAATAATGTTTTTTGTATTGACATACACGAATAAGGATATTGGCTGTTTTATCTCGTTACATATGCTAAACCCATTTTCACTACATTTTAATCTATTCCTTTTTTCTTATGACAAACTAGAATGATCTTTATAATGCATGTTACATTTTAAAAAGTAAAATAGGTGGACAAGAACATCGTAACCCTCATTGCTAGCAGTAAGGCAATTAACAGATAGCTTTTATTATATTGATTTCCCACTTAAATGCTATCCAGACCAAATGTTCTTTCAATTTGTTAATTACACTATTTTGCCACTGGATTTTAACTTTGTACCCTTTTGCATTCTAAATCACTGCCCACCAGCTATATATAGCTCTACTCACTGAACCTCATTTGTCTGAAGAAGTATGGATGCATACGAAAGCTTACATTCTGAATACATTTTTGTTGGTTTTAAAAGTGCTACTGAACTACCATTTTCACACACAGCTAACCTTGCAGTCACAAGCCTGTTCCCTCTGCAGCATCCGGTCAGATTTCGCACCATCTGCGCCGGGGTTACAGGAAGTGCCGCGGCTTTTGCATAGCAAACGTAAACCGCTAAAACCCAGTTTACATTTGCTACGCAGAAGCTGCGGCACTTCCTGTAACTCCAACGCAGATGGTGGGAAATCCGAACGGACGCTGCGGAGGGAACAGGATTGTGACTGCGAGGTAAGCTGTGTGCAAAAACGGTACTACTACTTTATTGTATTGCTTCAGACCAACACGGCTGCCCACCTGGATCTATCTACTTAAAAATATGTTCCTAAAGGAACAGTTCTGGTCTAGGAGATAGCTTGGCCATATAATTAAGTATCAAGTACCAAGCAACCTACTTAGCAACCCCTCATGGGCACTTCAAGACAAAGAGATAGAGGTAATTTCTCACAGCTTACTTCTACATAGCAACCTCCATCTTTCTTGATGGTTTCCCACCCAAGTGAGTACTAGCCATGGTCAGTCCTACTCAGACTGTTGTTTGGGTGCATAATGAATCTTAAATATGGCAAGGGAGAGGCTGACTAGGAGGTAAAGTTGGTGCATTAGGACCATCACAGTTATATGGTTTCACTCACAAATAGGCAAAGGGAAAGCAAGGTACTGTTTCTACCAGTGTGGGATAATATAAGTAGGTTTCTTCTGCTTTCTATCTTGGTAGCCTGACACCTCAATCTACCTGTGACAAGAAGGCAGGCTGATGGGGATTCTAGGTGAGAATACAAGAAATTTATCCCCCTCTAGTTATTACTTTGGGGTAAAGAACTGTTGATATAGTCCTCTCCACCTGCCTTAGCAAATGGTTTCATAATTCATTTCAATGGAGGAATGTTATCAGTGAGCTCCCGCCTTTTAAATATTGCTATTGATTTAGACATTTATTTAGAAAATTTCTATGCTGTTTCATGAAGCCCACCCAAAGCACCTTACAAAATAATAAAAGCATGAAACAGTGAAAGTTGTTTGTTAAAATCCAGCATTTAAAACTGAGTCAGAGGATAAAAACATAGACCACTGAACAACTAAAAAGAACAACAGTTTTCAGACCACAACACTCTACAAAATAGTGTTAAAAGATCAACCCTTAATTAACAGTCTTCTGTTTTTGTTGAACAGAAACATTTTGGCCTGTTTTCTTGAAGACAGTAATATAGGTACAAGGTGAACTTCAGTGGGAAGGGCATTCCAAAAGTGAGGAGCCACTACTGAAAAAGCCCTGTCTCTGGGCCCACATCACCTCTGAAGGTAGGGGTCAAAAGAGCAGGGCTTGTGAAGCAGGTCTTAACTGGAGAGATGGACAGTATTGGAGGAGGTAGTCCTTCAAGTATCCTGGCTCCAAGCCATTTAGATCTTTTAAGGTAAGAATCAGCACTTTGAATTGTGCCAGGATGGGAACAAATTGGCAGCCAGTGCAGATATTTCAGAACCAAGAACATTACTATCCCTAGGTCCAGCCCCTAACAATAGCCTGGCTGCTGCATTTTGTACCTGCTGAAGTTTCCAGGCCATTTTCAAAGGCAGCCCCATTTATAGTGCATCACCATCATCTAACCTGGATGTAATCAGAGCATGGACCACTGTGGCCAGGAACAGCCAAAGCTGTTTCCTTTTCAAGAAACAGTTGAAGCTGGTAAAATGCACTATGCTGTATGGAGAAACTCTGGGCTCCCAACTGTAGGCCAAGATCCAACCGCATCCCCAAACTACAGACTGCAACCATCTCTAGAAAAGGTTGACTCTTCAATCTTCAAGCTGTCATTGACCAGCAGCACGTCAAGCACTGCTTACATATTACATGTATATTACATAAATCTGCTTGTAAGAAACGGCTAATGTTTGTTCAATTTACAAAGCCAGGGACCAGTATCTGAAATATATGGGTGGTTTCAATTACATATTCAGCTATCCATGCATTAAAAAAGTTTTATACCCCACTTTTCTCTACTCTAAGGAGTCTCAAACTGGCTTACAATCACCTTCCCTTCCTCTCCCTACAACAGGCACCCTGTAAGGCCAGTGGGGCTGAGAGAGTTCTAAAAGGACTGTGACTAGCCCAAGGTCACCCAGCAGGCTTCATGTGGAGGAGTGGGGAACCAAAGATGGTTCTCCAGATTACAGTGTGCCGCTCTTAACCACTATACCAAACTGGCTTACTGCACATAGAAGGTAACATGAGAATTACTCAACAAACATATGAAGAACAACCAAATGAACACCATGGATTGTACATGTGTTCCCTAGAACCTGTAAACAGGGCTACTGTCATGTCTGGAATGAGCTTTAATGTCTTGATTATGATCTATCCCATTACCCTCCCCAGGACTTCTACAGACCCACCATACTCAGCTGTTAAGGAGAAATAGAGCCAGTGATATTTGTATTAGTGGCATCTTACCCTAAATTTCCCTGATGAGCTCTTCCAGCATTTTTATGTAGATGTTAAACAGCATGAAGGACAAGATGGAACCCTGTTGTCAGTCTCCCAGCAAAGATAGGGGGACCAAGGGAATTTTCTATCTCAAACTAAGGTCTCAATTCAGATTGAAATGGGTCTAGATAACGTTTTCACCAAGACTGCCTGAAGCTGGGTAGCCACCACCTGCTCCTTGCTGCAAAAAGGAATGATGGCCATTGGGCAGTTATTTAGGTCCAGGAATGCCTTCTTCAGGACGGGTCTCAAGACCACCTATTTCAAAGCAATCAAGGCACTGATCACCTCCTGGAGCCCTGTTGGACACCAACAGCCCCGAAGGGCAAGGATCTAGTTGTGGTGGGCTGCCCACATCTAAGCAGCTTGTCCACTTCATTGGGGCTCAACTAGGACCAGGCTGCACTCCAATGACTTCCTGAAACTGAACTGCACCAACTGTGGAATCTAAGTCAGAAAATGCAAGTGATTTTATCTGCAAAATGCCTTGCAAAAGCAACACAGCCCTGTATGTTTCCAGGTCTACCGTCTCAAGAGTCTGAAATAAGAACTCCCTCACAGCCCAGGAAGACTGCACCGGACAGCACTGAGTGGAGGCAACTGTGCCAGAGAAGTGGCTTTACTTGGCCACCATCACTGCCACCTATGCCCAGTCACATTTTAGTTTTCCTCCACTTGCACTCCAACCTGCTGTCCAACTGCGTCATCACTCTTAAGCTCCTCAGTAAATCAAGGAGCATTCCGTACTGCGCAGGAAGGAAGAGGGAACTCAGGAGCAATCATATCCACAGTCCTTGTCATCTCTGTATTCCACATTCCAAACAAATGAAGAACCACACACATTTAAGAAGTCTATGTACTATAAGTTGCCACTTTATATTCTTTTGGATACACCAACTCAAGTCTGATGCAGCTGCAAAATCACTAAAACAAAGGAATCTATTGTCACTGCATGATACATAATTCAGGGTAGGAAAGTTTACATCACTTGTGCTATAGTAGCGTTTTCATGGCTACAGTTATAGCTTATTTCAAGGATCATTAATAATATTTCTGGAGCTCATCCAATGAAAGTAAGAAATGATACACAATGGAACTTTGATGATAATGAGATTATGTGAAAGTCTAAATGTTTCCAAGAGGGCATTTTGTATTTTTTTTCTATAGAAAAGAAGGGCATGTGATAAATGTAGGGAAAGTGCATATCTCCATGTGTGTGCATATACAGCCAGGAGTGTTTGTTCCTGTTATGGTTTTAAGAGGACCACATTCACTTTTCCTCCTGAGCCATGATGCAAGCAATATAGTAAATAAAACTGCTAATTCCATTTCCACCCATTTGACCACTTCACCTGCCCTTTGACCTATATCTCTACTGAAATCACAGTAACTTGCAATTTTATTTATTTTAATTTTCCCCGTAACTATTAAAAACTAAGATGCTGTTTTCCCCTTTGGAATTGTACTTTGTGAGTGAAGAGTCATAGAAGCTGCAGTCTGGTAGAACACCTTCAGGTTTTTATCACCCACGCCAGGCTTATAGCATGTGCCATTAAATTCCAACTGGCTGGTAGGGTTCTATCAGGATGGCAGCCCCAGCAGCCAGGATGTAATTTCCTGTCCTCCTGGGTTTTGAGAACAATCAACCATCCAGGACATAGCTGATAAAGGGCTTAAGGGTACTGGCAGTTTGGGAGCTCTTAGAAGTCTGGGTCTGTGTGGGGTTGCTGAAATTGTGCTATTTTGTTGAATGGGTTGCATGAAAGCAGACATCTGTAAACACAGACAGTCAATCCGTGGGTGTGGTTGGACAGATGATTGGGTTAAAAGAGCAAGGAATTAGATCAGGGATGTCAAACATGCAGCCCGGGGGCCAAATCAGGCCCCCATAGGGGGCTATCAGGCCCTTGAGCAACTGGCTGTTGTCTGCTTCCTTCTTCCTCTCTCTTGTTCCCTTTTGCTTCACAGCATGCTTTACAAGGCTTGCTCAGTCACACAGGAGCTACAGAGCAAAGCCTCTATTTTCTCCATTGGGTGAGGCTCCTCCCTTGGGGAGGAAGGAGGTAGAGGCAGGACTTGCTTTGCCAGGCTTTCAATTGCACAGGAACTACAGAGCAAAACCTCAATTTTCTCCATTGATAGAGGCTCCTCCCCCTCCTTGTCCCCTGAGGAGGGAGGGAAAGAGCCAGAGCTTCCTTTGCCCAGTTACCTGGATCCCATGAGAGAAATACAAAGAAAGCCCCTTTAAGACCAATAAGTGCTAATGTTTTAAGCAGGTTTTGTTTTTTTAAAAAAAAATAATTGTGTTTGTCTCTGTCCTTTATAAAGTTTCTATCTTTGCTACCTAATCCTAAATGGGAACACATGCAGCCTGGCCTGACATGGCCCAGCCCAACACGGTCTCATTTATGTCAGATCTGGTCCTCATAACGAATGAGTTTGACACTCCTGAATTAGGGCATCTTGGTGACACAGTCATAGGCAGGGTGGTGAGGAAACCTGAATGGGAGAGGTCTGGTGGAATGGGTGGAAGGCAGGATTCACAGCAGCAGTCACCTCCCACACATAGAAGCACAGATATTTCCTTGCCTCCTTGCAGAGGAACATCCTTGAATCCAGTCCAAGGCTTGAACCATTTTGAACTCAGAGCACTTAAAGGCATTAGCAAATGAAAGTTGTTATTGTGATATACCTATATATATCCCAATCACAAAAAGCTTTCTTTTTTTTCTCTAACTACAGTACGATTTAAAGGTGCTGGTGAAATGGTAGGAAGAGAATGGGTGGTAGAGCAAATAAAAGTTGAGATACCCCTTGCTACTTAAAAGAAAGAAACACCAAATCCAACCAACACCTATGATGGAACATTATAATTTTGTTCTTACACTTCTAATGGAAAAATACCAAAGTCAAAATGAGGAGAGTGGGAACAGGCACACATCTAAAATACTGGAAACTTCCTTTAGTAGAAAAGCATAATATAAATACAGGAAAGTTTCAGTTTTCTAGAACAAAGTGAACAGCAGCTAAACTCAAATTATTAAAATCTGTTATGTTCATCCTTCTTATTCTTCAATAAGTGTATATTAATTAGGGGTAGGGTGTACAAGATGAACTCTTTGGATAAGAGTGTTTATCCTTAAGGGTGGGTTCCCATACAACTGCAGCCACTTCACTGTAATCCCCCTTTCCCCTGAAGCATTTTGGCTTGTGAGGGTGACCATGAGGTGAACTTTTTAACACCAACAGCTTGCTACATTGAGCAAAACAAGTGGCAATCAACATGGATAGCTTCTTGGGTGAGTTGAGGCCAGGTTTTTGCATATGTGAACAATTGATTTTTAATAGTTTTCTGTATTACAGCATATAGACAAATATACAATGTACTTGACTCTGCTATATTTAGCCAGCTGCATGAAACTGGTTTAACTCAGACTCAGTCCAGTACACTGTCAATTTATCCTCTGTCCAAACAATCCTTTTTCATTAACTTTACATTTATTGCAGATTCTGATTCTATGTCAAGCACTACAAGATTGGTATCACTAGTCACTTCTTGTTAATAGCTACCAAGACAGCATCCAAAAATAGCTCTGTAAACACTGCTTCAAAGGGGTTTGTTACCTTTTGGCTGTTTCTAAGCAATTCACACAGAACGTTTGCCAACCTTTTAAGGCCGGGAGCTTTTACCTGTTTTTAAAGAGCAACTAGGTGCAATCACAAGAAGAGATGGTTCACAGAATTACAGAAATTGGTTACCTGAGCAGGAAAACAGTCACTGCCACTCAGTGGTATCAAGAAATGTTTCCCAAGTGCAATAAAGTAATTATTTCCTATGTATAAAATTAAAGTTTGATGCTTCTGGTCTAACATGTTAGCCTTGTATATTAGATGTTTTCTGAAGCTCAATGCAGTGTTAATTTTGTAGTCTAAAAGATGAAGCTTCTTGTAGACATGAGTGAAAAACAGGGTCCAAATCCTTAAAAATTTAAAAGCCATCTTTTACTTCAAGCACTTATTACTCCGCATCTTGACTGTGAACATCCAAGAATGTTATAAGGTAAAAGTTCACAGGTGCTCTAAAATACTTTCACTTCTATCCTCACCAAATTCAAAGGCACAGGACTGCAACCTGTTTTGTTCTCACTCAAAAGAAATCTTTGTTATTGTGCCATAGTTACCCCCACTTTCTTCTGGCTTATTAGCCAATTGTGAAGATTTAAAAAAGTGATGTTTTCTCTTTCTGCCCATCAAACTGTTTTCTTTAATCAACAGTTTTTCCTATTTTTTAAAAAATTCACAAATTTTAAAAAGGACAAGGGATCTAGTGCAAGTCACTCTGACTTATGGAAACCCTCTGAATTAATGAACTCCAAAATGCCCTATCAAAAGAGCAAGGGAATATATGCTATATGCACCAAAACTAAGATGTGCAGAATGAAGGCAGTAGCCTTGTTTCTATTTGTAACAGACAATAGGTTGATGGTGGAAAAAGCACCAGGTTGCAGCTGACTTATAGTGGCCCCGTAGGATTTTCACAGCAATAGACATTTATACAAGAGGTTTGTCATTGCCTGCCTCTGGGTAGTGACCCTGGGCTTCCATGCAAATACTAACCAGGGCAGAACCTGCTTAGCTTCTGAGTTCTGACAGTATTGGACTAGTCCAGGCCATCTACATTACACTCCTATTTAACAAAGAGAAGCTGTCAGATTAAAAGAACTGCTACATAAAAGATCAGCATACAGTGGCTATAACCATATGGAAAGCAACTTGCCAAACTACCTGCCAAGCAGCTCTCACCTCAGCTGCTACCCTGGACTGCTGAGTGGAGCAGAAAGGCAATGGCAACACTACTCATTGACCAGATGCTACAAAGCACCAACTTTTCTCAAATAGTAGCCATGCTACACACACTTGTTTAAGTGTCTATTACAGTTACTGTCCACCAAAGCAGATCACTAATAAAACTATTCACTTTCTTAGGAAGGTCAGGAAAAGCATTGTGAGTTAGATATCCTGTGTGGGAACGACTTGTGAGACGTCATAACCTAGCAACATAATGGACTATAAACACAGGTGCATTCTCATTTTCTTATTGTGAAAGCAAAGGATTGATGCACAGGTTAAAAACTGCAGTGGATATATTTGAACTCCTAGAGAGCCAATGTGTTGAAGAGATTAGTATCAGACTATGATAGGAGACACCTAGCTTTAAATCACCATTCTGTTAACCTGATGACTTTGGAACAATCATGCTATCCCTTTCAGCACAACTTATGTTACAGGGCTGAATGAGGGTAAAATTGAGGGAAGGGAAACAGAAATCACCTTGAACTTGGAAGAACAGGTTGAAGAGTTTGGTCAGTAAAAGATTCTATACATTACATACCCCAAGCCAGAAGGTATTTAATGGGTTATTCACAAAGCCCCAGATTAGCAACAGTTCTATTTTAATACACAGGTATTTTTGTGGTGTGTACATTACAATCTTGTTAGAGGTCCAGCTGTGTATATATTGCTACTCAGGATATAAACCAAAATATTTTAAATCAACCAAGTTTATTAAAACATGCACACAAGCTGGCAACAAAACTATTAAAAGATTGTTTTATAACTGAGACTATTTGGTCAAGCTTACAGCGTTAACATCATTTTGCCTGCTTTCATACCCTAACCTAGCGGAAAGGAGTCCATACAACTGCAAATAAATGTTTTACCTGGTGGGCAAAACAGAATTCCTGCAACTCACAATACATTGATAGAGGCTTTACATCTAGTATTTAAGGTGAAAAACGTCTTTACTATGTATTGCCAAGTTGTATGAACAAGGCACTAATGTACTATGACTATCCTTGAATACTATCACTTTGGGCTGCAGAAGAAATCACATTTGATTACTCCCACTAAGTTTCCTGGGCATACATCCTTAGTGTGCTAGGAAGATTCTTCTGATTACAATGGCTATTGTCCAGGTCCCAATTGTATCTTAGTTCACTGTTTTGCTGTGAGTAGATTTCTGCCACATGGTCCTTTTACTTTGAGGGAAAGTAACTGTATATTAACTTTTGGGGCTCACAGTGGAAAATGCCATTGATGAACATGCCACTTCCAACCTAGCTGCTCAAAACTCTGAGCGCATTCATTTTTGAAGTAAAGATGCTACCTGTTACTCTTTATTGGGCTACACTAACCCTTCTCCCCATGCTACATATACAAGAGGGAGGGAAGAGTATGCACACATCTATTACAACCTTTGAATGCTTACATTTTAATTAATTTATAGTAATGAAGCATCTGAAGAAGCCTTTTGTCTCTCCCTTTTTCAAAAACCTCAATCTACCTGTGCTTGAAAAAAATATCAATTGTTACTCCCCTGCTCCTGGCTAGAGAGATAATACTAGAACTAGGCTAAATGTAACCCCGCAGATTACTTACTAGGATAGTTTTTCGTTGTGACATGATGGTCTTCTAAGAACCCCAAGAACTGAGAAAGTTGCAGTTTCATAAATAAAGGCAATTTTCTTTGTACCTATACTTATCTTCAAGAAGACTGGTCTGGTAACTAGTCAAATTCATTTATGATTCAAGATACTTCACACAGTAAATGAAATTTCTTTATTTAAATCAGTTTGCTTAGTTTATATTTAGGACAGTATAAAGGCCCAGCTGTCTGACCACTTAGACTGGTCCACAAAACAGACTTCAAATTATCAAGGGAATTTGAAGAGCAGTTGGTCTTCTCTGAAGTCACAAAGTTTCGGGCAGTTAATTTGCATATATTTTTGTTTATATAATTTAGTATACATTGCACCATTCACTCTGCAATATACTCTGAAAATATACAAAAATTACATAGCCAAATCAGCAATGTCTGACAGTCATCAAATTATCCAAACCAGTTTAAAAGACAATCAATATTCCATAGATCCATTTTAAACTACAGATAGAACATAACTTCTATATATAGTACATCAGACATTCTCCTTCCCCAAGGAAAAAAAAGATTAACTCATTTTACCATCTTCTTAGACATAAATAAAAAACAAGTTGTTAATGCCTGCATTGTCTAGTGCCAAACTGGTTGAATTAACTTAAAAAAATCTATACAGTATTATTGCACTCAATGAATGTGCAGTAATTGGAGATATTCCAGCACTGAAAGGAGTCTTGCATTAAGATTTTCTGGAAGAACAACATGAAGGCGAGGAGAGCATCCAGTCTGTACCAACAGCTTGCTGTCTTCAGTACAGGCCATCATTCATTTCGTTCATGCTGCCTTTGGAAAGTGTCTCTTAATGTCTGAAAACATAGCAAAACAAACTTACCAGGAAGTTTCACAAAGAAAGATAAATGGGGGGGGGGGAATCCAAAGATGTTCTATACCCAGCATTGCCAAGGAAGCCACACAACATTCAGTGGAGGAGGAGATTGCATTTATGCCCCACCTTTTACTAGTCAAAGGAATCTCAGAGTGGTTTACAATCTCCTTTCCCTTCCCCTCCCCACAACAGACACCCTGTGAGGTAGATGCAGCTGAGAGAGCTCTCCCATAACTGCTCTTGAAACTCTGCAAGAACTTGTGACTGACTCAATGTCACATCAGCAGGTGCATGTGGAAAAGTGGGGAATCAAACCAGGTTCTCCCAGATAAGAGTCTATGTACTTAACCACTACACCAAACAGGCTTTCTCTAGAAGGACAGAAAGCTGAAGTACTGAACTCCTACACACTGAAAATGCTACAAGAGACAAATTCCTTTAAAAACTTATGAGGTTGATTGAGTAAAGGAAAATGCTGCCTGACATTCTAAAAGCCCTTTCTGATCAGAAACATACTGCTTTATCTGAAGCAGAACTTATTTATGGCACGTTTATGATGTATTTGATACCTCACTGAACAATCTTCAAACTAAACTTACAAGAAGTTTTCAGTACTGATGGATGGGGCTATGATCTATGATGCGGCATTTGCTCCATGTGTACATTGAGTTTCATTTCATTATCAAGGATCTGAACAAGCTGCTGCATGGAAGGAAGGTGACCAGACTCCAACTTAGACCATACTGGAACATCTAAGGAGAAAGACAAGCAGGAAGGGGGGAAAAAACCCTTTAATAACTTTTCTAAAGTGCAGGAATAGGCAACTGTTCCCAAAAACAAAGCTATTTTTAAAAAGCTTTTAGTTTTACTGTATTCAACTAAGATAAAGTGAACATATGAAGCTGCCTTATACTGAATCAGACCCTCGGTCCATCAAAGTCAGTATTGTCTACTCAGACTAGCAGTGGATCTCCAGGGTCTCAAGCTGAGGTTTTTCACGTCTACTTGCCTGGACCCTTTTTTTGTTGGAGATGCTGGAGATTGAACCTGAGACCTTCTGCTTACCAAGCAGATGCTCTACCACTGAGCCACTGTCCCTCCCTATTTCCATTTCTATCAAGCAAAGATTTCTGGAGAAAGTTCAACACAAAATGTTGAACTTAAACGTTGTCTAAATCTTTCAGGGCCTTTCCTGTGGGGTGCCCAGTCCTTTGGAAAGATGATCACCTTCTCTTTCCAGACTGAACAAGGCATGTAAGATAGCCCTCTTGCAGAGATAATTGGGTGAAGGGCAAACTTTCCCAGTAGGTTGTGACTTTGTCCATGCTGTGTACTCTTAGGAGTATTGAACCTGAACGTTTTTGGGTTTTAGTTCACATGTGATTAGTTACCTGTCAACATTTAAAGGAGTTAATTCATGACCTCTGTATGAACAATTCTTCTGTGCTGTGAGGCACAACAAGCCTAAACTTCATGCCAATTCTTCTCTCCAGGTAACACATATCTTGACACTCTATCTAGGCCCCACAGACATGGGGATATTTCATGGGCAAAAAAAGCTGTTTAGAACTTACCATTTAAAGTTATTTCAAATGCACCTGTTGACATACACTGGTTCTCGATCATGTTGCTCAGGAAGAACACCATCATACAAGCATAGACCTAGAAGTGAGGAGTATTAATTTCAGCTGCTGTGTTCAAATCACTCAACTGAACTCAGTAACTGCCTTACTAGCATAAAACCATAATAGAAGATGCACTCCAGATAATGTACACTCAAGTTATACACTAAGAGAAAAGTGCTGTTTATAATATAGTCTCCTTTACTAAGTGGATAAACGAATACTCCATATCACGCATTCACAACCTGATTACTGCCAGCATGACTCACTACAATTTATGCTTCAAACCCTAGTGGCATTGCTTACTTTGCATAAGCCTGTCAGATATGCTTTTGTTCTCATACACCAGGGATGAGAAATGATGCAATCTTTAGCAACATGGCACACAAAGATTTCACAGTCAAAGGTTAAGTTTCAGCTAATCATAACAAGGTTAAAGCTCCTTAAATAAGCTACATATAGGCCAAGGATATTATACAACCCATTCCTTACCCCAGTTATTCCAAATAAATTGTTCAGAACTCTGAAACTGAGGATCAGTGTTTCCTCTAAGCTGTGCTAGGGACACTGGTGCACAAAATTTTAGTTGGCTGCTCAAGAATTTTAGTTTCCAGGTCACAAAGTTTTTTTCCTCCACTGGAAACAATGGAGGATGGGGGCACCTCCTTCTGAGGTCCATAGAATTGGACCCAGTGGTCCAATCTTTTTGAAACTTTGGGGTTTTTTTTTAATGAGAGGCACCTGCAACTATGCTGCAAATCTGATGCCTCTAACTAAAAAACAAACAAAGAACAGCACAGGGCAATAGTCTGAGGTCAGGTCTACCATTATAGGGAAAAGAGGAGGGGGACAGACCTATTCTCCAGAGGTCAGGTCTACCACCATAGAGGACATCATCTTCTGTAATGAAATTTGACATGATTCTGTTTTCCCTTCCTTATGTTTAAATTATTCTTAAAATATAGTTTAAAAGAATACATTCTGAGATTTTTACAAGGTTATGGAAATAATCTTCTAAAATCTAGTTTATGCAATAAGTCAAATGCAGACTCACAATTTTAATGCTTCTAGCATTTTTCATTCGCAAGGTAGAATTTCTGCTCACAACGCTGTGGAGCTTAGAGGGAAGATTGCTGAGGATGCTTTTTGGATCAGTTTAAAAAAAAACATTCCCAGTTCAACAGCAAAATAGTCTAAACTATTCCCTGGACAGCGTAAATGCATTCTGCTTTTTTCAGGACTTCTCCAAACACCCCCAGTGGGGACATCGTTTTTGCTGGCGGTAGCAGCAGGAAAGGGCAGGAAAACCCAAGACCCAAATTTGTATTTGCAAAAGCCCAGGAAAAGGTCATAATTTTCAAGAAGAAAGATCCGTATTCACCAATATCTCAGATATATGGTTTTATTAGCATTTCACATAGAGGAAAGAAAAGTTTCTGTCTGCATTTTCCTTTCTCATGAACCACATTCTCAGCGGCAGCAAAAAGTAAAACACATTAAAGATACGTTAGGCTGAAGTGTCAGCCTGAGCATGTCTTCAGCTGAGCAACTATGCAGTGAAGCTGGGCTGTGTGAAAGTCTGTGTCTGGTGGAGGCCTGGTGGGGGCGGTCTTGTTATTTCACTGTTATGAACATAGGTCTACATATATGAACGTAGCCCTAAGGGTTTTTATGATCTGTCAGGAAGACCAGCACTGGCAGTGCGTTAAGATTGTGAAGAGGACTAACTCCCATGCCACTCTGCACTATCACCAGGCAAACTCAAAATAACCTTGAGAGCCCAAAGATTTGATTATGAACGACTTTTTAGTATTTGGTAATGTTAGCCATTTGTAAGGTAAATAACAGACGTTGATAACACCTGACTCCATCATGCTTTGGAGACATTCCTGCCCTGGTTTTTAACCTTTTATAACTTTGTCCACTTGTATATACCAAGAAAGAGTCCATGGGTAAACAATAAGCCTGTCGGGGGAGGGTGGAATATAAATCTGATAAATAAATAATAAAATAAATAAATCTTTACTTACTTTCCTGCAGGGGAAAAGAAAGGTTTTGGTGTTCAGGGATAAACTGGGGGGGAGACTTAACTTGGAGAAACTGTGTCACTTAATAGATAAAACATTACCAAGATTGAGAAAGAGCCAGCCAGAAACTGCCAGCCTATTATATGAAAATAAGACAAATATCTCCTTGGTTTTCCAGCTTAGTATAAGTTTTCTGGAACTTTAACCATACAGACCTCAATCTACACCTTAGAGTCCATCTTCTCAGGAATGTGTATAGTCAAGTCACTTCTGACCAATGGCCACCCTATGAACTAGTGACCTTCAAAACGCCCTATAGTTTTAACAGTTTGCTCTGGTCTTGCAAACTGAG